>NW_026575146.1:26530000-29030000 GCF_905146905.1 Nyctereutes procyonoides
TTATCTTATTTAGCTTAGAAATTGGAATCTAAGGATCTTTAAGACATAACTAGAAATAAAAATTTAGAAGAAAAAAATTAGTATTTTTAAGACAGAGGGTGGAAAAAATCTTATATTGTTAAAATCCAATACTTATGTTTCTGCTATGTGTCATTCACTTTTCTACCTGAACAAATTGGCATTGGTTGCAAGGGCAGGCCTTGGGCAAATAGAGCAATGGTTGTTTCTGTATCAGTTGCCCTCCCACATGCCCTCTTTGGCTGCTCCATTATTTCAAATATACTTCAGCTGGGCTTGTCCGTGCTAGTATTTGCTCACTTGTTGGGAACTTAGGTGACCTACAGCACACATTCAGGGGCTACAGAGTCAGTTAGTGAATTAGCTTAATTAATTAGATTGTACTAAAGTTCATTTAGAGAACTACGCTCATGAATTATACATATATGAACAATACAATTCCATTTTAACTTAATCTCATAGAGATACTGTCCACATGTTTAATATTTATCGACAACTTAAGATTTCAGGAGTCTTAAATTAAGAAAGTTTAACTCCTTGGATCTTGCAGAGGGGTCCCAACTTCACTATTCAGTACATTTCCTCTCAACCTTTGTTCCCAAAAACAGCTCACAAAAGGCTGCAAGTGCTACAGCAGGTTTATTTGCATATGTACAAGCTGTGGTTTCTATCTCCAGAGTATGTAACAAAAGCCAACAAAATGAGCCACAATGGTTATTTCTTGAGGCTAAAGACCATTTAATTTATCTCTAACCTCACAACCTAGTATAACACCTAAGGTACAATGGATACTTGATACATTTTTGTTGAATGAAAGAATAAATGTACAAATGAGCAAATGAATAAATAAACAGGCATTATAGTCCATGAAAATAGAAACATCTCTGTGCTCTCTAACATGGCCAATAACTTACATTACTAGGAGCTATGATTTACCTACCACTGAAATGACTTTAAATTTTTTC
The DNA here is from genome assembly GCF_905146905.1 of Nyctereutes procyonoides. Taxonomy (NCBI): domain Eukaryota; kingdom Metazoa; phylum Chordata; class Mammalia; order Carnivora; family Canidae; genus Nyctereutes; species Nyctereutes procyonoides. The sequence goes on from NW_026575146.1 coordinate 26,530,984, forward strand.
TTTAAAAAAGTCCTTGGTCACACATTATTTTTGAATGGGAAACCGTTCCTCAAATTTCATATCCTCTTGAGGAGGTCATCTAAAAATGGTGATATGTTCAATCACCCTTGATCCCATCTAATATTTTGCCAATTATCTACCCTCACTACCATGTTTATAAGACTGAAAAATAAATTATTTGTGTATAAATCTTCATACTTACATATACATTTAAAATGCATATTCAATAATGCATATATATTCTAATTACTCTATAATTTTAGTAAATAGGGGAAGATTAAATGGACTGATAATTCCCTCAGACATTTTAAAAAACTATATATTATAACAATAGGAAACTAAAGCCTAATTCCTCTCTTTTTACAAATAAGGAAATAAATTTAAATGGGTAAAGTGATTTCCTCAAGGCTATACAGTTAAATAATACAGTTCAATATATTCCCTATTATTCTGACTCCCAAATCAGTACCCTCTTAATTAAAAGAGGACACTTAGCTCTATGGTAAGTGAGCTAAAATTATTACATGATATAATTTTATTTACTGAAGAGAGGTCATGTTGGGAGTGAAATCCACAAATTCTCAACATCCTGTGCTAACAATAGAGCCTAAGTGTAACAATCTTGAGTAAATTGCATTAAATTTGTGTAATTCCAGATATTCAATAATTCATTCATTCAGTGAACATTTATTGACCACCTACTTTGAGTTAGGCACTCAATATGGAAATAAATACGAAACTATCTTTTGCTTAAAAGCATTCACAGTCTAGTGAGATGGACAGATACACCAATAGATAAATTACAGAACAAGGTCATAAGTGATAAAAGTTATGAGCAGAATGGAAGAAAAAAAAAGATAAAATCTTTATGTAATTCAGAGATACTCGAGATACTATGTATTTATCTCACTTCTGTCCTCATTTCTGACACCAGATGCAAGTTCAGTGGTTTCTCAAGCCCACCTTTAGGTTTGATAATTTTCTTAAAGACTCACAGAACTCAATGATACCTATTTGCTCATGTCTACATTTATTACAGGGAAAAGATACAAATTAGAACAAGCCAAAGATACTTAGGCCAGAGTCCTGGAGGATTCCAAACATCAAGCTTCTGTAATCCTTAACACATTACCCTGTCACATCAACGTATGTGACAACACACAACAATGTCCAGAACTTTCACTGATTGATTTATTGCCCATGTAGTTGGACTCACTGTAGTACCCTCTACTTCTCCAAGTAATTAAAATGGTGAATGAACCATGTTACATCATAGAATATGAACATATGTAGTATGTTTCCTTCACTATTTTTATTACATAAGTAAACCATATTTGAATAAGTTATCCTATCATTCTTATTGTATTGCCAAAATTAAAGAACAGACAAGAATTATTGAAGTGTAGAATGACACAGGAAATTTGATGATGGTACCTTTAAGATGAAACAAATTCAAATATCTGCTCAGGGATTAACATATTGTCATTTATAAAATGTTTCCTTTTCTCTCCTTTTTTTTTTTTTAAGATTTTGTTTATTTATTTATTCAGGAGAGAGAGACACACAGAGAGAGGCAGAGCAGCAGGCTCCCCATGGAGAGCCTGATGCAGGATTCAATCCCAGGACTCCGGAATCACGACTTGAGCCACAGGCAGATGCTCAACCACTGAGCCAACCAGGTGCCCTCCTTTTCTCTCCTAAAGCTACCTTTCACTTTCAGTGATTTTTTCAAACATTTTGAGTTAGAAAATTATATTTTACTTTTTTATTTTGATACTCGTCTTTCCTGTTACCTGTACGTTTGAGAAATTTACATATTCTTTGGTTTTCAAATGTCCATTCTCCCTCATGGTTGATCTACTCATGAAGGCACCTCATTTTCTTTCTTTCTTTTTTTTTTTTAAGATTTATTTATTTATTTATCCATGAGAGACAGAAAGAGAGAGAGAGAGAGACTGAGAGACAGAGACAGAGAGACAGGCAGAGACACAGGCAGAGGAAGAAGCAGGCTCCATGCAGGGAGCCTGACGTGGGACTCCATTCCAGGTCTCCAGAATCACACCCTGGGCTGCAGGTGGCCTTAAACTGCTGTACCACCCGGGCTGCCCCGCACTACATTTTCAAATCTAAATACCTCCATCTTGAATTACCAATAAACCAAAATTAAAGCAGTTTCATTTAGTGCCTATGACTAGGTTGACTGGCATTTATTCCGTACTGTAAGAACTGAATGACAAATTCTTTTAGAAAACTCACAAGGGTAAATTACAAATGGAGAAAACAGGTTACAATTATTTTTTAAAAGGAGATTTGGGTAGGTAATAAGATTTATGGTAACATTTTATCATTTAAGTATTGTAAAACATTAAGTGCATTCTAAAATAATATGAACTCTCTTATGAGGCATAAATTCAATAGTTTAGGCACACCAGGAGCCCCTCTTTCGTCTTTCCTCTCTTTATTCTTTCTTCTTTACTACTTAGGAAGAACAGTCAAGCAGGTATCACTTTTGTGTAAAAGGATGTGGCTCTTTACTGAATAGGCTAAATTATGAGTGGTTATTTATATCTTAAATGTCTAGTTATTTTCTACCTATTTTGTACGATCTAGCACTTGTGAGAACTTCATAAAGAATGCTCAAAGAGTTACAAATAAAGAAAATCTCTTCATGAAAATGTGCCTAAAAGGAAATATCCAGAACAAAGATGGCCAACTGAACAAATATATGTCACATATTTTGAAGCCACATGGAAATATAAAGGAGTCAGGATGATTTGTATTGAAGAAATAACATAACCTCAATTTCCCATTAACTGATAAATTGTGATTTCAAGATTGTATGATATTTGGAGAAGCTATTACTGCTAATGCCATATGGAATATAACACATGAGTCTGGCTGCAGTGCCCTATTATTACAGGTATCATCTGATTTTTGTAATAACAGAGGAGTTAAAATAGGTACATGAATTAAAATCACATGCTCTTAGGCTTCATAAATTTGCAGAGTACAAAGCACAGTAGAATATATTACCAACTTAGGACTCACAGGTCCCTGAGGTAGAAGGGATAAAATAATGTTACTTCTCTTTTGATAGAGATCTGGAGGGTTCAAGTGATTTGATAATAAATAAAATGTTAATCAATGACAAACAAAGATCCAGAGTTCCACCATCCAGGTACAATGACCTTTCCTCTCCATACTCCTCATGCTTCATAAACACTAAGGCAATACATTATATGATCATTTATTTAGGCCCAAACTCAAGACACTGTGAAGGAAGCTCACTCTCAAAAGTGGTCATTATAAATAGCATTAAAAAGTGGAACTAACATTCTCTGTGGCATTAAACCCACCTGGACTTGAAACTCCAACACTGCCCCTTAGCAACTGTGTTATCTTTAGCAAGCTATTTAATCTCTGAGCTTCAGTTTTGCAAAACAGACTTAATAAATCCTGCCTCCACAGGATTTTTGCAATGATTAAAGAAGATTAAATTTTTATATTGGTTTTCAATAAGTGACTGATATTTTATTAATTTCAAATGATTAATTAGTCTTCTGAACAGCAAAAGAAAGTAGGTGATATTGTCCTAATTTTAGTGATAGACACTGAAGCTTAGAATGTCAAGTAACTTGCTCAAGATTACACTCTTAGTCAGTGATGGAGTCAGGGTACAATAGACATATAAATAGGACTTCAAATCTCTTATTTTTTTCAGTTTTTAATATGGGAATTCCAGTCCTAGGCAAGGAAATATGAAGTCTGAGAATAAATAAAAAGCAAATTGAGACTTGCCTGTTAATTTTATCCCTCTTTTTGAATTTAACCTTAAAGGTTAAACTAATAAAGGAAACTATTATTAACGAGAAACTATATTTTTCCATAGTGCTGAAGTCTTATCTCACATATCACTTACTATTTAAAAGAAGAAAATAGGGGATCCTTGAGTGACTCAGCAGTTTAACGCCTGCCTTCGGCCCAGGGGTGATCCTGGAGTCCTGGGATTGAGTCTTGCATCAGGCTCCCTCCATGAAGCCTGCTTCTCAGTCTGCCTGTGTTTCTACCTTTCTTTCTCTCTCTGTGTCTCTCATGCATAAGTAAATAAAATATTTAAAAAAAATAGGAAAATATAATTTTTCACTGGAGAAATAAAGAAGATCACAGCTGAACTGTGAGAACTCTTTTGAATAACTAGGCATCAGACAATCCAACTTTACATGGTTCCTGTTGATCACAGTGTCACATACAAAATAGTATTCTTGCTAAAAATGTTTAATATGTGGTGGCACCCCAGAGATACCTTCTCCCCCTAAAAATCTCAGCAAGCTTTTTATAGAAAATGCTAAGCTAATTCTAAAATTCATCTGGAAAATCAAAGGCTAGTTAAGCAAAATAGCCAAAATAATCTCGAAAAAAAAGAATAAAATTGGGGGACTCACATTGGCTGATTTCAAGACTTTTATTAATGCTACCTATTTTAAAGGAAATGCAGTAACAGTGTAAAGGATAAACAGATCAATAAAACAGGTTAGAGAATTCCAGAATGAGATTCATGCATATGTGGACAACTGAATTTGTTGCATGCAGAAGTAATTCATTTGAGAAAGAACTGTCTTTTTAATAAATGCAATGGGAATATTGGATATCCATATGTAAACTACAATAATAACCTAGACCCATACCTCACACCATGGAAGAGAACTTAACTGTAAATGGATCATATTTGCAAATGTAGAATCTACCAGCACATGTGTTACATGCCAACTGAGCTGAAGCAGGAGTGAAATTTCCAATATAAGCACCTAATGGAATTGCAAAATGTTTTTAAATTTCTTTTTTTTCTGACACTCTGTCAACCCAAAATATCTGCACATAGGATTTTCGGTGTAGCTGCAGATATAGATAAATAAATGAGGGGAGTCACCATTAACTCAGGAAAGAAAAGTTAACTTGTCTTCACTTTAGTGTGGTATGTCCAGATCTTTAAACATTGCTGTGACCTGACTGCCCACAGTTTACATGTATGTGGATATTATTTTTAAAAAGAAGAGTGATTTTATATTTACTTGCATATTGAAATGCTCAAACTATCTCCCTCTGGATCATTCTTAAAAACCAGATGCTTTCAATTTGTTTTCTGAGGACCATAATGCAATAGGATCTGAAATTGTTGTATTCTGGTGTTCCTAAAATTTCTCTTTTTGAGGGAAGTGGGATAGATAGTGGTGAGGAAAAAACAGAACAACATGTGCCTATGACAATTGATGTATCATCTTTAAAGCTGTGTACAAATAAGTGACATTATAAGGTTATAAATAATGAAAGGACATTATCATTACTCTTGTGATGGAAATAATCACTCAGTTAAACACCACTAAAGAACAGCATTGGATTTAGAAGTACTTTGCTGTATTTTCATGTAATAGATCCTTTCTACAGAAAGTAATAAAGAAATCCAATTTGTAAAGAAATATTTTTATTAATAGAACCATTTCTTTATGGTCTACTGATACAATGCCATAATTTTGTCATCATAATGCAGGCTATTGTGTTAATGTGGTAATTCTGTCAGCATAATGGGAAGGGAAAACACTAAGATGACAGTATAAATGGAAGAGATTTTCACAAGTAATAGGCCTTCTATTCCTCTTTCAAAGACTGTGTTTATTAGAAATGTAAGTTATAAACATATCCTGTAAAATTCCACACACTGTTATCATTTTACATCAGTACTTTATTCACAAAAAGTTCACAGAAATTACAGTATTACAAAGCAATTTTAAGAGTAGCTAATGATAAAAATGTTGCTCCTATCTAATCTAGTTCTCACTTTCTCTTTTTATTACTGAAATGTGTATGGTATAATTACGCTACAAGTACAGGGTTTATATGAATGAAGTAAGTTATTTTTAAATTATAAAGTAAGTTTATGTAATCCTCTAGCAATAATGCCAAATGCAAATCACCAGATATAAGTGGGTAGTTTTTCTTTACTTCCCTCTGTGTAGTGACTGTAGATGTCTAGCAAAGTCTAAGAGAAATTATTAGAGAGATGAAGTACCATTATGAGGAATTGAATTACCTGATTTCTGAGTCTGAAGATTCTGCCTTCGGTCCTTTTGGCCTATGCACACTGCAGAGTGCAACCATCAAATTCTCACGAGACAAGAACCTCATACTTCAGTGGTGTTGTAAGCCATTTTAGAAAAATAAAAATAAAAAAATAAAAAATATGTGATCCAGATAGATTGGACCTTTAGTATGAACAATCTGGCTGTACATGTAGTAGTTTTGATAAATCATATACTATTCAAGCAGAATTCTCTGGTGGTTACTGAATGTTCCAGAGTCTAAAAGCTCTAATGTACATTTGATCAATTTCATTTTAACACCAGGAGAAAAGCTGTCAAACTGCCATTTAACTGAGTTTCTCTCTAAAGTATAAAACCAACACTTGAAAATTTTAAAAAGCAGGCAAAGTAACTTTTTCTACCACTCATAACAAAAATGGTATGAAGGAAAAACTCCCAATGAGGCAGCAAAATAAATGTAACTGATTTTTTTGTCTTGCAAAAATATGTGTGTTCATGGTGTATATGTGTGTATTTCTATCATATCATCAAGGTACATTCAAAATATAGAACATTCAAAAATAGGAAAGTTTTTTTCAGAGAAGAATGTAATGTTATAAAGTACTTGCAGTGGATTTTAATGTTCCCAACCGTGGGAATACATTAGCCCTATGAAGAACAAATAGAATAATCAATTCATTAAACGTAGAGAATTTGCTTTAGAAGACTAGAATCTAGGGCACTTGGATGGCTGGCTCAGTGGTTGAGCGTCTGCCTTTGGTTCAGATCATGATCCCTGGGTCCTGGAATTGAGTCCTGCATCAGGCTTCCCACGGAGAGCCTGCTTCTCCCTCTGCCTATGTCTCTGCCTCTCTCTGTGTGTCTCTCATGAATAAATAAATAAAATCTTTAAAAAAAAGGAGGAGATCCCTGGGTGGCTCAGCAGTTTAGCACTGCTTTTGGCCCAGGGCGTGATCCTGGAGTCCCGGGATCGAGTCCCACATGGTACTCCTTGGATGGAGCCTGTTTCTCCCTCTCTCTCTCTCTGTGTGTCTCAAATAAATAAATAAAACATTTTTTTTTTTTTTTTAGAAAAAGAAGACTAAAATCTAGGTAAGTCAATTATATGTATTTTTTTCCATTTGGAAAAAGAATTGATATGTCTTTGGATTTTTTTTTAAACTTATTTATCCTACGAATTTATTCCTCATGATTTTCTCAAAAAGAAATGCCAACATAATTGCAATTTATACAGAATATTTCTGCTTAATTGTGAGAAAGTATTTAGACCTTGAGTTAATTGTTGAAGACCTTGACTTTATTGCGATGATATTATTTTTTCTGCTTTTTGTTGATTTGGCAGTTGTTTTCAACCAAGTAGACTTGGAGTCAACAACCAAGTTGACCTCAAACTGACACATCAATTTTTAGGGACATCTCAAACTACCAAATGGAAACATATGTTAATAGGCTACTGTCATTCTAATTAATAAGTGGATATTTAGAATATTAAATTTTGTTCATTAATTTAAAAAAATTGTAAAACAAATGAAGGAAAACTACTAGATACATGCTATGAGTTGAAGCCTAGAGATGATCAGTTTACTACAAACTCTTCTATCAATCTAGTAGAATCTGTATTAACACTCTTCCTCATGAAGACATAACAAAATAAATGATAAAGGAAAAATGCCTTGTTTATAGTTACATCTCTAGACCAACATATAATTTTTTAAGAATTTAAAATATAAAAAAATTAGTAATTTTAACCAAAATTATAAGAATTGTGATTATCATACCAGTTTGCCAGTCATTAATTTACTAAACAGATCTTTATTAAGCACTTACTATGTGTCAAAACAGTGTTCTATGTGCTAGTTTTACAATTATGAAAAATATAATAAGTATGTTAACATGTAAATATATGCATATATTAAAAAAACAGCAAGTAAATATATAATGCCAGAAAATTATTCCTGCCACAAAGGAAATAAAACAGGAAAATGGGATAGGAAATTATGGGTTGCGGTAGCTACTTTGTGGTGCCTAGGTCTTCTTTGTGTAAAATTTGTGGAATAATGAGAGTTAGGTAAGTATCTGGTAGAAGAATGTTTGAGGCAGAATAGAAAAAAAAAAAAAAGGTCCTGGGCAGACATAAGTTGCTACATGTGAGGAACAAAAACATGCTAATAGCGTATAATGAAAGATGGGGAGAAAGTTAAGATTTTTAAATCAAGGACATGGGCAGGTTCTGATTCTATAAATACCTGAAAGGTATGATGGGAGATTGGGTTTATTTGAATGACAATGACAAATTAGTGAAGAATTTAAGCAGAAAGATAGGATTTCTCATTTTAAAAGATCAATCTTTCTCCACTGTAGTAGAGAAATAGTGGAAACAACGAAAACAGTTAAGAAGCTATTGTGTTAGTCAAAACAAGAGATAATGGTAGTTTGAACTAGGGAGATAATAGGAAAATTATGTAATCAAATTTGACATATATTTTGGAGACAGAGATGACAAAATTTTTTATAGATTATATGAGATGGTGATCATGACGGAAAGAAAGAATTAAAACACAATTCTTAAGTTTGGAAATTGAATTACTGGATAGATAAGGCATCATACACATACATGGGAAAGTTGTACTCCTGATAATAGTGCAGTAGTGTATATCACATCTACCCTCCTGTAGCTAATAATTACAACTCTGGACTAAATTCAGAAAAATCATATGGGTGAAAGTACTGGAACATGAACAAAATCAGACAATTGGTAGAAATAGAAGAAGATGAGTCTTCCAGTTTTATGGCTTTGTGGAAGGGGATACTCCCCAGTCAGTACAGGTGGCAGCCAAAACTCAGGGAGAACACTATCAACTTGAAGATATATTTTCAGAGCAGCACAGAAACTGGGAATTGGGACATCCATAAAAGGTAAAACCATAAAGAAATAACCTCATATATATTGCTTATAAGTTCTAAATAAATATATAGCAAATCCCTGAATTATATATTAATGAGGTAAACTCAAAGTATCTAAGAATTATAAGGAGTTTCAACTGGTGCCTACCAAAAGGGAGACAGAGTTTGGAGTTTAACTTAGCCACCAACCACATAAAATCTTAAAATCACAATATTTGGAGTAACATAAGAAAGTACAGAATTTCTATATTTATAACTTGCAATGTTCAGGATACAATCTAAAAATATACAATTAAAGAAAAGAGAAAAACATAACCTAAATTGAGAAGAAAAGAGCAATTTACAGGGACTTTACTCAGATGATTGAGATGAAATGTTTAAATTGTTAGAGAGGTTTTAAGCATGCACAGAAAACAAAAGGAAACATACTCCTAACAAATGAACAGATACGCAATTTCAGAAGAGAATTAAAAACTACCAAAAAAGGACCAAGTTAGAATTCCAGGATGAATAAACATGTATGTATTAAAAATACTAGATACTACCAAAAAAGGACCAAGTTAGAATTCTAGGATGAATAAACATCTATATATTAAAAATACTAGATAGGTTTATTAAAACATTAAAAATGACTTATGGAAGATATAAGTATATTGATAAGAAAGTAATAGAAATTTTGAAATACCAAAAAAAGAAGAAATACAGAATAAATGAAGAAAGCCTTGGTAGCTTGTGGGAAAGTATCTAATGTTTTAACTTACATATAAAAAAGGGGGCATAAATAGAAAGAAAACCATACCAAGGTACATCATAGTGAAACACCTAAAAAACAAAGTAAAAAGCTTAAAAGCAGCCAGAAAAAAAAATGATGCTACATCAAGTGAAAAAAATTATATGAAGAACTCCAGACTGCTATGGAACAATGACTTGAAAATGATAAATTTAAAAATAAATAGATAATAAAATAAACATTAAAAAACCCTGTCAATGCTGAATTATTTTTCAGTGAAGATATTTTTCATAAATGAAACAGACATATAAGATATATAAAAATAAAGCCTAATACAATCTGTTGTCAGCAGAGCTATATCATAAGAAATGTTAACAAAAATTCATTCAGGTTGAAAGGAAATAATACCAGGTGAAACTCATTCTTAGGAAGGAATGGGTACCACTCACTGGAAAGAACAAAAGTATGTAGAAGTATAAAAAAGTAATTAATTTCCTTAAAAAAACTATGAATTTAAGAAAAATGATTAACTTTATATTGTGAGGCTTATAGTTATAATAAGTTAGAGTAAAAGAGGTTTAAGGACTATATAAAACTAGTTACAGTACTCTTAAATTTTACATGGAGTGGTACAAATTAAGTCTAAAATAGAACTATGGGAAATTGAAAAAGTATCTTTTAATCCCTAGACAACAGTAAAAGTAATGCAAATAGGTATTGGTTAATAAGCTGATAGATTAAATGTTAAAAATTACTCAATTAGTAAAAAATAAAATGTAAAATAAAAGCAGAAGAACAAATATAGGAGACAACAAAAACACAAAGCAAGATGACACAGTTAAGTAGAATCTATTCAATAACTGACTATTAGGAATCAGACTCTGCTTCCAAATTTGCATCAATTGAACAAGACTCTCCATGTCAAGACATTTTCAGTCAATGCACCCCAGTCATTTTGGTAGTAGATTTTTTAGTCTAGCTTAATTTTAAAGGTAATAACCAAAAGAAGCAAAATACCACCACCAAAGAATAAAAGAAACTTGAAAGAAACTGAGAGACCATAAAAAAGAAAATAAAAGACAAGAGAAAAGGCATTCAGAATAGGAAAAGGAAAATTCAAGATAAAATAAAAATTATACTCAAAGATTTGAAAGATAAAGTTGAAAAATTTCACAGAAAGCGAAAGGTATAGAGATAGAAAATGTATATACAGATATACAGATATAGATGTATGCATATACATAGATACAGATATAGATGTATAGATATATATTAATTAAGCAAAACTTTAAAAATTAAAGGGAAGAACCGAATCAAGTCTATGGGTAGAATTTTCAGATAGTCAAGATCTCAGAATATTTTCTTCTCATGCCCTCTTTCTCTGGAAGCAACTAGAGAACCTTTTTTTCCAAACTAGAGAAAGAGATAAAGGAAATCTACTGAATGCTGAAGTCCCACTACATCAGTTGTGAAACAGAGGAAGAGTTCAACCATTGTAGAATAAAACAAAGTCAGAAGGTGCCAAAGGAAAACCATCAAGAAGACAAAAAAAAAAAAAAAAAAAGAAGAAGAAGAGAATGACAAAGGAAGAGCTAAACAGACTGAAATGTTGACATATTTGACCATATTGAAAAACTTAAAAGTTTTATGAGAAACTTGGGACTAAAGTTGTTAACTCCAACGGGGGAAAAAACATTGAATAAAAATAAAAAAGTGTAATCACAGTACATAGGATGTGTTACTAAAAGCAATATTAATAATATGAACATTGAATATTGATTTAGAAGGTCATGTATATATGAGAGGATGTGTGTGGATTCACAGTAGAGAGAGCCAGATATTTATTTTCCATTTTAAGAAATGACAAGTAATGTCCAAATTGAAATGTCAATATGATCAATAAAATAATGTAGAAATGGAGAAAATAATAAAAGAATGAAAGCTCTTCTGTTTAGGAAGTGTGAATTCAGGCAGTGAAGGTGAGGGGCAATGAATTACTGTTTTTCATCATAAACACTAAAATACTATCTTAAATTATTTTTAGAATACTTTTTAAATATGTACTTATATTGCTTTGTTAGAAATATAAATTTTGGGGCAGCCCCAGTGGCTTAGCAGTTTAGCACCGCCTTCAGCCCAGGGTGTGATCCTGGAGACCCGGGATCAAATTCTGCATTGTATGGAGCCTGCTTCTCCCTCTGCCTGCATCTCTGCTTCTTTCTCTCTCTCATTCTCTGTGTCTCTAATAAATAGATAAATAAATCTAAAAAAAAAATACAAATTTTAACATTATATTTGACCCAGAATTTCCACTTTTAGGAATTTGTTCATTGTAAATTAGTGAATTGCAATTAGTTCATTGTAAATTAGCAGAAAAATAAGGATACAAGGATGTTTATTTAACTGCCTCTAACAGGGAAATGTGGAAGGCAACTTAAATCACTAAGAACATTTCAGTTAAATGCATTTTATGCAGCCCTTAAATATAATGTTAGAAGATAATTTAATGATGTAATAAATTATATTATCATTTTAAATTATGTGTACATATGTATCATTTTAATATACTTTATAATATATAATAATTACATATTTAATTATATACACACATAGATACACTCCCTTTAATCATTTTATTTATTTATTTATTTATTTGAGAGAGAGAGAGCCCAGGAGCAAGAGCAGGGTGGGTGGGGCAGAGGGAGAGGGAGAAGCAGACTCCCTGCTGTGGGCAGAGCCCAATGCAGGGTTCAATCCCAAAACCCTGGGATTATGACCTGAGCAGAAGGCAGATGCTTAACCAACTGAGCCACTGAAGCGCTCCTAATCATGTTTTATGTTTCAGGCCTATTCCACTCTCTTCAAACTTCTGGCTCTTCCCTTTGTCACTGATTCTCTACAGACAAATTTGACTTCTTTTCCACAATGACAGTCAAAGATGTAAAAACGAGCTACATCACCACATTTCCTCACCAAGTCATCCTAAATCATCCTAAATCTTACCCATCCACCTTTCCTATTACAATGAACAGAATTCCCTTCTCCAATGAAAGGTTAATTCCTCCTGTGTGATCTGAATCCATACCCTGTCATCTTTCTGAATCTCTACTCCCTTCTTATTTCATATTTCTTCTCATTCTCCATCTTCTTTCTAATTTTAATTGAGTACTTCGAATAAGCACTTATACATGCTTGATTCTTTTCCATCTCTAACAAAAATCCAGACACACTGTTCTGGTATAAACTGAAATATCTGGTAGATGTTTGAGGTGTATGGGTCTGCATTCCGTGCACTCCAATGCAGTTTGGCTCATCTGGTTTAAGGTTTCTGCATTCCTCCAGTGTTTCTTCTATATGAAATGGCACATAAACAAGTGAAAATTCAGGAATGCTCAAATTGTCTCCTAATATATCAATCCCATTTAAACAAATTCACATTTTTAAAACAAGCATGAATTGACTATACAGAATTTACTGTACTATAATTTTTCTTCTGTGGAATACCATTATAAGTCTTAATTTCAAATAAAGCATCAAATCTTAAATGTCAGTTAAACTTAAAATTCAAAAATAATACTAAGAGTTTAAGCAAACCATACTGATAAAGAAATCTGCAGAAATTGGTTAGGTAAAATATGCTTAAAAGGAGCAAAAATTAACCAATCGAACAACAAATAATAAACAACAAAAAATGTCTTCTGATAAATATAACCCCCAATTATATACGTAGATATAATGTGAAAGCCCTTCTATGTGCTAAAGTGAATGGTTTTGAATAAAATGGAACCACTAAAAATGAATGTTTAGAGAATTCCCTTTTACTCTTCAATAACAAAAAAGCTTATTTTGCATAGACAAATTTTATGCAACATAAATTTAAATTACCCAGAATCTGCAACAGAAAATGGGTAGTGTACAGCATGAGGCTTCCTCAGTTATCAACATCTTTGGAACTGAAGCTCTTCCAACCATGCTAAATATCTATTTTGTGAGAACAGCTTCCTTGCTGTATAGTGAAAATGTCGATGTTGATACTCAACAAATATTATAGTGCGTATTTATTGCCTCATAAAGTTAAACTAACTATGTGTTAGCTGTGTTGCTGATGGAAACTTGTCTTAATGTGGTTTATAGTGGTGCTAATTCTGATGGGGTCCCATGCCGCAGCAGGATGAGGTAGTAATGCAGTCATTAATTAAAAGAATAAAACAGACTTCACATGTGGCTCAGAGCCCAACTTTAATTACCCTTTGGCTCCAAGGCCTCTAGTGGGGTCATTTCTGCAAGTAGTTTCTTAGGTTGCTGACAGTGCTATCTATACTTGACAAATTTTGGTAAGGCAATGGCAATAGTTTCACCACATGTGTTATTAAATTTCATCATAAGATTATGAGGAATATTTAGCTAGCTAGTTGCAAATGATTTAACCTTTCATTGGTAACCCTTTATGAGACAACTTTATATGTAAAATCAATTCTGTGCTGTTATATTTTCTTCTGTAGCTGTGATATCGGCAGTCATCCTATCCTGTATTTATAGCATTAAAGGCTGATTTCAGAACACTAATTTTCAAGCCTCAATACCCATAAATCCTCAACCAATAAAACCCCAATCTAGCAATAATATTACGAGTAAGTCTAATAATATAAACAGACATTTATTGAGGATTTATGTGACAGGCAGTGTTCTATGTGTTTTTTATATATTGTCATTTATACGTCTGCCAAAATCCCTTGGGTAAGTTTAATTATCATCTCTATTTTAGAGATGCCCAGCAACCCAAAAAGGTTAAGTAACTTTCCCAAAATCTCACAGACATGGGAGTAACAGGTATGGCTAACTAGCATTAATCTGTACTCTTTGTTTTCCTAAAACTTTGGATTAATTTTAAGACATCAGGTATTGGAAGAATAGCACAATGAACATGTTTTTACTCATAACATTTTATCTAACCTACATATCTTTTTTTTTCTTTTACGTGGTAAACCATCTAGGAGTTGCATAAATTATGACACCTCTCTTCATGTGCAACTCATAAAACTAACATTTAGGACATTCTGTTTCCTAACATATTGTCATCAAAACACCTAAGAAAAGTAACATTCATCCAATAATATCATCTACTATATTTACATTTCCCCATTTATTTCTCCCCCAAAATGTCTTTTATAGGTCTTAGATCTAGGATCCACGAAACTTCACTCATTGCATCTAGTTGTTATGGACATTTAATTTCTCTTAATTTGAAGACTCTTGGTTTTTTTCATTTTTTTCTTAGGATATTCAATTTGTGACAGTTGTCTTTTAGAATATCTTATTTTCTGCATTGTCTAATTTTTTCCTCATGTCAGCATTAGTGGAGACTATACAATTGAAGTGATGACATAGATTTCTTATTGTATCACATGAGGAAGTGAGTATCATAGTTTGTATGACTACTGTGATTCAAATACTGGTTGAATCACTGTTAGTGATGCTAAATTTGATCAATTTGTTAAGGGGGTAACAATGGCCTATCTCTATTGTAAAGTTAACTTTTCTTTTGTAATTCATAGTTGACATATTCTGTGACTATTTCATTCCTCACACAAAGATGTTAAGTAAATACTGATAAACATTTCATGAATCAATTACTGTATTGAGGGTTTGCAAAATTATAAATTTCCTTCTACTAACTTACTAACTAGTATTTTTTCTATAAGAAACTTCCCTACATTTTTGCATACCCTTTATCTTTATACACGCATACGTTTTTATTTAATGTCTTATAATAAATAAACATTAACATTTTTCATGTTCAAACATCACAAATTTGGTCAGTGGTGACCTACTTTGTCCTTTTGCTATAGGCCCATCAGTCTTAGAAATCCCTTGTCTCTGGAACAAGATGACTGCGGCTCACCATTTAATTTCCTTTTTTGTTTTTTAAAGATTGATTGATTGATTGATTGATTTGTGAGAGACACAGAGAGAGAGGCAGAGACACAGGCAGAGGGAGAAGCAGGCTCCCCATGGGGAGCCCACTACAGGACTCAATCCCAGAACACTGGGATCACACCCTGAGCTGAAGGCAGACACTCAACCGCTGAGCCACCCGGGCATCCCTCACCATTTACTTTCTTTCCCCAAACCTGTAATTAACCATTTAGCTAAGTCTCAGTATCCTTTTAATAGAGAATGTTTTTTTGGAAAATAAATTCTAGTATTAAGTCTATACACGGTTCAAAGTTGTCATTTCTTTTATGTTTAGTCAGGGGAAAGAAATATATGCACAAACACACACACACTCTCCAAGTTTATAATGATACGGACAATAAAAATCCAATGTCACAATAAAATACTCAGAAGAGAACGTATAGGAAAAGCTTCATGACATCAGATTTGGCAATGATATTTTGATTATGACATCAAAAGCAACAAAAACAAAGATAAATTTTACATCAAAATTAAAAACTCTGATAAAAGAACACTATCAACACAGGGAAAATATAATTCAGGGGGAAATATTTATAAGTGATATATCTCAAAAGACATTAATATCCAGAATAAGCCAAACAGCCAAATTCTGCCATCAAGAAGTGCGTCCGGGTCCAGCTGATCAAGAACGGCAAAAAGATCACAGCCTTTGTACCCAATGATGGTTGTTTGAACTTTATTGAGGAAAATGATGAGGTTCTGGTGGCTGGATTTCGTCGCAAAGGTCATGCTGTCGGTGACATTCCTGGAGTTCGCTTTAAACTTGTCAAAGTAGCCAATGTCTCTCTCCTGGCCTTGTACAAAGGCAAGAAGGAAAGACCAAGATCATAAGTTTTGGTGGTAAAAACAGGACAATAAATTTTCATATACCAGAAAAAAAATATATCCAGAATATACAAAGAACTACACATGAATAAAAAAGATATATATGTGATATATAATTGTATATATCATATATATAATACATATAACATACATACATATTTTCTTTGAGAAAGGCCTTTTCAGAATCCTTGGCACTTATTTTTTAATTGGTCTGTGTGATTTCAGCTGTTGATTCAAGTTTGCTTACATGTGTCATATATATGTACATATATATAATACATACATATTAACAAAGAACTTTACATATTTTATATGTCTCTATATATTACACATACACACATACACATATATATGTAACATATAAAGAACTTAACCAAAAAGCAAATGATGCTATTTAAAAAAATGGACAAAGGACTTAAATCGTCATTTCTTCTTTCAAGAAGGATTTCTTCAAAGATAGGCAAATGACCAATAAGCACAGGAAACCTTGCTAAACACTCCTAATCATTACAGACAGTCCAATAAAAACCATAATGAGATACCACCTCACACCCATTAGGGTGGTTAGTACAAAAAAAATAAAAAATAGCAAGTGTTGATGAGGATATTAAGAAATTGGAACTCTTGTGCAATGTTGGTGGAAATGTAAAATGGTGCAGCCACCACAGAACAGTATGGTAGAGCCTCAAAAAGTTAAAAAGAGAATTACTATGTGATGCAGCAATTCCACTTCTAGGAAATACCCAAAATAACTGAAAGCCGAGACTCAAACAGAGATACACCCGCATTCATAACAGCATTATTCATAATAGCCAAAATGTGAAAGCAATTCAGGTGTCCATCAACGAATGGAAAAACAAAATGTGATACACACACACACACACACACAGACACACACTCTGGAGTATTATTCAGCCTTAACAAGTAAATTATGACACATGTTATGCATGACATGAGGACGAATTTGAAGTCATTATGCTAAATAAAATAAGCTCATCACAAACTGACAGGTACTGTGTAATTCCATTTACATGAGGTACCTAGAGTTCTCAGATGCTAGAAAGCAAGTATAATGGTGATTGTCAGGTGCTAGGTTAAGAGAAGAATGGGTAGTTATTATTTAATGAGTAAGGGATTTCAGTTTTGGAGGGAAAAACAGTTCTGGAGACAAATGGTGGTGAGGTTTGCATGATAATGTGAATGCTCTTGGTATCAATGAATTGAATACTTAAAAATGGTTAAATATCAATATCAATATGGTGGGGGGTTGTCCTAATTTGCTTCTCCACGTTTTATCTTTTGCTTCAAGTTTTTATTTAAATTTGAATTAGTTAACATATAGTGTAATGTTAGTTTCAGGAGGAGAATTTAGGGATTCATCCTACAGTATACTGTGTTTTGAAATGTATCCTGTAGTTTTTTTTTTATGGTTTCTGGCTTATCTATTATTTTCCTTTGTAAAAACAAGAAAATATGTATATTTATTTGTGAACACTATAACTGGGTATAATTGATGTACAATAAACATGTTTAAATAGGGTAAGTTTGACATGGCATAAATTTGACATATTTGGCACACTGACCTATGAAATTATTACCATGATGAACATATGTTTATTGCCTCCCAAAAATTCCCTCCTGGGACTAATGCCTACCTTTGATCTTCCCCATTTGCAAGGCCACCACTGATTTGCTTTCTCTTTCACTATAGATGTGATGACAGCCAATGAGTGATGCCCTTTATAATTTTGTCTCCTGGAATGTAGACAGAGCATACTTCTAGTCAATAATGTATGGAAAAGGTAATGAGATAAACACTTCCTTCATTATGTTATATGAGAATCTATCTTAGCAGACTAAAGTGAGAGAATCTTCTGTTAGCTTTGAAGAAGCTGCCCTGTGGTGTGTGTAGGAGGGCCTACACATGACTAAGAACGTGGTTGTGGGAGTGTGTGCGAAGGATGAGAGCTCTAAGAGCTGAGAGTGACCAAAAAGAAGGAACCCTAATCTCATAGCTGCAAGGAAATTAACTTGGTCATTAATCATGTGATCTTGGAAGAAACCCTCCCGCCAAGATTAGATCCCAGACTCCACCAATAACTTGATTGTCACCTTATGAGACTTTAAGCAGAGAGTCCAGTTAAATCACATTAGAACTTCTTTTTTTTTTTTTCACATTAGAACTTCTGACATAGGGATCCCTGGGTGGCGCAGCGGTTTAGTGCCTGCCTTTGGCCCAGGGCGCGATCCTGGAGACCCGGGATCGAATCCCACATCGGGCTCCCGGTGCATGGAGCCTGCTTCTCCCTCTGCCTATGTCTCTGCCTCTCTCTCTCTCTCTCTCTCTCTGTGTGTGTGACTATCATAAATAAATAAAAAAAAAAAAAGAACTTCTGACATAGAAACTGTGAGATAATAAATGTATGCTGTTTTAAGCTACTAAATTTGTGGTAACTTGTTATATAGCAATAAAAAGTAGTAAAACAGTTTTCATTTTGCAGGCTTTTTCATAAATGGAATTATATAATAGGTATCAATTTTTGCCTGGCATTTTTACTCAGTACATTTTGAGATCCATCTGTTACTGCATGTATCAATAGTTCATTCCATTTTATTGCTCAGTGGGATTCACTGAGTTACTGTATCACAACATGTTTACCTATTCGCCTGTAGATGCACATTTGGGTTGTCCTAATTTGGGCTTTACAAACAAAGCTGCTATAATGCACAAGTCTTTATAAGAACAAATGTTTTCTTCTTCCTTGGGGAGACACCTAGAAGCAAAATGGCTAGATAATATGGTAATTGGTCACTCTTTTAAATTTCAGCCATTCTAATGGGTGTAGATGGATATTTTATTGTTTTAATTTCCATTTCCCCAAAGACTTTTGATATTGAATTTTTTTTCCCACAAGTTATTTATATACTTCTTCAACTTATTCTTGTCTATCTTCAAATCAGATGATACCATTTCAATTATACTATAGGAAATTTAAAACAGTATATTCCATTTCTCTCTTCCTGGACTTTGTACTATTATTATTATGCATTTTATTTTATTTCCATTTAAGTTATAAATCACATAGTACATTGCTATTAATTTTATACTAAGAAGTTATATTTTAAAGGTATTTAAATAAGAAAAAATAAGTCTTTATACTTACTCATATAATTATGTTTCTATGCTCTCCAGATCCAGTTTTCCCTCTGTTTGAACTTCAATATTTATTATAGCGCAGGTCTGCTAAAAGTGAATTCTTTCAACTTCTGTATGTCTGAAAAGTTTTATTTAAGTCTTCATTTTCAAAAGATATTTTCAACAGCAAAGAATTATAGGTTGATTCATTTTTTCTTAAAATAATTTAAAAGCAGTCTCCTGGTCTGTATTATTTCTAATGAGGAACTACTGTCATCCTTAATTTTATTCCTCTGTGTGTAATGTGTCATGAATTTTCACTCCTTTTAAGACTTCCTTAGGGAGCCTGAGTGACTCAGTTGGTTAAGCCTCAGACTCTTGGCTCAGGTCATAACCTCAAGTCATGGAATTGAGCCCCATATCAGGATCCCTGCTCAGAGAGTGTCTTGGGTAGAGTCTGCTACTCTCTCTCTCTCTCTCTCTGTCTGCTTCTGCCTCTGCTCTCCTCTCTCTCTTTCTAATAGGAATCAATGACTTTTTTAAAAAAAAACACCGACTTTCTCTTTTTTTCTCTAGGTTTAAACAATTCGATTATGATGTGCTTTGATTGAATTTTCTTCATGTTTGTTGGTTCTGGGATTTGTTGATTCCATAGATTTGTAGTTTTCATCTATTTTGGAAAAATTCCAGCCATTATTTTGCCATATGTTTTCTGTCTCCCCAACTCTTTCATTTACTTTAGGATATATTTATATGTTCATTATTGAAAGAGGAAGAGAGAGATTGAGATTTGAATGTATAATGGGGCCACTCTTTTCTTGCTTTCAGATTTTGAATGATACTTAGAAAGGCTTTATCTATATGCAGGTTATAAATAAATTCATTCATAGTTACTTCTAATACTTGTGTGAGCTTACTTTATACAACTCTAATCCACTTGGAATTTATTCTGGTGCATAATGGGAAGCATGAGTCCAATTTTAGTTATTTTCCAAACCATTATCCAATCAAGCAAACAGTAATTTTGAAACAGTTCATCATTTATTTCCTAAGTGCTCTGAACTACCTGAAATTTGTTTCACATACTTTATTGCTTTACACATTTGTGTTTATTTCTGAACTTTCTATTCACGTCTAGGTAGTCTTAGGTATGGAATTTTAATAGCATGTTTTAATATCTAGAAGAGGAAGTCCTCATTCATTATTCTTTTTCCATTCATGTTTAATTTTACACACTGTAGAATCCATTTTTCTAGCTCCAGAAAAATGTGTATAGTACTTTATTGGGATTGTATTAAGTTTATATACCTAATCTGGAATATTCATATTTATGATGTTCTTAAGAAATAGTGATATCTTTTCATTTATTTACAATTATTTATTTTTTATAATACATGTATTAAATATTTTTGTTGAATTTATTTCTAAATAGATTTTTATTATTATTATAAAAATATATTTAACTGGTTATTTTTTTAACTGGTTATTTTTTGATATAAAATACTATGTTTAAATATTAATGTTATTTCCTGCTAACTTAATAACATTTTTTATTGAATTTTTGTTTTATCTTAAAATCTTACTACTTCTCAAGCAATATTATCATGCCATTTACAAATGCAAATAATTTTACCTCTGTGGCCAATTCTTGTACTACCATTTGTTTTCATGCATTATCTGCTGTGCTCAGTACAAAGCATTTTACCTGACTTCCAATTCTTAGTGTAAAAAAAAGTGCCTGAAGGCCTCTTTTATCTATGCATTAATCATAGTACTGGCTTTGGTAGCTGTTATATATGGTATACAGTACATAATATGTAATATATAAAGTATAATACATACACATATTAAAATAATAAACTTCATAAAACACAATTAAGAAGTAGCCATTATGTCTTATTTTATTTTTAATTGCATTAAGAGTTTTAACAGAAATGAATAGTATTAAATTTTGTCAAATAACCCTTTCAGGATCCATATTGATAGTTATGCTTCTCTTTTTCTTTAGATCTATTTCTGTTGTTTGTTACATTAATTAATTTCCTAATATTAAATCATTCCAGAATTCTTGTAATAAGTTCTATTTGGCCACATTACATTATTTTTAAACGTGCCTTTAGAGTGTTAGATTTAGTCTGCTAATATTTTGAGGTTTTATATCGAAATTTACAGGAGATTGCTTTATTATTTAGTTAGAGTGCAATCTATGTCAGGTTTATTAATAAATGATATACTTGCTTCAAAAAAATTGGAAGTTTTCCTCATTGTTATATGTTCTGGAGCACTTTAAAGTAGAATGGACTTTTCTCTTTTTTGAAGATTTAATAGAGTATTATAAAAGCATCTTGGGTTTTCACTTTTTGTCATGGTCCTTTATGAACTTTTTGTTACTCTTATGGGAATTGGTCTTTTAAGCTGTTAGCTCAATTGAGATCAATTTTTTTTTGTCAGAAATCTCATCTAAAAAGGAAAAGAGGTAAATATCATATAGATTTTCAGATTTATTTGCTTAAATTTGTACAAGGTAGTCTCTTGCTATTTTCCTTTTCACTACTCTGATTCAATATTAATATTCAACAATGATATAATTTTATAATTTTGCATATATCCATTGTGTTCACATTGTGTGCCAGTGTTAAATAAGTGAAAATGATTCTTGTTATTAAGGAAGGCAATTATTGTTATATTATTTACTTATTTTACTTTCTAAAATGTAATTATTATTCAGAAACCATTTGTATATTGTTTGCAACTCCAAGCATAATCTTTGAACATGGAAATCATTCAGTGATAGCCTTAAAAGGCTGAATGAATCTTT
Organism: Nyctereutes procyonoides; assembly: GCF_905146905.1. Taxonomy (NCBI): domain Eukaryota; kingdom Metazoa; phylum Chordata; class Mammalia; order Carnivora; family Canidae; genus Nyctereutes; species Nyctereutes procyonoides. The sequence continues at coordinate 26,553,468 of NW_026575146.1, forward strand.
TACAAATTTTAAAAATTAAAGTAAGTTCAGCATAGAGTTCAGGTCATTATATTTCTCTATTCCTGTTGTTTTGGGGGACTCTCACTAATTTATAAGTAGTACTATTTAGTAATACTGTTATTAGCACTAGTAATTTAATCACTCTACAATTAAAAAAAACCCCTTTTCTTATAACTAAATATAATCCTTACCACATTTAGTTAAAAAATAAAGTAAAATATATTGCCTTACTATCTGTGGAAACTTTTGCTGAAGTATTCAGTGATTGTTTAAGCTATTACATCTGTATGTTATAGAAGTAAATAAAAATATAAATATTCTGGGCAAATTTGTTGGGTTGCTAAATATGGTGATTTCGTTATAGAAAACAAGCTGTTTATATGGTGTCAGATTAACAGATCTAAATTAAACCTTCCAAGGACACTAATAAGAGCTGTAGTTTAAAACTGTTTTTTGATCAAAAGCCAAAACAAACAAACAAAACAAAAAGCACATTTTTTTTTGAGTCTTCATACTGTCTGCATAAGAACACCTGGTGTTAGCTAATGCAGTGAGTTCTTTATCAGACAACTATAATGGAAAAAAAGAGAGAGAGAAGGGTTTTTTTTTTTTAGCTTGAAACTAAATATTTATGAAAGGATTATATGTGATGAGGTACTGAGATACACTTAGAAAATGCTGTAATCCTTAAATTTATATGTAAGAGATACATTTATGTCAACTTTATTTTTGTATTATAATACTTTGTGCAGCAAATTATGGATAAATGGTATTACCAACTTAAACTATTTTCAAGAGGAAACTTACATTCCAAATTTCTATGTTGCTAAAATAAATAAATGTTTGTTGAGTGTCCCAAACTATCACACACTTTACTTATATTTATGACTTTACTTATATTTATGACTTTTTCTAAAAGATAGATTGTCCTCCAATTACCTATTAATGAAGGAAAGCTTAATGAAGTTGAAAGCAGTGGCTCCTATTAGTGAGATAGTAATCATAATTTTCTTTTCCTTTCTAGCCATTTTTTTCTGATATCATTATGTATTATGAAAAATAAACCAAATATGAATAATTGTTTTATTTTGAGAAAAAAAAGTTAAAAAAAAGGTTTTCCTCAAACTTCAGAATAAGATGTACTAAATGTAACATAATTATTAATAGGTCTCAAATCTTTTTTAAGGCATGTAAAATGTACTATACACTAATTCTCTATAACTTAAAAAAATCACATTAAGATAGCAATAAATCCAAAAAGTGCAAACCAATAAAGTAAGCATTTTTAACCTTAGTTCTTTCATCTTTTTAGCTTGAGTAAATTTAAGGAACTTTGCCTAAAGCTTCTTATTTGTCCACAAAGTCTACATTTAATACAAAATCACTCATTCAAATATGAATATAAAGTGTACCAAAGAAAATGACACATTAATTATAATTCCATAGGTCAACTAAATTTTCTGAAATAATTTTGGAAACAAAGATTATTTTCAGGTTTTTCTTGGATATCTGGTTCCTTCTGAGTGCTTTGGGAGGAAAACAAATGAGATTTACATGCCTTTGCTGTCTTCTGACTAATTAAATCTAAGTAGGATCTCTCATGTTTAATCACAATTAGAATTCATAATCTCAAGCTAATTTGGTAGTAATAAACTAGAAAAAATTAATTAATAACATAAATAAATCCTTAGAGATTAATAAGTGTTTAAATTGGAAGTCAGATTTTCATATGTGGTTTACAATAGTTGTTATGAGCATTTTTTCTTTTGGCTCTGTCATATTTTCCTTTGTATTCATTTATATCTAAAGTTTTGATTGTACACTGAACATTATAGATGATCTGTTTCAGAAACTCTGAATTATGTTATATTCCATTGGAGAGTGTTCAGGTTTTTTGTTTTGTTTTGTTCTGTTTGCAACCAGTTTAAATTATTGGCAGATCTTCTTGAGCTTCCAGAAGCTTGGTATAGGGCTTCATTAGTGAGTGCTGGGATTGATCTTTCCTTTTCATTTTTTCTGTTCAAGTTTGGATTTTATATCATTTTTATGTTGACCTCAGAAAATGAGAGTATTATCTCTCCTGTTCCCTGAAATGTATATAAAAGACTAGAATAAATCTTACCTTGGAAATTGGAGAGAAATGACCATAATCCCATTTGGGCCTTGTGATTTCTTATGAAATTATATTTCTCTTCTGATTCCATTTCTGGATTAAAGGACCATTCAAAGATTTATTTAATTACATATCTTTATTATGACAATTACCTTTAACTTTTCCAGTATGCTATAGAATTTTGTTCTTCCTTTTAATCTCTGCTTTGTATGTAAGTCTTACCTTTTCATATGTTTCACCTCATTCTTAATATTGTTTATTTATATTTTCTCTTTTGTTCTTCATTATTTCACTAGAGAATTTTGTATTTTAAGTACATCCCATGTAAATGCTGGAGCAGAACAGAGTGCAATGAAGGGGTTAGAGACGTGTGACAAGATACAGGTCCCTTCCTACTTTGGAGACTAGGAGAGCCACCAACAATAAAACATTTGTCTTTGGGCTTTGAGTAGCCTTTTTAGTTAACCCCTGAATTTTTTATAATTACAGAGTTTTTTCAATTTGTAAAGAAGCAAAACATTCAAGAAGCACTAGTTTATTTTATTAATTTTTTCAAAGACAAAATTTTGGATTTGTTGCTTACAAAATAAGTTAAATATAAATATCATATAAGCAATCGAAAATATGGTCAACTGTTTATTCTTCAGAGAAAAGGAAATACAAATATATATCAATAGTACCCTTAGAATGGCTAATTTAAAAAAAAAACTGAGAATACCAAATGCTGGTGAATGTATGGAATAGCTTGATTTTTTTCATAAAATGATGGTTATCTGTTTAAAATCATACAACCGATTTTTAAAACACTTTGGCACTTTTTAAAATAATGTTAAACTTATCCTAACACCTACTAACTCCATTCCTATATATTTACTCAAGATAAATGAAACATGTCCAAAAAAATACCTGTACAAAATTTTCTCAGCTTTATTTATATGAATCAAAAACTGGGAAAAATACTCATCATGAAGTGAATATAGAAACAAATTGTGATATATGCATAAAAGGATATATAAACACCAAAAAGGAACAATCATATGATACACTTTAAAACATAAGTGAATCTCAAAACATCGTGTTTTGAGCAAAATAATCCAGATACAAAAGTGTGTATGTTGCATGATCCTATTTATGATATATGAGAACACTGAAGGAAATCAGAACGGTGGTTGCATCTAGTACATATGCAAGGTTAGATGGGATAGACATAGATCTTCCTGGAGAAGAAAAATGTTTGAATGAGAGAGGAGAGTTACAGAGATGTAAACAGGCAGTTCTTACTTGGTATGGTAATGTAGGACCATTCAACCTGAAACTGTGCAAAATGATCATAATCAATGGGAAAAGTATTATTGTTATGTGACTTTTAAATTTTTTTGTCGAATCATTGTCAATGTTAAATGTCTAGGACAATAGAAATAACACTAGTATCTACCTAGCAAACTGTAACTGAAAACACTAGGAACACTGAGAATTAAAGTGGTTTATTTCTTTATTAAAAAAATTGAGTAGTTTTGTCTTCCTCTTCTGCAACTTACAGAATGATCTGGGATGCCTGGGTGGCTCAGTGGTTGAGTGTCTGCCTTCAGCTCAGGGTGTGATCCTGGGTCCGGGGATCAAGTCCTACATTGGGCTCCCTGCAAGGAGTCTGCTTCTCCCTCTGCCTATGTCCCTGCCTTTCTCTCTATGTCTCTCATGAATGAATAAATAAAATCTTAAAAAAAAAAAACTTACAGAGTGATCAACTTTCTTGTCTGCCTCAGTGAGAATTATACTTAGTTTGAAATAGCTTCTAGCTTTTTATCCTTTGTGCTTTTATTTTTTTTAAGTTTTTATTTTAAAATTCAGCACCAGGATCACACCCTGAACTGAAGGCTCAACCACTGAGCTACCCAGACGTTCCTCCTTTGTGCTTTCAATATCATAAAAGATCTTTGAGAGATTTTTTAATGAGAAGTTTTGCCAGCACCACTTCCCCTGTGACATTTTCATCCTTTTCATTACAAACACTTTATTTATGTCAGTAAGTTTGCCTCCACTAAGATATGGCTTCATCTCCAGAGTCTGTTAAATAAAAAGAGTGCCTACATTCCTACACTCAGCTCTTTCTTACATAACTCTACTTTCTATTCAAATTTCACTTCCAGAATTATCAGTTCTAATTTCTTGCATCACTTCCATCTTGGTTGGCTTATTCCCTCTTTTAATCAACCACCCATTTGCATAAAATGTTACATGGGTTATACTGAGAAAAAAGAATCCAATAAACTGCAATAACTAATCACTGACAGACTTTGAAAGAAGTGATACGAAATGACAGTAATCATCATGCTTATTAGTTATTTAAATAGTGATTTATACCTTGTCAAAATACCAATAACATTTTTTACAGAACTAGAACAAGTAATACTAAAATTTGTATGGAACCCCAAAACAGTCCAAAAAGCAAAAGCAATCTTGAGAAAGAAGAACAAAGCTGGAGGTATCACAATTTCAGATATTGAGATATACTACAATGCTGTAGTAATCAAAACAGTATAATACTGGCACAAAAACACAAATAGATCAATGGAACAGAACAGAAAGCTCAGAAATAAATCCATGCTTATACAATTAGTCTGTATGCACAATATACAAACTGGACAGTTACATGCCAAAGAATGAAACTGAGCCAGTATCATACATCATACAGAAAAATAAACCAAAAAGGGATTAAAGACCTAACTGTGGACTTGACATTATAAATCTTCTGGAAGAAAATATAGGTAGTAATTTCTTTGACATTGGCAGTAGCAACATTTTCCTAGGTATGTCTCCTAAGGCAAGGGAAACAATAGCAAAACTAAACTATTGAGACTACATCAAAAACAGATTTGCACATCAAAGAAAATAATCAAAAAACAAAAAGGCAACATAGTGAATGGGAGAAGATATTTTTAAATGATATGTCCAATAAGGGATTAATATCCACAATATATGAAGAACACATACAACTCAACACGAAAAAGGCAAGCAAATCAATTAAATAAAAGGCAGAGGGCCTGAATAGATATTTTTCCAAAGAAGACATAGAGATGGACAACAGACACTTTAGAAGATGATCAAAATCACTAATCATGAGGGAAATGCAAATCAAAACCACAATGGGATATCACCCTACATTTGTCAGAATTGCTAAAATTAAAAAGGTATGAAATAACAAGGGTTGGTGAGGATGTGGAAAAAAGGGAACCCTTTGTACTATTGGCAGAAATGTAAATTGGTATAGTCTCTATGGAATACAGTATGGAGTTTCCTCAAAAATAAAAAAATAGAAATATCATATGATTCAATAATTCCACTCCTAGGTATTTACTCCAAGATAACAAAAACACTAATTCAAAAAGATATATGCACTGCTATGTTTACCGAAGCATTATCTACAAGAGCCAAGATATGGAAACAACCCAAGCATCTATTGATAGATGAATGGATTATGCAGATATGGTACACACACACATATACACCCACAAATATGATGTAGCCATATAAAAGGATAAGATCTCACCATTTGCAACAACATGGATAGGCCTAGAGGGTATTATGCTCAGGGAAATAAATCAGACTGAGAAAGACAAATACCATCTGATTTCACTTATATTTGGAATCTGAAAAGCAAAACAAATGAATAAACAAAAAACAGACTCAGACTTTTAAATACAGAGCAATGTATTTTTGTTCTGATGGTTGCTGGTGGGTGCAGAGAAGGGATTAACAAAGTGAATGAAGGTGAGCGGAAGATATAAGTTTCCAGGTATGGAATAAATAAGTCATAGGAATAAATGACATAGCAAAAGATATCTAGTCAATGATAATGTAATAGCATTGTATGGTGACAAATGGTAGCTATACTTGCGGTAAGCACAGCATAACACACAAAGTTACTGAATCACTATGTTGTACATCTGAAACTAATGTAATATTGCATGTCACTGTATTTAAATTTTAAATGAGTAAATAATAAAATAAAAATAAATTTAAAAATAGTGATTTGTGGACTAAAGACAGCAGTCATGTCCGTACTTTATGCAACTTCTCAGACAGTATAGTACCATCATTGAAATTTGAACCATGTTGTAGGGAAACTGGTCTTATCATTTTTATTAAAGATTTTATTTATTTATTTGAGAGGAGAGACAGAGCCAAACGGGGGGATTAGCAGAGAGAGGGGGAGAGGGATAAGCAGACTCCCTGATGAGCAGGGAGCCTGACATGAGTCTCTATCCTAGAACCCTGAGATCATGGCCTGAGGTGAAGGCAGACACTTAACCACCTGAACCACTCAGGTGCTCCTGGGGGACTGGTATTACTAAACTAAATTATAGTAAGTGAAATCTGACGAGATCAGGCACGTTCAGGGTGGCATGGCTGGCCATAGACTGAAATCTGTGTATATGGAAAACATGCCTGCATTTGTTAATACTTATAAAACATTGTATGAAAATTATATCCTTTTTAATTAATTTTTATCAACTGAAATCAGAAAAATATAAAAATTTTAAAGGAAAACCTCTGTAATTTCTAGTAGATAATACAATAAAAAGATAGAAAAGAACCCAAACAATTTAAAGTTGTTTTTAATTAATTAGAGTTTAGCAATGTGGCTGGATAAAAACTTGTGAAGTAAAAATTAATTGTAATTATATACACCAGCAATAAATAGAAAATGTTATTATAGATGGCATTCCATTTTCAATAATAACATAAATTGGCTAAGACGGTATCTTTAAAAATAAATATAATTCATAGAGATTGTTATTTTTATTAAAAGAAACTGAAGTCAACCTAAATACAGTGTTACACCATATTCATAAACAAGCAGACTCTACACTATAGAAGCTTATTTATTTGCAAACTCACTTATAGATTTAATCCAATTTTAATCAATTATCACCAAAAGTATTTTTCATAGAATTAGTAAGCTAATTCAAAAATTCAAATACAAGATTAAAGTCAACACTAACCAAGACATTATTGAAGAGGGCAAAGAAAAGTGGTGAATACTTCAGATCCTATTTTAATGCCATATACATTAAGATATAATCATTAAGAAAATGTTGTAGAAGAGACAAATTGACTGATGGAATGGAATAGAAACCACAGATACAGTCATCTTCATTTGAGAATGCTATCTATGTCAAGTTTGTCAGCTCTGGAGGAAGGAGAAACTACTTACTAAACAGTGCTAACACAATTGTTTATCCACAAATACAAAATAATGGCTAATTACTTCCCATGTAACCAAATATCAATTACAAATGGATTTAAACCTGAAAGTTAAATTTAAATCTTCTAGAAATACAACTATAGGAGTCCTGAATAGTGAGGAGATCCTTAAGCAAGACACAACGATATTAATCATGTTTTTAAAAAATATATAATTTTGATTATGTTAAAATAAAGAATTTCTATTCATCAACAGATAAGAAGAGACAAGCTATGAACTGGCAGGAGATACTTGCAACAAATAACAATATCATAGAATACTAATAACATGAAAAATAACAATAAAAATAAAAATACTAATAACATGAAAAATACTAATAACATGAGACAAGCTATGAACTGGCAGGAGATACTTGCAACAAATAACAATATCATAGAATACTAATAACATGATCCTTACAAATCAATAAAACAATCAACATTCAAACATGTGCAAAAGAGTTGTGCAGGCATTTCCACAATCAAATATGAACGGCTTTTAAGTAATGGAAAGATATTTAATCTTGAATACTCAGAGAAATATAAATTATAAAAATGAAATGACTTACAACCACTAAACTGTCAACATTTTGATAATTTTAATAAAACTAAGTATGGATGAGGATGTATAAAAATGGAGTCTGTTGGTAGGATATTACTCTAGTATAACTACTTTGGTAAACAATTTGATTTTATAATATAAAATATGCTCTTTTGGCCCACAAACCAATGTTGTGGGCCAACTCAAGAATACGTATCCTAGCAGAGATTCCCAAATGGCCTAAAGAGTCTGATAGCTGTGTAGAGACTAGGTTAAACAGGTGTTAAATCAATCCCCTTTGCACTGAAAGTAGCCTGGTAACTCAGTCTGGTTAGCGTAGGCTGTGAATAGCTTTTTCCCTTTGCCTCAGGGTGTCATACATGGTCTAAGTTTACTGTGAGATATATAATACTATTAAAAACAGCATTGCTTAGGAGAGCAAAAACATAGTAGTAGCTACAAATGGAGAACAGATAAATAAATAAAGGAATATTCAAACAATAGAATGATCTGCAGCAGGAAAATAAATGAACCACAGGTTTAATCAACAATATAGAGGAATCTTACAAAAATTATGTTAATGGAAAGAAGTACTCTCAGTACCAAATATATGTAATCTAAAGTTAGAAATTGTGTATGTTTCATATGTGTGAATATGCGTGTATATATGTGAGTATGAGATCAAGCCATGGTTTATTTTATTTTAGTCTTTATTAAAGATTTTATTTATTTATTTATGAGAGACACAGAGAGAGAAGGAGAGGGAAAAGCAGGCTTCCATAGGGATCCCAATGCGGAACTCGATCCCAGGACTCCAGGATCACCCCCTTGACCAGAAGGCAGATGCTCAACCATTGAGACACCGAGGCATCCTTCAAACTATGCTTTAAATGAAGGGAAAAATACTACTAAAATTCAGGATGATGGTTTTCAGAGGATTTTGTAACGGTTTCTTTACCTGTTGGCCTGGTAATAGGAAGTGCAAGCAGTGGACTAGGGAAAGAATACACTGGTAATTTCAGAGATAATGTTAATATGCTAACTTGTAAGGTTGTGAACACAACACACAATGGAATAAGGGGAACAGAAGGCACATACGAGATTGTTTTTACACCAGATGGGAGAATAATGTACTATCATGCTTGTGGGATGATTTAGTAAGCACAGAAAAAAAAAAAAACTTCATGAGAGAACAAAGAGAAGGGAGATTATGCAGAAACAAAAGTTTCCAAAAGATGGGAGAGAATGGGACTCAGAGCACAAATACAGGCTGGTTTTTATAAGGGACAGGAAAATCCACTTGGAAAAGAAAAGATCAAAGGCCAAATACACATGTTTCTGGGTTGAGCAGTTTGGTAGTAGAAAGATAAGGAAGTTCAAGATATTCAGCTGAGGGTGAGGCAGATGTACAATGTGAGTTAAGGAGGAAAAAAAAGTCACGAAATAGCCAAAAATAGAAAGGCAAATTTCTTTTACTTATGTACCCTATGTATCTGTGGCCAGAAAATTTATCATATTAATGAAACTGTGATCTCGGAGAATCAACCAAAAATACAACCAAAACTAAGAAAACACTTGCGTTTACCTGCTGCCAGAAGCGTTTGACACAAATCATTAAGACTTAGAAGCCACACTCTAACTTTATTTTAATCACAGTTATGCAGATGAATACAGTTATAAATTCTAAAGAAATTTTGCCAAGGGGAATATTTTCAGTTTCCTTTTCTGAACTGGAATTTCCCACCATCACTGTAAAATGAAGCCATTATATATTTTTCAATGATAAAAGAAAGTTAAAATTTAATAATAATAATTTAGGGCTTTCAGGAGTGAAAATGGCAGAGTAGTAGGGGGACTCTGGACTTGTCTTTCCCTTGAACACAGCTAGATCAACATCAAATCATTCTGAACAACTAGGAAATTGATCTGAGGATTAAGAAAACAATCTGCACAATTGGAGGGAGAGAATGTGGCAGATGCCAGCATCAGAGACAAGAACTGGGCAAGAGAAAAACCACAGCACCACAGAGGGGTGGAAGCCCTTTTCATGGACAGAAGTCAAGAAGAGGGAGAGAGTAGGAGATAGAGCAGGGCGTGGGGTTCATGCAAGGTGCTATGGTGTGGAGATCCTCTGGGTCACACTGGAAGAGAACATTTCCCCTTCCTGGAGTGCATTTGGAAGAGGGTATTTTGCCTCTCCAAGGACAAAAGCTGCACCAGGTGGTATAGAGCAGCCACTCAACAGCAGGGGACAGAGGCACACAGAAGGCAGATAACCTGGTCACAGCTTTTCACTGTGTTTCAACATGGATTCCGAGCACTCACGCAGGTGTGCAACTGCTTTTCTGGGACAGAAAGGTGCTGGGTGCAGCATTGTGAGGCTCTCCTCCAAGGGAAGGGAGCAGTCTGTGCACTGCTAGATACTTGAAGATTTGTTTTGAATCCCAGCCACAGCCAAAGATAAAACACAGGAGAACTGTGGGGCTGGGTGTGCTGATGCCCAGCATAGATGGTACAAGAGGGCAGGGTGATAGCATTTTCCACACACTACTCCCACACCCATTACCCCCAGCCCCGGCCACTCCCTCCCCCAGCCCTCCAGCACTATCAGACTTCAGAGAAAAACACACCAAACCTTGCCCTCCTGTGCCCAGCAGGGGCTTCTTTATTAGGTCAAGTATGACTATAACTCTGAGCCAGTGCTGTGGGCCACACTCACAGAAGACCAGCACAGGCTTCAAGGTTGTTGATCCTAGAGTGCTCTAAAAAGCATCAGGTTCAGTTTTAGTGGAGATAGGACCAGGCTTTTTTTTCCCCATTTTTAATTTTTATTTATTTAAAATGTTTTATATATTTATCTTAATTATATTTTTTTTCCTATTTTCTTTGGCAGGCTTTTAGATTTTTTGTTCTCTTGTTGGCTTGATTCCTCATTCTTTGGATCAGGCTTTTTTTTCTGCTTTCATTTTTCCTTCTTTCTTTTTCTTTGGAGTCAGTATCTCATACTTTTTTGTCTGCCATTTTTTTCTGCTTTCCTCTTTCTTTCCTTTTTGCTTTTCTTGGATCAGGCCTTTTTTTTTGTTTTTAAATTAGGTTTATCTTAACAAGCAAATCAAAGCACACTTGTTAAAGGTCTAAACACTCCCCACTGCAAATAAGGAGGAACTCTGCAGAGGACTGACTTATGGGAAAGAGTATCCAAAACACAACAGAAGAGTGCACACAGCATATGCCAGAAACATTTCCTTAGTGCTCTGGACAGCTCGGGACAGTACAGAATCCCTTCTTAATATAGTATTATTCTCAGGAGCAAGAAATATAAGCTTTCATAACAAACAAAAGACAGAAACGTAGACATAATGACAAGATGAAGGGATTCTCTCCAAAGGAAAGATCAAGAAGAAATCACTCAACACAGATATAAACAATGTATCTGATCAAGAATTTAGAACAACAGTCGTAAGAATATTAGCTGAGCTTGAAAGAAGCATAGAAGATACCAGAGAAATCCTGGCTACAGAGATTAAAAACCCCAAAACTAATGAGGCTGAAATAAAAAAGTGAGATACAAAATTGACTGGATGTAATCACAATGAAGATGGAAGAAGCAGAGGAATGAATAAATGATATAGAAGACAAAATTGTGGAAAAAATGCACCTGAAAAGAAGAGGAAAAGAAAACTATTCAATCAGGAATACAGACTTAGGGAACCCAGTGACTCCACAAAGCACAATAATCTCCATATCATAGGAGTCCCAGAATAGTAGGAAAAGGTGGCATAAGGTCTCTTGGAACAAATTATAACTGAGACCTTCCCTAATCTGGAGAAGGAAACAGGCATTCAAGTTCAAGAGGCACAGAGAACTCCCCTCAAAATCAACAAAAACAGGTCAACACCAACACATACCATAATGAAATTTGTAAAATTCTTAAAGTAGCTAGGGACTAAAATCTTAAAAAAAAAAAAAAAAAGGCAGCCCCCATGGTTTAGCGGTTTAGCGCCACCTTCAGCCCAGGGTGTGATCCTGGAGACCCGGAGTCCCACATCAGGCTCCCAGCATGGAGACTGCTTCTCCCTCTGCCTCTCTGTCTGTCTGTCTGTCTCTCTCTCTCTCTGAAATAAATAAATAAATAAATAAATAAATAAATAAATAAATAAATAAATCTTAAAAAATATGTAGCTAGGGACAAAAGGTCCTTAACCTATAAGGATAGACATATAAGGTTAGCAGGTTAGCAGCAGATCTGTCCACAGAAACATGGCAGGTCAGAAGAAAGTAGTATGATATAGTCAACATGTGAAAGAGAAAAATATGCAGCCAAGAATATAGCAAGGCTGTCATTTAGTATAGAAGTCGAGATAAACAGTTTCTAAGACAAGCAAAAACTAAAGGAGTTTGTGAACACTAAACCTGCCTTTGAAGAAACATTCCAGGGGACCCTTTGAGCAGGAAAGAGAGACCAAAAGCAACAAAGTCTAGAAAGAAACAGAGACAATCTGTAAGAACAGTGACTTTACAGGTAATATAATGGCACCAAATTCATATCTACCATTACTCTGAATGTAAATGAACTAAATGCTCCAATCAGAAGACATAAGGTATCCAAATAGATTAAAAAAAAAAAGACAAGACCCATTGATATACTGCTTACAAGAGACTCACTTTAGACCCAAGAACACCTCCAAATTGAAAGTAAGGGGGTGGATAACTATCTATCATGCTAATGGACATAAAAAGAAACCTGGAGTAGCCATCCTTATGTCAGACAAACTATATTTTAAACCAAAAACTGTAATAAGAGTTGAAGAAGGACACTATATCATAATAAAGGGGTCTATCCAACAAGAAGATCTAACAATAGTAGGTATTTATGACTCTAACTTGGGGGCAGCCAAATATATAAGACTATTAATAACAAACTTAAACTCAATACTATTATAGTAGGGGACTCTAACACTGCACTTAGAGCAATGGACAGATCATTTAAACAGAAGATCAACAAGGAAACAAGATCAATGGCTTTGAATGACACACTGGACCAGATGGATTTAATGGATTTAATGGATATATTCAAGCATTTCATCCTAAAGCAGCAGAATATACATACGAGTGCACATGAACTCCAGAAAATCACATACTAGATTACAAATCAGCCCTCAATCAGTATGAAAAGATTGAGATCATACCATGCCTGTTTTCAGATCACAACACTATAAAACTTGAAGACGACTACAAGAAAAAAATTTTGGAAAGACTGAAAATATTTAGAAATTAAAGAATATCCCTTTAAAGAATAAAACACTGAAAATACAAGGAGGAGAACATGCTACTAAAGAATGAATGGGTTAACCTGGAAATTAAAGAAGAAATGTTTTAAAAATACATGGAAGCAAATGAAAATGAAAAATGACAACAGTCCCAAACCTTTGGGACATAGCAAACGTGGTCCTAAGGGGGAAGTATATAACAATACAGGCCTTGCTCTAAAAGCAGAAAGTCTCCAATACACAACTAACCTTACACCTACAGGAGCTGGAAAAAGAACAGCAAATAAAGCCTAAAACTAAGTAAGAAGGGAGATAATTAAGACCAGAGCAGAAATAAATAATATAGAAATCAAAGAAACAGTACAACAGATCAATGAAACTAGGAGTTGGTTCTTTGAAAGAATTAACAAAATTGATAAACCCTTAGCCAGACTTATCAAAAAGAAAAGAGAAAGGACTCAAATGAGTAAAGTCACTATGAAAGAGAACAGATCATAACAAATACCACGGAAATACAAATAATTATAAGAGAATATTATGAGCAATTATATGCCAACAAAGGCAATCTGGAAGAAATAGATAAATTCTTAGAAACATATAAATTACCAAAACTGAAACAAGAATAATAGGAAATTTGAACAGACCCATAACCAGCAAAGAAATTGAATCAGTAATCAAAACTCTCCCAACAAACAAGTGTCCAGGGCCAGAAGACTTCCCAGGGGAATTCTACCAAACATTTAAATAATTAATACCTATTCTTATAAAGCTGTTCAAAAGAAAAGAAAAGAGAAAAGAAAAGAAAGAGAAAAAAAAGAGAGAAAGAAAGATAAAGAAAACTTCCAAACTCATTCTATGAGGCCATAATTTCCTTGATCCCAAAACTAGACAAAGTCGCCAGTAAAAAGGAGAATTATCCTGTATCCAGTATCCCTGATGAACATGGATGCACAATTCTCAAGATACTAGCTAATCTAACCCAACAGTACATTAAAAAGATTACTCATCATGATCAAGTGGGATTCATTCCTGGGCTTCAGGGGTGGTTCAGTATCTGCAAAACAATCAACATGATACATCACATTAATAAAAGAAAGGATAAGAACCATATGATCCTCTCAATGGATGCAGAAAAAGCATTTGACAAAGTACAGTGTTCTTTCTGGACAAAAACCCTCAAGAAAGTAGGGATAGAAGAAAGAACATACATCAACATCATAAAGGCCATATATGAAAGACACACAGGTAATATCCACAATGGGGAAAAACAGGAAGCTTTTCACCTAAGGTCAGGAACACGATAGGGATGTCTACTCTCACCACTGTTGTTCGACATAGTACAAGAAGTCCTAGCCCCAGCAATCAGACAACAAAAAGAAATAAAAGGCATCCAAATCTGCGAGGAAGAAGTCAAACTTTCACTCTTCACAGATAATATGATACTCTATTTTGAAAACCCAAAGGACTCCATCAAAAAGTTGCTAGAACTGATTCGTGCATTCAGCAAAGTCACAGAATATAAAATCAATGTACAGAAATCTGTTGCATTTCTATACACCAATAGTAAAGCAGCAGAAAGGGAAATCAAGGAATCAACCCCATTTAAAACTGCACCTAAAATCATAAGGCACCTAGGAATAAACCTAACCAAAGAGGCAAAAGATCTGTACACTGAAAACCATAGAATACTTATAAAAGAAATTGAGGAAGACTTAAAGAAATGGAAAAACATTTCATGCTCATGGATTAGAAGAACAAATACTGTTAAAACATCTATACTACCCAAAGCAATCTACACTTTCAATGTAATCCTGATCAAAAAAACAACAATGTTTTTCATAGCGCTAGAACAAATAATTCTAAAATTTGCATGGAAGAAGATAAGTCCCTGAATTGCTAAAGTAATATTGAAACAACAACAACAACAACAACAACAACAACAACAACAAAAAGCAAAGTGGGAGACATCACAATCCCAGACTTCAAGCTGTATTATAAAACTGTAATCATTAAGCTAGTGTGATACTGGCACAAAACCAGACACATAGATCAATGGAACAGAACAGAATACCTGGAAATGGACCCATGACTATATGGTTAGCTAATGTTTGACAAAACAGTAAAGAATAGCCAATGGGGGAAAAAAACAGTCTTTTCAACAAATGGTGTTGGGAAAACCAGACAGTTGACATGCAGAAGAATGAAACTGGACCACTTTCTTACACCATATACAAAAATAAATTCAAAATGGATGAAAGGCTTACATATAAGACAGCAATCTATCAAAATTCTAGATGAAAAAACAGGCAACAACCTTTTTTATTTATTTATTTTTTAACAACCTTTTTTATATTGGTTGCAGCAACTTTTTACTAGACATATCTTTTTTTTTTAATTTTTTTTAATTTATTTATGATAGTCACAGAGAGAGAGAGAGGCAGAGACACAGGCAGAGGGAGCAGCAGGCTCCATGCACCAGAAGCCCGACGTGGGATTCGATCCCGGGTCTCCAGGATCGCGCCCTGGGCCAAAGGCAGGCGCCAAACCGCTGCGCCACCCAGGGATCCCTAGACATATCTTTGTAGGATAGGGGAACAAAAGCAAAAATGAACTACTGGGACTTCATCATGATAAAAAGCTCATGCATAGTGAAGGAAACAATAAACTAAAATCGACTGAAGGAAACAGCAAACTAAAATCGACTGATAGAATGGGAAAAGATATTTGCAAAGATCTAGTGGAAAAAAGGGCTAGAATCCAGAATCTATAAAGAACTTATCAATATCAATAACCAAAAAATAAATCATCTAGTTAAGAAATGGACAGAAGATGTGAACAGCCATTTCTCCAAGGAAGACAAATGGCCAACATAGACATAAAAAGATGCTCAAAATCACTCATCATCAGGGAAATAAAAATCAAAACCATGATAAGATACTACCTCATACTTGTCATGATTGCTAAAATTAATAACTCAGAAAAAGCAGATTTTGGTGAAGATGTGGAGAAAGGGGAACATTTTTGCACTGTTGGTGGGAATGCAAAGTGGTATAGCCACTCTGTAAAATACTATGGAAGTTCCTCAAAAAGTTAAAAATAGAACTACCCTACCACCCAGCAATTGCATTGCTAGGTATCTAATCAAAGGATACAAAAGTGCTGATTCCAAAGGGCACATGCACCCCGATGTTTGTAGTAGCACTATCAAAAATAGCCAAATTATGAAAAGAGCCCAAATGTCCATTAACTGATGAATGGATAAAGAAGTTTTACACAAAGACAGACAGACAGACAGACACACACACACACACACACACACACACTGGAATATTACTCAGCCATCAAAAAGAATGAAATTTTTGTCATTTGCAACAATATAGATTTAACTAGAGTGTATTATGCAACATGAAATAAGTCAGTCAGAGAAAGACAAATATATGATTTCACTCACATGCTGAACTTAAGAAATAAAAGGGATGAATATAGGGGAAGGAAGGAAAAATAAAATAAGATAAAACAGAGAGGGAGGTAAACCATAAAAGACTCTATAGTTAATAGAATAAAATGGGGGTTCCTGGAGAGGATTTAGGGGAGTGGGCTAATTGGGTGATGGGTATTAAATAGGGCACTTGTTGGGGATGAGCACTGGGTGTTACATGTAAATGATGAATCTCTAAATTCTACTCCTGAAATCAATACTATACTATGTGTTAACTAACTTGAATTTTAAAATAATAATTATCATTTAGAACTCATTATTGAATTAAATCCCAAAAGAAAACTAAACCCTCTATTGGTATTATTTGCCAAGTTTTGCTTTGTAGCTAGTATTACTTAAAAGGAACTGAGTAGATGACAACCAATATAGTTAGAAAGAGTAGTAGCATGATTTTCACAGTGTAAATAAGGTACTTAATATTGCTGAATTAAAATAAGTGTTCTCCCTCAAAAATCCTGAGGAATGATAAATACTTACATCAAGATATTTCTATTGCATGCACAAGTACACAAATATACTGATTTTTGTAGGGGTTTTATTGTGTGTTTGTTTTTTGTCTTCAGTGCTAGATTTCTAAGCTGTGAAGAAATCAATGGTTTAATAGACTTTAGGCTTTAAGAAGGGGTCTATAAACTCGGAAAACTAAAACAATACATTTTTTAAAAGACTTCATTTATTTATTCATGAGAGACATACAGAGAGAGGCAGAGACACAGGCAGAGGGAGAAGCAGGCTTATTGAGGGGACCCCAATCTGGGACTCGATCCTGGGACCCCGGGACCATGCCCTGAGCTGAATGCAGATGGTCAACCACTGAGCGACCCAGGCGTCTCCCCAAAAATTACATTAACAGTGCATCTCTCAGCTTCTAGAATGCATATTATGCAGTCCTCTTTCTCCTATAAAAAAAATAAGTCTCACTCAAATCTCTTTAGGAAGGTATATGCATAACTTTAGCATTCTACTTTATGAGTCTGCCTCATTCCAACTTTCCCTTTATTTTTTTTTATTTTTTATGATAGTCACACACACACAGACGAGAGAGAGAGAGAGAGAGAGAGAGAGAGAGAGAGAGAGAGGCAGAGACACAGGCAGAGGGAGAAGCAGGCTCCATGCGCCGGGAGCCCGACGTGGGATTCGATCCCGGGTCTCCAGGATCGCGCCCTGGGCCAAAGGCAGGCGCCAAACCGCTGCGCCACCCAGGGATCCCCTCAACTTTCCCTTTAAAGGGACCTACCCTACGGCATTATCTTATTTTGTAACTCTCCTGCCTCCCATTCCTCTCAATGATCAATACTTACACAGGCCTCCCAGGTGCAGCCACAGGCATTACAGGTGCATCCACAAACCTGTGTGTAGCCTGTCATCATATAGTGACACCTAGATGGCAAATAAATGTAGCATTATTCAACTATATTAACTAGTTATTAACTAGAGTGCACTTAATGTTTGTTCAAAAATCATGGTTTTTAAGTAAATTTGACACTATTGAGAATAATATTTCAAAGAACTTCAGTTAATAGGTCAAAAGTGACATCGTGATATTTTCAATGCTCTCAAAAAGGACTACTTTAATGATCATTGAATATCATATGATCTTTATCTTTTCCTGACTGACTTATTTCATTTAGCATAATACCCTCAGGTCCATTCATGTTGTTTCAAATGGCAAGAATTCATTCTTTTTATGGCTGTTAGTCCATTATATATCTAAACCTAACTCTGTATCTTCTTTAACCATTCATCTATCAATGGATACTTGGATTGCTTCCATATCTTGGCTACTATAAATAATGATGCAATAAACACAGGGGTGCATATATCTTTTGAATTAGTTTTTGTTTGTTTGTTTGATTTTCTTTGGGTAAATACCCAGTAATGGATTACTAAATCATATGTTAATTCTATTTTTAATTTTTTTGAGCCAACTGCCATACTCTTCCACAGTAACTGTACCAATTTGTATTGCTTTCAAAAGTGTACAAGGGTTCCTTTTTCTCTGTATTCTTACCAACATGTGTTATTTCCTATCTTTTTGTTTTAGCCATTCTGACTAGTGCAAAGTGATATCTCAATGTGGTTTTGACTTGCATTTCCCTGATGATCAGTGATGTTGGGCATCTATCCATGTGTCTGTTGGCCATCTATAGGTCTTCTCCCCAGGGCAGGAGTCACTTTGGGCTAGTCCCAGTCCCAGCATGGTCTGCTTGCAGGATGTGTTGTGCAGAATCCACTTTGGAGGGATGCCTGCTGAGCAAGGCAGGTTGGATGGGGCAGATCTGCAGAACAGGGTCTGACAGAGTTCATAATATTAGCAAGAGAGGTGGAGAGTGGTTCTCACAAGTGTCCAGCTATCTAGGCTTGAGGAGGAGGAGAGGGCCACAGAAAGAAATGTCATCTGCCAGCCCTTTTGCTCTTGGAGAAGTTTCCTAAAGATCCCTGACCCTCCAGCACATGTTCTGAAATTAGTAAATAAATCTCCTTCACATTTACCCCAGGTGCTTTTCAAACTGCTGCTCAATGCTCTATTCCCATAGGGTTGCTTATTATCCAGGCATTGCCCCCCAGCTTATCAGGAGCTTAACCTAGTGATTTTTAAAGTACCAGAGTTAAGCCCTGCTGATTGTAAAAACTTGTAAGGTGAAGTCCCACTGATTCTCAAAGCCAAATGTTATGGAAATTTATCTTCCCACTGCAGGTTCCCCTGGGCTTAAGTTGCCTTGTATCCATCTGCTTCTCTCCCTTCTCTGTGCTTCTGGTGTCTTTCCCATTAGTTGGTCTCACCTGGAGTTTGTTTCCTAACCATGACCCCACCCCTCTAACCCTTTTCCATGTGGTCTCCTCTCCACTACTGGTAACTATAGAAAGTCTGTTCAACCAGTCTTCATTTTCTGAGTTAGCTGCACGATACAGTTATTATGTAGGTGTCCATGGGATGAAGTGAGTTTAGGATGGCAGAGTTGTTCCACCATCTTCCTTTCCCATTTTGCTTTCACTTTTTAATTTTTGGATACTTCTTTTCTATGGAAGTAAATTTTTGTAAAGTCTCTCTCCCCACCAGTTATATCCACAATGTAGTACAAAGTGCCAGACATAGTAAGCATTAAAAGTAGCTATTTGAGGGGCACCTGGGTTAGGCAGTTGGTTGAATGCTGAGTTTCAGCTCAGGTTGTGGTCTCAGGGTGATGAGATTGAGCCCTGCACTCGGCTCCATGCTCAGTGCAGAGTCGGCTTGGGTTCTCTCTCTCTCTCTCTCTCTCTCTCTCTCTCTCCCTGCTCTCTCTCAATTAATAATTAAATCCTTACAAAAAAGTAGCTATTTTATTTTTTAATAAATATTAATAATTAAATTATTGGAACTAGAACAGTGCCTAACAATGTCTAGACATCTACAAATCTCCTAGAACATCAGTTAAAATAAGTGAATATGCTATATTTTCAATTGCTTATAATTTCATTACTTTGAGATAATCTGACCAAAAATAATGTTAGGACAAAAAAAAGTAAGGTAGAAAAATGAAAAAGCATACCATTTAAAATTCCTGGTGGAAAAAAAAAAAAAACTAAGCATACTAAAAATCCAAACAAGCAAAATAGTAATAAACTTACTCAGCCTGTCCATTCAATGGCCTGTGAAATTTTAAAGAATGGTTCACATGCAAAGGACAATGGCAAAGAAAAGATCAGAGGCTAACACTTACAAATTTATCTACATTTTAGGCTAATTCAAATTCAGGAAATAAAGTATTTTTTTTATCTTCTTCACCTGCTTCATCCCTAATAGAAAGAAGTACTAATCATGTTGGCTACACTCTAGAACATTAATGGCCTTAAAACTTGAGTGACCAAGTGATGGTACAATAAGAAATAAAATGCAGAATTGTGTCTCCAAGATGTAGAAAAAAAATGATACAGTAAAACAGCAGACCCTTGAATACTGATGCCTTCCCCCATTCCATACCCATGAAAAAATTTAAGTTCGTAAAAATGCATGAAGCCCAGGTGTTACAGTCTCTTAACCTGTTTTGGGGCTTGCTTCCATGGGGCATCAAGGAAGCAAAAGAGAGTCTCCTCTTCATTGAAGTCTTAACATCATTTATATTCTTTGCACTGACGGCTGAGAAATAAAATCAGCAAAATAAGCAAAAATTAAATTGTTATTTTAACTGTTCCTTAAACCTGGGCAAATGTTTTAATGTCTGGCGTAGTTAGAAATAGAGGAGTATATACTCAAACCATTTTGGATCTAAATTTTGATCCTAAGCAATTTTCTCTTACTGAAAATAAGAGGCAATTACCATTTGTTTTTTAAAATCTCTCTTAAATTGATTTCTTAAAATTATACAGTAATAAGAGCTAAATAATCATACATGAATCATTAATTCGATAAAAAGTAAGCCATACTATTCCAATTTTATTTAAAAGCAAACTCGGATAGAGGACGTATCAGATATTAAACTGATAAGAACAGATACTACTGGAGGGTATTATGCTGAGTGAAGTAAGTCAATCGGAGAAGGACAAACGGTGTATGTTCTCATTCATTTGGGGAATATGAATAATAGTGAAAGGGAATATAAGAGAAGGGAGAAGAAATGTGTGGGAAATATCAGAAAGGGAGACAGAACATAAAGACTCCTAACTCTGGGAAATGAACTAGGGGTGGTGGAAGGGGAGGAGGGTGGGGGGTGGGGGTGAATGGGTGACGGGCACTGAGGGGGACACTTGACAGGATGAGCACTGGGTGTTATTCTGTATGTTGGTAAATTGAACACCAATAAAAATTAATTTATTAAAAAAATAAAAAATAAATAAAAGCAAACTCGGGATCCCTGGGTGGCTCAGCGGTTTAGTGCCTGCCTCTGGCCCAGGGCATGATCTTGGAGTCCCCAGATCAAGTCCCACATCAGATTCCCTGCATGGAGCCTGCTTCTCCCTCTGCCTGTGTTTCTGCCTCTCTGTGTGTCTCTCATGAATAAATAAATAAAATCTCTTAAAAAAATAAACAAATAAATAAAAACAAACTCAATTGGAAGAACAAGAAATATGATAGCATGAGTCAGGATTTCAGTAAGAATATTCAAAGTTTCTCCCTTACCATCCAAAATGTAGAAAATGGAAATAAAACTGATACAGAAGTTAGTTCTTAGACATGTTTCTACTGCAAGTAACAGAATAACTAAAGTGGCTTAAACATTAGGGGTTTATTAGTGGATCTTACTTATCAGTCTTTCTAGAGATAGATAGGCCCAACACTGGTTAGTTCAGTGGCTCAGTGTGTTAGGACTGTTAGGACTGTTAGCTATGTTAGCTTCTCTATGGTTCTTATTCTTTTTTTTTTAAGATTTTATTTATTTATTCATGAGAGAGAAAGAGGCAGAGACACAGGCAGAGGGAGAAGCAGGCTCCATGCAGGGAGCCCGATGTGGGACTCAATTCTGGGACTTCAGGATCACGCCCTGGGCTGAAGGCAGGTGCTAAACCGCTGCGCCACCCAGGGATCCTGGTTCTTATTTTCTCTCTTTCTCCTTCTCTCCCCATTCCTCCTTCCCTCTGTCTCTATCTTTTACAGTCATGAAAAGGTTGCCAAAGTTCCATACAACTCGAAGTCCTGCAACAATGTCTAACAAAGAAAGGAAGGGAAGCAGGATTTAGGCAGAGGAATAAATCAAGTTGTAATATAAGTACAGTGACAGCCTCAGCTGACCCCATGGGGACCTGATATGACTCCAGAGTTGGCTGATATGAACAGCCTTTTATGCTCCCACACTGATCACTTACTAGATGTGTACCTCCCCTATGAAGGAAATCAGACCTTGGGCAAGGCACCCCTCTGTAGAAGGGGTAATTCTATCTGATGGGGCTGATAGTTAAATAAATAAATGGAGAGAAATGCCATATTTGTGGATCAGAAGACTCAATATTAAATATGTTAATTATGCCCAGATCGATGTCTGTAATTAACATAATTACATTTAAAAATTCCAGCAGTTATTTTTTAGGAAAATTGGGGAGCTTCTACCATAATTTATATGAAAATGCAAAGGTTTAAGAATAGACAAGATAGGGGTACCTGGGTGGCTAAGTTGGTTAAGCCTGAACCTGCTTAAGATTCTTATTTTTTCCTCTAGATTGATACATTCTATTTTTAATATATATTGAAGAGATGTGACACCGAACTTTTGGACACAAGCCTAACCTGCACATGTGTAGTTGTTTGGTCCTCAGTCTGACATTCTTTTTTTCTGAATAACAGGGGGAAAAATGTGTCTTCTAAATCTTAGAAATAGTAAAATCAGTTTTGTCATGTTAACATGTTAGGTTCTTTTAACTAAAACATAAGTTTTGACTATATTTCAATAAAAGAGTTACGAGTATTGAGTTTCACTGAAATAGATGTAGAACTAGGTCTCCCAGGATAAGGTAGCTTCCAGTATCTTTGATTTTATAAAAAAGATGTTTAAGTACTGTTTTGGTCACCAGAGGTAGCTTTTATGGTAGTACTGAAATTACAGAAATGCAGTGAGGAAAAATATAAAATTAATTTAGGATAAAATCGTAAGACACTTAAATTGTAAAAGTTAAATCTCATGCGTGTCAGAGTCCATGGTAAATAGCCTTTTACCAAAATCATGCATGGTTTATAGAGACACCAATGACTTAAATAAGAAGTGAAAATATCATATATTTCAGATGACTAGAATTTATAAAATTGAACATCAGAAAAATATTGACTTCTACTGTTCAGCATAAAAATATAAAATCATTGATTATAATATCAAATTTCATTTAGTTCAAGACCATAAATATAAAGAAATGTATAGAAAATACAAGGTAAAATGTAAAATATAACATCATTTAAAGGTGAAGGAAGTAGAAATTATACACCAAATGAGAACTATAGAGAAAAGTGCTAACCTAGCAAAGAAAGATGTAATGATCACTCCAGACTGTAGTTTGAATCAGCAGGATTGATAAGAAAGGAAATATACTGCATGGATTAGAGAAATTGCATGGTAATTCCCTATACCATTCATCTAAAGCTCAGCGCAGATGCTGAATTTGAAAAAGATTAGAAAATAGAGCATTTAGGAAATGACAAACAAGTTCAGGTGATATAGCACAAGAAAGTGGACATTAAAGGCAGAAGTGTGTGTTCTTGAGGTTACAACAGTGATGCCACAGTTCACCAGAGGCCATAGTCAAGTCATCGCATGTGTCTCAGCCTCACTGTTCTCAGTTATCAAAAACATTTATAAAATCCTATCATAATTCTCCTCAGGTCTCATATTTTCCTAAGATATGAATTATGAACACATGAGCAGTAGAGGAACTACTGATAAGGTTGGCTTTAAATATGTGTAGAGTTATTCTATAAAAGTTGATAACCTACTCACTTCATTCATAGATAACAGAACTGGGGAAAATGGGTTTAATCAGAAGTAAGAAACAATGTAGGTTAGGTCAAAGATTCTTAATTCTCACTGCCTTATAATCAACTGGGAATCTATAAAATATAGACACTAGTCTTTGCCCCAAGATTCCCTTTCAAAGGGGCATGTCCAGGCACCAATGTGTTTTAGCCGTCCCACTAAATGTTTCTAATTTTTATCCAGGTATGGAAACTTCCGGATTAGATGTAATAAAATACTACCTGTGAATTAAGGGTTATAGATAATCTCTTTTCCTGGAGCCGATAAATGTCATTAATCACAAAATGAACAAAAAAAACACAAAAAGAATATATATTTACACTTTAATATGTTTACTAGATTCTTCTAGGTTGACTACATTACTGTACGTACACTGTGGTAGACCTATATGATTTTACCTTCAGTTACAGAATTTCATTGGTCTCTAGTTCAATACCACGCTGATGAAGTTATGATTAAAAATAAAGGAATGGGAGAATGTCTATTCTTTTACTATATCCTATCTTCTTCAAAAAGCATTACATTAATATAAAATATCTATTAAGTGAAGTTAGTATAAAAGATGGCTTAGTTTTTTCCATGTAATCTATATCCCCAAATTAAACTTGAAAATATATTTTCTTCTGGAAAATATTATCTGTATTTTAATTGTAACTGCACAACCTTAGATTTCCAACTGAGTCTGGTGTTCTCTGAACTAGGAAATAAAATTACTATATTCTTTTTCAAACTTTCTATTGAAGTCAATA
Source organism: Nyctereutes procyonoides (assembly GCF_905146905.1). Taxonomy (NCBI): domain Eukaryota; kingdom Metazoa; phylum Chordata; class Mammalia; order Carnivora; family Canidae; genus Nyctereutes; species Nyctereutes procyonoides. The sequence goes on from NW_026575146.1 coordinate 26,578,317, forward strand.
TTATGACTTTCACAATATCAGAAATTTTCTCTTTGTATTGTTTCATGCAGTCCCTGTGCTATAGGCATTTTATGACTCTTTGAGATTAAGATATTTCAAACCTCAGTGACTGTATGTTTCCAGTGGGATATTAGAAACAGACTTTACAGTCTCCACACACAACACGATTTTTAAAATAAACTTCCATAAATTAAGGCTCTCATAAACCTTTGGAAATGCTGCTGTTTTGAACAGCTGTTTTGTTGCATTTGATCCCTACACTAAAATAGTTCACGGAGATATGTTATTTAAACCTGGACTGCCATTAATTAGCATGAAGATTTGGTGAAAGATTATGCTTTGACAAAGAGCTTATGCCAATTAAAAAATTCTGACAAAAGATCAATATGTAATCACCACTTAAAATATACTATCAAACATACCATATCAAAATATACTTCTTAAAGAAAAATATCAGCTGCATCTATTGACTATGACACATAGCTAGAGGACTGGCAGTAGAGGGAGGCTACAACTGGGTAGAATCAACAGAAAAATTAAAACTTCAGCTTCCATCTCACAATATAGAATATACAATATATGGAAAAGTCTTGTTATAGGACACTTATAGACACAGCATTAAAATCACTTAACCCAAGAAGTTTTAGTAATGTAAGGTTCACATTTCAGCTGTAAGTACTTAAATGAAGTAACTCATTTTTATTATTTGGTTCAATTTCATATTATCTTCAGCAAGAAATATATGAGGACAAGATGAGACCTTCCAGGAATCAAAAGATAGACAAGGACAGTAACCATTTGGGAATGATTCTGAAAATTTTGCTATTTTTACCAGCTATTTACTATCGTACTGTTTTGTTTGCTTCTCTGTGGGAATCAGAAATAATACTTTGAAAATGACTTCTAAGTAAAAGCCAAAATTCTTATGGCACTACTATGGTCTGAATATTTGTGTCCCCTCAAAATTCATCTTTAAATCCTAACCCCTAAATGGCAGTTTTAGGAGGTGGGGCCTGAGAGAGGTGCTAAGGCCATGAGGGTGGATCCTCTATAATGGGATTAGTGCCTCATAAAAGAGACTCCAGAGAGCTAGCTTGGCCCTTCTACTGTGTGAGGACATAGCAAGAAGTCAGTAGTCTATAACCTGAAAGAGGGCCTTTGTAAGAATCCTGCTGTTGATACTGGATTTCCACCTGTCAGTACTGCGAGAAATAAATTTTTGTTTATAAGCTATTCAGTCTATGGTATTTTGTTACAACAGCCTAAAGAGACTAAAACAGACAACATACAAGCTTTATAAAATGTGTGCTGCTCCTTCCTGTCATTTACCACTCTAACCTTTCCCATAATATGTCTCCCCTCACTGCCCCAACCACACTAGCTGGTTATAACAGACTCATTCCCTCTGCAGGATCTTTGCACCCATTGTTACTTCTGCTTGTATTGTACTTGACTGCTGCCCTTTTTCAACTTTTGACACAAAAGTCTTCTTTTCATTGAAGTTATTCCAGGTTTCCCTACCTAAACTATAAAGCACAGCTAACTACATACAAACTTCATGTACTCCGCCCTCTATTTTTTAGCACTTACCTATTACAATATATATTTTATTTTTATTCAGTTCTTAGCTTATTTCAGTCCACTTTTCACATATAAGTAAAATGAAAAACTCAAAGTCAGAACTAAAAAAGTCAAAAGAACATATATCCAAGATCTATTATGTTACAAAAATTTAATACCTCGTTTAAATTTTTTAACCCCATTTTATTTTTCTACTTTGCAAGGTTTTATTTAAATTCTAATTGGATTGCACTTAGTGTAATATTTGTTTCAGGAGCAGAATTTAGTGATTCATCACTTACACATAATACCCAGTGCGCTCACAAGTGCCCTCCTTAATCCTCATCACATCATATATTTCAAATATTAATCTTGTTAATTTTCTGTTTCTTCCTTCCTCAAATGTAATTTTGATTATAGTAGGGATTTTTATTTATTGTTCATTGTTATACCACTAGAATCTAGAACTGATAGTCATATAGAAGGTACTTAATAAATATTTGTGAATAAATACATGAATGAAAACTTTTGAATTATGATTTTTATTTTCGTTTTTGGCTGGGATAGTCAGAGTTACAGAAAATATGGCCAACTCTAACTAGATACTGGGGGACCAACTCCGAGAAAAAGGGATGTATAGCAGTATTAAAAAAGAAAAAAAAGGAAGTGAAGTTACGCTGAATTCTATATTTTTCAACCAGTTACCATGCCTGTAAGACTTTCAACGAGTACCAAGAAAAGGAAGTTCAATTGCCTCTCTCCTCCCAATCTCTCCATGGAGGCTAAACTCTCAACCTTACCTCAACCAGTTTATTTTTCCTGACCCCATGCAATGTCTCCAAATTTGTTGCATTACATCAGCTGTGCACATCAGTTACTATTCATCTAATACCAATTTCTCAAATGTGATGCTTCTAGTTAATCTTAATAACCATATCTGATACAGCTCTGTTCCTATTCCCTCTCTAGAGACAGCCCCATGTGACAAGATTCCTAATCAGTTTACTCCACTTGTGATTATGTGCTGGAAAGCCAACTAATAAAATGGAAATTCTACTCTTTCTATTTAGTAGTGAAGATTATGTGGCTCATCTCCAGCTCTGATGGTTCTGTTTTATGGGAGGAGAGACCAATTTATGATGAAATTAGGAAGCATAACTGCAAATCTAGGGCAAAGACTCCTCTGTGCCTTATACTACTACTCATATAAGAATGAGCTTTCTTTTCTATCTTTTCGAGAAGTAAAACATTTTATTAGAGCATGAAAAATATGATTAAATAAACTCTCAACCTCAGCAGCAGAAATGGCATCTCAGAGATTTGGAATTGGGTTTGAAGATGGTTGTCTTCTCCCTTTATATATGAGATACAGACAATCAGTCTGGAGTTCCCCAGGATGGGATGAGAGAGCCATTTGAGGCCATGCACCATGACACATACTTTGCTAATTTTTTTTTATTAACCACCCTATTAATCTCAGAAGGAAAGCATATATAATCATCTTATCCATAAAAGAAAAATATTTTATTTTTCTTTCTATTATCATCAACGTACAGTGTTGAGCCTCAGCTAATAATTACCAATCTCTTACTGGATGACAGGTACTTTCTAAAAACAGGTATTATTCCACTTATTTCTCATAAAAGATCTGTCACATAGTTCATGTATTACTCTTTTTGGAGGATACTAAAGCCAAAATAGTTCAGGTAATTTTCCAAGATTACACAGCTAAGTGGAGAGGCAAGACTTGTACCCAAATGTCTAAACTACAGAATCCCTGAACACAGTCACTGAGGCTGGTATGAGGTATTATGTAACTAAATGAAATTCTAGTTGCCTGTATTAAATGTTAGGTCAGATATATGTAAGATCAGATATTTAAGTGTAAACTTTGGTTGACTGCCAAAAAAGTATCTTTCCTGTGTGCCACAGGTGCACCTGTTTTGGAACATGTGCTTCAAGGCCTGCATTACCATCAAACTAAACGAGGCCACTATCATCCTATACCTAGAATTGACCTAACTCTTCATATTTCTTCCACACTTGCCTCTACCCAAACCATTCCCCACAAAGAAGCAAAGAGATGCTATTAACAAGAGAACTTAAACCATGTCTTTCTCTGACTTAAAACTAGTTGATGCATCCAAATCCATTTGAAATTCTACCATGACGTAAACCTGGTCTGATCTGGTCCTCACTGATTCTTGTACTTGAACCACTCTTTATCTCTTTCATTAAGCTCCAGCTACATGGTATTGTTTTTATCTGTCTACAATTTCCAAATGACTTTCCTTCCACATGGTTTTTATAAAACCTCCCATCTCCTTATATGCTACATCTCCTCACACTGCATGACAAATTTATTCTTATCCACTAGATTTCAGCTTATATGTCACTTTTTCTGTCCTCTCTAATCTAAAACACATGTATTGTTCTCTGTCTGCTCTAAGTTATATTTTCTATTTCAACAGTTTGTTTTCTTTATGATAATTATCTCATAATTATTTTATTTACTTATATAAAATTCATATAATGTCTGCTTCATGAGAATAGTGATAGTGTCCATATTTTCATCATTGTGCCTCCAAGAACTAGCATAGAGCCTAGAACAGAGGACCAGCTAGTAATTATTTGTTAAGTACAATATTTTATACCCCAAGATAAAATAAAAATGGCATCCAATTTCAGATATGTATTTCAGATTTCTTAGCCTAGCATTCAAGGTGCAATCAAGACTTTACTTGATTCCCTTTTTCTCCTAAACTTACTCAAAACATTCTATAAACCAGCACATCAAATACCTCCAATGTGTTCCTGGACATCTTTACTCATATCATTTATTTTTTGAATGTCTTCTACATTTCCCAAATTGTGATTTCAAGTACAAATCTTCCTTGACTTATAATGGGGTTATATCCTGATAAACCAACCATAAGTTGAAAATATCACGTAAAAAATGCATTTAATACTTCTAACTTACATCATAGCTCAGCTTAGCCTATCATAAAGGTGCTCAAAACACATTAGCCTACAACTGGGCAAAATTATCTAACACAAAGCCTATTTTATAATGAAGTGTTGAATAAATGATCACATATAACTTGATAAATACTACACTGAACGTGAAAAATAGAATGGTTGTATGTGTACAAATTGGTTCTAAGTTTATTAGTTGTTTATCCTCATGATTGCATGAGTGACTAAGAGGTGTGGGTCACTGACACTGCCCCATATCATAACAGTATTGTACTGCATGTTGCTAGACTGGGAAAAGATCAAAATTCATAATTCAAAGTAAAGTTATTTTTCTACTGAATGCATATCATTTTCACATCATCATAAAGTCGGAAAATCATAAATTAAACCATCATAAGTCAGGGACTGTCTGTACATACACTCTAGCTTTAGGAAATCTTTCTTCTTTCCCCATTATATCTTGATCCTTTCAATGAAAAATAATTGACTATAATGTAAATTTCTTTTGGATTTTGAAATATCTCTTTAAATAGAGGAGTGCTTTCAAGCATTGAAGCTAGAGAAACCTAGTTGCCTATCTTACTCCACCATTTACTATCTGGAGATCTTTTTTCCTCATATATAAAATTACAATAAAATTATGTCTACATTATCTTTTTTTGAAAATTAAACTTATAATGCATGTAATGCCGAAATATAGTGATCACTGTTATATACTGAGTACTCAATAAATGTTCATTATTCCAAGTCATAGGAGAAATTATATTTAGATAGTGTTACATTTATTTGGTTAAATGCCCTATGAGCTACAAAGAGACTGACTATAAACCCCCTAAAATCTATGAAAATGTTATTCTGATCATGCTCCACAAACTCTTATGTAAAGCAGGTATTCAATTAATATTTGTTGACTTGACTGATTGCATTGATTAAAGAACACTTTTTAAAAATGAAGCTTTGTCTGTAAGTGTGTTTTTTCCAGGAAAAGGAAAACTGTAATTAGCTCTTGTTGTGAAGAAAATTCATAAATCTGTATTGCCATGCTGTACTTTTTTTCTACCAGCATATGATGTATATAATGCTTAAAAATAATTAGAAACTCTTTGGAGGTAATCAGCATTCCTTCATACTTTATCTAGAATGTATTAAACTGAATTTATGTTTGGAATTCTGTTGGTCTTCACTAGAAGCTGGTATCTGCTGTTTTGTTTTGCTTTGCTTTGTTTTCATTGAGAACAGTGACTCCCACATACCACAGACAGGGTAAGTTAGAATTACCTGTATTGATTATTAGCATCACAACTTGCTGGCCTCCATGTCTGACCCATTCATCAGAATCTCTGGGGAGGATTCTGGAAATTATACAAACCCCCCAAGAGATTCTGATGTGTAGTAATGTGTAAGAAACTCTCTTCTGGAAAAGCAGCTAATGGAATTACCATGTACAAAATAAAGGGCAGCAGACTTTTATAGTAACTATCATTTCTATTATATCTTCTGAAATGAGGGAAATTTCAAGCTTTGGATTTTCCTTTCACAGAGAAGTCTAAATGATTCTCTGGTTCATGGTTTCTCACTAAAATTAATGATAATTTAAACTTATAGTTTCCCATTTCTTAATTGATAAAGCCTTTTGAATATTCTGATGGGGCTATAAAATTTTAAAGATTTTAAAACTATAAATTTTTTAAATTATATAATTTACAGAAATAGAAGCTTGTCATTACAGAGAATAAGTATCAATGAAATAATGCATAATCCACTGACTTTTAAGATCTGAATAGTAGTAGCAGTTTTGAAACTATATTCATCTTGTTGTTGAGTAGTATTTCATTTATAAATATTCCATATTTTGCTTATCTACTCACCAATTGATAGGCATTTGGATTGTTTCCAATTTTTGGTTATTAATGCTGCTGCTATGAATATTCAAGTACAACATCCAAGTCTTTGTGGGGACATATGTTTACATTTCTCTAGAGTGACTACATAGAAGTGGAATTGTTGGTTCATATGGTAACTTTATGTTTTTAAGGCTTTAAGAAACTGTCAAAATCTATTTTTGCCACTAGAAATGTATGAAAGTATCTGTTTCTCTACATACTTGCCAACACTTGTTATTACATGCTACAGCATGAATGAATCTCTGAAACATCATTCTATATACATGAAGTTAGGTGGAAAACACCATATATTGTATCATTCCATGTGGATGAAATGTTCAGAGAAGACAAATCCACAGAGACATAAAGTAAATCAGTGATTGCCTGACAGTGGGAATAAGTGTTGCCTGCAAATGGTTATGAAGTATCTGGAATAATAAAAATGGTTTTTAAAATGGATCATAATTGGGGCATCTGGGTGGCTTAGTTGGTCAAGTGTCTGACTTTTGATTTTGGCTCAGGTCATGATATCACAGTTTTGAGATGAGCCCCACTCATTTGAGATGAACCCCACTCACATACTCAGCAGGGAGTCGGCTTGAGATTCTTTCCCTTTCTCTGTGCCCCTCCACCCACTTGCAAGCACACACTCTCTCAGAGAAATCTTTTTAAGAAATGGATCATAACAATGATTGAATAATTCTGTAAATTTACTATTTTTTTAGTTTTGTGATATGTAAATAATACCCACCTAATGAAGTATGTATATGTAATTATATATGTACATATATATGTAGATGAATGTGTGCATATATATATACATATATTCAGTTCTATCTTTTTCAAAACCTTCTTTATGATAATCAAGAGGCAGTCTTCTCTACTATATTGAATACAAAAAATAAACATAAGAGCTTATGCAATTATCAGCTGAGTTAGTGGTTATATCAATGATCAATTTTCCCATAGTTCTTGAAGTAGAGAATCATTTCTTGAAAAATGTGTAAAAGATAAAAGCACAATATATATCAGGAATGCCTCTTTGATGAAAAGAAAAAAAAATTCTTCATTAATATGCTTAGTTTCTATTATAATGTCTTCCCCAACTCTTTATAAGGATGTTTTTAATATCTAAATTCATAGTTATTGATATCATTATGCTATTAGTAATTATAATCTTGTATTTACAATGTTGTACTTTTAGTCTTCATGATAAACATACTTTGATATTTTTGGTCATTTGTTTAATTATTCTGATATAGGTGAAGTGTATTTCCCTGAGCTGTTGAGCTTCTTCTTTTTTTGACTTATATGTTTGTTTCCAATACTTCTTCAGTGAAGTATGTTTAAATCCTTTGCCCATCTTTAATTAAGTTTGCTACCTCTTATTATCGAATTTTGAGAGTTCTTTATTTGAGATCTTTTTTTTTTTAATGTATTCCGGGTACAAGTACTTTATGGGATATATACATTACAAATATTTTTCTCAGTCCATAACTGTCTTTCCAATCTTATTCCCTTTTCAAACAGTGTAAGGTCATTAATTATGATAAACTACAATATATCCCTTTTTTCTTTTATGGATCATGTATTTTGTGATATAATGAAAAATCTTTGACATAATCACAAATATTTTCTCCTGCGTTATTTTCCAGAAATTTTATAGTTTTAAGTTTTACACTGAAATCTATGATGGATTTGGTGATTATTTTTGTAAATGGAGAAAAGTCTTGAATGAGGTTCTTTTTGGTATATATGGTTTTGCAATTGGTACAGCAACATTTGTTAAAAAGACTATACTTTCTGCATTGACTTGTTTTAGTACTTACCCAAAATAAATTGACCATGTAAGCATTTGAGTGCATTTTTAAAACTCTGTTCTGTCTCATTGATATGCTTTTTCTAACTTTCACTAATAACACACTGTCTTAAATATTGTAGCATTAGAGTAAATTATAAAATCAAATAATGTGAGCCCAGAAAATTCGTTCTTGGAAATTTCTACCAAAGCCCAATTGATACTTTGATGGAGATAACATTGATTCTACAGACTAATGAAGGGAGAATTGACAATATTAGCAATATTGTATCTTCTAATCTCTGAACACGTATATTTTTCAATTTATTTAGTTTTCAGCATAAAGTCTTGCACCCATTTTGTTGGAATACTACTTCAGTATTTGTAATTTCATTACACTACAAGACTTATTTTTATATTCCAATTATCATTATTCATTAATATATAAGATAAATATTTTTGTATATATATATTATGTATTTTTTACTCTGACTTCAAATTCTGTAATAATTATATAGCAGTTATAAATTATTCAGGTTAGTTATTCTGCCTTGAATAATGTCTGGTGTCTTTCACGTATTTAAAAAAATTTGACCATTTCACTAAATTATTGAATTTATGGCCATAAGTTTTTCATAATAAATATTCATTTTACTTTTCATCTCCATAGGATAATAGTGATATTCACTGAGTTAGACAATTTTCCTTTAAAGTGATCAAAAGTTAAAAACAAGGACTTTTGTTATTTACCTTAATTTTACCATTTCTGGAGCTCTTTTTTGTGTATATATATTTTTTTCTGGTATCATATTCCATATGCCTAAAGAACTTCCCTTAATAGTTCTTTTAGTACAAGTTAGTAGTTAATTCCTTCACTTCTTTATTTGTCTAAAAAGGTCTTTCTCATTTTTTCTCTGGGTATAAAGTTCTGAATTGACAAGATTTCCTTTCCTTTCCTTTTTTTTTTTAAAGATTTTATTTATTTATTCATGAGAGACAGAGAGAGAGAGAGAGAGAAAGAGAGAGAGAGAGGCAGAGACACAGCAGAGGGAGAAGCAGGCTCCATGCAGGGAGCCCAACGTGGAACTCGATCCCGGGTCTCCAGGATCACGCCCTGGGCTGAAGGTGGCACTAAATCACTGAGCCACCCAGGCTGCCCCTTTTCTTCTCCTTTCTTTTTTATTTAGCACTCAAAGTTACTCCCTTGACTTCAGGTGAGACATCTGCTATAATTCTTATTTTTGTTATTTCATATGTAATGCATCTTTTTATTCTTTGCCTGTCTTCATGACTTTTTTTAGGTGGTTTTAAGCTATGGAAATATAAGAGTTGCGCACATATGTTTGTGTGTGTGTGTGTGTGTGTGTTTCTTTTCTTTCCCTTGTCCTGGGGTGAGGGAGGACAAGAGGAATTGTGTAAATTATCTTGCTTAAGATTCTCTGAAATTTTTGGTCTGTAGTGAGATTTTCATTTTTCATTTTTGTCTTACATTCTCTTCTCCTTCTAGAATTCCTATTAAATAAGTGTCTAATAGAACACTTGAGAATGTCCCATGGGTCTTGGTGCTCAATTTGTTTTTGTCATTATTTTTTTCTCACTTTGATTCATTTTGCAAATTATATTGCTTTATCTTATAGGCTTATATGTTCTTATATGACTTTAATTCCAGATTTTTATTTTTATTTGACCCTATCTTATGGTACCTATCTCTGTTGAAATGTCACATCTATTCATGCATGTTACTCACCTCTTCCACTAAACTTTCAACATATCCATCATAGTTAATTTAATTCCCTGACTGACAGTTTCAACACATGGTTAATCTTTTTTGTCAGGTTCTTTTGACTCTCTTTCTCACGGTGGAATATTTTCATTTGTTTTTGTGTATGTTTCATAATTATTTTATTGAACACCAAAATCAAGTGAACAGTAAAGACTGAAATAAATACTACTTATTTTTCTAAAGAGTTACAATTAAAGAATAAAATATTTTCTGCTCCACTTTCAATTTTAGTCCTCTGTGGCTTATTGATCCTCATGTTCTAGCACCTCTCCCAAAGACAGACTGCTGTTGTCTGTTACCTGGTGCTTGGTAAGGTGCAGGGTGACTCCTTTGTTTTCCTGATATAGCTTCAGACTTATGCAGGTCCTATATCCCTGGGTCTCAACTGAGGGTTTTCTATGTACCTGCCTTGCCCCTAAGATTAAAAGATTTCTAATTGAGTTCCCCTTTCTCCACATCCTCACCATTTGTTGTTTCCTGCCTTGTTTATTTTAGCATTAAGGAGGGCACATGATGTAATGAGCCCTGGGTATTATATGCAACTGATGAAACCCTGAACTCTACCTCTGAAATTAATAATTCACCACTATATGCTAATTAACTTAATTTAAATAAAATAGAACTTAAGAAAAGAAAATAAGTAAAATGAAATTACATTTTTAAAAAAAGATTTCTAATTGTCTGGGCCCAAGATGGTTTCTTCTCTCTTGGGAATAAAAGCATCTTTCTATTCTCTTCTTTAACTAGTAATGTCTTCATTGGTGGTCTGAGACAACAAGGTCTAACTGATCCTCCTTAGTCACCAAAGACTTTGTTCCTTAAGGTCAAGGCTGTCACACTGACTGCTTCCTGCCTCTCCCACAGCAGGAGCTGATTCCTTTCTCAGGGTCGGCTCATCAAAGGAAGCTTTCTCCAATCCCACCCTTGTGAGCAGCTGGTGCAGGGCCATAGAGAAAAATCTGTAAACCACTATTAAACACTCTGTATCTTTGACTCCAGGGAATTCTATACTCTCATGCTATTCTACACTCGGCCATCAGTAATTCACTAAAAAATTTAGCTGAATTTTGTTATCCACTTGTGTCGCAATTAATATCTTTTTTTTTTTTTCCAAACTGTCATTAAGTGACATGTTCTATCTCTACTTAGATTTCAGCCTAGTTGTTTGCCCTGCAAACTTTGTCGTTTGATGGATTTAAGAAAAATCATGAACTTGTAGATTATTATCAACCTTCTCTTGTAGTTAGAGTTAAGGTGATACTTTTTCTTAGTTTTATAAATCCTAGCTGGAAACCAGAAATAAGTAATTTAAAAACAAACAAAAAATCTGGGTACCTGGTTATTTCTCATCAACTTTGGGTTTTTTTAATTTAAAAAAATTGAGTCTTAAAATGATGTTATTTTTATCCAGACATTTTCATTTGATTTTACAGGTCACTGGAAACACTACCTTTTCATAGTACCTCAATATTTTTCTGGAATTGAGACCTTCTGGCTCATTCAGATGACATGAAGCTAAGCTGCATTTTACACAAGACGTTATTTACTTGTGCAGTCCATGGGGATGAAACCTAAGGCACAAGATATTTTGGAGAAATGTTACCATTGCCAAACCATAAAACTCAACTTTTGTCCTCCTACCTCAGGGTAAAATAGTCACAAATGCTAGGCTCATTCTTCTATATCTCTGAGTTCTACCATTTCCTGTGTCTTGACTGGGTACTTTTCATCATCCTATTGTTTACCAATCTCAGTAATACATCAGTGCCTGAAACTTTTTTTTTTTTTTAATTCCAGCTGGATGTCCTTAAACAAAGTCTTGCTTTAACTCCATTGGTCTTTCATTAATATCTGTATGGGTTTCAGATGACTTAAGTAGTATAAATTTGAACCTCAGTCCTATTAGAGAGTCAGTTTGTTACTTTGAATTTCCAGGAATTCTTCTTCCTTCACATAATGAATGTCAAAGCATTTTATTTTTCTCACCAGTCCCCTGTGCAACATTACTTTTTTACTTTTTTTTTTTTTAGTTCATATTATCACTGACACTGTAGCATGTGTTCTCCTTTACCCCCCCACCTCTTGTATATTTTTAAGAGTTTTTTCTTCTGCCCCATCTTCTCACTTATAAAATGAAAACCCCAAGTTCCCAGTTTTAGTAGAGTCTTTCAGGATAGGCACCAGATTTACATTTGCATTCTTACTTCTTTGAGTTGGTGCTTTAGATTCATGTTTGATCTCCATGGCATATTAATATAATAGGCTAAATTTAAAAGAAGTTTACAGTTAATATTCATGTACCCACTGTCTATATCATACCAATTAACAATTTGCTAGGCTTGTTTTGTCATATATCTAATCATTTCACCATCCATCAGACCTCTTATTTTCACTGTAGTATTCCAGCTGTTCTCTCTTTAAATCTCAGGCTGAATTTGTCGGTTTTCAGGATGATTTGAAAGCTATCTAGGTAATTTGGTGGGGACAGGTGACTTGGGGACCCTATTCTTCTGCCATCTTGTCCCTTCCTTAGACCTCTTATTTTTAATTTAAAACTTAACTGTTGACATTTCTATTGAAATATCATAAATATGTTGACATATTTATTCCTTAAATATATCAGCATACATACCATTAAATAAAGTTCAATATTTGTTTATAATTTTATTTTAATTATAAAGTTTACCTACAAGAAATTGCACAAATTTTAACTGTATATTCACTGAGTTTTAATAAATGCATGTATCTATGTAATGCATTGTTATCAAGATATAAACATCTGCATAGAAAGGATTTTCATTCTTCTTTGCAGTCGATACTTGCCTCCATCTCCACCTCCAAAGTCAATCACTTTTTCTTTTTTTTCTTTCAAAATATTATTTGTTCTGAAATATCATAAAGTGGATTTTTTATTATATTTGGTCTTTTGTATAAAGTTTCTTTTATTCAGTATGTTACTGAGAATTATCCATGTTGTTGCATGTATTGGGAATTTGTTTTATTTTATGGCTGAGTAGTTTTCTATTTTATGAATCTACTACTATATGTTTATCCACTCTCATGTTGAGGTGGACCAGGACTTTTTTAAATATAGTTTTGGATATTATAACTAAAGCTACTATAAACATTCATATACACATCTTTTGGAGAAACAATTTTCAATTTTTAGGTAAGCTCCCAAGGTTGGTATAACTAGGAAATAGAATAGGGTATTTTTAATTTTATAATAGTCTGCAAGAGCTTTTAAGTGGTTACATATACTGTATTCTCACCATAAGAATATGTTTTATATCCTCACCAATATTTAGTATTAAAAGTATTTTCAATTTCAGTCATTTTGATAATCGTATAGCAATATCTCAGGTGCACCCTGACATCGGCATCTCTTCCAAGGCCATGAGTATCATGAACTCATTTGCGAACGATGTGTTTGAACGGCTGGCTGGCGAGGCTGCCCTGCTGGCCCAGTACTCGGGCCAGACCACACTGACATCTGGGGAGTTCCAGACAGCGGTGCATCTGCTGCTGCCAGAGAGCTGGCCATGCATGCAGTATCTGAGGGCACCAAGGCCGTCACCAAGTACACTAGCTCCAAGTGACCCAGGGCCTACCATTAATAAAGAGTGAGCCGCTCCTCCTCCCCCCCACCCAAAAAAAATTATAATTTTTACTTTTCTGATGACTAATGATGCTTATCAGTTTTCCATGTGCTTAATGGCCATTTGCATGTAAAGTGTTCAATTCTACTGCTCATTTATTTTTTACTAGATTGTTTGTCATTTTATCATTGAGTCGTAGGAGTTCATTTAAAATCCTGGACACTGGTCCTTTCTCAGATACGTCTTTATGAATCCTATCCTTTTGACACCTAGCTGTGTATTTAACTGGCTTTAAATATGGATTTTTAGTACTTTTGTAGTGAGAAATTTTATTGAGTTATTTCATTTTTTATATTACTTGATATTAGAAGGGAAACTTTATGTTATCCAATCTGCCAGTAGGTGCAATAGATTTCTGTTAGCTATAGAAGTATAGAGTTTGGGAGAATAAATTACTGTATAATGCCTGCCTCAGTGGTATACACAAGAGGTGAAATCAAGTGCCTCAATGCTGAACAATATGAAGATGGGATATAATTTAGCTCACATACAGTAAACATATGTGACCAGCACTATTTTAACAAGAATAAGAAAATATCTTTATCTTTGAAAAATATAGTCTAGATAGATAATATGATTAAACAGCAAAAAATGTACAAAACCATAAGTACCATAAGTCAACAAATAAATATACAATCGTGCCTGTTAGATATAACTACGGCCATTATTTACAGTAGTTAAAGATCACTGAAAGCTAATGTAGGCATAACCAGCATCACAAAATTAAAATAGACCCTAAAGAACAATCTACATATAAAAAAGAGTATTTGAGTAAATTCACAGAGGTGGGGAGAGTCATGAAATGTTCATAGTATATTACATTGGGACAGTAAAAAAAAAAAGTTAGAGCAGTAAGGAAATACTATGTTATCAAGATCTTTGCAAGTCAATCCAAAGTACAAGAAGGCACTGCAATAGGTGAGAAACAATCAACATAAGGTCTATATATCTATATATGAGGGGATTTGGGGGTCTTGCTAACAGGATGATAGTGCTATTTTAAGCAGATTATAATACTGCAGGTAGCAAAAATTATGTAACAGAGGCTCAAAGGAAATGGCACTGATTCAAACTTACTAGGAAAGAAGTCTTAGCCATGATTAAGGCTTGGGAGGGGAGAAATGCATGGTAACAAAGATTGTTCAAAGGAAAAGAATAACCAAAGTAGCGACTAACTGGAAAAATGTATGAGTGATGGTAAGTAGTCTTATTCAGTGAAATATAGTAACTATTTAAGAATCCCTAAAGTGGCTACAATAAAATCTTAAATTTTAAACTGATTAAACAAATTATCCAGTCTATGTAGACAGATGTAAAATATACAAAATCACATGGGTATGCAAACGTGACTCAGCTCACAACTGCTTATTTTCCACAGAAAATGATTATTGAGAGTGCTATTCTGAAGAACTTAATCTGTTAATCTGAAAATGGACATATCCTATAGAGACATCTTTTGCTTTTCTTATTAGTTATGTTTCTTCTTCTCCTCCTCCTCCCCCTCCTCCTCCTCCTTTTCTTCTTCTTCTTCTTCTTCTTCTTCTCCTTCTCCTTCTCCTTCTTCCTTTTTTTACTGCTATTGTCAATTCTCCAGGTTATCTAACACCTGCTGTGCTCTTTGAAAGTTATTTCCCTGTTTAGCATTTCTTTTTTTAATATATGAACATATGGTAAATTTTTACTTTAGAAATCCTCTATTCTAACTTTACATTATTCTGTGTTATCAGACAGTGACATATTAGCATCAGAAAACAATTAGTTCTGATGAATCTTTAATATTTGAGTGATAATCAACTCAATCAACCCAGGATTTACTGAGTACCTATTTTTTGTTCAATACTCTGATGAGCCCCTGGGGAGGAGAAACATATATGATTTCATTGTTTCTGGTTGGGAAAAACAAGAACAAAAACCAACCAAAACACTGAAACCAAACAGACTGAAAAAGACAGGTAGTGTATCATTAAAAATTTTATTGTACGGTTTTACAGAAAGAAATAAATGAGGGCTGAAGAAAAGAGAAAAGGTGTCATAGAAGAGATAGAACTGAACAAAAGATAGGCTCTAGGAAGCTAGAAATTAAATTATACATATTTATAACCAAGGGAAATACAAAGTAGGTCATTTGGGGACAGTATTGCAATTTAGTCCCATGGCATTCTTGGCTTCTTTTTTTATTATTATTAATCTAATCTTTATCAAATTCCTTTAGTTAAATTAGAGGCTTAAAATATTTGTGATCTTCCAGGCTATTAACAAGGACTTCATTTCTTAAGAGTGGGATGTGCTATTTTATACATATGTTTCCTAGATCAAAGTTGGGGTTGTCTGAAATTTTCTGCTGCTGAAAAATATCTCATAACCTTTTTACTACCTTTTTTATTGGCTTTATTTGGGGGCAATTAGGAAGGAAATATTTGGGGAACTAAATCTAAGCCATAAGGTTTTCTTTCTCACACTTCTAATAAAATTTAGCTCATTAAATGTTTACCATTTTAATACAAAATAACAATTTCCCATTTAGTATTTTTTCCTATAAGAAAAATAAATAGATGAATCTCACAAGTATAGGATACAAACTTATTTTTATATTGATAAATCAATTTGTCCTTGTTTCATACAAGTAGTGCTGTAAATACAGGGTAAATAATCAAGTATTTGTTTAAGTAAGGTAATTACTTATAATAAGGTAATTTTCTATGGCAATTTCTTCACCCAGCCAATACTTTACCCTATATATATATCATAGTATATTTAAGTAGAAGGGATTAAATTGTCTTAAAATAGATTGCTATTAATTGTTGGGCAACCAAAGAAAAATGTGGGGTACTCCTATACTTCAGTGTTCCGTGTAAATCCTATGATTTCTGGTACTCAGAATTTTAAGAAGTAAATTTAAGACTCAGAACTTTTACATTAGAAAATTAAGAGTAGATAGAGTCTATTCTGCAACACACTGTCTTTCTCACTAATGATTTTATAAAGGTGTCATTTTAGAGCAATCCTAGAACTTGAGGCTATAATTAAAGACAGACATCCATCCATCCTATACAGAATGATATGTTCATTGCCTATTCACTGGGATCTGTTTCACTATGATTTCAAAATGGCACATTGTAAATATGTGGAACAAAATATCTACTGAGCCATCTGCTTCTAAAACATGGAAAATGGAAGTCATGCGGACTTTATAAGCATCCACACTGAATCAGTCACTCAATTCTACTGATTACATATCTTAAGTACCTCAAATGTATTCTCTTTGAAATTATACCCCCATTACAGTCTTGGTTCAACCTTAAATCATCTTTTTTCACAGATTATAGACATAAGCAAATTGTCCTAAAATTAGCAGGGTTTAATGTTATGCTGGCAACAGAGGGAATAGATGTTAGAACAAGTCTCTAGACATAGACATAGGATTGTCTCTCTCTACATACACACATGTACACACAGGTACATGCTTATGTGTGTGTACATATATAAAAATCTAAATAAATATGTGTGAATTTTTACTAATAGAATTTACCAGTTTCCTAATTTCAGTAAAAGTGAAGCTTCAGGGATAATCAGGATCCTTTTCTTTATTTGTGCTTATCTTGCTTTCCCTCTCTAATCCTTTGTACCTATTTCTCCTTTCTATTCTGGACCAAACTGCTCTATGGTAATACCAGAAATGATATGCTAATTGAAAAGACTGTCTGAAACTGCTTCATACCTATTCCTTAATATGAAGACTTTATACCTTGAATATAGTTTTTGATCAACTGTATTCTATGGCTTGAGCTGTTCTTTTCCTATTTTGCTATTTCACTAGTGGCAAGTTAAAATCTCAAGATATGCAAAATTCACCTTAGATTCAAATGTGTTCTGTAAAATCCTTTCAGTCTTTAAATAACTTTTTCAAATATCTTTTGTTCTGCAAGTTAAATGAAAAGAATATTAAAGACCTTGAATTTAGGGGAAGAAATTGTCCTCCAGGCTGAGTATTGCTGGCAAAAATCTTGCCACCATTCTTAAGAAGGTTTTATTTCTTTGGTTTTTTTTTTTTTTCATTTTTTGTTTCCTAATATTAAGCTCCACATGCCTGTTCCCTGTCCTCAAAACTCATATTTTCCATCATGAGGTAAGAAGTAATAAATTACTTAAATATCCTTTAACATCCTAATATTCCACAGTTCTAAAGCTAAGTTCTTTACAGTAGAGTTAAAGGCTTAAGTTATTGTTAATTTTGATCTAATATAAATTGCATTGGGTAATAATCTGAGTAATCAGTCTTCCAATTTTTTCATGTTGTCTCCTTTCCTCTAATTACAAATAGTACTTTTGTAACTAAAATCCTGTATTTTGGTTATTTATAGGTGACAACAGGTAAATATATCTGCTCTCAAAAAGCACCAAGCAAATGACAATCCCTGATACTCCTATGACCCAAGTATAATGAAGATGCACATGTCCTTGTCCATTTTTTCAAGTCCTTTTCTCAAAACATCCCCTCTCTCACTGGTAAATATGACCACATTGGAGTGATTATGGATGTACTGCTTTTACTTTGATTAGATATTTTTCTACCATGTAGATACCTCCTATGGAAGTTTTTTATTAACTGTTTTTAGTCTCCTTTCATCGATTTATTAAGATATCAGTATTTAAATACCTGGACATTTTAGACAACAGTCTAAAAAGCTAAAAGCACTGAAGAAGGCAACACAATTTTCCAGCCGACTGAAGGGAGTTTCAGTCTTTTATTTGATTCCACGGATATTTGCTGAACAATAGTGTTAGTCACACTGGAATGCTAAAATAGACCTCAGTCTCAAAGGTCCATTTTTCTGTAGCTGCAGTATTAAAAATGAAACGCAGTCACAGGAAATAGCGGTAGGAAATAATTTTACCCTAGTATCTCATGTTTCACATTTGTCTAAAATTTAATTTATCGGGGTAGAAGGTTGATAGAAAGAGGGAAAAGGACCAAGTATATAGAAATGCAAATTAAGCAGGAATCAATACTTATGAATTTTAAAAAGTGCTAGCAACTATTTATCAAATCATCACATTATTATACAATAGAAGGAAAGGACTTTATATTTATATGAATATATGATATATACACAAAATATGTAATACCTGTTAAACTATATTTTTAATATGTAGAAAATGTTCATATGATCCTAATTCCTGTGCTGCCTAATAAATTAGGAAGGCTGAAGAACTGCTAGACCCCAAAAAGGTGTTAGAACACTAAAACATGAGGGATAGTAAGAGGTACAGAGGCAGAAAGAGACATTAGAAGAATTATAGGTAGCTCAAAATACATAATAATATGTAGAACTGTAAGAAATAAAGAGGAACATTAAACAGGACTCAAATACCAATGATCAGAAAACTTAATCTTGATCCAGAAAACAATGGAAAATATTTTAAAGCATTTATTTATTTTTCTTTTAAAGCATTTAAACACCATAAACATAATCAGATTTGTGTTCTGAATGGTCAGGAAAAAGAATGGATTTGAAGAATAGACCTAGAGGAAGGTGTTATCATTCAGTAAAGAGCAGATGATGCCCTGAACTCTGACAGTGAGAATACAGTTCTGTGTTAAAAAGCTCACCATGGAATGAAACAACTACCTTTCTGGCGGAATTTTAGTCTAAGTGGCAGAAAGGCTTTCATCATGTTGTGGAAATAACTGTTATCCATAGGAAATGGAAAGACAGGCTCTTCTGGAATGAGTCCGCTAATGTCTACTTTGACTGGATCTTTTTAAAATTTCTTAAGCAAAATAGCAGACCACATGGATTGATTCCACATCTGCCATGTTGTTTTAGTTTTCAATCTTTGGAAAACTTACTTAACCCCTCTATGTATCAATGTTCTTATTTGTAAAATAGAAATAACAACAGTATCTATTATGTGTTAATAAATATTTTAACAACTGGCTTAGGGGGAAGGGATAGCTGGTAAATGCTTACCAACTGGCTCCCTGAAGTGGAGAGAAAAGCCATACTTCATTGTATTTATTGATTCCCATGGTATAAATTATTCCATTATAGCCATTTTCAAACTACTTCAACTTGATGTCAATCAACTTACAGACATGGAACAATTTCATTTTTCCAGTAACTTCTACCAACTTTGATCTGTTATCTATCCCTCACTCTTTTCTGCTGAATGGTAGTCATCTTTAGTGGCAGCTCAATCTGATTCCATACTTTTTTGTCCGTCACTTTCAGTAATTAAAAGCGCCATTCTAGTTTTTAAGACTCAGTCTTCTTCATTTTAAAACTTAATTATCACTTTGTTTAACCCCAATCTATCCCATTATTTTCCAGAAGCACATAAAATTCATATAACTTTGCCTTGTTTCTTCTGTACTTCTTGTCTCACCTTTTTTATATGTTCTCAGTTCTTTTCTCTATGTCCTGGAAAAGTCCAGCCCATTAGCTCAGTAACTTTCATATATGGGAGATAGCTACCCACTGGTCCTTGAGCTAAAACAGAAAAGAGGATAGTTGACCATTCCCAATTTTGTAAAAATAGTCTATCTCTTCCAAAAACAAGAAAGGGGAAGTGATGCTAGGATCATGAAGACATAAGTCATTCCTTTAGTCTTTCTCCTTCAATTTACAACTATATGGCCATCGATAACTTAAAAAAAGCACCTCTGCACAGCATACCAGGACACGCAAGAGATCTATCCAATCGTGTACCCGAAAGTGAGTGGTCTGGACTGTGGAGAAGTGTGTAGAGCAAGGGGAGTCGCAGCAGAGCTGGTAGCAGCAGAGGCAGTGCTAGTAGAGAAGAGAGCCGAATACCCAGCAATATAACAGTGCAACCTTTCTTACAAATAGATAGAGGGTGAAGGCAATGCATGGGGGTTTGTCTGGCCCACATTCTGCAGCTAGAAGGACCCATTGCTCTTTCTGAGACAGCAGTGACTGTATTGTAGGAAAGGAAAGGAAAGGAAAGTAGGCAAAGAAAACTGAAAAAAAAAAAAAAGTCTCCTGCTATCTGCCCAGGGATTTTAGTGAGAGGACCATCTATGGACTTCTAGGACCCCGCCCCCCCCAATAAAATCTGCTTATAAGGCATGGACACACCCAAAGCTCCAAATGCTTAGTATATATCTTCTTCCACTCTACTGTCACCTCTCCCCCCAACCCCCAGCAGCCTTTTTAATGCACACTTTCCAAAATTAGCAAGAGTCACCTGAGAAGAGAAACCAAAAACTAATAGTAGTGCCACCTTCTGGGAAACAAAAGGAAGGCTCGTAATTATCAACCTGTTGAACTGTTAGAATCAAACCTTGCCTACCTGAAAAAGTTGTCACTGCTTCAAATACAGTGGCAGAGGCACCATTCATCAAACATAAGAAATCATGGTAAGACAGTATCACAAGAAAGTGACAATTTTCCAGGAACCAAACTCAAAGACACTGAATATTGCTACCTAACTGATAAAAATATCAAAGTAGCTGTTATAAAGAAATTCAACAAGCTATAAGAAAGCTCACAAGAGCAATACAATCAATGATCTCAAAATAAAATTAACAAACAGAAGGAGTACTTTACCAAAGATATTAAAATTAAAAAAAGAACCAAACATTCTGGAGCTGAAGAACTCAACAAATAAGATGATGAATGCATAAAATGCATTAGAAATAGAGTAGATTAGATAGAAGAGAGAATTAGAAAATTGGAAGATAATCTAGAAACATGTGCACTGCATGGAGAAAAAAAAGAACCTAGAAATAATTTAACTGGAGACAGAACTCAGATTTCTAAAAAGTGATGAAATGCTACAATAGCTTTCAGACATCATTTGAAAAGCCAACATAAGAATAGTGGGTATTTTAGAAAGAGAAAAGAGGGAGAAGGGGGCAAAGTTTATTTACAGAAATAATAGCTGAGAACTTCCTGAGCCTGGAGAAGGAACTAGACACACAAGTCCACAAAGCGTAAAGACAGCATATTATCTCAATGTAAAAAGACTGTCTCCAGGACACATTCTATTAAAACTGCCAAAAGTTAAAGAAAGACTCTTAAAGGCAGCCATAGGGGGAAAATAACATAGCTACTATAATTCAGTAACAAAATTGCAGCATAGAAAGAGATAATATGTGATATTAAAAATATAAAAGAGGAAGAGTAAAAGAATGGTAGGTAAATAAAGACAAATTGCTATCAGAGAAAGAATAATTTTGAGCTATGAAATGTTTATGAACCTCACCGTAGCTGCAAAGTAAAAATCTAGAGGAGAGACATGAAACATAGAAAAGGAGCAAATCACCATGGAAAGCCACTAACTTATAAAGGTAGACAGAAGCAAAAGGCAAAAGAAACAATGGAGAGACAAAAACAAAAATAAAAAAAAAAGAAGGCAAAAGATAAAATGGCAACAGTAAATCCTTACATTCCACTAATCACCCTCAATTTCAATGGATGAAAGTCAAAAATGAAAAGGCAGAGAGTGGCTAGAAAGATTTAAAAAAAAAAAAGACTCACTGGGTCTGCAGGAGACACAACTGTAAAGGCACACCAAGGGGCAGCGCCTTAAGCAATAAGCAGGTCATGTGGGGGTCATACGGGAGGTGGCGGGTGTAGCACAAAATGGAATCAGTCCTGCTCTGCTTGTCTAGGGGTAGGGGATTTTTGTTAAATTTCCTGGGTCCCACACTTGCAGCTCACGCACCTGGGCCACCCTCACCAGGTGGACTCAGCGTGTACACCTTGTGGTGCTGGATCTCTCACACCAACATGTGAAAGGATGAAAGATAATACTCCAAGAAAAAAGCCAAAGGAAAGCAGCACTAGCCATCTTATATCTAACAAAACTGACTTCAAGTCAAGAAGGGTAAAAAGAGATAAAGTCATTATAAAATGATAAAGGGGCAGCCCGGGTGGCTCAGTGGTTCAGCACTGCCTTCAGCCCAGGGCATGATCCTGGAGACCCGGGATCGAGTCCCATGTCTGGAGCCTGCTTCTCCCTCTGCCTGTGTGTCTCTGTCTCTGTCTCTCTCTGTGTGCGTTTCTCATGAATAAATAAAATATTTTAAAAAATAAAAAATAAACAAAATAAAATGATAAAGGGTTAGTACATGAAGAAGATATAAATAGTGTAAATATATATGCTTCCAACACCCAACCACCAAAATATATTGAGTAAACAATGACAGATCTTAAGGGAGAAATAGACAACACTACAATAATTATAGATAATGGATAGATCATCTGGACAGAGATCAACAAGGAAATGCTGGAATTGAACCATACTTTCGAACAAATGGATTTCATAGATATATAGAGAACATTCCATCCAACAGTAACAGAACACACAAATTTCTCAAGTGCACATGAAATATCTTCCAGAATACATCAAATGATAGACCACAAAGCAGATCTTAGCAAATTTAAGAAGACTGAAACCATATCAACTATCTTCATAGGCATGAAACTATAAATTAAAAACAAAAGTAAAGTGATAAGATCTACAAATATGTGGAAACTAAACAACATACTTCTGAACACTTGGTTAAAAAAGGAATCAAAAGGGAAATTTTAAAAATTATCTTAAAACAAATAAAAATGGAAATGTAAGTATTGTGGGACACAGCTAAAGCAGTTTTGAGAGGAAAGCTTATAGCAATGAATATTTTAAGAAATTAAGAACTCAAATAAACAACCTAACTTTATAATAACTCAAGAAACTAGAAAAAGAAGAACAAATTTAATCCAAAGTTAGCAAAAGGAAGAAAATAACAAAGATCAGAGTGAAAATAAATGAAATAGAGACCAGAAAAATGATAGAAAGGGTCAAAAAAAAACTATGAACTGTTTTTTTTTGAACTGTTTTTTTTAAGATAAACAAAACTGACATCTTTAGCTAGACTAAGAAAAAAAAGATAGACAACTACTCAAATAAAATTAGAAATGAAACAAGAGACATTACAATTGATACTACAGAAATGCATAAAATAATAAGAGATTACTAGGAACAATTATACACCAACAAATTACATAACCTAGAAAAAATGAATACATTTGTAAAACAAAGCAAAACAAAACAAAACATACCAAGACAAAATCAGGAAGAAATTAAAAATACAAACAGATTGATAACAAGAAAAGAGACTGAATTAGTAATCAAAAAACTACTGATAAAGAAAACTCTGAGACCAGGTGCCTTCGCTGGAGAATTCTATTAAAAATTTAAAGAAGAATTAATACTGATGCTCCTCCAACTCTTCTAAAATATGGATGATGATGAAACACTTCCTTTTTTTAAGATTTTTATTTATTTATTTATTCATAGAGACAGAGAGAGACAGAGAGAGAGAGAGAGGCAGAGACACAGGCAGAGGCAGAAGCAGGCATCATACAGAGAGCCTGATGTGGGACTTGAACCAGGGTCTCCAGGATCACGCCTTGGGCTGCAGGCAGCGCTAAACCGCTGCACCACTTGGGCTGCCCTGATGAAACACTTCCAAACTCACTGTACAAAGCTATCATTACATTGATCCCAAAAAAGATAAAGATGCCACAAGAAAACTATAGACCTATAATCCTGATGAACATAGATGTAAATTTCTCAACAAAATATTAGCAAATAAGATTCTAGAGTACATTAAAAACATTTTATATCATGACCAAGTAAGATTTACTCCTGGGATGCAAGAATGGTTCAACATATGCAAATCAATAATATAATACATCACATCAACAAAACGGAAAGATAAAAATAACATGATCATCTCAAGAGACACAAAAATAGCATTTGAAATATATTACATTCTTTCATGATAAAACTCCTTAACAGATTGGATATAGAAGAAACATCTCAACGTAATAAATGCTATACATGACAAACCTACAGGTAACATTACACTTAATGGAGGAAAACTGAAAGTAACACTTCTGAGATCAAGAGCAAGACGAGGATGCCCACTCTCACCACTCCTATTCAATACAGTACTGGAAGTCCTTACTAGAGCAAAGAAGCAAGACAAAGAAATAAAAGTAATCTAAATTAAAAAGGAGGAAGCAAAACTGTCACTTTTTGCTGATGATGTGATCTTATTATACTTAAAAAAAAAAAAACCCAAAGGGGATGCCTGGGTGATTCAGTTGAACCTCTGACTCTTGGTTAGGTTCAGGCATGATCTCTGGGTTCTGGGATAGAGCCCTGCATCCAGCTCCACACTTGGCAGGGAGTCTGCTTGAGGATTCTTTCCCTTCATCCCTCTCCTCACATGCACTATTCTCTCTCTCTCTCTCTAAAATAAACAAATAAATCTTTTTAGAAAATCCTAAAGAGTCACTAAAAAACTATTGGAATGAATCAATGATTTCAGTAAAGTGGCAGGATACAAAATAAGCAACAAAAATCAACTGCATCCCTCTACAATAGTAATGAAGCTTTTATAAAGAAATAAAGAAAACTATCCCATTCATAATAGCATCAAAAACAATGAAATACTTAAGGATAAATTTAACCAAGAAAATGAAAGATCTATAGAATGAAAAGGCTACAAAACTTTGATGAAAAAATTAAAGACAATAAAAATAAATGGAAAGACATCCATGTTTGTGGATTGGAAAATTTAATAGTGTTAAAATGGCCACATTATCCAAAGCCATCTACAGATTTAATACAGTCCCCATCCAAATCAAGGACCTTTTTTTACAGAAATAAAAGAAACAATTTTAAAAGTTTGTGTGGAACCACAAAAGACCCCAAATAGCCAAAGCAATCTTGAATAAAAAGAACAAAGCTAGAAGTATCACACTTCCAGATTTCAAAGTATTATAAAGCCATAGTAATAAACATGAAAAGATACTGGCAAAAAAAAAAAAAAGAAAAAAACAAAACACATTGACCAATGTAACAGAACAGAAAGCTCAGAATTAAATTACAGCATATATGGTCAACTAATACTTGACAAAGAAGCCAAGGATACTCAATGGGGAAAAGGTAGTCTCTTCTACAATGGTTCTGGAAAAACTTGTGAAACACATGCAGAACGATGAAAATGGACCCCTATTTCACACCACTCACAACAATTAACTGAAAGTAGATCAGAGACTTTAGCATAAAGTCTGAATCATAAAATTCCTAGAAGAAAACATAGGAAAGAAGCTCAAAGATATTAGTTTTGGCAATGAGTTTTTTGAACATGATGTTAAAAGTATAAATAACAAAAATAAAAATCAATAAATGGGACTACATCAAACTTGAAAGCCTCTGCACAGCAAAAATATATGTATAAAAATAAAATGAAACAAAACAAAACAAAATAAAATAAAATAAAAAAATAAATGACAAAAATAAAAAGACAACCCAAGAATGGTAGAAAACTTTTGCATACCATATGTTGAATTAAGGGTTAATATCCAAAATATAGAAAGAACTCAGTCGTCTTAATAACAACAAAAATTAAACAATCTAATTTAAAAATGGGCCAAAAAAAAACCCTTCTAAGTAGACATTTTTTCAGAGAAGATATAGAGATGGTCAACAGACACAGGAAAAGACGTTCACTGTTAATTATCAGAAAAATGCAAATGAAAGCCACAGTGAGATATTACTTCACACCTGTTAAAATGGTTACCATCAAGAAGATAACAGACAACAGTGCTGATGAGGATATAATGAGATGGGAAACCTTATACATTGTTGGTAGGAATGCAAATTGGTCCAACCACTATTGGAAAACAACAATATGGAGGTTTTTCAAAGAATTAAAAATAAATCTACTATAATAAGCAATAATTCCACTTCAAGGTATATACCCAGCAGAAAAGAAAACAGGATTTTGAGAATGTGTAAGTACTCCCATGCTTATTGTACCATTATTCATAATAGCTAATATATAGAAATAATCTAAATGCCCATCAATGGATGAATGTATAAATTAAGGTTGGGTACACATATACAATGGACTATAATTCAGCCATTAAAAGGGAGGCTACCCTTCCATTTGTGACAACATGGATAGACCTTGAAGACATTATGCTAAGCAAGGGAAGCCAGACAAAAGAATACAAGTATTGAACTATATCACTTACATATGGAATAAAAAAAAGTTAAATCTGTAAAAAAAAACAAAGAAACAAAAACAAAACAGAGAGTAAAATGGTGGTTACCAGAGGATGAAGTAAGGGAGAGAAGTGATGGTGCTTAAGGGTATTAACTTGTAACATGTAGTAATAAGCCACAGAGCTTTCTAGGCACAGTATAATGAATATAGACAATAATACTATACCATAATTATGTAAGGTGATAAATAATGCTACATTGGTAATCATATTACAATATATAAATGTATTGAAGTAACATGCTCTATACCTTAAACATACAATGCTACATGTCAAATTTTTTCAATAAAAAAGAATGGAACAGCCACTGGAAAACAGTGTGGTGGTTCCCAGTAAAAAAAAGGTGGGGGACTTGCTTTTTCTTAAAAAACCAAAACAAAAACTTGCCTTTAGATAAGGCCACCAATCAGTTTGATTTCTGGCTTTAAGATAAGATATCCAAGAAGTTACAAACCAAGAATGAAACTTACTAAAAATTTTTCACTGGAGAAGTCAGTATTTTGTTCACAACCATACAGTATCTTCTCTGCAATTTCTGCAGGATTCTTATACTCCTTTATTCAAAAAATGTTTTACAACACAGGATAATATATTATAGGTAACTTTTTGGCAATTTTGGAATCAATATATATTCAATTCTAATATGAAGACTAGTAAGTCTTAGGATATACATAGTGCCTTTAATCATCAAGGAGAGATTAAATATACAAATATATTTTTACCAAAGTGTATTAAGATCACAATACAAAAAAAAGTCACTAGTAAATGTTAAAATCAAAATGATGCTTGTTAATTGGCATGCTCTATACATTCCAATTATTTGAAGCTTTGCTCTATTATATCTTGGGAATCAAAAACCAATAGAGAGCATCATCCTGAAATGCCAAAGTTCCCAATGTAATGCATAAAGATCCCCAAAGCATCCTTCTGAATGAACTGGATTCATTGATCTACTCATATACACCAAGGTGAGTTTTAAAGAAAGAAGTAAACTGATGTTAGCAGTCCCTTTCTCTCCAGCCCTTTCACCTGAATATAACTAGCATTGTATATCTTAAGAATCTGACTTGGCTTACTCTGACTAGGGATATGATGAAAGAGGTAGCAATAGTCAGGAAGAGAACTTTTGTGTTCCAGGACCATCAGGAAGCACTAAGAATAGAGGCTGGTGCTCTGAGTGGGAGATTAAGCTGGGAGGCACTGAAAAGTTTGTTTTTTCAAAAGTTGAGGAGAAAATAAAAATTAACTATTTAGCTGTATTTTTAAAAAGGTTTTTCTTGAATTACTAATCTTTGCTTTGTATTATTAATGGTCTTATTATATTATGTATATACAGGTTTATGACAGTTGAACCTACAGAACTATACATCTAGCTTTTTGTAAAAGTCCTGTTTAGAATTTATTTTAAATACAACCAACCTAATATTTGTACTACTATTTTTACTCCATTTCCCATCCCCCCATACTCTCTCTTTACCTAGTCTCTCTTTGCCTATCACTTTATTTTAAAATCTTTCATAATGGGGTACCTGGGTGGCTCAGTCAGTTAAGCATTTGACTCTTGATTTTGGCGCAGGTCACGATCTCAGGATTGTGAGATCAAGCCCTACATCAGGCTCTACACTCTCCTCTCCTCTCTCTCTCTCCCCCCCTCTGGCCTTCCTCCAGCTTCTAGGCTATATCTCTAAAATCAAACAATCAATAAAGTAAATCTTTCATTATAACTTTGTTTTATATGCAGTTTTTGAAAACAGTATATGAGTGTTTTAATTAGTAAGCTATCTAATTATATAACATTTAGATGGCTCAAATTTAGAGGAATGGCCTTACTTTATGTTATTTTATTTATCCTTTCCTTATTTTCACTGATTTTGTTTTTTCCCATTGTTATTTTGAAAGACCTACTCTTTTTTATTTCCTTAATGGTCACCTTCCCTTTATCTGCTCTCAAAAATCACACATATTTCTCTATTATAATTTAAGACAAAATACTGATTATTTTTCCCAAATAAATAAGCTCAGGTCTCTGGGATATTTTCATTGATCCTTCTCTATTCCTCCTTTCTCTTTTCTCATTCTCTAAAACGTTTAGAAAGCTTGCTTTCTCTATATTTTCCTTCCCCATCCAACTTTTAGGTATCCAGATGTGTCACTCACAGTGTCATTTTTCTGTTTCAATAGTCCTATTTAGAACATTCTTAGAAAAGGTACCTTAATGGGCGGGCACCTGGGTGGCTCAGTCAGGTAGGTGTCGGCCTTCAGCTCATGTCATAATCCCAGGGTCCTGGGATGGAGCCCGCATCAGGCTCCCTGCTCTGCAGGGAACCTGCTTCTCCCTCTCTGCCAGCAGCTCCTCCTGCTTGTGCTAGCTCTCTTTGTCAAATAAATAAATAAAATCTTAAAAATAAGAAAAAAAAGGTACCTTAAGTATACTTGGCTGTATATTTGTAGAATATATATTTCACGGCTCACAACTCTTTCCTTTCCTTTTCATTTTTCTCTATGTCAAAGTTCCCATTCTGATTGTCATTTGGATAGTGTCATTGATTTATTTTCTTAAATACCTTGTTTATTAAATGATGCTTAGAAATTCATGTTCTACCCATTATGGCTGTACAACAAACTACTCCAAAACTAAAGCAACAACATTTATTCTACTTTTGAATCTGCATTTTAGGAAAGGTGCAATAGGGATAGCCCATTTCTGCTCTATTTGGTATTGCCTGGAGCTTCTGGAAGACT
The DNA here is from genome assembly GCF_905146905.1 of Nyctereutes procyonoides. Classification (NCBI taxonomy): domain Eukaryota; kingdom Metazoa; phylum Chordata; class Mammalia; order Carnivora; family Canidae; genus Nyctereutes; species Nyctereutes procyonoides. The sequence goes on from NW_026575146.1 coordinate 26,607,812, forward strand.
GGGGGCTAAAGTAGTAGAAGGCTTACTCACCCACCTATTGATGCTTGGAAGCTGATAATTTGAAAACTCAACAAGAATCTAGAAGAGCCCTTCCTTAGGCATCTTTCTCTATCCTTATATAGACTCCCTATACAGTCTCTCAGAATGGCTGCTTTAGGGTAGCTTAGACTTTTTACTTTCAAAAGCACACGTTCTGAAACAAAGAGAGAAAGAAAACAAGAGAGAGGCCAAGCATAAGGTATATTGTCTTTTATGATCTAGGATGAAAAGCCACATAATGCTACTATTAACTCATTCTAATAATTAGAAGAAAATTTCTAAGGTCAGCCTATGTTCCTATACTCACAAGGAAGAGAATTAGAGTCCACCTTTTAATGGGAGAAATGCCAAAGATTTTGCAGAAATGTTTTAGATTCTCTAGAGCCTATAACATGAAGAAGAAGAAGAAGAAGAAGAAGAAGAAGAAGAAGAAGAAGAAGAAGAGGAGGAGGAGGAGGACGACGACGACTTCATTTTCAGAATATCACAATCTATGCCCAAGTGCATTCAAACTGCAGGCTTAGAACTCTATTTGGCTCAGAGAAAATTACCTTCATTATGTGTTTAATTATCATCTCTGTTAAAATAAAATACAAAATGGAAATCAAACTTAAAAATCCCCAAGCAGACAATAGTAGTTAAGCAAAACCTAATTTAGCATATCCTATTAACATAAGCAAAACTTAACTTGGGTTGTTTCTTGCAAATGCCTCTGAAAATCATAAACAAAACCTAAATTGCTTTTCAAAACTGGCATAAGTTAACCACTTTTAACCAACCCCCTGTCACTGGAAAAACCCCAATGCCATAACTAACCATCATAAAGATTCATTATTTTCCAATATACCTATAAGCTTTTCTTTAGCAACATGCCTTTGAACTTCATTTCACTGTTGAAGACTCCCAGTTCATGAACTATTCTATGCACAAACTCTTTTTTTTTTTTAATTTTTATTTATTTACGATAGTCACAGAGAGACAGAGAGAGAGGCAGAGACACAGGGAGAGGGAGAAGCAGGCTCCATGCACCAGGAGCCTGACGTGGGATTCGATCCTGGGTCTCCAGGATCGCGCCCTGGGCCAAAGGCAGGCGCTAAACCGCTGCACCACCCAGGGATCCCCTATGCACAAACTCTTATTAACTACAACTGTATTGATCTTTTTTTAGCAGTTTCTGGATTTTGATATCTCCATAAATTTTTTCATTTGTCCTTCTTTCCAGAACCCTGGTCTTCTAGATCAGTGGACCCATATTTCTTTCATTTTCTACTATGTTGTTACCTCAGCACTCCAAGATATGTTTTGCACTTGATATTTTCGGCAACTAATTAGAACTCAAAATTCATTTTCTTTTCCTTAAATTGTTTCATTGTTTATTAGAGAATTGTATTTCAGATTCCAAAAAGTTCTTTTAACTGTACACTTATATTTGGCTCACTGAAATGATTCTAAAATACGTATTTTTTATTCAGATTTTTATATATCTCTCCCCCAATTTTATTTCACTGGATGTATATAGTTCTTTTTTTTTTTTGGATGTATATAGTTCTACATAAATTTCCTCACTCTAACAGATGAAACCTAAATGTGTTGTCTTCTCTGTAGATTCACAGATGTTGTTACTCCCCATCTTAAATGGTGGCTATCTCCCAGGCTTAGAAGGTGAAATGTTACCCTATCTCTAGGGATTGCAGTATAGATGAAGCAGATCACTATTCCCCTGCTGAGGTACATGCAGCAATTCCCACTGTTCCCTTGTCTCCTTGTTCTCTCAGCATTTGGGCAATGAAGACATCTAGCCACCCAATTTCTTGTTGGTCTCTTGGGAGCCAAAGAGATAAGGCACCTTCATGGCGGGGAAGAGTGGGTTGATGACAACTTTTCTCAGTGAGAGTCCATAGATCTCTGTGAGGCAAACTCTTCCTGGGATTTAATTTTGTCTTTTCTTTTAGAGCATCTCCAAAGTTGATCTTCAGATATTGATTGTGCTTTTTTTTTTCTTTGTTTTGTTTGTTTGTACTGGAGTTTAACTTTAAATATTGAGACAACATAAAATTACTCATTTTGGACTTAAAACCCATTATATATCCATAAGGAAAGAATTCTTGGCACTACATACTTTCCTAGTATCTACTTTCTCAATCCCCATCTCAGGAATCTTAACTTCCAGCTGTGAACAAGTTACCTGGGAGTTTCAGTTTTCAGTTAAAATGAAGCTGCATCCTTGTAATATAATACTTTCCTTTAGGGCTGTCCAAACTACTGGATTCCTTACCTTAATAGCTTTATTAGCATTGAAAAGGTTTCTTTCTGCTGTTAAGCCAATAATTTTAACTTTTTTGCAATTTGAGTATTTCTGCTGACATACTAGCCTTAAAAGAAACCAGATATTTTCTTTTCATGACTTAAAATGGTATTTGGATGTGACAAAACATAGCAAACTGAGAAAAACATACAAGGCAATAATTTCCTCATAAATGCTTAAAAATGGTTTGCATGTGAAAAATACTCACTCTGGGAAAACTTTTCCTCATAATTTCAAATTATGTTAGAGACAAGTTGCAAATTGTCTAAAGAGGATTGAAAAATCCAATGCTAATTTCATATCACAAAAACAAGAAAAAAGGTAAACCTGAGATAACAAATTAAAGGAGACTGGAAAAGGTCCTATTAATTCCCTTCCCAAAAAGTTAAATTTATATGTGTTTCAACAATAACAAAACAGTGATAGGAGGGAGGGAGGTCCAGTTGCTGATGCATTACATGTTTGTAAACTCCCTATTTCTTTCACTCATAAAGAGACTAGTCCAGAGGGAAATTATTATTAAAGCTTTACTTTTATTAAAAGCCTGTGACAGCTGAAATAAAGAAAGGTGTGGCCATATAAAGGCCAAACCACAGGAAGGATTTTAGTATCAAGTAGGCCCAAGGCAGAGTTGTTTTTCTGTAGGTTTCATTCCAAAGTAAGAATGATTAATTACTGGGGCACCTGGGTGGCTCAGTGATTAAGTGCTTGCCTTTGGCTCAGGTTGTGATCCTGAGGTCCTGGGATCAAGTCTTGCATCAGGCTCCCCTTGGGGAGCCTGCTTCACCCTCTATCTATGTCTCTGTCTTTCTCTCTGTGTCTCTTATGAACAAATGAATAAGGATCTAGATAGACAGAAAGAAGGAAGAAAGAAAGATTAATTATTAAAAATAATCACCTCCTTCGTCCCTGGAAATAAATCTGCATTAGCCTAGATTATGGAGAAAAGTGTCCATATGGTTTATTTGTTTAAATCTTATTCTGGGATTTTATATTCACCTCTAAACACATTGTTCCTTAATATCACTTTGCTTATTAGGTTATTTTCATTAAGGCTTAAGTGAAGGGTAACTTATGTAAAAGAGTCTTGTCTCGGGATCCCTGGGTGGTGCAGTGGTTTGGCGCCTGCCTTTGACCCAGGGCGCGATCCTGGAGACCCGGGATCGAGTCCCACGTCGGGCTCCCGGTGCATGGAGCCTGCTTCTCCCTCTGCCTGTGTCTCTGCCTCTCTCTCTCTCTCTCTCTCTCTCTCTCTCTCTCTCTGTGTGACTATCATAAATAAATAAAAATTAAAAAAAAAAAAGAGTCTTGTCTCTGGTAGTTAACACATTTTCTGAATGAAGCCTAGTGACCCAGATTATATAGTTAAATGACAGGTAAAGGTCCAAATGCTGAATTTACAACTGAAAACAGAAACCAAATATGATCCATTTATTCGTGTAACAAGTGTTTATTTAGCAACTACAGTGAACTAGACAGTGCTGACCATTAACAATTCAAAACATGCTTTCCTTTCAGACATAATTACTGTCTGCTCTGATGGTTAAGTTATAGGTAGTATAAAATTCAAGTATATGTCTGCTGCTTAATCACTTTAAGTGTATTCCTATCTTTAAAAACTATGAGAGCATTATCTTTTAGTAATAAAGTTAATTTTGAAATAAGTTTTATGTAACAGAAAAGCTACAAAGATAATACAGAGGTCCTTTATCCTTTTTATCCCGATTCCCCTGATGCTAACTTATTATATAAGCAACCAGTTTATTTGTCAAAATTAAGGAATTAACTTTAGTAGAATATTAACAATTAAATGATAGCTTTTTATCCATAGTTCACCCATTTTTCTACTTTTTTCCCTTGCAGGATTTTATTAAGGACATTGAGTAAGGGGCAGGCAGGGCTACGTAGGGAGAGATAGGCAGAGTGCCATGGAATCAGGCTCACAAAACAAAGTCCCAAAAATGCTGAGATGTAAGGAAACCAGAGATAAGGGAACAGACCAGACAACCCTGCCCTAGGTATGGGTGGAAAAGATATTTTTTTATAACAATCACCTGTGACCAATGAAGAATAACGAGACCCAAAAGGAAGCCATTAAAGATGTTATCACCAGTCCTTACTCAAACCAAGATAGCACAAGAATAAGGCCACAAGCTTCCTGGTCAGTTTTAAATAAAAGACTGTCAGTGAAGGCCCATGTGGGCAACCCTGTTGGGACTCCTCTCACTCCTGAGAGCTCTCTCTGTATTCTTGCTTAATAGACTTCTACTGCTTTACTTTTATATTGTTTTCCTTTGTGCGAGATTCATTCTTTGATTCCATGACAAGAACCTAGCTCTCTTGCTTAAATATCACATGACATTTAATCACTGTATCTCCTTTGTCACCTCTGGTCGTGACAATTTCTCTCTCTTTCCTTCTTTTTCAGGACCTTCCCACTTTTGAATATTAGCAGTCAGGTATCTTGTAGAATGTTCATCAATTTGGCTTTGTGTGATGTTTCTTATCATTACATGCTGTAGAGGTGAAGTGCCCTTCTCATCCCATTATATCAGAGAATAGATGATATCAACATTACTTATACTGGTAATCACTTGATCACTTGATTTAGATGGTATGTGATAAGTTTTAACTTTCCACACTCTATTTGGTAGAAATGAGTCACCAAGTCCAGCCCATGTTCAAGGGGAGTTGAATTAAGCTCCAACTCCTAGGGATCCCTGGGTGGTGCAGCAGTTTGGCGCCTGCCTTTGGCCCAGGGCGCAATCCTGGAGACCTGGGATCGAATCCTACATCGGGCTCCCGGTGCATGGAGCCTGCTTCTCCCTCTGCCTGTGTCTCTGCCTCTCTCTCTGTGTGACTATCATAAATAAATAAAAATTAAAAAAAAAGTTCCAACTCCTAAAGGGACCATTTTTTGAAAAATTTTATTGTATATTTCTATATCATATGAAAAAAAGATAGGTCGGCCTTCACTTTCTGTAGTATTCAAAGAGTCACAATATCCAGCTAATTTAATCAAGTCAGCAGAAAAACCACAACACAATCAAACCCACAATTATTGTTGTTGCTGTTGTTTTACTTACCATATATAGATGAATAACAATATAATTTATCTTCTCAACTTTCTCTTTTGAGAATGAATGGGTGCACTATTCATAATCATTTTAAAACAAGAGGTATAAGGTGGGACATGTTTTCTCCCTACAAAAAGTCAAGTAATTGACTGAATTGCAAACTTTTCAAAAGGTTACTATAGAGTCATAGAAACAAGAGTTGTGAATATAAAGGGTGCACGTGGAAGCAAGGTGGGAGCATCTCAGCAGATTCAGAAGTCTAGGGTAATTCTGAGCCATTGTGTACAAGGGCCTGTCTTTGAGACATACAGAGAAATGTAGAGCAGTGGTCTCAAACTTGTATCTCTGAGACCACATAAAGCTTATAGATGTGTTTTTTGACCACTGGTATTCAGAAAACATTGAATTTCTTCCCAATGTTCAATCATTGAAAATTTTCACATAAAAATTCAAGACCTGACTTTTTTTTTTTTTTCAATAAAAAGATGTAATGATACTGGACTACCAGCCTACATGGATGGCTATAGTTAGTGGGATCTGGGTAGTTGAAGCCCCCTTTTGTGGTTTCTAGGATGCACCATTACAAACTTTCCCTCATACTGAAGTTGAGAATTAGTACCACTCCACCAACTCATAGGTGCTTGCTTGTTAATTTCCCAAGTGGTTTCTTGTGGGAATTTTTGTTCCTGATCTTTATCTGACATTCATGTATGAATGTCTTAAAGATAATAAAGCTTGAGGTAACTTTGAGGTGAGTATCTCTGACACATTTCTCTCATGGACTTGATACTAGCACTCAACCTCAACTTGAGAAAAAAGATACTTCCTAGGTATTATTATCAAGCCTTGGTAGCCAACAGTTTGAGTCATGTTTTATCCTGTCCACTGAGAGAAAGATATTTTTCACATCCACTTTTATTCCCATCTAGAGCAATGGTTATCAACCCTAAATCCACATTAGAATCACTTGAAGAGCTTTCATAAAAATACTGATGCCTGGATTCATTAACAATTAATTAAATCAAAATGTTTGGGGCTAAGATTCATGTGTCAAAGCTTCTTTAAAAGTTTCCAATTTGATCTAATATGTAGCCAGTGTTGATATTCACTAATTCAGATTACCTCTATATTTGAAAAATAGAGATAATATTTTAGAAAATTTGCTGTTGCCCAGATCTGCCACAGCTCCAAAGAAGGTAGCCTTCTTATCTATGGGCCTGAGGGAGAATTCAAGAAGTCATTACAACTACATGCACCCTTTGACATCTCACATCTTGTCCACTGCCTTTATTTTTTTCTCCATAATAATTCTAATATCTGTTCTATTTCTTTTCCTGTTCCTCAGGTCATCCTGCCCATCTGCCATTCACATTGCAAACTCTTCATTACCTCTACATCCCATTCAACTTCTTGATATGATGGGTAATTCTAAATAGTCCTGTTGATGCTTTGACTTCCTGCCCTAATTTTTTAAATGACCTTTTACTTAAAACAAACAAACAAACAAAACCTTTTACTGTCCTCAGCATAGTAACAATATAAAGTACATTCAGCTTCCAAGTCCTATATTAGGTCTCTCAGAACTAACGTTTCTTATTTAAAAATCTGACTTTCTTTTCTACTCCAAGACTACTTTCTACCCTCTACGTTCACATTGTGTAAAAAATTTTGACTCCTGGTAAATGCTTTAATTATTTTAAATATGTTCATAAATTTAATCGTCGAATTCTTGGTAAACATGATCAAATTTTAAGAATTTTACATTTTAATTAATTTATTTTTAAAAAATTATTTATTTATTTATTTATGATAGTCACAGAGAGAGAGAGAGAGAGAGAGAGGCAGAGACACAGGCAGAGGGAGAAGCAGGCTCCATGCACCGGGAGCCCAACGTGGGATTCGATCCCGGGTCTCCAGGATCACGCCCTGGGTCAAAGGCAGGCGCTAAACCGCTGCGCCACTCAGGGATCCCCTTTTTAATTTATTTTTAAAAACAGAATATGCTCTTAAATTTAGAACTTGATAGAATAATCCATTTTTTAATATCCTGTTCAAAGGCAAAACAGCTGATTTTGCCCCATGGTCCTTGCTCCTTAATACATGAATAGATTCTCCCAGCCTCTAGACTTCCCAAAATATATGATCCATCTATGAAAGACATGGGGTATCATTTTTCTTTCACCTTAAACAGTTGGGAGAATTATAGTATCTAACACAGGATTAACACCTCTAGTGGAGGACATGCATGAAAATTAGAATACCATTTTTTTTATTGTGCTATGTTACACATTGCCACTGAAACTGCAGAGAAGTTCTCATTACTTCTTTTCAAAAACATTGTAAGTTTTATTAATGCCAGCATCTTTCCATGAATGCCAATGTACTATTTGATATTTTTACACTCTGGATTCTTCCCTTTCCTAGAATAAAGGGCAAAATGGATTAAGTCTTGACCTACATATTATGACCCTCATCTAAGTATCCTTTCCTTAAAAAACAGTCTGTATATATATAAGCATTAATCCATAAAATATTTCTGTGCTGAACTGAAATGAACTGAAGACATCCATATACATTTTAATTTGACTACATCATGGATCAGTGGCAATCTACTTTGCACCCAATGACAGACGTTGTTTCAGTTGATAGTTTATGTCCAAGGACGTTGTCTTAGTTGATAGTTTTAACCTGAATCCAGAACTTTTACCTACTAATTCTAAGAATGTTAAAGAATCCAGGTAAATTACATTTAATAGTATATTTCAATTAAAGCACTATTAATTTCATAATAATATATTAAATTAAATCATTTAAACCAAAGTCTTTGGCTTTTATCTTAATTTCACTCAAGGTGCCTAGGAAATAAAAAGCAATCCTTTCATATCTAATGCAGGTTATTAATTCAATATTTGAAAAGGAAAGTGCCAAAAAATATTTTTATAGTTACTTTCCCTCATCCACATCAAGGGTCTAAAGATTTGAGGTAAGAAAATGTGGTACGGGATCCCTGGGTGGCGCAGCGGTTTGGCGCCTGCCTTTGGCCCAGGGTGCAATCCTGGAGACCCGGGATCAAATCCCACATCGGGCTCCCGGTGCATGGAGCCTGCTTCTCCCTCTGCCTGTGTCTCTGCCTCTCTCTCTTTCTCTCTCTGTGACTATCATAAATAAATAAAAATTAAAAAATAAAATAAAAGAAAAGAAAAGAAAAAAAAAGAAAATGTGGTACATTTTGAGTTCCACCATGAGCAGCGGAAGTGGCTTTTCTGCATTTCAGGCCAAGTGAATGGGGTTCAATGAGTTCATGGAAAAAGCTTATATTGTGATACTTGGGGTCAGAGTAAACTGATAATTACTCAGGCATAAGAATCTAAAAGACAATCACTGTACCTACCTCATTGCTCTCCCAAAAGATCACCTAGAATTGCAGAAAGAACCCAGATGAAAGTAACTCAGGAGGAGACTATGACTTGTGTAGTGCTAAAAAAGATAAAAACAAAAACAAAAATTATGCTGATGGAGATGCCAGTGACTGAGCTTAAAGTCAGAAATTCATATTAAATGAGTCTCAAAGTGTCCTTTAAAGTGTCTAATTAGAATACATGACAAGCCCAGACAGGCCAAGGCCAGACCATTTAGTTCTGGAAAATTCATAAATATTTCATTCCTTACTTCCACTTCTCCTCCACTGCTCCCTCTCCACTTGCATTCAAACCAAAGAAACCAGAGGCAGCCTTTTGAACAGGAAGATGAGGTGGGCAAATCAAGGAGAAGCTGTCTGACCTTTTCTACTTCAGAAGAGTAGTCTTCAGAAGGCCTGTGCTAGCGAAGGAATGAAGCCATAAATGAAACAGCTATACGCATTTGATCACTATTCTAGACTGGACACAATAATCACTGAACTAAAACTGCTTTTTTGTGAATAAAAATTGCCAAAACTTTTTGATTATGTAAAGATAACTAATAATGTCATGAGACATTATTGTTTTGAAAAATTCACCAACTCCTTCAAGATGAGTTTGAAGCACCAAATGGGAAACAAGTTTTGGTGCTTTCTGATTTTTGCCACCACTCTTGCCTCTTTTGAAGAACAGTGAAGATTATCATCTGAAACATCCTTCCCTGGGGCAGTCATTCATAAATTGTCAAGACTGGTGTCTGCTGTGAGTGGCATTTTCACGCTGCATTGTGACAATAGCCCAGTGGTAGGATTGCCTACCTTTCTGCCTTTGATTTAGCAAAGAAAAGAAAGGATTCTAGCTTAAACTTGAATTTCAGAAAAGTAAGGACTACTTATATTCAGCATAAGTGTATCTCACATATGGCATGGGACATATTTATACAAACAAAAATTCATGTTTATCTGAAACTCAAATTTAACTGGTATCTTATATTCTTATCTGAAAACCTTAACAGGGCCTGTTTCAATGACTGGAGAAACGTAAGAAACAGACTTCTGAAGGTCCATTGTCAATAAAGGTTGTGAGTGATCAGAATTATATGAGGTGTTCAGGAAGAGAGCAGAGATCTGAAAGGAAAAATAAAAATGGAAATGGGGAAATTGTGAGAAATGGTTAGGGCAGATAGCACATTCCCAAGATGTAGAAGGTAAATGTGGCATTATTTAAAACTTATCAATTTTTTAGAATAAAGAAGGGTAGTCAATAATGATAAGGGATGATTGTACAATATTGTCCTACATTTTCCAAAAAAAAAAAAATCACTTTGCTTACAGAAATCATGGAAACAAAGGTTTACATAGAACTTTGATAGATGAGCCCTGTCAGTATTGTTTTTCACTGTTTTTCAATGTCATGCTTACTCTTCCTTGTTTTTTTGAACTATGCATTTTATGTGACTAAAGTTTAGCTTATGATTCATAATAGCCTCCGTTTTATGTTTTTTGTAGACTTATACAGGTATTCGTTCTCCCAAGATCTCTTTATATTTCTTTCAGTTAAATTTCTGTTCCACATATACTCTTTTAACTTATCCTTACTGAACTTTATAAAATCACAGGCCCACTGCCATTTTGTAAATTATGTTTCTATTAAATAAGAAAAGCTACCAGAAAACAAACTTGCAATCAAAATTGAAATTTAATATTTAAATCCTGTACTTTGATTTATATTCAAACACATATTTCTTTATCAGTGCACCTGTAAATCAACATTATGGAGACAGTGATCCAAGTACAAGAACAACTGAATATGTATAAACCAAACTGTACTCATAAATATGTAGATTGAGGTAGTAAACACCTTTAATACCAGTTAGAAATCTGTCACTGATTATTCATAGGGCAGAAAGTAAACATCACACATTTAGTAAATAGCTTAAGAATTTTAAAAAATATCAGTGGTCCAAGAAAGGTTTGTATTCTACACTGATAGGCTGGATAGAGTATTTGATTACATATAAAGTATAGAGACATGATGCAGAGTATAAATCCACACACAGTCTTATTTATAATATACTGTAAACTTGCAACAACCATTATTGACACTTAAAAGTCTCTGAAAAATCAGTGTTACATAACTGTATTTAAGTATATCATCCAAGAGCACTGTCTTTTAAATTTTTTTCTTATAAAAATAAAAATCAATGGAGTTATCAGGTTAGATGTATTTTTAGTTTACTGCCCATGACAAATAAAATATACTAAATTTTTTCCAGGTTAGTATTATCTTGCAAGAGCTAATACTGGGTTCAAAATTTTTTTCATAGCTAACGAGCTAATGATAGTCAAATCTATGTCTGCCTCTCCTAACTCACACTCAGGCTCATCTCTACCTCTCAGTCACTGGGCCCCTTTTGTCAATCTGATGACTCTCTTTCCACAAGGGACTTGAAAACCTCCAACTCAACTGCATGGCTCATGATCTCACAATGCTAAATTTCACCCAAAGAAACATCAAGAAAGCTCTTTTCTTTAGTATTAAACTATTGTCTTAGAAAACAAGACTATCTATAATGAGAAATATCATGAGGAAATGACAGATTTTCTCTTGTCAAATACTAAACATCATATACTTGAGTATAGAGAATGATATGGGGGGCATATCCCAAGGGAGTATGAAGAGAGACATCAGGAACTGTTTCTTGGTATATCTCTTGATCATATTTGCTTGTTACACCAGCATTTTTAATTTTAATTAAGTAATTAAGAAAATTAGATATAAATAAACAGAAAAATAAAAGAAGCAGGGAATTTTCTTAGACTGAGAGTTCTCTATTACAAGGAAACTTGAAAAAAGTTGCAGAAACTCAGTGGAATACAAAGTTTTCTTAATAAAATCACAGAATTTCTAAGGGAACTTGCTAGGGTAGCAAAGCTGAAATATCTGGGCATTACTTCCTTATATTGGTTATATTTTTATTTAATTTTTTTGGTTATATTTTTAAATCTAAAAAAATGATATATAAAACTCACAATGTGCTCTGCTAAAATACTTTTAAAATATCTATTTTTCACTTGCAGATCTTAAATTATTCCAAAGGAAGACCCTCTTGCTAATTAGTATGACTGCCTGGACCCAATAATATCCATACATATTATTACCTAAAGGTAAAAAAGCAGGGGCACCTGGGTGACTCAGTTGGTTAAGTGTCTCCCTTCAGCTCAGGTCATGATCCTAGGGTCCTGGGATCAAGCCCTGCATTGGCTCTCAGTTGAGCTGGGATTTTACTTCTCCCTCTCCTTCTGTGTGCTCTCTCTCTAAAATAAATAAATAAACCTTTGAAAATAATGGTAAAAAAGCCTTTTGTGTATTATTTTGTAAGTATTTTCTGAATATTACTAAAACTATCAGGGTTGGGATCCCTGGGTGGCTCAGCGGTTTAGCGCCTGCCTTTGGCCCAGGGCATGATCCTGGAGTCCTAGGATCGAGTCCCTCATCGGGCTTCCTGCATGGGGCCTGCTTCTCCCTCTGCCTGTGTCTCTGCCTCTCTCTCTCTGTGTCTTTCATGAATGAATGAATGAATGAATGAATGAATGAATAAATAATAAATAAATAAATAAATAAATAATAAAACAAAACTATCAGGGTTTTGTATCTATGTATTCATATCTATGAAACCTTGATCTTTCAGACCTTGGTGGTGCATATGATGTTGGAATTTTTGCCTTCTTTTTTAAATTTAACATCTTCATATGAAAATGTTTCTGTTTTGATTCAGGATAAGGATGGGATAAATAATGTTTAATTTTGTATGCCGTACTTGACTTAGATCATATTTAATATTTATTTACATAATCCTTTCTTCTCTTTTCTATGCTTTGCATGAACAAGGAATTGTACTACACTTTTCTAAAACACAATATTGTTTGCCTCCCATCCTAATGCAAAATAGCCTAGATTACTAGGCATTATGTATTATGGTGGTTCTGAACACTAAATGTGAGTCTGATTCATCGTAAGCCAATTTGTGTTTAACTTAAAAACACTAACTTGTGTAAGATAAACTTAAATAAAGTTAAAAGGAATATATTCCAATGGAATGGAGAGAAATTGCAAAGATATTTTTTGATAGAACCCCCTCGAAGTCCAACTTTAGTAAACATCATGAAGCTGATTGAATTCTGTGTGTGTGTGTTACAAGAAATTGATTCTTGTACAGACAGTTCACTTCTCATTTGATTCTTAATGTGCAGCAGTAATAGCTTTGAAAAGAAGGAACTGCTAGGATTAACTTAATATAAATTTAAAAACCATCAGGCAAAGGCTGTATGTCACCACTCCTTGTTATTCTACTGAATATTTCCATTGAAAGGAAACATTTCTCAGTGTCCTCTCAATTATATTTCAGACTTCATGATAGTGTAGCATAAGAGTTAGCTTAAGTTTAATCTATGATACAGAAACCAAACTGAAGGAGTGGAGAAAGAGGTCTGAAAAAGATGTATTTTTTTAGGATAAGAAATGTTCATAAGGAAAAAACACACCCTAAAGAAAGAGGGTTTAGACAAATACATCCAGTTCAAGAATAATACACTAGTGAGTGAGAGAGGGTCATTCTAAGTGTATTTTAGCAGTCTATCACAGTCCTCATGAAGTTACAGTAAAGGGGTTAAAATAGAAAAATTAAAAACTCAAGTGAGCTAAGACACACAGAATACAAGACATCAGGAGAATATTTTCAGAAGTTTTGCCAGCAACTGGAGACAGAATTCTCTGTTCAGGTATCAAAGGACTTTCTGTAGGTACAGAGCCAGAGATGATAACTACTGAGAGGGCAGCCCTAAGTTATCCCAGTCTTATCACTGTAGACAGCCTTCTGTTCAGTGTGGTCTGAAAGATTTTGGGAATAATCTATGGCTACAACCCTTACCTCCAATTAAAAGCAATTAGGCATGATCAACATAACAACTGATAAGGCATTGCCTGTGATCAACAATTCAATTCTTGGGTATACTTTGTGACCTAACTCTTTGCAAATGCTTGCTAAGAGATATTCACAAGAATATCATAATGGCATAATGACATATTTTATAATTAAAAATGAATTTTAAATAGAATAAATAAAATACTCACACATACAACATTCTCTCAGAATATTCTTAGGAAGAATAAGCAAGGGGGCATCCCTGGGTGGCTCAGCCAGTTAAGCATCTGTCTTCTGCTCAGGTCATGATCTCCTGATGGGATTGAGTCCCACATCAAACTCCCTGTTCAGTGGGGAGTCTGCTTCTCTCTCTCTCTCCTTCTGCCTCTCCCCCTGCTCATTCTCTCTGTCTCTCTCCATGTCAAATAGATAGATAAAATCTTGAAAGAAAGAAAGAAAAAGAAAGAAAGAAAGAAAGAAAGAAAGAAAGAAAGAAAGAAAGAAAGAAAGAAAAAGGGTACAATCCAGGAGGCCCAGGTAAAGAGGGTATTAAAGTCCATAGGCTAAGAGAAAAAGCCATGAAGTAGACAATGATGAGTCCACTATATCCAAAACTCTCTTTGCTGTGACATCCATAGCCTCCCTTTCTCCTTCCTGGATCATGTCTCATATCATCTTTCTTCTCACACTGATCTTCTGATTTCTCCAAAACTCCGTATTTATCACTGCAGTATATTTGCACTCTCAGTTCTTTTCACTGGAAGTTCTCTTCCCCCAATCTCCCTAAGGTTTATTTATATTATTAGCTCAAATGCCATCTTTCAGAGAAGTCTTCTCTAAAACTTAGAATAAAATTCTAATAGCCATTCTATTATCTTGTTTATTTTGTATTCTCCGAGTTTATGTATTTTGTATATTTATTACCCAGCATTCTGGTTGTCTATACTAGAGTACAGACAAGCTGAATAGTTTGTCCTGGTCAAAAAGCTAGTAAATAACAGAGCTGGGATTCAATCCTAAGTGTTATATATCTAGAGTCCATGACTGATAAACACTAAGCTAATTATAGCTAATTATTACATGGAAGGCTCATTTGCAAATATTCTTTTACATTGCAGTGACCAAAATAAAATATGTGATTTTATTTAAAAAAATTTGTTTTTGTTTTTATTTTTTAGGAGGGGAGGGGCAGAGGAAGAGAGAGAATCTTAAGCAAGATCCATGTGCAGTGCAGAGTCAGATGCAAGACTCCATGTGGGGCCCAGTCTCACAACTCTGAGATCATTGAGATCATGACCTGAGCTGAAATCAAACGTCAGATGCTTAACTGAGCTACCCAGGTCCCCCAAAATATGTTATTTTAAATAAAGACACTGTTCATAAATATTGACATACACTTAAAGAACATTTATCTTTATTATCTATACACAAACACATTTTCTGTTTCTCTAAAAGACTAATAATTATTGAGTGTAATCTGTATTTACTTACCAGTGCTTCTATTAAATAAACATGATCATTACCAGAGTAGAGTTTAATGTTCAAGGACAGTTAAAAGATGCAATGTGGGAAGAGAAAGTTTAAGAATATTTAAGAGACTTTGGTTTCTCTTTGTGAGATTACGGAAATTACCATCAGCTGTGAAATATGACTCATATCTGAGCACTCCAAATAATATATTTTTTCTCTTTTAAAAAGAGATCTATTTAGCAAGACCAAATTGAAGCTACATAACTATTTAAAACATGTATGTTTTTTCCATTTCAACTCACTTGATCTCTGACCTTGGACTTGAGGATAGTGGTGATAATTTTTAAATACAATAAGTATCTTATAAGGAAACAGATTCCATTATAGTGACAAAAAATTTCAAAAAGTGTGTCATGGTGCTGAGCAACCATCCTATGGGTGAGAAACAAACAAATGGTAATTTCCTTTAGATTCATTGAACATGAGTTTTATTTGGCTTCACACAGAAAACTGACCAGTCAATATCTTTTCTCCCAATAATCTTAGCACTATTTCCTTTTGCCTTTGGCAATGATATATTCAGTCACAACATTGATGGGTTTTATTTTGTCTTTCTGATGGGAATATATGTTTCTCATAGATATGTTACCAAAATATAAAGCATAGGATATTTTAAGTTAATTATATTTAATACTGTGTAAATGTTCCTTTATTTAACACTTTCTATTTGTATATTTATTTATACCACATTACTCACGTCATCACTACATTGTACATTGTCTGCAAGTACTAATTGGAAATATTTTATTCCTGCAAATTATTTCTTTAATCCACATTTTGGTAGGAAGAGTGAAATATATAAATAAACATAGTAACTTGATGTTTTTATAATGACTTAACCCTTCTGCTTCTGATCTGCTAAGACACAGTGGTCCAAGAGAACTAACTGTAATGTGACTTTTGTCTTGTTCATATCTCATCCTTCTCACAGAAATGTGTATTACTGGAGGACCAGAATTATATCTTACACATTTTTTCACTTTAAATATTCATCAGAGTGTTTGACATATTAGAAGCACAAAATAAGTGAATAAAGTCAGTATGGAAAAAAATGAAGAAAAATAGTTTTAAATACCACTTAGGAAATTGAGCTTTTAAGAACACTTTAAAGCTTTCAGACACATCTCTAACTAACCTTTTCTATGAAATTTTATCTTTCAGTTCAATTTCTTCCTTTATGAGAATCTCTATTCCCTATTTTAATTATTTATTAAACTCAGAATCAGCCTTTTTTTACTACTAAAAAAAATACTGAAATATCTTCACCCCCTCCTAGGTTATAAAAGACCAATAAAGGATAAATAATAAAAGTTAACATTAAGAAGGAAAGGAAAACAAGACACCATAGCACAGTAGCTAATAATTGAACAAAACTGAATTTAAATCCTACTTATAAGGTAAGTGACTTTGTGTAGGCTAATTAATATTTCTAATTATCAGTTTCTAAATCCAGAAAAATGTTATTTACTTCATAAGGGTCATTTTGAGGGTTAAATTAAACATCAAATATACCAGTAAGGTGCTTTTGCCATACTACAGGAATTCACTTACTGGTTTTCATTATCATTGTTTTCAATTATAGTTATGTTATTAATTATACTAAAATTATCAATATCTGTTGATAATAAAATACCAATAAGTTGATTAGTATATTGATATCAATAGCATACATATTAATAATATTATAATAATTATCAATAACAATAAGTATGCAAAATAAATGAGGGGGAATACCAAAAGTTAAAAGAATCCATTTTGAAATTGAAGCATCTGGGGATCCCTGGGTGGCGCAGCGGTTTGGCGCCTGCCTTTGGCCCAGGGCGCGATCCTGGAGACCCGGGATGGAATCCCACATCGGGCTCCCGGTGCATGGAGCCTGCTTCTCCCTCTGCCTATGTCTCTGCCTCTCTCTCTCTCTCTCTGTGACTATCATAAATAAATAAAAATTTAAAAAAATGAAATTGAAGCATCTGAGTATCTCAAAATACAAGAAATTTAAAAAACAAAAAACAAGAAAAAACTTTTCATCACAAGAGATTCCTATATTACTATTGTAAAAATCTAGCTCAGATAACATTTACAGAAAAAAACTGAATATACATAAGAAGTAACTGATGGTAAAAAAAAAAAATTTTTTTTTTAAATTCTTAATCCTTAATGTAGCATTTCTCACTGAAAGAACTCCAGTAATAGAAGAAGAGCACATAGACTGTAGGCAGAGTTCACTGCTACTGTTACCTGTCAACTATCAGTCTAAACAGCAGCTTGTAGAATCTGTTTTAAAGTGGACATACTTCCCATGAACACATTATTTTTAAAAATATATTTATGAAGATTATTTATTAATGACCCAAATTTAAAAAAAAAATACAGCATGAAGTGATGGTCTCAGGTTTTGTTTACTTAGGACTGTTCTGAAGATCTAGATCAAAAAATATAGTCCTGATATAAATATTGGGAATATCGAGAAGGATTTTTACCTGTCTTGTTAATTTTTGCTGTCTCCATGAAAATAAAATTATTTTTGGTACCAAAAAGAAGACAAAGATTATAATTTCAACTGTGAATCATGTGTGTTGAAAAAAAAGTGCTAATGATTTTGTTTAAAGCTCAACATTATGTCCCCTGTGCCAAGTCAGTGACAATTTAGCTTGATTCAGTGCTTTCTTCATATATTTATTTATTTATTGAAATATAATTAACATGCAATGCTACATTCGTTTCAAGTGTATTTCTCTCTGCACTAGTCCACACTTATTTCTGTCCTTTTATTTATCAATACCCTGTTTTCAAAATATTTACTTACAAACCAAGGCAAGAAATAAAAAAGCATTTATTTTGTTAGACTCCTTTTCATCTTTTACCTCCTCCATTTTTCAATATGCTAAAGATTTATTTAGAATTAATTAAATTCAATTAGCTTTTGAGTACTTTACTTATTATTATTATTACTATTATTTTAGTTTCTTGGATTTGTAGCTAAAATATGACTGTGGGTATAAAATTGTGGTAATACCTGAGACTAGACTGATATGCAAAGACTAGAGGCAATGTAAAAAGGTCTTTCTCAAAAGATATACTGCAAATGCTTCAAAAAGATTTTTATTTCCAAGAGGTAGCCTTCTATGTGTAAAATTATTAGCATCCTGAATTCAATTTACTTTGGGTTGAAATACAAGGACAATTTGGTATTCTCATAATTATCTGACTTTAAAAACTGATAAATTTTTATTTGAAGTGGTCTTTTTTTTTCCTTGAAAGCATAGAAAGATTCTAAAGAAGCACAATGATACAGGTGTCTTAGCCGACATTCTATGCAAATATTATCATTATTATAAGTTTTAATATAGTATATTAAAATGAATATTGACATTTAGAAGTAAATGACACCTTAAGAATCATAAAATGTATATAAGACAGCTATAGATTGTGGGAATTATGGCATCTGGAGAGAAACATCTGGACACCCATAGTTAGCTGTGTCTAGGTGTCT
Source organism: Nyctereutes procyonoides (assembly GCF_905146905.1). NCBI lineage: Eukaryota > Metazoa > Chordata > Mammalia > Carnivora > Canidae > Nyctereutes > Nyctereutes procyonoides. The sequence goes on from NW_026575146.1 coordinate 26,626,578, forward strand.
ACCTGAGTCATAGTGTTGACACATGGTACATACTTGATCACTAGTTTTATTCAGTGGGTCTGCACATGAGATTGTAGCCCCCACCTTGCCAGGTCTCCTCTTATATGAGTATATATTTTATCTGTCTAGAGAAATTTTCATAAATAAGGACGATAACCATAGGCTATAAGGGATAAAGGTTTGTGAGAACTGACTTCCAGGTGCCTGGGTGGTTAAAAATTTGACTCTTGATTTTGGCTTAAGTCATAACCTCAGGGTTGTAAGATCGATTCCAGCCTTGAGCTGGGCATGGAGCCTGCATACAATTCCTTCTCCCTCTCCCTCTGCCTCTCCCCACCTAAAAAATAAGAAAAATGATTTCAAATCAATACAAGAAGAAAAATTTAAAGTTGACACTATAAAGAGAAAGAAAATACATTTTTCTTTCTTCAAAGTGAAAGGATTTTGCATTTAATCCCTGTTTTTCTTTAGGAAAAAGATAACTCCACAGACCTCTGACTGTTAATAATCACATAGTAACTTCTAGATTTCTGCAAAATGGGAAAGATATCAGAATTTATCAAAAGCATTAGAAAACACAATATCTTTCTGTGTCAAGAATCAGAAGAGTCTCACCTTCTTCTCCCCTTGTCAGACAGTCTTAGCAAGGAAATGACTCACAGGACCAACAACATGGTGGCACTTAGTAGAAAGAAGAAAAAGAAGACTGCCAGCTTTGTATCAGAGACTATGTTAAACATTATTTTTTATAATTTTTTTTAATTTTTTTTTATTATTTATTTATGATAGTCATACAGAGAGAGAGAGAGAGAGAGAGAGGCAGAGACACAGGCAGAGGGAAAAGCAGGCTCCATGCACTGGGAGCCCGATGTGGGATTCGATACCGGGTCTCCAGGATCGCGCCCTGGGCCAAAGGCAGGCGCCAAACCGCTGCGCCACCCAGGGATCCCTAAACATTATTTTTTAAAATTTTTTTAAGATTTTATCTATTTATGCATGAGAGACACAGAGAGAGGGAGAGAGGAAGAGACACAGGCAGTGGGAGAAGCAGGCTCCATGCAGGGAGCCCGACGTGGGGGATCATACCCCAGGCTGCAGGCAGCACTAAACCGCTGCGCCACCAGGGCTGCCCTAAACATTGTTTTTAAATCAAATATGTTAGTTTAATACTTTGCCAGTAAAGTTCACAAAAAGCATTCACACTAACTTATTTAGAGTAAAACATTTCTCTTGAGTAGAAAATACACTAAAGAAGTTAATATATTACAAAAACCTTATCTGGGGCTTCTTGAGTCAGCAAGAGAGCTATGAGGTAATACATATAAATTACTTCAATTTGTGTTTCCAGATAACCTTTCTTTCTTTCTTTCTTTCTTTCTTTCTTTCTTTCTTTCTTTCTTTCTTTCTTTCTAAGAGACAGAGACTGAAAGAGAATGTAGGAGTTGGGGAGGGCAGAGGGAGAGAGAGAGACAATCTCAAACAGGCCTCATATCCAGTGGTGGGTTGATCTCCCAACCCAGAGATCATGATTTGAGCCAAAATCAAGAGTCAGACACTTAACCAACTGAGCCACCCAAACATCCCATTGCCAGATAAGCAATTTTATATCAAGCTGGAAAAGGATTTCTTTGTTTGTTTTCTGTTTTTATTTTATTTGTTTTTACAAAAGGTTTTGGAAAACTTTTTTCAAACTAGTATTCCATGGAATTTGATCCACAAGATGTTCTTCCCAAGAATATGTTCCATGGCAAAATCACTTTGGGGAAGATGCATACTAGATCCCCCCACTTGGATATTTGCTATCACTTAAAGCATACTAAAGTTTCTATTGTAAAGAAATGCATTTAATCTAGCATTTTCCGCGTCTCTTTAAACATGAGCCCTCTCTCCCTCACTAAACAGAAGATCATGAGGAGATGGTAACTGAGTCTTAACAGTCTTAAAGAATACCAAGGGTACCATTTCAGATGGAACTACCTTACAAAGAGGTATGACAATGTCATTGTGATTTGGTAAACAGCAATCAACTCAATGTGGTTTGAGCAGAGTGATGGTGTTTGTGTATATATATGGAAAATTGTCACAAATAAAAAAGTTGTTATAGATGAGATTCCTTCATTGAGGGACCTTGTATATCCCATTCATGATGACTGATTTATCCTGTAGTTAGGAGCTAGTAAAGGAGTTATCTGTATATTAGGACAACTGTCCCAGCAACATGTAATATGAATCAGAAGATGATACTGGAGATAGAGACACTGGTTTGGAGGCTCTTACCCTTATAGCAACTAAGCTCAGTTCCTGATTTATGAGAACAGAAATAAAGAGATTGAGAGAAATCCAAAGAAAGTAAAAGAAAGATGTTGCTGGATTTCATGTCCACTTCTCAGTAAAGCTGTAGTCAAGGTTATCTCGACTGTGAAGAAAGCCAGGGGTAGATCTCAGCTAGTGAAGGCTTTTTCAAGAGGTTATCAGCTTATGTTATTTTTCATTTTTGCTTGTTAGTTTAAAAATTGATTTAAAAGCTAAAAAGAAATTTCTATTTACGTGTTAATTTCTTGATAAAAGATAAATCTGCTTGGATAATTATCAAGCATACTTATCTTGAGATCAAATTAAACTTTATTCTCTTAGTTTTTTCATATCACATATTTTCATCTCAATTATTACTGTATTAAAACATCTTTGCAAAAAAAAAGAAAGAAATAAAACATCTTTGCATACTTATTGATTAGCTATATTCTCAAGTTTCAAAGTTCACTTGAGTGGGGGTGCCTGGGTGGGATAGGTGGTTAAGTGTCTGACTCTTGGTTTCAGCTCAAGTCGTGATCTCAGGGCCCTGATCTCAGGGTCATGAGATAGAGCAGCATGGTATCCACTTAGGTTTCTCCCTCTGCCCCTCTCCTCTGCATGTAAGCAGCTTCTCTCTCTCTCTCTCTCTCTCTAAAACAAACAAATCTTAAAAGCTCACTTGAGTGAACTCAGTGAACAGTTTATATTGATTTCACTTAAAATAGTTTTTATTCAACACTTGATCTTATCTTGCTTTATCATGGTTTACCTGTGCACCAAAGTTATTAGCTACCTTGATTGTAAGAAAATCAGATCTTAATTGTCCACCATGAAAAGAAAAATAACATGGGCCATTGACTCTAAAATAGTAAAAATAACCATATTGTTTTGTATGTATTTCCTCCAATTTGAATTGTTTCTTAGCAGAACCACTAACAAGTAAGCATGTACATTTTGCCCTCAATTTAATATAAACAAGCAGCCTAAACTGTAAGATGACTTTGTAAACCACATTTCTGATGATCAATCCAAGGCTAAAAACAAACAGGCAATACCTCTGAAATCGTTGGGTTCTAAATATGTGGAATTGCTCTATTTATAGTGCGAAATTATGCCATTTTGCTTTCATATTTGAGAACTGCAGAAAAGTAGTGAAAGAATATAAATTGATCTTCACTTAACCTATCCATAGAGCCAGCTGCTTTAATTTGAAATATTCATTGAATATGTGTGCAATAACCATGCTAGCCCAAATGTATTTCAAGAGATACAGCTACTTATTAAGTGCACAGAACTCTGCCATCTACTCTGTTTGAAAGTAGGTCATAATTAAAATGTAATCACTTAGTTTCACTGGAAGTTCTGCTTAAGCTTAAGAGTTAGAATTAAACAAAATCATAGTAAGAGGTACTTCTATAACAGCAGGAGAAATTTGTCTTTTCCTTTTGAGCTAGACTTCTAGTTCACTCATCAGTATCACTTTTTCCATGGCATTTTCTTTTATTAACCAAAAAGATGGTATAAAAAGATGAAGGAACTCACAGAGTTCCATGACTCATTTAGGCATGGATGTTACTTATGCCCATTTTCAGGCACTTTTCTATTAAGGTTTTTCCTTGTAAAAGTTAATGAATATCTCTTTAACCTAATTTACATTAGTTATGATAGAAATTTAGTTAGTAATTTAGTAATAGAATAATCCATTTACAGTTTAGGGGAATGAATCTGAAGAAAACTGTAAGGGTATATAAAATTGCGATTTTTATTTTTACAGTGCAAAATGTAAAACATACAGTTTGGAAGACTGAATCTGGGGAAAATTGAAAGGATATTTAAAATTTAAATATAATTTTTTGTATTTAAATAAAATTACATGCAAACAATCTTATTAAGTTAGATTCTATAATATATAAACAGAAAATATATATAAGATTAACTTTTAATCCAACTAATAGCTATGCAGTACAACCTAAATCTTGTGATAAAAAAAAAAAAAACATTTTGAAGCTCCCTATCTTAATTTCAGGAAATTTATTCACTAAGAGAATAGGATTCCTATCTATCTATTTATTTAACTAATTAATTTTTTGTTTTCTTTTTATTTGTATTTTATATCTTTGTTATTTTTATTTTGTAAAGAATTTCTATTTTACTAGGATTACAATATCTACCAATACAAAACCTATAATCATCAAGAAGATAGACTAACAAGAATTAAAAATTTCCTTTCACCTTAAACAAATTTAAAAACAAAATATATATGGAGGCACTCGTCTGGCTCAGTTGTAGAGCATGTGACTCTTGATCTCGAGGTTGTGAGTTTGAAGCCCATGTTGGGTATAGAGATGATTTGAAAATATATATAGTTGAAAAAGAAACAAACAAAAAAAAGGTATGTATATAACAATATGTGTATAACAATATGTTGTCAGATAGCACAGCATGGATTCCAGAGATAAGGATATCAACCAAGGTGAACCACAAAATCACAGAGGCTAATTGCTGGGAATGAAGGCAATGTCCAGGCTAAAGGCCAGGGTGGGTGAAATGCAACAGAGCCTAATGGTTTAGCTAAATTCAAAAAGCAGAAACTAAAGAACACATAGCTCAGAAATGAGCTAGTTTGTTACTGTGTATAAACCAGCACTCTCTTGGTAATCTTTACTAAGATGGTTATTAGAATTAGTGACAAAAAAGCAGTTTGCTGGCCTCTGGGTGCTGAATAGTTGAGCATGGATTAAGATAAAACTCACAATGAGTACCTACTCTCATACAACTGAGAATGTCACAGGAGGAACAAACATTCAACCTATGGAATTGGATTAGAGTATACTATGTCTATAATAAAAATGGAGAGTATGTCACCCTATATTTTGATCTGAAATGGAGTGTGCCCACTGAACAATAGAAATGTTTAGTACAACCCTTCTTAGATGCCTGGTGGTTCCTGAATTTCGTGGACAAACTAAAATTCTGAGATCATGCAATAGTCATAATAGTATGCCAAATAATAGAAATCTAGAAAGGGGGCACCTGGGTGGCACAGCGGGTTAAGCATCAGACTCTTGGTTTTGGCTCATGTCATGATCTCAGGATCCTGAAATCGAGCCCCCTATTGGGCACTGCATCTACTTAAGCCTTTCTCTCCCCTCTCCTTCTGCCCTTCCTCTTGGCGCAGTCTCTCTCTCTCAAATAAAAAAATAAATCTTTTTTTAAAAAAAATTTTATTTATTTATGATAGTCACACACACACACACACACACAGAGAGAGAGAGAGAGAGAGAGAGAGAGAGAGAGAGGCAGAGACATAGGCAGAGGGAGAAGCAGGCTCCATGCACCGGGAGCCCGACATGGGATTCGATCCCGGGTCTCCAGGATCGTGCCCTGGGCCAAAGGCAGGCGCCAAACTGCTGCGCCACCCAGGGATCCCAAAAAAATAAATCTTAAAAAAAAAAAAAAAAGAAACTAGAAAGGAGAACTTCTATAAATTCTAGCTTTCTGCTGTTTTGAATACTAGCCACATGAACAACCCTCTCTGAATCCACTATTATGATTGAATAGTATAGGTAATATCAGCTCTAAAATCCTCTCAGGATCACCGTATGTTTGGAAAAATGGGAAGCCAAGAATGTTTCCTGCAGATTTTTCCTTTAAGGGGTATTACCTCTCTGTCATTTTGGATGGGTATGTGAGAATCTAGTCTTATAGTGGCCTGAGGATGGTTTTCTTGGTGTGGGTAAATCAGTGTGTTTGCTGGGGCTCTTAGGTTTCATCCCAAACAAATAAATTACTGGTATTTATGGGATAATATAATTCTGAGAAACTAAATTAAAAATAATTTGGGTTGCCCTAAGAGAAAAGAGTAAGAAGGGGCAGCCCAGGTGGCACAGCAGTTTAGCGCCCCTTCTGGCCAGGGTGGGATCCTGGGATGGAGTCCCACACGAGGCTCCCTGCATGGAGCCTGCTTCTCCCTCTGCCTGTGTCTCTGCCTCTCTCTCTCTCTCTTTGTCTCTCATGAATAAATAAATAAAATCTTAAAAAAGTAAGAAAAATGGAAGAAAACTATGATAATTAAAGGCTCTGTGCCTTTCACAGAACCCTCTGTCTTCTTTCTCTACTGCTTCTCTTCCCTTGTATCGCTTTATCCCTCCCTGCCTCAGATGGACTTTGGTGATTGGTGAGATGATCTTTAAACAGGTGGTTGACTTCATTAGTGGATTTCCCTGTAAAGAAGAATGAGGGTACTACTTCTTGAGCGGATAACGAGTTACCTATTTTGTTTAAGGACACAGCTGTATATGCCTTGTGGCCCAGCCCTGAGTTCACTTCAGGTCTAAGCCCAATTCTACTTCCAAGAGCCCCTTATCATCCACACATCATGAAGATAGGAAAGCAGATATGATAAAGAGATTCCTGATTGGAGAATAATTGAGAATTAGATAAAAGATTATGTCCTTGGGTGAAGGCAATAGGATAGAGAACAGCTGCACTAATCACTTGGAAAAAGAGACAAAGTGACGTTAAGCTGATGAATGAAGGGAAACCAAAGTGTCATATAATTTATCATATCTCAGTGTGAGGAAAACCAGTCCTTCCCATTTAGATCACCTTTGAGAAGCTACCAAGGACTCCCAGTCATCTATATATCTCCCATACCAGCTGGTATTATTCATTTAAAGGCTTCTTTTCCCTGTGCCTGAGAACTTCACAGAAGTTCCAATTTATAACACCAGGTACGAGAGATGCACTGGCTCCTGCATGGAGTTCTGCTAACAGCAAACTTTGATCCTTTGATGGAGCAAGCATGTCAGTGTCCGGATCGCCACATCAAAAAATATTGACAGTGGCCAAGGGAAACTGACTATCCATCATCCTCCACAACTACAGAAAGGCCTACCATCATTAATTTTTGATAATAACAAAATAAAGGTAATCTAATATGCATCTAAGTAGTCGAGTCTTATATCAGACACAGAAGTGTGTTGTAAACTGGTTTGGTTGGAAAGAGGGTGTACAAAAGAAAAAAAATCTAATTAGGAGACAAACAGGAATCTGGCAATTATGTACAGAAGCTGTAAACAAAAATAGATTTAATATCACTTGATTAACTTTGGGATGTAAGTTTTCTGCAGGCCCAGTATAGATCAACAAAAGTGAATGCCTGTTATGAAAATTTGACAGAGTGTTATAATAGTATAAATACTGATTTATATTATATGCAAAAAAAATGTTCTCTGCAGAGGTTAGTCCTCAATACCTAAAATTAAACAGTGGAAGCTAAATGTAAACCCTTCAATGGAGGTTTTGTAATAAGACTTTGACACTACACAATGGTAGTAAATGTTTTTGTGTTTTGCATTTGGGAAAAATTATCATAGAAGATAGAATAATTACCAAAGGATCTAGATTATCATATAAATATGATACTACTCATGTGGTTGAGTGAAACATAGGTGAAATTTATTAGACCTTGCAAGGAACTCTCTTAATTAAAATTTTTTATTATTAGTCTCTAGAGTTAAACTACTCTTTAAAATTAGATTGGGTGAGACTTCATAAGGAAACTACCAAATAATATCTAGATCACTAATCATTTAAAAATGTAAGCAATAATGACATCGCAATTTGTAATACTAATTTATGACTAAGAAAAATACTTGTGTATTGCTAACCAACAATCTGATTTAAATCTTCAACAAAATATTAGTAAACTGAATTCAACAATGGATTAAAAGGATCATATACCACAATCAAATGGATTTCAAGTAAACAAGGATGATTAAACATCTGCAAATCAGTCAATGAGATACATACAGCACATTAACAAAATGAAGGATAAAAATCATAGTCATCTCAGTAGATGCAGAATAAACAATTGAGAAAATTCAAAATTCATTTACAATAAAAACTCTCAACAAAGTGGGTATAGAAAGAATGTACCAAGGCACCTGGGTGCCTCAGTCGGTTGAGCGTCCAACTCTTCCTTTCAGGTCATAATCTCAGGGTCAAGGGATTAAGCCCCATATTGAGCTCCACTATCTCTCTCTGCCCCTCGCCCACCATGCACACTCTCTCTATGTCTCAAAAAAAAAGGAATATATGAGATAAAGGCCATATATGACAAACTCATAACGAACATCATATTCAATAGTGCAAAGCTGAAAGCTTTTCCTCTAAAATCAGGAATAAGACAAGAATGCCCAGTCTCACTACTTTCATTCAACATAGTACTGGACATTCTAGTCACAGCAGCTTGGTAAGAAAAAGAAATAAAAGAAAACCAAATTGGAAAAAAAGATATAAAATTATCACTATCTGCATAACACAGGATAATATATACAGAAAACCCTAAAGACTTAATATAATACACATATATTAGAGTTAATAAATGAATTCAGAAAAGTTGAAGATACAAAATTTACAGGAACTGGTTGCATTTCTATACACTAATACTGAGCTATCAGAAAAAGAAATTAAGAAAAAAAATCTCACAAGTTCATCAAAAAGAACAAAATACCTAAAAATATATTTAACCAAGAAGGTCAAAGACCTGTACTTTGAAAACTATAAGACAATGATAAAAGAAATTGAAGATGACACAAATAAATGAAAAGATTTTCTGTGCTCATAGATCGGAGGAATTACTATTATTAAACAATCCATACTACAAAGCAATCTGCAGATTTAATGCAATCCCCAGGAAAATACCAATGGCATTTTTCACAGAACCAGAACAAATAATCCAAACATTTGCACAAAACCACAAAGTCCCTGAAGAGACAAAGTAATCTCATGAAAGAACAAAGCTGGAAGAAGTATACTCCCTGATTTCAAAAAAGCTATATAACCAGTACAGTACTGGGATGAAAACAGACATATAGATCAATGGAAAAAAAACAACAGAAATGTGAGAAAGTCCAGAAATAAGCCCATGCATAACTGGCCAATTAATTTATTACAAAGGAGGCAAGAATATACAATGGGGAAAAGACATTCAATAAATGGACAGTTACACATAAAAGAATTAAACCAGACCCCTATATCATACTATATACAAAATAAATTCAAAATGGAAAATCTTGAATGTAAAACCTGAAACCTTAAAACTCCTGAAAGAGAACATAGGCAGTAAACTCTTTGACAACAGTCTTAGCGATATTTTTTTTTTGTACCAGTCTCCTCAGGCAAAGACAACAAGAGCAAAAATAAACAAATGAGATTATGTCAAACTAAAACATTTTTGCACAGTGAAAAAAACCACTGACAAAAATGCAACCCACTGAATGGGAGAAAATATTCACAAATCATACATCCAAAAAGGGGTTGATATCCAAAATATCTAACTTACAAAGAGAACCATAAGAACGAACAACCTGATTAAAAAATGATCAAAGAACTTGGAATAGACGTTATTTCCAAAAATCGATACAGATGATCAACAGACACATGAAAGATGCTCATGACCACTAATCATCAGGACATGCAAATCAAAACCACAATGAAATATCACCTCATATCTATTAGACTATTATCAAAAAGACAAAAAATGTATCGACAATAATGTGAAGAAAAGGGAACCTTTGTATACTTAGAAGTAAAGTGGTGCAGCCACTGTGGGAAATAGTATGAAGTTTCTTCAAAACATTAAAAATAGAACTCCTATATAATCCAGCTATTCCTCTTGTGGATATTTATCTAAAGGAAACAAAACATCAATTTGAAGAGATATATACACCTCATTGCAGCATTATTTACAGTAGCCAAAATATGGAAGTAACCATATCGAAGTGTCCATCCATAAATGAATAGATAAAAATGTAGGTTATGTGTGTTCACATTTGTGTGTGTGTATTACTCATCCACAGAAAAGAATAAAATCTTCCCATGGATGGATCTAATGGGTATTACGCTAATGAAATAAGTCAGACAGAGAAAGACACATACCATATGATTTCCCTTATATGTGGAATCTAAAAAACAAAACAAACAAAACAGAAACAGATTCAAAGATACGGGGAAAAAATTGTTAGTTATCAGAGTGGAGAAAGGTTCAGGGTGGGCTAAATAGGTGAAGGAGATTAATGGGTACAAACTTCAAGTTATAAAATAAATAAGTCATGGGAATTTAAAGTATAGCATAGGGAATATAATCAATAATACTGCAATACCGTATGGTGACAGATGGTAACTAGACTTGTTATGGAGATCATTTATTAATATATAATATGTCAAATAACTATCACTTACACTTTAGACTAATGGGATATGGTATGTCAATTATAATTCAATTAAACAAAGAATTTGACTTAACCATACACCACTGGTATGATATATTCAAAGGTTATTCTTCCAAGGCAAATAATGTACTTTTAAAAAAATTCAGTAATTCTGTTATTTTACAGTAATTCTGACCATTGCTTTGCTTTGCTATGGACTTACTAGATATTTATACAGCTGCAACTTTCCTAAAGACTTAGTAATGATCTCCTTGAAATGTACATTGCTTCTTGGCCTTCTGGCTAAGATCAAGTGAACTGTAATAATAAGAAAGACAGTGCCCCTATTTCACAGTTCCTGTGGGCAGATAGGAGCCTAACTGCTGAAGGAACCAAGCTCGAAGTTTCAAAATTGCCTCTCATCATAAAGATATGAGAAATTTATTCTTTCTTTGGATAAAGTCAATTAGCTAGCACAAGTGATCACTCCAACTGAAAGTAAATTTAGGATAAACTGTATTTGACAATCAGTGCTACTGAGTCCTCTTATCTGAGGACTAGTTATTGGTTATCTTGAGAGCATCGAAGTAATAGGTTGTATCTGCCTGGCTATATAAAAGGCGACATTTCTTTTTATCTTTGCAATTTCTTAGCAGATTACCTGAGACATGCATAACGTTTTGGTTTAATTATAGACAAATATTATTTTATAACATATACTTAAAATTCCTTTATGAAATATCACTATCAAAACAAAATCAGAAAACATAAAAAGATAATACATGACCAAACAGAGCTTACAATCACGAATGAAAAATCAATTTAATATCTCAAATGCAATCAATGTAATTTAATATATTGATAACTAAAAAATTATTTTCTCCATACATTTAGAGAAAGCATTTCTCTTAAGATTTATATATTTATTTATTTGAGAAAGAGTGAGAGCATGAGCATGAGTGAGAGGGGCAGAGGGAGAGAAAAAATCTCAAGCAGACTCCACACTCATGTGGAGCCTGACACAGGGCTCAATCTCATGACCTTAAGATCACAACCTGAGCTGAAACCAAGAGTTGGACATTCAACTGAATGTACCACCCAGGTGCCCCACAGACATTTTAACAAAAGTCTGTGAACTGGGAATTTAAGTAAGCTTCTTCAATATGATGAAAGTAAACAGGTAGATCTTAATTAACATCTAAGCAAAAGACATAATGTTATACACCCTTATCCTCGTATCTAGAACAAGGCAAGGATGTAATTCTCATCAATTAATTGCAACATTTTACTGGAGGTTCCAGGCAACACAGTAAGATAAGTAATAAAAGCATACAGATTTTAAAAGCTAAAACTCAATTAATAAAAGACATAATTATGTCTATGTAAAATAAACTACTTATAAAGCAACTACTAGAAAATAAGTGAATTTTGCCATGTCACAGGATACAAAGTTTATATACAAAAATACTTGTTTCTGTATAGCTATATCAAATAAATGAAAAATAAAATGTAAAAAGCTCCATTTGCAATAGCATCAACCACCAAAATACTTACAAATTTAGTAAAATTTGTTCAATATTTCTAAACTAAAATATTCAATAAGGCCTGAGATAAACAGCAAAATAAACTGAGAGACAGAACTCTGAATGTCCATCAATTGACACTAAATATTAAAATATTCATATATTGATATACACATGCATTACAATTCCAATCTTAATCCCTGCAGGATGTTATGGAATTGAAAAGTTGATTAAATTTTTTTATGATAATGCAAAAAGATCTAAAGTAGAAAAAAAAATCTTGATAGAGCAAAACAAAGTTTGAGACCTCATATTACCTATCTCAAGAACTGTAATAAAGCTGAAGTAATCAAGATAGCGTGCTATTATCATAAAAATAGATAAATACATCAATGAAAAATTCAGAGAACACATTCAGTTAATTTTGACAAGGGTGCCAATGCAATTCATTAGAGAAAGGGAAGTGTTCTTAGTAAGTGAAACAAGAAACTTTTTATATGAAAAGAAAATGAATCTCAACACTTACTTTACCGTTTACATGAAAATTGACCTGACATAGATCACAGACCCAAATATACAAGCTAAAACTACAAAATGTCTGAAGATACAGAATAATATATTCATGATGTAGGTATAACCATAACTATTTCACCACATCACAAATAGGAATAACTGTAAAAGGAAATAATAGGAATTTGATAACTTCATCAAAATAAAAAATGTGTGTTTATCAAAAGACATTATTAAGAAAATGAATCAGCAAAGACTGGAGAAAAATATTTGCAAAAAAATATATTTGGCAAAGTACTTGTTTCTGGAACATGTGAACAAATCTTGAAAGTCAATAATAATATATAGTTTTTAAAAATGGTCATGACTAAAACAAAGGTATATATATAAGTAAGCAAGATATATATATCACAAAGGAAGATATATAAATGCTTGATAATCACTTGAAAAAGGTGTTCAATATCATTAGAGAAATACATAATTAAAACCAGAGTGAATACCATTCACAAACACTAGGATTGCTAATATGAAAGAGACTGACCCCTCCAGATGCAGGAAGAATACAGAGGGCAACAGAGGATCTTAAGTGTTGCTAGTGGGAATAGGAAATAGCACAGCCACTTGGAGAAAGGTTTTGCAATTCCTTTAAAAATTAGGCATACGTCTACCAGACAACCCAGAAATTCCATTGCTAGACATTTGCCAAAGACAAATGAAAACATATGTCCACAAAAACAGATTTAAACATAAACCCTTTTTATCATCATACAAATCCTGATTTTTTTTTTTTTGGAGTGATTTATTATTTGGAATAAATGGCTAGGACACTAAATCTTTCATTCAGCAGTAAATGCTCATCTATTAAAAAACAGCTATTTCAGAGGACAAAGAGTTCCCTACCCTGACCTAGACATAACAGTTTTGAAAGTACTCTGGGCTCTAATCTCAATTTAAAGGTTTATATTACAAAGATTTTCCAAATTCATAATTGTAAGTCCCTTTTAGTTTGGTCTATATGTGTTAATTCTAATTTTCTAATGTAAAAGGAAAACATATTCTTTTGAAAACAAAAGCACATAAAAATAATAAAAATGAAAGGAAAGGAAATGGTTAATAATACCCTATTTTAAATGTCCACGGTATCCCACAAACTTGCAAAACTTTTGTTCTATTTTTCCTTCTGGGAAAAAAAAATAGTCATATTAGTTGGAGAGGCAATTTTGTTTTCCTAAATATTCTTTGGAGAGTGAGTAGACTTCCCTTAGTCACAGAAGTGTGGAGCTGTGGTTAATTTTGTAAGAGTGATGATGACACATCACTGCACTTGATTATGCTGGCCTGACTGTCTCAGTTTAAGTAATTCACTGTGTGTCATTTCCATTCAGAGAAGCGACAATGTTTCCTCTCTCACTCAGCCAAAGCCTCCTCAGGAGGGAGCTACTTCTGACCTGCCAAAGGTTTAGCAGCTTTAGGCACTTCCTGGGGTACTGTCTAATAAATTCATTGCTATTGCTGATATCTAGTAGTGATGTAATCATCCATCTAGAGCTGTGTTACAAGTCATATACTTGTTGGGTGAAGGTAAAGCAAACATACCTCTGTCATTCATCATAATCTTAAATTGGGTGACCAACTCTTCATTCCTTTCACTATTCACATCAGGGAGGAGATGGATAAGCAATTTGAAGATCAAATGAATTAATTTTCTCAAAGGTGCTAGTTCTTTTTTTTCTCACAAAGAGAAGAAATTAACATTTTTAAGAGCCTATCCCCATTGCTAAATGCTTAACATAAATCATCTCATCAAATTGCCTCTTTATGAATACAGAAACACACTCTGGAAGTTTAAAGTTATCCAAGGTCATGCAATTAATAGATATTGGAGGCCAGGTATTAAACTCAGGGCCATCTGATCTCCAAACTTTTCAACACCCAACTATTGCCCTTTCCTCCTTTAGATAACATGGAAAAGAACATGTTCATGAATGAGTCAAAGAACAAAGACTCTGAAAGGAAAACACACATTTGAAGAAAAAAAAAAGGTATGTCGGTGAATCTGTGTGGAAATGTTTAAGTCTTTTCAGTAGAGCCTAATATTTGTTACCTACAAAAATGATAGCAAACACAAAGCACACAAATTTGGAAACTAAGATGCATTTCTTCAAAACAGAAAACCTACTGTAAAAAATATAAATGCGCAAACAGGGACACCTGGGTGGCTCAGCGGTTGAGCGTCTGTCTGCCTTAGGCTCAGAGTGGGATCCTGGAGTCCCCGGATCAAGTCCCACGTTGGGCTCCCTGCATGGAGCATGCTTCTCCCTCTGCCCGTGTTTCTGACTCTCTCTCTTTTTGTGTCTCTCTCATGAATAAATAAATAAAATCTTTAAATAAATAAGTAAATGTGCAAACAGCTCAAACTTAAGAGCAGAAAACATTGCACTATAAAAACAAAAAGGAAAGGGCAATCTCTAAAAAATGTGATAACAAGGCTATATAAACATCAAAGATATTTATCTGTAGTGTGTGCACTAGATCTAGTATGCTAGTGACAGATTCTGTGTTTTAAATTCTTATACAACTATGATATCAAAGGAAATGAGCAAATTTTAAGCAAAGAATATTTTCAAGATGATCTAAAGTTATTAATCATTGACTTTCTGATAGACTAGCAGAAAAATAAAATTGTTACTTCAAACATCTGGATGAAAAAGTAAAAATAAATAAATAGATATATAAATATCAGTTAATTAAGTTTTCAGTCTCCATAATGCCCAATATTAGACTTAATAGTTGATACTTAGTTAAAAATAAAGAGAAGATGAAAAAAAGGGGAAAGTAAATTTTTCTTTATGAGTATACTTGTATAAAGCAAGGCTATAAGGAATTGACAACAAAAATATTTGAAAACAATGATTATAATAATTTTAAGGATACTGGATTTTAGAAAATAATTTTTTTAAATTTCAGTTATCTTCCCTAAGTCTCAGTGATCTAGGACTCAGAGTTTATCTCCACTAATTTTTGTTGGTGAATTTCTGCCTCTATAAAGAGAATACCAATCCAACGTTTTGAATGAAAATTGCTTACAGTGTTTAACCGCAAATGGGTTTGAGTTACCACAGGGATATCACCATTAGATATAGATGAGGGTCCAGAATGTGTCACAGGAAAAATTACACTAAACAGTTACACAGATAAAAAAGATTTTATTCAAGGCTATTGCAATAGGGAAGAGAGACCAGAACTAAAGTCTGAACTCAACTCTGCTGAAACAAACAGCAAGAGGATTTTTAAGGACCGGGTCAAAGGGAGAACAAAGGTCATGTGTATTTGCTAATTGCTTTGCCCAAAGGAAAAGTAAAGATTCTTATATATTCATGACAGGAGATAGTTTTACAACTTGGAATAAGGGACCCATAAATGGTATGTTCTTACCCTATCCTCCAGAAACTGGAAAATAAATAAAACTGACAAGAGGCTTAAGTACATTACATGAGATTTATGTAGATTTCACAGAGGCAGAGAAAATTGCAATTTTCTAAAGTAAATGGTCTTATAAAAAGGGAGGTAAAAGCCATAGAGTCAGGAAGAAGCCTGTTTAAAGTTTAGTCAGGCTGAGGGAAACATTTAGACTGTTTTGATAAGTCCCAGAGCTAAAGACTTTAGCATAAAATATAAGGACCTAGGAAATAAGTCATAATTCTTGGTCTCTGATCATAGACATATCTTAACAAACCCAAATGTTTTCCAAAAATAGGTTCTAAAGCCTCTAGGAAGGCAATGATAATACATTGTAGGCAATTATGACTTACAGTATCATGAGTATATTTTGAAATTTGGGTTGAGCCAATAGCCTGAAAATCCACTATTAATGATATTATGTGTGTTTCAAGTCTACCTTGGCCTTATTTTCTATTCCCTGCCCCACTACTACTTTAGCTTTGACATTTGCATTTTTGCATCTGAATCCTCAGATCTGCAAACAAAATAAATTACAGAAAACTTCCATTATTCCTTCTCTTTGTCTACCTGTACAATAAGTCATATGAATTTGTGAACTGATTCCAAGGTTTGGCCCTTATAGCAAGGTTACAATCAGTGCAAGTGCTCTATGGAAATATAAAATTAGAAACTGGTTTTGTGGAAAAAGAAAAGTTGGTGAACAAAGGATAAACTGGTGAAAATCAAAAGCAATTTGGGCTGACACCTGGCAAATGCATTATGTTTATATATGAACTGTTATGTCTATTTGTCCCAGAAATTAAAGCGTCATTTTAAAATTAACAGTATTAATGCAAACTAAAGGGGGGGTGGGAGAAAGTATTTAGCAATGCACTGATATCATAGGCGACCTTCAAAATGTGTGGATAATATACAGAATGGTAATTTAATTGGAATAACAATAAGAGATCAGCACATTTTCAACCTGAAATAGTTTTGTTTTAATTAAGTAACAGAGATAGCAAACATACAGTGTCATCATTCTTTCTCATCATTGTGAAAATTCTCCCTATTTTCAGTCTACCTTTATTTTCATCATCTAGTGTCAAAGACCACGGTATCATTCTACATATTAAGGTAAATGCCAAAATCTTTTCTGTCAAACTGCTCCCATTTTTACTCCTTAGTCATCTGCTCTCATTACCTTCCTTTCCATCTACAAATGTACTCAGGATTCCTCTATCTTTAAAACTTTTATTTAAGCATGTTACCTACTCACAAACTGCAATCTTGTTTATCTTCCTGTTTTTACAACATTCTTAAAATATACACTACATTCACTTCCCTTACCACTTTATCCCTTCCCTGCACATTCTTTAATCCACTACTTCAAAAGTTTGTCCCCATTGTTCTATGAAACTGCCTTTGTAGAAATCACCAGTGACTTCCGGATCTTTAAATGCAATGACCCTTTCTTAGACCTTATCTCTTTGAGCTCTCTACAGCATCTGACATAGGTAATCTGATCAGCCATCATTTCCTTGCAATATCTTCTATTAGAACAAAACTTTAAGTACTACCACTTACAATATCCATCCTACTTTTAAAACAACTGTAAAATCACATGACTAATGACTGTCTATGTCTGTTGATCATTGGTCTGGTGCTACTGTCATTATGACAGGCTGTTGAGATGCGCAATTCAGTGGCTAGGACCTGAGCTTTACAATTAGAACCAATTTCACATTCTAATACCCATTTTACCTTAAATTATGTACATTACATTTTCCTTATGTGTAAGGTGGGAATAGGTGTACCCACATAATAAGATTATGGTTGGGATTACGGTGTTACAGAAGTAAAGCTCCTAACTAAATTCTGTCATATATGACACACAGTAGCCATGATTATTTCTATCTCTAAAACATTATCTACATACCCAACAACTTAGCAAATGATAACAGAGTGTCTTAGTCCTTACAGATAAAACAGAGACTAAATAGAAATGGCAGTTGTAAGAATTTATTCTTCACTTTTCACTTTTGTGATGCTGCACTGTCCATATTTCCTCCTCCATTCCATTTTTCCTCCATGTTTTCTCACTCCATTCTATTTCTGCTTCTCTTGGCAAATCCACTTCTTTCTTTTTATATTAGACCATAGCCCAGAGTCAGTCTTTAAATGTTTGCAATGTCTCCTATAGAGATGTAAAATTTCTCTTGGTCCAGTTGTAACTACATCTGTGTACTCTCTCCTAAACTTAAATTTTGTATCACCAAATGCTTGGTGTAAATCTCTGCTATATATTCAGTGTCTCAAATGAACCAATTACCTATGTGTCTAACCAGATTTATTTTTAAAAACTTGCCTATTTTATATTGCTACCAGACCTGACACCCTAGGGGAATTCCAAACTCAGTCTATAAATATGACTATCATCCTGCCTTCCCATAAGTTTCCAAATATTTTCATATTTTCTAATTCATTGGTGAAGCCATCATCCACCTAACCTCTAAAGTCAGAAGTCATATTGTTATCTTCTGCTTCTCTTCCACTCATCTATGTTACCTTCTTAATATCAATCTCATCTATTTCCAACCTTAATTCAAGTATTATAATCATCTTACATCTGAAATAGTAAACAAAACCCCAAAAATTCACTAAAAATCATCTTATCTGATCCCGTTCTCCTAACTTCAAACCTTTTTTGAACCTGCTACCTAACCTCACTACTTGCAATGCACACACTTTGTGCCAGCAAATTGATGCTTACACATTTCACATAATTGTCCATCAAACACTCCATAATTACCTCTCCATTGCATTATGGTTGGAGCAAGACATTGAGCATGTCCTCAAGAACATCCTTCTCCAAAGTGAACTTCATGTAACTGGATTCCACTACCATTAACCTCCTGCCTTTCAGCTTGTAAGCAATGCCACATACAACCTTCATACCATTCATAACTCTGTGCTTTTGCAAAAGCTGTTCATCTGCTCAGAATGTGTTTTTCTACTGGTATGCATAGAAAAAGTCTAGTAATACTTCAAAATCTTGTTATTAGTAATAATGACTCCCTTATTCTGAAGTACTCTCTAGGGGCTTGGAACCATGTATTTTCACTAACCTATTAGATTCTTACCACAATCTGTTGAAAATAGGCACAGTCATTATTCTCATCTTTTACATATGGAAATTGGCACAGAGAAACTAAGTAATTAACTAAATATTGGTAGACTTACTTAAGATTCAGATTTCATTTTGGCATGATCTCAAAGTTATACTGAACTATGCTGATCCCACAGTGGTTGTTTATCACCTCTTTGGTGAAACCTTCCTTTTCCTCCCACCCATTACGCTCCAGTCCTAACCATTTACAATTTCCTCTCCTGGGGGCTCCTATATTTTGTCTACACTATTCTCATCTTTAATAGTGTAATATTTTTTAATCTCCACGGTACCCCCATGAGAAAAAGTCTATCATTATCCCCATTTTTCTGATGGGGAAACTGAGGTACAGTAAAATAATTTGTCCTATGAAATAGGTAATTATTATAATTCCATGGGCATTTTGAGAAGCAAACTATCTTTTTAATAATTTTATCTCCAGGTTATACAAAGTACATGGTCTCTGGGGACACTCTGCAAATATTTGTTAAATTGGCTATCCTTGCTTGTCCCTGTCCATCAACCCTGTCTCTGCCTAATAACACACTAACTATTCCTGAAAACCGACCTTTTTCATGTTTTCACTTCAAGAGAGTATTGGCCAACAGCAAGGTAGGGTGACTTAATCTTCCTGGTACCTCTTTTTTTTATTTCTTTTTCACATATCCACTCTGATCAAAAAGGCATAATGGTTTTCTATTTCCTAAAGAATAAAATTGACACTAGAGCTTGGCACTGAATGCCCTCTCTAGTGAAATCCAAAACTACTTCTACAAATTTATTTCACAATATAGACAACGATCTATGTATTGAACATTTATTCTGTATTCAGCACTGGTAAGCATTCCATATACATTTCTAATTTAATACTTAGACTCTATCTTATAATAAGGAAACAGATTCAAAGGAGTCTCTTATAACAGCTAAAATGATTCTGACCCTAAAAATTTTCAAATGTTTTTCTAGGTGAGAATGTTCTCCAATGACTTAGGATATTTCAGACCCAGGTGCCTTTCAAGGTTCATTTGCTAATTTCTTCTTTCTCATGACTCATTCTTCAGTTTTCCAAAAAAGATTAATGACATATTAAAACTCTTTGAACATTTATTATTTGTCATTTACCATATTACCATTTTCCATGATCCTTGTTGTTATTTTACTTGTTTTATTTATATCATGCTCTAGAACTCAAGTTCAAGCCTCCTTAATATAGGAATCATATATATACTTTTATCCATATAACTGGCCAAAATGCCTTGCAAATATTATTTATAATGACATCAGATATACAAAATGGTTCAGAATTTTTTTTTTTTTTTTAATTATGAGAGACACAGAAAGAGAGGTGGAGACAAAGGCAGAGGCAGGCTCCCTGCAGGAAGCCCGATGCAGGACTCAATCCCAGGATCCTGGGATCACGACCTGAGCTAAAGGCAGATGCTCAAACTCTGAGCCACCCAGGTGCCCCCAGAATTTTTATTCTCCTATAATCACAATGTACATGAGGAATATGCTATACTTTAAGTATTCACGTGAGGAAAAATGGTACCAGGAAAAAGAGTAAGTAGATGTTATTATTCCTATGTCTCTTATAAGAGAAAAAGTAAATAAAGATGTGTCACAGACTAAAAGTTTTAGTGGAAATGAGTTGTCAATTTAGATAATTTCTTTTCATTTATATTTTTCTGGCCCTCTAGAGATTTCATAGATTTTCTGATGAGTTTTAATTTTTCTCTGCAATATTTAGACTATTTTTGAGTGTCAATTTAGTGCTTAAGCTTTTAATAAATACAGCCTGATAAATATGTATGCTCATATAATCATTACATAAAAATCTGCATTTTTAGTGAACAAAGAATTTCCTTCATGTGCCCTTTGTTAGTCATTTTTTAGAGAAAAAATTAGGTCTTCTAAATCACCTCAGCGATTTTCATTATCTGGGAAAAAACAAAACAAAACAAAATAACCTTATCAAGATTTAAATGGATTAAAAAATATGTCATTGAAACTATCAAATTGTATGTAGCCAGGTGATGTCAAACTACAGTGGTCTTGCAATAGAAGATGAGAGCAGGATAAGAATATCTTTCATTTTTCTTAATTTTAAAATCAAGAAAATTCGGTCCATTATCATGGGAAACAAAAGGTTCTAGAATGAAGAGATTAGAAAAATCCTCTTCTGTAACATTAAAACCTCCCCTAAAATTCAATCATAAAGAAAACCTGCATTGTAATTTACTATACATTAGCATTCATGCTTTTGACTAAAAAGCAAATAAGCAAACAATATCACCTATAATAAATAAGTCATGAAGAACTATATTTTCAATACTATAAATAATATTACCTAAGCAATTAACCTTTTTAAAGTAAGACTTTAATTTCATTATAATTGTAAAAATTTGTGAATTAGTGTGGCCATTGAATTTTTAAAACTGTAATCAACAGGTTTTAATTATTGAATGGAATCCATATATTTGGGATAGGACTTTCTAAATTTAAGTTATGAAGTACTTCCTAGTGAATAAATTATATTATGAATGAACAATAATTATAACAAGAACTAAGAATCTTAGAATTTTAACCTGAGAATAATGCAGGAAAATAAAGCAGATAGGTAAGATATAATCCATATAATCAAACTATACTCTGCTAGTACTTGGAACATTTTGCATATATATCTGAGATTCACTGATAGTTTGTTATTTCAAAAATGTATATTCATTTTCTATAGTACCGACATCAAAAACAAGTACCTCTTTGAGAATTGTTTCATTGCTATTTGGGTGGATTTGGGGTGTCTTTAACCTAAAGTACATGAAATATGTGACACATTGGATTTGGGGATAAGAAGGAAAGCATATTTACCTGATGATATATGGCATATGGAAATGTGCTCTTTATTTGAAAATTTATTGAAGCCTGTCAGTAGCCTACTTCTATTCTTTATAGTCTGCCTAACCTGTTAGGAAAGGGGTTTAATGGCCAGCCTGGACAGATAAAGAATACACAAAGTTCAGCATGAATGGAGCTTAGAGTTATAATTCAGTTCCAGCACCCCACATGTCTTTGACATTGTGGCTAAAAATGTATTTTCTATAGTAGACTGAAAAAAATTATCTTTATCAGTTTCGAAAGTGTTTGAAATGCTACCAACATGTTCATTTGTATTTTTTTACCTTTCTTCAGATATTACTCTCTCAGAAGGTAACTTCTGGGTCTCCACTGGCAAATGGTCTTATCTCTTTATCATATTGTGCTTAATCCCGATCGTAAATGTTGTATCAGTCAAGTGATTTTCCTGATTATTCATTTTAACTAATTAATAAAATTCTTTGTCCACATAATATTTTCTTAGCTCATATTATAAGCAGAAAACATACTTTAAAATTTTTAAAATAGGATTTATACTATGTTTGAGATTAACATTTCAATTTTGAACTAATAAAAGAGAATACAAAAAACAGATTTAGTAAGAACTTAGAATAATCGATGAGATATTCCAAATTGTTATAAAAGGTTGTTTCATTAAATCTTCCAGCATCAGGATCCCTGGGTGCCTCAGCAGTTTAGTGCCTGCCTTTGGCCCAGGGCGTGATCCTGGAGTCCCAGGTTGAGTCCCACGTCAGGCTCCTAGCATGGAGCCTGCTTCTCCCTCTGCCTGTGTCTCTGCCTCTCTCTCACTATGTCTATCATGAATGAATAAAATAAATAAATAAATAAATAAATAAATAAATAAATAAATAAATAAATAAATAAATAAATAAATCTTCCAGCATCATCTCTGCAATTTAGAGCTCTGCTCATCTATAGTCCAGTTCTGTCACATGACAGCACATCTCAGTCCCCATAATAATTTATCAAAGACTTACAACTCAAAGTATCACCTTTTGAATTACTAAAATATTTTAATGGCATATGAGATGAATGAATTCAAAGAACAGGATGAAAAGCTGACATGTCCTTAGTGAAACCTTGTTTTCCAGAAATTCTGTTGTTTTGATTTGTTTTGTTTTGTTTTATACATTGTTCTCTTTAAGCCAATAAAAACCTGCCTGTACTATGGGCCACTACACATCCTGTTCTCAAATATTCAATGGAAATTTCAAGTAAAATTTCAGTGAACATTTAGCTCCATTTGAATACAAGTAATACTAGATACATTTTGAGTTCGTGATTCTCTAAAAAATTTAAGAAATAAATTTTGGGTGTAATTATATTTCTCCTTGAAAATTCATTAGTGCTGAATATTCAAAGGTTGGAGCATACTTCCCCATTATATTCAGCTTGATGGCAGTTCTTTCTTATATCAAAATAATACTACTGAATTGGTTGTATACTTAATGATTCCTACAACTGAATCTATCTTCATATTCAGTATAGAAAATTACAGATATATTGACATTTAAATTCACTCTAGATACCGAAGTTCTTCAACCTGAAAATGTGACAAGGATTTAGCAACACTTTCATAGACATAACAAATTGAGGGACACTCCATGCTAGGCTGATTTTATGCAACAATAATATAATTCAAATGATGTTTCCCTGTTTCAAAATATCTCTGCTGAAATTTCACTTTCACAGATAAATTTATTTAGTATTAACAGACTTACCTAAACTATAAATATGCCTGGAATACATAGGTACCACTAAATACATAAAGGATTCTAAACAATCTGACTCATTTAAATTAGTTCCCTTTTCAGAAGAGTTCTGGCAATTTCAGGGGCTAGCCTTCATCTACTACTGGCCACCAAGTATTAGATAAAAAGTTAAAATGTAGTAACGCTGAATGGAGTATAGTCTTCCCAGTGTTTTATATTTGGCACAAGCAGTTAACAAACAGACATGGACAGCAAATCAAACTTTACCTAAAGGTCCTTGTACAAGGTTTTAATTATGACTTCATGGTGTAATGTTTTCCATATTGCCTTCCTTTCAAGAATTTTGCTAGAGAATAATCTATTACATTTATAAAGTAATATACATTCTTTATGAAATTTGGAGCAGCAGAGTAGCTCACAAGGAAAAGTGAACATTAAGGGAACATTTTATTCATCTCTTTATTTAAAGAAATCAAATAGGTAAACTAAAAATTTGTAAGTGGTTCTCATGTTACATAATTTCACTTGAATTTTATAGAAAAAAAACTTAAGTAAAGCTAAGAAAACTGCTTAACTTCAGATAATAGTTAATCTAGGATGAATAATAATTATTTCTTTATAGTCTTTCCTACAAGATCTAAAAAGCTTAATAAACTGCTAATATGTTATTAGGTTTTAACACTATTTCTCAATTTTACACAGCATTGATTGACTTTTTTTTACTTAGAAAAAAATTAAGAAATGCATCACCCTAGTACATTATTATTCTTACTGTATTTAGTCTCTAAGTATTCTTGCCACATGTTTCCTTAAACCTACTCCATCCCACTTTCACTCTAGCCACTCTACTGAAATCACCTTGTTAATGATATCCACATTGCCAAATCCCACAGTAAGTTATATGTCTTTATTTTACATGAACCATCAGTAGAATTTAACACAATTGATCTTTCTCTTCTGGAAACAATGTTTTTCACTTTCCTTCAAGGACACCAGACTTCTTCACAAATCTGTCTCCTGTGCTGTACCTTCAATCTGACCTTTTAATATCGTAGAGCTCCAAGACTCAAGTTTTTGGACCTCTTCTCTATTTATACTCACATCCATAGCTTTAAAACCAAGTGTATATGGGATCCCTAATAACTTATATCCTGTGGTCTTTCTTAAACTCCAAACTCATATAACCAGTTGTTTGCCTGAATTTCCATGTGGATATCTAATAAACACTTCCAATCTAAAATGCCAAAAACTAAACTTTCAGTAGACAAGAAGCCAAACAGTAAATAAACGAAGAAAGAAAGAAAGAAAGAAAGAAAGAAAGAAAGAAAGAAAGAAAGAGAGAGAAAGAGAAGAAAGAGAAAAAGAAGAAAGAAAGAGAGAAAGAAAGAAAGAAAGAAAGAAAGAAAGAAAGAAAGAAAGAAAGAACATTGCTCTATTTATTGTCTTCCCATTTCAATTGATGGTAAAATCATCCTTTCAGTTACTCAGGCAAAAAGAAATCATAGGATCTTTTTAACTTTTCTTTCTCATAGCCAACATCCATCAGAAAAGTCCCACTAGTTCTACATTCATAATATATCTAGAATTTGACTTGTCTATCTTCTTCCATATCCACTGTTACCACCTTGATCCAATATACTATCATCTCTTGCCTGAATTACTGCAATCACTACCAGTTATTTTATCAAAAAGAGATCATGGATGTTCTATTCTCTCATTCTTTGATATTTTAGACAATCTGATATCTTTATAACTAAACAAGAAACTAAGTCTTTTCCTCACTATAGAAATTGTTCCATCGTCTTTTAACATTGACTAAGTTGTTTCTCATTCACATCGTTATTAAATGGCTTGCTTTATTCTACCTGAATACCTAAAGAACTCTTTACCAATGTATTTCAATAACTTAAGAATGATATGTCTTAATGTTGATTATTTTATACCAAGATTTCCTAAAATAACACAGGTTCCTTTGATTTCTAAACTCACTTCTCCCTTTATTTCAAACAAATTATTAAATTATATTTTTATTTATAGTCTTTCTTAATTTGGGGGGCTCTCTACCTCAGGAACTCTGATGACAAGTACTCTGTTCCCCTGCTTTATCTTTAATAGCTTTCATCTCTTTCCCTCTTACCTCTTCATTTGCTCTCATTACATCATACCTTTCCTCTGAATTAAAAATTTAATTTTGAGCAACATATAGTGTAATATATATACATATGTGTATATATTTATATATATAAATTCATAGTTCCATATTCAGGATATTCTGATATAATATTATTACATCAATATGTGATACTCAGATAAGTTTTATAGCTTCTACAGCAAATTTTTTTTTTTAATTTTCCTTTACTGGTGTAATGTTTGTTTACTCTCTGGAATCTCTGTTGTCTTTCCCTTTTCTTCGTTTTTCTTTAGAAAGTTTGTTTAGTTACTCAGCTACATATTTTCTTCTTTCTCATACCTAATTTTGGCAACTTTGTCCAGAATCTCTATTTTCTCCTATATAATGAGGGTAAATTTTCTTTGACATTGCTCCCTAGCTGGTTGGCACCCTCTCTTGAGCCATAGTTTGAGAACGGAAGTTTTGCTATTATGCATACTTTTGGTATTTTGAAGATGTGAGCAGTTCAGAGTTTGAATATAGTCATTTTTGAATAGCCAAGTCTCTGTTCTCTCTTTTGAAATTTTATTAAATGTCTGTAACAGAATTCACTTTACTAAGTTGAGGTGCATATATTATTTTTAAGGAAGGAGCCACTTGAATTTTTTATCATTCTCCTGGAACACAGTGACCCCTGGTGGTGTTTCCTGCTTCTGCTGAGGACCTGAGATGCTCCTGGTCACAGAGATTTTTTTCTTAAGGAGGTATCCTTAGATTTTTTTTTTCTAGGCTAATTACCCTCTCATTCTGCTATCCTAAGAATTTTTAGTATGTTTTCAATTAATCCTCTTCCATGTCTAAGGTATTAGAGAGATGAATAAGGATTAAACTGCATACCAGAATCAGTTACTTTTCAAAATTTATATTATGAGGTTGAATCACTTTGCATATTTGGATGCTGCTAGTGAATTCATCGTTGGTTGTGTCAGGGTATGGGTGGCTGTCTACCACACTATATTTTCTTCCTTTCTTCCTTGGTAGTAGAACAGTTTTTCTATTATTATGTACATGGCTGTTCAGGATAGAAAACACAGTTGCCAGCATCTGCTATATCTAAATGTAGGCATGTGACTAAATTTTGGTCAATAAAATGTAGGCAAAGGCAATTTCTGGAACATACTACTAAACTTTCTTAAAAGACAGCAGACATGATCCCTTTGCTATTTTTTCTCCTTTTCATCCTGTTATTGAATTAACACCAGGAGGTGATGTATGAAATTCTAGCCATCAATTTAGAACCTAAGAACAAGAGTCACACTCTAGAGATGGAGGAGTCAAAAGTGGGAATAATCCTGGGTCACTGTCAGTTATCTGAATGAATCAGAACTCTCTTATGTAGGAAAAAAAAATAAATAGTACTTTGTTAAATCTACTACTATTTGGGGTTTCTTGTCATATAGAATTAAACATAATCCCGAAAGTATGCTAATTTTACTGATTTCTGTTCATGTGTCAAGCACATATTAAGGGAGATTCTATGATCCAACTTTATTTTTTAAGCTACTATTTGTGTGGTGATTTTTTTATTTAAAAAAGTATTGTCAAATATAGATATGTAGATTTAAATTTATATATGTGTGTATATAATTTTCATTAAGGTTGCAAACTGTCATACACTTGATCATATTTCCTTATTATGTTCTAATCTCTTCTATTTCTGTATTTCTGTCCCTTTTTTCATTAATTTCAGGTCTTATCCCTATTATCTCCTTTCTTCTTCTCCTTTCTTGTGGTTTTATTTGGCTCTTTTATTTTTATTTTTTAGATGCTTGGCTCTAATTTTTAGCCCTTTAATTTCAATTTTTCTACTTAAATTTATATAGTTTCTTTAAAATATCAATATTGCTTTGCCCATATATTTTGGTATGTTCCACCTTTTTCTTATTAATATTTATAATTAATTAATTTTTTAGTTATAATTATTTTAAAATTTAATTATAATTTCTTCTTTTACCTATAAGTAGTTTAGAGATGGGTGT
Organism: Nyctereutes procyonoides; assembly: GCF_905146905.1. NCBI lineage: Eukaryota > Metazoa > Chordata > Mammalia > Carnivora > Canidae > Nyctereutes > Nyctereutes procyonoides. The sequence goes on from NW_026575146.1 coordinate 26,654,485, forward strand.
GCATTTTAATGCCCAAATGAGGGGCAAAGAGCAAATTTATACTTTGCTATTGATTTCTAAACCAATTGCACAATGTTCAGAAAACATGGTCTAGTGTTAATATTGTTAGAAATATGTGGATCCTTAATTTGCAGCCAAGCAAATGGTCAGTTTTGTTAATGGTCTCTGCATGAGCTTGATAAAATTGTTCTGCAATTGTTGGAGAGCAGCTTTTATATTTGTAGGGTTGCCATATGACCTGTTAGCTCAGGTGAATCCTAGTTTATGCTTATTATCCCAGTGTATCTCACTTACAAATATACTATAAATTTTTGTTAAGTATTACATTATTATCAAATCAAATATTAATTTCAGCTGGTCAATTATGAAATTTGAGTCTTCAGATTCTTAACTAATTTGGGGGCCATTTGATAAATGAGAGTTTTGTTGAAACCTCTCACTACTGTAGTGTATCAGTTTCTTCCTGCAGTTCTATCATTTATGCTGAGTATTTTATTAGATACACATATATTTACAACTGTCATAGCTTGCGGAGTTCTTTTTTTTTCCCACTGAGTTTTCTAATTCTATTGTGCCTTTATTAGTTATTTTAGTTAAATAATAATAATAATAATAATAATAATAATAATAAATAGCCACACACTACTTTATTTTGACTTGCATTTTCTTGATTTATGTTTTTTACTTTCAAACTTTTTTGCTATACATTTTACATGAGGAAACCAAGGCAAGTGTGCAAAAGATATACCTATGTATCTAAGGTTTTACCCAAATAGTAAGAAACAGTAAAAATTCAAAACCAGGTCATCTAATGCAAAACTTGCCGTTGTCTTTAATAATAACCACAAACATTGATTTAATGCCCAGTTTGTGCCAGCTGCTGTACTAACAGCTTCGTATGTATTATCCTGCCTATTCTATTAAACTTTAGTGCCCCCTTCAACCTCTCATGGCATTAGTATGTGGTAGATGTTCTAATATATATTAAATAGTAAGTAGAAAAACAAGGGAATAATTTCAAGGTATTTTCTTTCTTGCACCAGATAAATGGTGCACTATGAAAGAAGAACAACTTTGAAACTGAAGGAAAAATTAATGGTTTCAAATCTAGGTTAGATATGCACATGATTTCTTCCATTTCCAGCTGTTGGTGAACACGTTAGGTCAGCTTGTTTGCACTTTGGCACCTCTTAGGAAGAACATGTCTGTGTTGCTATTTTTGAAACTGCAAAGGGTTGATCAGGATAGTTCCCTGTTGTGAAACTCATCAGAAATTCAACTCCTTTATTTAACCTACAATCACAGCCATTTATGAAACTACTGGTTTGATATCAGAGCCTCCAATGATACTTCTCGGGATGCTACTCAAAAGGCCATAGCTCATGGAACTAGAAGGGCTCTTTTCTTCTTTCTTTTCTTTTCTCTTCTCTTCCTTTTTTCTTTCTTTCTTTCTTTCTTTCTTTCTTTCTTTCTTTCTTTCTTTCTTTCTTTCTTTCTCTCTTTAATTCTATATTAAGATTATACTAATTTGTGATTTTAAGACTCCTAAGTCTTCTAGATTGATTCTTTTCAGCAATCATGCAGAATACCACTGCACAAAGTCCTTTGCAATAAACCTGATATTTATTTACCTTTATCTCATTGTTTGTAGCCTCTCAAGACTAATTTTGATTGGGCCTACAGCTCAAAAAGAAAGGGGAAAAAAACCTACTGCATGGGAGAATTATGTCCTAGCTTTTTTCCAGAAAACAGCCAATATATTTACTTATTAGTGATACAGCTGTTTTTAACTTCCTGGGGGTGACAAGCTCTCAGTGCAGGCCAGTTGTCCCCAAAAACTTAAGACCTCTTTCTATCCAAGGCAAAGAGGTCACAAGAGTGTGGCACTCGTCACTCAGGTTTGTCTAATTAGGATACTACTTGGACCTTAACTCACTTATCCCACAGATTTATTTACTGAGCACTTTCTATGGGCTAAGCACTGTTCACTGAGTTCTCTGAGTATTATTCATATTTATCTCTGGTATCCCCACTGTAGGAAATCACTACCATTTATCAGATGTCCCTGTTTACCTTGCTGGACTTGAACTGATATTCTTCACTCCTACTCTTAGATGTTTCAGCAATTATCTCTATTAGGTGAGCAATCATGTTTGCCTTGCTTAATGCAGTGTTCTCAGCAGCTAGCAGAGTGCCTGGTACACAGTTACATATTCAATAAATACCAACCAACCATAAATCAAAGAATTATCTTAAAACTCTTATGAACCATTGCTAGCTGAGCCTTCAATTCCTCTCCCTTTCCGTCCATATCTCCATGCCCTCATTTCACATACCTTCATCTTGGTTCACATACCTGTGGGCCACACCTAGAACACCACGCACTCCTGACACGCTCCCTCTTTTCCATTCTGACTCAGTGGCTCCCCTGGGATTCCCAAATCTTGTCTTCTACCTGACTTTGATATCTTTCTTAAAGATACAATGCTGTGAGAACACAAAGCCTGCCATGGAAGAGAGCCAGTCTTCTGGGAAGAAAACAGAATACTAGTTGGTATTTGACAGTGCTGCCTTTGTAAATAATAAGTTATTTGACATTCAAAACTAAGGAGGTGGAAGAAGAGTCTCCTGCCAAGGAGGATTAATTAGCACAAAGGTCACAGTTGTGCTGCACATATTTTTGTAAGATACCATATCTAATTGTTAGGCAGTTAGACTACACTTATTTCAGACTGTTGAGATCTTTTTGGTTTAATGAGACAGTGTAGTCCATCTTCACAGATCGCTGACCATTGTTTGAAGTGTGATGATAACTGCATTTAAAGTTATTGAGCTTGAGTTTAAATAAATTATACAGAGGTCAAAGAACACATATTTGGTGTTCCATAAACAGCCAGAGCTAGTGAATCACAACTTCTGAGTAAAAGAAAAACTTCTTTTATTAAAACTCATACCCTGTGTGTCACTGCTAGGTTTTTCTTTAGGCATTCTATATTTTGTAAAAATAAATTATTTGTGTAAATTACACCACAAAATTTCTCTAATCCTCTTACTTTCAGATACCTTTTATTTAATTAGATTAAAACTAGGTAATATGTACTAAACTCAGTTGCCCATATACTTTGAACTACAGGGCTAAACAGTAAGAACATTGAATTTATTTTGAAAGAGACAGAGAAGGAAACCTATCATTAAAACATGCTTACACATATGCTGTTTTCTGTAGATTTTTTTTAAAAAGAGGTAGCTTTGTGAAAACCATCAGTGTCATTTTTGTAAAGTTAGTTTTGGTATCTTCCCAATTTAGATATTAACTATATTTAAAATAAGATAATGGGGCAGCCCTGGTGGCGCAGCGGTTTAGCACTGCCTGCAGCCCAGGGTGTGATCCTGGAGACCCGGGATGGAGTCCCACGTCGGGCTCCCTGCATGGGGCTGCTTCTCCCACTGTCTGTGTCTCTGCTACTCTCTCTCTCTGCATCTCTATGAATAAATAAATAAAATCTAAAAAATAAAAAAATAAATAAAAAAGTAAGATAATGGCATTTAAATAAACAGTATCTTAAAAGGAAAGTAAGTGGATAAGTAAGCTCTATTTGCCAGAGGATTCCATATAGTCTCTTATTTTCTCTGTACCACAACTTGTGTCACAATTGGCGACAGATACCATAAGCGACATCACTTACAGCAATTCCTTTTCCTTGTGTCCTCTATAATACAGGCTAAAAAATTAAAATAGCCAACTTCATAGTGCTACCTAGTAGGAAGTCTCATGCAACTCAGTTCTTGCCAATAAAACAAGCACAACTGTGAGGATTCTGCATCTTCTGCTTCCTTTTCCATCCTGCCTGGAACAGTGAGGCTGGAGCTCCAGCCATCACCATCCAAGATGACAGCCTGAAAGTGAGAAGGGGCCTGGGTCCTAAATGACTTTGGTGAACTACTACACCCACATCTCTAGGTCCATAATATAAATAAAGCTCTCTATGGATACATCATTGAAATCTCATTTGCATTAGAAGCAGCTTAACGAATCCCAAACTGATACAATCCTTCCTGTGTTGACTTGGTCTGTAGATTTAATAGTATTTGTTATCAAAACTAAGTTTGGGGGTTAGTATTCTGATGTGAAACTCAAGGCTTAATTAAATACCCTTTTTCCTTGCTTGAATTAAGTGACTCCACCTTTTATCCCCAATAATATAGCCAAATGGATTTAACAGATTTATTTTTCATACAGTCTCCTAAGACATATCTGAAAGTCTTGACTAAAATTGAAGAAAGACTCTTTAACACACAGTCTAGACAGCATCTGATCCTAAGCCCAGTTTAGCTGAACATTTGGTCTTTGATTCTACAATGACTCTCTCAGAAATAGAGTTGACCATCAGGATGGAGAAACACATGATTGTCCTGCAGTCAAGCCTGGAAATAAGCAATGTTGCCAGGTGACCCTGCCTCTGTTCTGAACTTGGAGCCCCTCATGACAAGTGTCTTTAGAAATACTGTTCTTCAAAAGTGTGTCTTGGCAAAGGAAGCTTAAAGAAAGAATAGCTATTTCTGGCAATAACAGGCACCATGAACAGTCCAAGAAGAACCAAAGAACTGAAAAGATCTAGATCTTCTCTAACAATGTAATTACCAATGAAATTTCTCATCTAATTTTAATTTCTCAGTTTTTACTTGTAGAAATAATTGTGAAAATTAGAAAAAAGAAGATATAATATCTATTTAGAATTTAGAGAGGCTCAGACTCAAAACCATCCCCCAAATATAACAAAACATTTTAATACGATTTTCTGTTTTTAGGTACAATTTACTTTACCATTCTAATATTATTAAAGGGCAAATATTCCCTCTAATTACCTAACACAAGTTTGTTGCACAAACTTTTATAGTATGATAGTGTCTACATTCATTTCCCTCATCTTTATTCCTATTTAGGTTAAATATTGTTATTCCTTTTTTTTAAGACTTTTTTTTTAATTTATGAGAGAGAGAGAGAGAGAGAGGCACAGAGACACAGGCAGAGGGAGAAGCAGAGCCCAATGTGGGACTTGATCCCAGGTCTCCAGGATCACGCCCTGGGCCGAAGGTGGTGCTAAACCATTGAGCCACTCAGGCTGCCAAATATTGTTATTCCTGATTCTTCAGAACCTTTTCTGAAATATCTTGGTAAAGGAACCTTCCATATCATTTGGTTCAAAAATTCTTGCAGGGGTTGGGGAATGAAGAAAATAGGGGGGAAAAAAAACAGAGCAAAGAGGAGGGAAGATGAGATAAACCAACAACAGCTGGGAGCTGGCTGGGTCAACTAAAGAAAAATATTTTAGGCACTGGTTGAACAGCACACAAAGTGACCCTCCTCTATCATGTTTGTATTTTCAGTAATGTCTGTTATAGACAAAAGTGCTTTATGTGAGCAGATATTTTGCAGAAGTAAAGGAAAGAGCTAAGTTTCAGGCTTAGGTCAATGTCATACATATTATTATGGCATACATAAGCCCCCTGGGGATTCAAGATTTCAGTAATTCAGATTCCACTAAACATGGATAAAACTCAAGTGACCTTAATTAACTAATAATGCATTGAAGGGCCCTCCTGACCTTGGCTACATAAATATTAAAAACAGCAAAGGAACAATTAGTTTATTTCCCTCTTATAATTTACAAATTATATGTGCTTAAAATGTAGAGATATGATAGCTGTTATTTCGTAGACTACTAGATTTGAAAAAAAATGCATTAACTGACTCAGAAAAGTTTAGATAAGGTGTTTCATAGTTACTTTAAATAAAAAGGGGCACGATTCAAAATTTTCTATTTCAGGACTAACTCTGTAACTGGACAGATATGATTTAACACATTCTAAAAGTCCCTTATATGAACTGGTAAACTAAATGAATTAGCCATTTTTAGGGGATCAACTGAATTGATATGACACATGTCATCTATCATTTATCTCTTGTATATGAAAGACATGAGGACATACGTTAAAAGTTTTTTTTTTTCTTTAATGGTCAGAAATGTAAGAATTTCAAAGAAATGGATGACCCAGCCTCTCAGTATGTGCCTGCGGTCAAGCGGACAGTCTTAAATCTCGAAAGAATATTAGATCACTAGAAAGATAGCTAAAAGATCAGATATATTTCTCCCTCAGGGTTAGAAAGGAAAATAAATTTTGTCCTTTTTCTAATACTTCTTATAATAAAAATGCAGCTTTATTAATGACAAATTACCTTTTATTAGTTATTACAGTTTACATTCAAAAGTAATATGCATGATGACTACTAAAAAGCAAAGAAGATAATACTGTTCTAACCACATTAATTAGTAAAGGATTATTGCTTAAAGGATTAATCTAAAACTTTGGAAATCCTGATTTTAACTAAAAGATAAAAGTAAATTATTAGGTCTGCTGCTATCTACTTTGAATGCATTTCTAAAAATCTGCATGAATTGGGAACATGCTCTATTGCCGTTATTGATTATTTGTAAGAATGAGAACCATATCACTAACTCCTTCTCTTATCATTTGTCTTCACTCCATATTACAAAGAAATATAGTGAGGAAGAGAATTTTAAAATATGAAAGAACATTATAATGGATTTTCTAAGTTAAGGAGAACCTTTTAAAGGGGAAATATTTTTAAAACAATAACCTAAGAATTACATACAACTCTTCTAATACTTGAAATTACCTTTGCAGAAGACAAAATAACACCAAATATTTAATTGATCTAGAAAAAAGCATAGCTTTTTTTCTTGAAAGTTTTTAAAAACTACTAGAACTAGGATAATGCATTAATTTATATTTCTGAAAGATTAACCTTTTCAGTGTTTTGTCATTAACCTGAATCTGCTGTCCCATTTCTAAGTTTGGTCCATATCTAATTATCACTAAAGCAAAATTGAGATTGAGTTCCTACATTATTCTAAAATGTCTTTCTTAATGAAAATATCTCATAAAACAATTTACCCAGTAGGAAGTTCCTAATTTATCATTTATATAATTCTCTCATAAACCTAACAGCATCTCAGCTGGGCTTTAGGGGCCTCCTCTCCTTTGTTTGCTATAACAATATATTTTTCTCTCCCTTCTATACTCATCAGTGTTTATCAATCACTGCAGTGTCAGATGCCTTTACTGGGAAAACCAGAGTTCTGCCCTACTCTATAAAATGAAAATATCCTTCCCTCAACATCACTTCTGTTAATTATGAGTAAGACTTTACTGAAGGCATGATAAGAGAATCAAAAGATGATCTGGGCAGAAATGAGACAGCCACAGAAGAGAGGTCTTCATAGTGTACATGCTCGGAAGCTATTCAGTAAGTGGACAAATTTACAAATAAATGAAAATTAGGAAAATGCTGTGCTCCCACTCAAAGGGGAGATTGAGAGAGAGTAGAGTAATATATTCTTTCTGAATGCCTCATACTTAATAAGTAGATTAGAGAAAAATATTTTTATTAATAATATGGTAATAATTTTGGAGAAAATGTCTCATATTTTCTCAATATGTTTTTATCTACATATTGACTAAATAGAGGTTTTGAGTTAGCCTAGCAAATAGTCATTGCCCCTTTGATTCCTTAAGCACAATATCATATTAGCTATAATGCCCCTATAATGGAGTTTGCTAGCCTCAGAACTATATATATGCTGGAACTCTATATAGCAAACTCATAAATCTGAGTCATTCTGAAACTTCTTCAGCCTAGGTCATCTAACCATGCCAAACTGAAAACATTTTAAAGTATATCTCCTGTCCCCCTTCTTATCAATCTCTTTAAAAAATTATTTAGGGGTGCCTCGGTAGCTCAGTGAGTTAGGCGTCCAACTCTTGATTTTTGCTGAGGTGATGACCTCAGGATCATGAGATTGAGCCCCATGTCATGCTCCACACTCAAGCAGGGAATCTGCTCAAGATTCTCTCTCTCCCTCTGCCCATTTCTATCATACATGCATATGCTCTCTCTCATTCTCTTTAAAATAAATAAATAAATTTTAAAAAATTCTTTAACTTGAGCTCTAATATCCCTAGGTCCTATGGTGTTATATACTTCTAAACCATTCCAAATCTATCTAGAGAAAAGGTGTAATGTCTTCAAGTAGAGACAGCATTTCCTCTTAGGGAGTAATGGGCATTCTAATTTTGGAGGCTTAATGATTTTGGCTGCTCTATATTTCATATGCAAGAAATAGCAGCCATTTTCTAGCCTGTGTGCCCCAACACATAATTTATAATGCTTTCTATTTTGTTACATTTTATAAGTTATAGTATTTAAAAGTTGTGTAAGAATCTTGTAGCAATGGTAGGTAGTATCCTCTATAACTATTTCAAGGCCCTGGCCATTGTGTAATAACCATGGAATTTGAGTGGAATTAACTTACATGCCCAGATTCAAGCGAGGGCCTTAATGGTACCAGTCAATTGATGACTATTTGCAGTATAAAAATTATTAGTCTATCTCAGTCCACAAATGTTTCAGTTAACATATGATTCAAATTCAATTAATCAGTGTGAGGCATAAGAATCTGTTGATAATTAGGGGAAGAAATATGAACAAGGATGCAGGTAGCCCACACTGGGGCTGGGAGCCATCTTAAACTTTGATGAGAACTACAATACTGAAAGTAGAACGGTAATAGCTAAACAGATCAGTCCCTGTTGACATTTTAAGTCTCTGAATAGCCCCTCATCTCAGCCTTCACTTACGTAAGTAGAGAATTTCTCTTTATGATTTAAGTGAGTTTTAGTTTTCTGTTATTTGCCATTGAAATGTCCAACTTATCAAGGATTTTAATACATATCATTTTTAAAATTAATTTCAGAGATAGAATTTAGTGACTCATCAGTTGCATATAATACCCACTGTTTATTACATCAAGTGGCCTCCTTAATGCCCATCACTCAATTATCCTTACCATACTCACCTCCCCTCCAACAACCTTCAGTTTGTTTCCTAGAGTGCAGCATATCTTATGGTTTGCCTCCCTCTCAATTTTCATCTTATTTTATTTTTCCTTCCCTTCCCTTTTGTTCATCCATTTTGTTCATCCTTTTGTTCATAACTCACACAAATGAGTGATATCATATGGTATTTGTATTTCGCTTGGCATAATACCCTCTTCCTCTATCTAAAAAGGATTTCATTCTTTTTGATGGTATTCCTCTGGTTCCAAAGAAGTCCCCTCACGACTTGAAGGCAAAACAAAGACTGAAATCCAGGTAGTTGTACCATCATTCCTATAGTGTTTTTAACTTTTTTCATTAGGTCTAAAACTGTCACTTTCATCTCCAATTATAATTATAGTTCTCTTTCAAACTAGTGTATGATATCCCATACCTCTGTGCAAAACTGTTTTGCTGTTTCTTGGGGTGAAAGAAAACTAAAATAACTATCTATATAAAAATGGGGCAGCCCGGGTGGCTCAGTGGTTTAGCACTGCTTGCAGCCCAGGGCCTGATCCTGGAGAACCAGGATTGAGTCCCACATTGGGCTCCCTGCATGGAGCCTGCTTCTTCCTCTACCTGTGCCTCTGCCTTTCTCTCTCTCTCTCTCTCTCTCTCTCTGTCTCTCTCTGTATCTCTTGTGAATAAATAAAATATTTTCTAAAAAATGAAGTTCTGAATATTTCCTTTGAAGCTATTATTGTATTATAAGACATTAGTTAAGAATTTAATCTAAACCAGGTTCTATTTAAGAGATGGATACAAAATACCCTTTAGTCTAATTGTTGAAGCAAGTGAATGAATATATAATTATGGTAGGCATGTTAGGTCCTTTAAGAGAGAAAAACCACAAAATTCTGTGAAGTTCTGCAGGCTAGACTACACAAATTGGGAAAGGGCTCCCTTCAGATATAACATGTAAGCTATAGCTTGAATGACAGAACAGGGTTTACTTAGAGGGTTGGGAAAGACACACCAACCATGAAGCTTAGCACAAATATGAAACTGTACTTGCTTTATAAAGAAAAGGAGATAGCATAGAGAAATAAGACCTATGATTACTTACTAATTAACTAAGATCAAATGGGCATCTTATACCTTCCATCTAAAAAGATAGCAAAAGTAAAAAGATACAACACATTTTTGATAGTTTCATAGTTCTCTATGAGACTAGAGATGGCACTAGAAAGGAATGGAATATATGGTACCACAATGTGACCTGAAGGAAATTTAAAGACTCACTCACCAAGGACCGTCTATTTCACTGACCCGCCACAATGCTCCTGGGTACATCTTCAAAACAAAACCCTGGCAGAGTAATAATTTTCATCAGTGAAGTATGATAACTTCATAGAGCATCAGGAAGCAGAGACTCTCAGGGCCTGAAGAAAAGGAACAGAGGAGATGGCCTATGTTGAGAAAGGTAGATTCCCAAAGGGCTCATGCAGGACACAACTGAACCGATGATGAAGTCTTGGGGGATAGAGCACCAAGAGGGAACAAAATGAGAACAAAGGCAATCCAAGTCATTTGATAGACTTTTTTCCTAGTAAGTCATTATGGCAAGAAATAGAAAGTGGTTGGTTCATACAGTTTAGAAAACTCTAAAGGTAGACAAGAGTTTTAGTGAATAATGCATATAAAAAATACCATTTGCAACAGACAACATTTTTTAGGAAAAGATCAAGAATAGGAGAATGCTAAAAGAAGCTATACTTCATTTTTTTCATAACATTTCTTATTCCATAGCAGAAAACTAAATAGACTCCTACATTTTGATATAAGAAGTGGGGGGGGGTAAGTGATACAGCTGATCCAGCAAAATCGCAAATGGAAAAATGAGTCTTTAACTGAAAAATGCTTGTTAAGATTGGGGGTTGGCCAAGCCACCCTATCTTACTTAGATGATTTACAGTCAGGAAAAGCTTATCTGCAATTCTAAAACTGCAGACTTCTATTTTATACTGTAAATAAGAAGTAAACTTTGCCATAGATTGTGGAAGAAAATCACTGTTTTAGATTAAGGCGTCCTATTTATATTCACAGACCTACAGTTGGCTAGAGCTTACTGGCTAGAAGATTATACTGATAAGAGTAATAATAATAATTCACTGAATAATTACTCCATGTCAGGCCTTGTTCTAAATTATTTGTTTATAATTTTTCATTTTATCTGCCTAACAAGACTATGACCAAGATTATTATCCCAAATTTATAGATAGGATGCACTGGGCAGGTTTCCTCTTACCCAATGACACACAGTAAGTGGTAGAACTGAACAAGAACCAAAAAGGCAGACCCAACCTATCCTCTTCCTGTCTATTAGGTGGAGCTTCTCTGTGCTATTTCTTCTTTAATCTGCTACATTTTGACATTGAAGGAAAAATAACAACAAATGTAATGGTGTTTAGGGTATATAAATCAGTATATTTGTGTACAACTAAAATAAAAAAAACTTGGGTACATGTCTGTCACTGTCATGTTCTCTTCAGATATGTTCTTCACACCCTTCTGGCATTAGTTTTCTTTTCTGTACTAAAAAAGTACAATATTACTTTTAAATGGTTTAGGGTTTTAGAACTATACCAGCTAAAGCTTCCTATTCACAAGGCTCTTAACTTTCAGAGTTCAAAATCAAGTATCTATCAAAATCGAGTGTTTATCAAAATCAGGTATCTACTTTTCATGTTTTTTTTTCCACCCCTTTCTGACATGCCATAAGTAATCATAGGGTAGGTACTACATTTTTTTTCACTGATCTGCAGCCTGTGTTAAATTTTAAATGCTTTGAAAATACATCTGGTTTGTCTCAATATGAATTTTTCTAATCAGGACCAGCCTTATTAGTGTCTTCTGAAGTAAGATGCATCCTCAAAATACTAAATCCTTAATAAAAATATAACGAGATTATGTTACCCTTTGACAACTTTAGAATTTGAAAAGATAAAGCAACATTACTCAACCAAAGATTTCTATGGGGTTGGAATTTCTATGGGGTTTCCAGGACTATTCTTATGTTTGGAGTGTAAATGCAGCAAGAATAACGAGATGTTGAAGGACTCTTGAAGGGAGATAGTTATATATTCCTCAAAAGAAGCATGAAAAACTCATACACTGGCCTTGCTTAAGGCCCTGACTAATCAATATTTTATTAGAAAAAGTACAATATAACAAGAACACACACACACACACCAAATACACAGACTGCTTATGGATGATGCAATTTTAAATATTCTATGCAACCATCACATTGCATGTCTCCCTTTTCTCAATTGGGACAGGTGTTCGGAAGATACAAAGTTTGGTTATGGAAGCTATGATTCTTATCCATATTTTGTTGTTTTTTTCTTTGGAGTTCAGGGCATCTATCTTCTTTATAGTATAAAAGGATATTTCTTGTGCTGATTTGTTTTGATGCCTGAGGAAAAGGATGTCTTTGTTGCTTTTCTCTCTAGGCATGTCCCACCAAGCTTTCCCTCAGAGTTTTGATCCACTTTGCTTTGAGCCTTCCCTCAGAATTAGTGACTTCCAGGTATAATTTCCAAATTCTTGTTCCAAATATGCTGTTTGCATTCAGGAGCTGCCTGTGGTTATGTTTCTCCACACGCTGACTGTTCTTGGACTTTTTTGTTGTTGTTTGCTTTCAGGCACTCATCAGAATAGAAGTGTTACAGCTGCTTCTTAGATGCTGAAATGGCCGCGTCTTGAGGCTACAACATGACAGATGTGTGCTGGCTGCCTGTCACGTAAGCTCTCATTTACAGTTAATGGCAGCCCCCAAAACCTCTGACATCCCTCTTGCAATCACATAAATTAATGAAACGTCAGTCCCCAAAATATAAATAATGAAGTTTTGAAACCCATATTTAAGTTACCAGAAAAGCTATTCCTTTATCATCATCACAGTTCATTGGCAAACGACAGTACTTCTGCACAACAGAAGTAAAATCCTGTCTACAAACAGTATGTTAGCCAAATTAGCTCACTCATTTCTATCATCAGACATGCTTCTGAAATTTTAATGTCTTCTTCCTTACCTACCCTAGACCCAGTTTACTTCTTATAATGATGAGTAGGACCTCTCGCCAAACAAATTTAACAATATTGACTGTTTTGCTTACTGGATTCTCAAGGTGCTCAATATTTGACTCCTACAACTTTAACTTGTATGTTATGTACTCAATATTTTGTACACTTATACAGTGTTACATATAAGTAACTAGGAAATCTTACTAGGGGTCATGTCAGTAGTAAGAATAAGAGTATGAAAGTAAATTCTATATTGTGTACTTCATTGTTCTTTATTCTGCTTTGCATGAGTCTGAAAATATAGAAAATATTCACTAAACTATGTAAAATGTTTCCATTGGAAAACTTTAGAGATTTTTTGCATACTCAGAATCAGTGAAAGGAAAGAAGAAAAGAAACTCTCATAAATTTGGTATGACTATAAGTTGTTGCAACCTTTTATAGGGGCATTTTATCATTATCTGTCAAAATTTTTAGGTATGATACATTTGAATCAGGAATTTCACTTTAAAGAATCTAGTCTATGAATATTATCAATCAAGCAAATAAAGATCTATTGCAGCATTTTGTAACAGCATTACTTTTATTAGCAATAAAAATGAAGTCAATCTGAACATTCATCAGCATGAGACTGGTTAAATAATGGTATGCTAATGCCACTATGAAGGAATACTTTAAAAAATAAAGTAGCCCTAGATGTACTAAGAAAAAGAAAATTCATAGTTTATTGTTAAGGAAAAGACAACTTGGGCCAGTCCAGGTGGCGCAGTGGTTTAGCGCCGCCTGCAGCCTGGGGTGTGATCCTGGGGACCCTGGATCAAGTCCTGCGTAGGGCTCCCTGCATGGAGCCTGCTTCTCCCTCTGCCTGTGCCTCTGCCCCCCTCTCTCTCTTCTCTCTCTGTGTCTCTATGAATAAATAAATAAAATCTTTAAAAAAAAAAAGGAAAAGACAACTTAAAACACAAATAAACAACAAAGAAAAAAGTATACTGAAAATTTGCATAACAATGCATATAGTACATTCATTCTAGCAGCACAAACACACCACATGTATTTGGAAAAGCTATAGGTATGTATCAAAAGGGGAAGGGAAGAGAATTTTTTTCCATTTTGACTAAAATTTTGGATGGTTTTGTTTCATTATTAATTTATTTGAATGCTTATTATATCCAGACAATGTGCTAAGTAGTGATTTCATTTTAATACTTTTAACTGTACTTTTGTATTCATTTGAAATTATTTGTTTTTTAATGTTTTCTAATCTATTATCATGGCTCCTCAAAGAACTATGCCTTTAAAAAGAGTACTGAAATTTATTTATACAGGCCACTCAAGGAAAATGGAAAGATTATATTCTAAGTAAGTCAGAGCTGCAGGCATGTATAATCTATTAAGCTTATCAAGAAAGAACTATGTAAAATCCTTGAAACAAATTCCTGTACCAAGGTACACGATGCAAATTTTACATATGAATGCATATCAAGTTTTCATAGGAGTTACTGAAATAATGCTGGCTGTCCAGCTAGGCTATAATAAAAAGGAACTAATTGCCTTAAAAACTCTCACACTTCTGCTGAGCATTACATAGAACCTTGGTATCTCCAACTGGACATGACTTTAGACACAACCATGCCCTTAACTGTGGATGAAAGTCATATATTACAGTGATAATAGCATAACAGTTTGGAACAGACAGACCTGATTCACAGCCTTTCTCATCCATTTAGTAATGTGTGATAAGGTACAGATCACTTAAATCACTGCTTCATTTTTTCCATCAGTAAATAGAGATACTAAATATAAGTTACTTATGGTTGTGTAACAACTCAATAAGTGAATGTATATAAATAAAGTAATGCATGTAAACCACTCAGTATAATACTTGGTATGTAATAAGCAATAAATAAATATCTTCTAGTACTATTATTTATAATATTTTTGATGATGAAATTTAAAATGTGTCATTCTTTGGGGGATTACAAATTCTTTAGAGGATCTATTCATATGTTTTGTAATATTTTTCCATCAGTTTACCAGTTTCCTATTGCTACTATGGCAGGTTGCCATAAACTTAGTGGCTTAATGTAATATAAATTTATTATCTTTTAGTCCTTAAATTCAGAGCCTAAAATGGTTTGCAGGACTGCATCCCTTTTGCAGGCAATTGGATAGAATTTATTTCTTTGCCTTTCTACAGCTTCTAAAGAGTATCTACAGCCCTTAGTTCTTGGCTTCTTCTTCCATCTTCAAAGCCAGCAAGAGCTGGTCAAATCTTTCTCATGTTACACCACTTTTACATGCCACTACTACAGTCAAATCTTCTTCTTCCGGGGGATCCCTGGGTGGCTCAGAGGTTTCGTGCCTGCCTTTGGCCCAGGGCGCAATCCTGGAGTCCCGGGATCGAGTCCCGCGTTGGGCTCCCGGCATGGAGCCTGCTTCTCCCTCTGCCTGTGTCTCTGTGTCTATCATAAATAAATAAAAATAAATCTTTAAAAAAAAATCTTCTTCTTCCATCCTATAATAAGGATCCTTGTGCTTACATTAGGCCCGCCTAGATAACCCAAGATAATTTCCCTTTCTCAAGATCCTTAATTTAGTCACATCTTCAAAGTCCTTTTTAAAGTAACATTCACAGGTCCTCAGGATTTGGATATTAGCATCCTTATGGGGCACTTATTCAGCCTACTACAACTAGTAAATAAATTCAGGCCAATTTGAATAGATTCTCAAATTTTCTGTATAGCAATGAATTTGTAAGAGGCTACACCATCAAAATCTTACAGTGTCATTCATCTGATACTATTGGGGTAGTGTGGATTTTATCTTGAATTTCACTATAATTATCCCATGAGATGTTCAGATTGTACATGTACATTAGTACTCGTTGATGTAGCAGAATCAGTTTCTCCCTTGAGAAAATTTGTAATTTCCTACTTAACCTCATAATGCCCTTCATCAGACATCATCTAAGACTAGCAAGAAATTCTGAATCTTATTAGAATGTAAAAGCTGAAAGTGACCATAAAACAATCTTTTCAAGAATAACATCAAGTGTGCTCCATAAATTGCTAGATCTGGGACATATAAACACATGATCTCAGGAAGAGATTTCATGGTCAAAAAGATATGTAAAACACTGTATATTATAAACTCCATTTTGAGATTTAAAATTCATGTGATTATACTATCATGTTAATTAACCTGATAGGTTTTGTGAAAATAAATCACTTTTATTTAGAATTTCATAGATTTTATAACCATACAAAATTGATTTTGTTCCTTCTGGTTCTTTTTCTTCCAAGATTTGAAAGTGAATATATTGGACATCACAATAGGAAAATGGCTCTAATTCAGTGCTTCACAAATGTTGTTTCTGGGCCAGCAACATTAGCACCACCAGAGAACTTAGAAATGCAAATTCTCAGTCCCCACCTCAGACCTACTAAATCAGGAACTCTGGAGGTAGGACTTAACTATGTTTAAACAAGTTCTCCTGGTGATTCTGATATCTTGCTAACAAACAATAATCACTGCTCTAATCCAATCTGTTTGCACAGCTGAGCATGCCCAGCCCCAGAGTATACATGCTCCTTCTACCCCTGTAGGTAAAAGCTTTACTTTGGGTATTATCGTACCTTAGGCACCCCAAGTCTCAAATTATTCTGCCATTTGATCACCACAACTTTTCCTGATGTTCCACAGTGACACCATTTCCAGCACTGGCCTCATAGCAACATGCTATGTAGTCATTTGCCCTGTAGAGGATTTATTCTCTTATGTTCATGCTTTGATTCTAGATCTCTTAGGTAGTATTTATAGCTTGAATGGACATAGTATATCTTAATACTGCCTTTGTCCCTACTATAAGACAAATGGCAGATCAAACTATGGTTTCCTTATGTACAAAAAGTCTTTTCATATCTTTTATCTAAGAAATAGTTTGGAAAAGCCCCATGATTCTTTTCTGTAGCCTCCTTATCTTTGTGTACAAAAAAAAAAAAAAAGCCACTAAAACCAAAGATTTTTAAAGATCATTGTACAAATTCTTTTGTTAAATTATGTAAGCTTTGCTGTCATACTGTTTTCTCTTCAGTATGTGATGGTACAAGAACAATGTTAAATGAAGTGTGTAGAATTGCAACAGAAAAGTTTAAATCATAGAAGTAAAAAGTTAGAATATATATAATCTTGATGAGTTTAAGTTTATTTTTATAAGGAAGATTTTTCTTCCCTAACATTGTTTCTGGAATGGCAAGTTGTTTCCATTATTAAAAGCTGAAGTTGTTAAAAAGGAAAAAAAGAAAGAAAAAAAAAAGGACAAAAGAAAAAAAAAAACAAAAAACAAAACAAAACAAAACCTGCTCTGGAAAAAAAATCTAGCATCCTAAAACATTTCTAACATATGATTAGAGGAAAAAAGCTAATTAGTCAAGCAAGAAGGATGAGGAAATCAAATTTTATAAAAAATAAAAGAACAATACATTTAAATTTGAGTTAAATGTCTTGAGTTGGGGCATCTGGGTGGCTCAGTGGTTGAGCATCTGCCTTTGGCTCAGGTGGTGATCTGGGGGTCCTCAGATCCAATCCTGCATCAGGCTCCCGGCAAGGAGCCTGCTTCTCCCTCTGCCTATGTCTCTGCCTCTCTCTCTCTCTCTCTCCCTCTTTGTGTGTGTCTCTCATGAATAAACAAATAATCTTTAAAAAAAAAAGAAAGATAACTGTAAAGACTTTTAAAATATATAAGGAAGAAAGATGATAATGGAAAATTTTATTTGAATTTTGTGATGGTGGTTGTTATGGTGGTGGTGGTTATTTTTAACCTTAAGAAAGGAAAGATGATAATGTAGGTAAAATTTGTTGGAAAGCAAATATTGAAAAGAAAGTTTTTTAAAAATTTTAATTTTTTTAAAGTCCATGTTAAATTTATTTTTAAAGAGAGAGAGACAGTAAGAGGGAGTGAACAGAGGAAGGGCAGAGGGAGAGAGAATATTTAGCAGGCTCTACGAGTCCAATGTGGGACTTGGTCTCAAGTCCTAGATCATGACCCAAGCTGAAATTAAGAGCCGGTCACCTAACCAACTGAGTCATACCAGGTGCCCCAGAATTTCAAAATCTGTATTTCTCATAATCATTGGTTTTCTGCCTTTCCAATTATACTTAAGTTGAACAGAAGAAAAGTCTTCTTTAGCCATTTATGAGAATGTAGTTCTACTAGTGTGATTTCCCCTCCAGTTGTCACAAGCTGAGAGGATATATTCCCTCTGTGTAAATTTAAGAAGCCTGGCAGTAACATGGGTGGATGGCAGTAAATAATACTGCCACCTGCACTTAAATGAAATTTCTGATGTCTTGTTTTTCATTGCTGTCAGTAGTGTATCTCTCCTTAAGACAATATTTCATCAAACTCATAATGAAAATGATAATGTAGCCATGGTTTATTTATAGCATAACTTTCTATCAGTTGGGTTGAGTTTTTGTTGTCACATTAATCAAACACAAACTTGAATCTCTCCAAAAATATTTTCCAAAATAAATACTTTTAAAAATATAGAAAGAGACAAATTTTAAAGCCACAGTTTTTTCAATATCAGATAAAATAATGTATTTTCTTTTATTATAAGGAATTTTGGTGAGACACAAACTTTTTATGAAAACCAAAACAGTATGGCCATGTCTACCAAGGTGAAATTATAATCTCTCCCAAAAGAATTTTCTGAAAAAAGTAAAATGGTCAAGGGGCATCAGGGTGGCTCAGTTGGTTAAGGGGCCTTTGGCTCAGGTCATAATCCTAGGATCCTGGGATAGAGCCCCACATAGGACTTCCTGCTCCACGGGGAGCCTACTTCTCCCTCTACCCTGACTGCCACTCCCCCTGCTTGTACTTTCTCTGTCAAATAAATAAATAAAATCTTTTTAAAAAATGTAAAATGGTCAAGAAAACAAAATCTCTGGCCACTACCCATCTTCATATAGATTGGAAGAATATATCAAAGATTCCATTTCATTGAAAATAGTTTGGGTTTTAATAATCCTAAAACTTTTTTTCAAATACAACATGATAGCAAACATGCTGCTTTTTATTAGATAAATAAAGAACAGCGTACTGTATGCTCAGTATTGAGTTTAGATTCATATTTCCTAATCATAATTTATTATCACAAACTATATTTTACAGGTATGTGACAGAATCAATTAGGATTATTGATAATAAAAATGATTTATAAGGTAAAAGGAAAAGAAGATTGTTATCACAGGATAAAAGCATATAAAACTAATTTCCAGTGCCTATTTAGTTGTGTGGATCTTGGGTAAGTTATTTAAGCTCTCTTAGTGTCTTCATCTATAAAATGGGTATAATAGTACTACCTACTTCGTAGAGTTGCTACAAAGATTAATAAGCTAACATTTATAAAGTGCTGAGATGATGTCTAGCATATAATAAAAGCTAGATAAATATTTATTAAATGAAATAAACAAATGGGACCAAACAAGTTGGGGACAAGATCATTTTTTATTTTAAAATATTTCTAATGGTGTCTTTAATAATTAAGCACTTTAATCCAAGAGTAAAAATGCCATTCACTACAAAATTAGTGCATTCAATAAGAATTAGTTTAATATTAATAATTTGCACCTAATTGATGACCTCATGAAGTTAAAGAATATGAGAGTATAAAAGCAAAATAAGAAAATCTTATATATTTAACAAGACTACTTTTGCATTCCCTATGTTAAAGGATCCTTCAAGGTGAAAACTGTACTAAAAGTAAACTATATTTACACAGCAAAAAACAGAGTAAACAATGAAACAAATGCAAGTGCCCAAAGTACAGGTACAGGACATATGCTAATTCTCAAAGGGCAAAATACTATGTAAGTAAATAATGTAAACCTCATATATGAAGATGATATCAAACTAAAAAACTGAAATGAATGTTTACACATTTCTCCATTTCACATTAATTTAAAGAAGTTACCGCAAATCTAACTAGTTACCAGAATTACTAGAAACTCTAGAATTACCGTGGTTGTGTGGTTTGGTGGGGCATGGAGTGAGGGAGAATCTAAATGGAGTTTTTCCATCTAATCAATATAAAAAGTATACACTGATCATATTGTGAGAAATATAATGAATAATACAAAAAGAAATATATCTCATTAAAAGTCAATTCCACAAGTGGTGCATTTACTTCATTTATGGGCACCAGAATTTTGACTGTAAAAGTCAGTTCAAATAGCAATGTCTAGAGAACAATGATGGGAAGGGTCTTTGACTTGAAACTTTGAAAACAATAGGAGTGACCATTTAAGAATAATTAATTAATCCAGTATGACTGCAGGCACGGATAGTCTGAGTGTGGGCCCCTATCAGAACAAGCGTTCTGATAGGCTTATAAAAATAATGAAATATAGAATATTGGCTAGAATAGTTGAAGTAATGGGCAAGAGACTCTAAAAACAATAGAGGGGCCTCTACATTTAAGAAAATAATTCCACTCAATTTGTATTTGAAAAATATTTGGTGTAGTGGAATGAAATAAATTTTCCCTGATATTTTGGCATCATTGGGGTCTTTTTGAGAGCAGTGATTCTTCAGCTATTGTGTCAAATTGCTCTGGGTAGCTGTGACTGTATGATAGGTCTACTGGCAGATTTTAACAAGTATGTATATTCTTTTTAACTATAACTTAAGACACAAGTTGTTAAGGTGATTTCCTTCAAATAAAACACTGATATCTTTTTGTATATATTGAGGACTTAAAGGAAAGTAAGGGAATGTCACTGAAAATTACAAAATAGATCCTTGTAATTTAATGGCAGAAATTTTACCAAAACTGTCATCTGTGATGTTGTACAATATAGAAAATATACCTAGTTACGAGATCTCCAGAAAAAATATTTTAATTACTTCCTAGGTTGATTCTTCTTGCTGCCTATGATAAAATGTGAGAAACCAAAGAATCACTCAGATATAAAGGATCCAGGGCTCTTGTCCTAGCCAGTTTTGGCTACTGTAGTCAAGTACTATAGACAGGATGACTTTTTACTGGTGACATTGACACCAAATATTAAACTAGTTTTCATGCCAATCAGTAAAACCATCGACAAGTACAACTCCACTTTTTAATAATGCTGTTATAAAATAGTCCATAAAAATAAATCAAAGGCAATTTTTCTTTCTTAAAAAATAATAAGGAAACAAATAAAATCACCTTTCTAGTGTTTCCCATCCTTCATTTCTTCCTTTTAAAATTCTTCAAAAAGTTAGAAGTCACTATGTATCCTCAAAATCTAGTTGGAGAGCAACACATTTGCTTTTCAATCTATTACATTCATAATTAAGTTTCAGGTAGAGAATATGATTTGAAGTAAATATATTATTCACCCAAAGACTATTCTATGAAATGTTAATATTTTTAACATTTTTCAATGATTATGGGGTATCTGGCTTATTCTTTGTGGGGACTGTGTTTCAAGTTGCATTACTTCATTTCAAGAAGTTGTTTCTTGCTGAGCAAAATTACCTGGGACATGTCCCCTAAAAAGTAAGCAGTTTACCCATTCCATTTGGCGGGAACAGCAGCTGCCATGTGATCTGGTTATAATCTTAGCCATCTGAAATTAACTCTTCTATTGACTAGACCTTTAGCAGATATGACAAGGATCACGTGATTTAAAGCTCTTTTGAATTCTACTCCAGTCGCTGAAGTACAGATTACACCAGACAAAAGGGCTTGGTTTTTTACCCAGTGTATTCTCAAAGACAACCAGTCTCTGTACTTTAAGAGGGATAAGTATATGCCTGAGGAAAAAAATGAGTTAAAATTAAAATTAATTTAGGTGTGCCTGGGTGGCTCAGTTTGTTAAGCATCGGCCTTTGGCTCAGGCCCTAGGATGAAGCCCTGTATCGGGCTTCCTGCTCAGCGGGGAGCCTGCTTCCTCTCCCCTCTCCAAACCCCACTAGTGCTCTCTCTCTCTCTCTCTCTCAAATAAATAAATCTTTAAAAAAAATTAAGTTAAATTAATCTTAAAAATGAATTAAAATTCAAAGGAAATAGGCATTGAGATAATTTAGAAATTCAGGCAGGGAACATCGGAATTTCTTCCATTACTCAAAACTTCCTCCAAAACAAAAATAATTTCCCTCCTAAAACTCATATAACACTGATAATTGGATAATTTAACTAATGTCTGAAAATACTGGATTACTGACATACTTGGTGCACTAAGACACTTTTGTCTTTTTTTGAAGTGGAGTCTGCACAAGCTTTGGAGGAAAATAATACCAGACTAAAGTCAGAACTCTACCACTTAAGCAAATGAAGCTTGGAGAAGTCACTTAAATTCTGAGTTTCAGTTTTCACATTTATAAAACAGAGATAATAACATTTCTCGATTTTAAAAATCAGTGATAACAATGAATATAAAACATTGAACAGACCATCCATTACCCAAAAAATAGTAGCTATTACCATGATATTTGTAATATGTAAAAAAAAAAAAATTAGCCTGCCCCAGCACTGAATCAGCCCCCACAGACCCAGCCTCCAGGCATACCACGACACCAGGATGAATTCAGGGCTCCAGGTTCCAGTTCCATACAGTGCCAGGCTGGCCTTGTATGCTCGGGCTCAAGGCCCAATCCTTTTACCCCAGGCTCCAGCCTGCCCCAGTGCCAAACCAGCCCCCATGGTCCCAGGCTCTAGGCTGCCTCTATGGTCCCAAACATCGGGCCCATCCTATTGGACTCCAGCACCGGGCCAACTACCGCATACTCAGGGTCAAGTTCACCTCCAAAGACTCAGGCTCAAGGTTCATTTTATTTATTTGTTTTTAAATATTTTATTTACTTATTCATGAGAGACACAGAGTGAGGCAGAGACATAGGCAGAGAGAGAAGCAGAGTCCCTGCAGGGAGCCAGATGTGGGACTCGATCCCTGGACCTAGAGAGCACAGCCTGGGCCAAAGGCAGACACTCAACCACTGGACCACCCAGGTGCCCTTCCAAGTACATTTTTCCACAAGGTCAGCTCCCATGGCCCCAGACTCCAGGTTTTAGAAACTAGCTCATCTCTGTGATCCAGGTGCCACATCTGCCCTAGTAGAGTCCAATGCCTGGCCAGTTCCCATCAACTCAGAACCAAGCTCATTCCCAAGGATCTGGGCACCAGGCCAGCTGCTATGAACTCAGGCTGTAGGCTCACCCCAGCATCAGGCCCACCCCAATTCTGCATTCATAGTCCCTGAAACCAGGCCCACCCCTACGGACCCAGGTAGCAAACCTGTCCTACTAGACTCCAGTGCCATGTCAGCCCCCACAGACTCAGGTTCCAGGCCCGCCCCCACAGACTCAAGAGCTACCACCACCACAGTGGATCCAGGCACTGGGACTGCCCCTGTGAACACAAATACAGGCCATGTCTTATGGATCCAGATGCCAGTACTGTACCCCGACTCAGGTACCAGATGTACCTGAAGTCTCTACCAGACACCTTACCCAGAATTTTTGAATAGGCTGCTTGGTGAAGGGCATTCCCTCCCAAAGCCAGTCTATAAAGACTGGAAAAGATGTCTAATTCTTTAAATGCACAGACTCAACACATGACCACAAGGACCATAAATAACTGGGGAAACATGACATCATCCATGGAACAAAATAAGGCACCAGTAACCAACCTTAAAAAACAGATATCTATGAACTTTCTGACGTATAAGCCAAAATAACTATCTTAAAGTCACTCAGTGAGCTACCAGAAACACAGATACAAAACTAAACAAAGTCAGAAAAATAATACATGAACAAAATGAGAAATTCAACAGAGAAATCGTTAAATAAAAAGAATCAAACAGAAATTCTAAAACTAAAGAACATACATACACACACACACACACACACACACACACGAATACTATTCATACTTTAAAAAGAAGGAAATCCTATCTTTTGTGACAAACATGAATAAACCTGGAAGACATTAGGCTGACAGCGAGAAGCCAGGTACAGAAAGACAGGTACTGCCTGAACTTCTTTCTCTGTAGAAATCTAAAAAAAATGGAACTAACAGAAGCAGGGAATAGAATGGTGGTTGCCAGGGGTAGAAATGGGAGAAATGGAGAGATGTCAAAAGGTACAAAGTAAAGATATGCAGGATGTATAAATTCTGAAGAACTAAAACACAGCATGGTAATTATAGTTGATAAAATACTAGAATGTATACTTGAAATTTGCTAAAAGAGTAAAACATGCTGTCATTCAAAAAAATGGCAACTACATGAGGCAATACGTTGATTATCTTGACTGTAGTAATCTTTTCACAATATATATATTCACCAAAACATCATATTATATACTGCAAGCATTTTGTCAATTATACCTCAATAAACCTAGAGAGAAATACATCTTAAGCTTGTGTTCTAAACCATAGTTTTCAGAGAATTTTTTTGCTGCTATCACATACTTGCTATGATAAAAATTCTGATAAAAATTACAAGATAAGAGCTGAGCAGATCAGCGGCCCCGCCCCCGAGCCTCCAGGCCCTGCGGACGGAGAGCCCCTTAGTTCCTGCAGAGGCTGAATCCAGGTTTCCAGAGCTGCCCTAACAATTGCCGCTGTTCCTCCTGGGGCCTCACGGGGTAAACAACCCCCGCTGAGCAGCTCCCCCAAGTGCTAAGACCTGAAAATCAGCACAGCAGGCCCCTCCCCCAGAAGACCAGCTAGACGGACCAGTTCCAGGGGAAGTCAAGGGACTTAAAGTCTACAGAATCAGAAGATACTCCCCCGTATTTTTTGTTTTTTTTCTTTTTTCTTTTCTTTTTGATTTCTGATTGCTTCCCCCACCCCCCCTTTTTTTCACCTTTCTTTCTTTTTCTTTCTCTTTTTCTTCTTTTTTTCCTTTTTTTTCTTCTTTTTCTTTTTTCTTTTTTCTTTTTCTCTTTTCTTTCCTTCTCTATCTTTCTCTCCTTTTCCCAATACAACTTGATTTTGGCCACTCTGCACTGAGCAAAATGACTAGAAGGAAAACCTCACCTCAAAAGAAAGAATCAGAAACAGCCC
Organism: Nyctereutes procyonoides; assembly: GCF_905146905.1. Taxonomy (NCBI): domain Eukaryota; kingdom Metazoa; phylum Chordata; class Mammalia; order Carnivora; family Canidae; genus Nyctereutes; species Nyctereutes procyonoides. The sequence goes on from NW_026575146.1 coordinate 26,679,529, forward strand.
TCTCTCCCACAGAGTTACAAAATCTGGATTACAATTCAATGTCAGAAAGCCAATTCAGCAGCACTATTACACAGCTACTGGTGGCTCTAGAAAAAAGCATTAAGGACTCACAAGGCTTCATGACAGCAGAATTTAGATCCGATCAGGCAGAAATTAAAAATCAATTGAATGAGATGCAATCCAAACTAGAAGTCCTAACGACGAGGGTTAACAAGGTGGAAGAACGAGTGAGTGACATAGAAGACAAGTTAATGGCAAAGAGGGAAACTGAGGAAAAAAGAGACAGACAATTAAAAGACCATGAAGACAGATTAAGGGAAATAAATGACAGCCTAAGGAAGAAAAACCTACGTTTAATTGGGGTTCCCGAGGGCGCCGAAAGGGCCAGAGGGCCAGAATATGTATTTGAACAAATCATACCTGAAAACTTTCCCAATCTGGGAAGGGAAACAGGCATTCAGATCCAGGAAATAGAGAGATCCCCCCCTAAAATCAATAATAACTGTTCAACACCTCGACATTTAATAGTGAAGCTTGCAAATTCCAAAGATAAAGAGAAGATCCTTAAAGCAGCAAGAGACAAGAAGTCCCTGACTTTCATGGGGAGGAATATTAGGGTAACAGCAGACCTCTCCACAGAGACGTGGCAGGCCAGAAAGGGCTGGCAGGATATATTCAGGGTCCTAAATGAGAAGAACATGCAACCAAGAATACTTTATCCAGCAAGGCTCTCATTCAAAATGGAAGGAGAGATAAAGAGCTTCCAAGACAGGCAGGAACTGAAAGAATATGTGACCTCCAAACCAGCTCTGCAAGAAATTTTAAGGGGGCTCTTAAATACCCTTTAAGAAGAAGTTCAGTGGAACAATCCACAAAAACAAGGACTAAATAGATATCATGATGACACTAAACTCATATCTGTCAATAGTAACTCTGAACGTGAACGGGCTAAATGACCCCATCAAAAGGCGCAGGGTTTCAGACTGGATAAAAGCAGGACCCATCTATTTGCTGTCTACAAGAGACTCATTTTAGACAGAAGGACACCTACAACCTGAAAATAAAAGGTTGGAGAACCATTTACCATTCAAATGGTTCTCAAAAGAAAGGGGTAGCCATCCTTATATCAGATAAACTAAAATTTACCCCGAACACTGTAGTGAGAGACAAGAGACGAAGAGGGACACTATATCATACTTAAAGGATCTATCCAGCAAGAGGACTTAACAATCCTTAATATATATGCCCCGAATGTGGGAGCTGCCAAATACTTAAACGAATTATTATCCAAAGTGAAGAAATACTTAGATAATAATACACTTATACTTGGTGACTTCAATCTAGCTCTTTCTACCCTCGATAGGTCTTCTAAGCACAACATCTCCAAAGAAACGAGAGCTTTAAATGATACACTGGACCAGATGGATTTCACAGATATCTACAGAACTTTGCATCCAAACTCAACTGAATACACATTCTTCTCAAGTGCACATGGAATTTTCTCCAGAATAGACCACATACTGGGTCACAAATCGGGTCTGAACCGATACCAAAAGATTGGAATCGTCCCCTGCATATTCTCAGACCATAACGCCTTGAAATTAGAACTCAATCACAACAAGAAGTTTGGAAGGACATCAAACACGTGGAGGTTAAGGACCATCCTGCTAAAAGATAAAAGGGTCAACCAGGAAATTAAGGAAGAATTAAAAAGATTCATGGAAACTAATGAGAATGAAGATACAACCGTTCAAAATCTTTGGGATGCAGCAAAAGCAGTCCTGAGGGGGAAATACATCGCAATACAAGCATCCATTCAAAAACTGGAGAGAACTCAAATACAAAAGCTAACCTTACACATAAAGGAGCTAGAGAAAAAACAGGAAATGGACCCGACGCCCAGCAGAAGAAGAGAGTTAATTAAAATTCGAGCAGAAATCAACGAAATTGAGACCAGAAGAACTGTGGAACAGATCAATAGAACCAGGAGTTGGTTCTTTGAAAGAATTAATAAGATAGATAAACCATTAGCCAACCTTATTAAAAAGAACAGAGAGAAGACTCAAATTAATAAAATCATGAATGAGAAAGGAGAGATCACTACCAACACCAAGGAAATACAAACGATTTTAAAAACATATTATGAACAGCTCTACGCCAATAAATTAGGCAATCTAGAAGAAATGGACGCATTCCTGGAAAGCCACAAACTACCAAAACTGGAACAGGAAGAAATAGAAAACCTGAACAGGCCATTAACCAGGGAGGAAATTGAAGCAGTCATCAAAAACCTCCCAAGACACAAGAGTCCAGGGCCAGATGGCTTCCCAGGGGAATTCTATCAAACGCTTAAAGAAGAAATCATACTATTCTACTAAAGCTGTTTGGAAAGATAGAAAGAGATGGAGTACTTCCAAATTCATTCTATGAGGCCAGCATCACCTTAATTCCAAAACCAGACAAAGACCCCACCAAAAAGGAGAATTACAGACCAATATCCCTGATGAACGTGGATGCAAAAATTCTCAACAAGATACTAGCCAATAGGATCCAACAACACATTAAGAAAATTATTCACCATGACCAAGTAGGATTTATTCCCGGGACACAAGGCTGGTTCAACACCGTAAAACAATCAATGTGATTCATCATATCAGCAAGAGAAAAACCAAGAACCATATGACCCTCTCATTAGATGCAGAGAAAGCATTTGACAAAATACAGCATCCATTCCTGATCAAAACTCTTCAGAGTGTAGGGATAGAGGGAACTTTCCTCGACATCTTAAAAGCCATCTACGAAAAGCCCACAGCAAATATCATTCTCAATGGGGAAGCACTGGGAGCCTTTCCCCTAAGATCAGGAACAAGACAGGGATGTCCACTCTCACCACTGCTATTCAACATAGTATTGGAAGTCCTAGCCTCAGCAATCAGACAACAAAAAGACATTAAAGGCATTCAAATTGGCAAAGAAAAAGTCAAACTCTCCCTCTTCGCCGATGACATGATACTCTACATAGAAAACCCAAAAGCCTCCACCCCAAGATTGCTAGAACTCATACAGCAATTTGGTAGCGTGGCAGGATACAAAATCAATGACCAGAAATCAGTGACATTTCTATACACTAACAATGAGACTGAAGAAAGAGAAATTAAGGAGTCAATCCCATTTACAATTGCACCCAAAAGCATAAGATACCTAGGAATAAACCTAACCAAAGAGGTAAAGGATCTATACCCTAAAAACTATAGAACACTTCTGAAAGAAACTGAGGAAGACACAAAGAGATGGAAAAATATTCCATGCTCATGGATTGGCAGAATTAATATTGTGAAAAGGTCAATGTTACCCAGGGCAATTTACACGTTTAATGCAATCCCTATCAAAATACCATGGACTTTCTTCAGAGTTAGAACAAATTATTTTAAGATTTGTGTGGAATCAGAAAAGACCCCGAATAGCCAGGGGAATTTTAAAAAAGAAAACCATATCTGGGGGCATCACAATGCCAGATTTCAGGTTGTACTACAAAGCTGTGGTCATCAAGACAGTGTGATACTGGCACAAAAACAGACACATAGATCAATGGAACAGAATAGAGAACCCAGAAGTGGACCCTGAACTTTATGGTCAACTAATATTCGATAAAGGAGGAAAGACTATCCACTGGAAGAAAGACAGTCTCTTCAATAAATGGTGCTGGGAAAATTGGACATCCACATGCAGAAGAATGAAACTAGACCACTCTCTTGCACCATACACAAAGATAAACTCAAAATGGATGAAAGATCTAAATGTGAGACAAGATTCCATCAAAATCCTAGAGGAGAACACAGGCAACACCCTTTTTGAACTTGGCCACAGTAACTTCTTGCAAGATACAGCCATGAAAGCAAAAGAAACAAAAGCAAAAATGAACTATTGGGACTTCATCAAGATAAGAAGCTTTTGCACAGCAAAGGATACAGTCAACAGAACTAAAAGACAACCTACAGAATGGGAGAAGATATTTGCAAATAACATAGCAGATAAAGGGCTAGTTTCCAAAATCTATAAAGAACTTATTAAACTCAACAGCAAAGAAACAAACAATCCAATCATGAAATGGGCAAAAGACATGAAGAGAAATCTCACAGAGGAAGACATCAACATGGCCAACATGCACATGAGAAAATGCTCTGCATCACTTGCCATCAGGGAAATACAAATCAAAACCACGATGAGATACCACCTCACACCAGTGAGAATGGGGAAAATTAACAAGGCAGGAAACAACAAATGTTGGAGAGGATGCAGAGAAAAGGGAACCCTCTTACACTGTTGGTGGGAATGTGAACTGGTGCAGCCACTCTGGAAAACTGTGTGGAGGTTCCTCAAAGAGTTAAAAATAGACCTGCCCTATGACCCAGCAATTGCACTGTTAGGGATTTACCCCGAAGATTCAGATGCAATGAAACGCCGGGACACCTGCACCCCGATGTTTCTAGCAGCCATGTCCACAATAGCCAAACTGTGGAAGGAGCCTCGGTGTCCATCGGAAGATGAATGGATACAGAAGATGTGGTTTATGTATACAATGGAATATTACTCAGCCATTAGAAACGACAAATACCCACCATTTGCTTCAACGTGGATGGAAATGGAGGGTATTATGCTGAGTGAAGTAAGTCAATCGGAGTAAGACAAACAGTGTATGTTCTCATTCATTTGGGGAATATGAATAATAGTGAAAGGGAATATAAGGGAAGGGAGAAGAAATGTGTGGGAAATATCAGAAAGGGACACAGAACATAAAGACTCCTAACTCTGGGAAACGAACTAGAGGTGGTGGAACGGGAGGAGGGCGGGGGGTGGGGGTGAGTGGGTGACGGGCACTGAGGGGGACACTTGACGGGATGAGCACTGGGTGTTATTCTGTATGTTGGTAAATTGAACACCAATAAAAATTAATTTATTAAAAAAAAAGACCATCAAAAAAAATTACAAGATAAGGGCACCTGGGTGGCTCAATCAGTTAAGCGTTTGCCTTTGGCTTACATCATGATTCCGGGGTCCTAGGATACAGCCTGCATTTGGCTTCTTGCTCAATAGGGATTCTGCCCCTCCCTCTGCTTGTGCTGTCAATCTCTCTCTTTTTCTCTCTCTCTCAAACAAATCTTTTTTAAAAATACAAGATAAAAATAAATGGAAATAAATATGAAATTCTATTTTTATATAAAAATATCTGAGGGGCACCTGGATGGTTCAGTGGTTGAATGTCTGCCTTTGGCTTAGGTTGTGATCTTGGAGTCCTGGGATCGAGTTCCACATCAGGCTCCCCATAGGGAGCCTGCTTCTTCCTCTGCCTATGTTTCTGCCTCTCTATGTCTCTCATGAACAAATAAATGAAATTAAAAATATATATATCCAAGGGATTAATATGGGTAAGAACTGAGTATTTGTAGTTAGAATGAAAAAGATTCAGGTGGTTTCAACCTGACATGAAATTCAAAGTGAGTTTGTGATATGGTTCCTAATATAGTATAACTAATAGGAAATAATTTCAAATATTTGAAATATGATGTCATCATCATGGACAAAGATGAAACAGCAAGTCTACTACTACATTTGTTAGAAGTACCTAATCTCAAAAGGACTATAGACAATAAGGGTATCCAGAGCTGAGAGAGTAAGAAGGTGAAGAGTCTGGAATCCATTTGTAAGGGAAGACAAATTCATACATATTTACCTTGGAATAAAGAAAATTAAAAGAGATAATGAAAATAATTTATTTTAAATATGACAGGTAGAAGGTTTTTCTGCCTAAAAGGCATAAAAACAAACAACTGGTGAAAGGATGCAGCATTTGGTGGGGATGAGTGCTCCTGAAATATGATGCTAAATTAATATTGAGGTATTCACTGAGAAGGAAGGATATTAACCATGGTTATGTGATTTCTGTATATGGAATCTCAAAAAGCATGACACAGAATGGTGAGTAATGGAATATAAGATGGGGAGTCTTAGGTAATCTTTATGGTCTCTTTCAACTCTACACTTAGAAATATTAAGAGGTAATTTTCTTTTTTTAAAGAAAGGTAGCATAAATAAAACAAATATAAAGTCACTGAAAGATAACTGTTATGAAAGACTATGCATTTCGAGGTTTTTAAATCACTGTTCTGCCTTTTATCAGGCAAATAGCTTACTTTTTTAATTCATTAATAAAAAAGGTAAAGTATTTAGCTTATAAGTTTAATTATTAAATGTTATTCCTTTTTAAATGTAGCATGCCTTAAATAATTTAGTTTATTGTAGAAATATGATTCATGACAAAAATATTTGTTATAAAATTTAATATGTGCATAAATCATATACATATAAAATATATTTTCAAGAGATCGATTTAAGATAAAATCACCTAAGCTCTCTATAGAAAATAAGTTCAAGTACAAAAACTATTCTTTGCATTTAAAATATTATTTTAATACTTTTAGTAAAAAGACTTACCTCCTCCTATTAAATAAGCAATTCACTATAAACTTTACTATCACATATATTCCTATAAATGCATATTAAGTTACATTTTTCCTATAAGTATTTGGAAAATTTCAGCTAATATTTCATTAAAGTTTTCAATCTCTCATTGATCTACTGAAACCAAACAAGGTTTGCCCAGATTTTTGTCTAAACTTCCACTGAAATACATAGTTTCTTCACATGGCATAGAGATAGTAAGATAATTAACTTTGCTGATCAAGGCACCATTCTTATTTGCCATTCCATAAACTTAAATTCCTATTTCATCTATATAGTCATCAAATAATCATTCTCAATGATCACTGAGTTTGATCATCCCTATATTTCAGAAAAATATACAAATATATAAAATTCCTCTAATGAATTCTAATGAAAAGGTTTTTTTAAAAAAGCCTTTAGTTTAAAAATAAAACTACTTTGAAATTCTAAACTTTTAATGTAAACATGCTTTATTATTTAATTCAAAAATTAAGTCTCAATAGGGAAATACAGAAACAGAAAGACTTATACCAACTCTAAAATTAGTGATTTTATTCAGTGTTCAGCATGTCAAATTTCAGCCTTGGATGAATCTAGCTCCGTAGTTCTCATTGTTAGTTCATTTTTAGCCAATAGCAGAATATTCTAATAATTGAATATGTACTTTAAGCATGATTATCTTCTTACTCATTCCACTATCAGAATTTGCTGCCGGGTCAGGTCAAGTGTTAATTGAATGTTGTGGCCATGCAAATGGAAAGCAAATTGCTCTATTGGGCAGCTTTTTGTAAATAGAAAAAATAATGTTAGTAATCATTTCACAGTACATGTAAATCAAACCATCATGCTATGCTGTATGCCTTAAAGTTATATACTGAAATATGTCAATTATTTCTCAATAAAACTGTAAAAAAAGAAAATATAATGCTTATAGCAATCCAGTGTCTGACTTAGCACTAGGTTTATGTACCTACCTATTATATGTGTAAGCCATAGTTGAGTCATTTTTCCAGTTTGAGCAACTTACTGGAGCTCAGAAAGTAAGAGTTACAAACCCAGATATTTTCAGTGCATACAAAGCTCCATCTACAAAACTATCCATTTTTTTTCCTAAAACCTTTTCCCCTCTCATCTTTAGATATGCAACAATAATAGCTTTTGAAGTAAAAACAAAACAAAACAAAAAATCTCCAGCAACAAACAACAACAAAACAACCTGGGTTACAATCTCACCTCATCTCCTAACTATATGTGTAAACTTGGACAAGCTACTTACTCTCAAAAATTCTGCTTCCTCACTAGCAAAATAAATGAGAAATTAAATAGATGATGTGTACTAAGCACTTAACACAGTGCCTGGAATATATAAACACTTTATTAATGTTAGCTATTATTTCATTATAATTATTAGCATATGTTTCTTCCAACATTCTGTATAAGTTTTAACAAATATATATTAGAATTCTCCCAGAGTTTAGGATAAAATGTAAATATATATTTAGAATAAATACTACAGTGACATAAATGCCTTCTACTTTTCTTATAGTTCAAGGATTTCTATAAATACATGAGGAGCCATATTAGGTATGATTATCTGTCTTTTACATGCGTGTAAATTAAAAATTAGAGAGCAGAGATCCTGAAAATAGAATTGTATAGCAAATATTCTTTCCATAGTACCATGCTACTATTCACTCTTAAGAAATAACTAAATTACATAAATTACATGTTTCCATTTATAAAATAATTTTGTTTGCCATTGGTAGCCAAGATCACTATAGGATAAAACACAAGAAAGGAAGAGTTCATAGAAAATCTTGCAAAGAATGTACCTGAAAGTTGTAAGTACATATATAAGAGAAGTAGTACATGTCAAGTAGGGTCAAAAGCATGGCCAAAAGCAAGGAAGAAGAAATGAGTGTCCTATATATAGAACATGCAATACATGCTCTCTTTCTTTTTTTTTTTAATTTTTATTTATTTATGATAGTCACAGAGAGAGAGAGAGAGAGGCAGAGACACAGGCAGAGGGAGAAGCAGGCTCCATGCACCGGGAGCCCGACGTGGGATTCGATCCCGGGTCTCCAGGATCGCGCCCTGGGCCAAAGGCAGGCACCAAACCGCTGCGCCACCCAGGGATCCCCCATGCTCTCTTTCTTTATCCCTTATTCCTTTATTTTTATTTTTTTAAAGATTTTATTGTATTCAGGAGAGACACAGAGAGAGAGGCAGAGACACAGGCAGAGGGAAAAGCAGGCTCCCTGCAAGGAGCCTGACGTGGGACTCGATTCTGGGACTCCAGGATCATGCCCAAGGTGAGGGCAGGCACTAAACCACTGAGCCACCCAGGGATCCCTCCCTTCTTCCTTTATTACTAGACACCATTTTCCATCCCTCCTTCATTCTTTCAACATCAAACATCATTTCCGTAGCATTTCATTGATAGCATGATCCTCCAAAAAAATGTCACTGCATTTCTTAGCTAATATATCCAAATTGTTATGAAACATCTTTGAAATTCAATTAACTGATGCAATTGTCTAGTGAGTTTCATCATTTTTGACATAGACTAAATTGAATGTATTTCAATGACATTGAATTTGAGATCACCTAATAACCATTAAAAAACTGCATTAAGGCAACAATTTAGTCATAATTCATTTCAGTTTGGAATGACCATTAAGCATTCTTGTTTAAACAAACAAAACAAAAACTATATTGCCAAAATAGAATAAAATTTGGGTGGCTGTTAACCTCATACAGATAGATCAAGGACCCTTTTTTCAATCAAATTGTGAAAAAGCCTTGGAGGATGATGGGCATAAAACAGTATCAAAGCCATGAATATTTATAGAGTAACATCTTTTAATCACGTATTCTGCTTAGTAAGCTTACTTGACCTTCTGGAACACTGGTGAAATAAATGATTACAAAGCCCGAAAACTGCACTAAAAAAAATTAGATTCAAGAAGTTCTAACTCCCACAAATTTAGTATAGTGCAGAAAACTCATTCCTGTAAGAATTTTTCTTCTGAAAAGCTGAAGGTTTGATTCTTTTAGTTTAGTAGACTAAATTCCTTATCTGAAGACTATAAAATTTTAAAATGTTGATGCTTTTACCATTTGTGAATTTTCAAACACTAGACATTTTTGAAGTTTATCCTAAGTCCAATTCATAATAGAGATATGTATGGATTCTTTATAACTGAAAAAAATAGAGCCTGTGTATTTGTGTATTTGAAGGCAGGCAGGTAGGGAGCAGTTAGAAGAAAGAACTGCAATGGTTAAGAAAGGGTAGAACTTTTGCCAATATATTTTTGTTTCAATAGGTGAATAGGGGAAATGTAGCAATAGGTCACTGGCAGTTGACAATCTATTTCTTCCTTTAATGTGTTTTGTTTTATAAAACTGGTATTGAGACTACTAGTAGTCATTCAGACCTTCTTCCATTCAGGTAGTTGAGCAACATCTTATTCTGCTAAGAAGCAGAGGTTATCTTTTTCTTGTTTTGTTTTTGTTTTATATGTCTTATAGTCAATTTCATCTATGTAGTGTTTGGTAAAGGAATAAGGACTTGTAATCTCATTATTAACCTTTACCAAAAGGAAGAACTGTAAAAAACTAGATGATCCAGTAATTCACAGGTGAAAGAAAAGGGGTAATACAATTTATATCTGTATCATCTACATCTATCTATATGGACACATACATTCAGTTTTTAGTAGTTTGTAGTGCCCACCATGTTTCTACAACCAAATAAATGACATAAAATATTTTATTAAATGCAGAATTATTTTTCCTCTTCTTCTTTAGATTCATTGCTTTGGTTTGTGTTTACCCTAAAGCAAACACTGAGATAAAGACTTGAATGTAGGTAACTTACTTGGCTGGTAATCAAGGCAGCATAAGTAAGAAAGTCGAGAAATTGAGGGAATAAAGAGAAAAACATCAACCAAGGGTTACATTAATTAGCTAATTAATCATCCTTGGAAGTGGGGCTCAACCCCACTAGAAACTCTATAAGGAACCATGGATACTGAGCTCCAGAATTGCCCTACCATGGGATGGGTAACTTATCTATTCACTTCTGAGTCCCACTGGTTAAGGTTTATCCTTGAGGGAGTTAAATCCCTGCTTATAGAAGATTACACTTGCCCTATGGATTGGTCTTCCTGGTGTCTGACTAGAAAAATCTGTGCCCTTGATACAAGAGCTTTCCTGTACAGGGAACTCTGCTGCAGAATGTATTAATTTGTATACTTGTACATTTATGAACTCATTCAACAATGCTTGTCTCTGAGATTACAAAATGTGTTATTTTTAAATTTTTTTATTTCAAATAACTCACAGGCTAGTGAAACATATAAAGCTAAGAAAGTATGTTACAACATAACACAAGCCCTGGGAATTTAAAGAAATGCCTTCATTGCCTAGGGATATCAAGAAAAACATCACATTACAGTTATTATTTGAAGTCAAAACGTAGGTCATATAATGCTATTCCTTTCTTATCATATTCTATTAATTAGCATATATATATATATATATATATATATATTTTTTTTTTTTTTTTTTACTTGTGCCTCATAAGGAGTCAAACTGTTCTGTACATGGAAAAGTACTCTGGCCTGGGAGCGAAGCTCACTTTGTCCTAATCCTAACTCTGACACCATGAATTGAAAGAGCATTAACCTCTGCAGATCTCAATCTTGTTCAATAAGAGCCTTTTCAAACTCTTCACTCTAATACACAGTCATGGTATAGAAAAACATAAAAATAAATAAAAAATAAGGTTGGACAGATGGATTATTTTCATATCCCTTAGTTATCCTGGATGGTCTGACAAATAAACTCCTGGAAATGTAAAGGTAAAGGTTGATGGCCTCACAAATGTAGCACATGAATGTTTTGCTAGAAGCTTTGATATTGAGGTCATGTTATTAAATATCAAAGGGCATTTAGGCTAAAGATATTTTGAAGAAAAATTAGTTTACCTCTCTCTATATTAAAAAATGTAATTTTACTTTTATTTTTCATATCACTTCTCTGCCTTGTGAAATTGGAACTATTTAATATATTGTTGGCATTTTTCATTTCTGTCCACAAATCCACATGCTAAATTAAATATCTATCTTTTGATAAGCCTGCTAATAGCTAGATTTAGAAATTATCACTAGATTTAATATTCTTTCAAAATTTATCTGTACAAAAAAAGTATTGATGAAATATTGATCCTCCCTTTCCTATTAATGAGACATGAATGCTAGCCAAACAAAAAACCAAAACCAGGGCACTGTTGTTTACACTTAAGTTTTTTTTTACTCAAAGTGAATCATTTTCTTGAATTTTAGCTCTTTGGTCTCTCATATTTTTAAATTTTAGTGATGAAATGTGTCAGGTATAAAGCATGATGTGTGTCTAGATATTAACAAGAAGTCAGAGAGAAGTTTTAGAATGGTTAGAATTAGATTTCCCAAAAGACTGCTTTCTTACAGTGGGTCAGCTATAAGGCAGCCAGCTTTCCTACAGAGGGCCCTGGTATTATCTCTGCTGCAGTTCTTGGCTGATAAAATTTGAATAATCCTCTCTTAAAAACTGTGTGGAGGCCTTTACCGTTAGTTTATGCATCCATACTAAAATAAAACATGGCTTGCTTCAGTGTTATCTTTTTAGGATGAGGAATTTGTTTACATAGAAAAATAAAAACTTCTTGAGAAATAAGTACTTGGTTCCTTTTAGTTGGTGAAAGCAAAGCTGTGGTACAATCATTGTTAAAAGTAAAAGCACTCATGAAGAAAAATAATAAAAGGAAAAAAAACAAGAGCCATGGCAGTATCACAACTACTCATAAAAAATTCTTTTTGAAAAATTCATTAGGGAATAAAAGATCCAAAGAGACTAACTTGACACATATTAAATAATAAGAACTGTGTGAAAGGAATTCCAAGCCTGTGTATAGATGCAGAGCAAAGTTAGGAAGTATATTTATGAAAAAAGAAAATTCAGGATAAAAGGACAAGAGTGTCATAAATACCTTAGCCATCTGTGCTCACTTCTTTGGTTGCATCCCTATCAGGGTTCTCATTTTGTCTACTACTCAGGAAACTCGCCTCAGAGATCAGGGTGGCTGATTATATTAGCTAAGGTTCTGTTATGTCCCTCTGTGTCCTAATCCCACAGTGGGTATCTGTGGTCAGAGTTGATCTTGGAAGTAGGTAGGGATTTGTATACATTTTGAGATTCACCCTCTGCTAACATGATGTACTTTATTTAAATAGAAGAATTCACACAACTAGTTTTGGAAAAGCAATGCTCCTGAGTAGAGAAAGTAGATTTATTTGGAGTCAATGAATGATGAATTTGTTCTCTGATACTGTGTCATTAGATTCACACACACCAAGAAAGGAAGCATCAGACGATCATTATGAAACTCAACTTGCTAGACTAAATTGTTTCACTTTGAGAAATCTCATTTCAAGCATAGCCCCACACCAGGTCAAAATGCATACAGTACAAGGAGCACACACACAAAAAGCAGTTAGATCTGCTATCCTGACCTTGATGGGGGCTGCCTCCAGCAGAATGCCTGATTAAATTCAGGTTTCAAAGACAGGCTCAAATGTAGTCACTTAACTCTTTGCTCTTGAAGTGGGGACAGTTGTAAGATCTGTTTCCAGGGAGGTTGGAGGATGGGAAGAACAATTCACCTCTGAAAAGGAAGCAGTGCTTTTTTCCCAGTTGACCCTAAGCTTAACAATGCCACATATATACTGATACTTCCTATTATCCCTTTGAAAAATCCTATATACACATAGGAATCGTAAATCTTTTTTGCCAAATGGATAATTTTATTTTCTAAAATTCTTAACTTAGCTATATTAGATTCCCTAAATTTAGACCCTAGAATTTTCCTTATCAAAGTAATGTTCTGCTCTTCAAGCCTCCAGGGATTTTTAACATCATTATTGCCACATTAATAGTGCAGTTTATCTGGTTTGCTATTCTATTTCTCAAATCAGATTTACAGTCTAGGAATATACTTTCAATAGCCATTGCAGAGTTTTCCTAAACAATTCAGGGCTAAAGGTAGATGTTCTTCTGATAAAAATAAGATTATATGATGATGTCTTCACATTTATTCTAACAAACTCTTTCACTCATTGTAGTCTGGTTTCTGCTTTCTTGTTCAACACACACACACACACACACACACACACACACACCCATCCTGTCTCTTTCTACTTAAACTGCTCTTATCTAAATCAACTATGATTTCTGCCAAAGCAAATATATACTACTCTCATTTAGGCTTTCTTGCCCTCTTAGCAACATTTAATTCCCTTCTCTTGAAACATTCTCTCTTCTTGGTCTTAATGACTTCATAGTCTCCCAGGATTAATCCATCTCCCATGAACTACTCTTCAGTATCCACCAACAGACTGATTGTTCTACTGTATCTGATATCTAAATATTTAAGTTTCCTAAACTCCATGATTTATTTCTCTATAAACTAGCCTTTGGTGATTTGATTATACTCATGATTTTAAAGTAAGCAAGAGAGAGGCACCTGGTGGCTGTTGATTGTCTAACTCTTGATTTCAGCTCAGGTCATGATCTCAAGGTTGTGGGATCGAGCCCTGAGGCTACATACTCTGTGCAGAGTCTGCTTCAGATTCTCTCCCTCTGCCCCAGGCTCTCCCCTCAACTTGTGCATGTTTTCTCTCTTTGCCTCAAATAAATAAAATCATTAAAATAAGAAAAACTCCAGTTTTTATATGTAAGGTGTTTGAAAGCCATAACTTCCTGACAACAAGAAAAAGCTGAACAAGCTGAAAATCAACTATTTTTCTTGAGCCTATTAGAAAATGGGTTCCAAGACAAATTGCCAACTCGAAATCTGGAGAGACAGATAATAATTTGGAGTCAATCCAGAAAATGATAGCCAAATGCTTACCTAAAACAGAAACTACTGGAGCAATAAAATAATAGTAATAATGAATGGTTATTTTGACGCATTGCTGGAGGCTTAATGTGGACTAACTTAAGAATGAGAAACTCCTAGGGGCCATAGTCTCAAAGGGACCAACACACTTTTATGAGTTTTACCTGCAGGAATCCCACAAGGTTCTCATGGTGAAGAATCAACAAAGATCCCTTTTTTGGCTCTAGCATAGGGTTGAAAAGAATAACCACTGTGAAATAGGTGTAAAGTGTACTCTATAACAAAGGCCTATTCTACAAGACAAAGAGTCTTATTCCTCTTGGAGAAAGAGCATTTCTCAATCTCCAGTCCCCTCTTGCCTTCTTGTCTCACTAAAGGGAAGAATGTTGGTAGAAAGAAATGTTTATGAAGATACAGTCCAGGGACACAGGCCCACTAAAGGACTAGGGTTTATTCATAACATTTTAAGTATTTCCCCTCACTAACACCTTACTACATCAGCAGGGCTCCAGTAAAATAACCGTGGATTAGAGAGGCAAGAAATACAAACCACAGACTCTTTAAGGAGAAGTATTCGAGGAAATCCAATTTCAAAAAAGAAGGTACAAACAATGGGGCACCTGGGTGGCTCAGTGGTTGAGTGTCTGCCTTTGGCTCAGGTCATGATCCCAGGGTCTTGAGATCATGTCACACATCAGGCTCCCTAAAGGGAGCCTGTTTCTCCCTTGCCTATGTCCCTGCCTCTCTCTGTGTGTCTCTCATGAATAAATAAATATTTAAAAAAAAGGAAGGTACAAACAAAAAACCTAGAAGAATCTGAAGCCCCTAAAGCTACCACAAACACTAAACACAGCCAAAGTTCTAGCCCAATTAACATAAAACTCATACTAAAGACCTATTTGCCTTAGTTCTTATTAACCAATACACCATGTCCCACTCTTAACAACAACAACAACAAAAATCACAAGATATGGTAAAAGATAAGAAAAAACACAATCTGAAGTAATCATATAAGCAGTAGGAACAGACTCAGAAATGACACCAATGTTATCAGATAGGAATTTAAAATAACTAATGGAAAAAGGAGAAAATATATAAGAACATATGGGAAAGCAACAAAATGGAAACCCTAAAAAAATAAAAAATAAATAACAGAAATTAGAAGCACTTTGACATAAAGAAGAATACTTGTGGTGGGCTCACCAATAGACTGGATACAGAGGAGGAAAGAATCAGGATGCTTGGAGATATATTAAAACCTCCCAAACTGAAAAGCAAAAATGAAAAAAAGAATGAAACAAAAATTAGAACATGGGATCCCTGGGTGGCGCAGCGGTTTAGCGCCTGCCTTTGGCCCAGGGCGCGATCCTGGAGACCCGGGATCGAATCCCACGTCGGGCTCCCAGTGCATGGAGCCTGCTTCTCCCTCTGCCTATGTCTCTGCCTCTCTCTCTCTCTCTGTGTGACTATCATAAATAAATAAAAATTAAAAAAAATTAGAACATCCAGGTGCTGTGAAACAATTACCAAAGGTATAACATTTATGTAATTGGATTACTAGAAGGAGAAGAGAGAATGGGATAGAAGAAATATTTGAAGAAACAATAGTCAAGAATTTTCCAAAATGACAGACACAAAACCACAGATCTAGAAATTCAGAGAACACCAACCAGGATAAATACCAAACATATACATCTAATCATAAAAGACTTAAACTGCATAAAACTAAAAGCAAAGAGAAAATCTAGAAATATGCTGGGGGAAGGAACAAGGAAATGGGAGGGCATCTTACCTATCCAGTAAAAAGGTAAAAATTGACAGCAGATTATTGCTAGAAACCATTCCAGCAAGAAAACAGAATAAATCTTTTAAAGTGTTGAAACAGAAACCCCCACCAATCTAGAATTATCTATACAGCAAAAATATTCTTCCAAAGTGAATAAAAAGTGAAGATTTTCTCAAAAAAAATCCCCATAGGAATTAATCACCAATAGATCTTCCCTGCAGAAAATGTTTTTAAAAAGGTTTTTCAAGCAGAATAAAATTATGTAGGTCAGGAAATTGAATCTGCTTGAAGAAAAGAAGAGCCTAAGAAGAAAAGGAATTACTAAAGGGCAATCAAATATTTTTTTATTCTTCTTTAAAAAAAGATTTATTTATTCATGAGAGAGACAGAGAGAGGCAAAGACATAGGCAAAGGGAGAGCAGGCTCCCTGAGGGGTGCCTGATATGGGACTCTATCTGAGGACCATGGGATCAGAACTTGAGCCAAAAGCAGATGCTCAACCACTGAGCCACCTAGGTGCCCCTATTTTTATTCTTAATTGCTCTAAAACATATTTTTAAGCAACAATAGTAAGAATGCATTTGGTGATTATAGCACATAGTTAAGTGAAATGAATGAAAGCAATGTCATTAGAGATAAGAGAGACTAGGAATAATGCTATAAAATGCTCTTAGTACATATGAAATGGTATATTATTTGAAAATGGTCTTAGATTAGTTAAAAATATATACTACATATTCTAGAGCAACTTCTAAAAAATTTAAAAAGATATATAATTACTAGGTAAAGAAAGAAGCAAAAATATAATCATATAAAATGGTTGAAACCAGAAGACAGAAAAATAAGGAGATAAATATAGAAAAAAATTAACAAATAGAAAAACAGTTGAAAACATAGTAGTTATTAATCCAACTATATTAGTAATCGCTTTAAATGTGAATGGTCAAAGTATATCAGTCACAATACAGAGACTTGCAGAGTAGTTTAAGAAAATAATAAAATTTAGGGATGCCTGCATGGCTCAGCAGTTGAGCATTTGCTTTCGGCTCAGGACGTGATTCCAGAGTTCCGGGATTGAGCCCCACATTGGACTCTGCATGGAGCCTGCTTCTCCCTCTGCCTATGTCTCTATCTTCTCTCTGTGTCTCTCATGAATAAATAAAATCTTAAAAAGAAAATAATAAAATCCAACTATATGTTGTCTTCAAGAAATCCACTTTAAATTAAAAAAGAAAAACCCAGGTAGGCTAAAAGTAAAAGGCTGGAGAAAAATATACCATGCTAACATGTGCCAAAAGAAAACAAGAATAAATATATTAACTTTAGATAAATCAGATTTCAGAACAGAGAATATTTTCAAAGATAAAGAAGATCATTACGTAATGACACAGGAGTCAATTCTCCAAGAAGACATAACAGTCACAGATGTGTATGCCCCTAATGAAAGAAAATCAAAATACAGAATGTAAAGAAAAAATGGACCAATTTGTTGTTACAGTCAAAGTCTTCAATACTCCGGTATCTGTAATTGATACATCAAGAAGGCAGAAAATCAGTAAGGATAAAGTTGACCTAAACAGCACTGTAAACCACTTGATCTAGTTGACGTTTATTGAATTCCCATCCAATAAAAACAAAATACATATTCCTCTCAAATTCACATAGAAAATTCACCAAGATATGTCACATTCTGATCCAAAAAACACATACTCAACTTCAAAAACAGAAATCATACATAAAAAACAGAACAAAGTATATTCTCAGACCACATGGATTTAAATTAGAAATCAGTAAGATAAAATAATTGGGAAAATTTTGAGATTAAACAAGGTAATTAATTCCCCATAATGCATGGGTCAAAGAGGTATTCTCAAAAGAAGTTTTTAAAAATATGTTTGTTGGTTAGTGAAAATAAAACTTATCAAAACTTTTCAAATATAGCATAAACTATCTTCAGAGAAAGAAAAATAGCACTAAGTAGATATATTAGAAAAAAAGAAAGATCTAATGTCAGTTATCTAAACTTCTACCTAGGAACTAGAGAAAGAAAAGCAAAATAAACCTAAATCAAGCATAATAAGTAAGGAGTAGCGGAAGGGTGGAAGTAGGAAGAGGAAAAAGAAGACGACAAATTACTAATATCAGAAATGAAAGATCATAACTACTGATTCTATGGACACTAAAAGAACAAAAAATGAATATTACAAACAACTCTCTGAGCCCTCAAATTTGATAATCTGATCATTTGAAAATCTAGATGAAATGGATCTATTTCTTGTAAGACACAATCTACCAAAACTCAAAGATAATTTCAATAGTCCTATATCTATTAAGTAATATGTATCCATAATTAATAACCTTAGAAAAGAGAAAGCAACAGGTCTAGATGGTTTTATGGTGAATTCTAACAAAATATTTTAGGACCTAATGGTACTAAATCTACAATTTCTCCCCAATACAAGGAAAATCCACACCTCAGTGTTAACTGTAAAGTTCAAATTTATATCTACAATCAAGATATTTCCTGAGCTTATATACAGATATATATATCCAATTGCCTACTTTACATATTTTCTATTATGTCTCATACATATCTCAAACTTAATGTCCAAAACCCACTTTTCAAAAATATTCCACCCCTCTCTAAGCCACTCTCTCAACTTCTGCTGGGTCTTTCCAAATATATAATGTCAATTCTAGAAACCTAGAAATTCATAATTGATCCTCCATGTAAATAATTTCTACATCAAATCTGAGGGTAAATCCTGTGACTTTTATCTCCATTAGACACCTTAAAACCATGTATCACTCCATCTCAGTCTGTCTAGCTGGGATTATCATCATCACTCTCTTTGGCCTACTTGTCAGTATACTGATTGGTGTTTCTCCTTCCTCTCCTGTTTCTCTAACAATATATTCTCTATGCTGCAACAAGAGGACTTATCTTTAAACATAAATCAGACCTTGTCATTCCCCAACTTATAATGATTCAATAATTCTTCTCATTAAACTTAGATCAAAATTCAATATTTTACTATGACCTTCAAAGTCCTGAATAATTTAGCTCCTATTTCTGTCTACCTCTTATATTTTACTGGACTCCAGCCATAATAGTCTTCTTTCAGATCCTGAATACCTCAAGACCTCTATACATTTAAGCTTTTTTGCACCCAAACTTGATTCACTCTTCTCCATATAACTAAACTTTCTTCATGCTTCAAACTTTAGCTTAAAGTGCAATTTCTCAATGGAAGTCTTCCCTTACCATCATTTTTAAAAACATTTTGGGCTATAAATCTTTCAGCAACTTATCCTTGAAGTCATGGATCACAAATCACAGTTACTTCGTTTCCTCATGTTGTGTGTTTCCTCCAATAGCATTTAAACTCCCAGAGTAAGAACAATATTGCATATTGCCAGTCTCTAGCACAGTAGATGGCACAGCAGTTTGAAAATATATTTGTTGAATCAGTTAATTTGACCAAGAGATTATATATCAACCTTATTTGTTTTATAGTGTCAACGAGAAACAAAATAAAAAATCTGTCCAGTTCAAAATTCCCAGTTCTACAAATATCTGCTTGGTATAGTTTTTGCATCAACTGCTTGGTAAAAGATCAACGGATTACCAAAAATGTAGGAAAAGAGCTTATATTTAAATTTGGCCAGTATATAGCCAGACATTATTGCTGCCCTTAAAAGAATTATTTACATTGTACCCAGTGAAACGTGATTAATGTTCATAAAGGAACTTTAGAGAAAGATCAGCAGTAGGCATGTCTGGATCTTCCTTTAGTGTGAAGAGCATGTTTAACCCTCTTAACTCATTTCAAACTCTAAATTAACACATTATAATAGAGCATAAGTTCTGGTGTCAGATCTTCGCCCACTTACTGGCCATGTGATTTTAGGCACATTACTTAATTACTGATCCTTAGTTCTCACATCTATGAAATGGGGTTAACAATAACATTCCCAATGTTATTTATTTTCCATTATCTTCATTCTTTTCATATTTAATGTATCAGTGTTTAGAAAAATCAATAGCCAGTGTCCATTAATCTTCAGGAAATAGAAGTATACTAGTTCCCCAAATCCTGCTTATATTAAGGATAATCCTATGTAAACATTAAGAATTTAAAGTCACGTTTTAGCCACAATTTTCTACTATAGTTTTGAGTAACTCCTTCCCTTAAAGACAAGATTATTCTTCTTACTCCTCCTCCTTCCTTTCTTCCAACTACTTCCCATTTAGTTTGCTATGTAATTTTCCTTCCTCAAATTTAATAATACTGATCTTATATTTTTAAATCAACATTCCCCAAGTTGTTTTGTTTTCATTCTATACTTAAAAGCTCACTATGTTAGTTTTTCATTGCTTAATAACAAATTAGCACAAAGCTAATAGCTAGAAACAATACACATTTATTATCTCATATCTTCCACTGGTCAGGAGTCCAGGTATGGTTTAGCTGTCTCTTAAGCTCAGAGTCTCACATAATGGATCCAGGCACTGGCTGGCTGAGCTCCTTCTGCAGTCCTCTTGCAAGGCTAACACAATTATTGGCAGAATCCAAGTTAATTATGACTATAGGACAAGGATCCTCATTTTCTTGTTGGCTACTGGCTATCAGATATTCCTCTCCATATGCAGACCACACTATGTCTACTTTATTTTCTTAATATTTTATTTATTCATGAGAGACACAGAAAGAGAGAGAGACAGAGACACAGGCAGAGGGAGAAGCAGGCTCCATGCAGGGAGCTGGACGCAGGACTCAATCCTGGGTCTCCAGGACCACGCCCTGGGCTGAAGGCGGCGCTAAGCCGCTGTGCCACCCAGGCTGCCCTATACTTTCTTTCAGGCCACCAGGAGAACAGCTCTCTGAAACTTCACACCCTTTAAAGGATTCCTCTGATAAAATCAGGCCCACCTGGGATAATCTCCCTTTTGATTAACTCAAAGTCAAGTAATTAATGACCTAATCAAAGAAGTAATTAATACCTGATCATATTTATTAGAGCCATCCATATTCAAGGAGGTAGAATTATATAAGGCATATAAAGCAAGGCACAAGTATCCTGGAGGGACAAGTTACAATTCTGCCTACTACACTCACTGCAAATCTGTTTCTGTTCCTAAATTCTTACTTGATTCACTTTTGATTACATAGACTTAATTGATGTGTAGTTACTTTAAGATCATAGACTATAGTCCCTGAGTTCTTTCTTCTCTGAGAATGTCAGGAAAATGCTGCTTTTACTATAAACTATATTTTTTAGGTCATTTTTGCTTTTCCTCAGAATTTTATAGGCTTTCTAGGTGGTACTGAAAGTCATTGCAGAGAAATTTTTGATATTTATGATTTCCTGTTTTCCAGCCATTGCAGGAGACAGAAATTTTTCTTCCTTCCTAGATGTCTGGAAAAGTCTCTGAACACCATAAATTTCTAGGATTATTCTAATATGTCTTAATTTGGGGGAAATTTTTCTCTTTTATATCTCTAAATAGTTTTCTTGTCCATTAACTAGATTCTCTACTTCAGGGTCAGCACTGTCCTTATATGAGATTATCCTTGGCCTCCAAATCACTCATTTTCTGTAACTTGAAATCTTTTTTTTTTGTCATTGAATTTATTATCTTAAGTATTTCACCCAAGGAAGAAATACAACATTTTACCCTTTCACCTATCTCTTGTTTCTAATTTAGTTATTAGAGCTCTAAATGTTGATATAGGGGATCCCTGGGTGGCTCAGCGGTTTGGTGCCTGCCTTCGGGCCAGAGCGTGATCCTGGAGACCCGGGATCGAGTCCCACGTCAGGCTTCCTGCATGGAGTCTGCTTCTCCATCTGCCTGTGTCTCTGCCTCTCAATCTCTCTCTCTCTCTCTCTGTCTCTCATGAATAAATGAATAAAATCTTAAAAATAAGTAAAGTTTTTTTTAAAAGATTTATTTATTTTAAGATTTTATTTATTTTATTTAAGATTTATTTATTTATTTGAGAGAGAGAGCACGTGCACATGCATGAGCAGGGGGAGGGGCAGAGAGAGAGGGAAAGAAGATGACTCCCTGCTCAGGCACAGCCCTATGCAGGACTCAATCTCAGGACCCTGAGATTATGATCTGAACTGAAATCAAGAGTTGAACACTTAACCAACTGAGCCACCCAGGTGCCCCTGTCAATCTTGATGTTTTGAACTTGATTATTTTTACTAGTTTGAAATTTCCTTTTTCATTTTATTCTCTTGTTTGGTGCCTTGTCTTTGAACCTGTTATCTTACAAATTTTGTATTTTTTTTATTAAGTTCTGTATAGCTCAAAAAATACTTGGATAGTTTCCTTCCCTTCCTTAAACAATATATTTTCTTGACTGGGTACTTCATGTGTTGTGAATTGCTATATTGTTTTTCCCAATATTTTGCTATATGTTTGTTTGGTTGCTGAACACTTTTTAGAATCCTGCCATCAGAGGTAAAATACAGAAGAAAGCTGTATGGACCAGAGCATATGGTTGGTGAAGGTTTGTGATAGCTGCAGCCTCAGCTGGATGAGGCAACCATAGAAATGGAAGAAGTTTTTCAGAACTCATGTCTGGGATCGCCGAGACACAATGCAGAGAGTTAAGTGGCAGGAAAACAGGTGGATACAATAACTGGCAGCTTGACATGTGCATGCAGAGAAGGGTGTTGCTTCGGTGCCCAGGCAGTAGAGACTGCATGGGTGTGCTATGTATTGTTCTCTTTATCCTTTATAAGGAATGAGCATTTCAACATTTAATATCTTTTTAAAGGGAGTGCTAGGTCTGGGTGTCATATGTAAGTTATGAATCACTAAATTCTGCACCTGAAACCAATTTCACTATATATGTTAACTAACTGGAATTTAAATAAAAACTTGAAATTAAGAAAAAGACACGGCCTATAAAGGGAGTGCTCAGAGAGCCATAGGTACTTCTCAGGGTTGAGAGGTTTTATATATGAGTGTTCTGCCAACAGGAGAATTGCTCAGATGCCAGAGGAGTCATTGTATCACTAGTATTTTAAAGTCTAGCTATTATGGCTGGTATTGTGTTGCCTTTCAAAATATATTGAAGCTCTAACCCTCAGTACTTCAGGATATAGGATCATTGCAGATATAAATTAGTTAAGACGAGGTCATACTTGAGTAGGTTGGGCTTCTATTCCAACATAACTAGTGTCCTTACAAAGATGCCATGTGAGGACACCGACTAACAAGAAGAACATCATACAGTGATAGGCAGAGTTGGAGTTGTTCTGTTGCATGCCAAACAGTGCCAAAGGTTGCCAGCAAAACACTAGGAAGTAGGAAAAGGTAAGGAAGGACTCCTCTACAGTTTTCAGAGGGGACATGGTTGTTTTGCCAACTTACATATGACACCCAGACCTAGCACTCCCTTTAAAAAGATATTAAATGTTGAAATGCTCATTCCTTATAAAGGATAAAGAGAACAATACATAGCACACCCATGTATATGTTAACTAGGTTAAGAAAGAAAAAATATTATTACTTTGAAGGCTTTTATTTATCCCTTCAAAGCCAGTTATTGTCTTACCTCCTTAGATGAAACAACTATACTAAATTCGTGGTTTTATAACATTGTTATTTACTTTTGCATGTTTTTTGAGGTCTGCATCACTTCAATTGTGTGGTATGTATTCTCCTTGTTTCTTTTTCTTGAGACTTACATTTTTTGCAGATTCAGCCTTACTGATAGATGTAGCTCTAGTTTATTTTTTTAATTATGTATTACGTATTTCTACTATGTGTTCCATATGTGAATACAGCAAAAACCATTTATTCATTTGACTGTTGAAAGATTAATAGGTTGATTTCCAAAGATCTTTTCTTTTTAAACATTATTGCTTTAAAGGTTATATATATATGTGCGTGTGTGTGTGTGTGTGTGTATATATATATATTATATATCTTTTAGTGTATGCATGAGAATTGAAGCAATGTCATAAGAATGATCATGTTGTGCCCAAGATCACGAATCCGAGAAACCGTCAAGGAGCTGACACCGATGCAATCACACGAGGGTTTATTTACAAGCTCAAGCCTGGGTCCAAGTATACCTGACGCAGCGGAGCAGGGACTTGGACCCCAAGACTAAGAGGCCTAGCAACTTTATAGGGGCCAGTGGCCAATGGGATACACAGAAAGTGCAGCCCAAAATAGAGTCAGTCCTGCTCTGCTTGTCCTGGGGTAGGGGATTTTGTTAAATTTTCTGGGTCCCACAGATCATGCATAATTTCACAAGGTTATTCCAACTTGTTTTCTAAGTAGTTGCACTAGGGTATAATGATTTTGGTTGTTCTGCATCATTACCACCAGTTAGTATTTTCTAACCTTTTAATATCGGTCCCTCTGTTGAATGTTAAGTGTTATTTCATTGTAGTCTTATTTTGTATTTACTACGCCAGTAACAGTGTTTCTCCTTTGGAAAGTGCATGCTCAAGTCTTTTGCCTATTTTTATCATATTGTTCACCTTTATCTTATTGATTTCTTGATTCTTTTATGTTTTTAAAACTTATCCTTTGTCAGATATATTAGTTGCATTTTCTTCTAATTTCTGGATTGTCTTTTCATTCAATTTATGATGCTTCTTTAATTAACACAAGTTCTTACCTTTAATGTCACTAAAGTTATCAACCTTTTTCTTTACAGGGTTTCTGCTTTGTGTGTGTGTGTGTGTGTGTGTGTGCGCGCGTGCATGTAGGTATTTAAGAAAATTTTCATTACCTTAAAACATACAGATGGTTAACAGACACATAAAAAGATGCTCAACATTATTCATCATCAGGGAAATACAAATCAAAACTACAATGACAGATCACCTTATACCATTCAGAATGACTAAAAGTAACACAGGAAACAACAGGTGTTGACAAGAATGTGGAGAAAGAGGTACTCTCCTACACTGTTGGTAGGAATGCAAACTGATCCAGCCACTCTGGAAAACACTATGACAGTTTCTTAAGAAGTTAAAAATAGAACTACCCTTTGATCCAGCAATTGAACTATTAGATATTTATACAAAGGATACAAAAACATTGATAAGAAGTGATGTACGCACCCTAATGTTTATAGCAGCATTATCAACGATAGCCAAATTATGGAAATAGCCCAAATGTCTATCGACTGATAAATGGATAAAGAAGATGGAATGGAATGGAAAGGAATATTACTTAGCCATACAAAAAAATGAAATCTTGGCATTTGAAATGACATGAGTGGTGCTAGAGAATATTATGCTAAGTGAAATAAGTCAGTCAGACAAAGGTAATACCATAGGATTTTACTCAGATGTAGAATTTAAGAAATAAAACAAATGAACACAGGGTGGAAAAAAAGGCAAACCAAGAAACAGACTCTAAACTATCGAGAATAAACTGATGGTTTCTGGAGGGGATGTGGGCAGGGATGGGGTAAATAGATGATGGGTCTTAAAGAGTGCACTAGTTGTGATGAGCACTGGGTATTGCATATAAGTGACGAATCATCAAAAATTTTATACCTGAAACTAATATTATAGTGTATGGTAACTAAATGGAATTTAAATAAAAAATTGGAGGTGAAAAAAGAGAAAACTTTCTTTACTTTGATGGCTTAAAAAAAATTCTTCCATATAGTTTTTATACAAGTTTATAGTTTGCCTCTTACATCTGGGTTCTTAAGACAACCTGTAACTGATTTTTGTACATGAAAAAGGTAGGATTCCAATTTCATTTTTCATTCCCTATAGATAATTATGTATCCTAATTTCATTTAATCAAAAATGTTTTTTCTACTAGTTTGCATAAATCAGATTACTATTTCTGTAATATATTTCTATGTTCTCATTTCACTAATTTGCCTATTCCTTCACCATTAACTCCTGAATTGATTACTATAGTAATAAAATAATTTATTGGTTATATGAAAAACCAAGTCTCCCCATATTGTCTACTTTCTGATTAAAATTGGTTATTCGTTGTCTTTTGCTCATCCACATAAATGTACAAGTACACACAAGTATACATACTTACATAGAAGCCTGTTAAGATTTTTATTAGAATTTCTTGAATCTACTAAAATAATATTGTGACTTCTAATCAATAAATATGATTAATATCTCCATTATTTAGTACTTTTTCAGTCTTTAAAATATTCTTAATATACAAGACATGCATAACTTCTCCTAAATCATTCCCAGTTACTTTATATTCTTTGTATTTTTATATTATAATTACTTGTTTTCTCAAGTACAGAAATGCAAATGATTTGTAGAAAATGAATTTCTTTATCCAAAAAGCTTTCTAAATTCTCTGACTTATCTGGTTAACTATATTTACATCACCATTTGATTTACCAATTACTAAGAAGAATGAGTTAAAATCTCCTACCAATGTCTTAACTGATTTAAACCTTCTCTCATCTGACTAGAAATACAAACTATTCTCATTTTTGTGGGATTCATCTACTGCTTTATCACCAGTGTTCTCATCTCGTTTTGCATCCCTAAACAATATAGTTTGGGTTTGCCTATTGTTGAAATTCATATAACTGTATTATAGACTATAATGTTATGTCTGCCTTCTCTTCTCAATTTACCTTTTGGTGTTATTCTTTTTTTTTTTTTTCCAATTGCTGTAATGCTATTTTGTTGTATGACTCTTCTATGATTTAAATAGTCACTGAAGTGTTAAGGATATTTTCTGGTTACCACAATACTGGGAATTCAGCCTACAACTAAGGATTAAAAACCAGCTTATTTTGCTTATTATCAATATAAGCTTTTTTTACACTTCCAGTTAGCATCAATGTTCAGAAGAGAGAAATTCTCTTTGGTTTTGGGGGGGTAGATTGCTATTTCTAATTTGTCCTTATACCAGGGTAGTCATTTGTGCTTGTAGCTGCATAGAGTCCTCTATTTGACTTCCTATCTATATTTTTATGTCCTATTCCCTGAGACCCACGAAACTTAATTTACGCAGTTTTTTAAATGCCTTCAAGACAAAAAGCAGTTTCAGTGTCTCACATATTTCTTTTAGTATGCACCTTCTTTTGGTCCTAGGCCTGAGTATTCCTTTATTCCTTGTCAGCAATCTGTTGCATTTAAGATGTCTTTTTTATAATATCCAAAGCTATAATTGCTTTTAGTAAGAGGCTCAACCTTGGTACATAGTTCACCATAATACAAGAAAGGAAGCAACTACACCTACACTTTTTTCAGTGTGTCCATTTAGCAATTTTGAAAATGGTTGAATTCTTTCATAGTCCTTCTATTGAGAAATACAGGCTACATCCTCACTCCCTGAATCTGAGCCCTGCAACTGCGTGAACAGTGTTTCAGGGTTTCAGACTCAGGCCTTAAAAAAACAGTAGCATGTACTTCTCATCTCTTGGGGAATCTGCTTTTTCAAGTTACATAGGTATGCAACTATTTACTTTGTGTCATTATTCCCACTAGTTGTCCTAGTACTCAATTATTTGCCCGAACTAGGCAAATCAAAGTTGTGGTCTAAACAATTATTCTACATGTTTAGTGTAACCTATCAGTGTAATAAGCACACAGCAAAGGATTTATAACATTTTCAGAGATATTAAGAGTATAATTAATAGTTTCATTTGCATTTAATATAAATAATAATGTTAAGCATATATTAAGTATCAAATATTAATAGTGTGATCATGCAAAATATATAATAAGAAATATGTAGAGATTTTTTTAAAGCACTCATATTGTGTGGAAAAATTATTCTAAAACATATAAAATGAAGGATAATTTGACATGAAATATATAAAAAAGGAAAATAATACTGACACTGTGATTCTCAGCTGTGACTCCAAAGTTGAATAACACAGAGTTTCAAAAAAACAGCCAGGCCCCATTAGTATCCAGGAGGCATACCAAGGAAGCATGATTGAGAAGAACTGGGTAAAACAGTGTTTCTCAACCTTGGCTTAACATTATAATCACTTATGAAGCTTTTAAAATACAAATTTCCAGACTGTATTCCAGACCAATTAAATCAGAATTTCTGGGGGTGGGATCGATGCATCAGTACTTTTAAAAGTCTCATCCTTTTTCAATGTGCAGCCAAGTTGAGAACTACTGGTCTAAAATATCTGACTGGTTGTATATACTATAATATGAATAAATATTTTTAAAAGCTAAAAATTATAATTATACTTTCATTTATTATCAATTCCATCTAAATTAATATAAAATTTGACTACAAATTCTTTAAGATTTTATTTATTTATTCATGAGACACAGAGAGAGAGGCAGAGACATAGGCAGAGGGAGAAGAGGCTCCCTGTGTAGAGCTTGATGCGGACTCTATCCCAGGACCTCTAGGATCACGAACTGAGTCAAAGACAGGCTCTCAACCACTAAGACACCCAGGTACCTCGACTATAAATTCTTTTAAGTACATTTTCCTAAGACTAACTAAATCCTCCTAGAAAGAGAAATTCAGTGATCTATAGAAATTTTTAAATGGTCTATTCAACCTGGAAAAACTAAGAATATTTTCCTAAGCAATACAGTAATCAACACTACTCAAGTATGGCTACTTGCCCGAGTAAATGAGCAAAATATTGAATTTATTTCATTTATTCATTTAAAAAAATGCTATTGATCATCTTTATATGTTAGCCATTGATTTAAATTCTGGAAACATAGCAGTGACAGAAATCAAAGATTGCTACTCCCATCACACTTATAATCTAATATAGAGATAAAAAATTTTAAAAATCACTCAAATATCTGTGTAATGAGGAGTCATAAAAGGAGCTATGAAGAAAGGATTCCTGGTGCTATACGATATCTTCTAGTAGAACTTAACAGAAGTGACCTATGTCAAACTTTTAAAAGTAGCAGCTTCCACCTCCTGTCTACTGGACCCTCGCTCTTGGAATCCAGCTATTATGATGTAATAAGGAAATCCAATCAGGACAGAGAAAGATCCACACAGAGAAAAACCAATGCCCCGGGCCACAGTCTCCACTGAACTCCAGCCAGCTGCAAATTGCCATTCATTTGCATGAGCAATCTGGAAAAGTAAATTGCACAGTCCCCTCTTTCTCCATTGTTGTGGGGTCAGGGAAGCCTTCTTGGAAAGCTTACTTCTAAAGACGGAATAGGTATTATGGAAATGTGCAAAGGACTCTGACAGAAAGGTCACTTACAGTAATAATCAATCTGCAAATCACAATATTTTATTTGAGCAATTGACTGTATTATGCACATATGATGAATATTTTCTTAAAATGTATTGAGTTAGAAAACAATGGGAAATCAAATACATTTTGTATAAAACATCATTATTAACAGGACACATAATAAAAGAAAAAGCAGTATAAGGTAAAAAAAGTGACTGATAAACATAAATAAAAGAAATTTTAAAAATCTACTGTAAATACAGCAAAAGCAGTCCTCAGAGGGAAATACATCACAAAACAACCATCCCTCAAAAAATTGGAAAAAACTCAAATACACAAGATAACCTTGCACCTAAAGGAACTGGAGAAAGAAGAGCAAATAAAATCTACACCGAGCAGAAGAGAGTTAATAAAGATTCGAGCAGAACTCAATGAAATAGAGACCAGAAGAACTGCAGAACAGATCAACAAAACCAGAAGTTGGTTCTTTGAAAGAACAATAAGATAGATAAACCATCAGCCAGCCTATTAAAAACAAAAGAGAAAAGACTCAAGTTAATAACATCACTAATGAAAAAGGAGAGATCATCACCAATACCGAGGAAATACAAACAATTTTAAAAACATATGATGACTAGCTATACGCCAATCAATTAGGCAATCTAGAGGAAATTGACCCATTTCTGGAAAACCACAAACGACCAAATTGGAACAGGAAGAAATAGAAAACCTGAACAGGCCAATAACCAGGGAGGAAACTGAAATAGTCATCAAAAACCTCCCAAGACACAAAAGTCCAGGGCCAGATGGCTTCCCTAGGGAATTCTATCAAAAGTCTAAAAAGGAAACAATACCTATTCTACTAAAGCTGTTCCGAAAGGAAGGGACGGAATACTTCCAAACTTGTTTCATGAGGACAGCATCACCTTAATTCCACACCAGACAAAGATCCCACCAAAAAGGAGAATTATATACCAATATCCCTGATGAACACAAATGCAAAAATTCTCAACAAGACAATAGCTAATAGGATCCAACAGTACATTAAAAAGATTATTCACCATGACCAAGTGGGATTTATCGCCGGGATGTAAGGCTAGTTCAACACTCGTAAAGCAATCAATGTGATTGATCATATCAGCAAGTAAAAAACAAGAACCATATGATCCTCTCAATAGATGCAGAGGAAGCATTTGACAAAATACAGCATCCATTCCTAATTTTTTAATTTTATTTATTTATTTATGTATGTATGTATTTATTTATTTATTTATTTATTTATTTATTTATTTATTTATGATAGTAGAGAGAGAGAGAGAGAGAGAGAGAGAGAGAGAGAGGCAGAGACACAGGCAGAGGGAGAAGCAGGCTCCATGCACCGGGAGCCTGACGTGGGATTCGATCCTGGGTCTCCAGGATCGCGCCCTGGGCCAAAGGCAGGCACCAAACCCTGCGCCATCCAGGGATCCCAACAGCATCCATTCCTGATCAAAACTCTGAAGAGTGTAGGGATAGAGGGAACATTCCTTGACATCTTAAAAGCCATCTATGAAAAGCCCACAGCAAATATCATTCTCAATGAGGAAACACTGGGAGCTTTTCCCCTAAGATCAGGAACAAGACAGGGATGTCCACTCTCACCACTGCTATTGACATAGTACTGGAAGTCTTAGCCTCAGCAATCAGACAACAAAAAGACATTAAAGGCATTCAAATTGGCAAAGAAGAAGTCAAACTCCCTCTTTGCAGATGACATGATACTGTATATAGAAAATCCAAAAGACGCCACCCCAAGATCGCTAGAACTCATACAGCAATTCGGCAATGTGGCAGGATACAAAATCAATGCCCAGAAATCAGTGGCATTTCTATACACTAACAATAAGACTGAAGAAAGAGAAATTAAGGAGTCAATCCCATTTACAATTGCACCCAAAAGCATAAGATACCTAGGAATAAACCTAACCAAAGAGGTAAAGGATCTATACCCTAAAAACTACAGAACACTTTGGAAAGAAATTGAGAAGACACAAAGAGATGGAAAAATATTCTGTGCTCGTGGACTGGCAGAATTAATATTGTGAAAATGTCAAAGCTACCCAGGGCAATTTACACATTTAATACAATTCCTATCCAATTACCATGGACTTTCTTCAGAGAGTTGGAACAAATCATCTTAAGATTTGTGTGGAATCAGAAAAGACCCCGAATAGCCAGGGGAATATTGAATAAGAAAGCCAGAGGCGGGGGCACCACAATGCCGGATTTCAAATTGTACTACAAAGCTGAGATCATCAAGACAGTGTGGTACTGGCACAAAAACAGACACATAGATCAATGGAACAGAATCCAGAATCCAGAAATGGGCCTTCAACTCTATGGTCAATTAATATTCGACAAAGGAGGAAAGACTATCCACTGGTAAAAGGACAGTCTCTTCAATAAATGGTGCTGGGAAAACTGGACAGCCACATGCAAAAGAATGAAACTGGACCATTCTCTTACACCATACACAAATATAAACTCAAAATGGATGAAATATCTAAATGTGAGACAAGAATCCATCAAAAAACCAGAGGAGAACACAGGCAACACCCTTTTTGAACTTGGCCACAGCAACTTCTTGCAAGATGCATCCATGAAGGCAAGGGAAACAAAAGCATAAATGAATTACTGGGACTTAATCAAGATAAAAAGCTTCTGCACAGCAAAAGAAACAGTCCACAAAACTAAAAGACAACCTACAGAATGGGTGAAGATATTTGCAAATGACACATCAGATAAAGGGCTTGTTTCCAAGATCTATAAAAAACTTATGAAACTCAACCTCAAAGAAACAAACAATCCAATCATGAAATGGGTAAAAAACATGAACAGAAATCTCACAGAGGAAGACATAGACATGGCCAATAAGCACATGAGAAAATGTTCCGCATCACTGTCCATCAGGGAACTACAAATCAAAACCGCAATGAGATCCCACCTCACACCAGTGAGAATGGGGAAAATTAACAAGACAGTAAACAACAAATGTTGGAGAGGATGTGGAGAAAGGGGAACCCTCTTGCACTGTTGGTGGGAATGTGAAATGGTGTAGGCACTCTGGAAAACTGTGTGGAGGTTCCTCAAAGAGTTAAAAATAGATCTGCCCTACGACCCAGCAATTGCACTGCTGGTGATTTACCCCAAATATACAGATGCAGTGAATCGCCAGGACACCTGCGATGTTTATAGCAGTAATGTCCACAATAGCCAAACTGTGGAAGGAGCCTCGGTGTCCATCGAAAGATGAATGAATAAAGAAAATGTGGTCTATATATATAATGGATTATTATTCAGCCATTAAAAACGACAAATATCCACCATTTGCTTAGAATTGGAGGGTATTATGCTGAGTGAAGTAAGTCAATAGGAGAAGGACAAACATTATATGGTCTCATTCATTTGGGGAATATAAAAAATAGTGAAAGGGAATAAAGGGGAAAGGAGAGAAAATGAGTGGGAAATATCAGTGAGGGTGACAGACCATGAGAGACTCCTCTAACTCTGGAAAACGAACAAGGGGTAGTGTAAAGGAAGGTGGGCGGGGGGATGGAGTGACTGGGTGACAGGCACTGAGGGGGCACTTGACGGGATGAGCACTGGGTGTTGTTTTTTTTTTTTTTAAGCACTGGGTGTTATACAATACGTTGGCATATCAAACTCCAATAAAAATATACAAAAAAATAAAATAAAAAATCTACTCTACAGTTTTCATATCCTACCACACTCATTAGAATATTATGTTCTTTTTTAAACCACAAGTAATTTTTTAAGGTCTAATAAAACTGTATGAGATCAGTAATTTTTTTCCTGTTTTTATTTATTTTTTAAATTTGGGATAGAGAAAGGGAAAGTATGAGCGAGGGGCAGAGACAAAGGGAGAAACAGGTTCTCTGCTGAACAGGGAGCCCCATGCAGAGTTCAATCCCAGGACCCCAGCATCCTGACCCAAGCAGAAGGCAGATGCCTAACCAACTGAGCCACCCAGGTGCTCCCTGCTTTTATTTTGAATTAAAAGGATAAAATGAGGAGTCTTCTCTCATCAATTTCTGTAAAATACTTGTATTGAGTTCAATCTTATGAATTCCAACACTCAAATACCCACGCGCACACTTAAATATTCAGCTTCAACCGACTGATTATGAATTATATTCACAATGCTCTGAGCATATCCTTGCATAAACATTCTGATGTAAAGGGGAGCTGGGAGATGCATGAAGCATCATCATTATATTCAGCTCTTTGCCTGCAATTTAGAAACAAATATATGTTGAAGTGTTTTCATGTTCATGCATTGCCCTCCTTTCTGGCACTTGTCAAGATATGATTCAAAACAGTGATACAGTATTAAGACTTAGAGAAAATCCTGACATATGATGGATTAAAGCATAGAATTAGTCAGACCTTATGATTTTCAGACAGCTTCTATAACTGCTTCTCTTTGATTCACTAGTGAGCTGAACTGAGCATGAATTTTCTCCTTTTCAACATTGCTCACATTCATGACCTACCAGTTCTTCTCTAGAAAGTCCAAGCCCTCTCCTAAGCCTCATTGAGGTCACCAACATCAGTAAGAAATTATGATTTTTTGACTTAAGTACACAGCTACACAGTAGTTCATGTTGTCCCCCGTTTTTAATGTGTCCCACTGGGTATTAATAGTGTTCAGATTTATTTTTCATAATTTAGATCCTGCCTTATGAAATATTAAAGCGCTTATTAATGTTTAGAAAAGTGGCAGAGGCACTAATATATACTGCAAGCAGCACACTGCTGTTCTTCAGCCACATACTAATTAGCCACACATATAAAAATACATCAATTAAATTTTGTGTTCATTGTTCAGTAGGCAAATAGAAAAGGGGACATAGAAACATAAATAAAAATCTTTAGGAAAAGTCAGTATTTATTTGAAACTAGCCATTGGTTCAAACTAGTCATAATATTTAATGGCCATAATATTTATGAACACACGTAAATAATTTAAAAGGGTTCTTAAAAATAAAATAAATAAAATAAAATAAAATAAAATGGTTCTTACCTTCATACTCATAAATAAAAAATACAAAATTCCCAAACATTACTAAAAACCAAAATAAAAATCATATACTTTAAAATTAGACATTTTCTGTGTTTCTCAGTCACCATTACCAGGGTCCAGCACTTGTCTCCCGCAAGATTGGTAATGAATTCAAATTTTTTCATTCACTCTTCTGATTGATTCCTGTAAGCTACATTTGAGAGATAACTAAAAAGATCTAAAGATTAAAACCCTCTGCCTATGGAGCAGTACTATACATATTACATAGTGCTTGGTTCAGCTGATCTCACTAATCAAAAGATAAAATTATTTTACAAAATCATGCATTATACTGTGTGATATACATATTTCTACAAACAAAATGTTACTAAACACTAACATTTACCTTCTGACACTGCTTGCCAATACAGTGATCAACATTAAGCAAGATTAAGAATAAATTAAATCAATACTAAGACTTATTTTGATTCATTGTTAAATTTAGCAGTATGAATTTTGCTGAAACATGCTTTATAGGACTTTTGCAAATAAAGATGCTTTTGATCTATTTGCCACTTGATGATCTTTGCTGGAAGAGAAGATAAACAGAAGTGAGAAATTAAGCATAAGGCAAAATAAATTCCCCATTACTGGAATTTTTGACATACTGCTATGCACCAATTTCATCAACAAACTCAATTTAATGAATTAATCAGATAAACAGTTCTGCCTTTTATGTTAATGTGGGTAAGAACCAATTTTGCATTTCACTTCTAGGTGACCTTGTTTCCACAGTGAGAGTGCATCCTGCCTCTCCTACCCCAGTGAGGGACAATGAGAAACTGTTTCATCTGTCCCTCTGAGCCTCAGTTTTCCAGCCTGATAAAAATAATAAGTAAACTACAAATCATGAAACCTACCTAAAAGGAAATAATAAGTAAGTAAATAATAAGGAAAAATAATAAGTAAACTACAAACCATGATACCTACCTCAAAGGAAACAATTTACATAAATCACTAGTCATAATACAATCCTTTAAGAGGTATTAGCTCTTACTGCCACGTTAAACATTTAAAACACAATGAGATAATACCTCACACCAGTCGGAATGGCTAAAATGAACAAGTCAGAAAAAGATAGATGTTGGCAAGGATGTGGGAGAAATCTTACATTGTTGGTGGGAATGCAAGCTGGTGTAGCCACTCTGGAAAACAGCATGAGGGTTCCTCAAAAAGTTGAAAATAGAGCTACCCTACAACCTAGCAATTGTACTACTGGGTATTTACCTCAAAGATACAAAGGTAGTGATCCTGCACCTGCACCCCAACATTTATAGCAGCAATATCCACAGTAGCCTAACTTACAGAAAGAGCCCAGATGTCTATTGAACAGATGAATGGATAAAGAAGATATGATCTATATATACAATGGAATACTACTTAGCCATCAAAAAAAATGAAATCTTGCCATTTGCAACAACATGGATGGAACTAGAAAATATTATACTAAACAAACTAAGTCAATCAGAGAAAGACAATTATATGATCTCACACATATGCGGAATTTAAGAAACAAAACACAAGATCATAGGGGAAGAGAAGAAAAAACAAGACAAAATCAAGAGAGACAAACCATAAGAGACTCTTAATCATAGGAAACAAACTAAGGGTCACTGGAGGGAGTGGAGGGGGGACAAGGTAACTGGATGATGAACATTAAGGAGGGCACGTAATGTAAGGAACAGTGGGTATTATATAAGACTGATGAATCACTGACGTCTACCTCTAGAAACCAATAATACATTTTATGTTAATTGAATTTCAATAAAATTAAATAAATGTAAAAAAAGCAGAAAAATGCAGTAATTTTTAAAATCATTATATTCAATGTTTTCAATGATATAAAATTTAAACTGAAACTTTAGGAAGTTATGTAAACTATGAAGGGAGGAATAGAAAATAAGGCATTATAAATGTTAATTGGAAAATTACTTCCCATGTTGCCTAGAACACAATGTTATCATTTTAAAGAATTTCTGTATTTATGCTAATTTTCATTATGAAATGTATTTATATTTCAGATAGATGTTGTTCCTTCTAATTGGAGCAAAGAGATTAAAGTCAATGTTTTTAAGAAGAATTTATAAGAAAATTATAATATGCTATTGACCCAGAGAAGGTTGACAAGCCATCTTTGGTCATTTTTACAATATATACATATATTATGATCTTCACGTGGGAGAATGGAGTTTAGAGTGAATGGACCCATGAACACAGGCATTAAAAAGTTGAATGACTGAATGCAAGTTGACTGGCAGGAATATTAACAGAAGTGATTTTCAGTGAAGGGTGTACACTGACCAATGCCTGTGCATAGCTTGCATTGTTAATGGACTACCTACCACAATATGAATTATGGAATAAGATAACTCAAGAGATGGTTAGAAATTCTTGTTTACTATTCAGGACTGAGGATTAAATATTTGTTGGTGGAAATCTACTGTGAATAACAAATATGTTATGAACCTTTGTCCCAGAAGGATTAATATGCACTAAGTTTTTTGTCATTTGTTTGCTGCTTTCTTTGAAGCCATGAGGTTTTCATAGAGACCAAAGGTTAAAAGAGATCAAAAAAAGGAAATTTATCTCTCTCCTTTTCTCTTCCTCCTTCTCGCTTCTCTCTCTCTCCTGCTAAAAGATTAAAGAAGCACCATCCCCTACTGTAGATAAGTCCATAAAAAACAAGACAGAATTTGTAAATTAATAAAGGGGATACATAAATGTTTTGTTCACTTCTTTATTAAGAAAATTTTTTTCAGGTATATACTTGAATACTAAGCTAATCATCAGAAATATCTGCTAAGATATTTATTGATTCCTATGCAGTATTTAATATATGTATGATGTTTCTCTTTATTATCCCATCTAAAAACATGTGACTTTAGAATACTGAGCCTTCTGAACTTTTTATATATTTAAATCTTCCTCCTCCATGTTATGATAAATTTGTTATAACTTTCATTATCTATTATGGAATCTTTTGTTTATATACAGCAATATTTATTAACCTTGGAAGAATCACAGACACTCTTAAGAAACTAATGAAAGGTATTCCTAGAAAAAAGATATACTCAAGTACACAGATACATATAGAGACATACACACTTTCCTATAATGCCAAGGTGTTCATATACATCCTGAAGCCCATCTGCACAACCAATAGGACCACAACTGAAGAAATCCTGATCAAAGGTTATTTTAACCTGAAGCCACATAATATTGAGAGTTCTGAGAACTTTGAATTAAAAGACTTGATTTCCTCTTCAAACTCCACTCATTTCACCTTAGTATCCTTATTGACAAAAATTTTTAAAGTGGTATCTAACGTCTCTTCTGACCTAAAATTCTCTGGGTCTAGGCAATGAATACGTTCCTTTAAGAAAAAGAAAACTGGGAGGAGGGGCAAGACGGCAGAAGAGTAGGGTCCCCAAGTCACCTGTCCCCACCAAATTACCTAGATAACCTTCAAACCATCCTGAAAATCTACGAATTCGGCCTGAGATTTAAAGAGAGAACAGCTGGAATGCTACAGTGAGAAGAGTTCGCGCTTCTATCAAGGTAGGAAGACCGGGAAAATGAAATAAAGAAACAAAAGGCCTCCGAGGGGGAGGGGCCCCGCGAGGGGCCGGGCTGAGGCCCGGGCGAGTGTCCCCAGGACACGAGAGCCCCGTCCCGGAGAAGCAGGAGCTGCACCAACCTTCCCGGGAGGAAAGGACTCGCATGGAGTTAGAGCAGGACCCAGGAGGGCGGGGTTGCCCTCAGGCTCCCTCGGACACTAATAGACACCTGCCCCCGGGGAGAGTGCACGGAGCTCCCTAAGGGCTGCAGCCTGCAGGGCGGGACCCAGGAGCAGCCAGCTCGGAGGGGCTAGGAGGCTCCACTGAAAGGGGGCTGCGGGGCTGGGAGCGCGAATCCACCAGCGCAGGCCTGGGAGCACGGGGCGCCGGGGACACAGCCCAGGATCCGAACTTTCCCCGGGACAGGCAGAAGCCAGGAGGGCCCAGGACCACAAGGACGCTCCTGCCCCGGAGCATCCAGGCCCTGGAGACGGAGAACTCTGAAGTTACTGCGGGAGCTGACTCCAGGGCTCCAGAGCTGCCGCTGCCACTGGGGTTGTTCCTCCTGGGGCTTCACAGGGTAAACAGCCCCCACTGAGCCTCACAGTGGCCTCAGCGGATAAGCAGCTTAAACATCATTCACTGAGCCCTGCACCAGGCAGGGGACTGAGCAGCTCCCCCAAGTGCCAATACCTGAAAACCAGCACAACAGGCCCCTCCCCCAGATGGACAGGGGAAAAACAAATTATTGACCAAGCAGCACTGGAAAGTTCCAGGGGAAGTCAAGGGACTTACAGTATACAGAATCAGAGGATACTCCCCACTTGTTTTTTGTTGTTGTTGTTGTTATTGTTTTGTTTTGGTTTTTTTTTTTTGCTTTTTGATTTCTGTTTGCTTCCTCCCCCTTTTATTTCTCTTTTTTTCTTTTTTTTTTCTTTTTTCTTTTCTTTCATTCTTTCTCTTCTCTCTTTTTCTCCTTTTCGCAATACAACTTGTTTTTGGCCACTCTGCACTGAGAAAAATGACTAGAAGGAAAACTTCACCTCAAAGGAAAGAATCAGAAACAGCCCTCTCTCCCACAGAGCTACAAAATCTGGATTACATACAATTCAATGTCAGAAAGCCAATTCAGAAGCACTATTATACAGCTACAGGTGGCTCTAGAAAAAAGCATAAAGGACTCAAGAGACTTTATGACTACATAATTTAGATCTAATCAGGCAGAAATTAAAAATCAATTGAATGAGATACAATCCAAAGTAGAAGTCCTAACAACGAGGGTTAAAGAGGTGGAAGAACGAGTGAGTGACATAGAAGACAAGTTGATGGCAAAGAGGGAAACTGAGGAAAAAAGAGACAGACAATTAAAAGACCATGAGAGTAGATTAAGGGAAATAAGTGACAGCCTGAGGAAGAAAAACCTACATTTAATTGGGGTTCCCGAGGGTGCCGAAAGGGACAGAGGTTCAGAATATGTATTTGAACAAATCATAGATGAAAACTTTCCTATCTCGGAAGGGAAACAGGCATTCAGATCCAGGAAATAGAGAGATCCCCCCCCACAAATCAATAATAACCGTACAACACTTTAATACTTATTAAGCTTGCAAATTCCAAAGACAAAGATCCTTAAAGCAGCAAGAGACAAGAAATCCCTGACTTTTATGGGGAGGAGTATTAGGGTAACAGCAGACCTCTCCACAGAGACCTGGCAGGCCAGAAAGGGCTGGCAGGATATATTCAGGGTCCTAAATGAGAAAAACATGCAACCAAGAATACTTTATCTAGCAAGGCTCACATTCAAAATGGAAGGGGAGACAAAGAGCTTCCAAGACACGCAGGAGCTGAAAGAATATGTGACTCCAAACCAGCTCTGCAAGAAATTTTAAGGGGGGCTCTTAAAATTCTCCTTTAAGAAGTCCAGTGGAACAATCCACAAAAACAAGGACTGAATACAAATCATGATGACACTAAACTCATATCTTTCAATAGTAACTCTGAACGTGAATGGGCTTAATGACCCCATCAAAAGGCGCAGGGTGTCAGAATGGATAAAAAAGCAGGACCCATCTATTTGCTGTCTACAAGAGACTCATTTTAGACAGAAGGACACCTACAACCTGAAAATAAAAGGTTGGAGAACCATTTACCATTCAAATGGTTCTCAAAAGAAAGCAGGGGTAGCCATCCTTATATCAGATAAACTAAAATTGACCCCAAAGACTGTAGTGAGAGATGAAGAGGGACACTATATCGTAATTAAAGGATCAATCCAACAAGAGGACTTAACAATCCTCAATATATATGCCCCGAATGTGGGAGCTGCCAAAAATATCAATTAATAACCAAAATTAAGACATACTTAGATAATAATACACTTATACTTGGTGACTTCAATCTAGTGCTTTCTACACTCAATAGGTCTTCTAAACACAACATCTCCAAAGAAACGAGAGCTTTAAATGATACACTGGACCAGATGGATTTCACAGATATCTACAGAACTTTGCAT
The DNA here is from genome assembly GCF_905146905.1 of Nyctereutes procyonoides. Taxonomy (NCBI): domain Eukaryota; kingdom Metazoa; phylum Chordata; class Mammalia; order Carnivora; family Canidae; genus Nyctereutes; species Nyctereutes procyonoides. The sequence continues at coordinate 26,720,121 of NW_026575146.1, forward strand.
CCAAACTCAACTGAATACACATTCTTCTCAAGTGCACATGGAACTTTCTCCAGAATAGACCACATATTGGGTCACAAATCAGGTCTTAACTGATACCAAAAGATTGGGATCGTCCCTTGCATATTCTCAGACCATAATGCCTTGAAATTAGAACTAAATCATAACAAGAAGTTTGGAAGGACATCAAACACGTGGAGGTTAAGGACCATCTTGCTAAAAGATAAAAGGGTCAACCAGGAAATTAAGGAAGAATTAAAAAGATTCATGGAAACTAATGAGAATGAAGATACAACCGTTCAAAATCTTTGGGATGCAGCAAAAGCAGTCCTGAGGGGGAAATACACTGCAACACAAGCATCCATTCAAAAACTGGAAAGAACTCAAATACAAAAGCTAACCTTACACCTAAAGGAGCTAGAGAAAAAACAGGAAATAGATCCTACACACCCAGCAGAAGAAGAGAGTTAATAAAGATTCGAACAGAACTCAACGAAATCAAGACCAGAAGAACTGTGGAACAGATCAACAAAACCAGGAGTTGGTTCTTTGAAAGAATCAATAAGATAGATAAACCATTAGCCAGCCTTATTAAAAAGAAGAGAGAGAAGACTCAAATTAATAAAATCATGAATGAGAAAGGAGAGATCACTACCAACACCAAGGAAATACAAACGATTTTAAAAACATATTATGAAAAGCTATACGCCAATAAATTAGGCAATCTAGAAGAAATGGACACATTCCTGGAAAGCCATAAACTACCAAAACTGGAACAGGAAGAATAGAAACCATGAACAGGCCAATCACCAGGGAGGAAATTGAAGCAGTCATCAAAAACCTCCCAAGACACAAAAGTCCAGGGCCAGATGGCTTCCCTAGGGAATTCTATCAAACGTTTAAAGAAGAAACCATACCTATTCTACTAAAAATGTTTGGAAAGACAGAAGGAGATGGAGTACTTCCAAATCTGTTCTATCACCTTAATTCCAAAACCAAAGACCCCACCAAAAAGGAGAATTATAGACCAATATCCCTGATGAACATGGATGCAAAAATTCTCAACAAGATACTAGCCAATAGGATCCAACAGTACATTAAGAATATCATTCACCATGACCAAGTAGGATTTATTCCCGGGACACAAGGCTGGTTCAACACTCGTAAAACAATCAATGTAATTCATCATATCAGCAAGAGAAAAACCAAGAACCATATGATCCTCTCAATAGATGCAGAGAAAGCATTTGACAAAATACAGCATCCATTCCTGATCAAAACTCTGAAGAGTGTAGGGATAGAGGGAACATTCCTCAACATCTTAAAAGCCCACAGCAAATATCATTCTCAATGGGGAAACACTGGGAGCCTTTCCCCTAAGATCAGGAACAAGACAGGGATGTCCACTCTCACCACTGCTATTCAACATAGTACTAGAAGTCCTAGCCTCAGCAATCAGGCAACAAAAAGAAATAAAAGGCATTCAAATTGGCAAAGAAGAAGTCAAACTCTCCCTGTTCACCGATGACATGATACTGTACATAGAAAACCCAAAAGACTCCACCTCAAGATTGCTAGAACTCATACAGCAATTTGGCAGTGTGGCAGGATACAAAATCAATGACCAGAAGTCAGTGGCATTTCTATACACTAACAATGAGACTGAAGAAAGAGAAATTAAGGAGTCAATCCCATTTACAATTGCACCCAAAAGCATAAGATACCTAGGAATAAACCTAACCAAAGAGGTAAAGGATCTATACCCTAAAAACTATAGGACATTTCTGAAAGAAATTGAGGAAGACACAAAGAGATGGAAAAATATTCCATGCTCATGGATTGGCAGAATTAATATTGTGAAAAGGTCAATGTTACCCAGGGCAATTTACACGTTTATTGCAATCCCTATCAAAATACCATGGACTTTCTTCAGAGTTAGAACAAATTATTTTAAGATTTGTGTGGAATCAGAAAGACCCCGAATAGCCAGGGGAATTTTAAAATGAAAACCATATCTGGGGGCATCACAATGCCAGATTTCAGGTTGTGCTACAAAGCTGTGGTCATCAAGACAGTGTGGTACTGGCACAAAAACAGGCACATAGATCAATGGAACAGAATAGAGAACCCAGAAGTGGACCCTGAACTTTATGGTCAACTAATATTCGATAAAGGAGGAAAGACTATCCACTGGAAGAAAGACAGTCTCTTCAATAAATGGTGCTGGGAAAATTGGACATCCACATGCAGAAGAATGAAACTAGACCACTCTCTTTCACCATATACAAAGATGAACTCAAAATGGATGAAAGATCTAAATGTGAGACAAGAATCCATCAAAATCCTAGAGAACACAGGCAACACCCTTTTTGAACTCAGCCACAGTAACTTCTTGCAAGATACATCCAGGAAGGCAAAAGAAACAAAAGCAAAAATGAACTATTGGGACTTCATCAAGATAAGCAGCTTTTCACAGCAAAGGATACAGTCAACAAAACTAAAAGACAACCTACAGAATGGGAGAATATATTTGCAAATGACGTATCAGATAAAGGACTAGTTTCCAAGATCTATAAAGAATTTATTAAACTCAACAGCAAAGAAGAAAAAAATCCAATCATGAAATGGGCAAAGGACATGAAGAGAAATCTCACAGAGGAAGACATAGACATGGACAACACGCACATGAGAAAATGCTCTGCATCACTTGCCATCAGGGAAATACAAATCAAAACCACAAGGAGATACCACCTCACACCAGTGAGAATGGGGAAAATTAACAAGACAGGAAATGTTGGAGAGGATGCGGAGAAAAGGGAACCCTCTTACACTGTTGGTTGGAATGTGAAATGGTGTAGCTACTCTGGAAAACTGTGTGGAGGTTCCTCAAAGAGTTAAAAATAGACCTGCCCTACGACCCAGCAATTGCACTGTTAGGGATTTACCCCAAAGATACAGATGCAATGAAACGCCGGGACACCTGCACTCCAATGTTTCTATTAGCCACGTCCACAATAGCCAAACTGTGGAAGGAGCCTCGGTGTCCATCGAAAGATGAATGGATAAAGAAGATGTGGTTTATGTATACAATGGAATATTCCTCAGCCATTAGAAACGACAAATACCCACCATTTCCTTCGATGTGGATGGAACTGGAGGGTATTATGCTGAGTGAAGTAAGTCAATAGGAGAAGGACAAACATTATATGGTCTCATTCATTTGGGGAATATAAATAATAGTGAAAGGGAATAGAGGGGAAGGGAGAAGAAATGGGTAGGAAATATCAGAGAGGGAGACAGAACATAGAAGACTCCTAACTCTGGGAAATGAACTAGGGTTGGTGGAAGGGGAGGAGGGCGGGGGGTGGGGGTGACTCGGTGGTGGGCACTGAGGGGGGCACTTGACGGGATGAGCACTGGGTTTTATTCAGTATGCTGGCAAATTGGACACCAATAAAAAATAAATTTATTAAAAAAAGAAAACTGCTTAACAATTACAAAAAGAAATCAGTTATAGAATAGGAAGAAAATTTTTTTCTATTATCTTATTGACATGAGGAAACAAATAGAAAATGTACATTCCATGTGAATCTTGTTAATATACATGAGTTTGTAGCTTTTAGCAGTCTTACATATTAGGAAAAAGAAAAAGTGAATCAATTCAAGAGTCATGCTTATATGATATGAAATGTGTTTTCATATGTTCTTTTTTCAGGGGTGGTTTACTGATATTAAATACTAAATTAAGTAAAAGTATACAACTGCATTAAACATTTAGATAATAAATTCAGTTTTATTAATGATCCTAAGTGCCTGAATGTTTCTAAGGAACTATTATACTGACTTAGGCTTACACACTGACAAAGGAAAAATATGTACATCAACAAACCTGAGAGTCTGGTTGATTTAGCTTAATATTGAACTTTGAAAAGTAAAGAGTAAACATATTACTACTTAGACATGTCTTATTGCACATATCTTCTGTAACTAACTTTAAATTCAATTTTGAAATACATAGGTTGAATATTAATTTAAGAAACAGAATCTATCCCAGAAATAAGAGGAAATCTATAGCAGCAACCAAAACTAGAAAAAGTGTATTCCAACTTCAAAAACATCAAATTCTCATGAAATATAGGATATAGGAGACCACACTGATGAAGGATTGATTCAAAACTCCCACCCTGTAAGAGGTATTCTGAAAGAGAGTATCTTTCCACAAATAGGTGGAACACGCTGTCACAGAATTTGGCACATTAAACTTACGAAGGCAGTGAGCTTGTTGGGGGAATCTATTAAGCCCATGACCATTGTGTAAAATATTCTTGAATCAAGATATCATGAATAAAGGGGATAGGAAACAACTTTTGGAGGTTATAAATATGTTTGTGGCAGAGACTGTGGTGATGGTTTCACGGGTGTTTACTTAGCTTCAAGTTGTATATATTAAATATGTACAGACTTTTGTATGTCACGCTTACCCGAATAAAGTAGTTAAAAAATAAAAGAAAATCCCTAGGATAAATGGGGAGAAGACAATTCTCTGTTGGCTTACAAGAGTTATCAAATTCTGTTTTAAGATTAAGTCTCTAAAATCATAATGCAAGCTAATTAGATTAAAAGATGTGACTTCACTAAACTGATATTGAATATACAGAATACATTAGATATAAAGAGAACATATTTATATATATATATATGATATATTTTAGAGAGCCAACTGTAATCTCAAACTCTAATAATTTACCATGAACTATATCAAATTTACTAGGAGCAAACTTAAATTTTCATAATTTAAAGATTATTCTACACAAATATAAGATTTTAATTAAAAATTGATACTGAAGCCTCTATTTGAAAAATACTTAGTAGTTAATTGCTAATATATTTGGAAGCATGTATTTCTTTGTTTTAAAAATTTCTATGCTTTATACTAATTCAGATTGACTCTTTTTCTCAATCGGTTCCACATCTGTGATGTTAATTCAAATAGATGATATTTTACTGGTATGGCATTCTCCATTTTCAATTAAGAATTATATCAGATAAATCAAATTCAAAATAAGCAAAAGTTATAAAATCAAATTTAAAAATATATATTATCACAGTATTTCTTTCTCACATATGACATAGACACTTTTATCATTAGCAATAAAGGCACCATCATTTCAAATCCTGGCAAATGATTCATATCAACAAGAAGCTCATTAGCTCCCTATATCAAGATATATGATTATGTAGTATCCTTCTTTGTCTCTTGTTACAGTGTTTGTTTGAAAGTCTATTTTGTCAGTTACAAGGATTGCTACTCAGCTTTCTTTGCATTTCCATTTGCATGCTAAATGTTTGTACATCCTTTCACATTCAATCTGCATGTGTCTAGGTCTGAAATGAGTTTCTTATAGGCTGCATATAAACAGGTCTTATTTTTTTATCCATTCCATCACCCTATGTTTTTTGTTTGGAGTGTTTAGTCCATTACATTCAAGGCAATTATTGATAAATATGTATTTATTGTCATTTGGTTACTTTTTTTTTGGTTACTTTTTATGGCTGTTTTTGTATATCTCTGTTCTTTTATTCTCTTGCTCTCTTCTCTCATGGTTGGCTGACTTTCTTTAGTGAAATACTTGGGTTCCTTTCTCTTTGTTTTCTGCATATCTATTACTGGATTTTTATTTGTGGGTACCATTAAGTTTGTATAACATCTTATGCATATAGGAGTCTATATTGTTTATGGTCACTTAAATTTGAACCCATTCTATAAGCACTAAATTTTTACTCTTTTTCACCCTCACACTTTTGGTATATCAGGTAATACTTTACATCCTTTTACTCTGTGAATAAAATTTTGATTTTTATAGATATCATTAATTTTACTATTTTTGTGCTTCCTACTTTTTCTTCTGCCTATGGCATTTCTTTTCCACTCAAAGAGTCCCCTTTAACATTTCTTGTAGGGGTGGTTTAGTGATCATGAATTCCTTTAACTTGTTTGTCTGGAGTACTCTTTACCTCTCTATTCTGAATGATAGCTTTGCTGACTAGAGTATTCTTGCTTGTAGTTTTTTGTTTTGCTTTGATTTCTTTCAGAAGTTTGCATACATCATGCCATGCCCCCTCACAGCTGGCCTGTAAAGTTTCTGCTGAAAAAAATCCACTGATAGCCTTATAGGGTTTCTTTGTACGTAATGGTTTTCTTTCTGTTGCTTTTAATTTTTTTTTTTTTTTTTTTTTGCCATTTTAGTTACTACATGTCTTAGAATGGTTTTGTTGGGGGCTCTCTGTACCTTCTGGATCTGGTTTTCTGTTTCCTTCCTGAGATTCAGGAAGTTTTCAGCTTTTGTTCCTCAAATTTTCTACTCCCTTTTCTCCTTTCTTTGGAATCCCTATAATGTAAATGATATTACACTTGATGGTGTTACTGAGTTCCCTAAGGCTATTTTCACTTTTTGTTACTATTTTTTTCTCTCTCCAGTTCAGCTTGTTTTTGGATTACTATGTCCTTCAGTTTGTTGATCCATTCCTCTGCTTCCTCTAGTCTATTTATTCCATCTAGTGTATTTTTATTTTATTTTCAGTTGTTGAGTTCTTCCTTTCTGATTGGTTATTTTTTTATGTTTTCTTACTCTTTGTTGAGGGACTCATTGAGGTCCTCTACTCTTTTCTCAAGCCCAGTGATTGTCTTTATGATCATTACTTGAAATCATATTTTTATGATCTTTATCAGGCATATGACCTATCTCCATTTCATCTAACTCTCTTGCTGTGAATTTGTTCTATTCTTTCATTTGGGACATACTCTTCTCCCTATTTTGTCTAACTCTCTGTGTCTATTTTTGTGTGTTAACTAAGTCAGCTCCATCTCCTGTCCCCTGTTCACGAGAACCTGGTGCTGCAGGACTGTCTCCTGCATGTACCTTACTGTTGTGGCTGAGTCACATTTGCCTTCAGTCTAGTTGTCTGCAATGGTTCTCTTTGCTTTTTGTGGGCAGGGTTTGGTCCCTGTGTCGTTAATGGGCCAGTCTTGGGCCATTTGGCCTTGAGCTGAGTCAAAGTAGGTGCTTGTCAGAGATATGGTAGGAGACTGCAGGGACAGGGTGTGCATTGCCGGCAAGGTCCCCACTGGTCTGCTACAGGAGGGGGCTTGTAGCCACCCAAGAAAACTCTTGTCCAGGCCAGGATGGAAGGGGTGTGCCAGGTTCTCCTGAACAAGGGGGTGGGTGCACTGTTAGTAAGCTAGGTAGAGAGTGTTCATGTTGCATTGGTTCTTGCAGTTTGTCCGTAGTGGGGACAAACAGGCAGAGGACAGAAATGGCGTCCATCAGATCAACTCTTTTGTTCTTAGAGAAGTTGCCCAAAGATCCCTGCCCCTATAGCACATGCTCTGAGAATAGTAAAAAAAAATATATTTCCCTGTACATCCCAGGAGTTTTTCAAATTGCTGCTTCTATGCTGTATCTCAGTGGAGCTGTTTGTTATATTGTCTCCTTAAGGGCAGGGACTCAGTTTTCTACTGCCCTCTCAGCTCTCCCAGAGCCAATCAGCTGATTTTTAAATTTGCAGGTGTTAAGATCCATTGATAGTAAGAATTCATGAAGTTAGGGGTCTTTGGTTTTTCAAATCCAAATGTTATAGGGTTTCATTTTTCCAGGACAGGCCTCCCATGCCTGGGAGCCTGGTGTGAAGATCTGTTCCTCTCCTCTCTCCATACCCACTATATCCCTCCTTCCCACAGACTATCCCATGGGTCCCTTTGATTCCTGACCATGTCTCTGCCCTTCCTACTCTCTTCAGTGTGGCCTATTCTCAATATTTAGCTGTGGAGAGTCTGTTCTACCAGTCTTCATGTCCTTTTCTGGATTATTTATACTGAAGTGGGTGTTATCTAGTTGTATCCACAGGATAAGGTGAGCCCAAGATACTCCTATTCCACCATCATCCCCAGAGATAAATGTAATAATTTTTTGTAATGCTTTACATCTTAAATACCAGCCCTTCCCTAAACTTAAAAAAAGATATATATCCAACTTGTTATTCAATAGTTCCAAATAGAGCCCCAATACTTAACATATCTAAAACTGAAGACCTGATTATACTCTTGAACCTAATATATCCCAAGACCTGCCCTTCTCAAAAAATGGCATCAACCTCATACTACTTCTCAGTATAAACACCTTTGAATCATTTCTTTTGCATCTCATTCTCTCATAATCCAAACACAATACTTTGAATTAAAAAAAAAAACCTAAATCCAACGGTTGTCAATATCTATTTCACCATCTCCTTAGTATTAGACCCCCATCAACTTTGATCTGAAGTACTATAATTTCCTTCTTCTTGCTCTTCAGTTATCCATGCCGTGGCAGTCAAAATAAATGCACATTAAAAAAAAACCTTCTGAAATAAAATATTTCGAATTAAATGCCTAAGACATATACGGTTTACCTGGAAAAACTTACTTAGAGTGGTCATTATTAGGACATATTCTAGTAAAATTATTAAACTTTAGTGGTAAATAGAAAAAGTACTATAGGCTTCCAGACAATAAGGTCAATTCACATATATAGGAAAGACAATCAAATTGACACCAGATTTTGAAAACAAAACTTTACTATAGAAAAATGAATCAACATATTTAAGATACTCAAGGAATAGAAAATATGCATCAAGAATTTTGCTTCCCACCAACAAGGAATATGCCCAAGTGTTCCTTTTTCTTCACATACTCACCAACACCTGTTATTTTTGTGGTTTTGATTTTGGCCATTCTGACAGATGTGAGGTGATATCTCATTGTAGTTTTGATTGTACTTCCCTGATGGTAAGTGATGACGAACATCTTTTCATATGTCTGTTGGCCATCTGTGTATCTTTGGAGAAATGTCTGCTCATGTCTTCTGCCCATTTTTTAATTGAATTATTTGGTTTTTGGGTGTTGAGTTGTATAAGTTCTTTATATATTTTAGATACTAGCCCTTTATCAGATATCTCATTAGTATATATTTTCTCCCATTTCGTAGGTTGCCTTTTAGTTTTGTTGATTGTTCCAAAGAGAATCTTGAAAACACTAAGGCACAGTAGAAAACAATTTGGGCTTTGAAATCAAACAATGCTAGGTTTAAATCGTGGTTTTGTAACTTAAGAAATGTATAACTCTGAGCAAATTATTTGACCTCATTTCCTCAAAGGGGAATCACAATACTTTTTTGATGATATTATAATAATTAGATGTATTTTTTGCTATCACTGGCACTAAATGGTAGTAATGATGATGGTAATGATAGTGCTGCTGCTGCTGCTGGTGCTGGTGGTCATCAATATGCAATGGTGATGATGGTGATGGTGATGATGACGCTAATGATGATGATTAAGCATGCAGCTGGAACATTCCTGATCTGGATGAGGAAGAGGAGGAAGCAAAATTTAAAAGTTAGGAAATAGAGAAAAAACTGCATGGCAGTAGAAAAAAGTAGTCCATGTAGAGAAGAGTCAAGCCACTCTGATGGCTGACATGAAAAGACTAAACTAGGATTTAAAAAGAGAGAAGGAAAACGGGAGAGAGAAAAATAGACAATTGGGGAACAGTGAGTTTAGTTTTTCTTTTCTTTGGATAAACTGAGATTAGCTGATTGAGCTCACTGAATCATCTGCGAAAACCATTTCAGTTATTTATAGATTCTTCCAGAAATCTTAAGAGTTCAGCTGTGCAGCATTCATGAAGGCTGTCTGCCTATAATGCCTGCCAGTAACCTTCCACCAGCACCATGATAGGCCATATTTGCATTTGTCTTATCAGAAATTCAGCCCCTCTGAGACATAGCATAGAGGCAGTAGTTTGAAAAATACCTGGGGTATATGAGAGAAAAAGATTTGTTTACCAATTTCACCTTCTGTCACCAGTGGTGTTTGGTCAGAGACTAGAACATCACTATATAGGATAAAATGGAAAAATTCTTGCTTTCAGTGGGATTTTGGAGTAAGTGACTTCTAAAGTTCCTTAGAATCTCCCACACCGTTTTGGAGAAAGAATGGATGCCACTGTGGCTGCAGAGGAGTCATGGGCTAGCATCCCAGTAACAAAATATTGCATACTCCCACTATGATATGACAAGAAGTGCAGTCATTTCTGTAGTCTTCTGCCTGAAAGTCCAGAACCTTGCCTTACATCAGACAGGCCCTGATTGAGGCTCATTGAGAAACTTTCACAGCCAAGAGTAGGCTCAGAAGAACTGCTAAGTGTGACATGGAGGTTGGCTGGGCCAGGCCTGGGGGAAAGAGCCCTGCATCAGTCAATGGACCAATGCAGCTTACATGGTGTGACAAAAGCACCATAGAAACCTGAGAGACTGGCATCAGGAAAAACTGAGTGAGGGGTTCCAGAGCCCTCTGCACCATTTACAACTTCTCTGTAAACCTAAAATCACTTCAAAGAGTTTACTAAATATATACACACATACATACATACAGTTCCTTAGAATCCCAAGCATCTAAGATACCACAGAAGAGAAGCTCCTCAAGAAAGAGAGAACCATCAACCAAGTTTCAAGGGCCAGACAACACTTAAAGTATCTTTGTTTTCTCCTTCAGATATTCCAAAAATCAGTTTCTTTTATGTTTGGTAGAGTTTAAGTTCTTTATCACAACATAGTATTACAGTCATTGTCATCACATACTTTATTTATAAATCAAGGAATTGGCATCACTTTAAAGTTAAATTTTAATTGTGTCTTAAGAGCAGTATTTTTCACCTTTGGAAAATTATTTCCAAACTTATATTGGAAATTAAAGCAAGATGGATTTAGTTTATAGAAACTCCATTCATTTATAGGAGCTTATCAGAAATAAGCAAAGCAGATACACCAACATTACAGTTAGCAAGAAGTAAAAGAGAAGAATAAATTAAAACTCAAAGGAATTGCAGAAAGCATTAGAGAAAATCCAAGTGCTGACATAATTATTAAACAATTTCAACAGAAGTGAGAAAATCTTATTAAGTTGATTTTGCAAAGAAGCTGGAACACAAGCTCCCTATACTTACCCACAACTATGCCTCTCTGCAGGGTGCTCCTTAGGAATGAGCATACTTCCTGGGGCTAAAATGAAATACAGTTTCTCACTGCCTCCACATCTTCCATCTGTCATTAACTAAAATCCCAGTTCCTAAAATTCCTTTGAAGATTATCTCCTACAGGAGGTAACATTGAAAGTTCTTAATTTAATTTAATATGAAAACAGTTACTTATGGAGAAAGCTTTCTATGATTGAGGGAAATTCAAAAAGTTTAGCAAGACTTGGTTGCTGACCTCCAAGAGTTTAACAATTAGCAGAGGAAGACACATATTGGACATAGACAACAAGGACAGAAAGCAGGAAGTGAGAAGAGCTACGGAAATGGTTAAGGAGGCACTGGGAAATTAGGAAAAGTGCCAGAACCTGAGGCCCTGAATTTTAAAATGTGTTTACAAGCCTTTTTCTATCCAAAGGTAAATAATCATTATCATATTGATTTTGAAAAATGGTAAAATATTTAGAAAGTAAATTAGAGTATTAAATCCAGGTCATTGTGATGGTTAATTTTGTGTCAACTTGGTTAGGCCATTAATACCCAGATATTTAATCAAGCATTACCTTTTAAATATAACCAAAATTTATTTCACATATAATGAAGTATATATCCCAATTATCCTCCAGTAAAAAAAAAAAAAAAAAAAAAGCCCACATTATTTATTAAACTAACCATTTACTAGTTCAAGAACTAACATTCAATCTAATTCAGGTATGAGGGAGCAGTTTCACCACCCTCATCACACAGCATCCATGTCTTAGTCAGGAGGTTCCAGATACCAAGCAGGGAAAAGGCAACATGATGGCACACATTCAATCATTCAAAGGACAAGATCAGCACCTCACCTCCACTTTCTTTCTTCCCTCTTAACAGTATTTAGTCACATAATCATACCTAGATGCAGAGTCTGAAAAATGTAATCTTTAGCTAGTGGCTCATGTACCCTACCCAGATAAAATTCTATTAATATGAAAATGGAAAAGGGGCACCTGGGTGGCTCAGTTGGTTACACATCTGCCTTCAGCTCAGGTCATGATCCCAGGGTCCCGGGAGGGAGCCCCACATTAGGCTGCCTCTCCCTCCCTATGCTGTTTCCTCTGCTTATACACTCTATCCGATAAATAAATAAAATTCTAAAAAAAAAAAAAATGGAAAAAAAAAAGAATATTAGGGCACTACTAGCCATCTATCACAATTGTTCTTCTCCTTATAAATTTAAATGTTGACTTAAGTTCTTTTTTATGCTAGGTTTTGTCTCCTGAACTTTATTCTCTTCCACTGGTCTTTTTTCTATTGCTATGCCAACACCACTCTCTTTCTTATATGGTTTTATAGTAAGTATTGATCTTTAATGAGGTTTCTCTGCCCTTATTTTAACTTTTAACTCTTCCATACACATTTTAAACTCTCACTATTCACAGACAACGATACTTTATTTAGAAAAGCTGAAAGACTCTACCAAAAAATTGCTTGCATAGATACACAAATCCACAAATCCAGTGAAATCCAGTGATATCACAGGATATAAAAGTAACATACAGAAATCTGTTGCATTTCTATCCACCAATAATGAAGAAGCAGATAAATGGATCAAGGAATTGATCCCACTTATAATTGCGCAAAAATCATATGATACCTAGAAATAAACCTAACCAAAGACGTAAAAGATTTATACTCTAAAAACTAAAGAACTCTTATGAAAGAAACTGAAGATGACACAAAGAAATGGAAAGACATTCCATGATCATGGATCAGAAGAGCAAGCATTGTTAGAATGTCTATATTACCCAAAACAATCTATACACTTAACTCAATCCCTATCAAAATACCATTGGCATTTTTCACAGAGCTGGAACAAACAATCCTAAAATTTGTATGGAGCCACAAAAGACCCCAAGTAGCCAAAACAATCTGGAAAAAGAAAAACAAAGCAAGAGGTATCACAAATCCAGATTTTAAGCTCTATTACAAAGCTGTGATCATCAAGAAAGTATGGTACTGGCACCAAAATGGACACATTGATCAATGGAACAGAATAGAGAATCCAGAAATGGGCCCACAACTATATGATCATCTAATCTTCAACAAAGCAGGAAAGAATACCCAATGAAAAAAGTCTCTTCAACAAATGGTGTTGGGAAAACTGGACAGCAAAATGCAAAAGAATGAAACTGGACCACTTGCTCACACCATACAGAAAAATAAATTAAAAATGGATGGAAGACTTCAATGTGAAACAGGAAACCATCAAAATCCTAGAGGAGAACACAAGCAGTGACCTCTTTCACATCAGCTGTAGTAACTTCTTACTAGACATGTTGCCTGAGTCCAGGGAAACAAAAGCAAAAACAAACTATTGGGACTTCATCAAGATAAAAAGCTTCTGTACAGCAAAGGAAGCAATCAACAAAACTAAAAGGCAGCTTACAGAATGAGAGAAGGTATTTGCTAATGGCATGTTTGTTAAAGGGTTTGTATCCAAAATCTATAAAGAACTTACCACACTCAACACCCCCCCCCCAAAAAAAAAAGAATATGAGCAATGGGTGTTGTATGTAAATGATGAATCACTGAATTCTACTCCAGAAACCAATATTGTACTTTATGTTAACTAAAACTTAAAAAAAAAAAAAGTAAGAAGCAGTACTTGTGTGATTATCAATTCTGTATCTAATTTCTATTTGTGAAACTCTTCTTATTTCCAAATAACTATCCTGGATCTGTCTTCCAGATACCTCACATTTTCACTAATTATTTTCAACCGTATGTGGTGAGATACTTCTACTGGGTTTTTCCTTTTTTTTTTTTTTAAGATTTTATTTATTTATTCATGAGAGATGAGAGACACAGAGAAAGAGGCAGAGGGAGAAGCAGACTCCACGCAGGGAGCCCGATGTGTGACCCAATCCCGGAACTCCGCGACCATGCCCTGAGCTAAAGGCAGATGCCCAACCGCCAAGCCACCCAGGCATCCCTCTACTGGGTTTTTCCTACCATCAAATCGGTTCAGCAATGAACACATTATCTTTCAGAAAAGAATTGTTTTTAATTTTTAATTCAAAAATTACACTACTTAGTTCATAAGTTCTTTTGGTTTTTATGGAAGTAATCAGGACTCTTCATATATATCCCAGTGTGGTTCTTCTAAGCACATGACAGAGTTATATTTTCCTAACCTTGCAGTGCACCATATGAGTTTCTTTGGCTAATAATATAGAATCAGCAGTAATGTGTGACATAACTGGGCAAAACTTTAAGAACTCATGTGCATTTTCCATGTTCATTTCCCCTGGACTTAATCACTGAAGAGCTTGCCCTTCCTGATTCCTGTACTCAAACAGAAATGCAACTAGAAGTGAGATAGACCTAGAGAAGCTCACTGCCACTGTTATTTTCTCAGGTCTCTTTTTACCTTTCCACTGGTCAATACCCAGCAATTAAGGGCTGAAACATAATAAGTATTTTAGAGTTTTATGATCTGCTTTGCTTTGTTTTTGTTGTTGTTGTTTTTTCAAAAAGAACACACTGAAGAGAAGTGGGAGGGGGGAAAGTAGATTTCACAGTCTACTGAGTGAATAAGAGAATGCAATATATACAACTGGATCTGTTAGCACCTAGAACGATGATTTTGCAAAGCATTAAAGGTGAATGGGGAGTCTTGCCTCCTAATAGTGGCATACTTTGTTCTGGCTCTTACTCTTGATAAACTAAATGTATCAAAAGTTCTTAAAGATTGTACTAGATAAGTTTAAACAAAAAAGTTAAGTATGTTCTTGTTCTTACAACCACAATTCTGGCATGTGTCATTCCATCCCCTCTCCCTTTCTACAGCCTAAGCAGCTGCATAAGTTTATTGCTGCTAAAGTATCCCCCCAGTAAGAGAAAAACCGAAGAATCATGCTCTATTGCCCCTAACCAGTGCCTTTTGAAAAACTGGGATAGTTCCTTTACAACAAGCAGAGAGAACAGAATCTAGCTAATTTTACTGCTAGAGTCACTTTTAATGCCTAAACCTGTATAAGCAGATAGTTAATTTTGTTTTGCAGAATAAACCTTCTTATTCCCTGCTCAAGCTTTAAGAATTCTTGGGAAGATGATTAAACCTACTCCTTTACCACTAAGATCAGCCAATTCTGTTATACAGTTGGGCTCCCAAAGTCCCAGATCTTTATAATCAGCTCTTTCAGTTCCCAACTACTTTTCTGAGAAGACCTTCTAGGAAAATTGTATCAAAACTGATTATAGTATCTGTCTACTTAGAGTTCCAGAATGATCATATTGATTTCTTCTTTCTTCACCTCCAGAGATATTTTTTTTCTCTTAAATCTTTGAAATACAGTGATCTTCTTAAAGTCCAACTTCCTTCAGATAATTAGGGCTGACTACAGTCAAGCCTAGGATTTCCCCCAAATGATTCCAAGATATATCTCTACTATTTTAGACTCTATTCTTACTCTTTTAAAGACTATCTCAGTGATTTCAAAATGATGTTTCCATCTTGGACTTTGTGATAAAGTAGCTGACATTTCTTTCATCAATAAGGGGCAAACACTCAGTTAACCCCTGACAGAAGCTGAGATGTTACAAAAATTTTATCATAGCACTTTTGGCATAGATATCCTTCACAATAATAATCTTAATGGAATTCTTTTTCTTTATCTCTCCAGTACCAATTTCTCCTTCCTTCCAGCAATAATACTATGATTTTCTATTAAAGGATTACTCCTCTTCAGCTCCCAGTCATTATGGTTTAACTACAGTTGTCTCTACCCTTGAGGGGCAATTGGTGTAAGTAGGTCAATTCATCTCATGCTCTGGCTAAAATCAACACATCAGAGATAGACATAAACAAAATAAATAAAAATTTTTCTGGGACTATGGTAAGAAAGCTATCTTCATTTTTCCACTGGATGTTCTGCTGTCAAGAAAATTTTCTGTATGTCAGAGATTCTACCACAGTCATCCTTACCATCAGAAGAGGATAAAGGCAACACAAAGAACCACTGAAAGACAGATCCTGTTGACATGATTTAGGGGAACAAGATGGGAAAAAGAACCTACTCCTTACATGTCTTCATGAAGCAGTGTACCACACTAGCCCAGGTAACTTTGTGAGATAGAAAAAAAGTTCTACATTGTTCAAGACACTCATATTAACCCATGAAGCCAAATCTATGTCCAGACTAATACATATTTAAAAATATAAGCATGACATAAGCAGTTAAAATATGCTTACCACTGAAACAGGACCTAGTCTTCAACCTTAGCAGTGGACCTTTGACTTCAAGAAGTCTAATGAGAGGAGTAAAAATATAACTTCATAGTGTCATATATTGTTTTCATTTTTTTTTACAATTATGAAATCACTTAGTATTGCTTCTTTCTTTTTTCTTTCTTTCTTTAAAGAGAGAGAGCAGGGTGAGGGGCAGAGGGAGAGAATCTCAAGCAGACTCCATGCCCAACACAGAGCTCCATCACACCACCCTGAGATCATGACCTGAGGAGAAATCAAAAATTGGACACTTAACTAAGCCATGCAAGCACCCCTATTTATTTATTCATTTTAAGTAGGCCCCATGAACAGTGTAGAACCCAATGCAGGGGTTGAACTCACGACCGTAAGATCAAGACCTGAGCCAAGATCAAGAGTAAGACACTTAACCACTGAGCCACCCAGGTGCCCCAATATTACATATTTAAATAAATAAGACATGTGGTTGATTTTGATAGAATACTCTAAATAACTATAGTGCTGTTATTACTGTTATTACCTTCAATGAATGTTGAAACTTTATGTGGAGCTTAAGCAAATTTGATTACTATTAGCAACCTCCCCCTACCTAATTAGCATAATAATGCTCTATCCTACAAATATGGTATTAAAGTCATTAATTACCCATGAAAACTACTTTTCACTAGAGGTTTTAGAACTCACTGGTACTTTAATGGAATTCATTGAGCCTAGAATTATAATTTAAAAAGTTGTTACTGTGGTACAAATGTTCAGATTTATTGACTTTTGCCTTATATTAGGATAAAAACAGACCATGTGTTAAGAATTAAATATTTTGGATATGCAGGATAATAAAATGAGGATTTTGAATAGTTCTTAACACATTGTTTCTGGCACATACTGACAAAGGGGTCCAAGACAGAGGTCTGGACTTCAATAATTGGAACATGTATGAACCCTTTCCTGGGTCTTCATTCTTCTGTGGTAGTAAAGACTGAGTCCTTTTTATCTTATTCACATTCTTCTATCCGAAAGGCTTATATTATCATTTCTCTAGGAACACTCTCCAGCTCCTACCATTTCTAGCAGGCTCTCTCACCTCAGAATTCATAGTACATGTTGTTTGTACTACACATTTTATACACATGTGAAATCAGAAGCCAACTGTAATATAAAGAGTATTGTAGAACTCTTTTATGTATTTATACCTTTCTGCCAACATATTTTAAACATTGCAAGTACAATGGGCATAGTTCTTGAGTATAAAATATATTATAAATATGTCATTATTTCTTTGATATCATGTTGTACATTTCTGAGCATAAAATACTCCTTAAATGTTTTGTTGAAATGATTTGCAATCATTTTTATTCTCTTCACTGCATAATAATGAATTACTGACAATATAAGACTGAACTACATGTGACTAAACTACCTATTGATGATTTAATCTACTTCAAAACTGTTCTTAAAGCCTCTTTTTAAACAAGTAAATAGGAACAGGATCTTTATATTTTGTGGTGTGTGGGTGTGTGTGTGTGTGTGTGTGTGTGTGTGTATAAATATATAAAAGGACAAGAGCTAGGTTAAGCAATTTCCATAGAATTATAAGGTAAGAACTAAGGTAGTAATTTACTTTTGACGAAGAATTTTAAAATAAAAAGAGTTGAAGAACAAAGCTCCAGTGCAAGATAAGTACATTCTATAAATGAAGCTATATAACCTGGACAGAATGTATGGAGCATGTACTTGATGTCTCTGAAAAATAAGCAGTAGCATATAAGTAAGGAAAGAAGACCGTAATTTGAAACATCACCAAATAAGTTTTCCATTTTCCCCCACAGTATCCCCCAATCTCATCTCATTGTAGTCCAAAACAAGCAAACACTGGGGTACAGGTAGAGAGACCTCAAGAAGAAACTACTTCTAACTCAAGAAGTGGAGAGGGGAATTCCTAAACAGAGAGTGGAAATGGCTTTTTGTCTTTTTCTCTAGTCTCTCCAACCTTAGTCTACAAGCAATCCTATGAGGAAATAGTGGGAATTGGACCTCTTTGGAAACAAACTTCTAAAGAGAGGAAACTTTCTTTCTAATTGGGGGAGCTGTAATCCTATGAAGGTCGGTCACATTACCCATTGTTTTTGTCTATTCTCCAGATGTGGGTGAAGACCTGGAAGCATATGGCAAAGTATGGTCAGGAAAGTACCACTTTGCTAGCTGGATTACTGTAAAAAAGAACCCCAGAAAAGTGGTAAGTACTAAAGAGATTGCAAAGAAAGAGAGAAGCTCAGGAAAAAAATAAGCCCTTAAAGTTGTTTGTGAACTCCATGGACTCACTGTCAAGCTGCACAACTATAGGTCTGATGACCCTTACAAAGAATGTGAGAGAAGTGAACTAACTTAGAGACTGCCACCCTGGTCCTTAAACAGTGGGTGATGCACACATGACATATTTTGAATAGTACTAAATAGGCTTTGAAAATTAAACTGACATTCGCGCCACAGTACATTAAAGGTGTGCTGAAACTTGTGCCCTGAACCTAATTAGATTAACTGTCTGCTAAAGCAAAATTATCAACATGCCTTATAGGATTTACAAGATTCAGAATTTTATAACATAATATTTAAAATGTTCAGATAGCAATCCAAAATCTCAACTCACATGGAAAAATACAATCAACTGATGCTAAGGCAGAGATGACAAGATGTTGCACTTACGTGACAAAGACTCTGTCTGATATAAGTATTATAAAAGACTTCAACACACAAGTGTAAACATTCTTGGAGAGTAGAAGAATGTAAAGAAACAGAAGAAAAACAAATAGAAATTTTATAACTGAAATATACATAACAGAATTTTTTTAAAAACCTCACTGGATAGGCTTAAAATTAAAATGGAAATTACAGAACAAAAAGTCTATGACCCTGAAGAAAGATCCATAGAAGTATCAAATCTGAACATAAGCAAAAAATAGATTAAAGGTAAATAAATACAGCCTCAAGGGCCTATGGGACAATAGCAAACGGTCTAATAATTCATGTCTTCCACGTCCTAGGAGAGGAGGAAAAACGTGGTACTGCCAATATTTTTGAAGAAATAATGATTGCAAATGTCTCAAATTCGGTGAAAGACATTAGCACAGAGATTTAAGAATATAATCAAAGCCCAAATAGTATTAACTCAAAGAAATTCATGCACAAACATATCATAGTCAAATATCTGAAAACTAAAAATACAAATAAAAATCTTTGTAGCAGCCAAAGAAAATGATGCACTAATGACTTCAGATTTCTCATTAGAAAACATAAAAACCAGAAAGAAGACGACTTTTAATGTACCTAGAAAAAAGAATTGTCAACTCATTCTATAGCCAGAGAAAATACTTATCAGGAATGAAGCTGAAAAAAAGTCATTCTCAGATAAAGGTAAGCTAAGAGAATTCTCAACTAACATACCTATTCTAGAAGAACTGCTAAATAAAGTTTTTCAGTCAAAGAGAAATAGTACCAAAAGTAAACTTGAAAAATCAGGAATAAAAATAAGCAACAGAAATAGTAAATATCTAAGTAAATATAATAGAATGCTTTTCTAATAGGCTCTTTAAAATACATTTGACAGTTCAAAGCAAAAATTATAAGGAGAAGAATTATTCTTAGGAGAATTTTAATTAATGGATATATGATTTATGAAATGACTAATGCATAGAGGGAGGGAAGTAATTAAAGAGCCATATACAGGGGATCCCTCAGTGGCTCAGCAGTTTAGCGCCTGCCTTTGACCCAGGGTGTGATCCTGGAGTCCCAGGATTGAGTGCCACATCAGGCTCCCTGCATTGAGCCTGCTCTCCCTCTGCCTATGTCTCTGTCTCTCTCTCTCTCTTATTCTGTGTCTCTCATGAATAAATAAATAAGATCTTTAAAAAAAAAAAAGAGCCATACACAACAGTAAAATCTACATTTGACTTTCAAGGATAAAGAATTGATTCCTAGTAGATTTGTCAAATGTTAATGTGTATACTGTAATCTCTATAGCAACCATTAAAAAAGTACATGATTATCTAGCCAAAAATACACTGGAAAACTAAAAAATGTTCAAATAACCCACAGGAAGACAGGAAGAAGAACCAAAGAAACAAACAAATAGTACCACCAAAACAAAAACAAAACCAACAACAACAGCAGGGGGAAAAATGGTGGAACTAAAACCAAACATAAAAATATCAAAATTAAATTAAATGGAAATATCCAAAGATACCAACTAAAGGATCAATATTGTTTAAATGTATATGTTTTTATTCAATTTGCTAGTATTTACATATTTTTAAAAAATGTATGTATGTATATGTGCATGTTTGTATGTATATAAAACTACAACCCAGTGGGTCTTTTCCTGGTAATACAAGGAGAAAAACTACATGGTCATATCTATTTATGTAGTAGGGTTATCTGAAAAATTCAGTATTTATTTATGACTTAAAAAAAATAGCTCTGAGCAAACTAGGAAGAGAAAGAATTTCCTCAACCTTACAAAAAGAGCACCTAGAAAAACTATATAAACGTCATACGTAATGGTGAAAGACTGCATTTTTTCCATGATTGGTATTACAACAAGGATATCCACTCTTAATACTGTTGTCCTGGTCAGGACAATATGTCAAGAAAAATAAATTAAAAGGGTGTATTTAAGGGACACCTGGGTGACTCAGTGTTTGAGCATCTGCCTTTGACCCCGGGCGTGACCCCATGGTCCTGGGATTGAGTCTAACATCCGGCTCCCTGCATGGAGCCTGCTTCTCCCTCCACCTATGCCTCTGGATCTCTCTCTGTGTCTCTCATGAATAAATAAATAAACATCTTTTAAAAATATGTAAGTAAATACAAGTATATTTAAGAAATGAAGAAATAAACTTGCATCTATTTATGACATGATTATCTATACAAAATCCTGAAACAATCTACAAAAAACTTATAGAATAATAAGTGACTTAAGCAAGTTTGCAAGATATATGTCACAAACACAAAATCAATATTTTCAATGTACACTTGGAAACTAAAATTTTGAAAAAAGATATTTACAATAGCTCAAAAAATAAAATGCTTATATATAAATCAAACAAAATATGCACAAGATCTGTGTAATAAAAAATACAAAATATTAAGAATAGAAATTAAAGTAGACATAAATAAGTTCAGAGATATATCATTTTTTGTGAATTGGAAAATTCAGAGTAAATATTAAATCACCTCAAATGAATCTACTTGGTTCAATTTCAAAGTCTCAGAATTTTTTGGTAAATATGGACAATCCTGTTTTAAGTATATTTGGAAAATAAGGAAATGAAATAACTAAAATACTTCTGCAAAAGAAAATTAGAGTGGAAGAAATCATACAACTCACTTTTTAAGACTTTTAAGACTTACTACTAGGTTACAATAATCAAGATGTTGGTGCTGGCAAAGGATATAAACATAAACCAAGAGAATATTTCACACACACATGGCAAATAAATTCTCACAAATATGAAAAAGTAACTGGGTATAAAGGATAGTTTTTTTTCAATAAATGATGTGAGAAAGCTGAATAACCAGATGTGAAAAAACACTGACTTAAACCTCATAGAAATTATTACATACAAAAATTAACACAAAACAGTTCATAACTAAGGACTCCTGAGTGGCTCAGTCAGTTAAGCATCTGACTCTGGATTTCACTCAGGTCATGATCACAGGGTCATGAGATCAAACCTCATGTTAGGTTCCCCATTCTGTGGGGAATCTGCTTGAGATTTTCCTCTCCCTTTGCCTCCCCTGTACGCCACTCATGCAAGTGCTCTCTCTCATTCTCTCAAAAAAATAAATAAATCTTTAGGGAAGGAAAAAAAAAACAGTTCATAACTCTAAATGTAAAAGGTAAGTCTTTTAAAGGAAAACATGGGAAAAATCTTTATGACCTAAGATTAAGCAATGACTTTTTAGACATGATGCATAAAAAAGATGAATCAGACTGTATAGAAATGAATTGGCATTGTTAAGAGAATGAAAAGACAAGCTATAAACTGGGAAAAATACTCGCAAATCACAAAACCAACAAGGTAGTATATACTTAAATAGAACTCTCAAATTCAAAGGAAAACTGATTTAAAAATGGGTAAAAAGTTTAATGGACTTTTTGCCAGAAAGAATACAAGGATATTAAACAAGTATATGAAAAAGATGTTCAATATCAGTAACTACTAGGGAATGAATATTAAAACCATGGTGAGATAACAGTACATACTATTAGAATAGATAAAATCAAAAACACTGGTAATATCAGCCTCTGGCAAGAATTCAGAGAAACTGGAGCTCTCTTACCTTGCTCATGGGTATGCAAAGTGGTACAGCCACTGAAAATGTTTCACAGTTTCTTATAAAAATAAACATATACTTACCAGATGACCCAGCAATGCCACGTCTGCATACATAAATTTTTATAGCATTATAGTCATGATTTCCAAAACCTTGAAATAACCCAATCTAAAAATTTTACATGCCTTAAAATTCCATTCATGTTACAGTTGAAAAAACAAGACTGTAATGATGGAAAACAGATCAGTGGTTGTTAGGTTTTGAGGTGGTGGAAGTACATGTCATAAAAAGACAAACAAGGGAGGTTTGGGGGGGGGAATAAAGCTGTTCCATATTGTGATAGCAGTGGTGTTGATTACACAGGTCTATACATGTGTTAAAATTCATAGAACCAAAAAATAAGAGTCCACTTTACTGTATAATAACTTAAAAATTAAAATAAATACTTGTAATGCTAGGATGAAAAAAGAAAAAATACTTTGGTGATCATATTATGATTATGTTAGTCATAATGATTTTATATTTCTAATCTATATTTCTTTGATAGTGAAATAAGACCATGTATTCTATTTACTATGAATCCTGAATACAAAATTTTTGTGCATGCTGGATGCCCCAAAACATGAAGCTTGAGTGATGACTAACAGTTCACATATTGTACACCATTTAAACACTGTGGGATAGGGGAGAAATTTCTGTTTGGGGATTTCTATGCTTCTATGCCTTTTGAATTATGAGATACAAACTACCCATGTGTCTTTTTCTATAAATCTAGTAATAAATTTCTCTCTCATCTGAGTTGCACACAGCAACAGGAACATAAATGTACACTCTGACACAAGAGGTGGGAGTTGGGATAGAATGGAGAATTACTTATTTCCTTTCTTTATATGGGTAGGAAAATTAACTGTAGTCCTGGCTAAGTTCCAGCTCAGGTAATTACTTTCTCCCAAAGTTCCCACTGTAGTTTTAATTGAACAATTTATTTTTTACCTTCTGTCTTAAATCATATGCCTATGCCTATTTTCAACTGCTGCAGAAATATATCTACTCTGAGGTAAAATTCAAGAGACTATGGTTGTAGCCATTTTCATAGAAAAAGCAGTATACTTTTTTAAAAAGTATTTTATTTCTCTCTGGATGAAAAAGAGCTGAGTAAGGCTAAAATAAGAAGTTCCCTCTCTTCAATGAAAAGATAGACGATTGAACAAGACTATGCTGGAGTCTCCCTAGCACACAAAAAAGCATCAAGGCAGTAGATGTATTAACATCTGCTACTTTTGCAATATCTGAGAAAACATTAGATTTCCATCTCTTATTCCTAATGTCAAACAGTTGTTCACATTAGTAGAATCACTGGCCAGCTATACCCACTTATAAATTTTCAGAAATGGTTTTTCAGAAAGACATTTTCTTTTTCCTGGGCATCAGAAGGTACTGCTAAAATAGAAATGCCAGACCTAAGTGATTATAGGTGTTTTAAGAAAGGAATGAGGCATTATAATTATAAACATAAAAGGCCTTTTTTTTTTTAATGATGGATTAGATCAGGAAATCCCAAATTTGCCTGATAGGAATTAATTGAGGCACTTACGTAAAATACAGATTTCCAGACCTCTTTCTTGGAAATCAAAGAAGTTGTATAAAAAAATCTGATCTTACAAACCCTCACACTTCCTAGTCCCAAATCTTCATCTCAGTTCCCCATCTGCCAGCCCACATAAGACACTCTCATCTCAAGACCAGCCACACAGTGGAATGATCTGACAAGATTTAAAAATACTAACGCCTAAAGCCTACTACAAAAGATTCTGACAACTTTGAAAAAAGGCATTGATATTCTTAAAGTTCCACAGCTGATTCTAATGTGTAGCAAAAGCTGTCAACCACTGAATAACAATGTTTCTAGAATAATCTAGAAAAAAGTGATAATTAAACTCTGACTTTCTGACCACATTCCAGCAATACACTAGGTTCTACAGAGATGCAACAACAAAGTAGAAAGCATATACAAGCTCTAGAATGAAAAATCTGGGTTTAAATTCCAGATCCACCATTTTTAACATGATCAATTGCCACTTAAAAGACAACTTGAGTGAGCCTGCTTTCCAGTTATATAATGGAAAAATACTGTCTATGAATCAAACAGGTTAAGCAACTTACCTGGCATTTTCACTGCACTGTCTAGCTTAGTCAGCCCTTTCCATACACCCAGAAAGTAACTGTTATATAAATAAGGTGAGCCCTTCAATGTGCCCAAGAAGAGTTCTGTTTATGCTTATTAATTAGTAAGTATGCTAGCTTTTATTCTCAAAAGTGCTCTAGTTTGGCATATTAAGTAAGAAGTCATCTTTCCCATATACCACATTTTTCACTCATCACTTCCAACTGACTTCCCTGAGGTAGAAAGCTAGTCCATAGAGTGAACTGGGTCAATCAGATTCTTTATATAACTTTATCTAAAAGACAGAGGAACACCTGGGTGGCTTAGCATGGCTCAATTGGTTTAGCATCCGATTCTTGATCTCAGCTCAGGTCTTTTTTTTTTTTTTTTTAAATCTTATTTATTTATGATAGTCCCAGAGAGAGAGAGAGAGAGAGAGAGAGAGAGAGAGGCAGAGACACAGGCAGAGGGAGAAGCAGGCTCCATGCACCGGGAGCCCGACGTGGGACTCGATCCCTGGTCCCCAGGACCGCGCCCTGGGCCAAAGGCAGGCGCCAAATCGCTGCACCACCCAGGGATCCCTCAGCTCAGGTCTTGATCTCAGGGTCAGGAGGTCAAGCGCTGTGCTGTGCTCCACGCCCAGTGTAAATGAATGAATGAGTGAATAAATAAATACATACATACGTACATACCAAACAAGCAAAGGGAATAAAAATAGAGAGACAGCAAGAAACAGATTCTTCATTATAGAGAACAATCTGTTGGTTACCAGAGGGGAAGTGGATAAGGGAATTAGCTAAATAGGTGATAGGAATTAAGGAATGCACTCGTGATAAACACACAGTGATGTATGAAACTGATGAATTACTGTATTATACACCTGAAACTAATATAACTGCATATTAATGAAGTGTAATTAAAATAAAAACTTAAAAAGAAAGAAAAAGAGTATATAAGTTGTATAAGTTATCTGTGTTTCATAGGAAATTAACCCCAAAAGTTAGCGTCTTAAAACATGTATTATTTCATAGTTTTCACAGGTCAAGATTTCAGGAGTGATCTCTTTGCTTTAGGGTCCATCATTACAATTAAGTTCTTCAGCCCTAGGCATCAAGAAATAGCAACTACTCTAGACTTATTGGTAAGACATCTGCATGTCAGAGGATAGGAAATAAATCCAAATAAAATTCAGAGACCTTCCACCTCAGTGAAATTGATAGGGGTCTATTGGTGTGGGGCATGTTGAAAGAATGAAGAAGGAGTGAAAAAATGCAGGCAATAAGGGAACAGTAAATCTCATTTGTTTATTTTCAGGATAAACCAATTAATAAATGGGCACTTAGGATATTATATCAGTGAGTAGGTCAACTAGTTGTATCAAAGAAAACAATTTCAATTGTCCAGAAAACCTTGAGAGTTTATGAAACAAATGTGACAGCTATCTGTGTATAAATTCTATCAGCCCCCTTTATCAACTTCTCCTTAGGTCACTTTTGCTCCTTTTACCTTGTAATAATGCACCATGTAACTCTATGACCAGAGAACTTAACAGTTTTCAGAAGTTCCTGTGGAATTTCAGAGGATCTATGCCATGAAACCGCCCCCCCCTTTTTTTGTCCTCTTCATTTTCTTAAGCTAATTTAGATGGATTTTTGTTCCTACAACCAAGTCTTCACTAAAACAATTTAACTGAGTTATGGCTAAAAGTAAATGAAATAGTATAGATAAATTGTGTGGAACTTAATTTTTTTTTAATTTTTATTTATTTACGATAGTCACAGAGAGAGAAAGAGAGACAGGCAGAGACACAGGCAGAGGGAGAAGCAGGCTCCATGCACCAGGAGCCCGATGTGGGATTCGATCCCGGGTCTCCAGGATCGTGCCCTGGGCCAAAGGCAGGCGCCAAACCGCTGCGCCACCCAGGGATCCCAATTGTGTGGAACTTAATTGGGACTCAGAACTTACACTAAGTCAGTACAATTATTGAAGGGACTAAGCTAACTGAAGCATAATGTGCAAGCAAGTGAAGAAGTGGTTAAACTGTTTCAAAACCATGTCTCATGAAGAATGGCTAAAGAAACCAGAGCATTTACCTCAGGACAAGTGCATTTTCAAAAGGTATAATACTGCAACTTTTTTCCAAATGCTGAAATCCTGTCATATAGAAGACGACTCCAAAGACATAAAAGCAGGAAGCTGTGAGGAGTTATAAGAGGATGGATGGAAGTGCTTTAAGAGGAAGGACTTTCTTCATCATTAAAAGAATTAAGCGTAAGCCAGTTTGTTAGGAATGCAGAAAATTTAAACCATATTTAAAGTCTTTACAATCCTAAACTGACAAATTTGTGAAATAAACAGAGAAAGTTGACCTTCCTAGGCCTTAGTTTCCTCTTCTGTAAAAACAGGTAGGATAATAACTGCATTATCTACCTGCAGTTGTTAAAAGAGCCCAATGAGAACTTAGAAGACTACACAATAGTCCATAAAATATAAATTGAAGAACCTCTAATTAAAATCTCCATTAAAATGTGTGTTGTATAATTTTAATCCTTAAATGGGGATCCCTGGGTGGCGCAGCGGTTTGGTGCCTGCCTTTGGCCCAGGGCGCGATCCTGGAGACCTGGGATCGAATCCCACATCAGGCTCCCAGTGCATGGAGCCTGCTTCTCCCTCTGCCTGTCTCTGTCTCTCTCTCTCTCTCTCTCCCTCTCTCTCTCTCTCTCTGACTATCATAAATAAATAAAAAAAATTAAAAAAATTTAATCCTTAAATGAAATATCTATTGAGTTTGTTAGGCACTCCTTTAGGTGTTTAAGATATCATTGGTAAAAAATATAAAAAATACATATATACATTAGTAAACAAAGTAGATAGAAGTAATTTGTTTTTATATATAAAGTCATATATGACCAAAACAATAGTTAGTATTCTGGGCAATCCTAACTATAGTAAATTTGTAGCAAAAGCCTGGGACTCAGTCACTTTGCAAAACTAAAGAGGAAAAAAAAAAAAAAAAACAAATGATCAGACACACTAGCAGGACTTATAAGGAAGGACTGATAAAACTAGTTTTAGAAAAAAAAGAATCACTGATAGTCTATTAAACCTCAACCTCTTACTAATTCCCTCACCCCCTTCACCCACTACCCCATCATTAACAAGAATAGCTTTACAATTTAGCCTTCTCAATAACCCTTGCTTCATCACCAGAGTTTGAAGACTCACAATAACATCTACTAAGGTTGTGCTTATGACCTGTTTCCTTAACCATGGACAATCTTACCCTGAATTACTGAAGTGATTTCCCCCCACACACAACTCCTCTTTGAGAATTATTATTCATTTGATAAATATGTTCTGAAGGATCCTTAGGAACTAGGCACTGGGTTCTAGGCACAGGGGGTAGAAAATGAATTGTTCTCCTTTACAGCATTTATATTCTAGAGAGCATACAGACAGATGGCATACAGTAATATATAGATACACTGTATGTGTGTGTGTGTATAGTATGTTTAAGGAAATTAACAATTTTCCTTTTTAGATCAAATCACAAGTGCATATCATCTGAGGGCTTCTCAGAATGCATCCATATACATTCTCATTCAGTAGATTTGAATAAATAAAATTTGGAAAGTAATTCTGATAGGTATAATGGCTTCTAAATCATTGTGCCAAAAAGGGAATTAGGTTAAGAAATAAAACTAAGGGAGAAAGCTTTCTCTTATACTATCCCATCCAACCTATAGTATATTAAAAAAAAAAAAAACATTGGCTTATATGGCTGAATTATATAATGCACAGGATTTGTTGTTTAATTCATACTCATTTATAACACAGATTTCATCTAAAGATATGGGATGATCCAATTTTTCCTAAATCATTCCTAATGTAAGAAGAGCATGTTCAATCGAAGAGCTATAACTATTATATCTCAAATCAACTTGAATAACTGTAATGGTGGGTGACATAGTCTTGAATAGTTTTACTGAAAATAGTTTTACTGTTTTTAAATAGGAAAGAGATGTAGACCCTATATTGCTCCTTTCATTCACATTTTTAAGAACACTGTGTGGCTTCTGTTTATCTTTGCTGAGAGGTGTAAAGCCTCTATGCAGTGCTTCATTATTGTTACTGTTTCACTAAAAGAAGCTGACAGGTCTTTCAACATTCCCTTCTATTATCATGCATTCCAGAATGCTCAGGTTACTTTCATTCTGATGAAACTACATCACACTTGATGTAAGTTCTCCTTGTAAAAGAATGAAACCAAACTAACTTTAGGTCCCTAGGCTGCTTCTATTGTTCTCTTGAGATGTATTTAATCACCAGGAGGTTTAACTTACTTTTAGGTCAACAGTATGCAACATGGCATACATTGCACAACATATGCCAAAACTACAAATTTTTTTCAGGTAAAGTCTCAGACTTTAAAAGATATTTAATGGGTCTAAAAAGTGATAAAGCAGCTGGATATTTCTGAATATTAGGAAACAGGATATTATAGTGAGAAGAAATGGGCTGTGGAGACAGACATATTTGGTTTGAATCCTGGCTGTCATTTTCATGGTAGCCTTGTGCTACCATAATTATTTGTCTCATTCTTAACTATGAAATAAGATTTTAACACCAATTATTCAGGGTTGTTGAAATGTTAAGTGATGATCTATCATAAGCTCCTAAAATAGTCTTCATAATAACTATGAGTATGTCTACTAAGTAAATGAACATCTGCATGAGAAAAATGTCAATGCACATATTATAAAAGCCAACTAAATAAACCATAGTATAAAGCACTACAAAACTACTCCGAGGTTTGTAAAACCTAGTAAAAAAAAAAAAATCTTTTAGTTACTCATCTAGTATTTAGTCTCTATCAAAATCTGGAATGATTGATAGAATAAACAAATTTATAGGTTATCCTGATCCTATCGTTAATGAGATTATTAGGTACATAATGAGTCATCCTTTCTAAACCTGACCTTCAGGTGGCCCATATATTATTATTTTCCTTCAGCTTTTTTTTTTTTTCCTGGTCATTTACTAAAGTGATAGACTTCTCTGAAGGATAGAAAGAGAGAGGAACAAAAAGAAAAAGGAAGAGGGGAACAGGGAAGAGAAGAGAAAAAAGAAAAGACAAAAAAAACAAGATTTAGTTTAACCTTGACTTAAGAGCAAGATGCATCATAACCCTCTTTGATGAATTAGTTTTGTTTCTGTTTTGGTAGTAAATACGTAACTAGTGGACTATGACTTTAATAAATTTAGGAGAAAAAAATCCTATTCTTGAAATGTATTTTTTCTAAGAATTCACTGTTGCTTCCATTCTTAAATCATATTAAAAATATATGATCTACCCTATTCAAGTAATACATACACATGCACCAAAATGTGAAGCTATTCTGCTACCCTCCATCTACTTTCAATTCTTTCCTATTATTGACAAGCATTTATCCCCAAGTTCCAGTATAAAAATAAAATATATACGGTGTGAATACATGGCTCAGTGTGTGAATGATTAGGCACTGCAGTCAAGCAGCCTTAGATTTAAATCCTGGGCCTTCCTCCTCCCTGTTGTGTGACCTTGTGTGTATTACTAAATATCCCTAACCACAGTTTCTTCATCCATGCAATGGGTAATAATAACTTCTTACAAAGTCACTGAGAGAATTTGAAGTACGTAAGTCATTTAAATTCCTTAGCATAATATCTGGCATAAAATGAACATGCAATAGCAGATTACAGTTCTTTATATTTTTTTCACATATTCCTTTTTTGGTTAATTTTCTTGTCTTCTTATAATGGGCTAATGCAATTCATCAATATATGCTTTTGTAACTCAGTACTTATTTTAGTTTTTAGTAGACTAATTTTTAGACTACTTTTAGGGTCATAAGCAAAATGGAGACGATTTTCCATATGCTCCCACACCTACACATGCACTGTCCCCTCATTCCCATTATCAATATCCTCTACCTGAATGGTACATTTCTCACAATTGATTAACCTATAGTGATACATAATCATCACACAAAGACTACAGACATCAGGGTTCATTCTTGGTACTGTACATTTTATGATGACATGTATCTACCATCATGGTTTAATATAGAATAGTTTCGCTATTTTAAAAATTTTACTGCTGGGAACCTGGGTGGCGCAGCGGTTTGGCGCCTGCCTTTGGCCCAGGGCACGATCCTGGAGACTGGGGATCGAATCTCACGTCGGGCTCCCGGTGCATGGAGCCTGCTTCTCCCTTTGCCTGTGTCTCTGCCTCTCTCTCTCTCTCTGTGTGTGACTATCATAAATAAATAAAAAAAAAAATTTACTGCTTACTGATATTCTGGAAATACCTATTATTTAATAAGACTATTTCTTGCTTACTCTCCCATTAATGCTAGCATGAAAATTTTATGATACATCCTTTTTATTTATTTGGGTGTTTTGCTTGACACAGGCCAACTTTCCTGTAAACGGAGGATTACTCAGCTGTAGTGTTCACGCATCAGGGCGAGTATGTCACTCACACTCTTTTCTTAGAAAAAAACAAGGAAGAAATTATATACAGCAGCGATAGTCTAATTACTAGAAAAAAAGAATGAAAAGAAGTAAATGTAAATAGTAAATACTATACATAGTATATTCAATACATATATCAAAAAAAAGAAATAGACACATAAATGCCTATAATATTGAAGAATGAGAAAATTGGCAAGAATACCTGAATAGTCCTCTCTTGAGATAGACTATAGCAAGATAAGCTTAAAGATTTATACAATCTCTGATCAGGTGTGGTATAAGGGGAATGAGAAGCTCATAGCCAAAAATTACGCCCTTGGTTCCTGCCAGGATGCTGAAATGTCACCATTAGAATTTTCGTATTTTTTTGTAAATTACTATCAGCCTACTGTAAGAAAAAATAATTAATACTAGTTTAAAACAATGAAAGGAGAGAAAACAAAATAGGTGTCTAAGAAGAGGGGAGAATTTCAGGTGTAGAAAGTAATGTGTGTGTGCAAGGGAAAGAAGAACTAGAACAAGTGAGGGCAGTGATTATATCTAAGACTACAGTACAAACAGTCCAGGCAAAATTTCTCTTTCACTTAAGAAAATGACTTACAAGCCACTGTTATACCTAAGCCCTTATGAACAGAAATGTAACAGCATCCATCTTCAGTGATAACAGAAAAAGGAATCTGAGATTTCTAGGGTTGGGTAACCTTGCAAGTATTGCCACAGCTACAGTCTCCCTGATTTATGGCAATGTTAGGAATTGAGGCTGTCTCCTTTCTGAAGTACTGCAACATGCTATAAAAGGGCACTCTGAATCACAAGGCATAAAATAGCATGTCAAGGGAGGGATATTCCAAGTCAAAAATAGTGGTGATAAATCAAAGCAGTGAATGTGGTATAAGGTTTTATTTTGTTAAATAAAGTCTTCGCTACACTTTTTAGTACATTCTGCTGGAAACCAAAGTCACGACAGTTACACACAACTATAGATATTTTCCTTTTTAATAAGTATTCTAAAAAATTATACACTATGCTGCACTCCAGAATTAGAGACACAAATGAGTATTTTCAAGGGATATATAAATGGAATTCATTTTCATTTTTTAAATTAACTATAGTTTACCTGCAAATATATAAAGATATAAACAGAATATTTTAATTATTAATGCTTAGTGGACCCATGTCCCCCCGTGTGTGTATGTATATGTGTGTTTTAATTTTTAAATTCTCAAAAATAAAGGCAGCCCGGGTGGCTCAGCGGTTTAGCGCCGCCTTCGGCCCAGGCCGTGATCCTGGAGACCCGGGATCGAGTCCCACATTGGGCTCCCTGCATGGGGCCTGCTTCTCCCTCTGCCTGTGTCTCTGCCTCTCTCTCTCTCTCTCTCTCTCTGTGTATTCTCATGAATAAATAAATAAAATCTTTAAAAAATAAAAATAAATAAAATAAATAAATTCTCAAAAATGAAAACAAATTTACTATAAAAGTTCAGTTCATTTAGTCATTGAATTAATTAAATATGATATGAATACGAAATACTTTCCTCAAAAAACATTCTATAATATCTTGATTAAAATTCAATCTTAAAATTATTTACCTATTAAAAATCTCTTATGTTTCAGAGCAGTTCAATAGGCTTAGTCATATGATTAGCTACTTGTGAATATTTGTGAAGTTTTTATACTCAAATAATCATGGGGTTAAGATTGCCATCTGTGTATCTTGCATTTGTTTGATTCTATGGTAGACTCTTGGGTCCCAGGATTTTAAACTTCCTCTTTTGACTACTTCTAAGTGACCTCAAAGTCCATGACACGTAAAAATTTATAATTTGTCTTTGGCACAGATTATCATGCTTTAGATCTCAGATCTAAACCAAATATTACTGTGATTTCATGTTCTCTCAGTGTAACTAACATGCCTGATGTTCATATGCGGAAAATCCTCCCTCCCTCCAAATACGTAGAAGCCAATTGCTAGTACTCGGGAGGGTAATAAAGAGAATAAGGTAAAAAGGCTAATTAATTCTTAGTCTCAAATTAGAGGTCTGAGATATATAAAAATAGAATTTTGAATTTTAGTGTTTATTTTACCACATACTCTATACAAAAAAAAAAAGCAAGTGATTTGCAAAACTGGTTCAGTATTCCATCCACAAATGTTCACCTATTAAAAAAGAAAACTGAAATCAAAATGAAAAGTTATGATTTTATGGTGCAAAGGTGTGCAAAATGTCTAATAATTCCTTTATTTTTTTTAATTTTTTATTTATTTATGATAGTCACAGAGAGAGAGAGAGAGAGAGAGAGAGAGAGAGGCAGAGACACAGGCAGAGGGAGAAGCAGGCTCCATGCACCAGGAGCCCAACATGGGATTCGATCCCGGGTCTCCAGGATCACGCCCCAGGCCAAAGGCAGGCACCAAACCGCTGCGCCACCCAGGGATCCCTGTCTAATGATTCCTAATGGAAAAGTGATTCACTTTAAAAGATTTTAAAATATGTTCATGCAGGTACCTGGGTGGCTCAGTCAATTATTCCACTGCCTTTGGCTCAGCTCATAATCCTAGGGTTCTGGGATTGAGCCCCACATTGGGCTCCTTGCTCAGCAGGAGAGTCCACTTCTTCTTCTCTCCCTCTCCTCCTTGTTCATGCTCTCTCTCTCTCACACAAATAAAATCTTTTAAATAAATATGTTCATGCTTGTGATTATTAAGACATCATGAAGGAATCTGGTAAATTTTCTCTCACAAACAACATAACAACAGCTTTTTCCCTTATATACAAAAAAGAAAAGTGGTATAATATAAAGAAAAGATTATGTCCTAAGGAATCAGATAACCAAAATTCCAGTCCAACCATCATTTTTTATTAGTCATGTGACCTTGGAAAGCTACTTAACATCTTTAAGTTCTAGTTTCCCAATCTGCAAATGAGACTTAAAGTAGACTTAAATGACATAGTATATCCAAAGCACCCGCATTCAGGAAGCATTCAATACATACCTTTTAAGAAAAGTAATAGTATCGGATTTAATTTGATTTTCTAGTGGAACTAGTAATGACTCCATATTACTACTTACCAGTAGATATTTTACAGCATATCCAAAATTAAAAGTAGTTTATGGTTATGAGTCAAGTCTAGAGTTTTGGATTCATTAACTTGTCATTGATAACACTTCTAAATAACTAAGCTAACTGGCCAGCTAAACCAGTGTTTACATAGATTAGACACAGACACGCTAGCCTGTTAATTTATACGATAAGCGTGTATTTCAGTTTAAATACCAAAGTCTAATTATTTATTTACCACTTAATCAAATGTTAATCAAAAAGCATAGAAATTAATTTTGGGGTTTGCTTTCCATGTATATAAAATGGGACCTCATTAATATTCAAATACAGTTATAAAATAAAACCATGACTTCAAATATCACTATGTTTTTAAAGTAGCTTATGGTAATTGTTTATTTAGTAACTGCAACTTAGGAAATTAGAAGATAAGAGAAAATTCAATTAATCAATTTTTTATCATTTACAATCAGTTTTGATATTAGCTAGCTTTTGATCTTCAATCATTACATAAAATATATCCTGCCTTTTACTGACTATAAAGTCTAAGTTTTTGAATTAAGCTTTTACTCTACAACTTATTGTACATAACAAATGTTACTTCATGCTTTCTTTATCTTTTTAAGATTTTTTAAAGTAATGACTACACCCAATGTGGAGCTTAAACTTACAACTCAGACACCTAAAATCACATGCTGTACTGACTGAACCAGCCAGGCACTCCTCAGTATCTTTTTAAAACCACTTCTGCTAAACACAATCACCTGGTTCAATGTGCTGATTAGTAAATCACTTTTCTTTCTATCCCACCTTCAAAAATTAACATTTATCATCCTATTAATAGATTAAGAAAAATGAGATACATATCACTTTTGCATGAACTCTCCATGACACACTTTCATTAATATGAATCAATAAGGGATCAATAGATGCTAGAGAAGTAGTGAGAATCTGGCACTTTGGTAATATCAGAACATGTAGCCATTATAAGAAGAGAGTCCAGAAATAAACTAAAACTATGTTTGATATGGCCTAATCTATATTCAGAATAATTTTTTAATACTAAATCAAAAGAAGGTTCTAAACTAAAAATATATCAACTAAGTAAGCTTTTGTTGTATGTACTGTAACAGAATATTAAATACCCTGCTTGTCAGGCTGCAAAACAAGGGTTGCTAAATGAGCAAGGTTTCAATGTCCTCTCTCCAGATAATTCAAGGTGACATAAATCATTGCACAAGTACAATGACTTCTTTGATCATATTACTCTAGCAGATTGTTTTGAAACTATTATAGCAATTTATTAGTTTTTCAAAATACACCTTAGACTTTGAAGTCATATTTATAATTCCCAGTCACAATTTGCTAATATGGTATTACTATTCAACATGTTACTGATAATATTTAACATGAATTTAATATCTTATGCCAGTAATAATAAGATATCAGTTCAATAAAACAGATTTATAAGGTAATTATCAGCTGTTGTTCAAAATTAATTAGTTTACTGATGACCTATCCCCTTCGAAAAGTATCTGTGATGGCCTAAGTAACATAAAACTGGAAACAACACAAATCAATAGAAAACTAAAAATTAAAGCTTGAAGGAATGACTGGTTCAGAAAATCTTTATGAATTAAGTTCAAAACTAAATTCTAAAACTCTTATTAGGAAAAGTGAAAAGTGTAATCATCAAGTTATTTATCAGTAACAATCAGGGAAGGAGAGTCCTAATTCCTGTAACAGAAATAAGAAAATAGTTTGCATACGTTCACTGAATTTACAAAAAGAAAAGAGAAGTGTTGTGCTGTATATCAGTCTTACCAAACAAATTAGAAAATTCTAATAAGGCAATTCCGTGGCGTAGGGCTGAAATAAGTAGAGAAATACGTAGAAAAATAAGTTGCATGAAATAAGAGGTATAAATATGAGTCATCCAAATCATGTCTTGATTCAAGATTAAGTTGATACTCCATTTAGTATAAAGTTTAATAAACTTTAAATAGTAAATGGTAAAAAAAAATTTAAATAGTAACAGGAAGCTTAGGAAGAATGTAAGGTACAAGTATTCTTTGTATTATTTGAAAGAAAATGTGTCAGATATCAAGCATTTGGACACTTCTAGTAAAGTTCTATTGTAAAAGATAAATTTTAATTGTATAAAGTTTTGTCCACTTGAATCCTTTTCTAGGTCTACAGCTACATGAAGGTAACTATAGCAACTATCTTCCACAGAACTTCTATTTTTTTCCCTGCTGAGTAATTAGATCTGCTAATATTGTTAAAGTATCAAAGTTCTATGCATTAATATGAAGATAAACCTGAATGA
The DNA here is from genome assembly GCF_905146905.1 of Nyctereutes procyonoides. Classification (NCBI taxonomy): domain Eukaryota; kingdom Metazoa; phylum Chordata; class Mammalia; order Carnivora; family Canidae; genus Nyctereutes; species Nyctereutes procyonoides. The sequence continues at coordinate 26,756,837 of NW_026575146.1, forward strand.
AAAATTTTAATTAAGAAAAGCAAGCAAGGGATCCCTGGGTGGTGCAGCGGTTTGGTGCCTGCCTTTGGCCCAGGGCATGATCCTGGAGACCCAGGATCGAATCCCACGTCAGGCTCCCGGTGCATGGAGCCTGCTTCTCCCTCTACCTGTGTCTCTGCCTCTCTCTCTCTCTCTCTGTGTGTGTGTGACTATCATAAATAAATAAAAAATAAATAAAAAAAATTTTAAGAAAAGCAAGCAAATGTCATCTCTACCTCTGAGAAATAAAAATTTGGGTTATGTAACATCTTGATCCTTATTACCTTTCTTCCCCTGACACAAAGGAGATAGGTCCATTCCCCTACAGAGACCAATCTCACATGTGTCAATGGATATCATTCTCTCCTACCTTCCCTAAAACTACACATTATCAATTATTCCTTTCTCTTCTGCATCATCCTCTCTTATTTTTTACTGGTTCTGCTGGTTTTGAACCAGAATATTTAACATGTTCCAGTTTCTCCAATTTTTTTCCATGTTCTATTTTCCTTTCAAATACAGATTCCTCTCACTGTTTTCTTTTTGTAGGCAGATTTGAATTTCTTTGGGAAAATAATTAAGAAGCATGTCCATCTAAGAACTTCTATTTTTACTTATGAGTTCAGTTAATAATAGGCTAGAACCTAGAAATCAGCTGATAAATTTAGCATCATCATAAAGACAAAAAAATAGTTTACTAAAGATACATAGCGAGGATTTCGAGAGATCAGAGTGGCCATAGTTAATATCAACCTTCTCATTCTAATTATTATATATGTTGAGAACTAGATCCCTTTTGCAAAGAAAAAGACAGAAACATTCAACTTATTGAAATTATAATTTTGACAATGAAAACTCTTAAATTTGTGATTTCAACAAGTGCCTGGAATCTGTTTTAACTTATGTTTCCACATTTGAACATATTTAAATATCAACCAAATGGTTATTACTGATAACCTTTTGAATTTCTGAATTTTACATGACTGCTTTGAATAAATATGCCTTCACTACTTTAGTTCCTTATGAACATTTTAAATGTAAATTTTACTCTTGTATAATTATGTCATTTTTAAAATGTGTGACTTTACATACAAAAAGGAAACAATATGTTTTCTGGGTTGAGATGAGGTCTTACTCAAAGAATGTTCACTAAGAAAAAGAAAATACAGTAGAGATAGACTTAAGACTCAATATAGAAATGCAAGAAAGATAAAGAGTGATTTGTGGGATCTACACAGAACTTGAATCCCTGATTCCAGCCTATTCTTGATATGAATCCCAGACTTTGGAGACCATAAAATTCTTCCATCCTCCTTTAAAAAAAAAAAAATGTTGCTTGGAAAACAGAGAATCATAGAGGAAGGGAGGGAAAAACAAAATAAGATGAAATCAGAGAGACACAAACCATGGGAAACTCTTAACAATAAAAAAACAGACAGTTGCTAGAGGGGGATGCAGTAACGGGTGATGGGCATTGAGGAGGGCATTTGATAATAACGAGAACTGCATGTTATATGCAACTGATGAATCACTGAACTCTACCTCTGATACTAATAATACACTAAATGTTAATTAATTGAATTTAAAATTAAAAAAAAAAACCTGTAAGAAAATGTTTCTTGAGAGCTTGGGAAGATGGCAGCAGAGTAGGAGAACCCTAGACTCATTTCATCCCACAAACACAACTAGATAATCATCAAATCATCCTAAATACCCCAGAAACTAAAGGGAGAGGAAGAGGCTAGCTAGCTATATCAAAGAAGGTAGGAAGTACAGAGATTTGGTTTAGGAGAGAAATAGATCAGAGGGGAGAGGGCTAGAGGGACAGGAACACACAAGAACACTTCCCCAAAGCCATTGGTTTAGGAAATGAGAGGGGCTTAATTTCATGGTTTCTTATAACCAGCAGGGCTTAAAGACTGAAGTTTCATTGTATATTTATTTTTTCATGAAACACACAGAGAGGCAGAGACACAGGCAGAGGGAGAGGCAGGCTCCCTGTAGGAAGCCTGATGTGAGACTCTATCCCAGGACTCCAGGATCATGACCTGAGCCAAACGCAGATGCTCAACCACTGAGCCACCCAGCGACCCCAAGGCTTAAGTTTTAAAAGTCAGCAGGCTTGGTTAGGACAGAGCCCTGAAGGCATTGCACTGCTCCTCCAGAGAAGGCAGGCAAACAATCTGGGGACAGACTGTGGAAATAGCAATCTAAAGAACACCTAGGAAAATTAAAAAATAAAAAAAATAAATAAAGGACACCTAGGGCACACAGAGCAGAGATTATTCACTTTTTTCATAGTGCATTCCTGAGAGGCAGCATTCAGAGACAACTCTCTGGGAACAAAGGAACTGGACAATGCCATCTCCTGCCTCTGCACCTCTGAAAAAAACCACAGAACTAACACTTGAGGGAAGCAGTACAGTGCTGACACTGGTTGACTAACTTACACCAACCTCCACCCAGCTGAGATCTGGCAAGACTGCCCCTCTCAGTCAATTCTGCCTTAGTCCCAGTGCAGTGGGACCCTTTCCTAGAAGACCAGCACAAACCCCTGCTCACATCACGTCTCCCAACCACAGTTCTGCAGGGCCTCAATTTTGCTGGAAGCGGTGTCAAGTCTCATTTCACAAATAGACCAGAGCAAACCTCATTAAAACTCCTGACATTCAGACCAGGGGCAAAACACTGCCCACAGCCGGCAAGGAGAGCCTCTGCAGGAATGGTCTGAGGGACAGAGTAGCCAAAACACAGTAGGAGAGCATATACAGCACATAACAGAAACATGCCCTGAAGTGCCAGGCCCTCGGCACTACATGACTTCTTCTTCATAAGACTACTACTTTTAGGAACAAGAGATATAATTAGCTTTTCTAAAACAGAGGAGTCAGAGACTTAGACAAAACGTGAGGACACAGAATTTATCCCAAATGAAAGAACAAGATAAGGCCACAGCCAGAGACCTAAGCCAAACAGATTTAAGTGACATGTCAGCGGAGAATTTAAAGAATAATCATATGGATACTTACTGGGCTTGAGAAAAGAATATAAGACACCAGTGAGACCTTTATCACAGAGATAAAAGAGATAAAAAAGAATCAGAGATGAAGGACACAATAAGGGAGATTGGAAATGGGCTTGATGCAATGAACAGCAGGCTAGAATAAGCAGAGGAATGAATTAGTGACTTAGACAAAATAATGGAAAATAATGAAGCTGAGCAAAAGAGACAAAAGAAGAACTGTGCAACACGAGAATAGACTTAGGGACCTCAGTGACTGCATCAGATGTAATAATATTCATATTATAGGAGTCTTAGAAGAAGAAAAAGAGAGAGAAGGGGGCAATATATTTGAAGAAATAACAGCTGAAAACTTCCATAATTTAGGCAAGGAAGTAGACGTATGGATCCAGAAGGCAAAGAGAAATCCCATCAAAATCAAAAAAAGCAGGCCAGGGCATCTGGATGGCTCAGTGGTTGAGCATCTGCCTTTGGCTCAGGGCATGATCCTGGTCCTGGGATGGTGTCTCACATCAGGATCCCCACAGGGAGTCTGCTTCTCCCTCTGCCTATGCCTCTGCCTCTCTCTCTGTGTCTCTCACGAATAAATAAAATCTTAAAAAAAAAAAAGAGTAGCCTAATACCAAGACATACTATAATTAAATTTATAAAATACAATGATAAACAAAAAGTTTTACAAGCAGCAAGACAATAGAAGTCTTAAACTTACAAAGAAGACCCATAGAGCTAGCTGGAGATTTCTCAACAGAAACCTAGCAAGCCACAAGAGAGTGGCATGATATAGTCAAAATAATGAATGGGAAAAATCTACAGACAATAATACTCTATCCAGCAAGATTATCATTCAGAATATAACAGATGAAGAGTTTATCAGTTAAACAAAAACTAAAGGACATAAGAATTTATCCCAAATAAAAACTACAAATAGTGAAAGTTTTACCTTCTTAATGTAAATGTTTAGTTTGTGACCACTAAACTAACCCTACAAGAAATATGAAAGGGGACTCTCTGAGTATAAAAGAGAGATCAAAAGTGACAAAGACAAGAAAGGATCAGAGAAATCTCCAGAAACAATGACAAAACAAGTAACAAAATGGCAGAATATATGTCTATCAATAATTACTTTGAACTTAAATGGGTTAAATGCTCAGGTTAAAAACCATGGGGTGTCAGAATGAATAAAAAAACAAGACTTATCTATATTGCCTACAAGAGATTCATTTTAGACTTTAAGATATCTGCAGATTGAAAGTGAGGGGACAAAAAACTTGGATCATGCACATGCTGTCAGAAAAAGAGCCAGAGTAGCAATATTCAATGAGACAAACTAGACTATAAAACAAAGATTGTAACAAGAGATAAAGAGCACCAAATCAAAATAAAAGGATAATCCAACAAGAAGATGTAATTGTAAATATTTATACATCAAACATGGGGGCACCCCAATATAAAAAACAATTAATAACAAACATTAAGGAGTTAATTGATAAAAAGCAGTAACAGTAGGGACTTTAACACTCTACTTACAGCAATGGACAGATAATCTAAGCAGAAAATAAAAAAAGAAATAGTAGCTTTGAATCACATTCTGGAACAGATGGACCTAACAGATATATTCAGAACATTCCATCCTAAAACAGCAGAATGCATATTCTTTTCAAGTGTACATGGGACATTCTCCAGAAAGATCGCAAATTAGGTCAAAAATCAGGTCTCAACAAATAACATAAGACTGAAATCATACCATGCACCTTTTTTTGACTACAATGCTTTTAAAACTAGGAGTCAATCACAAGAATAAAAATGGAAAGACCACAAATACATAGAAGTTAAATAACATGCTACTAAGAATGAATGAGTCACCAGGAAATCAAAGAAGAAATTTTAAAAAATACATGGAAACAAATGAAAATGAAAACACAATGGTTCAAAATCTTTCAGATGTAGCAAAAGTGGTCCTAAGAGGGAAGTATGTACCACTAGAGGCCTAACATAAGAAACAAGAACAATCTCCAATAAAAAAAACTAACTTTATCCCTAAAGGAGCTAGAAAAAGAACAGCAAGTGAAGACTAAGGACAGCAGAAGGAAGGAAATAATAAATATTAAAGCAGAAATAAATGATTTAGAAACAAAAAATAGAACATATCAAGAAAACTAGGAACTGATTCTTTGAAAAAATTAACAAAATTGATAAACCTCTATTCAGATGTATTAAAAAGAAAAGGGAAAGGACCCAAATAAATAAAATCACAAATGAGAAAGGAAAAAACCACTACCACAGAAATACAAACAATTATAAGAAGATATGATAAACTATATGCTAACAAATTGGACAACCTGAAAAAAAATGGATAAATTCCTACAAAAGTATAAACCACCAAAACTGAAATAGTCAGAAAACGGAAAATTTGGGATCCCTGGGTGGCGCAGCGGTTTAGCGCCTGCCTTTGGCCCAGGGCGCGATCCTGGAGACCCAGGATCGAATCCCACGTCGGGCTCCTGGTGCATGGAGCCTGCTTCTCCCTCTGCCTGTGTCTCTGCCTCTCTCTCTCTCTCTCTTCTCTCTGTCTCTCTGTGACTATCGTAAATAAATAAAAAAATTTTAAAAAAAAGAAAATGGAAAATTTTAACAGACTGATAACCAGCAAAGATTGAATCAGTAATCAAAAAAACTCCCTACAAAAAAAAACCAGGGCGAGATGGCTTCATAGGAGAATTCTACCAAATATTTAAAGAACACTTAATGTCTATTCTTCTCAAACTATTCTAAAAAGTAGAAAAGAAAGGAAAACTTCCAAATTCATTCTATGAAGCCAGCATTTTCCTAATACGTAACTAGGTGAAGACAACATTAAGTAAAACTTTCACTATTTGTAGATGACATGAGACTCTATATAGACAACCTGAAAGACTCCACAAAAACAAAAACACTAGAACTGATACACAAATTCAGTAAAGTCACAGGATACAAGATCAACAAACACAACTTTGTTGTATATTGATACATCAATAATGAAGCAATAGAAATTAAGTAATTGATTCCATTTATAATTACACCAAAAACCGTAAGATACCTAGGAATAAACCTAACCAAAGTGATAAAAGACCCATACCCTGAAAACTATAAAATACTGATAAAAGAAATTGAAGGTAACACAAAGAAATGGAAAGACATTCCATGCTCATGGATTGGAAGAAAAAATATTCTTAAAATGTCTGCCCAAAGCAATCTACACACCTAATACAATCCCTATCAAAATACCACCAGTATTTTTCACAGAACTAGAACAAATAATCCTAAAATTTTTATAGAACCACAAAAGATCCCAAATAGCCAAAGCAACTTGAAAAAGAAAAGTAAAGCTGGAGGCATCATAATGCTAGGCTTCAGGTTGTATTACAAAGTTGTAGTGATCAAAACAGTATGCTACCAGCCCAAGAACAGACACACAGATCAATGAAACAAAACAGAAACCCAGGGTTGCCTAAGTGTCCAACTCTTGATTTCAGCTCTGGTCTTGATCTCAGGGTCGAGTTTAAGCCCTGCATGGCACTCCTGGCTTGGTGTGGAGCCTACTTAAAAAACAGAACCGAACAAAACAAAACAAAACAAAACAAAACAAAAAAACAGAAAACCCAGAATGAACTCACAACTATATAATCAATCTTTGACAGGCATAAAAGAATATTCAGTGGGTAAGAGTCTCTTCAACAAATTGTGTTGGGGAAACTGGACAGCAACATGCAAAACAATGAAACGATCATTTTCTTAGACCATAGACACAAATAAATTCAAAATGGATGAAAGACCTAAATGAGAGACCTGAAACCATAAAAATCCCAGAAAGGAACACAGGAAGTAACCTCTATGACATCTATCATGGTGACTTCTTTCTAGATATTTCTCCTGGGACAACAGAACAAAAGCAAATATAAACTATTGGGAATTCATCAAATTAAAAGGCTTCTGCACAGCAAAGGACACAATCAACAAAACTATAAGTCACCCTACAGAATAGGAAAAGATATTTGCAAATGACATAGCTGATAAAGGGTTAGTATCCAAAATATTGAAAGAATATAAAACTCAACGCACAAAACAAATAATCCAACTAAAAACGGGCAGAATACATGAACAGATAGTTCTCCAATGAAGGCAGATAGATGGCAAACACACATGAAAAGATGCTCAACATCACTCATCATCTGGGAAATGCAAATCAAAACTACATGAGATATCACCCCACACCTTGTCAGAATGAGTAAAATCAACAACACAGGAAACAGGTGTTGGCAAGGATGTGGAGAGGAAGAACCCTATTCCATTGTTGGTGACAATGCAAACTGGTGAAGCCACTCTGGAAAATAGTACGGAGGTTCTCAAAAAGTTAAAAATAGAATTACCCTGTAATCCAGCAATTGAACTATTAGGTAGTTACCCAAAGAATACAAAAATACTAATTCAAGGGATACATGAACTCTACTATTTATAGTAACAGTATCTACACAAGCCAAATTATGGAAAAAGCCCAAGTGTCCATAGACTAATAAGTGGATAGAGAAGTTGTGGTGTTTATGTGTGTGTGTGTGTGTGTGTGTGTATACACACACACACACACACACAATGGAATATTATTATGCCATAAAAAAGAATGAAATCTTGCCATTTGCAATGACATGGATGTATCTGGAAAGGATAATGCAAAGCGAAATAAGTCAGAGAAAAATAAATACCATATGATTTCACTCATACATGAAATTTAAAAAATAAAACAAACAAGCAAAGGGGGAAAAAAGAGAAAGGTGCAAATGAAGAAACAGGCTACAGAAAACAAACTGATGATTACTAGAAGGAATGTAGCTGCGGAGATCTGTGAAATAGATGATGGGGATTAACAAGTGCACTTGTCATGATGGGTACCAGGTATTGTATGGAATTACTGAATTACTATATTGTACTCCTGAAACCAATATTACACTGCATGTTAACTGGCTGTAATTTAAATTAAAACTTTAAGACAATGAGAGACAGAGAGAGAGACAGACAGAGAGAGAGAGAAAGAAGAAAGAAAGAAAGAAGAAAGAAAGAAAGAAAGAAAGAAAGAAAGAAAGAAAGAAAGAAAAAAGAAAGAAAGAGAAAAGGAGAGGAGAGGAGATGGAGGAAGGAAGGAAAAAAAAGAAGAAAAGAAAAGAAAAGAAAAGAAAAGAAAAGAAAAGAAAAAAGAAAGAAAAGAAAAGAAAGGAAAAAAGTGTTTCTTGTCCTTATGCAGAATTCCTAGGTAATCATCTGCAAAGGAAAGATTTTCAGAAGAGTTGTTTCTATAAGCCATCTTGACCTGCCTACCTCATACCATTCAAAGGACTACAATCTATCTTCAACCTATACCACTTAAACAACATGAAGATTAAATGGAGCATCTTTTAGTATCTTCCATCAATGATACAAATCATGAATCATTTTAGTTTGTTTTATAAATGGACCATAACATTCTTACACAGGCTTCTGCTTTACTTGGGAGTTTCTTGACACAATGGCCTTTCCTCTTCAGCTGCCAAGCATATTTCTTTCTTAGGCACTAAGAAAGAATATTCTTCTCATCTACCCCTGTGAACCCCAACTACATACACATAAACACAAAGGCACTAGCATCTTGCAATGATTAATAGCCATTCACCATAAAGTTCTCCATTTTAATGTTATTTCTACATTGAGAGCTTGCACTCCACCCACATAAATTAAATTTTTGTCTTACTATTATAGCATGCTATAACTTCTTCATAAAAATGACCACACGCAGTAATTGTGATCTGTCTCATGTCTGTCCAAACCTGTACCCACCCAACATCCTCTAAAAACGGCCTCCTGAGAAAAGATCCTATATAGTTGAACTTTGAACAATTCAGGAGTTAGGAGCACTGACCACACCATGCAATCAAAAATCTACACATAATGTATGACCCCCCCAGAACTTAACCATTAATAGCCAACTGCTGACCAGAAGCCTTACCAATAACATCGTCAATTAACACGTTTTGCATGTTATATGTATTATATAGTGTATTCTAATAGTAAATCAAGCAAGAGAGCTGTGCCTGGGTGGCTCAGTTGGTTAGGCATCCTCCTTTGGCTCAGGTCATGATTCCAGGGTCCTGGGATGGAACCCCATGTTGGGCTCCCTGATCAGTGGGGAGTTTGCTTGTCCCTCTCCATTTGCCCCTCCCCCCTACTCATACTCTCTCTCAAAAAAAATCTTAAAAAAAAACCAAAAAAATCAAGAGAAAAGAAAATGTCATCAAGAATATCATAAAGAAAATACATTTACAGTATTATACTGTATTTATCAAAAAAAATCTATGTATAAGTAGAATCACACAGTTCAAACTCATGTTTTTGATGGTCAACTGTATTTATTTAACACGATATATCCTATGTTTTTCCCATAGTTCACATCTAACACATAGCAATACTTCCTATCTAAGTTAAACATAGATTTATGTTTGGGACGCCTGAGTGGCTAAGTGGTTGAGCGTCTGTCATCTGCCTAGGGCGTGATCCCAGGATCTGGGATGGAGCCCCACACTGGGCTCCTTGTAGGAGGTCTGCTTCTCCCTCTGCCTGTGAGTCTGCCTCTCTCTCTCTCTCTCTCTCTCGGTGTCTCTCATGAATAAATAAATAAAATCTTAAAAAAAAAACCCACATATTTTTGTTTATTTACCCAAGAATTTTTTAGTACTCACACTACTCTTCAGTTATAAAAGAAATACTTGCAAGTATTAATTCTTTCAAATGATTAATTTGAAACATAAATTTAAAATTTAAATTTTTTGTTTTAAAAATTAAAAACACAATATAAATTATAAAATAGTTTTTTCCTAGTGTGTAAATATTTATCTACTAGTATTGGCTGTCTGTAATGTCTTGAGACTGATCTTGAGATTGACTCTGACTCCAAGTCTAGATTCAGCAACAGATAAATTCTCTCTGCTAGAGACAAAGAAAGGATTGGTAGAATGTAGTTCTTGATTTTCATGTTTGACACTCTTGGCCTAGTAAAATTAAATCACCCAGGATGCTCACTACATACTTAGTTAAGTAACTATCTTATTTGAATTATTATCGAGATTAAGTTGTAACATCATCTTATTATTTTACTGTTTGAAAGAAATACAAGAATGAAATCTAATTTACACATTAGTCTAAATGCTTTTATAGCCTAAATCCATTCGAAACATTTCTTTGACATTTGAGGAAATCAGTGGGTGGACCCTATGTTGAATATCATATCCCTAAATCAAGTCTCAGGAGAACTTAATGTCCTCCAAACTCTGGATTCTAAGTACTTTAACTAATTTCACTCGCCCATCTGGAAAATAAGGATTATGCAACCTTATGTGAGTAACTATTAAGTAAAACTCTGCAATATTTTCAAAGTTATACTTAATTACATTTTTGTAAAAACACATTTTTTAATAGAGTGTATTTTTTAGAGAGTGTAAGGAGAGGTTTAACATCATGACCCTGAGATCATGACCTGAGCTGAAATCAAGAGTCGGAGGCTTAACAGACTGAGCCACCCAAAGCCCCAAAACAAAATTTTTAATATTGTCTTTAATCTTGGTGTGATAGACTGCTAAGTGGCAAAACATCAAAAGACAATAATTTAGATACGATTTCTAGAAATAAATAACTACTTTAATTTGAAGCAATAATGCATATTAGTAAAGAAAGGGCCCAGCCTTAGGATGCAATTCCAGAAAAAAAAAAATTTAATAGTCTCATTTATAATTAACATCACTCAACTCTTGGGAAGTAAAACTCAGTAATTCAGGTTTCATTATGTAAACATCTTTGGCATTTCATTTACTCTCTGAGTGCAAACAGCTGGCGAAACAATAGAAGTACAAGATTATATGAAAATTAGTTCTTGGATTGATTCTGAAAATGGCTCTAGGACAGAAGCAAATGTTTCAATCTGTTGTGTTACTTGAAATTAGTATTTTTCTTCTTGATAAAAAATAATAATAACATTTAAGGTAAAATCTGGAGCACAAAATTATGATTTTTGATATAAATAAGTAACATCAAGAAAGTAAGCAAATATAAATACTGCAGCCAGTCGTCTTATTCCCAAATTATATTCTAGAAATTGCCATTAACAATATCTGTACCCTTCCTTAATCTTAGGTTCAAATACCCCACTTTCTGTCTCCTAGGTCCCTTTAGTACTACAATTCTAATTACTTTTTAAAATCTCCCTCTGTGACCTACAATAAATTGATTATACAAGCTTCCATCACTCTTATTTCCTCATTTCACTCATTATCAAGATTAGATTCCATGTTTCTTTATTAAAATCCCTTGCATATACTTTAAAAGCTTTTATTGTGCCAAACTAAATCTCAATTCTGGTTAAATACAGCTGATTGTCTACTCCATGATGCTTGTGCCATGCAGCCAGGGTGTCTTTAAATTTATTACCATAAACCTCAGGTGGGCCCCAGTGCAGTAATGATTTTACCAGTATTTTCTATCTTGTCTTCTCAAACATCCCACATGCCTTCTTTCAATTCTCATCGCAGAAAATGACTTGTTTCCAGTTTTACTGAAACACACAAGCAACAGAAAAAGCCCTTCTAAGGACTAACCACTTCATATCAATCTAAGAACTCTGTTTACACTCACCCCTCTCTCTTACTAGATGAATCATTTGTCCTATCTGTAGCCAATTTCTCTAGTGTGTACTAGCTCACTTAATTACATTTTTGTAAAAACATATTTTTTAAAGATCTAGTTATTTATTTTAGAGAGTGTGAGTAAGGAGAGGATTGACTTCACGACCCCTTTGCCAGCCCCTTTTGCAAAATGGATGATATTACATCACTCTGGCAATGTTCCACTATTATCCCCATGATTTTAATTATTTATTTTTCAAGTATATTATTCTTATCCATAAATATTACTTTTGTCATCTAAAATAAACAAAACAAGCAAATAAAAACAGTTGATTCCACATCCCCATCTAGCTACAGCTCCTCATCTCTGCTCACTTTTACAGAAAAACTCTTGAAATATTTATCAGTATTTTCAATATGGTTAATCATATTCCTTTTGGCATTCTTTAATTTTTCTTGTTGACCTGACACCTTAACTACATAGATAAACCTTTCTACTTTGAAATAATAGTTAATGGACATATTAAAATACAATTAATAGAGATATTACAATAGATATAGAAGAAAAACATATAATAGGCTTGATATGATTAAAATGTCTAAATTCTGTTAATTTCCTTAAGGTTTTAATCAGAGTCTAATTCACACTGCTCACCTTAAAATGAATAAAATCTTTAAGAGGAAAAAAATATATGACTTTCTTCTAAAGTTGTGTATAGTAGTGCATTTTGAACAAATTAAAATAAAATTTGTAACAAATCCAAAGCTTCAGTACTAGCAACACTATTTTTCAAAATGTTTCTGATTTATAAAAGCAAATAAAATAATTAAATGCAAGAAAAAGATGCAAAGTTTGACTTGATTAAAGCCTCTAAGGCCACATTTGCTAGCCAAATCAGTGTAAGACACCTGTGCTCCCAAATTTTATCATTCACAAAAATCACCTGACTGGATGGATAAAAAGATGTAGAAGACTAATAAACCTCCTATTCCTAAGTTTTTGACACTGAGGTGAAGCCTGATCACCCACATTTTTATCAATTCTCCAGGTTATGTTAATTCAGAAACCACACTTAGAAAATCACTGGCTTAAACTATCATGCAGATTTCCTGAAAGATAAACTCTAGAAAGAAAGCCAAAAACAAAAAACAAAAACAAAAAACCTTCCACTCTTTGCCCTTACTTAGAGAAAGCAGACACTTTTCATTTTTTTTTTTCTGTTGGTTGGTTGATGTTACAATTTCCTTTTTCTGCATGTGGAATTCACACCACCCATCAGCCAACATCACCAAAAGAAAACAATTTCAGAACAATAAAGCTTTTTAAAGACATGTATCTAATAATATTGTAATATCCTAGATTATATGGTTGCAGCTATAATCTATAGTCTTATACATATAGCTCTGTTGTGTTACTTCAATAAAGGGAAATCCAGGATAAAATAAACAAAAGTTTTCGCATGTTAGAGAATTATATCAAAAGCAAAGCTGTACTTCAGAGAGTCTAATTCTGTGGTGTTATTCTTGATTTACTAAATATGCAACTGAATCTCTTAAAATCTAATTGCCAAACTAAAGAGAAAAACCCTTAGCTTCTCCTCATAGCCTGTACTTTCTACTGACATTTTGCTACAAAGTATGTCTTCTGAATTAAACTTAATAGTTTTTAACCAACATATTTTCTTGTTGCATTCTTTAAGATCAAAGGAATTATGGGCCCAACCCCATGCCATAGTGCAGTGATGTGTCCCAGATGGGTCACATACCAGCCCTCTACCCTCCACACTGTATCATCAAGCTAGAAGAGAAAGCAGAACTCACCCAAACAGAGCATAAATTTAAAAATAATAATAATAATGAAGATAACTTAAGAGACATTTAGGATAACATCAAGTGAAATAACATTCACATTATAGGAATCCCAGCTGGAGAAGAGACAGAGAGGACCAGAAAATGTATCTGAAGAAATAATGACTGAAAACTTCACTAATCTGGGGAAGAAAACAGACATACAAGTTAAGGAATTCCAGAGAGCTTCCAAAAGAAGATCAACCCAAAGAAATCCACATTTATACAGATTATAATTAAACTGGTAAAAATTAAAGATAGAGGATCTTAAAAGCAACAAAAGAAAAACCACTCATTACATATAAGGGAAACCTCTTAAGGCTATCAGCAGATGTTTCAGCAGAAACTTTGCAAGCCAGAAAAAAGTGGAAAACCATACTCAAAGTGCTGAAAAGAAAAAAAGTATCCAACCAAGAATTATCTACCTGGCAGGGTTATAACTCAGAATTGAAGCAGAAATTAAGAGTTTTCCAGATAAGCAAAAGCTGAAGGAGTTCATCACTAAACCAGCATTATAAGAAGTGTTAAAAGGATTTCTCTAAATGGAAAATAAATGGTACCAGTAACAAGAAAGCATATGAATATATGAAAGTAAAATTCTTATTAGAAAGGCAAATATAGGGGCGCCTGGGTGGTTCAATTGGTTAAGTGTCCAACTCTTGATTTTAACTCAGGTCATGAATTCGAGCCCTGCATCTGGCTCTGTGCTGGGTGTAGAGCCTGCTTAAGATTCTGTTTTCCCCTCTGCCCCCTCCACTTGACTCATGTACTCTCTCTCTCTAAAAAGGTAAATATTGGGGAACCCTGGGTGGCGCAGCGGTTTAGCACCTGCCTTTGGCCCAGGGCGCGATCCTGGAGACCCGGGATCGAATCCCACGTCAGGCTCCCGGTGCATGGAGCCTGCTTCTCCCTCTGCCTATGTCTCTGCCTCTCTCTCTCTCTGTGACTATCATAAATAAATAAAAATTAAAAAAAGGTAAATATATAGTTAAGGTAGAAAATCAATCAGTTATAAAGTAAGAAGGTTAAAAGACAAAAAATAGTAAAATTAACTAAAATTACTATAATTGGTTAAGGAAAAAATAAAATAAAAAGTCATAAAATGTGACATCAAAAATAAAAAATGTCTGGAGGGATGTAAAACGTTGGAATTTGTTCAACTTTAAGTTGTCATAACAGACATATACATGGAAAGTTATATGTAAGCCTCACAGCAACCATAGCAAAGACTTAGGGCAAACACACACACAGACACACACACACACAAAGAAATGAGAAAAGAATCTAAATATAACACTAAAGAAAGCCATCAAACCACAAAGAAACAGAAAAAGGAACAAAAGGAACAAAAGGAACTATGAAAACATTCACAGAACAGTTAACACAATGGCAATAAGTACATACCTATCAATAATTACTTTGAATGTATATGCAACTGAAACCCCTAATCAAACCCTAAAACCCCTAATCAAAAGACAGAGGGGCTGGGATGCCTGGATGGCCATGGCTGATTATCTGCCTTCAGCACAGGGCATGATCCTAGGGTCCGGGATCAAGTCTCCTATAGGGTTCCCCACAGGGAGCCTGCTTCTCCCTCTGTCTCTGCCTCTCTGTCTCTCATTAATAAATAAATAAAATATTTTTTAAAAATCATAGCTGAATGGATAAAAAAAGAAGACCTATCATATGCTGCCTACAGGAGACTCACTTCAAAAGTAAGGACACACACAGACTGAAAATAAAGGGATGGAGAAAGATACTCCATGTAAATGGAAATAAAGAGAAAGCTGGTGTAGCTTATACTCCTAGCGGACAAAACAAAACAAAGGCTGTAATAACAAAGAAGGGCACTATATAATGGTAAAGGAGTCAATCCAACTAGAAGACATAACATTTATAATTACGGATGCACCCAACACAGCAGCACTAAGATATATAAAGCAAATATTAATGGACTTAAAGGGAGAAATTAATAGCAATACAATGATAGCAGGGGACTTTAACACTTCATTTACAACAATGGATAAATCATTGAAATAGAAGATTAATAAGGAAACCTTGACCTTAAGTGACACATCAGGCCAAGCACACATGGAATATTCTCCAGGACAGAACACATTAGGACACAAAAGAGTCTCAATGAATTAAAGAAGATTGAAATCACATTACATTTATCTGACCCCAATGATGTAAAACTAGAAATTAGAAGAAAACTGGAAAAATTACAAATATTATATGAAAATTAAATAAAATGCTACTAAACAAACTATGGGTCATCAAAACAATCAAATAGGAAATTTGAAAAATACCTAAAGACCAATGAAAACAGAACCGTGCTATACTAAAATCTTTGAGATGTTGCAAAAATGGTTCTAAGAGGGAAAATCATAGCAATGTTCTACCTCAAGAAACAAGAGAAATCTCAAATAAAAAAATAAAAAACCTTACCTTATACCTAAAGGAGCTGGAAAAAGAAGAACAAAGCTGAAAGTCAGTAGAAAGAAGGAATAATAAGATTCAGAGCAGAAACAAATGAAATACAGACTTAAAAATTGAAAATGCCAATGAAACTAAGAGCTGGTTCTTTGAAAAGATAAGCAAAATTGATAAAAGTTTATGTAGAGTAACCAGGAAAAAAAGTAAAAGGGCTCTAGTAAACAAATTCATATATGAAAAAGAAGTTACAACTGATGCCACAAAAATCAAAAGGATCATAAGTGACTACTATGAACAACTATAAATTAACAAAATGGACAACCTAGCAGAAATGGATAAATTCCTAGAAATGTACAATCTTCTAAGACTGAATCAAGAAGAAAAAATTTCAGTGGGCCAATTATTAGTAAGGAGATTGAGTCTCTACTCAAAAACCTCCCAACAGGGGTGCCTGTGTGGCTCAGTCAGTTAAGCATCTGACTCTTGATTTCAGCTCAAGTTATGATCTCAGGCTCATGAGATCAAAACCACTGTCAGGCTCCACACTCATAAAGGAGTCTGCTTCTCTCTCTTTCCCCTCCTGTCCCTCCCCCTGGTCACATGATCTCTCTCTTCAAATAAATAAATAAATCTTAAAAAAAAAAAAAAAAAGAGTTCCCAGCAAACAAAAGTCCAGAACCAGATGGCTTCATGGGTGAATTCTACCAAACATTCAAACAAGAGTTAATATATATTCTCTCAAGATCTTCCAAAAAATTGGAGAGGAAAGAACACTTCCAAACTCATTTTACGAGTCCCAATATTAACCTGATACCAAAACCAGAGAAAGACATCTCAGAAAAATATAATACAGGCAGTATCACTGATGAACATGATGCAAAAAAAAAAAATCTCAACAAAATATTAGCAAAATAAATTCAAGAACCTATTGAAAGAATCATACACCATGATCAAGTGGAATTTATTGCAAGGATGTAAGGATGGTTCAACATCCACCAATCACAACATGATACAGTGAAATAACAAAATGAAGGATACAATCATATTATCATCTCAAAAGATGAAGAAAAAGGGCCTGGGTGGCTCAGTTGATTAAGCATCCAACTCTTGATCTCAGCTCAGGTCTTGATCTCAAGGTTGTGAGTTCATGCCCTACCCTGGGCTCCCCATAGGGCATGGACCCTACTTTTTTTTTTTTTTTTAGATTTTATTTATTTATTCATGAGAGACACACAGAGAGGCAGAGACACAGGCAGAGGGAGAAGCAGGCTCCATGCAGGGAGCTAGACGTGGGACTCAATCCCGGGATTCCAGGACCACACCCTGAGCCAAAGGCAGATGCTCAACCGCTGAGCCATCCAGGCGTCCTGGATCCTACTTTTAAAAAAGGATGCAGTAAAAGCAAAAATCAACATCCATTTATGATAAAAACTCAACAATGTAGATATGGAGGGAATGTAGAGGCCATATATGACAAATAGCTAACATCACATCATACTTGATGGTGTAAAGCTGAAAACTTTTCCTCTTAGATCAGGAGCAAGACAAGAATGCCCAATCTTGCTTTTATTCAACATTATACCGGAAGTCCTAACCACAGGAATTAGGCAAGAAAAAAATAAAAATAAATTTAAAAATATAAAACTTCCAAATCAGAAAGAAGTAAAACTGTCACCATTAGCAGATGACATGATTTTACAAGGAGAAAACCCTAAAGTTGTCTAAAAAAAAAAAAACAGTTTAGAACTAATAAATCAATTTGATAAAGTAACAGAATATGAAATCAACAGAGAAATCTATGGCATTTCTATATACTAATAAACTATCAGAAAAATAAATTCAGGAAACAATCTCAATTTCATCAAAAGAATATAATACCTAGAAATATATTTAGTCAGGAAAGTGAAAGTCCTATAAATTGAAAACTATAAGACACTGATGAAAAAAAGATGATGAAGATGGCCAAATGAATGAAAAGATATTCCATTCTCATGGATTGGAAGAATTAATATTGTTAAAATGTCCATTCTATACAAGCAATGTATAGATTAAATGTGATCTCTAATAAAATTCCAATGGCATTTTTCACAAAACTAGAATAATTCTAAAATTTGTATGGAACCACAAAAAGTTCTGAAGAGACAAAGGGATATGAGAAACAACAAAGTGAAGTGTCACATTCCCTGATTTCAAACCATACAAAAATCTATAACAATCAAAACAGTATGATATTGGCCTAAAAAAGTCACAAAGATCAATGTAACAAAACTGAAACCACAGAATTAAACCCACATATAAGCAGACAATTAACTTATGAAAAAGGAGCCAAGAATATACATTGAAGTAAAGACAATCTTTTCAATAAATGGTGTTGGGAAAACAAGATAGCCACATGCAAAATAAGGAAACTAGACTACTATCTTACACCATTCACAAAAACTACTAAAAATAGATTTAAGATAAGACCTGAACCAGGCAATTCTTAGAAGAAAACAGGTATTAAGCTCTGCAACATCAATCTTAGTGATATTTTTGTGGATCTGACTCTAAAGGCAAGGGAAACAAAAGCAATAATAAAGAAACAGGATTACATCAAACTAAAAAGCTTCTGCATAGTGAAAGAAATCATTATCAAAATAGAAAAGGCAACCTACTTGAATAGAATATTTTTACAAATAATACAGCAAAAAAGATTAATATCCAAAATATATAAAGAACTCATACAAGTCAACAGCAAAAAAACAAACAAAAACCTGATTTAAAAAATATACAAAGGATCTGAATAGACTTTTATCCAATGACGATACACAGCTGGCCAACAGGCACATGAAAAGATGTTCAACATCACTAGTTATCAGGAAAATGCAAATCAAAACCACAATGAGATATTGCCTCACACTGACTACAATGGCTGTTATAAGACAAGAAATAACAAGTGATTTGATAAGAATGTGGTGAAAAAAGAACTCTTGTGCACTGCTGATGGAAATGTAAATTGGTGCAGCCACTATGGAAAACAGTATAAAGATTCCTCAAAAAATTAAAAATAAAACTACATGATCCAGTTATTTCACGTCTGGGTATTCATCCAAACAATGTTAAAATGCTGATTTGAAAAGATATGCATGCCTATATTCATTGCAACATTATGTACAATAGCTAAGACAGGAAACAACTTTAATGTCCATTGATAGGTGAATGAATAAACACACACTATACACACACACACACAAAAAAAAACAATGGAATATTATTTAGCCATAAATAAGAATGAAATTTTGCCATTTGCTACAACACAGATGGAACTTGATGGTATCATGCTAAGTAAAATAAGTTAGAAAGATAAATGCTTCAGGATTTTACTCGTGGAATCTTAAAAAAAAAAGAAAACAAAATCACAAGATACTGAGGCAAATTAGTCACTAACAGAATAAAAGAGGGGTAAAGGGGTAGGCAAACAGACAAAGGGGTCAACAGTATAGTGATAAATGGCAATTCAAATTGTAGTAGCAATGGTAACCAAACTAAACAAATTTTTCTGCCCAATGTGCAGTAAGCCAATAAAAACTGACACAGAGCTTGTGCAGAGAAGAAAGAAAGAGGCTATTCATTGGTGTGGTGTCGCCCAGCATTACAGGGAGCTCAGAAGTCCCAAACTCTCCAATGGCTTACAAGTGAGGTTTTTTAAAAGCAAAATGTGAGGTAGGAGTCTTGAGAAAGTGGAACTTGTTGACTGGAGGCCCAGGAGGTCATGTTAGCAGAGTTACTTAACTTTTGGTGCTGGGACGACTGGGTGGTTCAGCAGTTAAGCATCTACCTTCCAGCTCAGGGCGTGATCCTGGAGTCCCCGGATCAAGTCCTACATCAGGCTCGCTGCATGGAGCCTGTTTCTCCCTCTGTGTCTCTGCCTCTCTCTCTCTCTCTCTCTCTCTCTCTCTCTCTCTCTGTCCCTCATGAATAAATACATAAAATCTTTAAAAAAGAAAAAAAAAACTTTTGGTTCTACTTTGTATGGTTCCACAGAGGTCTGTTCCATCTGTTGAAATTAGAAAAATATCTGTTCTGCATGTTGGAAACTTGTAACTACTTGTAACTACTTATAACTACTTGTAACTACTTGTAAGCATTTCTACATCTTCCTTTGAATGATACACAACCAATTATATCTCCTAGGCCTACGTGTTACTTGGCGGGTCTAGTTGTGCCTGAAGTGATACAACCTCTGAACTGACAAGATGGTTGTCAGTTTACCACTCACTTTGCAGTGTGCACAGATGTCAAATTATAATTTTGTACACCTGAAGCTTATATAATGTTATAAAGCAATTTTACCTCAATTTAAAAGAAAAACAGAATCTCAAGATAGTCACAGGCAATGTACCCAGTTATTGATCATATTTTCCAACCTTCCTTGCAGATATATGACTCCCATGTGTCTAAGTTCTGGCCAAGGAGAGGGAAATGGCTGACTGGCTATTATTGGAAAAGGGGATAGACAGTCAGCAATTTTCCTCATTCTTCCAATCTTCTTTTATAAATAATAAACTGATGGCTAGAGCTTCAGCAGTCATATTGGATTAAGAGAAGGCCTTAAATATAGAAGCCATATTAGTCAGCTTGGGTTGCCATCACAAAATGCCACAGACTGAGTAACCTAAACAAGAGAAGTTAATTTTTTCACAGTTCTGTAGGCCGAAAGTGCAAGATCAAGGTATGGGTAAATTTGGTTTATTCAGGGCTTCACTCTTGTCTTGAAATGGACTGTCTTCTTGCTCTGACCTCATATGGTCTTTCCTCTGTGCATGCACATCCCTGGTGTTTCTTTTTGCATGTAAATTTCTTCTTCTTACAAATATGCCAGTCAGATTAGGGTCCACCTTAATGGGTTCATTTTAATTAAATGACCTCTTTAAAGGCCCTTTCTCCAAATAAGTCATGTGCTGAGAAAATAAGGCTCAACATATCAATTTGCGAGGACAGAATTCAGACCATAACAGAAGTTACGTACTAACAATTCTGGGTCAGAAAGACAAAGTATCTGGATCTCCACTGCCTTTATGGAGCTTTCTTATCAGTCTGAACCACTTCCAGTTTGTTCATTTTTTTCTTAATATGATTCCATCACAATTCAGAACACATGGGAATGACTTCCCCAATCTCTTTGTCAGCATGAAAAATTTGTTATCAATTTAGTCCTAACTTAAACAGAACCCCTTCTGAGAAGATGCTCTGACTCCTATGGGCAGAAGGCATCACAAGAAACCTTAGAAGCTTAAGCTATTAGTCAGTTTTTTGTTGCTAACAGAAGGTAATTCCTAGTAGACTCAGTGCTCCTAGAGGAGGAGGGATTTAGTGCAATGGGTGTTTATGGAGGCAAAGGAAGACCATTTGAAGGCAAGGGAGACCCTATTAAAAGAAAGTAAATGGAAAAGCCAACAAGGAAAACTCCTCTAGCTAAGATCAAGAACTTTCCTGTTTTCTGAAATGAAGTCATGATTCAGACACCTAGATTCTCTGTTAGAACCTTTTCATGGTCTTCCAGTGAGACTTAGACATAGTTGAAGATCTCAGGTTTGGGGATTTCTGTGTGTGTGTGTGTGGGGGGGGGGTTTGTTTGTTTGTTTTTGTTGTTGTTGTTTGGTTACCTATAAAATGGGAGTAATGGGCAGCCCTGGTGGCGCAGCAGTTTGGCGCCGCCTGCAGCCTGGGGTGTGATCCTGGAGACAGGGGATCGAGTCCCATATCGGGCTCCCTGCATGGAGCCTGCTTCTCCCTCTCCCTCTGCCTGTGTCTCTGCCTCTCTCTCTCTCTGTGTGTCTATGAATAAATAAATAAAATCTTAAAATAAAATAAAATGGGAGTAATAACACCACCTTACCTATCTTACAGCTGTTGGTGAGGATCACATAGAAGAATGGATGTGAAAATATTTTTAAAAATTTTTTTTTAAAGATTAAAGGAACTATGGACAAAAATAAGACAGTGTGTATACTACTGACTGGAATGTTAGTGTTTCTGATTCACTGTAAAGTATAGCTTGATTAAGACAAATGAATCTCTGGCACAAATAAAGTTTATCTTTCCCTTTTATTTACAGTTCTTGATAAGCAGGCAACCAAGAAGACAACTCCTAAAATGAGCACATTTTATCAGAGATAACTTCCATGACTGAGCCTACTCAAAAGGAAGCATCCGCTATTGCTTTTAAAAATCTTAAGTTAATCCACTTCCTTCTCAGTGCTCCCATTCTTTGCAATTTATTAGAAGGTAATACAACACCATTTCATTCTACATTTAAATTTTAGAGAATAAACCCTAAGGCATTTTTATTCAAAATACTAACATCATTCTTATCTGTAAATTTTATACACTGATATACCTTTCATAAATGTGTAATACTAAGATATTCATAAGTACGCAGTATTTTTTCACTGAAAATGGTGACATACAATACGTATGTTTAGATGACTGCTATGCAGTCCTCAGAGATATAATAGCACACAGTCATGAAGATGAAAGCCTTCATTTGAGCTCCAAAACCTTAACAGATACCTGTAGTCTGTAGTGGTTTAATTTCTGAATATAATTTTGAATCTATTTTTTTAAATTAATGTCTTAGAATGTTGCTCTAGAAATGGTGATTAAAGTAGAATTAGAGGGGATCCCTGGGTGGCTCAGTGGTTTAGCACCTGCCTTTGGCCCAGGGCACGATCCTGGAGTCCCGGGATCGAGTCCCACATCAGGCTCCCGGCATGGAGCCTGCTTCTCCCTCCTCCTGTGTCTCTGCCTTTCTCTCTCTCTATCGTGAATAAATAAATAAATAAATCTTAAAAAACAAAAAAAAAGTAAAATTAGAAAAAAACAAAAGCTCAAATCAAGAATTTGTGTAGAAATAAAGGATTGAACACAGTCTATAGGTTATTCTGACTATATAGAATTAATAAGCATAGTGCTAGAAGAACATCCACAGATTCAAAAAACTCAAAAGCTACCATGACTTTTAGTCACAAAAGAAATTATATCCTACATGTGAAAATCAAAAGCATTGATTTAATGACCTTGCCAAGATAATCATGAGTTTGGCACATTTTGTCTGTCTCTATGACATGACATTAAAAATAAAATCTGAGAGCCTAATTGGAGTACATTAATGTAAGTTAATGAAAACTCAAGATACTGAAATTGAGACCAAAACTTTCTTTGATTTACATGAAAAGGAAAAAGTCCTTGATCATTAGTTACTACCTAATGGACTTCTCGGTGGACTTATTCCCTCAGGAATAAGTAAAAAAGAAATCAATGAAGGATGTGATACATACCAACAATAAAATATCAGGCGGTTTAAAATAAAAAAAAAAAAAAGCAGACTAAGATTTTAATTACTACTGGTGAGTAAGGTCTTATAGGTCTTAAGGATTGAAACAGAATTCCGGAAAATGAAAACTCCCCTTTTCAAGGAAAAACAAGGAAGGAAGGAAAGAATAATTTACCTTCCAATGATTTTCCATTAGTACTAGAAACTAAAATATCTGCCATAACACTAATTGTATTTTAGACTCAACATGGCTGCTCATGTCCAAAGCAGTAAAAAGCAATAAGGCAAATTTACTGGGGCCTTATTTACTTCTTTGTTTTTATATCTTTTTGAGATTCTACTTCATTTTTTAAATGAGTAAGGATGCTTTCACAGTTAAAGTTTAACAAGATGAAAAAATGGATGAGGAAATAAAGGCAAGGAAAAATAAAGATTGGAAGATAACATGAAAATTAAATATAGACAGGTAGATAGATAATGGTAGATATATGAATATAAATATAGATACTGATTATAAATACCATAAACTCCTAGTTATCATGGATGAGTGACAAATTTGCCTCTAGGCTTAAATTTTTAACTAAAGAAAATCACATTTTTTTGAGATCTTTAATCTTATAAAATCAATAATGACCAAGAGTGAATGAACAAAGGCAACTAGACTTAATGTGGCTATCATTTTGTAAAGTATATAGATGTTCAGTCACTATCTTGTATACTTGAAACTAATATAATATTGTATATCAACTATACTTCAATTTTAAAAAAGAGCAAATGAACATATCTGAAGCATAATCTCTCATTTGTCTCTGATATTCTTCCGATTTTTCTAAAGTTCTCCCTTAAAAGTTCCTAGATTTTATATTGTGCAATTGTATTGTGAAAAATAAGAGTTTAAATTTAACTCTCTTATCCGATGCCAATATTGATTTTCATGGCAAATATTATTTATATTTGACATGTAGGGCTTTAACAAATTATTTTCTGTATTTTTCTCATATTATCATATTCATATACATTTCTAGCTATTATTACTCCTGAGAAGAAATCACAAATCAAGTCTAATACATTTTTTTCATAGGACAGAAAAACATTGTCCATTTTTCATTACTAATAAGAACAATAAGAGTAAGATTAAACACTTACTGCTAATGGGGTCAGGAGCCATTGACTAAGCAGAGTAGCACTACTGCTTTTCCAGCTTTCATCTAAAATACATGCTGGGTTTCTTTATCCACCCATTTAATCTCTTAAACTTTTAATCTAATTTCTTCTTTTAAATCCTCTTTTCTTGTTTTGTTTGGTCTCCTAACCCTTGAAGTTCTCTTAGATAAGCTGCAAATTCAGTTGAAATAATCCCTATTGATTCCTGTGTTTCTCATAAAGCTTGAGAACAAGAAAACAAACTCAGATCAAAAGCTGAAATAAATGTCACAGAGCTAATAAAATCAAATGCATTTAATATTCAAGTTAATAATAGATATTTGCAGTAGAAAACATACATCCAAACACTTCGTAACACTAAATGCTCAGTTAATTCTTTATATACTCCTACAAAGCAGATACTTCTATCTCCATTTTACAGATAAGGGAGAGGCAGATTAAGTCCAAAGTCACAGAGCTACTGAGGGTTGGAGCTGCAATTCTAACTCTACCAGTGTGGTCCAATTCATGCTCAAACCTCTAACCTGCATCTCCTAAAATGGAACTGTTCAAAGGCATACCGCCTTGTTTCTTATTCAGCTTCTTACATAATCCTGATTATTTGCTTTCCCATATCTAACTGCTCACACCCCTTCCTAGAAATTTAACATTACCAAATAAAGCATAATCTAGATCAATTTATTTGACCAACATGTAGGATATTTAAAATATATTGTATTTCTATTTTTCATGTGTGTAAAGAAAAGCCAAGAGAGAAAAATAGTAGATGAGTTACTGTGAGTTAACACAAATGGTTAGCCCTCAAAAGATGTATCTTTAAATCTCCAGGCTAATTTGCTAATTACCTGCTTGTGTAATTTTTCTAAGCTCCCTAATATTAGCAATTATATGAAAATTATACACATTTTGAAATTCAAAATGTTAAATTCACCTTAATGTCAAATGAAATATTGGCTAAATATTCTAATATATCTAAATGTCAAATACAAATTTTAGTGTGTTTAATGAGAATACTATCTATTGTTAATTAGTTCTACAATTATGACTCAAATGATGGACAATTTGCATAACAACTTTCAAACTGTAATAGTGCAAAGAAGCAATGGGTTGAGATAAATAAAAAGTATCTGTCATTTATGTTCCTTTGATTTTGCCTCTGAATAGGTGAAAATCTTTAATTTACATTTCTGGGTTCAGTCCAATACAATAAACCTTTTGTGAGTGGCTATTATCTTTAAAACTCTGAACTAGATAGTGGAAAGAAGAGAAGCTACCTGTTCTCATGAAATTTAAGATCTACTAAAAGGAATCAAATATGTATAGAATAACTACACTACAATGCAAACTGCTAAGAATATAAAAGAAAATGAAATACTATTAAAATTTACACAAGGGAAAAAAAACTGAAGATAAATATTATGCAGGACTGGGTCCTTATAGATATTTACAGACAGAAATGGGACGGTAGACACTACTAATGGAAGGAACATAAAGTGGAAGTCACAGAATATTATGGAATCAAAGAGTGATATGATGATATGTGATTTGAGAAAGTTTTCTCTCGCAGCAATGACCAAAATTGATTGAGGAGGCTGAATGCCAGAGGTGAGAAACCAATTAGGAAGCTATTACAGTTGTACCAAGTATAGGAAATAAGGGTATAGGTCAAGTCAGTGACAATGTTAGCATAAAGGAGGAGAAGGGGAACTGCAGAGGTAGAACTGACTTTTCTTGGTAATTTGTTAGACTTATTTCTAAAATAGAGAAATAAAAATTAAAATTAATTTGAAAATGGCATGACTCCATAAAGATGATGAAGTAGAAGAGGATCAGAAATGAGATGTTATTTGATTTTTATAATAAGGAGATTTTTATAGAGAAAATTAAGAAGAGCAATAGGGATTGATGCTATGTTGCTAGATAGTGAACAGAATGAAAAAATGTAGATATGGCGTATAGATTTATGGAAAAGGAAAGAGTAGGTTTATCAAGAGTTATTAAATGGGAAATTATACTGTTGTAAATATTTGTTATATTGTTATTTATTTTTCTTTTATATTAACTACTTTTTGCAGCCCAGCATGTGAAACCTATCCTATGTTTGCGGGATGTTCCACTGTATAAATTCTGGTGGGTGACATTAAAAGCTACAAAGTTAAGCCCTTAAGCCCAGCCCTAACAAAGTTAGGGCAAAAACACAGAATTGGAGCTTGTCTGTGCACAGAGCCTTTGCCCACAAGTGTGATTCTGGAATAAGCTACATAGACAAGTAGAGAATAGACAATCTCTTCCAGGTGTAGGACCAGCAACATTCTATTTCTAGAACCAGTAGAACCAAGTGCCAGCAACACCAAGTGTATAACAGTGGTGGTAATGTCATTTCTCAGGCCATTTCTGAAATATGATTTTAGATGTAGTCTTGGCTTTGCTGCCCATCTAGGCTCTTTTCCAGTCTGATTTTCTAGCCTTCCAGTTTGAAGAGCTACTCAATATGCTATAAATGCATGACTTGTGTGTAAGTTATCTTGAATTGATTTTTGTTTTTTAGTGGCAAGAATACT
This sequence comes from Nyctereutes procyonoides, assembly GCF_905146905.1. Classification (NCBI taxonomy): domain Eukaryota; kingdom Metazoa; phylum Chordata; class Mammalia; order Carnivora; family Canidae; genus Nyctereutes; species Nyctereutes procyonoides. The sequence goes on from NW_026575146.1 coordinate 26,783,876, forward strand.
GATTGACACACAAGTATGATAAAAGATCAAAGTAACCAGGAATTTCAGGCCTCTGGCTTGAAACTGTTTGTAATATCTGACCACAGTATACAGGCTGGAAAAAAAGCAGGTGAAAAGAGTGAAGAATTAATTTTACAAATTAATAGGGACTTAAGAACTTGATGAGAATAAATAATAAATTCATAAGAAAAAAATGAGAGAGATTTCAGGAGAATTTAACAGTTCAGTATATAAAAATTCAGTAGATGACAGGATTCCATACTTCCTATCATCTACATGGCATTAATTTGAGCTTATCTATAGCTACACACCCTTAAGGAGTGGTTATCATATTAACAGGAAACAGAATCCAATTTGGGTGTTACTTGGTGCCACTACTTCCCATAAACCCCTTTCCTTCGTACGGTTTTTCTTTATCTCCTTGATTCCAGTATATTTTGTGGTTCCCCCAGGCTGACTTGAGAGTACCTGCTTTACTTTACACTCCTCTTAAATGTTCATACTCAAGTCATACTGGCATATGGTAAAAATTGAAAAAGAAAAGCATATAATGAAAACAACAGTTTCCTGTTTCAATTCTCCCCAGTATAGTCCTGTTTCACAGAAGCAAACATCTCTATTTCTGTATTTTTAGTTCCTGTGAAATAAGAGCTAATTGGAGGGAAGGGGAGAGGATGGGAGTCCACTTGTGAGTCTGGGCCTGGGCGAGGGGTGGGAGAAAGTTGTGGGTGATTACAAAGTCTTGTGTGTGAGAGGTGAGAGGATTGAGACACAGGCCATGGATTTACCATCTCTCAGAAAGATGTTCCTGAGACTTCGCCAAAGACTCATTTTGCCTTGCATGAATTGGCCTTGCTCGAACCTTTCCATATATTGTTTCCTTTTGGATCTGCTCTAAAACTAGGTTTCCAAACTGGTACAAAATGTACAATTGGTACAAAATGAACCATCATCATTTGTACTCTACAAGTGGAAATCGTCAAATATATACATATAAAATAGAATTCCCATAGGGTTACATTACTCTGGAAACTTCAAATTTTTGTTTCTTCTAAAACAGGATTCCCGTGTTCGGTGGATATACGTGTGTGTGCGCATGTGTTTGCTTATCTATCACTTGTTTATGCTTGGGTGTTTGTTTCTTTGATATATAACAATATCTGAGCCTAGAGACAGAGAGTAGAGAGTGAGAATGGCTTATATCTGTGTCCTCTTTTTAAGTAATCAAGGCAAAGAACAAATCAAAGTATACAGTTATTCATATTTTATTTGCCTAAGTATCTGGTGCTTTTAATTATAAATGGTCACTTTTTCAAAGTACTTATCTTCCCCCTAAGAAAAGATTATGAAAAATTAAATTTGGTTGCAGTTTATGAAAATTAAGATTTCATCTAAACAATGATTTAGAATTTTAAAATTACAAACTCAGCTGTCTCCAATTACCTGACTAAAGTATCAAAATATTTGAAAATTTGAAAAATGAATTTTAGGGTTAGGGATAAAAACGTTATCTATTTAATCCTCTTACCCAATAGGGAAACTATGCTGCAATTTTTAAAATATTTACTTATTTATTTTAAAGAGGGGAAGAGGAGGAAGATCACATGTGCTCTCAAGTGAGTAGGGGGAAGGACAGAGGGAGAAAATCTTCAAGCAGACTCCCCACTGATCAGGGAGCCTGGCCTGGGGCTCGATCTCATGTTCCATGAGATGATGATCCGAGCTGAATATGAGAGCCCAACACTCAACTGCTCAACGAACTGAGCCATCCAGGAGCCCCTGTTGGAATATTTCTAATTCAGGGCATCTATATATTGGAAAACTCTAGTTACTAGAAAGTTCTACCCAATTTTCAGCCAATTTTCTTGTATAACGTTTTCTCTTTTGTTAAAATGATACAGACTGAAACAACAACAACTTAAGTATCCTTCATTCTCCAGAATCTTAAAATAACTGAATAAAACAATTATTTCTTCGAATATTCACAGAAACTTTAATTACCCTTCATATAAAACTTAAACCTATTTTTCATTTCTCTTAAAATTAACTGAACACAATAGTCCACGCACCATATCATTGGTACCAGCATTTCACAGGATCAGAATGTTCCATCTCTAGTAATGCAGCCTAAGAAAGAATTAATTTTTTGACAAATGTGGTTTCATATTGACCCTGTGGTCTTCCAAAGTCCTAAATGGTTTCAATATACACTGCTTTCAAGTCAATCCCCCTTTATACCATTCTATTTCATGAGTTCTGTGCATATGATTTAATGGGGGAAAACAGTGCATTCACTGCATAGTTCCATTTTACAATGTTTTCAGACATTATTCATTTGCTCATGCACAGCATAATCCAACAAATGATTTCAAAGACCACAGAATAAGTTATCAGCTTGCTATATAGGCTTGACATAATGAGGCTGTCAACATGTTTTTTACTCAAGTGAAATAAATAGCCATAAATAATAATTATGTATTTATTTAGTATTATTACTCCTCAAGGCAGTTTTCAATAATTGATCTATAGCACATCGTGTAATAGATGGAAAAAGTTTTTGTTATAAGGTTTACCACATGGTAGTAGGTTTAGATAACTTAGCTTTGATAGTAGCTCTCCAGTCTGAGTTTTATTATGTACTGTTTTTGTCTTTTCATTCTAGCTGCCTCATCAACAACTATCTTCTTGTCAGTATCTTTCTTTGGTCATAATTTCTCCTCCTATCATGATTTCCCTTTGAGGAAATAACTAAGGCAGTTAAAGAATGCCAGTGAGTTTAGGGATTTGAGGGCTTTTTTGACTTAGCTCCAGAAGACAGAGGAAACAATTACTGCATCCTCTATGGTACAGGCACTAAATAGAAATAAGACAAATTCCAGAAATACGACATCATTTAAGGCTTATGAGATGCTGTAAGAGACATACTGTTTTTTATTAATAAATAAAAAAACTGGCAGAAATAAGAATCAAAGAGGTTAAAGTATTTGGCCCAATGTCAGAATGTGATTCAGTTGAGATTCAAACACAGATTTTTCTGACTCTATATCCAATCTCTTTCCTCTGAAAGAGTTTAAGTGAGATTCATTATATTTAGTAGAGGAATTAGGAATTCCTTTCAGCATCAAAAAAGTGTGGTATATCTTCTTTCGGTCTTCAGTATAAAGATAGTCTGAAGACACAACAGAACTCCAGTTTCCATGTGCTTAGATAAGGACTCAAAAGCTTTAAATACAGATGCTGTTTTATGGAGGTTCCAGGTAAAGAAACAGTGATTATTCCGTTATATTTCCTTGCCCAAAGTAAAGTTGAATAAAATTCACAAATTCAGTTCCATGGCCCACTAATGAGAGTTTACAAATAATCAAGAGACCCCAGAAAACGTTACACATTGGGATAGCATAGAGTTACATAAGGTATCTGCTGCATAACCATCACTAGCTTGTAAATGCAGTGATGTCACTCTACTTGCTATCGTCGGCTTGTGCCAATTTCAAGATGAACATCTTACCCATCCAACTTGTCCTTTCATCTCCCAACTGTTTTTCTTTGCAAAGATAAAATAATAAGGTGATATTTTATGTTGTCTTTTGCCTTTCATGGGCTCAAAACCAGCTCAGTTTGTTCAAATTTTCCATATCTTGAAGGAATGTCTAACAAGGCTTTTTGTTGTCAATGAATTTCCTTTTCACAGATGGCTGGCTTGCTTACCAGCTGTAGTTTGATAGTTATTACAGTTAATTTACTTAGAAAATGAGGACTTCAGTCTGCAGCCAAAAGGTATTTTATACTTAGATGACAAATCCAATGCCCTTCTAATCGCACTGGCACACTTGGACTACCATGCCTGACCTTGCTTATAAATCTGTAACTCAGAAGTTCAGACAGTAGCCTGGGTTTTAGAAACTTCTTTGCAAGATACTGCTACATCAGTAGTCAAATTAAGAGTTATTCTCAACTATAGTTGGGCAGTTACCAGATGACAGAAGTAGAGAACCATTTTAATCTCTGAGTAGAAATGAGAACACCAAACTTAGGAAGAGAATATTTAACCTATTTTATCATATAGTTAAACCTCCCCAAATATACATAGCTTGCATTTAAGAAGCACCAGATTCTTGGATTCAAGGAGCCTACAATTACGAGCAACATGATGAAAATCAACTCAGTTCTTCTACATTGCTCAATTTCCAGTCAAATAAAAATTTTGTTTCTGCCATTACTATGATGCAATAATAACATATATAGTGCACTGTCAGAAATGTTAATGCAAGTGGATGAAGAAATTGTCAAACTGGATGTTTAGAGGAATACCAAGGAAACTCCATGACTCAAAGCAATTTTTTTCAACAATTCTACACCTTTAGAATTTCATAATTTGTCGTTTTCTTTGAAATGTATTTATATTCCTAAGATGAACCATATTTTTAAAATGTTAATGTGGTAATAGCTCTTTTAGAGAGTACTTTTCTCCTAACCAGAGAAAGTCAAGAGTTAATAAGGCTCTTTTATAACATAGAAATAAGTTTGTATAATTATTAAGTGAAAAGGGCAAGTAGAAAATCACAAGGTGTATGTATACATGTGTGTATATATGTATTATATATATATATTAAATCACAACTATTTAAGACAAAAAATATAGAAAAAGATTAAAAGAAAAAACAAAATAGTAATAGTCACTGTTTCCAGGAGTGTAGATTCTTATATTTACCGGTTCTGTATTTTTCAAATGTTTTTTTCAACTAAAATTTTAAAATAACACCAGGCTCTTGAAAAAAAATGGATAGTATATATTTCACATTGTTCACAAAGTTAAAGTGAAACACTAGCAGTAAAAGCGGGCTTTTAATACACTCTTGTGTTTCACCTTCTATAAATTTCCTGACTAGCTCTCTGGCAATTGCTAGTGTCCAGGATATCCTCCCACTTCAACTGCAATTTTGTCGACAGTGTGTTCCCCTGACCTTGGTTAACTCTCATCCTCTATATTTAGAATTGGGTGAAGACTTCCCTATAACTTTCCCATGTCTCTAAGTGCTTAGACTCTGCATGTCACTATCACATTCCTCCCTAAAGGGAGAATCAATTTTTGTTGTGTCTTTCTGTCCTTTTTTGGGGGTGAATGATTTTCCCAAGGAAAAGGGGTATCTTTCCATGAACATCAACCCACCTTTCTTTGGAAGATTCATTCATATTCTGTGAGATTTGATGTCTCCACCTAGAAATTCTCCCTTAACACATTATGGCATTTCTTTTCATAGAACTAGGAGATAATAAAAATCTCACATGAGGTGGTTTTTCTGCTTTGTTCCTTCAGCTTTTTAATTTTTTTTCCAAAGGAAATAGGTGTACTTCTTATTAGAGGCATCACAGTGTAAGCCAATTACAGCATCATAATACATACAGTGTCACATGCTAGGTTGTTTCTCAAACCAATCAGCTACTTTTGTTCTATTTGCTTATGATTTAGCTAAAAAATAATAAATTAAAAATAAAAAGTGAGTTATATGATACTAATAATTCAAATTCCCTAAAGGCTTCAATGTACAAATCAAGGGAGCTTGTTAAGAATTGAATATGTCAGTAAAATTTCAGGGTACAATGCTTTGTTAAAAAAGTCAGTGTTATCTAGTGAGTCCACATTAAATCAGGTGTTTAATTTAAAGGAGGCTATTAGAGTTTTATTTTAAAAAATCTATGATTTAAAAGAAATCATAGTTCAAGATTTGTCTCATCTCTCCTAAAAGGTCATAAAGTAACTGATAAGTAATGTATTTAGCAATTTTCAGAAACCTTGGGGGGTATAAAATGCCAGATGTAACCAGAAACCTTATTTTCAGGGAGAACATATATTTCTTTCCAGATTTCATTAAAATTAGGAGAGCAAGGGTGAATTATATTAAAGAAAGACTGAATTTGAAAGCAGGTATTGTCATCTGGAGTTTGGGGTCAGCATCTCAATTTCTCATCTGATTTGTCTTAGTCTTCTCAGATGTAGAAAGATTGTGAGGTTAGCTGGGGCTATGTCATGCAGCTGCTCTGCTTTATTGAGAAGGCTGGTCCAGGGAAGCTGAGAGCTGTTCAGGTCCTGTGGGCAAAGTTGATCTACTGGTTTCACATCACATAATTGCCTTTCAAAGCTGAATGATGGATTTGCAAGTAGATTTAAGAAAGTTAAGAGGAGACAGAATAATTTCTCATTATGCTTTATTCTTATGTCTTTGTCCATTAACCTATCTCAGGAAACATTAAGGATCATACTTATTTTCACTGATGACTGGAGCTACTCAGTGACTTTCAGAAGTAAAATGATTCATAAAAAGGATCAATTTTTATGTTTAAAAATATTCTTGATATGATTTTAACATTGAAAATATATTTAAATGAAAAATACCCTACGTAAATCAGAAACCAAAATAATCATGTTGGACTTTGAGTTTCTCATTTTATTTTTTTTAATGATTTTATCTATTTATTCCTGAGAGAGGAGAGAGAGAGAGAGAGAGGCAGAGACACAGGCAGAGGGAGAAGCAGGCTCTGTGCAAGGAGCCCGACATGGGACTCGATCCTCGGTCTCCAGGATCACGCCCTGGGCCGAAGGCGGCGCTAAACCGCTGAGCCACTCGGGCTGCCCAGTCTCTCTCATTTTAAATGTAGATTTTGTATTATCCCTATTCATAAATGAAGATTAACGTGAAGGATTCAGGTAAATACTATCTAGATCTATATGGTGTCTAACTTTACTTCCTTTTCTTCCAAATTAAATTAATGTTAAAAACAGATGGTTTCTATTACATATGCCTCCCCCTTTTCACTGATATTATTTTCTGGATAACATATAAGTTAAAATCAGGACCGTTGGCCAGCATAAATGTAAGAGATCTCAGAGTTCTCGACAAATCTGACTCAAAAAGTGAGAAGCTTCCAAAAGATTTTATATATTTCCAAATTACAATAAGGAACCAAATTTTCTTCCACCAGCTACATCTTATCCTAGTCTCAACATTGCCCCATATATACTCAGATCCATTGAAAAGTAGAAGAAAAGCAAAAGAGACCGTATCAGGTGGGAAGGAAAGGATTCATCAGCTTGCACTCCATTCTTTCCTTACATAGGGAGTAAGGAAGCACAAGCACGCCCAGGAGAGAAAGGAGGTAATCTTGTCCAGATTTCTTTGTAAGCATGCTAATGAGAGGTTTTCAGGCAAATAAAGTAGGGCATTTCCTAGAAAAACTTTATGGATAGAATGCTTCTAGCAAAATGTACCTGCTCATTATAGGATTGCTTATGGAAAAATACAAATAAATAACAATTAAGAAAACAATAACCCTGGAATCTGCAAATCAAGAGAAATACATGTAAGCTATGTAATTATAATTATTTATAAAATAGAGACGTATCATGCCTGAAACAGCCCCTTTTGTGAATGTGATTTAGCCACATACATTACTTTGGGAGGTCACATGTTAAATCTTGGTCATAGCATAAAACAAAAAGGGACCTGGGGAATCATATAGGCTGTGTCAGACTTCTCCATGCTTCACTATTCCTTGAGATTATTTATAACCTTGCAGTCATTAATAAACTTGATACAAAGTAAAAATCTGATTCTCATCAGTTTGATACAAAATCAGCTCTGTTGTGTGATCTCAGCAAGAGAAACAATTCATGGATGTGCCATTTCATAATGAGAGGTCTCCCTGATCCTATCTGGTCCATGCGAGTTGTTGATGTTATGATCCTCAACATTCAGCTACAAACTGAGAATTCTAGGCTCTGGCAGACATTTTGGCAAGCTATTTCAAAACTCAGAATTCTCAATTTCTGGACTACATATTAGAACCTGGAAAACATGTATCTTTGCATTTTACACCAAGCCTACATTTGTTAAGGATTCTGGGTAAGCCAAGGTCTTCACTTATGTTTATTTTACAGATATTTTAGTTCATTTAAAACAAAGCTGATAATAGCCATTCAAAACCTTTCTGTCTTTCACAGCATCTTCCAATGAAAGAACAAAGTTTTCTGCCCCTATTATTTCTAGTTTTAATATTAGATTTCTTTGCAATAACATTTTAATGATAATTTTATATCCGATTATAAACTTAAATCAATATTAGTCATTCTGAAAGTTAACAGTATATTGATTCATGAAAATTTAGATACTCAATTACTCATAAAGCATTTGTTTTATTCCTATTACGTGACACATGTGACACTAAAATCTGTAGCAAATATAAAATACAATCATGATTCTTTCTTAAAAGAGTATTTAATATGTAAAGAGAGTAAATCAGGTAACCAAATAATTTAAGTAAAATATGACTAATATTAGTTTTATGTGTTGAGTACTATGGGAACACAGATTAAGAACTGATGAGCTGGAAGGAGTGGATAAGATTCCTCTCAGTAGGTGACTATTGGTCTAAGACTTGAAGACTGAGTCAGGTCATCATGTGCAGGAGGACTGAAAGAGCACTTCAATGAAAAGAAAGAGCAGGCATGCAAGCAAAGCGTAAAAGGTGGTAATTGTTCAGCAACAGATAAGAGAACATGCAGAGTGACTGGAAGGCACTTTTACTGGAGTAAAACCAGTCTCTAGTAAAATACATTTTTAGAAGCTATTTCAGTAGCTCTGGAATCAAATCTGATTTTGATAAGTTCAATTAAGATAGGGGCAGAGTTCTTTTTAAGAAAAAGGAAAAAAAAAAACAAGGAGAGATTTAGAAGGACACTCAGTATGGTATGAGTGAAAAATAAAAGAAAGATTTGTAGGAGTAGGAGGCCTCTAGGCCTTTGTTTGGGTTTAGCAACTTGGGTGATAAGACTAGTTTGCAAAAGGATTAACAGGAAGAAAAGCAGGTAGTGAAGACTAGGCACGGACTCATCCAACTGTATGCCTCCCAAGGCCTTGACCATGCCATTCCCTCTATCTGGGATGCACTACCACCTTTGACCTTCTCGAGTAACTTCCACAGGGTTTTTAGATACACACTATTACTTTCCAAATATTCACAGGGAGTAAGCACTTTACTGTTTATCTTCCTCACATGCCATCATCATTATTTCTTTTCTTCTTCCTCAATTTAAACTGTAAGGTCCTCTAGGACAAAGTCATACTCATTTCTTTAAACTCAGCATGTATCACAAAATAAGCACATAACCTTTACTGTTTTGTGTTTTTACTATTTGTTATGCCTTTTCTAAATTAATGTCGATAGTGCCAAAATTGATTAGATTCAAATTATATTTTGTGTCAGTATAAAAGCCTGCATACATCTTAAGAATCATATATAGGCTTGGTTATTCATCTTTGCCTGTAAATACTGCCATATGTTTTCTTGTGCCCATGTAAGCATACTGTTAGTGTACATGTATGTACACTGAACAGCCAGGATTAAAAATGATACCACTAATAATAATAATTCCTTTGATATTTCTCCAAGCATCCAAAACATTTGAAAAGACTAATTGTTGTTGTTGGCAAATGTTGTCTGAATTTTTATGATTCTAGGTAGCCAATGAATCAAGAATCAATGTATCTGTAACTTTCTATCTTTGCTTCTGTGCTCCATTATTCCAACAATGTAAAGTGTTATTAATGCAATTGATAGGTAGTACCTATAAAATAAACTCTCTCTTCTCCTTTTAATGGATCCTGATTTCAAGAGCTAAACTACAAATCTTCTTTTATCTAAACAGTTTTACTTATCATGTTCAAAAAATATATATCCCTTTAGCTGATTACCTTTCTTAGTCATCTTTCTAGGAACATTGTATTTCTTTTTCTTTACTAGTCTCTGTTTCTTTTAACTACTTTCCAGATTCTTCAATGAAGTATAAAACCTCATAGTATGTGAAATTTTTGCAATTTCCACTAGGTTCAATTTCAATTAACTCAAATTCTGAGATCAGTACTAAGGACTGCATGATATGTCTATATTAGAACAAACCAGTAAGTGAAACAAAAATATCAACTCACAGCATCACAAGCCTGGAGAATTATGGAAGGAGCACTTTTCCTGAAATTCTTATAATCTACCTATGGGCTCTAATGATCATTTCTTGATTAAATTTCAAAATAGGGCAGCCTGGGTGGCTCAGTGGTTTAGCACTGCCTTCAGGCCCAGGGCGAGGTCCTGGAGACCTGGGATCTAGTCCCATGTCAGGCTCCCTACATGGAGCCTGCCTCTCTCTCTCTCTCTCTCTCTCTCTCTCTCTCTCTCTCTCTCTCTGTCTCTCATGAATAAATAAATACAATCTTTAAAAAAATTTTTTTTTCAAAATAAATTGCTATCCAGGCTGGAATATTTTTTTACTACTGCCTGCTCAGAAAAGAATTCTATGTTTTAAAATAATGTAACAACTCTCATGGCTGCTGCTTCTTTCTAGAAAAGGACTTCTTAAGGAGTTTAGAGTTTAGATATTCTGCAAAAAGGATTTCCTCAGAAGTCAGTGGATACTGTGTCCCATAGCTCCCACACTCATTTGAAAGCTAACAAAGTCTTAGCAGGCTTTCATTCACTCCCAAGCACCATTACTGCCAAGTATATCAAATAATACCCCTCTTTAAGTACACTTTAAATCTGAAAAAGAAACACTAAATTTCAATATGTGATGTGCACCTGTACTAGAAAATTTTCTTTTAAAAATCATACAAAACTTCAAAACTATAAATTGCTACAAACTGCTTTATCAACATTGTTTTTAAGTAACCAAGGCTTTTAGGACATAAAAATAATGAAAACTTCCTTTGTGAGGCACGGTATGGCTTCAAGTTGTTTTCTTTGCTGAAGCAGGATACTCAGGGTGCTTAGATGATTTTTAATATGATGTGATTTCCCAAGGGACTTGCAGATAATTATAAATAACCCCAAACCAAATGCAAATATTCCAAGGCAATACTTTCTCATGGTGGTCTTTCAGATTTAGGCCTTTCTGATCAGGGTACTAGCCTGGATGATCTGGGTACCTGTGTAGGCCAATACCCATCAAGGATGTCATTGTTTTGTTTTGGGGTTTTTTTTAAAAGATTTTATTTATTTATTCATAGAGACAGAGACAGAGACAGAGAGAGAGAGGCAGAGGCACAGGCAGAGGGAGAAGCAGGCTCCATGCAGGGAGCCCAACGCAGGACTCGATCCCGGGTCTCCAGGATCACACCCCGGGCTGCAAGCGGCACTAAAACACTGAGCCACCAGGGCTGCCCAAGGATGTCATTGTGATAGTATCAAGTTTCCTTCCTTAATAGGTAGATGAAGGATATTCCCAGAATGGAAAGTCATATTCTTGAAAAGCCTCTATTTTCTCTCCTAACAATGTCAGTCAGTTAGCATTAACTTACTGTTAAACAAACTGGTAAATGGACAGCCAATTTAACATTCCCCATAATGTATCAGAAACCATGAAAAGCACTTTACACATTTAATCCTCCCAAGAATCCCAAAAGAAAGTTAATCATTTCTGATTCTTTCTTTTTAAAGGTGTATTTAGACAGAGAGATAAAGAGAGAGAGAGAGAGAGAGAGAGAGAGAGAGAGAGAAGAGGCAGAGAGAGGGAGAGACAGAGAAGCAGACTCCCTGCTCAGCATGGAGCTTGAGGCCAGACTTGATCCCAGGATACTGAGATCATGACATGAGCAGAAACCAGGAGTTGAAGGCTTAACTGACTGAGCCACCTGGGTGTCTCTCATTTCCAATTCTTATATGAAGAAATTCCTAATAATAAAAGATAATATCCTAAGTACGAGAGTTGCTTTCTTTGCATACTTTTCATTTCCCAGTTTTGTGGATTTTTTTTTTAATACTCTAAACAAAGAAAGAGTTTTCAAAGAATTTCCATCTGTTCATGTCACTCATCTATTTATAGTCATTTACTGGTTCTCATGAAGGATGAAGATCAAACTCAACAGAGTCCTGATGCTTCTTGTCCAATCTATCCAGTCTCTTCAAGGGCACATTCTTTTCCTCACTCTGGTGTTCCAGATAAAACCTTCTGGGGATCCCTGGGTGGCGCAGCGGTTTGGCGCCTGCCTTTGGCCCAGGGCGTGATCCTGGAGACCCGAGATCGAATCCCACGTCGGGCTCCCGGTGCATGGAGCCTGCTTCTCCCTCTGCCTGTGTCTCTCTCTCTCTCTGTGTGTGTGTGACTTTCATAAATTAAAAAAAAAAAAAAACCTTCTGCTTCCAGTTCTCTCAATATGCTGGCTTCTTTTTACCCAAGGGAGCATATACTGTCCTTTCAATTCAGGATGATCTCTCCAAACCTCTCCACCCCCAATATGTCAAGCTATCTTTCCTCATTTTTGAAGTCTCAGAATAAATTACACTTCTTCAAGGCAATTAAAAAATATCATTCCTGTAAGACTATTGAAATATATATTTTGGTACTATAAGGGCACATACTAAATCTTGTTATATACTGTATACTAACTTTTCTTAATTATATACTTTTAATATCACCTATAAGTGCATGGTTTAAGAGGGTATGAACTATATTTGCTTCATTTACTGCTATAGCCCCATGACCTAGAACACAGTAGCACATAGTAGGTGTTCAGTGAATATTTGTTGAGTAAATGAGTTGAACAAATGAGTGAACATTTTTTTTTTTTTAAAGTAGGCTCCACACTCAGTGTAGAGCCCAGTGCAGGGCTTGGATTCATAACTCTAAGATCAAGACCTGGGCTGAAATTGAAAGTCAGCCACTTACCCAACTGAGTCATCCAAGTGTCCCAGATGAATAACTATTCTGCAAAATCAGTTTCCTTATTTTACGTGGCAATACCTTACATGAGTTTACTCTGAGTTAATGTTTCTAAAGATTTTTTTTCCATTTGCTTTCATATCATAAGAGCACTTAGCTGCCTTTCTGTGAAATATGAGAATTCACAAGGTTGTAACATGTTAAAAAATAAAATACTTGTTTTCACTCCTGAGGCCTCAGAATGCATTTGTGTCTGTATATCTTATTATTGATTATATAATTTAACCGACATTCAAAACATCATTTAATGTACATTTGTTGGTTCTGATAAATACGTACTTCACAGAATTATAAAGGAAATCTGAAGTTGAATAAAAAGAAATTCATCTACCAAAAACATGGCCTGACATTCGTTCTACTACAAAGATTTTTTTGACTGTAAATAAAAATAAAATATATTATTTGGGTTTCTGTATAAAAGAACAGCATATGTTCTAATTTTACAATTTGTATTTTGTGTGATCTCTTTGGAACATTAAACACTGTTGACAAGTCCTTTCTTGAATCTCCTTCTTGGGTATACATGACACTAAGCTTGTCCTCCTAATTATCTTCCTTTATGTCTTACTCTTCCCCATCTTCCTTTTCTGACTTCTCTTTAACTATCTGTTCCTTAAACAAGCATATGTTGAAAGATTACCATGTGTCTGGTGCTTATCTACAACCTTGACATACAACAAGGAAAACAAATATAGTCCTTATCCTCATAAATCTTATTCTCTTTTAATCTCACTATATCCCCTTAAAGGGTATAAGCACAATTATTTTCTTATTTTCATATATATATATATATATATATATATATATATATATATATATATAAAACCATAAAACCATAAAATCTGTATCTAGCTTATACTGTTCTCCTAAGCTCAAGGTCGACATACCCACCTGAGAAATGGGCAAAATCATCTAGATTGTTTCACAGACATCTCCAACTCAGTATGTGTGAACTGAGCTTGTCATTCTCCTTCTAAAATGTATCCAAAATCTATTCTACCTGGATAATGGTACCTATCTCACAATCTCCCAAAGAAGGAACATGGAACTCATTATGACTTACTGTCTCCTTTATTCTTCAAATGCAATTTGTCCTCAAGTCCCATCTGGTTTAACTCTTCCCTTATCCTTGGGACACCTGGGTGGCTCAGTGGTTGGGCATCTGCCTTTGCCTCAGGCATGATCCTGCAGTCCCAGGATGGATTCCCACATTAGGATCCCTGCATGGAGCATGGAGCCTGCTTCCACCTCTGCCTTTGTCTCTGCCTCTCTCTCTCTCTTTCTCTCTCTCTCTCTTTCATGAATAAATAATATCTCAAAAAAAAGGAAAAAAAAAACTTTTTCCTTTTCTCACTGCCACTGTCCAAATTTAAACTCTCATCATTTCTCTTCTGTATTAGAGTATTTGCCTCCTAACCGGTCTTCTCTTTCATATCTTTTTATCTCTAGTCCATTTTCACACTGCCACGAAAGTGATATTTCCACAATTTAAATTCAGCCCATACTTAAAACCCAAAGATGGTTTTTAATTCACTATACTTCGTAGTATCATATGCACCCTGATTTGATCAAAAGTTGCCTCTCCAGATTCCTATTTCTTATCTTGTACCTAAAATGCTATCATACCATAAAGTTCTCTGAATCAGACATGCTATTTCAGATTTCTATACCTTTATAAGGCTTTCCCTCTGCCAGAAATACCCTACCTATCTTGTTTACCAGTCAAACTTTAACCACCTGAATTTAGGCACTTTTTCTAGGAAGCCTCCCCTGACCTCTCCAGAAAATTCTTTGCCACCATGAAGTTTTGCAAATATAAAATGTATTCTTTTCTACCACAATTATAAATTTACATATTTACATCTTCTAACTGTCAACACCTTTGGAACCTCAGGACCTAGCACCATGAACCATGGCACAAAATGTGTCCTTAACAAGCGTTTATGGAATGAATAAATTAATGACCATAAGTAAAGTAATAATAGATTACACTTCTTCTTTGATTAAAAGGTGCTGTAATGAAAAGTCAACTGGGAAAGTAAGACAGGTATCACTAAACCATTTTTATAATAATTTAAATTAAATAATTTGCAAACTATTATAAAGCTGAAGAGAAAACAGAGGCTTGCAAAAAATGTTTTCACTTTTGGCCTGGGGATGGGGTAGAAGTCATCTTTGGGCACTAAAAGATATTAAATTTTGGTATTCTGTTTCTGAAAATACCACCTACTTCCTGTCCTACTCTCTGAATGATTATCTCTATTCTCCCTTGGACAATCTTAGCTTAGCCATTTTATGAGGACTCCTTGACTATACACTTCCTTATTGTACGTCCTTAACCTCAACATGTAGCTTGAGTCTGATTCTTGATTATTGCTTTACTTGACCTTACATATAGCAGAGGTTATCATTGTTTGGCTACCCCAAAATCTACCCCCTCCCTCTTCTTTCTTTAGAAAAGAACATGGGGGAGCTAATAGAGAAGTTTTCTTACTGGTAAAACAAGATATCCAGGAAGATTTGTTCCTCCTAGTTCCAATGAAAACATATATGAATATTTTTATGTAGACTATAACTATCTATCTGAAAAAAATTTTCACAATCAATTTTCTGGTAGACATGAATGATTTTATGTTACTATTAATCATGTTTCACTCTTTTTAATAAAGATGGTGACATCAAGGTTTTAAGAATCTTTAATTCTTATCAATAATTGAATTGTGTTAGTTTTCTTGCCCAAAAGTTACTAGAGTATTTTTTTTTGTTTTTGCAACTGATGTTATTTGCACAGAGAAAAAGTCATAGCTAGTAAGTGTTTAATGGGTAAAAAGGGATTTTATATCATTTTGAGAAAAGGGAAAACTGAGAGTCCTGCTGAATAGATTTTGATTTAAAATTTACTTCTCTTGGAAAATTAAAGATAATTTTTTTCTGGTACGCGTGCTAGGAATTAAAAAATGCTAAGGTTCCCAATATTTAAATTTTGTATCCCTAAGAGACACAGAGATCAATGGAACAACATAGGATACCCAATAATAAACCCATGATTATGTGACCAATTAATCTTCAACAAAGCAGGAAAGAATATCCAATGGAAACAAGATGTTCTCTTTAACAAATGGTGTTGGAAAAACTGGTCAGCAACATGTAAAAGAATGAAACTATACCACTTTCTTATACTATATACAAAAATAAACTCAAATGCATTAAAGACCTAAATGTGGGACCTGAAATCATAAAAATCTGAGAAAAGCATACAGGCAGTAATGTCCCTAACACCAACAAAACTAAAAAGCAATCTACAAAATAGGAGAAGATATTTACAAATGACTTATCTGATAAAGGATTAGTATCCAACATACATAAAGAATGAATACAACTCAACACCCCCAAAATAAATAATTCAAGTTAAAAATGGACAGAAGACATGAACAGACATTTCAAAAAGAAGACATACAGAAGGCCAACAGACACATGAGAAGATGCTCAACATCATTAATCATCAGGGAAATGCAAATCAAAACTACAGTGAGATATTACCTCACACCTGTCAGAATGCCCAAATCAACAACACAAGAAACAACAATTGGAAAGCATGTGGACAAAAAGGAACCTTCATGCACTGTTGGTGGGAATGCAACCTGGTGTAGACACTGTGGAAAACAGTATGGAGGTTCCTCAAAAAGTTAAAAATAGAATTACCCTATGATCCAATAATCACACTACTGGGTAGTTATAAAAAAAAAATTAAAAATAGAGGCACCTGTATGGTTCAGTTGGTTAAGCATCTGCCATTGGCTCAGGTCATGCATGATGTAAGGGTCCTAGAATAGAGCCTCACATAGGGCTGTCTGCTCGGGGGTGGGGGGTGGGAGGGAAGTCTGCTTTTCCCTCTCCTCTGCCCCTCCCCCTGCTCATGTGCTCTCTCTCTCAAATAAATAAAATCTTTTTTAAAAATGCAAAAACACTTATTCAAAGAGATACACTCATCTCTATGTAATTCAAATGATACATGTACCCCATTGTTACAACAGCCAAATTATGGAAGCAGCCCAAGTGCCTATCTATATAGATAAATATGGATAAAGAAGAGGTGGTATATATTTACAATGGAATATTATTCAGCCATAAAAAAGAATGAAATTTTGCCATTTGCAACAACATGGATAGGGCTACAGAGTATAATGCTAAATAAGTCAGAAAAAGACAAATACTATATGATTTTACTCATATGTGGAATTTAGGAAACAACAAAAAACAAGCAAAGGAAAAAAGAGAGAGAAAAACCAAAAAACAGACTCCTAACTATAGAGAACAAAGTGATAATTATCAGAGGGGAAAGTAGTGGAGGAATAGGTTAAATAGGTGATGGGGATTAAGGAGGGCACTTATGATGGGCACTGGGTGATGTATGGAACTGTTAATCACTATTTTGAAACTAATATAATACTATATGTTACTTATACCTGAATTAAAATTTTAATTCATTTTGTATCCCTAAGTAATAAAGTGATTTGATCCATAAATAGACCCATTTCTTTAAAAGATCTTAAGGGAAAATGAGAAGTAAGTCTTTGGGAGATGGAGCAGTGGGAAGCTGATCTTGCCCTCACAGACAGGAACGAAAGAACACTATAGGAAGTCTCTGATATGAAGCTACTGCTGCTACTGCTACTGCCTTGTTTGGGTACCTCTGCAAGCTCATACCTTTTCGTCTACAGCCAGTCTCTTTTGCAGCCAGTCCAATCCACCTCTAAGGGAAGAGTTCCTGTTACCTGAGAATACCCTGCCCTGGGAAAAAGGATGTGCAGATTGTTAACGACACTTGTTTGCCTGGTATGTTAATAAATTTGCCTTTGTTTTCCCTTTCTTAGAACTTCAAAATAGAAGATCCTCTATCCATCTAAATATATGGATGGGTTGGTAGCATTAAAACAGGCTGTCTTTAATATTTCAATATAATGCAAAAATCTCTATAATAATAATAGTAATAGTAGTGAAATCTGACACTGCTTCAATCTCAGAATGGGAAAATAGGTGAAAAAAAACCACTATAATTTGTAAATGAAAGGATCCCCAGAAATTCCCATGACCTTTTCAAACTTCTTAAAGGGTTGTTGATTTATTTATTTTGATTAACCAAATAATTTAGCTTTGAGCATCTACCTTCCTATAAGGGAAGTTTAGTTAGTTCTAGCATTAAAAGAAAGTATAAAAATCTAAGATAGAAAAAAAATCTAAGATAGAAAAAGATATCAAATAATAAATAAAGAACTATTATAAAAATTACCTGGATTACAAAAGTTCTGTTAGCAGAACTCTCCAAACCTAAGATATAGTAATCCAGGGAGGTATATTATAGACTAGATCAAGACACAGTTATTACTCCATATAAAGTTTCATTATATAAATCCATGCTAAATACACTTTTTCATAATATAAAGTCAAATCATAATAGGAATTTATAGCATTAAAAAATTACAAAACAGAGTTACTATACATTCAGAAAAGATCTAAGTTCAGTATAAATCTGATGAGTTTTTGCAACTTTAAATTGCCTGAGTGTATTACTAAAACACTTGAAATCATTGTAATTCTGCTCTCATTTCTCTAGATCCCCTAAGAGCTGTCAGGTGCATCCTTGGAAACATCATTGCTTTTGTTTTCATCAGTTCACATATTCCTGACATTTCCCCATTGCTTGTCAAAATAATTAATACCTGAAGTGAGAGAAATAGGTATACTGCATTTTAATATAAACTTTTTGAGAAAAACATGGTTAAAGAAATGGTCATGGTTAAAGAAATGGTCTATTAAAAGTGAACTTTCCATCTTTGACCTTTTGTTGCATTGCAAAAGCAATTCTGATCTGCTTAAAGAATTATGGACACAGCTGTCATCTCTAAAGTTAATGAAGGGTTTATTTTCAAGAGAATATCTTGCCAAAGTTTTGAAAAAGTCTGGATATTAATCAGTTTAGGGTCCACTTCACAGTCAATGAAAATAAATATGACAAATCCATTCTATGGAGTAAGGGTAAAAGCTTATAAGAATTTGAAGTGCTTATCACTATATAATAAACATATTTAAGCCAGCTGCATATCCTTACCAGCTACAAGTAGGTTACAGACCACTTCACTGTGTGACCATGGAATCAAAAGATCTTGTTAAATTACCATGCCTAATTCTTTTTATAATCCACTATAAAACACGATAGTGGTTCACTTTCCCAAGGTATGACAATTACCTGACATCATGGATCCTTCCCTACAACTGCTGAGTGAACGTAGCATTACATCATCCTCTATATAACAGACCTGGAGTTTTTAGGCCCCGACTGCCTCTGCTTTTAGTCTATGGTTAGAAACCTCTGTCCTTTTGTATAGTCATTCTCTGAAGTTACTTAAATCAACACAAAGTTCCACAAGACGAGCAAATAGAATACTATTCCAGGAATCAGACATCAATAGTACTAATAAAATCACAAATGTTTGGGGGGGGAAAGAATATAGTTTTCCTTCCAGTATGTTACATTTTTAAAAAATTTACTCTTTTACAAATTAAGTGATACAAAGTAATTAAATGATAAAAAAAAAGTTTGGAAATATCACACAGGTTCTTAGAAAACATTCTATAATACATACTTTTCTAATGGAAGACACAGTGATGTTAAGGGCAAAAATGTAATGCCTTTAAAAGACTCCTAATTTTATACAGTCTATAAGACTTTTACTTTAGAATTTCGGATAACCAAAAATAATAGTTTTTGAAACTTTAATTTCCAAAGTCCTTAAAAATAATACTCAGGAAATTCAATATTCTCATTCCTTATTCCTCTCTTACCAAAAGAATGTGAACAAAATTGTGCAATACAGAAGCATTGAGACTTTTCAGAGATGCTAAAATCTCCTATTCAAACAGCAACTTTAACACCCTGGAATTTTATTTCATTTTATTTTATTTTAATATATTACTAATCTTTAAAATTCTTAATTGATATTACAAGTGGCAATTATATCAAAATAGATGTTAGTTTTACATGTTTTCAGGAAAGTTTAAGGTAAATCAATGTAGAGTTCAGTAAGTTTTATTTCTAAAGTATGTAACTTTATACTGCTGCACAAAATCACAAATAATAAACCTTCTTCTAGTTGCCTATTGATGTCTAAAAATCCTTTAACAGAAAACAAATCTTGCATGCCACAATTATATATTAGGTTTAAATATGCAAATATAATTTGAAAAGAGTAGCAATCTAACTTCAATTTACCACAAAGTTGAAAAGACTGATTTGAGAGCCTCTGCGGTAGCTGGTTTTGAGGGAGATTAAGAGATTAAAGAGTGCTATGGTATAAGGAAAGGTGAGGAGCTGAAGAGAAAATGAATTAACCAAGGGCAAACTTTGTCTTTTACCAACAAAAGCCTCTTTCTTCTGCCTCCCATTTTCCTATCTCTTTCTTTCCCTCTTAGTTCACACACTTCCCTTGTGACAGTGACAGCTGCATGCATATTTTCAGGATTGTGAAGGTCAAGGGGCATCAATCTAGATACTTTTCAAGGCATTTTTTTTAGGTGTTCTAGATAAAGAGTTGGTGTGGGGGAGGAATTTAAAAGACTGAAAGAAAAAGAACTGTTGCCATTTTCTTTATGGTTTTCTCTTGCCCTCAAATTGCAGAAAGTAATCCCTTCCTGCTTTTTTTTTTTTTTAAAGAAGCCTTGCTATTGTAACATGTTTACATCTTCTTACTGCAAAGGAGTCATGAAAACTGAATTAATGGACATTTTTCAGGGCTCTAATATAATTTATCCCAACTTAAAAGCCAATTTCTCTTTAATATTCTTATTCACTCCTGCCCCAGTTAAAATAAGACAAAAAATTAAATTATTCCTGTGACTTACAAGACATGGTCACTATTTTATTTCTTCTCTGAATTCTCTTGCCCTTCCAGCCTTCTTACACAGTTTACTGAAGGTCAGGCTATGTGAATATTTGCTTCTATTGATTAGAATTGAATAACCAGTAGGTGGTAAAGTTGAGTAAAGTTCAGAAAATTGCACAGCAGACACAACAAGACAGAGATGCAAGGTACAATGGATTTGCAGAACAGCATGAGCCTGTGTAATTTAGCATGACCTTTCTGGTTTTCTTTGCAGGAGTGTACTATTCATTGGCAATTAGGGGAATTTAGCATGAACTGTGTGAGATTTATTGAGTCTGAAGTTTTATATTGAATTTCTTGGTCTGGCTGCATATCAACTACAAAGTTTGCTATCAAGAGATATTTGGATTTCTGTTCATAATAAAAAATTTATCTAGATCCTCATCTCTTGTCTGCTCTTTTCCCTATTTCCAACACTACTACCATGGAAGGAGCTCACTTATAATATCCTGAAGATTAAAACTCTTTCAAGGACATCTTACTATTTAACACCTATGATGAAAGAGTTCTTCCTTTTTTGGTGCAAGAAAAGATTGCAGCTAAAAATAAGTAAATATTTAAGGCTTAAAAAAAGCACAATGCATACACCTTCAGATTTTCTTTTCTACGAAAGTGTGTTATATATCTTGTTAATTTATGTTTACAGAATAAAATATTCATTGTGGATCAAAATTTACCTTATCAACTGTAAATAAAAGCTGATTGCTTTTTTAGGATTCTCTCTCTGTGGCTGAACTTTGCATATACCCCAGTAGTAATTGCAAGTATTTTTTAAAATACATTTTTTAATTCTGAAAATAAACCAGGATTTTCTAAAGAATAATTATTCTATTCATTCCCCAAAAGTGCAAGTATAAATAGACAGGGAGTAACTCAATGAATAAATCCTTTGATTGCATTTATCATAAATATCTCTCTTTTCTATTGTGCAGAAGGAAGAAGTACAAGGCAGTAGTGGTGTACCATTCAGAAAAATAGTGTGCTTAATACATTTAAAATGCTTTGAAAAGACGAAAATATTTTTTCCTCTAATTGATGCTTTGGGAGTTGAGCCCTAGAGTACATATGTGATATAAATCACATTGAAAATGAAAATCTATATACTGAATTAATCTTTAAAGATATTCAAATGATATAATTTATTGATAGTATGAAGGCAACACATTCTAAAGAATTATATAGCACTCTGTACCATTAAATGAAAATTTGGATTATAGATTAGGATTTCATTAGTGCTAACTGATCTTTACTTAAATGGTTGAAAATTTTCTATTTTTGCATCTAATATTCAAGAGTAGCAGCATCTATTTGGAATTCCAGTGTTTGTTTTGTTTTAGTTTATCTTACCATTAAAAAATTAGGAACTAATTAGAATTTTGGAGACAGGAAAAGTACAGAATTTTTTTGTCTTGTTTTTTAAGATTTTTTTTTTAATTTTTATTTATGATAGTCACAGAGAGAGAGAGAGGCAGAGACACAGGCAGAGGGAGAAGCAGGCTCCATGCACCGGGAGCCCGATGTGGGATTCGATTCCGGGTCTCCAGGTTCGCGCCCTGGGCCAAAGGCAGGCACCAAACCGCTGCGCCACCCAGGGATCCCTGTTTTTTAAGATTTTGTTTGAGACAGAGAGATACTGAGAGAGAACATGAGCAGGGAGAGAGGTAGAGGGAGAGAGAGAAGCAGACTCCCCATTGAGTAGGGAACTCATGTAGGACTTGATTCCAGGACTCCGGGATCACGACCAGAGCCAAAGGCAGATGCTTAACCAACTGAGCCACCCAGGTGTCCCCCGGAATTTTTTCCTAGCATAAACAATGCTCTTTTCTAATGTTCAAATTGTTAATATAGTTATCTCAACTGGTCACTCTTCCATTTCATGCTAAAATGAAAAAAAAATCTTGATTTAGAAAACTGCAAAATAATTTCATAGATTCCACCATCTCTAAGCTTATACTATGTTTTCTTACAAATTCAAGTAAATCAAAAGACAGCTAAGTTTTAAAATAAGTCAAATTAAGAATTTGTTTTACCTTAAAGTTTTTAGAATGATTTGGCTAATCATGTTGATCAAATAATTGAATTTATTTGTTATAAACAGTGAACAGCCTATAGTCTCAAACAGCTATAAGCTGATAGAGCCACGGATTTTTTATTTTTAATGGGGGACTTCTTTAAGATTTTATTTATTTATTCATGAGAGACATAGAAAGAAAGGCAGAGACACAGGCAGAGGGAGAAGCAGGCTCCCCAGAGGAAGCCCGATGCAGGACTCGATCCCAGGACCCTGGGATCACTACTGGAGCCAAACGCAGATGCTCAATTACTGAGCCACCTAGCTTCCCCTAAAATGGGGGTCTGATGTGGAAATGTTAATTCCTCATTTGCTTATTACCCAGACAATCCTTGCAGTTATACCCACTGCCACAGAGTAACATTCTTCCTTCTGCACTTGGAATAAGTAGTGATGATATTAACAACTAAGTTTAATAGAAAGAGCACTGGACTTGGAATCACGAGGACTGTTTCACCATTAAAAGCTCAATGATCTTAAATAAATGACATCTCTTAATCACAAGTTTTCAGCTATAAAATAAGAGCTTCGACTAAATGATTATAGAGACTCCTGCAGCTCAAATTCCTGTGGTTTGTTCCAGCCAAACTCTCTTACCTAATCCATCTTTTTTTTTTAATATTTTTATTTATTTATTCATGAGAGACATACAGAGAGAGAGAGAGAGAGAGAGAGAGAGAGAGAGAGAGAGGCAGAGACACAGGCAGAGGAAGAAACAGGCTCCATGCAGGGAGCCCGATGCGGGACTCAATCCCAGGACCCTAGGACCACACCCTGGGCCAAAGGCAGGCGCTAAACTGCTGAGCCACCCTGGGATCCCCCCAATCCATCATTATGTCATCTGTAAGATCATTGGCCAAGCAATATTAAGAATGAAAATAAGACTGAAACAAACTGGATTTTCACTGGAAAAATCAAACTAGAGTTTCTATTTTATTAACTTACTGTATAATCAAGGCAAAGAGAGAGTGAATGACAGAGACAAAAGAGAGGCAGCGCATAAAAAGTTATTTATATATCATCCTCACAATTTTTTAGAAAGTAAATATCTTCAAAGTCTATCTTGTAAGAACACTCAAGAGAAAACCAACATATA
Source organism: Nyctereutes procyonoides (assembly GCF_905146905.1). Taxonomy (NCBI): domain Eukaryota; kingdom Metazoa; phylum Chordata; class Mammalia; order Carnivora; family Canidae; genus Nyctereutes; species Nyctereutes procyonoides. The sequence continues at coordinate 26,807,749 of NW_026575146.1, forward strand.
CAAAGATTTTTGTAATTGGATTACAATTTATAAAATTATTGGATATAAACTATTCATATGTAATTGAATTTTTATTACAGATGATGGATCAAATATGATACATTTTAGTATTCTGTCCTAATTTTCCTAAAATATTAAACTAAAATATAGACAATCATAACTTCCTTTACTAGGTAGAATGTGTTCCTCATTGCGTATTCTTTCTAGAGAACTGGCTTTTGAGTAGCATTTGGTTATGAGGTTTGGGGATTTAAAAATCTCCATTTATCTTAGGTCCCATCACAAACTGAAGAGTAGCATTCCTATACCATCATTTCAAAGTGACTTCTTATTGCTAACACTAGTTGTTCCATTAGAGTTAGAATTAAAGACTGAGGCAGCTTATTTGAGAAAGCTTAATGTGGTTTTTCACATCCAAAGACCCCTAATTTGCCACTGCAAATACATGGCTAAGTACAGGAGTTATTCATCATTTTGATGCTGCAGCAAAATGAACATTTGTGGCCATGCTATTAAAAGGAAAAGAGGGCATTGTTTAATCTCTTTTTTCTTTTTCCAGACTTCCAGATACATTAAGATACTAAAAACACACACTCATGCAGCCTTAGAATATTCAGTGATTTATAAGAAAATGTTTCAAGGCTGCATCATGGGAGATAATAAACAATCTATTTATTCAGTCATTGATACAAAAGGAAATTAAGAGTTGTTTATATGTGAGTAAATAAGCATATAGACATTAAATCTATATTGAAGGGCATTAAACAACTTACCTATATAAATGTTTAATTTCTCTATTTCTTGGAGTAGCAGAAACCTTTATCTTCTTAAAAGCATACAGTGGTTAATATATAAAAGAATCGAGGAAAAAAAAGATTCAAGGAAACTATACCTTTTGTTGTTATTGTTTTTCAGAATATCTGATCTTTTAAAGAGTACTGTCAAGTGGATGCCATATACTTATGTTGTCTGGGTTGTAATGTTAAAAAAGTAGTTAGGCTGAAAAGCCGAAAGGAACTAACCCTTTCTGAGCATCCAATGTGAGCCTGACCCTATGCTAAGTGTTCTAAATTCATCCCACTTAATTTGAATTCATCAAAGGAGTGTGAGGAAGGATTTGCTCTTTAGATCCACAGGTCAGAGCTCTTATAGTCATGAGGAACTAAAATGACTCTGATTATACACACTGACAGAAGCCATAATTTAAATTCTTTTGGTTTCCTTTTAAGATTTTATTTTTAAAATAACTTTTTATCAGTCTATCTAAAGTATATAGCCAGTTTGATTGCATTATTTTATCTCTTGTATCTGAGTCATGGGCATGAGACCAATTGTGTAATTGACATGAAAGAGTTAAGAGATAATTAATAAAGCTATTGTAGTAGGCAGTGATATGTGTGACAGGGAAAAGACTTATAGGTCAGGAATACCTTGCAATTACTTTAATGTAGTGAAGGAGCATACATTAACTATATTTTCTTATTTCTGTATTTTCTGGCATCTGGGGCCTTGCTGACTGGGGAGAGACTACCCCTCACATGACTCCCTCAATTCATAGATGTAGCAAACAACTTCACAAGGCCATACCTTTGATTTGCAAAGAAACAAATCCAGAGCCCATACCTCTGACTATCTTCTTTACCTCCTATACACCAAGTCAATATTCCCCCTGCCCTAAGTAACTCCAAGGCCAGAAACTGGAAAATTAGGGAACACCCTAACAAGCCAGAGACTGTCAAAATTATTCAAACTACCCAATCCGACTCAAGCCTGCTAAACTGCTTACCCTGCCTCACTTACTCCTTCCCATAGAGACCACAATAAAGTTTCTGACCAATGACTTCCCCTCATTCTTTTTGCCTCAACAGTGCCTGAGCAATGTTGCCTCCTCATTGGCTCTGCATGCAGGGCATTCCCCCTCCTCCTGGGAACTCTAGGTAAGAAGCCATCTTTATAACAGCAATCAGGGGATCCCTGGGTGGCGCAGCGGTTTGGCGCCTGCCTTTGGCCCAGGGCGCGATCCTGGAGACCCGGGATCGAATCCCACGTCGGGCTCCCGGTGCATGGAGCCTGCTTCTCCCTCTGCCTGTGTCTCTGCCTCTCTCTCTCTCTCTTTCTCTCTCTCTCTCTCCTCCTGTATGACTATCATAAATAAATAAAAATAAAAAATAAAAAAATAAAATAAAATAAAAAGATTTGTTATAACAGCAATCATCTCCTGATCTGTTGGCCTTTCCAACACGGAATAAAAACAAAATCCCAGGCATATTTTAAATCAGAGCAATATTCAGATCATCATCATTCTAACCAAAATGCCAAGGAATAGGGCAGAAATAAAACCTTTTCATTCTTCCACTGTAGCTCCTTGCAACAGGGAACAGATGAAGACAAGCCAAGAGATCACAGAAAAATTCACAAGAACCATCCCTGGAGTAACCAAGTAACCAGTCACAAGGACCTTTGAAAGAATACTGGGGACTTCCATACACTTTTTTGCAGTTTAGATTGGAGGTATCTAAGAGTTATAGAAATATAGTTAATAAAAACTATGTACTTAGAACTTAATGTGTATAAACTCGAGCATTTACTAAAGAATTGTAATTTGTACAAAAGCTCTATTAGGCAAGAGATAAATGCAGAACTCAGAAGTACAACACTGAAGAATAACAAAGTAAAATTATGAAAGAAAAGGGAAGGCTCTCTCCTAAAATTTCAAGAAATGCTCACTTATACCACAGGTCCATTATTCTAATGAGGAAGGTTTGGAAAAAATATTAGAACCACATTAAATATGAATTATAGCCTTTCTACATAGTTCCCCTTCCAGCATGAATTTATCCACTTAATTATTCTTTAGTTGTAATGAATTGTTCATGATCTTTTTAAGAATAACCATTTAAACCAATTGTCAGATATAATTATAGTCATTATATTAATGTCCAGCCTACACATACCAGGTAGGCACTTCCTTCATCCATGCTGCCTTAATATAAAATTATTCCATCCAGATACCAGCAATTTTGTGGTCCTAGTGAAGAGACAAACATAGAAGCAATCTCTTTATTTCATCAATTATCAAAAAATAAGGGTGGGGTGAAGGCTATCTGGGAAGCAATCAAATTAATTATTTAAAATTATTAACAATTCAATTTACTGATTTGACTAGTTCATATATTTATTGGTTCATCCATCAGTCAATGTGGAGGGAGTACTATTCTCTACCAAGCCCTCTGCTAACTTCTAGATTAGAATGGTGCACAAACCAAGCATGTTCTTTTGAAGTTCAAAGTCTAGTAAGAGAAGTAGACATCGAAAAAACAACTTCACAGAAACTTAATTTACAATTGTGAGAAGTGCTATAAAGGAAAGGCCTATGAAAGGGGGTAGTTAACAGAATGTGAGTAGACATAGCTTACATCAGAAATGAACTAATCACCCATATAAGTAATTTGATATCATAGAATTTTTAAAAAGTGTCTGAATTTTGTATCTCATAAGCATATGTTCTGCTTTGTTGAAATATTTTGTTGGAGAAACTCAATTTAGCAGTCCTTTTATCTCTTACTGGTCTTTCATTATGTCAGAGTTTCAAGGTTTAGCTTTTTAAAAGTTTTTCTCAAAACCTAATAGATTGATCTATAATTTCCCAAGCATTTTATAGGGCAAGAAGATGATATAAATTATTTACTTTGTAAATGTTTTTCTAAGGAATTTTTTTTCCATACCAGCAAGAATATGTATTTCATGAATTATTTTCTGGCCAGTAAAAATTAGTCTCTACCTGGTCATTATATACTACATTCATAACTCATCTACATGAAAGATGTGTTAATATTTCCTCAGTGTGTATTGAGCTTATGTCTCTATTTAGGTAACTAATAATCTTAATAATAATCATAATGATAAATTAGCCCATAATTTCATACGTATTTTAAAACCTTTTATGGTTATATGCCTTTAACCAAAGAAGCATGCATAACATTTAAGGAGCCTTTAAGATGTGCGCTGAATATCTTTGGAACATACACAGTTTGATACTCAAAGATCTTGTCTTTCATACCAGCAAACTGCCAATAATTCAAGTGTGTCAGTGTGTGTATGTGTGTATAATAGGAAAATTCTCTATAATCACATTTAATGTAATGACATACACTTGATTTCATTACTTCCAACTTATTTCATTTATGCTTATTAGAAATTTTCAGCATTTTCTCTCTTTTCAACTCTGAGGTATACCAGTATTATTGTATCCACCATCAAATAGAATTCTGATTTTGACAGGAATGCACTGGTCTTTTAAAATTTGAGTACAATTTGGCTTTTTCATGTTAAGGAAATAGATTTTTGGAAAACAATGTTTATAAGAGAATTTAATGTTAAATTTTATCAAATATACTTGGTACTACATTAAAATAATTAAATTTAATCTTTCTTTCATCTGTCAATAAAATGAGTTATGTGTTTCTAATACCATCTGCTTAAACCTGAAATAAAATCTTGGTCATAGGAGGGGCAAGATGGCGGAAGAGTAGGGTCCCCAAATTATCTGTCCCCACCAAATTACCTAGATAACCTTCAAATCACCCTGAAAATCTACGAATTCGGCCTGAGATTTAAAGAGAGACCAGCTGGAATGCTGCAGTGAGAAGAGTTCGCGCTTCTATCAAGGTAGGAAGACGGGGAAAAAGAAAGAAAGAAACAAAAGGCCTCCGAAGGGGAGGGGCCCCGCGAGGAGCCGGGCTGAGGCCGGGGCGAGTGTCCCCAGGACAGGAGAGCCCCGTCCCGGAGGAGCAGGAGCTGCACCAACCTTCCCGGCGGGCGGAAAGGGGCTCGCAGGGAGTTGGAGCAGGACCCAGGAGGGCGGGGAGGCCCTCGGGCTCCCTGGGACACTAACAGACACCTGCGCCCCAGGAGAGTGCGCCGAGCTCCCTAAGGGCTGCAGCGCAAACGGCGGGGGCGGAGCAGCTCGGAGGGACTCGGGGGCAGCTCCACGGAGGGAGCTGCGGGCGGGAGCGCGAATCCAACAGCGCAGGCCCCGGAGCACAGGGCGCCGGGACACAGCCCAGGATCCGGCCTCCCCCCGGGACAGCCAGAGGCCTGGAGGGCCCAGGACAGCAAGGACACTCCTGCCCCGAGCTGAGCAGATCAGCGGCCCCGCCCCGGAGCCTCCAGGCCCTGAGGACGGAGAGCTCTGGAGTTACTGTGGGAGCTGAATCCAGGCTTCCAGAGCTGCCATAGCAACTGCGTCTGTTCCTCCTGGGGCCTCACGGGGTAAACAACCCCCGCTGAGCCCGTGCAGCAGGCAGGGGCAGAGCAGCTCCCCCAAGTGCTAACACCTGAAAATCAGCACAGCAGGCCCCTCCCCCAGAAGACCAGCTAGACGGACCATTTCCAGGGGAAGTCAAGGGCCTTAAAGTATACAGATTCAGAAGATACTCCCCCGTGTTTTTTTTGTTTTTTTTTTTCTTTTTTTTCTTTTTGATTTCTGATTGCTTCCCCAACCCCCCTCCTTTTTTTCACCTTTCTTTTTCTTTCTCTTTTTCTTCTTTTTTCCTTTTTTTTTCTTTTTTCTTTTTCTCTTTTCTTTCCTTTTCTCCCTTTCTGTCCTTTTCCCAATACAACTTGTTTTTGGCCACTCTGCACTGAGCAAAATGACTAGAAGGAAAACCTCACCTCAAAAGAAAGAATCGGAAACAGCCCTCTCTCCCACAGATTTACAAAATCTGGATTACAATTCAATGTCAGAAAGCCAATTCAGAAGCACTATTTTACAGCTACTGGTGGCTCTAGAAAAAAGCATTAAGGACTCACGAGACTTCATGACTGCAGAATTTAGATCCAATCAGGCAGAAATTAAAAATCAATTGAATGAGATGCAATCCAAACTAGAAGTCCTAACGACGAGGGTTAATGAGGTGGAAGAACGAGTGAGTGACCTGGAAGACAAGTTAGTGGCAAAGAGGGAAACTGAGGAAAAAAGAGACAATTAAAAGACCATGAAGACAGATTAAGGGAAATAAATGACAGCCTAAGGAAGAAAAACCTACGTTTAATTGGGGTTCCCGAGGGCGCCGAAAGGGACAGAGGGCCAGAATATGTATTTGAACAAATCCTAGCTGAAAACTTTCCCAATCTGGGAAGGGAAACAGGCATTCAGATCCAGGAAATAGAGAGATCCCCCCCCCCAAAATCAATAAAAACCGTTCAACACCTCGACATCTAATAGTGAAGCTTGCAAATTCCAAAGATAAAGAGAAGATCCTTAAAGCAGCAAGAGACAAGAAGTCCCTGACTTTCATGGGGAGGAATATTAGGGTAACAGCAGACCTCTCCACAGAGACCTGGCAGGCCAGAAAGGTGAAGGCTGGCAGGATATATTCAGGGTCCTAAATGAGAAGAACATGCAACCAAGAATACTTTATCCAGCAAGGCTCTCATTCAAAATGGAAGGAGAGATAAAGAGCTTCCAAGACACGCAGGAGCTGAAAGAATATGTGACCTCCAAACCAGCTCTGCAAGAAATTTTAAGGGGGACTCTTAAAATTCCCCTTTAAGAAGAAGTTCAGTGGAACAATCCACAAAAACAAGGACTAAATAGATATCATGATGACACTAAACTCATATCTGTCAATAGTAACTCTGAACGTGAACGGGCTTAATGACCCCATCAAAAGGCGCAGGGTTTCAGACTGGATAAAAAAGCAGGACCCATCTATTTGCTGTCTACAAGAGACTCATTTTAGACAGAAGGACACCTACAACCTGAAAATAAAAGGTTGGAGAACCATTTACCATTCAAATGGTTCTCAAAAGAAAGGGGTAGCCATCCTTATATCAGATAAACTAAAATTTACCCCGAACACTGTAGTGAGAGACAAGAGACGAAGAGGGACACTATATCATACTTAAAGGATCTATCCAGCAAGAGGACTTAACAATCCTCAATATATATGCCCCGAATGTGGGAGCTGCCAAATACTTAAACGAATTATTATCCAAAGTGAAGAAATACTTAGATAATAATACACTTATACTTGGTGACTTCAATATAGCTCTTTCTACCCTCGATAGGTCTTCTAAGCACAACATCTCCAAAGAAACGAGAGCTTTAAATGATAGACTGGACCAGATGGATTTCACAGATATCTACAGAACTTTACATCCAAACTCAACTGAATACACATCCTTCTCAAGTGCACATGGAACTTTCTCCAGAATAGACCACATACTGGGTCACAAATCGGGTCTGAACCGATACCAAAAGATTGGAATCGTCCCCTGCATATTCTCAGACCATAACGCCTTGAAATTAGAACTCAATCACAACAAGAAGTTTGGAAGGACATCAAACACGTGGAGGTTAAGGACCATCCTGCTAAAAGATAAAAGGGTCAACCAGGAAATTAAGGAAGAATTAAAAAGATTCATGGAAACTAATGAGAATGAAGATACAACCGTTCAAAATCTTTGGGATGCAGCAAAAGCAGTCCTGAGGGGGAAATACATCGCAATACAAGCATCCATTCAAAAACTGGAAAGAACTCAAATACAAAAGCTAACCTTACACATAAAGGAGCTAGAGAAAAAACAGGAAATGGACCCGACGCCCAGCAGAAGAAGAGAGTTAATTAAAATTCGAGCAGAACTCAACGAAATTGAGACCAGAAGAACTGTGGAACAGATCAATAGAACCAGGAGTTGGTTCTTTGAAAGAATTAATAAGATAGATAAACCATTAGCCAACCTTATTAAAAAGAACAGAGAGAAGACTCAAATTAATAAAATCATGAATGAGAAAGGAGAGATCACTACCGACACCAAGGAAATACAAACGATTTTAAAAACATATTATGAACAGCTCTATGCCAATAAATTAGGCAATCTAGAAGAAATGGACGCATTCCTGGAAAGCCACAAACTACCAAAACTGGAGCAAGAAGAAATAGAAAACCTGAACAGGCCAATAACCAGGGAGGAAATTGAAGCAGTCATCAAAAACCTCCCAAGACACAAGAGTCCAGGACTAGATGGCTTCCCAGGGTAATTCTATCAAACGTTTAAAGAAGAAATCATACCTATTCTACTAAAGCTGTTTGGAAAGATAGAAAGAGATGGAGTACTTCCAAATTCATTCTGTGAGGCCAGCATCACCTTAATTCCAAAACCAGACAAAGACCCCACCAAAAAGGAGAATTACAGACCAATATCCCTGATGAACATGGATGCAAAAATTCTCAACAAGATACTAGCCAATAGGATCCAACAACACATTAAGAAAATTATTCACCTGACCAAGTAGGATTTATCCCCGGGACACAAGGCTGGTTCAACACTCGTGATTCATCATATCAGCAAGAGAAAAACCAAGAACCATAGGACCCTCTCATTAGATGCAGAGAAAGCATTTGACAAAATACAGCATCCATTCCTGATCAAAACTCTTCAGAGTGTAGGGATAGAGGGAACTTTCCTCGACATCTTAAAAGCCATCTACGAAAAGCCCACAGCAAATATCATTCTCAATGGGGAAGCACTGGGAGCCTTTCCCCTAAGATCAGGAACAATACAGGGATGTCCACTCTCACCACTGCTATTCAACATAGTATTGGAAGTCCTAGCCTCAGCAATCAGGCAACAAAAAGAAATAAAAGGCATTCAAATTGGCAAAGAAAAAGTCAAACTCTCCCTCTTCGCCGATGACATGATACTCTACATAGAAAACCCAAAAGCCTCCACCCCAAGATTGCTAGAACTCATACAGCAATTTGGTAGCGTGGCAGGATACAAAATCAATGCCCAGAAATCAATGGCATTTCTATACACTAACAATGAGACTGAAGAAAGAGAAATTAAGGAGTCAATCCCATTTACAATTGCACCCAAAAGCATAAGATACCTAGGAATAAACCTAACCAAAGAGGTAAAGGATCTATACCCTAAAAACTATAGAACACTTCTGAAAGAAATTGAGGAAGACACAAAGAGATGGAAAAATATTCCATGCTCATGGATTGGCAGAATTAATATTGTGAAAATGTCAATGTTACCCAGGGCAATTTACACTTTTAATGCAATCCCTATCAAAATACCATGGACTTTCTTCAGAGAGTTAGAACAAATTATTTTAAGATTTGTGTGGAATCAGAAAAGACCCCGAATAGCCAGGGGAATTTTAAAAAAGAAAACCATATCTGGGGGCATCACAATGCCAGATTTCAGGTTGTGCTACAAAGCTGTGGTCATCAAGACAGTGTGGTACTGGCACAAAAACAGGCACATAGATCAATGGAACAGAATAGAGAACCCAGAAGTGGACCCTGAACTTTATGGTCAACTAATATTCGATAAAGGAGGAAAGACTATCCACTGGAAGAAAGACAGTCTCTTCAATAAATGGTGCTGGGAAAATTGGACATCCACATGCAGAAGAATGAAACTAGACCACTCTCTTGCACCATACACAAAGATAAACTCAAAATGGATGAAAGATCTAAATGTGAGGCAAGATTCCATCAAAATCCTAGAGGAGAACACAGGCAACACCCTTTTTGAACTTGGCCACAGTAACTTCTTGCAAGATACAGCCATGAAAGCAAAAGAAACAAAAGCAAAAATGAACTATTGGGACTTCATCAAGATAAGAAGCTTTTGCACAGCAAAGGATACAGTCAACAAAACTCAAAGACAACCTACAGAATGGGAGAAGATATTTGCAAATAACATATCAGATAAAGGGCTAGTTTCCAAAATCTATAAAGAACTTATTAAACTCAACACCAAAGAAACAAACAATCCAATCATGAAATGGGCAAAGGACATGAAGAGAAATCTCACAGAGGAAGACATAGACATGGCCAACATGCACATGAGAAAATGCTCTGCATCACTTGCCATCAGGGAAATACAAATCAAAACCACAATGAGATACCACCTCACACCAGTGAGAATGGGGAAAATTAACAAGGCAGGAAACAACAAATGTTGGAGAGGATGCGGAGAAAAGGGAACCCTCTTACACTGTTGGTGGGAATGTGAACTGGTGCAGCCACTCTGGAAAACTGTGTGGAGGTTCCTCAAAGAGTTAAAAATAGACCTGTCCTATGACCCAGCAATTGCACTGTTAGGGATTTACCCCAAGATTCAGATGCAATGAAACGCCAGGACACCTGCACCCTGATGTTTCTAGCAGCCATGGCCACAATAGCCAAACTGTGGAAGGAGCCTCGGTGTCCATCGAAAGATGAATGGATACAGAAGATGTGGTTTATGAATACAATGGAATATTCCTCAGCCATTAGAAACGACAAATACCCACCATTTGCTTCAACGTGGATGGAACTGGAGGGTATTATGCTGAGTGAAGTAAGTCAATCGGAGAAAGACAAACAGTGTATGTTCTCATTCATTTGGGGAATATGAATAATAGTGAAAGGGAATATAAGGGAAGGGAGAAGAAATGTGTGGGAAATATCAGAAAGGGACACAGAACATAAAGACTCCCAACTCTGGGAAACGAACTAGGGGTGGTGGAAGGGGAGGAGGGCGGGGGGTGGGGGTGAATGGGTGACGGGCACTGAGGGGGACACTTGACGGGATGAGCACTGGGTGTTATTCTGTATGTTGGTAAATTGAACACCAATAAAAATTAATTTATTAAAAAAATCATGGTCATAGCCTGATACACATTTAATATGCACCACCTTTTCAACTTTATTATTTTATTAGCATTTATATATCTATACTCATGAGAGAATTTGGTTTGCTTCTTGTGTTTTCTCAGGTTTAAGTTTCAAACAAGTGGCTTCTGTGGCATCTTCATATAAGTTCTGCTGGATGGCACAGATGGTGTTTGCCTGGGAGAATGCAAAACTGTATTCAACTCCCTCCCAATTCACTTCTTTGGCAAGTTCCTCTTGGGCAATGGACAGATGCATAACCCTATGTAGCAACCCAAACATGAAGGTCACATTATCTTCCTGAAAAGTTTGACAATTTCTCTATCTTTATATTCTTAAAGAATTTATATAGCATTAGATTTGTTATTTGAGATTTAAATAAAATGTGACTAATCTAATCATTTGTACCCAATGCCTTTCATCAAATAATGCTTCTATTACTTTTTATATTTCTTCCTTTGCTCAGAAATTAAAAAAAATTTTTTTAAAGATTTTATTTATTCATGAGAGACACAGAGAGAAAGAGAGGCAGAGACATAGGCAGCAGAGAGAGAAGCAGGCTCCGTGTAGGGAGCCCAATGTGGGACTTGATCCTGGACTCCAGTATCACACCCTGGGCCAAAGGCAGGCACTCAATCGCTGAGCCCCCCAGGTGTCTCTAAAAACTGTTTTTAATTGAGGAATAACTGACATATAACACTATATCACTTTCAGCTGTACAACATGATTTGATATTTGTCTACATGCAAAATGATAAAAGTAATAAGTCTAATTACTATCACCATACATTATATTTTTTCCAGTGATGAAAACTTCTAAGATTTACTCTTAGAATTTTCAAATATACAAGAGTATTATTAACCAAAATGCTGTATACTACATCCCTATGACTTATTTAATTTAAATGTGAAATTCAATGCCTCTTGACCCCTGTATCCATTACACTCACCCCTTAACACCTGTCCCTCTGGCAAACACCTATCTGTTCTCTGTATCTTTTCTTTTCTTTGTTTTTTATGATCTACATATAAATGAAATCATATGGTATTTATCTTTCTCTGTTTGATATATTTCACTTAACACAATATCTTCAAGGTCCACCCATATTGTCACAAATGGCAAGATCTCATTCTTTTTTAATGTCTCAGTAATATTCCCTGCAAAGAACACTGGGATATATGTATTTTTTCTAATTAGTGTTTTCATTTTCTTTAGATAAATTCCCAGAAATGGAATTTATGAGTCATATGGTAGTTCTATTAATTTTTCTGAGAACCTCCATATTGTTTAGCATAGTGACTACACCAATATACATTCCCAACAGTGTACAAGGGTTCTCTTTTTTCCACATCCTCATCATCCTTGTTATTTCTTATCTTTTTGATAATAGCTATTCTTACCAGTATGAGATGATATCTCATTGTGATTTTAATTTTATTTCCAGGTATTTTATCCTTTTTGATGAAATTATAAATGAGACTGTTTTCTTAATTTATCTTTCTAATACTTCAATGCTGAACACATAGAAATACAACAAATTTTTGTATACTGATTTTGTACCCTATAGCTTTAGTAAATTTGCTTATTAGTTCTAGCAGATTTTTGATGGAGTCCTCAGGGTTTTGTATATATAAACTTATGTCCACAAACAGTGATGGTTTTACTTTTTCCTTTCCAATTTGGATGTCTTTTATTTCTTCTTGCCTAATGGCTCTAGCTAGGACTACCGATATTATGTTGAATAAAAGTGGCCATACCTGTATTATTCCTGTTGTTACAGGAAAACTTTTTAGCTTTTCATTGCTGAGAATGATATTAACTATGAGCTTGTCATATATGGCCTTTATTACGTTGGAAGTACATTTTCTCTATACTCTGTTGAGTTTTTAACACAAACGGCTGTTGATTTTTGTCAAATACTTCTGCATCTATTGAGATGAGCATATGATTTTATCCTTCACTTTGTTAATGTAGTACATTGCATTGATTGGTTTGTGGATATTGAACCATCCTTGTATCTCTGGAATAAATCCCACCTGGTAATAATGTAAGATTCTTTTAATATATTGTTGAATTAACTTGCTAATATTTTGTTGAGGAATTTTGCACCTATAGTCATTTGAAATATTGGTATCTAGTTCTCTTTTTGGGGGGTGTCTTTTGCTGGTTTGGGTATCAGGGTAATGCTGGCCTCAGGAAATGGATTTATAAGTATTTCCTCCTTTTCAATTTCTAGAAGAGTCTTAGTCTTCATTGAATGTTTGGTAGAATTCACCAGTAAAGGCATCTGGTCCTGGACTTCTATTTGTTGGGAGGTTTTTGATTACTTATTCAATCTCCTTACTAGTAAATGGTCTATTCGGTTTTTCTACTTCTTAATGATTTAGCCTTAGAAGATTGTATGTTTCTAGGAATTTATGTTTCTTCTCGTTTTTCCAATTTGTTAGCATATAACAGGTCATAATAGTTTCTTATGATCCTTTGTATTTTTCCTCATCTTTAATTTATTATTTTATTTGAGTACTCTTTTTTTTTCTTGGTCAATCCAGTTAAATATTTGTCAACGTCATTTACCTTTCAAAGGATCAGCTCTTAGTTTCATTGATTTTTTTTCTATTGCCATTTTAATGTCTATTTTATTTATTTTCATTCTGATCTTTACGATTTCTTTCTTTCTACTAATTTTGGGCTTCTATTTCAGACTTTGTTTTAAAGTCTATTTTGTCTGATATAAACTCCTTTCTGGAAGGTACTGATGAACTGTTAAAAGACCAAGGAAGAGCATAAAAATGGCTTCTTTGGTTTATGTTTCCTGGGAGGATCTCCATATCCTCTAAATAATGTATGTCAAATCTGGAGTCTATCCCTCAGCCTGAAGCTCCAGGACAATTAAATAGGCCTTTTTCACATGAAGACTGAGAGTGTGTTTGAATTTGCTGTCAACACAGTGCCCTGTGGCGACAGCTGGCCAAGAAGTATCTCCAGCTGTTTCAGTCCCATGCAACCCAGAATGCAAACCCTCCTGGCCACTGGAAGAAATAATCAAGGGGAGTCTCCTGTGTGGACTGTGTGTACCACTGGCTTTAGTGAGGCATAGAGAGAGCAGCTGGGAGTAGGGTTTTGGTAAGACTGCTACTCTGCCTCTCTTATTTATCTCAGTGTAGCCCTTTTATCCTTTCTTGCCAAGAAGCTTCCAGCTATATTTCAGGTCTTTTTCAGAGAACTTTTCCATGTGTACATGTAGATCTGTTCTATCTGTGGGAGGAGGGGAGTTCAGGATCTTACGCCTCCATTTTGGACTACTCCTTTACAGTTTTTTAGAAATTACTTTAGGTATAGAAAACTTGCAAGCACAGTACAAAGAACTCCAAAATTTTATACTCAAGATTCACCAAATTCCAGTATTTTGCAGAATTTGCCTTATCGTATTTTTTGTACTATGAGAATAGGTTCCATACATCTAGTTCTTTTACTGCTTTAAGGTGTACTCCTAAGAACAATAACTTCTTATGTTACCCTAAAGAATTTAGCAATTTTAGAAAATTTAACACTGATATATTTTCATGTAATCTACAGTCATATTACTTCAATTGCCCCAGATGTTTATAGCATTTCTTTCTTCTGGTACAGGTGCCCGTCCAGTATCAGATGTTATATTTAGTTAGATGACCCTTTTTGTTTTGTTTGTTATTTGTATTTCATGACACTGACAATTCTGAAGAGTGGGTCAATTACTTTCTAGATCCCTCAATGTGAGTTTTCTGAATTTTTTTCATGATTTTATTTATATTATGCAACTTGGCTAGACGTAAATAATGTCATGTCCTTCTTAGAGCATCACATACAGAGGCACATGATACCCATTGCTCCTAACTAGGGATATTGATTTTGATGACTTCTTGTCTTTCTGTTATCTCTACTACATAGTTACTGTTTTTCTTTCTTTATGAGTAAATTATTTGTTGGAAGATACTTTCGTACTATATAAATATATGTTCCTTGTTAAAATTTTCCACCTCCAGGATCTATCAATTATTCTTGCCTAAATTTTATTATTATAATTGTAAACTGATGAGGTTTTAAAGTCCATCATTCCTTCTATATTGGGTTATTGTCATTCTGTTGTCATTTTCAAGACTTAAAAAAAAGTGGAATTTTTTATCTGAGCAAGATATCCCCGGTCTATACCTTAGCTTCCTCATCTCTAGAATAGTCAAGGATTAGAATTCTTAGGGATTCTATGAAACTGAAACAAGGAAGTATGTAAGTATATTAATACAATGGTTAGTGTATATTGTATGGTTAGCATACAATAAATGTTAGTCTCTCTGATTTTTTCTGCCCAACAGATAGATTCTTATTTATTTACTTTAAAAGCTCCTGTTTCTTTTAATATATAATAAATATTAAAATAAAATAAATGATAATGCCCTAAAAATTATTTCTAGATAAAGATCATCCTGCAAATCATGCAGTTTCATCTCCTTTAAATTAAGCACACGGTTGGGTACCTGCATGGCTCCGTTAAGTGTATGCCTTAGGCTCAGATCATGATCCCAGGATCCTGGGTTTGAGTTCCACATCACACTGCCTCTACCCCTCCCCCCTTTACGTGTTCTCTCTCTCAAATAAATAAAATCTTTTAAAAAATAAAGTACACTGTCAATATAATCATTTATTGAAACTGTAGCTTTGCCTGATACCAATCTTTAGATTTCCCTAATCACTACAAGTGGAGTTTCCACAATTCTGTTATTAGAAAAGTCAATACAAAGTTCAGTTGCAGTCTTGGAAATAGATTTTATGTTTTAATTTTAGATGTTTCCTTAATTTCTGTCCTCTTTCTCAAGAAAGACTCAATTACACCATCTCTGGTATTATTTCCATTTTGCTCAATATTTTCTATTATTTTCTTTTCTAAATATAAAACTTCATTTGGGGTAACCCTTAAGGTCATGGTTGTCAGAAACAGAAGGACTAAAATAAATATGTGGAAAATATTGGTCTCACATACTGCATTAGTCAGCAAACTACAAAAATCCAATAGGGGGTTATAAGGGATACACATATTTTAAAGGACCCAGAATCATCATTGATATCAAATATCTCTGAGCCCCCTATCAGTTTGCCAGAGGCCCTTTGCTAACAATCACACAATCAGTCAGTATCACACAAATCTTTGAACGTTTACTTTTCCTCTGGTTTTGTGAATGTGAATCATGATAATAATCCTAGGGAAAATAGGTTCCTCCCTCACCTATGTACCATTTTTCCTAAAAGTTACACCATGAGTAATAAATAAATGCAATGTGTTTTCTTCCTAGTAACGAAATATTTCAGGGAATGGCATCAGCAAAATGTCAGTACAAGAATTTCTAACATTGGTTTTCCCCTCCCCTACAAAAAAACATCAATTTGAACAACTATCCACCCATAAGAATACCTTAACAAAAGCCAAGGATTTTAGGTGAGGGATTATAGTACCTTAGTGAAGCAGAGAAATAAAAAAAGGAAAGTAGGAAAGAGATTCACATTACCCCCAAGACTTCTCCCCCAGAAACCCTCCCTCTGGAAAAAGTTGAGTGAGGTAAAACTGACTTTACCACATACCTCCAAAACCAATCCACTCCAGCAATAGGCTGGCTCCACAGTCCCAATCCCCTGGTTTACCTAAGTATCAGAATGGACCCACAGATCTAGACTACAGACCAGCTCTTTTAGACGCATGCTTCTGGCCTGCTCAAGCACCAGACTGACCCCCACAGACCAAATATGCAGGCTAGCACTATGGCTCCCTACCCTAACACCCAGGTGGCCTCCTTTGAATCCAGACACAACACTCACTACAATAGTCTCCAACACCTGGTTACACCCTCTGGATCAAGGATCCAGGTCCACCCACCTCAGATTCAAGCATAAGACTTGCCCACCAAAACCCAAAAAACTCCAGCAGCAAGCCCTGCCTCAGACACAAGACAGACCACCTAGAATCTCTGGATGGGCTGACTAATGAGGGGATGTGCCACCTGAAGCCAGTCTGTAAAGAACTAAAAGAGGCACCTACTTCTGTAAATACACAGTAGAGCTCTGCTTTTACAAAATCATACAAAAAAATCATATAGAAATCAGTGGCATTTCTATATACCAACAATAAACTATTTTAAAAAGAAATTTAAAAAATCCTATTTATAATAGCATCAAAAATACTACAATATTTAGGAATAGATTTAACCAAGGGGATAAAAGATCTGTACATTGTACAAGATGTTGATAAAAGAAATTAAAGACACAAATAAATGGAAAAATATCCTGTGTTCATGGATTAGAAGAAAGAATATTGTTGTAATGTCCATTCTACCCAAAGCCATCTACAGATTCAATGCAATCCCTATTAAAATTCCAATGGCATTTTTCACAGAAACAAACAAACAAAAAAAGTCCTAAAATTTTTATGGAACCACAAAAGATCCTAAATAGCCAAAACAATCCCAAGAAAAGTGAAGGGAACTGGAGACATCACACTTTTTAATTTCAAACATTATTATAAACCTATAGTAATCAAATGAGTATGATACTGTCATAAAAAGACAATATGGACCAATGAACAAAATCAAAAGTTCAGAAATAAACTCCCATAAATAGTCAACTGATACTTGATAAGTGTCAAGAATACTCAAACAGGAAAGGGCAATCTCTTCAAGAAATGGTGTTGGAAAAACTAAATAATCACAAGCAGAAGAGTAAAATTGGACCCCAATTTACATCAATCACAAAAATCAACTTGAGGTGGATTAAAGGCTTAAATGTAAGACTTAAAATTGTAAAAATACTAGAACCAAACAGGTAAAAAACTCCTTGACATTAGTCCGAGCAACATTTTTTTCAATATGACACCAAAAACACAACCAACAAAAGCAAAAATGAACAGAAATACATCAAACTAAAAACCTTCTACACAGCAAAAGAACAAACAGCAAAATGAAGAAACAACCTAGGCAATGGGAGAAAATACTTGCAAATCAATTATCTAAAATACCTAAGAAACTTAATGGCAAAAAGAATCTGATTAAAATGGGCAAAATATTTGAGCATTTTTCCAAAGAAGATACACAAATGACCAACAGGTACATGAAAAGATGCTCTTTACCATTAATCATGAGGAAAATGCATATCAAAACCATAATGAAATATCTCATATATTTTAGAATGATTATTATCAAAATGAAAAGAACTAACAAGTG
The DNA here is from genome assembly GCF_905146905.1 of Nyctereutes procyonoides. Classification (NCBI taxonomy): domain Eukaryota; kingdom Metazoa; phylum Chordata; class Mammalia; order Carnivora; family Canidae; genus Nyctereutes; species Nyctereutes procyonoides. Next base: position 26,825,666 of record NW_026575146.1, read on the forward strand.
TTGATCAGGTTATGGAAAAAAAGAAACCCTCATGCACTACTGCTGGGAATGTAAATTGGTGCAGACACTATGGAAACTTGTATGGAGGTTTCTCAAAAAATTAAAAATGGAACAATAATCTACCAATCCTACTTCTCAATATATATCCAAAGGAAATGAAATCATCACAAAAAGGTGTATACACCCCCATGTTCACTGCGGCATTATTCATAATAGCCAAAACATAGAAACTACCCTAAGAACCTAACAATGATGAATAGATTTTTAAAATAAGGTATACGTTCACAGTGGAACATTATTCAGCAATTAAAAAAAAAAAAGAAATCCTACCATTTGCTCCAACAAGAGGACCTAACAATCATGAATATTTATGCCCCTAATGTGGGAGCTGCCAACTATATCAATCAATAACCAGACATACTTAGATAATAATACTAAGACGGGGAGACTTCAACACAGCACTTCTGCAAATGACAGATATTCTAAGCACATCTCCAAAGAAACAAGAGCTTTAAATGATACACTGGACCAGATGGATTTCACAGATATTTACAGAACTTTACACCCAAATGCAACTGAATACACATTCTTCTCAGGTGCACTTTCTCCAGAATAGACCACATACTGGGTCACAAATCAGGTCTTAATCAATACCAAAGGATTGGAATTGTCCCATGAATATCTTCAGACCATAATGCTTTGAAACTTGTACTCAATCACAAGAAGAAATTTGGAAGAAACTCAAACACGTGGAGGTTAAGGAGCATCCTGTTAAAAGATGAAGCGTCAACCAGGAAATCAGAGAAGAATTAAAAAGCTTCATGGAAACTAATGAAAATGAAGATACAACCATCAAAATCTTTGGGATACAGCAAAAGCAGTCCTAAGAGGGAAATACATCGCGCAATACAGGAATCCCTCAAAAATTTGGGAAAAACTCAAATACACAAGCTAACCTCACACCTAAAGGAACTGAGAAAGGACAGCAAATAAAACCTACACCAAGCAGAAGAGAGTTAATAAATATTCGAGCAGAACTCAATGAAATAGAGATCAGAAGAACTGTAGAACAGATCAACAAAACCAGGAGTTGGGTCTTTGAAAGAATTAATAAGATAGACAAACCATTAGCCAGTCTTATTAAAAACAAAAGAGAAAGACTCTAATTAATAAAATCATGAATGAAAAAGGAAAATCACTACCAATACCAAGGAAATACAAACAAATTTAAATACATATTATGGGCAGCTATATGTCAATAAATTAGACAATCTAGAAGAAATGGACGCATTTCTGGAAAACCACAAACTACCAAAACTGGAACAGGAAGAATAGAAAACCTGAACAGGCCAATAACCAGGGAGGAAATTGAAGCAGCCATCAAAAACCTCCCAAGACACAAATGTCCAGGGCTGGATGGCTTCCCAGGGGAATTCTATCAAACGTTTAAAGAAGAAACCATACCTATTCTACTAAAGCTGTTTGGAAAGATAGAGATGGAGTACTTCCAAACTCATTCTATGAGGCCAGCATCACCTTAATTCCAAAACCAGACAAAGACCCCACCAAAAAGGAGAATTATAGACCAATATCCCTGATGAACATGGATGCAAAAATTCTCAACAAGATACTAGCCAATAGGATCCAACAGTACATTAAGAAGATTCACCATGACCAAGTGGGATTTATCCCCAGGTTGCAAGGCTGGTTCAATACTCATAAAGCAATCAATGTGATTGATCATATCAACAAGAGAAAAAACAAGAACCATATGATCCTCTCAATAGATGCAGAGAAAGCATTTAACAAAATATAGCATCCATTCCTGATCAAAACTCTTCAGAGTGTAGGGATAGAGGGAACATTCCTCAGCATCTTAAAAACCATCTATGAAAAACCCACAGCAAATATCATTCTCAATGGGGAAACACTGGGAGCCTTTCCCCTAAGATCAGGAATAAGACAGGGATGTCCACTCTCACCACTGCTATTCAACATAGTACTAGAAGTCCTAGCCTCAGCAATCAGGCAACAAAAAGAAATAAAAGGCATTCAAATTGGCAAAGAAGAAGTCAAAACCTCCCTCTTTGCAGATGACATGATACTATACATAGAAAACCCAAAAGACTCCACCCCAAGATTGCTAGAACTCATACAGCAATTCGGCAGTGCAGCAGGATACAAAATCAATGCCCAAAAACCAGTGGCATTTCTATACACAATGAGACTGAAGAAAGAGAAATTAAGGAGTCAATCCCATTTACAATTGCACCCAAAAGCATAAGATAAATAGAAATACACCTAACCAAAGAGGTAAAGGGTCTATACTAAAAACTACAGAACACTTAGGAAAAAAATTGAGGAAAACACAAAGAGATGGAAAAATATTCCATGCTTATGGATTGGAAGAATTAATATTGTGAAAATGTCAATGTTACCCAGGGCAATTTACACATTTAATGCAATTCCTATCCAAATATCATGGACTTTCTTCAGAGAGTTGGAACAAATCATCTTAAGATTTGTGTGGGGGATCCCTGGGTGGCGCAGCAGTTTGGCGCCTGCCTTTGGCCCAGGGCACGATCCTGGAGACCCGGGATCGAATCCCACGTCGGGCTCCCGGTGCATGGAGCCTGCTTCTCCCTCTGCCTATGTCTCTGCCTCTCTCTCTCTCTCTCTGTGTGTGACTATCATAAATAATAAAATAAAAAAAAAGATTTGTGTGGAATCAGAAAGACCCTGAATAGCCAGGGGAATATTAAAAAAGAAAACCATAGCTGGGGGCATCACAATGCCAGATTTCAGGTTGTACTACAAAGCTGTGGTCATCAAGACAGTGTGGTACTGGCACAAAAACAGGCACATACATCGATGGAATGAAATAGAGAACCCAGAAATGGGCCCTCAACTCTATGGTCAACTAATATGTGACAAAGCAAGAAGGACTATCCACTGGTAAAAAGACAGTCTCTTCAATAAATGGTGCTGGGAAAATTGGACAGCCATGTGCGAAAGAATGAAACTGGACCATTCTCTTACACCAGACACAAAGATAAACTCAAAATGGATGAAAGATCTAAAAGTGAGACAAGAATCCATCAAAATCCTAGAGGAGAACACAAGCAACACCCTTTTTGTACTTGGCCACAGCAACTTCTTGCAAGATACAACTATGAAGGCAAGGGAAACAAAAGCAAAAATGAATTACTGGGACTTTATCAATATCAAAAGTCTCTGCACAGCAAATAAAGAGTCAACAAAACTAAAAGACAACCTACAGAATGGGAGAAGATATTTGCAAATGACCTACCAGATAAAGGGCTAGTATCCAAGATCTATAAAGAACTTATTAAACTCAACAGCAAAAAACAATCAATCATGAAATGGGCAAAAGACATGAACAGAAATCTCACTGAAGAAGACACAGACATGCCAACAAGCACATGAGAAAATGCTCCGCATCACTGGCCATCAGGGAAATACAAACCAAAACCACAATGAGATACCACCTCACACCAGTGAGAATGGGGAAAATTAACAAGACAGGAAACAACAAATGTTGGAGAGGATGTGGAGAAAGGGGAACTTCCTTGTACTGTTGGTGGGAATGTGAACTGGTGCAGCCACTCTAGAAACCTCTGTGGAGGGTCCTCAAAGAGTTAAAAATAGAGCTGCCCTACGACGCAGCAATTGCACTGCTAGGGATTTACCCCAAAGTACATATGCAGTGAAACGGCAGGACACCTACACCCCAATGTTCACAACAGTAATGTCCACAATACCCAAACTGTGGAAGGAGCCTCAGTGTCCATTGAAAGATGAATGGATAAAGAAGATGTGGTCTATGTATACAATGGAATATTACTCAGCCATCAGAAAAGACCCGCCATCTGCTTCCATGTGGATGGAACTGGAGGGTATTATGCTGAGTGAAGTAAATCAATCGGAGAAGGACAAACATAATATGGTCTCATTCATTTGGGGAATATAAAAAATAGTGAAAGGGAATAAAGGGGAAAGGAAAGAAAATGAATGGGATATATCAGAGAGGGTGACAGAGCATGGGAGACTCCTAACTCTGGGAAAGGGACAAGGGATGGTGGAAAGCGAGGTGGGCAGGGGGATGGGGTGACTGGGTGATGGGCACTGAGGGGGCCACTTGACGGGATGAGCACTGTGTTATGCTATATGTTGGCACTTTGAACTCCAATAAAAACATATAGAAAAAAAGAAAAAAAGCAGATCTCTTTTTTAAGAGATTTACTTATTTAGAGAGAAGTATAGACGGGAGGGGCAAAGGGAGGGAGAATTCCAAGCAGACTCTCTGCTGAGCATCGAACCCAATGCAGGACTCGATCTCACAACCCGGAGATCATGACCTGAGCTGAAATCAAGAACTGGATCCTCATCCAGGTGCCCCGAGAAAGTAGATCTTAAATGTTAAAACCACACACAAACACAAAATGGTATCTATGTGAAGAAATGGCAATATTAACTATGTTTATTGGGGTAATCAATTCTGCGATACATACTTGTATTAAATTATCATGCTGCACCTTAAACTTGTATGCATTATATATCAATAACTCAATAATGTTGGAAATAAGTGAAATTTACTATCTTAACCATTAAAAAAAAAAAAGCTAAACTTTCTAAAAATAAAAGAACTACTTCATGTCTGAGTGACCATTTCAACAGGTCCCTTTCTGACATCTCATTATAATGTAAAAAGGGCTGCTCCTCACAGAGACATTAGGAAATCTTACCTCAAAGGACAGCACCCTTCCAATCTGATTATCAACCTAGGTATGAATTAACCCAACAAAAATCTTCTCTTCCTTTTTCACTAGCTACAATTCACTTATCTCATTATTAAATTAATTCTTACACAATTTTCGCCACCAAATGCACCCTCTATCCAAAGCCATTCCCATCTGTACATACTGGTAGCCTCATTCACACGAGGTGATAAAGTGCTGCATAAATCCCATCTTAGTTTCCTTCCCTTCCTGAATTTGACACGATCAACGAGACTACCTTCGGCTTATTCACATCAGGTTTACATTTGTTGTGATCCTGCTTCTATGCAGTCAACCTCACTTGAACCAAGGGACTGGCCTAGAACTTCTAAAAGACTCTCTACTTAACAGAGTTTGGCCACTCTGCCTCCCTCTTCACACTGGACTGGAACTTCATGGTACTCTTTCATGCCCACACCAAATGCTCATCTTTCATTCCCACTGTAAAACAGGATTTGGAGACTTTATTCCTCTCCCAGGAGCCAGCTATACAACTGATCTTCTTTCTTTTATCCCAGTATCTCTGATGGTCCTAAAGAGGAAAACAGAACTGTGGGGATAGCACCAATTTGCGTCTCAAAACAATATAATTCCTCTCTGTCCCTAACAAGACAAAGTTCAAGCCCTTTCTACAAGCACAAATTGAGGGAAACAAAAACAAAAATTGAATTAGTATAGTCCAATGTACATACACATTGATCCTCTTTATCTTTTAGCTGATAATGGGAAATACTTCAGTAGATACCAGTTAAGCACCTGGTGCTTTGTATTCCAATCAATTTGCTTAAAAGAACAGTAAGATATTCACCAACACACTCCAAGATATATATAACCCTATAATAATGAAGAAAGTACTCTGGTCCCTGAGGTTTATGCAATCAGTTCTTTTACAACTTCTCATTCCTACAGTACAAATACAAGTGACCCAGTGGCATCCTTTAAAAATCTCCTATGGGGGAACCCTGGGTGGCACAGCGGTTTAGCGCCTGCCTTTGGCCCAGGGCGCGATCCTGGAGACCCGGGATCGAATCTCACGTCGGGCTCCCGGTGCATGGAGCCTGCTTCTCCCTCTGCCTGTGTCTCTGCATCTCTCTCTCTGTGTGTGTGACTATAATAAATAAATAAAAATTTTTAAAAAAGATGAAAATCTCCTATGGCCTTTGCCCTCAAAAGGCAAAGGCATTCATTTTAGCTTTTGCCCCAAAATATAACAAGCTTGGAAGCCAGTGTCTCCCCAGGAAGAAGGAACTTTCATTGTTCTGTCTCCATCCCCCTGGAGGAGTAATTCAGCCCCCAATAAATACATAGGAGTTAAATAAATGTTTGCTAAAATTAATACTGGAATTTGGAATTCATTATGAGGTACTTATAATGGATTTCTTGGACTATTCCTTGGATAAATCTTCTGATGAGCAGGAGAAATGCAGCAATTTGTAAACTGCCATAATTAACCTGATGTCTAGCTGCCGACATGTTCTGTGCTATATATCTTTTTCCAACTTTGAAGCTAACAAGGCTTTCAAAAAAAAAAAAAAAAACAAGATTTCCATGCATTCCACCACTTTAACACATGATTATTTATCACATCACTCCACTTGATTCTCATGAGTGAGATGTGCATAGATTACTCTGGAATAATCTATGTAAACTGCTATACAAATATAAACTATCATCTTCATTGCTAATATCATCATCATCATTATTCATAACAATCTATCATTTTCTCTCCAGAATCTCCCTGTGAATCACCACTTCCTTGCCTATAAATAGTCACTGCCCTTCCAGATCCTTGATTGCCCCATGCCTGGATATCACAATTTGTTGTGAATATTTTTTCCTAACTCCTTAATATCCTAGCCCCTACTTCATCCTATATAGGATTACCTGATTTATCTTGCTAAAAACTTGAATTCACTGTGTTTCAAAAACTCTAATTATATATTCACTTGAGAATATATCATGTGTGAACATTCACTATGAAAAAAGCAAAGATGAACAAGACAGGAAAGTAAAGCAAATACATGCACATGAATTAATAGAATCCTAGGTAGAAATGACAGGTGACAGACCAGAATTAAAACACAGAATGGAAACTCAAGATAGTAAGGCTTAATTTGAGTTGAGTAGATTTAGAAATGTTCAATTGAGGTGGTGGGATCTAGAAACATCTTCAAAAGAATGGATACATTTTTAAAGGTAGAGATAGGAAGGAATCACTATAGGAGGGAGAAATTGTGAGGAAGGCACTGAAGCAGAGGAGTATAGATTGTCTACTACAAAAAGCTATTGAACAAGTACACTGAGAACTAGAGTATGTAAGGAGCAGCGTATCTCCTATTCATTTCCACTGTAGATTACAGAGCCTCCTCAGACCATCTACCATGCAGCACCAATATTAGAAATAATGAGAGAGTTTTATAATCAGAGGACATCTTAGGGTTCCTTTATTCTTTTATATCACTTGTTGGGTGAGGATTTTTTTTAATTTTACCAAACCAAAATTTTTAACTTATCTGAAAATGGAACAAAGCAGTTTCCAAGAGAGAGATCCTCAGTTCTTCCTGAAGAAAGCAAATAGTGACTAATAAGAAAAAAGTTGGAGACAGCTGTCTTCCTTATAAATTGGTTTCTTGCTGCTCCGTGAGTTCAATCTAATAACCTATCTCTGCATTAAGAGTCACAACAACCACTTGCACCTCCAAGCAAGAAACAGGTGACCATCTCTTTCCAGCATCACCATTTGCCTTTGCATTTTACTCTTCCAAGTCTGACACAGATCGTCCCCACTACATAATCTTCAGTTGCTGTGCATTTGTGTACGCAAAAATGTAGAACGACAAATATCTAACAATTTACTTCATTTTTTTCCGTAAGTCTTCTTTTCGATTTCCCATTATCTGGTCACTTGATTTTTTTCTCATATTAAAACTCATGTTTTTATCAGGCATACAGTAAGAATTTAACACAGAACAATTCTTTATTTGAATTAAGTTTATGGCTGTTGAATGAGAACATGATTTATGTAAAAAGGCTAAAAATTAGGTACAGAAAAAATAAGAAATCCTGCTCTTGGTGCTTCTTAAATACAAAATTATAAGACTGACTTCTAAGGTAAATTGTTTAAGTCCTCAACTGTGAACTCCTTGTTACTGTATATTAAACAATACCAACAAAAAGTACAAATCCTTCTCACCAAAGTCACTAAAAAATATTTTTGTTATCATTTTGCTGCTACTTCTACTTTTTGATTTTTTACTTTGTGTCTCATATTGTCCTTACTTATTAGCATCTGCCCATCATACCTACTACTGTTTGTTTCAGGGCTCTTGCTGGAGCTATCTCTTGGTCCCTCTTTATATTAATGCTTGAAAAACCAAGCTTAAGTAAAAAATCTTTGTAAGTTAATGTTTATTACTAAATTAATCCTACTCCTCTATCTAAAGCACATTTTCATCACCAGATTATAGAACGCTCTCTTGATATATTTATTTTCTTTTATTTCCATTCTCGTGTATTTTGAAATCCTTTAATATTAATGTATGCTATAAAATTTGTATTGTAGTTTGGTGTATATGTATTTTTTATTCCATTAATAGTATTGTTCTATAGCTTTCATTGTAGTTCTTAGGCATCTAATGACTGCCTGAGAGCAAGAATTCTGCAGCCAGACTGCTGACATTCAAATTCCAGCACATACACTTAACTGTGTGGCATTATGTACTTCAATTTCTTCATCTGTAAAATGTGGTAACAATACTAGATCACAGGGTTATTATTTAAGAACAGTAACTGGCAGGTAGTAAATACAATGTAAGTGCTATTATTATTAAGATTATTGTTATTTTTATATGATACTGTTTCATAAAATCTATCCATGTTGCTAGGTACAGGCTGGGCTGTTCCTTCTAAGTGCTGTGTCCCAGCCCATAGTGTGTGTCCACCATGTTTCATTTCTCCATTCTTCCAGGTATGTGCCTCCAACTCCCCATAATTACAAACCCTCATATATATATACAACCCACCGAAAACTTTTGTAAAAATATTTCTGTGGTATACCCCCAGGAGTAGAATTTTTAGATTACAGGTCTCATACACATTTATCTGAGTAAATATTCTCATGTGGAACTCAGAAGAGCTGACTGATTCAAATCTTACAGTCCCTCTAATAATGCAGAAGGATTCATGCACCTTGTATTCCTAAATTTGCAGTATTCACAGCCAACCTGATGGTAATATGTTTCACTGTTGTTTCAACTGCATTTCTCTAAATGCCTATGAGACTGAACATCTTTTTAGATGTCTGATAACTTTTGTAGTACTTTTTCTCTCAGTACCTTATTCTTACCTTTGCCTCTATTTCATTGTGGTTAAGTTCCTTGTGTTTTAGGTATTTGTCTTGTCAGTTTTAGACATTGCAAATAATTTTCCCATTTTTGTATCTGTCAATTTTGTTCATAATGCCCATAATTAAAAATAAATCTTTAAATTTTATTTAATCAAATTAATCCATTTTTCAACCTCATGATTTGTGCTTCTCAAGTTTTCTCTATAAGGTCTTTCCTCCATCTTAAGTCACAAAAATAGTCTCCTATATTAGAATCTATCAACTTTGCAGGGTTAATATACCTGAAATTCAACTTTGTGGTATTAAGTAGAAATTCAATTTATTTTTCCATAAAGACAAGTTTTTCCAACATTACTTACTAAGCAATCTGTTCTTTCTTCAATAATTTGGAATGAGATGATTTCTATGAAACACTGCATGGCCAAATCCTAGATGCCTATTATATAAAGACTATTAGTCTTCAATTTTCTATATTTCTCTCTAAGCAGATCACAGAGCTCTTTGAGTCGGGTATGCACCCGAAACTTTCATGTTTAATCACCCCATTTGAAATTTATGCAGGCATTTATTTCATTAAGCTCACATGGAAGAATAAACTCAAAGTAAATATTCATCTCACCCGCCTGCTCACCCTCAGAGAGTGGTCTATTAGTTTAAAGGACAGACTTAAACAGAGCCTAGTTTGGCCTTCGCTTTGGATTCCATTTCTGAGCAGTGGCCTTCACTGTTTTCTATGCCCAAATTTACTTGGAAGTCTGTCCTGCATTTCTATTTCTCTAGCTATTATTGCATCTCTCCCTTCTGACTCTACTTCATAAGAATTTCATTCATTCAACAAATTTTTAGCAGCTGTAAATATTAAGTGAAGTGCAAAGTACTAATTAAACTGTATCAACAGCCTACTGAACAACTGTGAACAGTAAGACAGGGTCTCTAACCCAATGGACTTAACAGTGAGGGAAAAATTCATCAAATAAATAGTTAAATGTGTCTATAAATTGCAAACTGGTTAAGTGTTGAGAAGGAAATCTATAAAGTATTATATAAGACTATAATGGGGAGGAAGGGGCCTCATTTATATTAGAAATTAGGGAAGGCATTTTTGAAGTAGTGGAATTTAAACTGTGAGCTGAGGAAGATGTGGGAATTTGCACAAGAAGCAAGAGTGGGAAGGAAAGATCCAGGCAGAAGAGCTGAATGTGATGGTCCTGAAAGGGGAAAAAAATTGATGGTATCCAAGTCTGAGGCCTTGCAAGAGTTCCAGGTGGCTACCAGGAATGTTTCATATTATGTTTGTATTCTAGGGCCATGGTTGGAGGTAACTGGAATTTGAATATATATTATATATATTTAGAGTATATATATTTAGAAGAGAGAGCAAGCGAGCATGCACAGTGGGGGCAGAGAGGGGAAGAGCAGAGGAAGAAAGAATCTTAAGCAGGCTCCACAGCGCAGAGCCCAACACAGGACTTCAATCTCACAACCTTAAGATCATGACCTGAGTTGAAATCAAGAGTCGGACACTTACCTGAGTCACCCTGGCACACCAACCAAATGAATATTTCTAAAATGGAATGCTCATCAAGATCAAGATTCCATGGTGTTTCTAGAGGCATTTGCAAATTAAGTAAATTTTTTAAAGATCCTTTGATATTTGTAATGTTCCCTATAATAAGAGTTCTAAATACAAAAGAGAAAAAGACAAACAGTTCTTCCACTTGGGATGTAAATAAAGGAATATTACTACCAACCTAACTATGAAGAAAAGCCAGACAATCTATATAATATTATCTTACTGGAACCTATCAGAGTGCCAACATTTCAAAACAACCCAAGATTCATAATTCCAAAGTTTAACAAGCTCTTCCAAGGAAAATTGGGAATCACAAATTATTTTGATCTTGGCAGAGCATGGGAGGAAGAAATAGCAACCACAAAAGAAGGAATCTTAAAGGCTTACTTATAGGCTACCATCACAATTTAGAATTCTTAGGGGGCAAAGACACAAAAAGAGTCTATCAATACTCACTAGCAATTTAAGACTCTGGTAGTTACTCACAAGAAAGATAGGGGCAGTGCAGGAGACCTGGGAGAGTTGCATTGTTGCAGGCAGGTACAGAGGTATATAATCAGCTGTAACATGGGTAACAAGTACAAACCTAGGACTGTTCTTGACTTGACTCATCGTACAAAGTAAGAACTCCACACTGACTTCCTCTTCCCCATGCCAGAAAAAAATGTTGGTGGCCCCTGGGAAAGAACTAGAAATAAATTCCAGTGGTGTTTGGAAAAGGGAGAAAGCACTCCTACCGGAAATCCCATGAAAATGATTTCAGCTGCTGGGAGACCAGTAGAAAACCCACACTCTCCACCCTGCACTGAACCTAAACAAAAACCACCTGTCACTGAGGTAAAAACAGGAAATGCAGATACACTCAGGATCTTAAGCTGACCCAAAGCAGAGGTCTGCTGCACTAGGGAAAAGCAAATAATGTGTTGTACCCAACTCTTCAAAGACACAAAGTAAAGTTCAGCTAGCATAGAGGGGAAGGTGAGGCATATTAAGAAAACTCACCTCTTAGGCTAGGAACACAAAACCTTATTAAGACTATGACTTGAGAAGAAAAACAGAGGACCCCTCCCCTGCCACTACTAGTTGTCTTGAATCAAGTAAGAAACAATGGCACTCTACTATTGGAGGAGGTAAAAGAGCTGAAAAACATCCATTTGTGGAGCAGGTATGCAAAGTCTGCCAAAAACTGTGAATGGATCTGAAATGAATGGGAAAACATGCAGGACCACCACCACTTCCACCTCCACCATGTAAAACTCAGACTTGCACTAAGGAAAAAAATGGCAGGAGTCTTTCACTTTAAGAATTTTTTTTCCCACTATAAGAATTTGAAGTCTATACTGCATTCAAATAATTATAGGAATAACAAAATTCTGTGAAACTACTGAAATTAATCAAATTCACCATGCTATTAATGGCTTAATAGGAAAAGAGGTCTGACCATTTCAAGACATAAACAATATTTACCTTAGTTTTTATTGATTTTCCACACATAATATCAGCAATAAAAATTATGAGACAGAAATATCAGCAAGAAAAATAGATCTATTGTCAAGAAATCAAGCAATAGAAAGAAACAGACCCAGAGAGGCTCCAGATGTTGGCACCATCAGAGACTTTAAAATGAAAATGATGAATCATTAAAGGATAGATAAAATAAACAAACTCTTAGAAGGAACAGATAATTCTAATAACCCTCTTATTAAAGAAACTGAAACTTCTCCCAAAGAAAATTCTAGGCTGAAATAGCTCAACAAATAAAGGAATTAACATGAATTTTAAGTAGTACTATTCATAAAGTAGGTGAGTGGATAACAACAATGGATACCAATTCATTTTATTAGGTCAGTATAACCTTATTACTAAAATAAGAAAAAGACTGCAAGCAAGTATACTTCATATAGATACAAAAATACTTTTTAAACGTTATTTAGCAATCAAATCCAACAACATATAGAAAGAGTAATAGATTACAAGGAACTTAGGTTTCACTTAGGAAAGCAGAGTTGATTTAATATTACAAAAATCAGTCAATATAGCTTAAAAAAAAAATCAGTCAATATAATTCATCATGGGCAGCCCAGGTGGCTCAGTGGTTTAGCGCCGCCTTTGGTCCAGGGCGTGATCCTGGAGACCCAGAATCGAGTCCCATGTCGGGCTCCCTGCAGGGAGCCTGCTTCTCCCTCTGCCGTGTCTCTCTCTCTCTCTCTCTCTCTCCTCTCTCTCTCTCTCTCGTGTGTGTGTCTCTCATGAGTAAATAAATAAAATCTTTTAAAAATACATATGTAATTCATCATTTTAACATACTGATAATATATATGACTATCTTTGTACATAAAGTAAATATTTAACAAAATTCAACATCTATTCATAATTAAATTCTTAACACATTAGAAACAGAAACTTCAACTTTATAAAGGGCATCTATAAAATAACTATAGACATATGCACAACAGTCAAAGACAGAATTCCTTCCCACTAAGATCAGAAACAATGGCACTGTTATCTGCTCTCACCACTCCTAGTCAACACTGAATTGCCAGAAGAATTTAAGAAAAAAGCATATAGATTAGAAAGAAAGAAATAAAACTATCACTCTTCATAGACCTCATGATTATTTACATAGTAAATTCCAGGGGATCTATAATAAAGCTACTAAAACTAACAAATTTAAGCAAGGCCATAGGATGCAGGTATTTTAAAAACAATTGTTTTTTCATATACTAATAATAATTGGAAATTGCAATGTTAAAACCAATATCATTTACAATACCATAAGAAAAATAAATTGAGATGAATTTCACAAAATATACAATGCCTATACTTTTAAAACTAAAACATTGCTGAGAGGATTTAAAGTCATACATAAATGGAGAAATATACTGCATTTGTAAATTAGAAGACTCACTCTGTTAAGGTGTCCATTCCCCCACAGATTGATCTATCAATTAAATATAATCCCAATCAGAAGGCCAGCAAGCTTTTTTGTAGAAAATAATTCTAAAACTTATTTCAAAATGCATAGTATCTACCTAAAATATCCAAAACAATTTTGAATAACAAAACTGAAGGCTAGAACTATCTGTTTCAAAATTTTAAAAACTTAGGTTGTTGTTTTGGTGTTAAGGATTGAGAGAACCAATGAAAGAGGATAGAGAGCTCATAAACAGACCAATGTATATGATCAGCTGATTTTCCATAAAGGTGCCCAAATAATTCAATGAAAAAAGGCTAGTCTTTTTAATAAGCGGTGCTGGAACAATTGGACACCTATATGCAAAAATAACCTTCAACCATACTTTCTAACAATATAAAAACTAACCCTAACTGGATCACAGATCTAAGTGTGAGAGCTCTAACTATAAAAACTTCAAGGGCAATATAGTACAAAACCTTTCTGATTTTAAGTTAGTCAAATATTTCTTAGGACATGTAAGCACAAACCATGAAAGATCATCGAATTTAACTTTCCTTCTTCAAAGACCCAAGAAGTAAAGGAAAAAATAAGCCACAGATGGAGAAAAAATTTATAAAACTCATATGTGATAAAGACCTTGTATACAAAATAAATTTAAAAAATTCTTACAGTAATAAAATAACCTAAATCAAAACGTGTGAAATATCTGTACAGACACTTCACTAAATAATATACATGAGTGGAAAGAAAATTAGAATATGGAAAGATTCATAATATCGTTAGTCATCAGGAAAATGAAAATTAAAAACCATAATATTTGGGGGCATATAGGTCGCTCAATCACTCAGTTAAGCATCTGACTCCTGGTTTCAGTTCAGAAGCTGATATGATGTTTAAAATGTACTTTAAGAATGAAGTAAGATTCACATAATATTGATAACTGTCAAACCTGGATGACCTGGATTGTCAAACTGTCTTCTGTATTTTTGGCATATGTATGAACTTCTCATTTCTAAAGTTTTGACAAATATATATATTCAGGTAACCACCACCATATCAAGATACAGAATACATATATTATCTCAAAAGTTCATTCATGCTTCTTTGTACTCAATACCTTCTCTCTACTCTATTCCCAGGTAAACATTAATAAATTTTCTAAACTTTAGTTTTTCTTTTCTTTTCTTTCTTTTTTTTTTTTTTTTTTTTTAATAATGTCACCTAGGACTGTCTAGGTGATTCAGTTAGTTGAGCATCTGTCTCTTAATTTCAGCTCAGGTCATGACAGAGTCCTGGGATCAAGCCCCACAGTGGCTCCATATTCAGAAGGGAGTCTGCTTGAGGATTCTCCCTCCCCCCACTCATGCTCTTTCTCCCTCTTTCTCTTTCTCAAATAAATAAAATCTTTAAGAAAAAAATAAAATGAATGTCATCTAAAAGGTATCATACGCCATGTAGCCTTTCAAGTCTAGCTTCTTTCACTTACCATAATGATTTTGATATTATCCATGTTGGTAGGTATTTCCAAGTGAGGAGAACTTTTTAGCATTGTTACACCAAACAAAATTTATGGCAAGTTCTTGATACAATTCAGTAGACAATAAGTTATATTTTCTTTTTCTTTTTCTTTTTTTTTTTCAGATGGGAGAAAAGAAAGGATGTTTCAGTAGTTATGGAAATAATCCAGTGGAGGAAAAAAAAAATGATGATGTAAGAGAGACAGAAAATACTGGTGGAATAATACCCTTGAGTAGGCAAGAGAGACATGGTATCTAATGCACAAGTAGAATTAGCTTTAGAGAAGGACAAAAGTAGTTGATCTATAGTGAGCAGTTCCTCTATGGTAACAGGTGAAAAAGTTCAGTATTTGCTATGGTTACAGATATTAGGTACCTTGGAAGATGAGGTGATAAAAGTGTGTGAATTTCTTTTCCATCTGTTACTACCTTTAGTAAGTAAGATTTCAGTTTGTTAACTGAAATGGAGGATAGACTTGATGGTCTGGAGATTTGCAGAGAGAAGATAATGTGTCAGGTAATAATCCAAGAAATTGAGAGAATGACTAACTAAAAACATCCACTATGATTTTAAGAGCACACTTGAAAGTCAAGGTCACAGATTTAAGGGGATACTCATCAATACAGTTGGGTATTTTCCTCCTGCCACATTCAGCTCCAAAATGGTGGAGTTATCTACTGGATATTATGGGTTTCTGTGGATCAGAAATGATGATTAATCCAGAGAGAATGCATTCTACATGATGCAACACCCAATTTGAGTCTAGAAAAGGAAGTAGAGATTGATCAGGAAATGAAATATGGTGAATGAGAGGGTAGGGACAAAGAAGCACTACAGAAAGGCAGAGAAATGAAAAATAAGTGCTTGGGTTTAAGAAAGTATAGAACCTTATTTTATTGATTATTTTTGCTGAAATTTAAAATGTGAAGAATGCAAGGGTAACATATCAAACTAGAAAGGGATATAGATCAAGGAGTGCTTAGTTTTATCCTATAGGCAATGAAAGATTAATGAGTGGTTTTAAACAGGAGAATGTCAAGGTTTAGTTATACAGTTTGGATAAAATATTAACATAAAATAAATATATGTAAAGACTTTGAAGACACGTGCAAAGTTGAGAAACCACAAAACAAAGCTTGTGCAGTAGTCTAGGCCAGAAATAATGAGAATTGGAACCAGAGTAGTGTAAAAGGCAAGAAATGAGATCAATTAAATACTTACTTAGGTGGAATTAGCAGGATTTGGTATGACAATATAATGGTTGTGGGAAATAAATATTAGACCTTTTAATTTTTATCTTAAACATTAAAAAAGCAGCTTTCCTTACATTTAAGATGTGGATCGATAATGTGGAAATAATATCTAACTCACTTTGGAGTGCTTGCTTGGTATATTTTTCTAAGTGCAAAGAGTTTGGAGACCACTGATACATTCGATATAAGAAGAAGTAGGACAGAAAAGAAATACTGAAGACTATGGTTTCTACTTGAGTAACAAAATATCCTTTTTGTTGTTGTTACCAAATGAGATTGAAAATAACAATCAGAAGCCAGTTTTAGGGAAGAATGACACTATTGTTATTTAATTTTGGATGTGTGTTGAGGTAGCTGAGAAATTTTTTTTTTTAAAAATCCAGATCACTTATTAAAATTGAGGGAAAGACTTCATTTACAGAAATATAACCATTTATATTTTAGCAAAGCACCACCCTGAAAGTAGAATATCTGCTCAAGAAATTTCCAAAAGCTCTTGGAAATTTCTTGGAAATTTCAAAGCTCTTGGTAGAGCTTTCCAGGTAATAGGTGAATAAATGGGCTTAAAACTCAGGAAATGAAGATACAAATTTGGAAACTAGCAATGTACAACAGTGGTTAAAACTTTGAGGATAAGTAAACAGAAAAACACTGGGTAAGGGTAATAACAATATTTGGTGGCAGAGATGGTAGCATTGTTGGTGATAGGTGCTGCATGGAAGAAAAGACACTCATGATGGAAACCAAAAAAAAAAAGACGGGGTGGGGGGGAGATGCATGAGGAAAACTGGGAGAGTTGGATACAGAAAAGTATATAATATTTCAAGGAGTATGTGATAATAATGCCAATTTAGGAAAGGGCCAATGAAAATAAGAAGTATCAACTGAGTTTAATTGGTACATTTACATTCTTTATGAGAGCAGCATTTTAGGAACAATAATTGGTAGCAGAATACGAGTAAAAAGGGGGAGAGAATAACTATAGATTTTTTTTTTTTTTTAGAATTTTGGATGAGTAGGGAAAGAAAGATTAATTCTATGTATGTCCACTTTAATTCTTCTTCATCTCCAGTACCATAATTCTTCATCATCTTTAACTGGACTATTACAATAATACTGTCTCCTAGCAATGAAAGAAATAAAGAAAGAAAAAATAGAATATCAAATATGAATAAAAACTGCAATGACAGTATTTAATATTTCATTCCCATTGGGGAAACACATGGAGGTAGGCCCTGTTTTTGTTCTATTTTTGTAAATGAACTGAGACTGAGGTGATTTAATCAACGTCATGCAGCTAGTAATATAGGGATGATAGATGTGTACCTTGTGATCAAACTATGTGTAACCTGAAGTCAGCTTGGCTCACTCTGCCTCTCAGAAGCCAAGTAAGAATGGCCTGCAAGCCCAATCTTTCTCAGAGCACCCCTAGCTGTAATTGTGTCTAGTGAATTTTTAGTCTTGGTTTCTGTGTCCTGAGGTTGTTCTTCCTGCCCACTCTATACTGGTTAGGAAACTATACCCCTCTTCGTTAGCTTTCACAAAAAAAAAAAAAAAAAAAAAAAAAACCAACACCCTCCATTCTGTGTGTATTGAAAGGCCATACTTACATTACAGAAAATTTGGCTAACTGGAGAGAAAGAAGTAGTATCACTGCAAAGAGAACACCTTCACATTTGATACTTGTATTTTTTAAAAAGTCCTTTGGACAATTTTGCCATTTCAGGCCTCTCTCCATGTTGCTTCATTCCATCTCTTTCCTTCAGTCATTTTACTCTTAGGACCCAAAATGCCAGCATATCTTTTTTTTTTTTTAATAACAGAATAATTTCTTCTAGCATTTAAAAAAAATTTCCTCAGTCCCATTTCCCTGGTATCTTTCCTCCCAATCTCTACTTATCAAAATCACTTATCTTTATTTTCCTAAGTAAAGATATTTCCTTTTCTAAAAGGAATTTTATTTCCAGTGAATAAAAATATATTTTCCATTCAGTTATACATATAAAAGGTTTTGGACATATATCTTTTGATCTATGATCACAATGGATTGCATCAATTGTTTTTGCTGTCACCATATTTAAGGATTAATCATTACAAATGTGGCTTCAAAACAGCTACAGCAAAACTGGAAACCTGAAAAAACTCATAATTCACAATTTAACTTTTTTTTCTAATTGAATATATGTACAATTTCACTTCCAATTTGTGATTTAGTACAAACATGAACTTTGTGAGAACCCAAAGATTTTTCGTTTGGTGAATAAAAGTATACTTAAAATAAGCTGTACCATAAGAAAGCAAGAATAAAAACAATATTAAAGAGAAAGGTACCCTTACAAGCAAATAATGGTATTTCCTCATATTGATGATTCCATTTGTCATCATATCATATAAGGAATGGGAATAGGAAAATGATTTACCCTCAAGGCTAAGTTTAGTTGGAAACTACATGAAGACAAGCATTATAATGACAAAGAAATAAAATTTCAGAGCAGTTAAATTATGCCCCAGTCACACACCTAAAGATGGCTGAGTTTTCTGGAGAGCAATAGTTGGTCTAAATATCACACCTAATTTGAACATTAGCAGAATTATAAGAATTAGAATATTCTATCAAAAACCTCATTTCTCCATTCACGCCACAAATATTTATAGAGTGACCACTATAAGCATGGACCTGTACTAAATGATAGGAAGCCTTATTTATCTCTCCGCCTAATTTTCCCTATAAATAATCTGAGTAAGCCAAATTTCTGTATAAAATAAACCTATTTTAATATTATTTTTTCTATATCCTAATTTTATACTCTCATATTTTTTGCAATGTTAGAAAAGTAGAAAAGATGCAAGATAAACAAGAAAGCCATTCTAAGCTTCTAGAGTAGTCTCATAAGAGCATGTGTACTCACTTTTCCAGACCATTATTGTTTTAGTTTGAGTTCCCTGGGGAACAGACTCTGTGACAGAAATTTACATGTAGTATTTTCTTGAAGTATGCTCTTAGGAATAAGATCTAAGGAAGTGAAGGAAGAATTGGGCAGAAAGAAAATTTGAACTGTGGTACAGTGACAACAGGGGACTCAGGAGATCATAAAGTAAGTTCTAGAGCTGGGATGACTTTTCATATGTTCCTGGAATTGAGGCAAAAGGACTGAGTCCTTGAAACCCCATAATGACCAGACATTGGATACAGGGGTGCTTCCAAGAAGGAGGTATCGATCTTTTAGCAAGGCAAGTCCCTTTGGTTAAAGGCAATTGCTAAAGAGGACTCAACTATGAACCAAAAGTAGCCAATATACCTGACAGTTGCAGAAATAGTGCCTAGATCATGAAAGGAGACACCTGGGCAGTACACCGAAATATCTACTATAGTACATCCTCAGCATAATTTGAGTCCAATTACTTTGTATAATAAGTTTTCCCCCATTTAAGAACAGCTCAAATGTATACTTTTCCAACAAAACTTGTAAGAGGTAAGTTAGTAGGGAAAAACTATAGCTTCTGATCTAACAGTTACCATCGATACTCAACATAATCCACTCTATATTCCCCTCATCCTCACCTAGTACCACTACTGGGGTAGAGTAGCCCAGCATTTTATCCTTGAAGATTCTGAGTCATTGGTCACCATACCCTTCTAAGACAGTAACTGCCAGTAACTGCTCTGTTTTCATACCTATCATGAAAACTTGCCTGAATACCATAAAATGCCTTCATGGAACACTTGGGAGCCAAATGCATCCTTCTTGCCTCCATTATATAACAGTAGCCTTTCCTCCCCCTGTAGTGATCAGAGCTAAATATCTTTGCCAACACGGTAACTTCTTTCTTTGCTTGCTGTTCTCTTGCCACAAGGTACTTGAAGCGACCAGAGAACATCTATAGCCTAAAATTTAATAGGATTCATGCTGTGTCTACTACTGGTAGATGCATCTCCTCTCTAGGAAATAAGAACTCTAGTTTCTAAGAATCTAAAACGTGGGGTTGAAAAACACAAATTCCCCAAGTGGGCTACTTGTAATAATGATAAATTGGGTCACTCCTATTTTCACATCTCGGTTCTTGGAATTCTACGTCCCTATAATGATAGGGTGCATAGTGTTCAATTGGGTGCCTCAGCCGCAGCTTTAATATGCTGACCCATTGTTTTATAAGGCTTCTAAGATAGAATTTTCTTTGTTATAAAGTGAGTCACTTAGTCCCATATGATGTTATATGAAATATCACGTCAGTAGACCAGACATTTTGTCAGCCCATGAGTAGTAATGCTAGCTGAGGCTCAGTGGCAGCAAATGCAAATATATACCAAGAATACGTGTTGACTCCTTCCTGGACCTGCTCTAAGCCTAACCCAAAACTAAAAACTTCCAGTCACTTGTGAGTGGGTCAGGGAGCTATGCCCAAGTTGTGAGAATTATGAGATATAATAATTTGTCCTATACTTTGGAGGGGATTGCCCAGCAGGCCCCAGACTACTCTCTATGTAAAATTTCATTGATATAATGGAACAAAGAATTTTTGTAGAGTTTAAATCTCATCTCTAAAGATGTTACATCCTATTAACTAGTTGACTCATCTCCATGAGTCAACTCTCTGTGAGTCATACACACACATTCACATACACACCCCTCTGATACTGCCACTCGTTACCTTACTTCAGACAGTTTTAGATGGTTAAGTGCTTTGACTCAGTTTCTATTATTTCAGAATCCTATGATTTCCATTACTATTAGGGAGCCTAATTCTATAATACCATCTCTATCACCACCTGCAGTCTATAGAGGACAGCCACCACTGAGAAACTCAGTTCTGGTTCCCTTCACCAGAACATTTCTTATTACTTTGGAAAATGGAAGTGCCCTGTGTATCCACAAAGTACATCTCTCTAGCATGCCCACTTCTCTCTTTTTATTTCTTTTTCTATTGTTTGTCATTTCTACATCACTTGGTATGGCCAAGCTTCTAAGAGCCAACTTAATTCCATTTTAGTCCATTTCCTGGCACCTTTAACAATGTTAAATTCTATCATAGGAGAGAGTACTCCCATATGTACTCCCATAGGAGAGTACTCCCTAATTTAACTTAGTATTCTATTCTTTGATTCAGTTATTCCCAGAATCCAGTTCCACACATTTTCTCCAGACTCCTGCTAGTTCATGTTGCCAAGGCCCCTTCTCTTACATACTAAGTTGACCATTACCCTGCCTGGGTTATGTTATTACTTGACAAAAGGAGAGATGGAAGAGAACATTTATTGTCTATATTATCTCCAAGAAGAATTATAATGCTTGTCTTCAAAAAAGAAGAGTGGGCCACATGTGTAGGTTCACAGAGTTAAAGGAATATGAGGTTTCCAGGTTTCCAAGTATGTTAACCCAAAAGTCCCCATCCCAAATATCAGGATTCCATACCTTCCCAAGTAGAGCCCTGACCTTGATATAGCAGACTTGCAGAGTCTTGCCTGCAAGACTTATTCTACTTCCTTCATTAATTCAGTTTGAGGCCTGATTCTCAGCATGTTCTGAATTCCATCTGTAGAAGATGCATCCATTCCTGTAGTTTATCATTTACCTTTACTAAATGTGAGCAATAAACCTGGAGATCATTATTACCTTCAACATCTATACCCCTAAAATTTTGAACTATTCAAATGATCTCTGATTGAACTTCCTCATCCTACAGCTTGATCTAGTGCCAGTCCTGCTCTAACCACAACATAATTTAATGTTGATTTTATTTTCCCTTCCTGAATTCATTCTTTTTTGTCTAAATCCATTTCAACTCTTTTCTTACAAGTATGCACAAATTCTATGGCCTTCCCAACTTTCACCAGAACAAATTCTCTAATCAACCCTGGAAAACCCAAATATTTTTTCTTATTTCTTTCCTTTGGACTACTGCACATTGCTGGAGAACATTCATGTAACAATAGAAACCAGCTATAATAAAATTAATAATTTTCATCTTCAAAGTTTACTCAATATTTTCTACCCACCACTGTATTCACCAATTTCTCATAATTTGTCAATGGAATGAAGTTGTTTCAAAACCAGTCTAATATATTATCATAAGTTATATTTCAAACCAAATCTAATATAATCAATCTCTCATTCTCAATAGATAAACTCCTTTCTTTATAGAAAAGAAAAAAAAAAACAAAACAAGCCCATCTGAGATTTTCTCCTTCGGCTTCAGTTTACCTCCTATATGTAATCTTTAACACCATTAGTCCTAATCTTCCTCAGTGAGAAAAAAGAATAGTTCTATTATTTTGCACACCAACATCTCCATTTATGATTTTTATTTAGGATCTTTCTAACAGCAACAATAATAGCTGTCATCTATTGAATGCTCACCTGCACCAGTCACTAGGATAAGCACTTTAACTGTAACATTTAATTTTCACCATAATGCTTAATTACCCCATTTAAGAAGTGACAAAATTGAGGTTTACACACCTAATAAAGTTACACACCTAATAAAATAAATCCAAGTTTCAAACCCTAGTGGTCTAGTAGATTGACCAAAACTGCCTTCTTTATTGCTAAACCTGTCTATTCCCATCATGTTCCTCTTGATCTCTAAGCATGCTCAAGTATTTTTATCTTAAAACTACCTTCCTCAGTCTTGATTTCTCTTCAAACCACCACTCTAGTTTCTTCTGCTCTTTTATGGTCAAGCTCCTTAGAAAAATAAGATGTAAGCCCTATCTGCTTCAACTTTCTCATCTCCAATTCATTCATCAATCTTCTACTGTCTGCTTTATTTTCTCATTAATCTAATAAAATCACCATCAATCATTTCCTGAAAACTAGTAGCCACCTGTCAATCCCATCCTGCTTAACCTCTCTGTGGCATTCCATTCTTTTATTTTAGAGTCAACTTCTCTTGATTCATGATACTATTCTTGTTGGCTTTCCTCTGTTTAAGTCCTCTACTTTCAGTCTTATTTACTATTGTCTCTCTCTCTCTTTTTTTTAATAAAATATTGGTCCCTGGCCATATGTCTCATTATCCCTCCCTTACATGCACCTCACTACAAAAACTTTAAAGAGCTTATCCTTGTCCTGAAGAAGTTTATTGACCAGTTCACTGCACAATACTATATACAACACAATACTATATACTACATTTACGGAACTTCCAGTGACCAGATATAAATTACTATACAAAGCATTATGGTACATTAAGTGTTTGAGGAAGCACAGGATAGAAGATTCAGTTGTTAAGGTAATTCATTAAGGTAGATTTCTCAGAGGAGCTGTGTGTGGAGGAACCTGTGGAAAATGAATTCCCTATCTCATCTATTTAACTTGGAAAAGATGATCATTCATTTTCCTTCATTCTCAAAGACAGCCAAAGAAAAAAATTCAGCTAACTGCTTTAGTAATCAATCCAGTGTATTTAATGATCCTTCAACTATTTTATCAATCCAGTGTACTTAATGATCCTTCAACTATTTTAATTTAGTCATCCATGAAATAATAAAGATTGTCTGGTGAAGTTCAAATTCATAGTCTTTACCATCACTTTGCACATGATCCACATTATAACCAATTAAATAAATTTTTTTCATCTTTTATCAAATGCTGGAACACATAGATTTAAAGATGGCTGAATATTCTTTTTATAAATGACTTATTCATGTGCTCAAAGCCAATCTATGGACTTCATACATTTCTTTGTCTTCTCCAGGCCCCATAGTCATACTGTCATAACTATCCAGAGTTGGTGTCCCACAGAGTTGTTTTAAACCACGTTTTTTATTAGCAGTGTAACCTTCTGTTGATTACTTGAAATGACTTTTCATTTTTTCATATATATAGTAGCAACAATTGCATGCACATATAATTAGTATATTATGGGAATCAATGAGATAATTTGTATGGAAGAGTATGACCTAAAGAAGATATTCACTAAACACTGGTCTTCTCCCTTTCTTCCATTTCAATTGCAAATTGGGAATATTTTCTCTTTGTCCATTTTACCCTTCATTTATATAATAAATAAGCATTAATTTTGAAAAACAATCATTAAATCAATCGTTTCCAATTTGTTGGCATTATGAATGTATGGTAATATGCCTTGCACCTCAAATATATTGTAAATACATATATCTTCTGTTCAAGTCATTGTGTGCTATCAGTGTAAGAGTTATGATAAAAATAATTATAAAGAAATTGCCAATCTATCACTATAATTTCTCTGACACTTTCCTGTTGTTTATTCTTTCCTTTCTAATTTACTTAAGAAATATTTATATTTATATATTATATATATATTTTATTACAAAGAAGCTAGTAAAATTAAAAATCCAAGTAGGAAAATGTACAAGGAAAATTATGCCTATGAGAATTTAGTAGACACTAAAAATTTGAAAATATATGTATTATGGGAGTCCATATAAAATACAGAAAAGATCCTCATAGAAAAAAATAGTTAAGTTACCAAGATATCTCTAAAACCCAGTAGCAATGAGGTGTTGGTATGGAGAAAGCTTAAAATTGGTAGCCACCAGGAAGCTTTCAGGTAGGCAAAGGTTAATTCAATGATAAAAATGTAGTGCTTTTTTGGGCAGAAAAAATGAATGTACTTTTTTTTTGGTCCACTAAAAATGGCTTCCTTTCTAAGAAGTAAAAGAAATGGATTTGAAGGAGATCAATATTACCTGAAGAACAGAAGAAACATGTAACTTTAAAACCAACTCCATTTGGGATTCATTCCAAAGGTGAAGAAAATGGCAAATGTTAGGCGAACTCTCTATCAGCTATAATTCACATCTCCCAGGAAACTGGGATGGGACCTACAGGCTACAAAAAAAAAAAAAAAAAAAAAAAAAAAAAAAATCATAGCTCTACATAAAAAAAAGAACCTTTAAACCATAATGAAGGTCTTGTTACTTTTATTTTCAGAGAGCAGCAGTCTTCTAGAATATGCTAGAATTTTTTTCTCTGACCCATTTTATCTCAGTTTTCAGTAATTGGCTCTAAATGGTATGTCTCCTTTAGCAATTTCTAAATTTTTAAAGTTAACATTGCTTTGCATTTAAGATGCTTTGGCAGGGACTGTAATGAGAATTTTAAATTTGAGCAAAACCTCTTGAAGTTCTAAATGAGGCCATCAAAGAGAACATTCACCAGATGGAAACAGTGATTGATCTAAAGCCTCCAGTCTTTTTTTTAATCTCTTGTTTTCCAGCAAAGAGAAATTTTGCAGAATCTTCTCTCTTCCTAAAGATTTAAGCTAAAATACATAGTTAAAATAGAGGTACTATACTCTAGGTATATTTATAGAACAGAAAGTAAAAAACCTTACTTCATATCCCAATCAAGAAACAGAATACTCTAAAAAGAATATAGATACCTCTAGTTGAGGTTTCTGTTCTGTTGCTACTCCTAAGTCAATTTTTCACTGCTAGATGGAGTGTACTGCCCAAGTTCTCATGTCCCTAGATGATGACCTATATTTGAGCCTAAGATTGCTCACCAAGATCTATAACTTCCCCTGATTCCTTGAAACACTGCTAGACTGCATTTCTCAGCTCCCTTCCAACTAGGCAGAGTTCTCCTCACTCTCTCCTTTTTCCATGTACCAGCTGAGTAGAGACAATGCTAAGAATGTAGAGGGCAGAGGTACAACTATAGAGAGTCTGGATGCTTAATTTGCCCCATGGATGTTAAGCTTTTCTATAAATAATAAATAAATTTTGGCAACCATCAATTCGTTCTCTGTATTTACAGGGTGCCAAATTAAATATGCAGGATTTTTGTATATTAATTATATTTCAATGAAGTTATTTTAAAACTTAAAAAACTAAAAAAATGAGCTTCATTCTACTATATGCAATTTTTTATAAATATTCAATTACAGAATGTAATACCACACCCAGCACATGACATATAATAGGTATTTAATATATGTTTGTTAAATTTTACTGCTTTTTAACACAGTGATAATTACTCAGATAATTTTACTGCTTTTTAACACAGTGATAATTACTCAGATAAAACTTAGATAAAATAAAAATAAATAAACTCTCATTGTGTTAAGCCACTAAAATTCTGGGTTTATTATTGCAGTTAGCCTAACCTTTCACACCACATCTCCTTGAGAATTCCATACAAACATAAAGAGAGAATTCAATGAAGAAAAAATTTGGAAAACAGACTTCTGCTCTAAGGTAATTTCACAAGTAAAATGTCTGATGTGGGTTTAAAGGTTTTTAAAATTCTTAGTGAAAACAATGACCAACCCCATCATTAGTATCTGTAATGCTTAATTTTATGTGTCAAGTTGACTAGGCCACAGAGCCCAGATATTTGGTCAAACACATCTGTATATTGCTATGAAGGTATTTTTAAGATGGGATTAATATTTAAGTCATTAGACTTTGAGTAAAGCAAATTACCCCCCTAATATGGGTGGGCCCCACGCAATCAGTTGAAGGTATTAAGAAAAAGAATGCTCTACCCTGAAAGGAAGAGAATTCTGTCATAAAACTGTTTTGGGATTCAGTTTAAGCAACAACTCTTCCTGGGTTTCTAAGTCTACTGCCCAACCTTACAAATTTCCGACTTGCCAGCCTCCATAATCATGTGAACCAAATCCTCATAATCTCAATCTCTCTCAATCTCTCTCTCTCTCTCTCTCTCTCTCTCTCTCTCTCTCTCTCCCGTGTGTGTGTGTTTTTCCCTGTGTGTATTTTTTAAATAAATATACAGGTTATAGAGGTTATAACAGAGATCAAATGTGAAAAAACACAAAATTGCTAATTAGTCAATGTCAAGTAAAAGGGCATCCTATCTTCATTTTGGAATTAATACACTTGTCATAGACATATGTTTAGATGTTCTTTATGAGTCCTGCTACTGTTTATTGTATCTAAGTTTATTTCACCTTTTCTATTACAATTATGAACAAGGAGTTAAAATTTAAAAAGGCTGACCCCAGAAAGTTCAAACAGAAAAACACATGCACATGAACTGAAAGCAATAAACCTTTTTTGAAAATTACTTACTGGGTGCTCACTTCAGCAGTGCATATACTAAAACTGGAACAATACAAAGAACATTAGCATGGCCCCTGTGCAAAGATAACACAAAAATTACTTAGTAGATGTCTTTTTATACTGGGCACTGTGGTAAGCTTGAGTAATCTAAAACTTAAGAAACATGGCTCCTATATATAGTAAGTCAGATTTCCAAAAATAGCAGTAACAATACCTGTTAACCTTCATGTGCTTTTACTGTGTAATTTTGATATTCCTGCTATTTCTCCCAATAGCAGGGAGGCAGAGTTTGCTTCCTTCTCTTGAATCTAGATGACCTTTTACCTCAACAAATATAGTATGTCAGAAGTAATATGATGTAATTTTCAACACAAGAATATAACAATGCTGTTTTTCTGTCTTGATGTCTTGAGGCACTTTGGGGGAAGCCAGATACCACATAAGCAGTCCAACAATCCTAAGATTTCTATGCTGAGACCAAACTACTCACATGGAAAGGAAGACGGCAGAAGAGTAGGAGGACCCTAGGCTCACCTTGTCCCATGAATACAATTAGATAACTATCAAATCATCATTAAAAATACCCCAGAAATTAACCTGAAGGCTGGCCAAACAAATTCCACTAAATTCTACTAAAGACAGAGAAGAGGCCATATTGAAGAAGGGAAGAAATGTGAAGACCTGGTTTGGGAGAAATGGACTGTGGTCACCACGGTTGCAAAGAAGGTTACAGAGAAAATGAACCCCCATGGCAACTGACATAGAATGTGGGAGGGGCCAAATTTCATGAGTTCTTGCAACCAGTGGGGCTTACAACCTGGAGTAGGCTTGGCTCAGGGAGAGCCCAGGGTGTTGGGGCTGCTCTTGTAGAGAAGACCAGGCAAATAGTCTGCAGACCTACAGTGTGGAAATAGTGATCTGTTATTTGCACATCTCAGAGTGTGTCTCAGGGAGGCAGCATTCACAGAGACTCTTCCAAGAACAAAGGAACTGACAGGTGCCATTTTCTTCTTCTTACCCCTTAGCATAAGCACAGGGCCACTTGCGGGAACCAGCATAGTACCATTCACTCACTACCTAACTTGTTTATACCAAGCCTTGCCCTCAATAAGCTCCAGGGGAACCTCCCTTCCCCAGAAACACCTATCTCAGTCCCAGTCTGGTGGGCCCCTTCCCCAGAAGACCAGCCCAAGCCCCTGCCCATACATGTCTCCCAATCCAGATGTTTTGCAGCGCCTCAGTTGCAGCAGCAATGGTGACAGGTCTCATTTCACAAGTAGACAAGAGCAAACCTAGTTCAAACTCACCACATTAAGGTCAAGGATCAAACACTACCTACAAAGGACAGAAAACTTCTGTAGATGATTGGCCTGAATGATAAAGGAGCCAGGGCAAAATAGCAGAGCATACCCAGCACACATTGGAGACCTAAAGCACCAGACCTGGGGAACAGAGGACACCCTACTGCAGGGCTATATAGGACCTCTTCTCCATAAGGACATTACCCTCAAGGAAAGATGTAGCTGACTTTTCTAACACAAAAGGAGGCACAGAGACTTAGACGAAATGAGAAGATAGAGAAATTTATCCCAAATGAAAGAACAGGACAAAGCCACAGCCAGACATCTAGGTAAAACAGATACAAGTAACATAAAACAGATAAAAGTAACATAGCTGACAGAAAATTTATTTTAAGATTTATTTATTTATTTTAGAGAGAAAGAGAGAGCATAAGGGAGAGAAGGGGCAGGGGGAGAGGAAGAGAATTCTCAAGCAGACTCCCCAGCAAAGCCCAATATGGCTCAATCCCAGGACCCTAAGATCATGATCTGAGCCAAAATCAACAGTTAGATGCTTAACCAACTGAGCTACCAGGCACTCCAAAGTAATGATCATAAAGATACTCACTGGAATTGAGAAAAGAATGGAAGACAACAGTGAGACTATTAATACAGACATGAGGAACACCATAGCAGAAGTAAAGGGTTCAATAAATGAAATGAGAAACACACTTGATGGAACAGTGGGCTGGAAGAAGCAAAGAAACAAATTGGTGACTTAGAAGACAGAGTAATAGAAAATAATCTAAATGAACAAAAGGGAAAAAGTCATATAAAAAAACAAAATAGACTCATGGTACTCAGCGACTCCATCAAAAGTAGTAATAGTCACATTATAGGAGTCCCAGAAGAAGAGAGTGAAAAGGGTGCAGAAATTTTATTTGAAGAGATAAGAGCTGAAAACTTCCCTATTCTGGGGAAGGAAAGAGATATCCAGATCCAGAAGGCACAGAGAAGCCCCCCCACCACACACATAATTCAACAAAAGTAGATCAATATCAAGACATATTGTAATTAAAATGGCAAAATACAGTGATAAAGAAAAAAATATTAAAAGCAACAAGACAGGGAATCCCTGGGTGGCTCAGCGGTTTAGCGCCTGCCTTTGGCCCGGGGCATGATTCTGGAGTCCCAGGATCGAGTCCCACATCGGGCTCCCAGAATGGAGCCTGCTTCTCCCTCCTCCTGTGTCTCTGCCTCTCTCTCTCTCTCTCTCTCTCTCTCTCTCTCTCATAAATTAATTAATTTAATTAATCTATCTATCTATCTTAAAAAAAGAAACAAGACAAAAAAAAAAAAAAAGACAGTTACACACAAGGGAAACACCATAGGGCCATCACGGGATTTTCAGCAGAAACTTTCCAACCCAGAAGAAAGTGGCATGATATATTGAAAGTGCTGAACAGGAAAAATCCGCAGCCAAGAATAATCTAGCCAGCAGGCTATCATTCAGAGCAGAAAAAGAGATAAAGAGATTCCCAAACAAAAACTAAAGCAGTTCATAACCACTAAATAGCTCTGCAAGGAATATTAAAGGGGACTCTGAGTAGAGAGGAAAGATCAAAAGTGACAGTATAAAAGTAGGACACATAAAAGCAGTAAATGGAAATTTTTGTAAAATAATACAGAATTCACAAAATAAAAATATGTACAATATGACATATACCTAAAACATGAGAAGTAGATAAAGATTGGGTTCAAACTTAAACGACTATCAACTTAATATAGACTGCTACATGCAGAAGATGATATACAAAAACCTAATGGTAACCACAAATCAAAATCACTAATAAACTTGTGAAGAATAAAGAGAAAGAAATCCAAATCTATCAGTAAAGTAATCCAGCAAACCATGAAAGGAGAAAGACAAAAAGAATCAGACAAAATCTTTAGAAACAACCACAAAAACAAGTAACAAAATGGCAATAAATATATATCTATCAATAATTACTTTGAATGTAAATGGACTAAACACTCCAATTAAAAGACACAGGGTGACAAATGGAAGAAAAAAAGGACTCATTTATATGCTGTTTATAAGACACTAATTTTATACCTAAAGACATCTACAGATTGAAAGTGAGAGGACAGAAAAACATTTATCACGCAAATGGATGTCAAAAGAAAGCCAGAGTAGCAATATTTATATCAAACTAGACTTTAAACGAAGAATGTATGTAACAAGAGACGAAGACGGAGACTATATAATAATAAAGGGGCAATTCAACAAGAAGATATAACAATTGTAAATATTTATGCATCCAGTACAGGAGCACCCAAAACATAAGACCGTTAATAATAAACATAAAGGAATAATTGATAATAATACCATAATAGTAGGGGACTTTAACAACCCACTTACATCAGTAGATAGATAATCTAAACAGAAAATCAACAAGGAAACAATGGCTTTGGATGACACACTGAACCAGATGGACTTAACATATATCCAGAACATTTCATTCCCAAACAGCAGAATACACATTCCTTTCCAGTGCGCATGGGACATTTTCCAGAATAGACCACATATTAGGCCACAACACAAACCTCAACAAATTCAAAAAGATCAAAATCATACCATGCAACTTTTCTGACTACAACACTATGAAACTAGAAGTCAACCACGAGGAAAAAAAATCTAGAAAGACCTCAAATATGTAGAAGTTAAATAACATACTACTAAACAATAAGTGGGTCAACCAGGAAATCAAAGAAGAAATTTAAAAAGAATGTGGCAACAAATGAAAATGAAAACATAATTGTTCAAAACCTATGGGATGCATCAAAAGCAGTTCTAAAAGAGAAGTTTATAGCGATACAGGCCTAGCTCTGAAAGCAATAAAAATCTCAAATAAATAATCTAACCTTACAACTAAAGGATCTAGAAAAAGAACAACAAACAAAATCTAAAACCAGCAGAAGGAAGGAAGTAATCAAGATTACAGTAGAAATAAATGATATAGAAACTTAAATAAATAAATAAACAACAAACCCCACTAACAACAATAAAACAGATCAATAAGGCCAGGAGCTGGAAATCAATAAAATTGATAACCTCTAGCTAGACTTATCAAGGAAAAAAAGACGAGACTGAAATAAAAGAAATTACAAACAAAAGAGGAGCAGTAACAACAAGCACCACAGAAACACAATTATAAAAGAATATTATGGAAAACTCTATGCTAACAAATTGGAAACCTAGAAGAAATGAATAAATTTCTAGAGACATACAACCTAACAGAACTGAAACAGGAGGAAACAGAGAATTTGAACAGAATGATTATCAGCAAAGAAACTCAATCAGTATCAAAAACTCCCAACAAAGAAAAGTTCAGGACCAGACAGCTTCACAAGCAAATTCTATCAAACATTTAAAGAAGTATTAATACCTATTCTGTTCAAACTATTTCAAGAAACAGTAAAGGAAAACTTCCAAATTCATTCTAGGAAACCATCATTACCCTAATACCAAAATCAAATAAAGACACCACAAAGATAGAGAACCACAGGCCAATATCTCTGATGAACACAGATGCAAAATCCTCAACAAAATACTAGCACACCAAATCCAACAATACATTAAAAAAATCATTAACATTATCAAGTGGGATATATTCCTGAGTTGCAAGGGTAGGTTCAGTATTCAAAAATCAATCGACATGATACATCACATCAATAAGAGAAAGGGTAAGTATGATATGATCCTTTCACTAGATGCAGAAAAAGCATTTGACAAAGTACAACATCCATTCATGACTTAAAAAAAAAAACACTCTCAACAACAAAACAAAACAAAAAACTCCTCAACAAAGTAGGTTTAGAGGAACCACACCTCAACATCATAAAGGCCATATATGAAAAACCCACAGTTAACATCATCAATGGGGAAAAACTGAGAGCTTTTCTCTTAAAGTCAGGAACAGGAAATGCTGTCCATTCTCATCAGTTTTATTCAAAACAGTACAGAAGTCCTAGCCACAGCAATCAGACAATAAAAACAAGTAAAAGGCAACCAAATTGGTAACAAAGAAGTAAAGTTTTCACTATTTGCAGATGACATGATACTACGTGTAGAAAACCCAAAAGACCCCACCAAAAAACTGCTAGAACTGATAAGTGAACTCAGTAAAGTTACAGGATACAAAATCAATGAGCAGAAGACTGTTGCATTTCTAGTTACTAATAATGAAGCAGAAAGAGAAATTAAGAAAATAATCCCATTTACAATTGCACTAAATAATAATTGCATTAGGAATAAACCTAACCAAAGTAGTAAAAGACCTCTACACTAAAATCTATAAAACACTGATGAAAGTAACTGAAGGTGACACAAAGAGCGGAAAGATATCCCATGCCCACAGATTGGAAAAACAAGTATTCTTAAAATGTCTATACTGCCCACAGCAGAATCTACACATTTAATGCAATCTCTATCAAAATACCAAGAGCATTTTTCACAGAGCTAGAACAAACAAAACTAAAACTTGTATGGGACCACAAAAGACCACAAATAGCCAAGGCAATCTTGAAAAAGAAAAGCAAAACCAGAGGTATCACAATTCCAGATTTCAAGTTATATTACAAAGCTGTAGTGATCAAAACAGCATGGTACTGGCACAAAAACAGACACACAGGTCAAATGAACAGAATAGAAAATCCAGAAATAAACCATCACAATTTGGCCAATTAATCTTCCACAAAGCAGAAAAGAATATCCAATAAAAACAAGTTAGTCTCTTGAACAGATGGTGTTGGGAAAACTGGACAACAACATGCAAAAGAATGAAACTGGTCTATTTTCACATCATACACAAAAGTTAACTCAAACTGTATTAAATACTTAAATGGGACTTGAAACCATTAAAATCCTAAAAGAGAGCACAGTCAGTAACTTCTCTGACATCAGTCATAACAAATTCTTTTCTAGATATGCTCCTTGTGGCAAGGGAAACAAAAGCAAAAATATACAATTGGGATTACATCAAAATAAAAACCTGCACAGCAAACAAAACAATCTGAAAAACTAAAAGGCATTTTAGGGAATGG
Source organism: Nyctereutes procyonoides (assembly GCF_905146905.1). Classification (NCBI taxonomy): domain Eukaryota; kingdom Metazoa; phylum Chordata; class Mammalia; order Carnivora; family Canidae; genus Nyctereutes; species Nyctereutes procyonoides. The sequence goes on from NW_026575146.1 coordinate 26,859,465, forward strand.
GAGAAGATATTTGCAAATGACACCTCTGATAAAAGGTTAGTATCCAAAATACATTTAAAAAATACAATTCAGCACCAAAAAATGAATAATCCAATTAAAACATAGGCAGAAGACATGAACATGTTTTTCTGAAGAAGACATCCAAATGGCCAACAGACACATGAAAAGATCCTCAACATCACTCATCATCAGGGAAATACAAATCAAAACTACAATGAGCTATTACCTTACACCTGCCAGAATGGCTAAGGTCAACAATACAAGAAACAACAGAGGTTAGTGAGGACATGAAGAAAGGGGAACCCTCTTCCACTGCTAGTGGAAATGCAAACTGGTACAGCCACTCTGGAAAAGAGCATGCAGGTTCCTTAAAAAGTAAAAAATAAAACTACCCTACTATCCAAAAATCATATTCCTGGGCATTTACTCAAAGAATACAAAAACACTAATCCAAAGAAATACATGCACCCCAATGTTTATAGCAATAGAGCATTATTTAATAACCAACCTACGGAAGCAGCCAAGTGTCTATTAACTGATGAATAAAGAAGAGTTGGCATATGTATATGAATATATATTCAAATATGTATATCTGAATATTATTTAGCCATAAGAAAGAATGAAATCTTGCTATTTACAACAGCATGGTCAGAGCTAGAGAGTATAATGCTAAGCAAAATAAATCAGTCAGACAAAGATAAATATACTCCATGACTTCACTTACATGTAAAATTTAAGGAACAAAACAAAGGGGGGGGGGAGAAAGAGCGAGGCAGTCAAGAAACAGACTCTAACCATATAGAACAAAGTGAGGAAGTGGGTAGGGGGATGGGTCAAATGGGTGATCAGGATTAAGGAGTGCACTTACTGTGATGAGCACTAGGTGATATTTGGGATTGTTGAATCATTATATTGAACATCTGGAACTAATATAACACTGTATGTTAAACTAACTGGAATTAAATAGAAACAAAACAAAGCAAAAAACTAATTCACATGGACAGACCACATAGAGAAATCCTAAGAATATATGAAGAAAGAGAAAAAGACTCAAAGAGCTTCACCTCCTCCAGTCCCCTGTGTTTCAATTCCATCCATGTGAGATAGTCAATTATTATGGACTGAATTATGACCTAAACAAAATTCACATGTTGAAGTCCTAGCCCCCAGAGTGACTGTATATGGAGACAGGGTCTTAATTAAGAGTAAGGACACCTGGGTAGCTTAGTCACCTGAACATCTTACTCTTGATTTTGACTCAGGTCAAAATCTTGGGTGGTGGGATCAAGTCCTGCCACAGGTTCCATGCCCAACATGGAGTCTGCTTAAGATTCTCTGTCTCCCACTCCCTCCGCCCCTCCCCCTGTTTGCACTTTCTCTCTAAATAGGTAAATAAATTTTTTTTAAAAAAAGTATGTAATTGGGATCCCTGGGTGGCGCAGCGATTTAGCGCCTGCCTTTGGCCCAGGGCACGATCCTGGAGACCTGGGATCGAATCCCACATCGGGCTCCTGGTGCATGGAGCCTGCTTCTCCCTCTGCCTATGTCTCTGCCTCTCTCTCTCTCTCTCTCTCTGTGTGTGTGTGTGTGTGTGTGTGTGTGTAACTATCATAAATAAATAAATTTTTTTTAAAAAAAGTATGTAATTAAGTTTAAAATGAGGTCATAAAGGTGGGGCTTAATATAATAGAACTGGATTCCCTTATAAGACAAGGAAGAGATACTGAAGATCCCTCTTTTCACGTCTGCACAAAGGAAAGGCCATGTGAGAACACAGTGAGATGTCAGCTGACTGCAAGCCAGGAAGAGAAACCTCACAAGAAACCCACTATACTGGCACCTTGATCTTGAACCTCTTATTATGAGTCTGATCATACTAATACAGAGACTTTGAGCCATAACCATACAGTCAAGCTCTTCCCAAATTCCTGACCCACAAAAAAACTGAAAGGTAAGAAAACGATGATCCTCATTTTAAGTCACAAAGTTTTGGTGTGATTTGTTACACAGAAATAGATAACTGAGACACTACTCTTGCACTCATAGGGAAGATAAAATATATAATTATACATCAAACTGCTATATTAGTTATGTATCAAATTCTTTGAGCCAGAAAGTAAGCAAAGAGAGAGCAGAAGGTTTTTTTTTTTTTTGTCTTGTTTTTAAGTTTTTGTTTGTTTGTTTTTAGAGAGAGAGCACACCAGTGGGGAGAACAAAGGGAGTCAAGCAGAGACTGCACTGACCACAGAGCCTAACTGGGGCTCCATCTCACAATCTGAGATCATGACCTGAGCTGAAACCAAAAGTCAGACACACTCAACTGACTGCCACCCAGGTGCCCCTTGAACTGGAAATTTTTAAATATTTAATAACTGACCAGAGGCAGACCTAGGATGAAGACAGCTTAGGTGGGTTCAAACTGGAAGAAGTAATATTACTAAAGTAGATATTACTCAAATATGCTATGAATTATACTATATCCCCCAAATTTCGTATGTTGAAGCCCCAGCCACCTCCATGTAACTATATTTGAGATGGAGCCATTAAGGAGATGATTAGGTTAAATGAGGTCCTAAGAGTGGAGCCCTGATGTAATAAAATTGGTGGCCTTATAACAAGATGAAGAAACACTATAGTTCTTTCGTCCGTAAGCCAGGAAAAAGGCCCTCATTGGAACCTGGGCATTCTGGCACCATGATCTACGACTTCCGGCTTCCTGAATTGCAAGAAAATAAATTATTATTGTTTAAGTCATCCAATCTATGGCATTTTGTTATGGCAGACTGAGCTTACTAGTACAGGTGACTTCATACTTTTTTTTTTTCAAACTTAATTAGATTGAGTGTCAAACCATTAGTAAATGTGGAGAAAAATAAAAATGTGTATATTATTTGTCTGATCAACACATTAGTCTATGAGCAACCCAAAGGCAGGAGTTATGTTCACTGAGGTACTCTCCAACAGCACCCAGATCATGGCCTCTATCTGAGCCATGGTAACTGCTGAAAGAAGGAAGAAAGGGAGGAAATAGGAGTTAGGAAACTAAAATCTCTCAGTGATATAGAACCTAAAACCATCCAGTAGAATATCTAAAATAACCCAAAGAAAGAAATCTTCCAGAGATAATAAGTGGAACACATCAGTTAATGGAATAGAATCTGCCAAAATGGAGAAAACACCAATGAATCATTGGGTTAAACAGAGTCAGTAGTACACAAAAGGCTGGTTTGGGGTTTTGTCTATGCCTTAGCCCACTCATTTTCAAAACTTTTTTCCTACTCATTATTCCCTAATAATTATTCATTGCTGGTAGAATTGCCTGTTGGAACCAGTCTTCAGTCTATGGCCTCCTGCTAATCCCTACCTTGCTTTCCAACCTCCAACAGCTCTTTCTTCTGCTGACTTTTCAGTGTTACTCCATAGACTTCATTGAACTCAATGTTCAATTTTAAAATGTTAATACACATCTAGTTTTGGACACTTTCAAATGCAAAGACTGCAAATAAATGTGCACCTCACCCAAATCATTTTAAGAGGCTAAAACTTTTAAAAAGCCAACTACATGCAAAATAATCATTAAGAAGGAAAAGGCCATTTATTGTGTACTTAAGAATTCAACATGAATGCAAAGCAGGAGGTGAAAGATAAGCAGAAAGAGAAATCCCAGTCCAAGATCTCTCAGTAAAACATTTTTCTTTGTCTTTGTGATTGTAAGCATTCACTTATAATAAGTATATTTTTTACTGAACTTACTCCAGACCAAATTTTCACCTGGCCTTTTTTCTGCAATCAAATATCAAGGTGGGAAGACAGACCAGGCCAAGTCCTAATGCTCCTGCCTTCAGATCCTTTGATTCTATTACTCTGGGCCAGATTGTCCATAGGGTTTCACTGGAGGGAACAAAACTGAACTAGAAATTCAGCTTCCTTTACACTGAATATAACTTTGTACTGACTTACTATTTAATCTTAGGTATAACTTGATCAGTCATTACTGCACAGTTTCCCCCAAAGGGTGTTACTTTTTATTAAGATGGGATTAGATTTCCCAATTTACTTTTAATGTAGACGCATATTTCCTACTGGATCTCTCCTTGGATCTCTGTGGTAGTAAAACCTATTGGAATGTGGATTATGTATAAAGGATGCATATTTATTTCTGATTATGACCCAATTCCAAATACGTGGTAAGATTTGAGCCCTATGTTGCAGAATACACTAGAATTTTTCAGGGTCCTAACTATAAGCCACATAACTCATAACAAATCGGTAATACAGCTAAACCCTGAAAGAAAATAGGATTGAATTATGAACAATGAGCTGTGAAAACATTACTTTCTAGCTAGAAGGCAAAACTCTGAGTTTTGGGTTAAAATAGATGACATCTATCTTATATCCTCCATGACTATTTGCAGACATGGGACAGCAGGACTATTCTGACTACAACGAATCCTCAAAACCAACATTAAATACAACTGGACAACAAAAGCCATTAATATTGATTGACTAGTCTGAATGAAAAGGTGTGCAATTGGCTCAAAAGGCAAATAATTTCTCTTGAACAATTGTATTGGATAAAACTATAATGTAATTTTTAAATTTCCACAAAACACACATTGAAATCAATATCCTTACTTGGCAAGTTAAATGTTGTACCATCTAATTCATACGTAACATTTAGAACTTTCTAATGCTTACAGAGCATAAAATAACGTACAGCGTTATCTGATAGAATAATGATGATTTCAAAGTTTAGTTTCTGATAGAAATATTTTCACATGCAACCCACTCGGTGCTACTTCAGATTTATAACTATTTTTGTTCTTGAGAACCACGAAAATAGGATTATCATGAACTTTTGTTTACATACCTAATGCAGCTAGATTTTAGCTTCTAGAAAAAAAAATTTTCTGGGCTCTGATGACTCTACATGGATTTAGTCTGTCTCTATACCACTGTCATACTAATTTGACAATGGATCCTTTGTAAGTTTGTGATCTGGACTTCATGCTTACCCTGGCTTCATTTGGACTTCTTACTGTGCTCTGCTAGTTTTGGGGCCCTCTAGCATTTCTCTGCAACTTACATGGCAATGCTAACTTATACCACATCCTCACTTCTCACCTAGTATTTCCTGACAACCTGTGAATAATGAGTGAGACTTCACTGGGAGATGGCTTTGTGAAGAAAAATGAATAATTTACTTGGTAATCATGGTCATCTATCAGACTATGCATTTTTTCCTAATAAGTGATTTTGCTATGTTTGCTTAAAACTTATGCTGAATTTTTCATGAGTTGGATGAGTGCTTTCCAGCATCTGTTTATAATGTCAACTTTTTTTTTTTTTTATGAAATGAAACCTTGGAAGATGAGAACAGAAAAACTGGGTGGTTAAAAAGATATATTACCTTTCAGAATGGGGGCTCTCTGTGTCTGAATTATAAGAGAAGGTCTCTAGAGGTTTCAGAGTGATTTAACTATTTTCAAATCTTCCATTCAAATGATCATATGCTGCTCAGCATATTATATGTTACTTGCACACTTCTTAAAGACCAATTTGTACTGGATGTTTTGAAAGACAAGAATCATGGGAGCTGAGTACTTATATTCAAGTATTCTTGATGAGTAACATCTAAAGGTCTAAATACTAAAAACTCCTATTTAAAAGCTAGCTTTAAACCTTACCAAAGATGCTAGTATGTCTGTCTGAGAATACTAACAGCATAGGGGCACCTGGGTGGCTCAGTTGGTTAAGTGTCTGCATTTGACTCAGGTCATGATCCTGGAGTGCTGGGATTGAGCCCCTGCATAGGGCTCCTGATCAGCATGGAGTCTGCTTCTCCTCTGCCCTTCCCCCCCGCCATGCTCTCTTTCATGCTCTCTCTCTCTCTCAAATAAATAAAATCTTTTAAAAATGTGTGGGAAATATCAGAAAGGGAGACAGAACATAGAGACTCCTAACTCTGGGAAACGAACTAGGGGTGGTGGAAGGGGAGGAGGGCGGGGGGTGGGGGTGAATGGGTGATGGGCACTGAGGGGGGCACTTGAGGGGATGAGCACTGGGTGTTATTCTGTATGTTGCAAATTGAACACCAATAAAAAATAAATTTATTATTTAAAAAAGGTACATTAAGGAAAAAAAATATTTTAAAAATAGTAAAGGGCACGATCCTGGAGACCTGGGATCGAATCCCACGTCAGGTTCCCGGTGCATGGAGCCTGCTTCTCCCTCTGCCTGTGTGTCTCTCTCTCTCTCATGCTCTGTGTCTCTCATAAATAAATGAATAATATTAAAAAAATAGTAAAGGCATACGAGGATATTTTATTCACTGAGTGATTACTACTAAGGAAATGGGAGATTAAGCAGGAGAATACACTGTATAGAGCAGGGAATTTTAAATAATTAGCTTATAAAATAAGATACAATTTATACATTTCTAAGGAAGTTTGAATATTGTAAAGAATATCATCTGCATAGTAATTTGCAGCTTCAAAACGTTTTTAAATGAGTATGGTTTTATATATTCATAATTAGAAATTCAGAATCGTAACTTATTTAAAAAATATATTCAACCTAAAAAACTTTTAACCTTTAGAAGCTTAGCAGACACAAAATGAAGGTAAGTGCACTTAGTTCTTTAGTTTACAAGTAAATCAGTTATATTTGGTAAATTTATTTTGTTTCTGATGTATAATAATTTTTTGGCTTCTTCCGTTAAAAAAAAGGAATCTAGTGGCACTCAAGTAATTCTACTGCAAATGAGTTATTGACTAAAATGTGAGCACATAAAGAGAAGAGAAAACATCTTATTTAAATTTGTATCACCAATGGCTAGCAAAGTGTTTGGCATATATTGGGCACACAACTAGCTGTGGCATGAATATCTGACAATGACAAATAAATAGAAATATACAATTTTTCCACTACCAATGGAACAATGAAAATGATCATTTAAATATAAGGTTGTCACAAGGCTTAGTCCAAAATGAATTGGACTTCGAAAAACTGTGGGTCTAACTTAGTACAAATAATAATGATCACAACTTAAAATTAAATTCTTACTTCTAGTAAAAACTTTACAGTTTAGCTTAGAAAATGAAAATATATGAAATCTGCAGGGTTTTATAATGTAGTAAACAATTATACATTATCTTGTTTGCTCCTTCCTCCTCGGATTTAGATTTTAATATTGTATTTTATTTATTCTACTTAAAGATAAATAGATACAGGAAAGTGTATAAAGAACTCTCACCCTAAATATACAGCATGATTTTTTTATATATTTATAGGCCTGAGTAATCATTTCAACCAAGCTCAAGATAGAAAACATTTCTAGAATCCTATAAGCTTTCCACTGTTCATTTGTTCTTACTGATTAATTCTCTTTTCTCATACTTCATACAGATAGAACCATAGAATAAATATGTCTTTATGTCTGGCTACTTTCTGTCAGTATATCTATAAATTTCATCCATATTATAACTTATACCAGAGTTGATTATTTTTTTTTGTTGCATAGCATTTCATTGTATGAAAATACCAATATTTATTTATCCATTCTCCTACTGATATTTATGATATTCATAAAACTGTGAACATTTTGCATAATACTTTTGTTAACATGCAGTCATTTGTCTTTTGTATATATAACCAGGAGTGGAATTGTTTGGCCATGGGTTACATATAAGTAGAAGACACTGAACAGTTTTCTTTTTAATATCTTTTGGGTCGTTTTTTTTTTTTTTAGATTTATGAGAGACACATAAGAGAGAGAGGCAGAGACACAGGCAGAGAGAGAAGCAGGTTCCGTGCATGAAGCCAGATGTGGGACTCGATCTCGGGACTCCAGGATCACACCCTGAGCTAAAGGCAGACGCTTAACTGCTGAGCCACCCAGGCATCCCCTGAACAGTTTTCCAAAGTGGTTACATAATTTTATACTGAGACCAGCAACATATGTTCCAATTGTTCCTATGCTTGCCAAGACTTCATATTATCAGTCTTTTAAATTTTAACCATGAAGTAAATACTTAGTAGTATTTCATTGTGGATTATTCTCATTTTAAAAATGAAAAACTCAATTCAGAGCAACTACATGGCTTATCTATGATTACATTTATGGTATTAGCTATGACCCCTAATCTTAGTGTCTTGATTCTATATTCACTGTTTTACTTTTTCTGTTACACTATGCTAGTGTTCTTCCTTCCTTCCTCTTTTTTTCTTTGCTCTTTTCTTACTTCAGTAATTTTGGTTATGAAGAATTTCAAACAGAGAAAAGCACAGAGGAGTATATATAATTTGGATTTAACAATTGTTTACACTTCACCATATTTATGTATATTTCACTAAAAGCTTAAAATTACATACATCATGACATTTTACCCCTAAATATTTCATTATGTACTTCTAAAGTATAAGGATATTTTCTTATGTAAAATGAAAATTTTATCTCAACTCAATTAACAATAAGCACCTGATGTTATCTAACACTAGTCTTCAAATGTTTCCAATTATTATAAAAATATGTTTTACAGCTGTTTTGTTCAAATAAAAATCAATAATAATTCAAAAGCAAGTTTCAATATTATTACTATTATTATTGTTGTTATTTGGCAGAGTATAATATTAAGCCTATGTAAAGGTTTTTCTCTTCATACTAAAGTCTACATGGCATAGGTAAACATTCTATTATGTATTTATTTAACATTTATTAAAACTATGATGTGTTCAGAACTGGGTGCAGTGTAAAAGAGTGGATATTACACCAAGATATCAAATATTGTTTCTTAAAAAAATACCCCAGCAGTACTCAAGTAAAAGAATATGAAAAATGCAATCGATATGGAGAAAAGAATTAGCAAATTAAAGAAGTGATCTTGGTCTTTGTTCTTTAAAGGATTACTATTAACTATACAGTTTTTTTTCTCATGTATAATTTCCATTCTCCGTAGGAATTGATTAACCTTTTATTGCTACTATTATTACTAACGGGTGGAATACCAGATGAAAGGAGTCCGTATTCATTCTGAGTAGAAAATCAAATGAAGCACACCATTCTCAGTGCAAAACTCTATGTTTTTATTGTTGCTCCAATTAAATTTTGAGTTTGTTTAAATATTCATGGTATATCTAGAGCAAATACATAAAATAAAAATGTACTGTTTTTTGGGGTATCTATTTTCTATAAAACCATGGGCCACATGGAAGAACAACCTAGATAGTCATAAAATAGCACAGCACTGGGGCACCCGGGTGGCTCAGTGGTTGAGCATCTGCCTTTGGCTCATTTGTGATCCCAGGGTCTCGGGTTTGAGTCCCACATCAGGCTCCCTGCATGGAGCCTGCTTCTCCCTCTGCCTGTGTCTCTGCCTTTCTCTCTGTCTCTGTGTCTCTCACGAAAAAATAAAATCTTTTAAAAATATAATAAATAAAATAGCACAGAGCTGACCAGCTGATTTAAGACGGCTGCCACTTCTTACCCCCATTAGTCTTAAAACTATTGACTACCATGTATTAGCACCCAATTACTTCTGGATTATTTATATTTGCACAACTCTTACCTTAAAAATGGGAGAAAAAAAAAAGAATCAGGGATTCCTACCTGCAGGATAGGTTTCTTCTGCACTTAAAAGAGAAAAATGGAAACAACTTCTGAAGCAGTTGATCATGGTCCTCTTGGCTTTCTCTTAACTTCATATCGTCCAGTTATCTCTGCGAAGTAGAAACTACCCATTTCAGTTTTCGCAACGTTCGCTGAGGCTGTAGCAGGAGCGGCCCAGGGGCCGCGTCGCGGATGAGGGGAAGAGCGCGCCTCAGCCGAGGGTCATGAGGAGGGCGGGCCTGGACCTGCCTGCAGCTAGTTCAGTCCTGGATACGAACACAGAGAACGCCAGTCACACCCATGATGGTCGTCCGCCTTGAGTGGAAAGAACAGCTCTACAAAACCAGAGGTTTGTTACTAAGACTTCTGCAGCGTACCTTAAATCCGAAACAGTTATAAAAAAAAAAAAAAAAGTCATTCAAAACACACCACTTTAGAAATCAATAGCTTTGAAGCCACAGTAACACCTAAATATCCTTGACTCAGACGCATACATTTGGTCGGCTTGGAAAGCTAATTACACTTTCAACTTGCTCTAACAGAATCTCAAAAAAAAAAAATAATTTTTTTTTTTTTAAATACGTCCGCTGAAATCGATACCGGACAGCTATTACACCGCACCTTAGGGTGACAGGGCTGAGGCGTCGTCGGACAGTCGTCTGCTCGCCCTGTAGCCCGGACTGAGGCGCGTGCGCAATCACCCCGGCAGCAGCACCGGCCGCCCTGAGAGCGGTGCCATTCTCCCTCGGCAGGCCCCTCAGTTTGAGCGGGAGCAGCGCCTCTGCCGACAGTTCTCCCGCCGCCTCTCCCTCCAGCACGCTGCGCGCGCGGCGCTGAGGGACGCCAAGGCGCCTGCGCGGTACCCAGCAGCCTCTGCGCCCACACGTCAGGTGGCCCCACACTTCCGGTGTCCAGGAAGGCGGCTTCCGGAGGACTGCTGGCTCCCGGTTGGCGACAGCCGGGCGCTCCTGGCTTTTGAGCCTTCCCAGCCTCTCGCTGTCATCCCGTTTGCTTCTGGAGCTCAAGCAAGGCAGAGAAAGCGCTCGTGCAACACTCGGGGCACTGCCTGCTCCGTGCCTCCGAGACTCCACCTGCACCATCTTTTGCCTTCCCTCTCTCGCTTCTACCAGAAACTGTAAGTCATGTTGGGAGAAAAAGAAAGCAAACTCTCCCCCAAAAGGTTATGAAACAGCTGAACCAGAGGCTTGAGGCATATTGAGGCGTGTTCTTTCCTTTCCTCAGAGGGATAGTATTTTTACTCAGGAAGTATTCTTCTGTTCTGGTTAAATTACGGGCTGTATGCCAAAGCCAGGCTTTAGGTTCTGGCCAGAATTTTATTTTTTTAATTTTTTTCAATTTTTTTAATTTTTTTTTTTTATTCATGAGAGACACAGAAAGAGAGAGAGAGAGAGAGGCAGAGACACAGGCAGAGGGAGAAGCAGGCTCCACACAGGGAGCCCGACGTGGGACTCGATCCCAGGACTCCAGGACCAGGCCCTGGGTCAAAAGCAGGGGCTAAACGGCTGAGCCACCCGGGCTGCCCCCCGTCCAGAATTTTAAAGTTGGGCCCTGAATGCTGGATCCTTTCGAGAAATCAGCCACAGAGACACTATACAGGAAACACAAGGTATCTAGAAATAGAGGGGTGATGTGTGGAATCCATGAAAACTATTCAGAGAGAAAGTGGATTTAACCCTTTCAAGTGTCAGAATAGCCCCCAAGGGGTTTGGCCTGTGGCCCAATGAGAAAAAGAGATTGGAGAAACGTCTTTCAAACTTTAGTGTCGTCCCTCCCTGCTGTCAGTTTGGAGTCATGCCTGCATTCTCATTACAGAAATCAGGGGGAATGATCATATATTGATGAAACTGTCCACGAGAATCATGAAGGCTGTGCAAAAATTCTACTTGGCTAAAACAGTGACTGAAACAACCATTGGCATTAACAGCCTGGGCACTAAATCCTCTGCCCCTCCATCTGTAAACGTGACAAGCTAGAAGGACAACCTCCTCTCAGTGTGATTCATTCCAAAGAAAAGCCCTCACCTAAGGAGAGGCTTACTGGTAAGATAAGTGGAAAAGATTCCCCATTGTCCTGGGGAACCCAGTGCTTCTGTCCTAAGGTTTCTCACCTCCTTTATCCTTGATTTCACTAGGGAGGAAATACATTAGAGTCCGACCTTCATAATTCCCCAGTACATGTCGTCATATACAGAGGCCGGCATCTCCAGGTAGATGGGAGTACACAGGCCAAAGTTGCGCTGAGTGCAAGTATCTCAAATATTAAAAATCTGAAAAACATACACTATCTGAAATAGAACTAGTAGAACAGATGGACTCTGTTTTAAATAAGCTTCCTCAGAAGCAGAACCTGAGATGAAGAGTTTTGTGCAAATGATTCCCGGAAGAAACTGATAGAACAGTTGGGGAAGTAACAAGGGCATTGTAGAAGGCAAAGTACTATCTGTATGGTAGCTTCAGGCTAATCCTTTAAAAGTTACCACATTCTCCTGACTCAAGCCAAAAATAGCAAGAAGTTTTTCCTTTGTTTTTGTTTTTTTAAGATTTATATATTTATTTTAGAAAGTAGAGAGATGGGCAAAGGGAGAGGGAGAGAGTCACAAACAGACTCCACACTGAGCCTGACATGGGGCTGGATCTCATGACCCTGAGATCAGGACGCTGCAGTCACAACCTGAGACAAAACCAGGAGTCTGATGCTTAAGCGATTATGCCTCCCAGCAGCGGGGACTTCTATACTAACGTTGTTTATGGGGAAGAAGAGAGAGGGAAAGGGGAAATTTGCAGGTCTTCTGGCTCTCTAGAGGCAATGGACTTCAGTATCTAACAGCTGTTTTCTATAAAAGAGCTGCTGGTGCTGGCTGTTGAAAAGAAAACCCACCAAATACTAGGGGATCTGAGTGAAACACTGACATTAGCACCTTAAATCTACCTCTTGTAACATTCAGACTCACTTGCATCTCACATTAGTTTTACTGCATCCTGTTATGGATTAAATTATTTTTTGAGTCCAACCATATAGTCATTTGAATAGGGCGAGATAAAGAATAGTTAATTATAGGGGATTAGGGCAACAGTATTGCTAATAAACGCAAAGAGAATTCTAAATAACACAGGAATGTCAGAAGATGCCAAGGCTGAGATAGAGCCCTAAGGAAAACCTACTTAATAGAAATTCATGAGCATTTGGGAGAGGATAAGGAAAAATTAGACATATTTGGAAAATGTTAGAGTTCTATATAAAAGGAAACATAAATATTAACTTCCAAATAAGCAAGAAAGTAGAAAAACATAGGGAAAATGGGATAAATTTTTTATTTTATTTATTTTTTTTTTTATTTATTTATGATAGTCACAGAGAGAGAGAGAGAGAGGCAGAGACACAGGCAGAGGGAGAAGCAGGCTCCATGCACCGGGAGCCCGACGTGGGATTCGATCCCGGGTCTCCAGTATCGCGCCCTGGGCCAAAGGCAGGCGCCAAACCGCCGCGCCACCCAGGGATCCCGGGATAAATTTTTTAAAAGATTAAAAATGTGCTAATATATAATCATTGTGAATTTACAATGTTTCAAAGTTAAAAAGCTCAGGCTGTCAGACTGTCATTCTTGAAAATCTGGCTACATGCTCTGCGCAGAAGATACCTTTAAAACATAGAATATGCAAAGGTTGAATGTTAAACAATGAAAAAGTATGTGGGACAAAAGAACCTAATGATATTGCTCTACTGACATCACATGAAACAGCTTTTTTAGAGTCTCTAATACTTTTTAGAAGACTTACTTCACCAAGAAGCTACAAAACCATTCTAAATATGCAGACATAGAATAAAATACCCTCAAAGTATATAAAGCAAAGTTGAGTTGTAGGAGAAATTAACAAATCCACCATTGAGGTAGGTGATTTTAACATAGCTCTATATCACTGTTATGTCATAAAAGATACAAAAGGAAATTAAAAATACATTTGTAAACTACTAACAATTTTATACACACACAAGTGTAGATCACATTCTTTAATGACAGTTGAGGTAGAATAACAAAATGATGAGTTTTTAAAAATCTACATATTTGAAAGATTATAAAAACTTTTAAAGAAATCAGTAATCAGACTATAGTAATGACTTTTAAAATCCATAGAAGTAAATAATGAAATACTAACATACCAAATCTTTAAAGATGCAATGGCAGATGATATGCAAGAAAACATTTCAGCCTGAAATGTACATGTTAAGTAAGAAATTCTGAAAATTAATAAATAAAATCCTTCACTGAGAATTTAATAACAGAAAAATAGAATAAATCCAAATAAAACAAAAGGAAAGAGGGCAGTCCCGGTGGCACAGTGATTTAGCGCTGCCTGCAGCCCAGGGCGTGATCCTGGAGACCCTGGATAAAGTCCCACATCGGGCTCTCTGCAGGGAGCCTGCTTCTCCCTCTGCCTGTGTCTCTGCCTCTCTCTCTCTCTCTCTTTCTCTCTGTGTCTCTATGAATAAATAAATATTAAAAAAAACCCGAAAGAATAGAGTTAAGAATAGAGTTAAAAACCCAAGTGTCTAAAAACTTTATTTTTAATAATAAATCTTAGGGAAATGGACTGATTGAAGACTAAATATAATGAGATGTCAATTTTTTCCAATTTAATCTATCCGTTCAGTGCATGCCAAACAGAGTTTTATCAATTTTCATTTTAGGCTTGGCATAGGAATTGATAAGCTGATCCTGAAACTTGTATCTAAATGCAAAGAACTAAAAAAAGCCCAGAAAATCTTGAACAGAATGAGCTAGAATGACTTGCTGTATATCAAGCTTATTAAAATGTAATAATTACCTCAGTATGCTACTGGTATAAAAATGAATCAAATAGGGATCCCAGGAACAGAACTCAAACAAAATATACAAGAAGGATCAAGTAGGGAAGCCATGAACAGACCTCAGATCTCAAACAGGAAATTGACAAAAATGTCACATTAGAGCACAATAATTTCTATATATCAATAATAAGATAAGCAACTGACCTGTAAACAAAATAGGGCAAGAGACTTTAATGCATAATTTATAAATGAGAATATTCAAACAGCCAGTAAATCTATGAGAAAGTTTCCAATCTCAATAATAACCAGGGAAATACAAATTAAAACCACAGTATGCCATTCCAGTTTGGGGATAAAATGAAACACTCCCATTCCACCCTATCTCCCTCAATGAATACAGCTATAAAACCTTGGCAGAATGCATGGAACAGCTGTTTGAAGACAGACAAGTATCAGAGGAGGATTACAGAAGACCAAAATTAAAAGTGTCACTGAATTGTCATTGAGTTTGACGTTTTGTTCTTCCAATATTTCATGACTTGAACTCAAAGCACCGGTGACTGCAAAAATGGCCCAAAGTCAGAGAAGCCCTCTAAGTCTGGCTCCAGGAACTGGAAAGGGAACTTTATTGCTCACAGAGAGAGCAGCAGTTTGTTTAGGGTTTTGTTATTCTCTTTTCTCTCTCCATTGTCTGTCATCCTAGCCCCGGGAAGCACATCCATGATGATGGTGGTGGTGGTGGCAATGACTGGTAAGGAGAACCCACAGGAAACAAAATTTAATAATGAGAAACTTCCTCTCTGGTTGGTGAAGCTAGGGTTTTAAGAAGGTGAGGCCAACCAACCCCCATTGCTTTCTCACTCTGTCTTTCTAGCACTTGGCCCTAGATGTGAGCACAGTTGTGAAATTATGCAGCATAGGGGGTAATTAAACCCTAAACTTCTAGTGACATGACCAAAAACAGTACTTGACCACCTATAGCAAAAGTGGTAGCAATGTGGTAAAATATATGAGTGTCTCAAAAAGGATGGGTGGAATTGGAAATATACAGTTGTAAACTTATACTGTGAACTTTTTATACTTCTTCATGTGAAGCAGTGTGATATATCGGAAGGTAGGTTGTGATTAAAGATAAAATGTATTGTAAATAACTTGTCAAGTTGCATATAGTTATATAGTTATTTAACTATAGTTACATAGTCTAAGTGCATATATAACTACGTATCTAGATTTAGATAGATATAATATGACAGTAGTGGAGATAAAATGAGGCAATAAAAATATTCAATTAACCAAAAGTTAAGCAGAAAAATAGGTAAGTTAAGCAACAGAACTAAGACATAGAACTAGAAAGATGGTAGGTTTTCATCTATCAATAATTACATTAACCATAAAAGATTTAAACACTAATTGAAGACTGGATAAAAAAACAAGACTTAACCACATGCTGTCTACAAGAAACCCACTTTAAATACAAAGACACAGATAGGTTAAAAGGATAGAATAAGATATTCCTTGCAAACAGGTATCAAAAGGGAGCTGGTATATCTATATTAATAAAAGACAAGATAGACTTGAGAACAAAGAATGTTACCAGGGATAAAGTTGGGATATTACCTACATGTTATTGGGCTAATTCACCAAGAAGACTTAATCCTAAATATATATGCATCTAACAACAGAGCTTCAAAATGCATGAAGCAAAACCTAATAGAATTAGAAGAAGAAATAAACAATCTACAAGTAGAGTTGTAGATTTTATCATTCTATCAGTAATTTACAGGACAAGTAGATAGAAAATCAGTATTCTTAGTAAAATTATGGACTATGAACCAATTTAATCAATATTTATAGTATATTCCACTACCAACATCAGAATATACAGTTATAAAGTATACATGAAACAATCACCAAGTAGTTCACATATTAGGCCTTAAAAGGGCTTAACAGATTTTTAAAAAATTAATATCATATCAAAGGTATTCTCTGATCATATAGATTTAAACTAGAAATTAATAACCATAATATGTCTGGAAAATCTCCAAATATTTGGAAATTAAATAGCATACTTCTAATTAACTCAAGGGTCAAAGAGGAAGTCAAAAAGAAATTAGAAAATGCAAATTCTCCTTCTTGAGCTGAGTGATGGTTACACAGTGTCACTAGGAAAATTCACAAGCTTTACATTTTGTTTGTGTATCTTTCTATATATACGTTATATTTCTCAACAAAATAAAATTTAAAACAGAATGGACAAATTCCTAGAAAAACATAATTTAGCAAAACAGAGTCAAGAAGAAATAATAGGGGAAGTTGGAGCAAGACTGAGGTTACAGGCTTGGGTAAATTCCCTAAGCCCCTACAAAATCAAAGTAATTAAGATAGCAAACATAAAAATTCCATAGACAAAAGCGACAACAAAGTAAAAGACAAGTGATGTCCAAAGACTCCAAAATCTAAGTGGATGTGGCCAAACTAACAGAATATATGTGGTATCAAAGTGCCCAACAAGAAGCAAAGGTAAAGCAAAAAGACGTAAGAATCCCAGAATCTGAATCTGAATCCCAGACTCTAAAACAGAGTCTCTTCCCAACATAGAAAGCTCAGTAGGCCTGGAACACCTGAGTGGCTAAGTGGTTGAATGGCTGCCTTCGGTTCAAGGTGTGATCCTGGGGTCCTAGAACACAGTCCCACATCGGGCTCCCTGTGGGAGCCTGCTTCTCCCTCTGCCAGTGTCTCTCATGAATAAATAAATAAAATCTTTAAAAAAAAGAAAAGAAAACCCAGCAGGCCAATCTGAGAAGAGTAGACAGATCTATGACAGAATTCAGGGGTAAGAGTTAGGGGAAACACAAAATTCAGGTGGTGCTTAGGTGATACAAGCCAAAGAAACTTTTGGAACTAGCCAATACAAGCCCTCTTCCAGGATAAAGCCCTAAAAGAGAATTTACTCAGGGAATCTAAGTTGAGCCAGACAGGGACACACTGACTAAGAAACAGGACAGATCGTACAGATAAAAATGGGGAAGGAGAGTAGAAGGGACATAGAAAGGTCATATTTTTGTACACCTCAAAATAACCTCTGAAAAAGGGAACCCTAGAGCTGAAGCTAGGAATGTCTCCTGGCCTACACTTCCCTACTAAGAGTTCGGGAAAATCCATCTTATACTTACTTCAGCAACAGAAAAGGGTAGAGGTTATATAAACTCTCTGTTTTATGAAGACTAGAAAAACTTATTGCACCAAGACCTTTATTAACTGGTGACAACGTATTGTGTTATAAAGTCATATATGAGAGACTAAGATGATGTGTTGTATGGACCTCATTTGCATCAATTGTGTTGAAGTTTTGGCAAAAAAAAATGTACTGATATAACTACTGTAATATACATAAAACTCAGAGAGGTAGACTTTTTGCCCAGTGCTTCCTTGTAGTTAAAATGCATCACTGGGTCAGTAAAGTATCTTAAAACACTTAAGGAAACTTTTAGTAATAGCAGAGAAGATAGAAGAAGTTTGCACACTGATGGATGACAACATAAACCTAGATCTATTAAATTCAGGAGCTTGCATCATTAATGTCAGTAATTATTTCAACAGTGACTGCCCAGAGGAAAAGTGGTCTGTGCCACTACAGAAAACAACATAGCAATAGCTTTTGGCCATTGTACAGATTTACGGCTCTACAAAAAATCATTAGTTTGGGCTTTTCTGTTCTTCCTTCAAACACCTATGGTGAGTATAATGAAATTGGACTAAATAGCCAAAAGAAGGAGGCACACACTTTTTGCACGTATAGGTAGGGTTCAGGTTCTGATCAAATATGAGGCCTTGTGACTGTTTCCAGCTGAGCCCTAACTAAATTTCCATGTTTTCAAGCCCAACTTCTGAAATTTTCAGCTTATGTTTTGTTTTCCTTTTAGATTTTGTTAGTTGGTGCATCTTTATTTTTTTAAAAAATGTATTTCTGTCAGTCATATAAATATGAGTCTATTTGATATGATTGCAGGCATTTGTGCAACTGCCAAAAAAATGTCAAAGTAGGAGTGTGAGACAATTATGTAAACTCAGGTATTAAAAATATTTTCAAAATATTTAATATGCTATTAAAAGTATAGCCTCACTAGTAACATGTCAACTAAGGAGGACAAATGATTCTACTTAAAAAAAGAAAAAAACAACCCAATGCTAAAAATTCTGAAACATTGTTAAGGTTTTGGTAAATTATTACTCTTTGTAACTTTTAAATCTTCTAATTTTGCCTTGAGATACTAAGAGGAAAATTTCTCTTTCTTTTTTTTTTTTTGAAAATTTCTGATTTCAAATAAAAAACATAAAAGCAAAATCTTTTGTCTTGGATTATCAGAGTAACCTCATCTAATCTCCCCTACACTCATTCTGCCCCTAGTCACTTGATTACCAGCTAGCTGCTTGTTTCCAATATAAGGTATCTTCCTGTCACACTATTATCCCTCCTTCTAAAATCCAATCAAGATAATAGGAACTAGGTAAAAAAATATTTAATCCATAACAGTTTTGACGTTTGAAATTGGGAATAAAAAAAAATTTCTGAAGATGGAAAGAAGGGAACTGTATTGACAGATAAGCCAGGTTTGGAGGTAATTCTTGAATATAAACAAAGAGAGAGGAATCCACGGAAAAACCTATTCCTGGTACAGTCATCAGTCATGGAGGGTGAAGGAATTAGGACAGAGAATTGGGACAGAAATCAAAATTGAGTACTTTCTGAAAACATGGAGCATTAATTTAGGAAGAGCTAGGACTCCAGGATTGGGGGTTGGAAGGTAGAGGCATAGTCTAAGTCTACCTGTTTGGTTTATACATGTACAAAATAAAATCTGCCAGTGGATGAATTTAAAACATATTTGTTGAACAAACTAATAAATGTATGCATAAAGATTACTCCTATTATTTACCAGCCATGAAGAAAATCAAGGGGCTGAACTGTAATCCTGGAAGCCACTAACTTAAGACTCACAGTTACAGAAATTTCAACTTCAACCAATCCTCAAATTAAACTAGAACAAACAGGAGAAAATCCCCAGTGACAGTCACACTATCCTAATCCCCAATATCAATTCACTAATGTTCCTAACCTTCTACTCTGCAGCCTCAGCCATTACTGCGATTGTAGTTTATGACTCCTCTCCCGTTGCACCTGACTATTCAGTGTTGTAGGTGCTACCATCCCTCTCCAAGCATCCCCCAGGAGTCATAGCTCCTTCCACCTCAACAGAGAAATTTCTCTCTGTGGAACGCTGATTTTGGTCACCTAAGATAACGATTTCTCAGTGATTAAAAATTTTTGTTCCACCCAAAAAATATATATATTTTTAGTAAGTTATGTCACATTCCCCAAGGACCAGGCTAAGGAGGTATTTGTGTGACATACCTCTTCCTCCTAAGTTTAGACTCACTCATTAAAAATTACCCTGTGTCCTGAGAGAGGCCACAGACCTTTGAGAGTCTATTGAAACTTGAGCCATATGGAACTACTCTGGTCTTGGCCAAACCCTATTACTCAAGACCTTTAATCCTAATACAAGGATCCCCCACTTTTCAAAAGTTTGCATTATGTCACTACTTTTTTACCAAAGACCTACATTAGTACCCATTTTCACTAACAAAAATCTGAAAAGGATTTCTGCATTTATGAAAAAGGATGAATAGAGAAAACAGCACTCAGCATTCATTTTGTAGAGAGCAGTTACAGAGGCAGTGCACCCCAAGCAGTGAGAGTGACACTTCCATGCTCCTTCCCTGGAAACTACACTCAGCATCCAGCCATCAGAGTTTTAACTGTGTCTGTATCTGCTTTATCTCAGTTTTTTGAGTGTGTGTGTTCATCCGTTAGTAAGATGTGGCCTAAGGTATCAGAAAAGCCTGAGAGGTTATTTTTGGGGCCTGTGAATGCTCAAAAATTTTTCCATATAAATTAATGGTAATTGCTTCTTCGATTTGTTTCCTGAAATGAATGGCCCTCTAGAGTAAGCTAAATAGTCATCATTACCATTGTCTACTCAAGGTGGTTAGAAGTTTTCCAATTGAGTAGCATGATAATTACATTATTTTGTCAATCACTAGAACTACTTTAGCACCCCAAGTTTTTTTTTTTCAATCTTGGAAAGCAACCATATATAGTATTATGAATATAATGCTATTAGACTGGTTTATTCACATGAAGATATCAATCCCCTTTCTTTTTAGCCATACTATATCATTTTGGCCTCAAACCTCTCATTACTTTCCTTGACCTCATGGGCATTAATTTTTTCATCATGTTCCAAAGGTTAAATTTGTGGAGCCAAATTGATGTTCTGATAATTCTCAGTGGTTTAACATTGGTCAGTCAAAACAGGGATTTTTTATGGTTTAAAAAGTTGCAAGAATTTCTGTGATAAATTTGAGTCAGAAAATAAGAGTTAATGCAAAATTTGTGTTTTTTACATTTTTTAATTCCACTGCTAAAATCTTGTGGAGGGTTTTTTCATCTTTTTTTTCCATATGTCAGTATACCTGCACCCTCCACAACATTCAAACTAACAATTAAGTTTCTGTTTCACTATATTTTTCTTTGGGCTAATAACAGTTTAGATACACACACACAGAGAGAGATTTTGTTTAACAAAAAAGTCTTATACATGTATTTTTTGTGTATCTTGCTTTTTGCATTTAAAAATACTTCAAGAAAATCCTTCAGGTTAGCTGAGAGAGCTCTAAGTCATTTGCTTTAATGGCACAGTGTGTGGAAGTACCGTGATTTAGTCACCCTTTTCTTACTGATTGGCCTTCACATTGTTCCTGGGTTTTCATCATTAGAAGCAACACTACCATGAATATCCTCAAACCAGTGTATTTCATATGGATGCCTTTTTGGGGGGGGTGGGGGTGGGGGGAATCACCTCCAAGGAGGATTACCGGGTCTGAAGGTATATGGATTTTTAACAGATTTGCCAGATTGCTTTCAAACACTTTGTTTCTCTGCCAACTATACATAAAAGTATTGCTTTAGAGGTTTTACTTCTTTTAAAATACAAAATTTTGTATTTCTATCCTAATAAATTTTAAATGTTCAATACTTTAAAAGGATGAATTATTGATGGTAATTGCTAAACACTGTTCAAAACAAATGTTATGAATCCAAGCACTATATAGTCTCGCCTATTTTCCCAACCTCATCTGCACTAGCCATGTTGCCATCAAATTAAAAATAACAGCAAAGGAATCTAAACAGATGGCCTTTCCTACTCTTTCTGAGCACTTAATATCCTTAAAACTCAATTTACTTCCAAGGTTACTGTAAAGGTTTCAGATCTTGCCTTTGCAGCATTCAGGGAAAGCAACTAGCTCTCTTCCCTCTCCATGCTAAAAATAGTGTTGATTAGGGATTTTGTTTAAACTGAAATTAAAGAGAATGGGAATAAAATGAAGCTACATAATAACATCTGTCATAATGCATCCTCAATGTAAGGAATTCTAATAGGCAGCAGTGTTTTACTGTTTATATTCAAAGGCAAACTTTTTTTTTTTAATTTTTATTTATTTATGATAGTCACACAGAGAGAGAGAGGCAGAGACACAGGCAGAGGGAGAAGCAGGCTCCATGCACCGGGAGCCCGATGTGGGATTCGATCCCGGGTCTCCAGGATCGCGCCCTGGGCCAAAGGCAGGCGCCAAACCGCTGCGCCACCCAGGGATCCCCAAAGGCAAACTTTTAAGACAGTCTTTCTCAATACCTGGTTATCATTTTTGAAGTGCTGAATACCCATTAAATGCCAATGGGATATGGAAAGGAGATCGCCAAATTTTCAGTAACATGGCACAAAATATTAGAACCAAAGTTTAGACTACGATGATCCCAAGAAGTTAGTTGGTTAGTACCTTTATTTTACACCAGATGAAATGAGGTCCGTAAACATTCACGTGCTGAGATGACATGGTAAGTCGCTCATGGGTACCAAGATTGGAATATATGTTATTAACAATTCTGTCCCAAAGTTCTTCACTGCACTATGCAATATGATTAAGTTTGAAAGGAGTTTAAAGTTAGGTAAAACTCTAGACTGGAATATTGAACAGGGATACATGGGAAGGAGATCAGAAAGAATCAAAGCAGTTGGTTCCCTAAGGAACTGTGGGTGAATGATGGAGAACAGGTACATTTCCAAAGCAAGAGCTTTGTCCAGGGCCAATGTCCATACAGCATTTAAAAACAGTTTTTAAAAAAAGTGGGATCCCTGGGTGGCTCAGCGGTTTGGCGCCTGCCTTTGGTCCAGGGTGCGATCCTGGAGTCCCGGGATCGAGTCCCACGTCAGGCTCCTGGCATGGAAGCCTGCTTCTCCTTCTGCCTGTGTCTCTGCCCCCCCCCTCTATATATATATATAAGAATAAATAAAATCTTAAAAAAAAAGAACAGCATTAAAACAACTGTCAAGGAATTCCCAGTTGGCTCAGTGGTTTAGCACCTGCCTTCGGCCCAGGGTGTGATCCTGGAGTCCTGGGATCGAGTCCCACGTCGGGCTCCCTGCATGGAGCCTGCTTTTCCCCCACCCCCCCCCTCATTCTCTCTCATGAAAAAATAATAAAATCTTTTTACAAAAAAGACTGTCAGGATCCCCTCACAAAGCAAAAACAGTGGACATTAAATAAAAACTTAAACAACAGTACGGATGGTGGCCTTTCAAGGTTACATCCTTTCATCTACTCTCTATGGCTGTGTTGTAACAGTCAAGAGGATTCTGTACAGTGTTTTATTTTAGCTTTGTTCTCATTAAGGACTCATAAACTTAATTACTTAATATTCCTTAAGAAACAGCTTGAAATAATTACTTCATTAGAAAAATTTAGCAGTTTTCATTCTCTCTTGAATAGATTCTGGTTCTAGAATTGCTGAAGATTTTCTTTTTATTCTGAATGCAAACCTCTTCACCTTCATGTGCCTTATAGAATTGTATTTCAAATACCCTTTAAGGAGAAATTTAAAAATCCTGCTTTAAGTCAATTTGAATGAGAATGCTCCTTATTAGCATAAATCACAGCTTAAAAAGTTCTAGAGATGCGCACTATCAGGAAATAACTATGAGGTATATGGTATATGATAAAAGAATAAAGAAAATTTTGATTTTATATTTTCAATATAGCATTTCAGTCATAAATAGATTAATAAATTTATATCATAAAGTTTGTTGAGTAAATAAAAGGTGATTGCTAAGTTGAAATTCTTTAAAGAGAATTTGAAATAAAGCAAATTAGATCTAAGTTAGTTACCTGAATATTCAAAGATGTTTAAGTTTCAGTATTAATTACCACATAATGTTCCTCTTCTCTTGGAAAATCTTCAGTATTACAACCTACAGAAGGTCTGAATTATTTGGCCAGTTCAGTTTATCTTCCAGTATTTTCCCTTAAACAAAATCTCCATACTACGTACAGGGTTTTACTCAAACTCCTTCATTGCTTCTTATACTCTCACTCTGCTCAGGCTATTCTCAATATGCCCTCTACTGCTCCTCCTGCTGGTTTGCTTTATTCCTATTGTTGTTCATGAAAATCCTGCTACCCTCATGGTCACTTATCTTGAGATAATACCTCCTTCCTCTGAATCTTCCTATCACAGTTGTTCTTGATACTCCTCAGGCTTTATAAAATATGCACTTTTACTCTCATCTTTTCTTGTACAAGTTTTGTCATTTTCAGTCATAAGTTCCTTGGAGGCAGAGATTTTCTTATATTTGATGTCTTAACAGCGTAGACTCTTAAATATTTGCTATTAGCTTAAAATTTATTTCACTACCAAGTGATCCCATATTAGGCAAATAAATATAATTTCTAGGAGCACCATGTTTGAGTTTAAAGATTGAGCACCGCTTTTATTGTACTATTAATAAACAAGGAATTTAAAATAATCTACACAATACGATCACAGTTCTGTCTAAATATAAAGATTACACTTAAGTGCATGAAAAATACTGGATATACATATATACACATATGTATTTGAATGTTAAGAGATTATATATATCATATATATGAATGTTAATAGATTATATTTGGGTAGTAAAGTTGTAAGGATGAAATGTACATACAAATACTTTGTAAACAAATCAATATACAAAAGTAGACAGTATTTTTTATAATTTTCCTTGGCGTTATTGTATTATCAGTGATATTAGGTATATTCTGTGTACTCAGCTAGGCCTGTGACTTCTATGTCCTCTATGTTTTGTTTTATTGTTGTTTACGCATTTAGCTCTTTGGAGATAATTGGGGTTTCTGAAATTCTGGTGAGCCCAAGGCTGAGCAACTGCTCAAGGATGCCTGAACCCTGGTTCGCCTTTCTTTTCCAGGGTGGAGATGTAGCTTTGATGTGGAGTTTGGGTAAAGGACCAGTAGAAACAGTTTGTAAACATTTCTTTAACAGGGGAACCAGGGAGCAAGCTCTTTCTGAGCTTTTTCTGAACAATGATGATATAAGCTCCAAGAAAAAATAATGGTAACAAAAAGGAATTGAGGTTTTTAAAATCATACACCACACTTTGCAGTATCTTTGGAAGATAAGCTTCCTTTGTTATTGACTTAGGGGCCAAATATGCTCCCATCTGCTCCTGTTCTATATGGCCTCTTCACTTCTGATAACTTTCTACTTCCTTGGTTAAATAAGCCAGGAACTTAATCTAACCTTATCTTACCTGTGTTTGTGTGTGTGTGTGTTAGTGTTGTCTTTCTGCCAGCTTGCATATTCAAGTGACATTTCTGATTTCTGTTAATTTTCCAGTCAGTAGTAGTTTTACATTAATTGTATACAATACCTTGAGAATACTTGTCAATGTACACATCACTCTAAGTGTCAAAAATTAGGTTATAAATGCTAAAAATTATCATATAGAATAATATACAAAATACATAATGGTGATCAAACTTGAGCTTGCAGAGATTAATTAATACCCTAATAGGTATCTTTAGATGTCCCAGCCTTCATCTACAGAAACAAGCCTTCCTTGCTAATACACGTATCTGCTAGTCAAATAGTACCTATTGTGTCCACAAAACTGTTTACTAATTGGTAAAAATATCAATGAAGTGCATGAAGATATTTTCTTAATTGTATTAGTGCTAGACAATATTCTCAATATGAAATCTAATAAAATACTGTGAAACTAAGAATATGCCTATGTAGACACATCAAAAATTATTTAGAGAGGGGCAAAGAAATGGGGAAACTCAAAGCTCACAGGGTACTTAATGCAAGATTGATTTCTACCTCAGGTCACAGCCCAACGTGAGTTGGTAGGGAGATTTTCCTTTTCACAAATTCAAGTATCCAGGTTCCAGGGCACCAGGAAAGAGAAAAGAAAGCTCATAGAGAATGCACACCTGCTCTTTAGGCCTTGGCTGGCTCACTTAACATCAGTGAAGCTGATTAAATGCCATGCAATATACTTAGCTCAGGAAGAGGAAACTGATCGTAGAACATTAACCAGTCTCTGCTATACCCATCATCCATTCTAATAAATACTTCTTTTAAGCCAAAATAATTTCATGATAGTAAGCAAAACATTAATTTGAGAAATTTGCTCTGAGTCTGAGGAAAATTAAATTATGTATGTAGACAGTTATGTTGATATGATATGGAAATCATTTGACCAAAAGAAACATTTTGGTTTCCATTATCTGATGATTTCCAATGAAACTGTAGTAAATTATATGTGATGTTATTAGAAAGGATTTTAGAAATGCTCTAAAAAGGATGAACTTTAACATTTTAGGAAAAGACTAAGTATAAATGTGTTATTCAGTAAAGAAATGACACTTATTCTGATAGCAGATCAAAGCCTAAATCTTGGATTATATGATCAAATTTTAACAGCCAACATTTTAATAACTGTCTCCCCCAATGTATCTCAAATGCACTCTATTAGCAAACATGACAGTCCAATTATTTCCATGGTGCTTAGCATTTCATGGTGGCCTATTGCCAACAAAATATGGAGTGGGAAACATGCCAAAGAAGTTAACTGATTTTAAAAGCTAAAATATTGCTAGTGGTGAAATTCAGGGTTTATATGAGGCTAACTGCCCCGACCCTGTTTAAACTCATCAGATAAGTAGGTGTCAATGTATTTACTTAAGTAATAACTCTTAATATTCTGTTGAAAAAAATGTAGGTAAGTCGATTTTGCTACAAAGACTATATTAGTAAAATGTCACATAAAACATTTTATTTATCACTGGAGAATATAAAACAATTCAAAATACATTGCTAATCCATTATACATTGATCTGTCTATATCACAAAATCTAGAGTATAAAAAATTAACCTTTCAAAACAGGAAGGAAACATGGAAAAACTGAATAAAATACAAAAATATGTCTAACCTTGGATTGTACAGGACTTTTCTTTCATTTTATAATTAGTTAGGAAAACAGAATAGGGAAATATATTATTCCTGGAAAAGGCTGAATGAAGGAAAAGATTGTAACCATACCCAGAAGTGTCTGATCCGCAGTAGGAATTTAATAAAAATGCTGATTAAATGAATAAATAAATAATACAGTTGAAAGAAGTTTGACCTTGAAGTCAGAAGAGCTAGGTTCCAGACTTTGCAATCCCCAAGTAGCCTTATGATAACAAATAATAATAGCTATAATTTACTGAAGGCTTGCTACGGAGTTGTTAAAAACACATGCATTAGATCAGAATTGTATGAGGTAGGCACTACTATTATGCTCATTTTACCAACAAGTAAACTGAGGTACATAGGAGTTAAATAACTTGAGACAGAGCCAGGATCTAAATTCAGGCAGTCTGCTTCCTCAGCTGTCAATTTTAACTATTGCATTATATTTCTTTTCTATAATCTTGGGACCCCCTCTTCACTTTCTGACTCTTTACTTCACTGGTGAAATAAAGGTTTTGGATTAGATGTCCTCTAGCATCTTCTGTATCTCTAAAAAGTTTATCCCAAAATGAATTTGGGTTTACCATGTAATTCGTACTCTAAATTAGAGCTGGCAAAAATTTCCTGTAAAGGGTTAGAAAATAAATATTTTAGGTTTTGCGGAAAACACATGCTGTCACAACTATCCAACTCTGTCATTGTAAAAAGGCAACAAACAGTACATAAATAAGCAATGTTCCAGTAAAACTTTATTTACAGAAGGAGGCTGTAAATAAAGGAGTTTGTTGGCCTATGTCTAAACCATCATCTATAATAAAGGAATAGTAAGGACAAGTTTAGGAAGAACAAATTTAGAAATATTCAGCATCATTGTACTAGGAGAGATCTTGACACAGGAGATGTTCAAGCGTTTTGCCTTCATAACTATATCATTTAGGACATATGATTGTCCACCTGATGATTTCTAGGAAGAGAGATTATACAGATTCAAATACTATATTTATCTGTCAATTTTTATAAATAAAAGATAAGCATACATGATGTATTTCAAAAGGTATTTCAAAATAATGGTTAGATTCCTCAGCTAGGTCACAAAAGCCTATCAGGTACATGTTATAGCCGAAATAATACCCATAGGCAATGATCCACACACACATGCACACATACACACAAAAAGAAGGAAAACTTACATACATTTTAGTTATAACTGTTGCTAAACAGAATTTAGTAGGCTGTTATTTTTATTGAAAATACATCCCACAGCAAATAAGCAGAAAAGAGGCATATTTGTACCAAGGACCTAGGTTTTTTCCTCCCTGCTTTACCTGTAAAAGGAGTGGAGAATAAACTGTGGTCTAAGGCAGCAAACTATGTTCCTTCTGTATTACTGTAATTCAAAAAAACTTTGATATTGCATTCAGAAAATAATCTGATATTCTGCTGTGTGTGTAGCACTAGGCTAGAATTTCTGGGAAATGGGAATTAACCTTTGCCTCTGTCCTTTTGAAATATATACTTAATTTTGAGGAGATGACATTCCCAAAGAAAAATATCTACTACTGATACATTTGTTGAATAATAATGCTGGCATTAAATAATGAGAGTGAAAAAATTCAAAATAATAACATAAGAAATAGCATAAGACTATATAATTATTTATAAGAGGATGGTTAAGAAACCTTTTATATTTTAAGAGAAATGAGAGAATGCTTTGGATTAGAGTGATCCAGTAAGGTTTGGGAGTTTATTGGTTGTAAAGTTCTTATACTAAAGACAAAATGGTATAATATTATTTGAAGGTGGACTGTGGATAAAGATGTGTCCCATAAACCTGCAAGTTGCGCTACAATATAAAGAAAGAAATCCATATAATAAACCAATGAAGGGCATAATATGGAATCAAATGAAACAATACAAAGGAAGGCAAAATTTAAAATGGGAATAAAAACAGTTGAAATAATAGAAAACAAGATGATAAATGCAAACATAAAATATAAACCCAAACACATCAATAATTACATGGAATGTAAGTGGCCTAAACATCCTAATTAGAAGGCATGATTTGCCTGATTGGGGGAGGGGTGGACCCAGACCCAATTTTATGCTCCCTACAATAAAATCACTTTAAATATAAAAATACAAAAGGGTAAAAGTAAAATAATGGAAAAAGATCATGTAAATCCTAAGCAAAAAAACAAAACCTTGGAATAGCTATATCAAGTTCCAAAGACTATTAAATATTGAATGTAGACTTCAAAAGAAAACCTATTACTAGGGATAAACAGTTTATTTCATAAAGATAAAGCACTTAATTCATCAAAGTATATAACAATCATAAAATTTATATACCTAATAATTGAGCTTCAAAATGCATGAAGGAAAAACTGATTGAACTGAATAGAGAAACAGACAAATCCACAATCGCAGTTAATTTCAGCATTACTCTCACAATAACTAAAACAAATAGCCAGAAAGGTCAATAAAGATACAGAAGACAAACAATACCAAACAATTTAGTCTAATTGAGACTCAGAGACTACTCCACACAAAAGCAGAAAAATATATATTCCTTTTAAGTTACATGAAAAGCATTTATGGGTAGATTATCTGGGACATAAAACCAGTTTTAATCAATTTAAAAGGATTAACATAAAGAATGTTCTAGCCACAATGAAATTAAACTAGATCTCAAAAAATCTCAAAATATTTGGAAACTAAATTACACATCTCTAAATAACCCATATATCAAAAGGTAAAATATATTTACAACTACATAAAATTTATAAACAATATATCAAAATTTGTGGATGCAGCTAAGGCAGTATTTATTGGGAATTTCATAGCATTAAATACCCATACTCAAAAAGAAAGATCTTAACTAAATGACTTTAAGAAATAGAAAAACAAGAGTAAGTGAAACTGAAAGTAAGTGGAAGGAAATAATAAAGTTCTGAATGGAAATCAGTGGAAGAGAAAACAGAAAAAGAGAAATTGTTAAAAGCTAGTTAAGAACATTCATGAACTTCTAGCCAGACAGATCAATGGAAAAAAAAAAAAGATACAAATGATACAATACCAAAAATGAGAGCAGTGATGTCAAATTCTACCCATATTAAAAATGTAACAAAGTAATGTATGAACAACTCAATGGCCATAAATTCGACATTTGATAAAATGGAGAAATTCCTTAAAAGAGATTACCAAAGCTCACTTAAGAATAGAGATCTTGAATAGCCATGTAGATACCTATTAGAGAAATTTAATTTTTTCGCAAAAATCTTATCACAAAGAAAATTCCAAGCTTCACTGGGTAATTCTACCAAACACTGAAGGAAAAAATATAACACCATTTATATACAAACTTCTAGAAAACAGATGAACACTTCTCATTTTACGAAGCCAGCATTACCATGATATCAAAATCAGAAAAATAAAACTACAGATCAATATCCCTTATGAACATAGACATTAAAATTCCTAACATATATCAAATCTAACAGTATGTAAAACTGATAAAACATTATGACCAAGGCAAGTTAATCTTAGGAATGCAAGGGTGGTTTAGCATTAGGAAATGTTGGGAAGTTACCATATCAATAAGATGAAAAACAGGGGAAACTCATGCAAAGATTACTTTCACATAAAATCATTTTCCAATAGAAATTCTATTCCTAAAACTCTCACCAAAATATGAATAGAAAAGATCACCCTCAACTTGTTTAAGGCATCCACAAGTAACCTACAGCTAACATAACTGCTAATGCTGAAACTCTTCCATTATAATGGGTTTGTCAATTTCTCTTTGCAGGATTTATCTTTTGGTAATCAGCTTATTGAGGTGAAATGTAAACTAAAATCCACCCATTTTAAGCATACATTTCAAGTACTTTAAAAAAATACAGTCATGTAGCCATCACTACAACTTTGATATAGATGTCCCCTCTGCCTCTATGTAGAAAATTCCCTTTCTTCACAATCACCCGCAGCCCTAAGCCCTGGACCACTAACATTCTGTCACTATAGATATGCCTTTTCTAGAGCTTCTTATAAATAGAACCCTATAATATGTATCCTTTTGTGTGCACTTTTTTTTTAAAAAAAGACTTTATTTGTTTATTCATGAGACACAGAGAGACAGAGGCAGAGACACAGGAAAAGGGAGGAGAAGCAGGCTCTATACAGGGAGCCCAATGTGGGACTCAATCCCAGGACTCTGAGACCACACCCAGAGCCAACTCAGATGCTCAACCACTGAGCCACCCAGGCATCCCTTGTGTGCACTTTTTAATGCTGAGCTGTATTCCATTTTATGGAATGAACTACATTTGTTTATCCATTCACCAGTTGAGGTTTGAGTTGTTTCCATAGATGGGACTATGATGAGTAAAACTGTATTATTCATGCATGCCTTTATATGGACATATTTTTTATTTTTTTGGAGGAAATGGCTAGAAGGAGTATTGCTGAATCATGTAGTGAACTGTGTGTTTAATTTAATTTGAAACAAAAAACAAAAACACCCAAACTTCCAAAATGGTTATTAACAGTTTTCATTCTTCCAATAGGGAGTCTCATGACATTCACTCTTCAGCATGTTTTTCTTTCTCTACTGCATCATTTCTATTCACATATAAACATGCTTCCATTTTCCATCTTCAAAAAGTCTTTTGACCCCAGGCCTTCTCTAGCTACCACCTTCTTTCCCTGTTCAGCAGTGCTCCTAGGAGGACTACTCTCCAGTCTTTCCTCTCAGCATCAATTAGCCCTGCTCCAAATAAACCACTACTCCATCAAAACTGTTTTTATCAAAGGCACCGAATCCAGAGACCAACTCTTGTCATCTTTAAAACTGCATTTTCACAGTTTAAAATTATTCATCTCTCCATAAGGACTGTGGACTCCCTGAGTGGCAGTGCTGTTATTTCATTTATCATATCCTGAATATTAAAAATTTCATTATATGTGCAATCCTGAAAACAAGTCTGTTTAATGAATAACCAAAGAAATTTCTTTAACATCTTAGAATTGGAAAATCAAACTAGAGCATGACATAATTTGATAATCATAAATTTGGGTAGAATTCTGTTAAGGTTAGATTAATTTCTGAGTTTTACTTTACCTTCACATATTCCTTAGGTGCCTATGCATCATAAGGAGGCATAAAACAGAGATGATATTTTGAAAACAGGTATTGATAGATTCATATATAAGCAATTAAACATTTTCACAAATTTGTTTACATTATTATCATAAAATAGTTTCTTATAATGAATCTTATAAAATGTATGAGGTACCTGTTCACAAATTAGAAATAAACTCTGTCCTAAGGACTTCTATTTTAAATAATTAAAAAAAAAAAAGGCTAGGCAAGGTTGTATTGATTCCTATTCTAAAGAATTTTCTTAAAATAATAGGTACAAAAATTATTTACAATGGTAGCTACATAAACTACCATATTTTACATTTTATTTCACCAAATTGCCAGGACATTGTTCGTAAGACATTTATTTAACAATGAAAACAAACTGCCTTCTGGTTCCAGCTGAATTCACTTTTCCAAAACATAACTGTTACTACCTATATCTTACTTCAGTTTCCAATCAAAATACCAATGAATATTATAAAACTAAGTTATAGTTCCTTCTCCATTTGTATTTCCAATTACCATGTAAGAGCTTTTAAAAAGGAAATAAACCTGCAATTTCTTAGTATCAATAACAGTAAGTGAAGAAATGAAACCATAAATATGTATTACAGCTTTCCAAAATTAAGTTTGAAAGTAGACAAAGCTTGGTATTTTGAGTAATGCAGGACTCTCTTACTTAACTCTTAACCAGAGCTAAAGGGAGCAATATGTCAAATTGCTCAATTTTCTTTTCTTAACTTTTCCAATGCCCTTTAAGAATACCATTACTGAGCAGCTGCTGTTAGCATTTACAGCATCAAACCTAATTTTGGAATGCCTAAATATCCGAAAACTGAAAACTGTATGGTGCCAGTTGTTTCATGATACTGAAAGGAAAAAGGAGTTTGTGGATGAGCTATTTTTCGTTTAAAAAAAAAAAAAAAGGTTTAAGAATGGTTTTAATGGTTGATTTATATTTAAATATAAGTAATACATACAAAATGACTACTACCTAGAATTCAAAAAAATTTGTTAAAATTGCTAACTGAAAAATTCTTTTATGTATTATTTTTCATGTATTAACCGTGACAGTTAAAAGAAAATAGACTTAAGCATATTGTATTTCTGTCATTGGAGCAAAGCTTTCTATTTAAATAAAACATCGTGTTAGTCGTTTAAAATAATTTAGAAATTATTCTCCTTAACATTTTTTAAGTTAACTACAAATAAAATTTATCACTAAGAAAAATGCACAATAAATGAAAGTCAAATGCTTATTAGTGTGAAATAAATAATCTATCTTTTAAATGAACCATGTAGAGCCTACATTTCCCATGAAAAATTATAAGTTGATACAGGTATCAAAAGCACTTCCTAAAAACAATTATGTCTGAGAACAATAGTTTTTTTTAGCATTTGTCGTGATAAATATCACTTATTTCCTCTGCATGTAAAATAAGTAGTTGTGGTTTTGTCTATTTTCCTTTATATGTGTAGATAAAACATGAAGAAAACAAATGTCTTCCATGTTTCTATGGACTCTTTCTGCCTGGCTAGTCAAACAATTATTTACAGTATTGATGCTTGTTTCAAAACTCATTGAAAAAAAAATATTTTAATCTTCTGGTGAAGAAAGAGGTGTTGATTGGGACTACCTTTTAAATGTAAAGAACTGTAAGTAAATTAGATTTGATTCTAAAACAACCTCACAAAACAATGAACTTAACAAAAATTAATTTACTTCATGTCACAAATTGAGATAATACCTAGTTGAATATATTATTATATTGGAAAAGTCTCAGTATTGATTCACAATATGTGTATTCACAAAGCATATGTTGTTATAGACACAGAAAACAATCAAGTCCCTCTGTTTCCTTTACAAACAAATGAAACATGACGTTAAACCATGCTCCACCCTTTATGTGTTCTGCACCCTAATGTTCCGCATGTCTCTCAGAACCACTGGTCTGTAGTTTTGTTCCAAAATCTCCATGTATTCAAAGTAATCACTCACTCGAAAACCATGTAGTGCTTCTTCCTGTCAAAAAATACAAGAGCAGTTAATTCACTTGAGTAAAGAAACACAATTCTAAGTTAATGAATTTTAAATAGTTGACTTTTTTTACAGTTATAGGTGGGGTTTTACATTGCTACTAAATGTGTAATTGCTTTTTATCTAGTAGGCTGTGTATGTATGTGAAACCATGTCCCTGAAACAAGGTTGTCTGCTTTTAAAACCAAATTTGCTTTACAGCTAACAAAAAATAAGACAAACTCTTAGGGGCAGCCCAGGTGGCTCAGCGGTTTAGCGCCGCCTTCAGCCCAGGACGTGATCCTGGAGACCTGGGATCGAGTCCCATGTCGGGCTCCCTGCATGGAGCCTGCTTCTGCCTCTGCCTGTGTCTCTGCCTCTCTCTCTCTCTCTCTCTCTCTCTCTCTCTCTCTCTCTCATGAATAGATAAATAAATCTTTAAAAAAATTCTAATAAACTTAAAAAAAAGACAAACTCTTAGAAAATGAAATCTTCCTAATATTTTGGATAAAGTTTCAACTACAGAATGGTGGGTCATATTTTTAATTAGTAAAGACCCTAAAGTTTATCAAAGGATCCTATAATGTTGCAAGAAATATTTGTTTTACAGCAATGAAGGTTCATAAAACCTTCAATAGTCTGTAACTCATAATGTTGGTACAATGCATATCTGTGCTAATTCTGAATTTAATGGTTAGTGTCCCAAATGAGGCACTCAAGAATACATTAGAACAGTAGGAATACTCACTTAGAATCTTGGAGACTTTAAGGAAATTATGCGGCTAATTTTTTTTAGCATTTCCAAATGCTAGCTATGCAGTACATACCCTTCAAAGTAAAACAAAAATTCTGAAGAAAAATCAGAACTGATCCAATGTAGTATTATGTTCAGAGTTTGGGAGGTTATTTAAAAATTGGACAATTCATGCCTTTCTAGAGATTACAGTTTAAAGGTTAAAGTTACTAACAAAAACCAAAAGCAATTCAAAATAATAAAAATAAATTATCCTATACCAGATACTGTGTTAGGGACAATCAGTTTAGAGTTGAGACACATGAATGCATACAACTAGGAAAAATATCACACTATGCAATTCTCAGTAAGATGAATGTTTATAAAGGCCTCCCTTGGATGTCACTGTTCACATATAAGTAATAGTCCACAGCTTGCAAATAACTTGGGAGAACTTATATTTATTTTGCCATGTATCACCTAAAATATGGGTAACTTGGAGTAATAGTTAGTACATTAAAATATTTCTGATCTATAAATCTGATGTCATAGCTAGAAGAACTAAATGATGTTAAGTTGTATGCATAACATTACACCATTAAGGCTAGAGCTGATACCTTCCAACATAAAAATGTAAACTCTACTCTTAATTTTAAAAATAACTATAATGCTATTTATTCTTTTATTTCTTAACTCATTCATTCTCATTATAGATTCTTGATTATTTCACTTTGCTTTTGGAAAAAAATAGGATTGAAGTAAGACCATTCTTACTGTTCAAAAATTCACTTTAAACAGTTACTGCTGTAGTCATGGAACTATTTATGAATTTATCCATTCTCTTCATTCAAATTATGTGTGATTTGGCACTGATCAACTCCTCATTAAAACTCTATCTCAGGGACGCCTGGGTAGCTCAGCGGTTGGGCGGCTGCCTTCAGCTCCAGTTGTGATCCTGGGATCCAGGATGGAGTCCCACATTGGACTCCTGTGAAAAGCCTGCTTCTCCCTCTTCCTATGTCTCCACCTCTCTCTCTTTCTGTGTGTGTCTCTCATGAATAAATAAATAAATATTTTTTAAAATAATAAAAAATAAAACTATATCTCAGTTGCAGAGAAATTATAGTAATATGTTATTCTAACCAAATAAAAATCCAATGCCAGAAAAACTGTTTTAGTGCATATTCATTATTTTAAAAGAACGCTTATTGTTCATTGACTGAATCACAATAGGAGATGACACCATTTAAACAAGAGCTCTAATAATTAGCATAGCCCCAAAACTTTTGAATCTCCGGAGTTGGCATTCTGGATTCCAGTTTGAAAGGTAACATTTTTTACATGTTCTAAAAGTTTCAAGCTATTTGAGATTTTATACTAAAATCTGCCAATTCAGGCCTGTCATGAAAATTGTTTTGGTAGGTCTAGGGAGGAGTCTAGATATGTCAGTTTTAATAGGCACACTAATGATCCTCAGGATCAGGGGCCTTTACATAGTGTGTGTGTGGTTCTGGATAGAATATGAGTTTCATAAATATTTAGGGAAGAGTATGTGATTCTTTTTTTTTTAAGATTTTATTTATTATGACAGAGATAGAGAAGCAGAGACACAGCAGAGGGAGAAGCAAGTTCCTCATGGGGAGCCTGATGTGGGACTCGATCCTGAGATCCTGGGGGTCATGTCCTGAGCACCCAAATGCTCAACCACTGAGCCACCCAGGCGCCCCAGAGTATGTGATTCTTAAAAGAATTTAACTCATACCACCTCACACCAGTCAGAATGGCCAAAATTAATAACTCAGAAAACGATGGATGTTGGTGAGGATGTGGAGAAAGGGGAACCCTCCTGCACTATTGGTGAGAATGAAAACTGGTGCAGCTACTCTGGAAAACAGTATGGAGGATCCCCAAAAAGTTAAAAATATAACTACTCTATGACCCACCAATTGGACTACTACGTATTTATAAAAAGGATACAAACATAATGACTTGAAAGGGAACACACACTCCAATGTTTATACCAGCGATGTCCACAATGGCCAAAATATGGAAAGAGCCAAATATCTACTGACAGATAAATGGATAAAGATGTGGTACACACACACACACAATGGAATATTCCTCAGCCATCCAACAGAATGAAATCTTGCCATTTGCCACGATGTGGATGGAACTAGAGGATATCATGCTAAGCAAAGTCAGTCAGTCAGAGAAAGACAAATACCATGTGATTTCACTCATAGTGGAACTTAAGAAACAAAACAGACGAATAAAGAGGAAGAGAAGGAAAAATAAAATGAAAACAGAGAGGGAGGCAAACCGTAAAAGACTCTTAACTATAGGAAACAAATTGAGGGTCGCTGGAAGGGAGGTGAGTGGGGGCATGGGGTAACTGGATGATGGGCATTAAGGAGGGCACTTGATGTAATTAGCATTGGGTGTTACATGCAACTGATGAAACACTAAATTCTATCCCTGAAATTAATAATATACTTTATGTTAACTAAATTGAATTTAAATTAAAAAATTAGGGATCCCTGGGTGGCGCAGCGGTTTAGCGCCTGTCTTTGGCACAGGGCGCGATCCTGGAGACCCGGGATCGAATCCCACGTCGGGCTCCCTGCGTGGAGCCTGCTTCGCCCTCTGCCTGTGTCTCTGCCTTTCTCTCTCTCTCTGTGTGACTATCATGAATAAATAAATAAAATCTTTAAAAAAATAAAAATTAATTAATTAATTAATTAATTAAAAAATTAAAAATAAGTAAATAAATAGGTTTTAACTCAGCTGAGGGATGGATATATGGGCGTATGTGATGACTATAGAGATGATCCAATCCTGGCTGGGTAAATGAGGGAACAGGCCTTGATCAGATACAATGTAAAAAAAAAAAAAAAAATGATCCTGACCTAGATCTGAACTATGTGCCAGGTATTACTACGATATACTATGATGTCTAAGGCGCTGGAGAAGAATAAATGGGAGCAAAGTAAATAGCTATGGACTCAGGAGAAAGGCCTATTTCCTTTCTTATGTTCTCTACACATGTTTTTTTCTTTAGTTAATAACAAGAGAAGGATGCAACAGAGATGTAGATATTCAAATAACTGCTTTTTTTTAAAGCACTTTCTATGTGCCAGAAAATGTTCTAGAAGTATTGTACACAAAGCTATCCTCCAGCTATCCCATCCCCCCATCCACCTCCCCTCCAGCAACCCATTAAGGAGGACACATGATGTGATGAGCACTGGGTGTCATATGTGGCTAATGAATTGCTGAACTCTTACATCTGAGTCTGGTAATGTGCTGTATGTTGGTTAACTGAATTTAAATAAATGAAGAAAAAAAGATGCCATCTAATTCCTCAATAATTCCATGTAATAGGTATTATTTCACACCCAATTATACAGATGAGAAAACTGAGGCACAGAGAGGTTCAGCAAGCAATGTGCCCAAGTTTACCGAGTGACAGAGCCAGAATTTGAATGCAGGCAAACTCAAGTGATACAAGAACAATGAAAAGCACCAGTTTGCCAACCACAGTTAACATAAAACTGAACGTGTTTCATCTATTCCCTCAGACGGTGAATTATCTTTTGTACTGTGTATACTTTTGTCTTTTGAAAACTTAGCAATTCATGTTTCTCAGTCTGATCTCCATTCCTTACCCTGTCAACATGTTCTGCTAACAGCTGCAGGAACAACAACAGTCCTCTTGACAATTTACTGATTGGATTGAAATTAATCTGATTTTTTCATAATTATAAATTGATTTTGCCATAACGTGCAGGATTTAGTTGAAGCATTTTAATTAAGTATTTTGAGCCTTCACAGCCTGATTTTCACTGTAAGGCAATCTTTTCTTAGCCTGGCATTTCAGTGAAGTTTCCCCCAAGTTGAATTCAATTGAATTCACAAACTAAAACCAAGATCACTGCCAGCCTATTATCATGCTAGAGAGATACTCAGTATAGCCAGTTGGCTAAAACAGTGGTTCTTCTAAAATACTATTAAACTCCTTCTAAACTGGCTTGCTTGCACGAGTGTGTGAGTGTGAGACAGAGAGAGAGAAAGAGAGAAAAAGAGACTCCACTTAAAAAGAAAACCTTTTGACTTTCAAGCTCACTGGTATATTTGAGAGTCCTATATTTATTTTTCTGGATGATGTTTTTCTTTCTGGTAAATGTGATGGCCACAGATTTTTTTTGAACCATCATCTGTCAAGATAAAAACATCCAGGACCCTAAGTCCAATTACTAAGCCCTCCAGCGTACCTTCAAAAGTTGTCTTAGCTCAGTACTGATCTATCAATCACCACAGTGTGGGAATAATGCACTTATTATACGTAAAATATAATAAGGCTGCTCTATTAGCAAACCCACATACTTGTTGTATCTACAAAGATAACCGTGAAAAACTCAGAAAATACCTTACTGATAATCATTTTATGCCCATGCCATCCATTCATTTAATCATTCAGTGGTTTAGTTAAAAGAGGAATTTTTTTTTTTTTTGGTGGGGGGAATATTTTTTAAGTAAGCTTAGCCAGACTATTCATATTCATTTACCACATGGTCTAAGAAGTTCCAAATCTTTTTTTTTTTTTCCAAATCTTTTTAAGACACAGATCACAAAGAATTGCTCAGTGAGCTATCAGAAACATGGGCAACAAGTCTAGACCTCCAACACCTAATTTGAGCCTAAACCCAAATAAACACAAACAGGTTAATATTATCTCTATACTACATATACTTCAGACTGATTACTATTATTCCTAAGGCAATGTTTATATCATGTCACTTTCTGTCAATAAATGAAACTTAAACCAGGAAAATTTTAACTGCATATTTTCGATCTTTTAGAGCCATCTCATTACCCGAAGTTTCTCAGGATAGCTGGTAATAGTTGAAAACATGTTTGTGGTTTTTCAATATTTTGGAAACTTCAACTGGGCCTGATTATTTGACTACACTTACAATATATGCTTATTTATTTTTTTGTTTGATGATTCAATATCCTTTTAAAAAGTTTTATTATGAAAGAAGTATGGATCCATTCTTCAAAAATAAAAACAAATACACTAAAAAGTAAAAGTTTTCTGATCTATTTTATCTCTTCAGAAGCAATCATATTTCAATATGTATACTCAGGAAATAACTATATAGGAATAGTATTACAGCCGTAGTATATAGTTTTATGGAAAATCATTAAGTTTTTTTCACCCTTTGTATAAGTCTGAGATTTCTGGGTTAGAAAGTATAAAACATAATTCCCCAGGTTTAATCCTTATAACCATAGCTGAATGAGAAATTTTCAAATCATATAACTATTTCTGACTTAGGCTGTCTTCCAAGGGAAGGAAAAATGAAAATCACTTTATTAAAGTTTCATTATTGTTTAATATGTGAATAAGTGGAAAAGAGTCTATATATGCTTATATACATGGAAAACAACAGGTCATAAGAGAGCTTAATAGAGTAGTTGAAGGGGTATATAAATGCATATTTAAATAAACCACACTGGAGTTTATCTCACAAGAAGAATAACCGTCCACCAAAAGAGATCACTGAACTTGAGACCTACCTGCTGAAAATTAAACAAAATATGAAATGAAGTCCAATATCAGAAAGATATTTTTCTTAATCCCTCAGATGAATGCAAACAGGAGTAAGGTCAGTTCCAGGACAAGTGCTAAAATTAATTCTTTGCCAACATGTTCTTAGTTTGGATTTAAACCAATTCAATTAAAATTTTAGTAATTTGAATAGGACTTGAGTAGTAATCTTTTTCCCACTCATTGGAAAATTCTTTAGTTTCAAACAGATAGCATTATCATGAAGTAGTCAACAAAGAGAAGAAACTGCAATGATCACCAACAATAATTAGATTTAAAGAATTCAATAATGTTTGTTATTAAATGTGAATAAAAATAAGTTCATCTTTCCCTTTATTTGTATTGTTTACTCTTTCAACAAATATGTATTAGGCACTTGAACAATGCCTAGTGTTCAAGGCATTGAAAATACATTAGTAAATGAGATGGACAAGATCACTATTCTTGTGGAACATATACATTATACTGAGGTAGACTGGCAAAAATATATATGAAATAATTTCAGCTAGTGACAAACACTGTAAGGGAAATTAAAGTGGGATACAAGATTAGAAAATGACAGGTTAGTGTAAGGGCTTGGGAAAGTTTCAAACTCTGAAATTCCTATAATTGACCACAGTAGTGGTGAAAGTGTTCCTTACTAAAAAGGAATCAACATTTTGTCCTCAACATCATCCCCATTTGTTTAACCACCTCTGTTCTACAGATTAACTCTTGCAGATAATTTTTTTCTTTTTCTACCTATGTTTTCCTTTTACATGTACAATCATTGTCTTGGAATATTTCTTCATTAAAAATGTTCCCAAGGGGCACTTGGGTGGCTCAGTTAGTCGAGCACCCAACTCTTGATTTTGGCTTAGGTCATGATCTTGGGCCTTGAGATGGAGTCCTGTGTCAAGCTCCCTGCTGGGCATGCAGCCTGCTTAAGATTCTCTCTCTCTCTCATTCTCTCTCCTTCTGCCCCTTGCCCCCACCCACTCATGCTCTTTCTTGTTCTCTTAAAAAAAATAAAAATAAAAATTTCCTAAGATCACAATCTAGTGATATACATAAAAGTTAGAGATCTTTTGAATTCAGTATTTATGAAACGAAACAATAAAGTTAGAGATCTTTTGAATTCAGCTGGATAGTTTCGCAATCTTGAATAATCAATGACATTTATTTATATAGAAAATCATTATTAAAGG
The DNA here is from genome assembly GCF_905146905.1 of Nyctereutes procyonoides. Taxonomy (NCBI): domain Eukaryota; kingdom Metazoa; phylum Chordata; class Mammalia; order Carnivora; family Canidae; genus Nyctereutes; species Nyctereutes procyonoides. Next base: position 26,901,009 of record NW_026575146.1, read on the forward strand.
GAAAATAGCTCTGACAAGTATCTAGCGGTAAAGGAGAATGATAAAACTAATTAATGTAGAAATTATTTGTGGATCTAGAGAAATCCTAGCAAAGGACAAATGCTGGTTTTAGTGTATGTATGCGTTATGTGTTCCTGTGGGATGGTGAGGGGAGCAGGTGGAGGGAAACATACTTCAAATGCAGGGAAAGATTTTAACTTAAATAGAGTTGGATTTCTATCAAGAATTGTACATAAGGATGTATTTATATAACTGTATTTCCTAAAGTCCACAGCTTCAAAACTCACATTATTATGAGAGAGAAAATAAGTTATATCTTGTTTTAAAATATTAACTTCTATAATATAGTGACTTTTTTAAAAGAATGCTATTATAGAATAATCTTTCATGGAAACATTTTATTTTTTATTTTTATTTTTTATTTATTTACGATAGTCATACAGAGAGAGAGAGAGAGAGAGAGAGAGGCAGAGACACAGGCAGAGGGAGAAGTAGTCTCCATGCACCGGGAGCCTGACGTGGGATTCGATCCCGGGTCTCCAGGATCGCGCCCTGGGCCAAAGGCAGGCGCCAAACCGCTGCGCCACCCAGGGATCCCTCATGGAAACATTTTATAAAAATAGGTGAAAGTTTAAAAAAATTAGAATATGAAGGTACAGGAAATTACATTAAATGTTTTAAAAAATGTTTTAAAACTCTGTCTTAACACATTAACTTGAACTTTCAGTGACCAGATAAGATATAAAGAATATATATAGATAGACAGACAGACAATACATCTTGTGGGAGAGCACACTGGCTAGCACACAGCTTAGCTGTTTCACAGCTCCAGTCCCACCACTCCCTAGTGTGCCATCTTGAACAATTTAAGTTGATGCCTCAGTTCCCTCATCTCTAAAATGAGAATGACAGTACCACCTCTTAAGGTTTTTTTTAGATGATTGTTGAGAAAAGTGTCTGACTCAAGCCTCCCATCAAAGTTAGCTATGAACTCTTGACCATCATTTTCCCGCTAAAGTTACTTACTTTCAGGAAAACCTGCAGATTCTGAGTCTGAGTGTGCTGCAGAATATCTTGTTGCAGATGTTTGAAAATAGCTATGCAGATGTACACTTGATAGTCAGGACCAAGGAAAACACAAGTAGCAATATAATGGCAGATTTCTATCCAATCTAAATAATTCCAAAAGCACTGTGTTATCCAAAGTAGGCAAATCTAGAAGAAAAAAAAAAAGTCAGTTCATTAGAAAGCTTGTAAAACCATACTTTTAAAAGGCACTAACCACTAGCTCACACAAAACCAATGAAGAGGTTGGTGTCTGATGCAGACAGAATGACATCCCGCCTATTGAGATGCTTCATCTATTTGCTTAATGTGTGAGAAAACCCTCATAGCCTGGGGACTCAGGACCTAGAAGTAACTGATGGTGTTCACACTGCTCATATACCTGTTGCTAAATGCCTACTTTATTCATATAGTCCTCCTCTTACCACCAATATCAGTGTGCTCTCTACAGATAACAAATGTTAACAGACCATTTTAATTCAGAGAGAAGTTTCTTCTACCCTACCTATAATCACAGATGTATAATTATGCAGATGACAGATTGCTAAATGTTACATTAATGCAAATGGACTCTTGCTGAATCAGAAAATAATTTAAACCAAACAGGATTATATAACATAAAAACTGGGAGCTAGTGCAAAAATAATTTAAAAGTGAGATTTTTACAAAAATCATTTATCTTACTTTTTGAATAACATTCAGATTGTTCAGACTATAAAAGGAATACATGCCCATTGCAGCAAAAAATAGAAGAGTTAAAAAAAAATACCCACAGTGACGATGGCACAGTTTTAACACTGCTAGCATGTTGGTACATTAGTGTTACGGGTGGAGTTGTGTTTGTCCCTCAAAAGTATGTCCAAGTCCTAACCCACAGTACCTGTGAATGTGACAATATTTGGAAACAGGGTTTTTGCAGAGGTAATCAAGATAAAATGAGATCACTAGAGTGAGTCCTATTCCAATATGAATATTCCAATATGAAGAGAGAGACACATATACAGAGGGAAGATGAAGAGGCCCATGTGGGGAGTGTCATGTGAAGACAGAGCACTGGAGTGATACATTTCCAAGCCAAAAACCATCCAAGGCTACCAGAAACTAGGAGAGAGTCATCGAACAGTTCTTTCTTTCCCTTGGGCCTTTAGAGGGAACACAGCCTTGCTAACATTTTCATTCTGGGCTGCCATCCCCCAAAACTGTAAGTTAGTAAGTTTCTGTTGCTTTAAGCCACCCAGTTCATACTATTTTGATACTGTAGTCCTAGGAAACTAAGATAATTATTTTCCAGTATTCTAGTTTTTCATTTATGATTTATAAATTACCACTGAGGAAATATTTCCTTTATTGCATTTCTCGTCATATACTTTTGTTTTTGGAGGGTAAAGAGCAGGGAATGGGAACAGATATAATGGCTTATCTCCATTTGCTACAGATCTAAAAAACATACACAAATCTTCCTTTTTTAGTTCTATCGTTTTGTCCTTTTCAAGATATATTATTGAAGAGTTTCTAAAACTTATTTTTTAGATCTGATTCAGTTTGGGGGATGCTGATTCTACCATTAAGTGGCTTGACCATGATGTATTAGTCTGCTTAAGCTGCCACAATAAAGTATCACAGACTAGGTGACTTAAATAACAGAAATTCATCTCCTTACAGTGCAGAAATCCAAGATCAAGGTATTGGCAGGGACCTCTCTCTTTGCCTTGTAGATGGCAGTCTTCTATGCTTTCTCATGGTCTTCCTCTGGCTATCTCTGCATAAATTTCTTCTTCTAAGGACAGCAGACAAATTGGATTAGGGCCTTACCCTAATGTCGCATTTTAACTTAATTACTCCTTGAAAGAGTTTGTCTCCAAATACAGTCATTCTGAGAGTAGTGGTGGTGAAGAGTTCAACATATAAATTTTGGGGGTGGGGTGACACAATTCAACCCATACCAGATGCTATTAATGAATTTTTGTTTTCCCATATGTTATTACTTATGTCAACCATTCACATTTTACTTTCAGCTCCTATGGGCATATCTTTTCATCTCATTTTCCACTTGTATTTTCTATTATTGATAATGCCAACTAAGTGTCACCAAATATTAATGGTGGTTAATATTTCTGGTTTTTTACCATAATTCAATTCTTGGGTACAAGATTTTGCTTTATAAATACTATCATGCTCCCAAGTCTAGTCATAGAGTCTATGAGTTAACTCAGTATTAAATTTTATCTATGAATGTCCAATGTTATCAACAGGAAAAATATATTTAATTTCCTTTTGTCCCAACTTTCGTCTTAGCACTAATAGGATTCTTCTCCCAGGTCCTGACCTGAAGGGTAGCTTGGCATGCAGAGTTCATTACCAAACTTCCACTGCCCACATAAAATGGCTCTACTGAACTGGGGAGAAAATATGTTCTACTCTTTCTTTACTAGACAAGCAGTCAGTAGTTCTTTGGCAGTAATACTTTTAATTCCCTTAATGCACTGCTGCCAGGGTTCTGTCTCCACTCTTTGCTATAGCTATTAATGCCAAGCATCTATGGCCATGCTATGTTAATAAAAATGAGACTCAGATGAATTGAGAAGGAAACGAAGGATAGATTTTAGTACAAATGATCCCCGAAACCAGAAAAAGCAGTTCCCATTCAGCTGTCAGTTTTAGGGGTGAGTACAACATAGAGAGATGAAGGGGGTCTCCGCTTTTGTCCATCTTCTTTCTCAGCAGCGTTATTGTTCTACAGATTGGATGGTGTGAAACTGCTGATCTTCAACTCATTTTGATCTTGAAACCTCACAACTCTATGTGGTTCAAACAAAATATCTGAAGGTAAAATATATGTAGGGAGATGCTTATCCTTATTGGTTAAGAAAATCACCCCAGAATCTGCAATTGGTTCTTCATTATACCTAGTTATTAATTAATTACGTTAACTATTAACTGCTTCCCTATAAGCAGTTTTCTGGAATTTATATACCTTCAAGCATTGTTTTCTGTACATTGCCTATTTTTCTTCTATTAAACAGAAATAATGCCTAATGTCTACATATGAGAAATTTAGGAAGGGAAAATGAGATTATAACTGAAAGCACTTTGAAAGTATATAAGGTGCTATATAAATGTTGTTTGATAACAAAGTACAGGTGTTTATTATTCATATAATATTTATCAAATACCTAATATACAAACATAATTCTTAAGTGAACAAAAGACATTTAGTTCCTGCTCTCAAAGAGCTGACACTCAAAGGAGAGATGTACACTTTTTAAATATATGTCCCTCTGCACTTGGCAGAAATTGTATCAGCTATTCTGTGTGCCAGATGATTCAGAATTATTAAACTATAATAGAATTCTAAAATCGTATTCCCTTAGAAAAGTGAGCAATGAGTCACAGTATTTAAACCTTAAGCAAATAACTTCTCTTTATAGAATGAAAAGGTTTCCAAATCAGCTAACAATCTAGAATTCTAAAAGGATAAAGGAGATAGCATGGATCCAAGCAGAATGATAAATTCATAAAGCATTTTTATTATGAATATTTTCAAATATATATATATATATATATATATATATATATAAGGGAAAACAGTACATGAACCAGACCCATCACAGTTTCAAAACTTGTGATAAGGATCTTCAGTACCTTTTCTCCTGAAGGTCCCATTCTTTAAACTTTTAAAAGAAAATACATCATAAGTTGCTATAAATTATACCTGTGTTTGCTTTAAAACATGCAGAAAATCGGTTACCAATTACATCAATTTTTTTTATCTATCACACAAGACAAAAAAATCTTAGAATACTAGCATTAACACAAGCAATATGATTACTTAAAACAGGATTTTTGCTGCTTTTTGTCTTTAGACAACATATCACTTGAAACTTACAGTCAAATTACTGTATTTTAAAGTCATTCTCATGAGTTTATACTATCAAATGTGTACTGTTAGGTTCATTTGATTCAGTTTGACTTTATATTCTTAGGGGCAGGACTTGTTTATTTTCTTGGTTACATGTATTTGTCTCATTATATAAAATATTTAAATGATTCCAAAGTAAAAATACAAAAGAAAAATATATTCCCTGACTCTTTGGCTCATTCCTTCCCTGTAAGCAATCATTTAAAAAATCTAGACACAAGTGAGAGTAATTTACCTCAGATAAAATAATTATATTTGTCTCAGTGTTGTATCTTAATGTCTTTTAGCAGCTTGAGTACAGTTGAAGCAGCATTTCCTAGGAAGGTTGTAGTAGATTTTGATGTATATCATACAAGTGATTTTCTTTCTTTATAGGCCTAAAACCATTTAAATGTTTTAAAATGTAATTAGGTTTAAGGAACATTGGTTTACTATAAAAACAAACATAATTCGTTTGTTTCACTTTCTTTGTAAACCATTTCATTGCTAATAGTTTTTCAATGAATATAAGAACTCAGCTGCTTAGTTCTGAAAATGCAGTACAGTTTTGGACTTATAAGAGGGAATCTGGCAGTGTCTAGCAAAATCATATATGCATTTATACCCTTTAAGCCAGCAATCACATTTATAGAAATTTATCCTGGAGATAATTTGACAAAAAATTTGAAAATACTTAAATGTTTGTTATAGCACTGATCATAGTATCAAAAGACTATAAATAATGCAGGTGTCTGTAAAGAGGGGCTTGGTTAAAAAATTATGGTTTATCCTTGGTGGAATGCCATGTAGTTGTAAAAGCAGAAAATACCTTTGTATATTGTGTTGGAGTGATATCCAGGATCCTTTAAGTGATAAAAAAAAACCATAAGATGTATCTAAAATATATTCTATAAGAGGATTATCTGTGTTAGCCCATTTGCTGACATAGTACAATAATGATATGCAGAATAATAACCCCAAGGAATTATAGAGATAAATCATTAAAGATATGTGGTACTTCTTAAGCTAGGAAAGTTAAATAAGGTACAATAAGGAAAGTGCTTTACCAAAGGATAAAATTGGTTACAAAGTGAATTAGAATATGTGATTTTTCTGTTCATTTAAAAAGACTATATATTTGAATTTCTATTTTCTACTCCCAGTTACTCTTAAATTCTAATCAACATATATTTCTATTTTAATTTTTTAAATTCTAGTTAAACATATATTTTCACTCTAGAGATATGTGTATTTTTTTTAGCAACCTGCTCACAAATCCTTCATTAATCAACCAATCCCTTAGTGTCTGTAAATACACAACTTCAAAAAGCACTGCTCCTAATTAGATCAAAATGAATAAGCTTTGAAATACAAAATCTGTATCGAAAGCGATTACTTAAGCACCTATACTTATTCGTTACTTAAAAGTTGTTTCATATTTTATAATTAGCAGTAAAATGGCAAATAATAACAAAACAATGATACATATTTAAGGCACAAAATTATTACCTCACATCATGAGCCATTAAAAAGGCATTTTTCCATTAGATAATTTAAGAAACAAAACAAAACATTACTGCTTAGAAATAATGTACTGGGGTTTATTACATAAATCTGCTATATATATGCAATTTCAAATTGATAAACACCAAAATGATAAAGAGGTATCAAATGATACTGTGAGGCCTGAGGTACTGCAAGTTTTTTTCCCACAGTTTGTGGTGTCCATTTTAAAATTAAAGGATATATACTAGGACCTAATAAATGATTGGGGCATTAGACAATAAACATTATAATACTCAAGACTAGAATAACAAAAAGAGTTCTCAGGAACATTTTGTTTCCTAGCTTGGATTTTTAGAAGAGTAGAAAGAATAGGTTACTGAGCTTATTATAAGTGAACATTTAAGTATCTACTTCCAACCAAAATTAAACATTTTATGAATCAAAATCCCCAGAAGTGTTTTAGGTACATGACAAGAGCGAGCCACAACTAGCGAAGAAAGAATATTCCTTTCCATTACATGCAATTCCTTGTATATTTAGACTTATTAACTTCAGGAAATTTAAAACTCAACAGGCACAGCAACCAGATGCAAGTAAATGTAATTACGTGACATAAGGACTCTTCAAAATAAGTCTAAAGGCACATTACCAAAAACTATATTGTTTAGTTAAGAGGAAAAGATTGCCAGGAGGACAAATCCAAGGGAATGCAAGGATGGCTTACAGTGAAGAAATCTATCAATGGTCACATAAATAGGTCAAATAAACTCCAAGATCAAGATCATCTTAACCCTAAAGGAACTTGACAAAATCGACCATTCTTATTGGATTAAAAGAAAGGAATCAAAATTCAGTATTTTACATAAAGTAGAAGGATTCTTTCATAGCATGACAGGGAATAATTCTCTTAATGGTGAAATACTGGATGATTTCCTAATAATTGTTCAAGCCTAAATAAGCAAGCCACTATTTAGAATGATTCTGGAAAAATTACAAAGTTTAATTAAAAATAACACACATTAAAAAGTAGGAAAAAAACACAAATCTAGAAAAAAATGTACAAATTCATGATTATCAAAATTTGATGCCTTTACTAATTATTAACAGTAACCACAAAGGAGATAAAATTGAAAAAGAGATCTCAGAACACCTGGGTGACTCAGTGGTTGAGCATCTGCCTTTGGCTCAGGTTGTGATCCCCGGGTCCTGGGATCGAGTCCTGTATCAGGTTTCCCGTGGGGAGCCTGCGTCTCCCTCTATGTCTCTGCCTCTCTTCGGGTCTCTCATGAATAAATAAATAAAATCTTAAAAAAAAAGATCTCAAGCTACTCTAATTAGAATATCTATAATAAAAAATACATTACATCTATATAGAAAAAAAAACTATGCAACTTTAGTACAATATAATACAAAGAAAATAAATGGAAAAACTTAATACATTCCTAGAGAGGAAGGATGAGTACTATAAGGGCATAAACTATAAATTATTGGAGAAAAGTGAACATATTAGCAATTTAAATTTTATCTAAATCCAAATGCCCAATTCTAACTGGGAAAAATCACTTTAGAAGGTACAAAACACAATGAATAGAAATAGCTGAATTAGCTTTTTTTAGGAGGGTGCTAGGAAATATATGATAGGTTTATTCTTACCAAGCATGAAGACATAAGGAAGTAATAAGAAAAATGGAATAAATAATAAAATAGTAAAGACATAAACACTAATAGTAAATAAGCAATAAATTACAATAGTAAATCAAATAGATAACAGGAATTTAAGAGATCTGGATAGTGGGGTTACTTTTAAAGAACATTCAAATCAATAAGAAACACATTAAAACAAGTGAGCAATTAAGATTCAACTATTATCAAGACTATGGAATTATAGCCAACCTTGCTAATGTGTAAAAACCCACAAAATTTTAAAAAGAGAAAATGCAATTTTCTATTAATTTAGCTATTAGTTTCAAAAAAATCCAAATACTCAGACCTGAAGAACAGATACTTTTAGAAGTATCATTTCTGTTAGAAGAGTAAAATCAAAGCAATTTGATAATATGTGTCAAGAGTCTTAAAAGTATTCATATCTTTTGGTTAAGTATTTCCACCTTCTGGAACTCTGACCTAAAAATTTAATTCCAAAAATAGAAAAAGGTTTAGGCTCTAAAATTTTAAGTTTTAGCGTGTTTATAACAGTGAAGAAATAATCCACCCCTCCATCAATGAAGGACTGCCCATGCACAAGAGGGAGCTATCTGTGACCACTGCATGTTACCAAAGAAAAATGATGACTCCTTCCCAGATCCCAAGAGCAGAAACAGAGAGCAAGGCTTTCTTGTTAGGTTAAGATACAGTATCTCAAATACCAGACACATGTTCAGCATTAAGAATTCTTACCCTAGTTACTTCATTTAATCCTTACATTAACCTTATGAGGTAGGTATTACTTCCATTAGAATGCCTGCCTGCATGTCACAGCCTTCCAGAATGTCTATGTCTTTGAATAGCTGAAGTTGAATTTGAAATATGAATGCCAGGGGTCTACTATAAAGAAGTCTATATATTTTAACAGACCTAGGGGAAACAATTCAGTTCAGTTCAGAAATTTAAACACAAAGGTACGAATACTTACAAAATGATCTTATTAACTTATATTTCCTATGTTTGATGAGAATTTAATTTTCTTTAAAGACACAGATTTGGGAGCTGAAGAAACACTACTTCCTATGGATTACCTGGGATGGTGCAAAACCAGACATGTGAAAAGCTGAAAACACAAGTGGCACCTCCACCTTCAGGAGCATTTCAATGTAGTGAGTGCTGCAAAAATATACCGGGTGGATGCCAGATTCTATAGTGTCAGTAGGTAGATACCTCTGCAAAAAAGGAGAAACTGATAATTAATGAATATGCAACTAATTTAAATAATCAAACCAACTTACCTAAATCTTTAGCTGTGAACTGCTACTTCAAAATTAATGTGGTGGCCTAACAAGTTACTGTAAACATTCTAATTACATAAGTTAAAAAGTCAGAATGTTAAATACTGTAGAAAGAATAAATATCAAGGTAATATTTATACCTTCCAAGACAAAGGAGTAAAGTTAATATTGTAATTTAATGCCTTGTGGAATGAAAGGGATAGCAGTTGCATGAAAATATAAATGTACAAGTACACAAGTAATAAAGCTTTTACATTTTAATACTGAGTGTATTTCTATATGCTTGGTATCCTTGGCTTTGGCCAATGATTACATCACATTAAAAAGTTTGAGTTCATCAACTCTTCAGGATATTTGCATAGTCCCCTTTTGCTAAGATAGTGTTAAATAACCCAAATCTCAACTTGAGTTACTAATAACTGAAATTGGAAACTCTGTAAGAAATGTATTGCTAAAACTGGGAAAAAATGCATAATGCATTTTTAGATCAGCTATTTTATTTATATTTATATAATAATTTTTATAAAAATTACATATATAATTTATATATTTTAAAATTTACATTTATTTATTTGTCCATTTATATGTACATATACATGCATATCTTACAAACCTGCACTTTTCAGCAACTTCTTCATAAAGTTGGTTATATTTTCAGTTTGGCTCTTAGGTACAATTTATGTCATCATGATTGTTCTATAATACTTCAATGAGTATTTCTATAAATCCAATTATCTAACCACAACATTTTTAAAACAAAGAATAAACCTGGGAGGCATCATTTTGTGTCAAGAAAAACTGATACACTAGCAACTATACCTGATAAACCTGTACTAAAAATTTATATTCAAATTAGTTCTGAAGAATACATAATTCAGAAACTTCCAGAAAGGCATTTTATGTTCTTACCTTTACTGGGTAACTGTAACAAAGAAAATTAATGCTTTTAAATTAAAACAAATTAAATTTATATATAACAATTGTATACAAGTTAAAATAAGGATTTCTTTCAAACTTTATTGCTAAAGTGCTTTTAAGGATTTAGGTTTAACTTCTATACTAAAATTTCTGAAACCAGTGAGGTAATTTATCAGTGGTTTTCCTGTTTTATAAATCATCATCATTAAAAGACAATTTATCATGTCACATTGCATACATATATAAGAATGTATGTAGAAATATATATATATTATGACAGGCTCTCAGAGATACCACATAGTACACACAAAATAATTGTATATACTGAGGACTACCGACATAACTATATAGCATATTAGTGGACAGTGGACAGTCAACCTCAAATGAATGTCTAGGACAAAAACAAACTTTCTTTTGAGTAGTTAAACATAATATACACTGGGAGGCCTGGGTGGCTCAGCAGTTGGGCAGCTGCCTTTGGCTCAGGTCGTGATTCTGCCGGGATCCAGGATCAAATCTCGCATCAGGCTCCATGCAAATAGCCTGCTTCTTCCTCTGCCTATGTCTCTGCCAATCTCTCTCTCTCTCTGTTTCTCTCATGAATAAATATATCTTTTAAAAAAATGAAGTTTAAAATAAATAAATAAATACAATAAATAAATAAATAAATAAATAAATAAATAATATACACTGACAGCCACTGGGGTGGCTCAGTCAGTTAGGTGTCCGACTTGATTTCAGATCAGGTCATGATCTCAGGGTCCTGAGATTGAGCTCCTATTCAGGCTTGGAACTCTGTGGGGAGTTCACTTGAGATTCTCTCTCCCTCTTTCACCCTCTGCCCACTACCCCTCAACATGTACATGTACACATGATCTGTCTCTCTAAAGTAAATCTTTACACATATATATGTATATACGTATATATATATACACACACACAGAGTTAGTATCCTTTATCTTCTTTTATGAAATACATGTTTCACTAATGACTATTTGCATAGTAGAATTAACAAATCTAACAAACAGCAAAAAACCCAGCTTATACATATATATTAATTTTCAATGTAAGCTTAGGTAATGTTTCCAAATATATGTATAATAGTAGTGTAAGAAATGTATGCATAAGAAATAATTCTTTTTTTGAGAGAGAGAGAGGAGAGCAAGCACACAAGCAGGGGGAGTGGGAAAGAGAAAGAGAGAGAGAGCACAAGCTGGGGGAGTGGCAAGCAGAGACAGAGAGAGAAGCAGGCTCTCCGCTGAGCAGGGAGCCTAACATGGGGCTCAATCCCAGGACCCCAGGAACCTGAGCAGAGGCAGATGCTCAACCCACTGTGCCACTCAGGTGCCCCAGTTCTTATAATGTATCTTTTCTATGTTGCATTGAAAACAATATATTCAGAGTAGGTGTGTTCAGAGATGAGACAAAAGGCTAATTACACTCTCAGAAAAAAAAAAAAAAAAAGCTATTATATAATGGAGTCCCAAAGCTTAGGCATGAGTTTTTCTACTCTTATAGATTATCCTCTGTTGGAAGAAATCATGCCATACTTTTCTGTAAACAATACAGCACCCAACACCAACCCTTGCATAGAGTAGCTATGCAACAAATTATTGATTGAATTACAAAAGATGTTAATGATTGCATATTGTAATCATAATACACTCACTTATAATAAAAGTTTTACTAATTGGTCTATTAATTGCCATTACATACCCTAATTTATGGTAAATAGTGTTCATAAACCAGATCAATAATGACAGCTGTGACTCGCCTAAATACAACAGAGTCTTCTGAATCATCAAATTATGAAGTCTGTTTGTTATACTTTTAGTGTTCTGCTGTATTTTGCTTAGTCACAACTCTCTGAAAAGATGGCAACTTTTAATAAAGGTAATAACTCCAAATAAAATTCAGAATATAGCACAACACATATAGGAAAACAGCATTTAATATATCATGTAAGTAACATAAAACTAACATACAAACTATGCTTTAATTGTGAAAAAGAATATCAGTAAAATCTTTTGGGTTGATATATACTAGAAAGTATCATAACATGAAGCAAGGACTTTATAAAATAACACTCTTTAGAATGTTTTACTGTAGTGATTAAAAATGAAAGCTACAGGTCTTAAAAAATGGACCTTAGTAAGCAGTCTTTTGGTTTTTCCTTTCCACTACAGGTAGTTCTGATGAGTCATTCCATTCCTGACACTAGTTCCAAGTTTTTATGGAAATTAAATAGAAAGACCCTATGAAAAAGATAAACTCTCCAAACCAATTTAAGTGGATCCAATCTAGTACAGTCCAGTCCTCCACTCTGGGGATCTTTCAGCAGAGAATGGACCATGCTTTATTGGTAATGTTGCAGTTAATTTGTGCATCACGTGCATCATGCAGGAGGTGAATAGAAAACTTTTTTTTTCTTTTAACTCTGATTCTATAATTCTAAAAAACAAATCTTTCTCCTCTCTGGGGAGGGGGGTAAGCACATGGGAAAATGAAATCTTTAAATATGGATCTAAGATTTAAGTTATATACACAAGAAAGGGGTTTTGACACTAGTTCTGTCCTACAAGTAACAGGTCACATGATTAACTATTGTTAATGCCTTGCAAATGGTTACAAGTGTGCCAGGACATGCTGATGGTTGTAATATTTAAATCTAAATGTACATTTGAATGGTATAGGAATTGTTAACTCTAAACTTGCTTTGTTAACTGGTTTTATTTTGTGAGGAGTAAGAAAGGAATAAATGTATATATCCACACACATTTTTATATATGTAAAATACAATAACTGTCCCATGATCTTCCTGCAGAACTATACTAGTTTTTTGACTATTACTTTAGCTTGATTTATCATCAATGGAGTTTTTGTCTGTATGTGAATGTGAAATAGTTTTTTATTTGAATTTTGTTTTCCTTTTGCATAAGTTTTACTAACAGAAGGCATATGTGATTGTTAATTTTATTGAAATTACTATCTGAGATTAGGTATTCTTACATGGAAATAATAGATTTTTTTAATCTTTTTTAATCTATCATTTTATTAACTTATGTTAAAATTAGTCAAATTCTAATTCTTGATGAAATTCCATAAAGAATTAATATATTATTATTTAGGAAGGTCTTAAAGAGTAAATAATAATAGAAGATAATTTAATACAGTCAATACATTAAATGATCCGTCTGGTCTAAATGGCTCCAAAGGAAAATTTTTTTCAAATTACTTTTATTTCACATGAGTATATAGTCATAGTCTATAAAATTTTGAGAACTTCAAAATAATATTTCATTATTTCCTATATTGCTTATCTGAGCCCAATTTTTTACACCTTTTGATGCAATCTGCTTACAACATTCTTAATGCAAAGGACTATTCTCTTTTAAATAATTTTTTAAAGTAGTAAAAGCTTATTGTCCTATATATATTTGTATTTAAATACTAATTCACACACTCAACACCTATTTGTTGAATTAATTACTATTGGAAATAGCTTGGAACACAATGGTAAACAAAACAGAAAAAGCTCCCCTCCTAGTGCTTACACATTTAAGTGTATAAATACATACACAAATGAAGTTGCATAATAGGAATTAACATAGGCTACAGAAGAAGAGAAATGGGGTAATAAGGCTGAAGAATGCAGGTCTGGGTTGTAGGTCTGGGGCACAGGCTGAATGAAGCTTTTTTAAGGTTGATTATAATAATGAGACTGAGCTAAAGATGATGGACAAGTTTGTGCTATTAATAGCTAAAGCCAAAGTACCTCACCAAAACTGCAGGTTAACTTATTTTATCAACATGCGTAGAAAGTGTCACTGCAATGTTTGAGACCAATGGAACAAACAAAATAGTAAATACTGTATTATGATGATTACAGAATGCACTAAGTGGCATAGAAAAAGCACCAATCCATAAGATGATTAAATCAAAAGCATTTATACCATGCAGTTGTGACTGTTCAAACATTAGTAACTACACTATAAGGCACTGCATAAGTGTTCATGGATAGGACAGTTGCACCAACAGAAAAGTGTCAAGGCTTTATGTCAAAAGTTTGTCTAAATAGGGATGCCTGGGTGGGTCAGTGGTTGAGCATCCACCTTTGGCTCAGGCCATGATCCCTTTTGGCTCAGGCCTTGATCCTGGGATCAAGTCCCACATCGGGCTCCCTATGAGGAGCCTACTTCTCCCTCTGCCTATTTCTCTACCTCTCTCTGTGTCTCTCATGAATAAATAAATAAAATCTTTAAAAAAAAAAAGTTTGTCTAAACACCCTGAGTAATATGTCACTCCATTCCATTCACAGATCTACAGTCCATATTCAATCATGCTATTAAAATAAATCTAATAAAATCCAAGTTGCTAGAGTCTTGCTTGAATTCAATTTTATGGGAAAAAAACCTATTAGAGCACAACATCACTGTTACATTAAAAGTAATGTTATGAAAAAGTCTGTAGATTCAAAGCAAAAAATCCAACTTTATAAAATTATGGTTAAAAAAAGTGGACTCTTGGGACGCCCAGGTGGCTTAGCAGTTGAGCGTCTGCCCCTGGTTCAGGGTGTGATCCAAGTCCTGGGATGGAGTCCCACATCGGGCTCCCTACGAGGAGCCTGTTTCTCTCTCTAGGTCTCTGCTTCTCTCTCTCATGAACAAATAAAAATATTTTTTTAAAAAGTTGATATTTGGCAGTGCCACAATCTGAATGCTAAGCTAGTGGAAAGCAGGTATCATTCTCAAATGCTTGACATGAAAATGTATGCCTGGATTCAAAATCTATATTCATTATCAAAATTATCAAAAGATTTTTCAACATTACATTTATAAATGGAGGAGGGAAATATCTAAGATTTTTAAAATCTTCATGTACAATTTAGAGATTTTTTCAAATTCTGGTGAACAGAAGGAAAGTAGTTCCATTGATTAGAGAAAAACTGGTATATACTCTTTTGCCATTTGCTTCTGCTTGTTCATGTGAGCAAATTTCTCATTATGCTGAAGTACAAGCGCTGGAAATTCTTATTCAGGAATTACATCCAGCTATTTCAAGCATAAAATTATAGAATCTCAATATTTATAATATATTCCTCCTTGATTCTTGGCTTTTGTGTTCCTTATCACAATATATACTGTAGAAACATGTAATATATGTTTTCATTGAACTCCAATACGCTCCAGCTCCTTAACTTATCTTTGAGTGCCATGTGATTGCATTGTCCATGCGCAGTATGTCGTAGGAAAGATTTGGGACATATTGGCCTATCTTGTACACTAGACAGTTTCCCCATGTTGGAGATCTTAATGGCAGTAAGTAAAATGAAATATAGAAACGTCAGTAAATTGAGGGATGCTTTTATCACTAAACTCTAAAGTCTCACAAAGCTAGTAAAATCCTTTAAAATACACTATAATACCATCATCAGAACTCATCATAGATTTCCAAAATGTCTAGTTTTCACCCTCTGCAGAATATTTTGAAAATTTTGATTGATCTTCTTATACTGTAATTTATCTGATTCTTTCTAACGAAGTAACAATAAAAAACATTCATTAGTTCTTTTTATATATACTTTTTATAATTTACATAAATGGCAAGTTTAAAATTATTAATCCGTCTATTATCACTAATCTTCCATTCAGATACCATTAGGTGTAAGACACCAAGTATTTGGGAAAATGTCAAATCTGTATCTTAAAAGAGAATCAGCCAAAAAGCATTCAGGTACAAAATGAACATAAATTATTACAGAGCCCTCTACAAATAAGATCCCAATAAATTTAAATTGGATTTGCCTTAACATTTAACATACTCATTTAAAGACAGAATAAAAAGTCTTACAGAAATATGTAGTCTTGGCAACCAAAGGAAAGCAGAGGTCAGAAGCCTGGAGAACTGCTGAAGAAATCTAAGTGTTTTTTCTTTGTCTCCCAACATTATCATGAACAAAGAAGATACAAACCAGTCATGGCCAGCATAACTCCCCTGCAGGCAGACTGAACAGCACAGTTAAGGAACTTCTGCAATATTTTATCTTACAAGATGAAATATAAGAACTTCATTAATATTCACTTCCAGGATTGCTATCAGGAAAGAGATATTGATACCTAGTCCTCATTTTATCTTCAACCAATTTACAAGCTAATATGCTGTTTACTTACAGAAGTAATGGAGGCCAATGGCACTAGCAAATGCAGAAAAAACGATCTGCTTTGTGGCAACATTTATTCAAGTCATTAAAATAATAGTACCGACTCCTTCTCTGGTTTAGGTTATCTGCTAAATTACTAGCATAATCAAATATTTTAAAAATCCATACATCTTTAGAATTTGGTAATGCAAATGGTTTGTATATATTTTTTCCCCTTCAAGTCAAACCTATTTCTGAAAAATAATTAATTCAAGTAAAATAAATTGTATGTTCTGTTGTTATTCTAGATTTACTAACTCTAGAAAATTCTTATTCTAGATATCCTAAACCTATTTTTAAAATTCTTATATATATATCTGAAAATAAAGCCTAATAACTTTAATCACTTTTAGATTCAAGAAGACTGAATTTAGTAATTACTACCGAATTGAATAAAATTAATATTTAAAATACAGAATACTTTCAGGTGCATCATAATGAATCAGCAATATAGGTTAAAGTATTATTTAGTATAAATGTGTTAAGGTACCCTATCAAAGAATTATGAAAAATAAATAATGTTCTATTACTGTGAATCCACTCAAAAAGGATATGAAGAGAAGATTTTATGGGAGCTTGCTGCTGTTTCAGGAATCTCTCACAGTGCTTTAAAACCAAGGTAAGATCATTTTCTGCACTGTCTTTTAACAGGTTGAGGAACTTGCCATATCTACATTAAAAGCCCACGAAAACATATAAAATTGAAAAACATCAGGCCTGGCATTGCAAATTCACTTTTTAAAAGCCATCAAGCATAGTGCTCTTGAGATCCCAAGGTTTTTAAGTTTTCAAATTTCTACCTCTAGGATAACTATGCTATCCAGAACACTTATAGGGAAAGCTTAACACTCAATGTAAGTTCCTGATAGTTACATTTGGATTAGCAATAGTTACCTGGTAAATACTGACAACTTTAAGGAAAAATAAAACACTAATGAGAGAGCAAAACGTAGACACTATAGATGAGAAGAATATAATCATTTTTCCTGAACTTAATCTAAAACATGTAATGTTGACAAATTAGACTGAATGTTAAGTCTAGAAGCAATTTTAGATCTTTAGTCCGGAGGTTCTGAGAGGAGGCACTTCCCCTCCTGTGGCCACTTGAGAAATTCATGCGGGGTGTTTTTGATTGCATAGTGACTGGGTTTACTAATAGTAGGTGGTGTGTGATGGTCGGTCAGGAGGTTAGATGTGGGACAGTCCTGCACAACTACTTGCAAATGTCCTGCCTGTTATTTGCATGGATGAAGAAGCTATTTATAATTATCTGAAACCAATTCTGTTTTATATAAAATCATAGAATATTTTTTCTCTATTTTTTTTTTTTTATTATACACTGAAGGCAACTATGTGTAAATCAGGAAAAGACAGTACTTTTGTTGTTTGAAGCCTGAGACTCATTCACCATTTTGGAAAGTCACTTTGCCGGTGGCAAAACTCGAGCAGTATTTGTAGCATCAAAATACCACCAGTCTCTATTTGCAGCTGCCAAAGTCACAATGATTCTATGGGGTTGACAGTTATGTCATATATAGTAGTTGGGTACAAACATTTCATTACAAATCATTTTCCATTTATTTCTTACCAATAAGCCACTATATTGAATTTTAAAAATACGTGACTAATCTGCTCATGTTATCTACGGATTCCATTTCAGAATAGAAATTGGACATTACAAAATAAAAGGCAGATATAGGGTCACAAAACAATGAGATACATGCTTTATGTGATGATCCACCTGGTAAGAGCCAGAATTACTATCACACTTTTCATTATCATGCTATGAATTTATAAAAATAGTCTTTTTAAAAGCTTCCATATGCATATTTTTTATACTTGATTCTAAAGATTACCCACTGAAGTACCATGGAACTATTAAAATCCTCATTTAATAAGCAGGAGAGAGACTTACTCCTTAATTCCCAGTAGGCTGTTTAGCTTATTTCTTTTGAAAATTACAATTTGAGTACTAAAAATTCAAACTACTATAATTGGTTTATTCATTTTTAACTTCTGTGTCTATCCTTAAGGTACTTTTGTACTCATCACCATAACTTGACAATTAAAATCTATCATATTTTATAAAATGGCATGATTGTGCTACTAATGTGCTGAATTTTACAATGCATTTTTTGGGAAAAAACCTGTAGTCATAGAGACTTAAACATACTGTAATTAGCCTCTGAAATGATAATGAACCATAACTGATTTACCAGCAGCGGTAATATAATCATATGCCAATATCCCCAAAACAAAGTTATTATTTTCTGAATGATAAATTCTGCATTTAAAGTACACAAAATAGTTGGTTGTTAAATACCATTAAGCACATATCAGGTAGATGAAACAAATTCTAGAAATGCGCAAGGGAGAGATTTCCCTATAATATACCTGACAGTCATTTTAATGCCAAGCTGCTGCACAGATGAAAGACTTTCGTTCTTCACATTTGCATCAGTAGCTACAAACAATAGAAAACTGAGTTATAAAAATGTATAAAAGTCTGCATAATAATCACATTTTAATTGAAAATTGATGAAAGTCATATTTTTACATATTTTAATGTGAATTTTGAAAACTGATGAATTTGTTCTTTTAAGAGCTGTCAGTTATATTTTCAAAGAAATTAACAGGAAACTTTTTACAAATAACTTTTCTCCTATAACAATCATTTAAAAGCATATTAAATACAAAACAACTAATTGTAGTTTTAAAGCAATCTATTTTTACTCAGCCCATATCACAACACAAAAGCTGTTAACCCAAGAACAATCTAGAATATTGTACTTTCATCAGGCAATGCATATATTTTTAATTACAAATATGTCTAAGTATGGCTATTTACTTCTTAAAGATTTTTTTAAGATTTTGTTTATTTGAGAGAGAGGGAAAGTGAGAGAGAGAGCAGGTCCTGGGGGAGAGGCAGAGATAAGGGAGAAGGAAAGGCTGGGGTTCAATGTGGGGCTCCATCTTGGGACTCCGGGATCTTGACCTGAGCCAAAGACATATGCTTAAATGACTGAGCCACCCAGGCACCCTCCTCTTAAAGGTTTAAAAATGAGTGTCAAAAAGGGATAATCAATATACTACTTAAAATATATAACAGTATATGAGGGTAGAGTGAACAACGTTTTTCCAGCAGGTGGATTTTCTTTATGAAGTAGGAATCATGATCTGCCAAAAGTGAGAAGGCTGTATTGTACAGAGGACGATAGGAGAGGCTGAAAATTCGGATTAGTTCTGGAGAAGACTGGATGACCAAACTAACGGTGAATGCTCAAAAACATCACTAGTTGGCACTGAGGGTTCTAGTTGAAATTTTCATTTTTTGGCTAAAGAAACTGTAGCATGCATGTGCATGCATACATAAACATGCACACACTATTAAGGGAATTGTCCAAAATTACATAATTACCTAGTGGTAAAGAGGACTAAAAGGTAGATTTCTCACACTCCTATCAGTTTTTTTTTTCTTTTTTCCTTCCATTACACACTGATGCATCTCATTCTATCAGTATAATCTAATTAACTTGTGGACTCATTCATTTCTGTTAATACATCCTTTCTGATAAAGTAAGTGTGGAGCACCATGCTAGAAGCTATAGGGGATAGAAGATAAATAATACATCATGCCCTAAAGGAACTTTCCCTGTAGTGTCAGAGATAAAATTCATATATAGATAACTCCGCTAAGGATGTTTTAAAGGACTAAGTAGAACAAGAATGGTACAGATAGAGTGCTATGTGAATTAAGAAAGAGAGAGATTACGAAGAACTGGCACTTAAACTGAACCTTAAAATATGGTTAGACTTGAGATCTACAGATATAAGGAAGAACACAAATTAAACATCACTGTTATCAAACATCTACTCATTGGGTCAGCAACAATCCATCATTTAGCACTCTTCGAAGTAAGTTACCCTGTTTCTCCCAGTTTGCCCAGCTCTTGCATGGTTTTAGCTCTGAAAGTCTCATGCCCTAAGAAGCCCCCATAACCCCAGGCAAACCAGACTGGTCTTTTACCCACCTCGAATGGTAATTTTCTTTAAAAATAAGTTAATTAAAATAAAATAAACTTAACTGCTCAGTTCACTTCTTGACAAGCTATATCTGAGTTTTACTTATTCAGATCAGAACACAAACTTAGCATTATTGTTGCACTTGACCTATAATGAGCAGTTATTTTTTATATATCTTAGAATTCCTATTTGTAGACTCTAACTTTACTAATAGATATACATTCTAGATGCACAGATTGCTAAAGAGAGTTTTATATATATGGCTCATTTATATGAGTCATTATTTTTCTCCTAGGGAAAAAAAAAAAGAGTTTCTATTACTTTCTACCAAAAACATATATGTCACAAATTATTCTCACACTCAGAAATGGCCAATTTTTAAAACTATTAATCATAATTCATATGCTCACCATAATTTCAAGTTTTTAGTCTTATCAACAGCATTTTTAAAAATCAGCCATAATTTAAACAGCTTTTCCAATGTCCACTATAACACAATCAGATTAAATTCATTTGGTAGCAACCAGGAGGTTCTTAATGTGTCAGTACCTGAATATACTCCTGATGATCCTATATTTTATTATTAATTGCAATTCAGTTTCCCAAGCTCAAATAACATAAAACTTTAGTGCTGTAGTATTGGTGACACTGGCTGATTTTGCAAAATTTAGGGAGTTTCAATAAAGTAAATATTTTGGCCTTATATATATTTTTATAGCCACAAAACAGATCTATCTCCTATCAACTATCCTAAAAGTGTATTATAAGATTGATTTTTTTAAATTAGTAAGATTATTTTATTGAGGTAAACTTTATAGTCAAAGAAATATAAAGATCTTAAAAGTACAGTTCAATTAATTTTGACAAATGCATACAAGCTGTATAACTTACACTCCTCTAAGATAAAGAATATTTTCAGCTCCTAGAAGTTCCCTCATGCTCCCTTCTAGCCAATTCCTAAACCATCCACCGATCTAATCTCTTTCACTACTGGTTTAGCTTTACCTGGAATAGAATATAAATGGAATCACACAGCATGTACCCTTTTGTGTTTTTTTTTTCCACTTAATACAATGTTTTGAGATTCATTTCATATTGTAGCATGTGTTGACAGTTTTTTTATTATAAGTAGTATTCCATTACATAAATATGTTGAAATTTATTTTTCTGGGACATTTGTATTTATTTTTTCAGATTTTGAATTTATGAATAAAGAGCTCTGAACATTCTTGTGCAAATATCAAAGATGAGCTATCACCTCACATCTCAGAATGGCTAAAACCAAAAAGATAAGAAATAACAAGTGTTAGTGAAAATGTAAAGAAAAGGACAACTTGTACACTGTTGGTGGGAATATAAATTGGTACTTTTACTGTGAAAAACAGTATGGAGTTCCTAAAAAATTAAAAAATAGAAATGTCATGTGATCCACTAATTCCACTATTGGGTATCCACCCAAAAGAAAATGAAAACACTAATTCAAAAAGATACACACATCCCTATGTTTACTGCAGCATTATTTACAGTAGCCAAGATAAGGAAGCAATCTAAGTGTCCATTGATAGATGAGTGGATAAGGAAGATGTGGTATATTTATGTGCACATGTGTGTGCACACACAAGTTATTACTCAGCCATAAAAAAAGATGTGATCATGCCACTTGTAACAACATGTATGGACCTAGAAGGTATTATGGTAAGTGAAATAAGTCAGACTGAGAAAGACAAATACCATATGGTTTCACTCCTATAGGGAAAAAAAAAAAGAACAAACAAATAACAGAATCAGACCCATAAATACAGAGAACAAACTGATGGTTGCCACAGGAGAGTGAGTGGAGGGTTAGGCAAAATGGGTGAAGGGTTTCAGTTATGGATTGCATAAGGATTGCATAAGTAATGGGGATAAAAGCTACAGTATAAGGAATATAGTCACTGATATTATAATAGCAATGCATGGGAAGAGATGGCAGCTACACTTGTAGTGAACACAGCATAATGTGTAAACTTACCGAATCATTATGTTGTATATTATGAAATTAATGCAACATTGCTTCTCAACTATACTCAAAAACAAAACAAAACAAAAAATAGTAAAGTCCTTCAGGCTGAAGAGAAATAGACCAGATGAACACACACACACACACACACACACACACACAACTGACACATATACAGAGATACTCGAAATTGTAAATACAAAATAATTTTCTCGTTTCTTTACTTAAAACTAATTGACTCACAGGAAAAATAAAGTGTAAAAGTAAAATGCATAGAAAGATTAGCACATAGGAAGGACAAATGGAAATAAACTTTGTAAGGTTCTTATGTGAAAGACATGGTATTAATTCACAGTAGATAAAAATATCAAAATCATAGATAAAATTTTAAAATATCAGTAATCATGTAAATAGTCTAAAAACAACAATCAATGGCAGAACTTTTCAGACTGAATTAAAAACAGAATGCAAGATGCAACTATATGCTATGTATCTTTAAATGCCCTTTAAACTGAAAGATGGGATGGGCAGCCCAGGTGGCTCAGTGGTTTAGCGCTGCCTTCAGCCCAGGGCCTGATCCTGGAGACCCAGGACCGAGTCCCACATCAGGCTCCCTGCATGGAGCCTGCTTCTCCCTCTGCCTGTATCTCTGCCTCTCCTTTTTTTGTCTCTCGTGAATAAATAAATAAAATATTTTTAAAAATAAAATAAGGATGGGAAAACATATTATACCAACACTAATCATAAGAGAACTGAATGTCTATATTATTATCAGACAAAATATACTCTAGGTCAAGGAGTATTAGAGATAAAAGACTTTTTTAAATGATAACATGGTCAATTCATCAAGAAGAAAAAGCAATACTACATATATATTTACCAAATTGGAAAACTTTACAATACATGAACAAAAACTAAGAATTAAAGGGAAAAGTCAATAAACATAAAATAATAAAGGGAGAGAGCTCAACACAACTACTCTATCAGCATTTGGGAGAGAGCTCAACACTACTACTCTATCAGCATTTGGTACCAAAAGGAGACAAAAAAAAAGAAATTTTCTAGAAAATCTGAACAGCATGACCAACTAAATTGCCCTTATTGGTTATTTATAGAACACTACAACCATCGACTCTAATAAATATGTCCTTTTTACTTGTCAATGGAACATTTACTAAAACAGAACATTTATTAGGCCATACAAAGTTTCAAAAAAATTTAAGAAATTAAATTATATGCAGAATATTCCATAAACACAATAGAATTAAAATAAAAACGAGTAACAAAAAGATTTCTGGAAAATCTCCAAATTCTTGAAAGTTAAGAAACACACTGCAAATTAGTCAAGGTCAAAGAAGAACTAGCAAGCTAAATTAGAAAATATTTTCAATGGAATGATTACTAAGACATTTCTTTTTTTTTAATTTTATTTTATTTATTCATAGACACAGAGAGCGAGAGGCAGAGACACAGACAAAAGAAGAAGCAGGCTCCGCATAGGGAGCCCAATGTGGGACTTGATCCCGGGTCTCCAGGATCACACCCCAGGCTGCAGGCGGCGCCAAACCGCTGTGCCACTGGGGCTGCCTACTAAGACATTTCTAAACATGCACTGGGAGGCAACTCAAGCATTGCTTACGGGAAACTTTATAGCTCCATATATTTTATTAGAAAAGAATAAAGGTTTAAGTCAATGATCTAAACTTCCATCACAGAAGCTACAGAAAGAAGAGGAATTTAAACCTAAAGTCAACAGAAAGAAGAAATAAAATGTAACAGAAACCAATAAAATAAAAAATAAAGAAGAAAGAGGATATCAGTAAAACCAAATGTTAGTTCTTTGAAAAGATCAATAATATTAACAAATCTCTACTTGGCGTATAAAGAAAAAAGAGAAAGAGAAAACACAAATTATCAATAATAAGAATAAAAGAGGAAATATCACCATAGATCGATCCTACAGACCCAAGAAGAAACAGAAAATCTAAAGATTCTTACATTTATTAATGAAATTCAATTAGTATTTTAAAAAGCATAACATGAAGAATACTCAGACGAACATGTTATCACCAGTGGATTCTATCAAATACGTAAAATAATAATAATCTTCCACATTTATAAGCACGGTATAACCATGATCCCCAAACAATTCAAAAACATTAAAAGCAAACTAGTGACCAATATTGTACCCGAATATAAAAGAAAAAATATTTTTAAAATATTAGCCATTCAAATTCAGTAATGTAAAAGGATAACATACCATGATTAAGAAGAATTCACCAGAGAAATGCAAAGTTGAATTATCATTCAAAAATCAATGTAAAACTTTTCCCCTAAGAGTAAGAACAAGCAAATTGTATATTCCTTCTTATACACTCAATTAGGTCTAGACAAACTATACAAAGCAATTTTGTGATAAAAGAAAGCTTTTCAATCAATTGTGCTGGAACAACTAGCTATCAGGCAAAAAATATGTAAACCCTTACCTCACACCATACACAAACAATAACTCAAAATCGATTATAGACCTGCAGGTAAGAGATAAACTACAAAGCATAAAAGACTGTCTTTAATGCCTTGATGGAAGCAAAGATTGTCAGAGCAGAACCCTGAAAGTACGGACTGTAAAAGGAAAAAAAAAAACTGACAAATTGGACTTCATCAAAATTGATCTTCTATTCATCAGAAGACACTATTAGGAAAATGACTAGACAAGCTACATAATGGAAGAAAATATTTGCAGTATAAATTGGACAAGACATTGTATCCATAATCTATAACCATTATCTATACCTTAAAATATAAAAAGTTATGAAACCCTTATGGAAATGATGGGGGTGAGTGAGAAGCAAAATATCTGAATAGACATCTCAAAAGAAGTGTTCAACATCACCTGTCATTAGGAAAATGCAAATTAAAAAACATGGAGATAGTACTGCACATCCACTGAAATGGCTAAAATTAAAGACTGAAAATACTGAGTGTTGGTAAGACTAAGGAGCAACTGGAACTGTCATACATTGTTGGTGAGAGTGTAAAATGGCACAACTATTTTGGAAAATGGTTTGGCAATTCTTCATAAAGTTAAACATACTTCTACTCTCTAATCCATGAATTACACTTCTCTGTATTAATATAAAAATTGATTTTTATAACCTATCAGCAGAACAATTTTAACTTAGACTAGATGCTAACACTTAGAATTCTAGTCCCTATAAAACTGGATTTTTAAACATGAGAAATATTTATCTTCATTAATATATAAATCTGTGTGCATGTAATACTAATATTTCTCTTTTGGAATGTATAATACAGCTAAATATCTTAACAGTAGGAGGAATGTGCAGTGGGCAAAGGGTGCTAATGATGAACATTCCTGATGACATTGTATGCTATAGATCAGGGTGGCTTCTAGGAGAAGATGCTGACCTCTGTATGTGAAGAATGGAATAGTTAAGATCAAGGTGAGAGGAGATGCCCAAAAGGACTATGACATTCAATGTTATACGATTCATGTTCTAGGTTCTTACTTTTTCCCAATGGAAGGAAATAGTCCTTCCAGAATGGTCTAGCTGTCTGCCTGAGGAGTCCTTTTAAGTTTTCTGGGGTGTACAAATAATTTCCCAGATCTATTCCTTCTCTAAAAGTTTATGTTTCTGAATATTCAGAGTAGTAACTTAATTCTACACATTTCAACAGATAATGGTTCCCAATTATGGCTATACATTAAAATTCTCTGTATTTTTAGAAGTAAAGATAAACAGATTCCACTCCAGACCATTGACTGAGATTGCTGAGGGTGAATGTCCAGTCATTTGTATTTTTAAAGACCTCTACAGCTTATTTCCTGTGCACTGAACTTGAGATCCACCTTTAAAGAAATAAAAGTGAAGTTTGGATATAGTTAAAATTGGACATTAAGGGATCCGTGGGTGGCTCAGCGGTTTAGCACCTACCTTCAGCCCAGAGCATGATCCTGGAGTTCCAGGATCGAGTCCCACATCAGGCTCCCTACATGGAGCCTGCTTCTCCCTCTGCCTGTGTCTCTGCCTCTCTCTCTCTCTCTCTCTCTCTCTCTCTCTGTCTCTCCCACAAATAAATAAAATCTTTTTAAAAATTGGATATTAATTTTTATATAAATATCACTTTAAAGAATGTAGCAGTTAAATCTTCAAAAGGCTTTTAAGTTAGAATATGGGAGGTATTAAGCATACTAAAACATCAAATACTCTAAAAAATACTTATATTAAATAGATATAGGTGACATTAATGTGAATAAAACCCTTTTGAAAACATTAAGCAGGGAGAAAGGTAAGATGGTGGGAGAGTAGGGGTCCTTGTTTCATCTGGCCCCCCAAATAGAGCTAGATATATAACTTTCAAACCATCCTAAACAACCTATGAATTCAACCTGAGATGTAAAGAAAGAACAGCTGGAACTCTACAAATAGGAAAATGACCACCTCTTGCAAGCCATTCTACACTAGATAAAATGACTATAAGGAAGAATTTACCACAAAAGAAAGAACAAGAGATAATACTCTCTGTCACAGATCTAATGGATATGTATTTAAATAAGATGTCGGAGATAGAATTCAGGATTACAATTATAAAATTACTAGTGAGACTTGAAAAACATTAAAGACTCTAGAGAATCTCTTATTGCAGAAATGAGATCTAATCAGGCCTAAATTAAAAATACTCTGAGATGCAGTTTAAACTGGAGCTCTAACAGATAGGGTAGGTGAGGCAGAAGAGAGAGTAAGACAAGTGATGGAAATGAAGGAAGCTGAGGAAAAGAGAGAAAAACAACTAAAAGCCCACAAGGAGAGATTCCCAAGAATAAGTGATAGTTTGAAAAAGAATAACATCCATATTATTGGGATTCCAGAGGAAAAAGAGAGAGAATGAGAGAAAGAGAGTGAGAGAGAGAGAGAAAGAGAGAGAACCAGAAGGTATGTTTGAACAAATCATAGCTGAAAACTTCCCTAATCTGGAGAAGGAAATTCATGTCCAAGAGACAGAGAGGACTCCCCCATAAATCAACAAAAGCCAATCCACATTCCAGCATATAATGGTGAGGCTTGTAAATTTCATGGATAAATAGAAATTATGAAAAGCAGCTTGAGCAGGAAATTACTAACATATAGGGGGAGAAATATCAGATTAACAGTAGACCTCTCCACAGAGACCTGGCAGGCCAGAAAGCACTGGCAAGATATATCAGGGTACTAAATGTGAAAAAAATGCAGCCAAGAATACTTTATCCAACAAGGTTGTCATTTCAAATAGATGGAGAGATAAAAAAGCTTCCAGGACAGATAGAAATTGAAAGAATATGTGACCACCAAACCAGCCCTACTAGAAATATTATAGGGGATCCTGTAAGCAAAGAGGGAGTCCAAGGAAACAATCTTCAGAAACAGGGACTGTGTAGGTAATACTATGACACTAAATTCATATCTTTCAATAGTGACTCTGAACATGAATGAATGAGTGCAATGATTCAGTCAAAAGACACAGGGTATCAGACTGGATTAAAAAGCAAGACCCATCTATACACTGACTACAAGAGACTCATTTTGGATCTAAGGACACCTTCAGACTGAAAATGAAGTGGTGGAGAACAGTTTACCATGCAAATGGACTTCAAAAGAAGGCTAGGGTTGTGATCCTCATATAAAATAAATTAGATTTTAAACCAATGGCTATACTAAGAGATGAAGAGGGACATGATATAATATCTCTTTACTTACATACTTAAGGATCTATCAAGACATAACATTTATGGATATTTATGCCCCTAATGTGGGAGCAGCCAATTATATCAACCAATTAATAACCAAAGTAAAGACATACTTAGATAATAATACATTAATAGTATGAGACTTCAACACTCTACTCTCAGCAAAGGACAGATCTTCTAAGCAGAAGATCACCAAAGAAACCAAGAGCTTTTAATAAGCCCACTGGACCAGACGGACTTCATAGATATATTCAGAACATTCCATCTTAATGCAACTGAATACACATTCTTCTCAACGGCAACATGGAACTTTCTTCAGAATAGACCACATACTGGGTCACAAATCAGGTCTCAAACGATACTTAAAGATTGGGATTATTCCCTGTATATTTTCAGATCATGATGCTTTGAAACTAGAACTCAAACACAAGAAGAAATGTGGAAGGAACTCAAACACTTGGAAGTTAAAGAGCATCCTCTTAAAAAATGAATGGGCCAACCAGGAAATTAGAGAAAAATTATACAGATTCATGGAAACTAATGAAAATGAAGGCACAACTGTTCAAAATCTTTGGGATACAGCAAAAGCATGCCTAAGAGGGAAATACATTTCAATATACAAGCCTCTCTCAAAAAACTGGAAAAATGTCAAATACACAAGCTAACCTTACACCTACAGAACTAGGGAAAGAACAGCAAATAAAGCATACACAAAGCAGGAGGAGAGAAATAATAAAGATTAGGGCAGAACTCAATGAAATAGAGACCAGAAGAACTGGAGAACAGATCAATGAAACCAGGAGCTGGTTCTCTGAAAGAATTAATAAGATAGATAAACCCCCAGCCAGACTTATTAAAAAGAAAAAAGACTCAAATTAATAAAATCATAAATGAAAAAGGAGAGATCATAACCAACACCAAGGAAATACAAATGATTTTAAGAACGTATCATGAGAAATATGCCAACAAATTAGGCAATCTGTCTGGAAGAAATGGATGTGCTTCTGGAAACATAAATTACCAAAACTGAAACAGAAAGAAACAGGTAACCTGAACAGAGTAATAACCAGCAAGCAAATTGAAGCAGTCATCACAAACCTCCCAACAAACAAAAGTCCAGGGCCAGATAGCTTTCCAGGGGAATTCTACCAAACATCTAAAGAAGAAATAATACCTAGTCTACTAAAGCTGTTTCAAAGGATAGAAATGGAAAGAAAACTTCCAAACTCATTCTATAAGGCCAGCATTACCTTGATCTCAAAACCAGAGATTTTCCAATTCACCAAAAAGGAGAATTGCAGACCAATATCCCTGATGAACATGGATATAAAAATTCTCACCAACATACTAGCTAATAAGATCCAACAGTACATTAAGAGGATGAGTCACCACAATAAAGTGGGATTTATATATAGGATGCAAGGGTGATTCAACATTCATAAATCAATCAATACAATAGATCACATTAATAAAAGAAAAGACAAGAACCATATGATCTTCTCAATAGGTACAGAGAAAGCATCTGACAAAATACAGCCTCCTTTCCTGATTAAATTCAAAGTGTAGGGATAGAGGGAACATATCTCAATACCATAAAATCCATCTATGAAAAACCCATAGCAAATATCATTCTCAATATCATTCTCTGAGAGCTTTTCCCCTAAGGTCAGGAACATGACAGGGATGCCCACTCTCACCACTTTTGTTCAACATAGTAGAAGAAGTCCTAGCCTCAGCAATCAGACAACAAAAAGAAATAAAAGGCATCCAAATCAGCAGGGAAGAAGTCAAACTCTCACTCTGAAGATGACATAATACTGTATATAGAAAACCCAAAAGTTTCCCAAAACCCAAAAGCCTCCACCCAAAATTGCTAGAATTCATACAGCAATTCAGCAATGTGGCAGCATACAATCTGGCAGGATCAATGCACAGAAATCAGTTGCATTTCTATACACTAACAATGAGATTGAAGAAAGAGAAATTAAGGAATCAATCCCATTTACAATTACACCCAAAACCATAAGATACCTAGGAATAAACATAACCAAAGAGATAAAGGATCTGTACTCTGAAAACTATAGAACACTTATGAAACAAACTAAAGAAGACACAAGAGATGAAAAAACATTCCATGCTCACAGATTAGAAGAATAACGATTTTGAAAAAATGTCTATGCTAACCAGAGTAATTTACACATTCAATGCAGTCCCTATCAAAATACCCTGGAGGGATACTTGGGTGGCTTAGCCGTTGAGTGTCTGTCTTTGATTCAGGACATGATCCCGGGGTTCTGGGATCCAGTCCCGCATCAGGCTCCCTATGAGAAGACTGCTTCTCCCTCTGCCTATGTCTTCTCTGCCTCTCTCTCTGTGTCTCATGAATAATAGATGAATGAATGAATAAATAAATAAATATAAATCTAAAAAAACTATCCTGGACTTTCTTCACAAAGTTGGAACAAATAATCCTAGGATTTGTAGAGAACCAGAAAAGACCCCAATGAGCCAGAAGAATGCTGAAAAAGAAAACCAATGCTGGGGGCATCACAATGCCTCACATCAAGCTGTATTACAAAGCCGTGATCATCAAGACAGTATGGTATTGGCACGAAAACAGACAGATCAATGGAACGAATAGAGAACCCAGAAATGAACCCTCAACTCTATGGTCAATTCATTTCGACAAAGCAGGAAAGAATATCCAATGGAAAAAAGACAGTCTCTTCAATAAATGGTGTTGGGAAAATTGGACAGTCACACACAGAAAAATGAAACTGAACTGTTCTCTTATACCATATACAAAGATAAATTCAAAATGGTTGAAAGATCTAAATATGAGACAAGAATCTGTCAAAATCTTAGAGAACACAGGCAGCAACCTTTTTGAACTTGGCCACAGCAACTTCTTACAAGATACATCTATGAAGGCAAGGGAAACAAAAGCAAAAATGAACTATTGGGAATTAATCAGGATAAAAAGCTTCTGCACAGCAAAGGAAACTGTCAACAAAACTAAAAGGCAACCTACAGAATGGGAGAAGATATTTGCAAATGATGTATCAGATAAAGGGCTAGTATCCAAGATCCATAAAAAACTTATCAAACTCAACCCCCAAGAAACAAATAATCCAGTCAAGAAATGGGCAGAAGACATGAACAGACATTTGTCAAAAGAAGACCTTCACATGGCCAACAAGCACATGAAAAGGTGCTCCTCAACACTTGCCATCAAGGAAATACAAATCAAAACCACAATGAGATACTACTTTACACCAGTGAGAATGGCTAAAATTAACAAGATAGGAAACAACAAATGTTGGAGAGGATGTGGACAAAGGGGAACCTTCTTGCACTGTTGGTGGGAATGCAAACTGGTACGCCACTCTGGAAAACAGCATGGAGGTTCCTCAAGAAGTTAAAAATAGAGCTACCCTATGATCCAGCAATTGCACTACTGGGTTTTTTTCCCCAAAATACAGATATAGTGAAATGACAGGACACCTGCACCCCAATGTTCCCAGCTGCAATGTCCACAACAGCCAAACTACAGAAGGAGTTGAGAGGTCTTTCAACAGATGAATGGATAAAGAAAACATCACACACTCACATACACACACACACACACACACACACACAGGAATATTGCTCAGCTATCAAAAAAAGGATGAATACTTACATTTACAGTGACATGGATGGAACTGAAAGGTATTATGCTGTTTGAAATAAGTCAATCGGAGAAAGACAATTACTATATGGTTTCCCTCATATGTGGAACATAAGAAATAATGAAAGGACCAAAAGGGAAGGGGGAGAAACTGACTGCGAAGAAATTAGAGAGGAAGACAAACCATGAGAGACTCCTAACTCTGGAAAAGAAACAAAGGCGTGCAGAAGGGGAGGCAGGTGGGGGTATAAGGCCAGGTGATGGGTATTAAGGAGGGCACACGATGAGATGGGCACTGGGTGTTATACTATACTTGGCAAAGTGAATTTAAATAAAAAATTTTAAAAAGAAAAAATAAGCAAGAATGAAGAAATCAGAAAATAGTTTTCTATTTACTAAATATTTTAAGAAGAGGCATTTTAATTTCAAATTTGTGCTTGCTATATGACAACTTGACAAACAGAAACAGATCTTGGACTACAAAAGTTCAGTGAAATAATCTTTTGTTACGTACAACCAGGAATAAATACAACTTATGAAGCAGGAACTAAAATCTTCATAAATAAGACAAAATTGATGGGATAAAATAAATAAATTCAATGACAAAAATGGATGTCTTCAGGGGACTCTGATGTATCACTGGTAATCAGTGACTAATTGACACGTACACCTTGATGTGGGAGATACATAATAGGAAGGAGCTTAAACACTGAGTGAGTAGATAATGAGTAAATGAATGAACAAGAAATTGTTCTTCATATCAAATGGAGCAAGTTGGAGATGAAATAGATGTGGACTTAAAAATATTTTCTGTATATTGAAATAAAGCAAAAAATGGGGATGATAGAACTCCTACTCCCTGGAGTCATTATGAAAAGCATAACAAGTTGCTGATAAAAAGTCAACCAAACAGTGACACCTGTAGCATCATACTTACTCTACTTAATGTCTAATTTAATCAAAGCATTAAGTATTTGAAATAACCAACCTATTTAATTGTAAATATAATAGTCTCAGAACGAAATGAGTTGGAAAAATTGACTTAATATTGACTGAAATTGCTCACTCTGGTAATGAATTCTATTTTTGGTTTGCAAAGCTAGCAAAGTAGAAGCACAGTAGAAGAAACGAAATCTATTCCGCCTGGCACTTGGCTAATGGTGTGGAAAGAAATTAATCTTCGGAAGAGTAAAGAATTTCTCCACCGGAATACATTTCCATGGTTAGAGAAGCAGTTACTGCTTGGCTGTTTACGGATTCTTCTGAAGCCCTGGCGGTAAGTGTTATAAAGCCAAAGAATCTGACCCCGCGATGAAGTCAACAGGTCAGCACACTCTCACCTACCTCCTTCCTTTCACAGAGCCAGTCTGCAGATTCTGTTGCTTCCCTTTTAACACAGCGTTATAACTATCCATTTTATTCAATTCATATGGACATAAAACTCAATTTCTTGCGGCCAAGTTATTTTAAGGGTATCAGTCTCCTAATTGGATAGTGAGCATTGTTTGGGGAAAAAGGATTTCTTTCCATGTTTTTATGCTATTTAACCCTTTCCTGCAAAACTCCCCTTCTACATTTTCTTCTTTTTTTGTGTTTTTGGGTTTGTTTGTTTTTTTTTTGTTTTTTGTTTTTGCCGTACTAGTGCCACTCCTGCTCCATTATCACTTCTTCCTCTTATCTTTCATGATGGCACTAGTCAAACATCACTCTTTGCAGTGATGCAGAAGACATATAGCACTTAAAACAAAAACCTTCATTTGACAATAACCCATATCAAATACCATACTTAAAGGCACACTACCTGAAATAAAGTAGCCAGCTAGAAAATGTCCATTTCCTTTATTTTTTCTACTAATTGTTCCAATTTATTTAATTCATCATTTTAGATGCATGCACTATTTGAGGATAGTGTTATCCATATTTTATTCCTCCTTGCAATTATCCAACATACTCACAAATATGCTCCATAAACGTAAAGTGGAAAAGAGCGTATTTGCTGAATGTGCATAAAAAGCATAAAAGGTGTTTTAACAATATATATTAAATTTAAAAGTATTTTAATAGTCAAAAAGTGAAACAATGCAAAATTTTCTGATTTCTTTTCAGCCTTTTGATTAACAACGTAAAGAGTAAAGACATAACATTAAAAGTATTTCCTACCTTTAAAGGAATACTTAATATACCATTTAAAGAAGCAAATACATTTAGGAAAAAAAAAAAAAGCCCCAACTCATTCCAGGGAAATGAACCAACAAAAAATTAAATTTGGTTAGGATTTGGAAAGATACCTGTATAGATTTACAAACTGAAAATGTGCAGAACTTTGTTCATTCCTCTTTCTTTAAGGGGATAAACAGCTAAACTGATTTGATTTTTCTGAAAATTATATAATTGACTGGAATCCTGAGGGAACTAACAACAGATGGATGATTGTGTTATTCTAATTTCAGCTACCTTAGGGTTTAAGCAAGCTGTCATTTTTAAAAAGACAATCAATTTCTCATTTCAAGAAACATGAAAACACACTGAATATATATATTTAGCATTTTCTTTTTTATATCAAAACATGGTTTTTATTTATTTAAAGTAAATACAGTGAAATTTTATCATGGAAAACCATTGTTCCACCACCCAAAAGAAATAAATGATGAAGGGTGAGCCATGGGAAGAAAATGGTATTAGTAACAAGCTTACTATATCATAACAACATAATATTATACATTCAGTAAACAGGAAGCCAACTTACATTTGGTTGTACTGTAAAACTCCAAAAGATAGCTGTTCAGTTGGAGCCTTTAAAGAATTTAATTTCACATTTGGGGTTCATCTTCCTAGGTAATACATTCAAAAGAGCCAACATCTGAGATCTCTCTCATCGTAATTTAGAAATTTAACAGAGGGCAGTGAATCTGCACACACTGAGCAATTAGTCTCATTGAGCATTTAGACAATGAATACAACATAATGTTAATTTTAAATTATCTACAGAAAATATGATCCAATAGAACAATGTGCCAAGGAGAGATGTAGAAATTGGAGATTATAGGGAAGCCTAGGGAACCCACTCTGGCCATGCAGATCTCCATAATTACCACTACTTATTCCTTGCTTACTCATAGATTTGACCATTAATCCCTTTATGTTTTCACATACATTTTTAGGTTTATTCATAAAGTTATAATTTTCTTCACAAATGCTTTTCTTCAAAATTCTCTTCATAATTTCTATTTTCTTTCCTCTGTACCTCAGTTTTCTGATTTTACATGTGATGATTATGCCTACTGCAAAGACTAGTTACGGGTTCAATAACATAACACACATGTAGTAGTACTTCAGCATACTATTTAGCTCACAAGAGGTGCTCAATAGTATCAATTCCCTTCACCCACCTTAATCTCTATCTAATGCTACCTTATATTTTCCTCTCATTTCTTTGTTCTCATTTTTTTTTATTTTTTTTTTATTTATTTATGATAGTCACAGAGAGAGAGAGAGAGAGAGAGGCAGAGACACAGGCAGAGGGAGAAGCAGGCTCCATCCACCGGGAGCCTGACGTGGGATTTGATCCCGGGTCTCCAGGATCACGCCCTGGGCCAAAGGCAGGCGCCAAACCGCTGCGCCACCCAGGGATCCCCATATGCCTCATTATTTACACAGTGACCTTTAATGCAAATTTGGCAAAGGGATAAAAAAGGCAAAAGGGATTAAGAAAATGAGAACAAGGGATCAAGGGTGCATGGAGCCTGCTTCTCCCTCTGCCTGTGTCTCTGCCTCTCTCTCTCCCTGTGTGACTATCATAAATAAATAAAGAAAAAAAAATAATGAGGCATATGTTCACATGTGTATTTGTAAATATCAATATATTTAGAATTGTTACACAACTTTATTTGTGTGAATACAGATGCTAAGGTTATGTATATATATTTAGTTAATAAAGATATAGCCAAAAAATAAAAAATAAAAAAATAAAGATATAGCCAATACTATATTAAAGATAAAAAGGAGCTTGAGACATAATGGAATAATTTAAATACCACATGCAATATAATAATTATCAAAATGGTAGTTTAAGGTGAATATAGTGAGCACAGAAACAGAACATCTATTTAGGAGTAAGAGGGAGGGAACATTTTAGCTGCAACTTTACAGTTAAGTAGGGCATTACCATATGGGGAGAGGAAAGCTCATCCAGAAGGAACAGTAGGAACAAAGGTTCAGTGACATGAATGCACAGAAAATCTTTGAGCAGCAGTGGGTAACAGGGCCAGGAGGATAGGCTGGGACAGACTGGAAGCATATATTTTTCTTTTTAAGGAAATACGACATACAGTGTCTAACTTGCGTAAATATTTAAATGATGGTTTCTTCAGCAAACAGAGAAGTCATGTTATCCTTCTAAGGACGGAGAGCAATATCCCTTGATTATCTATTTTCATGAGTCTCTCTGCTACTTCTCTGCTTTCTTCACAATCTCTTTACTGACCCTCACACTGGCGATTCACCTTTGGCATATTTCAGTTCTGCACTCTAGTTCATGGTTTACACAGTCACTAAAATAATCTTCCTAAAGTACAGATGAGTCAAGTAAAGCTTCTGCTCAGAAATCTTAAAGGGTTTAATCTACTATTAAAATGAAGACAAACTGACTGACACAGCCCTCCTTCATTTTTTTAGCCATTCTTTATTTTATTTGTCAAGTATGTCTTAACATGGTCATTCTAGTTGCAGAGGGTATTACAGACAAGACATGGAAACTACCCTCCAGGAGTTACTGTCACATGAAGAATTAGATATTAAGTCAGTGTATGAGAAAGACATGACAGAGATACATACTGGCTTTATATACTAAGCTTATGATTTGGCAATATAAATTTCCAGCCCACATCTTTCCTCTAAATTCCAGATTCAAATAACCAATGCGTAAAAAATACATCTATTTAAATGTAACAAGTATTTAAAACATAACATAAAAGTAAGCTCTTCTCCTCCTCTCTCAAACCTATTTCTCCTCCATTCTTCTCCATCTTGGTGTATGATAATCTCATCTTTCCATTGGCATGAGTCAATAATCTAGAGTCTTCTTTGCTTCCTTCCTTTCTCTCACATTCCATTATCAATCTGTCACTCATTTCTGCTGACTCTATCATCAAAATATACCTAGAATCCAAATACTTCTCACTATCTCCCACTGACAATCTCATCCAAGCCATTATCATTTTTCATCTGGATCTTCTCAACAGTCTCCTACTTCATTTCCTTGTGTTAGTCCTCTGTCCTCCCTTCTGTCTTTTCTCAACACAGCCGCCACAGCAATCTTGTAAAAATGTAAATCTGAACACGTGTTCCTACATTCAAGACCCTGTAGGGACTTCCAAAAACCATCTACTGTCCTTCCCCCTCTGACTTCAATACCAACAATGCTTCTCCTGTAATCCCATTCAGTCATACTTCTCTCTTTCCTGGTCACTAGCAGGAATTCTCCTCCCCTGAAAATATCTACATAACTTGCTCCTAGCTTTGCTAGTCTGAACCTGATTTAATAATGTAACCCCACCCCCAGGTAGCACTCTCTAGCCCTCTTCCCTGCTATGTATTTCTCAGTAGCCACCGTACTATTTGATATAGTAAAGCATTTATTTATTCTATCTTCCCACTGAAGGCAAGATTTTTTCCCCTCTTTTGTTTACTGCTGTGTCTAAATACTTATAAAAATTCTATTAAATAATAGAGAACAATATGCATTTAATAAATGAATGTGTATTTGGATGGGGGAAGGGAGAACTTGGCAGTGCTAATAGTTTAGTGTTCATGAAAAACAAATATAAGGCATAGAGAGAAAGACAATGCCAGAGAGGAAGAGAAGGGAAGGAAAATGTAAGACTTTGGGAGTCATGGTAAGAAGCCTAGACTTTACTTAATGGTCAATGGTGATCTTCTAAGAGGTAGAGGAATGAATGGGTCAGATTTGCACTTCAAATGTTAGATTCTGAGAGCAGCATAAAAGAATACCTTTGAAAGGAAATCAGATTCTAATCAGGGACACCAGGAAAAGGGCCTATTATAATGCCCTAGGCAAGAAGCAATGGTGGCCTGAACAAAGAAGAGATGAATTAAGTAAATAAATTTGAGATCTATTAAGAACATAGAATTAACATAGTTTGGTAACTTAGAAGAAAATACAGACTTAAATTATTTGGTTTCTAGTTCAGATGAACAGTTGATGATTGTATTGCCCACCAAAACAGACAATATAGAAAAAGGGTATTTATTAATAAGGTATGATGAGGTGAGGGCCCTGCTGACATTTCGAGTCTGAGGGTTTCTGTAGTACGAACAGGTGATATTTACCTAGTAAGCAGCTAGGTATACTACAATGGATCTTATAGTAGATTTTTTAATAGAAGATGGGAATTTTGAAGTTATCAATATATGAAGTAGGTAAAACAGTACAAACAAATGATATCACTAGGGGATAGTGGATAGAATCAGAAGAAAGACATGTCTTAAGGAAAAACAACTTCTGATGGGTAGAAAGAAAGAAAAAAAAAGAGCTCAAAAAGGAGTTAGAAAGTTACAAGAAAATCCAGACATTTGCAGAGAAGAGATTGAAACATATCTACACTGTACATAGAGCATCATTTGATTTTTAAAATGAGAAAACGTGCATATTTTTAATCTAATTAGATAGCTCTGTGAAATATTATCTATTTTTTTATATAACTAAGTACTTTTCAAAATTCAAGATGCTTAAAATGTACCTGTATATTCCACTGAGGGGAAGTAGCACTCAGATGGATTTTCAGAGAGATAAAGCACAAATTTTTCAAGCAATTCTAGTAAAGCTGTAATAAACAAGAGAATAATTAGGATATTAAAGGTCAAGAATAATACATGATAATGCATCTCAAAAGTCACAGACTAGGAGATAAAAGTCATCTGAACTTCTTCACAGTTACACTCTTAAGGGGGTCCAATTCAAAACACGTACCACTTTAATATTCATAACAATGTCTCCGATGTAAATTAAATTTTAATTGCTTCACTGAGAAACTATTCAATGTAAAACTGGAAAAGAATCATCTGTTATCTTTAGATTCTCTAAGGATTACTTCAGAATTTGCCAAATGATTTCGATACAGAAAGAAAATCATCACTAATTAGGCTATAATATCTTATCATCATTATTCACACATACAGAAAAAAAATGATCTGAACTCCAAGACAACAATCAAGGCATAGCTTCCTTCCCTTTCAACATTAGGACATATTTTTTTGTTTTATACACTTTGCAACTTTATAACTGTTCAAGACAAAAGGATCAAAAGTAAGCTTGCCAGCAGTTGGGAAGAGGGAAAGATGCATGGGCAGAACACAGGATTTTTAGGGCGGTAACGTATGACCCAAAATAGCAGATAAATTTCTCCATTATATATTTGTTAAAATTCATAGAATGTGCAAACACCAAAAGTGAACCCTACTGTAAACTATGGACTTTGGATGATAATGATGTGTCACTATAGGGTCACTGATAGTAACAAGTTTATCAGTCTGATGTGAAGTGTTTATAGTGGGGGAGGTTGTGCATGTGTAAGGCATAGGATGTATATGGGAACTCTGTACTTTCTCCTCAATTTTGCTGCATATCTAAAACTGCTCTAAAAAATAAAGTTCACTGATTTAAAATAAGTTGGAAAAGATTCCTTTCTATCAGTGAAACAGTAAAGAACTGCATCAAAAAAAAAAAAAGTAAGCTTTTTTCTATCTAGTTTAGAGGCGACAAATGACTCTTTCCTGGACTGGACTAATTGATAGTGCCATATAGATAATCCCACTATGTTTGCATTTACTACCTTCAAAATGTATATAATCAGTTGAATTATACTAATATAGAATCCAGAATTATTTTTCTGGAAACAAATATATGTATAAAATAAATGATATGCATATACTATATAAATATAGCAAGTAAGCTTAAGTCACCTTCTAAAACTGTGTTACATTCAGGATATTGACTCTGACCTATATTAACTAAATGGACCCTTTATCATATCCAAGTGCATTTTAAGCACATAACACTACGAAAGTAGTGTTCGACATGTGAAAAATGTAAAATCAAACAGGAATAACCTGGGCTTTCCAACAACTGTAGCTCTGACAAGCTACATATCACAGTATTTTAATGGCTTATGATAAACAAAATTTTTAATCATTGAATTCTATTCATATTCTGATTTCAAATTAAAATAAGTATTAAAAAGTATGAAAATATAGTAGTTGAGGATCAGAAAGGGCACCAGTATTGTCAATTATTTAAATTTACAGTAGTTTAATAGTTCTATCTTCACAGGCCCAAGGATAAATTCTCTCACTCATAAAAAAATCTTTCAAAGTATTTTTCTATGAATCTATACATAATAACCTTTGGTGAGAGCTTTCAACTTCCATGTGTTTGCTTATAAGTTATTTAATAGTGACTATTGAGATTATAATCTTTTAAGAATATCTTGATGAATTTTAGAAAATCATTCTGAATTAATAAATTCATTTTGCCCAGCAACCCTTATGAACAGCACTATGCACTTCTAAATAATTTTAGGAATAGGCTATAATCATGGAATAATATCAAAAACTGATCTATATATGATAGTTGAACCCATGGCTAAAATCTCATTGACACATCTAACTAATTATGAGAGTGGCTATTTATCTGTATGACTGACCACTTCACTTGTTGTCAATCCACTGAAAATTCCATGATCTATAACTCACAGAAGTTACTTTATATCATGAAACACTTAATTTTAAACATAAATTAACTCTAGAATATTACTGTCCAGAAAGTTAACTATAAAATATTCTTTTCATCTTAAATGGACCTTTTTATTTCAAATGACAGGTCTGGAATTTCTAGAAAATCTTATAATCTATAATTTTAGATTATAAACCTCCTACTTTATTTTTTTTTAAGATTTTATTTATTTATTCATGAGAGACACACAGCGAGAGAGAGGCAGAGACACAGGCAGAGGGAGGAGTAGGCTCCATGTAGGAAGCCTGATGCAGGACTCGATCCCAGGTCTCCAGGATCCTGCCCTAGGCTGAAGAAAGCGCTAAACCGCTGAGCCACCAGGGCTGCCCAAGACTCCTACTTTAAACATATTTATCCATGGAGTTGGACCTATGACACGGACAATAAAACCAAAATTTATATGACACAGACTATAAAACCAAAATTTATAACATAGATACATACATACATACATACATACATACATACACTACAAAGGGACATGGATTTACCTAATGAGGAAAACCTGAGGACGAATTGTTCAGGGATAGTTGGGTATTGACTCTGCTTTCTCCCTTGGCACTCCTGTCACAACAAAAGCTGGTCCCCAAACTAAGGCAGTTTAGTGTTTACAAACATGCAAAACTTCTCCTGGATTTATTATTTTTTAATTATTTTTTTAATCTTTTATCACTGCTAGCATATCATCAGATCATAAGATAAATTACACCAGAGACCCAATTTTTTCCCAATGAATCCATCTTGCATGTAACCACCAGATGTTGGTTCCTTGAACAGTTGCTTCTTCAAGAATTAAATCATGGCTCCCATCTCCCTATCCCATGAAGTTAAAACTAAACTCATGGGTTTCAGGTACTTTGCAGTCTTAACTGCATCCAACCATATCCGCTTTTCATACAAATTGTAACCACAGAAAAACTGTTTTTTCCTCAATGTTCTCAAGTAGTTTGTATTCATTCTTTTCTCTATATTTTAAGAAAAAATTATTTTGGATAATTATAGATTCTCAGGAAGCTGCCAGGATGGTACAGAAGCAGAGAACTTCCTTATCCCTTCATTTAGCATAGGTCTGCTGTTGACGAATTCTTCATTTGAGAATTTCCTGATAGTCTATTCCTGAAGACTATTTTCAATGCATGTGGAATTCAGGTTAACCGTTCTTTCTTACATCGCTTGAATGTCATGCTACTCCCTCTGTCCTCCATCTTTTCAGGTGAGAAGTCCACAGTCAGTGGTATGGATTCTCCCCTGTAGGTAAGATGTTGTTTCTCCTTCTTTGCTTTCAAGATTTTTTTGTCTTTAGTTTTTAGAGGTTTTTGTCTTTAGTTTTCAGAGGTTTGACTATATTGTATCTTGGTGTGGATTTCTTTGGGTTTACCCTTTTTGTGGTTCTTGAATCCACAGATTTAGGTATATTTGGAAATTTTTTTAGCTATATTTCTTCAAATACATTTATAGTTCTAACCTCTTCCCAGATCTCCAATGACACAAATATTAGACCTTTGTTATGGTTCACAGGTTTCTGAGGCTGTTAATTCTTTTTCTCCAAAAGTCTATTTCCTCTCTGTTGATATTTTCAAGTCACCAATTCTTCCCTCTGTCCATTTTATTGTTGAACCAATTCATTCAGTGTTTTATTTTGGTTATAGTATTTTCACTTCTAAAATTGCCTTTTGGGTTTTATTTATTTTTTTGCTGATACTAATTTTAAATTGGTTGCATGTGTGAAACACATGTCTGGAGGGGAAGGAGGTGATTTGACCCTGTTACCACTGAGTGATGGTGAAAATCTTTAACACTCTAAGTCTCCTCTGATACAGTCCTAGCAAGGGTGCCCCATTACTGGCAGGTAAGGAAAGAAGTCCAGGCTGGGGCCAAGCCTTGCCTGCAGGATTTTCTGTAGTATTTGGCTAGATTAAAGTGGTCACTTTCTATAAAAAAGTGTCTCTATAGTCTACCCCTTTCTGGTTCCTTTTGCTGTAGAGTAGGCATTTATTGACCTCATCTTTTTATCCTGCATCTGATGGCATTCTCAATCAATGATTCTAGGATAGATGAGGCAAAAAGAATATTTAACAAGTTCAACTCTGAATTGCCCATAGATAAACATCAAAAGTCTCTGAAAATATAATTTTTCCAACAGCAAAATAAAAACATTTTTTATTTACCATTTTTTTAAAGATTTTATTTATTTATTCATGAGAGACATAGAGAGAAAGGCAGAGACACAGGCAGAGGGAGAAGCAGGCTCCTTGAGGGGAGCCTGACGTGGGACTTGATCCTGGGACCGGGATCATGCCCTGAGCTGAAGGCAGATGCTCAACAGCTGAGCCTCCCAGGCATCCCTTCCCATTTTTAATTTTATAACAAATCATACAAATATGAAAACCATAAAGCATGGCTAATAAAGTGAACAATTTTAAATTATATCTTTCAAAAAAAATCTACCTTATGTTTACATTAAAACCTTTTTCTCGAGGATCCCTGGGTGGCTCAGTGGTTGAGCATCTGCCTTTGGCTCAGGGCGTGATCCTGGGGTCCTGGGATCGAGTCCCACATCAGCCTCCCCGAAGGGAGTCTGCTTCTCCCTCTGCCTGTGTCTCTGCCTCTTTGTGTGTCTCTCATGAATAAATAAAATCTTTAAAAATAAATAAATAAATAAAACCTTTTTCTCAGAACTTTATTCAAAATAATGCTAATTATAAAATGATTTTTAGAAAATAAATGCACATGTAAATATTTGAATATAAAACAATGTATTTGCTAGTTTAGGAAATGTAGCCATTTCCTCAAAATAAAATTTCCAACTGCCTTGAGAGTGACTAAATTTACTTGGCTGGATGCAGCAGAGTTTCCAGATATGTGTCAATAAAAAAGTCAACAAAGATTCAAGAAATACAGCAGTACAATATATTCAGGTGATAATTGGTGAAACCGAGGAAATGATTACCTGGTAATAGGCAGCTCAGTGTTCCAACCTTGCTTACCAATACCTCTTAGTTTAAGAGAGTTTAGTAGTTTCTCAGATTTTAATATTTCTCTGGAAGTTTATGTGCTGCCTACAATTTTATTCTTATTA
Source organism: Nyctereutes procyonoides (assembly GCF_905146905.1). NCBI lineage: Eukaryota > Metazoa > Chordata > Mammalia > Carnivora > Canidae > Nyctereutes > Nyctereutes procyonoides. The sequence continues at coordinate 26,944,860 of NW_026575146.1, forward strand.
GGGGTTGAGGGCTGATGGGCCTTTTCCTCTACCTTTGCTCTGGCTCCCAGCTTCCCTGCATTTCAGATTGTAATTTTTGCTTTCCAGGATTGTAAATTTCTCATAAGTCAATGGACTTCTGGAACCAGTATTATATATTCGAGACATGTCAACACTAATCTTTAGGAAACACAGCTATCATTAATATAATTTTCATACCAAAAAACACCACAAAAATTAAACAATATACTCACCACTTCCACTAATTATATCAGGTTTGGCCTTCATCATTTTGCAAAATTGTCTTCGGCAGTTTTCTATCCACTCAGCTTGTTTATCAGACATTTTGAAGTGTAATAAAAGCTTGCCAAGATCATTGTCTAATAAGAAATACAGCATGTTATATCATTATAAGGAGATGCTAGAAACACCAAAAATATAAGTATTGCTGTTAAATATGTAAATAGTTACATATTCCAGAAGTACTACATGGCTGTCAGAAGAAAACAGACATTTTTCTGTAATTACATCTTACACCATCAATTATACTTATTTAAAGCCTATAAAATGAATTTATTAAAAGCTCACAAAATGGAATGATTCATAACCATAATTCTTGAATGCTTTTTCTTATATGAATATGATTCATTACTGAGTATCTGAAGCAACACACATCAAATAATAGATGTGATATATAGAAGATTTCACTACATAGATTGACATGAACATTATACTCTTTTCTCATGCACATTCAGATACGTTATTCATTTCTTTAAGAGCAAAAAAAAAAAAATAAGCACAGAGAATTTCTAGCCATTTATTTCCACCTGCAAAAAATTATACCAAATGTGATTGGTGCTGAAAGAGTATGTAGGGTTAAACTATAACTTCTTTCTAAGCAGTTTCATGAATACACAGCCAACTTCCATCTAATTTTATTTTTCCATTTTAACTTTAATTTTATTCCCATGAGATTTTTCCATCCTCCATTCTAATATCATTCCCATGAGATTTTGTATTAGAAAACATCTATAAATAAAGGATGTAAGTGTCCTTAAAAAAAGGATATACAAATATTTATTCAAGCAAACATATATACTATCTTCTCACACATGTTGATAAAGTCAAGGGGGAGAAAAAGAAGCAATAATGTTCTCTTATTTTCTAGAAGATCATGGGGGAATAGGCAGTCACATAAACTCCTATCTTTTAACACTTTTCTTGAAAGAGTTTTGGGGACCAAAAAGGAGTAAGAACCTTTTGAAAACAGAGTCAAAGGCCAGACTGCCTCTGTCCAAATGTGTCTAGACATACTTATACTACAAAATATATCTGCCAAAGTTCTTTTTGGGCTGATAAATACCACCAGGAAGATAACAGTGGTCAATCTATTACTGGGAAGAATTTCAACCAACTTCTACCTTCTTAAAAGAAATGAATAAAAATATAAAGCAAGTCCTTTCTCTTACAGATTTAAAAAATTAACCTATCAGACCAAACTATTTTCATTTTCCATCCAATCTTTGTAAAAAGATTCAATATTCAATAAATATTCAATAATCAATAAATATGTATGGAGTTTTTCCAACTTGGCTACAACAATCAAGACAAAGTCACTTGTCCTCAGAAAACATATGCTTATATATATATGTATATATACACATATATGTATGTGTGTATATGAGTGTGTGTGTGTATATATATACACACACACACACACACACACACACACATTATTGTAGTGCAATTAAGACACATTTATCATTCCTATGATCTAAATTGTTTTTTTTTAGGGACACCTGGGTGGCTCAGCACTTGAGCCTCTGCCTTTGGCTCAGGGCGTGATCCCGGAGTCCTGGGATCAAGTCCCACATCGGGCTCCCCACAGGGAGCCTGCTTCTCCCTCTGCCTATGTCTCTGCCTCTCTCTCTCTGTTTAAAGAGATAATTAATAAAATCTTGTTTAAAAATTGGTCTTATTTAACCTTAAAAAAGCAACAACATATTACCCAGACCTTCATGGTTATATCTAAAAATAATGTTTAAATATATAAATCATAATTCATGTAAATAGGACCCTATTTGACATGTAGATACCAAAAAGCCTTCGCATATCAAAGCTACATATTATTTTATACAAACACATGAATATATGAATAAATATACTAAACATATGCATACTCACACAAATATATGAACAAGAATGGTTTTGTTGAAAGAATATGTAATTCAGATATTTAGTACTAATCTATTCTCTTTGAATATTAAGAACAAAATGATCCTGTAACATTTCATAAATAGCCTCAATCAGAAGCAGTAACTAGAGAAAAATTAAAGTTATTAAGTCAAAGGAAAAAATGGTTCTTTTTAATAAAAACTCTCAAAACCTTTAACCTAAACTCAAGAAATACCAAAGCTGATAACTTTGTTGAAAATTATGTTACTAATAACAAAGTTATAACGTTAAATGTATCTTAATATGAATTAGGTAAAGACTTAATTCAACAGCATTAAAATAATTTTCTTATAGTTTATCATTTAGAATATCTACATTACTTATTCTCCCAAGAACAAATTACTTAAAGCCTAATAAGAATCACTAGTGGCACATGGTTGCAAAGACAAATGCAGTTTTTCATCTGTATCTTCCTCTATATCATCTTTTATATCTTTATGTAACCTGTCCTTTATAACTATCTCCTCCTTCAAGTAGAAGATGCCCATGTAGCTCTTTCATAAATTACCTGCTATTTAAAAATCCTACATTATCCTTTTCCTCTTCCCTCCTGCCCTGCACGCTCCTCTTGCCCTCCCATCCTTTCACACTTTTGTTATTGTTTTGTTTTTTCATCTCATTCTGAGAAAAAGGACACAAGGCACCACAATTGTAAACAGTACTGAAGCAGCAGATGTGAGACACATGTAAGTCTATCAGTTGGTGGAAGAACTAAAGGGTCCAGTTTACCTGGAAATTGGAATTTAGGCTGAGCCAAAGACAGAGTGACTACAAAGACTCCTATAGACAACTTGGTAACCTTTATATACATCTGGTTACATTTCTCCAATCAATGAGAGAGTAAGCCTTTCAACTTGCATTCCTCATAGTTAAAAATATTTAGTGATTTGATACAATGTTAACTGAAAAAAAAATATATATATATATAATCTGTAATATTCATGTTTGAGGGGAATAGTGATTCCTCTATTCTCCCCTCCAAATTTGGGACTAACAGAGTAGTAGATAGGAGTAGATAAATGGAGTCCAAGAAATCTGTTAGGACTGAATCAGCTAACATAGACACCATCACTTGGGTCTGCTGCCACAAGGACTTCAAAATGTCTCCCCTGAATTGAACTGACCTATTCAATCACAGACAATGACAGACAACCAAAGGCCTCTGCTAACTAAAAGGTACCAATATAACCTAAAGATAGGCTAACTTGAAAGTACACCATAAACAAAATCCAAGATTTTGCAACCTTCTCCCAAGTTCCCCTAGGAAACATTCTTCCTATCTTTATGCAGAGTAAGTGGGAAGTCCAGAGAGAGGCCAATGGTGTTATACCAGCAAAGGCCCTTGGATAGAGAATAAGGCAAGAGGAAACAGAATCACAGGAACGGTACTACAGGAAAACAGTAACTTTAAATTAGTGATTATATGAGTAGAACAAATATGAATCTGATGTTGTCCCAAATTTTCTATGTGTATAACAACACAAAAAATTAAAACCCAGAGTTTTGCTTCTGCCCATGATGGAGATACGAAGAATAGAGTGGCTGTCCTGCTGTAAAAAAACCTGAAAACTGAATAAAATACAACAAACAACGGTTTTCAAACATTGGACAACAGGCAGTACAAGACTGATTTACTTGTGAAAAGGGAAACTAATGTGGTGAGCTTTACAACTGGCTTTCATTCTTGAAGGCAATCTCAAGATCACTATGCACGAAGTGTGGATGCCATGCAGGACTTGCAAAGTTGAATGGACAGAAGCCAAACTGCAGAGACTGAGGAGGCTAAAATTTTTGGGTCAGTACCGAAAAAGAAGAGCAGAGCAAATAGCTAGAGAAATCCATGTCTTCAGCCCAGGATCCGGCCTCCCCCAGGACAGGCAGAGGCCGGGAGGGCCCAGGACAGCAAGGACGCTCCTGCCCCGAGCTGAGCAGATCAGCGGCCCCGCCCCGGAGCCTCCAGGCCCTGCGGACGGAGAGCCCCGTAGTTCCTGCGGAGGCTGAATCCAGGCTTCCAGAGTTGCCATAGCAACTGCGGCTGTTCCTCCTGGGGCCTCACGGGGTAAACAACCCCCACTGAGCCCTGCAGCAGGCAGGGACAGAGCAGCTCCCCCAAGCGCTAACACCTGAAAATCAGCACAACGGGCCCCTCCCCCAGAAGACCAGCTAGACGGACCAGTTCCAGGGGAAGTCAAGGGACTTAAAGTCTACAGATTCAGAAGATACTCCCCCGTGTTCCAATACAACTTGTTTTTGGCCACTCTGCACTGAGCAAAATGACTAGAAGGAAAACCTCACCTCAAAAGAAAGAATCAGAAACAGTCCTCTCTCCCACAGAGTTACAAAATCTGGATTACAATTCAATGTCAGAAAGCCAATTCAGAAGCACTATTATACAGCTACTGGTGGCTCTAGAAAAAAGCATTAAGGACTCACGAGACTTCATGACTGCAGAATTTAGATCCAATCAGGCAGAAATTAAAAAACAATTGGATGAGATGCAATCCAAACTAGAAGTCCTAACGACGAGGGTTAACGAGGTGGAAGAACGAGTGAGTGACATAGAAGACAAGTTAATGGCAAAGAGGGAAACTGAGGAAAAAAGAGACAGACAATTAAAGAACCATGAAGACAGATTAAGGGAAATAAATGACAGCCTAAGGAAGTAAAACCTACATTTAATTGGGGTTCCCAAGGGTGCCGAAAGGGCCAGAGGGCCAGAATATGTATTTGAACAAATCCTAGCTGAAAACTTTCCCAATCTGGGAAGGGAAACAGGCATTCAGATCCAGGAAATAGAGAGATCCCCCCCTAAAATCAATAAAAACCGTTCAACACCTTGACATTTAATAGTGAAGCTTCCAAATTCCAAAGATAAAGAGAAGATCCTTAAAGCAGCAAGAGACAAGAAGTCCCTGACTTTCATGGGGAGGAATATTAGGGTAACAGCAGACCTCTCCACAGAGACGTGGCAGGCCAGAAAGGGCTGGCAGGATATATTCAGGGTCTTAAATGAGAAGAATATGCAACCAAGAATACTTTATCCAGCAAGGCTCTCATTCAAAATGGAAGGAGAGATAAAGAGCTTCCAAGACAGGCAGGAACTGAAAGAATATGTGACCTCCAAACCAGCTCTGCAAGAAATTTTAAGGGGGACTCTTAAAATTCCCCTTTAAGAAGAAGTTCAGTGGAACAATCCACAAAAACAAGAACTAAATAGATATCATGATGACACTAAACTCATATCTGTCAATAGTAACTCTGAACGTGAACGGGCTTAATGACCCCATCAAAAGGCGCAGGGTTTCAGACTGGATAAAAAAGCAGGACCCATCTATTTGCTGTCTACAAGAGACTCATTTTAGACAGAAGGACACCTACAACCTGAAAATAAAAGGTTGGAGAACCATTTACCATTCAAATGGTGCTCAAAATATACCCTAAAAACTATAGAACACTTCTGAAAGAAATTGAGGAAGACACAAAGAGATGGAAAAATATTCCATGCTCATGGATTGGCAGAATTAATATTGTGAAAATGTCAATGTTACCCAGGGCAATTTACACGTATAATGCAATCCCTATCAAAATACCATGGACTTTCTTCAGAGACTTAGAACAAATTATTTTAAGATTTGTGTGGAATCAGAAAAGACCCCGAACAGCCAGGGGAATTTTAAAAAAGAAAACCATAGCTGGGGGCATCACAATGCCAGATTTCAGGTTGTACTACAAAGCTGTGGTCAAGACAGTGTGGTACTGGCACAAAAACAGACACATAGATCAATGGAATAGAATAGATAACCCAGAAGTGTACCCTGAACTTTATGGTCAACTAATATTCGATAAAGGAGGAAAGACGATCCACTGGAAGAAAGACAGTCTCTTCAATAAATGGTGCTGAGAAAATTGGACATCCACATGCAGAAGAATGAAACTAGTCCACTCTCTTGCACCATACACAAAGATAAACTCAAAATGGATGAAAGATCTAAATGTGAGACAAGATTCCATCAAAATCCTAGAGGAGAACTCAGGCAACACCCTTTTTGAACTTGGCCACAGTAACTTCTTGCAAGATACATCCACGAAAGCAAAAGAAACAAAAGCAAAAATGAACTATTGGGACTTCATCAAGATAAGAAGCTTTTTCACAGCAAAGGATACAGTCAACAAAACTAAAAGACAACCTACAGAATGGGAGAAGATATTTGCAAATAACATGAGATAAAGGGCTAGTTTCCAAAATCTATAAAGAACTAATTAAACTCAACAGCAAAGAAACAAACAATCCAATCATGAAATGGGCAAAAGACATGAAGAGAAATCTCACAGAGGAAGACATAGACATGGCCAACATGCACATGAGAAAATGCTCTGCATCACTTGCCATCAGGGAAATACAGATCAAAACCACAATGAGATACCACCTCACACCAGTGAGAATGGGGAAAATTAACAAGGCAGGAAACAACAAATGTTGGAGAGGATGTGGAGAAAAGGGAACCCTCTTACGCTGTTGGTGGGAATGTGAACTGGTGCAGCCACTCTGGAAAACTGTGTGGAGGTTCCTCAAAGAATTAAAAATAGACCTGCCCTACGACCCAGCAATTGCACTGTTAGGGATTTACCCCAAAGATTCAGATGCAATGAAACGCCGGGACACCTGCACCCCGATGTTTCTAGCAGCCATGTCCACAATAGCCAAACTGTGGAGGGAGCCTCGGTGTCCATCGAAGGATGAATGGATAAAGATGTGGTTTATGTATACAATGGAATATTACTCAGCCATTAGAAACGACAAATACCCACCATTTGCTTCAACGTGGATGGAACGGGAGGGTATTATGCTGAGTGAAGTAAGTGAATCGGAGAAGGACAAACAGTGTATGTTCTCATTCATTTGGGGAATATGAATAATAGTGAAAGGGAATATAAGGGAAGGGAGAAGAAATGTGTGAGAAATATCAGAAAGGGAGACAGAACATAAAGACTTCTAACTCTGGGAAATGAACTAGGGGTAGTGGAGGGGGAGGAGGGCGGGGGGTGGGGGTGAATGGGTGACGGGCACTGAGGGGGACACTTGACGGGATGAGCACTGGGTGTTATTCTGTATGTTGGTAAATTGAACACCAATAAAAATTAATTTTAAAAAAAAATCTGTGTCTTTGTTAAGCTGATTGCAAAACAAACAACTATGCAAATTAAGACTGAAACTCCACAAGGTTTGGCAAAAAACACTTGGGAGATGTAAAATGAACAATATACTATGTGCTAGCAGATGTCAAAATTCCAGGGTGAAGAGTCCTTTAACTACCAGGGTAGTGAGTGCTTAAAGGTGCCAGAAAAATAACAACTTAGTAATAGGGTTAAATTAGCAATAAAGGCAAATCTACACACACTGTAACCAAAAAAATGAAAGCCTTGAAGGATCATACTGATCCATGAATAACTTGGCAACACTTCAAAAAAAATGTCCATTACTATCTAAAGAAAAACAAAATCCACATTCAACAATGTAAAATGAATAATGTCTGATATTCAATAAACAAATCACTAACATGAGAAAAGGAGAAAACGTGGCTCATAACCAGTACAAAAATCAACTAATAGATGCATTAAAGGACTAGAGCAATGTGAATAGCAAAGATTTAAAAGCATATATTTTTAAGTATTTTAAGTATTTAAAGAATATGTGAACAAAACCAAAAGTTTTGGAAAAATTTAACCAAACTGCAGCTTATCAATACTAAAATCTCACTCAGTAAAAAGAGAGAGCAAAGGGTACATGTAACAAACTGGATGAATCTCAAAATCATTATGCTAGGAGAAAGAAACGAGGCACAAAGAAAGTATTCTATTGATTCTACTTGTATGAACCACTAGTATAGGAAAAACTAATCTTTGGTAGCTATTCTCAAATGGACTATGTTTTGCTCTCCAGGAGTTACATTAACATTCCTTACAGACATTTCTGATTGTCATACCTGGGAGTGGGAGCACAATACAGTTCTACTAGCATCTAGTGGATATAGACCAGGGATGCTGCTAAAAATCCTACAAGGCACAGGACCGCATCCTCTGGCAACAAGCAATTACCCAGATCAAAATATTGATAGTGCTGAGGTTGAGAAATCCTAATCTAATAGTAGTGGCGGCGGGGAATCAGTAATTGCCTAAGGCTGGAAGTAGAGAGAGGTTGACTATAAGGGACAAGGGGAACTTTTGTGGGGTCATGAAAATGTTATGTATTTGATTATGGTGGTGCTTCTGTGTGCACAGACATGTCAAAATTCAAACTATTCTTAAAATGGATGTATTCTGTTGTACATAAAAATTGCTTATATATATACATGTTATGTAAACATGAGTTATAACTGAAAGTGACAGTGACTAAAAGCTTCTAAGCATATAAGTGTCACTAAAATAAGAGCGATTATAGTTCCTAATTTGGTATAAAGTCTATATAAGAACTCAATAAACTATAAGTAAAAGTATAGGCATGTATAAAATTATTCACTTGAAACAACCTTAATCACAATATTATAGTAAGTGTTTTAAAGTATAGATTTTTTAACTCCTCATTGTATATCTTATGAGGTTTTGGCTCCTTTCTGGGTACAATCCAGTCTCCTATAATAAAATGAATATTCACTTCTTAGGGTTAAATAAGAAAACAATCTATTTCACCAGGGAGAATCCAGGTTTATATTCTTCTATACATTGAACACAATTTCTTTCTTAACTCACATTTTTATATCAATTGTTTTTATATAATTCTTATCCTACAGTATTATTTTTAGAGAAAGTACCATATTATAATTTAGTTTCACTATATTAATTATACATCTAGTTATGAAGTTACCATGGTGAACGACTGTTTTATTTTCCAAAAAAAGGTTTGGTGTGTCTAGTGAGTAAATGCTCTTCTCCTCTTTGCTCCTTCAGACCACTAAGATTTACAGACAGTGCAAAGTTGGAAAAGAAAGTAAAAAAAAAAAAAAACTGTTTTAAACTCATTCCTTAATACCACTGAGGAAAATGTGGGGAAAAAAGGGAAACATCAAGTTTCATGTTCACCAATCATAGGTAACAATATTTCATATCTAAATTCTGAAATTCTTTGTTATAGTAAGCACTATAATCTTTTCATACTTGAGGATACTGTATAATTTTTTCTCAAAAGATTATTACATAGAATGTTATGTTGATTATAAGATTATTATGGATAATATAAAAAGAATCTCAGTTTCAAAGGGAGGAAAAAAGTAAGCTCAATATAAATGCAGTAAAAGCCTGCTATTTACACAGAAAATCCTAGTACTTCTTTCCCAAATGCGATTGTGAATACCCATTTTATATAGAATATCATAACAGATTCTGCAAAAGAAGCAAAATAAGCAAAGATTTCATTAACTAATCAGCAACAGATTACTGGGCTTAATTTAATCACCTTTGTCTTATTCTGAACCTTATTTGTGCAATATTTGCTTTTCATTTGCATTTCTGCTTATCTTCTTCCATGTAGCTTAAGATAGTCATTTCAATCTACTCTTATTACAATAAACAAGGAAAGACTGGAGTGGTCTGTGAGAAGCAATTGATAAGATGCCTAAATTCTCTGTATTAGTTCTCTGTACATCTCTAAATTTGGGAGCATCTAAATTCATTACACATTTTATTTGAACTACATGGGCTCTTAACACATGATATCTACATTTTATACAGGTTATTCCTTATTGTAGAATTATATCCCTTTTCCTTTTTTAACGTAAGTGATAATCATTTACTATAAAATAAATGAGTCACATTTTCAAGAAATGAAGAATTCGCTTTCCCTTATCACCTGCACTTAAACTAGTAGGTTATCTGTTTCCCTTGGTTGTCATAGATACATGTGTTTCAAACATGAAGAAATAAGTTTTATTATTCAAAAGAAATAACTTATTCTGATTTGTAAACTAAGTATCTCAACAGCTGCAGCTCAAGATTTACTACACTGAAAAGAAACCATAATCTCATACTCCCAGTCCCATAATTTAACAGAATATAAAAGTCCCATAATTTAACAGAATAATATCAAAAAAAGTCATTTACCTTTATCTGCAGAAAATAAATGTTCATAAAGGTTAAAAACAATTAGAAAATAGAATAAGAAAATGTCTGATTTGACATAAAGGCCTAAATAAGTAGTTGACAAAAGAGAGAATTCATCACTAAAAATATTTGTAGACTAACCATATGTACAAGACATAATTTAAAAAGCTTTTAAAATCAGAACAAACAGTATCCAAATGATTTTAAATACCAGCATGTCTTGAGAGCTAGGATCAAGTATGTTGGCATCATAAGAATAGAACTACAAAACCAATAAACATTATTGCTCACTCACTGCACAAGGCCTAACTCCAGAGGAAGAGAATATGGCATGGTACTCTAGTGCTTCGTTCCATTTCTCATTAGAAACCTTCTCTATTAATATTTGTTTCTTTCTATTGAACAAAATACATTGCAAAGATTATTTTATAAATAGTCTACAATAAATTATATATACTTATCAAAAAGCCTTTTCTACCCCCCAATATACTATTAAATATTGCCAATGGTTTGCATTTTCATTTATGCTTTTATACCAAATCTATGTGAATAATATAGATTTAATACAGTGGATTAGATTCATGTTTTTCACTAAGAACAGAATATGATCCTCACAGGCATTTGACCAGTACATGGAACCTAATGATTCAACATATATTTTATACTGAATTCATTCAGAGCTGAAAATGTACAAACTGAAAAGCAAGTTTTAACTTGAATTCACTTCAATATCCTCCCTCCTTCTTTCTTTAACTTGAAGAAAGAAAAATTACTTCATGTTGGGGTGGGGGGAAGATATCACAGATAGTTATGTTTCACATATTATGAACCTTAAAATGATCTGTTTTCTCATATAGGCATAATGCCATCTAAAAATATCCAATTAAAAATATCTGAACAATCGGACTATAAAGATTTTAACATTATGTGGTGCATTCCATTAAAAGGAATGATTTTCACCATGAAACTTACTCCTTCATATAGTATTTGAAAAAGAATGTTTTGCCAGGCAGAAAATCAATTTCTTATCAGGTAAGTAAAAATGCAGCAGAGGAAGCAGTAAAGATACTAAAGCTACAAAAGATTAAATTTGAAGTAATCACAGGATAAAGGCTGTAAATTTTTTTTTTTGCTTATTTTTTTCAACTGTGGAAAAAAATGACACGTAACACTAACAATGTATACCTTTTATGTGCTATAAAAACGTAAAGTACCACTTTGTAAATGATAAAATAACTATAATAAAGGTGTCTATTTCAAGAATGATATACACAGAAGTCTAGCTCAAGGGGCTTTCTAACTGCAGAGCTATTGATGCTCTAAAAAATGAGTCAGATCAGAGATTATTCTAGGTATGAGTAAAAATTTCTAAATTTATGTATTAGCCCAAAAGGAATTCCCAATGTCCACTGACAAAGATTTGGAAGATAGAGTCTGATGATGGGAAATACAAAGGGAGAAGAAATTCAATGTTAATTCATCCATTCATTCAATAGACATTTATTGTTGTCTACTGCCTAAAGCAGATGGCATTTTTGTCTCATGGAACTTACACTATAGGGCAGCAGACAGTAAACAAATACAAACTCAGTAAAGTACAGTGCTGTTAGAGGAACCCATAGGAAGCAAGAGAGACAGAAGTAAAGGAAGAAGTATATTTTAGGGATGCCTGGGTGGCTCAGTGGTTGAGAGTCTGCCTTCAGCTCGGGGCGTGATCCCAGGGTTCCTGGATTGAGTCCCGCATCGGGCTTCTGTATGGAGCCTGCTTGTCACTCTGCCTGTGTCTCTGCCTCTCTGTGTGTATGTGTGTGTGTCTCTCATGAATAAATAAATAAAATCTTAAAAAAAAGAAGTATATTTTAGACATGGTGGAGATAATTTCTACGAAGAAGTAACATTCAGACTTAGCATAAAAGGTTAAGAAGGCACTACTTGGGTAAAGAGGAGGAGGTAGTACTATAGGAAAAGGAAACATCAAGAGCAAAGGCCCAGAGGCATAAACTATTATGTATTCTAAGATTCGAAAGAAGATCCCTAATCATATATCCCATAAGGGGTTTATATCTAGAACACATAAAGAACTCTTACAACTCAATAACAAAAAGACAAATAATTTATAAAATAGGCAAAGGATGTGAATAGTCATTTCTCCAAGGAAGATATATAACATGAAGAGATGCTCAGCATTACTAATCATCAGGGAAATGCAAATCAAAACCACAATGAAGTAGCACTTCACACCCAGTAGGATGGCCAGATCATAACACATGATCATGATCATGATGATGTGGACAAACGAGAATCTTATAATACTGTTGGTGAAAAGGTAAAGTGATGCAGTTGCTTTAGAAAACAGTGAGCCAGTTCCTCAAACTATTAAACATAGAATTACCATATAACTTAGCAATTCTACTTCCAGGTATATACTCTAGAGAAATAAAAACATATTCATGTAGAAAGTTGTACGTGTTTATAGCAGCATTATTTATAATAGCCAAAAGGTGGAAACAATCCAAGTGTCCATCAGAAGATAAATAAATTGTGGTATATGCACATAATGGAATATTATTTAATCATAAATAGGACTGAAGTACTTTCCTATGCTACAACACGAATGAACCTTAGAGATGAACCTTGAAAACATCATGCAAAGTTAAAAAGTCAGTCAAGAAATACTACACACTAACCTATTCCATTCATATGAAAAGTCCAAACTCGAGAAAGCTCTAGAGACAGAAAGTAGATTAGTGGTTGCTTAGGGCTGGTGAGGGAAGCGGGGGAAGAGGGAATAGTGGTTTTCTTTTTGAAGTGGTAAAAATGTTCTAAAGTTGTTTGTGGTGATGGCTGTGCATCTATTAATATACTTTAAAAAGATCACTGAATTGTACACTTTAAATGGATGAATTACATAGTATGTTAATTACATTTCAATAAAGTTTTTAACAAGACAAAACAGTAAGACCCACATGGTTAACAAAACAAAACAATAAGACCCACAGTATGTAGGACAATTAATAGAGAGCAAGGTCATGAGATAAAGTCAAGGGCAAGGGAGAGAAAAGAATCAGAAAGTGACACATCTGTTTATACAGCTGGCTCACATTAGCTGTTCCTTTGTTTACTTCTTAGAAAGCCCAAAGGGGGTAAACTTTTCTTGTTTTGTTTTTTGTTTTTTAAGGAAAGGCCTTTGAAGGGATATATAGGTAAAGAGTGAGGATGCAGGACTTGCAAGGAACATGCAGAAGTTCACTTGCATTAGGATTTGCTAATTTATTTGAGGCTCTCAATGAGTAGCCATTCAAATTTCTAAGATCAAAGAGAACCAGTGCCATGTAGCCATGCTGCCAGTGGCCCTGGAGTCAGTGTTGTGCTTGGAATACTAGAAACATACAAGCCATGACACAAAAAACTTACTCTCTACTTTGAAGATACCAGCCCCCGCTGAGTGAATACAGATCCAAAGATTTCCTGATAAGGATAGGTATTACACAGTAGTACAGTATATAGAATATGGATGTAATCTAGATTGCTGATGATTTTATAATTCAGTCTGAATAAACATTATAAAAGTAATTTAAAAATGAAATGAATACAGGATGCTAGAAAGGACAGAACATTTCTCACATTCAGATGTCTCCCTAATGCTTCCAATAACCAGAGCATGCTATTTAATCCCTCAAGCCATTTTTATTTCTCAGTATGAAAGGACTGGATTTCTGTTCCTCTTTAAAGAAGTCTTGTCCTGAACACACAAAAATGGAATGCAGTAGAGGAGACTGGCCAAGTAGGGGTGCAACAGTAACTCCTGGGAGATCTAAGTCTAGCACAGGAAACCAATCCGGTTTTGTTTATCTCATGATCTGTTTCATATACAAAAGACATTGAGTCAATCTCCAGTAGTTCACTTTAGCAGCTCCTGATTGCACAAACCTGTACTGGCTTTTAAACACAGTACAAATCTCCTTTCCTATTCCCTTTCCTTTTACCTGCTACACAGGTAATAGTAAGTTACTACATTCACAACCTTCTACCTATTTATTTAAACTCTAGGGTAACAGAAAGATGATATCCCAAGTCATTTCTACCACATGGAAGAGAATGTTTTCATGTGTCTAAGATTATTTATATATCACAAATATATACACAGATGCACATGTACACATATATACACAACACGCTTATACATGTATAAACATAATTACATATATGTACACAAATAGATAATGGTAATCACTAGTTTTTACAAGGCTTTTACATTTTAGCATGATGACTCTAAAATAGTGCACAAAGAAAAATAACTGAACCAGATGATGTCTCAAGATTCTTATTTACAGATGAAGATAAATTATCTAATAGCTAACACTAATGCCAATGAGCTAACAAGAGGCAATTTAACAGATGAGGAGATGCTAACTGTAGCAAGAAGAATAAATGTAGAAGCTAGGAGACAAATGAGAGGATGTCACCATGTGCACACAACCAGAGTGATTTTTTTTCCCCACAACAATGAAATGATATCCCAAAATTTTGCAGTGCCAATGACAACTAAAATAACACCTATCAGAATCAATGAATCATTACTTTCAAATCAAAAAAGTAAATGGAAAGCTTAAACACAATGTGTTTAAAATTGTACAATGTTTAATTTATTGACCTGTATTTAACCAGAAACATACTTTTAATTTAGCTTTATACCTGTTAGAAATGCATTTGGCTCCATTTTTCTCATTGAGTTCACAAAGATAGCTCTGTGATGTACATCCTGGCCTATCCACTGGTGCCTACATCATTTTCTCCTGCTTAACAAAAACCAGGACCCTATTATTAGGAGAAAGTATTAGGTACTGTTATTAAATTGAGAATAATGTCTCAAACACCTGCATTTTAGGGCAAACAGAAAGAGAACTGTCCAATATGGTGGGGAAATGTGGAATTAAATAAAAAGGTTTGAAATGGTACTGAAGTTAAAACACAGCATTGACAGGAATGAAGTCACAAATGTACTGGGCCCTGTTAGCTATGGGAAGCCACTGGAGGATTTCAGTGCGAGGAGTAATGTGATGCAATCCACATTACAACAGCATTACTCTGGTGGTTGTACTGAGAACACACTGACTACTTGGCAGATTACTGCAATAATACAGGTGAGAGATGAGGGCTGTAGTGCATGAGTGAAAGTGATTTCAGATAGGCAGAGTCAAGAGCATTTGCTGATAGATTAGATGTGAGTATGAAGACAAACAGAAGTCATAGAATGCTTTCAGTTTTATTGCCTAAAGAACTGGAAGCCAAAATTGTCATTTCTGAAATGAGTAGGAATACCAAAGGAATAGATTTTCAGGGAGTATGAGAAGTTTAGCTCAGACTTTAGGTTTGATGTGCTTATTAACCCTCCTGGCAGAGGTGCCAAGTAGGCAATTAGATATGAATGCAGAGTTCAGGGGAGAGGTAGGGGTTAAAGATATAAATTTGACAGCCAACAGCCTATTGGACTGTATTTTAGTCATAAGATGAGATGTTCTCAAGAGTAAGTAAAGCTAGAAAAACAGGCAACTAATAACTGAGCCCTGGAGCACTCCAAAGTTTAGAGGTTAGACAAAAGTGAAAGATCAAACAAAGGAGACAAAAGAATTTTGCCAGAATAAACAGAAGGAAAATCACATCATGCATTTTCTAAAAGCCAAGTGAGAAAGTTTTTCAAAAGAAAGGGGAGGAGTGAACATGCTGAATAATAATGTTAAGTCTAGTAGGATGAGGACTGATCTACTCAGTGGATTTAATCATAGTGTAAATGGTAGAGGTGAGAGCCTAGCTAGCTCTGTGGGTTCAAGGGAGAATGGAAGGAGTTACTGGAACACCAAGATTAGACAAGCTTTCAAAGAATTTTGCCAAAAAAGGACAGAAGTGAAAGTAGGTTCAAAGGAAGATGTTTTAAATATGGAAGAATTAATAGTATTGCTTGTTAGTTCACAAAAAAGCTACAATGGAGACCTGCCCCCAATACCCCCAAAAAGCAGTAATAAAGGAAAAGGAGGAACTGTTAGAAGCAGTATCTTTGAGAAAAGGACGGAAGGTAGTGCACGGCTGGAGAAGTTGGCCTTCCTAAGTAGCACTGGCAGCTTATTCATAGTAACAAAAACATGAAATGGGAATAGATGCAGCTGAGTAAGCTGGTGTTTATCAGCAACACATGGAAGCCGTTTCTGTTTCTATTTCCTTGGCAACCTGGAAAACAAAATTATCATCTGACAGGATGAATGGGGATGAGGTGAAGAAGGTTTGATGAGAGAGAAGAGGAGAGTGGGAGAATTCAGATGTGGGGACGCAGTACAGGACTGCCCGACAGTATGATGGACCCGCTTGACGTCAATAACCATCTGCAGTGATCTTCTGGGCGGGACAGAGATGCTATTATTACTTCTTTTCCTAAGCAGCTCTCAAGAGTAGAGCAAGGAGTAAAATTATATTCCTCTGAGCAATAATTCCTAGGAATTGATGATATATCCTTCCTTTTTAGGAAGTGTCCATTTAATCTTATTTTTCTTATTTCTGTCTGCCTTGTTTTATTTAAAAAGATAAGGATTATTTTTTAAGATTTTATTTATTTATTCATGAAAGACACAGAGAGAGGAGGCAGAGACAGAGGCAGAGGGAAATAGCAGGCTCCCTATGGGGAGCTGGATGGAAGACTCAATCCCAGGACTCCGGAATCACGAACTGAGCCACAAACAGACACTCAACCACTGAGCCACCCAGGTGTCCCAGGGAATATTTTTTTAATCAAACTATTTTGAAGAATCAAATTACCAAATATGGCAGTCATATATAATAAAACTGATAATGAATGAATTTGTTCAAAAAATTAACATGTGTTTCCAAGTGAAACTTAGCAAAGAACAATGCTTTATTGTAACAAGGAAAAGATCAGGAAAAGGTACATCATTTTATTTCCAGTGCCT
The DNA here is from genome assembly GCF_905146905.1 of Nyctereutes procyonoides. NCBI lineage: Eukaryota > Metazoa > Chordata > Mammalia > Carnivora > Canidae > Nyctereutes > Nyctereutes procyonoides. The sequence goes on from NW_026575146.1 coordinate 26,962,127, forward strand.
AGTGAAGCACCTGATAATTAGCACTTGAGAAAAATGTTAAATAAAGGAATGAGGGGGCAAATAAATGATGAAACCTACAACAAGAATGACAAAATATAAAGGCATTAAGAACACTGAAAGTAGGATAGGAAAGCATGACAGTAACATATTGAGAAAGGTTTGGGTTCACTGCAAGAAGTGAGTCAGTGGGGTAAAGTGTCCAAAACGATACTCTCTCAAGAGTTTCTTCTTGAAAAATACTTCCTATCCACTCACACATCTCTGAAAGCAATAGAATTGCAAGAGGAAAACAAAAGCAAAAATTTTAGTGCATTATAAAGACAAATATTAAAAACCTTAGGGACATCTGGGGGGCTTAATTGGTTGAGCATCTGCCTTCAGCACAGGTCACAGTCCTGGGGGCCTGGAATTGGGCTCCATGCTGGGCTCCCTGCTCAGCAGGGAGTCTGCTTCTCCCTCCCCCTCTGCCCTTCCCACTCTCCCTCCCCCTGCTCATGCTCTCTCTCAAATAAATAAAATCTTAAAAAAAAAAAAAAACTTTAAAAAGCTTCCTCATGTTCTTTCTTTCTCTTTCCCTAACCTCTAAGTAGATAGAAATAAAAAAACAAAGCACAATTTTTGTTTCTATGCAATTGTGAGAAATGTAATAAAAAAATCTCAAACACTAACTAGAAACAAAAACAACATATTAAATGAATCTTATACATGCTATTTTTTCCAGTGCAACCTTGATATTATTAAAGATTACCCTGATAGAAGCTTTAACTTCTCAAATTAATAAATAGTTTGATAATATATCTTCATATTTCATCTTAGAATTCCTTAATCTAATAACTGTTCGCGGAATGCCTGGGTGGCTCAGCAGTTGAGTGTCTGCCTTTGGCTCAGGTTGCGATCCTATAGTCCTGGGACTGACTCCCACATCAGGCTCCTTGCAGGGAGCCTGCTTCTCCCTCTGCCTATGTCTCTGCCTCTCTGTGTCTCTCATGAATAAATAAATAAAAACTTTGAAATAAATAAATAAAAACTGTTTGCATTTTCATTGCTCTCACAATAAAGTCTTGAGCTACACTGCCCTTATGGCTAAATGTGGCTTACCACCAGTTATCTTACTTCTGGTCTCTCTTGTCCTCACGTTCCAAATCCCAGACATCCTGAACTACTCACAGTTCTCTGAATATAATTTGCTCCTTTCAAGCTTCTGTTTTCCTTTATCAAAAATGCTCTTCTATTACCCAAAAAAACACATATTTCAAGCCTTGCTTCAAACACCAACTTCCTTTGAAAGTGTCCTGCATGTATGCTACTAGCAGGCTACACATTTGTCTATTTAGTTCCTATCACAAACTGCACTATCATACAGCTATCTAATTACTTGAATGTATTCTCCAAAAGTTTATAAACTCCTCTAAAGTAGATATCTGAACTTTTATTATTATGTTTATATTTCAAGTCTTGAGGACACAGAACTTATGGATGGCATGCATACTAAAAAATATTACTCTGAATAAAGTCCTATGTATCTAGAATTCATTAAAAATCATAATTCCTTTTTTAAACCAAAAAGGGTTCTGATAAGAATCATTCAGTATCATAACAAATAATTTAAAAAACTTACAAACCAAAAGGCATAAATGTATTCACATACATAAGCTGAATGAAAAATTGTACTAATTTCCCATAATAATACTTTATCTTTTTTCAAATTATAACCACAAAAGCACAAAAATAACATCGCAGTTTATGGTAAATATCTCACCTTGTTTTAGATCAGCATTTCTTGTAACTTCTGACAGATAGCAGGTTGGTAAAGGATAGGATGAAAACATTGGCCAAGGATATGGATCATCACCCTAAAAAAGAAGACAAATGAGTTTAGGAAGTAAGATAAAATACTGAATTTTAAGGCTTTCTGAAATACTAATTTAAACTGGCTTTCAGGGACCCCTGGGTGGTGCAGTGGTTGAGCGTATGCCTTCAGCTCAACGCATGATCCCGGGGTCTGGGGATCCAGTTCCACATTGGGTTCTCTGTGAGAAGCCTCTGCCTATGTCTCTGCGCCTCTCTCTGTGTCTCTCATGAATAGATAAATATTAAAAATCCTTTAAAAATTAAAAAAAATAAACTGGCTTTCATTTCATAGATACTAGAGTTGTAGCCTAACTAAAAGCTATTTGACAATTACAATTCAGTTCTCCAAAGGATAATAACCAAAATGAAATGTAATAGAAATGACATTGCACAAGCCCTGAAGACAAATATATGGTAACTTGTTGTAGTAACTAAGACTGATAATGATGGCCTTACTATCTTTTTCCATGAAAGGAAAATTATAGCTTCAAAAGAACCTGTATTTCCTATATCGAAATAGAAAACAAATTAAAAAAACCAAACTGTTTATCTTGCAGTGTCAATCATTTCTATCTCATCTTTCCCAGACTGATAGAGCAAAAATGTACTTAATAAAAAAAAATTCCTTCAAGAGAAAGCCAAAGTCTACAAATACTGATGGAAGGAGAAATACTCAATATTGTTAATTAAACGCAAAAAAATATGTTCATCTAATAAAAATTGGGTATCACAAAAGACAAAGACATCCAAAATAAACAACACAGCAAAAAAAAAGGCAACTTTTTAGTGAAACAATAGCCTACTCTGCAATACAAACTAGCACTCAGGAGCCCTCTGTCAGGAAGAATACTATTTTCATTGGAAAAGTGTTTCTTTGTATCCTATGGCTTTTCTAGTAACCAAGATTCTTCTTTACCCCACTTACCTTTTCTAGTACCCTTGGAGGCAAAATTCGTTCCATGGGCCCACCAATAAAATTTATTCTAACAAGAACGTGATTTCTTTCTACTGATAAGCCATCAATTATGAAATGCCTGAAAAACAGACATATCAATTTTGTCATCTAAATTGAATATGAATATAAATCTTAACTTAGATTCAGTACAGTATAAGAAAAAAGAAAATTTTCTATAGAAAAATCAGGAAAATGATTAACAATGTATTACTTAAAAGTGCTAAATTCATTTTATCTTACAGCTTTCTTTGTCAGAAAACAAAGGACTGATAGAGATGTAACTAATATGAGATAAATATTAATAAAATAATATTTTGTCAAATATTACTGCATTTAAAGAAATGGAATTAAGACCTACATTATTTCCACAATGACTTTTTCACATTTTTAGTAAAGGTTCCCTCAGATTCTAGGCCTAGTACCCTAAATTCAAAATCTAAATGTTGCTTTTGAAGTAGATTCTATACTTCCTGCAGCTGTTAATACCATCCTTCTATATCAAATCAAGAGAATCCAGTAATATGCCTGGTCTTCTATTTTTTCCAAACCAGCTAGAATGGAAATATATATATATATATACAAAATATATATATAGATTTATACATATAAATAATATTTATATATTTCTATATTAAATATATAAAAATATTTATATATTATATATTTATATATTTATAATATATATACATATATTTTGTTATTTAATTACAGACATGAAAATAATACCAGTTTTTGAATGTGTATTCAATGAATGTCAGCCAAATTGAGGCAATGACAAGTATAACAGAAAAAAAAATCAAGATATTACCATAACTTCATTTCATAATAATCAGAATTTATGAATATGAACTGACATAATTAAGAGAATGAAGTAAAGATAAAGAGTAACTCTACAAGGGACATGAAATCAAACATTTTGTTTAATAAGTCATCTTACACATGCAGCCTGAATTTGAAGGTGATACAACTTCATGGAACCATCAATAAAATCAGATCTTTAAGAAAAAGCTCAATTAAACAAAAACTTAGAAAGTAGTACTGTTCAAGCCCTCCCCATGACCATTTATCATAAAATTTCTAATGGTGACATTTATGTTAATTGCTTTTTACTTTGTTATTTAAATCTGGGGAAAAACATGAAAGTAAATGCACAAAATTACTGTCTTAACAGAGCATCTGTAAAAAAAGACTATTGTTACTAATATTGTGTCTTAATAGTTTTTTGTTTGTTGGTTTTACCTGTGGCTTTCAGAGGTTTCTAAGATATTTTCTTCTTGAGCATTTAGTAACGTTTCAGATACTTGATACTGAGCCTCTAGCAGGAGAAGAGTGTCTAGATCACAGCACACCACACTTAATAACCTATATAAAAAGAGACAATAAAAGCAGATTTTATAAAATATATCCTAAAAGTTTAAGAAACTTTCTTGGTGTCTCAAAAGAATACCTCCACATGGGAATACAAATTTTATGAAAAAGATCACAGTTTCTTCAAACACATTTGTAATCTTTTTGATTAGTTATAGACTTCAAAAGTTCTTCTCATTGGAACATTATTTAAAGATCATGGGCATTTTCTAATCTAGTTTTTTAATTATCTAAATGTAGGAATAGTAAATTCTCAACTACTAATTTAGAAATTAGAGAACATTAGCAAATTCATAAAAACTGCAAACTGCCACCACTTGTATCAGCAATTAATTACATAAGGAATGACAGACTAATTTTTCTACCCATCCAGGAAATGTTCATTAGGTAAAATGTCAATGGCTAACTTTATAATTGCCAGATAAAGCTGAGAACACCCAAACACACTGATCTATCTTTAAACATGCATGATTTCCACTTGTCTCTCAACATTGATAAAAGAGAGACAAGTGGAAACCATGCGGCTCCTGCTGCGATGCAAAAGCATGTACACTGCACAATCTATGAAATATTCTTGCCAAGAAAATTAAACCTGAAACTAGCCAGCAAGTTATTACACATTACACTATCAGCTTAGGAAATACAAAAATCAGAGAAATATGATGAAAGATGACCACAAGGAGGAAAACAGTAACCACGCCCAGAATTTGGAAAATCCCAAACATTGTTATATATTATTTTTTGAGGGAAAGAATATGAAAAAGGGATAAGGTAACTTATAAATTAAAAGCAAAATATCAATCAGATGTGAAGATTCTGTTCTGATTGTGATTTAAGCAAAACCTATTAAGTGCATTTTTTAGTCACATAGGAAAATGTTTATGGGAGCAGGGGAGAGAGATAAAACAAGACTGGAAAATACTAATAACTGATAAAAGTAAGACAGGTACATAGAACTTCCATTATATTATTGCTCATTCTACTTCTCATATGTTTAAAAATTCTATGATAAAAAAGTATATTAAAAAGATAATATGAAGACAACATCAATTAGGTGGCTATGGTAGATTGAGTGGTTAGGGACAGTTTCTGTGAAAGGTGGCATTTGAGGAAACAGAAGATTCAAGAAGCAACCAGCCTTCTAATCACGCACTTCCTGATTTATCTTAGAGTTATATTCAAAGATGAGCACAAAGTCATATTTATAAGAAAACTTATTGCAGAGTGGTCATAAGAGCAAATAAAAAATTTTAAGAGTCCAGTCATAGAACGGAGTTCAAATGTTTGAAGAGGATTTTATAGTGGTATACTACGCAGATATTCAACATAGCAACTACATATGTTTAGATAAAGAATTATCTCCAAGTTATGTTAAGTGAAAACAGAGCAGCACAAAGCACTGTATATAGCAGTATCATTTGAATAAAAATGGAAAACCACTTGAATATATTCATAAATACATACTTGTTTTTTTGTTTTGTTTGTTTTTAAAACATTTTATTTAATTATTTTGGGAGAGAGAGAGTGCACTCCGTGGGGTAAGGGACAGAGGGAGAGGGAGAAAAAGAGCATCTTAACCATGGAGCCCAGCATGGCCCTCGATCCCATGACCCTGAGTTCATGACCTGAGCCAAAATCAAAAGTCAGATGCTTAACCAAGTGTGCCACCCAGGCATACTAAATATGTATTTGTTTTTACATAGAATCTCTACAAGGACAAAACAACTGGTAAGAACTGTTAGCTTTGGGGGTGAGGAGGAACATACTTCTGAGTATCTTTTATAGTTTTTGAACTTGGTGCAATTGCATGTTTTACCTATTCAGTGGCATCCATAAAGAGAAAAAATGTTTGACAGATGCCTTTAAGAGTCAAAAATAGTGAGAGGAGTGAAGATCATGGAGTAGTAGGAAGCCCTTATGCTTGCCTCATCCCTTGACGACAGCTAGATAATTGTCAAATCATTCTGAATACCCAGGAGATCAATCTGAGGACTGGGAGAACAAACTGCATAACCAGAGGGAGAAAAGAGGCCACATCATGGAAGGTAAGACGTATGGTGATGTGATTCAGGGAAGAAAAGAATCTTGGGTGCTGCAGAGAGGAGGAAGCCCTGATCATGGAGAGATGAGAAAGAGAGAGAGAGAGAAAAAGAGAAAGCAGAACACGGGACTGCACAAGAAAGACACTTTCTCAAAAACACTGAGAAAATAAGAGGAGCTGATTATCATAAGTTTTATAAACAGTAGAGCTGAAAGTCTGAAGTTTTAGAAGTCCATACCACTCCCAGGGTAAGCCTGGTGGGCACAGCGTGCTCCTGTAGAGAAAAAGCGCAGAGGCCCTGGAGCTGACTGCATGCTCTGAGGATCCCCTGGATCATGCTGGGTGAGTTCCCCTTCTTGGAGTGCATTTGAGAGAGGCAGCACTGCCTCTCAAGGGACAAAAGAGCTGTGGGTGCCATTGAGCTGCCCCATTCATTAGCTTATGAGCAGAGATGACTACTGAGGGCAGCTAACCTGGATACTGGCTTTTTGCTACACTTTATCATAAACTCCAAACCCCTGCACGGTCCTACAACTGCTTTTCTGGAACAAACTAGTACTAGCCAGAGCTTGGTGAGACCTTCCCCCAAAGGATCTGCACCAGGTTCCTAAAATTTGTAGTTTTGAAACCCAGCTGCAAGTCTAAGATAAAACAAAGGAGCACTAGGCCACCAGGTAGGCAGAAGCCTTAGACACAGACAGGGTGAAGGCAGGGATTTCACGGAAGTCAGAGATACAAGAGAGGAAACTGTTTGCTCTTCTGTGAAGACCTCTTGAACTGTGTAGGTGTGAACTCCCCTGTCCAGAAACGAGAGCAGGCTGGCATCATTTTTCACCACTCGCATCAGCACAGACCTTCAGGGAGGGAGAGACTGCATACAGTGGAGGCTGGAGCAGCTTACACCACACCCTGCCCCTCTGTGCTCTCCACCTGTCTTTTTAATAGGGCAAATATAATTGAGAGAGCAGCAGCAGGTCCCTCCCCCAGAAGACCAGCTGCATGCTCTAGGTCTACTCATCAGAGTGCTACAAAGCTTCAGCTCTAGTGGAAATAGGCCCAGGAACAGGCTTTCCTAACACATAAAAGACAGAGACCTAGACGAAATGCCAAGATGGAGGAATTCATCCTAAAAGAGAAAACAAGAAGAGGTCACAGGCAGGGAGGCAATCGAAATAGATATAAGTAATATGTCTTAACCAGAATTTAAAACAAAATCATAAGTATAACTAGCTGGCCTTGAGAAAAGCATAGAAGAAACCAGAGAAACCCTTAGCACAAAGATAAATGACCCAAATACTAGTCAGTCAGAAATAAAAAATGCTATAACCAAGATGCAAAACAGATGGGATTTGTGATGACCACAAGGACAGACGAAGAAGAATGAATAAGTGATTAAAAAAATAGAATTATGTAAAATAATAAACCTGAAGAGGGAAAGAAAAATTTGGATCACAAATTCATATTTAGGAAACTTAATGACTCCATAAAATATAATAGCATTCGTATTATAAGAGTCCCAGAAGAATAAGAGAGAGGAAAGGGGCCGGAAGTTTATCTGAGCGAATCATAGCTGAAAACTTCCTAATCTGAGGAAAGAAAGAGACATCCAAATCAAGAACGCACAGAGAACTCCCATCAAAATAAACAGAAGCCTGCCAACACCAAGACATATCTTAGTAAAATTTGCAAAATACAGAGATAAGAAAAGAATACTGAAAGTTGCAAGGGGAAAGAAATCCCCTAACCTACAAGGGAAGACAAATCAGGTTAGCAGCAGATCTATCCACAGAAACTTGGCAGACCAAAAGAGAGTAGCATGATATATTCAACATGCTAAATGGGAAAAATCTGCAGCAAAGAATACTTTATCCAGCAAGGATGCCATTCAGAATAGAAGGAGAAATAAAGAGTTTCCCAGACAAACAAAAACTAATGGAAACTTCATAAACACTAAACCAGCCATGCAAGAAATATTAAAGCAGACTCTTTGAGAGGGAAAGAAAAACCAAGAGCAACAAAGACCAGAAAGAAACAGGCAGAATCTCCAGAAACAACTACTTCACGGGTAATTACAATGTCACTAAATGCATATCTATGAATAATCACTCTGAATGTAAATGTAATAAATGCTCCAATCAAAAGACACAGGGTATCAGAATGGATAAAAACAAACAAAAAAACCAAGACCCATCTGTATACTGCCTCCAAGAGACTCCTTTTAGAGCTAATGACACCTCCAGATTGAAAGTGAGAGGATAGAAATCCATTTACCATGCTAATGGACATCAAAAGAGATAATAGCCATACTTAATATAGACAAAGTCACTTTTTAAACCAAGGACTGTAACAAGAGATGAAGACAGGCACTATATCATAATAAAGGGGTCTGTCAACTAAGAATATCTAACAATTATAAATATTTGTGCCCCCCAACTTGGGAGCACCCAAACATATACATCAATTAATAACATAAAGAAACTCACTGATAACAATACAATAATAGTAGAGAACTTTAACACCCCACTTACAGCAATGGATAGATAATTTAAGTAGAAAATCAACAAGGGAACAATGGCTTTGAATGACTCACTAGACCAGATGGACTTAACAGACCTATGCAGAACTTTTCATCCTAGAGCAGCATAATACACATTCTTTTCCAGTGCACATGGAACATCCTTCATTATAGATCACATTCTGGGTCACAAATCAGGCCTTCACAAGTATAAAAGGACTAAGATTACACCATGCATCTTTTCTGACCGCAATTCTATAAAACCTGAAGTCAACCACAGGAAAAAATTTGGAAAGACCAAAAACACGTGAAGGTTAAAGAACATCCTACTAAAGAATGAATGGATTAACCAGGAAATTAAAGAAGAAATTAAAAATACATGAAAGCAAATGAAAATGAAAACATGACAGTCCAGAACTTTTGGGATGCAGCAAAGGTGGTCATAAGAGAGAAGTACATAGCAATATAGGTATCACCTCTCTAAAATAAATAAATCTTTAAAAAAAAGAAAGAAAGAAAAGAATTCATCTCTCTTCTTCTCAAACTGTTCCAAAAAGTAGAAATGGAAGGAAAACTTCCAAACTCATTCTATGAGGACAGCATTACCCTGATTCTAAAATCAGACAAAGACCCCACTAAAAAGGACAATTATAAGCCAATATTCCTGATGAACATGGGTGCAAAAATTCTCAACAAGATATGAGAAAATTGAATCTAACAGTACATTAAAAGGACTATTCACCACAATCAAGAGGTATTTATTCTTGAACTGTAGGCTGATTCAATATTCACAAATCAGTGTGATACACCACATTAATAAAAGGTAAGAACTACATGATATACTCAAAGGATGCAGAAAAAGCATCTGACATAATACATAATCTATTCTTGATAAAAATCCTCACAAAACAGGTTTAGAGGGAACATACTTCAACATCATAAAGCCTATTTATGAAACACCCACAGCTAATATCATCCTCTATGGGGAAAAATGGAGAGCTTTTCCTCTGCCGTCAGGACAAGATAAGGATGTCCACTCTTACCACTGTTATTTAACATAGAATTGGAAGTCCTAACTTCAACAATCACATAAGAAAAGGAATATACAAAGGAATATTACTCAACTATCTAAAAGAATGAAATCTTGTCATTTGCAACACTGTGGATGGAGCTAGAGTGCATTATGTGCTAAGCAAAGTAAGTCAGAGAAAGATAAATACTGTATGATATCATTCATATGTAGAATTTAAGAAACAAAACAGATGAACACAGGGTAAGGGGGGAAAAAAGATGGAAGCAAATCACAGCCTCTTAAACTATAGAGAACAAACTGACAGTTGATGGAGGGGAGGTGGGCAGGGGATGGCCTAAATGGATTATGGACATTAAGGAGCACACTTATTATGTTGAGAACTGGGTGTTATCTTAAGTGATGAATTAAATTCTACTCCCGAAACCAACATTGTACTACATATGTTAACTAACTAGATTTTAAATTAAAATTTGGATTAAAGAAGAATCAAATATGGTAATTCAATGTCACTCCCTAGGAATCTGGCAAAATAACTAAATATATATGAAACTAAGGGAAAAATCTGTCATCAATTTAGAGAAATGGTCCATACTTAGTTTATAAATCTAAAAACAATTTCTGCTAGATAAAATACAATAAAACCAAAAGACTCAGAGTTCTTTGAGGATTACAGTGTTAATTTGGCATTTCCCCTTTCTTATCCTAGAAATAACTTCATGGATTGAGGGGAAAAGAAAATAGCATAACATAAAAATTTTTAGCCATAAAATAAGTTGAAGGCAGTCAAGTGTAGCAAAAATAGAACACTGATAGGGGAGGGGTAGAAATTGAGAAAAAAATGTCATGGCTGCCCATGACAATAAAACACAACAAAATACCACCACCACCACCACCACCACCTCCCCAAAGAATAAACTCCTAAGTAAAAACAACAAATTTCTCAAAATTGAGACATAGAATGTAGAGGAAAAACTTTATGGTCTGTTTGCAACAGTGGAAAAAGGCAGCAGAAGTATCCCTGGTCCTACTATGTTTCTTAGTAGGAAGAGGAAATGTGGAACAAGGAGTCAGACAGACAATAATTCATTATTGGTTATAGAGATAATTTTTAATAACAAAACTGACTACCTCCATAGTCAGATGGGTGGGACAGCACAAAAAAGGGTCACACACACACACAACTCAGGCCTATAGAAAAATTCCAGCTAACGGGAAACATGATCCTGTTTTCTCTTCAACAAGAGCCTCCTACAAACAGCTGATAATGAAGAGATTAACATCTCTTCAAATACCATGGGATATGTACAAAGGTGCTCCAAGAAAAAGGAGGAAAATAACAGGATGAACAGATGCTAAATACAAATACACACACAAAGAGTTGCCATTAAACACTTGAAAACTATGACCAAATAATTTTCCATGAATTAAGTTGTATCAATGTATCAAAATACATTGTACTACTTATAGAATGTTATGTCAAAAATATTTAATAAAAGCAATGGTCTCCAATAAGCTCTTCACAAAGTAGAGCTGTACAAGCTCAGGGGAAAAAAAAGGAGAAAAAGAAAACAATTTAAAACATCAACTGGCAAAGCTAAGGAAAAAAAAAGAATAAAACTGTTATAAAAATTAAAGCACAGGGATCCCTGGGTGGCGCAGCAGTTTGGCGCCTGCCTTTGGCCCAGGGCGCAATCCTGGAGACCCGGGATCGAATCCCACATCGGGCTCCCGGTGCATGGAGCCTGCTTCTCCCTCTGCCTATGTCTCTGCCTCTCTCTCTCTCTCTCTGTGTGACTATCATAAATAAATAAAAACTTAAAAAAAAAGAACACATTACAAAGCTGCAGTAATCTTTAAAGTGTAGTAATGATATGTGAATAAAAAAAAAAAAAGAAAGAAAATCCAGACATAGACTCAGTTACCTAGAGGGATTTTTAATTACATCAAGAACTGACAAAATATCCTGAATATATGGAGCCAATGAAGAAAGATGTCAAGGATGACTTTATATAGATATTTTGTTAGAAAAATAGGAAGGATCAACTAAGTAAAAAGGCTTTACGTTATGAAGGTATAGGGAGACCTAGTGGTCTTTCTGCTTTCTCTAGGCTACTTATCAGTGAACAGGAGGTGAAACTGACCCTAAGTGTCCTCTGGTTTATGCTCAAAAGAAGGAGTCTATAGGATCTAGAGTACAATGAGATGGTCCAAGGTGAACTGGAGCAACTCTGAAAGCAAATATATGCCAGACTGGATTCTCCTCATTAGAGAATGAGTAAACAGAAACTTTAACAAATCATGTACGACTTTTAAGATCCTACAAGTAATAGGAATGATGTAAAGCTTAGCAAATTTGGTCCTGCAATAAATTAAAAAACAGCAGACTGTGACCAAGTACAGTTCATTCCAGGAAGAATAGTTTAATATTAAAACATCTCCTGATGTAATTCATAACATCAGTATGTAATAGAAAAGAACCATATAATCATCAGATCAGATGCTTAAAAGCTACTTAAGATTCAACATCCACTCTCTATCCCCTGCCCTCAAAGAAATTCTAAGTAAATTAAAGAAAGGTTACTTCTTTAATTTGATTTTAAAAACAAATTTATCTCCATGCAAGAGCTAAAAGCATAAACAGGAAATACATTCCCACTAAGGTCATGAGGAAGGCAAAATTGCCTATTATTTTTTAACATTTTCTAGAAGTTTAAGCCGAATGTAAAAAAAAAAAAAAAAGTTGAAAAAAAAAGCCATTATGAAAAGAGGTAATAATGTTCCTTTAGAAGATGATAAGGCTGTTTATTTGGAAACCACTCTTCCATGACACAAAATTCAATTTACTTAATTCTAAGAAATATTGGTTGAATACCTACTAAGTGCCAACCACTGTTTAAGCACCCAGGATACATCACTGAACACAACTGCATGAAAATCCCAGGCCTCATGGAATGCAAAATACTAAAGGGAAAGACAATATAAAAAGTTAACAAAACACAGTATGGATACAACTAAAGCAGGAAAGAAAGTGAATAGAGAGTTTTAAGAAGGAGGTGATAGGGATGGATAACTAAACGCAATTTTAAATAAGGTGGTTATGGAAGACCTCACCAAGAAGGTGACAAACACTTCATGAAGACCTGTTAGAAATGAGGAAGCAAGCCATGGAGCCATCAGAAGGAAAAGTGTTTCAGGCAGAACAGCTTGAACAAAGAACCTAAGGTGAGAGCGTGTCTGGCATGTTTGAAAAGTGAGGTGCCCAGTAAAAGTGAAGAGGAATAAACAAGGGAGAAGTATTAGGAGATGAGGTCAAAGTAATATGAGGGGTCCAGATCACACAGGACTCTCTAAGGCCATTGCAATAACTCCAGATTTTTCTTTGACGACATGAGAAACCACTGGAGTATGGTTTTATCCTGATGAGAGAAACCTTGTGAGTATAGAATCGACGTGATCTGATTTGTGTTTTAATGGGATAACTCTGGTGGCTATATATAAAACAGACTGAAATTAGACAGGGACTGAAAAAGATACACCAGTTTTAAAAAGCTATAGCCATAATTTAGATAAGATAGTGGCTTAAAACAGGGTTTTGTTTGTAAAGAATCTATTGATCAGAAAAATGGCTCTGTAATAAACAGACTCTAGGATCCCCAAGATGCCCACCCTCCTGGCACTCATGCCTTCCTGTGATTCCCTTAAGTATAAGCAGGACCTCACTTGCCTCTAATCAGAGAATGTTAAAGGTGAGGAAAGAGATAGGATTATATGATTAAGTTACATAAGATTATGTGTCCTGCTTGAAGTCTCTCTTCTCTGCTGGCTCTGAAGGAACAAAGCAGTCATTTGGGGGAAGACACATAGCAAGGAACTGCAGATGGCCTCTAGGAGTTGGGGATAACCTTCAGCTGACAATCTACAGAGGCCTCTAGCCTATAGATAGCAAGTAAATAAGACCCTCATTCCTAAGATCATGAGGAACTACATTCCACCAACAGTTTGTGTAAGTTTGAAAAAGTTTGTGTAAGTTTGAAAGTTACCTAACTGAACTTCACATGAGACCACTGCCCCAGGTGGCATCTTGATGTAGCCTTGTGACACTGTGGACAAAGGACCCAGCTAAGGTGTACCAAGACAGGAACTGGCATAATAGATAAGTGTTGTTTCAAGCCACATGGTTTGTGGTAATACCTTATAGACAAATAGAAAAAAGCTCCAACATTTATATCTAAGAAACTATAAGTATGTATCATTTGGTTGATATGGAGAAAACAACTAGAAACAAGAGGAAAAAAGCATGTGTATGTAAATATATATGAGATACATGTATATGAGAATTATGTAACCAGTAACAAAATACAAAAAATAATTTACATATAACATACCAGTAATAACCATTTAAAACATTACCATGGAAAATGAAATTGTGTTCACAATAGCAAAAATAATAACATAGAAGATAACAATGAGAAATGCATAGGCCTATATGTAGAGTGCTAAAACATATCACTATAGGATGTAAAAAATTTTACTAGACATAGTGCCTATCTAGATTAGAATATTAAATATTATATAGTATAGGGATCCCTGGGTGGCACAGTGGTTTGGCGCCTGCCTTTGGCCCAGGGCGCGATTCTGGAGACCCCGGATCGAGTCCCGCGTCGGGCTCCCGGTACATGGAGCCTGCTTCTCCCTCTGCCTATGTCTCTGCCTCTTTCTCTCTCTGTGTGTGACTATCATAAAATAAATAAAAATTTAAAAAAATTTAAATATTATATAGTATATAAATATTATGAAGTATATTTGATTCAGTTAGGAAGTTAGTTTAAATGTACATTATGTAATAATTTAAGGTTTAAGCTTCTTATAAGAGTTCAACAAAATGCATCCACTAATAATCTAAAAGGAATGTTTTAAAAGAGAGTAATATAAATGAATGAATAATTTGTATATACACATTAAATGTTTATCAGATGCTTTTTCATGTTCTAAATTTGGGAGAAGTATAACATATTTAGTCTCACAAAAATTCTATGAGGAATTTCTGTCTCTATTTCACATATGAGGAAATAGAAGCATAGAGAGGTCAAAACTCTAAGTCTAATATTACTCTGGCAATGTGATTCCAGAGCCCATGTTCTTAACCACAGATTGATACTGCCACATACTATAATACATACTGAGGACCATAATATTAAGCTACAAATATTAAATTCACAAAAGATATAGAAGGCCTCATTGGAAAAAAAAAACCATTTAATGAGAGTAAAGAACACTTAAATAGAGATACATATCATGTTTACAAATTGGAAAACTCAGTATTATAGAGATGTCAATGAACTCACTATTGATCTAAAGAGTCACTCCAATAATAATTAAAATCCCAGTGGGCTGGTTTGTGTAACAGACTGACTGTAAAATTTATATGGAGGGGTGCGTAGGTGACTCAGTTGGTTAAGTGTTCAACTCTTGGCTTTGACTCAGGTCATGATCTCAGGGTTGTGAGATCGAGCCCTGTACTGGGCTCTGGGCTCTGGGCTCAGTGGAGAGTCTGCTTGAGATTCTTTCACTATCCCTCTGCCCCTCTCCCTGCTCTCTCTCTTTAAAATAAATAAAATCTTTTTTAAAAAATTATATGTAAAGGAAAAAAGTAAAAGTAGCCAAGATATTTTTTGAAAAAAAAAGTAGAAAGAATTGTTCTATCAGTTGTAATTTATTACAAAGCTATACTAATTAAAACAATGTGATACTTGTATAGTATGAAAAAGATCCAATTGAACACATTAGGAAATTCAGAAACAGACTTCTGCATATTCAGATACCTGTTTTGCAACACAATGAAAAATTATGCATATATGTATGTATGCAAATAAATATGTAGCTGACATTTCACATGTAATAGAGTTGTTTATAATAGCCCAAAGTAGAAAACTGGAAATAACCCAAATGTCCACCAACAGCATAATATATAAACAAAACACAATATATTCATACAATGGATTATGCAGCAATGAAAATAAATTAACTGAAATACATGCAACATTAATCTTAGAAATAATGCTACACAGAAAAGGTCAGGCATGATAGAATATACGGTCTATGCTACCATTAATATAAAGCTCCAAAAGCAGCAAAATTAAAATACATTGTTTAGGAATACATGCCTATGTAGAAAAAATATAAAGTAAACCAAAGAAGTAAATTTAGCCATGAAAGTCAGAATAGTGGTTACCATAAGGGGGAATGAAGGGACTCATGATCAAACAAAATCAAATAAAAAGAGAACTAATAAGTTCTCTTAATATGTTTACTCAATGGGGATTATGTGGACATTTATTTTACAACAATTTGTTAAGTTATAGGTTTATATTTTATGTAATATTTATATTTTTAATATTTCAGAAAAAAACAACTATTATCTACGGATGCAATGGAAAAAACCAGTCATTACATCCATAAGTATAAACATGTATGCAACAAATAAATCTAGAACATTTATAAAAAATGCATGCTCTAATAATTATGCAAAAAGATTCTTGTAAGACTCAATAACAAATAATACTATTTGCTACTCAATTATGTAATCATCTAATAAACAGATCTTAATGGCTCATTAATTATACCAGCATATTTATATAAGCTAGCAGTCAGACTAAACATGGAAGGAAAAGCCTAATTTTTTTTAGCCCAAAGATAATATTAAAGCCAAGTTTACAGAGTAAATAGAAGTGTGCAGATTATTATTTTATAGCCATTGATCTAGAAAAATGACCAGAAAAACATATCTCAAAATGTAAATATGAGTATGTATATAACCAATTGTCCATTTTTTATGAACAGACAAAAAGTATTAAAAATAATTTAGTTAGTTTATATTAAAATATCAACAGCAAGTTACACAGGCAAAAATTTCAGAATAGTATGTGTATTTAATACATGTCTTCACGCTGAGCAGAGGCTCATGGCTCCACCCAGACCCAGGCCTTGACCCCACCACCCTGAGATCATGACCTGAGCTGAAACCAAGAGTCAGACACTTAACCAACTAAGCCACCGAGGCGCCCCAACCCTAAGAAACTCTTAAAGACAGAGAACAAACCGAGGGGTGATGGAAGGAGGTGGGCGGGGGATGGGCTAGACAGGAGATGAGCGTTAAGGAGGGCACTTGTGTGATGAGCACTGGGTGTTGTATTTAAGTGATGAGTCACTGAATTCTACTCCTGAAACCAATATTGCACTGTATGTTAACTAAACAGAATTTACTTAAAAATTAGAAAAAAACAAAAAGCCATTAAAAAAAAACAACAAATTGAGAGGTTTGCCACCTCCGTGAAGTTTAAGTCGCTTAAGTTGTTGTAGCCTAGAATGTTAAGACATCACATGCAATGTGCACAGTGCATTACTGAATCTTCTGTTTATTAAGAAGAAAGTAACATAATGCATAATTTTAGCCTCTCTGAATTCTGGAAGCAGTATCTGCCACATTTGGGTGTGCTGCTCGGAACTACCTATCAAGTAACCCTTAACCCTCAACTTTATGTGACCCAAAGGCTGGAATAAGCTCTGAAACCTAGGCAGGCTCCAAGTCAGGAAAATCTATCACTTGAGCCCTTAGTCCAGCAATTCAATGTTGATGAAAGTCTCAGTAATGGCTGATAAGAGCATTACAAGATTTACACAAGATCTCCTATGATTTTGAGAATCCATGTTCTCTTTGTTAAATATTCTTGTTTAAGGAACATAATCTCCAACACTGGTCATCACGGCCACTTGGTTCGGAAGCCCATCTGAGCAAGCACTAGGGTAGCTAAGGAAAGAGACTGACCCATCAACAAAAGGAATTATTTTACCTCCTTTATAGAAGGAGAGAGTCCCCTTCAAGGGCTTTGATATGAGTCAAAAATATTATCTCAGTCTGGATATATTATCAGAGGAGCATCTATATACCTCTTCTACCAATCTTCTTAAACCAATCTTCCAATCTTTTTTTACTCTGAGCCCCTGACCATCCAGGATAGCCATTAGGCATGTTCTATAAGTTTATATCAATATCTGAAGTCGTATCTCTGTCCAGACTAAATAAATAGGTAGACATGCTACTTCAAAATTTTCCCTCTGAAAAGCTATAAAGCTATAGTAGCCCAATTCTAGCAGGTAGCATATCATGCAGCACCAGATTTAGTTTTTTCTTACTCCCTTGTCACCTACTTAGAGAAAGCTTCCCAGGAGCCATAAGTAGAGTCATGAATGTGTGAGCCACATGTTCATACAACTTACTTATGTTCTCAGAGCCAGTTTGATCCTTTATAAATACCACTTGCATCTGGAGGTAGAGTTATATGCATATAAAACTTTGTTTTGGAAAATCATATACCCAATACCTAAAAAACACCATATTCAGAGTATCTTGTAAGATAGCAAGATAAAGGTACATTTTAATACTAGTGAATATTGTGGACATTTGGTCAGTGCTTCTTTTGTTGTTAGTTTCTTGGTAAAAAGTGCTGTTTTATAGATTCCATGGCTTAATTTAGCACAATAGCCAAACTTACATAGGAAATATCCATGATCTAAACAACATGAATTCTCTCGTCAGGGACGATCTAGCTAGTTACCATAGACTGCCCAAGTTGCAATAGAGAAAGACCAACATGGGACTCAAAATATAGCACATGGTCTGGAGAGACCAATCAGCTACCTGGTGGCAGGCTAATTACATTAAATGACTTCTTAAACCTGATATGAAATTTGACATCCACGGTCACCATGAGTCTCTACCAAATCTAGATCTCACCAACTCTGTACATAGTGATGTCTTACTGAAGGTCACGGTACCCATAAACACCACTTCTGACCAAGAAACTAACAACACACAATATTCACTGATCTTATAATGTACTCTCACCTCCCTGAAGTGGCTTATCTTAGATAGCAGTGAAATGGCGTGCTGAAAACTCAGTATGGCCTCGTGAAGGACACAATACCTTGCAAAACTGATGTGCTATCCTACAATATACTCTGAACTACCAACCAATATATAGTGCTGTCTCTCTCAGAACTGTAATATGGGTCTAGGAGCTAAGGGGGAGAAGTAGAAATGATCATTTTTCTGTGGTTTTCTCACCCTCTCAACTCTATAGGATGCAGCATGAGGGTAGAGGACTATAGTTTTGAGATACTGTTCCAAAAAAAGAATACTTCTATACTTCTACCACAATATTCCTCTAACATTTTGAGGCTCCTCAAAACCCTAGACCAATAAGTAAAATAAAGTAACTTTGTATGCTAGAGGGATTCACCATGATCATAAACAGCCAAACACACAAACAAAACCCTACTACTGTGCAACTGAGACACAGGAAAGTCAAGTATAGTGTTCACAGAGCACTTTGTAGTACCTCCTAATACTGCCATAACTAGCCGTAAAAGTTAAGGAAAACGAATGCAGCTCAATATAGATAAGACCATTAAAGGCTCAAGAACCACTAGAAAGCTCAAGAACCCAAGGAAGCTCGGGGTTGTCCTACTAGATTAAAAAAAAAAAAAAAAAAACCCTAACCAGCTCAGTGTGGTTGGGTATCAAGGGAAAACAGAATGAGTTACAGAGGAAAGAAATTATAAATATGAACTAGAGCCTCATATCCACTTGTAGAGACAAGGACTATAGCAGCTAACCATATTTTCAACCTTGCTCTGGTTTAAGCAAATACTTGTGTATTAACCGATTTCCTTTTTCATTTCCTTCACCACCAATTTTACATAGGGTGTTGATTTGTAATTTAGTCTATAGGCTAAAGGATATGAATAAAAGTGACTGTAAATGAACTAACAGGGAATGAAAATCATCAAGAAATTTATGCTAACACTGAAGAGACTCCAGATCTCCCTGTTAGGGAAGAGAACCAGGTCACTTTTGTTTGTGGGAGGGAAATTATAATGTGCTACTGAAAGAACATTTATTGTTATCACTGTTGTTTGGAGCTTTAATGCTCTGAGGCTTAAATGACTCAAAATATTTTAAGTGGCCCACAGTAAGCTGTAAATATCTGACATTGTTATATTTTATAGGAACATCTTGAGATATATGACTGCTAGATATACAGGGAAAACTAAGCAAATGGAAAAAATAGGTCTTCTTAAATGCTAAGAAAAGTAAATTTGGGGAGGAAAGGAGTAATAGAATAGAAGAGAGATAATAGGAATAGGAAAGGAAAAATAGAATGGAATAATAGCTCTTGAATTGGCAGAGAGTAACAGTTAACCCTTTCAGGATGATACCCTTTCCTCTCAATTGCACTAATTACCCCTGACTCATGATTTCCAGAAAGTAAACCCCCAATGTTCTGCCAAAAAGAAAGAACCATCACCCAGCTGGATGGGGTAGGAATAGAAAGAATGTGAGGACATACCTGAACCTTTTAATTTCAACCCTATTATTGAAAGTCTTAGATTTTTACCTAGTCCTCTACTTCCATTTATATCCTCATTGGTAACTCTGGTTCCCAGTACTTCTAGAATGTTCTGATACATGACAAGTTGCTTCTGGGTCTCCCCTTGTCACCCTGGGTTTTAGCTTCTCTGGCCTACTCATTTACAACTATTCATTTGTTTTGTAACTCAAGTTATTTTATGGAATTTTCCATCCCTTATGAGTCTTGAAAAACTTCCACACCATCCTTTCTTACTAAGAAAGTGTCTCCATAAAAAAAAAAAAAAAAAAAAAAAAGAGTAAACCAAGAAACAGGAAATTGGATCCTAGGGTAAAAAGGGATACAGCTCAGAAGAGAAATAAAAAGCAGTTCCCTGAATGATGAAGAGAAATCCCAGAGGGCTAACACACAGAATCAAAAGATCCTGCAGTACAAAATGAAACAAAGGGATGTGATACGAGGAAAAGAGCTAATATATTACCTGATGTCTTTTAGCTTATTGTATGTTTCCCAAACGTGAATAGGACATGAATGTGAAAATCTTGAGACTATAAAAACATAATTAGAAAGAATGACTATAAGGCACCTTGACATTTATGTTGTAAAGCACTACAATGTTATAGGTCAGGTATTACATTCTCTGGAACCAGACTATTTGGGTTCAATACCAGCTATACTAATTACTAGCTGTGTCACCTTAAGCAAATGGCTTAACTTTTCTATAGCTCAGTTGAGTCATTTGTAAAAATGGGAGACAAGAGTACCTATACCACAGGGTTATTCTGAAATAGTTTAAATGTGAAACCAATATCAGTACCTAGGACATAATAAGAACTATATAAGTGCTAGGCTATACTGTGGCAGAGGCAGCAGTATATTTTTTAATGATAGTCTAGGCATACATTACTAGATATATAAAAAATGAAGGAAGCGTAAAATCATGCAATTATTAATTTCAAGAAAAATAAAGTACTAGGAAAAATAAAATATAGTCATAGAATACTACTCGGCCCATAAAGAAATAATATTTATATAGACATAAAAATATAACCTCTTAATGGTGAATCAGGTTTGTGATAAAACTATAGAGTAGGGAGAGACAGAAAGCAGAGGACATCTAAATCCTAAGCTTCTAAATCTCTAAAGACAAAATGAAATCTAAAGTTTAAAAAATCAAAACATAGTATAAACATGTTACTCAAAAATCCAGAAATGAATACCAAAAAAAAAAAAAAAAGAAGCAGCAGCAATTCAAGAAGTTGAAAGTGGTAGCATCTGAGGACTAGTACTTGGGAGTAGAGAAGGATGGGTAGAGGATGACTATTCATTCTTTTTTTTTTTTAAGATTTTATTTATTTATCCATGAGAATACACAGAGAGAAGAGAGAGACAGAGACACAGGCAGAGGGAGAAGCAAGCTCCATGCAGGGAGCCCGATATGGGACTTGATCCCGGGTCTCCAGGATCACACCCTGGACTGAAGGCGGCACTAAACCACAGAGCCACCTGGGCTGCCCAAAACTATACATTCTTAAATGCTTTTCCATACAATTTGGCTTTTTAGACTATATACCATTATTACTTTATTAACAATAAATAAAAAATAGTGTTTGGTAGATGTGACATAGACCATGAACTAATATCTTTTCTAGCTGCTCTGCCAAAAAAGATAAACATAGATTCTGTGCTAGAAGTAGAAAGTAATTTTAAGCCACACAGAATCTCGTCCTTTAAGCAGTCCTTTAGTTTTGCTCAAATAGATAAAACAAAAACAAATATATTTGTTTTCTAAGCTCTAAATTGTTTTTAAAAAGTTCTTTTTACCTTATTAATATTTATCTCTAATGTAATGAAACTCAATATGATCTAATTTTTGCCATACATAAAAATGTTTTGGATAAAGAAGTTAGGAAAAAAAGATTTAAATGCCAATTTGGCACCCCAAATGAGTTTATCTTGCTTGTGTATGTTGCTAAAAATATGCAATTCTAGAGTCTGTAATTAAAAATCAATTTGTAGTTTCATATATAGAAAACTTTCAGTATTGAATGATATAATTCTTTCTCCATGAAATACAGTTTTTATATTGAAATAATATAGGCATGAGCATAACATTCCTCTAACCTAAGGATGGTTAAGAATATCTTAAACTGCTAAGCCATGATGAGCAGGACCAAAAGTTTCCAGGGTATGTGACACTGAAAGCAAAGGCAATAAAAGCAAAATTAAACAAGTGGGAATATATTAAATTCAAAAACTTGCACAGCAAAGGAAATCATCAACAAAATGAGAAAACGACCTACAGAATAAGAGAAAATATATGCCAATCATATGTCATAAGGGGTTAATAGTATTCAAAATATTTGAAGAACTCATACAACTCAACACCAAAAAAAAAAAAAATCTAATTCAAAAAATGGGTAGGGGATCTGAATAGACATCTTTCTAAAGATGACATACAGATGACCAACAGTTACATAAAACGATGCTCAACATCCCAATTATCAGAGAAATGCAAATTAAATCCAGAATAATATCAACCTCACACTTATCAGAATGGCTGTGCTGTTGGTGGGAATGGTGACTGGTGCCATCTCTAGGGAAAACAGTATGGAGGTTCCTTAAAGAATTAAAAATAGAACTACCATATGATCCAGCAATTCCATTTCTGGATATTTACCTGAAAACAAAAACACGAATTTGGAAAGATTTATGCACCCCATGTTCATTGCAGCATTACGTACGATAGCCAACATAAGCAAACAACCTAAACGTACACCAATGGATGAATGGCTAAAGAAAATGTAGTATATATACAATGGAATACTGTTCGGCCACAAAAAAAAAAAAAAAAAAGAAATCTTGCCATTTGCAACAACATGGATGGACCTTGAAGGTAAGTAAAATAAGTCAGGCAGATAAAGAAATACTGTATGTTCTCACTAACATGTGGACTCCCAGAACAACCAAACTCATAAATACAGAGAATAGACTGGTAATTGCAAGAGGTGGGGGGTGGGGGGTGGAGACAATGTGTAAAGAGAGTAAAAAACATACTTCCAGTTATAAAATAAATCCATCATGGGGACATAATGTATAGTATGGTGACTACAGTTAATACTGTATTGCATATTTGCAAGTTGCTAAGAGAGTAAATCTTAAAAGTTCTCATCACAAGAAAAAGAATTCTGTAACTATATATGGTGGCAAATAGTAGATTCATGTGGTGACCATTTCACAATCTATACAAATACTGAATCATGTTGTAACCTGAAGTGGATATATATCCATTATATACCTCAATTAAGCCTCAACTTTGGAAAAAAAATAAATTAGAGAGGATATGAACCCCAAGGTACCTTAACCACTGTCTGTAAAAGACAATGTTCAAGGAAATAATTTGCATGCAAACTTTTTAATAAATGTATAGCTTTCTTAAACAAACTACAAAACCAACAGATTTAGCAAATAAATATTAACCAAATAACCAAAAAATACCTAGCAATCTGATGGACATGAAGGCAAAGAAAATGATATTCCCTCAGGAAGTTTAAGTTTTAGTCAGGGAGATAAATAAGTATTAAATTTGTGGGAATGGCCATAAAGGCAAAAGATATGCAGTAAAAGGACAAGATCAAAGTGTGTTATAATAAGTTATGGAGGAAGTAATTCATAAAGCAAGCCTTGTCTTGAAGGATGAGTCAAATTTTTATAAGATGACAAAAGTGAAAGCAATATTCAAGACCAAAAAAATAGATATAGAGGCAAAAATAAACACTGAATTTGAGGAGATAAGAAGTCTAACCTACTCAGTGTTAGTTCAGGCTGAGGCAAGGTGGAAAAGAGTGTATACAGGAAAGGTGTAGATATATTATGGAGCTTCCTGAAAGCCACATAAAGAAGTCTGGAACTGCCAGTTACTTAAAATATAGGAAGGTGAGGAACTTTATAAGGATGTGTTTCTTTTTTGCATTAATTACCTCACTTTTTTATTATCTTAATACCTATTCCTCATTAGGTAGTAAGGTTAAAGAGAATGAGCATCACATATTATTTACTCATCATTACATCCCCTACATCTAACACAGTGCATAACAAGCGCTCAATAAATATTGGCAGAGTAAATGAAGCAGAGAAGAGTAAACTAACAAATTATAAATATTAATCTGCAGTCATATTAAAGAAGTACTGCATATCTCATGTCACTATACTAAGAAACCTAGATTAGTTTAATCTCCCTCCTGGGTACAGAAGAAAATAACATTGAGGACTCAGGAAGCAGGTTAGGAAATGGCAGAAGAACATCCTTCCAACGCAGGCGGAAACAGGGAAGGTGGGAGGCCAATGAGAGCATTAATGTCCTCATCCTTCATAGTAGAGAGTCAATCAAGACTGTCTAAAAGTGAAATATAATGTTCAAACCACTTGAAATGTTTTCCATACTCTTTTCTTCGTAACCTAGAAGAATCTCTGTGGAAATAATAATCCCTGGAGTAAAAAAAATAGTTATTTGAAATTCAGCAATTTCTTCTGTCTCACTAGTTTCCTTTTCTATAAAATTCAGTTAGAATTTAAAATGGAAACTATATTACAATTCCATTTTTATAAAATAATCTCCATATATCTATTCTTCTGTCTGTATACATACAGAAAGATGTCCAGAATAATTTTCCTCAATGTTAGTGTTACTTTCAGATAGGTGCAAGGGATTAGGACTATACTTACTCAAAAAGCATTAACTATAGAACTGCTGGATCAGTATATTGCACACCGGAAACAAATATGTAACACTGTATGTTAGCTATACTGAAATTAAATTTTTTGAAAAATGTTACTTTCAGAGTTAAGAAGAATGTCACTTCATGTATTATAATTTAGTCTCCTGTGTTGTTTAATTTCTTTATAATAAAGATAAATCGCTGTTTGAAAAGCAAAGAAAAAAAGTTAAGATGACTTTCAAGACTGAGCAACTGAATAGTTGGTTGGGCCACTTAATGAGATGGAAAGAGACAATTTGTTTCTGTTCTGTTTGTTTTTGTGGGAGGAGCTCCAAGAGTTCAGTTTTAGACATGTTAAGTTTGTGATGTCTGAGAAATGTATGAATTGAGATGTCACGAGAGAGTTGTCTTTTTGAATTTGGTAGCTCCGAATAATGATTTAGCTTAGGGATATAATTTGGGGGGCACCCACAGACATACAGGATACTTAAAGGCAAAGGTGTCAGTGGATGAATGTGAGGCAGAACAAAAAGGAAAAAAATGCAACCGGGACAAAGTCCTGAGTACTCCAAATTCCAGAGACTGCTTAGAGAATGCAAAAGAGAAAAAACAGCAGCCATGGAAGTGTCACAGAAGCAAAGAGAACTTTCACTCAGAAAGAAATGGTCCACTATATCAAATGTTGATAGTTATAATAAGAGGAGAATAAAAAAGAGAAGACTTCATTACATTCATTACCATAGAAGCTACAAGAAACTTGAGCAGGATGTGCAACTCTGAGAGTAGAGGGTCAATATCAAGTCTAAGTGGGCTGAGAAGTAAAGAGGGGTGAGCGAGTGGGGACAGTTTGTACAGATTACTTGTTATCGTGAGAGGAAGAGAAACAGGACAGTGACTTCAGAGATGGGAGGTCAAGGGAAATTTCTTTTTTAGTGTGCTTCACTGTAAGATATAAAACATGAAGGCATGTCTGCACCCAAATACCAAAATTAGAAAAGGATAGGCTAGAAGTGGAAACAAAGAAGATAGGAGGGCTAGTCAAAGGAGCAACCTTCTCATATATTAGTCATTTACCATACAAGATTTCTATCTGAACAAATTAAAATTCAAAAATTTATATAGACTATGATGCTATTTAAAAGTGAAAATCTACATTTCATTCATTAAGTCCTGAATTAGCCTCATCTAAGTGCTGCGGCAAACCTACAGAAACTGTCTTAAACTTACCCTTATTCACTAGGGGAAAAAGTGAATGGAACAAGCAATGCTAAATGTAGAAGGCAAATACACTCATGAGATGATCTACTAAAGGAACAGCACAATAAAGCTACAATTAGAAACAAAACAACTGTAGAAAGTAAAGAAACAGGTAAGAATCCAAACACAGAGAAACATGAGATTTACAGAATACAAAGCTATGATATAAATTATCACTATTGGGCCCCAATGACTAATGCTAGACTGAAATTAGTAGAAGAAAGTAAATTAGCTAACCTCAAATGTATGACTTAAAAATACAACTGAATATTATGAGCATAAATTTTGAAACACAATGAAATAAGCATATTGTCAAAAAATATTAAAAAGCACAAAAAATAAAATACAAACTTTTCCTCAGAAACTGATTTGGTCTTTTTCTTTCTCTTATTGCTGATGCTGTAACATAGCAAATTACTTGGCAGCATGTAGAAGACTACTGGGGTACTGAAAGAATTAAGACAAAATTTACTTCCTAGTCAAACAAAAAAGTCATATAGAGCAAGCAGATATAAAAAAACAATTGAAGTACTATTGCTACTACATCAATTACGAACATTTTTATAGCGCTTGCTACAGCCAGCACTGTTAGTAAGTTCTTTTAATTTATCCTAGGCAATTCTCATAACTGAAGAAAATAATATAATTTTCCTCCATTTTACAGATGGTAACTGAGATCTCAACTCGCACAACTAGTAAAGAGCAATTAGTCTTGGCTCCATAGTCTATGTTGCTAATCTAAACCACCATACTACACAACTCTATTACATGTATCGACAATGCAAGGTCAAGTTTTCTCATGTAGAACAGAATGACTCCATTTGGATATTGCACTCCATTCGAAAAAATCACATGCTATGCAAATTAATATATTTTATTCCCAGGAGCATTTTACTTCTTAGATAGCTTTTTACATGACTTAAAATCCTATTATTATTCTTTAACAAGATTACTAGAGAAAAATGCCATCCTTTATGCAAGGAAAAAAACAAAACAAAACAAAAAAACAGAAAGACATTCACTCACTGTATCAGTGAAGAGGCCAGAATCTATATTCTATAACTACAAAACTCAGAAATATACTTGCTATGCAGAAAGAAGTTCTACTGAATAGATTTTTTTTCCTAGTATTCTTCATCACTGCTTGGTATATGATGTATCTGATGCTATACATGGAAAGTTAAAATGTAATGTGAAAATACATTTTAAGATAAAGGGCACACCATTCAAAGAAATAAGATAGCTATAGTTTTTCCTACCTTCTTTGAACTAAAAAGTCCAAAAATGAAACTCAGCTATTAATGGTAAAAAAAAAAAAGTTTGAGTATAATATACACTACCACCAAAGACTCTAATTTTAGAAAAGTGATTGCTTTATTTCTTAGGTAGAGTATTCTCAGGGATTCCCTCCCTGTTGCCTAAAAAAGTTATTTTGCCAGTAGAAAGTGGGGGGCAAGGGAAGGGAGAAGAATCACAAACCCTATGAAAACTGGAAATCTCTTTAATTCAGCTGTTTATAAAAGTGGCAATTCATAGAAAAACAAATTATAGATCTATATATGACCAAAAATATTTAAACCTTGGGAAAACTGAGGTTAAGGAGTCATGGTTAACATCAAGGAGCAAAATTTGAGCCTCAAGATAAATCCTGCATGGGACGCCTGGCTCAGCAGTTGAGCGTCTGCCTTTGGCTCAGGGCCTGATCTCAGGATCCAGGATCAAGTCCCACATCGGGCTCCCTGTGAGGAGCCTGCTTCTCCCTCTGCCTGTGTCTCTGCTTCTCTCTCATTCTCTGTCTCTCATGAATAAATAAATCTTAAAAAAAAAAAAAGACAAATCATGCATTTTCAGGCCTCTTTCAAGTGTCTATTATAGAAGGAGTCCAAGTCCCATGAAATACTGGAAAGAACCAGCTGACTCTTAAGCTGAAGAGTCTGCAAAATGCAAAGGCATTTTGTCTGTAAATTAAACAAAAGTGGGAGACATGGTCATAATACAGAATCTAAATGTAGACAAAATAGACAAAAGTCATTATATAAACCCTAATAGATATTTACTTTGTCTATAAAGTTACAACTTACCTTTAAACATGCTTTAAAAATTAGTTCATTTTAAATGCTTTTTGAAAGCATATAGAACATATCCTTAACTATCTCTACAGAATAGAAAATGTACCTCAGGTAAAATTTAGCACCTTACCTTAGACCAAAGATGTGTGATTGTTCATAGTTGAATAAAGAACGAATCTTAGCTTCTGAATTCAAAATTATAAGTCTATCTAGAATATCCTGAAAAAGAAAGACTTGAGTAAGACTACATACAATGTAAAGACCAAATCAAAGATTTGTTTAGATTTAGTTCTCAACCTTGGCTTTACAATTGATCACCTAGAAGGTAGTTAAAAAAAAAAATTACTAATCCCATGCCTCATTCTTAGAGATTTTGAATTTATTGGTCTAGGTGTGTCTGAGCATTAAGATTTATCAGAGTTCTTGAAATGAGCCATCTCATGTTTAGCTAAAGTAGAGAATCACTAACTTATACCCCATTCTGGTACTGTGTGCACAACTCATGCAACCAGCTAAATAGTGATCAAACTGCTAAAAATGTAAACTACTTTGAAAAACCAATATGAAATCCACAAATGTGAAGCATGAACAGTGGATTTGAAAAGTTTTATCTGGCAGCTGAGATTTAGCTGAGATTTTGTTGTTGATGGTATCTGCTCATGTAAATCAGTGGTTTCCAACCCTGGTTGAACACATTGGAATCACCTAGAAAACTTTAAATATATATATATATATACATACACATATATATATAAACAATGCCTAGGCTCTATCTTAGACCAATTAAGTCACTATCCTTGGGGTAAGATTCTGATATTAATATCCTCTTAAAAGATTCACCAAGTTGTTGCAATGTGTAGCCAGGCTTTTATTAAGTATCATGATGCACGTACAGGGAGAACCTGATTACCCAGGTGCCACCAGCCATTCCATGTCCTAATAATGTAAGCCTGCCATACAACTTCAAGCATTCTCTACAAGTCTTTTTATAATGCCCTGCTTTGTGTGTATCTTTGAGCTTAGGCCTAAGAAATTTATTCATAGATGAATACTTGTTTCTCTCGTTCATTTTCCTGACCAAGAAACTTGCTATCATCCAGTAAGCTCAAACTGAAGACATTTCTATGACCAGTAAGTCAAAAGGAAAGTTTTGTTAGGCAGTGAAGTCATGTAATATTTACAGATGTCTACGTGGATGATAGTACATATGTCATATCATCAAATGAATAAGAAGCATGGAAATGACTTTGCAAGGTTGAGGAAATAATGAATCTTGCAAAATTTGAAAATACTAATTGAAAAACTTCTGAAAAATACTAATTGAAATATAGTAAAAACTGAATTTTGAGTCAACTTGTACAATAAAAGTTTATACCTAACACTTAGGAATGCATTTATTATTCTACACATACCTTGTAAAAATGTGCAAATCCTTAGCACAAGAGTCTCTAATCAGCAAACATTAAATAAACTGCCTAATAATGAAGAATAAAAAGATTGCTATCTTAAAATCTGTCATTTTGTCTGCTTCTTAACTGGGCACTCCTTGTTTCAAACATTATGATAAAACATGAGCTAAGTAACTCATTCATATTCCCAGCTTCACATTCAGATTCACAATTATTTACCGACTCTCTTCTTTTTCCTAATTTCTTTTCTGACAGTCCTGATTAGCTACAACGACAGAGCCATGGAGGTCTCCTTGACTTGTCCAGGTACCTGGGTACTATTAAGTAATCTTTGTGGTATATATATGGAGAAACTTATTTTCTAGGTGTTTCTTAAAATAGGTAAATACTTTTTACTGCTTAAAATAATTTAATAAATTATCACTGTTTTTACCAAAATCTCCACAGATTAATCTAGAATTATGTATCACTGGCCTTCTCTTATCTGAGAAAAAAGAATCTGCCTGTCAGTTCTGTGCACAGTAGCTTCTGGAAGGATTACTATAGATTTCTCTTCATTAGTAGGATACTAGCATAATGTGACTGAAATCCATCCAATTATCTGAACTCTAAGCTCACACTGTGACAGCCAGTAACACTTTGGAACTCTATAAGTTCTAGTTCCAAATCTAAGTACTAGATACTTTAAGAATAAAAGAGAGAATGTATTACTAGCAAGCTAATGGAAGAGTAGATTGCAGTGATCTATCAATGATAATGCATTTTCAGAGAACAAATGTTACGGTAAATAATTTGTTCTTTAAGGAGGATTACATTGATGGATCACCACTTAGGGAAGAAAACGAACCTCCTGGGAAGCCTGCCTTATGGAGAACTTCAGTTCCTAAGCACTGGAACATGTGTCAATAAGGCAATCAGTTTTCTAAATCGAGCAGCATCTTCCTAACAACAAGCTAGTGGCAAGTAAGGCCTAAGACTCAAAAAAACAAAAACAAAAACAAGTCTGAAATTCTTTTTAAAGGATACCGTCCTGCTGGAGAATACATTCAATGATCAAGAATGCCAGCAGGAGACCAAAACTAGAAAAACAAAGGAATATCCATTCACATAAATACATACCTGCCTGAGTGCCTGCTGTTTACAAGTGTCCCAATGGCCATGTATGTGTTATTTGACCCTTTTTACTTCAGAAAGGGATAAGTAAAAGATAGGGGATAGGTAGGTTGATCATAATGTCAATCCTCCTACACTTGCATCACTAGGGGTGGCTTGTGACTGGGTATCACATAAACATCTGCAAACAACACTCAACCTTTAAGGTTTTTCCTTGGGATTGTTCAAGTGGGTCTTAGTCTATTCTGGCTGCTGTAACAGAGTAGCATAGGCTGGGTGGCTTATAAACAACAGAAACTGAGATGTCTGGATGGCTCAGTGGTTTAGTGCCTGCCTTCGGTTCAGGGCAGGATCCTGAAGTCCCAGGATTGAGTCCCGTATCAGGCTCCCTGCATGGAGCCTGCTTCTCCCTCTGCCTGTGTCTCTGCCTCTCTCTGTGTGTCTCTCATGAATAAATCTTAAAAAAAAAAATAAACAACAGAAATTGTGTTTCTGGGACACCACCTGTGTGGCTCAGTGATTGAGCACCTGCCTTTGGCTCAGGGCGTGATCCTGGAGTTCCAGGACTGAGTTCCACATTGGGCTCCCCACACGGAGCCTGCCTCTCTCTCTCTCTCTCTCTCTCTCTCTCTCTCTCGAATAAATAAATAAAATCTTAAAATATATATATATATTTTATATTATATGTATTGATTTTGGATATATATACATATGTATATGTATATATATCCAAAATCAAGGCACCATAAGTTTTTGTGTCTGGCAAGGACTCACTTACTAGTTCATAGGGAGTCATCTTTTCACTGTGCCCTCACATAGCAGAAGGGGTAAGAGACTTCTCTGGAGTCTATTTTTTTCAATTAGCAACAAATGCACCTCGATAAACCTCAATGGCTACAATACTGCCATTGTGCAAAGCTGGAGTCTATTTTTCTTAAAGATACTAATCTCTTCCTGAAGGCCCACCTCCAAATATCATATTGGGGATTAGGTTTCAACGCATGAATTTTGGGGGTATACATTCACTGTATAGGAGGGAAGTATAAGAAAAGGTCACTCTCCTGTTTGTGGCATAGTGAGTTTAATTGTGATCCTAAGAAAAGATATGTCCACATCCTGGTCTCCAGAACTTAAGATTGTTACCCTATTTGGAAAAAAATGAGTGTTTGAAGAGGTAATTAAGAATTCTGAGATAAGACCATCCTGGATTAACCCAAGTGGGCCCTAAGGCTGTGACAAGTGTCCTTATGAGAGAAACGGAGATTTAGGGCAGATGAGGGAGAAAGAGAAAGCCTGTGAAGATGGAGAGCGGAAACTGGAGTTATGTACCAACAAGACATAAATGCCTGGAACAACCAGAAGCTGGAGGAGGAAAGGAAGGGTTATCCCCTGGAGTCCCTAGAGGGAATGTGGCCCTCTTAACACCTTGATTTTAGACATCTGGTCTCTAGAGCTGTAAGAGAAGACATTTCTATTGTCACCAACTACCCAGTTTGTGGTCATTTGTTATGACCAGCCATAGGATACAAAGACAAGGGGAAATGGCGAAGATGTCAGTATAGAGTAACAGGTAGTCCTGGGTACCCTCCTACAGAGAACACCACCTGGAAAAGAAAATACTTAGTGATAATTATAGCAGACAATTCTATTGTGCTTATTAACTGCCAAGCAGTGACTTGAACTTTTATATTTCATTTAATTCTCATAACCCTGGGAAAGGAATGTTATTTTCTCTCTTAACAGAAAATTAATGTTTATCTTGCCTGAAGTCACATAGTTTGTAGATGGCAGATGGTATCTAATCCAGGCAGTCTGGCTTCAGAATACAAACTCCTAACCACTACACTATGCACAGCTTTCAATAAAGCCAAGACAGAGGGCAGTAACAGGAAAGATGACAGACACACAGACAGATGTGAACCTGACCACATTTGAAGTTCTACTTCCACTTGTCCCTGCTTTTGGTTTTGTTCTTTGCTCCTGTGGCATAATGAAGTCCACAAATATTTTATTTAGCATATACTGCACATCTACTGTGTGCCAGGCACTATGCTAAATACTGTAACCATACTCTCAGGGTTGAAAAAGAGCTGAAAGGTTGGATACTATTCCCATCCAACAGGTTCTTGGATCTGATCTGTAGCATCTCAACCAAGAACTCAGGACGAGGAACTCACAGAATTCCAAGGTAGTCAGCTCTGATAATAAGCAAGTTCTCCCTTAGGTTAATTCACTGTTTATACTCCTCCATTATGCTAAGGGAACGATAATCCGCTATCACTTCTTATTAAGAACATGGATTACTCCTGTCTTTGCTACAGGCATCCACAGTTTCCCAGTTATCTCCCACCTCATGACTCTGCACAAGCTGCAGATGTTTATTAGAGCCAACAAATTTTCTTAATGTAGGTCAATAAACTTCCTCTTCTGCTGAAACTAATTCAAACTGAGTTTCTCCAACAATCAAAGGGGTCCTACCTAATACAATCACTTATGTAACTGCAAATTAAGTGATAGGAACTGAAAGCCAATCAAAGATTGTATGTGTCAGAAAGAGAGAATATTTTGTGTCCTTGACCTTTAACTCACTAAAGTAAAACTTGAGAGCTGTTTGCAGCCCAGGTTTTGGTAGATGCTTGATATGAAATCATGAGAAGTTAAAGTCTAACACCTCTAAACAACAAAGAATTCCTCAAAACTACGAAAAAGAACACAAATAGAAAAGTAATAAAAATAAATTGAAACACCACTGAGAAGTCGAAGGTCATGACGCACATAAAAAAAAAACAATGTGCTGTTCACAAGAAAAACATACCTTAATACTCTTCTCCTGTCAGACAGATATCTAAACCTCCGATAAAAAAAATTGGGGGGCAGCCAGGTGGCTCTGCGGTTTAGCACTGCCCTTGGCCCAGGGCGTGACCCTGGAGACCCAGATTGAGTCCCACATCAGGCTCCCTGCATGGAGCCTGCTTCTCCCTCTGCCTGTCTCTCTGCCTCTCTTTCTTTCTGTATCTCCCATGAATAAATAAAATCTTTAACAACAAAAAATTTAAATAAATAAACCTCTGATCACATAAACTTCTTAATGAGATTACTAGAAAGTAGTCACTACCTCTGATCACATAAACTTCTTAATGAGATTGCTAGAAAGTAGTGACTACTATATTTCATTGATGGGAAAACATAAAGATTAGTCCCTGTAAATAAGAATCTAACGACAGGAACACCTGGGTGGCTCAGTTGGTTAAAATCATCTTCAGGTTAGGTCATGATCTCCAGGTCCTGGGACAGAGCCCCAGGTCTGGCTTCCTGCTCAGCAGAGAGTCTGCTTCTCCTTTTCCCTCTGCTCCTCCTCCCCCATTCATGCTCTCTCTCTCAAATAAATAAAATCTTTAGAAAAAAAAGAAATCTAGTAATATATACTAAAATTATATACGAATTTACCTTTCAACCCAGTGATCCCACTTCTAGAAATCTAGCCCAAAAATACTATAGTAGACAGAATTTAAGAGCCCCCAAGATTCTCAGGCCTTAAACACTAATGCATATATTGCTGTGAAGAGATTTTTGTAAAAGTCCTTAATTGATTTTAAAATAGGAGATTATCTGAGAGGCTCTGATATCATCACAAGAGCCATTTAAAAGCAAAGAATTTTCTCAGGCTGCTCACAGAAGAGGAAATCAAGAGATTCAAAGCATGAAAAGGATTTGACATGAGGGAGGCTGTTCACGGTTGAAATGGAGGGGGCCACAGGACAAAGACCCAGGAGCAACTCCTGGCTGACAGCCAGCAGAAAACCAGGCACTTTAGTCCTACAACCTAAGAAACTGAATTCTGCCAAGAATTAATTTGGAATTGCATTTTTCCCCAAGGCCTCAGATGAGCACTTAGCCTGGCCAACATCTTTGATTTCGGCTTATGATACTCAGAGCAGAAAATCCAGGTACACAGTGCCAGACTTCTGATGTACAAAACAGTGAGCTCATAAATCGGTGGTTTTAATTTGCTAAGTTTGTAGCAATCTGTTATGCAACAATAGAAAAAATATATAGGTACAATGGAATATACAACAAGTATGAACCAAGCTATTGATTTTGGCATACCTTATAATAGCAAAAACCTTAAAGAATCCAGGGTCCACCAATAGATGACTGGATGAATAAACTGTAGCACATCCACAACAGTGGACCATGCGTTCATTAAAAAAAAAGGGGGGGGGATAAAGGAAGAGCCCAAATACTGGTATGCACTAATCTCAAAGTTAACAAAATTAAAAGAAAAACGCAGAGACAGGCCAGTGTTTAGAGCATACTCTCTTTTGCTTAAGTCTAGAGGAAAAGAAAATACATTTTTTAAAGATTTTATTTATTTGACACAGAAAGAGAAAGAGAAAACAAGCAGGGGGAGTGGAAGCCGCAGGCAGAGGGAGAAGGAGAAGCAAGCTCTCCACTGAACAGGGAGGGAGCCCAATGTAGGGCTTGATCCCAGGACCCTGGAATCATAACCTGAGCTGAAGGCAGAGGCTTAATGGACTGAGCCACCCAGGCACCCCATACATTGTTTTTTTAAAGTAACAGCTATAAAGTAACAGCTGAAGGATAAACCAAAAACTAACAAAAAGTGTTAGGTATAAGGCAGTGCTATAAAGCAGAACATTCTGCAACAATGGAAATGTTGTGTGAGCTATCCAATGTGGTAGCCATTGGCCACCTATGGCTAATGGCAATTGGAACCTTGAAATGTGGATAGTACCTAAAGGAAAGAAACTTCAAACTTTATTTAGTTGCAACTAATTTAAATTTAAATAGCCACATGGAGCTAGTGGCTATTATATTGAAGATCAAAACATATGGGGAGAAAGGACAAAGGGGATTAATTATGTAAGCACATTCTGTTAATATACTTTGTTATATACTGGAGTCACATGTTTTAAAAGAATGGAACTGGAGGGTATTATGCTGAGTGAAATAAGTCAATCGAAGAAGGACAAACATTATATGGTCTCATTCATTTGGGGAATATAAATAATAGTGACAGGGAATATAAGGGAAGAGAGAAGAAATGTGTGGGAAATATCAGAAAGGGAGACAGAACATAAAGACTCCTAACTCTGGGAAATGAACTAGGGGTGGTGGAAGAGGAGGAGGGCGGGGGGTGGGGGTGAATGGGTGACGGGCACTGAGGGGGGCACTTGATGGGATGAGCACTGGGTGTTATTCTGTATGTTGGCAAACTGAACACCAATAAAAAATAAATTTATTATAAAAAAATGTTTAATCATGTAATAATTGAAAAGACAAAATTAATACAAGGTAAAACAATCTCTCAATTTAGAACACTCTAAAACAAACCTATCAAATTACTGGCATAAACAGGTAAAATAGAGATTTAACTTAATTCAAATGACTTTAAAATACAGTATTTTGATTATAAATCTCTGGTAGCATACATTCTAAGAACAAAACTAACAGAAATGAAATGTCAATATGCACGCACTAATCTTATTTTATTCCGAAACTATTATATGTACATTGTACTATAGAAGAAAATAAGTAGTTTTGTTCATGTCATTAGTAACCCAGCTTTTTAGTAAAAGAGAAAAATGTAAGAAAAACTATCAATATATGCTCATGATCATTTATCTTTAAAAAAAATACTAAAAAAAAATAATAAATAAATTAATTAATTAAAAAAATACTTATTCTCCTCAGCTGTCCACTGAAAGGACTAGAAATAGTGACAACCCTAAACAATGAACATTTCTAGTGTCCAGGTTATAGTTTCTAAATAGCAATTCCTAGTAAAAGGAACAACTCTTTGAAGATGGCCTATTCCAGGACTGGGCCAGTAAATATACAATGACCCTGGAACATCTTACATGAGAAAGAAATATATCAAACAGGAATAACTGCATGTCAAAAGGACTCAATAGCCAAAAGAACATTTTGATTATCAAAAGTAATAATGACAAAAAAAAAGTAAGAATGACTAACAGCACTGGATTAGAATCACACACCTATAAAAACTAGAAGCTTATAATGATAATAATAAAGACAGGCAGCCCCAGTGGCACAGCAATTTAGCGCCGCCTGCAGTCTGGGGTGTGATCCTGGAGACCTGGGATCGAGTCCCACGTCAGGCTTCCCGTAGAGGGCGTGCTTCTCCCTCGGCCTGTGTCTCTGCCTCTCTGTCTCTGTGTCTCTATGAATAAATATGCAAAATCTTTAAAAAAATAAAAAAATAAAGACATCCCTTTTAGGGATTATTAGACCAATTCACTACTCTGAGAATTTATAAATCGTCAAGCATTTATGCTATTCCAAAAAAAAAAAAAAAACCTTTTTTCAGGATTTCCCTTATTAAATAATTCCAGTTAAATACAAAAAGAATGGAAAACTAGAATCACCATTTCACATCTCCTAGTGAAGCAGTGAATCAATGCAACCCAGGACAAATAACCCAGTTTTTCCAATAAATCAAGGACACGGAAACAAAGAGAATTGTCTTAGAAAAAAAGATGTAAAAGATCAAAAATATATAATGACTGCAATGTATGGACCTTGCCTGAATCATAACTTGACCAATTATTAAAAAAAAAAAAAAAGAAAACATCTTCAAGAAAAAAGAAACTTCAATATAGACCACATAATATTAAGGGATTATAGTTAACATTTTAGATATGATTAAAGCCACAATGGTTTACAAGATGGTAATTCAAACAAAAGCAAAAAACAAAACAAAATCCAGAGGGCTGTATTAGAGACGCATAATAAATTATTTACAGATAAATTGACATTATGCTTAAAATAAGCTTTATAATTCTCCAGGAGAGAAAAATGTAGAAGTAAAGGAGAGGAAACTGGATAAGAGTAGAGGAATAGATGGAAGAACACTGACAATGCAGTTGAAAGCTAGAGTTCAGCATGGGGTATATAGGAGTTCATTATACCATTTTTTAAATGCAAATTTAAAAGCATCCCCAAAACAAAGCCCACACATGAATGTGTGTTGTCAACCACACACACACACGCGCACGCGCGCGCACGGCTCCTCAGTTTAATTTCTAGGGTTCCTGCCACAGGACTCCCAAAGAAAACAGAAAGATATTGAATTTAAATTCTTTTGAATAAAGTCTAAGAAGGGGCAACCTCATTAAAAGCCTATCAAATAATTAATAAAACAGTTACTGAGAATGTACCATGCTCACAGTAGCTAAAGAAAAACAAAACAACTTGCTAGACTTTCCAGGCAAAAGACACAACATAGTTCCTCTCCTCTCAGATTTTATAGTCTATTAGGAGAGACAAATGCAAAAATAATTATTCAATAATGTGTAGTATGAGAGGACTTCATAGAAAGGGTAAAGCATGAAAAATGAGGAGACAGTATCTAACCAAAAGGCACAGTTACATAGCTTCCAGACCCCAGAGAAAGGAAGAAAGTTGTCCAAAGACCCTGAAAGTCTGAGAGTGAAAGGTGACAAGAGAAAAAAAAGGGCAGTGAGAAACAAGGAGAAGCTGTGTGTCCTGCAAAGGAGTATGGCTACACATGGAAACAAAGGGAAATCAGCAAAGATTTTAAGTAGAACTACTACATCACGTTTTCATTTCTAAAGGACCACTTTGAGAATTAATCAGTGTGAGGATAAATTACAAGCTGAGACTGTGAGAAAAAAAAAAAAGCAGGGTCTCACTGAAGTAATCTAGACAACAAATGAGGGTCTGAGCTAAGGTGATCTTGATAGGAATTTTAAAAAGTAAGCAAGATGTAGCTATTAGGAGACAAAAATCTATACATGGTGATTAATTGCATATACAGAAAGAAAAGTCAACAATGACTTCCAGGTTTCTAGCTCATTCAACTGTGTGGATGATGATCCCATATTCTGAGACAGGAAAATAGGAGATGGAATTGATTTAAAATAGAAAAACGGGATCTCTGGGTGGCTCAGCGGTTTGGCGCCTGCCTTTGGCCCAGGGCGCGATCCTGGAGTTCGGGATCTAGTCCCACGTCAGGCTCCCAACATGGAGCCTGCTTCTCCCTCCTCCTGTGTCTCTGTCCCTCCCCTCCATGTGTATCATAAATAAATAAATAAATAAATAAATAAATAAATAATAAATAAATAAATAAATAAATAAATCTTTAAAATAAAAATAATAAAATAAAATAGAAAAAAAAACATTATATTCAGTTCTAGAAGTGTAAGACTAAGTGTAAGACAAGTGTCCCAGATGTCCACTATCTGGTAGAAATCTGAGTATAGATTTGATAGTTAGGTGAGCAATATAGTTCAGAATTATCAGGATACAACTACAGCTACAGTAATGGATGAGATCTGGAAGATATAATGGATGAGATCAATCTGGAAGACAGAAGGCAGAGAAGAGTCCACAAAGGAGATCACACAGGAGAGACCACAGGAGCTGGAAGAGAACCAGAACCAGAACCACAGACACAGGAGAGTGACATGTTGCAGTTCATCAGCTGTGCCCACTGCTCCAAGGCGGTAAATGCGGTCAAAGGAACCAGGGGGTTGGGGGATCCACTGGATTAGGAAATTATGTATTTATCAGTGAGTTTGGGCAGAACAATTTCAGTTTGGTAGTTGAGCAAAAGGCCAGATTAAAGTGGCTTCCAGAGTTGACAGAAGAGAAAGAAATAGAGATTTCAAGTGTAAGTAATGACTTCCTGAGGGAAGAAAATTTTTTTGGTGATGGGTAGGGAGGGAGGGCCAAAAAAATCCCCAAAACAAAAGAAAACCAAACAAAACCATAGGATGGTAGCTAAAAGAAGATACAACACGTCAAGGAAGTCGTTTAAGTGTTTTAAGACTAAAAGACCAATCCTTCCCTAAGTAAAAAGATAATCTTTAAATAGGTACTATAATATCCATGAAAACTTGAGAACAAACATCTAAGCCACTGTTCTAGATTAAATAACCAACTAATTAATATCCATTTCCCATAACTAATTTCAACAAAGGCAATAATTTCAGGAATATTTTTAAAAAACCATTCACTGGACATCTGGTACGTGCTAGATGCTAAGAACGACTAAGATATCCTACTTGCTCTCAGGGACTCACAGCATAGCAGGGGAGACAGACACATAAATGGCTAAACATAAAACTACTTAAGAAATGCCAAGATATAAGTAAGCATAAAGTAAAATTGAAACACTTCAAGGAAAAGAGAATATAAACCAAAAATTCAACATAAGTACCTATCTTTATATTTCATTCATAAAATTATCAAAATATTTCCAAAGTAGAGAAAGTTTTAGAGAATTACAATGTTTAGGGGGACCTGAGTGGCTCAGTCAGTTAAGCACATGCCTTAGGCTCAGGTCCTGATCCCAGGGTCCTGGGAGGGAGTCCCGCCTCCAGCTCCCTGCTCAGTGGAGAGCTTGCTTTCTCCCGCCCCTTGTACCCTCCCTCTGCTGGTGTTCTCTCACTCTCTCTCTCTCAAATAAAAAAATAAAATCTTTTTAAAAATGTAAATGTTTAGAATTAACAAGAATTAAAAATATTCAACTGGGCAAAACTATAGAAAAAAACAGTAACACACAGGACAAAGTGACCAGAAAATAAGAATCATCAAGAGAATTTCACTGTTAATTAAATAATTCTTTATGAATGTGTAAATGCACATTATTTTATGTGTTTAATTCCTAAACTTACCCAAAGATGAGAAACTAAATATCCTTAAATGATTAAAACAAGTTACCCATTTGGGAGTATGATTATGGAAAAAGTCTCATATAAATATGTATATACTGCCCTCATGGGGCAATAACATGTAGTTCATTAAAGTATAGGCGGGAAATGAGGTGGACTCCTTGGATATGGTTTAATCCTAATTATCCTAGCCAGTGAAGAAGCAATACTGGTGTAAGTAGTGACATAAACCATCTAAAAATCATTCATATACATATTTCTGTTTATGCCAAGTTTCTTTCCTGATGGGGGAGCACTGACCTTGTGTTCCAAGAGGTGTTGTAACTTCTAGGTGACCTGGACCAAAAATCCCATGCACAAATAATTCAGAGCTGATATTCCATGGGTAAATAAATTAGCCTTTGAATACCATTAAATAATGTTCTTTCTGTCAAACTTCATTGTACTACAGATCTCAAGTATCATTTATAAAAGGTAAAGATTAAAAAAAAATGACTTACAAGAACACATGTTGGAACTTCACGAAGAGAATATTCTGCTTTGTTAGGAAGATCTTGATTGCCCACCAGCTCATAAACAGCAGGATAAGGTAACAAGTTCACCAGTCCTAGAAAAGACTAGGCAGGGGAGAAAGAAAACACTGTCATTTAAATGGTGCATTCTTTTTTAAACCATATCTACAATGTAGTTTTACATCATACTGTAATGAGGGTTAATTTTTTAAAATAAGCCTCATTAACCTACATAAATGTGAAATATATAGATGTTAAATACCAAACAGCTAACATCAACAATAATCTGTGAGCTGACAATGCGTAACAATTAGAATATATAGGAGTTGGAAAATGTTTTAAAATGTCTTCTATCTCTTGAAAAATGTGGTTTTGAGAAAAAAATTAAATGATCCATCTTTCTCATTATTGGCATTGTGTAAGAAATACAAGAGAATAACACTGTGGGGCTCTGAAGCAATAGATAATAAATTCTATATATTCTCACTCTCAGGTGACAGGCTATCTTTATCCCTTAAACTACATTCACTGGAAATCCAACTAACCCAAATATTATCATTCATTTTAAAAAGCCATTGGAAAAAAAAAAAAGCCATAGATTTCCCTATCAACACCAGATCATTTTCTGGTGCAATCTTAACAAGTTAATCTCTCCAGGAAGTTTTTAAGCTCTCACTCTCATTTCATCTTACTAAAAGCAGCTTGAACATTTTTTTCTCAGGCACAGTTCACTCTGGATCCCCTGCACAAATGCATGCAGTGGTTACTTATCACTATCAAGCCTAAACTCTTTCAAAGCACTTCTACTAATTAACATCTTTCTTCTCTTCACAGTGTCAAAAGCCTTGTTTTCCATTATTCCTCAGCAGGAAGTCACTACTTCAGTCAATTCAATCTGCCTGTAGTCTCCTTCAAATAACTGCCACAAATGCAAACCTTTTTACCCTACCAACATACTCCTGCCTTCCCACTTACTAAGTATCCTGCTTCATAAACTTGCCACATTTTTTTTCTAGAAGGCTTTCTAATGAACTCTATTCACTCTAGAAATCCTGTATTCTGCTAATACTTGTATAGGTTTCACGTTATTGTTGTTAATTGTATTTATTTAAGCTTTCTGCTTATAACTATTAAGTTTTCTGCTTGTCATTTAAAAAATGTTTTAAGTGGATTAAGAAAATTTCATAATCAAATTAAGAATTCTCACTATAATCAGAACACGATAAAATTTAAAAGTTAATCCAATCTCTCACGTAATAGCTGAAAAAACCAGAGACCAGAGAAGTTAAGTGATTCCGCCAGACACGCAATCAGACACTTGGCAGCAGAACTAATTGGCATTTTCTTATTTTCAGGCTAGGTTACTCATTACAAATCCCAGTATACTCTTCAGACACTATTTAACAATGTCACCTGTGCTACACAGTCCTTGTTTGAGGACTTGTAAGGTATAGTCTATTTTATCCCCACCTCTACTCTTATTATACCAAATGCAATATTCCTTAACAAGTAACAGTGGTTAGAATGAATATATTTAACAGATGGTTTTAACAAATGTTGTTGTAGAATGAAAAATGAATTCTTTAAAAGCTTCCATTTCTTCCCATGAATATTCCAAAAGTGAAGATGGAACTTCTAACTACTTCTAAGAAGGAACTAATTCACATACTCCCGATTTAAACCTAGTATCATTTGGATAATAGTTATCAGAAAGCAGAATGTCCAAATGTAATAACCTAGTTGCCACTTACTGAATGCTTATCTCTATAAGTTCAGAACTGTTCAAAGAGAAAATAAAAACATCACAAACCGGTATCAAGGAAAGGATGTTTAAGAACTATGTCAATTAATTATACATAAAATGAACAGCAGGGAAACTAGAGAGTTCATGGCCACTTAGGAAGCCACCTAGGAAAAATTCACCAATCATTAAGGTGTTACTACAAAGATAATTAAGATAGGTTTATATTTTTATTATTCATATATTCTATGAAAAAATAAGATAAGTTAAAAATAAATAGGAAATGCTTTATAATTTAAACATGTAAATATTTAATAAATGTTTAATATTAACCGAAATTTAGAGAGTTATAAATGAGTCTTATTTAAAATATCCTTCCCATCTACTGTAGACATGACAGATTACAAAAAAAAACTTTCAATAAATGTTCATCTGGACATCTGACACTGTCCATAAAGGTACTTGGTTTTTACAAATCTGTATCAATACCATACTGAGAGTTTTTATATTATTTCCATGGGTAAACATGAAACCCCCCCCCTACCTCCATCTAAGGAATAAAACGATCTAGAGCACATAGATTTGTGAAAACTTCTGATATGGTACTTAAGGTAAAAATAATTCAGTAATTATATTGAAACAAAACAAACTAAACAATTTTAAAGAAACTTGAGAAGATTTCAGCAGCTTGTCTCTAGGAGAAAAATCCACTTTTCATATAATAAGCATTTTTAAAAAATATTAGCATACTTTTTGTAAAACTGTGATGTCTTAATACTTACATAACTCAAGAAAATATGAGTTCCCATAGAAACATAAGATATTGCTAATATTAAACATTAATTATCCTAAACTTTATATCAGCACAAAACATTTCACTTCCATGTCTTGAAGAAAATAAAGTTTTGTAAGATAATAGTAAGAAAATTAATTAAAGGTCAAATATTTGATGTATTTTGAGAATAAAGCATTTTAAAATTAACCAAAATCAAACACTTTTTTATGAATTAAAACTCCTTCAGGTTGATAATGATCATCGATTCACTTATTAATTCAAAATACTTTAACACCAGCTGCTTATCAGCAATTATGCCAGATGCTAAGAATAAAAATATGAATGAGTAAAGAAATGGTCCCTGCC
This sequence comes from Nyctereutes procyonoides, assembly GCF_905146905.1. Lineage (NCBI taxonomy): Eukaryota > Metazoa > Chordata > Mammalia > Carnivora > Canidae > Nyctereutes > Nyctereutes procyonoides. Next base: position 27,005,960 of record NW_026575146.1, read on the forward strand.
CTCAAGGACTCATACTGTAATATAGGACAAATACACTATTAGAGCATTTAAAATGGTTCTCTAAATGACCTGATGGTATCACACTATGGAGAGGATGGACTGGAGGATGATACTAAGGCAAAGCAGGGGAGGTGAGAGCTATGACTGCAAAGTAGCAGGCAGGTAGACAGGAGATGTGCTAATGTTAATGAGTACTACCTTTATCCTCTAGGAAAAAGAACAAGGTTTTTCTGAAATAGTAATGGGAATTTCATTTTACCTTACAGATAGAAAGCTATAAAGGAAAAGGGTTTTGAGAGTAGACAATACTCGGGGTAAAGAAATTAAGATTTGGGGTTCTAAGAATGGTATCAATTATACTTAATACACTAAAAATGTATTTTTAAGTGTCTAATGCAGAAATCAGAAAGTTATTATAAAAAAAGGAAAGTTTGAGATATGAAAATCAAACCATTTTAAATTAATTTTACAACTTTCCAGTCTAAGCCTTCCTATTTTTTTTTCTTGCCTTACAGCACTAAGACCTAATACAATGTTAAATTAGTAAGAGTGAATCCATTTTAGGTCCAGTATTTCACCATTAAATATGAGATTCATGTTTTTGATGGATAGTATTTATCAGATTGAATAAAATCTGCCAAGTTTTTATGTCATAAATTGGCATTAATTTTGGCAAATCATGTGTCCATGTCTACTGAAATCATTATATGAATCTTTATTATTTTGTTAATAAAAAGAATTATAGTCTCATTTCAGACTGAGAAACCAACTTTCTGTTGTTTGGGATAAATCCCACTCAATCATAAACAATGATAGGTCCGGGGATCCCTGGGTGGCTCAGCAGTTTGGCGCCTGCCTTTGGCCCAGGGCACAATCCTGGAGTCCCAGGATCGAGTCCTGCATCGGGCTCCCGGCATGGAGCCTGCTTCTCCCTCCTCCTGTATCTCTGCCTCTCTTTCTCTCTATGTCTATCATAAATAAATCTTAAAAAAAAAAAGATGGTCCTTTAATATATTACTATATATATTTTGATAATATATTGTTAAATATTTAAGTTTATACTCAGATATATTTGTCTTTTTTTTTTTTTGGTAACAGTTTAGTCTCATCCATATCAATATTACGCTGGCCTCATCACATAAGTTAGTAACTGATTCTTTCACCTCTGTTTGTGAAAAAGCCTGTATGAGATTAGTGGGGGGGTTTTTCTGAGATTTTATTTATTTATTCATGAGAGACAAAGAGAGAGAGAGAGAGAGAGGCAGAGACACAGGCAGGGGGAGAAGCAGGCTCCCCACAAGAAGCCTAATGAGGGACTCGATCCCGAACCCTGGGATCATGCCCTGAGCCAAAGGCAGATGAGATGCTCAACTGCTGAGACACCCAGGCATCCCCAATGTAGTGGTGTTCTTTCTCCTATAAGAGTTTCATAGAATTCACCAGGGAAACCATGCGGCGCTATGTATTTTGGTAAATGAATTTGATTTCCTGAACAAATACATAGCTATTCAGATTTTCTATTTTATACTGGGTGAGTCTGGGTAAGCATATTTAAGAAGTTTGCCAATTTTATCTTATTTAAATTATAGCATAAAGCTTATAATATTCCTTTATTATTCCTTAATAACTACGGGATCTTCAGTGAAACTCTTCTTTTATTCTTGATTAACTTTGGGTCTCTCATTTTCTTGATCAGTCTAGCCAGGGGCTTATTATTTTTTTAATAATCATTTCCAAGTATCGACTTTTGGTTTGTTACTTTTCTCATTTGTCTTTTTCTCTGTTTCATTGATTTCTGCTCTAATGTTTATTATTTTCTTTCTTCCATGTGCTTTGGGTAGAATTTATTTTTTTTCTAGTATCTTAGAGTGAAAACTTGACTCACTGATTTTAGATATTTCTAATATAAATATTATAAATATGCCTCTTAACACTACTTCAGCTACATTTGCAAATTTTCTATTTTATTTTTATTTCCTGCTTTAAAATATTTCCTAATTTCCCTTATAACTTCTTCGAGCTGTGTGTTTATTTAGAGGTGTATTTCCAAATACTTGGGCTTTTATAGTTTCTAGCTTATGATACTTAAATTCACTGTGGTCACAGAACATAATTTGTATTACTCCAATTATTTTAAATTTATGTAGACTTTACACTCTAACTCAGCAAGTCTCTTGGTAAGCATGCTAAGTACTCTTGAAAAGAATATGTGTTCTGCAGTCACTGAATATAGTATTCTATAAAGAACAATTAGATCAAGTGATAACTAGTGATATTGGTATCATGTGCCTGAGAACAGCCAGAAAGATGTTACATCAATTGCTGAAAGAGGAATGTTAACATCTTCAACTGTTACATTTGCCTATTTCTTCCTTAAGTTATTTTAATACTTCATATATTTTTAATCTCATTTCTAGGATCATAAGTAATTTATTATTATTATATCTTCCTGATACGTTTACATATTATGTTCAAATGTTTCTTAATCTGACATTATTTTATTTTCTCTGACATTAAATAAGGCTACTGCAGTTTCCTAATATATATTTTTCCTCTTTTTTTATTCATTGACTTTCAATTTATTAGTGTCTTTTTCATTAAAGTGAATTTCTTAGAAATAGTATATATTTGGGTCTTATTCTGAAAATCTGCATTTTAATTATTTAGTCTCTTACATGTAATGCAGTTATTGATTAGCACTACTATTTTACTATTTGGCTTTTTTCCCCACCCCTCTTCTCTTCCCTTACTCTTCCCTCTCTGTATTCTGGGGTTATTTTTAAATTTTTATTCTAGTTCTATCTTTTTGCATCTTATTTAGTGGTTTTTCCAGGTCAGCTGTCCAATAGGCCTCTCTGTGGTGTTGGAAATGTTTTATTATTTGAACTATGCAACAATCACTAACTACATGTGGCTACTGAACACTTAAGATATGATTAAATGGACCTGAGGGACTGAATTTTTAATTTTGGTTTTAAGTAGGTTTATATAGCCACATGGCTATAAATAAATATAAATATATGTAAAGGCTATAAATAAATATAGCCATATTGTCTATCATATTCCAAAACTCAGCTATGAGAAATAAGAGGAGGCTGGACTGGATATAAATTTAGTGTACCTCACTATATACTGAGGCCACATTATTGTTTCTATAATTTAAAAGACAGTAAAATTAAATCTCAAAAGTAAAATTAAATCCCAAGTCATTACAGAGCAATATTTAGAACTGTAAGTTGGACAATAAGAATGTTTGCTATGAGTTATTTCTAGATAATTCAGTTTAGAAGAATACACATTTTTTAACAGAAATTAACCATTAGTTTATACAGACATTTCTAATTCAAAGACAAAGAAGTTAAATAAAATCCCAACTTTAAGATAAAAATATTTTCTAGGGATTAAAAATTATTATTGTTCTACTTAATGTAAAATTTAAGAATCTTGAAACCACATAGATCTGCATACCATTATATATTTGCTTAACCTGTGTAGTAGACCTGTCATGTATATTACCACTAAGTATAAAATAAATCCCACTATATGTCATAGTTTTCTTTTAAAGAGTCTTGGGAAGCCCAGGTGGCTCAGCGATTTAGCGCTGCCTTCAGCCCAGGGTCTGATCCTGGAGACCCGGAATCAAGTCCCACGTCAGGCTCCCTGCATGGAGCCTGCTTCTCCCTCTGGCTGTTTCTCTGCCTCTCTTTCTCTGTGTCTCTCATGAATAAATAAAATCTTTAAAATAAATAAAGAGTCTTACGTATTTACAAGACATTAAGAGAAAAACAACAGGGTTTTCTTAAAGATTATTTATTTATTTATTTGTTTGTTTATTTATTTATTTGAAAGAGAGAGCACATGAGCACTCCTGAGCAAGGGGTAAGAGCAAAGGGATAGCGAGACACAGAATCTCAAGCAGTATCTGCACTAAGCACAAGCCTAACACAAGGCTCAATTTCATATACCTGAGATCATGACTTGAGCCGAAATCAAGAGCTGGACGCTTAACAGACTGAGCCACCTAGGTACCCCAACAGACTTTTATACTCACTCACCTCTTGCAATTTCTGTTCAGTCTGAAAATCCAAATACCCATCTGGTATCATTGTCCTTCAACCTGAAGAAATTCCTTTAGTGTTAAATAAAATGCAGGTCTGCTGTAAAATATTTTCTTAGACTTTTATTGTACTTTTATCTTTGGTTATTTTTGCTAGATACAGAATTCTAGGTTGACTGGGCTTTCCCCTTTTGGCACACGAAAGATATTCTATTCTCTTCTGGCCTCCATAGTTTCCAATGAGACTTCAGCAAACTTTTCTGCTGTTCCCCTGTATGTGTGATTTTATATGGCTTCTTTCCTGATTCTTTTCTTTATCTTTAGGTTTCAGCAGTTTTTATGTCTATAATGAGATTTGCTGCAGTTTCCTTTGTATTTGCATTCTTTGCATAGTCTTCTTTGGGATTCACTAAGTTTCTTCATCTATAAATTTACATTTTCCAAGATATTTGGAAATTTAGCTTTTGTTCAGTATCTTTCTGTCCCATTCTCTTTCTCTTCTATTTCTGATATACTAATCGAACATATTAAAGCTTTTGATAAGGTCTCACAAATCATAGAAGTACTCTCTAGTTTTTCTCTCTGCTCTTCAGATTATATAATTTCTACTGATCTATCTCAAGTTCATGACTTGTTGTTCTGTCATATTTAAATATTCTGTTAAGCTCATCTAGAAAATTATTTCAGATAAAGTGTTTAGTTCTAGAATTTCTATCTAGTTCTTTGATGCGGTTTCTACTTCTCTACTACAACTTCCAATTTGTTCATTCATTACAAGCATATTTTCCTTTGCATTCTAGTTATAAAAACTCCTTCAAAATTCTTATAGATTATCCCAATTTCTTCATTATTTCAATCTCATCTAATAGTTGCCTTTATCTGTTCAAATCACATCTTATTCTTCATATGTCTAGTAATTATGGATTATGTCCAATATATTGTAAAAGATATCATCCCCAATGCTGACTTTAATAGCTAACATGTCAAATTCAAACTCTAAACTCTGACCTCTGTGGTAAAGAGCATCTGACATTTGTTCAGTCCAAGTTCAGGGGAGGGTCTTATATTGGCATAGTGTACACAAAGAGTTTAAGTGTCCCCTAAGTATAAGTACATCTTTTCAGAGATCTTCTTCCATCTTCCAGCCCCTGTGTAGCCCTGAAACTTTTCTGCTTTTTCAATGTTGTTAGAGTATGGGTATTTGTCTGTGGAGCACCAACTGGTACTTGCCCTCAGGCAAAAGTCTGTTAAATCCAAAATCTCAAGCAATACCAATCTTCGTATGCATACTGATTCCCTTCCATTTTTTTGTCTCTTTTTAGCCATTCCAGTGGTTTTAACAAGTTGGTTTTATAAGTGTTTTTCCAGAGTTTGTGTTTTCTACTGGAGGGAACTAGTCTACCATTATAGAAAGCAGAATTTCATTTTTTAAGATTTTATGACATCCTTTGAAACTATCCCAGGCTGCCATAAAGCCAAAGTCAGGAATCACTGTATCATTTAACTTTAGTGAAATTTGGGAAATATATCAAATACATAAAAGCCACTGAGTTAAGTAGTTATAATAAACTACTTAAAGAAGTACTTCGGAATTTTTCTTTCTTTGGCACATTACTCTAAATGATAGCATCTTATCTCTGCCCACTGCTCCTCAAATAATCCTGATAACTTTTTTTTTAAAAGATTTTATTTATTTATTCATAGAGACAGAGAGAGAGGCAGAGACACAGGCAGAGGAAGAAGCAGGCATCATACAGAGAGCCTGATGTGGGACTCGATCCAGGGTCTCCAGAATCACGCCCTGGGCTGCAGGTGGCGCTAAACTGCTGCGCTACCAGGGCTGCCCATCCTGATAATTTTATACTAAATTTAAATCCAAGGGCAAAAAGCTTCCATATATATTTTCCCCCCTTTGGCCCCCTGACTTTTGATTTAGAGTTTTGGTGGGGGGGGGATGTTTTTTCATAGTAAGTCTACTGTATATTAAGAGAAAAATTACAGTAAAGGTATTGTGAAAGGAAAATATTCTTGCAAAATGCAATTCTCATGGAACACTGGTAGTGCTGGCCACTTGTTTTAGAAAAATAAAAAATGTAGAAATGAAATAAAGGAGAGAAGAGAAACTTAGGAAAAGCTGCTGGTTGCAACTACATACAGATAAAGTCTGGATGAAGTAATTTCTTTTTTTTTTTAATTTTATTTATTTATTTATTTATTTATTTATTTATTTATTTATTTATTTTTAAGATTTTATTTATTTATTCATGAGAGACGCAGAGTGAGAGTCAAGAGACAAAGGCAGAGGGAGAAGCAGGCTCCCCATAGGGAGCACAATGTGGGACTTGATCCAGGATCCCAGGATCATGCCCTGATCCAAAGACAGACGCTCAACTGCTGAGCCACCCAGGCGTCCCTGGATGAACTTCTGAGAGAGATACTCAAATCATTCCTTACCTTCTGACAGCTCCGGTCAATAGGATCCACTGGAGTAGATCTGGGATGAGTTACTCTAACATCATCTCTTCCACATTCCAGATTGGCCCATAGTTCAGTTATAAGTGCATTAATAAATCCTAAGGAGAATTATTTTACATCATATTTACAGTATACTTTTTCTGGGGATTATGGAAGAGACATAATTATCCCTCTGACAAAATTAGTCCACAGTGACAAAAGACACATACTTATATCTTGTGTAAGAAACAACCTCTAACCTTGATAGAAATTATATCTCCTGTGGTTCATTATTCCTTCATGATACCTCCCTGTCATAAAACTGTATGATTAAATTCTAAGACACTATTTCCCTGGAGAACTGAATTTTGAGTCTTAGTAGTATTTATCCCCTGGCCAACAACTTCTGAGTATGTTTTTCTGGAAAAAAAAAAAAAAAAAAGGTTTACACTTTACTCTGCAAATGGGCCAACAATGAAAGGCAGCTGAAAGGTGGTATATATGTGCATGCATGTGTGTGCTTGTGTGTGTGTGCATGTGTAGGAGATATCAGGAAGGACGGTATGCACTTAAAGAGTGTGTGTTCCTATTCTAATATAACTTTTTTTATAATTCTTATACTTAAGACAATTCATTTCACACAACTTTTGGCTCAATACAGTTTATATTCTCGTGAGTCAGATACTATATATCTAAATGAAAATAATTATTAAGGCTGACCATTATATTCTTTTATGAAGAATCAAATTACATTTTTAAAAAAGTGTAAAACAGAACATCTAATCATAAAATCAGTAAGTTCATAATAACAGTAGAGCAGAAAGGTTTCTCTGGTGTAAGAGAAAAAATGCAGGATTTGAAATCAAGAATATCAGGGTTAAAATTATAAACCTGCCAGCTCAGTAGTTATATGTCCTTATACAAATCCCTTGACTTCTTAGAGCGCCAGTTCTCCCTTTTGAAAACTGAAATAGTACTATATTCAAGGGTTGCCATGAAGTATAAATGGGATGATATATGTAAAGTTACTAATATAGTACCCTAAAATATCATAGGAACTCAAGCAGTGTTGGTCTTCCTTCCATTGTCTATAAAAATATTGCATTTAATCCTCTCATGAGAAACTTGATACTATGAGGCTTTGAAGTTTAATGACTTTACCAACAAGTAAATCTGAAATTAAATCTAGTCTCCAAATGCTTCCAATAATGTGCCCCTGAGTGTGGCAATGTTAGATTTTATGCTAAAAAGAAAAAAATAAGTGATTCAGTTTAGGACAACTTCTGCTAAAGAAACATGTTTCATAATACAAGTACTCAAAATTAGTTTAGCCAAAAAGTTTTTAAGATACATTATAGTAAAGTATTTTCATTAAAGAGAGAATCTGTCTTGATCAGTGAAGTTATAATTTATCAACCCTAAGCTTTGAAAAACATAACCATAGCATCTCTATTAGAGGTATGTTTTGTCTCCAGTTCAGGGTTCAGATAACCTTAAGATATATTAAGTTAGCAATGTTTAAATTTCTTAAAAATCTAATCCATAGTAGATAATACACACTGACTGCAAAGACAGTGGTCAAAGCTAACTGGTGAGAAGAAAGCGTTCAAAAAGCAAAAGAGGAAGAAGAGAAATAAGGAAATGGTTGGTATGTGTGTATAGTAACTATTGGGGTTGCAAATCTTGAAGTATAAAAGTATATTCAGGTCACTAAAACTGAGCATTAAGAAATCCCATAAGATTCAAAAAAAAAAAAAAGAAAAGAAAAGAAAAGAAAAGAAAAAGAAATCCTAAAAGATTGAACTGTACTTAGAGGGTATCTTTTTGATTTATAAGATGAAAACAACTCCCTAAAACATCACGAACATCTCAGTTTATTTCATTATATTCCATTATTCTCAAAAAAGAGAACAAGGCTGTGTGTGTGTGTACACATATATTTTCAAGGGAAAAAAAATCCATTGCAATATCATGGAAGAGAAAAGATAAAAGAAATCCTATAACTCTCCCTTACATAAGGCCTAACTTGGGAAAAAGAACTTTGGAGTAAATCTGAGAGCTGGTTGTGCCAGTTAAATTTTCTATTGGTTTTCTCATTTTATTTAAAATTATTAGAATTCTAATTAAAAGGAAAAACTTACCTGAACTTTGTAGTGCTATTGCACCTGCTGCTGTTGAGGCCACTTGGGTTACCAAAACTCCATAGCCAAACTTTTTATGCCTGCTGATCTAGCAATATAAGTAAAGAAGGAACAATGAAAAGCAGGAAAATATAAAATGCTAATATTTCATTTACATGTTACATGTAGAGTTACTGATTCTTCCTATCAGAATACTAAACATTCTTTCAGGTAAAGATAATGAGCAGCAAAACAAACTCAGACACTCTATCAATGAGTTAATATTTTTGACTATCTTATTTCAGATACAGGTTCTGGCCCCAGCCTTAAAATTAAGTATTTTTTTCACCTCGAACAAGTCACTTCTCTTTTTAGATCTAAGTCTCTTCATACATAATAGAAGGAACTTTGACCAGAAGAAGATTAACATGCCTTCCAACTTTAAATTCTATTTTTTTATTCCTTAGGTTAGTTATTCAATAATAAATTTCCTCATTAATAAATCAGTATCGATTGCCAGTTGAACTATACTTGTAAATAATAAAAAACTTTAAAAAAATAATATCTTCTCAATGGTAATTATTTTTAGAGGAAATGTGGTATTTTTTCCCTAAGGTAATTATATATATATATTACACACACACACACACACACACACACACACACACAATCTTCTCATTAACACACAGGTTTCTAAACAGTGTTGTAGAAGACCTTGGATAATTTATTGTGTCACAAAGATTCATGCAAAGTACAGAAATATCACTCTTGGCAGAAAACAATATGGAAATAATAGACATAAAAAAACCTCCTCCTTTTCAGATCTTAGTTATGACCAGGCTGGCTAATAAAATGGTTGACTTCTAAACAAAGCTAAGTAGCCATTCACAATTTATATTTTTTCAACATTTTGTTAAAAGGATCTGTTTTGATCAAATTTTTTGATCAAATTTTTAAAATATAAACTGTACATTCAGTTTTGAAGGCAATAAAAGTAAAAAGTAACTAAAAGACCATGAGAAAGAATTAGATTTCTTCAATTTTCTGCTATTAATGTCTTCATAAGTTTGCCTTTCTTTTCCAATTTTATTACTCGTATCTTCCACCTTCCTTAATTTACCAACATCAGTTCTGTAGTTAGATGACACAGGGGTCCAGAAATATGAATGTCGTTTTCCCGCTTGCCCTCCTCCATAATAATTGAGAAAACACAGTATTCATCAGTCATCCCCATTGACCCAGCTGATTTAAATACTAGCAGCCAAGGGGCCTCACAAATTCACAGTAAGTACTGAAAAGGAAGAGGCAAAGAAAAACTTCAGAGTAACTTCTCTGAAGAGAAGAGATGCTTTACTAAAGGGAGACTTAGCCTTCATTAATACTGTTAAAGACAAATCTGAGCTTTAGTCTTACTGCTTTCAGTAACTAGGTGTGTGAGCATTCACAGATCACTTAACAAGCTGGGGTCTCTACTTTCTCTTCAGCAAAATAAAGGAAATGGCCTACTGGTTTTCTTACAAGATACCAGAGAATCTAAATTTTCAAAAAATGTCCTGAATAGCATAAAGCACCATTAAAGTATTGTATAATATTATAAGGTTGTGAGTTACTGAGATTTAGGGAACCGAATCTTCTATTATAATCACCAGGCTGGTATAAAGGAAGACTAGATTTTTGTTTACATTCATAAATGTTAAAACAATGGTATCTACTCCTAGGTATATCAACACAATATTAAAAGTTGTGTATGCATTGCCTCGAGCATTTGATGAGAAAAAAAATTTCTTTGAATTGCTTGAATATTTTCAAATATGTAAAAAAAATAAAAAAATAAAAACACAAATGGTTAAGGACACAAGGAGAGTCAAACTCACCAGCAGAGAAATTCAAATTAAAATGACAAATTCATTTATGTAAACTTAAAACCCCTGAGAAACTTCAATATTTAGTATAGTCCGAATGTTTGTGTCCCCTCAAAACTCACGTGTTGGAATCCTGACCACCAAAGGTGATGTAGTAAGTGGGACTTTGATTAGATCATGAGGTGGAGAGTCCTCATGAACCGGATTAGTACTCTTACAAAAAGATCCCAGAGAGCTCCCTAACTCTTATCCATGTGAGGACAGGAAACATCTATGACCAGAAGAGGGACCTCACCTGACCACTCTGGCATCTTGATCATGGACTTCCAGCCTCCAGAACTGTGAGCAATAAATTTCTGCTGTTTATAAACCACTCAATTTATGGAATTTTAACAGCCCAAATAGGCGAATACAATATTCAACAAGAAATATACATGCCCAGGAATATTACACATATTAAACACATTAGTATGGAAGCCTGGAGTAGAGGGTGCATGTAGGGTAAAACGGAACTGTGAGTCAGAAATGACATCGGAATAAAATTAATCAAGACAGACATCTTACATGGACAGATAAGGACAGTATGCCATAAAGTGAGGCATGTAAATAAGTTCTCTATACTTGAGGTCCATTTAAATCAGAATAATAAAAACACATCTGCACATACAAACCTAATTATCATAAATCCATAAACTAATGTTCATATGTTTTTTTTGTGAAGAGATGGTCGGAGCCCTCCCGCATACACTACTTACTCTTCACAGCCAAAAACTCTCAGTTATTCACAGGGTTAGGTAAAAGTAGGAAATTAGAACTGAAGAACAAATAAAATGGTATTTACCACCTGGTAACCTGGTAACATCAATATACAACAGCTGCCAGAAACAAAGAAGACACGTTTAAAAGCATACATATGATCCTATAAAGCCAAGTTCAGAGATGTTTATACTATCACAGCAAAAAGCTGAATACACTTCACTGAACTTCTGAGAAAAGGCTAAATTATACTGTACATTTTACTTAATAGTATTAGTAAAATCCGTCGGCAAGTAGGTTTTTTAAATGTGAGGACTAAATTCTTATTAACATTTACACCGATGAGGTTTCTCCCCTTCCTGAAATTCCACCCAGTTTTAGCATAACCAGATGTTTCTTATAACACATCTGGATGGTTAAATATATTTTTCAATTCCATCTGGTTACTTCCCATCCTGTAAACATATCCATAGATAGCAACATCAAATCTAATGCTTTCCTGAAAAAATATCAAGTTAAATATTACAATGTTATATGGCTTTTTAATTGAAGTTTAATAACCTCTTCACACAGAGAAGACAGAATAATGTTCTTTATAGCTTTTACAGCAACAAAAATTCTTTTTGCCTGCAGCAGATGGTAACTCATACCTGTAATTTTTTTGCATATCGGTTGAACATAAATGTCACACATTCGTTGATGGCACCTGTTCTTTGAAGAAATAGTAGTCCTTTGGGAGTGGCAGCAAAATTTAGTAAATCATCTAACAAATTCTCTTCCCAAGCCATACTGAAACAGGTAAAAGAAAAGTATTCATTCCTTTATTACACTCAAAACTGAAAAGAAAATATTACAGCTTAATACTGGTGATAAACTTATAGAGGACACACTGATTGCAAAATATTCAGTTTAAAAAAATAAGATTACAAGTATCATTTCCTTGATAGTGAGTTTTTATTATTATATTTTCTATCTCAGTAAGTTTCTTTCACTTTAATCAAATATTAACTACAGGTATCAGCATTTTTTATTACATCTAGGTTCTCTCATCTGTGCTTTAATTTCATTCTCTTCTCCTACTATTAATTCTGCTGGGCCTGGAGTCTCCAAGCCCCAACTCTCCATTATTTCTATACTTTCTTTTCACTACAGAGTATTTATCTTCCAACATTCTAAAGGATATCAGGCACAATATCTTTATTTTCATAGGCTTTTAATTTCACTTTTGGAGAATGATATTTCTTTCCTCAAAACACTTTTTTAAAGGAAGGCCAGTAATATTCTCCAGAGAAAAACTCTGAAACATTCAGAAGACACAGTTAATAGGAAAGTCAGAGCTAGAAATATGGAATCATATGTAGATAAGCACTTCATTCAGAAGTACCAAAAGGAGAAAATGTACTACCCAACTGGATGCTCCTGTCTGGAAAGAAACTTTAGATATAAAATTATGCCAAAAATCAATATCTACACATATAGTGAAACTGTGAATATGTAGAAGTGTGCATTTTCTCCCTAAGGAAGTCATAGAAATCTGTTTTGGAAATGATTGTAAAGAAATTTGAAACCCAGGACTTTTCTGGATCAAAAAAAGAACTATTAGTACAGGTTTTGACACATATATCCCTCTATACCAATAACAAAGCAATGGCCAAAGATATAACCATGTTTAAGTAACAAATTCTACCATAGACAGAGAACAGAAACACAGAAATGGGCTCTACTTTTAAGGCAAATGCAGGCGATGAAACCAAATTTAGTTCCAGTAGGGTACAAATGACTAACAGAATTACAAATGAGACACAAGACCAGTGCTAGGCTCACTGCTTAAGACCTAGGTCTGAGCAAGACTAATAAAAATAATATACATTTAGCTGAATTAAAATAAAATTTATATATTAAAAAATCACATTTAACAAAATACTTATATATGTATAACACAGTCTCTAAAAGTAGGGCTTTGACAAGCCACAAGGCTAGGGGAACAGGAAGACACAGATCCTCATTTCTTGAAATGAGTACATTATCAATTTATTTTCTAGTTCTTCAGTTGTATCTGTGATGATATCTACATCATTACTGACAGGAGCCTCAAAATGCCAAAACGATATTTATTTAAAACACAACCATAAAAGAGAAAAACAATAAAACTGAGCAGGGAGAAATGAACATAAAAACATAAATAGGGAGAAACAGTAAGGGAAGAATGAGAAAAGTAGGGAAAGAAGCAAACAAATAAAAAGACTCTCAAAAATGAACTCCCAAACTTTAAAAGATATCTAAAGTTAAGAGCTAGCAGAATCAACACTTATCAATCTATTCCAGCTGAAATAATTTCCAGAATTTATGAATAAAATAAATTTATGATATTCAAAGGAAGATTTTTAAAACTTTTCTATTAAAACTGAAGTAAAAAAGCAAAAGGGAAATAAAAACAGGTACTTTTTTTTTTTAAAGAAACACTGGAAATTTGGAAATAAAAAAACACAGTCAATTAAACACAAAGAATTACTAGATAGAAGAAAGGTAAAAAAAAATAAATGTTTAACAAATGAGACATGGAGCACAGACTGAAAAGTCTCAACATATATCAAATAAAAGCAGTAAAAGAGAATGAAAGGAATATTTAAAAAGATAATAAGAATTTTCTAGATTTAAGGAAAGATATCACAGCTAAATTATAAGCTGTGAGAAAGGATATGACCTATGAGAGAAAGGTGATTATACTAACAGATTTGTCAGTTACTATTTATTCCAGAAGAAAATGGAATAATAGCTTCAAACACTAATGAGAAATAATTATCTAGCAAAACTTTTATCCCCAGATAAACTATCAACTACTACTTATGATAAGTGAAACTATCAACAACCACTGAGCCTGGGTGACTCAGTCAGTTAAGCACCGGACTCTTGTTTTCAGCTAGGGTCATGTCAGGGTCATGGGATAAAGCCCTGCATTGGACTCTGCTCAACATAAGTCGGCTTGGACTCCCTCTCTCCCTCTCCCTCTGTCTTCTCTCTCTCTCTAAATAAAATATTAAAAAAAAAAGAGGGGGGGAGGGTGAGATAGAGGGTGAGGGAATGGATGGAGAGAAAGAACAAATACCACATTGAAGGGTGGGTTTGTGGGCTGGGAGAAAAATAGTCATTTTCAGATATAGAGGGAATATCAGTTAAATGCTCTTCAAATCCTTAAAAAACAAAGGAATACTATTTGGAAACTTAAAAATATACTTTATCGGGGGGGGTGAGACTATGAGAAAGAATGGACTATATGTTTTAACAAATGGCAAAAATAATAAATGTCTACAAATTTAATAACTGACTGAAAAGAAAAATTAGGTCCTTCCAATAAAGAACATAAAATAAGGTTTTTCAAGCAAAGACAGATTTGGGGTTTAAATGACCCTATAATACATCACAAATCTCAACCAACATAAAAGGATATATATAATGCAATCCAGATTCTCTAAAAATATAAATTAATTATAAGTCAACAGTTTTATAAAAAGATAATAGCAAAAATAACTGTTTTAAATGAGTGTATTGCAAATACTTCATGGATTAGAGTAAAATCAAATAGGAAGCTCTTAAAATATTTAAAAGAGCTTAATATGAAAGTGCTACATATCAAAATATAATAAAATTAGTATGGCTGTTATAGTTTGCTTCTCTCAATATCCATTCTCATCCCCCCCACCTTTTTTTTAAGATTTTATTTACTTATGCATGAAAGAGAGAGAGAGAGGCAGAGCCACAGGCAGAGAGAGAAGCAGGCTCCACGCAGGGAGCCCGACGTGGGACTCGATCCCAGGGCTCCAGGATCCCACCCCGGGCTGAAGGCGGCACTAATCCACTGAGCCACCGGGGCTGCCCTCATTCCCCTTTTCATTTACTTTCTTGTACTACAGAAGCTAGGGAAGGAGAAAAGATGAAAAGGAGAGAAAGATGAAAAGAGCATTAGCAAATCCAAAACCTGGTCTTTGCATAAACTAATGCAAAAAAGTAGCTAAAAAGGGAAAAGGGCCAAAAAAAATACTAAGACACAAAAAATAATTATTGTAAAGAATTTTTAATCTTAAAGAATATTTTGAACACATTAACAAAAAAATGTTTAGATTGAAAAATGTAGTCTTTTTAGAAAATACAATCAAGTCTCTCAAACACAATTAAAAAACCAGAATAACCATTAGCCACTGGGACACCTGGGTGGCTCAGTGGTTGAGCATCTGCTTTGGCTCAGGGCATAATCCCAGAGTCCCAGGATCAAGTCCCACACATGGGGGCTCCCTGCATGGAACCTGCTTCTCCCTCTGTCTGTGTCTCTGCCTTTCTCTCTGTGTGCGTCTCTCATGAATAAATAAATAAAATCTTTTAAAAAAAATTAGCCATTAAAGAAAGTGCATTTTCAAGTCTACCTTGATTCCCATCCCCCAAAATAAAACAACACAGGCAAAAAAAACTTACAGGTTGCATCCCACAATTCTGAAAAATTATACAGAATTGACATAATTTACTTTATCTCCTCTGCCATGATCTTAGCATTTAATTGTTTCAATTATAGAAAAGACACTGTTTCAAAATGGAAAATCCAAGCCATTAAATTTGTTTATTGGTGCTGGGATAAGGGTATTGGCAACAAGTACACAGTTTTGTTAGCTTATGAGAACTGGTCAAAGACTCCTCCTGACCCCCAGCTTTACCCTCTAGTTTTCTAAAGGCCCCTTGATTGGTTGGGGCAGATTGGGCACATTGTTTTCCCACTGATTATATTCTTCTCTTTGGTCACCCTAATGATGATCCCACATGGTTTGTCATCACTATTAATCAACCAAACCAGCATGGTAGAAATTTCAGTTGGGGCTACAATTTTAGGTCTAGATTTAAAAGACACCAAACCCCTATGGATGACTACATAAAAACTTCTATCTTCTCTGTAATATAGTAAAGCATCAATAAATGGAAGGGGGGGGGGGAATTTTTAACATATGCTATCAGAAAATAAAAGCTCAAAATACCTAACAGTCTATCAGAGGCTCAAAAATATGAATTTTAGCAACCTAATTTTACCTTTATCATTTCAGTCTTAGTCTTACTGTTGGTGTCATTATTTAGAAACTAGTGTCTAGAGGTAGGAGAAGTGTTATTAATTTATTCACTTATTCAAGAAAGGTATCAGGAATGGGAGAAGATATTTGCAAATAATATATCTGATAAAGGGCTAGTGTTCAAAATATGTAAGAATTTATACAACTCAATAAACCCCCTCCCAAAATATTCCAATTAAATAATGGGCATTAGATGACAAGACTAGACATAAAAGAAGACATACAAATGGCCAACAGACACACGATGAGATGTTCAACATCAATCATCAGGAAATGCAACTCAAAACCACAAGGGGATATCATCTCACACCTGTCTTAATGGCTAAAATGAAAAACATAAGAAACAACAAGTATTGGCAAGGATGTGGAGAAAAAGGAATCCCTGTGCACTTTTGGTGCAAACTGGAGCAGCCACTATGGAAAATGGTATGGAGGTTCCTCAAAAAATTAAGAATAGATCTACCATATGATCCAGTAATTCCACTGGAATAGTACTTAGCCACAAAAGAGAATGAAACCACACTCTTGGCATAACATGGATGGAGCTACAAAATATAATGCTTAAGTGAAATATGTCAGCTGGAAAAAGACAAATACCATGTAATTGCACACATATGTGGAATTTAAGAAACATAACAAGAGCAACAAAAAATGACAATTCAAAAAGCAGACTCTTAATAAAAACAAATGGTTACCAGAGGGGAGGCAGGTGGGGTTACAGGTGAAATAGGTAAAGGGGTTTAAGAGTACACTTATTGCCATGAGCACTAAGAAATGTATGTATGTATGAAATTGTTGAATCACTATACTGTATATCTAAAAGTAATATAACACTCACTATATGTTAATTATACTGGAATTTTAAAAAAAAAAAAGTAATCTCCTATGTACTGGCATTAAGATAGTCTAGTTAACTGACCCAGATGGTTTTACACTCAATTTTACCAAATTACAAAGGAACAAATGTCTATCTCATACCAACTTCTCAACACAGAAGAACAAAAGACATTCATCGCTCTATGAGCTAATTTAATTTCAATGATGAAAATGAAATCAACAGTTCTGACTCTATATTATCAAAAACTCTATTAAATCTTTTGCTTCTAAGACATTACTATCATGCATTGAGGGAAACTCCTCTTTCCCCCAGAATCAAGATTCTACATGGAGCACATTCCCCAGTTTCACACTGCTTGCCCCTCCCCACCTACCACCTACTCACTTACTCCTCCTGGAAGAAAGGACTCCAGAGACCTGAGGAAGACTTAAGCATGCCTGCCTAAGTAATACCTCTCTCTTAGTCTACTTGTTTGTGATCCAGCTACCTGTAGGAAGCACACACTCTGCTTTCTTTTACTATGTAGTTAAGTTTGATCTTTGTAAACTCTGCCTTAGAGGGAAGCCTATGGCCATCCACTGCCAATTATGACAGGAGGGTAAATCTAATTCTTGAGATCTCAAGAGGCCTGTATTATTCAGTGTTTTGATTTTTTTATTTCTTTATCACTGTTACTTGGTTCACAACTCAGGAGGGAATAAGTGGCATGTAATTTATTAGCTTCTTCACACTCTAACTTCAGAATCTAAAAATATTACTGAGAGTAAAGTGTATTAACTACATTAATCATGTTCCCTCTTCAAGCCTATTGACCATACTATTTCTTCCATCTAAAATAATGTTCAGTTTTTAGTCAGTTAACAACTGTTCTGTTTAACTTAGCGTAACAACTTCTTATGGAAAGATTTCCCCCACAAGTTGCTTTCCCAATGGACCCATCATAGCCCCATCATATAAACTTAGCATACTATATTGCCACGTTGTATTTATTTGTATTCTAAACTACACAATAAGCTCTTAAGGCATACAGTTATCCTCAGAAGTCAAAGCACTTGGTCCAATATACAGCTGAATGAATTAGAAAATGAATGCATGCAAAATGAAAAATAACAAATCACAAAACACCTCAAAGAAAACAGATCTAGGGGTGCCTGGGTGGCTCAGCTGGTTAAGGGTCTTGGGATCCAGCCACCTCAGGGTCCCTGCTCAGCGGGAAGTCTACTTATCCCTCTGCTGCCCTCCCGTGTGCTCTGTCTCACTCTCAAATACATAAATAAAATCTTAAAAAAAAAGAAAAAAGAAAAAATAGATCTAAAAATTACCTCAAAAATTGCAGAAATTGTCTCCCCTCCCTCCCCACACACACACAAATGGTAATAGATTTAAATTCATGACAACTATCAGAAAAAAGTTACAGCTGATTTTTTAGAGGAGAATTAACTATTTGTTGAACTATTACACTGTTAACGAAATGAAAAAGGCTTTTTGTTGGACCTCTTTAAACCATGCCTACCTGAAATGTTGATATTTAAATTTTTCTTAAGAATATCCCTTAAAGTTCTATTATCTGCTTAGAGTATGCCAACAACTAAGAAGGGAATCCTGGTACAAAAATCACCAGATCTTAATTTTTTTTAAATATTGTTTTTCCCTTATTAATCTGATCCCATGTCCTATTGGTATTTGTGAAAATATATGGAGACATCTAAATTAAAAACTGTGTAAATACTGATTTAAATTATTTTCCAATGCCAAAATATAATTAAAATCCATTCCCACACATTTTGAAAAATCATAATTTAAATATAAATAGACTTCATTGGCATTTGAAAACACTTTATTACTACAGGAATTCCCTAGTTAGCTTTCCAAATTTAGTAGTTGATAATTCTCCACATTTTCGGAAACACTACACAGATCCAATTTCTTAACCCAAAATATAAACACAGGATAAAGCACATATAAAAAATAATGCTAGATTAAAGGTACAAATGTGACATAATCTCTAACATCACCCCTAAATGTAATTTTTCTTAATCCTATATGTATACAGTTACCTTCCTGTATATTCTTTTTTTCAGATTTTATTCCAATCCCAGTTAATTAACATTTGATATAATAGTTTCAGGTGTATTTTTGCTACACTATTCAATTACATTCTTATTTTTAAATTATTTCAGTAAATGTAGAGAAAAAGATAAGTTTAGTCCAACTGTGCTTACATGTTTTGGGATTCCTGGCTTATCGAAGAAACAGAATCCGAGCCTTTTACTGGAGTAGGAATTCTTTCTGATAGCAAACTTGTCTAAAATATAACAGATTACATTATTTTTCATTGATAGCATTATTCATAAGATCTCATGATACATTTTTACAGTTGATCCTTAATATGATTAAAATTAAATTACCTTCAAATTTTAAGTTATTTTGTTTTTAATTAAATATCACATAAAATATTTTATAAGGGAAGTATATAAGTATGGGGGAAAGGCTTATTAGTTCACTGATACATACTATTTGACTACTGCTACAGTTTTTTTTTCTAATACATAACAAAACTCTAGCTGTCTGTAAAAATGCTTAGAAATAGCTTCGAAAGAACAAAGTCAGTTTATGCAAAGATAATCTATCTAAAGCCTCTCCTACCAGAAGAAAAGACTTTGAAGTGCTCAGTTTGTCCTAGAACTTTGTCCTGGTAGGAGATGAGGTGAAGTCACCCTGTACCAAATTAAAAAGCATTATGTTCCCTAGAGTACTGTGATGCTAAAAAAATCATATTTGCCCCAGTAAGAGACTCTAACTGCATTACAACAGTGACTATCTTTGAAATAAATATTTGCAGGGAGGATAAAAAGCTTGAAAATTCTTACCTTCTTCCATGCCTTTGCTATAGACTCATGCAAACTATAAGGAATTAACACCTGCAGGCCTTCACATGTACCATATATTTGACGACACACAGAAATAAAAGCTCCTTTAACCACAGGCAACATTTCCAATCCAGAAAAAATAGAGATATCTTCATCAAGAAGCTTTTTCGAAAACTGGGCAATTATATGAGCACCTGTAGGACTAAAACATGATAGACTGAAAGTGACTCCAAGGTTAAAAATCACAACCTCTTAAAGTACTACCAAAAAGTCTAGCCGTATCACAAACTTTGCATTTGCTTGGCTCCCCTTTAGTTCTCTAGCTTTTCTCTGACATGTCAATATTCCTGTTCCCGCACATGTACAGATAAATAATGAGGGCACACTTAACTATCCACATACCCCTCCATCCAATTGCAACAGTTACTAACATTTTGCCAGTCTTGTTTTACTGATTCTCTCACCTCCCCCTCTGCCCACCTATATTGAAATATTATATGCTAAATCCCAGATATCCTTCTGTCCACCTCTACTGGAATATTAAATGCTAAACCGCAGACATCATCTTACCTAGATGTATACTAGGTATAACTAACAAAAGTATAATTTTTAATATTATCTGATAATCCACCCATATGAAGATTCTCCTGTCTTAAGGTGTTCCTTATAATAGATATGTATAAATCAAAATTCAAACAAGTTTCATAGAGTGCTTTAAGTTATTGTGATCATTTAGGCTCTCTCCTTTCTTTTTTACCCATGCCATTCTTTATGTGGATAATTGCTTCACCATGGTGTCATTTGTGTTCCTCTACTTCTCCATATTTCCTATAAATTGATAATTATATATAGGGGCTTAAAGTTCAATTTATTTTTTCTTGACAAAGACAAAATAACTTCATTGGTAGTTGCTGTTGTGTACCTTGTGCTATATCATATCATTAGATACATATCTGGTTTTCCCAATTTTAATGGTGCTAAAAATCAACTGGTCAGATGGTATGAGCCTGAATTTTCCTGTGGGAAGTCCTCCCCCATCAAGCCTTTTACTTAATGGTTTTAGCATCAATTCATCATAATCTCCTACATCAATTATTTTATTAGGAGTTACCAAATGATGATTTTCTAGTTATTCTACATTAACTAAAGTTTTTCTATGAAGAACTTTATCCTCAGTAACTTAATAGTTACATTAAAATACAGTTTGCGGGGCAGCCTGGGTGGCTCACTGGTTTAGCGCCGCCTTCAGCCCAGGGCGTGATCCTGGAGACCTGGGATCGAGTCCCACACTGGGATCCCTGCATGGAGCCTGCTTCTCCTTCCCCTTCTGCCTGTGTCTCTGCCTCTCTCTCTCTCTCTCTCTCTCTCTCTCTCTCTCTCTCTGTGTGTGTGTGTGTATGTGTGTGTGTCTCTCATGAATGAATAAAGTCGTTAAAAAAATTTTTTGTTTAAAATACAGTTTGTACAGGGGTGCCTGGGCAGCACAGTAGGTTAAGTGTTCTATTCTTGGTTTCAGCTCAGGTCATGATCTCAGGGTCAGGAGACAGAGCCCCACATTGGGCTCCATGCTCAGCAGGGAGTCTGCTTGAGATTCTCTCTCTCTCTCCTGTCCCTCCCACTCATGCTCATACTTGTACACTCTCTAATCAATAAATGTTTTTTTTTAATTGTTTGTATAGGAAATAGAAAAAAAAGAATTTGAACATTTTTCATTAATTTGCGAAATGATGAGTTGGTATCCTCACAACCTTAGTGGATAATTGACAAGATTTTCTTTTTTAAATTTTAGTGTTTTTAAAACCATTTTTGTATGCTTTATGTATGTCAATCACTAAAGTCATTTTTTAAAAAAGATTTTATTTATTTATTCATGAGACACAGAGAGAGAGAGGCAGAGACACAGGCAGAGGGAGAAGCAGGCTCCCTGAAGACAGCCTGATGCGGGACTTGATCCCAGGACCTCAGGATCACAACCTGAGCCAAAGGTAGATACTCAAACACTGAGCCACCCAAGTGCCCCTACAGTCATTTTTTAATCCTCAAATTATCCATCTTAAACCAGTAAGAGGCCCCTTCTGGTAGCCTGGGATACTTCTGACACTATGATTTTAGTCTTAGATAACTTCCTCACTTTCTAGAATGGTAAGATATCTCAGGATCACCTTATACATTTCCTGGCCCAGTTCAGAAACAACTACCTTCAAGGATCCCTTCCTCCTTTTGTAGGAAACAACAACCACAACAAAAAATTAGATATTTAGAGACCACAATCTGGGTGCCAACTCAATGCTAAGAGATTGTCTTTACTTCTAGGCCTGTTCAGCAGCAGTTCTAAGAAAAGTATAAGTAAAATGAGTTAATACTTTTATTTCCATTATAAATTTAAAATTCAAGTTTCACTTCTTTAATTCTATATTCTAGTTCCTTATGATGCTAATCACTTGCTTCATTTTGGAATACGCGCTAATAGTTTCAAAATACATTGAACACAGTTTTAGATCACTCTGAGAATTCTTTTTTTCAAACATAAGATATATCCACTAGAAATGTTCAAATCAGATCACTTGAAGTAATTTTTTTTCCTCTGCATAGGCAGGTTACTTACTTGGTAGTTAAATTCACTTATTTACATTTGTTTGAATTTCTTTTAAATTTGAATTTTTCTTTTTGATTTTACTTTTACATTTAGCATGTGAAAGAGCTACAGGACTCCAAAGTCAAATCTAGATAAAATCAAGGCATAGCCCTGTATATCTTATATCTATACCACCCTACCCACATGGTTTTCTCCCTTCTTCTAAAACTATTACTTTTTAGTTTACCCTTTTATCACTCTTTTTGAAAAATATAAATATGATTTTGTTAATTCATATTCCCTTCTATTATTTAAAGGTAGCATTCTAAAACATTTTGCGGTATTTGTTCACAAATATCCTGACAATAACTCCATAGGAATACATAAAAAAAATTCCATGTTCCCATTGCACTGTTGCCAAGTACTCCTTTGTGCAAACACAAGTTAATCAGCTTCTTGTTTTGGGGCATTTGGGAGGATTCCAGTCTTTTGTCAATATAAATAATAAAATCAGAAACAACCACAGCACAATAGGGATTCAGAAGAAATTGATATTTAATGTCTTAACTATTTAACTTCAATGTAAGGTAAACTTTGTCTAAAAAACTTAGAAATCTTCATGATGGGGGGAAATTGACTACATAATTAAATGTCTATATAGGAAAAATTTTTCAGATAAACCTCAAATAGGGAATAAAAAGAAACAAAAGGTTGGTCTTCTTCATATTACAAAAGGATTGTTATCTATATAGAAAAAGACTTCCAGTTGAGTATGACAGATTGAACACACACATTCACAACTGCACTCTCTTAAAACACTAAAATGCAGATGTAAAGGGAATTTTCAGAAGGCTTTCATAGCTGTCAAGGAGAAAAGAAAGGATGTGACAGTAACAATGTTTTGGAATCTAGAAAGTGGAAAGAAAGCAGCAGCAATTCAGGACCTGGAAAAACTTAATGATCAGCCACAATGCAGAACACAGGACAGAATTTATTTCATAGAAACTCTCAAAAAATTCAAATTGATGGTTTCAAGTATCTCTGGAATTAGGGGCAGAAGTGGGACTGAAAACAGAAGGGCTGCCTGAAAGTCAGCTTAAAAGAAGTCTGATCAGCTTCCCTTCCATATTCCACATAGTCAGCCCCATGCTTTCTTTTGGAAGGCAGGCAAACATTAAGAACAGTAGAGTACCACAGAAATTAATCAAAGCTTATGCAGGAAAACTTAGAAACCACTTCCCCCACCCAGTCATCCTCTCCCGCTAGGCTTACACTCTCTGCAGGCAGCTAACTATAGAGCCTTTTCTACGGAATCTGACCAGAACAAAGATTAAAGATGCCGCTATTAGAGATTCCCCCAAACAAATCCATGACAAGATCCCCCCACAGCAAAGGCCACAAGTGACAAGGTCCCACATTCCCACACAGTTTTCAAACAGCTATTTACTGACTTTTAAGTATTTGAAGAAATCTCTAATATAAAATCTGAAGCCAAGACAATATACAGAAAAGGCAATGTGGAAGGAGAAAAAGAAAATGAGAAATGAAACTTCGTATCTCCACTGATGTAAGAGAACTTAAACTCATGAAACAAGAATAAGATAGTAGAGTAAGAATGTTCTCTTAGAGAAAGCTTAAGAAATGTAAATCTTCTGAATATAAGGGCTAGAAAATAAAGCTGAGGAAATTTCCTAGACAGTAAAAAATTTAAAAAGCAAGTTCCTGGAGGATGGTCCAAGAGAGTGGTAAGAAAATCCTCCTCCTGGGGACACACCCAATCTACAGCTACATATGCTCATTTCCCTGTGAAAAAGATCTGATAACTTCCCACAACAAAGGATAAAAGGACCAGATCAAAACAGGTAGAAGAAGTAGAGATATAGTCTCCCAAAAAACACCCAACTCATGATGTGGTAACACACAAGAAGAAGGGATCTCACCAGACAGGTGCTTTTCTCAGAGGAGTAAAAAGTTGGTACCCCATATCAAGGCCCCCACTCCTGGGATCTACCACAGAGAAATAAACCCACAGAACACCTAACTTGGAAAACCAAAAAGGCTAACAACCAGAGGGGTCTTAAAGTGCTATAAGGAAACAGATGACCCTCTTAAAGGGCTTGCTTGTAGTTTCACTCCACAATCCACGAAAGAAACTGTAGTCTAGAAAGGCTGCTAGACTGTATATAAGGGAGACTCATTTGCTAATATGGGGACATTGGTTGGAAGGGAAGAGGACAGTTGAGATTCTCCTCAGAGACAGATGAGGATGACAGATGCCACAGATGCACTCTCCACATAGTCAGCTAGCAGGGCTACTACCACCTTGCTGGCACAGCAGGGGTGAGCTTTCATGGCACTTGCTGAGGCTGGTGAAGAGTTGTAGCACTCCCAACTCCAACGCTAGAGCATGAGCCCAAGCTGTCAGGGCAGTCTCCTGTTCCCAACCTAAAGCCAGTACACAAGGTACTCTCCTGCTCCATTAAGGAAGCCCGTGGATACATATACTCAAGACATTTTCCTGTTGTCTTTCTAAAGCTAGTGAGTATGCCTTGTTCTCTACACCTTCTACCTGCCTTTCTCAAGCCAACAGATGCACACAAACCACACAGGGGACACAGCTTGATCACCAGGCCCTGATGGCCATGAGGGCTCCAGAGCTCCATCAGATTATAACAACAGGAAAGACCATGCTTGGCAGGACGTCAATCCCAGAGCCCTACAAAACCAGCAAACTGAAATAATCCCAATCTTCCTATGAAAAAGGTCTATTTACTTAGCCTACAGCTTTTGCCTAAGGTATAGGTTTCAGGTTTCCCACACATCAAGGGGCTAAGGAGGCACTCCAAGGAAACAAAAACAGGGAAACACCATCCTTGTATACCCCCACCCCAGCCTCACTACAGCTTGATAAGACCTCCCAGAGAATATATTATACATTCATCTGGAACTCAGATTTTTGCAACTCACACCTCCCACAGGACTAAACATATTTGCACACTGTCAAAGCTGCTGCCTCATGACCTGGCTTCTAATCAGCTGAACTAGATGCTAAATGAGCTTCCTCCCCTTGGATCACTCATAGGCCTTGGCAAGCCTCAGAAAACATTATTTCAGCTCAGATCTTGATCTCAGGGTCATGAGTTCAAGTCCTATATTGGGCTCCATGCTGGGCATGGAGCCTACTTAAAATTTTTTTTTTTAAAAAAAGGCATTATTTTTTCTTTCCCTAAAAAGTTGACATCAGAAACATAAAACATCATGGTAGGGAAGTAAAAATGTAGTTTTGGAATATGTTCAAATTTAAGTTTCCAGCAATTTAAAATAGATAGCCATGTATATAGGATGATACATGTGAACCTTACAATAACCACGGAGTCTGTAATAAATGACAAAGAGAGGTACTACGTAATGATAAAGGGATCAATCTAACAGAAAGATATAATTTAAATATATAACCCAACATAGGAGCACCAAAGCATATAAAGTAAATATTAAGAGATCGAAGGGGAGAAACTGACAGCAATACAGTAATAGGGGATTTTAACGATCATCCAGACAGAAAAGCAGTAAGGAAATAATTGGATTAAATAATGCATTAGACCGGTTGGACATAACAGATCTATCTACACACACAGAACATTCGTCCAAAATTCAGAAAATACATTCTTCTCAAGTGTACATAGAACATTCTGCAAGACAGAAAAGCAGTAAGGAAATAATTGGATTAAATAATGCATTAGACCAGTTGGACATAACAGATCTATCTACACACACAGAACATTCGTCCAAAATTCAGAAAATACATTCTTCTCAAGTGTACATAGAACATTCTCCAAGACAGATCACATGTTGGGCCACAAAGCAAGTCTCAATATAGAAAACTGAAACAGGGCAGTCCGGGTGGTTCAGCGGTTTAGCACTGCCTTCAGCCCAGGATGTGATCCTGGAGACCCAGGATGGAGTCCCATGTCGGGCTCCCTGCATGGAGCCTGCTCCTCCTTCTGCCTGTGTCTCTGCCTCTCTCTATGTCTCTCATGAATAAATAAATAAAATCTTAAAAAAAAAACTGAAAAAAAAAACTGAAATTTCAAGCATCTTTTCCAACCACAATATTATAAAACTAGAAATGAATCACAAAGGGAAACTGGAAAAACTATAAATATGTAGAGATTAACATGTTACTGAACTACCGGGTTATAGAAGAAATCAAAGACGAAAAAAATACCTAAAGACAAATGAAAACAGAAATACAACATACCCAAATCTGGGATGCAGTAAAAGTGGTCCTAAGAAGGAAGTTCTAGCAATACAGATCTGTATCAAGAAACAGGAACTATCAAAGAATTTAACTTTACACCTAAAGGAACTAGCGGGAAAAAATAAAGCCCAAAGTTGGAAGAAAGTAATAAAGATCAGGTCAAAAATAAATCGAGACAAAAAGGTAACAGGAAAGATCAACAAAGCTAAGAGTTGGTTCTTTGAAAGATAAAACTGATAAGCTATTAGAGCTAGACTCACCAAGAGAAAGAGGGCACAAATGAATAGTCAGAAATAAAAGAAGTCAAAAATGATACCACAAAAGTATAATAGGATCATAAGAGACTACTGCAAACAATTATACACCAATATATTGGATAAACTCCTAGAAACAATATTCCAAGACTGAATCATGAAACAGAAAATCTGAACAAAATGATTGCTGAGAAGATTGAATCAGGATCAAAAACCCAGACAAGAAGGCTTCACTGGTGAATTCTACCAAACATTCAAAGATTTAACAACTATTCCTTCTAAATTATTCCCAAAAGATGAAGAGAAAGGAAAGCTTCCAAATTCATTTTATGAACCAGAACTACCCTAATACCAAAACCAGACAAAGACACCACAAAAAAAAAGAAAATTAAGGGCCAATATCCCTAATGAACATAGATGCAAATACTCTCAATATTAGCAAATTGAATTCAACAATACTTTAAATGTATCATATACCATGATCAAGTGAGATTTATTCTAGGAATGCAAAGATGGTTCAACATCCACAAATCAACATGATACACATTAACAAAATGAAGGATATATGATCATCTTGAGAGATGCAGTAAAAGCATCTGACAAAATTCAATATCCATTTGTGATAAAAACCATCAATTAAGCAGGTAAAAAGGGAACATATCTCAACATAATAAAGGCCAAAAATGATAAACCTGCAGTAAGTATCATACTCAATGGTAATAGCTGAACGCTGACAAGGACGTCCACTCTCATCACTTATATTCAACATAGTATTGGAAATTTAGCCACAGCAATTAGACAAGAAATAGAAATAAAAGGTATTCAAATGAAAAGTAGTAAGACTATCACTACCTGCAGGTGACATGCTGCTACATATGGAAAACCCTAAAGACTATCAAAAAATTATTGGAATAAAATAAGTTATATAAAGCTACAGGATACAAAATATGGAAAAACCTTTTGCAAATCTATATATTAATAAGGAACAAGAAAAATCCAAAAGGCAATCAGTCACATCAAAAATAAAAACCCAGAAATAAATTTAACCATGGAGGTAAAGACACATAAACTAAAAACTATAAAACATTGATAAAAGAAGCTGAAGATACAAATAAATGACAAGATATTCTGTGCTTATAAACTGGAAACTTATTAAAATGTTAAAACTACATATGGTAGAGAGTGAAGGCAATTCCTATCAAAATTTCAGTGGCATTTTTCCACAGAACTAGGACAAACAGCAATTATAAAGGTTATTACCATGATAAAAGCTATATACCAGACCAAGGTAGCACCAGTTTTTTTTTTTTTAAGATTTTAATTATTTGAGAGAGTGCACACAAGCAGGGGAAGAGGGACAAGCAGACTCCCTAATAAGCACCAAGTCTGATAAAGGGCTCGATCCCAGGACCCTAAGATCATGACCTGAGCTGAAGTCAGATACTTAACAGCTGAGTCACCCAGCACCCACAACACCAGGTCTTCAATAAACTCAAGAAAGCTTTAAAAATTTTTTTTCTTAAAGATTTTATTTATTCATGAGAGACACAGAGAGAGGGGCAAGGACATAGGTAGAGGGAGCAGCAGATTCCCTGCAGGGAGTCTGATGCAGAACTCAATCCCAGGACCCTGGGATCACAACTTGAGCCAAAGGCAGATGCTCAACCACTGAGCCACTCAGGTATCCCAAAAAGATTTTTTTAATAAAATTAAAATCAATGGAATTTGCTCAATATTTGAATATACAGAAAGATTTAATAGGAAAGACCATGTGGAGGATTTAACAATGAAGTAGAATTTAAGTATATTTAAAAATATGCTAAAGAAAATTATTAGCTCTCGAGAAAATAAGAAGCTGTAGGGAAAAAAGAGTAATCACATAGCTGGGCTGTAAAGATTGTAGGTAGATACAGTATGACCCTAATGAAGGATACTGTTCAACTATATTGCATTGATGGGCAGCAGGGGGCTGGGAGGGGATCCAGGTGTGTTTATGTGGGTGGTTGAGAGGGATAGGAGAGAGAAATCAAGGGATTATGCCTTAAATTAAAATCAAGTGTTAGAAGAATATTATCTAATGATCATCTAAAGCAGTCAAAAGTAATTGCCTTAGAGAACAAGAAGGAACTACTACTTTTGCTATTAAGCCTTGCATGTTTACTGTGTGCACAGATTTTCAGGTTGATTGAAAAAATGAAACAAATGGACAAATGATATGGAAAGAAACTCTGCTATCATAAAATGAACACAGACAATAACCATATCTCCATAAGAGCAATAAGATGCTCAAATTCAACTAGAGTCAGGTCAGTATGGATCAAAACAAGATCTTTCACCTATTAGGTTACCAAAACATTCCATCACCTGATACTGGTTAGAACAGATTTCACAAAAAGCTTTCAAAAATTTCAATCAAATAAAACCTACAGCTCAGTTTGGTCAAACTAGCCATATTTCAAGCTCTTAAGAGCCACGAGTAGCTAGTGGTAACCTGACCATGCAGATGTAGAACATTTCATCATCCCATAAAGCTCTACTGTATGGAACTATTCTGGAGAAGGGAATCCTGAGAGGCTAGGCCTGGAGGTGGAAGCCAGATATGACTAAGAACAGCCATGTAGTATCCAATCAGACAGGTGGCCAAAGTTACTGAAGTCAGCAGTCTGGACCAGAAGGGCCCCTCCCTCACTGAGCCATAGGATCTAGCACCTAGGCTTTTATTCCCTAGGCAGGAAAACCCAGTCCACTTGACAAGTTTGAAAAAAGTACCAAACCAAGGCCAAAAATTCTTAAAAATTAAAAATGACTGCCAAGATAAATTTAAGAACAGCTTCTTTGAGCAAAACAAAGATTAAAATGGAAAAGCTAAGGGATGGTCACTCCTCTAAATGCAACATCTCATTCACAGATGCACCAGAAAGAGAAAGCAGAAGAAGAAATATGATCAAATACACAACAGAAGCAAAAACCCCTGTGCCAAAGGATGCAAGTCTTCAGCATAAAATTGCCTAACTAATGCCTTAAAAGTTCCTAGAATAAGTTACACCCTCATGAAACATCAGGTTCTAGAAACTTTTAGAGGCAAAAAAGAAACTTAGACATAGGACTTGGCAATACTAGATGTGGGAAGACAGTGTAACCATATTTTCAGTCTCAACTGAGTAAAGCTACATTCTGAGCCATAAGACCCTTATATTAAAAAGAATATATATCATACAAAATGTACTCTCAGACCCATAAGTACATAGGTCAAAGAAGATTTTAGAGAAGTTTAAAAATAATTTGAAGTGAAAACAAAAATACAACTTATCAAAATCTGTAGGATGCAGCAAAAGCAGTAATTAGAAGAAAATTTATAGCATTGAATGTATATGATCAGAAAATAGGTCTAAAAATCAATAATCAAGGCTCCCACATAGGAAATTAGGAAAAGAACTAAAACCAAATGAAATAAAAAATAAAAACAGAAATCAATTAAGTAAAAAACAAAAATAAAATCAACAGAGGAAAAAAAGTTGTTCTTTTAAAAACATCAATAAAATTGATAAGCTTCTAGGCAGGTTAAAGAAAAAAAAATTACTAGTATCAGAATTCAGAGAGAGAATCATTACTAATCTCATGGACAATTAAAAGGAATCAAGGAATATTATGAACAATCTATATCCACTAAATCAAGATCAGACAATGATATTACAAAATATACAGACTGATATCTCTCATGAGCATAGACATAAAAATCCTCAACAAAGAATAGCAAATCAAATCTAAGAATGTATAAAAAGAATTATATGCCATAACAAAATGGGATTTACTTTAGCTATGCCATGCGGAGTTCAATATTCAAAGATTAATATAACCTACCACAATCAACAGGATTTTTATCTTTATTTTTTTTCAAAATTTTTATTTATTTATGATAGCCACAGAGAGAGAGAGAGAGAGAGAGAGAGAGAGAGGCAGAGACACAGGCAGAGGGAGAAGCAGGCTCCATGCACCGGGAGCCCGACGTGGGACTCGATCCTAGGTCCCCAGGATCGCACCCCAGGCCAAAGGCAGGCGCTAAACGGCTGCGCCACCCAGGGATCCCTCAACAGGATTTTTAAAAAACACTTATTGCAGCATTATTTATGGAGGCAAAATCCTAGATACAACCTGATATCCATTAATAGGAGAAAAGTTTGAAAATATTATGGCAAAATCATATCAAAGTACTACTGAGCTATTAAAAAGTGTTTAATTCTGCACTCATCTAGGAAGATGCTGATGATTACACATAATAAAATTGAATATTGTATATGCTATTTCTATAAAGAGGAAACAAAAATTCTGTGGTTATGAATATATGTTTGATACATCATTATGATGCAGAGAAAGTCTACAAGTATAACCAAAATGTTATCATTGGTAACAGTCAGGAAATAGAACTTAGCCAGGTAAAGATGGAAGATAGACAAGTTAGCTTTTCCTTTGTGCACCTTTGTGTGATTAAACTCAAATCAATTCTGGATGGCTTTAGAAGTCTGAAGGAGTCCAAGAAGCAAAAACATCCTATCTAGAGTGAACCCTCCTATTTTTACTTTGAAGTTGCTCACATCAAGGCCTACTCTGCCTGCATAATCCATAATCCTCGTTACTACTTCAACCTGAATCACCTAATACATTGTTAGAGGCTGATCAGGAACCTAACTATCTAGAATAGCTATCTTGATTTTCATTATTAACATGCTGAATGACATTTTAGAATCTTTGAATCAGATCGAGGAAATATGCTAAAAATTCCACAAGTTTAAAGCATGGACACTACCTTTTTTCTTCAGAAGAGTTCATATTTTCTCCATAAAGTAGCAAGGTAAGTCCTTCTTCTACAGAGGCAATCCTTGCCAAAATATCAGCTATGTGAATTAAAGCTGTTTCAGAGCAATTTGGAGCAGCCTGTACATTAAAAAGATAACAAATCATATAATTTTATGACATGCTAACATTTCACAGACTAAAATTTTAGGGTTGTAGTGTAGTCTAATAAAGCTATATTACCACAACAACAAAAAAAGTTAATGATTGTTTGGCTGCAAAGTACATCTGAATGATATGTGTCATTATGTTATATTCACTTACCAGCACAGTTGATGAGGCAGATGCGTACAGATTTTTTACTCAAACCAGTTACTGTTTATAACACAGCAGAGAGAACTGCTGTTCCCATTACAGTTTTATATATAGTTCTGTTTGACAAATGCTCCTCTATTTCCAGTTTGCCCTTTACTTTCCATTCACTGGTTCCTGAGTATCCACCCCAATTTTATTATACATGGTTTCTAACACACTGCCATCATTTCTAAGGAACACTATCCCTTCCTGCAATTGGTTGGGTCATGAGTTATAGGTCTGAGTAAAGACAACCAATTCATGAGATAGCCAATAGCAAATGATGTCATCTAATGGGGGCTGAACCAATCATATTTCTTCACTTTTAATTTTAAGTGGCAATACTATAAAATAGCCTTGCCAGTATTTAGCAAATTAGTACAAGCAAATACTAAAAAACTAGAGTGATATTAATACTGGCGCCCATCTAGAAGCCTAACTCTACTAGAGTTTCTGTTCTTTCTGAGGCCTACTTATCTGTCTATACCTGCACAGCTGCCAATACACATATGCTCTATAAGAAATCTAAGTATCTATGCTTTGCAACCAATACGTCCTAAGAAATTCAGTGAGTTAACTAATGAGTCAGGCATACTTACCTGAATATTTCCTTATTATATGAGGCTTTATTATACAGTGTATTACTTTCACATTGAATACCTTCCTTAAAACAACTTCTCTGCCTGGAATACTTTCCTTCTCTCATACATTCACTTTTTTAAACCTTTCTATTCCTCATCCAGTATTTTAATAGTCTGCCTTTCCTATTAGAATAGGTTCCTTTAGAGCAAAGTATAAGTCTTAAGTTCTTCTATATTTCAAACCTAGCAAAGAGCCAATGATACAGTAGTGACTCAATGGGTGATACTCAATGCTTTAAGATTAAATACGGAATGCCTATTATGTGCTAGAGGGCTGTTTCTTTCACTCAAGAATAATTCCAGCATAATTAGAGAAGTAGATAACATGGAAATATAGTGAAATAAACATAACTTTTCCAGGAGGACTAGGACAAATTTTCGAAGAAAAAATAAAACTATGGCCTGAAGAAAGGAATTTTTCACTTAGACCAAGACTTTCCAGGGTGGGAAAAGTATGCAAACATAGGGAGATCTTATAACCTTGTTCAAAAAATGCAAAGAATCTGTTATAAATGAAATACATGGGGTAAAATAGGAAAAATATGTAGAATATAACAGAAAAGTTGATAAATTTCAGACTTTTTAACTAGACATTTTCATATAGCAGGCAACAAGCAGAAAGTACTGTGAAAGCCTTAGTGACGAGACAGCAGACAGGCCAGAAAAGTGAAAGACTAAAAAAATAAAATTATTTCAATATTCCAAGCAAGGAATTATTAGAGCTTAAATAAAATCAGTAGCAAACGGGATTAAAAGACATACATGGATCTAAGAGAGGCACAGGAGAATAAGTTTATAGGACTTAACAAATCTATAGGGCTTAATTATAAACAGAATAAAGAAAATGAGGAAGAAGCCTAGATGAACAGCATTCCTACTCATCACACAGGGAAATGTGATGAAGAAGCAGAGCAGGAGCAAAAAAAAAAAAAAAAAAAAAAAAAAAGAGAGAGAGGGAGAGAAAAGAAAAGAAAAGATTTGAAAAGTGACAAATCAAAAACTATTGTTTTAAAAACTGAGTTTGATTTGTTCGTGGAATAACTCAAAAAGGTGTTCAGCAAGCATCTAATGACAAATCTGGAGCTAAAGAGATCTAAATTTAGAAGTTAACTACACATCTAATTTTCAGAACTGGAGGAAGTCACCTAGGAAATGCATACTGAGAGAAGAGTGAACCAAGTTGTGACTCAAAGGGGAGCCCTCATAGGTGAGAGAAAAAGAATGCTTAGAAAGGGAAGGTACAGGGATCCCTGGGTGGCTCAGCGGTTTAGCGCCTGCCTTTGGCCCAGGGTGCGAACCTGGAGTCCCAGGATCGAGTCCCGCATCGGTCTCCTGGTGTGGAGCCTGCTTCTCCCTCCTCCTGTCTCTCTCTCTCTCTCTCTCTCTCTCTCTCTCTCTCTCTCTCTATATATATATATATATATATATATATATATATATATATATATATATATATAATGAATATATAAATAAATAAATCTTTAAAAAAAAAAAGAAAGGGAAGGTACAAAATATATAGGAATTCAGGAAAGCCAGGTAAACAATTTTAGAAGTTGTCTACGGTGTTACGATAATGGTCTCTAAAGTGGTTACTAGTTACAGGTGTAGCAAGTTACAAGCAACAGCAATCAAAGCAGCATCAAGGATGTAATGGAAGTAAGATGATAATGCAATGTTTTGAAACATGACAGAATAGAGGGAGCCAGGACAACTATAGAGGGACCCAGGACAACTACGGCAGTCATGCATAATTAAAAGCTTATCATTAAAAAGATCAGGTATTAGGTGGTAACTAAAGATGTGCATTGGATGATCAAGAGCTTCTTTTATCCCAACTATGAGACAGATTCAGGTATATTTATAGATAAAGGAAAGAAGCCACAAGAAGATAAAAAGTTAAATATATATGAAAGCAAAAATAAACAACTCTGAAACAAAGTCCAAGAGCACATTTCTCAAACATGGTAAATGGTTCATATTTCATATTACTATTGACATCATGGCATTCTATTATATTAAACTGTATTAGGAATTCTGTTGGTTCTTCTCTATTATCTTCCTAAGGTTAACCATGAAATCAAAATTATCTCCCCTTAATTTCCTAGAATTCCATACTTTGTACCACATTCAGATAAACGCTGTTTTCTGAATGAGCAATGAATAATGACCATATGATGGTGTGAACAGCT
Organism: Nyctereutes procyonoides; assembly: GCF_905146905.1. Taxonomy (NCBI): domain Eukaryota; kingdom Metazoa; phylum Chordata; class Mammalia; order Carnivora; family Canidae; genus Nyctereutes; species Nyctereutes procyonoides. The sequence goes on from NW_026575146.1 coordinate 27,041,087, forward strand.
GCCCAGCCCATTAAGTGGAGATGAAAACAGTAAAAATACTACAAAACACACACATGGAAAGGCAAAACCTTTAGCCTATTAAGATTTAAGTCATTCCCCAAAGCTTAAGTCGTAGAAATGAACAGACAGCAGTGCAAGTAGTGTTATCAACTCTGCCACCTATTAAATATCTTCTGCCCTTGAGAAATCCACTTCTTTCAGCCTCATTTGTAAGGATTAAATTATATAATATAAAGAAACAGGCCATACAAACTGTAAAGAGACATAAACATCCCAGTTCTGAACATACGTATAAGTTTTTTTCTAAAAAACTAGTTCTTCATACAAAACAGAGTTGACTTCAGAAAAATAATGTAAAGGCTATAAAATTACTATTAAAACAAATAAGAAAATTCACAGGATTTATTAGATGTGCAAGACAAATATCTTAATAACTTCTCTCAATCCTCAAAATCATAGGAAAAAAATTTTATGTATTGTCCCCCTACATTGTCAATAACAAATCAATTGACTACATAAACTATGATCTAACGGTAAATAAAAATCTATGTCGGCATAAAATACATTCATACATGGAAAGATAGTATAATAACTATTTCAAATACATCAAATTTAGAAACAAAGTCCCCATGAATATTCTCTAATACCCAATTAAGAAACTCTCTTTAGTAAATACCAACCTTGGTTTCTTTCATTAAATTATGAATAGGCTGAAGAAGTGCCTCAATCACAGTATTATTATATAGGCATTCGACTGCACACTCTTTTTGATCACAGAGTATCTGAAGAACTTCAGTCACCATACTTGCAGGAGAGTAATTATCTGATAAATAAGTACTTTTAGAAATTAAAATGTTAAACATTAAGAACTCAATATATCCTCAATATATTTATGAGTTAGCCATTGTTGTTCTAAAAAAGCTCAATATTAAGGTTAAATAGGTAAAAAAAAAAAATCATACAACACATTGCCCAAAAGATGAGGTATTGTTAAATAATAACCTGAAATTTACGGGGAAATCAATCAAGCTTAAAATATACTCAAGTCAATTTTTTAAAAAAGTAAATGACAAATCTGAATGCTGAGAAACAACAGATCATTCACTGTTTGACATTAAGTCACTGCTTAACAGTGAAGATACAATTTGAAGCAAATTTATAACTTTTCTCCTCCCAGAAACACTTACTCGTATTCACTTTTTCCTTTTCTTAAAATATGTATTTGGGGCACCCAGGTGTCTCAGTTGGGCATCTGACTCTTGATTTCAGCTCAGGTCACAACCTTGGGGTCATGAGATGGAGCCCCACATTGGGCTCCACACTCAACAGTGAGTCTGCATGTGTTTCTCTCTTCTTCTCCTTGTGCCCCGCCCCCAGCAATTGCATATACACGCAGGCACACACACTCTATAATAAATAAATAAATCTTTAAAAAATATATATGTATTCAAGTGTTCGGCCTGGTAGAAAATGAAAGTAAAATAAATGATGGCCAAAAAGGCAGAAAAGATGAAAGCTCCTTTAAGACTAATATACCATTTTTTGTATTACCATAAAACTGGTGAAATGAATGAGCATTGTAAAGACTTTCTTTTAAAATATATATAGGAAAACACAAATATAAATAAATGTAACACGGAATAGTCACTAAAATCAGTGTGATATTTTTGGTTTCATAAATTGACATATTTTCAGGTTATTTGACCTAATACACTCACAAAATAGTGTTTTACAAGAAAGTAAGGAATCAAAAAAGTTAGCAGCTTATGGTCGTAAAATATAATATTAAGAGTAATACCAAAGTTCTTAATTTAGCTTACATTATTCTATACTCCAAGAACACACTAAGACTTTAAGTCAATACTTGACAAAAAGAAAATGGAGAAAAAAGTGATCTCTTCAACCAGTTCCAGACCCTCTTTGCAATGAGAGATACTACCAATGAGCATATGTCCATTCATTCATTCACCCATTTTTTTATCTACTTTTGAGTACCTACTATGTGCCAGACACTGCACTAGTACTATAATAGAAGTAACTAAGACAAAGAAAATTAAAAAACAGTCCACTAGATGGTAAACCAAGACACTGACACACAATTATAAGAGGGAACATTTTTTACAAAGGAAGCATAGTATGTTATCGGAGCATATAGCAAGAGGACCTAAACTACATATTTATACATGGAAATGCTATAAAGGCAGAAAGAAGTTTAACAGCCATTGTTAAGACTAATAAGCTGTTATAATTACATAAATAAAACATGCCGATTGACAGATGGATATATCACTACTATTTATGGCCAAACTACTTTTTTTCTTTAATTCACTTGAATTCTTCTCAGAATTTTGCCAGCATTTCTAAGATAACTTCCAGTTTTAGAACACTATGAATCTATAGAATATGGGAGTGTTTGTTATTAAAATGTTTTACTTTGTAAACTTTCATTAATATTCAGAGGGAAAAGTATAAGTTATCTTTTAAATGTTAATATTTTAAACTATTTTTTATAAGCTAGCCAACTGCTAAAGACTAAAAGTCATTATACTGAAAAACATGAAGCTTTTGTTTTTGCCTTATTCTTTAATGAGAGAGGATCTGAAGTTTTGGATGTGAGCTAAAATAAGCAGGCTGATCAAAACATCAGGCAAGTATAAAGCATAAAACTGCAAGAAAGAACATATTACTACCTATCATTCAAATTTCCCTTAATAGCATTTCTTAAGAATATCTTGATCTTAAGAACATTAAAATTCTCAGCAAAATTGATTCTACATAAAAGCTAGTAAATTGGGAACATCTTAAAACATCAATGAACAAAAATAAATTTCATGGTTTACTTCTAGGACCAATGTAATTTGTTATGAATAATATTGCATCTTAGGAATCCTCTTTACCAAACTAGGTCAGTCACTCAAAACATCTAGACAATGGAATATTAAGTATTTTTAGATGTTTTCTATTACACTATTTAAAATAGAAGCAAAATTACCTAAATGTGCAGCTGATGTCATCTTTGGACAACTTGGTGAGTAATAGATAAGTTGGGTAAACAGAACCAGAAGATCTGTAAGGGATACTAAATCTTCGAAAAGGAAAAAAGAAGATTATTTTCTAGTATATACTTAAAACTTAGAAAAATTTAACTGAGCTTCCCATTCTCCCGATTTTTTAAACACTGTGGTAAAATTAGGGTGAAGGGGGCTGGAACCCCAGACAGAGGACCCCATGAAAACAAATTAGACATGGGAAGTTAAAAGGTGGCAAGGACAGTAATGTCAGCAGATGTTACACACAGGTGTAACTTTACCACTTATGGTGGACCCATCAGTTGATATAAACCTATGACAGGAAGATCTAAGAATGTCATCAGGGCTGTGAGCTTATTAGAAACGATAAAATTCAGGCTTATATGCTGTTCCAGCCAATTTATCTAAATGGAAATGTACAAGAGGTGTCAAATTTCTTCTAAGAAATATTTTAGGCTTAGTAGCCAAATTATTTGTTTCTGTTACAAATACTTAACTCTGATGTCATAAAGTTACAAAACTAACTTTAGTAACAGTTACTAAAGTAACTATAGGCAATTTACAAATGAACAAGTATGGCAGTCTTTCAATAAGACTTTACATACACCAAAATTTTAATCTTATTCCACATGTCACAAAATAGCTTTGTAATTTTTTCCAGCAATTAACTCACAAGCCACACAAACAGTACCAGATTTGACCCATTGGTTTTAATTTACAAACCCCTGCTGCAGAATCTTTACATCAAGATTCTGGTGAAAACACGTGAAACTTAGAGGTAAGTGTTGACTTATGTTAATACCATAGAATACGGCTCCCAAAACTGAGTTTCGAGATGACCCGTGACATTCAATAGGCCAAAAAGTTGATGTTAAAAGTCAACATAAAGTGCTAAATTACAGATGACAGACATATAAACTTCAATTCAATACCTGCAATAACATCACAAATATTTATTAATCTATTTCTGTAAAGGTCAACAATATCTTATAAAATGGCAGCTCTTTTCTTGAAAGTCTACTCTAAATGCTCATTATGCCTAGAATTACACAATCACAGGATATACAAGTACATAAAACAGTTTTTGTTACGGAAGTCACAGCATAAATGAGGAGAAAGACTTAAGTAAGACAACTAGGAAATAGCACAAGTGTTCAAAATGAAGACACTCCATAACATGATTGGCAAACTATAGCAATTACGGCCTAATTATGGAAGGACTGCAAAATAAAAGTGTTTTGTTTTACATTTTTAAAGGTGTGTAAAGAGTGTCAAGGGTCCCCCAAACCATACCCAGACACAACGACTGGTGAAATCCAGAACAAACCAGGTACAAGTGTCCAAGGGTCCTTTCCCGGTGAGTCACACAAAATACACTTAATTCTTCTAGCAACAAACTGTGACAACACATGTGAAATACTGGCTACCAAGAAGCTCCTTAGAGACTCTGTGCCCAAGATTTTTACTGGGGGCTGATGACATAAGCACTTTCTGCCTACCATATATCAAGATTTCAGGCTCCCAGAAGGAAAGCAAGTATTCAATGTAAACTACGCTGTGTGTACAACTTTGGTAGGCCTAGTGAACCACTCTTATCAGTTCTAGGAGGAGCGAGAAATCCAAGTTTCCAGATGCCAGCTAAACGTAACCTTGCAAGCAGGCCTTCCTAAGGATAACAGTCTCATCATGCCTGCTGTGATAACTCTTTTGCTCACATGAATACACAAATACAAAGGATATGCAACAGAGACAGTGTGTGGCCCACAAAACCAAAAACACTTACTATGGAAAAAGTTTGCTGATCCCTAGACTGTATTTCTAGTATAAATTTAAAGTTTTAAGGGAGGCAAAAAAAATAATACTATATGCTGAAATTTGATGGGGGAAACTCTAAAAAATAGGACTTAGGATAACAATAATATATCAAATGGTACAAGGCTTGGCAGTTTATAAAACAGTATTCTGACACTTTATCTCTGATCACCACAAAAACTGTATGAGCTCAGTATCAGTGATATTATTCCATTTTTGTAGATTAAAAAAAAAAAACAGTTAAGTGATTTGCCTAAAAGGTCACAGTCAGTTTATAAGGGAACTATAATTTAAATAAGGTCTTCTAGTTCTGAATCCAGATCCAGATTGTTTAGTATGTCTAGGATTTTGAGATATGGAAAAATAAGGAAAGCATTAAAGGCTGGATGAATAGAAAACATACAGGAAAAAAGCACATACTGATAAAAGCAAATATAATACTTCAATGTGTACAAGCCATCAGTAGACTAAAAGGTATGTCAACTAAATATCTTAGAAGAGATCATGCAAAACCTCCAAAGTTTAGTAATTCATAGCACACAAATCTTACCAAACTGAACATACTCATTTCTCCTAATTGTACTTACCTTTTCTATTCTTCAATTTTACGGGAAATAGCCGTCTGCCCTGTGTATAAATCAATAATCTTCCTAAAAGGCACAGTGAGTGAATGAAATAAATATATTGTAATTCTTGTCCTGAATAGAAGAAGGTTTTCTGTTTATTCCCTTAAAAGAGAAGCAAACAAATACATTTATCTTAATGTTACTATAGTTTAGATAGTACCTATCTTCATTTCCTTCTGAATATTAAACAACGCTACAGTCTGTAATGAAGACTCTGTTGGTGTTGGGGAAAAAAAAAAAAAGAAGTTAATTATCTTTCCTAAGATCCTGTAACACCTAAATAAATCTCTGGGGAAAAGCATTCATCACAAAATTTAAGCTCAGGGAAAAGCATTCATCACAAAACTAAGTATTCGTTCTAAAACAATGTAAGATTGTCAGAAGTATTTGTTATTAAGAGGAACTTCAAAAATAAGGGAGGAAGTCAATAGAAAATATTACTGTTTAATTCTACCCATTAAAAGTCAATACTATAAAAGACTGTATTTATAACCATGTTAGCAAATGAAATTAGAATCTGTAAAGTATATACACACCTAATATATACCATTCATCCATACATTCAAGATCTACTGAGAACCTGTTTTATATAAGACCATGAACTATTTGCTGGTGTCAAAAACCAGTAAGAAGCATGAAACTGGGCTTCCAATTCAGAGTATGGCAATTAGTCTGGTATGACTAAAACTGGAGGAAGACAAGTGGCAAAGACAAGAGGGTAGAGGGTAGCAGGGGCAGACCACAGAGGACTAAGCTGCAGAAGGAATATGGATTTTATTGTAGAGGTGACTGAAATGATATTAAAGGGTTGTAAGCACGAAAGTAATCAAATATGCATGTGAAAAACTAACCTTGATGGTAGCATGGAAGAAGGTAAAGGCCTGAAATAAGACTAAAAAGATCACAAGCAGGGGAGCCCAGGTGGCTCAGCGGTTTAGCACCTCCTTCAGCCCAGGGTATGATTCTGGAGACCCCGGATCGACTGCATGGAGCCTGCTTCTCCCTCTGCCTGTGTCTCTGCCTCTCTTTCCCCTCTGTGTTTCTCATGAATAAATAAATAAAATCTTAAAAAAAAAAATCACGAGCAAAAGCACAGCAACAAGAATGGAGAAGAACAAAGAGATATTCAAGTGCCCATGGAGCAACTCAGTCAAATAGTCTAATAAGTATGATATGGGTATATGGATCGGGAATACTGAAAAGTGGCAGACTTAAGAATTTCAGTCACCATACACATATATATAATTTTAAACCATGAAAGTAAATGGATTCCCCCAAGAGACAACAGGTAGACTAAGGTAAGAAAAAAAGGTCACAACCCTTGTGAGTACATACATACATAGAAAAGAGCTTTTCCAACAAAAGGAGGATTCCTCATTCGAATGAGAGAATCCAAAAAAAGAATGGTACAATGAAGATGAGAGGAAGGATCAACAGAGACAAAGACTGTAATATTAGGACAAGAAAGAGGCGAAGTTGATAATGGGAAGATCATGGAGCACTAGAAAATGCCTCATTTCTGTTGTTGAATAGTGAATAAGTAGTAAAGAAATGGGGCCTGGGTGTATTTAGGATGCTTAGAAGAGTTTTCTCTGCAGGAAAGCAAAGAGGTAAAATACATGTGTACTGGTTCAGGTCTTTCTTTGAAAGATACACAAGGAGGTTCAGAGGATGCAGGAGAAGTACCAACAGAAAGGGAGACACAATAGCAAGTGAAGCCATGTCCTAGTTCTAAAATGGAAACAAAACCCAAAGAATGCCAGAGGTGAACAAAATCAAGAACAAAAATCAATCTGGAAGGGATTCCTTGGTGGTGCAGTGGTTTGGCGCCTGCCTTTGGCCCAGGGCGCGATCCTGGAGACCCGGGATCGAGTCCCACGTCGGGCTCCCGGTGCATGGAGCCTGCTTCTCCCTCTGCCTATGTCTCTGCCTCTCTCTCTCTGTGACTATCGTAAATAAATGAAAAATAAAAAAAAAAAAGAAAATCAATCTGGAAGAGAATACCTCTTTAGTGCAGCCCACAGAAAAGGGATATTGATAAACGCATAAAAACAAGCATCTGCATGCTCAGAAACAGGACATTTGGGGAATTCATATCTGCAAAGTTCCACTTTTCTTAGTACAGTAGGATGCAAGTTCTCCTCTTGAGAGAAAAGTGGGCCAGGGTAAAGCAAGGCCCTTGGTAGGCCAGGTGAAAGCTTGCAATAGCTGTTGTGGACACTGAAGAAAGACTATCTAAGAGGATGTAACACAGCTGCTATTTTTAGAAAAGTAGGTATGAGCACTAATTGCCTTACACATGCTCCCTACTCAATTTCCCGAAGACCAGAGAGGATGAGAGACTGAATTGATCTAAAGAAAAGACACTGCAGACAGGAAACTCTGAAATGAAAAAGAAAGAACAAGGATTTTTGAAAGAAATGGCAAAAAAGAAAAAAGAAAAAAAGAAAAAAAAAAAGCATGAAGCACTCCAGGTCTTCACTAGACAGGGAAGAGAGCAAAGCCATGATGCCCTAGTAGAAAGATAGAGAAAAAAAGCACTAGATATGACATTTTAATATCAAGAAGTTTTAAAAATCCATAATTTACAAAGGATATACAAACTTATCCTTATGTAAATTTAGCCTTTTCATCTTAAATAAATTCTGGCTTCTGTACATCACCCTCTACTACAAAATACTAGTTTTGAAACCCACTAATTATTGGTCTTTGACTATTTTTCTTGCTTGAGTTAGATAAAGAATTTACCTAAGGATAAAAATATAAGATCTTCATATTCTCAGAGAACTTACTATTTGCTTAAAGTGACATAAGAGAATGATAAAAGATTAGCAAAGTGTACAGACATTGGTATGCAGAAGAATCTGGACTATAAGAGAAGATTTACTTTAATTATTCCTGAGATTCAATAGAGTGACTAAGGCTAGATTATGAAACATCTAGGATATTTTAGCTCAGACAGGATAAGCAGATAGGAATCACAGGGTGGGGCATCCAGAAATAAAACAGTATTTTACAGAAATGTTCCTCCTCTTAAAATGTATAAAGGACAATTTAATGACTAAATACACTAGAGGAAAGAATGAGCAGTATATTATTGTAAAATAACAGACTAGGACATATACTCTAGCATAAATTGAAAAGCTACATATGTAGGGATCCATATGCTAATACATTAATTTCAAATGTACAGTTGTTATTAAAGTCATCACTGTGGTGTGTCTTTTAAATTTGTGAAAATATTTTAAGTTAGCGGAAGTGATCTAATTTACCATGCTACTGACCGTTAAAAAACAAGTTACTAAGCTATTAGTAAAAGGTATCATATTTAAAAGTATGCAACAAAGAAAACAATACTTACCACAATGCTTTGAATGATTCAAAATCTCATTGACTTTCATGGCTTCACACAACTCAAAGTACTGAAAACACTGCTGAACTGCTGTAGTTATCTAATAAAATAATAACTTATTAATTCTAAAAATTTACAGCCCCCAAGTTCAAGCAGTAAAAAAAAAATAATAAAGTTCTAAAATTATGCTGGAAAAATATTTTTAAAATATTTAAAATAATACCTTTCTAGACCACTGAAGCTCAGCTTCCTCAGTTACATTTTAACTATGGCATCATTCTGGGAAACACCAAAAATACTTGTGGACCAACAATATTGCTATAACGTCCAGGTCAATGGATAAAAATAAATACATACTTCATACTTTATAATGAAAGAAGCAAAAATTCCGTGACCACAACTTTAAGAACTCCCTTGCCAATATCCTCAGTTCCTTTTCCTTTGCCTTAGAGTCTTTTCTTCTTATCTAGCCAGCAAAATATAAACTAGATCAAGCCTTCATTTCCATCTCAGATACCAGAATTGCTGAAAACTGATAAAAATCTCATAATGCAAAGAACAGTGACAATAGAAAATGATCTCCAACTGCTACTGTACCGAGTCATTCCCCTAAGAGTCTCCATTCTACCTCCTCCCATTCTTCCAAGCAGACTTCAAATCTTCTCCCCTTTCCTCTGCACTTACTTCCTGTATATGTCCTCTCATTCTAATTCTCAAAATAGAAGCCACCAGTGACAGAAAGATTGATAATTGTTAAGACTGGCAATAAAGAGGTTGTTGGTGACCCTGAAAATATCAGTTTCAGGGGAGTCTGGGAATAAAACCAAACTGTAATGAAAAGAAATAGGAACTGAGAAAGTAGAGGCAGCTAGTATAACTTTCATTTTCAGGAAAGCTGGATGTGGGGGAAAAAAATGGCAACAGCTGGTATAGGAATCTTAGAGACAACACTGAATTCTTTCTCAGGTTGGAAGGAGATGATCATGTTTAGATGTTATTGGAAAAAGATGAAGATTGTGTGGAGAAAAGAAAGTTCATAGTTTATTTGAATGGCCTCAGTGTCATACCGAAAAAAGTTACTATGGCAGGCACATCATAACAAAGGCCTGCTTACAAGGTTGGACACTGACTACCAACTGGGAGCTTATTTCAAGGGGAAATTCCAAGAACTGATACGAAGGGCTCAGTACCTAAGTAATGTATACAAACAAGGTGGTTTATACTGAACGCCTGCTTTCCTTCTGGGAGTCTGAAATTCTGGTATGCGCTACGCAGAAGATACCTACATGATCAATCCCCAATTAAAAAGGGGAAGGGACAGAGTCTTTAATGAGCTTCCCTGGAGGACATTCCACATAAGCTTCTTGGACACTTTTTTCTGTCAACTCTCCTCTTTCTCTCCTGCAAATCATCAAATCTGAGGGGTGGTTTTCGGGATATCCTCCCATATCTATAGATCTTATCTAAATTAAACTTTAGAGATCCAGATCAGTATGAAACTGCCTCTTGAATAACTTGATCTCAAACTTCTAAGACCAAACCTACCAAATCTAAAGTTATTACCCTTCCCAACTTCTTCCTATTTTCCTCCTACTGTGTTACTTATCTCGATGAATTACATTAATCACTCAATTAAGTCCTCATACATCCCCCATTTAAAAAACCAAGTCTTCTACACCCTATATTCTAAAAATAAAGGTACTCCTGAGTCCATATATTTATCCCAATTCATGCTGTCACAGCCTAAATTAATGCTTCCATCACCTTTTGCTTGGATTACTTGAAATACTCTTCATATTTTTGCTTCAACACTTCTCCCCTATCTCCACCTAGCACCTTTAAGCCATTTTCTAAATTTTCCAAAGCCCAAATATGGCCACTAATCAGTAGCTCACCGTATCTCTAGGATAAAAGCCTATCTCCTAAATTTGACATATTATATATGTGTTATTCCTCTTAGATACCTCCATCCACAGCCATACACATATGCACAAACACAGAGAAACAGATCAACCCATGTAAAAATCAGTCACCAAAAGCCAATTCAACACATGACCAAATATCCAATTCATCAAAAGCAAATTCACTCAAAATCTCACTAAACCAACACAGTTAAATCTGAAACACACTTGGAACTGACATTTACAACAAACTGAACATTTTTAGTTATAAAAGGAAAAGGACTAAATATTTCCCTTAAATAGGCCTATTTTTATTATAAGCAGGCCAACTGTCATAGTCCCAATTTAAAGTATCCAAGTAATTTTCAGAAAACACCATCCCATCTACTTAGTATTAGCATTCAGAGAACTAATTCTCAGGAAATTTCCTGTGTCGAGTCATAAAATATGTAGTTTCTAAACATGCTTTGTGTTTTACAATCGCTAAGCCTTTGAACATCCTATTCCACTCCCCTGACATATTTTTCTGCTACAACCTTAACCACACCACTTCTCTTTTCCAGGAGAACACCTGCTCATTAATAATAAAAAAAATTCCACACAATCCTCATTAAAGAGTGATTGTTCTATAAATAATAAAGGTCATAACCAGATTTAGATTTACTTAATAAATCAATGACAAATCTACATAACCACAATCACAGGTATCTGGAATAACAAGTTTAAAACCCTGTAAATCAATATATGTCAGTGGATCTCAACAATATATTCCTGAAAGCCAACCACCAGTGTTAGCTCCGTGCTTCTGAAAATAAGCCAAGAATAGACACACTCCAGTAAATATATTTGTAAAAGCCAGTCAGCAAGAATCTCACCTGAGTTGCCATCCTTCCACAATTGATATGAACCCCCTCTTGCCTCTGAAGCCCCACCAGTTTCTGAGTTCTAAGCTTCCCCAAAACCCTGTAAGATTAAAAATCTGCTTTGCCTAACTTAAGCAATAAATTCAGCTCTATATGTTGTTTCAGATATTCAACAGTGGTCTTAATCCTGGACAAGTCTAGTGCTTCCATAAAGATGACTCTGAAGACTCCCACTTGGTAGTATTCCATAGGATCCTCAAAGAAGAGCATTAACTAGGCCTCCCTGAGTCCCAAACTCTGATGGTCCTTCAGATCTGCCACCATAAGTTGGTCTCAGTGATCTGAGCTTGGACCTGCTTCATTGACTATTCACTGCTAAACTTTTTAAATTTTTATTTATTTATGATAGTCACACACAGAGAGAGAGAGAGAGGCAGAGACACAGGCGGAGGGAGAAGCAGGCTCCATGCACCGGGAGCCCGACGTGGGATTCGATCCCGGGTCTCCAGGATCGCGCCCTGGGCCAAAGGCAAAACCGCTGCGCCACCCAGGGATCCCCTCACTGCTAAATTAATTTTAGTATATTAAGATTTGTAATAAAATAAGTCTTTACAGAAAGTAGCCTTTTGTTTTGGAGGGGCACTATTTGGTAAGCATTTTTGCTATTAATCAGCTTATTCTTCTGTGTTTGTTTTGCTTTTGTTATCTATACAGTCTCAACTCCTGTTTTATTTTGGTTTATCTTGCATCTACTGAATATATAAAGGAGAGCTCCATAAATAGCATTAAGAAGCACAGTCTAAGAAGTGTCTAACCTAGTCAATCAAATCCTAGTCAGCCCTGAGATTCTTGGCTACTAGCAACAAATTCATGTAAAAGTAACTAGTCAAACTGCCTTGCAAGCCCTACAAAAATTCCACAAGGCTACTCCGATTAGTCAGTTCATGTCACTGATCATATACAGTCCCTCCCTAGCTTCTGCATGGTCAAAACCTGAGACATCATTCAGAAGCTCATATTTTTGCCCAAAAGTATAGTGATATATTTGATATTTGTCATGAGTTTTTCTAAATCTAAGCTGCAACCTCTTCCTGATAGAAATTCTACTTCCTGGATGAATTTATTCTTACAATCCTAGTGCTTACACACACGGTTAATTGGTAAGCAAGATAACCAAAAATGACTTAGAACAATTACCATTATGGGGAACTTCTGACATAACAAAATAATGCTTAACAGAAGCTCTAAATTAAGAGACAAAAGAACAAAGAATAGTCAGCTTCTCTGAGAATTCAAAACATTATATCAAGATGGTTTCTTTGAAAGACTATTTATTTCACTTCCATTCAAACCTTCAGAAACCCATTTTCCTTACACCCATCCCCAACCAGCTTTATCTTCACTCACTTCTATTCCTTCCTCCTCTCCTTTGCTTCTTAAATATTGCTACCTTTTATTTAGAAAAGGATAACAATCACAGGAAAAGGGACACACTCAGGAGAGGAAAAATCACATATGATATCCCCTTTAAACTGGGTCAGGAAGCAAAAGTATAATAGAAAAATTTAAACAACAGTCTAAAGAATCAAACTGAAGGTTAAAGAATGATTTTCCTCAACCCCAAGAAAACAGAAATTTGCTGTAAAATTCAGGATTTTATTTGATATTTATTCTCCTGCCCTATCAAACACATATCAGCCAGTATATTTAATTGCTAACCCCTAAGATAGAGGAAAGGCAGGGGAGAAAACTTTAAAAATAGGGTATGTGAAAAACCAAGAGAGAATTTAAACTCTAGTTGTCAATATTTTTTAAATGACTTTGAGAAGGCAAGAAAAAGAGAAAATACACTACATAAAGCTATTTCAGAAACCATTCCCTTAAGGGTAGATTGGGCAAAGAATGAAGTTGTTAAAAATAAAAGGTTAAATATTTATGCTAATAGCCAAAATGCCTTTCAACTAGTTCATGACTTTATGATGCAATGGAAATAAAGCTCTCAACTTTCTCAGCTCTTAAAAACTGACAGCAGAAAAGTGCTATCAGAAAGTATGCAGGAGAAGCTGTAGGAACTGCTTTAGCAGGTCATCCTGCCAAACACCCCGCTATGATTAAAGTCCTTATGCAAGGAACAGTTACAAAGCAAAAGACAAATGCATGCAATGGTTTTAAAGTTTCCACTGTCCATGCACAAAATCTGATCTTCAATTCTGAAAAGTGGGGGGAACAGAGTTTGTATCCATTTTCCTCAATCTTTCTTTTCAAAGGCTGGGCCAAGATTACTTTAAAATTTATACATACACAAACACACATACACAAATCTTTTGATATTTTTAAGTTTAGGAAAGCTCTTTAAGAGAAAATGAGGTTTGAGTTGAAACCTCACGCAAGTCTGGCCCATTATGCACAGGAAATATCTGATCCAGTTGTAAAATATAAAAGTTGTTTATAAGAAAGTAACTATTTTTCAAACTAAACACTGATTATGATATAATTATTAAAAATGTGTTCCTTATTTAAAAAGTTAATCTATCAGAAACATCTGCAATACTTCCACCTGGGCCCCTGTAATAGCAACAGTGAGTTATATGCATGACAAACCATGGGAGGGTGAGTCATCAGGATTTTTCCTCCTACTTTCTGTATTCTGACAAGATCAATCTATGTTCATATGGCCTAAATCTTCAGTTCAAATAGGAATGGGAGAGAAATGAGATGTGGAAGGACTTCATGTCATAAAAATTTTAAACATTAGGTTTTTTAAAAATACATTTACTTGAGAGACAGAGAAAGAGAGAGGGAACACGCATGGACCCATGTAAGTAAAGGGAGGGGCAGAGGGAGAGAGAGAATCGCCAGCAGACTCCCCACTGAGCTTGGTGCCCAACTCAGGCTCCATCTCAGAATCTTACAACCCTGAGATCATGACCTGAGCTGAAACCAAGAATTAGTTGATTAACTGGCTGAGCCACCCAGGCACCCCAAATACTTACTACATCTACTAAGAAATTCCCACTCTATTCTTCAATATCCCTCTCTTCTCCTTCCTGAAACTCAATGCTCTCGATTCTCAAACACAAAAAAATATATTATTCTTCCATTTTATGTTCTACTGCACTCACTTAGAAGTTCATTACTCTAGGAATATTTCCCTTCTCCTTTTAAACTCAAGATTCTAACTACATAAATCATATTTATCATTTCAAAGTCATATTAGAACTTTTAAAAATATTCTTAAAAATCTCACGTCATGTTTGTCAATTGTTATTAGACAATTTCTTTTCAATTTCTTTCGATGCCTTTACACACTAATAGCAATAAATGCAGAAAATTATGCTAATATATTTTACAGTATTAGTTTATATTGTGTATAACTTGAATTAATTTTTGTAAATGCATTTATCATTCTGAGTTTTTCATACAACTTTCAGTCAAAAGCATGGGTATATTTTATAAAACCAACTATCCTATAAACACCTGACCTGAATTAAGTTACAATACTTAAAATAGGGCCTATCTCAAACTAGCTTGTTAGCATCCCAATTTACTATGTAATTATGGATTTCCTAATTGTTATCCTGACTATAATTTAAATTTCTATTTTTATCCTTTTATGTCTCACAGAATGGAAGTTTTAAAAAATCACATAAAAAGAGGATTGTATCATCAACCAAGATAATCATCATTCAACTTTGCACATTCAACTTTTTACATCGTATTTTGTGATATTATTTCTCAACATAAGGACAGAAACAGACTTACCAGAGATTTATATTTCTTTTCTAGAAGTCTTAGTACTGCAGTTCTGCTATAATATGCATGCTAAAATTAGGAGAAAACGATATTTAATTTAATATTCAAGCCATCCCATTCAAAGTCTATTTTTCCTGCATCATTTCCAATAACATAAATTACCAAGTTTTAAATTATTGTAATCAGTACAAACAGGTTTTTCTATGTACAATGGATTATGAGCATAGCAATCACAAGAATGCAAATGATATGAAAAAACTATGGATCATTTATTAACAGTAGAAAAATACTCTTTCCCTCAATTGCAACCAGTTTCTGTGCTAAGTTATTTTAAAACCATTATCAACAAACATATCTGAAGGAAAGATAAAAAAGTGGAGGCAGGGAGATCACAACCCTCACAATGAGGAGGACCCTCTGCTGTCTACATATGCAGAAGTTTGCCCAGCATGAAATATTCTAATGGAACAGTATCTTAATCATTTTCTGTCAATCATATATTTTAAGTGATTCAAAGTGCCAAAAATAATTCCCTCCTTAGAGCTGAATATAGTAGGATTAAAACAGGCTTTTTATGCACTGCACAAAGGGGAGATTATACATAAATATTACTAAATTATATTAGATATCACTTGTTTTCAATGTAGTTTCTTCATTTTATGTAACACAAATTATTAAACAGTATTAAACTTGGTAAAAACTATCAGAATTCTGGGAAATAGAGTTAATTAAATGGGGTAGCAGTTAACTGAGGGTTAATAAAAACCCCTTTGTGTTTTAACCCTTGTGGCTTAAAATGTTTTCAAAAACTAGTAATCCTTTTTTCAACTAGACCAGTCACTATACTACATCCCTCAGGCCAAGTTCAGCTGTCACCTGACCTGGTATATAAAGTTATATGGTAATAGTTACATACATTCAGTTATATATTGTCTATGGATGCTTTTGGGTTACAATAGAATTGAGTAGGTACAAAGACAGTACAGGGCAGCCCCGGTGGTGCAGCGGTTTAGCGCCACCTTCAGCCCGGGTTCTGATCCTGGAGACCATGGATCAAGTCCCATGTTGGGCTCCCTGAGTGGAGCCTTTTTCTCCCTCAGCCTGTGTCTCTGCCCCTCTCTCTCTCTCTGTCTCTATGAATAAATAAATAAATCATATTTTTAAAAAATTTAAAAAAAAGACAGTACAGCCCATAAAACCAAAAATTTACCAGCTGGCAGAAAGTCTGCTAACCTCTGACTTAAAGGAGAATAGGATAATGTAATGAATTTTCATTAACACTCAGGAGTTGATTTTTTTTTAAGAATTTTCTATTGGTTAGTTTTCTGATATCTGCTGCATACTCTTGAGAATCAAGTACTGACAATAAAAAATGTTAAGTGAAAAAATTATAAACAGAATAGGATTTGTTAAAGAGCAAAACCGATAAAAGTGTATATAATGTACCTACATAAACCAAAATCTTGATAGTTATGCCTCTGTTGTAGAAATTTAATTTGTGCTTTTACATATATTGCATGTTTTCTACAATAAAGGTACAATTTGATAACTAAAAATTAAGAAGAAAGTATCAGATGTAAGAAACAAAGGGTTCAAGTTAATTAAATTGAGCAAACACTTATCAAAGGTATACAATAGAGGTCAGTAAGGGCTAAGCCCTAGACCTAACTGTGTTTTGGTTAATTGGGCATTGTTATACAGCTTAGATAACAAAAGGCAAAACAAAAATAAAAATAAAAATAAGCCATCAATGAGGTAATGTCCAAACTCTATCAAGCAATAAATACACATGTTGCTGCTTTGCGTGGCCAGTCATGGCCCCACCCTCCTCCCTTCTCCATAGCAACAAATACATAATGCCTGGCAGACCAGTTTAGAGGAACAGAGATGTGAGAATAATAAGCCAACAGTGCTGCAGCTACTATCACACAGACCACTCTTATTCCACAGCAGATGAGGGAGGTGACAGCCTAAGGGTCTTTCTTAACTCCTAAATTAGTTTCAGTTCCAGAACAGTAATGAGGTCCACTGGAAATCACCAGCATTTAGGCATTAAACATTTTCCAAACTGGAGGTTCAGGAGGAAGCAAATGGAAGGATATTTTTTGACAGACTTCCTAAGTCTGAGGAAAAAAATGAAGATTGAACTCATGTTCTACCGTACGTACCTTAAAAATTTGAAGCTTTTAAACTAAAAAAGACTAGATTTTGGGTAGGTCATTCAGCTTAATAGATTCAAATGAATTATCATTTAAAATCCCATTCTAACTCTGTCGCTTATGAGGTAAACAAAACTAACACGTCAGTAAATGGGGTACTAATACCATCTATCTTATAGACTGTCACAAGATTTAAAGGACTAACGTATAGAAGTGATTAGAACCCTTAGCACACAGTAAAAACTGGAATTTTAGCTATTTTTTGAAACAATACAGCAATGCACTGAAAAGTATGAAAACATTCCATTTTTCCTTACCATCCACTTTTTGAACCACACAGCCTTGGTATCAACCAATGCAAAAAAGTAAATCGGATCCAAATTCGTTTGTGAGACAAGATGGCTCTGGTCATGTTTAACTGATAATAAGGACAAGGTATTCTCCACAATTTCTTCCATATACCTTAAAGTTTGGGAACAAAACAGTTTTAGAAAAAAACGAATGCCATTACACATACAACAGCATCAGTGATATAATTTATATTTATAAAATAATAAAGTAAAAATTTTTAGAAACAACTTTTTTTATGTTTCAAGCAAATGGTAGAAATGGGATTCACACCCAATTTTTTTCCTGCTTTTTAAAAAATTCATGTACTTTCTACTTCACCACTAGCTCTACAAACTTAACTTTCTGTTTTAGACTTACAATTGCACATACAACCTTATTAAAAAATTTTAGAACTGAAAGAAAAAGTTTAAAGAACACTTAAGGAACTTACCCAAACTAGCAAAGACCAATAATAGAAGAACTGGAGGCAAGACTACAACAACCTCATTTTGCTTTGTTGTGATAAATATAGGGTATAGAATGATATTTGCATAGAGCCATTCATATAGCTAAGCACAAATATGAAAAGCTAAGTAAACTTAATTCCTTCCCCACCACACAAGTCAATTAAGACTGTCTTTATTATTTTTCCTTGTGATGTACATAGGACAGCAACACCCCTATATTTCATATTTGCATAAATTAGGAAACTTACTTTTCTGGATGACGAATCCAGAAAGATGGAGCCTCTTTCTGATATTCATTTAGAAGACGAACCTGAAAAGCAGTGTGTAACAGGTCTCAAAAATCAGGATTCTTAAATATAGAACTATTTAAATTTTTTAAAAAAGCATATAGCAAGTGAATACCTTTTTAAGTAAGCAGATCACATTAGGATTACTTATATCTATACCAGTCGAAAGAGTAGGAATATGATTTTCTCTAGAAAGAAAGTATAACTTCAAATATTTAGCTGAAAAGAAAAATTAAAAATATTATATTATTTACAGTATTTTCTGAGAAGTAGTTTCCTATCTGTTTTCTTAAGCACAAAAAAAATGTAATAAACATACCTAAGCTTGTATAAATTTCCTTAGTCATATGTAATGGTGAAAGAGTAAATGTCTGTGCATAGAATTTTAAAATCCGGTCCTATGGAAATGAAAAGATTTGCATCAGAGATTCTTACAAAGATAGAGATTAAAAAAAAATTTCACATAGTGAAAAACTTAGAAAATAAACAAAATAAACCATTCAGAAACATGAGGGGGAATGTACTTATAAATAAGAGAACAATCTTGTATTGAGCAATAAAAAGTAAAATTGACCAAAACCACATGGGAGGGGAAAGAGTGAGGTTTGATGAGTAAGCTACAATAACAATATGAAGGTATGAAGAGAAAAGTAGGAGTCCTATATGGTTAAAAAAAAAAAAAAAAAAAACAGCCTGGGTGGCTCAGCCATTGAGCGCTGCCTTCAGCCCAGGGCCTGATCCTGGGGAGCCAGGATCAAGTCCCACATCTAGCTCCCTGCATGGAGCCTGCTTCTCCCTCTGCCTGTGTCTCTGCCTCTCTCTCTCTCTCTCTCTCTTTCTCTCTCTCTCTCTCTGTCGCTCATGAATGAATGAATGAATGAATAAATAAATAAATAAATAAATAATAAATAAAATCTTTTAAAAAAACAAAAACAAAAAAATATATACTCCATTCCTTTCCAAATCCAGCATTCACTGCTTTTTTAAATTGCTTACAAGGGTAGTTTCAGTAATTTGACATTCAGGACTCTAATATTTTGCCTATTCCCAAGAAAAATATTATTTAACACATTTTCCAAATTTACATGATTAAAATCTAAAATAGAAACTATCACAAGGTAAATGAATTAAATGTTAATAGACATAGCTAGAAAAAATCGTTGGCCCTAAGTAGATACTTACAAATGGTAGCTATCATTTTAATTATACCAACTCTAATATTGGATGAAATTAATCCTAACAGTGAAATTTAACATCTCATTAAAGAAAAACCTAAGATTTCCTCAAGTGTTTTATTCTGGGCAAGACAGGGTGGGGGATGAGGGAGTGGTCGGGGGGAATTAATCTTGCCTATATCAAATGTTAGCATAATTTTCTTAGAAAAAGTGGTTACACAAATAACTAAAAATTTCTAATAACCCAAAGGAATTCCTACTGAACACAGGATATTAAATATTTTGGAAAGTTAATTTTTATAGTTGCAGCAATTGGTAAGTATCTGTCACACTTTTCAAATACTATATGCTTCACTCAGTTACATGCAAGAGTCCTTTAGAGTAGGAAATGAAGAAACAGAATCAACCTCAAGAATTTGGATCATGCATAAATTCAAAATGAAAAGAATGCCACACTTTGTTTTCTACTCCAAAATGACTGGTTCTATTACCATTTCCCCTCTACAACAACTTCTTCCAATTTTATTAAGCATTGACAATACTTTTGCTGAATAATCTATAATGGCTCAACAAAGCCACTTACATTGACCTAATATTGACTTATATTAGGATATTTACTATTTATAAAGTTATTGCATAATTTTTTAAATAATGAAAGGAAACCTACCTGACCACTTATTCTGTCTTTGTTAAGAAAAAAATAAAGAGAAATTTACAGTTGCATTCCCTTTTAGAAAGCCTTAAAATGTTAAAAGTAACCCTGAAATATCTTTTTCCCTTCTGAAGTTCTTGGATTATTGAGTTTTTACAGAGGTCTGCATAATCTTCTGGTGTAAGGTTGAAGTGCATACCAGGTATTAGGTAATTGAATACATTTTCTCCCCTTATAAAAACAATAAACCACTTGTTTCCAAACCACCTCTGTTTACCAGTATAATTATATCTTCATTGATGGAAGAATGTCATTTTTAACAATAAATGTATTTAATTTTTTTAATGTATTAATATTTTTTCCTACTAGAATGTAAGTTCTACAAAGGCAAAGACTTCTGTCTTGCTCAGTTTGTTTCCAAAATCTAAACTAGAATGCTACACATTGTTAGTAATCAATACATATTTGCTGAACAGATAGCAAAATTTAACTGTAGTATTAATATCTTAAATTCTGTACAAAACACTGTAACAATTTTACTGCCAAATTTTTCTTCATTGACACATCAATAAAGAAAAAGACACTCTAAACCTAGATTTTCATTTAAATATGAATATAGGATATAATAGGATTTTTTAAAACTATTTTTAATTTATGGATTTTTAATTCACATCAGTGATTGCCAATATCAGTGATCAATATACTTTTTAATATAATCTTACTCATGTAATAGTATTCCAGAGAAGTTACAGGAGAATCATTTTTTACAATCATTTCTCTACTTACTTCGTAATTTTTGGAATTTTCTACATTTGCTTCATGATTCATCCCAATTATCTTCTAAACTTAGCTTTAGTTTTCTTCTCTTTTTAAGCAATTAAACAATCTCTAAATAAATACTTAAATGCATATAAAGAAAATGCTGGGCAGCCCCCGTGGCGCAGCGGTTTAGCACCACCTGCAGCCCAGGGGGTGATCCTGGAGACCCGGGATCGAGTCCCCACATCGGGCTCCCCGCATGGTGCCTGCTTCTCCCTCTGCCTGTGTCTCTGCCTCTCTCTCTAGCTGTGTCTCTATGAATAAATAAACTTTAAAAAAAAAAAAAACCTTTAAGAAAATGCTTATGATTCAGTTAGAATAAATTCTAATCATTTTAAGTTCAAATTTTCATATATCATGAATTCTTCTAAAATGCTTTAAATAGTCTTTTAAAATATTTTTCAATTCAAAAACAAGACACAAATACTTGGATATCCCTTTACAAGATAAAACAAGGTAAAATGTAACAGTCTACTCTTATTTGGCCAGTGAAGTGTGACACTGGGAATCTAACCATGAAATAACAAGTTAATACCTTTAAAGAAAAGCTTCACAAGTCAAAAGCTAAGATTGAAATTCCACGAATATTAGAGCTACTATTAAAGAAAATCATTGTTTCTTATAGAATGGTGGGAAAAATTTTTTTTAAAAAAATATATTTCTTTAAGCATTTTCCTTACACTAAACACAGGATCAGGATCTGAAAGAGACATTGTCAATTTTTCACAGAGTGTAGTCCAATTTTCACAGTTCAAAACATCAGATGGCGGAGCTGAACATAAGGTTTGCAAGGCTTCATATCTCACCTATAATTTAAAAAAAATTTATTAATACTCAGCCACTAGAATACCAAAAATACCCCAAATATTAAACAATGAAAACAGTCTAGATGATTGCTCTAAAGAGCCAACTGACAAAAATCAGAAGTCCTTTTATAAAACAATTTTTGAGAACTCATTTTTTTAAACTAAATGTTACCCAGAAAAAAAATACGTTGTTATTTTACATAAAGCAAAAACTAAAACCTCACTGTTGGAGATTCTAGGTCACATGTCTAAGTGAAAGAGGAAGGATGGTGGCCAAATCCAAATCACCGGGCAAGGTTTTCCAATGGCTTTGTCCCACACATCTTTCCTATTTAAGCAAGCACCTATAGGTGGTCCTATAGTTTGAGAGCCTTAATTTTTAAAACAGCCCCTGGTGAAGGATTCCCATTCCAGAATATAGGAACAATTCTAACAAAATAATTAATTTGGACTAGTTTTTGATGTTACACCATATTTTCTGACCTTCTAATCACTGAAGTAGAAAAAGTTAACAGTGCGATGTAAAATTGAATGTCTTTATTTTCACAGAAAGCTTACTTCTTAATCATTCTTTGCAAGATCGAATCAGAATTCACTTAAAATAGTATGACCCAAAGGCAGTGAAAAATAGCTCTATTCCAATCATCAATGGAACAAGGCTTCTCCCCCACCACTCTCTGACTAGTCAGTAATAACACTGATTCCAACCTGTTTCTCAAAATCTGGTTGTTTCTCCAGTTGAAATAACTGAAACCTAGTGGTTTAAAAAGGGCAAGAGGTGGGGGACAGGAGAGGAGAGGAGACACAGGAGAAGATAAGACCTTAGGAAACGAGACCTTCTAAATCAGGGTATCAAGTTTCAGGTGAAAAAGAATACACATGCACTTGAAAGTGTCTATATATTCATATGAAAGAAGAACTTCTAAATATAACTATATTTGTGATAGGGACTGGGGGACTATGGAGAGATTTCCGAAACATTAAGTAATTTCTCCTTCTCAGTTAATTTTTAAGACAAATCCCAGTAACAATTTAGGTTTCTGGGACGCCTGTGTGGCTCAGTGCTTGAGCACCTGCCTTTGGCCCAGAGCATGATCCTGGAGTCCCAGGATCAAGTCCCACAACAGACTCCCTGCATGGAGCCTGCTTCTCCCTCCGCCTGTGTCTCTGCCTCTCTGTCTCTCATGAATAAATAAATAAAATCTTAAAAAAAAAAAAAAAAAAAAAAGAATTTAGGTTTCTGAGCAAGTATAGATTTCCAAGTAATCCACCTAAACTGAAGACAGTAAGATTGTCATCATATAAAAGTCAAGTCCCATTTCTAATATCTTTTGAAATATTTACTAAGAACCTAGAAAATAAATCAGAATGTGAAATGCTAAAAGTTATTCTTTGACAAAAACAAACCTGTGGGAGTGTATCATAACTATTCATTTAGTTTAAAATGAAAAGTCAAAAATCATTTCAAAAACTGAAACTAATTGGCAAAATAGGCACAAAGTCTTAGGTACTTAAAATCCTATTTTCTATTTCAGACTCACTTAATGAAATAAGAACTTGATAATCAGTAATTTACATAATCTTAAAATATAAACAGGCATGATTCAATAGAAGTGCTTCTTTAAAATCTTTTTCTTTTTTTTTTTTTTTTTTTATTTATGATAGTCACACACACACACAGAGAGAGAGAGAGAGAGAGGCAGAGACATAGGCAGAGGGAGAAACAGGCTCCATGCACCGGGAGCCTGACGTGGGATTTGATCCCGGGTCTCCAGGATTGTGCCCTGGGCCAAAGGCAGGCGCTAAACCGCTGCGCCACCCAGGGATCCGTAAAATCTTTTTCTAATAAATAAACACACATGTCGAAGTTGCTCACATTTTCCAGAAGCAGAAAGAACATTAAATGAAGACCGTTTTTCTTCAAGGAAATCACTAAAGCAACAGTCAAAGAACAGTATGGGGGACAACTGTTTATAACTTTATCCCTTCAGGGGCACCTGGGTGGCTCAGTGGTTGAGCGTCTGCCTTTGGCTCAGGTCGTGATCCCGGGGTCCTGGGATCGAGTCCTGCATCAGTCTCCTGCTGGGACCCTGCTTCTCCCTCTGCCTAGGTCTCTGTCTCTCTCTCTTGTCTTTCATGAATAAATAAATAAAATCTTAAAAAAAAAAAAAAAGGGGGATCCCTGGGTGGCACAGCGGTTTGGCGCCTGCCTTTGGCCCAGGGCACAATCCTGGAGACCCGGGATCGAATCTCACGTCGGGCTCCCAGTGCATGGAGCCTGCTTCTCCCTCTGCCTATGTCTCTGCCTCTCTCTCTCTCTCTCTCTGTGTGACTATCATAAATAAATAAAAATTAAATAAATAAATAAATAAATAAACTTTATCCCTTCAAAACTGAAACTAGACATAAAATTTTCTCCTACACACCAGAAGAATGCTCTGACAGCCTCCCTTACTCTGTGACCTTTCAAGACTGGAAAGTCTAGCAGGGATGCCAGTCTAGGAGCACCACGATAATAAAGGCCGATCTTCAAGAGAAACAGTCAGCTGCTACTGATGAGAACCTAATATATTATAAATATATGCACGTGACTGAACTTGACAGCTATCCTCTAAACCCACCTCTTTAGGTTGCCCGGGATCCAACTGGTCCAAAATCAATTGTAATTTTCCTTGACAAAATTTGTAACTCTGTAACATAATTGACAGAACATTCATTTAGAAGACTTTTTTAGAAGTACTGCTATAAATTATTTTTTAATATAATTCCAAGCGCAAAATGCATTCGGAGCAAGAAAAGGGAGCAATCTATTCTGATTTGGCAGAAAACTTAGAATTTGTTTCCCAAGGCATTTATATGGGAGCTGAATGTCTCAAGAGAACAGCATACTTCATGTATATGAAAATGATTATTATTTGCTGAGCAACTGCAATGTGTAGTACACTATAAGATTCAAAAGATGTAAAGCCAAGATGTTTTATACCCAGAAATGTGAGCTGAATGAAACAGTAAGATAAAATAAGAAAGCACCTAGGTACCCTAGGTAGGCATGGCTATGATGCTGCTTGAACATTTGTGTCCCTTTTTCTTTTCTGTACTTTTCCTTAGTCTTTCTCCATGCCTCCTTTTTGGTGAAAAACTCCCGAGATAAAAGCTTCCATCTAGAAAAAAGTTTATAGCACACCATAAGCTACTTTGGAAAAGGAAACGGTCTTTTTCTTGCTGAAGGCAATTTAAATACGACTAATATCTAAAATAATCATCTAAAAATAAAACTTCCATTAAAATAATAGCTGTCATTTATTCCTTTTATGTAACAACCCCTATATGATCTTTATTCACAAGGGCTGAAATATGGAAATATGAAAACTGAGGTTAAATAACTGCTCCAAGTCACCCAGCTATCAGAACTAAGATTCCCATCCACATCTTTACTACCTATACTCTTTCCTGAGGTGTTCTCATCTAGTTCTTTAAGTACATCATGATGACTCAAATCTCCATCAGCCACTTCATCTCCAAAGTTATATATAATTATCCTTTCAACATTTCCATTTGGATGTCTAGTAGGCATCTCAAACTTAATATGTCCAAGACAGAATTCTTGATTTTATTCCAAACCTGCTCCTCCCTCAAACTTCCCCATCCTCCTAAATGACACTACTCCACATCCAGATTGTTTACTAAGATCAAAAATAGGAGTCAATCTTGGTTTTTACTTTCCCTTATTTCCTATACCCAACATCAGTAAGTCACATATGAGAATCTTGGTTCTTTACTTTCCCTTATTTCCTATACCCAACATCAGTAAGTCACATATAAGAATCCTCAAGTTCCACATATTTTAACTCCAACTACCCCATACTTCACTGATGAAACCTTAAACCGAGGCACCATTGCTAGACAAGCTTTTTCTCCCCCCTTTAGCCTGGCCCTTTTGCCTCTCTTATAAACTTGATTTCTTCTGATCCTTCCACTGCTATCATGACATTTACCAGATCATTATCTAGGTCTAAAATGTCTTGCCATCCAACTTACTAAAAAATAAGTATAGTGTCAAGGACATGAATCTTAATTGGATAGATAAAGTTTCAATCCCCGAGTCAATCTTAACTAGTTATGTGGCCCTGGAGTCTTTAACCTCATCCTCAGTTTTCACATCTACCTCCCAGTGTCACTGGGAAGGATTAAATGGGTAAGAATTAAATGGGGAAAATTATAAAGCCTTTTGCTTTGTTGTTATAAAATCTTTAAGTTTGAAGTAAATTTCCTGTTTCTCAGGAAATTTTTTATGAGAAAATATAAAATAACTGACTCTACCTACCAACTAACTATTCAAAATCAAGCAATTTAAAGATGTAATTCATTGATTTCTATAGATTCCATTCTAATCCAGCCTCTTTTCCAATACTGAGGCATACTCTATAACAACTCTGATAAATGGGGAGCCAGA
The DNA here is from genome assembly GCF_905146905.1 of Nyctereutes procyonoides. Classification (NCBI taxonomy): domain Eukaryota; kingdom Metazoa; phylum Chordata; class Mammalia; order Carnivora; family Canidae; genus Nyctereutes; species Nyctereutes procyonoides. The sequence continues at coordinate 27,067,571 of NW_026575146.1, forward strand.
CATTATTTGAACATTATCAACTACAGCAAGTTCATATTTGGTGAAGCAACTAATATGATGTCAAAAGCACCCGTCAAAAAAACTTGACGGGATGAGCACTGGGTGTTATTCTATATGTTGGCAAATTGAACACCAATAAAAAAATAAATTTATAAAAAAAAAAAAAGAATCGGATGCTAAAAAAAAAAAAAAATGAATGCTAAAAAAAAAAAAAAGAATTGGATGCTTAACTGACTGAGCCACCCAGGTACCCCTGTAAATTGCTATTCTTAATGTGAGTTTTATATATACTGTTGCTGTTTAGGTTGTTTTGCATTGAACACATTTAGATTTCTAAGTACCATGAGATGATTAAAATGATCTGACCCCGCAAAAAAAAAAAAAAAAGTATTACATAACTTTTAACAACATTCATTTACTTAAACATTCACTGTGACAAAAGCCTTTGTTCTCTAATCTCATGTGCAATACTCTAGGCAAGCAACTCTTACTCTCTAAAAATGGTTTTACCTTTTATTTCACAAAAATGATTAAGGCTAATCAACATGATGATCCTTCAACTTACCTCCTCTTCCCTCCCCCCCAATATTATCCTGGTAAACTCTTAATCAAATTAAAAGATCTTTTCTTAGTCTTCAGGATTGACTTCTCTCTATCCTTCATTACAGCTAGTTAACCATCACTTCCACCTTGAAATTCATCCCCGTCTTAAGTTCCTACCCAGTGCATTGTGGTTTGGTACCTTCTTTTCTGATCCAGCCTTTAGTCTCTCCTGGCCCTCTGAAAATGTATTTCCTAAGGTCTCACCTACTTTGGTGGTCCTAACCTTTCTACCAAGTGAATCCTGCATTTGAAACCACTTTTTACACCACTGGAATACCTTACTGGTAGCTGATATTCAAAATCTTTAAAAAAAAAAAAAAAAAAGGACCTCTCCATATTCTTCTCCACGCCTAACCTTCCTCCCTAATCCCAGGCATGGCTTATGACACCATGGTCTTCCTACCATCTCAGCTTGAAACCACTGCTAGACTTCTGACTCTATTCCCCTCTGCTCTACTCACCCCAAAAAACTTCAATACTCAAGTTTAATGTCATACCTCTGTAGTAATTCTCACATTAGTCTCTTTTTATTCCTACAAAGCCTCCTTGTTCAGGCTTTCTTCTTACTTCAACTATTAAAATAGCCTTCTAAGTTCTCTCCCTACAACTGCTTTCTCACATGCTCCTGCCCTCTGTACACAATTATCAGTTAAAACTCCTCAACACACTTTTTCTGTTCAGAAACCTAAAATGATTGCTCTTTTCTTGCAAAACAATCCAATTTAGCTTTTAAATGCATTAATTTATTTCTCATATATTTATTTGGCATCATACTGTCTTTCAGATACCTATTATGTAATTAATGTACCAGGCACTAAAATTTTATAGCTAGGAACAATAACTAAGGTCTAATCTCTGCCCCATAATTTGGCCTTAACCTACCCTTCCAATTTACTCCCCACCAACTCTTTGTTCTAACCCTTCACATAAACAAACTATTCAGGTTACCCAATAGGCCACATTCCTCGCTGCTTTATTCCTTGTTTGAAATACTTTCCTCTATAGCTCTTTGATATTCTTAGTTATAAAGACTCTTCTTTAGATTTCCCAGGATGCATTATTTCTACCTTACAACTCTGTTATTTATGTACATAACATCTTCACAATCTCAAGTAAGCTCCTTGAAGAATGTATACCTGATTAATCTTTTCACTTTGGCAGTGCCTATCATAAACTATTACACATAGTATATACCCAGTACATATATATTAGGTAAATAGACAAAGAGTCGAAATTCCTCAAATTCATATTTGCCTTTTCTCCCAGATTAAAATACATATTAGAAAAGCATAGCCTGGGGGTGTCCAAATCTTGGGTTAGGCTCAGTTTATGATCTCAGGGTTGTGACACTGAGCCGCAGTCGGGCTCCCTCTCCATCTGCCCCTCCCACTTGTGTTCATGTGCTCTTTCTCTCTAAAATAAATTATTTTTTTAAAAAAAGCATAGCTCTTAATAGGTATCTGACTGGAGTAGCCTCATTAATCTACTACCCTTTAATTATTTATCATTTAATTATTAATTATATTCAGTATCTTCTTAAACATAGTATATACTATTTTTAAAAATGTTATTCAAGCAATGAAAATTTTTTGTTACAGTAGACATCAGAATGAACCTAATGTCTTCCCCAAAGGCTACCTATTTTTTTAAGGTCTTTTTGTGTGTTACTGTGCATCAGTGGACTGACATAAATTTCCATAGCAACCAACTAATAACTTCTTTAATTGGAAAAAGTAGATAGTGTTTTCCATGTAATAGATATTTGTTAAGATTTTTCAACTGTTCTAGATATTTCTTAGATTGAAAATTCCTGAGGGGAGTAGTATTTGCCAACTTTATTTGTAAAGTAACACAAGACAAATCTGCTGGTGATATCAATACAGGCAGATACTTCCAAAGGAAGTTTTTTAAAACATACTTACTTATGTTAAAAGATAAGCAAATAATTTCTGAGCACATTCCAAGGAGAAATACCAAGAAATAGAATTGAGTGAAAATCTAAAATGTTTTTGGTCTGAATACTTGGGACTTTTTAAAACAAGTAACAATGCTCCAGTTTTTTCCTCTTATTGTTCAATTTCAATGTAAATGGATGGTTCATCAAATAAATAAAGTATAATCCTGTAAGTACCCGGAGTCCTACAGTCTGTTTTTCCAGGCCTTCTTTGATCTGAAGCAGTTCCATAAACCTATTGAATAAAACTAAACTAAAATCTCTGTAACCCAGCTTCTTCTAAAGAGTGCATCCAATAGGAAATATTAAGGTCCACAAGGTGAAAGAAATTCAGTCTTTCCCATTTCCTCCCCATCACATCAGAAAATAAACCTCAATCGCTCTCAGCCTTTTGGCTAAGATCAAGGGTAGAAAATAAACCTGACTTGTAAAATTCAAAACTTAGCACAATCTCTCCTGAGCAGAGCAAATTTTAAGTTCTGCTTTAACAACTTCTAAACATATTTCCTTCAAAAGTGCAGTCTCAACTATGATCAGTATGTGTAACTTTTTCACATTTCACCCAAACTCCCCAAATCCCTTTTTAGTATTTGGCATCTCTTACAGCTATGTCCTCACGTTAGCATTAATTAGATGAAAATATTTCATTAAAAATATCAGGTAGGATTCACACAAAGGTCAGAGAGACTCCACTTGGCCTGGAAGTTTCTGTGGGGAAGTTGATGGTACATGCATTTAAGGCTCTAGTCTAACTAGTCTCTTTTGTCTTCTACTGGGACTAATCAAACCAGTGGCCTTTCTGCTAGCTCTGCTCTAGCCAAATGACAAGGATTCCAATAACCTGGAAAGAAAAAATGTAAAACCTCAAATCTTTGATATTACAAAGAAGCTTAATGTTTTAACACTAACAATTCACAGTGACTTTCATCTTAGAAGATAAGGAAAATGTTTTATTCCATATTTCATCTGTAATATAAACTTTGATTAATAAAAATCAATCAGGAATAAGATGCTTTGTTTAAAGCTTAAGCAGATGTTTCAAGCATTATTAAAAAAATCAATTAGTTTATTTTCATACCTCATTAAGATTGGTCTCAGATATAATGTAATCATTCACTAAACATGATTCTAGAAGATACTATTTCATGTGCTCAATTTTTAAGATTAGGTAATTTTATTATTTTTCTTCTGAATCTTAAAACTGGAAAGCAGAAAAAATCTGGCTAACAAAGAATGTATTGAAGTTACTGATTATTAAATGACATAAATTAAAACGAAACACACCTGATTGAATGATGAATCACTATCAGAGCAATTATCTGTGCAGTAACTGTTGTTGCTTTTCTCCTTCTGAATTGTTTTTTGCCTCTCTTGATTTCGTATCTCATCTTCTTCAAACTTGTTAATCATAGATTCCACCACTACCATCATGATATTCTTCAGGGAATGCATCATTTCTTTGTATCTTTAAATTCAAAGCAGTCTTGGTAAGAGTAAGAATATTAGCACAAATTAAAACACTCAGCTAAATTAAACTACCTCATTTTTTTTCTGTGAAGTTCCTTTAAGAGCACAATTCCAAAGAGAAAAAAATATGTCAGTTTTGGGCTTTCTTTTTAATTTTTCATGAGAGACACAGAGAGAAAGGCAGAGACATAAGCAGAGGGAGAGGCAAGCTCCCTGCTCAGGAAGGCAAATGCTCAACCACTGAGCCACCCAGCTGTTCCTATGTCAGGTTTTCTTAAAAAACAATGGCACAATGGAATTCATACAAGAGGAATAAAAATTAATTAGGATTCTAAAATGTGTGTGATTTCCCAGGCTTCTTCATCTGATTACATGAACCAAAGTAGTAAAATTAACACAGTATAAAGCAAGATGTTCCAATGGCATGGACACCAGTACTCAGCAACAGCCAACTGCTAATATCATATTTAACCAGAATAGTCTGTCTGGTAAATCCTTTAGTCCTTGTTTTATTTCTACTTCCTTCTCTATTCTCCTCCCTTCCTCTATTCCTTTCCTTCGTTTCTCCTCTGCCTATACTTTATCTCTATAGGCACCTATAAGACCTAAATAAGAGTTAAGCTATCAGTGAGCCCTTTAAAAGAGAGGCTAAAGAACCCATTGTCAGAGATGTTAAGAAGGGATTCTTGAAATTGGTAAGAATTTGAACCAGACAGCTTCTAAATCCCTTTTACTTCCATGGATCTAAGTCTTAGAAAGAGAGGTGCCTGGGTGACTCAGTTGGTTACACATCCAACTCTTGATTTTGGCTCAGGTCATAATCTCCAGGTCCTGAGATCAAATCCTTCGAGCCTGCTTAAGATTCTCTCTCTTTCCCTTCACTCCTCTCCAATTCACCTATGTGTGTGTATGTGAGCATACTCCCTCTGTCTAAAATAAATAAAATCTTAAAAAATAATAAATAAAAGTAATAAATAAAAGTCTCAAAAAGAACTTATAAAGTTCTCCACTTATTAAGTGCAAACTCTCAAGCATCCATATTAACCTTAGAAATAGAATTTTAGAGCTAAATGAAACTATAAAAAAAAAATCTAATGTACTCTTTTGTTTTACAAATAAGGACTAGGTGACCTGTGGACCATTGAAATTTCTATATTTAAATAAACATACTAGAATAAAGTATTAAATTTGGAATCAGAAAAGTTGTATTAAAATCCTGACTACCTACCAGCTTTGTCACCATAAATAAGTTTAATTTTCCTCAATTATAAAATGAGATAAAAAAATATAATCTAGCTAACCTATTTCACATAGCCACAGCAAGAGTAGGTATCTGAAAGTTCTTTGTAAATATAAAGCATAATACATATATTTATTATCATGTTGTAATAAAAATACATCAGGAAAATAAAGCACAGAAAATTCCCTTTCTTTATATTTTGGTAAATGGGTCATTTTAACTCCATAAATAAAAGGAAGGATAGGTAAGTTACTATCATAAAAACAACAAAACCATGCTTGAGGATTTGGATAGAAATAGGAGACTGAGATTTTAAAGTTTAAAGGCATTTTAAAATATATTTTAAATTATATGTTACACATTATATATTATTAAATATATATAATTCTTTATGACTTAAAATATATTCTCATATATTTAATATGATTTAGCAATATATAATTTGTGCAACATGTATCTAGAAGCAAGTTTAATACATAATTTATGTATGTATTTTTAAAGCACCAGAAATTGTGAGAAAACACTAAATATTACAAGAAGATGGTAATAGAATCAATACAGGAGGAAAACATATACAGAAGAGAACTTCTATAGAAGTGAGAAAAAGTCCAGGGAAGATCCAAGTTTAAGGTAAGAGGATATAAAGAGCAAGAAGGAACCCTAGGTCACTCATCAGACTAAATGGCGAAGGAGATAGGATAACTGAGACGGAGGACTCTAGCTTTCTCCTCTACACATTCACAGTAGCAAGAAACAGGGAAGCATAACAATGCCCTGGTAGCAATCAAGAGCTAACCGTCAAAACCTGTTCTCTTCTTCGACAGTAATTGGATTATAGCTGGACAGGCCTAAACTATATTCCCCAGATTCCTTTGCAGTTACGTATAGCCATGTAAACAACATAAAGTCCTTTCCTCTTAAAATTGACCATATGGTCAGGATGCCTGGGTGGCTCAGCAGTTGAGCATCTATCTGCCTTTAGCTCAGGGCGTGATCCTGGATCTGGGGATCAAGTCCCCCATCCTCACAGGGAGCCCGTTTCTCTCTCTGCCTATGTCTCTGCCTCTCTATGTGTCTTTCATGAATATATAAATAAATAATCTTTAAAAAAGATCTCAGGAAAAAAATTGACAATACAGTAATTAAATAATGAATATAAAGGTAAAATCTCAATGATGTATATAGGGTTAGATTAAGGGTAATTAAAATTCACAGAAAATCTGTACATTCCATTTCAGACATGTTTCCTCCTGACTTTTTGAAAACACCAACATGAATTCTTCCACAAAAAGTATCAGCAAACTGTCCACAGAAAGAGATAAGAATAATAATTTTTACTTCTATCTTTTTTAAAGGAGTAATTTCTCCACCCAATGAGGGGCCCAAACTCACAAACCCAAAATCAAGATTTGCATGCTCCACTGAGCAGGGGGTGCCCCAACAATAAGTTTTAAAATTTGAAAAACAAAAAAGCCAAACCCCCAATATCAAGAGTCAAATGAACTAGACCTCAAAATAGCTACTGCAGTTTGGAAAAAAAACAAAAGCATGAAGACCATTAAGACTTACTCAATATTCCAAGTGAAAATAAGAAAAAGTTCTAAGAGGTAGTGAATAAAAGCCACATCAATTAATAATGAAAATCTACATGGTGAGTAGTTACATATACGAGGAATAGATGACAAACCCTACAAATGAATTCTTCCACCAGTAAACCTTTATTTTAAGAAATATCAAAAAGGGGAGACGTGGTGGCCCAGTAGGTTGAGCATCTGATTCTTGATTTAGGCTGGAATCATGATCTCAGGATCCTGGGATAGAGCCCCACGTCTAGCTCTCTGCGCGGTGGAAGTCAGCGTGCCCCTCACCCTGCTCATGTTGTGTCTCTCTCTCTCTCTCTCTCTCTCTCTCTCTCTCAAATAAGTTAATAAAATCTTTTAAAAAATTAAAATGTTTAATTAAGAAAATAATTTCTAATTATGATTTAAATACTGTTAATAGAGGTACTAATGCCTAATCATCAATACTAATTTCTAAGCATCACACACACACAAAAGGAAAAAAAAACTGCACAACTTACAATCTTTCATCTACGACTCACAAAGCAGAAGACAAACACTCATTAAGACATTTAACAGCTTTGTGAGGTAATTATTATTGCTTTAATTTTTACATGTGGATGAACTAAAACACAAGAAAATTAAATGGCTTGCCCAGAGATTAAAAAAAAAAAAAATCCTAACAGTCCCATAGAAAACTTTGCTCTTAGCATGAAAATGCTTTCATTTTCTCATTAATAAAATATTTTAATACTCCTTTTAGAATAAATTTAAGAGTACTACCAGAAATAGATTACTTGTAATTATCCAAAGATGAATATGATGTTAGCTTTTTTCCTTAAAATCAAGAAATAAGAAATCCTAATCTGCATGGCTTTTACTTAATATATCTTAGTGGTTTGAACTTTATTAATTTTTTAATAGGTGTACACTACTGCATTGTTCAATAACATATTTATTTAAATAATACAGTAACTTGTCACAAAAGGAAAGTGATCCTGTCCAGTCATAAAGAGTTTAAGCACTTAAAAATAAATCAGATTTGGGCACGTGGGTGGCTCAGTCCATTGGGCATCTGCCTTCAGCTTAGGTTATAATCCCAAGGTCCTGGAATCAAGTTCTGCATCGGCCTGCCTGCTCAGCAGGGAGTTTGCTTCTCCCTCTACCCTTCCCCCCTGCTCATGATCTCTTCCTCTCCTATTCTCTCTCAAATAAATAAATAAAAATCTTTTTTAAAAATAAAATAAAATAAAAATAAATCAGACTTAATGTTTTGAAATACAATAGGTAACATAAGTTCAAGTACATAATCCAATTTTTGTAATACTGGAAAGATGAGCCATATTCCAAGCTTCAATACCTGCCTTCGAACTGCAGTAAAAGGCAATCATGATGACACAGCATGGAAAAACACGATGCCAAAGGTCCCTAGACACATCACATATATCCAAGTCCAGAGAATAGAATGAAGGAAATGTCATATACCCAAATCATTACCAAAATTAAATTTGTGGGATCCAAATTTAAAAGACTTTACTATGAATAAAAAGTCTGTAAAATTTTTATTAGAGTAAAAAAAGTTATTGCCACTTAGCTTCAGATAGTAATTTTTAATGTTACTTAATACACTAGTTACTCTAAGAATTGGAAGCTAAAGAACGGAGCTACAAGAATAAGCAGGATTTTTTTTTTAAGATTTTATTTATTTATTTGACAGAGGGAGCACAAGTAGGCAGAGTGGCAGGCATAGGGAGAGGGAGGAGCAGGCTCCCCACTGAGCAGAGAGCCCAATGTGGGGCTGAATCCCAGGATCCTAGAATTGAGACCTGAGCCAAAGGCAGACGCCTAAGCAACTGAGCTACCCAGGTACCCCCAAGAATAAGTATGAATTCAAGAGAAACTCGAAAATTACTCCCCCCAATCCTGCCCCTTATAGCCCTCAAGTCTTCTGTTGTGTCACATTTCATGCTACAGGTAAAGAAAAAAAAAAAAAAACAGACCTTCAAATTATCAATTATGCCAAGGATTGAAACAATAAAACATGGAATATCCAAGTAGCTGAGCTTAAATGTGAAAAGGAAGCTTTCAAATTTCTTTCTTCTCAGTTACTGTTCTGTGTTAAATTATACTTTGAGTGACAGGTATTTTCTGTCATGCTGTCCCACTGTTCAAGAACCCAAAGTACCTCCCTAATGTCTATGATATCCACTTGGCTTCCATTTAAGGGTTTCCATTCACCTGGCCAACTTTGAGCCTCATGACCTCTTTAGTTAAAAGGCAGTTTTTAAAACATCAAATCAAACAGAAGCTATATTGTTCTCATCTTCTGTAAGGCCAGAAAGGCAGCCAAGCAATAAGCAATATACATGGAGAGCACTTGTAAAGGGTTGAAAGTCATACATGTATAGGCACACAGCTCCTGCCCTTAGGAATCCACATAGATTAGCAGGGAGTCAAAAACACAAGTAACTATAAAAAGCAACTGCAGAAAAAAACAATATAAGAATTCTTATGGGGCAACATTCACTGAAAGTACCCCCAAAAGGGAACTCAGAGAAAGACAGGCTCTACGCTGGATTCCAGTATCAAACAACTGTATCACTCCAGGAAAATCCCTTTATTTGCCTCTCTGAGCCTGTAAATTAAGGACCTTAGAACAAATTATTGCCAAAGTATTTTCTAGTACTGATATCTGAAAATTTTATGGACTTAAAATTAATTTAACAAAAACTGAGCTCACAAATAACATACTTATTTTTTTTTAGTTTTCTAATTACTGTCCAACTGTGCTGAATGAGCCCTAATGAGAGGGTTCGTCTCCAGTATCCATCCTCCCCCCTCTTCCACCTAATGTTAGGTTAATACTCCTACCCAAAGTTATCACTGTGAGGACACAGTCATCAGCTCAGCATTAAACCTCTCAGTCTCCATTGTAGATAAGCATGTGACCAAGTTTTAGCCAATGGAAAGTCAGTGAATAAAGAATCTTGCTTTCCTATTCTCCCTTCTCTTGTCCATGTTGAAACCTAGTTGTAGAGTTAGTATAGCTGCTACAACTATGCAGGTGAAGGGAATAATCAAGAAGAGAGGTTGGTAAAATCCATATTCGGGACCTAACCTATCCTTTGTTTTTGTAAAGGTTAATCAGAACACAGGTACATTCTCACTCACATATTGTATATGGCTGTATTATTACTACAACAGCTTGCAAAGCCTAAAATATTTATTACATAGCGCTTTAAAGAAAAAGTTGACTAGCTTCTGCCCCAGGATACAATGGAACAATGAAGTACAAAGAACCTGGGGTCCCTAGATAAATTCACTGGACAGATCCACCTACCTATCCTGCACTCACGTACTTCTGAAGTATTGTATAAGCAGGGAAAAAAAATGTGCTTTCTTTGAGCCACTACATTGTTGTTTCTTTGTTATAGCTGTTTAGTATATATTCTAACATCTTCCTGTATATTTCCATGTGATCTTTTGCATATATCATGACATTTATACTATATTGAAGTTATCTATTTTGAATTTATTTTTCAGTGTAATGTCAAACTCCTAAAAACACTATGGATTAAATTATTCAAGGGTAGGAAGCATCTTATTTAACATTAGAGCCCCAAGACCTAAAACCTAACATATAGTAATTTCTATTAAATAGGTGATTACTATACGATGAGGGAAAAGAAAAAACTATTTATTGCTAAAGTCGAAATCATGTCAAACATCAGTAAAATAAATTTGATTATACTGGCAAGAGACAGTATCATTAATGCATCCAACAAATACCTATTAAGTACCTAAAATGTGCCAGGCATTTTTCAAGCCATTAAGGGCACAGAAATGGAAAAAATAAAATTATCTACTTTTATAGAGCTTACATTCTAGTGGGGAAATAATGAAAATAAGCAGAAAATAAGCAAATACATATATCATCTCATATTAATCAATAACAAAACATGAAGAGGAAAAATAAACCAAGGAAAAAAGAGAAAAAGTAAAAGGGACAGGCTACTGTTCTACATACAAAGGTCAGAGAAGGTCTCTCTGATAAGGTGACATTGAACTGAGACCTAGAAAAAGTAAAGGAACACCAGGAACAACTCAAGGACATTCCCTCCCACCACTGATTTACAACATCCTACTGGAAGTCCTAACTGATGTAATAAGACAAGAAAAGGAAGTAAAAAGCAAGCAAATTGGATAGGAAAAAGCAAGTCCTTGTTCATAAATGACATCGTCTATGCTAAAAATCTGAAAAACAAAATGATAATAAAACTCCTAGAATTAACAAGCAATTATAGCAAAGTTGCAGGATACAAGCTTAATACCCAAAAATCAATCACTTTCCTATACACCAGCAATGAACTTAGAATTCTACTTAGAATTGGGAATTAAAACCATAATACTATTTACATTAGCAAAATGAAACACTTCGGTATAAATCCAACAAAATACATATAAGATCAGTACAGGAGCACCTGGGTGGCTCAGTAGTTGAGCGTCTGCCTTTGGCACAGGTCATGATCCTGGGGTCCTGGGATCAAGTCCCGCATTGGGCTCCCTGCAGAGCCTGCTTCTCCCTCTCCTATGTCTCTGCCTCTCTCTCCATGTCTCTCATGAATACATAAAAAAAAATGTTAAAAAAAAAAGAGAGATCAGTATAAACAAAACTGTAAAACTCAATTGAAGGAAATCAAAACAGAACTAAAAAAATGGAAAAATATTCCATTCCATGTTCATGGATTAAGAATACTCAATATTGTCCAGATGTAAACTCTTCTCAACTTCATCTGTGAATCCAATGCAATCCCAAATAAAATCCCAGGAAATTATTTTGTGAATATAAACTAGCTGATTCCAAAGCATATACAAAGAGGCAAAAAAAAAAAAAAAAAAGAAAAAAGAAAAAAGCAAAGCTAGTACAATATTTAAGAAGAATGAAGCTGGAAAACTAATACCATTCCTCAACATCAAAACCTGACTTCGAGGGATCCCTGGGTGGCGCAGCGGTTTGGTGCCTGCCTTTGGCCCGGGGCGTGATCCTGGAGACCCGGGATCGAATCCTACGTCAGGCTCCCGGTGCATGGAGCCTGCTTCTCCCTCTGCCTGTGTCTCTGCCTCTCTCTCTCTCTCTCTCTCTCTCTCTCTCTCTGCGTGACTATCATAAATAAATAAATAAATAAATAAATAAATAAATAAATAAATAAATAAATAATAAATCCTGACTTCGAAACTATAAAGCTAAAGTTTTAGCTTTATAGCTAAATTGTGAAATATTCACAAAAGGATAGACAAATATGTGGAACAAAGGAGTAAAAGCAACACAGTAAAATAAAGATGGTCTTTTTTTTTTAAGACGGTCTTTTTAATAAATAGTGGTGAACAACTGGATATCCACGTGCCAAAAAACCAATTTAGACATGTGCTTTAAACCCCACATAAAAATTAACTCAAATGAATCACAGACCTAACTATGAATATAATGCAAAACTATAAAGTTCTTAGAAGATAACATAGGAGGAAATCTCGAAGACCCTGGTTTGGGTGATGGCATTTTAGATATGTCATCAGAGCACGATTCATGAAATAAGTAATTGATAAGCTAGACTTAATTAAAATGAAAATTAATTTCTGCTCTGCAAAAGACATTGTCAAGAGAATACAAAGACAAGCTATAGACTGGGAGAAAAGGAAAAAATATTTGCAAAAGACTTATCTGATAAAGGACTATTATCCAAAATATACACACTGTTAAAACTCAACAATAAGAAAACAACGTGATTAAAAAATGGGCCAAAGATCTTAACAGATATTTCACCAAAGAAGATATAAAGATGACAAGCATATGAAAAGAAGCTCCACATCATGTCATCAGGGAAATACAAAGTGAAACAACAATGAGATACCACTACACTACTATTAGATATTACTACTAACACAACAACCAAAATCTGGAATACTGACATCAAATGCTGGTAAGTAAGTAGAGCAACAAGGAACCTCATACAATATTGGTGGGAATACAAAATGGTACAGCAACTTTGTATATGTGCTGCCGAAGCGAGCACTGGTACGGCAACTTTGGAAGACAATTTGGTAGTTTCTTACAAAACTAAACTTACCATATGATCCAGTAATCATGCTCCTTGCTATTTACCAAAGGAGTTGAAAACATATGTCCACACAAAAACTGGCCCACAATGCTTATGGCAGCTTTATTCATAACTGCCACCATTTGAAAGCAACCAAGATGTGTGACACATCCAGACAATTGACTATTACTTAGTACTAGAAAGAAATGAGTTATCAAGTCATAAAAAGACAAGAAGGAAACTTAAATGCATATTATTAAGCAAAAAAAAAAAAAAAAACAATGTGAAAGGTTACATATTGTGTGGTTCGAACTATATAATATTCTGGAAAAGGCAAAACTATACAGACAATAAAAGAATTAGTGGTTACCAGAGATTAAGGGAGGAATGAATGGGCAGAGCACAGAGGATTTTTAGAGCAGTAAAACTACTTTGTGTAATACTATCATTGTGGATACATGTCATTATACATTTGTACAATTCCACAGAATGCACAACACTAAGAGTAAGCCCTATGTAAACTACGAACTCTCTGTAATAATGACGTGTAACCATAGGTTCCTCAGTTGAAGCAAATGTACCAGTCTGGTGGAGAATGTTGATAATGGGGAAGTCTATGCATGTGTAGGAACAAGGGATATGTGGGAAAGGAATTTCTGTACACTCTGCTCAATTCTGATGTGAAACCCAAAACTGCTCTAAAAAAAATAAAGTCTATTAAAAAAAAATGAAGGAGTAAGTCATGCAAATATTTAGGGAAAGGGCATTCTAAGGCAGCAGAAATAATATGTTGCAAATCCCTAAGGGAGGGCTTTGCTTGGCTGTTTGAAAAAGAACAAGACCAGTGTGGCTGGAGCAGTATGAAAGGAAATATGCTAAGAAATGAGGGAGAGGGCACAGAAGGCTCACGGTGGGTCTTCTAGGTTACAGAAGCTACTCTGAATTTTACTCTGAATGAGATGAGCAGCTTTCACAGTGTTAAGTGGACTCAAGTAGCACAATCTGACTCATTGTTTGAAAGAATCATCCTGGGCAGCCCCAGTGGTGCAGCGGTTTAGCACCACCTGCAGCCCAGGGTGTGATCCTGGAGACCCAGGATCGAGTCCCATGTCGGGCCCTCTGCATGGATCCCGCTTCTCCCTCTGCCTGTGTCTCTATGAATAAATAAATAAAATCTTTAAAAAAATAAAAAATCATCCTCACCATCTATAAGGGACATGGTAGGGGTGCCTTCAAGAAGCCCTGCTGAGAGAAAATTCCTTTAAAATATTATTGTGGACATACTCACTCTTTAGATTCCTGAGTTCTTTTAGTAACATGCTGTACAACTGTGTCATAGCCAGATTCCTCAGCCTGATTCTGATCAGATGTCCATTTTTCCATTTCTTCTTCAATCATAGACCCCAAAGTGTTACATATATGCTGTCGAAGATATTTCACAAATTCATAGCTAAAACAAATATTTAAAAAACAAATGCAGTAAATATCAAGAACTCACTTATTAACCATACCCAGAAAAAAAATATTAGCACAGAAAGATTTATAAAATACTCAGGTTTCTTACCTTAAACTAGGATTAAATTTTTTGTTCCAAATCACCAAGCTAATCTAGAATTTTATTGTTTTTTTCTGGGACATTAGCATTTTCTGCATCCCATGCCCACTCACTCCATCAATTCACCTAGTCATCAACATCTGTTAACATTGTCTACACATCCCTTGGCTTCATCACTTCCTCCTTTTTCTCCATTTCTATTGGTCAGTGCAAAACCGTATCACCTTACACAGAAATTATTACTGCAGCCTTCTTGCTCATCTTCTTTCACCCCCTCTTCCCTCTCATAGTTATCCTGAACACTGTAGTCACCCTGGTCCTCAAAAATCATGGACTTCATTATTTATGAGTTAGAGCCATTTTATTCATACCAATACCTCATAAGACATCACACAATGTCTCAATAAATATTTGTTGTATTTAAAACTAATTATTGGCTATTATCTTTAAATACAACTTCCCTGGCTTGGCATTTAAATACCTAATCAATCAAGCCCCTTCATTACCGCATCTCCACTTAGATGAGGCCACCTCAACTTTCTCCACAAACAACCAAATATGTTGATTTGCATATAAACAAGGAGGGACTCTGAAGTGAATACTACATATTAGACACTGCGCTAAGCACTTTATTGCCTTACCACATGAAATAGGTAAAATAGATGAGGACACAAATTGAAAAGTTAAAAAGCCTCCTCAATTTCACAAGCTATCAATTCAGGGGAGATTGGGTGGCTCAGGCTACTAAGTGGCCCACTGGTGATTTCTGCTTCAGGTTGTGATCTCAGGGTCCTGGGATTAAGCCAAGCATCAGGGTCAGGGTCTGTACTCAGTGGGGAGTCTGCTCTACAGGATTCTTTCTCTCTCTCCCCCTCCCCTTCCACCAGCAGCTGTGCCATCTCTTTCTCTCTCTCTCAAATAAATAAATCTTTTTTAAAAAATTCACAAGCTATTAATTCAGGTCTACCTTAATCCAAAACTCATCATTCCCACAACCCCACACTCTCCAAAAACGTTTAAGAAATAAAGTAAGATGTTCTGTAATGCTCAACGGAGATTGAAAAGGGAAATAAATAAATGTAATACTCATTTTTACCAACTGCACATTATTTAAATTTCTTGCATTTAGGGAGGTATGTCTATTAGATCTTATTTTTTCAAAATTATAACTGGCACATTAAATTTAAAAGTATAATTTACTTAAAAATTTGTTTTGAGCTATTCATTGAATTTACATTTAAATGTTTAATATTTATATTCAACATGTAGCTAGTAACTTCTAAGCTTTAAGAAAATAGCTATCTATTAAAGGCAGAAGTATAAAACATTATTTTGTAAACTTAATGACCGGCAATATTAGATCAAAACGATGAATGCTAATTTTCAGAAATACTCCAAGAAAAACAAAACTCAAAACCTCCTGAATCATATATCATAGAAAAAAGCCTCTAACCATCATTTAAGCAGTTTTGCAGTTTTTGCTTCTTCTGGTGATTCATCATTGCCTTATATTACTTAAAGATCTTCCCTTATACAAGCATAACTTCCATCCATTTTAAATGCTAACTTATTTTTTAGTTTGTATATTTGTAATTACAAACCAAATCTTCGCATATTCCATACAAAATGGCAAAAACTTACACAGGCAAGAGTAATTCAAAGGTTAAGGTTTCAAGAGAATCTTTTAAAGATGTTAATTTTTTAACATTTGACAGTCCCTATACTGCCTTCATCGAGACACAGCTGGCTCTGAGATTAGAGCTGGCAGATATGTGTGATGAGGTCTGAAGACTCCAAAAAATGTGTGTTCCCCACCACAATTATCCCACCAAAACCAGAAACCCTCTAAAGAATCAAAATATCTGAAATTCCAGTACCATAAATGTATCACTGCTTTCTTTAAAATGTCCTTGTAAATGAAAAAGGATCCAGGAATAGATACCCTTTCAGCCCAATCAGTAAGACCTCACAGCCAGCATCATACCACTGGAAAAGGGAAAAAGTGTGATTGGAAGAAAGTGCAAAGAGATGAAAAGTCCCTAAAAACAATCTCGATCCTCCTCACAATCCTGCCCTAGGCTAGTCAAACAGACACACCAATTTTCCTTCACCTCTCTGAGATACTCAGTGGGAAACAAAACATGGGCAAGCCTATGTTAATTCTCTGAAACTAAAGGGAAGCCACTCTAAAGATGAATTCTAAATCTCATCATCAACAACGGAAAGATGAATTATTCCTTGGTTTTATCAGCCCCATTTCTGTGTGCCACAAATCAAGCAATTAGGAGAAAATAGTATTTAACTGAAAAATACAACTTTGTGTTTGCTTTGTTTAAAACCCAAACTGTAAGCAACAGAAATGATATTTTCATAACTAAGGCAGTGAGGAAATATAACGGAAGTCCATTAACAAAATGTATTCAAGAAAGCTAATAGAATATCATTATAAAATAAAAGACACATAAAAAAACCTCCCCACTATTTAGCTTCATTTATAAATAGCAAACAAAAAAAATATGCTGAGAAAAAGTTCAAACCTCTCCTCTTTGGAAACTTGAATAACCATATACTTTTTTGTAATGATACCATTTTTATCTATGACCATAGTAATACCTCCAGAAGACCCCAGTCAAAATACTTCAAGGTTTTGGTTTATCTTCCAAATTAAAAGAACCCAAGACCCCCAAAATTGAATACTGCCTAATAAGTTACTGCTCTTTTAAGAAAAAAAGATCTCCAGGGAGGATAAAGCCCTCTATCATTGTGAGGATTACCAGGCTGCCAAAGGTCCTTTGGATGCTCTACTGAGTCACTGATCATTGGAAGACTCAAATTAGTAAACATTCATTTCTGCAAGTGGACTCTTCTCTTTGGGTCAGAAAAATCCAAGGCTTCATATTCTCATCTGACAATTCATTTTGTGTCGGTTCTTTTACCATCTGAATTCATGGCAATACCCCATAAAATCCTACAAGGAATGCTGTTTTCTATAGTGGTGCCCCGGTTAGAAAATTACTGTTGCTATAGGCTGGTAGAAACACTTCTAGAAAATTATGTATCGTGTTGCCTTCATTGTAATCCTCATAGTACTGATCTTATCAGTCTACAACTAATCCAAAAGACTGATGATAACCACAGCTTTTTTAAATGAACTCATTGAATCATTTTTAGAAATTATTCTGGCGGTATGGTAATATTTTGGATAAAAGAGCCCTTGATGCATAAAAAAAGACTTTCAAATGGTCCCATACTTATTCCAGGGTTTGCAAACTCAGATGTTACCAGGGTAGACAGGTAAAGCCATCCACAAGTAAAAGAGAAAAGGAAGAGGCAGTGGTGAAATAAAAGGGTATCTCAGTTAAAAGAAGAGCTTCTACATGGCTTTAGCCAATTGTTGCCATTTAGGAATATTAGCCTACTGTTGATTTTTCAATGTTTTAAGAAAAACTAGGAAACTATTTTATGTGCTGTCTCCCAATTTTTAAATGTTGCTTTAAAAAAAACACACACACAACCACAGACCAAATATGGCCTGCAGAATGCCAGTTTGACCTTTCAACATCCACTCACTCCAAGCATTATAAAACCCTGACCACTAGGGATCCCTGGGTGGCCCAGGGTTTGGCACCTGCCTTTGGCCCAGGGCGTGATCCTGGAGTCCTGGGATTGAGTCCTGTGTTGGGCTCCCTGCATGGAGCCTGCCTCTCCCTCTGCCTCTCTCTCTCTCTGTGTGTCTATCATGAATAAATAAATAAAACCTTAAAAAAAAAAAAAAACCCTGACCACTAAAGATATTGGCGGATCACCTCCATGCTTAAAATTTAAGAAATGTAAAACTTTCCTCAAAAAAATTTAATTATTAATAACTTATTATAGACTATCCTTCATAGGCTTAATGAAGTTAGTTCTGCTACAATTTAGATAACTTTCAGATTTAATTTAGCAGATGCCCCGTGTTAACATTTTCAGATTAACATACTCTAACTGTACTGGAAATATAGGGAATAATACATCTTTGCCATTGATTACAATAAATACAACTTCCATTCTTTTGTATTTTAACTGAAGTCTATTAATATTTCTTCCTTGTTCATCTTAAAATTTTCTAATAACAAAGTTTCTTATTTTTTAAAGAACATGATCTACATAATGAATAAATGTTATACCTTTAGAAATCTATGAATCTCTCTGCTTCAGGTTTAAGTTCTAAATCTTACACTGGTCAATCTTGTAACCTTAGACAAAATACCTGACCTTACTAAATTCCAGTTGTAACAATAATGGTAATCCTAATGCAAAAACTGTTACTACACATAGCTATACTTTGACACTTCTCAAACCAAATACATTATACATATATTTAACTAACCTTACGGTACCTTAAAAGTAATTTAGTGAAAAAAAAAAAGTAATTTAATGAGAAAAAGCAAAAATTTGGTTTCAAATACACTATTACCAAATGAATGCGAAATATCTTTTTCTAAATATTCCTCAATGAGGAACATTAAAACCCAAAAGTATAGTTGTTTGCTACTAAGGAAAAATGTTCACCTCACCACATTTCAGAAGCAGCTCAAATGAAATACTGGCACAATGTGCCTCATCTACTTGGCTTTACTACTGATGAATATGGAATTTTTCACATTTACATAGGAAAATTTTACAAAGTTGAGTAAAAGAACATTCACTTTTTTCAATTTTTTCTCCAGCTTTATTACCTAGATTTTTTCCAAGAAAATTGATTTTTCATGATGAACTTATGACATGTTCAAAACATACCAAAATATGCAGATACAGAATACTATTAATGACAGAAAAACATAAAAAATCTAGTACAAGTTTGTTTCAAATCATTCTGTTAGCTATTTAAACAAATTTTTCAATCATATATAGAAAAAAATTATCAGTAATGATACTCTTTAAAAAGAGACTTTATTAGAGTAAGTCATGAATTATAATGCTGATATGTGGAATTCTTATTTCAGAATCAAAAGACTTATTATATGACCAACCTAACTTTATATATCATATCAGCATATAAAAAAAGGTTATGTAATAGAAAGAATGGGTATTTAACATTACCTACAACCTTTGAGGTCAAAGAACAGACTTCTGGATCATAATAAACAATTATTAAAAATACATTAATTATGGAAGCACATATATAATTCTTAGTAATTTACTATACATGGATATCACTTTACACAATGGATGTTTTCTTGAAGTTACCACTTAAACACCCTAGAGTTCACTAATTTAAAAAAATCACTGGTAGATTCTTCTGCAAAACAAAAGATAAACCCAAATCAATAAATATTGTGTTCCATCTGTATCAAACCAAAAGTATATTGGATGTGAGGGCTACAAACATGAACATCTGCATTAGAGACTTTTACAATCATCAGGGTTGATAACTACTAAAATACACACATGAAATTCTTGCATAAATCTAAGCAAATATGTTCTATGTGGTTCTCAACCCTGGCTACATGTTAGAATCACCTAGAGAGTTTTTTCAAAAACAAGGCCCAACCCCTACGATGCACCCTCTCCTAAGCCCCCCAGGAAATTCTGATTCATTTATGCAGAGGCCCAAGCATCAGTATTTTTATAGATGGAGACAAACAGATTCTGGTGTAGCCAGCACTGAAAACCAGGGCCAGTCGTTTTCTGGGGGCCAGTTTAAGTGTCAAAATCTACAGGACACATACGCACATAATGAAAGCAATGTCCTCATCCCTTCTTCTCTCCCTTTCCACAAGTTTCAAATCCCAGCTGCCACTTTCAGAGACAAAGAGGAAAGCTTGGATCTTTTAGAGAATATGTACAGTTCAAGGCAAAAAAAAAAAAAAATAGAAGAGGCTCTGGAAAGCAGAGATAGTTCAGGGAAACTGCCCATTGGGCCAAAGCCCCAGATAGGGCTACTACTACCTACACTACGGTTTCTCCCCAAATATGACTGCATTTTCCCCCACTTTAGTTTATTATACTACCTGAAATCCCATCATGTATGGATTCAATTGTCCTAACCATCTTCTTACAAAAATACAATAGTCTAAAGATACCAGTTTCCACTATAAGTCGTTTAATAAAATTGTTCTTGCCAATACCAGGACAACATTGAGTGGATTTAAAAAACCAATGTTCTGATAGTGGAGATGGGAAGATAGATAATTATGAGGTAGAAAACACTTTGGGAAGCCATATATACTTTAAGTGACCCAAGAACATACAATGTTCAAGAAGAGTCAGGTCAATGAAAACAAAGACAAAATATGAGGACCTGGACTTAACTGGCCTTTAATATATCATCCAACTCTGAATTCTAAGAGTCTACAAAAACACCAAAGACAAGCATCTTCTCCTTTCCTCTCCTATACAAAGAGTTCCTTCCTCCTAAGACACAGATCTCAGCTTAGTGAACCAATATGTAAATTTTACCATCTATGCTTTTAAGATTACAAACCACTTAAACTACTTTAGGATCATAAATCTTAAACACTACAAAGTAGTTCTAACTTGAGAGTGTTTGGATTTTTTAGGCAGGCCAAAACTACATCTCTGCAGTAAACAGTGAACATTAACTATGCTAATCAGCAGGCACTTAATCTAATGCACTGTTGAAGAGTAAATTACTTTATTACAACAGTCATTAGACTGCTGAGAGGAACAACAATGACCTAACTTTAATTTGAAAAGCATTTTAAAATTGGAGCAGCGAAAACAATACAGGGTTGTATGTAGCCTTAAACACTTATACTAAAAAGAAAAGCTGCAAATTAATGAGTTAACCACTAATCACAAAAGTTTTAAAATTTTCCAAGAAGAAAAAAAAATAAAGAGCAGAAACGTAAAAACCATAAAATATACACCTAAGAGAAAGGAAAAACTAAGCCAAGAGATGATTCTTTTAAAAGACTAACAAAATAAACCCCTAGCAGAACAAAAGAGGGAAGGCACAAATAATGATGAATGAATGAAAGAAAGAAAGAAAGAAAGAAAGAAAGAAAGAAAGAAAGAAAGAAGAAGAAAGAAAGAAAGAAAGAAGAAAGAAAGAAAGAAAGAAAAAAAAAAGAAAGAAAGAAGAAAGAAAAAGAAGAAAGAAAGAAAGAAAGAAAGAAGAAAGAAAAGAAAAGAAAAGAAAAAAGGGGGAACGGGCGGCTCGGGTAGCTCAGCGGTTTAGTGCCATCTTCAGCCCAGGGTGTGATCCTGGAGACCTGGGATCGAGTCCCACATCCGGATCCCTGCATGGAGCCTGCTTCTCCCTCTGCATGTGCCTCTGCCTCTCTGTATGTCTCTCATTAATAAATAAATAAAATCTTTTTTAAAAAGGAGGGGATATATAAATAGATACTAAAAAATATTAAAAAGGTAACAGGATATTAATGAAAAACTTTATAGCAATAAACTTGAAAATCTAGATGAAATCAAAAAATGCTCAAAATATGAATCTAGCAAAAAGTGACA
The DNA here is from genome assembly GCF_905146905.1 of Nyctereutes procyonoides. Classification (NCBI taxonomy): domain Eukaryota; kingdom Metazoa; phylum Chordata; class Mammalia; order Carnivora; family Canidae; genus Nyctereutes; species Nyctereutes procyonoides. The sequence goes on from NW_026575146.1 coordinate 27,089,511, forward strand.
TACTAATTTACAAATCATTTAAACTGCTTGCATATGAAATAAAAACCAGAAATGAAACCCCAAACTTGATGTTTAAGTGGATTCTGTGTGAGATAAATTCGCATTATATGAGTTTACAAAACATTATTAAACCCTAACTTGAGGAAGTTGCAATTATTCTATAGTCTGCTATACAGCTCTTAGGGGATTTAATGAAGAAATAAACAAGAAAATCATGGAAATACAAAGAGACTATATGCATCACCAGAAATATTAATGAAATTGGGAACTCTATATTAACAAGAATTCCACACTTTTGAAAACTCCCTTGAGAATCTGGTGAAAACCGTAAATACAACCTATAAAACTGCAAGTACAGACTTTTACATTAAAGGGCTCAAGGATCCCTTTATGCCCATGTAAGAAATGGGTAGGAGTTCCCCATAAATACAACCTCAGGGCACCCAAGAGTCAGTTTAAAGGAAACATGAAAAAAATAATAATAAAAAAATAAAAATAAAAATAAAAGGGACGCCTGGGTGGCTCAGCAGTTGGGTGCCTGCCTTCAGCCCAGAGCGTGATCCTGGAGAGCCAGGATCGATTCCCATATTGGGCTCCCTGCATGGAACCCACTTTTTTTTCTTTCTTTCTTTCTTTCTTTCTTTCTTTCTTTCTCTTTCTTTCTTTTTCTTTCATTCTTTCTCTCTCTCTCGCTGTGTCTCTCACGAATAAACAAAATATTAAAAAAATAAAAAGGTAACATGAGAAAAATTTTCATCATGAAAATTTCATCATTTCAAATTTTATCTCCGTGAGATCAAAATGAAATACAAACACTGAATTTAAAATACTTCTGCCAGAGGAGGGGCAAGATGGCGGAAGAGCAGGGTCCCCAAATCACCTGTCCCCAACAAATTACCTAGATAACCTTCAAACCATCCTGAAAATCTACGAATTCGGCCTGAGATGTAAAGAGAGACCAGCTGGAATGCTACAGTGAGAAGAGTTCACGCTTCTATCAAGGTAGGAAGACGGGGAAAAAGAAATAAAGAAACAAAAGGCCTCCGAGGGGGAGGGGCCCCGGAGGAGCCGGGCTGAGGCCGGGGCGAGTGTCCCCAGGACAGGAAAGCCCCGTCCCGGAGAAGCAGGAGCTGCACCAACCTTCCCGGGGGAAAGGGGCCCGCAGGGAGTTAGAGCAGGACCCAGGAGGGCGGGGATGCCCTCGGGCTCCCGGGGACACTAACAGACACCTGCGAGCGCAGGGGAGTGCTCCGAGCTCCCTAAGGGCTGCAGCGTGCACCGGAGCAGCTCGGAGGGGCTCGGGAGCGGCTCCAGGGAGGGGGCTGCGGGGCGGGAGCGCAAATCCAACAACGCAGGCCCCGGAGCACAGGGCGCCGGGACACAGCCCAGGATCCGGCCTCCCCCCGGGACAGGCAGAGGCCGGGACGGCCCAGGACAGCAAGGACGCTCCTGCCCCGAACTGAGCAGATCAGCTGCCCCGCCCCGGAGCCTCCAGGCCCTGCAGATGGAAAGCCGAGAGCCCCGAGCCCCGTAGTTCCTGCGGAGGCTGAATCCAGGCTTCCAGAGTTGCCATAGCAACTGCAACTGTTCCTCCTGAGACCTCACGGGGTAAACAACCCCGGCTGAGCCCTGCAGCAGGCAGGGGCAGAGCAGCTCCCCCAAGTGCTAACACCTGAAAATCAGCGCAACAGGCCCCTCCCCCAGAAGACCAGCTGGACGGACCAGTTCCAGGGGAAGTCAAGGGACTTAAAGTCTACAGAAATACTCCCCCGTGTTTTTTTTTTTCCTTTTCTTTTTTCTTTTCTTTTTGATTTCTGATTGCTTCCCCCACCCCCCTTTTTTTTTCACCTTTCTTTCTTTTTCTTTCCCTTTTTCTTCTCTTCTTTCCTTTTTCTTTTCTTTTTCTTTTTTCTTTTTCTCTTTTCTTTCCTTCTCTCTCTTTCTCTCCTTTTCCCAATACAACTTGTTTTTGGCCACTCCGCACTGAGCAAAATGACTAGAAGGAAAACCTCACCTCAAAAGAAAGAATCAGAAACAGCCCTCTCTCCCACAGAGCTACAAAATCTGGATTACAATTCAATGTCAGAAAGCCAATTCAGAAGCACTATTATACAGCTACTGGTGGCTCTAGAAAAAAGCATTAAGGACTCACGAGACTTCATGACTGCAGAATTTAGATCCAATCAGGCAGAAATTAAAAATCAACTGAATGAGATGCAATCCAAACTAGAAGTCCTAACGACGAGGGTTAACGAGGTGGAAGAACGAGTGAGTGACATAGAAGACAAGTTAATGGCAAAGAGGGAAACTGAGGAAAAAAGAGATAAACAATTAAAGAACCATGAAGACAGATTAAGGGAAATAAATGACACTCTAAGGAAGAAAAACCTACGTTTAATTGGGGTACCCGAGGGCGCCGAAAGGGACAGAGGGCCAGAATATGTATTTGAACAAATCCTAGCTGAAAACTTTCCCAATCTGGGAAGGGAAACAGGCATTCAGATCCAGGAAATAGAGAGATCCCCCCCTAAAATCAATAAAAACCGTTCAACACCTCGACATCTAATAGTGAAGCTTGCAAATTCCAAAGATAAAGAGAAGATCCTTAAAGCAGCAAGAGACAAGAAGTCCCTGACTTTCATGGGGAGGAATATTAGGGTAACAGCAGACCTCTCCACAGAGACGTGGCAGGCCAGAAAGGGCTGGCAGGATATATTCAGGGTCCTAAATGAGAAGAACATGCAACCAAGAATACTTTATCCAGCAAGGCTCTCATTCAAAATGGAAGGAGAGATAAAGAGCTTCCAAGACAGGCAGGAACTGAAAGAATATGTGACCTCCAAACCAGCTCTGCAAGAAATTTTAAGGGGGACTCTTAAAATTCCCCTTTAAGAAGAAGTTCAGTGGAACAATCCACAAAAACAAGGACTAAATAGATATCATGATGACACTAAACTCATATCTGTCAATAGTAACTCTGAACGTGAATGGGCTTAATGACCCCATCAAAAGGCGCAGGGTTTCAGACTGGATAAAAAAGCAGGACCCATCTATTTGCTGTCTACAAGAGACTCATTTTAGACAGAAGGACACCTACAACCTGAAAATAAAAGGTTGGAGAACCATTTAACATTCAAATGGTTCTCAAAAGAAAGCAGGGGTAGCCATCCTTATATCAGATAAACTAAAATTCACTCCGAAGACAGTAGTGAGAGACGAAGAGGGACACTATATCATACTTAAAGGATCTATCCAACAAGAGGACTTAACAATCCTCAATATATATGCCCCGAATGTGGGAGCTGCCAAATACTTAAACGAATTATTAACCAAAGTAAAGAAATACTTAGATAATAATACACTTATACTTGGTGACTTCAATCTAGCTCTCTCTACCCTTGATAGGTCTTCTAAACACAACATCTCCAAAGAAACGAGAGCTTTAAATGATACACTGGACCAGATAGATTTCACAGATATCTACAGAACTTTACATCCAAACTCAACTGAATACACATTCTTCTCAAGTGCACATGGAACTTTTTCCAGAATAGACCACATACTGGGTCACAAATCGGGTCTGAACCGATACCAAAAGATTGGGATCGTCCCCTGCATATTCTCAGACCATAACGCCTTGAAATTAGAACTCAATCACAAGAAGAAGTTTGGAAGGACCTCAAACACGTGGAGGTTAAGGACCATCCTGCTAAAAGATAAAAGGGTCAACCAGGAAATTAAGGAAGAATTAAAAAGATTCATGGAAACTAATGAGAATGAAGATACAACTGTTCAAAATCTTTGGGATGCAGCAAAAGCAGTCCTGAGGGGGAAATACATCGCAATACAAGCATCCATTCAAAAACTGGAAAGAACTCAAATACAAAAGCTAACCTTACACATAAAGGAGCTAGAGAAGAAGCAGCAAATCGACCCGACGCCCAGCAGAAGAAGAGAGTTAATTAAAATTCGAGCAGAACTCAACGAAATTGAGACCAGAAGAACTGTGGAACAGATCAATAGAACCAGGAGTTGGTTCTTTGAAAGAATTAATAAGATAGATAAACCATTAGCCAACCTTATTAAAAAGAAGAGAGAGAAGACTCAAATTAATAAAATCATGAATGAGAAAGGAGAGATCACTACCAACACCAAGGAAATACAAACGATTTTAAAAACATATTATGAACAGCTCTACGCCAATAAATTAGGCAATCTAGAAGAAATGGACGCATTCCTGGAAAGCCACAAACTACCAAAACTAGAGCAGGAAGAAATAGAAAACCTGAACAGGCCAATAACCAGGGAGGAAATTGAAGAAGTCATCAAAAACCTCCCAAGACACAAGAGTCCAGGGCCAGATGGCTTCCCAGGGGAATTCTATCAAACGTTTAAAGAAGAAATCATACCTATTCTACTAAAGCTGTTTGGAAAGATAGAAAGAGATGGAGTACTTCCAAATTCATTCTATGAGGCCAGCATCACCTTAATTCCAAAACCAGACAAAGACCCCACCAAAAAGGAGAATTACAGACCAATATCCCTGATGAACATGGATGCAAAAATTCTCAACAAGATACTAGCCAATAGGATCCAACAACACATTAAGAAAATTATTCACCATGACCAAGTAGGATTTATCCCCGGGACACAAGGCTGGTTCAACACTCGTAAAACAATCAATGTGATTCATCATATCAGCAAGAGAAAAACCAAGAACCATATGATCCTCTCATTAGATGCAGAGAAGCATTTGACAAAATACAGCATCCATTCCTGATCAAAACTCTTCAGAGTGTAGGGATAGAGGGAACTTTCCTCGATATCTTAAAAGCCATCTACAAAAAGCCCACAGCAAATATCATTCTCAATGGGGAAGCACTGGGAGCCTTTCCCCTAAGATCAGGAACCAGACAGGGATGTCCACTCTCACCACTGCTATTCAACATAGTATTGGAAGTCCTAGCCTCAGCAATCAGACAACAAAAAGACATTAAAGGCATTCAAATTGGCAAAGAAGAAGTCAAACTCTCCCTCTTCGCCGATGACATGATACTCTACATAGAAAACCCAAAAGCCTCCACCCCAAGATTGCTAGAACTCATACAGCAATTTGGTAGCGTGGCAGGATACAAAATCAATGCCCAGAAATCAATGGCATTCCTATACACTAACAATGAGACTGAAGAAAGAGAAATTAAGGAGTCAATCCCATTTACAATTGCACCCAAAAGCATAAGATACCTAGGAATAAACCTAACCAAAGAGGTAAAGGATCTATACCCTAAAAACTATAGAACACTTCTGAAAGAAATTGAGGAAGACACAAAGAGATGGAAAAATATTCCATGCTCATGGATTGGCAGAATTAATATTGTGAAAATGTCAATGCTACCCAGGGCAATTTACACGTTCAATGCAATCCCTATCAAAATACCATGGACTTTTTTCAGAGACTTAGAACAAATTATTTTAAGATTTGTGTGGAATCAGAAAAGACCCCGAATAGCCAGGGGAATTTTAAAAAAGAAAACCATAGCTGGGGGCATCACAATGCCAGATTTCAGGTTGTACTACAAAGCTGTGGTCATCAAGACAGTGTGGTACTGGCACAAAAACAGACACATAGACCAATGGAACAGAATAGAGAATCCGGAAATGGACCCTGAACTTTATGGTCAACTAATATTCGACAAAGGAGGAAAGACGATCCACTGGAAGAAAGACAGTCTCTTCAATAAATGGTGCTGGGAAAATTGGTCATCCACATGCAGAAGAATGAAACTAGACCACTCTCTTGCACCATACACAAAGATAAACTCAAAATGGATGAAAGATTTAAATGTGAGACAAGACTCCATCAAAATCCTAGAGGAGAACACAGGCAACACCCTTTTTGAACTTGGCCACAGTAACTTCTTGCAAGATACATCCACGAAAACAAAAGAAACAAAAGCAAAAATGAACTATTGGGACTTCATCAAGATAAGAAGCTTTTGCACAGCAAAGGATACAGTCAACAAAACTCAAAGACAACCTACAGAATGGGAGAAGATATTTGCAAATAACATATCAGATAAAGGGCTAGTTTCCAAAATCTATAAAGAACTTATTAAACTCAACACCAAAGAAACAAACAATCCAATCATGAAATGGGCAAAAGACATGAAGAGAAATCTCACAGAGGAAGACATAGACATGGCCAACATGCACATGAGAAAATGCTCTGCATCACTTGCCATCAGGGAAATACAAATCAAAACCACAATGAGATACCACCTCACACCAGTGAGAATGGGGAAAATTAATAAGGCAGGAAACAACAAATGTTGGAGAGGATGCGGAGAAAAGGGAACCCTCTTACACTGTTGGTGGGAATGTGAACTGGTGCAGCCACTCTGGAAAACTGTGTGGAGGTTCCTCAAAGAATTAAAAATAGACCTGCCCTACGACCCAGCAATTGCACTGTTAGGGATTTACCCCGAAGATTCAGATGCAATGAAACGCCGGGGCACCTGCACCCCGATGTTTCTAGCAGCCATGTCCACAATAGCCAAACTGTGGAAGGAGCCTCGGTGCCCATCGAAAGATGAATGGATAAAGAAGATGTGGGTTATGTATACAATGGATATTACTCAGCCATTAGAAACGACAAATACCCACCATTTGCTTCAACGTGGATGGAACTGGAGGGTATTATGCTGAGTGAAGTAAGTCAATCGGAGAAGGACAAACAGTGTATGTTCTCACTCATTTGGGGAATATGAATAATAGTGAAGGGGAATAGAGGGGAAGGGAGAAGAAATGTGTGGGAGATATCAGAAAGGGACACAGAACATAAAGACTTCTAACTCTGGGAAATGAACTAGGGGTGGTGGAAGGGGAGGAGGGCGGGGGGTGGGGGTGAATGGGTGACGGGCACGGAGGGGGACACTTGACGGGATGAGCACTGGGTGTTATTCTGTATGTTGGTAAATTGAACACCAATAAAAATTAATTTATAAAAAAAAAAAAATACTTCTGCCAGTGATAATTGAGGTACCTGCAACAAGACTTTTCAAAGGAGATGATTAACTTAAATTAAACCAAAACAAAGGGAAAAAACGTATCTAAAGAAAAATAACCTTCCAGAAAAATCTCAAAAGGGCACGTCTCTCCTTCAAACTCAAAACTCTACTGCTCCCACATCGAGCACTCTGTAGACCTTCTGCAGCACTTGTATTTCTGCCTGTACCAGGACACTTGAGTATGCGGCTTCTCCCTTTGTAAGAACTCAAGCTTTTCCACAGGAAAGAAATTATGTCACCTCAGGGGCGCCTGGAGGGCTCAGCGGTTGAGCGTCTGCCTTCCGCTCAGGGCCTGACCCCGGGGTCCTGGGATGAGTCCCGCATGGGGCTCCCCGTGAGGAGCCTGCTTCTCCCTCCGCCTATGTCTCTGCTGTTCTCAGTGACTCTCATGAATAAATAAATAAAATCTTTTCCTAAAAAAAAAAAAAAAAAAAAAAAAAAAACTCACTTCAGTATTCCCTGCCGTGCTCAGAATGGGCAACCGGTGCAACCCCTGGAAGACCTCAGGGCACAGCAAGGGAGATCTCGGGGACTGACTGAACGCTCTTGGAAGAACGTGAACGCTTCGCCACGAGCGCTACTGAACTGCCCATGAGGAAAAATGAAGAATTAGGACAGGCGGGCTGTGGCACTACACACACTGGGGCGGCAGCAGCTTTGGAAGAGTAGGTAAAGAATAAATAAAACATTAAATTCGGCATTTGTGTAAACGAACCAAAAAGAACCTCCGGCTCGGGCGCTATTTTAACGACAATAATCGAACATCCTCTAACTACACTTGGCCCTTCTCTGGATCGGGCGGGGAAGGTTTGTCGGCTGAAGACAGCAAAAAGCTTTTTTTACTTGTGAAAGTTTTCATCAGTTTCCTCCAGGTGTACGAGGATTTCCTCGGCGCACTCGAGGGAGGGAGCCCCCGTGATCTTCTCCTTCACGCTCTGGAACAGCTGCCTCAGCATCGCCTGCAGCACCACGGCGTCCTCGCCCGAGGACTGGGCCATCCTCCCTGCAAGAAAGCAGCGCACACGCCCGTCCCTCCCGATCTGCGCAAAAGCCGCGGCACTGCGCACGCGCACTGCGCACGCGCGCCCCCACCCAGCTCCGGCCCGCGCGCCGCGTCGTTCCCCGGGAGACCGCGGCCGGCGCTTGGGGGCGGGCCCTCGGCCGCCCGTGCGTCTCTGGGAAACAAGCCGCCTTACTCTGAGGAAGCAGGAGTCCCCAAGGACCCGCCTTTGGAACTCGTCGTTGCCGGCCTTCCGTGCGACCGCAGTTCAAGCTGTCCCCGCTGACCGCAAGAAAAAAAAAAGAGAGAGAGAGATCCCGGAAAGCTTTGATGGGCGGGCCTGACGGCGGGACGCCAGCGGCGCGCGTGACGTCAGCGCGTTGACGTGGCTTCCTAGGCGGGAGGGAGTGCCGCTTGGGAGAGCTGCTGGGCTCCTGAGGGAGGCGTCAGGTGCGCTTGCCTGTCCTTGGCCTCGGGTTCGTAGGTGGGAGGGAACCGAGAACGAAGGGAAAGAGTTGGGAAACGGAAGAGGAGCCGAAACGTTTTAATCACGTGAGCGGCACCGAAATGTGACGTTGCTGTCGTTTTTATTTTCACAGCCAACATCTAGTGACCCGTTCCCCTTACCGAGCGCCTTGCCAGGAGCTGTGGAGAAGACGCGCTCGTAGTCAGGCACAAAAAGATGTCCGCGTTTTCACCACAGCGCAGTTCAGTGTGATGTTAGAGAAAGAAATGCGCCAGGTAGGTGTGTTGCGGAAATGCAGAGCCCTCTTTTAACCCAGTGAAGGAGTCCAGGAAAGAAGCGAAGAGAGAAGCATCACCTATGCCGGTCCTGGAGCCAGTACGGTTAGAAAGAGGAGCAGAGGAGGCTGCAGAAGCAAATAGGCCACAACGGAAAGGGCCGCATTTGACACGTTTACGAGTTAGAGATGAAGCTTGCATGGACTCACAAGTGGATTCCCTAGTGACGCTGTGGGGAGCCTGTGCAAGAAGCTGCAGTGGATACCGATAGACCTTCATCCAGCCCCCTATCTAGATAAATCCCCAGACCCTGGTCATGTCCAAGGTAACATTGGGATCCGATCCTGGTGTCCATGGAATGAATAGTCCCGAGCCGCTGAAGAGTGCTTTAATGCCAATGAATTCTCCTTTACCTAGCTTGCAGTGTATACTTCTCCTTCAATAACAGCTGGTACGCTTCACGTGTTAGCCAGGATCAGCGATTCCCTTGATACCTGTGCTGTTACTTCAAGGGTAAAAGTATACTATGTCCTTGCCAACTGTGGCAGCATGTTTCTTGGTTAAAAAAAAAAAAAAAGTATGCTTAATCTTGATGGTCTCACTACTACATTAAGAAAAAACAGGGGATCCCTGGGTGGTGCAACGGTTAAGCGCCTGCCTTTGGCCCAGGGCGCGATCCTGGAGACCCGGGATCGAATCCCACATGGGGCTCCCGGTGCATGGAGCCTGCTTCTCCCTCCGCCTGTGTCTCTGCCTCTCTCTCTCTCTCTCTCATTCTCTCTCTCTCTCTCTGTGACTATCATAAATAAATAAAAATTAAAAAAGAAAAAGAAGAAACATACTACCAGGGTAGGCACACTTGTAACTTCATTTGTATAAAACTCAGTATGTAAGCGTGTGTGTGCACGTGCATAGAATCCCCAGCATGTGACAGCTACATGTGTAGATTAAGACAGAGGATTTATGTTGGCACCTCAGACATCCAAGATGAGCATAGCTATGAGTGATGTGATTCTTCTGAATTAGCAAGCCATTATGGTGAAAATCCAGAACAAAATAAAATCAGTCTTTCCTTGATTTATGTAGTGTTTGCATTCCTGGAAAATTCAGTGTGTTAAAATATTTTTATATAAGGTGGAACGCATTCCTATACTCAAACACTTATCAAGACTTTTTCACATACTTGAATGTGTCCAACAGAATCATTGGGAGTCGTGTAGCAACCAAAACAATTCTTTTGTGTGGGAGATTGTCGGGCGTGTGATTCAAGATGTTCAACATCCCTAGGTCACACTATAAATGCCGGTAACTGCCATCTGTTCATTGTGCTAACAAAATGTCCCCCCCGTATTTATAAAATATCATCTTGGGAAGCATGGATGATTTGAACTGCACAGATTGAGAACCATCGTTCTAAAGGATATAACTTAGGAAGAAGAAAAACAACCTTAATAGAGTGTCTGAGACGCAAGGGAAGATAGTTGAACAGCAAGTGAGGGTGGTAATGCATTTAAGTAAATCGCAATGAATATTGTCTGTATAAAATAATAATAACCTATAATATTCTAATTTGTGAAGATAAAAATGCATAGCACTAAAATACAATGAATAATCATGTGTAAGTAGGAAGCCTAATAATAGGTTGAAGTATTCAATTCTTGTATTTTTCTAAATGAAGTTTTAAGATATTGGTTAGGTAGGCATAGTAAAATTTCAAATATAACCATTACAAAATTAGAGAATTTAGATTCAAAAAACGGAAGCAAAAAAATGAGAGAAAAGCAAAAAGTCCCAATCATTTTTTTAAAAAGTAAAGAAAGAGGGATGCCTGGGTGGCTTGGTTGGTTAAACATCTACTTTCAGCTCAGGTCAGGATCCCGGGGTCCTGGGATCAAGCCCCATGTCAGGCTCCCTGCTCAGCAGGAAATCTGCTTCTGCCTCTCATTCTGCTTCCCTCCTACTGCTTGTGTGCACTCTTCCACTCGCTCTCTCTCTCTCAAATAAATAAATAATATTTTAAGAAAAAAAAAGATAAAACAGAAGCATAAGAAAAATAGGAAAAATTGAAATATACAAAGATACATGATAGACAAAGTCTAAAATACTGATAAATATAAATAAATTCAGTCGTCCTCCTATAAGAATTATCAGACTGGATATTAAAATAACCAACTGGGATCCCTGGGTGGCGCAGCGGTTTGGCGCCTGCCTTTGGCCCAGGGCGCGATCCTGGAGACCCGGGATCAAATCCCACGTCAGGCTCCCGGTGCATGGAGCCTGCTTCTTCCTCTGCCTATGTCTCTGCCTCTCTTTCTCTCTCTGTGACTATCATAAATAAATAAAAAATTTAAAAAAAAAAAATAACCAACTATAGGATGCCTGGGTGGCTCAGTTAAGTGTTCAACTCTTGGTTTTGGCTCAGGTCATGATCTGTGGGATTGAGCAGTGGGCTCCCTGCTAAAGGAAGTTTGCTTGAGTTTCTTTCCCTCTGCCCCTTACCCTGCCTGCATGTGCACACATGTGCATGCACTCTCAAGTAAATAAATCTTTTAAAAAAATAATTAAAAAACCAACTATATGCTATTTACCAAAACCCTAAAAACAGAAAAATTAGGACTAAAAAGATGGGGAAAGATAAACCAGATGAATATTATCCAAAAGAAAGCTGTGGAAGTTATATTTTTGTCAGCAAAAATAAAACTTAAGGAAAAAAGATAGGGACATAGCATGCCACTTCATAATTTTTAGAACACTATTTAATTCAACAGGAAGATAAAATTTGTAACTTAAGGTAAATAAGCAAAATTCTAACCTCTCCAAAAGTCTTTAATATTTTTCAGAGAAAGTTTCTGTGCATGTTCTTATAAAATATTCTTGAATAAAATGTACTTCAAAGTTGAATACCTAAGATCTATTTTTTAGATTTGCTTTTTCAGATTGTAAGAAAAGGGGAAACACAATTGCCTCAGCAAAGTTAGTGTTTATGAAGAACTGAAATATCATCCTCATTAAAGACCTCTCAAGATATCCCAAAACTGTTTTAGCAACTTAATTACTTTGTTGTCCATATTATAATGATTCTCTCAGTTTCATCATACAATTTGTCTTTATCATCTCTGCTTCTATTGCTTCTGACTGTTTTTTCTTAATCCCACCTGCATTTAAACACCCTAAGGCAAACCATAGAGAACAAACAGGGTTGCTGGAGGGGAGGTGGGTAAAGGGATTGGTTAAATGAGTGATGGACATTAAGGAGGGCACTTGTTGGGATGAGCACTGGATGTGATCTGTGGGTGATGAATCCCTGGATCCTGCTCCAGAAACCAGTGATACACTGTATGTTAACAAACTTGAATTTTAAATAAATAAATAAATAAATAAATAAATAAATAAATAAATAAACTCCCTAATACTCTATAGAGGATGCCTTGATACATAGACCATATCTCTTCAGGACAAAGCACTTATTCCCCCCTCTCCTTGGGATTTTGGCTGCTGATATTTTAAAGCTGAGTCCCTCTTCAGGAATTGCCTTGGAAGAAGGAAGTGGTCATGCTCAAAGTTACCCTCCTCCCTCAGGAAGGCTCATGTCTGATGACTGGTCTATGTAATCGGTATCTAATAGGCCATCTTTTGTGTCTCGGTTGGAACAATTCTAAAGCATCCCAGTTTCAGAACTCCTCATGTGATTCCTGAAGCCTCTGCTGCAAGGGCATTACAGCTGAACTTCTTATTCCTAATTTTACTTCCCAAAGGTCTACCAGATACTGTCTCCAAGAACACACAATAAGTCTGCATACAAATCTCAGATTCTTGGAGTCTGTTTCCAAAGGAATGCTATATGCTACAGACTCTGGATCAATTAGATATCATCCCATTATCCGATACCTATTGTTCCTGATAGGATGAGTTTCTGATGATGGCATAAACTGCTGGTCTTCCTTATGTCCGTGGACTTTTGCCAAGGAACTGATTTTTGTTCCTAACATACATGGCTGCAGTAGCAAGGTCAGTTACCTAAAACATGGTTTTATATGTTTGCTTTAACTAAAAACAGAAACTAGACTGTGGGCATAAAAGGTGCTTGGGACTCATTAACTTGTGATGAGATAATGCATGTAAAAGACTAACAAAGGCCTTAAATTTGGGGAAGTTGTTGCTCATTTCTACAGCTTTGAATTGAATATTTAATAGAACTTGGTCAAGTCTGACTTACAAAATCTAATAAGAGAGTAGTAAAGCATTTCAAATTTTCAAAGTTTTGAAACTGGTTCTTTTTTAATATACAATAAATCAGAGTGAAATGAGAATATAAACCTCAAACACTGATATTAAAACCTTCTTTATATCTAAGATTTCCCTATTCAGAATGGACTGTGCTTTTTCCCAGAGGGATATTGTCATTTGGTATGAAAACCAAAATCTTTCTGATGAAAAATTCTTCTAAATGTCTCACATAGCTTTGACCATTTACCTAGAATATTAGTGTTCAGCATGCTCCAATGTCCTGGATAAAGAATTTGAATTAGTATTGATGTCTGTTTTTCTTTATGTACAGAGTTCGTGTAGTGATCTCACCTAACTTAGCCTAAAGAATATTCTGAATTAGCCTATGAGCTACAGTCCTATCTTGTCTATCGATTCTTCTAACAGTATGCAAGTAAGACAAGAAGCTCACTCTTTGAAAGCAAGGTTTTAATACATTCATTCTAAAGTATAACTGAACTTTGTTTTTGAATATTTGACTTACCGCAGTTTTTAAGTACTTTACTCAACTCTGTGTATTTAGGTACTTTACTCAACTCTTAATATAAGAATTGTAGATAAGCTACTCTAAGTCATTCCTATAAATATATGGTATATGTTTATAGGAAGAGTACCTGTTAATAGAGTAACATGCAGTCATTTTCTGACTTGACCTTAAACTTCAGAGTTCATGTATTTCTTGTATTAGTTTAGGTCACAGTATAAGCCACTGTAAATGAAAGGGGGGAGGAGGAGCAAAAATATGGTTAAGGCAGAAAGAGGCTTATTTTATATCTTAATGTTGCCATCCAAATGTAGTAAATCTCAGGCTGGCAGGGCAGCTTTGCCATCATCAACAAGAATTTTTCATCTTTGGGCCCAAGGTGACTTCTCCACTTTCCATGACTACATCTGTTTCTCAGTCAATAGAGAAGAGAAACAGGCAAGGACATCACCAGAAAGTGACATACATCAGTTCTGTTTACCTCTCATTAGCTAAGATGTAGTTATATGAGCACTGGTAGCTGCGGCAGAGCTAAGAAGTGAAGTCTTAGCCTGGCTAAGAAAAACTAGGATCTTCAGTTACTAAGAGAAAGAAGAATGGATATTGGTCTCTGCCACATATCCCTGTGGTAATACCATCCTGACTTTGCCAGTCATATACATTTTTAGTAAAGGATTAAATCAGTTGCAGTTCAGGTCAGGAAACAAAAACCACTCTAGGTATTTTAAGACATACAGATATTTAGGAGTCAAGAAAATTACTAGGAAGGCAAGAGAGGAAGGCTTTAATCTGAGACTCCAGAAATTATTCTTAGAGCACTACAGAACTTACCCTGCAGTAGAAATAGTATTTCTGTCCTACCATGAAACTTTTGAATTTGTGAAAACAGAGCAACAGCCAACTTCAGGGATAAGATACCTGGATCTGGAAGCCTCTATGATCAGCACAAATGCCCATCAAATACCGCAAAGCCATTTACTGGGCACTGAAGTATGGCCACCATCTCCGCTGAAATTGTTTCAAACACCATAGGAAGCTGGAGATAGGGTTATGAAATGCTACTACAGAAAATGTCACATTTTCATGATTGTGTTTACCAACATATACACAACCAAGAAAAGACATAAAACATTTAGGTTACATTCCAAATTGTGCAAGTGTACTTTATTTGCAGAAACTAAGGCATATCCAGAACAAGCTGCAAAGAAGTCTAAAAATCCCATTGATAGTCTAACAGCTTTTATAGAAAGAAAGGCACAGCAGGAGTGTGGATTTGAAGATGAGCAAGTCAATCTACAGTATCCAACACTGTGGCAAATAGCACCATATATTCTGGAAAAGAAATTGATCATCCATGAACACTGCTCTGCAAGAACCCAATTTAAACTCCTACAACTGACTGAATATGTTTGTACTTCTTCAACTAGTCAGATTCTACCTATTAGTGATAGCTTTCACCTTTGACATGATCTCTCATCTTCTACATACCTATAACTACCTATTTTAAAAATTGAGTATGCTAAACATAGTAAATCATATCATTCATAATTTTTGCATAATATTCCTTTGCTTTTATTGGTTTTAGAGCTCAGCATATGCTTTCATATTTCTAGACATGTTTAAAACTAAGAAAAAATAAGCTAATGGAATGAAAATCAAGTCAGCCAGTTCTGACTGATACCATTCTGTCAATAAAAGCGTTTCTTTTAAGTAAACAGATAATCCTAAGAGAAAGAATGATATTCAAAACCAAATGAAGGGCAGCCCCAGTGGCCCAGCAGTTTAATGCCACCTTCAGCCCAGGGTGTGATCCTGGAGACCTGGGATCAAGTCCCAAGTCGGGCTCCCTGCATGGAGCCTGCTTCTCCCCTCTGCCTATGTCTCTGCCTGTGTGTGTGTGTGTGTCTCTCATGAACATATAAATAAAAATCTTAAAAAAAAATGAAATGTGACATATTACTACATAGTACTATTTATGGCTTTATATAATGATAATAATGAAGAGCTATTACATATTTCTAAGGTGCTTTGTGTTATACCAAACTCTATTTTAAATCATTCAAACAATATTTAATTGGTGTGTTTATATAGTGTAACAAAGCTCAAACCAGAAGAGTTATAAAATGATAATTGGTCCAGGATTCCCTTCACCCCACCAGGAGAAAAATGGTGTTAATTGATACCCAACTTGAACTAGTAATTAATTTCAAGGTGCATGCATTTCCTGATTGGCCCAAGTATACTAGTGCTCAGTTGGGAAACAAGTTCGAGGAATCTTTGTGTAGTAATTCTCAAAAACATTGGTCATATAGATTATTAGAGACCAAGACTATGTAGTATATCACAAAAGTTAGACTTTATCATGCAGACAATGGTTCTATTGAAACTTTTTTAGCAAAAATAAGGTCATTACTTTTTTTTTTTTTACTGTCTACGATCCTCTATACTGTCACCGATTTGCAGGAAATAGCCTCGTTTTTAAAATTTTTTTCCTCTTTTTAAACTGATGTATAATTGGCACATAATACTTTATTCATTTTAGGTGACTCTCATTTCTGAATCCATATTAGAAAGATGCAATTTCTCTC
Organism: Nyctereutes procyonoides; assembly: GCF_905146905.1. Classification (NCBI taxonomy): domain Eukaryota; kingdom Metazoa; phylum Chordata; class Mammalia; order Carnivora; family Canidae; genus Nyctereutes; species Nyctereutes procyonoides. Next base: position 27,105,657 of record NW_026575146.1, read on the forward strand.
AATCCCAGACAAACAAGACATAGGCAGGTGACACAGCCTGAGCTAATCATTGCTACCACGTGTGCATTTTGTTGGTAATACAGTGGAAAGGAATGCTATCTTCTCTGCTTACCTCTCCTAATCATAGGTTACTACAGGGATTTTTTTTTCAAATTATGCAAAATACACATATCACAAACCACACCACTCAAATGACAAAAAGTAAATGAGAAAACCATGGGAAAGATGGAGATTAAAACAATGATCATAAAGCATCAAATGCATTAAGTACAATAAACATTGCCAGTGGCCTTCTAACTTATAACAACCATCTCACCTGAAGATGGCAATCATATGCAATGACTACTGCACAAATTTCAATAACAAAAGTTTTATTGAAATTCCATGACCCACAGTATATAATGAAATGCAAAATAAATATAACTAACCATGCAGCTAAATTTTATATCACTGTAAACTTTTAATAAGATTTTTAATCCTGAACGTTATTTCCTGTGGAATTTTTTTAAGTGTAAAGAATAACCAATAATGTTAACCCAAGAAGTAATGTATAAAGTACTTCTCTGAATATTAAAAAATTCAAATTAGTGATATAGTGAAATATTAAACTGAAGAAATTAAAATGCTATGTAATAATGAATAATAGGCCACAAGAAGTAATCTTCAGCCACACACACTGGTAATCAAAAACAAAAAAAAAATGCAAGCTAAAACAAGGTAATCATTTTAAATTTACAAAATTAGCATAGTTTTAGAGCATGTACGTATTTAGCACTGAATAGTATGTAACAAAACAAATACTCTTTTATAGTAATCCTTTATAGTAATCTCTTTTATTAGAGGTATAAATAGGCAAAATCTTCTTGGAAAGGAGATTGGCAGTATGTATCGAGAACTTTTGATTCAATAATTGCATTTCTAGAAATGCACTCCAAGGATCAGAAACACAGTTAATTAATTTATTATAAGTATATTTACAGACAGGTTATTTGTATCCTTTTTTAAGATTTTATTTATTCATGAGAGACAGAGGCAGAGACATAGGCAGAGGGAGAAGCAGGGGGCATCTAGCTGGCTTATTTGGTGGAACATGTGACTCTGGTCTCTGGGTTGTGAGTTCAAGCCCCATGCTGGGTGTAGAAATTACTTAAAATCTTTAGGGAAAAAATATTAATTGAAGATGTAACTTATGTATGTGTCAAAACAGACTTGCTAATATTTCATCACTAAATTTTCCTTTACCTACCCAATCACTTGCATAGCTATAAAATAGCAGGCCACCCCCATGGAGGAAAGCAGAGAGAAGAGTGCATGCATCCTACACATAGGCTAAGACTACAAAACAAAAGGAGGAGGGAATTGAGGAAATGCACTTGATTCCTTCTTTTAGAGTCACTGATCATTTCTGAAAATCACTCACTAGCCATCCGCTAATCAAACATATATATCTGCCATGTGCAAAGTACTTTGCTACATGCTATGCTAAAACTAGTGAACAATAAAATTGGTGAGACAAGCTGATAATCCTCATAACCTGGTGAGAGAGACACGTAGCATGTAAGGGAGACATGTATACAAATAATTGACAAAGTACTACATATTACCTTTAATGATTCTTTCCAGTTCTAAAAATCTGTGTTTGAGATCTTTCTGTTCATCAATTATTTATCCATATAAAGACAGTAGTTTTGTTGATTTTCGTTTAATCTTGGCATATAATACTTGCATTATGCAAGTAAAGTTGTAATAGTCTAACAACTTTATTTTTTTTATTTTTATTTATTTATGATAGGCACACAGTGAGAGAGAGAGGCAGAGACATAGGCAGAGGGAGAAGCAGGCTCCATGCACCAGGAGCCCAACGTGGGATTCAATCCTGGGTCTCCAGGATCACGCCCTGGGCCAAAGGCAGGCACTAAACCGCTGTGCCACCCAGGGATCCCAGTTGTAATAGTCTAATTTAAATTCTTCAGATGCCTGTATTTATCCCTCTATTACTATTTTTAATCCTTTTACTACTTTTGAAGTCTGTTTTCCAGGCCAGTTTCTTTGTACATAGATTTGAATAGCCTTTGTGTTCTATAATATTTAATATTTTAGTGGCAGTTTTCAAATTTATTGATATAAGTCTCTCAGCAATAAAATTAATCATATTCTTTCATTTCCTAGGTGTTTTCCTGTTGATGCTAAATATAGGCATTAGGATAATGTGTTTAAAGATATCAAGGCCCTAAAATAACATTTGAATTAGAAGATGTAATCTTTTTTTTTTAAGATTTTATTTATTTTTTTTTTGAGAGAGACAAGAGAGCACAAGCAAGGGGGAGGGAAAGAGGGAGAGAGAGCAGCAGACTCCCCACTGAGCAGGGAGCCTGTTATGGACCTCAATCCCAGGACCCAGAGACCATGACCTGAGCTGAAGGCAGATGTTTAACCAACTGAGCTACCCAGGCTCCCCAAGAAATACTCTATTTAATAGAATTTGGCAACTTGAGGTTTTCTGTGAAAGTTTAGTAATCTTTTTTTCTAATACACATATAAAAAAGTGCTAATATAACCCAATAATACTCGCGATATTCTAGTGAATTACAAAACTATAATAAAATGTCAAGGTACTGTTAGACGACCAACAGTAAGCACTGAGTAATTTTTAATGCCTTTTTCTCATCATTTCAGGAAACTTATTTTGCTATTAAGCCAGGTCACCTGGATGATGTACATCTGCTATAACTGGAAACATCCTATAAGAAACATTTTATGAAAAAAATTATGAATTTTTATTAGGTAAAATTATTTGACCTGTTAAATATGGCAACTTGAACACATGTGTTTATTTCTACTCTATCCAGAAACCCTACTAAAATGATGATGAAATACAAGAGCCATAAACCCACAAGGACAAAGAGACTGTTGAGAGGAAGTAACAGAATTTGTTGCTTTCAAATGTGGAGATTGTAGGTGAGGGTTTACCTACTTAGATGGGCTAACAGTTCTGGAAAGACTTGTTACCAGTTGTGGGTGCAGATTTAGCTTGAAATCTAACCTCATCCCATGCATATTTTAGAAAGAATACTATGGTTCCTGTAGATAAGAATTTTCCAGAAGTCAAGCTATATCATAAAAGAAGACAGAGTTGGGTGAAGGCCTTATGTGTGTTCTCAGTGAGTTTACTGATATGGATTTTGTTGATAAGTCAAGCTTCCTTATACACCAAGAGACAGGAGAAAAATTTCTGTGTCCTCTATAAGGATTTATCCTTATAATCAGACCTCATCAGACACAAGCTGATATACTCAGAGGAAAAGTCTTTATGTACAAGGAATATAAGCATGAGTTTACTGAGATGTCAAGGGCAAACTGACTTGAGAGAGAGAATCCCTATTTGTTTTAGAAGAGTGAAGTGAGTGAGAAGATAGACCTTACCAAACTCAGGCAGCTACACCCCATAAAGACTTAATGATCTGTGATTTTAAAATAGCAAATACACTGTGATGACTCTAGCTTTTATCTTCAGCCCTAACATTTCACTTGTACTGTAAGATTTAAACACAACTGCCTGTGAACATTTCTATTTGGATAGATGATAGGACTCTCACGATTTAACGTTTCCAAAGCCAACTTTTCAAAATGCTTGCCTCCTCTTACTTCCTGAATCTCTATCCCATCCGAGTGAATGACCCACCTACATTTCCAATTGCTCAGCCTAAAATTTTGCAATCATCCTTGCAAAATTTCTTTCTTCCATTATATTCCATACCCAGACTATCAGGAAATTTTGCCCACTCCACTATCAAACATATCCAGCATCTGTCCATTTCTTACCACATCCAGTGACACCACCCCAGGTCAAGACACCATCAATTCCCTCTCTGATTTCATCTCCATCTAGTAGTCTTCCTCCACCCTCCCCTACTCACTCTGATACTTACAGGCTTCCTTGCTATTCTTAAAACACAGTAATCATAGAAACAAACTGAGGGTTGCTACTAGGGAGGGAGTTCAGGGGATGGGGTAACTGAGTGATGGACATTAAAGAGGGCACATGATGTAATGAGTACTGGGTGTTATATAACACTGATGAATCACTGACATCTACCTCTGCAACCAATAATACATAACATGTTAATAGAATTTAAATAAAATGAACATTTTTAATTTAAAAAAAGCATACTAAGCATTCTCTTATCTTTAGACCATTGTGAAGGGTCTCTTCCTTTCAAATATACATGTAGCTGATTCTTTCACTTCTTTTAGCTCTCTGCCCAAATATCAATAAAACAAATAGAGATCAGTAAAGAGAGATCTTTTACTGCCTACCTTATATTTCAAAAATAAATTTAATGCCCTTTCACAATCATTTTTCACAAAGTTCTCTCTAGTCTTCACACAGCCTCATTATTTCCTGAGCAGTGAAGGATCATACAAAAATTTTTCAACTCTTGGGGTGCCTGGGTGGCTCGGTTGGTTGAGCGACTGCCTTTGGCTTAGTTCATGATTCTAGGGGTTCTGGAATCAAACCCCACATGAGGCTCCCTGCTTGGCCAGACCCTGCTTCTCCCTCTGCCTCTTTCCCTCCCCTCCACCTCCCTTCTCCTGCTCCTGCTCTCTCTTGTGCACTCTCTCTCTCTCTCTCTCAAATACATAGAATTTTTAAAAACTTTTAAATTCTCTAAAAACTTTTTTATTTTTTTCTTCACTTTGGAATGTCATATCTATTATACATAGATACCTGAATAAAAACTTCCAGTTTAGCATCCTACTACATTTTTTCTTATGTTTCTCTCACTAGAACATTAGCTCTTATTGAGGCAAAGACTTCATCTTTTTCATAGATAGAACTGCAGTATCCATAATACTGCCTGGCACATAGCTTTCTAGAATATTTGTTCAATGGATAAATGAATGAATGAACACAGAAGGAAGATGAGGGAGTAATCTGAATAATGGTAAAAAAGAAATATCAGAATGGCAGAACTGATAGACCAGAGTGAGATCCCAACCTCCATCCTTCAAGAGATCAACAATTAGATATCCACAAACAAGAACAGCTGGCTGTAAGAGAGTTCTGGCGCCCACTTTAGCAACATAGTGGAACAAAGCAAAACAAAGCAAAAACCCTGAGAATAACTGCACTAGAAGAGAAGGAAGACAGCCTCATTTGGCCAGCATCATCCCATCCCCGCAAGGTAGCATTTCTCAGTGCTAAGAGGCAATTTCCCAGCTAGTAAGAGTTCCCCTTACCAGGAAAGTAAAAGTAAGCATCTAACTTCCTCAGCCTCTAGGAACACCAATGTCCTATTTAGGTTTCACCTCTCCCAGACTCACAAAGCTGAGATGTATAGAAACAATAGACACATCTAGTGACAAGAAAAAAAAGCAGTGTTACCAACAGCAACCACATATTGGGAGAGAATGTGGTTCACAGTGACCTGCTCTGCAGGCTAACAGCAGATTTCACTACTGAAGAAACTAATAGCACTGCTCTCATGGAGAAACCTCTGCGGTTTTTATTAGCTTTTGTCCCACAGGCATTTGTATTCACAGATGCCAAGCCCAGAACTGGAGCCTGGGAACCACACTGACAGCCAACTGCGGCCTCTACAGCTGCCCTACTGCACGATGACAGCCCAGACTGCTGCAGCTGACTCCTACCATCATATATACACTTTTGTGGCTAGCCCATGCAGCTGTGTACTTGCACATTACCAACCTGACACCTGTCATTAGCATACACTATAGTGCACATGCCCCGAGGAGACTGTATGGACATGAGAGAGCATTCCAACAGTCAGGGTCCCACCACTGCTTCTGGGCCCAGATCAGGCCCTGTCTTCTCTCACTGTCCTGCATCACTGTGCTTCAATGCCTACTCTCACCACTCTTATTCAGCATACTACTGGAAATTCTAACTGGATCAATCAGGCAAAAAGAAATAGAAGGCATCCAAATTGGAAAGAAAGAAGTAAAATTGTCTTTTTTGGTGATGATATGATCTTTTATATATAGAAAACTCTAAAGACTACACCAAAAAAAAAAAAAAACTATTCGAACTAATAAAGTTGCAAGCTACAAAATCAGTATATAGAAGTCAGTTGTGTTTCTGTATGCTTATAATAAAACATCTGAAAAAGAAATTTAAAAATCCCACTTTTACAATATCATCAAAAACAAATAGGGATAAATTTAAGCAAAGAGGTAAAAGATCTGTTCATGAAAACTTTAAGACTTTGTTGAAAAAAAATTGAAGAAGATACAAGCAAATGGAAAGATATTCCATGTTCATGGATCAGAAGAACGGCCAAAGGACTCATAAAAGAAGAACAAAGCTGAAGGCATAATACTTCCTGATTTCAAATTATGTTACAGAGATACATTAATGAAAATAATATGGTACTGGCATAAAAATAGGCAACATAGACCAGCGAAGCCGAATCAAAAGCCTGGAAATAAGCCCTTACAATGCAGTCAACTAGTATTTGGCAAAGGAACCAAGAACACTAATGGGGGAAAAAAAAAGTCTCTTCAAAAAACGATGTCGGAAAAAAATACAGTAATTTCTAAGATCTAAAGGAACGTGACAGATTTCCTGACTTTTAAAACTATATCAAACTTTCTTTTAGCCTTTTGGAGATTTTTATTATAGAGTTTGAGGAAGCATTAATGACAGTTACATAAAAATCTAAACTTCCACAAAATGAGGCAGTTATTAACTCCAAAAGGAAATGTAACTATTGTACAATTTATGTCTCAGCAGTGAGCAATATGTACACAGTAATAATACATAACTATAGTGAAAATGATGTAAAACTAAAAGTTGATTTCACCAAAAATTATAATGTAAATATACTGGATGAATGGATGGCAATTAGTAAAAGGCAGTTAAATCCTCTGCTTTCACAGTAGAAAATCAATTTACAATGCTAAAATTTATAGAATGAGAAATAGGAATTTGAAAAAAGTCTTAGAACTATAGAAGTAAATTCTAAAAGAAACTAAGAGTTGCAAGTGGCTTGTTCAGGAGAGAAGTTATTTGGAAGTGAGGAGAAAATGAAGAGGTAACCTACTTGCTACTTTTCATTAGAAAGTCTGTATTACTATATGGCTTTTAAATTGTATATGTGTTTCCCTTTGAAACATAAAAAATACACGTGTGTATGCCATATTTGCTACAAGTACATAAATGAACCCAAAGTAGATCAAATGAAAACACCACACATAGGCGATGGGGAAATTTCAAGCAAAAAATTTAGGACCCAGAGCCAGATTTCAAAATTTGGCCATGACTGTAAATTTTTCTCTTTAGGACCACAAAGATCCTTGTCTCTCCTTAGATGTATGTATTTGCTTCATTTTTCTCCTTGCAGACTGATCTTAATATCTTCTCTTCTTCCTAACATCCTCTCTTCTTCCCTTAAAACTTCTGCTTGTTGGCTGTTCAGGCTCTCCAAGGAGCCAGTTCTGGCACTGACTTCACAAGAAGAATCCATGAGACACATTTTACAAAACACTGTTTGTGCCTGTGTCCCTTGGTTCCAATTTTAGATGTTGAGACTGAATGAGTAGGTCAATGTACAGATTGTCTACCCATCAAGGGATCACAACACAAGCATGATCACCCAGGCCCATCACCTCAACAAGAGCTCTGAGAGGAATAAAATTTCAAAGAAGGGGCTGCTATTGGAAAGTTATGTAAACATACCTATTCACTCAATCTGATTCCATGCTTACCAAACTATCTTTAAATAATTTGATTTACCTGAAATTTGCCTACTGGGGAAACCAAGACACTGAACTTTGGGACTTGTATTTCTCTTTGTAAATTAATAAGTTGACTTCAACAATATAAACAAAGGGAGAAAAGATAAACAGCCTAGGTCTACAAAGAGAAAAAAATTTTATATACACAATGAGAAGTATGTACAAAGAAAGAGAACTAGAAAATTACTTGACTTTCCATTTTTGAGGTTTGGCTCCTCATCACGAAAGTCTTCCCATGAGATTCCCCTGTAGTCTGTAGATATATTTACATTTTTACCTGATCCACTTTGAGTCAATTCTGGTTTTTTAGTTGTGGCACATTGACAAAAATATTTTTAAAAATTTTAAAGCCCGAAATACTGTGTCACACCCTAAAGTTAGACTGCAGTAAATGTTCAAGGTAGTGCTGTCTTATGAGGTTTCTTGGCAGTAGGGCAGCTTTAACTAACCCTCCTTGAGTCAATAATATTTATGGATTTGTTTATCCAAACAAAATATCTTTAATAAAAAGGCTACTGTAATATTTTTCCTTTGGAAAGAAAACTATATAAACCCTGAAAATTTTAATTAGCAGTAAAATATGAAATGTCATTGAGTCTTTGTTCCTCAACTTTTTTTTTTTTTTTTTTTTTTTTTTTTAGTCCAGGAAGTAATGGTAGGAAGGACTTGGAAGTATTTTGAGTAAAATTATGATAAACCTAGTACTTTGGGATTTTATGAACTATAAAGATAGTTATAGAATCCAAAATTTCAGTACCTTTAATATGCCATAAGTGTCACACTGGCTTCCTGTTTAGTTTTCTCTGAATTGTGTTTAGACTTTACTTCAAATGTCAAGACGTAGAATACATCAGTGATGTTCATTGATTCTCACCATAACTTCGACTGCCTGCAGTGGACATAGAGAAAAAAATGATAGCGTGGTATTATAAGTGTTTGCATTAAAGAAAGCTTACAAGGCATGCATGTGGATAGAAAGAAAGGATTTTTAAGAGACAAAAATACAGTATTATCCACTTACTAAGTAAAAAAATCAAGAACTCCCATAAAAGCACTTAAAAAAATAACTGAACTCAGTATTTGTAAATGTTTTAAAAAAAAAGAAAGAAAGAAAAGGAAAAAGTGAAATAAAATTAGTTCCCTCAAATTGTCCCACCTATTGTTGCAAAATTATTCTACCAATACTTCATAAGTGTTTCTTAGCTAGACAGGTTAAGGAAGAATGTTAATAATTCATAATATCTTCAATAAGATATTTAAAATTCTCTACCTTCTCCAATAACCAGTCATCTGGAAATATTTTACTTTCCAAGTTAGCAAACCAATGAAAAGAGACATAATTGATATGTTCTTCTGTTGCTTGTTAGTTAGCCTATGTGTACCAAAAGTGTGGTCCTATTTTTTGATATCCCCATAGGTAGTGCTTATTCAGGGTAAATATTTTAAGGCTAGTGATTTCTTCTCCAGCAATATTAGACCTAAAGGAAGGATTAGGTTGATCCCAATGAAGAAAACAGTCTATAATCAGCTACTTCACTACATAGTTCAGAACAAGGCAATCTCAAGGACCTGTGGGTAAACCGTAAATGGCAACCAAGATCCAGTCTCCTCTTACTTCCTATCTTGTTGTTAACTTTCTGCAGCGGGGTGTCTGGGTGGCTCAGTCGGTTAAGCGTCTGCCTTCTGCTCAGGTCACGATCTCAGGGTCCTAGGATTGAGTCCTGCTCAGCGGGGAGTGAGGGCCCTCTGCCCCTCTCTCTGCTCATGCTCTCTCTCTCTCTCTCTCTCTGAAACAAATAAAATCTTTTTTAAAAAATAATTGTTTGCAGAAACAAAACACATAATTAATCTTGGAAGTTGGAAACTTATAACTGCTTCTCGTCATCTTATGTTGAACTCTTTGTTTCCCTTTGCCTTAAATATTACTGAAGAATAATATCACATGGGTGCCAAAAATAGCCAATAGAAGAATTTTTACTTGTATCATATGTACATTTCTGTGGTAAGGACCATAATATGGCACAATTTATAGTCTGCCTGTCTTCAGAAGTTGCTAAATGTCACTAACAAGAATTAAGGATAGCCCTGTGGAATGTGTCTTAATATTATCTTGTAACCAGGCTAAGGGTAACAGAATTTTCTCTAAATCACTTAGATTTTATAATAGTGCTTAAATGAGAACTTATCTTCTCAATCAAAAACATTAATTTTTTTGCTGGGCCAACTTCACAATTAAACATAAAGCATTACTTATACTCATTATGAAAAATTATTAATAGGGGCACCTGTGTGGCTCAGTGAAGCATCCAACTCTCGATTTTGACTCAAGTCATGATCTCAGGGTTGTGAGGCTGAGCCCCGTGTTGGGCTCCACACTGGACATGGAGCCTGCTTAGGATTCTCTTTCTCACTTTCCCTCTGATCCCTTCCCATCTTCTCCCTCTCTGAAAAAATAAAAAGGAAGAAAGGTTAATAATATGCAGTTATTATGGGAATAATGTTATTCAGTGAAAAATTAAATGATTACTATTGTCCCAAAGGTCTAATTCTTACATATACCTTAAATTGTTTTATATAGTAAAAAGCCAAGACAAGGGGCTCTTGGGTGGTATAGACTAGTAAGCATCTGACTCTTGGTTTCTGCTCGTATTGTGGCCTCAGGGTCCTCAGATAGAGATTCACTTCAGGTTCCACCCTCAATGTGGAGTCTGCTTAAGATTCTTTGTTCCTGGGCAGCCCCGGTGGCTCAGTGGTTTAGCGCTGCCTTGGACCTAGGGTGTGATCCTGGAGACCCGGGAGGATGGAGTCCCACGTCAGGCTCCGTGCATGGAGCCTGCTTCTCCCTCTGCCTCTGCCTCTGCCTCTGTGTGTGTGTGTGTGTCTCTCATGAATAAATAAATAAAATCTTTAAAAATAAAATTAAAAAAAAAGATTCTTTCTTCCTCTGTCCCTCCCACTCATGTGCATGCTCTCTCTCAAATCAATCGGTTAATCAATCTTTTTTTAAAAAGCCAAGACAAATAATTCTTTTTGATACCTAGCTGCTACAGCTTTGAATAAAGTGTGATAATCAGCAAAAAGTCAGATATGAGGCTAAAGTTAAAAAATTCTTGCTATTAATTATATAATGTTTTATTGTTTAAGTTTTTATTTTTAATTACAGTTAAATGTACAGCATTAGTTTCAGGTGTACAAGATGGTGATTCAACCCTTCTGTACATCACCTGGTGCTTATCACAAGTGCACTCCTTCATCCCCATTACCTATATAACCCATACTCCCACCCTGCTCTCCTCTGGTAACCATCAGTTTGTTCTCTATAATTAGGAGTCTGTTTCTGGATTTGTCTCTCTCTCTTAATTTTTTCCCATTTGTTTGTTTTGTTTCTTCAATTCCACATATGAGTGAAATCATATGATATTTGTGTTTCTCTGACTTATTTTGCCTAGCATTATACTCTCCAGTTCCATACATGTCATTGCAAATGGCAAAATTTCATTATTTTTTATGGCTGAGTAATATTCCTACACACACATATACACACACACACACACACACAAACACACACCATCTTTATCCATTCATTAATTGATGGATACTTGTGCTGCTTCCTTATCTTGGCTATTATAAATAATGCTGCCATAAATATAGAGGTGCATATATCCCTCTGAATTGGTGTTCTTGCATTCTTTGGGTAAATACTCAGTAGTTTAATTGCTAGATCATCGGATAGTTCTATTTTTAACTTTTTGAGGAAACTCCATACTGTTTTCCACAATGGCTGTAACAGTTTGCATCCCTACCAACAGTGCAAGAGGTCTCCCCTTCCCCCATATCCTCATCAAAACCTGTTGTTTCTTGTATTGTTGATTTTACCCAGTCTGACAGGTGTAAGGTGATATCTCATTGTAGTTTTGATTTGTATTTCCCTGATACGTGATAATGAGCATCTTTTCATGTGTCTGTTGGTGACTGTGTACTGTTTTATTTCAAAAGATCAATGTATTTCAGGAAAATGCCTCCTTGTGGTAGAGAATAACAACACAGCTCATTACTTTCTTCTAAATATCCAAATGAATGCTTCGAGAGAATTGTACTTGATTCTTCACTAAATTTTTTGTAAATGTGAACCAAATGAAGTGTCAGTTTCATTCCTAGGATGAAATCCCTAGATTTTTTACACGAAGTATATTTTTCAACTATTGTTTTAATTTCATTTGAACTTCAAACATTTTTCAAATGATTAAAACATCTGTAACATAATATTTCAAAAACTATTCCTAATCTAAAAACTGATTTTGGGGAGATGCCTGGATGGCTCAGTCAGTTAAGTCTCTAATTTCAGCTCAGGTCATGATCTCAGGGCCCTGGGATCAAGCCCCACATCAGGCTTCCCACTCAACAGGGAGTCTGCTTGTCCCTCTTTCCTCTTCCCCTCCCCCTTTTTGTACCCTCTCTGTCTCTCTCTCTCAAATAAATAAATACAATCTTAAAAATAACTGATTTGGGGGGTTATTTACGCGTAGTAACTAGTATAAAGCAATCAAAGATTGTATCACTTGGTTATAACTTAATGTATGAATTATCCACTTCTGATTCTACTTTGTCATGATGAAAGGACATATCAGCAATAAGCTAGATCAGAGAAACTGGAAAATAAATAAGATTTAATGAACTGAGTAATATTCAGTGTCGCTATTCTGATCTCCTTTTCTCTTCCATGTTCCAATAGAATGTTTCAAATTAGCAGAAATTTTTCTTTACTGGATTTAAAAAATCAATTGACAAGGCATGAAGTTCCCCATTCTTTTATTTTTGATTAAACAAAATGAGATATAAAATGATCAGAAATTCAAAAAGTGATTCAGAGATTGATAAAGAGGGATCCCTGGGTGGCGCAGCGGTTTGGCGCCTGCCTTTGGCCCAGGGCGCGATCCTGGAGACTCGGGATCGAATCCCACGTTGGGCTCCCGGTGCATGGAGCCTGCTTCTCCCTCTGCCTGTGTCTCTGACTCTCTCTCATCTCTCTGTGTGACTATCATAAATAAAAATAAATTAAAAAAAAACAAAGATTGATAAAGAGTAACTCAACTATTTTGATGAAACAGAATTTTATTATTATTTTTGTTAACTTTTGGAAACAAAGGACACTATACAAAATGCATGTTTAATTATACCACCACTAATATATACCTCCTTTAAGGTGTAATAATGAAATATTACTTTTTATTTTTTAAATTTTTTAAAAACATTTTATTTATTTATTTATTCATGAGAGAGACACGGAGAGAAGCAGACAGAGGGAGAAGCAGGCTCCATGCAGGGAGCCCGATGTGGGACTCGATCCCGGGACCCCAGCATCACGCCCTGAACTGAAGGCAGACACTCAACCACTGAGCCACCCAGGCATCCCGAATTATTACTTTTTAACTAAAATCAATTGATCTTCATTTTTTCTAAAAATAGACTTTAAGTCTTACAAAGCTACCCATATGTCTAAAGCATGATTTACACTCATAGCAATTTTTTCATATTTTCTTTGCCACATGGATAGTAAACATAAGCAAAGGCTGAAAAATAAATTCTAAAGATGTGTATAAATGTATGTATTAATTGTTCTATATTTTAATATTTTCCTGTTTTAGAACTACATTTGTTGCAGAAAAAAATATTAAAATATTTTCGTATCCTCTTTCTTTCCTTGCCCCACTATGAATAATTTTCTTTTACCTCTTAAATTCCTGGATTTTTGTTGTGTAGATAGTAGTCTGTCAGGCTACTAGAACTGAAAGGAGTTTGAGCTAGTTAGATGGCTTTAAATTGGAAATGACACAGTTGCTTAAAGAAGAAAAATATGGCAAGGAATGAAAAATAAAGAAAAGAAGGGTAAAAAAGTTAAAGATCAGTCCATCTGGCTTTAGGGGATATCTGGAGGACTCTGAGGATCACAGGCTAGGGTGATCTGCTCTACCTTGTGGTTCAGGACTCTAAGAAGGTAAGTGGAAAGAAGGATTTAAAGAAATTCTATTATGGGGGATGCCTGGGTGGCTCAGGGGTTTAGCATCTGCCTTTAGCTCAGGGCATGATCCTGGGGTCCCACATCAGGCTCCCTGCAAGGAGCCTGCTTCTCCCTCTGCCTGTGTCTCTGCCTCTGTGTGTGTGTGTGTGTGTGTGTCATGAATAAATAAATAAAACCTTAAAAAATTCTGTTGTGTATCATTATTGCTGAAACTGGTGTTTTGGGGGAAGACAATTAAGTAACTTTTTAAGTTCTTCGGGATGCTGTATTATGTTTTTTATCTGTGTGTTTGTTATCTAATTATATACCATGTTTAGGTTAGTTTCAGAGTGAGAACAATCAGGTCCAGCTTTAAATGAATTATGATATAGATTATGCATTATTGCTCCACTAGTGGTGGATATTTAATCTGTTATTTCAGAGAAAATTAGTCTCATTTTTTCATTTCTCCCAAGTTTTGCTATGAACTGTAACATATTAAACCAGATGATTAGGAAGCTGAGATATATTCTGTAGTTCCTATTTGGTTACAAGTACCGGATAGTTTATGAGTAAATATTTAAAATCACATAAACAAAACAAATTGTGGTATGATAAAGCCACAATAATGCATAATTAACATTTATTAAATGCTTACTCTGTGCCAGGTTTTGTTCTAAGCACCTGACATGCATTAGTTGATTTGATATACTCACTACAGCTCTATGATATAGAACTAGGTTTTCCCCTATTTTTCCAAAGAAGAAACTAAGGCAGGAAAAAGATAAATAACATGCTCAAAGTCACACAGCACCAGCTGGGGGGTAGTGGAGCTGGGTTCAAAACCAGTCTGGTTCCAGAACTTGCCTTCTTAACCTCTGTATTATAGTATCTCTTTAATCAAGCCTCATATTTAATCTATAAACTGTAAAACGTTATATTTCTGGTAATCACCCAGATAGGGAAAAATGAAATATAAACACATTTCATAATTAATAACAAAGATATATAAAGAAATCAATTTTCACACTATGAATTTTAAAACAGTCTTATTCTCAATAATAGAAATAATATACTTTGTACTGTATTTTGCTTATGTCATACCCTAAACCATGTACTTCCCTAGCTTTCTGGCTAGAGCTGTCATTGTTACCACTACCAACTAATGCACACATAAATCCTGGTGTGATTAACTTAAGAAAAAAAAAAGCAAGTCACTTTTTTCTACATGTTTTTCTTAAGTAAGAGAAAAAATAGTGTGTCAGGTTGTTTCAGATTTATAAAGAGAAAATTTGACTAAGGGCTTCTAGGAACGTGTAGTGTCTGCCCATGTACAGTACAAAAGGATGGAATCTATTTGGAAAGAGAGATGATAGATAAATTATGTATTATATATTGTAATTTATTACTTAACACATATACATTTGACAAAGCTGATAAATACAAACCCTACTGTTGAATCTTGGATGCTTTCTAAGAAAGTTGTATCATATTTCTTCATTACTGCTTTTGGGGCATAATAGAGTGATGGATGTAGACCCTAGAAGTACAGACTATCAGTTAAAATTCATGGTCATCCTAAAGAGACATGCACGCCACAGAAATGTGGACATGGTCACAGTAGGGCACTAATAGGGTCAGTCTGTGAACAAATATATCCAGTGATCACCATGGTAACAACCCTGATGGGTCACACATGGACTAATCTTTCATTCATTATCTGGAAAAATAATTCTCCTGGGGATGACCTATACTGAGGCTTTACCAAGATTATCTCTGTAGGTGTTGAAATAAAATTACCACTTCCATGGGGGATTGCCTAGAAAATGACTTTCCCATGGAAGAGTCTAAGTCATTGCAAAATATGGTACTTACAGGACTATTTTGAGAATGATGTGAGCATTAGTAACCATTCTAACACAGTATTCCCAGAATTACCTAGATAGGCTAGGCTGATTTCCAAACTATCCTATTGTGCAGTTCTACGAGACTCCCTAAATGTGGAATTTAAAATCCAGGAACTTTTCAACATGTGGATGAGTTCATCTACAAACCTGTTTGTGATTCTGATAATAATTTGTAGCGTTTTTCAGGAAATGAACTTTTTAGTGTGGAGAGATGAATGCCTTATGAGAGACCTTCAGAAAAATCTCATTTGGGGAACTCAAAATATCTGCCATTCCCTCCATATGAGATATAGGTGACATTAATGGACTATGATTTTTGTCTGTTGTTCTTACTCAAAGGATAGTCAAGATCCACAGTTCCTTCCTAGAAAATAAGGCACTAACTCTGCTGGGGAAGTTTATTGCTATATGCTTCAGCTCAAAGCAACTTTCTTTAGGCATCAGTTCAGTTTTTTTCTGATTCTATGAAGGATAAGGAGAAGCTTAGCTTCAGTGCCCCCAAATGAGGGATGAAGATTATGAGAAGGTCTCACCATGGGCCCATGCTTTCTTCTTGGGGGAAGGTAATTAAAGAGGTTGGAACACCTTTACCCTTTCTGACATTAACCTAAACCTGCTGGTAGAGACTCTGCAATTGGTGTGAGAAAGCCTTTTGTCATTCACTCCTATCTCTGGAACTCCAAACCATGGAAGATAAATAATCCCACCTTCAAGCAGAGGGCAGGAACAGTGCTGGTAATATCTGGATACTGCTTGTCACTATGTCTGAGACAGAAAAGAGGAACAATGAAACTTTTTGCCTGATGACTGTATTTTGAAGACTTATTATTTTTCTCTTTATGATATAACAGTCTAAACAAGCAGACCAACCCCAAAATGAGAAGTATCTCTATTTTTGACAAGCCCTAGAACTCTACAGAAACCACCCAACTTCTAACTGAAATTTTTCAAATGTTGACCCCATGCAAATGTAGATATAAAGTAATATAATAAACAAATAAAAAAAGTTATATTATATTTCTATTGATAGATTACTATCAACTAAACTCTATAAAATGAACAATTTCTTCATTTAGATTTTCTTAGCATTTACCAAATGTCCTTTAACTATTCCAGGGTCTCATTAAGAATACCACTTTATATTTAGCTGTGAATGTCTTGAAGAGTTTTGGTTACGTATTTTGTAGGAGTCTCTCGGTTGTGGTTTTTTGATATTTTTCTCACCTTTTAGAATGGCATTATGGGTTTTAAGAGGAAAACTACAGAGGGAAAGTGTTGTTTCATTGCCTCATATCAAGGGAACATACTGTCAACAAGACTATTGATGTTAAACTTGATTGCCTGGCTGAGGTATTTTTTTGTCCAGCTTCTTGTAAAGTTAGTCTTTTTTTTAATATATATATTAAAGCAGATAAAGCTGCCAATGCTTGCAAAATAAATTCAACTAAACACACACAGTGAGATGTGTACTTTTTTCCCTAATAAACTTCATTTTTTAAGGAGACTATTAATTTACAGAAAAATTGCAAAGTTAGTACAGAGAATTACAATACTTTTTCACCCAGTTTCCCCTATTATCAACATCTTAATTCAGTATGGTATACTTATTACAGTTAATGAACAAATATTGATCCCTCCCGGCCTCTGCCTGTCCCGGGGGAGGCCGGATCCTGGGCTGTGTCCCGGCGCCCTGTGCTCCGGGGCCTGCGCTGTGGGATTCGCGCTCCCGCCCCGCAGCCCCCTCCCTGGAGCCGCTCCCGAGCCCCTCCGAGCTGCTCCGGTGCGCGCTGCAGCCCTTAGGGAGCTCGGCGCACTCTCCCGGGGCGCAGGTGTCTGTTAGTGTCCCCGGGAGCCCGAGGGCATCCCCGCCCTCCTGGGTCCTGCTCTAACTCCCTGCGGGCCCCTTTCCCCCGGGAAGGTTGGTGCAGCTCCTGCTTCTCCGGGACGGGGCTCTCCTGTCCTGGGGACACTCGCCCCGGCCTCAGCCCGGCTCTTCGCGGGGCCCCTCCCCCTCGGAGGCCTTTTGTTTCTTTATTTCTTTTTCCCCGTCTTCCTACCTTGATAGAAGCGCGAACTCTTCTCACTGTAGCATTCCAGCTGTTCTCTCTTTAAATCTCAGGCCGAATTCGTAGATTTTCAGGATGATTTGAAGGTTATCTAGGTAATTTGTTGGGGACAGGTGATTTGGGGACCCTACTCTTCCGCCGTCTTGCCCCTCCTTATCTGTGAGAATTTGAACCAATCTAACATCTTTGTGTTCTACACCCCTGATGCATCTGCCTGGAATTCTCTTTCCCCACTTCTCTTACTTTCTTCAGCTTTCTGATCAAATGTGATCTCCCAGAGGGGTCATCCCTGTTCACTCTATGTAAAATAGCAAAAACCCACTCGTCTGTCCTCTTAACCTGCTTTGTTTTTCTTGTAGGAATCACTTACTTTTCTTATTATCTATCTCTATTCACTAGAATATAAACCAAAGAAGAGTAAGAATTTTCCTGTTTTTCCTGTATCCTCATTGGATATTGAGGATATTGCTATATCCTCATCACCTAAAACGGTGCCTGAAATATTATAGTTGCTTAAAATATTCATGTTGTTTAATAGAGAGATAAATGAGATTCTGGTACAGACAGTGGTCTCAGATAGATCTTTTTGACTTAGTCAATTCACAGATCTGGTTGTTCTACTATTTCACAGGCAGAGTAGGTAGTAAGAAAAAATTTGAGAATATGTGCTCAAGCTACTTTCACTTTGTATCTGAATACTCCCACCATGGAACATATGAATTTTGTTTATTAATACAATCACTTTTACTTACAAATAGATAAAATAAATTTGTGTGAACTCCTAGTCAAATATTACAAACTAAAGACATGATTCTATTTCTGTTCCTTTTAAAACTGTACTAAAATGATAAAGAATTTTTAAGAGTATAAATTTGCAAAAAGGAAAATAAATGAAAAATAACAGCTCTATAATTTTATAACCTAGAAAGCAAATAGTTAAGCAGGAAATGAGTCAGCAGACCTGAGAAAAATTAATCTTAAACTAGCAGGAGAGGAAGCAAAGAGCCGAGAGGATAACCTGGTTTAAGTTACAGAATTGCCCCAAAGTTCACAAATCAGCAAATACAGATAACACCAAAAATGGAGATGGTCCCAGCTATAACATGGGAGTATATTCTCTGAAGAAATAAACAAAGGACTCTAGACTTGGAAACCAATATTGAGGCAGGAAAACATACTCAAAACAAAGATGTTACATAAGTACTTGCATACTCAAGACTAAGGTCATTCCTTTAGCTTCCTCCTCCCTTAGCAACCAGATACAGACACCTAGGAAATCACCCTTTTTGCCAAAAATGGATAGTCTTCTCTATGAACTGGACCACCCCAAAAGAGAGATCAAGCTTCTCAGACAGATCCTATAATTAAATTCACTGCCCTTATGCTATGTTGTTCTATTGCCAGCTTGGATAAGTTGGGAGTTACATTTCCCCTTCCCTGTATGGTTCTCAGTTAGAACTGGCCAGGAGAAAACGTGCATGAAATTTGAGGACAAAAGTTAAGCAGTGGTTATAACTCTCTAAATAATCACAGCTACATATTATGTCAGAAAGCGAAAAGAACCTGATAAGTTCTGTGGGACTCTCTGATCTGATGGTGGGGGGCCACCAAATGTGGAGCATCCCGATTGGGTGGGGGCGGGCTGGTAGCATGGGCAGTTAAAGAATTCACCCAAAGCAGAACAAAAGAGATAGACGTTTATTGACTATATCACAAGGGGTCAGCAGGCAGGACAGCAAAGGAGAGACTGCCAGGAGGCAACCACAGTTACAGGACAGAATGAGGGAGATGGGAATGTATGCAGTTTTCCTTTGTTTGGTAGTTCCTAAGATTACCTGTGCCAGGTAGCCTTTGATCATTTAGGGCCTATGGCTATTTCCAGGTGGGTTGCTTAATGAGCTTGTTTGCATTCAGCTTGGTGATCACTGTGGGCTCTTTTGCCTTGCTCAAGTTTCCATTGCTCAAGCCTATTGCCTGAAAACATCCTCTACAGGGTCCATCTTGTCTCCCACTCTACTTAACCCCATGTCTAAGCACTTCTTCCCAACTGTAGGTCCTGGTAACAAACAGCATTCCCAGGCTTACTACCAGACACCTGGCAACAAACCTACAGAAACAGTCCAGAGATATTAGTTTCCCACGGGTTCTTCTTGAGCTCTTGTCTGTAGTCCCATTCTGATGGCTAGACATGCCTGGTTTCCTAGATTCCCCTACAAATTCCCACTTATTTATGTTTCTTAGTGACGTAAATAGAACTTCCTAATGACTTCATTGATTTTCCAGTCCTTCACTGCCAAGATCCTCTTATAGTCTACTTCTTTAGCTCCTCCCACAATTATTTAGGTCAAATGCCTACAACAAATCTCTCAACGTTTATAGGCCTCCAGAGTTCATAAGCCTCCAGAGTTCATGTAGTTTCCAGTCAGCTTTCTAATCTCCTGCACTTATTTGCCTGATCAAGGATCTGGGAAACACCTCTAATAGGAAATGCTTCCGATAGGAAAGGCCTAAAACAAACAGGGGAAAAAAAAAAACAGTTTATAGCAAACGGAGAGAAAAAAACTTCCTCCAAATACTATCATAAATCTCCTTTGGGAGATTATATTGCAGACACAAAACATGACAGGATTCCATTTTAAACAAATATTCAGACAGCAAAAAGAGCTCTGGGAATTAGAAATATAAGAGTTAATTTTTTAAAAAATCTCATCAGAACTGAAAAATAATATTGAAGCCATTCTTATAAGGTACAACAAAAAAAATTAATTGATGAAGAAAATATTTAAAAAAAATAGAAGTCTAATCCAGAGAATCCAGTATCTGAAAACAGGGAGTTTAGAAAACTGAAAAAAGAAGCAGAAAGGAAGAAATAAAAAATAATTCAAGAAAAATCCCCCAGAACTGAAGAGTTTCTAGATTAAAAAGGCTCATACACTGGCCAATGGAATCGATGAGGGCACCACACCAAAGTACATCCCTTGAAATTCCACAGTGCTGGAGAAAAGAAAAGATCCTAACAGCTTCTTCTTCTTTTTTTTTTTTAATTTTTTAAAATTTAAATTCAATTTGCCAACATATACTATAACACTTGGTGCTCATCCTATCAAGTGATCCTAACAGCTTCTTAAGAATAAAACATGTTCACATACAAAGCACAAAAAGTAAGAATAGATTCAGACTTCTAAACATCAATAATGGAGCAATTTCTTTACATTTTAAAGGAAAATCCGTTCTCATATGCAATTCTATGCCTATTCAAGTAGGAAGGTAAACTTTTATACCTGGCCAAGAAAGAATTTAACTCATTCATCCTTTCAGGAAGCTACTGGAAAGATAGTCAACCCAAATAAAAGTTTTGACAATTCCAACATGTGGATTTTTTTCAGGTCCATGTGTCTGACATTTATTACAAATATCATTTACTTTAAAAAATTACAGTTACATGGAGCTCCTGGGTGGTTCAGTCCATTAAGTGATTCCTTCAGCTCAAGTCTTGGTCCTGGGGTCCTGAGATCGAGCCCCACATCAGGCTCTCTGCTCAGCGGGGAGTCTGCTTCTTCATCTCACTCTGCCTCTCTCCTGCCCTCCCCATACTCTCAAATAAATAAATAAATAAATAAAATAATCTTTTAAAAAAATAATAAAACATTACAGTTACAGATAGCTAAAAGATTATTTTATAGCAGGCCACCTGTGAAAGCAAGTCAAGGAGGAACCCACAGTCACTGACAGATTCTGATCAGATGTCTCTGGCAAGAATGGAATGTAGGAAAGAAAACTCCAAGCCACAGTCCCACTTGGAAGAATTGTATTAATAGGACACAGTTTATTAGCTTAAGGTTTATGATGACAGTACAACTCTGGTGAAAATGTAAGTGGAGAATATATCAGCTGACAGAATATTTCCACCAAGAATGATCCCTCAGACTTTTGACAACTGCCTCAATGTATGGGTGGTCAAAACAGAAAAGTAGTTATTAGACATATGAGAATTCTGACCATAAGGCATTCCCTTCTCCTTCCACCTCTTCAGAGGTGCTTCTGGGCATCAAAGACCTAATTACTTTAATTGTTACTCTTTCTGTGTTTTAAAATAATTTGATTCCTACTCAATGCAGCCCTGAACAAAACTGGGCGGTCTTTGAGATGATACTGAATAACTTATAGCCTTCTGTTAGATACATTCTTTCCTGTTATTCTCACAATACTCTCTGTGACAGATGATACAGATGAGAAACTGTGGTTCAGAGAATTAAGTGATTTCTCCAAGGTCCCATAGCTGGAACACGAGGAGCTGGGATTCAAAACAGAGGCTTCTAACTGCAAATCCTTTTCCACATGGATTCATTCCTGAATTTATGTGATTTACAGCAAGGTAATGACTCCCTAACCTTGACTCTGCCCTAGCAAATTATTCATACTTTTCTTTATCATCAAAAAGTAGTTTGTCAAGAATCACTGTCAAAAATTCTTAATCTGATGAACTGTATTGCCTTCCAAATTTGACTCTATACCAAATTATGCATAGAGTGAGATTCCTTGGCCTGCAGGCTTAAGATTTTGAAATTTTTTTGTAGTGCCTAACAGACCTTTTTGATCCATCACATTTAGTCACATCAATCATACTACCTCGAAGAACACATTGTAAAGAAAATAATGTAATGTGATTGATGTGAACAGATGTGACATGGGACAATTAAATTTCAGTTTAAGGACCCAAGGAGAAAAACACCTGATGCTCTATAAGGTTCACTAAACAAAGACTCTATTGCTAACAATATAAATACAATTTATAGGCTTTGTTTTCCCAAGTGGGAGAGAGAAGAAATACAATATATGTAAATAGTATAATGTGTGTTTATCCACCATGCATGGGCAGAAAATTTCCTCTGAGTGTCTGAAATCTAATATTTCCTATTGCATTCCAGAGCCAAGTTGAACTTAGCAATGCTAATCCACAGGGAAAAAACTAATGTTTTAAGAAATAAATTATTTATCATTATTATACATATGGATGAGAGCATTTCAAAATAACTCAATATATTTTTTTAAGAAAAATAAAGGATTTTAATAGATCTGAAATGTAAATGATATTTTAGGGGGAATATCTTTAAAGCATTTTATATGGTGAATTTTTCTTTAAAGATTTTTATTTATTTATTCATGAGAGACACAGAAAGAGGCAGAGACACAGGCAGAGGGAGAAGCAGGCTCCATGCAGGGAGCCCGATGTGGGACTTGATCCTAGATCTCCAGGATCCTGCCATGGGTTGCAGGCGGCGCTAAACTGCTGAGCCACCAGGGCTGCCCAGATGGTGAATTTTTAAAAGGCACTTACGTCATTACCAAAGGTTATGATCATTCCTTTCAAGATCTTATTTTTGTTGAGCTTTAGTTCATAATTTAAAACTATGTAAAACAAATATCAAAATAGGTATACACATATATGTATATCTTTAAACTACCAAAATGTTTTAAACTACCAAATGTTTCCCTTTGATTTTTTCCTCACTATATATTGAAAAATGTGATGCAGTTGTATATTTAATATCTTGGTAGAGAAGTATAATCAACCCAATGTTTTTAAAGCATATCTTCATTGTTCCTTTTTCTTTCTCCCTTTCCTAGCTCTATTCGTCTTTCTGTCTTGCCTTCCTCTTTTTCCTCTTTTAACTTCTCAATGATTTCTTTTACAAAAGGAACTCTCAGGATTCCAGGGGCTGGCACTCAGATGCTGTACTTCCAACCACTCGCGTGCACCCCCAGGAAGCCTGTGACACAGATGAAACTATCCAGGCAGAGCATTTCCACTCAAGGTAGTTTGTGACCTTGGCCATGTGACTAAGCCTATGCCTGAGGTTTCTTATCTTTATACTTGAGATAATTACAGCTATAGATCTGATGCAGTAATTTGTTGGAATTAAATTAGGCAATTCTAAAGTGCTTAACAAATTTAGTAGTCGTCCTAGATGCTCAGTATGTTAGTTTCTTTTCTTGATTAGTTAAGGGATTGACAGTTTAATCTTTCTGCTGAAGCTACCGTTTTATCTCCCAATTGTATATCTTATTTCTCTTCATTAATGCCCAAGAAAAAAGATGAAGATGAAAGCTGCAGACTTCCTCTCCTCTTCCCTTCTCTAATTTAATATAAGGGCATACCAGGAAGCATTCATCATGGTGCCATACCCCATGAGAACTAAAGAAAAATAAAAAAATTTATGGAGGTGAAAATTTGGGGAAGGAGTGGAGAGGCATTATAATTAGGAGATAAAACATTATGTGTGGCATCCCAGACTCTTCACAGTAATTCCACGCACGCAGCCAAACTCTTAGCCTCTCGTCCCAAGAAGTACCTACTTCAGCCGCATAGGAAGGCTTTCCATGGCCCAAACTTTCCTATCTGTGCTGTTGCAGATTCCATTGTTTTTATCTATATGCCCCCTTCTCTTCTTTACCTAGCAAAGTTCTCTTCACGCTTCACAAACCATCTCAAATATTATCTCCTCTGGAAGGCCTTTCCTTTCTTCTGCTAGATGAGATTAATTACTGCCTCTCTGGCTCCACAGCTTGCTTGTAACACTAGTGTAACCCCCATGTTCATTTGACAGTCTCCCCTACAAAACTTCTTGAAGATGAAATCTGTCTTACTAACTTATTTAGCCCTAGCAAGAAAATTCAGTAAATATTTATAGAAGATTAAAAGTATAAATATGTATGTAGTGGGACACCTGGATGGCTCAGTAATTGAGCATCTGCCTTTGGCTCAGGGTGTCATCCCAGAGTCCTGGGATCGAGTCCTCCATTGGGCTCTTTGCATGGAGCCTGCTTCTCCCTCTGCCTATGTCTCTGCCTCTCTCTGTGTGTCTCTCGTGAATAAATAAAGAAATTCTTAAAAAAAACTATGTAGTAATTATCCTACAGTCATATTGTTCTTAATATTTATTTAAAATAATATTTCAAGGATATTGAGAGCTTACACCATTTTTTCCAATTTGCCTGCATAGCACCCAACTTATAAGATTCCCTCATGTAAGCACAGTGACTAACAAGAAGAGATGTTTGGTGAAAGTACTAAAATGGGAGATTGGAAATCTGATTCTGTCCCAGCTTTGCTACTCATTGACTGCATCACCTTAAGAAAATCAGGTCTTTGGGCTGCAATGAACCCATTTGTTAAATAAGAACTTAAGCTACTTGATTTCTTTTTCAGCTTGTAATAGTCTACCATTCTACAAATACCAATCCTGAGATCTCACCATTACAGTACTTTCACCTAAGGACTTGCACTAACAACACTGAGTTTAAATGAAAGTTTAAAGTAAGATGAGGGTGGTGACTTCAAACAACTGGAGAATTATATGTGGAATAGGATGCTGTGCCATTCCATTTTTTTTCTGAAAAGTTTGGGAAAGACACCAATGTTGGCATGTGGTCTTGGTATACCATACCTGAATGCTTTAGCTCAGGGTCCATAGAAGGAGAGCCAGAAGGGGAAATTCCTATTCAAATGATTTATTGGGGGAGTGTCCTCAGGAGAAGCAAAGTGACAGCAGAAGAATAAGGCAGGGGAAAATGAAGCTCAGCAGAGATGTTGAACAACAGTTTCAGTCTGATCCCACGGAGAAGCTCTGGAACGTGAATTACACCACAAATTGGACTCACCTGGTGGCAAGAGGGTTGACCTTTGGATTCCTTTGTCATTGGCCAAGGTTGGGAGGGCATAAGCTCCAAGATGGATGAAGTGGTTCCTGGCTACTGCTTGACCTAAGGCAAGTCTCTGGAAAGAGAAAAGGGAAGCTTTGAGTTGTTAGTAGTCAATACTCAGAGCCCGTGGTAGGATGGGTGCTTCAGCTAATAAAATGAATCTAAGCAGGTACCAACACCATTCTCTGATTAAAATCCCTTTGCTTCCCAGAGCAGAAGCAAATACCAAAAAAGTAGAAGTATTTCCATGTTTGAGGAAAAGTTTAAATAGTAGAATATTCTGAGTTGTGAGCGGAGCCATGCATTTATTCATTTGTTTCTTCATATACTCAATTAATAACATTTCTTGAGTCCTGTTTAAAATGACCCACTCCAGCAAACAGTGCATCTGTGTTCAAGTCAGATGCCCTTGAATGTAAGTCTAATGGTTTTTATTAGTTTAGTGTAAGACACCACACTTTTCAACAGAAGAGTGCATCCTGAGGTAGGATGGATCCATATACCATCCTTCATGCAAAAGACCTCTGAAGAAGTGAATGGATAGATTTGACTGAGCTACATGTACCAGAGGGTAGACCTGAACCTACCAGAACCACCAATCAGTAACCTGTTAGTGTCAAGACCCAGGAACCATGGATATTACTTTTGTCAAAAACATAGGTCTTGGCAGTGTAAGAGCCTCTCTATGGCATTACAGAACACATGGCACATTGAATTCATGTGCTCTGTAAGTTGTATGTGATGAATTTGATTTTTCCTTTTCATTAAATGTCTTTTGGGTTGTTTGTGGTCACCACGTCTGAAATAAGAAGTTGTCAGCCTGATGGGATATGTGGAGAGTGTTCACTACAACCCTCGATGTAACCTAGGTCTTAGGGGTCATGGATGTCTCTCATAGATGGGAAAATTCATATTTAAATCAAAGGATAACTCCAAAGTTTCTGGCATGATTGAATACGGGATGAAAGTACCAGTAAGCGAGAAAGAAAATATTCAAAGAGGAGGCTTTGAAGACACGTATTAGAACTGGGCCTAAGAATTTAACAACTCTTCCCCGCCCATGCAGATATCTCATAAGAGGTCTCCTCTTGTGGAAGGTTTTGTTTCTTAAGCTTGATAATTCCTTCTCGCCTAACATCATCTCTAGTTCATTCCTTTAGTGTCAGTTCTTACCCTTTTCCTCCTATAATTGAAAAATCGCAAACTGTTTCTTGCTTTCTTAGCCACTTTCCCTGACATTGTGATATGTTGTCCTTTGTCCATACTTCTTCTATGAACTAGGACTAGCCTTATTCTTTCTATTCATAATCTTGAATTGACGAAGAAGAGCCCCAGATTCCTCACTCACCAGGAAGGGAGGATCTTTTATTATCCTTTTGGCCTCAAGTCTTCAGGACATTTTGGATCTCTAAGATAGTGGTTCTCAATCAGGTGCTGTTTTGTCCCTGGGGACATTTGACAGTTTCTGGAGACATTTTTGATTGTCACAGTTTGGGGGGAAGAGTGCTACTGGTGTCTAGAGTAGTACTGGGGATCCTCAAATCTAGAATACTAAGCATGTTAGCCTTTCTCACTTTGAGACTCCACAAATTGACTCTTCTCTTTACTGGGCTTGTGAAATCATCTCCTCCAGATAACAAGAATACATCTGTTCTTATTAACAAATGCCTCTCCAATTTCATGCTCATTCTACTTCTAGCTGCCGATGAGTAGCAGCAACAATGAAGTGGCCAAGGTGGTCCTTAGCTGACTTGCTGCTGCTCTCCATGGTCTGATCCCTCCCTCTAGTGGGAAACATAGCAAACGCAGCCTCAAGGACTGAGTTCCCTATTCTGCAACAGAAGGATGGTGGTTAATGGGAACTAGAGTACAGTATTCAACAGATTATCAATCCCCTATCCACCTAACCTCCAAAATCAAACATATCTTGGAACCATAATAGAGATTTTGGAAAATACATGAGGTCATCTTGAAAGGGATTTTATTTATTCAGTTACAGTATGAAAATTACACGCTTTTCCTGAAGATGGAAATGAAAACCTACCACTATCAAGTGTAGTTTATCTATGTTCCTTCAGCATTTTAGGACCCACTCAGGAGAGTCTAAACATGAATTTGAGCTCAGATATTTACTAACTGTGTGATCTTGTACAAGTAAATTTTTGAAGCCTTAGTTCCTTCATATGCTAAAATAAAAATAAAATAAAAGTTCCTTCATCTGTTTAATAGTACCTATCCTATGGAGTTTAGTGGGGAGCGAACTGTTGTGTTTAAATTATGAAGAATGGTATTTGGCATTCAATAAATGGCAGATATGACTATTATGTTATCTGGACACACTAAGCTCTGGGTTTAGGCAAGGAGCCTTCTGTCACTTTCTTGGCTTTACATTAAGTGTCCAAAGTAAGAAGTGCACAATGCCTCTCTTCTGACTTGTTCAAAAACTACCCCACGACTTTGCAGCACAAATCTGCCTGCTTTGTGACCCTTTATAAACCATTCTGACTCCTAACCAGGAGATTGAATGGACTGACTAGCTCTTGATCTCAAGTCTAGGAAGAGCCCATCACATAAACCAGTGATCTAGAAGGAACCATAACCCCCTCACCCCCACCCCAGCAGCTCTGGATGGGTTTGACTTCACTGGGACCATCTACCACTAACTGCTCCTCCTCCCTCTATATCACTCAAGGAGACATCCAGGTACTTGAGATCTAATTCAGAAAGGTTGGGGGCGAGGTGGGGATGGGTAGGGGTAGGAGCTGCAGATGCAAATGCAGTTGGTAAAAGCTGTAAGAAAAGCAAGTAAATGTTTATCATCAAAACAGAATATAGTTACTCTAAAGGAGTAAGAGAGAGTGCATGCTAAACTTCTTGGATACTCATTCCTTTGACATAGGAAGTCATTTTTTAATTGTTGAACTATACTGATAAATGTTATAATCTCTTCTAGATATGTTATACTTCACAATTAAAAGTTAAATATGCTAATTCACAAATATTCTAATGGCACAGAGTGATATTGTAAGGAAAAACTGGGTATCAGTGACTCTGAATCCCTCAAAAGAGTTGGACTCTTGGGACACCTGGGTCGCTTTCTAGGTTAAGCACCTGCCTTTGGCTCAGGTCATGATCCTGGAGTCCTGGGACCAAGTCCCGCATCAGGCTTTCTGCTCATTAGGGAGCCTGCTTCTCCCTTCCTCCTTGTTCCTGCTCTCTCTTACTATCTCTGTCACTATCTTGACTTCTCTCTCTCTCAGATAAATAAATAAAATCTTAAAAAAAAGAGTTGGACACTAAATATGAGTTTTTAATAATATTTTAATCAGCATATTTTGTTTATATTTCCTTTGGGACATGCCTAGGAGTGACATATGATAAAAATATGTATTAACTCTAAAGTAATTATTCCAATAAATATAAAATAAATATTCCAAGTTAATAATAAATAAAATAGTAAATACTAATTTTAAAAAAAGGATAGAGTTAGAGTAAAAATGAGAGAAAACTTCTCTTGTGGCTGTTGAATCTCTTTACCATCACCTGGTACCCTTACATACTGTCCCAGTCAGCCTTATACAGTCAAGATTACTGCCTCCAGCTGACTTTGAAGGCCATTCTGCATTCTCTCCTAGGAGAATTTTCTTTCTTTTTTTTTTTTTAGGAGAATTTTCTTTGGAAACAACTGCCTTACATTTTTTTTTTCTCATGAAAGTTGGCCACAGCAATCACCTCTGAGTCTTGGAGGCATGACCTCCCCCAGTAATGTTCTCTCATGAGCTGAAGTTTCAGGGGATGGCAGCCACAAATTCTTGCCAGAAAATCCCTTGGCCAGAAAACGTTGTAACTGTTTATTCCACCTAAGCCAGCAGAATGAATAAAACTTATTCATAAATGAATGTGCGGAAAATAAATGAACTCTGAATATATGTAAAGTACCTATAGTATATTTAACGCCAGTAATATTTTTAAACATCCACAATAAGATACAGTAATTCCAAAATTGTTCAGAATGACCATTTACATAAATTATTTTTATGATTGCAGTTGAATGCTACTGTATATGAGCATAACCTCTTCACATACAATGGCTTTGAGAGAATTGCTGACGTTCATTTAGCTCTTCATTTATTTAAAGCGAAGTATAATTAACATATTGTAATCATGGAGAAAACCTGTTCACTGACCCATGATAATTTAAAAGCTTTCTTACCTACTCAATTTTAGGAAATTCCTTTAGGGGTTATTTTTTAATCCCGCCAACAATTCATAGGTGGTTGGATGAATGAACAAATGAATCACTCTGTCAATCAACAAATTTTATTTATGGCTTCTGCAGAAGAACAATACTCACATGGAGCAAATAGAACTGACAACTGATTTCATAAGAGACACATTGAATGAGACAGTGTACCTGAGAGCACCATACAATGATGTTTGGAACATCATAAGAATTTCAGTAGGGGTATTAGAATTTCAGTTTACATGCGGTGTACCTCTCAGTTGCTTATTGTAACATATGTAAAAATATGAAAATTATACAGGCAATAATATTCAGAATAAAAATTCCTGCCATAAAATATGCATTTCAAAAATATTTGTTTTATGAATAAGTTAATTCCAACAGTTTTTTTAGCTCATTATTATTTAATAGGTTTTCCAAAGTTTTTTCCCTGTGCACTTTTTACAAAGTGGAATTGTACTGTATGTTTTATCTTATATTCTGCCTTTATGGCTTTTTATTATAAAAAGTCATTTCCCCATAAGCACTAAAAATCATTTGAAAATATAATTTTAATGACTCTCTAAAACATTTTGTATTTCTTAATTTACCAATCCTCTCTTGTTGGGCAACAGGATTGCTCAAGGTTTTTTTGTTGTTGTTGTTTTCTGTTTTTGCTAAAGCTTTATAACTAAAGCTTCAATAAATGTAAATCTACATCTACTATTTCTCAGCATTGATTCACAGGAGTGTTATTAAAGGGTGAAACTGTACTGGAGTAACTATTTATTTTTCCTGACTGGCCTTAATTTCCTCTCCTTTTGGTGACAGTCCTTCCCCTTGGAGAATAACTGTATCCAAAGAGGTTTGGGTTAAAGCCAACTCCATTTCTAGCTCCAAAGGTGGTGTGCAGGACCCAAGCCTGGGAATTAGGGCAAGTACTCCCCTGGCTGCAGTGACAGGCTCAGCAGCGAGGCCCAAGTCAGACAAGGGAGACTCAGTCTTGGGTTCTTCCAGGATTGACTGTGGAAAAGTCATTCCCTTTCTTTTTTTTTTTTATTATAAATTAATTTTTATTGGTGTTCAATTTACCAACATACAGAATAACACCCAGTGCTCATCCCGTCAAGTGTCCCGCTCCGTGCCCGTCACCCATTCACCCCCACCCCCCGCCCTCCTCCCCTTCCACCACCCCTAGTTCATTTCCCAGAGTTAGAAGTCTTTATGTTCTGTGTCCCTTTCTGATATCTCCCACACATTTCTTCTCCCCTCCCTTATATTCCCCTTCACTATTATTCATATTCCCCAAATGAGTGAGAACATACACTGTTTGTCCTCCGATTGACTTACTTCACTCAGCATAATACCCTCCAGTTCCATCCACGTTGAAGCAAATGGTGGGTATTTGTCGTTTCTAATGGCTGAGTAATATTCCATTGTATACATAAACCACATCTTCTTTATCCATTCATCTTTCGATGGGCACCGAGGCTCCTTCCACAGTTTGGCTATTGTGGACATGGCTGCTAGAAACATCGGGGTGCAGGTGCCCCGGCGTTTCATTGCATCTGAATCTTCGGGGTAAATCCCTAACAGTGCAATTGCTGGGTCGTAGGGCAGGTCTATTTTTAATTCTTTGAGGAACCTCCACACAGTTTTCCAGAGTGGCTGCACCAGTTCACATTCCCACCAACAGTGTAAGAGGGTTCCCTTTTCTCCGCATCCTCTCCAACATTTGTTGTTTCCTGCCTTATTAATTTTCCCCATTCTCACTGGTGTGAGGTGGTATCTCATTGTGGTTTTGATTTGTATTTCCCTGATGGCAAGTGATGCAGAGCATTTTCTCATGTGCATGTTGGCCATGTCTATGTTTTCCTCTGTGAGATTTCTCTTCATGTCTTTTGCCCATTTCATGATTGGATTGTTTGTTTCTTTGGTGTTGAGTTTAATAAGTTCTTTATAGATTTTGGAAACTAGCCCTTTATCTGATATGTTATTTGCAAATATCTTCTCCCATTCTGTAGGTTGTCTTTGAGTTTTGTTGACTGTATCCTTTGCTGTGCAAAAGCTTCTTATCTTGATGAAGTCCCAATAGTTCATTTTTGCTTTTGTTTCTTTTGTTTTCGTGGATGTATCTTGCAAGAAGTTACTGTGGCCAAGTTCAAAAAGGGTGTTGCCTGTGTTCTCCTCTAGGATTTTGATGGAGTCTTGTCTCACATTTAAATCTTTCATCCATTTTGAGTTTATCTTTGTGTATGGTGCAAGAGAGTGGTCTAGTTTCATTCTTCTGCATGTGGATGACCAATTTTCCCAGCACCATTTATTGAAGAGACTGTCTTTCTTCCAGTGGATCGTCTTTCCTCCTTTGTCGAATATTAGTTGACCATAAAGTTCAGGGTCCATTTCTGGGTTCTCTATTCTGTTCCATTGGTCTATGTGTCTGTTTTTGTGCCAGTAGCACACTGTCTTGATGACCACAGCTTTGTAGTACAACCTGAAATCTGGCATTGTGATGCCCCCAGCTATGGTTTTCTTTTTTAAAATTCCCCTGGCTATTCGGGGTCTTTTCTGATTCCACACAAATCTTAAAATAATTTGTTCTAAGTCTCTGAAGAAAGTCCATGGTATTTTGATAGGGATTGCATTGAACGTGTAAATTGCCCTGGGTAGCATTGACATTTTCACAATATTAATTCTGCCAATCCATGAGCATGGAATATTTTTCCATCTCTTTGTGTCTTCCTCAATTTCTTTCAGAAGTGTTCTATAGTTTTTAGGGTATAGATCCTTTACCTCTTTGGTT
The DNA here is from genome assembly GCF_905146905.1 of Nyctereutes procyonoides. Taxonomy (NCBI): domain Eukaryota; kingdom Metazoa; phylum Chordata; class Mammalia; order Carnivora; family Canidae; genus Nyctereutes; species Nyctereutes procyonoides. The sequence goes on from NW_026575146.1 coordinate 27,138,115, forward strand.
AGGTTTATTCCTAGGTATCTTATGCTTTTGGGTGCAATTGTAAATGGGATTGACTCCTTAATTTCTCTTTCTTCAGTCTCATTGTTAGTGTATAGGAATGCCATTGATTTCTGGGCATTGATTTTGTATCCTGCCACGCTACCAAATTGCTGTATGAGTTCTAGCAATCTTGGGGTGGAGGCTTTTGGGTTTTCTATGTAGAGTATCATGTCATCGGCGAAGAGGGAGAGTTTGACTTCTTCTTTGCCAATTTGAATGCCTTTAATGTCTTTTTGTTGTCTGATTGCTGAGGCTAGGACTTCCAATACTATGTTGAATAGCAGTGGTGAGAGTGGACATCCCTGTCTGGTTCCTGATCTTAGGGGAAAGGCTCCCAGTGCTTCCCCATTGAGAATGATATTTGCTGTGGGCTTTTTGTAGATGGCTTTTAAGATATCGAGGAAAGTTCCCTCTATCCCTACACTCTGAAGAGTTTTGATCAGGAATGGATGCTGTATTTTGTCAAATGCTTCTCTGCATCTAATGAGAGGATCATATGGTTCTTGGTTTTTCTCTTGCTGATATGATGAATCACATTGATTGTTTTACGAGTGTTGAACCAGCCTTGCATCCCGGGGATAAATCCTACTTGGTCATGGTGAATAATTTTCTTAATGTGTTGTTGGATCCTATTGGCTAGTATCTTGTTGAGAATTTTTGCATCCATGTTCATCAGGGATATTGGTCTGTAATTCTCCTTTTTGGTGGGGTCTTTGTCTGGTTTTGGAATTAAGGTGATGCTGGCCTCATAGAATGAATTTGGAAGTACTCCATCTCTTTCTATCTTTCCAAACAGCTTTAGTAGAATAGGTATGATTTCTTCTTTAAACGTTTGATAGAATTCCCCTGGGAAGCCATCTGGCCCTGGACTCTTGTGTCTTGGGAGGTTTTTGATGACTTCTTCAATTTCCTCCCTGGTTATTGGCCTGTTCAGGTTTTCTATTTCTTCCTGCTCCAGTTTTGGTAGTTTGTGGCTTTCCAGGAATGTGTCCATTTCTTCTAGATTGCCTAATTTATTGGCGTAGAGCTGTTCATAATATGTTTTTAAAATCGTTTGTATTTCCTTGGTGTTGGTAGTGATCTCTCCTTTCTCATTCATGATTTTATTAATTTGAGTCTTCTCTCTCTTCTTTTTAATAAGGTTGGCTAATGGTTTATCTATCTTATTAATTCTTTCAAAGAACCAACTCCTGGTTCTATTGATCTGTTCCACAGTTCTTCTGGTCTCAATTTCGTTGAGTTCTGCTCGAATTTTAATTAACTCTCTTCTTCTGCTGGGCGTCGGGTCGATTTGCTGCTTCTTCTCTAGCTCCTTTATGTGTAAGGTTAGCTTTTGTATTTGAGTTCTTTCCAGTTTTTGAATGGATGCTTGTATTGCGATGTATTTCCCCCTCAGGACTGCTTTTGCTGCATCCCAAAGATTTTGAACAGTTGTATCTTCATTCTCATTAGTTTCCATGAATCTTTTTAATTCTTCCTTAATTTCCTGGTTGACCCTTTTATCTTTTAGCAGGATGGTCCTTAACCTCCACGTGTTTGAGGTCCTTCCAAACTTCTTCGTCATTCCCTTTCATTAGGGATTGCTAACCAGGTGTGATATAAGCCCAATTTTCTATTAACCACTGGAGAGAGCTTGCCTTGGTATGAAACTCAGAGGAAAGAGAGAAGCCAGAAATTAGTTTTAAGAGATTAGAGATTCCTAATAACATAATTTCAGTAGCAGATTCCATCCTGAAACTAGGATGTGATTTCCCTGTTGACCTAAGGAAGTATCATGTGGGGGTTTCTATAGCTTGCAATCTTCAAAGACCAGACTAATACAAAAGCATAACATGCGTAAGACTGATGTTTTATCGCTAAATTACCTTTTTTAAAAGCTTTTTTTATTTGAAAGAGAGGGAGAGACAGAGGTAGTGTGCGTTAGAGTTGGGGGAGGGGCAGAAGGAAAGAACCTCAAGCCGACTCCCCGCTCAGCACAGACTCGGTGCTGAGCACAGAGCCCAGTGCAGAGCTTCCATCTCATGACCCTGAGATCATGACCTAAGCCAAAATCAAGAGTCAGTTGCTCAACCGACAGAGCCACCAAGATGCCCCTAAATTACTTTTTAAAAATTGTTAAGTTATGCACATGGTAGCATTGAATAGTGGTGTCATTACACCCTGTTATCAGTGTTTCATATTGCTATTTTATAATCTTTACTAATTCTTTTTTTATCTTTACTAATTCTATAGAGAAAATACTATTTTATTTTAATCTATATTTCTTAAAATACTAGTGGTGGTAATTTTTTTAATGTATTAACCATTTTGACTTCTCAGTTAATAATTTTACCTATGTATCTATTACTCCTGTAGATGTTGTTTTATGCAATCCAAATTAGTCTTTTTCTAGGTTTTTCTAACTTTTATTTCTATGTGTGTTACAAATATATTTTTTAATCTATTGCTTCACTTTTATGTGTGTAGGATCTATTTTTCCCCCCTAGGGAAATTTCTCTAATTCAAACTTGAGGAAGAAAGATCAGATAGGAAAAGCAAGCATGTTCAATCTACAGTCTCACTTAACTTACCTAGTAGAAAACATAAGTTTTAGGGATCCCTGGGTCCCTGGTTGAGTTGGTGCTGCTGGCTCAGCGGTTGAGTGTCTGCCTTTGGCTCAGGGCATGATCCTGGGGTCCTGGGATCGAGTCCCACATTGGGATCCCAGCAGGGAACCTGCTTCTCCCTCCACCTATGTCTCTTGTCTCTCTCTGTGTGTTTCTTATAAATAAACAAACTCTTAAACACACACACACACACACAAGTTTTAGTTTATAGAACAATAAGCATAGCATCTCTTTACTGGCTCTTTTTCAATATTCTTAGTGTTATTTCTAATAAAGTAAACTTTGGTATTGTATATGTTCATGATCATCTAAACATTTCCTATCCTCTTTCCCAATTCTCCAACTCTTATAAGGAATTTATCAGAAGCAATAATGGAATACGCAAGGGAATACAGTTTAAATGATGAAAAGGCTATTACTACCAATTTTATTAAGTCTTTAAAATTATAGCAAACAAAGATTATAAAACCTCTTCTAGATGTCAAAGACAGTGAGTGCCTTCAGACCGAGGGGAGCTTGACTGAATGCTTTTAGCTCATTTTATCTAAACTACTCTCATAGCAACAAATTCTTCAAAAATGCAGACTTGTTTAATATGCATATACCACACTACTCAACAAGAGAGATGAAGCTATTTAATGGAAATTATTATTGTCTTTCTGGAAGTGGATGGAATAGCTTTTTACCAAGTGTTTAGGCCTTTTTTTTTTTTAATAAAAGCAGCAGCTTGTTTCTTGACTAATGTCTTTTAACAAGGCAGATATAAATTCTATGATAATGCCAAAATGACACTGCAAATTGTTGAAAAGAGCCATTATCTCTCTCACTTGTTGAGTATTTAAGCATGAGCAATGCACTGTGTGTTTCATTAGGAAAGAACAGAATCCTAGAGATGCCCCACAGTATTGTCATTTTATTTTTTCAGTGAAATGATTGTACTTCAAATGGAAAAATATAGGAATATTGAGTTGGTCTTTTGGTCTGTATCTTCCACTAGGATATAAATCTCTTGACATCAGAGACTCCATAATATTTAACATCATATCCTCAGTGCATGCAGGGTAGTGAGTAGTGCAGTGCCTGTACCCTGGAAGGCCACAATGATTATTTGTTGTGATAAATGGATGAATAAATGAGCAAGTCAACAGGGCCAGCTCTTCCTTGGTTTTGTAGGGGCCAAATAGTATGTCTGTTATACTAAATCATAGTTCTAAGTCATTTTGATATCAGTACTAATAATGATCATAATAAGTCTAATGAATTAACTTTTACTGAGCTCTTATTATGTGCCAGGCACTACATTAAATACTTGATCTGCATCATCTTAATTCTTATAAGAATTCCAAGATGAATCCTGATCTCACAGACGAGAAAACTGAACAACTACAAGAAAGGCAAGAACTCTCAAAAGGAGTTCTTCCTCCCTGTTTATTTGTTTGCTACTTAAGTGACTTGTCCAAGGCCACATTATAATTTAACAGGAAATCCAGGATTAGACCCCAGTTTCCTAGATTATCAGATAAAAACAGTTTCCTCATTACCAGAGGGACTTTGCTGTGCTTCAGAGTCATATGCAGATCTTTAAAAAAATATATATATATTATTTATTTATTTATTTATTTATTTATTTATTTATTTATTTATTTATGAGAGAGAGAGAGAGAGAGAGAGGCAGAGACTCAGGAGGAGGGAGAAGCAGGCTCCATGCCGGGAGCCTGATGCGGGACTCCAGGATCGTGCCCTGGGCCAAAGGCAGGCGCCAAACCGCTGAGCCACCCAGGGATCCCCTGATCTTTTTAAAAACATACATCCCATGGGATGCCTTTGGCTCAGGTCGTGATCCCAGGGTCCTGGGATCAAGTCCTGCATTAGGCTCCCTGGGGAGATCCTGCTTCTCCCTCTGCCTATGTCTCTGCTTCCCTCTGTGTGTCTCTCATGAATAAACAAATAAAATAAAATCTTTAAAAACATACATCCCTAACTTCTCCCACCCAAAGGTTCAGAGTCACTATAGCTCTAGTGGATGCCAATCATTTGCATTTAATAAAGTTTACCACCTAAATATCATATTCTACAAATGTTGCACCACTATTCTAGAACCTATTTAAAGTTAGAGGGGTTCCAATGATATAAGTAAAAGCCTTTGTGAATAATGTTTATAAGATTTTAATGATAAAAATGCTTTTCATTGTGCAGTAGCATCTGCTGTCCCATTATCATGATCTGTGCTTAAAGATGGAGGGTTTAGCATATATACACAAATAAACTTGTGGGCTGGAAGTCTTCTGTCCAAATCTTCATCTGGTTTTTTAGAAGTAATCAATGTTAAGAGTAAGACTTTACACTTTGGAAACCAAAAGGGCAAATGCATGCACATACTACATTAGAATGACACCTGTAATAGCAGTATTTTTCTTCTTAAGTCTATGATTGTTAACTTTCTGAAATATTTTGCTATCTGTCTTAAGGCTTCAGAAATTAGCATGATAACCAGCAACTGCCTTTAGACAGGTCAATTACACATCTGAAAATTTCAGCAAATATGAAGGTTAGGTAAATTAAGAAAAGCAGGTTATAAAGTGAACAAACTGTTTCTACCCACTGACATTGGTCTTCTAAATATTAGTCTGCCAAATCATGTACTGTTTGTGTGAAAATATAGCCCTTTAAAACAGGTTGTTCTTTGATTTTATTCTGTGTTTGTGAACCTGAAGGAAATACCTCCCTAGCTTATAGACCTAATTCATCATGTGGGAAATAATTTAGAGAAAGGCCGGAATAAAATCCACTCAGAGATCAGAGAACCATGTCTTTCTATAAACATGAACCAAAAAAAAAAAAAAAAAAAAAAAAACAAAGAGGGAAAGACTTAATTCAAAGTTCCAAATTGGGAAATAAGAGACCTGAGTTCTAGTCCTAGATATACAGCTAATTTGTTTACTAGGCCTCTTTGGATCTCAAATACCTTATGAATAAAATGGGAAGGTGGAAGATGAGAGAGAAAGAAAAATTAGAGAACGCCAAGGATACTTTAAGAATAGAGGTTGGCAAATTGTCTCTGTTAAGAGTCAGAGAGTGGGGGCACCTTGGGTGACTCAGTGGTTGAGCATCTGCCTTAGGCTCAGGTCGTGACCCCGGGGTTCTAGGATCAAGTTCTTCATCAGACTCCCCACAGGGAGCCTGCTTCTCCATCTGCCTTAGTCTCTGTCTCTCTCTGTGTCTCTCATGAATAAATAAATAATTTTTTTTTAAAAAAAGTCAGAGAGTGAATATTTTAGGTTTGGGGGTCATAGTGTATTGACTACAACTACTCACTTCCACCATTATAGCTCAAAAGAAGGCATAGACCATAAGTACAAACATAATCATGATTATATTCCAATAAAATAACGACATAAAATTTTACTTGCAAAAATAAATGGTGAGCAGGATTTGGCCCACGGATCACAGTTTGCCAATCAGCCTTATAGATCTTCCTACAATATTATGAAATATATTTGTGCTTCCAGAGATATTAACTGTAGGACATAATTATTTTAAATATACTAAAGAAAACTGAATAATTATGGTTTAATATAGACTTGTTTATATGCCTCATAAAAACCATATTCATTTGCTGATAAATGTAATACCATTATGCACAAGAAATTTATAAAGTTAGCATTTGTGTACTTTCCTTCAGTAATGCTCTTTTTCCCTCTGCCAGGAATATCACTTACTAAGAATATACTAAAAGCATACTTAGACGCACACACACACACACACACACACACACATCCTTATAAATACAAATTGACTCACAGTAGGTAATCATGTGTTATATATAACTAAGAGCTCAGACGTAGAAATAAAAAAAAAAACAGGCCTTATTATTTAGCACAGTGACTTTGGACAGGTTACTTAATTTCTCAGAACATCTGTTTGATCATCTATTAAATAGGTATATAATACCCACCTCACTGGATTAAGATGAAATTGTATATTAACATAGTGAGAAAGAAGAAGGGATTATATTCATGTATTATATATAACAAGCTTTTTTCCCCTAGATATTACTGGCATCTATGAGTCATTATCCAATAATGCTAACTGTAGTAAATCAAACACATCATTAGAACACTTAGAATTAGCAGACAACTGATGAAACTTTTATTTTTTGGTAAAAATATTTTTTCTGACAAAATGGATTCATAATTATTCTTAGCATAGATAAGACAGCCTCTCCTTTTATGCTCTGATTCTAAACATTCCATTTGCTCAAAGGTTTGCAGTAAAATTTGTACATCAAACAAATTAAATGTAGCACTTTTTTTTCCATCTTAAAACAACTTTTTTTTTTATTAAAGGCAATAGTTTAAAAATCTCATAAGAGCAGTTCCACTTCCAATAATGATAAAGTAAGATCAAACCAGCCTGAATCCTTCCCAGAAAACAACCATAAAATCTGGACTTAATACAAATAGCAACTACTTATAGCACTGGAAAGTAAACAGAATAAGATCAACTATGTACTTGTCTAGAAAAATGGAGTCCCATGAAATGAGTTCCCATTTTTTGCAACTTTCAGCTGGAGGCCAAGTACAGATGATGCTGGAAGCACTGGGGCTGTGATGGAAAATGGCCTGGTGAACTATAAAACTGAAGCTCAGAAAACTGACCATTAAAGAGAGTAGGTAAATTTTGGAAGGAAAAGAATCAGAAAGGGTTGCTCAAATTCATCCTGCCCATATCTTTGACATCTAATCACACATGTGTGGAATAGTTGGAAGGATCTTGGCCAATAGTAATTGAATGCTGCCACCCAAGAACAGTTAGCAGTGCAATTTTGGATGGATTACAATAGATTAGATAACTGAAAGGATTTACAAGAATCCACAGAGAACCCTCATGTAAGACATTTATTGAACGCAAAGGATATGGCACAAAGAAGGGAGGGGGCGGGAAGCAAAAAACAAAATAAAACAAAAAAATCCAACCCCCACCCAAAAAGCACTAAGGATGTCTGAAACCTCCAGGCACAGCTCCCCAGACTGTCATCTCACAAAATGAGTATGTGTTTCACTTTGGGATTGAATTGCCAAGACTTCTCTCATAAGTTTTGGTTTTAGGAGACCTGCCCAAAAATTTTCAGTGAGCCCTTTAATGTTCTTCTAGGTATAAGAGCCAAGCCCAAAAGTTTAACTGGTCATGCCAGGTATAATTCATCCACAAACAAGCCAATCTCGGGTGCCTCCAGTGGAGTTTTGAACTTAAAACAACATATTATAAATCATTAGTTAGCTGACTGATTTTCTTGGCCAAGATTAGGTGAGACTTCCAAATGTCCCAAAGATAAACATAGAGCTGTCCCAGTTAAGCTGTAAAATAATTTTATCTACAAAAATTCCAATAAAATAACTGCTGGCTAAAGCAAAAGAGGGGGATCCCTGGGTGGCGCAGCTGTTTGGTGCCTGCCTTTGGTCCAGGGCGCGATCTTGGGGACCCGGGATCGAATCCCACGTCGGACTCCCAGTGCATGGAGCCTGCTTCTCCCTCTGCCTGTGTCTCTGCCTCTCTTTCTCTCTCTCTCTCTCTCTGTGACTATCATAAATAAATAAAAATTTTTTAAAAATGTAATATTTAAAAAATAAATAAATAAAATAAAACAAAAGAAATAACACACAACAGAGAAAAATAGCAAAATCCAGAATCTCAACAAGTTAACATTTATCATTTCTAGGGTATAATTTAAAATTGCCTGACATGAAAAACCAGATAAATGGAACATACTGCAATAGAGAAGAAAATCAACTAAGAGCAGCCCAAAGATGTCCCAAGTGTTAGCACTAGAAGTTAAGAGCTTTTAAGTGGCTATTTTAATTAACTTCAGTGAAGTAAAATAAAATATGTTCACAATTGAATAAAAAGACATGAAATCTCAGCAGAAGAATAAAAATGATAAAAGAAAAAACAAATAGAAATTTTAGAACCAAAAAAATATATAACATAAGCTAAAAAATAATCAGTGGGTAGACTCAGCAGAATGGCGATGACAAGCAAAAAAGCAAATGAACTTAAAGATAGATCAAAAAAAATAACCTATTATGAAAATAAGGAGAAAAAATGAACAAAGCCTCAGGGACCTGTTAGATGATAGTACTTATTTCTATATACACCATAGTCCAAAACAAACATGAGAATGAGAGTGTAGCAGAAAAAACACCTTTTTTTTCAATTAAAGATGTAATGGCCCCCAATTTCCAAATCTGATGAAAGACAGAAATTTTCAGTTACAATAGTTTTGCAGTTGAAAACCAAAGACAAAGAGCAATCTGTGAGGATCAAGAAAAAAATGACTTTACATATACAAGAATAATAACAATCTATTTAATAGCTCATTTCTCAGATACTATGAAGCTAGGAAAGAGTGGAACATGATGCATGTAAGCGCTTACCAAGAAAACCCTATCAACCCCAAATTCTATATCCAGTGAAAATATCCTTGAAAATGAAAGCAAAATAAAGAATAAAAAATCCATAGAATCATCCTAATGCCTCACAATAAAAATCCCAAAATATTTTTTTCTTATTTACCTTTTCTTTTGTATGTATGTGAAAACTAAGATGGTTTTTTTAAAAATCATATGAAAATGCAGGCCAAGTACAGCCAACACCATCTGAAAAAGTAGAATGAAGCTGCAGTACTTATACTACCATATATCAAGATCGTTCATAGAAGTTTAGTTACTAGGAGAACATGTTATTGGTACAAAGATAGACAAACTGACCAATGGAACAGAATGAAGGGTTTTCAGAAATAGACCCAAACATATATAGTCAGCTGATTTACAACTGAGAGAACACTACAGTATAATGGAAAAAGGATGGTCTTTTTTTTCCTTAAGATTTTATTTATTTATTTATTTATTTATTTATTTATTTATTTGAGAGAGGTTGAGAGAGAACATAAGCAGGGAGAAGGGCAGAGGGAGAGGGAGAAGCAGGCTCCCTGCTTGGCAGGTTTCAATCCTAGGACCCTGAGATCATGACCTGACCCAAAGGCAGATGCTTAACTAACTGAGCCATTCAGGCACCCAAAAGATGGTCTTTTTAATAAATGATGTTGCATAAACTAAATTTCTATATGGACAAAAATGTAATTTGACCCCTACTTTATGCCATGCACAAAGTCAATTTCACAGGTATTGCAGATCTAAAGGGGAAAGGTAAAACAATAAAACTTTTAAAAGGAAACATAGGAGAATATCTTCTTGATTTTAGTTGGTATAGGAAAAGATTTCTTTAAAAGATTACAAAAGATCCTAAAGAAAAAATTAACAGTATATTAAATCTAGATTTTTTTTTAATCAAGAGAAACCATGAAGAAAGTAAAAAGGCAACCAGAGGAAGAAAAGATTTTCACAATATACTTACCGATAACAGATTCATTAAATAAATAAAGGACTCCTACAAATAAGTAAAAAATGACATAAAACCTGAAAGACATGTTCAGAGGATTTTTATTTGTAAAATCCAAAAATCGGAAAATATCCAAAAGTCCATTAAAGGCAGAAAAAATAAACTGTGGTATTTCATACAAGACTATATAACTGATCAATAATAATAAATGACCTGTAACTGTCTACAGCAATATAGATGTACCAGAAGAATCCAGACAACAAAAAAGCACATTCTTTAAGACTCCACTTAATTAAAGAGAAGGGGGAAAAATAGGAAAATAAGACAGTGATTACCCTTTTGGGGGAAGTAATCAAAGAAAGGAGTTTCAATGAAAGTTACGGGGTTGATGCTGATGTAATTTTCCATTTCTTGGTAGGATTGCTGTTTAAACAGATGTATCTGATTTGTAAAAGTCTTTCAAATGATACATTTAGGATATGTTCACTCTTCTGTAGGTATGTTACACATCCAAAAGTTGGTAGAAAAGAGTCAGGGAATTATTGAAAGCAAAAGTGACCAGCAAATAAAACGGCAAAGGAGAAACTCCAACTTCCAGCCTGGAATACAGATCCTTTTACTAAGAGGCCAGAGCACAGAACAGGGGTTAACCAGAAAGGCCATTATCAGAAGGGCCATTTGGTCTGGGTCTTCTCTTCAGGAAAGGCCTCAGCTGTGGAGTTTTGATATCATTTCCAAATAAGATTATACATATAGTTAGATAACCTGACATATGAAAAGAAGAATATATTAATCAAAAGCCTTTAAACATGATGGGCTCATCTTGCCTCATGATGAATTATTAGACAATTTTCTATTGTTTTAAATATATCCCGCAATTTGTGATATGAATGGCAAATTATATAGCTTTGTGGAGTTTTATATTAAAATTATTAACTAGTTAATTTAAATATTAAACTATACTAAGCATTTTATAATCTGGCTTAAGCATGTCTTCATAGTTAAGGATATTGGAAGCCCTTCTAAATGCATCTGACTTATCAGTATTGCTTTCAGATAAAACCACAAAAATACTGAAGACATAATAGGTTTTCTATAACTGTTTCCTGAATCTGAATCCAAAATTGCAGTGTTCATTGCCTAATTAAGGTCTCAAATAAAGATTGATTTTATGTCTTATCTGGTTTAGTGGTCAATTCATTAAAAATATCTGTTAAAGCTGGCTGTATTTTAGCATTTATCTAAACACACAATATGCTATCTTTTTATGGATGAGTATAATCAAAAGGTCCAATTCACAACTCTGTAGTCTTTTTCCTACTGGCTAAACTATTTCAAAGAAGCCAAGTCACTGAAAATCTTTATATACAAATCCATGGAACAGGAATTACATCACTGAAGTACATCTATTCCCTCTCTTAAAGCTTCAGAATGTTTTTAAAATTGCTCCATTACCCAGAATAATTATAACTTGATTTCTTCCACTTTCCATGCCTTAATATTTTAAATTTCAATTTTTAAAAACCATTGGTGTTTTATTCAAGAATGAAAAGAATTACTAAAATTATGGAAGGGAAATTGATACTGAAATGAATTCCACTTCATACTGCATGAATTTATAATAGATTGAAAAATCACCTGAACCTTCCAAATATATCGAGTCTACTATTTTGACTAGCAATTTTGTAAAACAAGACTGTCAGGAGTATCAAAATATCAGCTGTCTCTGCTGTTTGCAAGATCATAAGTCAGGTAATAACAACCTGCCTACTAATATTTCAAAATGAGTGATCCAGAGTCAAGAAAATGGCAGGGGTGTGGGATAGAGAAGGTCAGTGGGAAACATGAAGGAGTAAATCTAGACCTTACGTGATATAGGATTCAAGTTACTTATGAAAGCAAATACAAGTATTACAGAGTATTAAGAACACATGTTAACTTTAAGCTAAAAGCATTTAAAATATCCATGCCTTTTTTAGAAGTAAATATATAACTTCTTGAGATGGGGCCATTCAAATGTAAAATTGTTACAATATCCCTATGTGTTCTTAATATCCTCTAGTTCTTCTGGTATCTCCTTTCAACTCCCGGCTTTCTCTTACCCTGTTACCACCAGGAATCCAAACGCTAATTCCATTTGCTAGTATACTAAATTGTACTGGATAGGGAATGCATACTTTCCCTGTTTCATGATTCACTTTTTGAAACTTCAGCAAAGACACAGTGCTATAAATGTGTGCATTGGTTGGTCGAAGTTACATGTAGAATCTGGATACTTAATCAAGAATTCAGGGTCTAAGGGTGGGTGGCAAATACACGTCAGAAAGGCCACCTCAGAGATAACTACTAGTGCTTCTGTACCCATGTCCTTGAAACATACCAGACATTTGTTAATTAGCATCCCAAATGTCAGATATGGATTTTCAATAGCAAAATTAGTGGTTTGTTAATCAGCTAAATTAATGTTAGAAATAGGCTCTTCTTGGTGAAATTAGTGGTATTCAACATATGTACATGGCTACATTTGATATATGGCTATAATTTTGCATGAACAGGATATAAGAAACTAGTTACTTGACCCTTTGTTCTGTGTCTAGTCATTGGTTTGGAGGATATCTGGTGGGCAAGTCTTTCTATTACAATATGAGTGCTGTTTCTGGAATATTGTCATTTCTTTTCATGTGGAGTGGGGGGTCTCAGCACCTACAAAGAACAAAGTTGGGACTTCGTAGAGAATACAAAGCAATTTATACAAAATGTTTAGTGCCTCCTTATTACTAAGTGCTTATTAAATGAGTACCTAAATGTGAGGCTGAATTTGGTCTAAAAGCTTATATTTTAATATATTTTAATATGGCACTAATGTCAGGGGGAGTAGCCTTAATACACCTCAATCTTTTGTGATGGTCACTAATTATATGCCAAAAAGAACATAAAAGTTGTGCGGTTTGCAGATCCCTTGACTGCTTATTCCCATTTGCATTCCCAAATTTATATTCCCAGATTTTTAAAGCTATCTTTATAAGTTACAATGGTAAATTAATTTTTGTTAAATTGCCCGTAGGTACCTTGCTGCCTTCTTAAGGACTCCAATGTCTTAATCCACAGGGAGGACTTTAATGGTGGAAAATCTACCCTCAATTAGTGAATGACTAGGGAAGATGGTTTTGGTCTGAAAGAGCTTTGAATGTCCTATACTTCACTGGGTGGTAATATTCTGACTTTATATTGTGCTGGCTCTGACCTCTAGTGTTTTATTTTAGGTGACTACATGAATCTTCAAGAGTTTAAAAAGTCACCTACACCTTCCAAACATATTACAACATTTTTGGATCAGTAACCACCAGACACTTAAGTACTACTCATTTCCAGTAGCAAATAATTAAGTAATAAGAAAACTGGAGAGTCTCTTAAGGTTTAACAGCATTTGTTAATTTTGTCATTCTTAGAGGTATGTGGACTGTAATATTTTTACTACAGATAGAATTTATAGTTATTATGCAACATAATTTCTTATAGATAATTGTGCTGTTTCATGCTATCCTAAGTGAAAACTATTAAATTTGGTGATGTCCATAAAGGACATGTACTGTGTAAAGCTGCCCATAGGTACCTTTCCCTGTGCACCAAAGCCAACTTAGACATACAACAGAAAGGCATTTTAACGACTTTAGTAAGTGGTATACTATAACCAAGCATATAAATATTTCATTTGGGAATTTTTATCTCAGCTGACTTCTGAAGCAATGCTGAGTCTTTTCCTTTTCTTTGGCATCAACTCAACACCTTTGTGAATGATTTTGTCCATGCATTTGTTATTATCACTATATGTTTGTTCACATTGATTGTCTGAAAACATTTTGCATATAAAGGAATCCCCTGCACTTAGAAAATATGCTCTATGTTCTCCAAATTCCCACTGCATTTAGTTCAATTCCAAATATTAAATGATGGTGAATGATTATGTTGACGAGATAACTACTTCATTGAGTGATTTTTATTTAATTACATTATATTCATTTCCTTTGCCCCAAAATACTACAATATCATTTGTTAGATGATCTTCAGCTGACTTAAGTTATTAGAGGAAATAGCCAACTGTCAGTCCTTTCAAATGCCTTATTGTGTTTCCTTAATGTAAATTAATATATGTGTAAAATCAATAGTTTCAGATCCAAAACTTCTAGCTTTGCTTCTGGCAATTTTTTAAGGGGGCATACCATTAATAGGATGCTTAAAAATAGCAATCCCCTGCAGAACTGTAGAAAAAAGAACATGTTACTTAAAAGAAAAACTACTATTTTTCCAACAATTATTTGGTTGCTTTGTTAAAATTCAGTTAAATAAAAATCAAACCCTAAAACTGAATGAATTTCAACCTAATACTGTTTTTGTTTTCACTGCATAACTAAGAAAATCCTCCCTCGGATAGTACCTCAGACATAGGAAATATTTGTTGCATGAAGGAACATAAACAATCACAAATGATCATTAAAATTAACAAAGCTTAATTTTAAAAAGGTGGAATTTTTTAAAGTGAAAATATCAAATGAGTTATGTTACTTCTGATAATGTTCATTTTCACTTTGTACAGAAGGTGGAGCCAGAGACATATTTATCTACCAGCTGGGACTCTCCCATTAAACAAAACAAAACAGACCAAAACAAAACATTTCTTTCCTTGACAAATCTTTTTCTTTTTTCTTTTATTTACTTACTTACTTACTTACTTACTTACTTACTTACTTACTTACTTATTTATTTGTATTTATCCTTATAGTAAGATTCACTTAAAGACTGAGGTGGGTTATCTATCAGGAGAAGTTCAGATTTTACCCAGATTGAGACAAACTTTGATCCTTAAATCTCTCTCAAGGATAATAGAATGCTAAATAAATGGGAAGCAAGTCTCAATGAAGTGAATTCTCTGGAATTATGAAGCAAATTGTCAGACCCCAGAAACATTGAAAAATGATTCTAGCACAAGTCAGTAATATGTTGGGAAATCTACTCTGAAGGAAATGTGATCAACAGTCCCATTAAGAACACATTTTATGGCTGTTTTTACCAATTTAGGTAGAATATTTTTGAGTTTGCATACTACTCAGGTCCAAATTAACTCTTCTGCTTCCTTACTGTCAGATAAATATTAGATAAAATGGAAATCTGATGCATAAAGGATTATTCTGATGTTAATGACAGGAAATCTATAAAATAATGCCATCTTATTTCAATACACAATCATCCTAGACCCTCCCACTTTTATTCATCTACAGCTGTCTTTGGAGTCCCCTTGAGGTACTGCAAACTTAACTCTGCTCAAATCACTCTTCATTTGTAGTCAGCTGATAACCTCACCACTTTGAGAAGCTATCTTCAAACTCTAGCTTCTTAATGCTCCTACTCTCCACCTCAAAACATTTTTTTTTCCTTTATGCTTTGTATTCACTCTTGTTGTAAAGGAAACACTGTCCCTTTTTTCAAAGTTGAGATTCCCCCAGTACTCAGGTGATGAAATACCCTTACAAATAAGCCCTTGTGGTCATTTTAAATACCCTTCTCATTCCCAGATTCTATCTTGCCTCTTTTTTCATTCTTTTTATTTGCTTATATTAAATGAGGAAATCCACTCAGGCTGTGTGTGTGCTGTCTTTTTGGCATATGGCCTAAATCATCATATCTCTTAGTAATCTCATCTGTACCTGTTGTTTCAAACCTAGGTTCTATGAATATAATCCCAAATCTTATAATGATTTTAACCTGAACTCGACAGCGCTCATTTTAAATTTCCAGTGAGATATCTTTACCTACATGTTTCACTTCTTCATACTAATAGGAATATTCCAAATTGAAATCATTATATCTCTTTCAGCAAATCAGTTCCTCCTCCAGATGTCCTTTTTTGCCCTAGTAACATTTTCCCAATCAAAACTCCAAACTTTGCTTCCACACCTTCTCTCCCTTGTCCTCCTCATTCAATCTGTCATCAAGTTCTGACAATTCTATTTTCCTTTATCTTTCTTACTCCTAGTACCCTAGTTCATGGATTTTTTTTTTTTTTTTTTTTTTTTTTTTTTTTTTTTACGATA
The DNA here is from genome assembly GCF_905146905.1 of Nyctereutes procyonoides. Taxonomy (NCBI): domain Eukaryota; kingdom Metazoa; phylum Chordata; class Mammalia; order Carnivora; family Canidae; genus Nyctereutes; species Nyctereutes procyonoides. The sequence goes on from NW_026575146.1 coordinate 27,154,247, forward strand.
GTCATACAGAGAGAGAGAGAGAGGCAGAGACACAGGCAGAGGGAGAAGCAGGCTCCATGCACCGGGAGCCCGACGTGGGATTCGATCCCGGGTCTCCAGGATCGCGCCCCGGGCCAAAGGCAGGTGCCAAACCGCTGCGCCACCCAGGGATCCCAGTACCTTAGTTCAAGTTCTTATAACTCACTCCTCTACCAGTACAATAATGTTCTCCTTACTAATCTATAATCCACAGCCACCAATTATCTTGGAATGTTTATGCTACTCATTGAAATGAGAGGAATCTACCACAGTTTGTGTGAGATAGGCATTTAAAGTCCTTAAAAATGAATCCATCCATTTATCTCTTTAAAAATTCTAGAAATTGGTATTTTGGAATAAAGGTAAAACTCCAAGAATGCAGTTAGTTCTCATTTTAAGAAATCCTCACAGTTCTGAAAAAAGAGTACTCATCACTGTGCCAATAATGTGCATTTTTCAACTCACAGAACAACAAGGATAAAGCAGACTCTAAGCCTGGCCAATGGTGGTGCTGAAAGAAGCCATGCAGAGGATGGCAACTGTGAATGTCCCTTATCCCTCAAAAGCAGTATTATTCCACTAGCAAATCAGACCACATCCATTTCTTCTGCATAGACAAGACTTAGCAATCAGAGAAGATATATAGTTCTAGGAAGTCAGCGTTTATATTGATGAAATGGTATTAGTATTTCTGGGAATATGAGAAAAACATTTAAAAAGTCTGTCCCACAATATTTACAAAACATTTCAATTGAGATAAGCTTCTAAGGTCAAGCAACTGAGATTCTCTCTAAAAGCACATTACGGGTCAAAATGTAACTCATTCGAGCACTGCTCGAGTAAGAAGTATAACAAGAGTTTCTACCAGGCATTTGGAAAAGCTGGTAGGTGTTCACAAGAGAAGATGGGTGGTCAGTGTTGTAACAGGGAAGCTATTCACCGTAACCCAGCTCTCCTCGAGCATTATTACTTATAGGGTCGCATTTTGGTAGAATTATTCCAGAAGAAGAGAAAAAAGTCACCTAGTGTCTTTCTGTGAAAATTGTTTTAGAAATAAAAGGATGGTATATTCCATATGTTAAGAGAACATTTAATTACTGGCTCATGCTTTGACTAATCCTTTGGTTCAGGAAATGGTTGAAGTGGTATCTGAATAACTTAACTTGGTATAAAGAATTTCTTTAGTTTTATTTCAAGTTGGTCTTATAGGCACAAACTAAAAAGAAAAGGTAGCAGAATACTTAAACATCAGTATCCTTTTATACACTTGACAAAACATAGTTGAAAATAAACACAATATTTTGTTTTAAAAACCTTGTTATAAAATAATCTCAACTTTTCTAATCATGCAACTAATTCTGAATTAGCATCTTAGGAAATTTAAAAAACAAAATGGATAAATTCAACAATAATTGTACTTGATAATTCTACTCAAGTAAAACACAGTTGTGTAAACTAAATGAAGAACAGACTTCTTTTTTAAAGGGGGGAAGTAGATTTTCTTATAAAGGGAGAACAAATCACATTTTCATGAATGTGTTCTGAATTGAATACAATAATTTTTAGCTAGAACCACACAATAGACTCGTTTGAAGGACAAGACAAATTATATATACAAGACCAAAACAATATTCATGGGTTGCTGAACTTGGAGACATGAAAGTCAGATTACGATTTCTATTTCTTTATTCACCTTCTTTAACTTAAAGAAAAATGTACCCTTAGAAATAGTTGAGCCCAGCAAATGAGAGCAAAAATTGCATCTTAAAACTACATTTCAAAAGGTGTTTTATAATCATTTTAATGAAAGTGCATTTAGGGGAAGGTATCTGTCAGGAAATATTTGCCATCTCCTTTTCCTTGGTATTTGTATTAGTGAGTAAAAGAGTAAGGAATATTAACGCTGATGAGTTTGCTTTGTTTCCAGAAAATAATGGCCAAGAGATTTCCCTGCCCAACTTGAGGAGCATCACTGAAGCCTGTTTATGGGGAATTGTCCTACCACAGCCCTCTGGTATGGCATCTGGGGAGTCCTCAAAGGAGCTACCAACTCTAAGAATGAGGCAACATGACTCAGGTTATTATAAACCCTCATGCAGAGTGCTGAAGAGGGAAGGCCATGTAAATGGAGGAAAATCACATAAAAATTATATGCACAGTTCTACTGTCATTGGGCAGAAAGCTCTACAGTGGGTTTTGGAGAAGGAGACGGTCACCAAGAGGTCAATAGTTTTTGGACCCACTTAATGCCAACTTACATGCAGGTATTTCATTTAAAAAAAAAATCCTGACATTTCACTACAAACACATAATTTTCTAACGCATTGACATGAGCGGGGCTGAGATACTACAAATTTTCAGTTCCTCTAAGATCTGGTGGAGGTCAAATACCACCATCTCACAGTCAAAATATTTTATATATATATAATACAGTTGTGAATATAAATATTAGTTTCTGCTAAACTGAAGAAAAGAGTAAAAATTTACAGCAGGGTGGGAGTGGGGGGTTGGAAGGTAGATGTGGGATGGGCATCCCACCCCCTGTGTTCATTTTTGCAATGTTTCTCTCCCCATCCCACCATTTCCTTTGTTAATTGTCCCTCCTTAGCTTAAGAGGAAAGGAATTAGATCATCAAATAACTCACACCCACCTTTAACTTCACACACCTTGGCCAATACGAAACAAGTCTGCACTGGCTACACTCTGTTCCACCATTTTCATTTACTGCAACATGAAACATGCACTCTATATAATTTTAGAAAAGAGTGTGATATTATAAAATACAGAACTTTTTATTATCCCTGGACTTTTGGTGAAACAAGCACTAACTTACGGCAGTAATTGCTATCTATAAAGAGTAACTACAGGCAGTGGCATTCCCGTCTCTAATGCTATTCCATTTTACTCGTCAGCAAATTTAAACTACAGCTTGATCTCAACCTGGCTCTTCCTCTGGGTCTCCCCCCGCCCCCCCTTCCACGTTCACCGGCCTGGGCTCCACTCTCCTCCCCGCCTTTCCTCTGCCCCTCCCCTTCTTCAGCCCCTCCTCCTCGTTGAGTCAGTGGCTTGAAACTTTTAAAAGCTCTGTGCTCCAATTAGAAAAAAGCTTTTACGAGGTATCAGCACTTTTCTTTCATTAGGGGAAGGAGTGAAGAAAGTACCAAACAGCAGCAGACTTTTAAACTTTAAATAGACAGGTCTGAGTGCCTGAACTTGCTTTTTCATTTTACTTCATCCTCCAAGGAGTTCAATCACTTGGCGTGCCTACTTCTTTTAAGAGAAAGAGTAAGTTAAAAAAAAACAAAAAACAAACCAAAACAAACAAACAAAAAAAAACTTTACCTATTCGTTTCTTTTTCTACAAGTAAAAGTTTTCTAAAGTTTGAAAATGTGCTAAATGTAGCTTTGATATGATACTGTAAGTGGGAGGATGAGCTTGAAAATGTGTTCTGTAGTTTTTAGATTTAAAATTGAACGTTCAGTATTTATTTTCTTGACGGCTGAAAAGTTTTCTAGCAGTAATGCAACAGGTAAAATAAGGTTCAGACCTTTAGAATGAAGCACTAGTTTGCTGGGTGTTTGGCTCTTCGTGTTAGAGTGTAATTTTACTTTTTTTGGTAATCGGTAATAGTCTAGGTGTTTTGTAACGGGTGGCGGCGGCGGCGGCGGTGGTGGTGGTGGTGGTGGTGGGGATGGTGGTGGTGGTGTTTGGGGCCTGGGTTGGGGATTTGACTGACAACAATCACAGAAATCAAAGTGCAAATTTGCTCAGCCTGCTTACTCTAGATTTTAGACACTTTGTGCTTTTCATATGTAAATCTTGGTTGCTGTTCTGTAGCCGGGCGAAGCGGACTTAACCAAGTGCTTTGTTAAAGACTTTGCGGTTGCTTGACTTCCACGTGGTCCCTTCCTGGGATTTACCCCAGCGGACAAAAAGATGTGAGAATCCGAGTTATAATAGTGAGGTTTTTTTTAAAAGCAACAGTTACTATCACTTTGTGTTTTTTGTTGTTGTTGTTATTGTTGTTTTTTTAAAAAGGAGACCCTCTGGAGGGCCACCTTTTTTCCTGGACCACGTTGGCAGCTCAGCAGAGGGAACCCCTTGGATGGGTGGTGGGTGGTGGGTGGTGGGTGGTGGGTGGTTGTCGTGCACAGAGCCTCAGACGGGGTGGAAGAGACGTTGAGAACAAAAGTGACTGCCCGGGGGCGCATCCCCACCCGGTCTGCCTGAGCCCGGAGCTCCTGGGAGCCGAGACTGAGCTCCGGGAAGCGGGCGCCGCAGGGGAGCCGGGCTCCCGCGCTCCTGCGTCCCTGGACCCGCGGCCGAGCGGGCGGCGCCTGCCGGCGGGCTGCCCGGAGGCGGCGGCCGCGCAGAGCTGCTCCCGCACAGGCTTCGGGCGCTGGAAGGGCCTCGGGCGGGCCGGGGCCGCACACCCTCCGCGAGCCAGGAATGCAACCGTGCATCATCGCGCCCGCCAGGGTCCCGGGCCCAAGTAATTAGCTTAGATTCTTGGGTGCGACCCTACAGTTGGAAGTATTTGCAAGGGCGAAGCCTGAAAAGCAGATGAAAAATGAAAGCTGGTGCAGCGGAGAGGGGAGGGGGTGCAGCGGGGCGTCTCCACATCCGGCGGGGCCCCCACCCCCACCCCGGGGGCTGTCGAGGTTTGCAGGGTGCCCCCCCCCAAATCCAGGCCAGTCGGACGGAGCGCAGGGCTGCGGCCCCTCCCAAGCAGGGGAGGGGGAGAGAAGCGGGGCGCCGAGGGGTCCAGCCCGCAGCCAGCTATTAATTTAATTAAACGTGTCAATCTAATTTGCCTGCCTTTCTCCCTCCTTTTTTTTCCCCCCTCCTCTTAAACGTGTTGAATCCCACTGTGTAAACATGGGTAAGGCAATCCGAGGACCTTGGGAATTACCGTGCTTATGTTGCACTTGTAACTCTTGGAAGTTCTCGAAACTTCCCAAGAATGAGGGTGGGGAGGTGGCCCCTAATGCAATGAGGAAAGGGCTAATGACGTGTCCAGAGGCCAATCCTTAGCAGGATTCGGAAACTCAGACGTCGCAGTTCCGAGCAGCGGGTTGCCCACTCCATCCTCATACGCATCCAGGACTTTACTAAGCGTCTCTGATGAAGCTTTTCATAATCTCCCCTTGACCAGCCTCCTACTCATCCTCACCCTGTGTTTCTCTTTAGGAGTGTAGGGTGGGGGTAGGAAGAGGAGAGCTATGTGTGTACCTCCTGGGGAAGGGAGATTGGGTCTGAGTTCTGTTCCTCCAGTCAAGTCAGTAGTGAAAAAATGGGTTTACTCTCAGCCTCTGAAAATTGGGCACATTTGATCACAAAGGGCCCCTTTTGCAATGTGGGCAGTAGATGGGGGTTTCTTAAGGAAGCCTACTTTTCACTTGTGTACAAGGATTTTTGGAAATAAAAGCCTGTAGTGATGCAGAGAGCTCAAATTAACACCCATCTCAAGGAGTGAAATAAACTGGTTAGATAGCAACTGCCTCTGGGGAAGACTAATTAATTTTTCTAGGTAGGCCCAGATGGCCTGAAGAGGATACCGGTGGCAGGAATCGGTTCTGTCCTGGCAGTGTGTGTATGTGTGTGTGTGTGTGTGTGTGTGGTGCTTCGTACTTCCCACAGTCAGTGTAGAGCGGTCACCTGTCCTTTGCATGGAAAAATGACAGTGGTAGCGTTGTGCTCCTTTCTTCACTGTTCAAACAGGTTCCACATTTTTCTGATGCCTTTTAGAGCTTATGGCCACAGCTGCCCCGGTTGTAGTGGGGTTTCTCACCCTTTCCTGTGTTGATTCCTACCTTGCTGACCCTCTCTGGGAAACAAGATTTCAAAGAAACTCAGTAGCAAGCATCTGAAAGGGTGTGTTTTCAGATATTCAGAGTTGTTTTCTTACTTAGATGTTTCCAATTCCTGCATAGAGAAGGATGGAAACTCATGATACAGTGCATTCCTTCCTTTCTTTTATAATATCCAGAGGTGTAGCTTGGTATGAAGCCGAAGAGCCCTTTATATATGATACCGGAGGGAAGGGAATGATAGGAAAGTCACCAGTGATTAATACCTTCTACTCCACCTTTCCTGTTGTGCTGACTTCCCTCCAAGATTCTTGGTTGTTTAAATAGATTGTTGAAGCTTATCCACAGACACCAGTTCAGCTCTGGTGTCTTTTCACCAGGGAAAAGTAGTTATCTAGTGTTTTTCATTAAGGTCAGTATGCAATATGGTTAAGTCAAGTTTAAAAAAAAAATTCCAAGTTTCTCCTTCATGGGTGGTTAATTAATTATATATATATTTTGATCTTTGGGATAACTACCTAAATTCTTCGCTTTGCCTGTCTAAATTCACCATTTGACTATGTGTGTACATATTGTTTTTCTCCAAAGTGAAAACATAAAGCCTTGGTGAGATATGTGTATCAATGGCTTTATCCTTAGATAGATTTCCCATAATCTTCATATCCATGTTTCCCTAGCTTTTTAAGTAATTTCTAGAAAATATGTTTTATGGAATGCTTAACCTTCAGAATACTACAGAAATGGAGTGGTGGGCTTTTTTGTTTGTCTGTTTTGTTTTTAGGAATTTCTGTGAGCCAGATACGTTCTATAGGATATGACTCTTGATGATTTGGGGAAGATGCCTTCAAATAGAAACAAAGACAGGCAAACAGTCTTCATGTTTTTTTCCTCCTTATCAACTGATAAAGGGTACATTCTTCTCACAGGTCTGTATGGACCTGCTAAAATAGCGTCATTGTACTTATTACAAGAGCATCTTGAAAACTAATTTTGATCACCTTTAGGAAAATGTTAATCATTTCCTAGTGCTGTTTTGCTAAAGAAAATATTACAAGATAAGAAAATAAATAAGCTATATCTGTATCTAAAGATACAGAATAATATGAATAATAGCTAAACTTTATTAAGCTCTTATAAGAGCTTCGAGCGCCTGTTATCTTACTCAAGTGCTCACTGAAGAAAATAGACTCTTTTCTTTTTTAAAGATTATTTATTTACTTATTCATGAGAGACACACAGAGAGAGGCAGAGGGAGAAGCAGGCTCCCTGCGGGGAGCCCGATGCGGGACTTGATCCAAAGACCCCGGGATCGGGATCCCTGGGTGGCGCAGTGGTTTGGCGCCTGCCTTTGGCCCAGGGCACGATCCTGGAGACCCGGGATCGAATCCCACGTCGGGCTCCCGGTGCATGGAGCCTGCTTCTCCCTCTGCCTGTGTCTCTGCCTCTCTCTCTCAGTGTGACTATCATAAATAAATAAATAAAAATTAAAAAAAAAAAAAACAAGGACCCCGGGATCACGACCTGAACCAAGCACAGATGCTCAACCACTGAGCCACCCAGGCGCCCCGAAAATTGACTGTTCTTAATCCGTGCACTTATGGGTACTCTAATGGTGTGTTTACATGATGACAAAATAACCAGGCTGTTCATGAAAATAGTCTGTTTGGAGGTGAGTGGGGGAACACCAAGAACTGACAGATTATTTTTTTTAATTTTTATTTATTTATGATAGTCACAGAGAGAGAGAGAGAGAGAGAGAGAGAGAGAGAGAGAGGCAGAGGCAGAGACATAGGCAGAGGGAGAAGCAGGCTCCATGCACCGGGAGCCCGACGTGGGACTCGATCCCGGGTCTCCAGGATCGCGCCCTGGGCCAAAGGCAGGCGCTAAACTTCTGCACCACCCAGGGATCCCTGGATTATGTTTTTTTAAGTCCATCAGATCACAATAGAAGAACACGGCTCCTTGCCTGCAGCTTCTGGCTTAGGGCATTTCTTGTAGTACCCCTGAAGTGGCCATGAGCCACTTCTTGGGGGGGGGGGATGTTGAGTGGTAGCTGCTGAACTGGGGATGGGGGGTGTTGTCTTTATTTGGTAGGCATCATACTGTCCTTGGAGTCCCTCACCTTACCCTCCATCTCATATCACTGTTCTGTGGAGGTTGAGGTAGGTTAACTCTGTGATGGACAGGGGTAAGAACCAAGGAAAGAAAGGTTCGGCTCCCAACCCCTCCCACCCCTGGAAACAAACCAACAGGCCGTTCTATGCCACACATCGCATCCTATACCTAAGGAGATAAAATGGTATCATTCTTTCCAGAGGAATCTAAGGATAACCGGGGAGCCATGAGGCAGAATTGTAAATAGAATAGACGTTTAAATGGAAGGGGTTTGATACACCACAGAGTTAGTCTTACTGTCCAGGTATAAGGAAGCAAAGGTGGTGTGTTTGTTATTTGATGAACTGGGAATATTTGCCCTGGTCCCCAATTCAGATCATTAAACTGCCTGCAGAGTCGGCTACACCCAGAGGTTTCATCTCCCAGGGTTGCTAGCAGCGTTGCTCTTCCCCTTCAGAGCCCTAGGCCTACCTCCACATTTGTCACTCTTGAAATAAAAAACAGGTTTAAACAGGCTGTTTCTTCTGTTGCAAGACACTGTGGTGTTACTTATTCTTGGCAACGATGACGTCAGGTAGGACAGAGTGAGAATACTGCAGAATTGGGGGATGACAGCACAAGTTTGTTGTTGTTGTTTTAAGATCTTAACTTGTCACAGCATAATAGTGAGACTGAGTAAACATCTATGATACCTGACGCAGTGCTGCGAGAATCCCAAATTACTATGATGTCATGTAATAAATTCAAGAAGCTCTTTGTTAAGGAGCCTTTTTTTCCTACATCAGTTCTTCTTGCCTGCTCAGGAATTATTTGAAGCATGTCGTTTCAACAGTTCTCAGTTTCAGCAGTTATCACTTGAAAATTTCAACCTTTATTTATTTAAATAACAGCACCTTTATTTATTTATTTTTTACTACAAAAGTCCCGCTTTTAATTAATTTGAAACTTCAGAAGTGTGGGATATATATGAGAGAACCCCAAAGAGGTGGTAAACAACACTGGCGAATGAAACCTGGTGTCTTTTTTCGTTTTGTTTTGTTTTTACAGGCCTCCTTTAATTCATTTAATGGATATTTATTTAGTACCTCTGACTCCACTGCGGAGACAGCAGTGGACAGTAGGAAACGCCCTAGTGGAGCTCACATTCTAGTTGAGGAAAGCAGATAGAAATAAGTCCTTGTCACGGAGGGGGCCCAACAACAAACAGATAAATTAAAGACCATCAAGACCAAGGGAATAGGAAGTGACAGGACCTGGAGGGCTGGTTGATGAAGTGAGACCGGAGTGGAGACCCACAGGGGTGAGGACGTGAACTGCGTGGACAGAGCAGAGCTGAGCAAGGCGGATCAACTTGTTAGTTTTCAAGATTGGCTGTTGGAGGAGAATAGTTTGGCAAGCAGGGTGACTAGGCTGGTGACCTGAAACCCGAGGAGGTGATGATGGCTGAGATCAGGCTAAGAGCAGGGGTGGTGGTGAGATTCGGCCCGTCTGGGTTTTTGGGGAAGATAAAGCCTATAGTATTTGCTGACAGTATGAATGTGGGTTATGTTAATTATGTGTGGAGATGAATATTACCAAAGAACATCTGGCTGTTGTAACCGTAGAGGAACGGTCATGACTGAGCCCACTCAAAGACATTTACTGCAAGGGACAGGAGTTCTTATAAAAGCTAAAGAAAAACATGAGGAGGGTTTCCTTTTTTGGCTCAGGGGCTTAAAGTTTTTTTGGTTTTAGTGTATTAAACACACGCACACGGCATTGCCCTCTAACCTCCCAAATAGATCTGTTTAATGATTTTTCTGAGGAACTTATATAGTCATTTTCTTACGTATTTTTAGCCCTCATAACTTTATTTTTCCTTCATCTTCTCTAAGTGCTTACTTTCAATCATTAAAAGGTGATAGGTGTCAAGTCTCACTTATGTTTTTAGCAATCCTATCTACCATTATTTAAGTCCCTACTCTAAGCTCATTACAGCTGTCACTTGGGAAATCCTTTAAAACTGAAATTAAAATGTGTTCTAGTTTTCCTGACAATTATTAGTACACTAATGACATGGAACGACTTGACTACAGCTTTGGCACGGTGATTTTCTCTGGCAAAAGGGACAGTCAAAAGTAATTTAAAACTAAAGCTTTATTTTCATCCTAAATAAGGTGTTTGAATCCCTGTGCTCTTGGGGAACATCAGATGAAAGTAGGATGACACAAGGTGGTGCAGGGAAGGGTGAGCTTAATTCCCAGGTGCCCAGACAGCCTCTGCTCTACCCTTTCGGCCTTCTTAGGTACTCTCTGTCCCTTTTTTTCTTCTGACATTTCCCCAATCCTAAATATTTTGAATAACAGAGCACCAGAAATGTCAAGGAACCATTACTTGCCTCCTGGCCTGAAATTTCAGGATCACCTGGGTGCATTTATTTAAAAAACAGAAAAAAAAAGACAAATTAATTTCCCAGCACCCCTGCCCCCAAGAATCAGATTCAGTCAGACTGGTGAGTACCAACAATGTGTGTTTTTAACAAATGCTACCAAATGATTGCAGGGCAGCTCAGGAACCATCACAGAGGGTCCAGAGGGGCCCCGGATAGGTCATGCCTGTGGTTTTTGGCTTCCAGTCTAGAGGGCCACGGAGGGCAATGGAAAATGTGACCTAATGTGGTACACAGAAGACACAGGAGGATGATCCAGCTGCTGTCAAGCATTTGCTTCTAATGAGAACTTTGCATAACTCCTTAGCCAGGACCTTATTCTACCTATAAAGTTCCAACTTGGGAACCTAGAGGTGAAGGCATGAATATGCATGATGTTTACTCCACTGCTGTGCTTTTCTCATGTATCACATAAGAAATATACCTGTCTTATGCTGGTGAATATGAATGAGGTATACAGTCTGTAAGTCAATAGCAGGAATTCTGTAAATTATAAAAAGACATTAATTTTTTGACTGAGATTTTGAAAAATGAAAATACTAATGGGGGGGTGGTCAACTAGTTAATAGAACTTTTGACTCACAACAAAGGGAACAACTACCAGAAAAGGTAACTATTTTTGTTACCTCTCCTTGCAAATCACAAGCGTTATAAACCATCACATTAAACATAATCTGTCTCCGTGATAGGGGGAATGACAGGGTATAGGATCCTAGGTGTCCAATTGGATAATTCATCTCATTCAGATGAAAGAGTATAACTCATTAATGCAAATGACAACTGTGTGGGTGCTTAAAGAAAAGACAACTTTGCAATTAAGTTGCTGGTATATTAATAAAGAACTACTACCCAGTGAACTGCCCAGTGACCCAATTCACATACGGTGGCACTGTGGGGTGTTTTGGGGAATCTACATAAAAGTCAGGTTGTTGTTTTTCCATAGAATGTACCGAGGTTTAGTAATTAATTGCCACAAGCATCTACATAATCATATTTTGACGTTGAACCTTGAATAATGATGAAACACTGACCAAAATGACTTCTTCTTAGTCTGCCCAATAATACATCTAAACATGTTAGGTTTGCCTTGAGCTCGATCATTGAGTGATTATGATAAGATGTATGCAGACAGTTTATCATTTTATAGTTGATTGTTTTTGTGGTTCTCTCTTCCCTCCTGGCAATTGGAGTATTGAGCAAAAGCAGATGACACTGGCAAAATATTGTAATTCTCTGCAAACAGAATTAAGGCCAATTTACACATCATCACATAGAAACTATCTACTGATATGGCTCCAAAAATTCTGCTATGTTTGTTTGACCCTCATGGACTGTACTTCTTCATTCCCAGGGTAGTATTTTCTGCTAAATTGTAGGTTTTTTTCTTTTACGTTCTCTCACCATCAAACTGTCCATCAAAGCTAAATTACTCCCTATCACTTTGAGACTTTGCTTGACTGTTTAACTCTTTGTCAACCTTATAAGCCTTTGTTCTTTTTTCCCTTTGTTCTTTTTTGACTGCTCTCTTCATACATCAGTTTCACTGTCTAACCTGTCACTCCAGAATCTAAAATGGCCCTTCCCAAAGTAGAAGGGAAGCTCCCTTTTTTATGACCATTGGAAAAGCATTATTTCTGGAACTGCCCACCCACTCCCACTCTTCCCTCAGCATTCTTTGGCACCACTCTTTGGGTTGCCATCAAAGATACCCATCAACTGCTAAGTTAGATAGCTGGTACATAGTTTCACTTTATGGATCAGCATCTCTTCTTTGTTCCATCCAGGAAATCGTAGGCCAGGTTTCCATTTCATTTTTTCTGGCCTCTGTATCCCGGAGATGGAGGCATTAAACGGCAACATAATGTTGCATGTTGGGGGGAGGAGACTGCCTTGGATTTCATTTACTTTCTACAAGAAGGTGGCTCGTAATTCAATACCAGATGAGAAACTTTTATATTCAGATAATGAATGTATTTCCAGGAAGCCTATGTAATCCTACTTTCACTTGCACTATCTGAAATTCGTTACTAAGCTCCTGGAAAGTCTTTGCTTTGCTTGTTTTTGATTATTGAGTAATCTTTGACCACTTCATCCTTTTTTTTTACTCTCTACTTACAACTCTGCTGAAAATTAAACTATATTCTCTATGCCTGTCACATGTAATGTCACTCATTTCTTCCCAGCGCTCAGCCCTTGCTAAGATTGTATCAAAGCATGAAAACACTTCTGGCCTTAATCCAGCTTCACTATAATTTTAAAACCAGTGTGTGGTGCATTGGAAATCCTTAGTCTTGGGATCATTAGTCTTGTAGCTCTACTGGTAGCTGAATATTTCCTATACCTTTAAGAGCTCAACTTTCATCAGTTAAATGAACTATTGGCAATTAGAAGTATAAATTAAATTAGCCAAATAACTTTTGAGATCTATGTCATCTCCACAAAATTGAGTCCATTTCACACTCCCAGCAATGGGGAAGTCCTAGGCTTAAGATATCTAGGTATTGATAGAAAGTTAAATCTAGTGTATAGGATGAGGGTGCAAAGCCTGATAAGGGAACTTGAAGGTATATAGTAATTTAAAGATGAAAACCAATCATATTTGCTAGAGATAACACTTTAAGATGGTAATTTTTAAAAATTTCTTAGGCTATAATTAGTATTGAGACAAATTGAACTTTTACTTGAAATGTGATGCGCAGGAGCACCTGGGTGGCTCAGTAGGTCAGGTCTCCAGCTCGCTCTGGCTCCCATCATGATCTCATGGGTCTTGAGATCGAGCCCCCATGTGGGGCTCTGCTCTGCACTCAGGAGGGAGTCTGCTCCACCCCCACTCATGCTTATTTGCTCGTGCACTCTCTCTCTTTCTCTCTCTAAAATAAAATAAATCTTAAAAAAAATGTGATGTGCATTTAGTCTTTGCTTTTTTGAAAGTAGTTTCCTGCACATAATGACACATCGTGTCAAAATGGCGTATTTTAGTACAACATATTTTTCTCTGGGCAGAAGACAGACTTCTGAACCACCTAAGTCACTGCTTAAGAAGAAACAGAGAAGTATAAATGGCCCTATTATAAAATATGCACTAATTACACTTGAACGAGCAAGGTGAAACAGTTCAGAGTACAATTAGGGATAAAATTCTTTATAATAGGATGGAGGTTTGGAAACAAGGTTGTGTGTGTGTGTGTGTGTGTGTGTGTGTGTGTGTGTGTGTGTTCAGGGGCGTTCTTACTTCAGTTCTTAAACACCTGTACTTTTTGAAAACTGTCCTTTCAGCATTTTGCTTAGGCATGCATCCAGACACAGGCCTACCCGGCAAGAATTGCCCTCATTTATCAGACGGATAAAATAAGCAGAGGCACTTAGCATAGACAGTTTTTCGAGTCACATGGTGGGGCAGTGGTTGAGCAAGTTAACCTGCAAGTTAAGATTGCCATTTACTGGGGACATCGGCTCTATTGCTTCTAAGATTTACCATATCTCAAGAAAATTGTGAGACTTGTTTGCAGGGGGAAATGGGACAGGAAGAGTTTGAACTTTTTTTTTTTTTTTTTAATTTGGAAGAGTGCTAGAAAGATAGGAGACCTTTTATCTTATTTTGACTCTCAACTGGAGACAACTATACATTTTAACTCATACTTTACAGTCTGTGATCATTTAGTTGTCTTTCGTTTCTTTTCAGGTGGTGCCCCGGCAACATGGGTGACTGGAGTGCCTTAGGCAAACTCCTTGACAAGGTTCAAGCCTATTCCACCGCTGGAGGGAAGGTGTGGCTGTCTGTCCTTTTCATTTTCCGAATTCTGCTACTGGGGACAGCAGTTGAGTCGGCCTGGGGTGATGAGCAGTCTGCCTTTCGTTGTAACACTCAACAGCCTGGTTGTGAAAATGTCTGCTATGACAAATCCTTCCCAATCTCTCATGTACGCTTCTGGGTCCTGCAGATCATATTTGTGTCTGTCCCCACACTCTTGTACCTGGCTCATGTGTTCTACGTGATGCGCAAGGAAGAGAAACTGAACAAGAAAGAGGAGGAGCTCAAAGTTGCCCAAACCGATGGTGCCAATGTGGACATGCACTTGAAGCAGATTGAAATAAAGAAGTTCAAGTATGGAATTGAAGAGCACGGCAAGGTGAAAATGCGAGGGGGCCTGCTGCGAACCTACATCATCAGCATCCTGTTCAAGTCTGTTTTCGAGGTGGCCTTCTTGCTGATCCAGTGGTACATCTATGGATTCAGCTTGAGTGCCGTTTACACTTGCAAAAGAGAACCCTGCCCTCATCAGGTAGACTGCTTCCTCTCTCGCCCCACGGAGAAAACCATCTTCATCATCTTCATGCTGGTCGTGTCCTTGGTGTCTCTTGCCTTGAACATCATCGAACTCTTCTATGTCTTCTTCAAGGGTGTTAAGGATCGTGTGAAAGGCAAGAGCGATCCTTACCATGCTACCACTGGCCCTCTGAGCCCCTCCAAAGACTGTGGATCTCCGAAATATGCATATTTCAATGGCTGCTCCTCACCCACGGCTCCCCTCTCCCCCATGTCTCCTCCTGGGTACAAGCTGGTTACTGGAGACAGAAATAATTCTTCCTGCCGCAATTACAACAAACAGGCAAGTGAGCAAAACTGGGCTAACTACAGTGCAGAACAAAATCGAATGGGCCAGGCAGGAAGCACCATCTCCAACTCCCATGCACAGCCTTTTGATTTCCCTGATGACAACCAGAATTCTAAAAAACTAGCCGCTGGGCACGAACTGCAGCCACTAGCCATTGTGGACCAGCGGCCTTCCAGCAGAGCCAGCAGCCGTGCCAGCAGCCGACCTCGGCCTGACGACCTGGAGATCTAGATCCAGGCTTGAGAGCATTGATTCCACTCAGTGTGGAGAAGAGAAAAGGTGCTGTAGAAAGCGCACCTTAGGCGTTCATTTTGTTTCAGTGGAAGTGGTACTCAACAGCCTTCATGGTGAGGCTTAGAAAACACAAAGACATTAGAATACCTGGGTTCATTGGGGGTGTTTGGGATAGGCGGGTGGAGAGGGAGGGGAACTGGGAGGTACAAGTTGGTATTTAATGTAGTTTATTCAAAGAACTTTAGTTCTAAATATAAGTTGCATTAGGTGATACATAGGTAAGGTCTTTTTCTCCCCCCCCCACACCCCCTAAGAATAGTGCTGTATATGTGAAAGAGTGGGTGATATATTTGGTTAAGTACTTTTTTGTTTTACCATGAAACTGAGATAACTTTGGCCAGGAAAAAAAAAAAAAAAACTTCCTGGACATCTTGTTTCCTTTTATCAAGAAGAAGTTGGAGGATTGTCCTTATGTCCCTGCTAAAAAACATTCCATTGTTAAAATTTGCACTTTGAAGGTAAGCGTCCTAGGTGGGACCCTCCAAATGTTTGTGGACTTGTGATACTATATTTTCTATTCTTGGTATCAGTTAAAAGTTCAGATAGGGCCCACAGAAAAAAGACTTTCCATGCATTTTCAAATCTCAGCCAGTCATATGTACATTATTTTTTTTTTTTAACATCTACTTGCATCCTATTAATGCCATCACTTTTTCATCATTCCTCAACTACTGTTCACATTCATTTAATGGTTTCTGTAAAGATTTTTAAAACCGTGGGGATATCACTTAACATTTTTTGAATTAGAGTCAGGGAATCAAGCCATGCTCAATATTTAACAATCACTTCTATGTGTATGTGTGTGGAAGAGTGTGTTTTATTTGTCATGTATTGGTACAAGCAGAGCAGTATAAACTCACAAACACAGATTTGAAAATAATGCACACATAGTGTTCAAATTTGAGCCTTTCTCATGGATTTTGTGGTGTGGGCCAATATGGTGTTTACATTATATAATTCCTGCTGTGCAAGTAAAGCACACTTTTTTTTTTCTTTCCCTAAGTGTTTTTTTCCCATGTATCCTATTGTGGATACTGGTTTTGTTAATTATGATTTGTTCCCTTTTTTCTCTTTTTTAGAATATAGCAGTAATGCTATTGCTGAAATGGATGATTTTCTTTTTCTGAAATGTAATCATGGATGCTTGAATGATAGAATTTTAGTACTGTAAACAGGCTTTAGTAATTAATGTGAGACACTTAGAAGAAATGCTTAGAGTGGGCTTTTAAGTGTGCCTAAATGAATTTTGCAGTAACTGGTATTCTTGGTTTTGTCCTACTTAGTACACATTAATTCAGAACTTGTATTCTGTTATGAGTTAGATTGTCTTTTGGAATGACCAGCAACTTTGATGTTTGCACTAAGATTTTATTTGGAATGCAAGAGAGGTTGAAAGAGGTTTCAGTAGTACACATGTAACTAATTTATTTGAAATGTACCCTAAAGAAATCTACCAGTTTCTTCAAATGCCTTTTTAAAACTCATCAGAGATGATTAGTAAAAATGCAGAGTATCATACTTTTCTTCTTGCATGTCAGCTACATAAACAGTTTTGTACAATGAAAAATACTAATTTGTTTGACATTCCATGTTAAACTACTGTCATGTTCAGCTTCATTGCATGTAATGTAGACCTAGTCCATCAGATCATGTGTTCTGGAGAGTGTTCTTTATTCAATAAAGTTTTAATTTAGTATAAGGATAGCCTCTATATCCTGTGTGATTTTTTTTTAACTTGTATTACATCTATTCATGATTAACAAAGACATTTCCAATGGTTATGATGATTTAGGCAAGTTAAGACTCACAAGTTTCAGGAGTCTTTAAAAATAACAGCCATTAGCTAGGCTTAGTGCTATATATATATATATTTGGCTTAGTGCTATATTGATAATGTTTTTGGGTATTTGTTCAACTGAGAAGAAGATAAATACCCAAGTGTTGAATTTGGAATATAAGATTAATGAGATGTGTGATAAAGCTTAAGGTAAGGTTAAGTAATTCAGCAGGTCTTACATGACAGAAGTAAGCATAAAAAGATACAGCTGATGACATTTTAAAGCTGTGGAGCCTCCTGGAGATAAAAGAATAAGAACAAAGTTAGTGTAAGTATGGTTATGCTCTGTGACAAAAGAATGAAATAGATCCATGAGTCTGTTATTCCAAGACATTGTGCAAATACAGAAAATAGGTTTTAGAAATTCCTAACACTTTCTTCCCACCCACCCCCACAACTGAATCCTTCAGAGGGAGCAGAACAGTTTTGGGCAATGTATAATATTGCTATAATTTTAGCATAAAATATATTAAGTATATTTCTAAGTCACATTTTAAGAGTACAATTTTTAAGAGTCCTCTACATACACACCACAATTACTAAAGCATAAGATTACTAATTTAGAAATAATCAAGTTCAGTTTCTTTGCTTTTTTATGAGCAACAGTTAAGAGATCTGCCTAAAATCAAAGGATTATCAAATCACCAGTTTCCCGATTAGGATTCGTAATGTCAACTTTCTTTCTTTCTTTCTTTCTTTCTTTCTTTCTTTCTTTCTTTCTTTCTTTTTTCTTTCTTTCTTTTTGTTGGTAATGTCAACATTTCTTTAGGTATCATCATTTGGCTGGCTGAGAAACCAATGGGAGAGGCAAGTTTTCTCTGCATACGTGTTTGCATTTACTCTGGGGAAGAGAGAAACTAGCGATTTTCTTTGAATACATATGTTTCTGCATACTACCCATGTAGGGTTCACAGGATATGGATGCACAAATGATTAGGCCACTGAGTGGTGGAATAGCATAGTGGAGGTATGAAATAGGTTTCCGATATAGGTGTGTGGAGGTGGGAGGGCAAGTTACATCTTTCAGAAATAGTTTGCTCTAAATATTTCCCAACTTTGAAATTTTCACAATTTATTAAAAATAATTAGGCATATTATAAATATATAGTTTTGTAAATGTATACCTATGTGGGAGAAATTCTAATTCCCAGAGGAAAT
This sequence comes from Nyctereutes procyonoides, assembly GCF_905146905.1. Taxonomy (NCBI): domain Eukaryota; kingdom Metazoa; phylum Chordata; class Mammalia; order Carnivora; family Canidae; genus Nyctereutes; species Nyctereutes procyonoides. The sequence goes on from NW_026575146.1 coordinate 27,172,525, forward strand.
CACTGTTAAAAGTCAGTCACCAACCATATATCAGGTAGTGTGTTAAGGAGTGGCAATTTTTAGAATGGCCCCACAATTCCCACCCAAGGAAGCTTATGAAGTGAACCCCTCCAGAAGTTTAAAAAAGATGTTCCATTCTTCATTTTGCTTAACTGGCTGCCTGCCTTCCACAGCTAAAAATTAAATTGAGTTCTGTTTAAAAATTATGAGAAAACAATGTTATTTTACTCCACAAATATTAAGATGCTCATTTTTTTTGCAAAAAATTTCATCTTTAAAAAAATCAGAAAATCTTAAATCTTCTAGAAGTAGTAGAACTTTCTGTGGTGGTGGAAATGTTTTATTCTCTACTACCATAGCCTAACCACATGCATCTATTGAGCACTTGAAATGTGGCTAGTGAATCCAAAGAAATGAATTTCAATTTTTAATTAAATAGCCACATGTGCTAGTGGGTATCATTGAGCAGGGCAGTTCTAGAGTCTGCTGGGAAAAAGAAGTTTAATATTGAGTTGAAATGAGGGAGAGGACGGTCATGTTAGAATAGAAATAAGGAGGAGAAACTCAAGGTACTTTTCATAGTCTTACAACAGTATTTCTTATTCTGTAAACACTAGGAAACTTACTTTAAACAAAGTCTCTGCTTTTATGTGAACTCTCCAATCTTTTGTTAGATAATCATATATTTTATGTTACCATTGTTTTACTTCAGAATTTTATACACAAGTCTATGCTGCCTGTTTTTATTTTATTTTTTATTTTTTGGTCAGTTTTATTTTATTTATTTATTTATTTTTAAATTTTTATTTATTTATGATAGTCACACAGAAAGAGAGAGAGAGAGAGGCAGAGACACAGGCAGAGGGAGAAGCAGGCTCCATGCACCGGGAGCCCGACGTGGGATTCGATCCCGGGTCTTCAGGATCGCGCCCTGGGCCAAAGGAAGGCGCTAAACCCCTGCGCCACCCAGGGATCCCAATGCTGCCTGTTTCTAAAAGTGGTATAATCATCTAATGTCTTCAAATATTGGGAAGAAGTTCAGCGTCTTTATTTGGTTCAGTGCATTAACACCCTCGCCCCTGTGAATCTCTATTAAGTTTTCAGGCCATGGGCTGTTCTTTTACCTTATTTTGAGAAAATTGCTGAACCTCAACCTGCCCAGGATGCTAGTTTTCTGCCCACACACTGCCTCTCCTAAAAATTCCAAACTTCAGATTCCAACATGCCAAAACATCTGTGCTTTGTACTTGGAGGGAGAGCAAAATAATGAAGTTTGGGGGCTTATTAAAGTCTTAAAGTGAGTTCTTTTTATAAACAGTACACCAACAGTGTAGAAACATGTTTATAATCTTTACTGGCTCGGAGATTCTGTTTTTACCTTTTCTTGGTTGGGCAAATATAGCTGAGCCCTTGGCATGTCAGAATTCGCAGCTGGCAATTTTCAGAACTCAAGAGCAGGCATGGAACAAACACCATAGAGACACTGCTTCAACAAGAATAAAGAGTATCGTGTAAAGAAGAAAGCTAATTTGGAGGAAAAATTTTGCATTCGTTGCCTGGTCTTCAAAAGTGTTGAAATTTCAAGTCAGATTATTTCTTCTGGTGTCCGGATGTTTCTTTCAAACAAATGCTTATTTGGTCTATGACGTGTAGAGTCATTTCAATGCCTACACACTTTTCCTGTATAAATAAAAAAACTGTCTCAAGAGGCACCCACTCTGAAAGCAAAGCCTGGGCCCAAGTCTTATTTAATGCAATGAGCCATCTGCCTCTGTGCAACATGGAACTAGAGCCTAGTCGAGTATTTGTTCTGGAATCTCTTGTCAGTCAGTTACTCTTTACAAAACTTAATCGGAATTAGTACAGACGTCAAGATAGTTTTTAGTGGCTATGGTAACAGAAACCAGGAAGTTTATTTTAAAAGTAAGTGTAGAAAAGTGTAAGACTTTCTTATGCTTTGAAAAACTTGGGTTGGAGTTTATATTTAATATTTTCAGGCATATTTATTAATTCTCAACACAATTAATTTAGAAAAGCTTCTTTTTATATATATATATATTTTAAATTTTTTATGATAGTCACAGAGAGAGAGAGAGAGAGAGGCAGAGACACAGGCAGAGGGAGAAGCAGGCTCCATGCACCGGGAGCCCGATGTGGGAATTGATCCTGGATCTCCAGGATCGCGCCCTGGGCCAAAGGCAGGCGCCAAACCGCTGCGCCACCCAGGGATTCCCCTAGAAAAGCTTCTTTACTTAAAATGTAAACTAACCTTAAGCCTAAACTCTATGAAAATGACCAAAATTGAGGTTAACTCAAACAACTCCGGGGAATAAAGGGGAAAATATTGAGGTTCATTAAAACAGGTTGAAGCCTCAACCCCAGCCAGAGTCCCAAAGTTGAATTGGTCATTGCCCTTGAAGACTTTGATGTCATCGTGGCTGTAGCTCAAGTTTTCCTCAACTCAGAGCAACTGGAATTACATTGACCCTTATAGTGCTCTACCTTATTAATTTCTAATCATCCAAGCTACTCACTATATAAAGATTTATTCAAAGATAGAACAACAGGAGAATTAGTTAAAGACAACATTTGTTCTGAGAAAACTCCATATGGTGGCCAAGCTTGTCAATGATGTTTTGGGGGCGGATAATTAAAAAAGATCTGGGAGGAGCCACTTTGCATTCAAGAGTTTCAAATTTCAGTGAGATCAAAATAATTTGAAAATTAAACATAATTATATTCAGCATCCTGCCATCTATAATTCAATGTAAGTTAAAACTATAGCAGAGATTTGCCTGTTATATTATTTTCCATATACTTAAGATATATATATATATCATAATTTATAATTTTGTAACTCATAAAATTAAAAACAAAAAATGACAGCAGATACAACGAATTAAATTGTGATTGAGGGGATTACAGTGTAGAACTTTAAATCACATTTCTTCTCCACTTTCACATTCTTTGTTTCTTCGGTCTAACCTTTTATCAGAGTTTTCTGGTTTGTCATAACTTTCTATATAAATATATTATATAGAGTTTCAGGTTTTGCTCATAGCAAGTTTCAGTTGTGTAATTTTTTCCACAATGAATCTGCAATTAAAGACCAAAAGAATGAAATGACATAAAGCTTCCATCAGACTCCTTCCCTTCTATTTCTTATCCACATGTAGAATAGTTTTGTTGTTAGATTATTGTTAGGTGTTTATTAATTTGTGGTACCAAACACTTCCTTTCGTCCTATATACCTTTTCCTTGCTCCCGTAAATATTTATTTTTTAACAAACAAGTGCCAAGTTAAACATTTCAGTAGTAACTCTGGAATAATCTAGCAGATGTTTAACATCTGTAATTAAAGACTATCATTGAAAACCATCAAAATATTCGTTTGATTTTCATCTTTACTCTGGTTCTCACTTGTCTGGAGGACTTGCCGCATTTATAATTAAAGAGTATGAGAACCGTAGGTGATGGTTATCTCAAACTCCAAACGTGGCAAATGTGGGAACTAGAGTGTCTTGGCATTTGACCAGTCATTTTTAGTCAGCATTATAGCCAAGCTCTGCCTCTGAACTGATGATTCTCCATGATAATTAGCTATTAGGTGTCAGTGAAAAAAGAGCTAAAGAAGCTATAACGTATTTCCAACTAACACCAAACCAGAGAAAAATTTCAATGTGGGAATCCGTTCACATAAAATACACTGACACCGTGAGGCAAAAAAGAATAGCTCTGATAGAAAAAAAAAATTGTGGCTATCTAGTTTACAGAGGAATTTACAGCTTCCATAGGTTTACAGTAGCACCTTAGCTTTGGAAATAAATCATTAAGACAAAAAAACACTTCACTCTTTCAATTTGTCATAAACCAGTCTAACACAGTGCAAAGCCCATACAGACGATTTCCGATTTATGATGGTTCGACACAGGATTTTTTTTTTACTTTATGATGGTGCAAAAGTGATAATATCCACTAGAAACTGTACTTCAGATTTTGAATTTGGATCTTTTCTTGGCCTAGCAATATGTAGTAAGATCTTCTCTTGTGATACTGGGCAGAGGTAGGGAGCTGCACCTCCCAGACAGCCATGTGATCAGGAAGGTAAACACTCAACCATTCTGTACCCGTACAGTCATTCTTTCAGTACAGTATTAGATAAATTATATAAGAGTTAATGCTTTATTATAAGACAGGCTTTGTGTTAGACATTTTGCCTAACTGTCGCTAATGTAAGTGTTCTGAGCTCATGTAAAGTAGTCTTAGCTATAGTGTGACCTAGGTTAGATGTACTAAATGCATTTTCGACTTAATGATCTTTACAACTTCAATGAGTTTTATTGGGAGCTCACCCCCTCCTAAGTCAAGGAAGATCTGTAGTTTGTAGTGATAAAGATAACCTAATGATTGGATCAGGTATTTAGACTGGATTTTGTTTCTCATTTAAAGACTATTTTTAACAATCCTCTCAATTTGTGGCTAAATTCAGGATGACCTTTAAAATACAGGCGCTGTTTTTAAAAGCCACATTACATTAAGACTATGAATGGTTTCAAGAATTAGAAGCATGAATGTCTTAAGATTTTCCAAAAATCCCAGGACTTCTGGGGAATTTCCAATATTTGTAGAACATAAATTCTGTTACTTCTTGAAAAGTGTTCACAAACGCCAGATAATCAATACAAGTGCGCTGTGTGGGGAAGTGATATGTCAAGAAAAAATGACATAAGTGAAATTGGAAATTTGAAGAAAAAAATTGTCTGAAAAAAATTATTGCTGCATTAAATAAGATTTCGTCTTGTATTTATCCTTATACACAACATATTTTCAAAAGATGGTGCTAAAACAAGTCTGGTGCCCTTTCTTGTTATTTTTAGTATCTCCCCAAACCATAAATACAACCATATGTCAGGGTAAAGCTGTATTGATGGTTTGGACGTGGTGTACTTTTATTTTTGCCATTCATTTCCATTTATAGCAAGTAACATGTATTTTTCATCAATGATCAGATTTTGCATGTGTTTTTTGCAGGCCAGAGGTTTGAAGAGTAGAATACTTTTCTTCTCACACTTTTCCATGCCCATAATTTCAAACATGAATTTTTTGAGAGTCTATCTAGAAATACTTGTTTTTAAAATTTAAATTTAACTTAAATTTCTGGTTCTCAGATTTTTTGAAGCTGGCAGACGCACAGGTAAACTGAAACAAACTACTCAGGTTAATGTTTGCCATTTGTTCACTGTGTGAATTTGAACAAGATATATTTAACCACTGAGCTTCAGTCTCCCAGCTATAAACAAAAATAAAAAATAATTTCTGCAAGGTTGTTGTGATGATTAAATGAGATATGAATAAAGTATATGGGATACTCCGTAAGTCCTTGATAAATGGAAAGCAGTAACTAATGGTTACAATTTCTTTCAAGGGAAATGAACAAAGGGAAAGATGGTGATGCTGGGGCAAAAAATCCAGTACAGACACACACACACACACACACACACACACACACACACACACATCCAGTACATTCAAATTCGGAGTGTCAAAACACTACTTCTGTTTTCTTTTTCTTTTGTGTGTGTGTTTAATACTTCTGTAGAAATTGTAATAAATGAAACAGTGGTATGTCAATTCATGTATCACAAGGCCACTGTGAAACAAACTTTAGGGTCCTACACCATATTAAAAAATGTAGACAAGGACTAGAAAATAAGAACGGTATAAATCTGAAAAGAAAACAAGGTGAGAAGCACTTTAAGTAAATTTAATTCAGTTCCTGTAGTAGATAGGCACACATTGCAAGTAAACTTCAGAACTTTGAGAATTTGATACATATAAACCTGTAAGGATGAGTCAGAATGTGTCCCATCATAGAGTGGCTAGAAGTCTAGAGCATATTAACATTAAAAAAAAAAAAAGAAAGAAAGAATAGAGGGAAGGAAGGATAGATTTCCAGTTAAGCAATATTTACTGGCTCCCTTTGTCTTTATGGAAATAATGACTGCAATCCTTCAGTTGCCTCTCAGACATTACATCAGCTGGACCTGGGCTCTTGTCTCATTTCTGTTCATAGCTCTCTGAGCCATAGCTGTTCTAGACTTTTCTCAATACCTCCAAAGCTCTCAACTTCTTCCCACCAGTGGTTCTTGCACAGACAGTTCCTTCTGCCCAAATCTCATTCCTCTTCCCCTTTCACATGGCCAACTCCTACTCATCCTTCAGTTCTCAGCTGAAATCTTGCTTCCTCCTGGAACCTTTCTCTTTTTGTACTCATTTTACACTCCTATGGCACCTTGCTCTCTTCTTGTAACAACATAGGCTTAATGATTCCGTTTTTGACTTCCTGCATATACTGTACTCATTATGAAAAGAGGAGCCTCTTCTGTCTTTTTCTCTGCTATTACCACCAGCATCTGCCATAGTAATAATAGCAACACCTCACAATTCCTGACTGTTACTTTGTGAGTGCAGTTGTAGGACACACGACTCTCTAGTTCTACACCAGACATATCTCCACTAGGGAAATATGCATAAGTTGAAGCTAACCATTCACATCAAATCTCTTCCTTCTTTTTCTATGCTCACTAAATTACCTCCTCAGTATACCAATACTTCCTTTTTTGCACAGCAAACCTGAGAGATCATTATTAGTATCTTCACAAATGAGTAAACTGAGGTTCAGTAACTTGACCGGAGTCAATAGTATTAAGGGGCCAGTCAAGATCTGAAACCACATCTGCATCTTTTTACTACTCTGCTGTCCCAAATGGCCTTGTAGAGGGGACTAGGCTCGTCAGATAATATAAGGCTCTGGTCCAATATTTGTATCTATTTTCAATTATAAATGTACAAGGTGGTTTCCCAGTTTTTATAATTGCTTCATATTTGGAGAGAATTTTAGGCTCACCTTTCACAAATAGATCAGCTCTTGGTAAACGGACATTCAAGCTGCAAAATTTTAGAACCATACCCTGGCCTACAGTGATCTCACTAAGATAATGTTAGAGTGAGAACCCTCTCTGGATAATCAAGGCCACCTCTAGAGAATGGATCTGGTGGCTGCAGCTGCAAATTCTCTTTCCTTTTTTCCTTCCTGCCTTCTTCCTTCCTTTTTTCCTTGCTGGGCTGCTGCTGGTGGTACAGTTACTGTTGATTCCTCCTCCTCCCTGCCCCTCCTCCTTCTTCCTCTTCTTCTTCTTTTCCTGTAGTTATAAAAGCAATGCCATTTCATCACAAAAATGCAAACAGAAGGAGAAATATATATAAAAAAAGGAAGGTTCCTTATTATCTACCCCCTAAAGATTACCAAACTATTCACATATATATACTGCTTATGAATCATTTATTCTTTATAGTAAATTTTCATGTCAAACTATATGGATTTACCACCTTTTTTAAAAAAATACTTTATTTATTTATGTATTTATTTATAGAGCATGAGTGTGGGGAGGAGCAGATGGAGAGGAAAGAGATCTCAAGGAGACTCTGCACTGAGCATGGAGCACAGAGCCCAAGGGGGGACTTGATCTCATGGCCCTGAGATCATAAATTGAAATCAAGAGTCTGATGCTTAACACACTAAGCCACCCAGGTGCCCCAGACCTATCTCATTTTTAATGGCTATATAACATTCCACAGAATGAATATACTGTATGATATTTAATTATTCTTCTGTTATTGGGCATTTCAATTTTTTTGCCAATATGTTATTATCTCAAAGAATACTACAATTCATATACACATATTCTAGCCATGTATTTAAAATGTTTTTTAAGATTTTTTATTTATTTATTAATGAGAGAAACAGAGGGAGGCAGAGGAAGAAGCAGGCTCCCTGCAGAGCAGGAGGCCAGTGAGGGACTCAATCCCAGGACCCTGGGATCATGACCTGACCTAAAGGCAAACTCTGAGCTGCTTAGCCACCCAGGTGCCCCACGTATTTAAAATTAAAAGAAGATATGTCAGCTGAACTGACATTTCCCCCCCTAAATGATATATCTCAAATATTTCACCATTCTCCATAATCTGCATATGGTTCTTAATGTGATTGACGTCATGTTTGGCTTATGATATAAAAAGTGTTTGATTCAGAATAATATGAGGCATTATCTTTCATAATCTCTAAGAATTCGGTGAAGGGAAGCTGAAGAGCTCTGAAAGAGATTTCTATTTCACGTGCACTCAGCAATTCCTTTTCACTTTCTGCCTAGTTAGCAGCTTGATACAAAGATCTATAATTAAAGGACAAGATAAGCTTCATTACAGCATACTGTATCACTATGAAGATCAAGGAACAGTTTAGATTGCCCAATTTCTTTGTCATTTTTTCCTAATAAACACTAGTTGTTTGCACTCTAAGTACAGCATATATCCTTCCCAAAAATATTTAATGAAATTATAAAAGCAATGAAAATTTATTGGAGAAAAAAATTTTTTGAGAAAATTTGAAAGAAATGTAAAACTTAACAGGAAATAAGAAAAAAAAAAACCTCACTTAATCTCAGTATCCAAAGAAAAGAATGACTCAATATAGAGATTTTGTTTTATTATTTTTGAATCTATAAATAGGTCTGGCTTTATCTTGAAAATATTAGTGATAGTTTTTATATGGAAACCTACATCCTTCAAATTTTTTTAAAATATTTTATTCATTTATTTGAGATAGAGAGTGAGGGTGAGAGAGAGCATGAGTGGAAGAGGAACAGAGGAAGAGGGAGAAGCAGACTCCCCACTGAGCAGGGAGCCAGAGATGGGGCTTCATCCCAGGACCCCTAGATTATGACCTGAGCTGGAGGCAGATGCTTAAACAACTGAACCACCCAGGTGCCCCCAGTTTCTTTAGACTTAACTATAAAATATAAGCATTTTTGACTTAACATAATCTTTTAATTTTTAATTTTTTCATTATTGGAATACATATTTCAGTGTATAGCATAATGATTCAACAAGTCTATTCATTATGCTAGGCTCACTACAAGTGTAGCTACCGCTGTCACCATTCAGTGCTACTACACTGTCATTGACTATATTCCCTGTCTATGCCTTTTATGCCTATGACTTCCTCATTCCATAACTGGAAGCCTGTATTTCCCAATCCCTTCCACCCATTTTGTCCATCCCTCCACCCACCCTTGCCTCATCTGGCAACCATCAGTATAGTTTCTCTGTTAATAGGTCTGTTTCTGGTTTTTGTTGGTTTGTTTACTCTCTTGCTTTGCTTTTTAGATTCTACATATAAGTGAAATTATTTGGTATTTGTCTTTTCTGACTTATTTCACTTAACATAATACCCTCTAGGTCCCTCCCATTGTCACAAATATCAAGATCTTATTCTACTTCATGGCTAAGTAACGTTCTCTCTCTATATATATAAAACTTCCTTATCCATTCATCTATCGTTGGATGCTTGGGTTGCTTCTAATACTCAGCTATTCTGAATAATGCTGCAAAAACATAGGAATACATAGGAATACATATATCTTTCTGAATTAGTGTTTTCATTTTCTTTGGGTAAGTACCCAGTAGTGGAATTACTGGATCATATGGTATTCTATTCTTGTTCACAATTAAACTCCATACTCTTCTCCACGGTGGCTGCATCAATGGACATTTCCACCAATAGTGCATGAGACTTCCCTTTACTCCACATCCTTACCAATACAAGCTTTGGTAGCAAATATGAGCTGATATCTCATTGTGATTTAGATTTGCATATCCATGATGATTAGTGATGTCAAGCACCTTCCATGTATCTGTTTGCCATCTGTATGTCTTCTTCGGAAAAAAGTCTATTCAGCCCATGTTTTAATTGGATTATTTGGTTTATATGTGTATAAGTTCTTCATATATTTTGGATATTAACCCCTTATCAAATATATCATTTGTGAATATCTCCCATTTGGTAGATTGCTTTTTCATAACAATCTTTTCAAATGTCATTGAGCATTTGAGCTGTTATTTACTTAATCTTCTATTGTTTAATTTTTTTTCAATTTTTCGCTATTATAAGTAATGTTTAATGAGCAACCTTGCTCACTTTTTAAAATTTAAGATTTGTTTCTTTAGGATTAGTTTTAAGAATTAGAGTCAAAGGTTTTGGGGCACCTGGGTGGCTTAGTTGGTTTGAGCATCTGATTCTTGATTTTGGCTCAGGTCAATCATGTCAGCATTGTGAGATCAAGCTCTGTTTCAGGGGCTTGGTGCTCATCATGGAGTCACTTGAGATTCTCTCTCCTTCTCTCTCTTCTTCTACCTTTCCCTCAGCTTGTGTGCTCTTTCTCTCTTTAAAATAAATAAACAAATCTTTAAAAAATGTATTAAAAAATAGAGTCTAAGGCTTGAATGTTTTAAAGGCTTTTCTGAACCTAGCAAGAATTATATTTGATGCATTTTATTACTGTTTTAATAGATAAAACTCTGATTTTATTTTACATTTTTAAATTAATAGAGACATTAATAATACTATCTGTATTTATATAGATATGCCTATGGTATTTTTCTCATATGAAATGACTGTTTATAACACTTGCCATTTGCTCTTTTTTTTTTGTTCTTAGTGGTTTTTTAAGAGCTCCTTTTTATAGTAAAAGTAATCCACTTGTCCTTTTTTTGGTGTGAATTTTTTTTCTAGGCTATTATAGTATGATTTTAACTTTAAAACAATGATATGTCTTTTTCTTCCCCCCAGTGGTGCTTTTTATAGTTATTATGTGATTTTAAACTTTAAAACATTGGTTATGTAGAATTTCTTAGACTCCATAATTGTACAAACTTTTGATCTTGTGCTGCTGCGGCAGCACATATATAAATTTTGATCTTTTGACTTTAAAGATTACAAATTCTTTGTCTTCATGTAGATTTGATAATTCAACTACGATTTTTATCTTAGCTCTTAATTTTATGCTTTTACTTTTATTTTACATGACTCTTAATAGTTTTTGAATTTGGTGAATGTATGTTAAGGCATATACTAATATTTTTTTTCTGAATCTGTTGCCCAATTGCTGAACAGTATTTTCTTTCCAATATATCAGTCCTTTATTAATATTGAAAATTATGGTTAGTCCTTGTGTGGACAACAAATCAAAAGATGAGGAACTTATTTTCCAAGTTCTAGACATCAAAACAAAGAAAGCAGTGATGTCAGTGTGAATACAAAGATCACTACCATGGGGAGGTGGGTGGAGTAGTTGTACTGGGAGGTGAGTACGTATGTGCTCATAGGAACAGGTTTAGTTGTGGGATGGTCACATCTGAAACTATTGTGCTCGGAGAGAGCCTCTGCTGTTGCTTTGGGGTTTGAATCAGACGAAGCAGTTTTAAAAACTCAGTTCCATGGAGAAATTTCAGGGGTTTCTTGGGAAAGGGTGAAAAACTAGGGTTTGTAGCTTCTCTTTTCTCTTTTTCCAGGAAAATACTTTCCCTTTTTTCCTATTATGATGTGAGATTTTATTTGAAGAACTGATTCCAGTGTTTTTTAAAATAATTTTGTGTTATAGAAATTTTCAAAAGTACAGGGAAGTAGCAAGAATAATGTAATGAATTCCCATACTTCACCAATGATCATTTTGTATTTATCTCTTTCTTTCCTCGCCACTTTTGTTTGTTCTCTAATCTTGACTATTTTAAAACAAATCCTAGAGATCTGGTCCTTTCATTGTAAATAATCTAGCATGTTTCTCTAACTGAGAAAGACATTTCTTTTTAAAATATATAATTACTATGTCTTTATCTCATGTAACAAAATTAATAATAATTCCTTAATATCAACTAATATGCAGTCCATATCCAGATTTACCTGAAACTCCAGAAATGTCTATTTATAATTGATTTCTTTGCATCTGAGACCAAAGTCCCTATGTTGCATTTTTGTTGTGTCTCTAATTGTCTCTTTCCACCCTTTCTATGACATTGAATTTTGGGGTAATGGGATTTTTTTACATTCTCCATCTGTTTCTCATTGATTTGTGATGCTTCTTATATCATATTATAATTTATATATAATAGAGTCAGTTCTGGTCCATGAAATCTGTTTTATTGAAAACTGTGTCTAGTATTTTGTTATAATGGCCTCATAAAAATTATGCTAATTTCAGAGTAGATTCTATTATCTAGAAGGGCATTTTAGAGCTCAGGCTATGATTTTGAAATCTATTTTTATTAACTTCTTTTATCTATTTATTTTTCCAGATGCTTCCTTTGATCCTTTTAACTTTTTAAAAACAAAACAAGTGTATCTAAATCCAAAGGCTTGGTTAGGTCTCAGGTTCTTACCATACATAAAAGATTTATATAAGCCAATAATTTCTGGATTAGCATATTATTTCATTTTTTTCATGTAAAAACTTTCAGAAAACATATTTAGAAACCAAATCTACCTAATACTTTCATTTAGTTCAAAAGTTAATGTGAGGAAATAAATTATTTTACTGAATTGTCTGGACATTAATGCAAAAGAGAATTGCCATGAAGGAGAATTGTGGTGGCTTACGCAGCCAATGAGGACACTGTGCTAACTTCTGAATTGAATCCAGGGGAAAAGTAAGAAGATGAGAAACTATAGATAATAACGTTTGTGAAATCAAGGTAAGAGTTCAAAACTACTTCGTTGATTTAGTAATCTTGATCAAGAATGAGCAGAGTAGAAAGAAAAGACAAGGAGTTAAGTGTATGCATTTTCACTCATGCTCTATAAAGTCCTTTCCTATGAGATCCAGGCTCATTATAGAGAGAACTTTAGATGGCCAATTACATTAGACTCTACCTTGATGTGTTCTTGACACGCTAAATTCACATGGTACATATTGGTACATATTGTGAGGATGACATTTCAAGCTTTTGCAACTTGTTTGACTTGTTTGTAAGATGAAGTATGATATATTTTGACATCTAAGTCTGCTTAGGGATAACTGGCTGATTTCTCAACTCCAGGTAGGACACTATGTATTAAGGTGAAAAGGAAATTAAAGAAAAATTAGCTAGATTTTCTGTGGATGCTGAAATGTAGGACCACACAGTATGGACCTTAAAAACGCAACTGACTCTTTTCTTACTGCCAAACATCCTGAAGGTTATATCAGCCAAAAAAACCAAGGTTAACACAGGATGTCAGATCATTAGATAAATTCTGGAGTTGTTCTCACAGCAAAGGATGAGAACTCACCAGATAAGGTCATAGTAGGAAAGCTAGCACCTGTCATTGAAATAGTTTCTGACAAAGTCTTATATTTTCTTCTATTTTAAGTTGCCAGGTATTGGCATCTCTCAGGTCACAAATATGCTAGTGCAAATAACTTCTGCACTACATGTCTGATTGTCTATCATCTCCCAAGGCCACTTCTTAACTCAGAACCAAAACCTTCAAGTATGGTACCTTCTGACATTTGATGAGGAGAGGAGTTAGGTGTTGTCTTTCTCCTTATTTTGCTTCTTGTACTCTCTTTTTAGCTATGATTTAACAATGACTTTTCCTCAGTTATGATTCCACTTTGCACTTTAACTGCTAACCTTTGCTTTAAGAAATGTCCCTAGATATCTGATAAGTTGAGGTACAGGCCAAGACACCAGTCATGTTGTGAAAGGAACCAAAGAACCTTTTGAAAGAGAAATTATCCTAAGAGTGCTAACACAGCTCTGAAACTGTCAGGCTCTCACGCACATCCTTGTCCCTGCATAAGTTGCTCACATCATCTACCACATATTTCTTCACCAAACTTGCCCTTCCCCACCTTTCAAAGCTTATCTTGGTCATCTTATCTTTTCTGGATACCCCCTCCAGTCTAGGCTACTTCTACTCTGTGCTTCTATAGTATGCTTCTCTCTGTCATAGCACTTGTTGCACTATCATGTAATCCTATTTCCGTTCTCCACCTTCCCTCCCAGAATGTGAAGTTATTGAGATCAGGAACTGGGTTATACTCATGTTGGTTGCCAGTGCCTCCCACTATGTATTATACCTTCTCAGAATAAATAAATAGAGCTTGATTTAAGGACAATATCTCAGAAAGAGAAAGAAGAGACAGTGATTCTGAGTAAAGCAATGTCTCTGTCATCCAGACAATCATTTGGCCCAGTGCCCATGAATTTTTGCCTTTTTCCTAGGAAAAAAGCGCGGGGAGATAAACACTGAAAAGAGTGTTTCACTAAAACTTCTACAAGATGCTAGCTCACCGCAGCACTGCTTTAAGAACACATGCCTCAATATAACACATTCTTTCTACTCTTCTGATCACTAGTGGCAGCAGGGACAGCTTCTAAGTATCAGAATCCTTGGCAGCTGGGGACCAAAGTGATCCAAGAGAAGAGAAGGCAATTGTTGCCACCACCCTACAGCAGAATAACTGTTTCTGAGCACATGGGAGAAAAATATCTACCATATTTGTAACTGCTTTCTTACTCTTTTTCTCTTTTCTATCTTCCATTTTTTTCCTGCCTTCTCCACCATTAACTGGGCATTTAACACAATTCCATTTCTCTGTTCTCTTAGCATATCAATTATACGTCTTAAAACCTTTTTAGTGGTTGCTCTAGATTTTGCAATATATATTTACAGCAAACTAAGTCCATCTTCAAGTAACACTGTAATGCTTCATGGATAGTGCTGATATCTTATAAGAGTGATCACAATTTTCCTCTCCTCTTCTTATAACATTGATATCACTTATTTCACTTTTTAATAAAGAATAATCCCCCAATACATTGTTGCTGTTATTACTTTGAACAAATAGCTATCTATAGATCAATTAAGAAAAATAAAATATTTTTATTTTATCTTTATTCTTTCTCTGACACTCTTCCTCTTTTTATGTAGTGCCTGGCACATGGTTCATGCTGACTGATAATAGATCTAAGATTATAATATAATTTAGAAGGTTGAGAGGGGAAAGTAAGGTGGATGTTGAGTGAAGTGCACTAATTCCCTCACTTTTCATATCTGGAAGTAAACAGATAAAGAAACAGGGTTCTGTGATCTAAAGTTATAATGGAATCACCAGAACTGAAAACGGTACGTTTGCGGTCATGACATCTGCAGAATGGAATTAGGGTTTTCAGAAACATTGCAAGAATAGTACAATGAATTACAATAGACCTGACACCTCAATTCACCAACTGTTAATAATTGCCATGTTTTCTTTGTCATTTTCTCTGTGTGTATACATAAATACACATACACATATTATGTGTTGTGTGTGTATTTTTTCTGAACCATGTAATAGTAAGTTAACATCATGCCCCTTAAACACTGAATTATTAGTGTGCATTTCCTAAGAAAAGAATATTTCTTACATAGGAACAGTATCACATTAAATCAGGGAGTATATGATATCAACATAATTTATCACTGGTGCTGTTAGCCTTGATCACCTCATTAATATAGTCTTTGCTGGTTTTCCCTTTCCATGCTCTATTCTTTGGAGATATCATTAAATCCAGCCCACACTGAAGGAGAGAGGATTAATCTGCATTTCCAGGAGGGAAATATCTACATCTATTGTTTATAATTCTTCTATAAGAAGAATTTATCTACTCCCTCCTTTCCTTCTTCTTTCTTCATTCAATTATTTATTTATATTATTATGAACTCTTGTATATTTATTTTATACTTTGGATTATAATCCAATTGTATGGTATTTATTGTGTTTCTCAAATTGTCAGCTTTGGCCAGTGGGAGATCTTTCACATGTATCTTTGATATGCCTGTATTCTTTGTTTTTTTTTTTGAGCAATTACTTACTTTCTTGTACTAAAAGATGCTCCAGACTCATATTCTATTTTCTCTGCCCCAGTCCTAGAAAAAACATTTCTCTTTCAATTGAGAATGGCATTAAAAACCAAGACTTGGGTCCAGCTTTCCCCATTGCTATTGGGGTATCATTGCTTCTAGTGAAAAGTGCTATGGGATACTTGAATGCATATTAATCAATGTATATGCATATACCTAAAATTCTCTATCAAATATCTATCATCTATCTCTATCATCTATTATCTATCAGTCATCACCTATCATCATCTATATATCTATTTACTTATTACCCACATATCTATAAAACTAAACATGTGTTCATACTGGTGTCTCAACTCTAATTTATTTATTTATTTTTATCATAAGCAATAGTGCATATTTACTGAATATAATGTACCTGCTTACATTAAGAAATGAAGCTAATTTTATTTGTAATACCTGAAACTTTCTATTGTACAAGAAGTCTTATAATTAATGCAGTTAATTAACTGTGGATTTAATTGGCTATTTCAAAGAGCAATTAGCCACTTCACTGTCATAGGAGAGCAGAAAAGACAAAATACATACAAATTAGAGGGCAGTCATTGTAATTATTCAAGGTTATTGTAAGAGAATTCTTGTCTATATTGGACATTTAAGATGACCCTGCGTCAATGCAGACAAATTAAAGATAAGTATTTTGACACTTTTGAAAAATACTTTCAGTTTATTCATTTTGTTTAAAACTTTGAGGCAACCTTAATAACATCAAGCAAATCTAAAGATTCAACTCTAATTTAGTTCCACATAGTTCGTTCTAGATTTCTTCACTTGATTGTAATTTCTTTCTGTTACATGTTACAGTGAGAAACCTGGCTCCCATGATCTAAGACTAATGTATTTATTTGTTTAATCCAAGGATAGATGTAACATACTTTCAGAATTGTTAAACTGTACTCCAGTGAAGAACAAGTTTATAAACTAGAGTACAATATATATGCCTACTTCTTTTGTCTTTAGCCTGATGGTCTCCAATTGAAATACTGTTTTCCAAAGTTACTTAGGTCAGCAAATTTTTTCTGCACCTACTTTAGAGAGGTTATGTCCTACATTTGCAATACAATTAGATTTGTCACAGTCTGGATTTTGATAATCAATTCATCCCAAATTTGGCCTATAATACCACTTCAAGCTGGGTCCCTCTTATATATCTCTATCATTTTCTGAGCAATTTTTTACTTTCTGGCACCACAAGGTATTCAAGGCTCATATTTAACTCTGCCTACCCCAGCCCCAGAATCAGCTGTTTCTTCAAGTTATTCTGGATAACTAATATCACTGCTTTAGTCTCTTTTAATGGACAGATTCAGCAAAGATAAATGCATCTATACAGGTATACCGTAGAGATAGTGCAAGTTCAGTTCCAGACCACTGCAATAGAGCAAATATTGCAGTAAAGCAAATCAAGTGAATTTTTTGTTTTCCCGGTGCATATAAAATTAAGTTTACACTATATTGTAACCTATTAAGTATACAATAGCATTGTGTCTAAAAAATCAATATGCATACCTTAATTAAAAATATCTTATTGCTAAAACTTGCTAATTACCATTTGAGCTTTCAGAGTCATTAATCTTTTGCTGGTGGAGGGTTTTGCCTCACTATTGATGGCTATTGACTGATCGGGGTAGTGGGTCCTGAAGGTGGGGGCAATTTCTTAAAATAAGACAAGGAAGTTTGCCACATTGCTTGAGTTATCCTTTCATGAATGATTTCTCTGGAGCATGTGATGTTGTTTGATAGTTTTTCATGCATAGTAGAACTTCATTCAGAATTGGAGCAGGAGCACCTGTCTGGCTGAGTTGGTGGAGCATGTGACTCTTGATCTTAGGGTTATGGGTTTGAGCCCCATGTTAGGTATAGAGATTACTTAAATTAATTAATTAAAAAATAAAACAAAACAACACAAAACAAAATTGGAGCCAAAACCTCAAATCCTGATGCTGCTTTATCAACTAAATTTATGTAATATTCTAAATCCTTGTTGCCATTTTCAACAGTTTTCATAGTGTTTTCCCAAGGAGAAGTTTCCATCTCAAGAAGCCACTTTCTTGGCTCATCCATAGGAAACACCTCCTCATGTATTCTGAGTTTCATCACGAGATTGCACCAATTCAATCCCATCTTCAAGAACTTTGACCTCTTCCTATGAATTGTTCTAATGTTCTTAATGGCATTCAGAATGGTGAATTTTTTTCCCATAGGCTTTCTATATACTTTGACCGGATTGGAGGAATCACTATGTATGGAAGCTATACACCTATATAATAGGCTATAGCCCTTAAATAATAAAACTTGAAAGTTGAAACTACTCCTCTATAGAAGTAGAGCACTATAGAATGGATACTGTGGCATGAAACAACGTTAATCTTGTTGTACATCTCCATCAGAGTACTTGGGTGACCAGATACATTGTTAACGAGCAGTAATATTTTGAAAGGAACCTTTTTCCTCCGAGCAGTAGGACTCAATGGTGGGCTTGAAATATTCAGTAAACCATGTTGTAAATAGATGTACTGTCATCTGGGCATTTTTGTTCAATTTATAGAGCACAGCAGGGTAAAAAGGGTTTTAAATTGGGGAATGGTAAATGAGCATTGGCTTCAGCTTTAAAGTCACCAGCTGGGGATCCCTGGGTGGCTCAGCAGTTCAGCGCCTGCCTTTGGCCCAGGGCGTGATCCTGGAGTCCCAGAATCAAGTCCCATGTCAGGCTCCCTGCAGGCAGGCGCCTGCTTCTCCTTTGCCTGTGTCTCTGCCTCTCTCTCTCTCTCTATCATGAATAAATAAATAAAACCAATAAATAAATAAATAAATAAATAAATAAATAAATAAATAAATAAATAAATAAAAGTCCCCAGCTGCATTAGCCCCTCATGAGAATCAGCCTGTCCTTTGAAGTTTTGAAGCCAGGCACAGACTTCTCCTTTCTAGCTCTGACAGCCCTAGATGGCATCTTCTAATATAAGACTATTTTGTCTACGTTGAAAATCTGTTATGTAGTCTAACCGCCTTCATTAATGATCTTAGCTAGATGTTCTGAATATCTTGCTACAGCTTCTATATCAGTACTTGTTTTACCTTATACTTTCATGTTACAGAGATAGCTTCATTCCTTAACCCTCCTGAACCATCCTCTGCTAGCTTTGAACTTTTTTCCTACAGTTTTCTCACCTCTCTCAGCCTTCATAGAATTGAAAAGATGGAGGGCCTTGCTCTGGAACTAAGCTTTGGTTTAAGGAATGTTGTGGCTGGTTTGATCTTCAATCCAGATCACTGAAACTTTCTCCATATCAGCAATAAGGCTGTTTTTGTCTGTTTTGCTTTCTTATCATTTGTAAGTTCACCAGAGTAGCCTTTTTCATTTCCTTCAAGAACTTTTCCTTTGCGATCACTATTTGGGTACTTGGCATTAGAGCCCTACTTTTTGGCTTCTCTTGGCTTCTTCTTCTACTTCTTCTTCTACTTTCTTCTACTTCTTCTTCTTCTTTCTTCTACTTCTTCTTTCTTCTTCTTCTTCTTCTTCTTCTTCTTCTTCTTCTTCTTCTTCTTCCTTCTTCTTCTTCTTTCTTCTTTCTTCTTCTTTCTTCTTCTTCCTCTTCCTCCTCCTCCTCCTCCTTCCTCCTCCTCCCCTCCTCCTCCTCCTCCTTCTTCTTCTTCTTCTTCTTCTTCTTCTTCTTCTTCTTCTTCTTCTTTTGTTACCCCAAATAGATATTCTAATTGCTCCCTTAAGAAAGGGAGCAAGTGGAAGAGAGAGGGAGAGGAAGAGAGCCCAACACTGGGCTGGATTTCACAATTCTGAGATCATGACCTGAGCCAAAAACCAAGAGTCTGATGCTTAATCAACTGAGCCACTCATGTGACCCTTGGCCTCTCTTGGCTCTTGTCATGCCCTCCTCACTCATCTTAGTCATTTCTAGCACTGGATTTAAAGTGAGAGATGTGTGACTCTTCCTTTCACTTGAACACTTGAAGGCCATGGCAGGGTTTTTAAATGGCCTAATTTTAATGTTGTTGTGTCTCAGGGAGTAGGAAGGTCCAAGGTGAGGCAAAGATAGGGGAGTAGTTGGTCAGTGGAGCAAGAAGAACCCACACAACATTTATTGATTGTTTTCCATCTTATATGGGTGCAGTTCATGACACTCCAAAACAATGACAATAGTACCATTAAAGATCACTGATCACAATATTAAAAAATGATATATCCAGTAAGGGGTTAATATTCAAGCTATATAAAGAAATTCTACAACTCAATACCAAAAAACGATTTTGGTTAAAAAAAAATGGAGTGAGGATCTAAATAGATCTTTATCCAAAGAAGACATGCAGACAGCAAATAGACACATGAAAACTTACTCAACATTACTCAGCATTAGAGAAATAGAAATCAAAACCTCAGTGACATATTACCTTTTTGAAGTATACCTGTAAATAGACATCCACTTTATGTGTATGTGTGTGTGTATCTAATCATTTATTTAAATTTAAAATCACAGAGGGAGAACCACAGGAATTAGCTGCTAATGTGCTTGGGAATGTAACACCATATCCTTCACAGACACTCCTTCTTTATCATTTTCTAGTGAAACATTTTAACTTCCAAAACTGCTATTCAGAATGAATTATTAATTTTCTTTCCAATCCTTTGGTCTTTTTATTGATGGCACTGAAACAGTATTGTTGTTTACATTTTTTAACTTCCTTAAAAAATAAGTTATTACAGCATTGCATGGAAAAATCCATTTCATTAAAAAAAATCTACTTAGAATGAAAGCTTTGGAACATCTAAAATTCCAGGAATTTTATACACAATGTCACAAAATGCAATACTTTCGGCCTATTGAAAATTTTAACTTAAGGAAGGAATGTTACCCCAAATAGATATTCTAATTTTATAATTGGGGGTTTTCCAAATAATTATGGTACCTTACATCAGGTTCAAATGGCCTCATCAATAACTTTCTCCCAACATAGATAAGCTGTTTGCAAATGACAAATAGGAGATTTGGGAAAAGGGAGGAAAATGTCCTCTCACTCTTTATTTCATAGACATTTGAATTAGGCAATTGGTTAGGTCAATCTTGAAAACCCAGTAAAATTCTGAAACTATTGTCTGAGGTAAATTTTCCCACTACCAATTTGAAAACTGAAGACACATTTTAATATCATAACTCTAGTATTTCACTATGGAGTAAATATTTAAACTTTCTGTTTAATAACTGATATGATTAGATTCTTGTGGAAATATAATTAGATTTCAACCATACCTTATAATATGAAATTAAAACAATCATTGAAATATAGTATTTTTTTCTGCCATATAAACTTAGACACTAAAAATAATATGAAAACTTGTACACATATCTGGTGACTCTAACCTCTCAGATAATTTGAATAAGGTGAAAATTTGGGGTGGATGTTAACATTGGTTTATGATGATTACACAGTTAATGAGTCAACACTGAAATTGAATAAACATAGGCAATTTTATGAGATAAGCAAGATAATTTTATGAAATAATTTTTATGCTTTCATATCTTTTTACTATGTTTTAATATTTTTGCTACCTGACTTGATGAAGGGGAAGATCCCCTAAAATATTTGGGAATTTGCAATTGCTTTTTAAACATTTCTTTTCCTTAATAGATAATCTTATCTATGAAAAACATCTAATCTTATGTAAGAAACACACATCATCTCTGATTTGTCAAGTCAATCATAGTCAATAAGCAAAAAGTACCCTATAGGACTCAAAATGTTATACGTGAACTGTTCATTTAAAATATACTAGAAATATTCTCTATCAGTTTGTTTCATTACACTAGAAGAGGAATGGATTAAGGGCATATTAGGGCAGATTTATTTGTTTTTGTTTAAAGCAAAGATTACAATTGCTACATAATTTTTAAATTTTACTTTAGGAAAAGAAAAGGCAATGAAAAAAATGTTTATGATCTCTTAGTTCCTTTTATAAAATGTTGCAACTAATACTAGGAATTACTTACATGTAAAACCATCATTTCTGGATAACAATATGAAATTTTCTGTAGGAAGGAGAATATTTCTAGATGAGTCCTGGATGTTTTTAGAAAAAATATGGAATCATAGAACACTGTAGTTTCTATAAAGTCATACATTGTTTCATTGTGCTCTACTTTATTACACTCTGTAGATACTGAAGTTTTTATAAATTGGAGGTTGGTGGCAATCTTGCATGAAGCTCATCTATTGGCACCATTTTTCCAACAGCACTTGCTCATTTCATGTCTTTGTGTCACATTCTGATAATTCTTGCAGTATTTCAAACTTTTTCTTTTTTTTCTTTTTTCTTTTTTTCAAACTTTTCATTAATATTATATTTGTTATGGTGATCTGCAATAAGTGATGAGACTCGCTCAAAGATCAGATGATGGTTAATATTTTGTAGCAATAAAGTATTTTTAATTAAGAAATGTACATTGTTTCTCTAGACATAATGCTGTTGCATACTTAATAAACTACAGTATAATGTAAACATGACTTTTATATGTACCAGAAAACCAAAAAATTCATTTGACTTACATTATTGCAATTTTCACTTTATTGCAGTATTCTGGAACCAAACCCACAATATCTCTGAGGTATGCCTGTAATTTGAGTCAATTTGGAAAAGGAAACTCCTGCCTCAATAATATAAAGAAATAAGAATGATTTTTTTTTCATATAATCCAGTAAAAATGAAGTTCACAGTCTGAACCGTGTAAGGTAAAAATAATCCATGTTGTATTTGCTTAGGTGATTTTGATCTTCAGTAGTTCCTAAACTCAAAATAAATTTAGCATGTACTTATATCCGTGTTTCCCAAAGCAGGATATTGATACAAAATGTATTACATTGGCTGAAGTTCATGGGCTGAAGAAAAGGAGTTGAATAATTGAATATAAATTACTTACCAATTTTGTCCTATTTTTATAGCTGGTATCCCATCCAGGAAGCAGAAAAGAACTCTAAGGAGTTGTATAAAATGGAAGCCTCTACAAGCTAAAGTGGGTAGGAGCAGGGGAGCCATAAATGAAAGAAATGATTATTTCAGGCAAGGTCACCTTTTGGGTTTGGGAGTGGGGAAGGGAAAGGGTCTATCATGTGGATTACCTCTATTAGTGGTGATCAGACCATTCCAGATTGATTAACTTAACATTACACTCCTGGGATGAGGCTGAAACTACAATTAGGTTAAGTACTGGTTGGCTGAGATGGGACTTAGCACAGGTGACTCCATTTTGGATCTATTATTTCTTTTCTAACACATCCAACTTCAACTATTTCTCCTAAGATTTTATTTATTATAACAAATGTGATTATCTTTAACAAATTCAATATATACATATTTTTAAGACTAGACAGATTTTTTTCAGTTTTCACTTACAGTCACAGCTTCACCTATGATGAACCATCCTTAGCTTTTAAATACAAAAATGTTATGAACTGAGCAAGGGCTTTTCATTTTTGACACATTATAAACTCCCCCCCCTCTTTCCCCCCCCCTCTTTTAACACTTTCTTTTCAAAGTTTTTGCAAGACTTCTTTTTCCAAAGTTGTAGTCTGACTTGGAGCTAGCTGTTCTTGAATTCTGTTTCCTTTAAGCATCTTCATATATTTGGGTTTGGAGCTTTAAATATGGGTAGCTGTTCTTTAGAAAACAAAGGTATGAAGTTGAAGTCTTGTATGGATAACTTCCCAAGGTGGATGAAAATCATCTTGGTACAGAGAGCAAACTGAAAGGAAAGAACACTTCCAAAACCAGCATAAAGCTCCTCCTGACTTTCCCTGGGTTCTCACCAAGCTCCACAAGTTGGGAGAAGCATTCACTTGCATCTGCAGATGAAACAGTGTTCTGCTGCTGGCACAATAATATAACTCCAGGTATGACTCTTAAGCCCCTGTATGTGACCCTCCTGAGTTTATCACACTGACTGCTGTTTTTTTGTTTTTTGTCTTTCCTTTTTAAACTAACCCTCAGAAAATATCACAGTTTTTAGATTTGGCTTGTGAATAAAATGACATCAACTTGTTTAATCTGTGTAAGTATTTGTAATGTTAATATGGTAAGATACTGCCTGCAGTATCAACCTCTTCTTTTCTTTAGGCTTTCATTCATCATTTGAATATGCTCAAGTCTCTCCCATAAAAACACAAAATAAACATAACCAAAAGTAACCTCTCTTACCTCAGCTTCTGTCTAGCAACAATCTGGTCCTCTCTTTCCTCTCTTTCACAAACAAACTTCTTGAAAGAATCTCCTCTATATCTGCTTAAACATGTCCCACTTTACTCTTCCACCCACTGAAATCTTGTTTCTGTGGCATGTCCAAGAGAATCCATTCTCATGTAGTCATCAGTAACATAAACAGTTTTGTTTTTGTTTTTAAAGATTTTATTTTTTAATTCATGAGAGACATAGAGAGAGAGGCAGAGACATAGGCAGAGGTAGTATCATTCTTCCCTCAGGGAGCCTGATGTGGACTTGATCCCGGAATCACGACCTGAGCCAAAGGCAGATGCTCAATCACTGAGCCACCCAGGCGCCCCAGTGACATTTAGTGTTATACTCAAGAAACAGTTTTCTATTCTTGCTTGATCCTTGTGACATATATGCCACTATCAATAATTCCTTTCTTTGGATTCAGAACGATCTCTGGAAAGTACTTGGATATTTCAAAGGAATGCAAAACAGAACATGTAACAGACAAAATTAATCATATTTCCCCCAAATCTACTTCTTAGCTTGAGTTCCATAGGTCACAAATGGTACCACTATTTGCTCTATGGCTTGATATACTTTCAGTTATTAATATTTACATTTTCATTGCTTCATGTTATACAGATATATTGGTTTTGGGAATACACGGATATTTTGTGTAGTATAATGCAAAAAAATTGCATATTTTTGTTAATTAAATGAGAGAAAATGTATACTTTTCTTCCCTAATCAAATTCTACTTGTGAAGTTTCTGGGTGACCAAAAATAAAGTTTGTAAGTGGAACCTAGAAACAAGTTGTGCTATTCCAAGCACTTGGAAATTAGGGAAAGAAAACGGCCTCTGAGAGTTAAACTAGTAAAATCCACAATTATTCAATAAGATTACTTATTTGTAGGAGGAAAAAAGATGGTTTAAATTTCTAACTAAAAACATTGTAAACACCTGGAACCCCAACAAATCATTCTGGGTGTAATCTCACTTGGATGTTTAGAAAACTCAAATTTGATCAAATGCAAAATGTATAGAAAGCTCAAATTGAGGAGAGATACTTAACAAGAAAACAGAAAAAAAAAGAAACAGAAAACATAATTACAATGAGTCAGATATTGACATGGGTTAATACGGTGAAAGTTCTGAATCAAATATCTAACCCCTTTAGTACAGATGTAGGACTCAGAATCTAGCGCCATTAAATCTTTCAATCATATAACTGATTCCCCTTTCATACTCAATGACTCTATCATAAATTGACTTTCCATGGAGACCAGCCTACATGAAAAGAATATAGCTATGCCGCATGAATTTACGTTCCAAAATATAAACAAATACACAAATCCATTATCCCTACCGTTATAACGCAGTCTGTTTCGAGTTAGCTAACCCAATGATCTATGACTTCTCAATTTCAAATTCACCTATGATTTCTAGGGTTAGGCTTTAGAATATAAAGGCCTAATTAATGTAATGCCCCTTCCCCCTTTTCATGGAGACTCTTACTTGAGAAATATTTATATGTTGGGATCAAACTTGACCAGTGTTTTGCTGTTGAAACTGTAGAAACAAATATATGCAATTAAATGGTAATTGACTTTTCCTTTGCCATTTCCATAAGAACCGTCCTTTCATTTTTAACTTCTATTAACTTTAAATTTAAAGATTTTCTTACTATTCACAGACCACAGACTGGTAACTATATTCTCACACTTAACATTTGTTACTCATATGGGAACTATGCCAATTCTTCTTGCCCCATCATTGTGAATTACCAAGATGATCTCACTTCACTCACTCTTCAAAAAGAATTACAGGGTGAGAAGGAGGCCTAGACCTGCCATGACAGAACCCATCCTTTGGGCTGATTCTAATCTCTTGACTTTTCTAGACATCTCATCTTGTATTTATTATCATTACATTTCCAAAGCTAGAAAACAGATTTTAATTTTTCAAAATCATATTAAACTTTAATAAGCATAATTATCAAAACCCTTATATTATGAAAATCACAACTCTCAACTATTTGCTGGGATTTTCTTTTTGTCCTTTCCTATATTTTCTCTCTAGTTTTAATTTTTTTTTCTAAATAGTTTCCTTTGCCTTCTCTTCCAAGTTATCACCAATATTCAATGTGAATGTTACCCTGGTTGCTGAAGATAAAATTTCTACCACTCTTTGATTCATAAAAGAAGTTGTTTTCCCTATAAATTAAGAGATTAAATTGAGGACAAGTACTCTGCTTGTATCTTTGAATTTTCAGTGCTTCACATACTATTTTTTTTTTTTCACACACTATTTAGAACAAAGTGGGAACCAATGGTAAATATTTTCAGTCTTGGATAAACCCCTTCATTTTCTCACATGAATGTAATAACAAAAAGTTGACAAAGCTATGTTTTACTTTCTAGATGTATTTGAAATGTGTGATTATGTGACTTTAAAGGTGTTACAAAGTAGACAATTGTATAAGAATGGGCTCCACAACTAAGTATATCTATTTTTAGAATTTTTTCTACTCACATTTAACAAAAAATAGTATGGGTTTTGTGATATAGTCTTGTGAAGATAAGGCCTATAAAACCTCTTGAAAAGCTGATAATTTTGCCATTTTATATTTCTTGTGCTCTACATCCACCCTCATGTGCTCTACTGATGTCTCATGTCTTATTTTCTCTGTCAAATTTAAAAAGGTCAGAATTTGGATTGTTATTTAGGTAGCTCAAAAGACAATATATTTCAATATAATCTGGAACATTTATTTCTGCTTTCATGAGAGAAATTTTTTTGGAAAAAGTATGTTCTCATATGCCTTTTTCCTCCTGCTATGTCTTCCTACAAACCAAAATTGTAATAATTACTGGTGGTATTTAAAAAGAAGTTTTTGGGAGGGAAGTCTGAGTGGCTCAGTGGTTGAAGCTTGGGCCCAGGGCATGATCCTGGAGTTCCAGAATCAAGTCCCACATCAGGCTCCCTGCAGGGAGCCTGCTTCTCCTTCTGCCTATGTCTCTGCTTCTCTCTCTGTCTCTCATGAATAAATAAATAAAATCTTTTTTAAAAAGTTTTTTTTAAGTAATCTTTACACCCAGTGTAGGGCTCCAACTCATAACCTCATGACTCCAAGATCAAGAGTTGCATGCCTATTGACTGAACCTGCCAGGTACCCCTAAATTTTTATTTTTTTTTGCCATGCCAAGCAATGTTCTTAAGAGTCTGTGTGTATGTATATACTTTTTTATACTTTATCTCAAAGCAATCATAAATCTTATTTTTTTTTTCTTTTCAGAAAAAGAAAGGGTCAGAAAGTTTCTCTGGAAAGCACGACACAAAGTCATTTTCTTTAGTACTGCCTTTTGAGAAGCTATACCACCATAGCAAATATGGTAAATAGAACTTTTAGAATCTTTGTTAAATAAGTCTCTTAATTGAGTTGCTCTAATGGGCTCCAAACTTTTTCCCCCTAACCTTTATTAATTAGAATTTTTGTTATTTTTGCAAGCATTTTATGGTCTATTACCAAATATGCAAATACAATATAAAGTTAATATTTACTGACTTATTTATACGCTAATGATGGAATGACAGTGCATTGACATGGCATCTTTATTCCATTGAGATGACAGGTTTTTTATTTGCTTATTATATTTTATTGACAAGTGGTCAAATGCATCTTAAACAGAGATGAAGTAGATTGAGATTAAGTTTAGAATGCTCCTTTGTTTTTGGATAATTTTACATATTTACATGGTATAACTGCATTAATGCTTTTATTAGTTTTAAAATAATATAACTAAATTTTTATCTATGCAACTTTTTGAAGATCTAAATAATAAGTAAGGTTGAACATATAATCTATTTTAAGGACTAAATAGTTGGGATAGTTTATATTTTCTGTGATATTCTTTTAAACAAAATAATAGGCAGAACAAAGTCATTGCAAAGACTTGAATTTTTTTTTTGTAAATTTTGATCACATCTATTGTGCTTTCCCATTTCACCTTAATTGCTTTGGTGCCTCTTAATTCTATATAATTACCAAGTATAACAGTGGATTATTATCATTTTTCTTTTAAAGACAGCAATCTAATAAACTACAAGTATTTTCCTGGTCCCATGGCTAACAATTCTCTCTCCAGGATACCACTTGTCTGGCTCATTCTTTAGTTTTTACAACAGAATAATTTAACTGTGGAAGTTAATTGTGGGAATGAGGGTAGGATTAATGTTGCCTTTTTTAAGAAGCAATGATCTGATTATAGGAACTGAGAAAAAAGCAGTGACGGGAGATAACTGCATCTGTTGAGAAAGTGTTAATTGTGTTCCTCTAAGATTGAGGCAATTCGGTTAGTTTGCATAAAGGGAAGTTTTTATAATGAGGTAAGTGTTTAATGCTTTCAGAGAGAGTGGGTGTATTCAGGTGTGGTCTCGTCTCTATGGTGTGGAGGACAGTTTCACCTTCCTGCTTCTGAAAACCCACAGTTTTAGGTAGATCTAAGTCAACCAAACCTCTGCTTGGGATAGCTCTTCAATGACACTATTTTATTTTGAACTTGGTCTACACAGCCACTTTCCGTTCTGCTAAAGGAATTAAACGATGATAAGTTTCATCCTTTTCTTCAACTTAGATCTTTAAAAGGTATATCTATTGCTCTGAGTCAATAAAAGAAATATGGACCAGTAGCTGTGCAAACTTTTTTTTTTTTTTTGCAGTAGATTGCAGTTGGAAAAAGTGAAGGCTTTTTGCTTGTAAAAACATTTACTGTCTCCTAGCAATCTGCAGTGATGCTATGCAAGTCTCACAATAGATAAATGTTTTCCAACGTCATAAAATTTTACAGTAATACAGGAAAGTTACTTAACTGTTTACTTCAGAAGGTAATGTCCTGATTTTAGAGTTTTAGAAAGACTCACCCATAAACTAACTTCATGGAATCATCCATTTTTAACAGTAATAGAGACTTAAAGCCATCATTATTTTGTCCAACATCTGTATTTTTCAGATGGAAAGACTGAGATGTTGAGAGTTTAAATAACCTTCCAAAGTCATATACAATTGTTTTAGGTATTGAGTGGGGACTAAAATGCTCAACATTTTCATTTAAAACCCACTACTTTTTCCATTGTGGCATATTAGCTCACCTAAAGTGCTTAGAGCTGAGGCTCAACTGATTGGAGGTTCTGGAAAAAAAGCAAGAGCTATAAAGTATGTGAAAAATCACATGCATTTTTAACGTATAAGTGATGGGCTACAACGTGTATAGTCAGGACAGATGCACACCATTCTAATAAAATTTCCTCCTTCTCAATTGGAATTTGGACATGGTCAAATGCCCGTCATGTGCAGATGTCACTGTTTTGGATGTATGTAAACACACAGTTTGTAAACATAAAGAGTGGATTGAGGGTTGAAAACTCATGCCTTCAGGATCCAGGAATTGGGCAGGTGGCGACTGCATTGAACTAGAGAGCAAATGATCATCAATAAAATGGGCAATACATACTCAGCTCCAGCTGATGTAATGCAAGAATGTGAATCCACTGTGCTATATCTTTTATATATATTTTTAATTGATATCTGTATTTTTAAAAACAATACATTTATTAAATAAAACCAGCCTATCCTTAGAGCTGCCAGGTTTAGCAAATAAAAATGAAGGAACCCTCAGTTACATTTGAATTTGTTTATCCATTTATCTGTATTTCATCGGGCAAATCTAACATCAGTCACCCATCCCTTTGCAAACTCTAGTTTAAGGAAACAATAGGGATGTTGACTCCTTTGTGTATTCACCTCTGAGGCTTACCCATGACCTTCATTTAGTATATCATATATTATTCTGAAGGTTGATCCAGAGATGGTTATTCTCCTTTTACACATAGTAAATTCTTTCAATATTCTATTTTTAAGAATTAGATATGTCAAAAAAGAATATCCAAGGTTTTTTTTCCAAGTTACCTAAAGAACATAGTAGAAGTGAATAAAGGGGATTTTATTCCTAGCTTCAAGAATAGATTACTGTTTTAAATATAAGAAATAAAAAATAATAATAATAAAATAAAAGAATAAATAAATATAAGAAATAGTTATATGAAGGTTTCCTGGGAAGAAAAAATTCCTATGCATTGTTACAGGCAAACACAGGCAAACAGATAATAATAGAGGCAGAGCGCTCAGTCTCCTTGAAGCTTTGCCCCTGTCTGTTCATAAAATCAGATAGGCTGAGAATAAGCTGCGAGGCATCCACTGAAGTTATAATTAACATTAACTTGAGAAAGAGTGGTGGCTCCGCTTAATGTTAAATTCCGTTTGATCTTAATTGAAAGGAGGCACAGAGTTACAGGAAACAGACCCTCGCATTGAAAAGGCTATGGTAATATGTTTAGAATTTCCCAAGAAACAGAGTTCTCGAGAGCACAGACATTTGGAAGCAGAGAAGCTAAGCCTTTAACACCTCACAGCAGCAAAACTCTCTGTCATGCTTTGAAGGCCTCGGTGCTGGGATTTATCTTCTTCTCATCTAAAAGAGGCCCAGAAACTTAATTTTGCTTTTGAAGCCAGTAATTCTCCATGTAACATTTGTCAATTAGTTTTCGATTACCTTCCTCCTGATGCTTAGTTACTTCTGACAGCGTACTCAGCTTTGACCTTTTCTGAATAGGTAAGCTTTTTCAGAGAAAGTACTGAAATCGAAACAGGCTGAATATAGCAATTTGAAAAAGTCAATCAGCTCATCAGATGTTTGCACAGTTTCCCAAGCACTAGGCATTATTCTAGGCCTGGGTATGTTCTCAACAAACATATGATTTGAAGGGGAAGACAGAGACACAGTAGAGACTGTAAGACAAGAGATATGGACGGGAACAAAGGAAGAGCCTCTTCATTCTTTCAGAGAGGGGTGATATTCAGGGAAGTTGATTTTTAACTGGAGTCTTGAAAGCTGAACAGGAATTTGCTAGACTGATAAGGGAAGGCGGGTCACTGTAGGGAGGGGAACAACCTGAACAAAGGAATATGATTGTGTGGTGTACTGGGGACTTGTAAGCAGTTTGGGGTCATGTGTAGAGAATATTTTGGAAAAGAAGGGAGAAGGCATGCAGTCTGGAGACACTGTGAAGGTCATTTTACTCACACGCTGGTAAATCTAGACTTCTTCTGATTATGGAGAGCAAGAGATTATTAGGTAGATTGCTTTTTAGAACATGGATTGGTAGGAGATGTGGGGGCTGTGGTAGAGCAGGTTAGAGATCGTCAGCATGGGGACCAGGGTTGGAAAGTGGGGATTACAGGGCTGGGAGCAGCAAGCAGGTGATGGAGAAGTTTCAGCATGAGAATGGGACCGGAAATTAAATGCGAAAGCAGAAGGGAGGTCTTGTAAACCAATGGAGACTAGTGTTGGTCTGTAGGCTACTTGCCTCTCAGTCACAGGCTTATAAATTTGGAGATTTTTCAGGATGGGGACAAGGGGTCCAGTAAAATGGGCTTTTTGTTTGTTAGTTTTGATTCTAAGTACTATTTTGAAAGAAAATTGTACAAACACACAGTTGTTCAAGGACATTCATAAATAACCCATATTCATCAACTGTTAGGTTTGCTACATTTATTTATTTATTTTTTTAGGTTTGTACATTTAATCTTCACTTTTTTTTTTCTGAGTAAACTGAAAACAGGCCACCTTACTCCTAAATAACTCCAGCATATGTGTTCTAAGAAAAAGGATATTTTCCCAGAAAAATCTCCAAATTATTATCCAACTCAGGAATTTAATATGATACAATAACATTAGCTTCTCTACTGTCCATATTCAAATTTCCCAACGGCCCCAACAATGTTGTGTCCATGTGTTTTAAATCCGAGATCCATGTAACGATCACACATTGCATTTAGCTGCCATGACTCTTTCCTCTCCTATAATGTGAAAGTGTCTCAGCTCCATCTTCTGTGACATTATGCGGTATTTATGATGAAGTCCAGTTAGTTGTTTTAGAGTCATCCCTCAGTCTTAATCTGTCTGACTGTTTCCTCAGGTAAAACCTTTCTGGGACTGTAGTATGGGTCCCACTGAATTGTAAGGGGGCAGGTAATTTCAGTTTGTCCTCTCACTGTTGTTGGTGGTGTTAAGTTTGATCACTTGCTCAAGGTGGCCTCCATCAGCCTCCATTGTGAAGATGCCTTTTCCTTTTTATAATTAATAAGCAGTCCCTGGGGTAGGTAACTTTAAAATGTTATGTCTATACTGCTTCCTAACAACCTTTCACCCAGAGCTTTTAGCATACATTGGTGATCCTTAGCTGCCTGAACGATATCAGAAAACGTATGAAACTGCTCACAAAAACCTGGATTTCCAGATTCTCGTTAAAAATTGGAAGATGTAGCAACATTGGGGCCTTTATTCCTAAATCATAGTAATTGTTAGAAAGGGAGCAATGACTATCTCCTAAAAACGAGACCGTTTTCGGTTTGCGAGTTTCTACCATTTCCAGTTATTTACCACTGTCCTACTTCACTCATTTATGGGTTCTCCTTTTCTTCTGTAACCATTTGACTTTTCTCTCCTTGCACTACGGTTTCTAATGGAGGGATCTATGTGGCTTGTGACGATGAGGAAGATGGAATCCAGGGGAAGAAGCTTAAGGGAAGGTATTGACAACTTGGGTTTTAGATGTTTCATCAGAGTTGACAATTGCTGTTAGAAAGTCGAAAGAGACATCTGAACTGGAGGTTAAGATTTGGAATTCTAAGAGGCTAGTTGAATTCCTGGATGTGATCATTTCTTCAATATAGTCTCTATTATTACAATAACATCATAACACAATCTAAGCATTTTCTTACAATATGTCTCCCTTACCAGTCTATCATTTATCCTTTTATTTCTTGCACCTGGCACATATTAAACACTCCATAAACGTTACTGAATGAATAAATAAATTAATGATTCATAGGAATGAGGACACTTATTTGTCAAGAGGCATTTGAGGAGAAAAATATTCCTGAGCTAGATAACATGAACCTCTGAGGACAGAGAGGAGAGGGGACGGCTGACAGGATCTTAGAGTCTCAAGTGTGATGTAGTAGGATGAGCTGCCTCTGCTCTCGGTAGTCTGTGAAGAGACGTCATCAGGGGAGAAACATTTCAGTGAGGGCAGGAAGGGGGTCCAAGGGATCTATGGATAAAACATCAGCAGAATGGACATTAGCAGTGAAGCAAGTGCACAAGAAATGATACCATGATGTCAGGATCATTTGGTGACACAGAATAACAGAGAAAAACAGAATGGTGGGGTCCAGCAGCCTCAGTTCAGAGGGAATACAGCTGAATACCTAGGTAGTGTCAGGGGTCTGATAAGGTAGATATTGGCAGGATTTATTCAGGGTCCCAGAGACAGTGTCAGTGGAAAATTTATTCTGTAAAAATTTCACTCAAGTATCTGGAGATGGAATTAACTTGCTCCATGGATTCAAACATTCCAATGGCAGTAATTTGAAAGCCCCCTCCTTTGGCTGTAACTTGAGACTACATATAGGTTGTTAAAGTCGAGACCTTCTGCCCCAAGACTGGAGCGTGCAGACCCCAGGGAACAGGAAAACCCTTGAAGGAGGAGATCTCATCAGTTAGACTGGAGTGGTTCTCCAATGTCCTGGGCATCAGGATCACTGAGGGAACTTGTCAGATAGATTTCTGAGCATGACTTACGGTTCTGATTCACCAGGCTCGAGGAGGAGCCCAAGAATTGTCCTATTTAACAAGCAAGCCAAGTAATGACAAGGGCCACACTTACGAAATACTGTTTAAATTTCAGAGAATGTTCTCCTCTTGAAGGAAAATTACTGCTTCAAAAAAGACATCTGGCTTAAGCAGCAGCAGGAGTGGCAAAATTAATTTCTGAATAATAGCCAGTCTCCCTCATGTTTTGTACTTGAGAGCAACAGCTTACTAGAAATGAAGTATAGCTTTGCACACTTGGTTGCATGGCTATATATCTATCAAAATATTGTGTTATTCTTCAAGGAGCCTTAAATGTACCTTTTAGGGAAAATAATGCTATGAAATTATCAACCAAATGAGAGATATTCCTTTGTTATCAAAAAAGAAAAGATTCCTCTCATGGAGGAGGGGGTGTGTGTGCATACGTGTATGAGTGTATAGATTCTTCACTTGTCCTTTTTTCATTATTTTGCAGTTCTTGAAAAGTTAATTGTTTTGCTTAGTTGTGAAGACTCTCATGTGGAAGTTACATAAAGTTATTTAACAAAGTATTACCTGGATCTGCTTTTGAATTTAGGGAACTATTATAGGCCCTGAGAGCAATAGATTCTTTTAGGTTATTTCAGCTGAGTTTCTGCTTCGAGAGGGACAAGGCTATGGGTTGTACCAGGACCATGGAGATAAATGAGATGCAGACCTCGTCTTAGGAAATCCAAATTTAGGAGAGCAGATAAAGGGGTGAATAATGATGAACAGTAGCACCAAAAAGTGCAATAAGAAATGCGTCTATAAGGTAACTTAGTAATTAACCACATACAACTTTGGAAAGGGGAAGGAAGTAAAGAGGACCAGAGGGGTGAGGTGGCAGTAGATTCAAATCTTAAATATCACTTCTTACTAGCTGCATGACTGACTTCTTCAAGCCTCAGTGTCTTGATCTATAAAATGGGAATGATTCTCAGGTGGCTGTGATAATGTTTAAATAAAATAATA
The DNA here is from genome assembly GCF_905146905.1 of Nyctereutes procyonoides. Lineage (NCBI taxonomy): Eukaryota > Metazoa > Chordata > Mammalia > Carnivora > Canidae > Nyctereutes > Nyctereutes procyonoides. Next base: position 27,207,231 of record NW_026575146.1, read on the forward strand.
TTCATATGACACTTCACATGTTGGTGCCGGGGTTCAGTCAAGACCTGATACATTTATCAGAGACACTCTTCCTGTTCACATTCTATAGCAGAGCTACAGGGCCTGGTACACTGTGGCTTCATAATTTTAAGATCTTGTTTTTCTTTTGGAGCATTATATAACTGGTGGTGTCTAGCACAAACAAAAAAACCAGGTTTTTTTTTGTTTTGTTTTGTTTTGTTTTGTTTTGGTCTCCTAGATGGTCACTCATATTCTTCTGGAGGATTTTTTAATTCAAGCATTTTAATAAGAAAATGTGTAATTTATGTAAGTGAATTTACCTTTTTGGATATGAAAAGCATTTTCTACCTACCAGAAATAGAGTCTCGAGCTTTTGCTTGTTCTGGTATAGGGACATTAACCAGCAGTGTTTATTTAAAATACCTGGCAAATTTCCTTGAACTTTTCATTTTGAATAGACACAGGAGACATAACACAAATGGTTTGTTTTGATATCCTGGCTGTCGACATCTTTAAAATACAGACTCTGGAATGAAAAAGTTCCTAGTTCTTTTTCACAACTGCCATGTAAGTGTTCTGTTTTAGAACTATTATTCTCTATAATGTTCTAAATCATTATGATTTCTACAGATTTTCACCTAGAGACCGGTCTGTGTAGTTAAAGGTCATGTTGATTTCCATGTATCATCATTATGCATAGAATATTTGTTTGTAAGTTGTTGAACATAACAGAAGCAGGCAAAATTGCAATATTGACAATGGGAGATTCATGAAAGCTCTAAAGTTCAGGTCTGGTTTTGCAAACAATGTAACCTCAAATCCTACATAGGAGATACTTGGTGGGCTCAAAATGACCAAGTCATTTCCTAGTTGGACATTTTGTGCTTGACAAAATGTTATGTTTCTTTTAGAGCTTTAGAAATAATGCAACATTTTAGAAGGATGAATTTATCTCCCTCAGTGTCTGAGTTTGCCAGAATTAAGCAATAGGTAGGACTGGACCCCACAGATAGTTAATGATGATTAAAGAGTGACATGTGTGTGTGAGAGAGTTAGGAAGGTATAAAGTCAATATAAGCACCACAGCCAAACCCTAGAAGTTGTTTTCATCATTTTTCATGAGTGTCATTAAGCAGGTTAGAAATTTTTCTGAGTAAACAGTCTAATCTCATTGATGTACTGAGGCACTATAATGGGCCTAGCAACAGGTGTAGTAATTTGAAATTTAAAAATAAGAAGAATAAACATCCCAGTGGATCCATAAATCTGTCTGAAATCTTTTCAAAGCATGTGGAGGAAATGAATAAAAAATATAATACAACAAACATGGACCCCAGTCTTCTATGACCTATAACATCCTCAAAAAAGATTTGGTTACCAAAAATCTCTAGGTTATGAGATAATGTTAACATTAACATACAAACAAACATGTACCGACCCATATCTTCAATGTGGGTTTTAAGTCCATTATCAAAATATTAAAGAATCATTTCTTTTATTATGATAAACTGATGTGTCTTTCTCCAGTAGAGGCTAAACCAGAGAAAATAATTTTAAGCTGTAGCAGAGAAGGAATTTAAGTTAGAATTTAAGTGTATTTTTTAAACTATTTCATTTTTGGATTTGTTTGTTGAACAAATATTTCTTGAACATTAGCTGTATACTCTGCATTCTGAAAGGTCCTGGGGGATAAGGTGTTGAACAAAATAGAGGACATGGCTCTCTGGAACTTACATTCTAGTAGGGGAGAAAAAGAAGAAATAAGCACACATATTGATGAGCAAGAGTACTTCAGATACACAGTACGGGCATCTGAAGTAATATTGACAATCATCTTCCTCGGTTTATCGCTGTTTTTCCCTGGACTACTTTCAATTCTAATTTGTTGGCTAGATAAAACTGCCCCTAAAACTGTAGGTAGGAGAGAAAAGAGATAATGTAAAAATTAAAATGTCATTAATCTGGCTTTAAGAGCAAAAGGAAATGGATACTTGGCTGAAGATTAAGTAAGAAAACAGTGGAGAAATCTTCAACAGTTACAGATTTAGCCAGCAGTTATGCCTGGACTAGGACTGTAAACAATTTGTACTTTTAAGTTCTCCAAATTCTGTCATATTCATTAATCATATTTTACAATTAAAGCATTGCCAAATTCATGCCCTTGAAAGTTTTTCTAAGCCTTTCCCCCCTTTCTGTTCTCATTTCATAATTATTTAAATTTTATTTTTGCCCTTTTTGAAGTTTCTATTTAATATTTCTTTTCCCCTTTTAGTTTAATTTGAACCATTGTTCAAGTTAGCAAAAACATATTTTTGCCAGATTATTTAACCCATTTCTTTCTTTCTTTCTTTCTTTCTTCTTTCTTTCTTTCTTTCTTTCTTTCTTTTAATTTAAGAGAGAGAGAGAGAGCACGAGAGACAGAGCAGAGAAACAGAGCAAGCTGGAAGGTGGGTAGAAGGAGGGGACAGAGGGAGAGGGAGAAGCAGGCTCCCCTTTGAGCAGAGAGCCTGATGTGGGGCTTAATCCCAGGACCCTGGGATCATGACCTAAGCCGAAGGCAGATGCTTAACCAACTGACCTACCCAGGTGCCCCAACTCATTTCTTGACCAAGAATGCTTATCAAACATTTTCATGTATATTTTTTTATTGCATTTTAGAGCTATATGTTAGGGTAGAACTCTAGCAAATTGTTGACACGCTACTACAAAGGATCAGGAACTTAGTAGACTGTACTTTGTAGGCTGTTTCCAACTGAGTGATTTATTTTACTCATATCATAACTAACAAACTCATTTGGGATACATAGAAAGGTTGTTTTGAAAATAAGCTCAATGAGCCTTAGGAAACAAGAGTAAACATGGAATGCTTTGTTTTGTCAATTATTAACTATAAGACCTATCTTCAATTTTGTCTCTATTTCTCATATTCTTTGCTTTTTGTTTTCATGTTTATTATATGTCTGGTCCCACAAGAATGTCAATGTCTTGAGGCAGAAAATCTCTCTTATTCAATGATGTTTATCTAGCGTCTACGACCAGAGAGTGCCAGAGTGGGCACTCAACAAGTATTATCTTATAATTTCACTACGTTACCAATCGGTTTACTAACAAAACACACTGACAATTTATTTTGGAACTGAAGTAGAAGTAAGAATGGTAAAGTTAAACACTCTCAGTAACTTTCATAAAGTTTAAATTTATAGCCATACTGATTCTACCACAGAAATTAACTACCACAAACACACCATGAATGAGTGAAGAAAACCACCCCAATGCTTTTCTTCATACCTCCTTTTTGGTTCCATTCTTCCAGTTACCCTTTGCCCATATTCCCCAGCTCCATACCTTCCCACACATTCCTCCAGTAGGTTTGCAACTTCACTGTCAGGCAGAAATGTTGAAAGTGCCCTTTGATTTCAACAATGGCAGAAGGATCCACTCAGATTCCCTTTTTTCACCTAACTCATGGAGTACCAACCTTGCATCGGGTCCAAAAAGTTTATGAGCATCTTGTAGATTTATTATAATTTAGGGCTAAAAAAACCTCAGAAATAAGAAAACATAATTCCTGACAGTTTGAGAGAAATTAGACAATTGTAATGCAATATTTCTAGCAAATAAGGAAAACATGTGGCAATGGAAATGAAACATTATTATTTCATAGAAGAAAGAAAAATAGAAAAGAAAATTAAAAACAAATGTTTGATATGATAGAATCTAAGATTATAGAAATTAATCATATACTCATAACTTAATTTAATTTTATCATGTATGATAAAAATCATAATATGACAGAGAAAATGACCATTTCTTGAGACTCTCTTTAAATAGTTAATGGAAAATCTTAATGCCAATCTTGAGGTAATTAGGTGCATAATTATATTAAACATTGCATATCTTGATAAAACCTTTTTAAAGAAATCTTGTTTGTTTAGAAAATATAAAACTAGGCTAAAATGTGGACACTAGAATCAGTCATAATATGAACAAATAAAAGAAAAAAAATACCCTATGCATAAGAAAATATGCTCAAACTCAGTCACAATAAGATAAATGCAGATAAAATTATACTGATATATAAATATATATCACATACTATAACACTGATATGTATATATTTAGGTTATATATTTAACCTATCCAATTTATAGAGATCAACAAATTAGAGGACATAGTTGACCAGACTTGTTGATGTATAAATTATCAAGATCTAACCATCAAAATTACAAATACACATATTCCTTGGACTAACAATTCAAGTTCTAGAAGCTCATCCTACATATATACTTGTATATCTGGGATATGATAACACATACAGGGCTATCAATTGTAGCATTTCACATAATTTAACATAGTAGCAAAAGATTAGAAATAATCTGAATATTCAAAACAGAATTCATTAAATATAGAATATTTCCCTCCAATGGAATTCTATGTAGCCATAGAAATAATGAGGAACATCTCTATATACAGTGTGTATACATATATAAATCCTCTCAGCTATATTAAGAAGAAAATGCAAAGGACAGAATACTTTATATGAGGTGCTATTATTCATTCAGAGAAGGAAGAAAATACTGTATGAGTGGATTTGCACCCAAGACCTTGGGAAAGTACAGGCAAGAAGGAGACAGTATTGACTGTTGATGGGGGCAGGAAATGGAGGAGGATTGAGAACTGAGTGGTTGGGGTATAAGTGAAGGAAGAAGATGTTACTTTTATCTTCGTCACCTTTTGAATTTTGATTCATGGGTATATGTTAGCATTTTAAAAAATAAACATATAGATATTAAAAATAAAGTGAATTTTACTAGCCACATAGTAAACCTTTGGTATACACTTACAACTTAACACACAAATTGTCATTTAAAACACAGACCTTAAGACAGTAAGTTACAGAAGCACTACTAATCTTAACTTTGGCATTTCCTCAAACTCTGAAAAAGTGCCTTCCAGCCTCTGTGCTTGACTTTAGAGATGTTTACCTGATTGTCCTCAGGATTTGATAATGTAAAACAATGAAATTTGCGTAACTATAAACAGAGAAAATACTCCTTCATATTCCAAATTATTCCTGGAATTTGGCTCTTGCCACAATTATACTCAGATCAAGTGGAAAATTTCTGATTCACAGTCAGAGGTCTCCCTCATCAAGAGCTAACAGTGGCTGTTAAGCATATTCCTTTCTACATTGAAAATGGTCAACTAAGGATATCCAAAAGTTTCAGCTGTGTCGGGGTGTGTCAGACATTTAACCTGCTCCTAATCACAACTGTGCAGTCAGATCAGTTTTCTCCATCTGTACAATTCTATACCCCCATACCAAAGGTGCATGCATACTTTAGAGACAAGCATGAGACTTAGTATCATGGGAGTGAGTCTAGTAGTAGGGCAATGAGTAGACAGTAGAGAAAATGGATGGGAGGTATAGTACATGGTTTTCTCTAAAGCCTAGAAGATCAGGGTGGATGAAAAATATGTTCTTCCACTAATGCTGTATTTCTTCTGCGTCAACTGTCTATTTAGATCTGAAGAGTCATATTTATGTAACAGAGACAAAATCTGATGACATAGGATATCGTTGTAACCTGATGTTAGAATTGTTGACACTTGAGATGAAACTCTGGAGCTTTTATTTAAATAGAATTGTCACCATATTTGAATTTAACCAATAAAGTTATGGTTGAGGTGCAAATGCTATCTATGTGGTTAAAACTTTAGGGTGTTTGCCAGAAGTTTTCTTCTAAACTTTGATGATGATCTTGTCTGGAAGAAATAAGACAAGCTCTGAGAGAACTAAGAGTGAAGGTTACAATATCAAGTGAGGTGGGGAGAGAATGAAAGATCAGGACAGTTCAAAAATAACAAGATCTTTTTTATAAGCAATGTGCTTGGAGGAAAAATCTAGTACTTGGTAACCTGAATGACTCAAATATTGCCTCAGCTCTTTACCTTACTATGTTTGGATCACGTAGACGGATGATATATCCTTAAGTTTTTGCATAGAAGTATTTAAGTGATGGTTCATTTTCCATCCATTGAATTAGAAATATTCTTCTTTTATTTACATCTTCAGATTTTATGAAAGCTGTGGGGACAGACCACTTTACTTTTCTATCTTTCCTCTGGTGAAAATTCTACTTCCAGAAACAGAGTATTCGATTGCTAAATACAAAGCTGGACTATTGCCTTGGAAATGATTCACAGAACATGGTGGTGGAAAAGGAGGAAGTGATGTTGGTACCACTTAAGAGGACATGCAAATACAATGGTTTAGGTCATGTCTTAGCAGATATCCTTGTGGAGTTCAAAAGTCCAATCTTTAATATTTGCTTTACTTACTCTTCCTAGTGTCTCTTAAAGAACATGAGGCATTTACGGATTCTATTTCTGGACGTAAAATTGGAATTTCCAACAAGAAAATACAAAAGGTCACAAATAAAATTTGAGAGTTTCAATTGGCTCCTAGAAACTTTGTCAATGAATCCTGTTGGGAGGCAAATTTGATACTAGAATTAAGATATTGTATGTTTTTTATAGAGAAAGCTGGAGAATCATTGAGTTGAAAGGAACTTTTGAAATCTAGTTCAAGACATTTTGTAAATGAGGAAAAAAGTGCAGAAAGGCTAAATAATGTCACTGTAGAAGTTCAAAGATTTAGCTTAAATCCTTTGTTTTGTACCATTGAATAATGGTTTGCAACTTTTTTTTCTAGATACAATGGTGTAATTTAGATGTCTTTGAAGACAGATAACAAATTTCTGATAATCCCCATAGATGGTTTTTAAGTCTCACTCTTTTAGAATTTCTCTGATTCTCAATGGATTTACTGACTTCAACAAAGCATGCATCCAGAAACCTACCTAAATCATATTGCTTCTCTGGCCTTCAAAATCAAGAACCCTCCTCCTCCATATCCTGTTTGTCCATTGTGATCTTAAGCTGACATTGTAGATGCACCTGGGCTGCAAATATATGCTTCAGAAGCTGGTTTGGAAAAGGAGTCAAATGTGTAACCATGTCAGATAGACATTTCTTCCTTTTACCTTATTAGGTCACATCTGGTTTCTGAATCATGGAGAAAACTAACCATCTAAGGCCGTGTTAAGTCAATAGAAAGAAAAACATATTAAAAAGTAGCTGGAGCTGTGGTGGACACAGAAGTCAGAGGCTAAGGAATACCTATGAAGGGATGGTCAGAGGGAGTTAAATATTTCACATATGATTTCCTTTGACCTCAAGAATCTACATCTGACTGGAGATTCCAACTATGTCCTGGCCTTTAAGCCTTCAATAATGAGAAACACTTAATTTTTTTCCCATATTCGGTGCATCTTTATTGAATACCACAGGCACAGATATCACTATTTTAGTTGGACCATAACAGTGCCCCAAACTCCTTGTTCATAAGTATACAGCTCATCATTGATCCTTGGGATTTGTTTATATGTTTTCTTCTCTGTTACTGATCTATTTATTTTCAAATGTGAAAATTCATGTTATGGTGTGAAGAGTTTGAGTCTCAAGTCAGAAAATCAGAAGATTTAAGTATATATAGGAAAAATGAGAAATACTATGGGAATGTGGAGGTTTGAAATAATATTTTGGTTTTTCCTTCCCATGGCATTCAATGTCCTTCAACCTCCTCTTCAAACTCCCTGCATCCCGATTATACACTCACATGTTTATAAATGTGCAAGCATATTACACGCTGAACAGTAGTGAGAGATGGTCTTTTTCTCTAGTATGGAACTTTAAAAATATGCAGAGAAGTGTTTTCTGCTCTCCCCAAAACTCACATGGAATAATCAGGTTAATTCTTTCTTTTTCCTTTTCTTTTTCTTTTTTCTTTTCTTCACTTTCTTTTCTTTTTTTTTTTTTCTTGGCATCAACTATATTCTGAGGATTATTACACCCAAGACTTTTTTGAGCAAGGAGTAGAGATTGTCACATTGTGGCCGGTTGATCCTGAAACCCTAGCTTGAATCAGAGATTGGAATTTGCATCAAGGGCAGCTTTCTGTGTAATGGCCAGCAGCCTATGAGATGGTCTGATATGGGATTTTTTTTCTAGAAGCTATGTTCATGCCAGAAATCAAAGGAGATTTTTCCTTCCTGGTGAGTCTTTTCTAATCAGATTTGTTATCTCCTGGTGAGTATGAGTATAGTATACGCAAAAATCCTCACAGAGAGCAGAATGGTACTCAAAGACAAAGAATGTCATCAGGGGCTAGCAATAGGTTGGCACCCTAAATGGAGTGAAGTAGCTTTAGCAAGTGATACAGAGAGTTGAATCCTGACACCAGCATTCCCTCAATGGGATACTATCTTCAGTGCTGTTCCAGGGCACCAGGAAGCCAAGGTTTTTGTTAAGATTTCTTGGACTTCCTTTCTTGTTTATTCCTGCAGCAAATAGTATGGCTTCCGTCATGTTGAGAGTATCTCTTTTTCCTTAACAACCTGAAAAGACCCAGCACAGTATTAAAAATCTGACTGCTTTAACGCTAAATGTAGGTATGCTCAGACTTTCCTCTGAGCTATGACAGGACAAGGTATTTTTTAGCTTCACATGACAAGGGCTAATGACAGTACTCTTTTTGACTCATCTTTTGAACATTACCAACACTGCAACCCCAGATTACAACCTTATTTTACCACAAGATCAAGCACTATGAATAAGAATTGCAGAGGGGAGGACTGAAGAAGCCACAGATATGGTTCTGGCTTGTGATGTCCTAGATTTCCCTTAAGCATATTAACTATTGCAAGATAAAGGTCAGCAGAATTAAAGAGATGAACCACAAAATTACTGGATTTCAGCTTTCATTGTGGAAGACTGAAGCAGTGGGAAAAAATAGAAGTATATGTCCATTATCATTTTGATAGTGGATTTTGTGTCTCACTTTTTTTTTCTAAAGAGCGTAATAGATCTTCTGAACTGCCAATATTCACAACATTCACTCTGTGCTTTCCTTATATAACTAATAACATACTGTCAGTTGATTGTATAATGGTTTTATTATTTCTAGAAATGATGTGAGGAAAGGAACTATGTCGTTGTTGTTGCGTACATACCTAGTACCTAGCACAAAATTTATGGGATCCAGGGCAAAATTGAAAAGTGGGATCCCTTGCTCAAATATTACTAAGAAATTCAAGACAATGCTAGCACAACATTAAAACAAGCGCTGGACCTTCCTGGCCATGAAGCCCTGCTGGGACATGCAGGCATTCAGTATGTGCTGACTGAGTGACTCAATAAATCGGTTTTTGCGATGAATAAATCTTTTATTCTGAACACTAGAAATGAAATACAAGAGAGTTTAGAGCTATAACACCAATTGTTTCTCCAATAATAGATTTCAAATTTTCCTATTTTTAGTCCTACTTCTTGCCTAATGGTCCAGAATACTGAAATCTGGGTAGCTGTAAGAAAATAGATTAAATTTTGTGCTATCTTTCATTTCATTCTTATTCATGTACAAGCTCGATAATTTTGACAATTCTCTTTTTTAGTCACTATATTCTAATTGCTTTGGATACATCAAGATTAAAGCCTGAAAAACCCTCATTAATATGTAAGGAGCTATAAATTCATATTAAGAATAGATTATGCATACACTGCCTTAGTAATACTAAAATAACAGAGTTGAAGAAAGTGCAGTTTCTTGCAAAACTAGTATGCCCTATATCTGGGAAGTCTCAAACCACTGATAAAGACCAGACTACTTTAGAAAGAATAATAACTTGAAGCTGAAATTTACTCAGTACATCACAAATCAATGACAAATAAGTTTCTCCACTCAGTCCCTGACAAAGTATTTTTTTTTTCAATTGAAGAAACAGACTTGATTTTTTCCAGAAATGCCCTGATTTTGGAACTGTCAGAGGAAATTTTTTTTGAAATAAATATATCTATCTGTAGTAATATGCTAAATCAGTTCATGCAGAATAATGGGTTTTTAAAAATAAGGTTCATTTTTGTTCCCTTACAGTTAAAAAAAAAGTAATTTAATAATAAATCATGACGGGTTGCCTAAGGCAAATCCTATAATTTTTTTTTCCCAGAATCAAGTTTCTTATTGCATATTGGCCTCATGAGACTTTGGATCCATTCCAAACTGTATCCATGCTACCCCTTTTCATCTTTAAACGGACTGGTTCCTATTTTTCTTCCTCTGTATTTCTTTAAAATGTATCATGAAAGTGGAAACTACATGGGTTATTCTTGCTCTTAATTGTATAATGGAAAGAGAAGAGTCCTTGAAAAAGGACAAACTTGTATTTGAATCTTAGTTTTGCTGATTTCCTGCTGTGTTGCCTTGGAAAGTTCTTTAATCTTTCCGAATCTCAGTTTTACCTTCTGTAATATGGAGATGATGCTTCCCTTACAATATTTGTTATAAGGATTCATGACAATACAGGTAAAATGAATGAGACATAAGTATTTGAAATATGAATTATGATGATGATCATTAATTCTCATAGTTAATTTTTTTCTTATAAAGTTTTTTCCTCTCACAACCAAAAGATTGCATGCTTATCATATACTTAGAAGCCTAAAAAAGGGAAAAACAAATTATCCACTATACTAAGAGGTTAACAATTTGACAGATTCATATCTGGTCATTTTTTTTGTATGAATTTTTTACTTTAGCTAGTTAAGATCATACTTAATATATCTCTAATTTTTTGCTTCTTATATCATAAAAATATTCCCATATCATTAAAATCTTTTGTTAATGCCAGTTCATTTGTTTCTATGTAGTTCATTATATAAAAGTCTCCCCTCATTTTTTTGACTAAACTATCCAACCACCTTCATTTCAACAATTAAAGGGCCAAAAACACCTAAAAAATGATCTTAGGTAAATAAAAAAGATTTATTTATTCATTTGAGAAAGGGGTGGGAGGGTACGGAATCTCAAGTAGACTCCATGCTGAGTATGGAGTCCAACAAGGTGTCATTCTGATATCATGACCTCAGCCAAAATCAAAAGCTGGACACTTAATTGACTGTTCCACCCAGGCATCCCCCTAAATGATTATCTTTTAAATGTTGTGGTAATTTGGAAGGATGGACAGATTTTGGCCTTATACTCTCAGGTACAGACTCCTCTATTCCAAGGGCAGCTGTTCTTCAGTGACTTGACCTCAAAGCAGCTTCTTGGAACCAATGATAATAAGGTTGGCCCTGCCCACTATTCACACTTCCACACTAGGGAAAAACCCTAACCATTTAAGCAAGAAAGTGAGTGTTTCTGAAATGACACATCATTATTACCATGTTGACAGAAATAAAAAGGTAACAGAAACTTATAAAGAGATGCTCTCAAACATTCAGCCTTTTCACCTCTTGAGACATAAGACTTTAAATCAGAACAGCAAATGTAAGACTTTAAATCAGAAGAGCAAATGATAGAGAAAAGAAGGTGGCTAGAGTAGCATTGTGGCCCAGCTCATGGTAGATGGTGAGCAACTTTCCATTCATTCAAGTCCAGCAGGAGACATTGGGTCTCCGAAACATTGACAAGACATAGGAACGGACTAAAAGTATAAAAGTACTAACCCTTTGGTACTTTGCAAATTGAGAGGTAAGTATATTGAAAAGTGATATGATCATATATGTTGTTTGATGCCACTAGTTAACTTCTCATGCTTTAATGTGTGTCAGTGAAAAACAAAAGGATGAGAAATTTGTATGGCGGGAATATATACCCAAGCTAACTGACTTTTTTTTTTAATTAAGATTTTATTTATTTATTCATGAGTTACACACAGAGAGAGGCAGAGACATAGCCAGAGGGAGAAGCAGGTTTCCTGTGGGGAGCCCAATACAGGACTCGATCCCAGGACCCCAGGATCACGACCTGAGACGAAGGCAGATGTTCAACTGCTGAGCCACCCAAGCATCCCGAGCTAACTGACCTTTAAGATTAACTTGTATTGGTAGCAAAATAATGGACATCATAAGAAGTAAGTATAAGATGTAAAATAGTATTTTGAAATGAATCATAAAAATTAAAACCAGTGGTTTACAAACAATATTAAAAATCCTTGTCTTCTCCTTTGTGAAGTGCATTTTTTAAAGATGAGCAATAAATATGAGGGAGGAATTGAAGCAACAATTGCGTAAAGAGAAAATTGACCTTACAAACAAGTCTGAAAAGACAAATAAAGCAGTTAACTTTGTATATAAAAGTGATTCTTTTTGAATGTATCATAGTAGTGGGTTCTAATTTAATTTCAGAGGACTTGAAGAGAGGCAGGCCTTCCAGGACAGGTAACATATCCTGCAGGTAAATCCAGAAAGCAGGTAAAACTTTCTGGAAGAGATCTGGAAAGTTCTGAGTCCCATTAATTACTCAGAGTCTCAGTGTTGATACAAAAATGCAAACATTTGCTGGGACATTGGTGACTGGCTCTGGAGATCTTTACGGAGAGTGTGGCTTAATGAGTTACTCCTACCCATTGACTCTGTGCCCTGCCTCAGGGTTTCTTTCTATGGCCTTCTTCTTCCTGGCCATAGAATGCCAGGTGCGTTGTCTCTACTTTCCTCAGCCTGTGACTTTGTGAGCTCTAGCACCTGAGATTGGCCCTTCCTGGCTTCTTTTATTTTTAATTCCTCTTATTTCTGCCACTTTCAAAATCAATCAGATTTATGGTAATAAAGTGGCTTAAAGAGACCAAAAATATCATCATTGATTCCTCTAAAGATAATGATTAATAGTTTTCACCAAAATTGGGAAAGGTTGGTTGCATATAATGAAAAGAGACTGTATGAAAGCAGCAAGCCCAATGCCTAGCACAAGTAGGTAGACTACATGTATGTGATTATTTACTTTCCTTAGAATCAAAATCAAGTTAGTAGGTAAAAAAAAAAAACCTGAATGGAAGACAAAGCTGAAATGGTTATTATTCTCTGTTTCATATCATTTGGCCTTGTATTTAAGTTGACTGTGTTTTAATGGTAACTATTGATTTAAAAAAAAAAAAGAAATCTCTCCAACACAAAGCAATAGATACACAACACATTAACTAGGCTAATCTTAAGGGTTTTTTTTTTTTTGTGTGTGTAAGTAGTTGTGACATTAATTTTATTTTGATTATCATTGCCCAGGTTATGTTGTATTAATAATGACATCAACAAAATAAAACTTCGTAGTGATTTATTAGTAGATTGAAAACAATATCTGTATTGGAAAGGAATTAATGGATAATTTAATGATAGTCTAATAGGTAAGTCAATGACATAACTGGGAGTAAAGCTGTACTTTAAAGCCTATGACTACATCACCAACAGGAGAGCAGTGCAATCACTAAAGAGAACCAACTTAGATAACTCAAATTACTAAATGTTTTTTTCCTTTCATAATCAAAATATCATGCCTGCTTCAACACTGTGCCTGAATGAAAATTAAATCTGATCTAGTAAAGCAGCAACTAATTCACACCCAATTCCAAATCCAAGAATTGAACCTAATTACTGTCAAATAAAAAGATTATAGCACACAGGACGTTACTGATCATTTGGTCCAGCTCTCTAGGTTTTTGGTTGACAAAACTGAAAAGTAGTTTGTACCTTGAAAACGATTTCTAAATTTACCGTGTCAAGTATTAGGTAGTTCAACTTTTGAGGAACTTATCATACAGCTTTGCATAGCCACATACTCTACTTACTACACATTTCTACACTCTCCTTAGCATTTCCTTTTATTATATACTTATATGCTAGAGGACTTTGAAACTTGATAAAGATGAAGGGCAACAGTATAATTAAATGAGCAATGTGGGAGACCTCTGAGGGCTAAGCCATAGAAAAGAAATCTACTTATTTATTGCTCCATGGAGTTCATTCTCATAGATTTACTGGGTATCTTACCATGAAGTGACCCCAAATCACTACCATTAAAAAGTCAGGATATAATCTGTGGTTGACCTTTTATGAAGATAATGATAGATAAAACAGTGTGGTCTTGAATTTTTTGCTAGTTAAACTAGTCATAATTTGTAAACTTAAACCCACTCAACTTGACTTTATTGTTTCAGGCAAAAAGGTTTGCATGTTTTACTTTGGAGAATTGCTTTTATTTTTTTCCCTGTTTGTGTTCAGAAGTGAACCTACTAATGCTCAATGAGAGTCAGCTTCCCAAGGGAGAATTAAAGAGCTTTTTAAATGGATGAACAGAAAATTCATTTCTCTACATGCAAGGAATATTTGCATTCCTTGCAAATATTTCTTGTCTGTTGAATAGAAGTAACTTTACTTTCCACTGTTTGTGGAATTTTTTTCTTCTTTTTTGAATTGTGAGGGAATACCCAGAGCAGATCATTGCTGGGCAGGGCACAGGCCTTTCAAATAGAATGCAGTAGAAGGTTCTTAAAGGTATAAATTGTCTACCTGGAGATAGAAGCTGCCTATGGATTTCCCCTGATGCAATTTTTCATCCTGATTTGTTCATTCCTTCACAGGGAAAACAGCTACAGGGCATCTTGAGGGCGAGGAAGTGATAAGGGAACTCCGCCTTAAACAAAACCAACTCCAATCTGAAGTGAGTCTGTGAAAGCTGGGAGGTTCTTGTTAGAAGTTTATAAACTTTGTAACTCGCCAATGTTCAAATCTTGTTTCAGTTTTCCCACAGTGATTAACAATGACACTTTTAAATAAAAAGGGCCTTTGTGTTTGTCTTCAAAGGCTGCCATCCCTACCTGGACCTGAGGTGGTGGTGGTGGTAGGCCGATGGTTTCCTGCCACAGCCTGCATCTGAGAAAGAAACCCTGAAGGGCCTTGAAGTTGACAATCAGAGCAACAGAAAGGAAGCAGTGAGGTTAGAGGTTGCCGGTGGAACTGAGGAGTGATCTTGCCACTGAGAGGTTTCTAAGCAGAACTCTACTATGTTTCTTTCTTTCTTTCTTTCTTTCTTTCTTTCTTTCTTTCTTTCTTTCTTTCTTTCTTTCTTTCTTTCTTTCTTTCTTTCTTTCTTTCTTTCCTTTCTTTCTTTTTTCTTTCTTTCTTTCTTTTTTTAAGATTTTATTTATTTAGAGAGAAAACATGAGCAGGGGGAGGGGCAGAAGGAAAGGGCAGGGTAGCAGGCTCCCCACTAAGCAGGGAGCCCGACATGGGGCTCCATCCCAGGACCTTGAAATCATGACCCGTGCAGAAGGCAGAGTCTCAACTGACTGTGCCACCCAGGGGCCCTCTACTATTTTCTATTATTTCTGTTTCTTTAAAAAAAAAAAAAAGATTTTGTTTATTTATTCATGAGAGACACAGAGATGCAGAGACACAGGCAGAGGGAGAAGCAGGCTCCATGCAGGGAGGCCAATGTGGGACTCGATCCCAGGACTCCGGGATCACGCCGTGAGCCACAAGCAGATGCTCAATCACTGAGCCACCCAGGTGCCCCCTATTATTACAGTTTCTATGATATGTATGCTAGATAAATTAATACAAAGCAATTGAGGCACCTGGGAGAGAACAGAAATCTTAAGAGAAGGTGGGATGTCAGGAAATCTGAGTTCAAATCCAGTTTATATCATTTACTGGATTGAAGTATTTTGCTTTTCTAAGCATCAGCTTCTTTTTCTATAATGTAAGGTTTTTTTTTCTCTGTGAGATTAAAGAGAAAGGATCTACTTGATACCTGGCACCGATGCAGCGATCAATAAAATATCCATTTATTCAGAGTTAACAAGTTCTTAAAATTGCTCAGTAACAATAGGCATCTGTAAAGAATGAGGAAGAAAAGAAGTAAAGTTTGCTTTCAAATGTGTGTTTGAGTGAATTACTGAGCAGTGCAACTCTGGTTTTTAGATGCTTATAAGTTTTCTTTGAGTTACCACTGTGGCGAGGGTATAAGTAAGTACATTAACTTAATAACCAACGTAGGAAAGTACTTTTGTGGGCTGATATGTCTAAAATATACCACACCCTTATTCTAGAATTGGTCAGGGTGAATGCTGTTCTGTTGCCTTCCCCAAATGCTTTTCTGAGCCTAGCAGTTTGTTGAAAGAGACATGAACAGTGAAAGCGTCCTGCTCATTCCTCCCAATGTGATTTGATTTGTTTTGTCTATCAAGATTTTAATGACTTAAATAAAGGGGGCTCCACTACTTCCCTTGGAGGGGGGATATCGATTGGATAGCATAAAAGCTTACGGAATGGAGAAATTGCTTTGGAGATATCACAGATAAAAGTATCCATTGCACTTATCTTTTGCATAGTGACTTTGATAAAGAAAGATTCTTTGTGACTCAGGTCACACCAAATGAAGTGGCTCCTTAGCTACCCGGCCACCGGAGCAGCATCGGAGGAAAATGAGTGGAGCCCGCAGGTGTGGTCTTAGGCATCCTCTGTTACCTATGCTTTAATCCAGCGTGACTGTGGAAATGGTCAGATCCCTATCACACTTGAACCTCTGAGTCTCTCACTGAGTATTGAGTACATATTATATAATATATATTTTATATATTATATAAAATGAGTATAATATATACTTATTACTCAATATAGTATATAATGAGTATAATGAGTATATAATAAGTATATAATAAATACATCTAGGGTTGGCTTCTTTCTGAATATTGACTCTTTTAAATGGAGGCTAAAAGTAGAGTCAAACAACAATGAAAAACAGAACTAAACATTGACTAATTCAAATATCCTGTTTTCCAAAAACAGTGCTATGCATTTAGATGGTTTTTGAGGGGACTCAGTGTTTTGCTCTAACAGTGATTCCTTATGTTGCTACAAATAAAGCTATAAAATATGAGTTAAATAAAAAGCTCAATGACTATAGTTTGTATTCTCTGCCACGCCGGCGTTTCTCATCTATAGTTCTTGTTACCGCAGAAGGCAGCATGGGGAAGTGATTGACATCATGTGTTCTAGAAGCCTGGGCCCTGGTCACAGCTCAGCCCTTTCCCAGTTGTGTGACTCTGGTCAAGGTGCTTAACCTCTCTGTGCCTCAGTTTCCTAATTAAACAAAACAAAACAAAAAAAAACAAAAAAAAAACAAGGAAAACAAAAGCACCTGTAAAGCAGGGTTAATCTGAGGATTAAATGAATTAGCATTCGGTGCTTAGAACTGGGCCTGGATCTTAATAAATGCTGGCTACACTTGTGTTTACCTAGGAATGTCTATCTCTTCGGCTAGACTCTAAGGGACAAAGAGAGATGTTTTATCACCATTTTATTCTCAGTATCTACCATAATGGCTGATGCACAATAAGAAGAGCTGCCAAAGCCCAGGTGGCTCAGAGGTTTAGTGCCGCCTTCAGTCCAGGGTGTGATCCTGGAGACCTGGGATCGAGTCCCACGTCGAGCTCCCTGCATGGAGCCTGCTTCTCCCTCTGCCTGTGTCTCTGCCTCTCTCTCTCTCTCTCTCTGTGTCTTTCATGAATAAATAAATAAATAAATCTTTAAAAAAAAAAAAAAAAAAAGAAGAGCTGCCAAGAAAATAGGCTCATCAAACTGAACGTAAGCGATAAAATTTGTTAGAATAACAAAAAAAAAGCCCTGTAAATTTTAGTCAATAATGTGTCAATATCAGTTCACTCGTGTGTAACAAATGTACCACACTAATGCAAGATGTTGACAATAGGGAAATCTCTGTGCCTGGAGTGGAGGTAGAGGGTGGGTATATTTAACTCTTCTGCTCTATTTTTCCGTTAATCTAAAATGGTACTTAAAAAAGTAAAGTCAATTAATTACACAGAAAATAAGTAAAATAAGGAGCTACTAATGAGATCCAGTCTGATTAGCTAATGAGATTCAGTCCTCCACGGTCAGATTGCAAAATGACTGAATTAAAATAAACTGAATTAAAGGATTTAGGAAAACCTTACACTGAAGAGTGTCTTGTCAGAACACCAAGGCTCCATCTAAAAGTGTGATTGCTTACTCTCCCCAACTGCAAACAAATAAGAGCTCACTTAGGAACAGTGAAAGACCTAATTGGCTGCAGAGATGGCCCATAGAAATATTGACAACAATATATGCTCAGTTTACATTTTGCATTAAGTTGCTTTGCTTGTTCATAAGTCTTGCCCTAAAATAGTAATTATACTGTTTTCAGAACATTGAAGCTACATCTAATAATTAACAACAAAAAATCTCCAGAATGCTCAAAACCCAGTAAATGCCAGACTGATTAAACACTGGCACCCTAAGGAATAGGTATCTAATAAATACCTGGGAAAGGAGTAAAATTAAACAAGGGGACTATGGCCTTGCACACACTACCACCCAGGAGTTGCCTACGCTGCCCAGCATGGTCAACCCCACCTTGTTCTTGGACATTCTCCTAGACTGGTAGCCCTCAAAGTCTCCTTTGAACTGTTTGCAGACAAAATTCCAAGGACAGAAGAGAATGTTTATGCCCTGAGCACTGGGGAGAAAGGACTTGGTTATAAAGGAAGTATTCCAGGATTTCTGCGCCAGGGTGGTGACTTCATGAGCCATAATGGCACTGGGGGCGAGTCCACCTACGGGGAGAAGTTTGATGATGAAAATTTCATCCTGAAGCAGAGAGGACCTGGCATGTTGTCTATGGCTAATGCTGGACCTGACACAAATGGTTCCCAGTGTTTCCTCTGCACTGCCAATACTGAGTGGTTGGGTGGCAAGCATGTGGTTTCTGGCAAGGAGAAAGAGGGCAGGAGTATTGTGGAAGCCGTGGAGCCCTTTGGGTCCAGGAATGGCAAGGCCAGCAAGATCACCATTGCTGACTGTGGACAAATCTAAGAAATTTGACTTGTGTTTTAAATCTTAGCTACCAGACCATTCTCTCTGTAGTTCAGGAGAGCAGCTCTTCACCCCCATCTGTCCAAAATATCCTGTCATCTTTGAACTGTTGCTGCAATTCTATGGGCTCCATATTTTCCTGCTCCCCTCCAAGTCTAGCCAGATTGCAGAGTTAAGTTTATGATTATGAAATGAAAAATAAACAACAACAAATAAAATAAAAATAAACAAGGGGACTATATGAGGAATGCTTTTTCCTTAGTGGAATAGGGTAACATGCAGAATTACTTTATATAAATCATGATCACACCCTCAAATTTTCTCCCAGAGGTTTTTGATCTAACAAAATTACAAATATACAGCTTCATTATATATGAGACATGGACTATTTATAAATATATAAAAACAGTCACAGAAAGGTTATTGGAAAGAAGATTAAGTATACATATAATCTGGGGTACAAATTTAATTTTGTGATTAACCCATGTAGAAGTTGCATTCTATTCAACGTTTTCTAATTCTTAAGTAGAGAAAACCAGAACCTCTTAGTTTCTCCTTCAGCAGCATTTTCTCAGAATTGAGGTACTGAGGTGTGTACTTTTTTTAAGGGAAAAAATAATGTTTAATTTAAAATAATTTAATAACCTTTTTATTTGTATGCAGATGAAAAGAAATGTTCAGAAAGATACTTAGGGGACTGTTTGCATCATGCTATTTGAAGAAATATATCAAACCTGTAGGCATCTGTGTCCTCAGGAGATCTTGATTTTGATGAGAAAACAAAGGCAATAAAAGATAATAAGCAACATAAAGTACCTTCTAAGTGTCTAGCACTGCTCTAAACATATGGGGATACATCAGAGAACCAAATGGATTATAAACCCTGCCTTGACACAGTTCACCTTTCCTCAAGGAGGCAAGCTAAACTGCATGGCTCAGTTTTGTCCTTCAGGTATAATATCATATGAGGAGGAAATACTGGATAGAAAGTGTGTTGTGTTTTTGTAACCGAGCTATCTTTAAAAGAAAGAAAAAAAAAAGGAGTAATCTCTCATATCAAAAGGAAGGCTAGTCAAGCAGAGATAGAATGGTGTGACTGGGGATGGGAGAATGTGTTGGTGGTGTCCTGAATTTGCATACTGACTTGTCTGTTGTCTGCTTGTGAGCGGTAGAGCCATCCTGAGCCATAACTTCTTTATCTGTACAATGGACCATTATCATGACAACATGAGATGATGTGCTACACTGTCAAATTTCTAAATCCAAGATTTTTATTTCTATTGAATATTATCTTTTATAGCTCACTGAAGAGATTAACCAGAGATTAACCAGATTATCTCTGGTTCTTAGATTTATCTATTGAGCTATGAGATCCAATACAACTAGTTGGGCTGTTGGTGCAACTTCCTGTGTAAGTTTATGTTGAGGTGCCAGACAGTGGGTGGGCTCTGTCTCCACCTTTATTCTGATGCAAGCTTGACTTTCTTTTTTTTTTTTTTTAAATTAAATTAAAAGAATCTCATTGGGATTTAGCTTTCAAGCTATAACAGGCCTTAAACACAATGTCAGGTCTTGGCAGAACTTGGTAGAATTATTTGGCAGAATTTGGCTTTGAGAAAATAAAAAAGCAAGCTCTAGTGGATGGGAAATAATAACCAACAGGAAAAAAAATTGGTGCAATCATACCACAGACAATTTAGGATGTGTGTTCCTGGAGAAAATAAGGAATAATGTTAGATTTACATTGACTGGCCTTTGGAAAGTATTAGTAGCTTTATTCTAGAAACGGTAGAGAGAATTGGAGAAGGGATTTATTCTTGTGACATTCTAAGTATATAAAAGCACTTGATACAGGTCATCTCGTTTTCCTTAAAAAATTACTTGGGTAGGAGAAAGCAGGTCAATATAATTTTTCCATGTTTATAAACACAAGAATTTTGATTCTTAAGTTCAAGACTAAGTTGGACAGGGACTCAAGGTAAGAAACCAGGCCTCTCTCCATCAGCTTGCACACTTCTTTTTCTACTTTTCTAATCACAGCAGCCAGACATATTTAGGAAGGAATCAACACTATTAGTGGCCAGTTTCACTGATCCTGAAGGATGAAAAGAAGGCATTTTAAATACTTTCTTTACTCAAGCTTCTTTTCTTTTGGTTCATATTTGGCCCCTGGGTGGCACAATAGGTTGTGTCCAACTCTCGATTTTGGCTCAGGTCATGATTTCAGGGTCGTGGAATCAAACCCCACATCAGGCTCCAAACTCAGCACAGAGGCTGCTTATCCTTCTTCCTCTGCTCCCCCTCTCCCCACTCTTTCTCCCTCTGTCAGATAAATAAAATATTTTTTAAAAATCGTAAACTTGGGATCCCCTGGGTGGCGCAGCGGTTTGGCGCCTGCCTTTGGCCCAGGGTGCCATCCTGGAGACCCGGGATGAATCCCACATCGGGCTCCCGGTGAATGGAGCCTGCTTCTCCCTCTGCCTGTGTCTCTGCCTCTCCCTCTCTCTCTCTGTGATTATCATAAATAAATAAAAATTTAAAAAAAAATCGTAAACTTCCCTGCTTCCTGGTTACAACTACCAGCATAGCTCCTAACTGGGCCAAGGCACCGTTGCACTTCTCTTGAAGATTGTAACAATGGCATGGTGGAGCTTTGAGCTTAATATGTAGCATCTATCAATTCCTTTAAAAGCTTCTTACAAATGTGTAAGGTCAAAATTATCTAATAGATTATAAACACACAATGGTTTACTTGTGAGAAAATCGCAGAGCTTGGAGTAAAAAATTGATTTTGATCCCCACCTAGCACCACAATTAGTAATCGTAAAATCTTGGGCTGATGACTGAGCCTCTCTGAGCCTCAGTTTCTTCATTTATGAAATTGGAGTCATAATACCAGTATCATTTAAGGCACAGAATATTTTTTACCAGGATAGTTGGCTAGATAGATAGGTATGAAAATATATGTGGTAACATACATTAATGTACCTGAGAATATATATGATCATATATATTATCCACAATTTTAAGAGTGATGAAATGTGTTAAACATATTAGCCTTGGGATCCCTGGGTGGCGCAGCGGTTTGGCGCCTGCCTTTGGCCCAGGGCGCGATCCTGGAGACCGAGGATCGAATCCCACATCGGGCTCCCGGTGCATGGAGCCTGCTTCTCCCTCTGCCTATGTCTCTGCCTCTCTCTCTCTCTCTGTGTGTGTGTGTGTGTAACTATCATAAATAAAAATAAATAAATAAAAATATTAGCCTTATTATAAGTCTGTGAAATAAACATAATTGGGATTTAATATATAATATTTAATGAAATCTAAGATGGCATAGATTTTAAGTCACATCATTCTTTTAGTCCTCACTGTAAGAGAAAAAGACATTGTCAACTAAATTAGGACGCAAAGCTAAGATGCATCCTGATTCCAGAGACATTAGCATCTGAAAAAAAGTTCATCTTATTTTAATTGACAAGATGTGGAGGATTACATTGTCACCTTCATTTAATTTACATATGTGTCATTTTAGACTTAACTGTTGTGAAAGGAGCCTGTTCACTTTAGAAGTGATAAATCTAAAAAATATATATGTATAAATCTGAGGATAGTATCCTGGCAGTCAAGAGCCTAGGTTCTGGCATGATAGACTGAGTTAAAATCTATTTTCTACTATTTAAGCAGCCGTGCGATCCTTGCTAATTAGCCATTACTGTTAATAATCATCATCATCATCATAATTATTGTTACAAATATTGTTTATGATGTGAGACAGCAAACAAACCCCATAGTAACTTGTTAGGGTTGGTTAGAGAAAATTAATCCTATCTATGCATATTTGAAATATTTTCTATTGATCATAGAACTGAGTGGAAATTTAGCTGATTCAAGGCAACACATCTCCATTTCTGTAGAAACAGCTCGGAGCACTCATGCTGCTGACAGTGGGTCAGAATCTGATGGATGAAATGCTCATACATACATATGACTACAGTGTGCTAATAAATCATTTCCTCCAAATGGTGCTCCTGTCATCATGTGAAGCAGTTAACAGAGCAACGCTCCTCAGAAAACATTTGGAACAAATGTGCACTCTTTTAAAAATATGTTATATTTTATCCAAACCAAATACTGTCATGCTCATTTCAATTTTATTCATAATATGTAAGAATATATTCTATTTTTGCTGGAAGAAAAAAATACTCAATTGAAGTCAACATGTTTTGCTTTTTGTGAGCCGTAATGTGATATATAAATGATACATAAATTATTTATCAAAAAGTCCAGGATGCAGAAAAAGGGTTTCATCTTCTTTTTCCTTTTGGAAAAGCTTCTTGCCACTGTCAACTTGTGTACTGTGTAGAACAGACAAACTGCTAAAACTCTTGGGCTTCAGATTGGTGACTCTTAACATGCAGATAATATCAATTCAGCAAAAAGTTGTGAGAATAGACAGATAATATAAAGTGATCAAAATATGTAATATAGACTCAAATATGCTAGTCGCTCTCTCTTTCCCTCCTCTTAGAATGATGTAGGCTTTCTTTTCTTTCCATTTTGGATTCTCCAAAGGGCCAAACTCTGTATTTTGACATTCCTAGAGACTCACCTATGACATATCTGAATGAGAATTTGATAGCATGAATTAAAGACTTTTCCTTTGTATTTAAAATATGTTTTCAAAATGAATATTGAGTATGGCTGGGAGCAGGATCACTGACTCTGTCGCTAACATTTCCCATCCAGCCTAAGCGAAATATCACTGTCCTCTTATGCCAAGAAGCAGGGTTGGGTTTAGCTTTAAAGTTTACACAAATGTGTGCTTAGGCAAACTTTGCTACTCAATTTGGATGGCATTGGCTGAGCCTTAGTTTGTATGCTGTACAAGGTTCAAATCAACTGTGTAACAGAGGGAATTTTTGCAATGTCAAGACATGGTAATCATTCTCTGGCTTCTCTGAGGCTTATAAAGACAGTACATTTTAGATTTTTGATCTCCAGCCTCCAGTTCATCCGTGGTCCTGTGCTGCTTTCTATAAAATTAAGTCTCTGAGTGGCTGTCTGAGTAACCATAAAAGAATGTTTATGCAGCAGGAACAATTTTCTTGGACAGTTTTTCACCAAGGTCAGCAGTGAGCCTCTGGCCTTCTGACACTTTGGACTTCTTAATGTGACACTTTTTGCATCAGTTATCCAGAGAGAAGCATTGTCAGTACAACAGGAATTGGCTTATGTCAAGCTGACACAGCTCGACTGTCAGCTTGAGGGAGGGAGACGGCTGGTATACAGGCCTCCTTGCAAGGAGGCCCAAAGCTCAGTTGGCATTGCCTAATCAGGAAATAAATGACATTTGTGATTCAGGATCACATTGTAACTTACATAAAGTTTGTGACTACCAAAATTAAAAAACATGATTCCAGGAGTGTCAACGGCTTCTCAGCATTCAATTCAACTTTGTTTTTAATTGCACAGACCTCACTGCCTGAGTATGTCAAATTCACTTTTTCCTTTCCTTTTTGGATGGCAATGTGCGGAATGCCCTTGCATAAACACAGCCAGGGCATGAGCACAGTTCTACTTCATTTCCTCAACTCTTTGTTTTGCTATTCCCTCATTGTCCTGTGTCTGCATTCCTTGACTACTGATGGATTCAGTCAGCATCACCCAAGGAGGTATGTAGAGGGATTCATGAAGTAAAAGGCCAAGGAAAAGGTCAAGCTAAAAAGAAAAAGAAAAAGAAAAAAGTAGGTATATTAGTCAGGGTTTTCAAGAATCAAGAGGCTTCTCCCCATTTTTCTATTGAGAATTCTGTATTTTTTCATACTGATTTGTAGGAATCCTTTGTACCTGCTAGTTACAAATCTTCTTTCAGATAGATGTCTTGCAAGTATCTTCTCCCTTTCTGAGTTGCTTTTCTCTATGTTAATGATGTCTTTGGATGAACTAAAGTCGTAAATTGTAATATATTCTAATTTATCATTTTCCCCTTTAGATTAGTGTTTTTTAGACTGTTTAAGAAATCTCAAAAAAAAAAAAAAAAAAAAAAGAAATCTCTCCTCTCCAAGATCTTTCACTTTAATGTCTAAAATCGATCTCAAACTGGTTTTTGTGAACAGTGTGTAAGAGTCAAGATTTGTTTTTTCCGTATGAATACTGAGTTGACCAGACACTATTGAAAAGACCATCATTCCCCATGAATTAAATGTTTCTACAAAAAAAAAAAAAGGGGGGGGGGGTGGGCGGGCAGCCCGGGTGGCTCAGCGGTTTAGCGCCGCCTTCAGCCCAGGGCCGGATCCTGCAGACCTGGGATGGAGTCCCACGTCAGGCTCCCTGTGTGGAGCCTGCTTCTCCCTCTGCCTGTGTCCCTGCTTCTCTCCCTCTCTGTGTGTCTGTCATGAATAAATAAATAAAATCTTAAAAAAAAAAACCTTAAATGAGCTGTAACAAATCAATTCTCTAAAAAACAAAACAAAACAACAACAAAAAAACACATCCCCCCCAACACACATAACATACATCTCTCTCTCTCTTATCATCTTCTATCTATCATCTATCTATCTATCTATCATCTATCAAAAGGGAGGGAGAGAGTTTAAGAAGTTGATTCATGCTACCATATGGGGCGGGCAAGTTTGTAAATTGCAGGTCAGGCTGACAGGCTGGGGATCTAAAAAGAGTTGATGTGGCAATTAAGAGTCCAAAGGCAGTCTGGAGACACTTCCTTCTTCCTCGGAGGACCTCGGTCTTTTCGTGTTTTCCTCTTAATGTCTCCAACTGATTGAATGAAGCCCCCCATGTTATGGAAGACACTGTGCTGTCTTCAAAATCTGCTGATTTAGATGTTAATCACAACTAAAAAGTATCTTCACTCCAACATCTAGATTGGTGTTCAATCAAACATCTGGGTGTCAGGGCTACTTAAGGTGACACATAAAATTAACCACCATATTGGGATATTCACTTACAATAATTGAAAGAACATTTAGACTGTAAAATTTAGTAAACAAAATATATTTTACAAAGAAAATGAAAAAAAAAAGCCGTAATTGTAAATGATTTTTAAGTCCATCAGAAAAGAGTATGATGTTGGCCAATGTTCTGAGATCACAGGACTCAGGCCAAAAAATTAACATAAACTCTATTACCCTACTCTTTTGAATTCCATTTATTTTTTAAAGATTTTATTTATTTATTCATGACACACACACACACACACACACACACACAGAGGCAGAGACAGGCAGAGGGAGAAGCAGGCTCCATGCAGGGAGCCCGACACGGGACTTGATCCCGAGTCTCCAGGATCACAACCTGGGCTGAAGGTGGCACTAAACCTCTGAGCCACCAGGGCTCCCCTGAATTCCGTTTTTGGATAATTTCTTAGACTTGTCTTTGAGGCTACTTATGGTAATTTTTTCATATTTTTTTTCTAGTGCGTTTTTTAAAAAAGACTTATTTATTTGTTTTAGAACCAGAGAGAGATTGGAGCAGGGGCAAGGAACAGAGGGAGAGGTAGAAAGAAACTCCGGCAGATTCCACAGTGAGCACCAAGCCAGATCTGGGGGCTGGATATCATGAACCTGAGATCACGACCTGAGCTGAAACGAAGAGTCAGGTGCTTAACCAACTGCACCACCCAGGTGCCCCTCTGGTGCATTTTATGGATAAAATTCTTTGTTCTGACTCTTAAAAATGAATAAAAATATGCAAAGATAAACCACACCATTTTAATTTCACATATTTAATATGTTCATCACACTCAAACTAAAACATTTTGGACTTGTTAGGCATGTAATCAGCCTTCCTGAATGACTGAAACAACTATCTACCTAGTGGCAGATTTCAATACTTCTTAAAGTACATCCAGCTGATTTCAATAATACAATTTTGAGTTAAAATACCAAAAGCAAATTCAGCTGGAGATAGACATCAGTGGCAAGGTGGGACGAATTTGCATGTGTAAGCAAAGGAGTAGGAGGAGCAAGAAAATCAAAGAAGTGCCACCAAACACAGGATGTGTCATATTTCTGACCCCATTAATTTAAATTGCTAACCAAAATAAATGCAACTCTTCTCATCTTCAAAGCACTTCATAAAAGAAAACAAAATTAAGTACCATAATACTAGGGTGATTCCTATTTTGCTGATGAAGAAACAGATGAGAAACCCTAATGTCCTTTCTAAGGCAGCAGTGGAGCTTTGACAAAACTGGGATTAAACAAAGAGCTCCCTGCCCCATCTTCACCAGGCACTTGTCTGCCTCGATGCTGCAAACCAGTGCAGATGAATCATCACTGAAAGCTGGCAGTCTGGTTGCCACATGGAAATGTGTGAGTGCCGGATTCTCTGAGAGGCTGGGGGTGGGGGGGTAGGGGGGAAATTGTTGATCCAGTTGGGGTTAATGCACGGGGCAACCAAAATTCAGCAGCACTGTTCAGGTTAACACAGAAGAAGACGGAGAAAACCTTGACAGGAACAGGGAGATGCTCAAAACGTTTGCAGTGCCACCCCAGGAAAATTCAAAACAAAGTAATAAAAGGAAAGTTGATCTGTTTGGAGCGCTGCTCAGGAATTACAGCCTTTTGGTGCCGAAATCTCCTCCCTGAGGAGAGCTATCAATCTGAAAAGTACACCTAGTTTTAGGAAGACTGCTTTCTGAGACAGCCTTCTGACTTGATCTGTTGGAACGGTTGGGTTTTCCTTTAGACTGTTTGCTGTTTATTTGCAACATGGACATCAAACAGCCTGGGGAGCTCTATACACAGTCTAGTTTAAGAAAAACTTTGTCTTATAACAACATGGGTTTGTCTCCAATAGACTGGACAGTTTGTAGCTGTTTGGACACAGAGATATTTCTGGGAGTGTGAAAATTTCTGCCACCATCGACGCACAAAAGATGCAGGGCCACATGGTCTGAACCAATACGCCTCTTGGCCTCACTTCCCTTTGCAGCCCCCGATCCATACGTGAATGTGAAATGAATTACATTTCAGTCAGAAACAAAGTGAAAATCTTAGAGTCTGAAAAAGTTGAACATTTAGCTTGGCTTCTTTCTGAATAAGGCATTTTCTAAGCAACATAGACCAGATCTCACATAAATGTCATTTACCCAGACTGCAGTGAGTAAAATTATCCATTAAGTAAATCACAGGCACTGTTAACATTTCCCTTGCTACAATATCCAACAATGATTTAAAAAAGAAATTGCTGGTCTCCAGAAGAAAGATGGCTGAGGTTACTATAGAAGACGATGGGAGTGTTCCCTTGTAATCTATAATATTTTCCTAAATTAACAACCAAAAAGATGTCAGAAGCAAGCAGGTCTGAGCCAGTACAGTATGCTACAGGCTTATGAAATATAAGGATCGGACTTGTCACATCATGATTTTCCCTCCCAAGCTACACACCCAATGTCAGCGTGCCTTCTCCCAAGGGGTTTCTTAAGCTCCCCTTTTAGTTGTTATTTAGAGAAGTTGATGTAAAGATTTATGAGGCAACTGAAAAATATTCCTGAAAAATATTTCTCTTCGTTAGCAAATATTTGGCTTTGAGGCTTGGTATTCCTGTCTTTCCTTTCAAAGATGCCCACTGGAGTCAGAGTAGAAGGTCCCCTGGAGGAAGCCTTGGTGAGGAAGCCTAATTTTCGCAGCAGCAGGCAGTGAACGCATAGTAGAATGTAGAACGAGCTGCTATTGCCTCTGCCACAGCCCATGCCCCCTTGCGGACAAAATCACACTGTGTTAACCGTCTATGAGGGCCAACAGCGAAGCTCTAAGAAAGAGAGAGAGGGAACCAAACTCACAGGAATGGAACTCCTGTTTCCACCAATATCTAGTCTCATGGAATGTCAGCTGTGTTCATTGAAGGACGCCAGCAAGTCCTTGCTGATGACTGTTTTCCACACTGACCCCAAATCAGAGATTTAATTTAGTGTTTCTTGAAGGCATTTTGGCTTGTTCTAGTCATAAACTAAAATACATACGGCTCTGGAGAGTTGAGGGGGGAGCACCTCTTAGGAGGAATTTGAATGCCACTTGAAAATAGGTCTCTAAGAAGGAAACAAAACCATGCTCCCCAAAAGACAGATGAGTAGAAGGACGGTGGTGGAACACTGAAGACGCACCACTGCCTGATTTTGCCCAGAAGTTGCTATGTCCAGATGTAGCAGAGCTGGCAAGTTTTCAACGGATTACACGGGATCGAGCTGTCTATCCATTTTCTAGGCCAGGGCTTTACTCAGTTAAATGAAAGCTTGAACAATTTGTATGAGAAACATCACAGTGGCATGGGGGGGTGGGGGTGGGGGTGGGGGGAAGAAATAAAAGAAGACAAAGAAACAGTACACTAAAAGAGGGTATCATTTTTCATGTTTTCGTGAATTTGGGAAGATGGAGGCTAATATTTTAGGCCATATTTGACAATCTAGAAATGGAAGAGCTCTGAAAAATGTTTCAATGGAGATCTCCATCAACATGATCAATATGAGAGATCTAAATACCAACTGTGATGAGAACTGATATATACAGATTGTTCTGAATGGCACCTGCTAGTAGGAAGGAGTGCAGTGCTCTAGTTTAAAACCAAACACACCTATAATATTTAGTCCTCTAGTATATCCTGGACTTTTCCTGTCTCTGTGAGTTATAGGAAGACACAGCTGACCCTTGAGCAACATGATTTGAACTGTGTAGATCCACTTACATGGATTTTTTTTTCTGTAAATATATACAGTGCTGCAAGTGTATTTCCCCTTTCTTATGATTTTCCTAATAACATTTTCTTTTCTCTAGCTTACTTTATTGTAAGAATAGAGATTAGATACATTCAGCATACAAAATGTGGGTTAATCAACTGCTTATGGTATCAGTAAGGCTTCAGGTCAACAGTAGGAGTTGTTTTTGGGGAGTCAAAAGTTTTATGTGGATTTTCGACCACAGGGGCATTGGCACCTCTAACCCCCGTGCTACTAAAGGGTCAACTATAAAACAAATAGGAATTTTACTCTTCTGTTCCAAGGCTGGAACCAGTGATCGCTCTTCCTTCATGTGGCCCCCTGTCTTCTCATCTTGCTTTGGTAACTCCCTTCTCTGCACTTCTTGGCCTTCTGCTGTGCCTCTGTGACGGCACTTGTTCAACTTGTTTTATAGTCAGATGCTTGTCTGTTATTTTCTCCCATCAGACTATAAAATACTCTTTGAGGGTGGAGGACTTACCTTACTCTTCTCTCTCTCTATTCTTGTTGCACACCCAATTCTTGCTTAATAAATAGTTTCAAATTGAATTTGTATATTGAATTTTATTACCTAACTTAGCACTAAACCATCTAAAATCTAGTGTTTTGTATTTTAAAATAATCTTATTTTTTAAATTTAGTTAATGCTAGTAATGAAAAAGTACTTTCGAGTTTTCAATACTTATCCTTTATATTTTTCTTATATATTATTAAGCAGGGAGAAAAAAAAGAAAATAAAAATGAAATAGCTTTATAAAGGTCAGAGTGGATATCTCTTATTTTTATGGATCTCACTCCATTCCCTACTCTCTTTTTCTGGTATCATTTGCTGCTGTTTTATTCCCGGGCTTAGGGCTTAATTTAGCTATTTAACAAACACTAATGGTTCCTAAGAGTGCTAGGCACTGTTCTAAACATTTTAGAAAATTAACTTAATATCAACAACAACCCTACAAGATAGATAATACCATTATCTCAATTTGAGAAGATACTGAAGCATAGAGAGATTACATAATTTATCCAAGGTTACACATCTCATGAAAAATGGAGCTGGAAGACAAGGCATCCTTAGTAGCTGTGCTTTTTCCTATGAAGCTTTATCTCCTTCAAGTGGTATGCTAAACAGAAGCTGATGGTTTCTCTAACTCATCATGTTGTCTGTCCACTTAAATACTTACCCTTTCCTAGCCCACACAAATACACTTGTTAGAAATACTTTAACTTTTGATCCAACTGTTTTGTTCTTTGTCTTTCGTTGATGTATATCAACCGAGTCAGATTGATACGTCCTAGGAGAAAGGGCTATTTCTTGTAACTTGCCCTGTGCAGTGTCTATCCTGTTCATGGAACAAATAGCTTCTTAATAGACTTGTCTGGAGGTTAAAAAGTAATTCAACTCAACAAATGTTGATCAAGTACCCATTAGATGAGATGCACTGTGATAAGCATGGAGTTTATAACAGAAGCCAAGCACATACTGCTAGCACATATTAATAGAAGATATTAGCACAAGGAAGCAAGATAGATTGATGCCCCCTTGCTGTGAAGGCCTACAGGGCTCTCTCCTTCAGAAGCCCAGTGTGAACCTTCACTTCTCCTGGGAGCCAGGCCACTCCATGAATGATGGTGTTTCAGGTTTGTGAGGCCTGGAACATGTTGCTTAGTGGGAGGCAGGCTTTTTGTCTTCTACTCCCATTTGGCAAAGATGCTTCATTATGTAAGACTGCCACTGTTTATCTGCACCATATTTATGGTTTTTGCAAGGGTTACTCTAAGGTTTGGCAGATATGGAGAAATATTTTATAAAGCAAGCCTTGTAGCAGGCAAGACCTCAAATGAAATTTCTGGAGTATATCTAAAGTACCTTTAAATTGTTGTTCATGCTTAAGTGGTTTAATGCCTCCCCCTCCACCCCTCATTGGTCATATTCATCAGATTTAGGTGAAAAGTAAACTCCTTCAGCCAGGGTACTATTACTACATTGTAATTCCTAGGTTTTAAAAAATCAAAGTACATTTAGTTGCTCCTTGAAGCCTAACCAGCCTGAAGAATATTTAAGGTTATCTTGTCTTTAGCAAACCATACCTAATCTTAGGAAAGTCCTCTCTTCACTGGCCAACCTGAATCCCATAATACCATTTTTAATGGCTTGCAGTTAACACCCTGATGCTTATGAATGGAAGATTTCATAAAGGTATGTTTGGGGAGATGTAGTCAAGTGCCAGTGTCTACTGAGAATTAGTTCTTTATTCAATCATTATTATTTTATTGTTAGCTTCATTGGACATTTATACCTAACAGTCGCTACATAAATCTGGAAATTAATAAAACAGAACCCCAACACAAAAGAGCGATCACTTTACATGTCTTTGTTCTACAGCTGATTTAATGTCCCTGGGTATATAAGAGTCATTTTATGAACAACTTCTGTGATCTATTTCCAATGCCACCTATCATATTTTATACTTTAGCATACATCTGACTTAGATTGCCTCCACCTGATTAAATGTCTTTAAAAATAAAAAAAAGAGTAGTTTAAGATTGCTTCTCAGTGTAAAAAAAAGTATATATTTCCATTTAAAGGAATTATATTAAAATAAGTAAGTTTTAAAATTCCAGTGAATTTTGTGGTGCTTTCTGCAAGGTAGTCATAAAATAAAGGTCAGTCTTTCAGAATTTATTAGAAATCATGGAGCCCTTTTATCCGTGATAAAGAGATAAAAAAGTCAACTTTACTATATAGA
Source organism: Nyctereutes procyonoides (assembly GCF_905146905.1). NCBI lineage: Eukaryota > Metazoa > Chordata > Mammalia > Carnivora > Canidae > Nyctereutes > Nyctereutes procyonoides. The sequence continues at coordinate 27,239,451 of NW_026575146.1, forward strand.
TTTTCCTAAACACTGTCTAATAAATTTTCCATTTTATAACTAAAATCATAATTTAAATATTTCCAATGAGCTTACTATTTGGAGGAAAAATGTGTCAATACTCTGGTAAAAAATCATCTTTGGAGATACCTGTTTTGTTTTGTTTTCTAAAGATTTTATTTATTTGACACAGTCAGAGAGAGCACAAGCAAGGTAAGCAGCAGGCAGAGGGAGAGAGAGGAGCAGGCTCTGATGTGGGGCTCCCTTCCAGGACCCTGGGATGATGACCTGAGTCAAAGGCAGACACTTAACCGACTGAGCCACCCAGGTGGCCCTAAATACCTGTTTTTTAAGATTGTATTTTAGTACAGCAAGATAAACTTGTAGTACACAGTTTTATTAATTTGCAATCACTTGAAAATAGAGCAGTAAACAATAAGTGTTACAAGTTTGTAACAACACTACTTATCAGGACAAATTAATTGTTTTCCTTTATGAAAGAAATAGAAAAAAGACTGATAACCATCTGCAATTGAGTGTTCAAGGCACAATTATCAATAAGCTGACAAGTCTAGAGAAATATTTTAAGTGCTGTAAGTAAAAGCTCATTCAAAAGATTGCTTTAGTCTGCTAAGACTTAACTTGGTATACTATTAGCCTCTGTTTGCACCACTGTTTTTCTGTATAAAATCATAAACACATTTCTCATGTGTAGTATCTCCTATAAATGTTTTCCAACACTTGGTGGAATTATAAACCTCATTATCACCATGATTTCCTTGTTTTTTTAATTGCCCCTTTTCACTCAATTTTACTCTTACTTTTCCTTCTCACTATGTTTGTGTTTTTCTTGTAGATAAATAAATGTGAGATAAATAAATGTGAGACATAGGTAGTATCTTAGAATAAAAACAATTCTCAAGAATTGAACTACACTAACCTAATGATAGATGGAACAAAATGTAGTATCTGTTTGAATTGGGGTGCCTTGCAAAATTCACCCTATTTATACTATTTTATATTTATATAATATTTATTTATATATATATTTATACTACCATATATACACATAAAATATTGTTACTTTAAAAGAATTGCTTTATAAGTTTTTTTGTTTTTGTTTTTAGCACAATTTAAAGTCTGATACCATTCTGTTAAATTCTAAGGTCCTAGCCCAAGAAGATGTAGTTAGCTTGTCATTTACTCAATAGACAAGCATCAATATTGCATTCTCTATATCGCATTTTCTCTCACCAAGCTTATAGTTGTGATTGGAGATACCAAATCAATATGACAGACTTCACACTTGTGGCGTTCAATCTAGGAGGAGGGGTGTAGGAGTGGGAACAAAAATGATAAATAAATGACTTCACTATGATACAGAAATCACACACACACATTAATAAAGGGAGTTGTTGGGGACATAAGGCTAACGGACAACTTATACATGTGCACAACTAGTTGAGACATAATGCTTGAGATTACATTACAAGATACAAGGAGATAAACTGTATATGATGAAAATCCAAAAGCTATAGTGTGTCACAAATCAAGCCTGAAATAATAATATACCATGATGATAAAAAAAAGAGTTACAGTTCAGGAATATAAATGGAAATAGAACAATTAGAAACCATGGGGAAATCGCTCCATGGGATATAGTCTTCAGCATGTTTAATGTAGGAAGTCCTTTATTATGCATTTATGATAGCCCAGTTTGGGGAGATTTAGAGAATTTTGAATGAGACATAAAGAAAAAAATATATAGGTACATCCAAATATGAGAAAGTCTGTGTGGTCAGGAATGCTTATGTAAATTGAAAATATTCATATTAGAAAAGGGATGAGGCAATGAAAACCTGTAATTTAAAAATATATGAAAAAAATGTGTTCTTTGTAATATAATCAGAGCAGAGCAGAAACCTTTTTAGATATGCACAGGAGACGTTAATACTCGTCATTAGGACTAGTGTTCTGAGAGTGAGAGCTAAGAAAAATTCAAGTTGAGAAATAGTTCTGGGAGAAAAGACTGAAATAACAGTACTGTTTCAGCTGTATGAGCAAAAGCTACACTTTAGTTCTCATGCCTGGAGACTCGAGGATGGCTCATTGGACCCCTCCTCCCCTCAATGACAACACTGTCATGATCCAAATGACAATGAAACAATTCTAGCCTGAGTCTACGTGTATTCCATCTAGATGGAATGACTTAAAGATTCCAGGTTCCATATTTTTCCCAAGGACAGAAATGTGGGAGTGGGAGCTGAGGAGAGCTGTCTCATTTGAGGTTTAGTGAGAGAGAGAGTCAATGTGTCTCCAGGGAGGATGAAGTTATGGTTCTGTCCACGTGGTTCTGTGGTTTCTAGCAGACCCCCAAGGGATGAGGCAGACCAAGGAGGCCTGGCCTGGCCATGGTTGAGCAGAAGAGTGAACTTGAAACCTGGAAATCTGAATTTCTATTTGAAAGCTGACTTGAAAACATTTCAAACTGAAATAAAAACAACAACAACAACAACACAGTGTGGGGCAAGCTAAAGATGCTTGCTGTGGCTGAGTCTGGTTTGTGAGGGTACGCATGTGTGATTTCTGGTTCAGACTCATTTCTGTTTTGAAGGAGGATTGAGTACCTGACCCCTCCTAGGGCTTTGCAGTCAGATACATTTCCACAGTCAATGACTCTTCCAAAGTCTTCTGAATCTTCACATGTCTTCAGCACCAGGTTTTATCCCTCTCACGACTGAACTCTGTTGGAGAAGAAGAGGAAGAGAAGGTCGGTACCAGCTTCCTTAGAGCTGAGCTGGTTTTCTTTCACAGGTGCATCATGCTGTGGCATCAGAACAGAAATTCTGTGGGGACGTTGAGCAGCTGGGGTCCTAACCTCAGGGAGTAAATTTGGTTCTACCTTAGAAAAATCCCTGGAGAAAGTCCTGACTGCATTCAGGAGGTTGGGTTAGTGGCTTTTGGGATTCCATTCCAAGCTATGATTGCATGGTTCTGAGCTGTTTCTGATGATGTGTCTTATTTTCTGTCATTATCATTCTCTCCTACCCTTAAAAAACCTTCTCCTCTGCCTTCAAAAAAGAATTGCTCTTAGCTCCCTCACAAAGCCTCAAAAACTGAATACAAAGAAACTTTGCAACTCCTCCTAAATGGACAATGAACCTTGACTGTTTTGTCTATGGATTTTTAAAATCACTGGATTCACTGACATTCCCAAATGATGCAAGTCTCCACCACTAAAGGTTTAATTCGTACCTAAAATGTTGCCATTATTTTGGGTAATGATATATAATTAAGTCTGCTGACTGTTCTCATGCTTTTCTATCAGTGATTCATGGCTGTTGTCAAAAAGCAGCTGCATATCAGTGCTCTTTTTGTTAAAGCCCTTGTTTGAAGTACCCAACAAACAGGGTTTTCTTGATTCATCAGATCATCCAGGTAGATCATGTGCTTTTGTAAAAACCAGAATCTGTGCCAGTTTCCAGTTCTATCTTTTGCAAGTTTTTTTCTTCTCGAAATATTTATCGTGTTACTATAAAGTATAATAAAAAGAACAGATAAGGCTGGTTGACGCTAAACACATTTATTACTGTATATTCCACAAAGTAACTCTGTAGAAGAAAACAGGCTGAGATCTGTGATTTCTTCCCCAAAGATGCGTGTTGCTATCTTACTAGAAACTTTCACAAAAGAATGGATGTGTAGCGTGACTTGATCTTCCCAGTCCCTCTGTAACTGAAGATTCTAATAGCAAATGGCAGTTTTTCCTACATAAACTACTAGAATAACTGATGTCTATTCCTGGGGTAGCAGGAGAACTCATCAGATTAGTAGAACTCAAAAACCAAAGCCATGCTCCAGTGTCACCTCCTTTCTGTGGCAGCAGCTGGACTTCTAGAAAGGACAGCAAACCAGAGGACTTGTTCTAAGAGAAAGGATTTACTAGCTTAGTTCCTTAGTATTGAGTAAAAAGAAACCTGCATAGAATTCCGATAACGTAACCACGTTAGACGAGTAATCTGACTCCTCATCATTTAATGTAATGGCATACCAAAAAAAAAAAAAAGAGAGAGAGAAAAAAAGAAAAAAAACCCAGGAAAATAACTCTGCTCCCTTCAAAAGGAATTTTTCAACTTCAAAAAGTCCTCTCTAACCGTTCAATATGTATCTCACAAAACACAGCTGCTTTTCAAAATTACTGTCGACAGCAAGATAGAGGTGTTTGTTTTCATAGATCTGGAAGTAGAGAGCAAAAAAGCGAAAGTGTAGGGACTCACGTGGTTTTTCACTTGAGGGGGGAAAAAGGGTTTGATCATGAAAGAGCGATCTGTTTTCCCTAGACCCTGGATAATTTCTCTCAGCTTTGGCTTGATTTTTATAATGAGTAGTTTAAACCCAAATTATAAGTTTGAATTAAGAGCTCTTAATCTACAATCCTTTTAGTTCTCGCAAGAAATAATTTCAGGGGTTCATGTACTGTTGAAATTGCTAGGCATATATTTTATTATGGTTAATCACAGCTACTATTAAAAGAAAGGTAATAATATATGTTTTCTCCTGCTAAGATCAGCTGGTGAAAACCGTGGTTCTCACACAGTTGCAATGTTCTTGCTAATTATCTAATCACTGGGATAAAGACTTACAGAACCAGGCAGGTTGAAGCGGCTCCTGTTGCAGGATTCCAAGTCGAAGTCAGAGTTTTGTAGACAGTGTGACCTATTTATCATTAAATATGCTGAGCTATTCTAACTGCTGCCAGTTTTGGGAGTCAGTGCTATTATTTCTCTCTTAGAATAAATGCTGTGAATTGAAACACAGGCCACAACATTCTCAGGGATGGGAAATGATATTCATGAGCTTTCTCCTATAATCCTTTCTTTTATTATCATCTAGTTGCATCTATCAACACATTTATTACTGTCACTGAGGTAATCCTTGCATTTCAAGAACACTCAAGTATCATTTGCATTTTATAGATGAATAAAACAAGATAGTACTAAGTCAATGGTATCATCTGAACACAACTACTTCGGTGGCATAAACTACTTTACTTCTAATTGACCTCCTTGTAGGTGTGTGTGTGACTCATAGTATATCCTAATAGTTTTTGTGTTTCTGGACAGATTTCTGAGTCTTTCATACTTTTGGTATCTCTTTAGTAGCTCTTTTTTTTTGTCTCATGGGAGTAAAACTTGGTCAGCACAGTAATTCTCAAATAGTAGCGTTCATGAGAATTGCCTGAGGAATGTGTCAAAATGCAGATTCCAGGGCCTCTCTATACACAATTCAATACTGTGTTGGGACTGAGGAACTGGAGCTTTTCACACATATCCCGGGTGTTCTGATACAGGTGGTTCATGGACAGTCTCTCGCTTAACCCTAATCTAATGACAGTCCTGGATGAAGAAGAATTATTGGGCTTATTTCTTTACTGTTTGATTTCCTGGAATTTATGACACCAATTAAAGCTTTGGCTTATTTTGTTTCCATAGGATAGAGATTTACTGTTTGTAAAACGCTTGGAGGTTTTACGTTTGAATAGGTTGTGAAAATTTCCCAGTGCAGCAGATCCAAACCATGGTCAGTATCTGTTTTGTGCTCATGAAAACTCCCGTTTGATTGTCACTTATGGAAGATAGTTTAAGAGTATCCCTCTGTTAAGGCCAACATGGTATCAGGAAGGACACTGGAGCAGGAATGTGATCTGCCTATGCTTTAATTGTGACTTTTAGCAGTACCTGGCTTGTTTTGGCATCTAAAAATAAGGAAAATATAAATGTCTCTGGCTACCCCTAAAGGATCATTGAATATACCAAGGAAGATAATGCACGTACAAGTAACTTATAAACAATACTTTGCTATACAGTTATAATAATGACACATGAATAATGAACGCAGCCAGAAGCAACTTATTTAAGACTGTTTAGGGAGTCTATAATTTTTAAAGACTTGTTAAACAGAGAGAAGTCTTATGGAGAACACGTGGAAGCTCCTGGTTTGGAAAAGACTGCTCATAAACAATCAAAAAGTAATTGTGTGGGAGATAGAGAAGTGTTTTCCTGACGATTTCTCAGGTATAGACCCACAGAGTGTTTATGTACTAAGTGGACGTGTGTTATTGGAAAGCTGAGCTAAATGTGATCGTGACCCTCATTTGGGAAAAATAAGGGTAAGGGGATGACTGTGATATTACACTTTCCTTTCTCTTTCCTGGGCCTCAGCCATAGTCTAGCTCTAACTACAGTCTCTTCTTCCCCACTGCCCTCTTCCCCCCTCCTTTCTCCACTCTTTCCTGCTCTCCCTCCTCCTTCTCCTCCCTCACCCTTCTCTTCCTTTTTTCCTTCTCTTTCTTCACCTTCTTCTCCTCTTCCTCTCTTCCTCCTTCTTCTTTCTCTTCTTCCTGTTAAACTGTGCTTTATAGCACAGGTTACTTGTGTCACCCTCACCCACCACCCCCAGATTCATACATTGAAGCCTAACCTTCAATGTGATGGTATTAGGAGATGGGGACTGGAAGGTGATTAGGTCATGAGGATGGAGTGCTCATGAATGGGATTAGCACCCTTATAAAAGAGACTTTGGTGAACTCTCTACCCTCACTTTGGTCTTCTGAGGACACAGCAGAGAGCTGTCTATGAACAGAGTGTGACTCCTCACCAGACGCTGGATCTGTTGGTACGTTGATCTCAGACTTCCAGCCTCCCGAACTGTGAGAAATAAATTTCTGTTGTTTATAAGCCACCCAGTCTGTGGTATTCTGTTACAACAACTTGAATGGACTAAGAAAGCCTGCCTGATAGTAAGGTATGTTCCTGAGGAGAATGGCCTCTATACCTGGCTTGTATATCACTATGAGCTGCCAGCCATACCATACTTCTGGCATGTAAAACCTTTTGGCAAAGTATCAGTCACCGTGACTATGAGTACACGTTGAAGAAGCATCTTTGGATAATTCGAAGTTATTCAAATAAGCCTTGGAAATAGAACTGATTGTAATAACCAGAAATCTTAATTTGCTGAGGACAACTTTTCATTCCTGGAGAGAATACAAATAAAAATATGAGTGGTAAATCGTTACTAATTTTTCTTTTGCCTTCAATAACTAAAACTTGTGGTACTTTTTATTATTATGATGAGTTTATAATCATCTAAAACCTTTGAGTCTTTGCTCTTGGTGAAAAATTTGAATTGGGATATTGATCTACTTAAATTTGGGGGAAGATTGGCATTATATTAAGGGAAATACATATTAAATTTAGGTACATTTAGGTCTGGCACATAAATGCACTGAATAATGAATGTACACACAGAATTCATTTGGACTTTTAAGATTATAAAATGATAATTAGCTAGAAGACATGTGTAACTGCCAAATAAGACAGACAGTCTTTGATGCAGTTTTCTTTGGATGAAACATAACCACCATAATAGCCAGTAGTGTATGATGAAAAAGTCTGGGAAATGTTGTCCAACCGCATATGAAAATAGGTGCTGGCATTGCAGACAAGGAGATCCATTTTTTAGTGAAGAAATACTCTCCTTCCATGGAACTGTTGCCTAATTCTCACCAACTTGTCTTTATTGGCCTGAATATATCTTGGAGTCTAGTATTCAACTATTTTTTAATTATTTTAAAGTGTTCCATTTCTGGACTAGGTGTAAAGGTATATCATGGGATGAAAGTGCTTGATTTTATTTTTCTGCACTTCATTTTTAAAAAGAAGAAAAGCATATAATGACAATGCAATCTCAGGTGGTGAATATTCATGAAGAAGTAATTTCCGAGGCATATTTTGGGTCACTTACAGATTCAATCCACCTCCTTCAATTGGATTAAAATTATTGCAAGAGATTATTGATATTTGGCAAGAAGACATAGTTTAAAATGAAGAATTATTAAGAAAAAATTGCTTTTACTTTTAAAAAATGATTTATTTATTTATATGACAGAGAGAGTGTGAGAGAACACAAGCAGGGGGAGAAACAGAGGGAGAGGGAGACAGAAGCAAGCAGGCTCTCCACTGAGCAGGGAGACTGATGCAGGGCTTGATCACAGGTCCCAGGACCCTGGGATCATGACCTGGGCTGAAGGCAGCCGCTTAACCAACTGAGCCACCCAGGTGCCCCGAAAAGTTTGTCTCTAGATTAATTTGTCATGTCTTTGAGAGGAAGGACCTTATCTCCCATTTCCCTCCATCTTTCTTAAGCCTTTCAAAGCGCAGTCCATGTAAGGAAACACCTGGATTATCTGGCAACCAGGCTTCAGACAGTCAGGAGCATCAATCATAGAAGCAAAACCACTAAGGAACATATAAACACAAAAACACCCTGCATTCAGCATGGTAGGCAATATCTGCAGCTCACCTCCAAATAAGTGTAGCGTTGCAGTAATGTACTTCTGTGTCGAGTATCCACTGGCACTGCCCTGTAGTTCACATGGCCGCCTCCGGAGCGGGCTGGCATGCCCCATCCCTTGGCCACGTCCCAGCCCACCCTGAGCTCCAGTAGCAGCCCCACCCCGCAACCACCCACCCCTGCCGGCCAGGGATTACCTCTTGTCAATCTTCCCCTCTGTCGCCCAACCTTACCACCTTCCAGGATGGGGCCAATTACACCGAAAACCTACAGTAGCCCTAAGAGAGTTAGTGGGCCAGCAGACCCTTGCCCAAAGCCCAGACATGACGGCTCTACCATCCAGCCCTACTCCTCCGGCGCTGGCCTAGTAGCCGTGACCAGGTGCTATGACACCTCCAGCCACGTCCTCCGCCGTTCAGTGATGTCCCAATGTATAGGACATGCCACCGATCCAGATCCCAGCCCACGATCTTCTAGCGTACACCAAAGCACAAAACTAACCCCCCCAATCCCCCACTAATTGACCGCCCACCAAGATGGGCCCCTGAACCCAGATCGAGCCAAGCCGTCCCTGGCTAAAACCCTCCCAGCCTAACACCCAACCAACCCAACTCCGACCACCCCCCACACAACAACGAAAACCCCCTATCGAACCCAACGGCACACCCCCACAGCCACAAAACCCCTCCCCAACCCCAACCCCCCCCCCCCCCCCCCCCTCCCCATCTCCCCACAACCCACCCCTACAACCTAAACCACCCCCTACACACTACACACCGCAGGCCCCCAACCACCACCCCTCACACCCCTCTGCACACCCCACCAAACACAACAAACCATCAAAAAACTAAAACACCCAGCCACCCTAAACCCCCCAATAACTCACAGCCTACCCAACCCACAATCTCACACCATAACCCGCTATGCCCAACCACCCCTCCCCGTAACAACCGTTCCACCGACAACCATCCACACAGGTCAACAATTATAAAATAAAAAACCCAAAAAAACCAAGCCTCCTTCTCAGCTCTCCATCCCCTGCTCACAACACTCCAATCCCTCCCACCACCACAAACCCCCCACACAAACCCGCACAAATACGACCACTACCAACTACCCAAAACACACTTAAAACTGCCCCCCACACCCCACATTTACCAAGAATCAAAAAACACAAAACGGACCTCCTACACCCTCCCCGTTACCCCCGTACACCAAAAACTCAAACCCCCACTCCCCCAAAGCTGTGTCTCATTGGTAGAAGCTTTCTTTCTTTGGTAACTAAGACCGCTAGATCAAAAGAGTTCAAAGTGCAAGGATGGGAAGCAAAAATTTCATTAGTGGATCACTAGGTATAATTTTTAGAGCAGCAATACCCTTGTATGCCCCTTGATTCTCAGAGCCCTAAATCTTGGGTAGGGGAGGGAAAGTATCATATATTTGTCTCTGAACAAGGGTATATATTCCATTCAAGAAGCCATTGGCACCTAGCTGGTGCCATAAGCAGGTTTTCAAAAGTCCCTTCCACTATTTGTCTAGCCAATAACTTCAGGGTGACAGAGAAGATGGTAAAACCAGTGAAGTCAGTGAGCCTAAGCCCATCACCACATATCATAAACTAAAAAGTGAATTTCTAAGTCAGAACTAATGCTGAGAATAAGGCAGTTTGTATACCTAAGGATGATAGTTTTGACAGAAACATTGTGGGGAAGGAAAGCAAATTCACGTACAGCATATTATACCAGTGAGAACAATGCACTACCACTTCTGTGATAGAAGTAGTTCTATGCAATTAATCTGCCACTAGGTGGCTGGCTGATTTCCCTCCTCCCCAGTGAATGGTGCCATATTGGAGACTCAGTGTTGGTCTGTACTGCTGTCAAATTGGGCATTTGGCAGTAGCTATAGTCAGATCAGCCGTAGTAAGTGGAAATCTATGTTGCTGATGCCATGTATAACCTTTATCTCTGGTGCCATAAATACTTTTTTGTGAGCTCATTAGTCAAGTATGAGGATGGTTGGGGCAAGTGTCTGTTGTACATATAATGGGTCATCTTGTCTACTGCTTATTAAGATCCTCCTCCACTGAAGTTACTCTTTGGTGAGCACACACGTACATATCTTCAAATCCTGTGCACATCTAGAGAGGTCTAAACACCTATCTCTTCCTCAGGCCTCCATATTACTAATTCTTCAATTGAGTTCTTTCCAGCTGCCTGGCAATTCAAACAAGCTCATCAGCTGTTTCTGCTGAGGTAAGATAGGTCCATATATAAGGCAATTCTCCTTTTCTAGGGAAAATGAACAACCAGGTGTATTACTCAAAGTTCTACCCACAGGGAGGATTTTTCTTCACCACTGTCTTTCAGGGTACTTCAGATTAGATCTGGAAGGCTATCATTGTCCACTTTCAGGTAAAGCCCATCTATTATGCAGAACCATCTGCAACCAACCCCTAATATTTCTTTCTCCAACTAGCTAATACTAGGAAACTCCCCTTTAGGTCATAGGTGCACGTTGAAAGGGAGGAGGCTATGAGGCAGCAATCTGGGTCATGAGTGTTCATGCCACTTACTTATGCAACTTCTTTGTTTTCAGGACATAATCAAGTCAGATCTTGTACATACAACTTTCATATAACGATGAAGCACTGCTGTGTGTGCCCAGCTTTGTGGTTTAGTAGAGCATAAAAGCACTGATAAGCACTCAAGTCTCATGGTAACTTGGTGGCCCATGTTTGAGGGTTCAGTCCCTGTTAAGGGTTAGAAGCAAGTGAAAATCTGATTTTCAAGAGTTAAACTACTACAAGAGTAGTTTTCTACTGAAGAAGGTATAGCTTTGTTCCAAAATCCTGATGGTTTGTGCTGTAATTCACCTCCAAGGGACCATCGAAGGCCCCATACTATGCACCTTCAGATCTGTAAGGTCACACAGTCCCAGTGACATTGAAGATTCCTTGTTGCAAAGCTTTCTTATGTTCTGGGCCCCACTAAAGACTGGCAGCTTTCCAAGTAGCTCTGTAAATGGGTTGTAATGGCACCCTCAAATGAAGTAGATGTTGTGTTCAAAATTTGAAGAGGTCTGGTAGCATTATGTCTCTTTCTTAATAGTCAGGGGAGCCAGACACAGCAACGTGTAATTCATTCTGGAAGGAATATGCCCCAGACAATCGATTCACAGAAATTTTGCTGATTTTGTGTAGGATTTATTTCTTACCTGCTGGCATACAATTGTCTTACCCATGTGCCTGGGATCATCACTACTTCCTGCTCACTTGATCCGGTCAGTATGATACCATTAATGAAATGCACCAGAGTGAAATGAGAGGTGATAAAGGTACCTGGCATATGGCTGAGGAGCTGCTGCAGCCCTGAGTTAAGACAGTGGCGGTGTATTAATGATACTGTCATTACCTCCAGACTTCCAGCTTTCATTAATAAGGCATCCTGCAGGAGAAGCTGGTGCCCTTTGATATGTACCTGGCCTAGGATTCAGAAGAGCTTTAGTAGGAAATTCAGCAGGCTATTGGCTCAGTTGCTGCCCCATTGAAGGTTGACACCCTGCAAACAGGCAGATGGACACAGATATATCTAAGATAAGCCCAGATATGCCTGAGACCCTAGGTTGACTCCTAAATATAAAGGAATATGGTCCGTTTTTCACTTCTGACTTTCTGTGGAAACGTTTCCTGTGGACCCTGGTGAGAATACACAGGGGAGGAAACTCTGGGAAGTGTAGTTCCAGTTTAGCTAAATTTATACAACAAAAACTCATCATAGCAGAATAGCTTTGATCTCAAGTGAAGATACAACTAAAAACTTTGAGAGTAAGAGACTTCCTCTACATCTCTAAAACAATGAAGATATCTGCAGAGTAGAAAGCTCACATAAGAATTTCTTCCTATCTGCTTCATCAATGAAAAAGAAAGATTTCCTATGGGAAGCTGGGGTGAAGTTCACAAAACATTACACTTGTGGGGTGAAAGCCATGAAGAGCAGGCGAGACAATTGAAGATAGAAGAACAAAGGAAAATGGAAAAGCAGAGAAAGTATGTGATGGAGATTAAAAGTGGGGTGTAGTGCTGAGCAGAAGCAGGCAATGGTAGAGATGATACAAAACAAGCAACACCTGTCAACAGAGAAGAGTGACAGTGACCAAAATTTGGAAGAAAGAGCAGCTTCTGTCTCTCGGTGGGAAAAGGTCTCTGGGCCTCACTTGTTGCTCATGAAGGAGCAGACATATGGAAGCTCTGTTCTTAGTGACAGATATCTCCCAAGGAATGATATTCAAGATCTCTTGAAAACACATGGCATTCCTTAAAATAGATAAATTTCCTATAAAATTTACTTGTAAAAAACAGTCCCATCCTCAATAATTTCAGTTTAAATATACTTTAATTTTTTAAATTATAACCTAATACAATTTTGTCTAATTTACAATTATTGTAATTATAAATAATTTTGCCTAATTTAAATCTTTTTTTTCTTTTTATTATTTGTAATAATAGCTACCATTAGGTTTATTTATTTATTTGTTATTGTCAAAATTTAGGACATAATTAAACATGTAACATTTCAAACAATATTTAAAATGCTGGATGGGGGTACCTGGGTGGCTCAGTGGTTGAGCGTCTGCCTTCAGCTCAGGTTGTGAACCTGGGGTCCTGGGATGGAGTCCCACATCGGGCTCCCCACAGGGAGCCTGCTTCTCCCTCTGCCTGTGTCTCTGCCTCTCTCTGTGTCTCTCATGAATAAATAAATAAAATCTTAAAGAGAAAAAAAAAATGCCGGTAAAATGCCTTTTAGTTAATTTTTGGTCTCCTTTAAGACAAACTCTTTGTTAAAGTATGTTTAGTTGTGTGTGGGTTAGATTATCAGAAATTTTATTTTCCCAATTTTGTTAATGAACAAAACATGACTGGCCATTACTTTGAGGCAGAGGAGAGTGTAAACATAACTAAAAGAAAAAAAAAAAAACTAAAGCCCTAATTGTTTTAAGTGAGGTATTTGATATAGAAATTACTCTTCTCCTTAGCTAAACTTAAGGAAATGCAAGCAATATTGTTGGAGTGAGAGGGACATCTAGAGAGAATAAAAAAAAAAAAAAGAAAAAAGAAAAAATTGAGGATAGAGAGGAGCCTAGATACAAAGAGTTGTATTTATTTTTTATGTCATTGATGACTAATCTTCTTGTAAATGCTATCTTTGTTATTAATCCTTCACAGGGCCTGTGCTCATATTAATTATTCTGAAAATTATTAAACACCATACACACTCATCTATGCTATTGAAAATTCACGCCATTTTAAAAATGTGGTAATTATTCAAGATTTTAAAACGTCTCTTAAAAAAATCTTACCTTTACAGAAATCCCTTAACTCAAGTTTCCTTCTGATTTCTAAGTATGTATGTACCAGAGGTGATTCAAGGGTATATTTCTAGCAGTGAACAAAGTCACAGAAAATGACAGACTGTGTTCTGCAGAATGCTTATGCTTCTTTGACCCTGAACCAGACCTTCGTGTTTAATTCTGATTAAGCACAGTTTATCGTGACCTTATTTACAACACTTAGTATTTATGGTTTCATAAAAATGATACTTTCTTTGCCCTTGTTTCTACATTAATGTTGTTTACTGCCACAGATTCGTGGAATTTATGAAAACAGTTATCTAACTGATATATTCAAGGGGCCTTGCTAGAATCACTCATATTTATACTTACTTCAAGGGTATCTGGGAGAGGGTGCACAGCTTAATCCAAGGCCTGAGCTTGTCATGGATCTTTCCCTGCTTTTCTTCTGGTGTTTCCAGTGAGGCAAAGAAGAACAACTTTTAATAAATTCTTGTTACCCACAACACTGGAGATTTCTCTGTATTTGTTTGATTTTTGTTCATTTCTTTTTGATTTAATAGCGTATGTTGGGAGGATTAAAGATCCCTTAAAAATCTGTATCAGGGGAATGATGTAATACATTTCAATGAGATAAAATTATTAGAGTAGATTACGAATAAGGGTGTAGTCCTTGATGAGCAAGTCCAATGGGCTTCTAGGTCAAAAAACTGATTAAGGCAAGCCTAATTCAGATACACATGTCTACAAACAGCCCACTTTTCCAATTGGACTTCCTCACATATATATGCTAAACCTGCAGTCTTCTGGTAAAATTGGTATTGTATTATTCCGGATAGCTGTTTTCTTCTGAGTATTTCTAAGTTAGCCATTACAAAGTTTTTGTTTCGTAAGGTACGTTCTAAAATATATTTTCAGGGCATCTGCATTGGTAAACAGAATATATTGAATGATGAATTTTTGGAATATCGGTGAGATCTGGAATTGACGACCAAGAAAGAATTCTTGAGACATCTTTGGTGCAAAATAGTAGTTTTATTAAAGCACAAGGACAGGACCCGTGGGCAGGAAGAGCTGCTGTCCTGGGCCTGTAAGGAATGGCTGGTTATATACCCAGGAGTTGGGGGAGGTAAACAAAAGGAAGCTTCCCAAAGGATTTTCATATGCTAAGGAGGACCTATAAGACACGGGAGGCCTTGCCATTGTCAAGATTGTTTTCCCCTCCAGCAAGGTATTAACATTGAGACAACTGGAAGCCTCCTGAGGAATGCCACACAAATCTCACCCTGGGTGGGGTTGTTTTTCCAGGATATCAGCTGTGCTTTGTCCTCTGCTAGTCCTGTTCCCCCATCATTGAAGGTGATTTAATTTTTTATTGAAGATATGGAATGATTCTATTCGTAAAAGAAAAATTATCTTGATTTTCTTGTATAGGAGAGCCCCATTAGGTAAATAATAAGCGAGGTTAAAAAAAATCAATCAGGAAAAGAAAGACCCTGGTTATTGTGAGGCTGCTGGGATGACAGTGGTGAGCCTGGGCAGTGGGCTGGGTGCCAGGAGTTCTGGGAGCCTAGGAGATGACATCCTATTGTTTTTAAAAGAGGATTTTACCGGACTGTTAGGGAGTGTTATTATGCAGTCTTATTCTATGTACTAGGTTTTTGTTGTAGTGGTATTAATTTCTTTTATTGAGAGAGAAAGAGTGAGCGAGCACACACAAGCAAGGGAAGAGGGAAAGAGTGAAGCAGGTCCCCACTGAGCAGGGAGCCCCATGTGGGGCTTGATCCCAGGACCCTGGGATCCTGACCTGAGCCAAAGGCAGAGGCTTAACTGACTGAGCCGCCCAGATGCCCCTCATTCCTCTTTTTTTAAAAGCATGTGGAAGATGTTTAAGTTTATGATTTTCAAAGCAGTGAAAAATAGAATTCTATATCCAAAATCTCATGTAAACACTATTTTATAAGATCTTCAGTATTAGATTATGAGCTGTAACTCATCATCAGATTTTAGAAGTTGGAAATGGGCCCCGAGAACTAATTATTTTGCCCAAGGCCATATAGCTATTAAGGGGCAAACAGGATTTAAACCCAGATCTGTCTGACAATGAAGTCTGTATTATGTCCACACCACATTGCGAAGGCAAAGCAAGCTTTCCTCTAAGCCTCATGCTCCACATAAAATCAACCTCAACAATCTTTATCTTTTTGTTTTCTGTTCTGACAGCTTCATCAATTGCTAAGTTTTTCACCTTTTACCTATTTTTAGCTCATATGTGTGTTGGGCTGTGTTGTTTTGTTGTTTGTTGTTCTAGGAAGAAGAATGTTGCATTGCACTGCCACACTGACTTTTCTACGTACACATCTCCACAGCATTTGTGTATGTCTCTGTCTTGTAAACACATAGGTTACCTTTAAAAGAATATACACAAAAAACTGGTTAAAAATCATTGTATTTGGGGAGCGGAGCTGAGTGGCAGAGTGAGAAAAAGACGTACTTTTCTTTGTACAACTTTTTTTCTTTTTTGGTACAACTTTTTGTTCCTTTTGAATATTATACTGTGTGATATTTTACCAATTGCAAATTTAAAAATAGCTCTCTATTAAGGACATTTGGGATATGGCTGCAAAAGAGTATGAAAAACTAGATGTATTTTTACAAATTCAAAACAGAAATGAAGTATTTTAGATTGTGGCTGTGTTGTTTAGTCAATGATTTACTGTGATGCTAGATTTCAGAAGGTGCCAGATAATCTAAATGCTTTTGGTATTTGGAGCTTAAATAGCAAAAGAAGACTCATGTAACAATAATTCCAACACAGAATTTTAGAATTGGAAGGTATATTTAGTCCAATGTCTTTTGTTATGAAGAATTTCTAGTTGCCCGTGCAGAGCCAGAAAAACAAAACAAACACATCGTTAGACTGTAAGTCCTACATGGCCTCTAACATACTGTATGGCAAAGGTTGGCATGGTTAATTCATAGGAAAAAAGATACTTGGAAAATTAATTATCATACCTCACTCCGAATATCAGGTTTCTTCTCTTGGACACATCTTTAAGAAAGGAATTTAAATAATGTTAGGATTGGTGTCAAGAAAATCTGCTTTATTTTTCTACAGGTTCTGACATTGGGGCACCTTGGTGGCTCAGTGGTTGAGTGTCTGCCTTCGGTTCAGGGCGTGATCCTAGGATCCGGGTGATCCTGGGATCCGGAATCAAGTCCCACATCCAGCTCCTTGCAGGGAGCCTGCTTCTCCCTCTGCCTATGTCTCTGCCTCTCTCTATGTTTTTCATGAATAAATAAATAAAATCTTAAAAAAAGTAAAAATAAAAAAAATAAATAAAAATAAATGTTCTGACATTGAGAGTGCTTTATGTAACTGCCATGACACTTTGGGAGAAGATGTTATTAGTAGCAACAGCTATTTTCATGTGATTATGATTACTGTCAAGTTCAATGTGTGTATGTGTGTGTGTTTTAAATGCTTATTGTTCCACCTATTGCAACCATGGCAAGCAAACTGACAATGGACAGTGGTGTTCCTGATAACCCAATGTGTAATCCAGCAAGGCCAGTTGACTTTTCATTATTATTTAAATGTGTTAAGAGTCAAAGAATCAGCAAATGGAGATGATTCAGCTAGCTAATAGTCCAATCTATTCGTTTTTACCTAATTTAGGTATTCTATGGTCATTTAAAAAAAAATCCCAAGTAAATTTGTTTGGCATGAAATTTAAAAGCATGGAATGCATGGAATAAAATATATGCAGCCTTGTGTCTACATGTTGGCAGTATTTCACTTCACGGGAGATTCTCTACTTCCCCCTGTAGTTCTCTTTAGTGAAGGAGGCATAGCCATCATAGTAAGAATAATAAATATTTTTAAATTTTATTTATTTATTCATGAGAGACACATAGAGAGAGAGAAAGAGAGGCAGAGGGAGAAGCAGGCTCCATGCAGGGAGCCCGACGTGGGACTCGATCCTGAGTCTCCAGGATCACACCCTGGGCTGAAGGTGGCACTAAACTGCTGAGCTACCCGGGATGCCCAGTAGGAATAATATTATAGGCAAAAAAAAAATCATTGATAGATTCTGCTGAATAGGCTGATTTACTGACATGTAGATTCACACACATAAGCACCAGGCAGCTTTTCCCCCCTCAATAGTTTCCTGCTTTTAAAATTACATGTCCCTATTCTAATGTTGATGAAAATTCATCTTTGCCCACTTTTTTCTACTACATTATGTCACATCTTGAGTTTACTCACCTCCTGACCAAACTTCTAATCTGGTTTCTTTCTTCTTCCCCTCTCTCACTAGACCATACTCTGATAGTTTGAACAAGGATATCATTGAAACAACCCTCAACTTTCTAAAAGCATTTTCTATGCCACTCAAGTAACTTGACTTTAGAAATTTAGAGAAAAAGAGATTTGGGGAGAAATGAACAATTTTGTTTTTTTGCCCACCATTTCTAAAGAGTAGCTTTTGATTCAGTCCAGCTCACATCTGATTCTTTGACTTTTCTCTTAGGTTAGCTCAGAGCATAGCATATTTAGCAGAGTGTTATAATACTTTACTCAAATATTGTAAAAATCCTTGTAAAAATCCTCTGTACAAGAACAAGATAACAGAGTCCTAAATCAAGTTCTATGCAGAATATAGAAACATAAAATTAAATCATTTCAGTACCCAGAGTTTTCTTTTAAACATAGTTGCTTTTTTAATTCACTTTGCTAATTCAAAAAGGAAAGTTAATTTTCAGAAAATAGCTATTTGACACATCTGTGGCCTATTAAATGATTAATTAATGTCCAAAATTAAAAACACACACACACACAAACAAAATTTGTGGTTAAATCATGACAGCACTAGTTATTTTATCAGACTAAATTCATACTTGTAACTGTCCTCATTAGTAGAATATTCTCACTAGCTTGGTATGTTATTACACTATCCTCCGAGGTATCTTGGGTGGGCATCCAACAGATGATGTAACTTCTCAATTAAAGAATTACAATGCTCCTGGATGTATATGGCAACCTCACTTTAGAAAGTTCTTTTTCTAAGAAGTTAACAACAACAACAAAAAAATTGAAATTTCTTCACCTAGATCATGGCATGCTACTTGATCCTCTTGAAGCCATGATGTGCTTGAAGAATTAACTAAGCTATGAGTCATTTGTGTTAAGGATTAAAACTTTACTAGAGTATTTTCCTCTATAAGGTAAACTTGTTTTTGATGGTACTAATGAGAATTTTAGCAATTAAAGATCTTAATTGGTGTTTGGGCATGAGTTTTTTTTTTTTTTTTTTTAACATGCTAAAACTCAGTGATGGATTACTACTATCTATTTCTGACTGAGTTTATTTTTTATTTTTATTTTTAATTTTATTTATTTATGATAGTCACAGAGAGAGAAAGAGAGAGAGGCAGAGACACAGGCAGAGGGAGAAGCAGGCTCCATGCACCGGGAGTCCGATGTGGGATTCGATCCCGAGTCTCCAGGATCGCGCCCTGGGCCAAAGGCAGGCGCCAAACCGCTGCGCCACCCAGGGATCCCTCTCACTGAGTTTATACCACAAATCCAAATCATCGGATACTTAGGAAATTAGTAGTTGGATGCTAATTGCCTAGAACTAGGCTCAATTCTCTATTTTCAAAGACTAAAATAGTACTAGAGACTTCATTAAAAGAAAAAAAATGTATATATATTTGTCTGTTCTCAGCTACAATTGAATAAATCAACGATCACGTTTCAGGCATTGTACTTGGTGTTGGTAGTATAAATATAAGTAACTGCTTAGTCTGCCTCCAGGCTACCCTTACAATCTAGAAGGGCAAAAATACAGCTCCATAGTAACAGTTTTTGTTAAATTCTCCAGGAGAGGTGAGACTAAGGTGCTCTAGGAGCATAGATGGGAAAAGGGTAGTAGGGATTTATGAAGGAAATAAAACTGGTGCAAGACTTTAAAGGCTGAAGAAAAGTATCAAATTTTAGGTGGAAAGGGAGTCAATGATGGAAGGCAGAGATGTGAAACTACTAGAATTTCAAATGGGTCAAAATGGTAAAGACATGTGGGAAAGTGGGGTGATTTTGCCAAAGATGTATAAAAAGTAGACTGGGGCACATTATAAATAATACAGAGTGTCATACTAAAAAGTGGGGACTTTATTCAGTATGAAATGGGACCATATAAGTCTTTGAGAAGGTTTGCATCTTTATTCTAGAATACCAATTTGAAAATTGCTTCTAGACTTAGAGGGAGACTAATCCCACAAGTTAAGACTTGTGGTTAAACGAATACAGAGTCGGCAGCTCTCCTGATTTCCTCTTTGGAGATTCACTGTGCAGATTAACGGATTAAAGGCTCAGAAAAACTGCATTAGGCCTGTTAATGTTTTTTAACCTGCTGTCTCCTCAACTTGAATGATCCCAGGACTCTTTTTTTTTTTTACCTTTTGCCTTCTCTTTCCTGTGGCATACTTTAGGGAATTTCATTCTATAATGAAAACTCTTCCAGTTGTGTGGAGCATGGGTAAGATGGCAAGGAATTTGGGACTGAGGGCCAGTAAGGGAGAGATATAGGTGAGATACCATTGCACTAACAACAAATGTCATCTGTTTTAATATTAATGTTTATTTTTAAATTATGGAATAGTTGATGCCCTAATGTCAAATGTTTATGCAAATATCAATTTCCATTTAAACTGAATGAGAAAATTCAACTTTTGTGAAGCTTTTTCTCAGAATACCCATTATAAGACCATCATGGGAGATTCTTTAAGTGGTACATACTGATTTTCTTCACTAACCTTCACTTTAAAGAAACTTTACAATCCCTTAAAAAAAAAAAAAAAAAGTCCTGGCAAAATACAGCTCTGTTAGTTCTAGTTACTGCTGTCAATTTTTTAAACCACTCATAGTTGTGAATAACATCCGTGAATGAAACCCATTTGCTCTCTGTGGCTGGAAATCCTACAGTTTTTGAAAGCTGGAATTACTTGGGAGTGGCCATTCAAATGTGTCATGGAGGAAACCTCACTGTTTCCCCTTAAAATCTGGCCCAAACAAATGCCAAAATACTTAGAATATGTTCAAACGAAGCCTGATTTTGTAAGTTTCTAAAATTGGAAAAATAATGGCATATTGTAAAATTTACACAGACCTTCTTGTTCTCAATTAGATGAATCATTTGTAGTAAATATTAAAAACTCCATCACTTACATGAATTTGGGAATTCCATATTGCAAAGTATTCCTAGAGATATCTTTTCCTTCAGCATAGGGAATACCTTTCTTGTTTCTTAAGACTCTTAATTTGCAGGTGACTGCAGTATCAGACCCAAATTCCTTTCCAAAAACACAGAAAATATTTTCATGTGGAACACTAACGCTAAAAATAGGAAAGCTTTTTTGGCTTTTAACTCCTGAAAATTATAACATTTAAAGAGAGCAGAGTGAGTTAAATTGCTATGTTAGCTAAATCTTACCTTGCTCTATAAATCTGCTATATTTAACCTATAAGGATCTGTTTTTATATTTCTTTAAATAAATTTAAAAAAGAAAGTACTATTTTTTTCTAACTCTTTGCATCACTTGGCATTAAATATTTCTTTTTTATATTGTTCAAGAGAGATATTTCCTGTAACTTGGTTACAATGCATCATCTGTTTCAGTTCTTACTTGCTCAGGAGGGAGTCTTTTCCTTATTCACATGTCCTTGAGTTTTTGATGATAGTTCATTTCTTACCAGGTTTTCTTTTATATACTTTTTAATTTCTTATATTTTGATCATACAAGGTTGGGTTGAGAAATTTGGCTATCATAATTCTGGGTACATTTATTAGTTCTTTATTTTTAACCAATTAGGATAGATTCCTTTTTCTCCATAGAATAACTACTTGTAAATTGTCAAGACAGATTTCCAATAATCTTAGGAATACTGCACACCCATAAATTTTGTCTCTAATGAATACCACTTTTTATGCCTCCATAAAAAGCTATAGGAGGTAATCTTCAGACTGTCAACCTGACAGCCTTACATAATTTTTCAAATTTTTAGCACAGAAGAAGCAGTGCAATGAAGAGCAAGTATCTCACTGAGGGACTTTCCCTTCTGGAGGAAGCAGAGATCTTCTAACATGCAAAAGTACTGGAGAAATGCATGTTTGTCCCTTGAGGCCATTTAGAAATAGCTGTAGATGAATGTCAAATTGGGACGTGTGGAAATAAGTCGACTAAAATGGTTGATGTTGGAAGTTAGAATGACACACAGCTTTGGCTCAGAATTTCATTCAAATGCTGTACTGGGCAAAAGCTCTCCTTTCTACCTATTTAATATCTATGTGGGAGGGGAAATTTGGACTCAACCAAAAAACAAGCTCAACAAGATTTAAAGAGCCAAAAATTTAAATATTGTGTGAATCATGTACTCTGAGCAACTCCAAGTAGGCTGTGAACGTGTCTTGATGCACATATCAACAAAGTCCTGGTGGGTCAGCTTGCCTTAGACAAAACTGACTCAGAGAAGCATATGGAACAGTGTTGGGATAGATTCTAACTCATTTGTTTTATGTACACTAGGGACTATTATAATGTATTAGTAAGGAAATTAACAGCTGTAATAAAACAAAGAAATAAATGGTTAGTATGCCAACAATTTAAGCAGCTCCTTATTTGTCAATATTGCTAACAGAACCACAGTGCTGTTTTATGAAAACATTCTTCAGAAATTTTATTGGATTCTGTTTTGATATAAAACAATCTTTGATGCTTATTAAAACTTAATTTAAGCCATTGTAGAAGTCTGCATTTTAATGAAAAACATTCTTTTCAATAATTTCATTCGAAATCAATGATTCCATGATCTTTAATGCAGACCTCTTTTTATGTTCAGTTGCTCAGGAGCCAGGTCTGATATGTTTGGGAAATTTTATGTATAGAAGAACTGCAGTATGTCACATATCTGATAATCTCTTACTGTTTATTTCCATGAAGAATTAAGATGTTCCTGTATTTTTGGAATCCTAAACAAAGAACAATCAGGGAAAATCCATATCAGAGATTTGTTAGAATTCCTATCACCTCTAGTTACAGTCAGAACATTGGATTATTTTCATCTTCTATCCCCACCACGGTTTAAAAAATATGTGTAGTACATGTACATTGCTAGCACATGTAAGTCAATACTAAGTGTATTCTCTTAGTTTTTTATTCCTTAGCTTTAAGGTGTCAATGTCTCTTTAGTCATGTGGTTACCTGAAACTCATTGTCTGATAGATTTTTCAGCAAGTGTGGGAACACTGTTCTCTGAGATCTTGCATGGCGACCACAGCTTGCGTGGGACTTGGAAGTCAGTTTTGCAGGATATAAAATCCTTGACTCCCACTTGTTTTCCATGACTATTTTAAATACGTACTTTACTTCTTCCAGCATTAATGTCAGCTGCACAGTATGATGAAAGTCTACATTTCTTTTCCTTATAAATCCCTTGTTATTTTTGCCTATATGCACAAAAGTTTTTAAATGCAGTATATGACTAGATAAAATCTTAGTGTTGGTTTTTCTAGGTAGATATTCTTATTTATGAAATATGCTTTTTAAATTCAACATTTCATTTTTTTCTAGGAAAGTGTTTTTAAATTATAGTTTCATTTTTTCCCCTTTTCTTGCTTTGATTTCCTATCTAGGGACCCCTGTGATCTATATGTTAGACCTTTCTCTATCTTCCATATATATCACTTTATCTTAAATCTGCTCCCTTCTTTTATTTTTTATTTCTAATATTTTTCTCTTTTTTTAAACTTCTATTTCTTTTATTCACTTGCTTATATTGGATCACTTTTTTAAAATTGCTTTTACACTGTATTAGGTTAGCCTTTATTTCTGAAACTATTTATTTAATTTTTAATTCTTTCCTGGGCTTTGCCATATCAATCCTGGGTGTTTCTAATTCAAATCAGAATGTTGTTCTTTCAAGTCTTATAGTAGTGGCTTAAAATCTTTTAGTTTGTTTTGAAGTAGAAAGCTATAGTTTTGGTATATTTTATGGGCATGTCTCAATCTGGGTGCTTTCATTTTCTGTAGACATTATTCTGCCCCTTTTCCTCTTTTTTTCACATATTAGTTTTAAATGGAATTTCACTTTGATCATTGTGGTAGGTTGAATAGTGTCTCCCCAAAATTTATGTCCATATGGAACCCTTGGGTACGACCTTCTTTAAAAATGGAGTCTCTGCAGATGTAATTAGTTTGTAATTAGTGAAGGACTTCAAGATTAAATCATCCTGGATTTAGGGACTGGCATCTCATAAGAGAAGAAGATAAAGAAGGAAACACAAAAAGAAGAAAGCAGTGTGAAGATGGAGACAGATTGGAGTGATGTGTCTACAAGCTGAGAAACATGAAGGTCTGCTAGCAACTTCCAAAAGCTAGGAGAAAGGCAAAGAATTGTTTCTCCCCCAAAGCCTCCAAAAAATGAACCAATCCTATTGACATTTTGGTTTTAGAATTCTGGTATCCCAAACTGTGAGAGAATAAATTTCTTTTTAAATCACCAAGTTTCTGGTGATTTGTTAGAGGAGTCCTGGGAAGAAAGTAGAATGCTTTCCTGTTGGCCTCTTTTAATGTGAAATTCCTTTTCCAGAAATTTTAGAAGTAACCATGGTTAAGAATGGCTTTTCTAACTGCACAGAACTCCTGTTTCTGTTGGGTGTATGTGCATGTATATGTAAGTTTTCGCAGATAAAGCAGTTTAATTTCTGAGATTACCTGACTTTTATTTTGATCTTTCCTTTTATATTTTGTTCAATTTTGATTGATCCTTGGCTACTCAATTTTGAGAGTTCATGGAGTTGGCCTGCTACAGCCTTGTCAGGCCTCACTGTGAATCTCTTATACTCACTTGGTTTTTTAAAAGATACATTTCTTTATTTGAGAGAGAGAGAGAGAAAGAGCAGGTGGCACTTGAGTTGGGGGAAGGGGCAGAGGGAGAGAATCTTTAGGCAGACTCCTGAATGAGCTCAAAGCATGAAACCTGAGGTGGGGCTGGATCTCATGACCCATGAGATCGTGACCTGAGCTGAAACCAAGAGTTGGATGCTTAACTGACTGAGCCACTCAGATGTCTCTACTCATTTGCTTTTGGATTGTTCAAAATTTCCAGTTTTAACTATTTGCCTCTAATGGGCATGCAACATTTTCCAATGAATACCTATTGGCTATTTTGGCCATTTTCTTTCTCTCTCCCAGATGCCAACAGCATGCAGGTCTTGTGGCTATTGGCTTTTTGTCCTCTTGTTCTTGAGTTTGTGGGAATACCTTGTCACATAGTTTTATATCAAGTGTTTTCTGTGGGTTTTTGGTTTTGCTATATAATTGCTCTGTCTGTGAGAGGGGATCCAGGAACATTAAAAAACTATATCATCAACTGTTACCATCAACTTCTAAGAATCTCTTATAATTTAACTGTAAAAAATTTCAGATTTCATCATATTTTCCATATAACTAAGATATATCTCCATGTATCATTTAATTATTAAGTAATAACACCTCCTGCCTGAATATTTCCTAAATTGAAGTCAGTGTGTTTGATTTTTTTTAAAGTCATTGAGTTGAGAATAGATGATAAATTTAAATATTAAAACCAAAAAATACTTAAAAATTTCATTTTTACAATCTTTTATAAAAAGATTTTAAAAACTCATACAATCTCATGCCATCTTTTACTTGTATTTTTTCTTTCTTTCCTCCTTCCCTTATTTTTTAAAAATAATTTTTTTCTTTTTACACATGCAGATTGTTTGAAAAGTCATAGTTTCATAAAGCTATTTAAATATTAGTATCTACTTCTCTCCTTCCTCCTCATTTTTCTCCACTCTGGAAAAGAAATTTTTATTTTTATTTTTTTAAAATTTTATTTATGTATTCATGAGAGACACACACACACACACACAGAGGCAGAGACACAGGCAGAAGGAGAAGCAGGCTCCATGCAGGGAGCCTGACGTGGGACTCCATCCTGGGTCTCCAGGATCACGCCTTGGGCTGAAGGAGGCACTAAACCGCTGAGCCACCGGGCTGCCCTGGAAAAGAAGTTTTTAGTTTGTTTATCTGATTCTTTGCCGGTTGGCTTCCAGGTCTCTAAATTAAATTCTTAATTTGCTTCTTCCTGATTATGTCAGTTTTAGGCATTACTCTTAACTTTTATCAAGGTAAAGATTGAACTCTCTTTTACCTCCTGATGGTTTTCCTTACGCTCGTCCTGTTCCTTCACCCTATTTAATTGTATGATACTTTCATTTCAATGAAAATTTGTTAGATCATTGTTTATGCTATTATGACAGTTTAAGTGCTGCCTACAAGTTCCTTTCAAGAGTTAATAATTGTCTTATTATTTGTTTGTTTACTTGGTTTTCCATGTCTTTACCATTAATCAATACTAAGAGTCTCTGTGAGTTGTCTAAGGTGTTCAGATTCCTAAGATCATTCATCACTCTCATCTCTAAGACCTCTGACCTGGAGCCTCTGGGCTTCTCCAGTTGGCATTAGTTGCCCTAAATCTCAGTCCATTTGGGCTGCTATAACTAAATACCACAGACTGGGTGGCTTATAAACCACAGACATTTATTGCTTATGGTTCTGGAAATCCAAGAGCAGGATGCCAGCATGGTTGGGTTCAAGTAAAAGTCTTCCAGGTTGCAGATTTTTATGTTGTAAATATTCAGTGTTCTCTCTCTACACTTGGCCATTTGGACCTTCAGCTCTCCTTCCCTCTAAACTAGGGGTTCTAATCAAAGGTAATTTTACCCCCTTGGAGACATTTGGCAATGTCTAGAGACATTTTTAGTTGTCATAACTGGGATTGCTAGTAGCATCTATTGGGTAGAAACAGGAATGCTGCTAAATATTCCAAAATGCACAAGACAATACCCCACAACAAAGATTTATATGGCCAAAAATGTCAATAATGCTGAGGTTGAGAAACACTGCTCTAAACCATGCATTTTCACCAAGGGTGATATTGCCCCCAAGGAAGCAAAAATATGTTGTGAGGGCATATTTTAGTTATAACAATGGCTCATGGCCCTCCAAAGGGTCACAGCACAAAAGCAGATATGCAATGTATCTGTGGAATTAGAATTTCATGGCAGGGACAATTTTGGGGAAAAAGGGACTTACAAGTTTGCTTAGGAGATAGTGAAAAAAGTATTGAGAAACACTGCTCCAAACTGGAGAAGAAGGTTTGTTATTACTGGTCAAGTCTGATGGAAATGCATTTACAATTCAGATTTAGGAGGACAGGAGGAAGGGCAGAAAAATAATGAAGATTGAGGACTAGTGAGAGTTTCTCCATAATTGTGAAAAAAAAAAAAAAAGCAGCTGTACTAATGGAACCATGGGGAGTAAATACTTCTTTCATAGTATCTGGGAATAGGAAGAATGATCCCTAATCTTTCAACAATATGATCTTGCCCGTGATTTCTTTCACTGACTCCAGTCCAGTCTCCTCTCTGAGAAATCCAGGTCGACTTGGAATAAATCTTCTCTAGCAGTTATTAGCCATGTGGTCTTGGACATGTCACTTGCTATCTCTGAGTTTAAGTTTATTCATTTGTGAGAAAAGGGATAACAATTCTATCTTCTATAGGGTTGTTGAGAGGACCAGAGATAGATACACAATGCCTAAGAAGATGAGAGCTATAAGGGTGCTATTTTAAAATAACATTTTAAGTAAAATATTCTTTATGTGAATTACATATAGACATAGTAAATTCACCAGGGCCAACTGGCGAATGTACCCCGGTCACCTTTGGTCAACTCAGATTGCACAATATTCTCTTGCTAGCTAGTGGAGAATTCACTATGACCACTGGGAGAGTTATGTACTTTGGTGAGCTGTGTGTGCCTGAAAACTTCTATGTGGCAGCAATGTGAGCAGTGGGGAGTGGCCTACATCAATCTGTAATTGAAGGGATTGGGTATATTTGTTGATGCAGCTGATGCAATATGGCAGCCTCATGGCTCCATGTGAATTTGGTCTGTCTCCAGGTGTGTTTCTAACTCACTGCCACAACAAAATCTGCCATTTTTTTTTTCCATGCTGAAGAAGCTCCAATTGAAGGTCCCCTGTGTTAATCTCAGTTTCACTGGAAGGACAGATAGCAACAATCAAATAGTCACAATGTATACTGTGCAACTATTTTCAAACGCTATCTAAGCCCTTGAAGCAGTGGTGCAGATGGACCTGACCTTGATAACTTGGGCACAGTTTGATCTGAGCAAAACCCAAGGATATTTGGCTTCATGTCTCTTAAGAAGTTGTCACAAAACCCACTACATTCCATA
Source organism: Nyctereutes procyonoides (assembly GCF_905146905.1). NCBI lineage: Eukaryota > Metazoa > Chordata > Mammalia > Carnivora > Canidae > Nyctereutes > Nyctereutes procyonoides. The sequence continues at coordinate 27,267,486 of NW_026575146.1, forward strand.
TTTCTGTGTTAAAAGCCTAACACAGTTGCTAGTTAATTAGTGAGACTTCAGGCATTGGGATGGCAAAAATCATGCACAATAGAAGCTTTATGAGACCAATTTGTTAAATGATTTGGTCTGATTAGAAGTCATGAGATGAGCCAGGGTATCTTAGAACAAATTGTAGAAGATACTGTGTTAATCTTTTAGAGGGAATACTCTTCTAAAACACCTCAGTTGGCATTCATGTAGTCAGATTTTAGTGTTTGTGTAGCAGATAAAAGAGAAAGTAATCGGGGCAGGATTCTTGTTCAAACAATTACATTTTCTGTAATTTTCTGTGTTCAGTCTTGTCAGTTTCATTTCAAGGTGTAAGATAATGTCTGTTATATGTGCTGTAGATTCCTCTGTAGTGATGGGGCCCCTTCTGTGCTAGGGAGGAAAAAAAAGGCAGGCAGAAAAAAAAAGGCTGTATAACAAAGAGATACCTTGTGTTTTCATGACCACCACTGCTGCCACATTGTGCACTTGCCACTCTGAAATTGCCTGCCAAACAGAAGGGTGTTCATTGCAGAGAGAACAGGAAACTTCATCCAAGGCTATGCTTTCAACTACTACGTCTTCCTTGCTTTCAGTGAAAAGTAATACTGAGCATATTGTCTGTCTTTTCCATTAAGATAAATCAAGTATTCATTCATTTAACTTATATTTATTCAGTGCTACCACCTGGGAGGCACTCTTCTAGGCACTGGTGACGCAACCTGAAAACAGGGGAAACCTGGCCCTCATGGAAACTACATTTTGGCAAGAGCAGACTAATGATAGCAATAAATAAAAATAAAAATAAAAATAAATAAAATAAAATAAATAAGATAAGGAGCAGTTAGAAAAAAAAGGAGGAAGAATGCAATGTTGGGAGAGGGTGTTGTAATTTTGGATAAAGTGACAAGGGGAGCTTTCCCTGAGAAAATGAGGTTTGAGTAAAGATGTGAATGAAGGAGTAAAAGAGCTAGCATATGTCTGTGGAAAAGGAATCCCAAGAAGAGGTCACAACAGGCGCAAAGTTCCTGAGATGGGGATGTGGTTGGCAATTTTGAGAAAAAGGAAGAAGGCGGTGTGGCTCTAGTGTAGGGAGCAGAAGGCAGAGTAACAGTTAATGAGGTCAGAGAGATAAGAAAAGACGGATCATTGAAGGCCCTGGGACCATAGAAAAGACTTTGGCTCTTATTATGCATTTGAAAATACTAAATTTTTCCATTTCTTTTTGGCCTGTTCTCTGATAGCAGTACTATTCATGTACCCTTAAAAAGGATTGGATTGGTATAGTAGGAATGCAACGAGAGGACAACAGGATGCATGTACGTGGTATTTATCTATCCCGGTACCTGATATATTTTTGGAGGTAAGAGATGTTCCAAGCTGGCAATAAAGCAGGAATGCAAAGAGAAAGAAAGTTAATATTGAGGGTTTTTTTTTTTTTTCACTTGCAGAGAGACTCTTGGGTATCAAACGGAAAGCCCCTGAGGGTTATAGAGCACTGATTATGCTCTTTTTTTTTTAATTTTTTTTTAATTTTTTATTTTTTTTAAATTTATGATAGTCACAGAGAGAGAGGCAAAGAGGCAGGCTCCATGCACCGGGAGCCTGATGTGGGATTCGAACCCGGGTCTCCAGGATCGCGCCCTGGGCCAAAGGCAGGCGTTAAACCGCTGCGCCACCCAGGGATCCCTGATTATGCTCTTAATAGGCCTACAAAGAGAAACACACTTCGGACCCTCTGTTCCTGCCCTACCTCAGGAGGGGCTGGGTGACTCCAGAAGGAGGAAGGTGGCGGGGCGTGACCTTATAGATTGTCCCTGGGGAAGGGGAGGTGAGCAGGGTAAGTGGAGCTGGGCCCTGTGCCTGTGGAGAAGTGGAAGTTTCAATAGAGGCAGTGCGTAGAGAGGCTGAGTAACTTGTGGCCATTGGCAAGACATGTGCAAGCCAGTGTCTGTGGGAACGTGCAACTCGTTTTCCAGCCAAGCTGCCTACTGCCTGGGGTGGGGGGTGGGGGGATCACCAAGTAGAAGGACAGGCATGTATGCTCTGAAATTTTGCTGAGCAACCCCTTCCTCCACATAATCATGAGCATATCCCCGCAAGGACCTATAAAATACTACTCTTCGCACTCTGCAAAGAAATGGGGGCAAGTTGGGGCATTGGATGTCTGGAAAGAAAGGATTCAGGCCTAATGTTAAAAAGAAGCTGGACATCAGGGTGAACAGCCTGGTTATACTTCATTAAGTTAGAGGCCTTGGCTACCTGATTGTGAGATGTTTATTCTATTTTAAAGGTAATTATGAATGTAAAAAAGGAATTTTAAAAAATCCTATGAATTATGAAAATATTAAAAATTTCCTTTTGACCTTTTCTCTAATAAGCAGTTATTCATGTAGGATTGAAAAGAGGATTGTCAGAGTAGGAAATGCAAAGAGAAATAAATATTGCTTTTGAAGAGTAACAAATTAGCAATTTATTTCTTTATTTAAATATTTATTTATTGTTTGAGAGACAGAGCATGCCATCCTGCATGGGTTTTAAACGGAACCCTCGCCACTCCTCCAACCTTCCCACCCCAGAGCGAGGAGCCCCTACCTGGGGTTTGATCCCATAACCCACAATCTGACCTTCTATCTGAGATGATGACTTGAACCAAAACCAAGAGTCGGATGCTCCACTGACTGAGCCAGCCAGGCACCCCAGCAACTTAAACAGTGACTTACAGTATGGATAACTTATCTTTTGGCAAATATATTTGGGTAGGACATTTATTTAAATATGTACATAGAACAGACATGGTAACTTCCAGAGACTTCTTTAGGAAAGTTCTGTTTCAAATATAGACTACCAGGTAAAGAAGTTTTGAGTTTTATTTTGTGCAAGTATAGCTGATTTACACAACAAATTCATTTATTAGCTTATTTATTAACTATGTATATTACTATGTACTAGTGTTGTTAACAATGAGTGGAGAAAAAGCCTTTGTCCTCATAAAACTTACGTTTCAATGAGTTCGTAGTGTCGAAATAAATTTTCAAGCCCCAAATGGAGCAGCTCCTGTGCAGGGTGCCGTATCAGCAAATCAAAACTCAGATAGGTGTTGTGTCTCTGTGAATGCTCAGTGGATGCCAGTCGTTAAACACCAAGCTAGCCAATCCTTGAGAACCAAGTCAACTCTATACTTTTTCCCTTGTGCCTTCTCATTCCCAACCAAGTTGACTGTGTGGCTCTAGCCAATCAGACAATTTCTCTTGTTCTCTTCTTTGTTTTCTCTTCTTTATCTTATAGAAGCTTTCTGTCTTCTGCCCCATTTTGCAGTTCTCCAAAAGAAGTCTGTTTCATGAAGTGTTTAATAAAATTTTTTTGTATCACCTAAATTGTCGTCTTCATCTTTTTTTAAAACAATAGATAAAGACCTAAGTAAAATATAGTTTGAGCCCTGTTCTAGAAATACTTAACAAATAATAAATCTAGATTACATAAACTATACTATTTACATGAAGATAATCTAATTAGCTTCTGCAAATTACAGCCCACGGACAATCTGACCTTCTACTTGTTTTAGTAAATACAGTTTTATTGGAATACAGCCACACATTTGTTTACATGTTGTCTACTACTGTTTTTGAGCTATAAACTATGGAGTTTGGTTGTAATAGGTCCTTTCGGGCCACTAAGCCTAAAATATTTACTGTCTGGGTTTTTACAAAAAATTCCATGGGACGTTGGGGACCTCAATCGATCTCCTTGTGACTCAGTTTACCCATTGGCAAAATAACTATGCTAAGTCTTATATCCTGGACATACTATGCAGATGGAATGGAGTAAGAGTGGCAAGGACCCTGGCAGCAGGCCTGGGGCACAGAAGGCGCTCCGTAAATGCTGGCTTCTGTCACCATTATTCTCAATGCTGGTGCCTCATCTCATATGGCACCCCACATGCCCCATCAGCTGGGTTAGAGCTTCCCAACAACACTCCAGATTCCCAGGCTGCTTCAGCAATAGCTCTTTGTCTACCTCAAAGATTCTTCACTGGAAGGTCCTAAACCACTTCATCAGAAAGCAGAATAAAGATTAAAAACTAAAGCTCTGATTAGCACAGGATGGCTGACTTCAGAAGAGGCAATAAAGGTACACTGAGCCATGGGGAAAAAATAATAATTTTTAGTATTTTATTTATTAATCCAAATATAATTTGAGGCAACGATGTTTGAAAATTTTTGAGTTGCACAAGCAGCACGCTTTCCAAAGGGTTTAGGGCAATGTAGGAGATGGAATCATATTTATGTGTGAGATAGTGGTTTTATCACTCTTATAACCAAAGCATCAAAAGCTCAAGAGGCATATAAATATATTCGATGACATGTATATTCACAGCTTTGCGTTTCTCAACATTACTAAATAAAAGCCGCAGCAAAATGGTCATTGTGCCAATCATATTAAAAAGTGCATAATTTTTCTTATTCTTAAATTATATATGGTTCTTTTATTTTCATTGGATTGTTATGAGAAATCTCAGTTTGAGCAATTTTTGAAAACATTTTTAAGAGCAGTAGCAAGACATACACTATTTAAGAACTCTAGATCTCAGCCTGTTGTTATTGTGCTTCCCTATCTAGTAGATTCCTACTGGTTTCCCAGAAGCTTACGTGGCTTCATTGCAGTGCATCCCATAGGTTCTGTGATTGCTTCCTGAAGATGTTGTGTTGGACTCTCATCGTTTACACTTTCTTTTTATTTTTCACCCTCTTATAGTGTACATACCTCTGTTGCCTTATATTTGAAGAGAGTAAGAAGGGCTCCTAGCATTTCTATATCCTTCTGCCCTTTCACTCAGTTTTTATTCACATATGAAATGTTCCTTTGATATTTCTTGAACTTCTGACCCCTCTTTCACTCTGGTTCTATTGTCATTCTTCTGTGTTCCTCTTTCTTCATTTCATTATGATATATTTGCTCACAATCACAGCATATCCTCTCAATTCCCATGTAGTAGTTACAGCACCCATCATTTTGGTGATACCACACAAATGCTCCGAGTATATGATTAGGGAATAGAGGGTGGGGAAGGAGATCTTCTAAGATTACAAAGCCTTATTATGTAATCTGCCTGACTCTGCAACCCTTCAATCCACACAATTGAGGCCATTTAATTCCTGTGAATTCAACTGGACCTCTCAGACTTTTCCTTAAGTAGTAAGAATTTAGGAGGACTTGGCCAATGATATATCAAGTTAGCCTAGCTCCTTGTTCTCCGATTTTGTACAACATATTAAGTAGATAATCATTCTTATGAACAAACTCCTTCTAAGAGCTTCACTTAGTGAACTCTGTGCACACTGTTGTGTCTCAGTTCCCCTAATATTGTGTAACTTGGTCAATCAGGTTTTGTTCATTTACTCGATTCAATAGCTGAGACCACCTCCTTCACCTCTCTGATCTGATCTTTCTTTTAGGGAGAAGCAACTTGATGAAATCGAGAAGGTTCTTAAAAACAACAAAAATGTACCCCGTTAGAATAAATCACGTTACCCATGAGGATGGCTTTAGAATTGGGCTTGTTGAAATAAGCCAGACGTTACCTCTTCACGTCTAGGTCTCAGGGTGGAGAAAGTAATGAACTTACATTCTTCACATTTCTTTCTGAGCCTCTGTGCACTGCTGTAGAAATTAAAACCAAACAAAACGAAAAACCCCAGGATGACTAATCCTCATTAAATTCATAATTAACAATTTCTTTTAAAAAATGAATTTATTTACTTATTCAGAGGGGGAGGGGCAGAAGGAGAGGAAGAAAAAGAATCTGAGGTAGACTCTGTGCTGAGTGCGGAGCCCCTATGGATATGACCCTGAGATCATGACCTAGGCCAAAATCAAGAGCCCAATGCTTAACCCACTGAGCCCCTCAGGCACCCTCATAGTTAATCACTTCTGCTTGGCCATCAACGCTGAAAGGCATTATTGTCTATTTCCTGAACAAGTTTGTCCTCTTGTTCTTCATTATAGTGATTTCAAATCTAATTAATCCCTTCAAACATTGACCTTCAACTATTTCCCTCCACTTTTCACCTCATTTTCGGCAGAGGATCATGATAGAGAAAATAGAAGCTATCAGATAAAAACTGTCTCAATGTTCCAGCGTCATCAGAAAGGGAGACAGAACATAAAGACTCCTAACTCTGGGAAACAAACTAGGAGTCGTGGAAGGGGAGGAGGGCGGGGGGTGGGGGTGAATGGGTGACGGGCATTGAGGGGGGCACTTGACGGGATGAGCACTGGGTGTTATTCTGTATGTTGGCAAATTGAACACCAATAAAAAATAAATTTATTATTAAAAAAAATAAAACCTAAAAAAAAAATGTTCCAGCATCACATCTATATAATGCTAGGCTCCTCCCACCTTCCTTTCTCCCTTTCCTCCAGTCATAATGGAAAAGATCTGCCTCTTCCTCTCTGAAGATCTCTCCTATCCCTGCATATGACCTGAAAATTATTTTCTTTTCTTTTCAGTCTCCCACTTCTCCCACTTTCTTGCTCTTTCTCACTTACTGGATGCAAATACATGATGTTAAAGAAGGAAGGAAGGAAGGAAGAAAGAAAGAAAGAAAGAAAGAAAGAAAGAAAGAAAGAAAGAAAGAAAGAAAGGGAAGGAAAGGAAGAAGGCAAGAATACAAATAAACAGTTCTTCTCCTTGGATCTCACATCTCTTTTTGGCAACTGACCTCGCTTTTGCTTTTTACTGCCCAAATGCTTGAACAAGTTACCCATGGCTTTGGTTTTTGCTTCCTAACCTCCTGCTGGTCTCTTAAAGCCCCACAATCTGCTTCTTATCACTGCTTCTCTATGACTGCCCCAGAAACTGTATGCATCAACATCATAAACAATATCCACATCCTTAGATTGGCCCTTGACTCGTTTGATTCCTTAAACGAATTCAACACATTTGATCACTCCTTCTTCCTGAAAAACTCTTTTACTGGTTTCTAAGAAAATGCATTCTTGTGGTCTTTCTCTTAGTTCTCAAGCCACTTTTCTTCAGCCTTTTTTAAATTTTAATTTATTTATTTGAGAGAGAGAGAGAGAGAGAGCAGCAGAGGGAGAGGGAGAAGCAGGCTCCTTGCTGAGAAGGGTGCTCTATTCAGGGCTAGATCTGTGGGCTCCAGGGTCAAGATCTAAACTGAAAGCAGACACTTAACCAGCTGAGCCACCCAGGTGTCCCTTTCCTTCAGTCTTCTTTGTTGGCTTTCTTCTTCTATGCAACCACAGAAAAGCTGGTTTCCCTAAGAACTATGGCTTGGCTTCCTTCATTCCATAGTCTACCCATTGTTCCTAAGTAATCCTCATGCCCTGTCATAGGTTCTGTCGTTATTTATATTTTGAAGACTACCTCTGAAAATCTGCAGTTTAAATCTCTCTTCTGCTCATGTAGCTCTTTTTTTTTTTTAATAAAGATTTTATTTATTTATTCATGAGAGACACAGAGAGAGGCAGGGACACAGGCAGAGGGAGAAGGCTCCCTGTGAGAGCCTGATTCGGGAGTGAATCCCTGGACCTCAGATCATGACCTGAGCCAAAGGCTGATGCTCAACCATTGAGCCATGCAGATGCCCCCACTCATGTAATTTTTTTGAGACATAATATTTATGTTAAATCAGAGACATATTCAGCCAAATGCAAAACTGGTGGTAATTTAAAAAAAATAAAAGATTTTAAAACATGAAACTTCAAAGAAATTTCATGATGGCGTGGGCCAGTCTCTGCTAAATTTTTATAACCCTGGGGATATGCCTTTCACTCTTCTATTTGAGATTCTGAACTTCAGGTGTTAAATCTAAAGAATTGTAGGCATGTAGCATGTAAGTGTGTGGCATACGTGTTAAGGAAGATTTGTTTATGAACATTCTACAGGAAAAATTTTTGACACAAAAGCCAACAAACAATAAACAGACCACACCACCTTAAAGAAAATGTGAAATTTCCTCAAAGTTTAATATACCAGGGCTAGTAGTAAACAATCCAGTTTACTTCTGAATTCTGGGCTTTCAAATATCAAGACATAACAGTTTTAATACAGGAAGATCAAGTTTCTTAGAGTAGCAGCTAGTGCATAGATAGATGCTTCATTGCCTTACTTATTGAATTGCTTGTAATGGGAATATGGGAGTAATCTGTCCCACATGGAGCTAGAAATCTCTCTTGGTAAGTCCAGATTTAAGACAATAGGCTTTGAATGTTATTATATTAACAAACAAGTAAAACCAATAGAGCATCACAAAATTAGAATGAGTAATTCTGCTTAAGGAATCTCCATAAGGATTTAAAAATCCCCTTAGAGAAGCTATAAGGCATGCTTCTGTGTTTTCTGTCATGGGTAACCACTACAAAGGCTGCATGTGTTTCTTAATTTTTACCAAAAGGAACAGATGGAGACCTAAATTTTGAGGGCTTTGTTTTTTAAGGAGTCCTTACTAGACAAATGATTTGGATACACATATAATAAAAGTAATCATTTTTCTTCCATATACAATTAGCTTACTGTGAATTTAGCTGCTCTTTCAACTCTAGGACAGAAGGCTTTACAGTCCACTCAATTTTTTTTTTCCACTCAATTTTTTTAAGGAAGAAGTCTGTGAGAGTTTGGTAGAGTCCAGAGAACACTTCTCTATGAGTGATCCTGGAAAACTTCTCCTTTGATAAGTCCTTGGTTTCTGTAAAAGAAAGGGGCAATGCACAAATCTCCAAATGCTTTCTTCCTTAAATGGGCTGTGATATTATTGTAATAAACAAGGGTCAGGACTGAGACTTTCCAAATGTAGGGAAAGAGAACACATCTCCTGCTTCTAGATTTGTACAACAAAGTTTACACTGTATACTGGACATAAATTTATTCAGTAAGGATATATCAATATTGGACAACTCCAGCCAAGATCTGCATTTTTTGGTAGTTTCTCTTTTTAAAAATTTTTATTTATAGAATAAAAAAGATAGAAGAGAAAATGTAAAATGAATATGATCCTTAGATCCTAGATTCCTCCAATGAAACAGAGCAAAAGTGTTGGGAAAATCTTTCTGCTCATTGTTGGCTAACACAAGTTAGTGATTTACTTGAAGTAAGCCTTGTGTTCTTATTTTGTTGTGTCTAGACAGCCAAATTCTTTACTGCAATTCAAAGAATGTGCAGCCCGTGTTGATGACACAGTAAAGGAGGAAAAACAAATGTAATAAATTTCTAAATTATGCTTTCTAAACTCATTGAAAAAAAACTGAAGCCAAGAATAATTTTTGTAAATAGTGTACTCCTTCAGCAATATGTCTGGAGTATTTTAAAGTACAAAAAAATGATTATAGGCTGCAATCTGAAAGCCATGGAGGATTTTATTTTACATAATTTTGAAATGAATGTGTGCATAGAAAGCATTTCTATGATTGACTAATGACATTAAAACAGTAATACTTCAGCACTGGCAATGGGCTCTGATGGTCGATTTGAGTTTTGTGGATTAAACCAAAGATTCTTGGTAAGAAACATCAGTGTATTATAAATAGCAAGATGAAAATAGAAAACTATTAGCTCAGCAGGAGCTGTATATTTGGGAGAGAAGATCTGAAGTTGCATAAATACAACAGATGACATTAAAAATCTAGCTTGCTTAAGAAAACTATTATTGAAAAAATGTTATTTGAAAAATTTTAACGCTATAGATGAAAATTTTTCTGCCGGGATCCAGTAGGTATAAGATTTGTCACGTATGTCAAATAGAACAAGGCAATTTGAGTGAGCTGCAGTGTGAAGACTTTAGTTTGAATTCTGAGAAAGCAACCCATTATATTTATCCTTTATGTTGACAAATCTATTTCTAAGAAGTCAGGCTCTTTACATACTAGTCTACATGAAGAAACCTATGACTTCTGCCTCAAGTCATTGTTCATAGAGGGAGTCACTAAAGGGAGTTCACCCTTCCTTAACCTTCTGATTTAATTATGGAGAGAAAAGATAAGGACTTTTTTATTCTTTTGTATACTTTCTACAGTATACAAGGCTTCCTTGTACACTGTTATATACAAGTTAAGGTTTCCTGAGATCACAGTGGAGAACAAGTGAGGCCAGAGATGGGTAGTAGAGGCAACTACTAAAAAAATGGTAGTTGTAGTGAATAGCAATCCTTTCCAAATACCAGAATGTCTCCCACTACATGCCAGCCTTTCAGTAATCCTCATAGGAAACCTCTAAGGAGTGTTGAAAATTATTTATACCAGATGCTTCATTGAACGTTTTTTTATACTAACTTGTTGAGCCCCAAAGGCTAAGAATTGTGCTTCTATTGAAAATGGCTGCTCTCTTCCCCAGAGGGAGCAGCTTGGGAACTTGTAGAACTAGGTCCAAGTATAGGGACAAATGCAAGATTAGTGATTATAGTCATGTAGTTTAAAAATATAAACTGAGGTGTACTGATTGTAGCTTTAAAGAACAGGTATTCAGTAAAACATTGGCCTGTCTCATTTAAAAAATACTAGTAAAATTCCAGGATGCCATAGACATTTTTTATGACTTTTTCTTATGAAAATTTCAAACCCATAAAATAGCATTGTGTAAGGAATCCCCATGTACTCATCACCCAGCTTCAACCATTATGTCAGACACTTTACCATTTTCTCAGTGGATATTTCGATCTGTAGCTCTGAAATACAGATGAAAAAAAAAAACACACCATTATCATACTGGAAACTTTAAAAACAATTTAAGTAGAAATATTTGAAGTATCTTTACTTGAGACACTTCTTTTGGCAGGGAGAAATAATATCTATAATTTAGAGAAAAACATGATCCTGAAATAACCCAATTCTCTCAGCTCTTTCCCTAGGCTCAGTGTCATTGCAAGAGAGAAACAAATCCCTGTCACTCCAGTAGGACAGTCATTTTGTTTTCTGCCTTGTTAAGGGCTCCAGATATATGACTGAGGTTACTGAAGAGTCAAAAATGAGAGTTTGTGGGCATCCCGGTGGCTCAGCGGTTTAGCACTGCCTTCGGCCCAGGGCCTGATCCTGGAGACCCAGGATTGAGTCCCACTTCGGGCTCCCTGCATGGAGCCTACTTCTCCCTCTACCTGTGTCTCTGTCTCTCTCTCTGCATCTTTCTGTGTCTCTCATGGATAAATACATGAAAACTTTTTTTTTTTTTAAAGGAGTTTGTGTATGATTTTGCTTTTCTGAGATCAAGCATATTGAACATTCACACCTGTGTTGGAGGGGTGAATGGTGACTCACAGCACTGGGAACTGACATCAGAGGGTGTGTGGACAATAAGGGGAAGTCACCGTTGGCAACAAACTCTAACAAAGCCATAATCCTTCCAAATCAGACTCCTGAATCAAATGATCATTTTAGGAAAATAGGACAGAATAGGAATACATTTATATAGTCAGAGACATAGATCTATTTGGTCAGTGAACAATGATGAGATACCCTGAAAGGAAACCTTTGAGGCTGTCCTGTGCAGTCAGGGAGATTATTTCTCCCAATGGGAAGACACCATCATCTGACACAGTGCCACTCACTTCGGGGTACAACGGAGATTTTAATTATTAATTTTAGCTCTCAGCTTGGCCTGGCTATGGCACTGGGATGTTTGATCAAACACTGGTCTAGATGCTGTGAAGGCTTTTTTTTTTCCCCCAAATGTGATTAACATTTAAATCAGTAAATCTTGAATAAAGCTGATTATCCTCCATAGTGTGGACAGGTCTCATCCAACCAGTTGAAGTCCTCATTAGAAAGACTGGGATATCCTGAGAAAGAAAGCATTCTGGCCCTAAATTGCCTTCAGAAGCATTTCAGGTGGCAGGCAATTCAAAGGCAGAGGTGACTGCAGCATCACCTCTTCCCTGGGTCCCCAGCCTGCCAGCCTACCCTACCAATTTTGCACTTGCCAGCCTCTGTGATTGTGTGAGCCAATTTCTTAAAATCTCTATCTCCATCTCCTTATCATCTGTATCTATCCATATATATTCATAATCCTGTTTCCCTGGAGACCTCTGGATAGGGATAAAATAACTCTTTTGTAATGTAGAAAAACAGCTGTACCATGACCCTGAACTTAACTACTAACAGCCTACTATTGACTGGAAGCCTTACCAGTAACATAAGTAGTTGATGAACACATATTTTGTATGTTATATGTATCATAGACTGTATTCTTACAGCAAAATAGGCTAGAGAAAAGAAAATAGTATTAAAATAATAATGAAGAGAAAATACATTTAAAGTTACTCTATTGTATTTATAGAAAAAAATCCACATATATGTGGACCTTAGCAGTTGAAAACCATGATGTTCAAAGGTCAGTTGTATTTAGACAATGTTATGTTATCTCAACTGCACTCTCAGCAAATCTGGAATCATAGATCTTAGACTCGGAAAGAACTTAGGTCTAATTCAGTCAAAATTTCCACCTATACATTGTTAAAAATTATAATAATAAAGGTCAAATGATTCACACATACTAGGTATAATCTTTTCAATATTCCAAGTTAATATTATTCAATTTTATATGAGTAGATGCAGCTCAGAGAGGCAAATAACTTCTCCAGGATGACTTGGGTGGAAGTCACTGAGGCAACATTTGGATTTAATACTTTTTGACTCCAAAGTCCATTTTTTTTTTCCTATCAGGTTAGATGGCTTTTCTTTGACCCAGTTCCTAAATTTTTGGACATTTGTGGTGATGTAGAGGCCATTATATGGCAACTGTATATAATTTTTAACATCTTTGTTAGAAAGGTCTTCCATAATGAGCCAGATTTTATCATGTTTTGCCCTTTATAGCTACATTCTCACATGTCAGTTCTTCAAACACTTGAAGCTAGCCATGTTTTTGGTATTGTTGACTTATTTTCTTTGAATTAAATTATGCCCTGTATAAAATAGCAATGTGTATATACAGAGGGATTTAATGAATCATAATATATATAATTATCTTTGAAAAGTCAGAATGCAAGTTACAATGATTATAAACATAAAATTTATATTAAAACATTCTCCATAAAGTGATTTATTTGGCTGTTTTAGTTCAAAGTCATTGAGAATCTGATGATTACTCTCCTTCAGTTTATGGTCCATCAAATCAAAATCAGTTGGCCAGATATATGTAATAGGAGATGAAATTTCATTTGTGTATAATTTCCATTTGGCCCATTTTGGTTGAGACACATTTTCTTAACTTCTATATTTGAGAGCACTGTAGAGCTCATTGTTTCAATTATCTTCTTTGCTTTTGATTGAAGAATTGTTGGAGAATGTTGTAAGAAGTCTCCACATTTCTGTTTCTTTCTTTCTTTTTATTTAGAGGCCAAGTTTATACTAACTATGGATGCTTGACTCCATAAAGAGTATGCTTCTTAGATGACGAATGTGTGAAGGCCTTTTGTTTCTTTTTGACAGAATAATTCCTATGTTCAGAAAAAGGGAACTTTAAATGAGTTCTGGGAATAGCATTCTTCTTATTTTCACATTTCACCCAGTCCTGACAGAGAGCCTCAGTAGTATGGTTAATACAATTTCTACTTTTCCACCATTTTGGAAATATATCACTTTTATTCCATTTCATTATTCTTCCTCTTTTGGGAGTTGGAAATCTTAAGGGTCCATCACTGGTGAAATACGAGAAAGGTGTTTCACTGCCATTTTGTTTGGCTATAAAGGTGTAGAATGAATCTCTAACTCAGGTTTTGGAAATTGTGTGGTTTGATTATTTTCTGTTGACACTTCTCAAGAGTCAAGGACTACAGAGCCACTCTCTACTTCATTTTTTAGAATTTCAGTACTTGTTTGAGGTTCAGTTTCAACTCTGACAGGCTTCATTGAATTCATATGTCAAGACTTGATATCTACAGTTTGCTCTTCTGTTTCAGAAGCCTCCAGGGTGATCTTTTTTAATTGCTCAATGTCATTATTTTTCTGTATGTCACTGGAGATCATACTTCACCTGTATCTCTAAAGCTGCAACAGGTTGATCCCATTCTACTCACCATTTTTAAAGGTTACTATCTCTGCCAGTTGTGCTCTAAGTATTTCTACTTCATTTTGTTGCTTTAAACAATGCTGTCTTCAGAATATTTTTTCATCTCTTTGTTTTGTAGATTTTCAGCTTCTTTTTGCTTCAGGAAGCTAGTGATTTAATCCAATCCAAAATCCAAATTATTTTCTTTTTGTTTTTTAATGTTTTGTCATAGAAACAATTTTCAGTTTCCCTCCCTCTGATTGTTTTTACTCATGCTCTTTGGCTAGCTATCCATTGGTAAGTTCCAGCAACTATTTCAAAAGTTTGATTCTAGTATTATCTGCCCAGACAACAATGGAATGCCCTTCCTTCTTGTTCTAGTAACTATGGTCTCTAAATGCAGTCTAAGATTTACTAGTTTTCTAATGTAGTCTCATGCCTCCTTTTACAGATCCTTTTATAAGAGTCTCTCATCTCTGTACCTGTGTGGGTAATATTTGTAGGTCTTTGCATTTACTTACATTATAATTTATATTATTAGTATCAACCTAACGCTAAAGTCTGTCAAGGTATTTAATACTGTATATTTTATCTTTTTCAATGCACAATTTCAGTAAGTACAATTTTGGCTAATTTGTTGAATATAAAATAGTAGAGCAACATGATGATAGACAGGTTTAGTGAAAGTGATAGAAAAGAAATGAAGTTTTAGGAATCATTTGCCCTGAGGCCCTAGTTAAAATCATTAGGAGTGACATTACTATGAGAAAGAAAAAAAGGGGGGGGGGGAGAAAAAAGAGATTTTCAAGGGTTGATCTTTGGAAAACAATTGATTTAAACATTGGAAAAGCCCATTTTAGGTAGTGAAGAGAAAGAGCAAATTCTTTAAGGGTAGGAATCAGGCCTGCTCTGAAACATAATGAGGGCTCACTGAATAATTTTAGAAATGGAATTAGTACAAGAGGCAAAGAAGGAGGGGTTAGAGAAGAAGGAAAAGAGAAAAGAAATAATAAAGCATTCTAAAAGAGTGCTGCCCACACTGTCAAAATTAGACAGATCAAAGAGAATAGAAGGGAGAAGAGACTACTAGATTTGGCAGTCATAAAAATGGTCACGAGTGATACCAGAGGTGGCAGTTCTGGCCAAATGTTTGGGTAGAAGTCAGATTGTGAGGTGTGACCAGTGGCTTGGTGATCAGAATGCAGACATTGAGTACAGATTACTTTTTCCAGTAGCACTTTCACAGGACTAGAGGGTGGCGGTTCTTTTGAACAGGTGGAACCAAGTGTTTTTGTAGTTAGAGAAGATTCACTGGCAGAGGACAGATAATCCTGGGAAGAGAGGGAATAATTAGAAACACATGATCTTGGATAAAGCAGCCAGGGTTTTATGAGGAACTGAGCTGAGTTTATGCAGTTTGTTAAGAAGGATGCACATATTTTCCACAAATGGAGTCAGCAGGGAAAGCAAATAGGCTGGGTTATGAATCTGTGTAACACTGAGGTAGAGATCAAGTTAGTATCAGATGATGACAAAAGTGGTTAAACTCAGTTCAGGATGACTTCTGTAGCTCAATAATAAAGCAGCAACAAAGATGACAGTGTAGTTACAGTTGTCTTAAAATATTTTGAAATTGCACCAGGGAATATATTAATTTGCTGGGGCTACCATGACAAAACACCATGGACTGGAGGACTTAACCAACAGATGTTTATCTTCTCACAGCCTGGAGGCCAGAAGTCCTATATTAAGGTGTTGCTAGGTTTGGTTTCTTCTGAGGTCTTGCTCCTTGCATTATAGGTGGTTGTCTTCTCCGTTGTCATATGATTTTTTTCTGCTATGCTCGTCTGCATCCTAATCCACTCTTCTAATGAAGACACCAGTCATTTTGCATTAGTGCCACCTCCCCCATAACCTCTTTTTACCTTAATTATCTCTTTAAAGGCCCCAACTCCAAGAAAAGTGATATTCAGAGGTACTAGGGGTTATGACTTCAACATATGAATTTTGGGGCAGGGAAGAGGAGTAGAGTGATACAATTCAGCCTATAACAGGAAGAATGTAGTCAACAACAGACAAATAAAGGAATTCCACTTATCTTCTTATAGTTGAATATGTTGTAACAAGTAGAACCCCTCAGAATTTAGTGTGGTAAGCAAAGTGATGGCCCACAAAGGTGCCTACATCATAATACCTGGAAATGGAAATACTTCACAAATATGACAAAAAGGATTTTCAGACGTGATTTAGTTAGGGACTCTGAGATGGCAGGAACATCCTAGATAATCTGAATGGGCCTAATCTAATGACATTGGCCCTTAAAAGTGGAGAACTTTTCCCCACTGAGTTTAGGGTTAGAGGGACATGTGATTCTGGAAGAAAGGTCAGAAATACAACACCGTTGGTTTTGGAGACAAAGAAAGAAAGCCAGGAGCCAAGGAATGCACTTTTAGAAGCTGGAAGAGGCAAAGAAATAGATTCTCTCCTAGAACCTTGAGAAGGAACCCAGCCTTGTCAACATCCTGATTTTAGCCCAGTGAGACCCGTATCACACTTCTGACCCACAGGAGTGTAACCTTACACATCTGTTTTAAGTCACTAAGATTATGGTACTTTGTTACAACCGAAAAAGTACCAGGGTGAAGGTCTAGAAGACCAATTCAGTAGGTCTGGGATGGGGCCTAAGAATCTGATTACCGACCAGTTCCCAGGGGATGTCAGCATGTCTGGACTGGGGAGCACACTGAGTAGTAAGGCTTCAGAGATCAAGCCTCATCAGATCTCCTCATCTCATAGAGAAAGGAATTGACATTTAAGAAGAATTTATGGTTATTGGCTGGTCTTTCTTCAACTCCAGTCCACTACACTGTAATAGTGCCTAAGAAATAATAAGTTAATAAATTAATTAATTGATTTAAAAAAGGAGCCCATCAAAAAAAAAAAAAAAAAAAAGGAGCCCATCAGAGAAGTCAGGCATGAAGAGGTGCCAGAGTTTGGAAAATTTGGCTCCAGAGCCTCTGTGTGTTTACGGTGCCCATGAAGTGCCATGAAGTGTCCTGTCTGACACTTAGCTGACATAAATTGCTCATCACCCACCCCTTTGAAAACTAACAGCTGTTTGCTACATACAACAGGTTTATAGCCTCTTGGTCCCAGGAGTTTCTAACTTCCTAGGTGTCAGCAAGTTTAAGAGAAAAATTTCAGGGCAAACGGGCATTTTGTTGTGACAATTTAGCAGGAGGCAGCTCAAAAGCTGTAGATCATCTGTAAACTCAGAACTGTAAACACGGAGGGAGTGTTTCCAGTGACCCGAAGGGCATGTTCTGTGTTTATCTTGTTGCCTGAGGCACCCTGTAATTATGTAAGAGCAGAATGTCCACTGATCATCTGGCAAAAGGGTTTGAGGAAAACTATCAGGCTTTATAAAGAGGATAAAGAGCTGGCATGTTGGACCGACATCCAAGGTGAAAATCAGAAAGGAAAAGATTCTAAGAATGTGACAGGGACTTGTCAGGAGAGGCTGGTGAGCAGAACATTACCAAGAAGAGTGAGGAGAAACTGCAACCAAAGCTCTGTGGAAACCTCCCACTTGACGGAATAGAAAGAAGAGTCACAGGCACTGGAACAAGGGTTCCCGAACAACCTCATACATGGGATGATGGAGGGAACATGAATACCACACAGGTAGCCTGCTAAAATGCACACTCCTCAGAATCTATCCCAGAGGTTCTTTTTAACTTTTTATTATGGAAATTCTAAACATTCGACAGTAGAGAGTGTAGTATATCTCACCTGCACATCCTCAGACTCAGTTAAGATCACCACACAGCCAATCTTCCTTCGTCTGTTCCACTTGCTCAATGCCTACGTTCTCATCTTCCCTTCTCCACTGGATGATACGGATGCCAATCCCAGTCATCAGGAAACAGCATTTCAGGTAGAGAGAAGAGTAAGGACAAAACCCCAGGGCAGAGGGTGCCTGGAATGTTTGAGCAATACTACAGAGGTCTATGTAGGTAGAATGGAGGGAATGGGGGCAGTTGGTAGGGGATGGAATCAGAAACATAATAGGGCAAACAGAGAGTTCAGATAGGCCGAGTAGGTCCTTGCAGCTTATTGCAACAGCCTTGGCTTTCACTCTCGAAACTTTAGAGCAGAAGAGACTAGCAATTGTGGAAAGCTAAAATTGAAAAGGCGAAGGGATGAAACAGTATTACTGGAGCCCATCGAAGAGTAACTGCTTGGTAGGAGCTCTAGTCATAGGGAATCAAGAATGCAGTTATGGCCAAGAACTTCGCTCCAAATCTGTGAGAGAATAGGAGAATTATTACTCTGATCCTCATGATAATAGGAATGAATATCCCTGATGAATAGAGTAACCTCCATCTCTGCCTCTTGGTTCAGTGACAGGAAAAGTCTTAGTTGGGAGAGCGCTATCTCAGCTTCCAATGACATGGAACATGACTACCTTCCTCATTGGAAGCATTTATCCCTTGGTAACTAGGGCCTTCAAATCACCCAGTCCAAGGTAGTGGGGACAGATACCAAAAATTCTTTAGGTGGGTTATTAAGTGTAATAGTGAGAGGGGTCCCTCCCACTCCCACTTATTGGCTCTTGACCCTATATAATCTGGTGATGGAGGGAATGGCATTACTTGGTTCCGATTTCACCAATGCAATGAGGCACTCATTTTTTTCTTGGTTCCTATTCTACAGGATCCTGGGCAGAAATTTTAGGGGGAGGAGCAAAAAATGGTCCTTGGTTTGGTTCCCATGACTTGTTAGGTTTATCACTCCCCCTGTGGTTAAGTATGCATGTGGTAGTTTTCCTGGGAAAAGGAGAATATAAAATTTCAGGGCAATCTGGCATCTGCGTGAGGCTACTTTCTGAAAAGCACCACTTTTCTTGTATAGATTGGTAAACGGTTCAGCTTTTTGTTAAAAGGCTCTGAAATGAGTCAAAACCTGGCATTAATTGAATTAACCTAAAGGCCATGCTATATTTCAGGCCAGAGGTTCTCCATCAGAGGGATTTTGTTCCCTAGGGGATATTAAGCAATGTGTAGAGACATTTTTAGCAGTCACAGCTAGGGGAGAGGGGGAAGACAGCTACAGATAATCCAGTGGCTACAGGCCAGGGGTCCTGCTAAGCATTTTACAATGCATGGGACATTCCCTGCAAAAGAATTATCTGCTCAAAATGTCAATAGTACTGATGAGAAATCCTGCCCTAGGCTGAAGAATTCACTCACCATTTATTTGATTTCTTAAACTTTGCCTACTCATGCTGTCCAGTATAGTTTATCCGAGACTAGGCAATGAACCTCTATGATAGAATAAAATTTATATAAGTAAGACAATGCCAGCAATATACATCTGCTTTGAGTTTGAACAATATAACTCCTCCTATTATTGTATTTTCAGGGAGAAACTGAAACCCCAAATTAAATCCTTTAATCATTTATAGTCAAACTTTCAGAAATTAAAGGTCATGGTTATTTTTTGCTCTGTCTCAGCCAGAGAAGTCTCAGTCAGATGCACATGTATGCTTGGAGTTCCTTTTGTAGCTGAAACCTCAAGCATCCTTCACTAAGTACATAGTTCTGTACATTAGCTGAAATTAGTTGCATCAATCTAGTTTATACTTCTAGGTGTTCTCTTTGTAAAGAGTCTGAACAGTGAATAGGGCCCATAAGCCTATCACAGTTGCAGCCCAACACCCATACACATCAGCAAATCTCTGGTATCCAATAACTGGTAAAATAGTTATGTCATTATAGACACTCAAGGATTCCCAGTGGGTACAATCGCAAGTTTCTAAGTGAAAGCAAGTCTATCACAAATTGAAAAATCCTTTTGATTTCCTTCTTAACTTTCATTCCTGGTTAGTTTATGCCAGTTATTCAAAATCATCCACCTGTGACTTGAAATTTGATAGGGAGACACTTCCCAAGAAGATGTTTAGTATGGCATTCTGTTTGTCATGAGGAAACAATCCCCTGACCCAACTGCCATCTTTTTTAGAAGTGGTCTCTGAGAAGGAGCACCTGGGTAGCTTTAGTTGGTTAAGCCTCTGACTCTTGGACTTTCAGCTCAGGTCATGAGCTCAGGGTGGTGGGAGCAAGCCTGAGTTGGGCTCTGTGTTCAGTGCAGTCTGTTTGGGATTCCTCTCTCCTTCTCTCTTTGCCTCTCACTCCACTCATTTTCTCGATAGATAGAAAGATCAATAAATAAAATCTTTAGAGTGGTTTGTGAGAAAAGTCAGACTCACCTAGGAAACTGGGTGATATCCTGATCCACCAGACACTTACCTGAAGTTCCTTCTTCTATCTTGCATATTGAAAAATTTTCATTTCCAGTTCTTCTTTTGAATTTTGTGTCCCTGGCCTTCCTGAATTGAAGATGCAACTGTGTAGTGGCATAGTCTGCACACCCTTTAGTGCCGGTAGCCGCCCCTCCTCTGTACCACATTTCATATCCATTCTCTAAGTCACACTCCCCTGGAGTCTCTGCATGTCTCCTTACCATCTGTTGCTGTTAGTGACACTTCTGGAAACCTTTAGGCTCCTGCTACACCTTCCCAGAGTGGCTTCCCTCGAGGTACCTGCTAACACACGAAATGTTGGTGTTTCTGGGGTGCCAAGTGCATCTTCTGCATTTTGTCTTGAGTTTCTTACCTCTTTTCCTTTTTTTTTTTTAAAGATTTTGTTTATTTATTCATGAGAGACACGGAGAGAGAGGCAGAGACACAGGCAGAGGGAGAAGCAGGCTCCCTGTGGGAACCCGATGTGGGATTTGATGCAGAAGTCGATCCCAGGACCCTGGGATCACGCTCTGAGCTGAAGGCAGATGCTCAACCACTGAGCCACCCAGGTGTCTCAGTTTTTTTTCCTCTTAAATTTCAATGTTTGACATTGTTTTTCAGAAACTTATTGTATTTGTTCTTAATTCATAAATATCATTATATTACTTTTGGGAGTGTTTCTGATTTCTGAAAAACTTTGGAAAACTTTGCTTATGACTTTTCTAATGCCTATATATATATATATATATATATATATATATATATATATATATTTCCCTAGCCCAGATGATACATTTTTGACAAGCCCTTGATATTGAAATCTTATTTTGCTGGCTTAGAGCATACATAAAAATTTGCAACTTGTTAAGACTGAAATTTCTCTGTTACTGTGTTCTCTCAGTTCTGCTCCTCTGGGATATTTGCAGATATGCAGTTTAAAACTATAAGCTAGGAACAAAAGATTGATGTTGCTTGGAGAGATGTTCTGAATGTCAGATTAAACTCATAGCAGGAATTTAATGGAATTAATCCTTTCCATGGGTTAATTCCCTCACATCGTAAGAGAGATACAAATAGAGAGTGGTCAAGAGTGACATTTAGTATGACTAATATTTTATAGGAACAGTACCATCTTATTGTTTTTGGCATATTTGTGTAGAAAGAGGAGGGCATATTATTTTGGCAGTTAAAGTAAGAGAAGTAGAGAACTGCGTAGTGGTTTTTAATACCACCCATGTTCTTTTAGTGTCCCACTGAGAACTATTAGTGAGAATCTCTCATGCTTCTGTTTATTCAACAACTTCCTGGGTCTTCTGAGTATCTATTGATTTCAATGTCCACTGCTAAGACAATAATAGGCCATGGGTAATCTACTGAGGATAAGATCATCTTATAAATGTCTTATTTAAGGTCTATTTGGTCTTTAGTTGTTCCTTCTTTTCTAGTGGAATACATATTGCTATTTGCTTAAAATTCCTATTGGAGTAGATAACATATAAAAGATGTCTCATGCCTTGTAGTTAGCTATACTTATATTAACCGAATCATTGATCTTTCTCTAGAGATTGAGACTAGTATCCGAAATCTGAATGACCATAAAAATAAAGTATCTTCTGCAACATACCTAGTGAGAAAATTTTAATGAAGAGTTTTTGTCCTCTAATTCCCTAGTGGCTTAAAGCAAATATGACTATAATTCCCAAATGTCTCCACCAACTGAGAAGACAAATATCAACCTTGAAACAGATTAGATCAATATGATGTACTAAGATTAATATGATTTAACCAATTAAATGAGCTTTATAGATAGAAATACATTAGGGGACCAAGTATATCCCAGTTAAATTTAAAGCTAAAGGCAGCCTGCACCCACACGCCGGGCACGCGGGACAACTTTGAGGGGCCATCTCAGCTCCAGAGCTCCCTAAAACATCAGTTGGTCTCTGTTTCAACTGCAGCACAGTGCAGGCTCTTGCTCTGTCCAAACCTGCTTTCTTCACTCTCTTGCAGGTATTTCTGAGAGCGCTTTCCAATAAACTTACAACATACACACGTTCCTCTCAGACTAATTTTGCCCAGTGGGCTGTGAGCTTTCTCAATTTGATAGAGCATGGCTCCCAATAGTCAGGTTGTTGTCTTTACTTTTTATTTTTTTTAATTTATTTATTCATGAGAAACAGAGAGAGAGAGAGAGAGACAGGCAGAGGGAGAAGCAGGCACCATGCAGGGAGCCTGATGCGGGACTCGATCCCAGGACTCCAGGGTCATCCTCTGGGCTGAAGGTAGGCACTAAACCACTAAGCCACCCAGGTGTCCCAGGTTGCAGTCTTTAAATACCAGTCAGTTCTCATTCTCATTCAAAGGAGCCAGGATTCCTGAAGTAGTAGATTCTATGTCTGGGCTCAAAATGTACAAGATGAGATCAGGACAGTTTGTCCAAAAGGTAACAAAGGGATTGTCAAAGTTCATGAGGATGAAGTCAAATTAAGCAGAAGATAGAAAAATATAAGCATCAGTAAAGACAATACCTGCTATGAATTAAAACATAAGAAATATGTTTAAATACATGAGCTCATACTAAAAAATACAAATTAGTCTCAAATGGAGGGTGCTAATTATTTTTGAGAAACTCATAAACAGAGGAAAAAAGCATTTGCTCAGCCTTTTCTATAAGAACTATACCACTATGTAAACAAATAACAGACAAGACGATGTTTTTCTTAATAGGGGCAGCTCAGTTATTAAATAAAGACAAGATAGTTTAAAAAAAAGACAAGATAGTTTAATTAGATTATAACATTTTGCAACCTTTAGTGAATTGATGGATCTAGGCATTGAACACAGATTAATGAGAGAAAAAGAGAGAAACCCTGAGATTATGGGCCTTCTGATAGAATACACCACTGCCAATGAAATATTATTTTCAAAAAATTCAAGCAAGTTTACAAGAAATATAGACAATAGAGGAACATGCTAAATTTTACTATGGTACATCAGAAAATTTGTGACTGTGAGAAATTCTACAAAAACAATGAGCCAGGTTTATTAAACAATTTATAGCCAAAAGAAAGATACAAAGAGAGGGAGAGGGATTAAGAGAGAGAGAGAAAGACAGATACAGAGATGGAGAGAAGTTATAAATTAGAAGATACTTTAAAGACATCAATCAATTACCTCCTGTAGGAGGACTTTTTTTTTTAAGATACAAAGAGAGGGAGAGGGATTAAGAGAGAGAGAGAAAGACAGATACAGAGATGGAGAGAAGTTATAAATTAGAAGATACTTTAAAGACATCAATCAATTACCTCCTGTAGGAGGACTTTTTTTTTTAAGATTTTATTTATTGATTTGTGAGAGACACACAGAGAGAGGCAGAGACACAGGCAGAGGGAGAAGCAGGCTCTATGCAGGGAGCCCAATGCGAGACTCGATCCCAGGACCCTGGGATCATGACCTGAACCAAAGGCAGATGCTGAACCACTGAGCCACCCAGGCATCCCTAATCCTGATTCAAACAAAGTGTAACATATATTTATGAAACAATTGGAAATTTTAACAAACTGGATAATTTATATATAAATGCTTTCTGCTAATGTTTTTCGGTGTGACTATACCATGAATATGTGACAGTTTTATTATATAAGTGTTCTTATCTTTTATTGTTACATACTGAAATACTTACAGGGAAAACCATAGGATGTCAGGGATTTTCTTTTAAATGATACAGTGAAGGGAAGGGAGTGGGGATATAGATGAAACAAGACTGGACTTAAGTAATCACAGTTAAAGCCATGAAATAGGGTCATGGGGGATTATTTAGTGTTACTGTCTATTTTCCTACATGTTTGAAATATTTTAAAATTGAAGCCTTTTAAAGTTGAAAAAAATTCTAAAATAAAGAACTGCAAAATGGATTTAAGAAATATCTCCGTTTTGCCTTTAATTCTACTATAAGCAAAACACAAAATGAGTATGATGGCAAAAGGCAACTGTCTCCCGTCCACAGGGGCAGGACAGTGGGGACTGGTGTGGACTGTGGCAGATGGAAGAGAGCACGCTCATTGCAAGAGGAGTGGTCTAGCACAAGGTTTATCCATACTACATATGGCAGCAAGGTTGATAATACCAGATTTCTGATGTGTTCAGAAAAGCTGTAAGTTGACATACGTAGATAAAATTATCTTTAGTGTTAAGTGTTGGCAACTAATGTAAATTTATTTTACATCCCTAACTCTGGGAAACGAACTAGGGGTGGTGGAAGGGGAGGAGGGCCGGGGGTGGGGGTGAATGGGTGACGGGCACTGAGGGGGGCACTTGATGGGATGAGCACTGGGTGTTATTCTGTATGTTGGCAAATTGAACACCAATAAAAAATAAATTTATTATAAAATAAATAAATAATGCTAGTTCATCGTTAAAAAAAATTTATTTTACATCATTCTGTGGGTAAGCGCTATATGGATCAAACAAAACATGACATTTTGCAACCTCTGATTTATAAGGAGCCGTCACAGTACCATATGACTGGCTTCCCCATCACCAAAAGGGAGTCACAAGCTGTAGAACACCAGCACCTAAGTCTCATGGAATATTGCCAGAAACCCATTGTTTGATCTGCCTTCCTTTCAGTCACCCCATTGTGCCATGTCCACTTTCTATTTCTGTGCCCAGTCTCTCCAGATTGCGCCTTTGGCTGGAAGGACTGCTTGACTTTTGACTCCAGACCCCCTCCTGCATACAGGATTAGATCTTCAGAGTCTCAGGATGCAATCCAGCACCACTTTCAGCAAAACTTCCATAAATCCTCATCTCTGTCCAGTATCACAAGCACCCTGCCTGTCCAGAGGCCTGTTTGGTAAGAGGTTAGTTTATAGTTATCCTAAATATTAATTAATGTGACTTTACTAAATTCAAAACATGTTTTCCTCATTCACATTCAAGGCTAGCTTTCTCCTGGCCTTCACTAAACACTGACCCCCCCCCCCACCCGCCCTGCCTTTAGATAGTTCCATGCTATTTGTTTACAATCCATTCAGTTGGAAAATCACTATCTGGCTGAGTATAAACACATCTAATAATTGACCATCAAAATGACCTAGACACTTCCTCTGCGCCTGCATGTATGAATAGTGATGTAATAAGCTCTCAAATATCTTCTCATTAGTACTTATAACTCGTTTGCTGTTCTTGAGACTGGATACAGTCATATAAATGTTGATTTTAGTTAGATTGAATTTGTCTAAATGTTGCTCTTTGTAATAAAACTCAGTGTACAGATGTTAGATGCTTAAAATGTCACTAAGAAAAATAGATAAATTCGTAGTGGTAGAGATATTTACTAACAGGATTTTCTAAAATATAGAACAGTTTGTTTATGCAAAATTTGATAGAACTACTTTCCTACTTCCCTACAAGCTGCTTTTCCACCATTCCCCATTCTTCACCCTTGCCATGTGTAGATCAAACACAAACCCACAATTTTATGTATTGGAGTAGTTGGGGAAAAAAAAGAGAGAGAGACAGACAGACAGACAGAGAGAAAGATAATGAGTTTGATCAACATCTTTAGCGTTTAAAATATTTTAATATCTAAATATATATAAATAAAATGAGTTGGAACATTGTATGTAAAATATCCTCTGCTTATGTTAAGAGGGGATTTAAATTATCTATTCTTGCCTCAATAGTAAAAGAAAATGTTTAAAATTGCTTAAATCATAAATTACTTATTTATTAGTGGTCATTCTTCCCAATCTCCAGAGCCCAGCCGCGAGGCCTTGGTGCTCTCATACTGCCTGATGTTGGAGCAGATATGACAGGTTCCAGCACACCCTAATCAAGAGTCTTAGTGCATGTCTCATTTAGAATTGGTTTTCAGAGGCCATTTTTTTCTCTCCATTAAATGCTTTTTTTTTTTAACACTGTAGAAAGAAATAAATAGGTATTCTCATATAAGAGATTCTTAAAACAACTACAGGACAAGATCAGTGGAAGATCCATTAACAAAAGTTTGGGATGTGTGGAGGGGTACGTGTGTGTGTGTGTGTGTGTGTGTGCGTGCTCTGGTATAATTATTTTGTAGTTGTGTTCTTTGTTTCCCCCTTTTTTTTTTATTCATTCGTTTGGGTTTTTTTTTAATATACATATATATTTTATTGGAGTTCGATTTGCCAACATATGGTATAACACCCAGTGCTCATCCAGTCAAGTGCCCATCACCCAGTCACCCCATCCCCTCGCCCACATCCCCTTCCACTACCCCTTGTTTGTTTCCCGGAGGTAGGAGTCTCTCATGTTTTGTCACCCTCTCTGATTTTTCCCATTCATTTTCTCTCCTTTCCCCTATAATCCCTCCCACTATTTTTTATATTCCCTGTACGAGTGAAACCATACAATGATTGTCCTTCTCCGATTGACTTACTTCACTCAGCATAATACCCTCCAGTTCCAGCCACGTCGAAGCAAATGGTGGGTATTCATCATTTCTAATGGCTGAGTAATATTCCATGGTATACATAGACCACATCTTCTTTATCCATTCATCTTTCGATGGGCACCGAGGCTTCTTCCACAGTTTGGCAGAAATGGGCCCTCAACTCTACAGTCAACTAATATTCGACAAAGGAGGAAAGATTATCCACTGAAAAAAGGACAGTTTCCTGTTTTTCTGAAAAAAAAAATCAGTTTCTCCTTATTTTGTTAGCTAAAGCTAGAAAAGTCTCTACTTAACAAAATCTCCAGAACTGTAGCAATTTAATTGTCCTTACAATTAAGCATTTATTGAATCATACACTCTAATTAGTAAAAAAAAAAAAAAAAAGAGAGACAAAGTCATAATACAAAATAGAATGTGTTAGAAAAGAAAGATTTTAGACCCTATCAGGGAGTTCTAAAAAGATAGAGACTTAGTTATTTTCTATGTATTAAAAAGACTGAAATACCTGTTGATTTATGATGGGAGTAGTTTAGGTAAGCTAATATGCTTCTTTTGGCAGGAGTCTCATACTTTATTATGAAAGCATGATTTATCTCATGCTGATTGAAAGTTATAAATGCCTTTAAGTAATTAATAAAAGGAAAATACATCATTATTACCTACATTTTACAACTTAACCAATTGACAAAACTTTTAGAGACTAGGTTTAGCAGTCAAATTGTTAAGCATTACAGATAAAATCTAAAGGTCTTTTTTTTAATTATTATTTTATAGATGAAAACTATGTTTGAGAGGCTTGGTGACTTATCCAAGATATCACAGATGTTTTTCTTGTAGCCAAACTGATATTAAAACCCAGCTTTTGTAAATCATGCTACAGTAGCACACAAACTCCCTTACATCTCTGGATTATACCAACAAAGGTTTATTTCTCATTCAATTTGGCTGGCTGCTGTTTTACAATCTGTGTTTGCTCATTCTGAGACCAAGGTTGAAAAAGCCTTATTTGGAGCATGCCATCTTTCAGGCAGAGATTAAAAAGAGGTTTTACAGAACTATATAATGCCTCTGAAGGCTTTTGCTCAGATGTGACATATGTCATTTACACTCACATTCTGTTACTATATACTTTGCAACTTACCTGACAAAACCTGACTCAGTGGGTTAGAGGTTTAGTCTTCTTACAAAGAACTTAGCTGAGAAGTGGAAATAATTACATCGTTTACTACAATAGATCCTCAATCCCCAGAACTATATACACTCTCTCTCTCAATAAGCAGTGGGCCTCTCCATTTCTTGGAGTCACGAATGCAGTGTCTCCTGAGGGCTCACCGGCTACCATGTCAGATCTGACTTCTAATTTTTCAGACAGAGATTTTATTGTAACCATTAAGACTGAATACCATTTCCTCTGGAGGCTAAAAAACTAAAATTACCAATAGAAGTAAATTAACTCTCAACTACTGCTTCTCTTCTATAGACTGACTCCTAAGGAAGAAGTTGCTTTTTTTAATGAAGATCCTTCATAGGTTAAAAATTAGTCTTTTTAGATTTCTATGACCTGAGTCGCATTTTTAGTAAATATGTTTTATTAACTCCCTAGCATCCATTGAGTAACAGTCATTCAGTGTGGGAAATTATTCTCAATTTCAAGAGATGGGTCTGCTCCAGTGAGAATAATCCCATCCACTTCCCTTGCCAAGTGACTATTTCAGAATGATCTGATTCCTGCCATTCAGGTACCATTCAGGTATGTGGAGAAGGTCACCAGACACTTCTGGAAAATATCCTTTTTACTCTTAAAAGCAGTATAGTGAAAAACTGCTCTCTCTACCTTTCACAGAATGTGAACATGAAGCACCTGTCCTAATGGCTATTAGTGTCCATCGAAAGCATGACAACTTGAGGACAAATCTGACATCAACAATGCCGAGAGAAAAGCAGAGAAATATTGCTAGAACCCTAATTAAACTATGCCTAAATCCTATCTCTGGATTTTTAGTTATGTGAGCCAATAAAATCATTTATTGGTTAGTCAGATTAAATTGATATTCACATACTTCAACCAAAAGTATCCTAAGAAGGCATCAGTTCTTCTCTCCTTCTTTATTTTACCCACACCCCACCAATAACCAAAGCTGCAAGATTAGTTTTGGTAGGAGTTACAAGCAAATATCTATCTCTCCTCTTGAGTTCTACAATGAAAACCGTTCTCTTTTTTATTTTGTTAAAAATATCTTCTCAAATATAAGTATAGCTAACTACAAGGCATGAGACATCTTTTATATGTTATCTACTCCAATAGGAATTTTAAGCAAATAGCAATATGTATTCTACTAGAAAAGAAGGAACAACTAAAGACCAAACAGACCTTAAATAAGACATTTATAAAATGATCGGTTATTTCTAAGCTTAGAAATTCCAACTTTGCCTGAAGACTACTGGTCTTAAAACAATAGAGAAAAGGGTATCATTAATACAATGTCAGTATTTGTCTTTCTACTTTTATTTCCAAGGTGTACTGAATGTTAATTAGCATTAAGAAGTATATTATCATAAAAAAATAAGTATATTATCATAGCAGAGGTTTAAAAGAGAAAAACCAAGAAAATGCTGAGAAAACGGCCACAAATCTGGCAAAATATTTAAGGTTTGAAAAAAAGGTGTTTTTTTTTTTTGGTTTTGTTTCTGGTATGCACTATTATGTATGCAACTGTGGAAGAGTAAAGATGAGTAGAGGGAGGCAAGAACTTTAGTTTTTAAAATTGTGATTTAAAAGTCCTTATTCCCGGGGCACTTGGGTGGTTCAGTGAGTTAAGCGTCTGCCTTCAGCACCTGCTTCTCCCTTGCTCCCCTGCTGTGCTCTCTCTCTCTCTCTCTCTCTCTCATCTCTCTGTCAAATAAATAAATAAAATCTTAAAAAAAGTCTTTATTCCATAGTCACTTGTCAAACAGATTATATCATACTCTCAAGAATAAGCAGAAGAATCTTATTAGAATATATATTTTGAAATATATAAAACTTTTAGGTAAATATTTTTTTAGCCAAGAGATTTCCTGTAAAGTGGTCATAATTTATTACATTATAATGCTCTTTGAAATTATTTTTCTTTTACTATATTTGCTTTATGTGGCTGTTTCACCTAAATTTATGAACATGGTAGCAAGTGTATTTATATGGAGATAAGCACTAGCAATAAAATAGCCAGCAGTCACATGTAGCTATTTAGCATGTGAAATGTGGTTAGCCAGACTTCAGATGTGCTTTAAGTGGAAAATATACACTAGATTTTGAAGTCTTATTAAGAAAAAAAATAAATTTTCTCATTAATAATGTTTTATTGATTACATGTTGAAAATAATATTTGAATGCATTGAGTTAAATAAAATATATCATTAACCTTAATTTTACCTGTTTCTTTTTCTCATTTTTTAGTGTGCCTACAGGAAATGTGAAATCACATTTCTGACTCCGATTTGTAGCTCTCATTACATTTCTATTAGTGTGATCCAAATGATTTAGTTGTTTTCCTCCAATGTTTTATCATGACAGTTTTCAAATAGAAAATAGAAAAGCTGAAACAATTTTACAGCAAACATATATCTTCTACAACCAGCATTTTACTATACTTGTTTTTCATGTATTTAGCCATCTGTCTTTTTTTTTTTTTGTATTTTTCACAAATCCATCTGATTTTTTGGATGCATTTCACAGTAAGTTGCAGATGTCACTCTATGTTCCTCTACATACTTTAGCATATAGAAACTAGTTTTGAACTCTATTAAAGTGCATATTCCTTTAGCCATTTTCTTGCATCTTTAGATTTGTGTTGGTAAGCAGAGGCATAAACAGATTAAATGTATCAAATCGGATTTAATAAATTTTCCAAGTAAAAGGAACATTTAATCTCTGTTGACATTAAAGCACAGATCTAGATTACTCAACAAATATTTGGAGACCTTATAACATTAAATATTGACTAGAAACAAATTTCTTTCATTTTCCGAGTAAGTGCAGAATGACCAGGCTGTATTCCATGCTCATTGTGTGACCATGGATGTTCATACAACCTTTGAGTCTTTGGTGTTGATAGAAAGTTTATCTCACAAGATTATAGTGATTAAAGGAAATAATATGTGTAATCAATTTACTGGAGTTTTGGCACATTACTTTTTTTTTTAATTAAAAGAAACTTAAAAAAAAAGATTTATTTATTATTTTGGAGACAGCATGAGCCAGAGTGGGGGGAATGCAGAGGGAGAGGGAGAGAGGGAGAACCTCCCTACTAAGTGCAGAGCCTATGTGTGGCTTGATCCCATGACCTTGAGATCATGACCTAAGTAGAAATCAGACATTTAACTGACTGAGCCACCCAGGCATCCTGGCACATACTAACTTTTAAAAGTCTACTTAACTGGAAATAAATACAAAATATTTGGAGTATTTTGTTCGTCAGGTTGATCAGGAGATCCCTTGGCAGTGTAGGAATATCTCTGATAAGAAAAATGAACAGTCTTGTAGATGGTTCATCATTTATAAATATACCAGAAAGGCACGTGTTATGTAATACCCTCCAAAGAAATGGACATATGTTTCCTCCTTGTTTTACTTGTAAATATCTTATAGAAATATCCTGAGACTTCTGTCAACGTTTCCCAGATTGAGACTCTTGAACAATTTGGATTTATGCCTGTGTTGAGATTGGAGACTCAATGAGAAAATGTGTTTATGAAATTAAGTTGCAGGTGATTCACCAACAGATGATGTACTGGTTGAAAGGCCAGCAGTGCAGTGCAGGGACCTAGGAAATAGGAGGGTTAGCTGTGTTGTTCTCTGTTTTCTGTGTAGAGCTATATGGTCAACCATATTAAATATCTTTTAACATTTTTATTATATGGAACTTTTTTTTATATTATCCAAGTAACACATTCACATAGTTTTTTAAAGTTTTAACAGACAAAGCCAGACATCCCTTCCTTTCGTAGTTTCCTTGCTCTTACTACTACTTAAAGGCAACTATTTTGAACTTTTAAACTATTTTGTGGTGTTTGCTTACATATTCCTAAATACTGTCAAAGCATTGATGGTTCTTGATGCATTTGTTTTAGAGATTTTATATGTTCTTTCTCTTAAAGTAGATAGAACTTTTAATTCTTTTACATTCCCCTTATCATCCCCATATCAATCCAGTATAGTTATAACTCAATTTTTAAAATCCATAATTCAAATTATTAATATGACTAGGTAAAGCTTTTTCATTGCTAAGCTAAATGGCATGGATGTAGGCTCTTTATCTGCACTTTAAGATTTTTCCTGGAGTTAATCATTGCTTTATATTTTTCATTTATTTGGTTTCTTTGAACCAGGAGTTAAGTTTTCTACCCTTTCCAGTAGTTCTGCAAAGTTTCTCAATAGTTTTTATACAATTTAAAATCTATCAAATAATCTTTCATTTACTTTTTTAATGGGAGATTTTTCTCTTGAAACCATCCATCCCTCTCTAATATGAACCAATTGCTATCTAGGCTTGCCCTTGACTGTGGAATGCATTTCTAATATTTCTGTTTGACCTCAATTTCTTAGGACTCATGATTTTTTTCTTCTTTGCATAATCACACATTTTAGATGAGAAATTTCTCCAGTAACTTCTTGAAAAAGCATAAAAAAAGTAGTATTTTTTTTTGAGTCTTTGAATATTTGTAAAGTTTCTCTTTTTTTTTAACCTTATTTTACTTGACTGATATTTTGGTTGGCTATGGAATTTAGTATTAAGAATACTTTTCACAAAGAATCTTAAAGGCATGGTCTTTGTCTTCCAGCATTTAATTTTGTAGTTGAGAAGTCCATTCCCAGTATTTTTATGTAATTTTATTTTTAAAAAATCTGGAAGCTGTTAGGATTTTTTTTCAACTTTTTTTTTTTTGAGATTTCATAATAAAAGAGCTGGTATAAGTCCCTCTGCCCTTGTTAATTTATTGAATACTCAATTGGCTAGATAGATATTATTTTCCTCATTCTGGGAAATATTCCTCTTCATCTTTTACTTTTCAGGGAGGAAAAGTTTTCTCCTCATTTTCTTCTTTATTAATTCTTTTTGGAATAGGTATTTGTCAAATGTAGGACATCTTGGATCAATTTTCCAATATTCTTTTTCTGTTTTTCTATTTACCATTATTTTTGGCTTTTAAATTCTATTTCCTAGGAGATTTTCTTGACTTTATGTTCTAACCCATTTATTGAATATTTTGTTTGGATATTATTTTAAAATTTCAAGAACACTTTTTTCTTTTGTTTTCTGATTATTCCTATTTTTATAGAATCTTAACATTATTTCTCAGAAGTAAAATCATCTCATCTTTTGAGAGTATGAATCATGGTTCCTTCAACATATTTTTTTTTTCCTGTATCATGTTAGGATTCTCTGAAGTATATTTTATAGTTTGTTTGGTTATTGTCTTTCATGTTTCAGACTGTTCCTTAACATTCTCTGCAGATCAAGATATATTCAAAATGAAGCATTAATAGAGGGGTTGGAAGCTTTTTGTATTGGGGCATATTTTTCCATGGGACTGGTGGACCTATGTCATTTTTGTTGGGGGTTCAGTGTTTTTAGAGGAAGATCTTCTAGGCTCCTGCTTTGAAGTTGTAAGTCTAATAGCTGGCTTTTGGGGGCTGGATATATGCAGGAGCTGTTTAGCTCACAACTGAGTATGGAGATTTTTGCTAAATTCTATCCTACCCTCTCCATATCATCACCCAGAAATTAAGTCTAATACCGTATTCCAGATTTACTCCAGGTCTTGTATTCCAAGTCTGAAACAATTCAGGTTCAATTTCTCTTGGGGAAAAAAATTCATTTCCTTAGTGTACTTGAAGGGTGGTTGCTTAAAAGCAAAGAGAGGGACAAACTGAGAGTTTTATTGCTTCTTTTGGAGATTTAAAGGCCTTGACATGTCCACCTTCAAAGATACCTGGCATCTCCAATTACTGAGACTTTCAGGAGATCTGAACAACAAACCAGATTATTTTGCAACAGGATTCCTTGTTATAAGTACATGGATTTGAACTCTTTCCCTTCTGCTAAGTTATATTCAATTTCTTCATCTGCTTTCTAAGTTTATAATCTGTTATGGATGAGGTTGCAGATGTCTTCTGTTTCTTTCTTTCAGTGAAGATGGAATTTGCGCTTCTGTTTCTCGTCCTCTTTGATTATTGGAGGGTTTTGTTAAATGAAGAACTAAGAGGAGTTTTCTTTACTTAACCATCCAATTTTAAATACTTTTCTTTCTTCTTCATCTTTTTCAATTCCCTCTTAATATTGTCTATTTCTTAGTCTTTTCTCTTTACATACCTTAAATGCTACATTATTTATACCTATTTCACCTATTTGTTGACAAAATAAATATTGTCTCAATATAGGATTACTGCTTACTGCTAAATAAATGCTTTCTCTCTCTCTTTTTTTTTTTTTTTTTACAGAAAGGTGGTCTCAATTTGTCTGCTACTTTCTCCTAAACACCTTTCCCAAACCTTTAAAACCAGGAAAGGTTTCATTGCCATATATAACTTTAATACCACTACAACATTTACCATATTACATTGAAATTACTGGTTTGCTTGTCTTCCTGAAATTTTACCAAGAGTAGAGGCCACATGTCAGTCATTACTGTATCCTCAGTGCTCAGCTCAGCAACCTCAGATATAGGAGGCACTTGGGAAATATTTGTTAAATTAATGAATGTTAAAATGCATAGATAATTTTCATTAGCGTAAGATGGTAAAATATTTTAGTTCATTGGCCTTACTATTGTTATTATGTTATTATTATAGGAAAACGTGAAAACTAAACATTTTAAAGATCGTATCTCACCACTAATTATCCTGTTACTGCAATTAGTGAAAATGTGACTTCTTAAATATTTCAAAGAATGCCTTTGAATATTCTGTTACTTTTCTTTGTAGTTCTCATTGCGTTTTGTTAGCCCAAGTGTTTTAATCTTCAAAAATTTTGCTTTTTAGGTCCTAATTCTAGTGCATTTTTAGAATTTATGTATAGTGCATGCTTTTCTCCTCACTGTGAAGAGCTTCGTGAGAGAAAGGAGGCAGGAGTTAGAATATATTTTTCCATACTTAGATAAACAAAAAAACTGTGAGTGGTAAGATTTCTATGCATGGAATATTTCTGCTAAAATGAAGAATCCTTCACATTCTCATATAATTTTGATTATCTCTCCCAGATTAGTTCTTGGCTTACAAAACAAAATGCTACCCCAGGCTAAACTTTAAAGTAGGTAGTGGCTTCAAAGAGATAGAAATTTAATGGAGAAAAAAAAAAAAAGAAAAGAAAAAAGAAATAAAAACAAAACAGAGAGAGGTAAAAGACATAGCCAAAAATGTAGGATTAGCTTTTAGAAATTTTACCAGGAAAACTTTGAAAGTCAATAAAATAATACAACAGTAACACATTGGAAAGAAGCATCAGATATTCAACTACTCATGTTATGTTAATGCTTTGTGATTGTCTCAAAAAACAAAGTTAGCTTTATGTCTCTTTAACAGTATAAAGAATTTAATATTTATCTGACCTTTTAAGTTGAGATGAAAACACAATACAATACACCAAACTTAAAATAAACAACTATGGACATGGGCCAGATACAATACTTTTGTATTTTCACTGATGGAAATAGTTTTAGAGATGTCCAAAAAGATTTTTAAATGCATTTAAGCAACTGAAATACTTACTTTTGATGTTATCACCATGTGGGCAGGTTGTCTCTTGAACATGCTTGATTAAAAAATGGTTTGGCTCAGCTCTGTTTTGCTCATCAAAGGAATAAAACATTACTGGAAATTTTCAAAAATAATCTTTTTAAGTACCATGAATACAATTAGCTATGTCCTGAAATAATGTTTCCCAGGTCCCCTTTGACATACTTTTATGTATGTTCACAACAATAGTAAAATAAAAAGAAGGCTAGGATTTGTTTAGGTTTTAAGTCCAGTAAAAGGAAAGGGAATAGTATACATTTCATAAAGTTGACTCCTAATGATTATCTTATTATACATGTATATATGCTCATTAATGAACATTTACCAAGAATAAACAAAAAGAACAAAATGCTCATAGTTGCAATATACAGCCACACAACCATTCTTAGCATTTCAGCACATTTTCTTCAAACCATTCTTTTTTATACATTTATTGTTGGTGTTACATATGTAAAACCACAGTTGGTTAAAAAGAACAACTTTTAACTATGATAAATAACAAAGAGAAGAAAAATGGAGGAAGACAGCATGAACAATTGTCAGGAAAGGTAAGTAAAAAATTTTGTTCCAAGTACTTTCTAAATACTTTTTTTCTTTTTTTTTTTTTAAGATTTATTTAATTATTTTAGAGAGTGAGAGAGTGAGCGGGGGGCGGGCAAAGGGAGAGGGAGAGAGTCTCAAGCCGACTCCCTGCTGAATGCAGAGCCTGGTGCAAGGCTCCATCTCACAACCCTGAGAACATGACCCTGAGATCATGATCTGAGCTGAAATCAAGAGTCAGATGCTTAACCAGCTGAGCTATCCAGGAGCCCCATGCACTTTGCTTTCTAATGAGAGTTTGAAAACTGAATGAACTCATAGACCCAGAAGCTATGAAACAACTGGACAATAAATCCTACAGAATTTAAGTGCTGCACACTGTTATTTGGACTTATTTTCCAATAGAATAGAATAGAATAGAGAATAGAAAATAGAATAGAATAGAATAGAATAGAATAGAATAGAATAGAATAGAATGAATAGAATAGGGACGTCTGGGTAGCTCAGTGGTTGAGCATCTGCCTTTGGCTCATTTAAAAAAGATTTAAATAAAATCTTTTAAAAAATAGAATAAAATGAAATAAAATAAAATAAGCCTCATAAAATAAAATGCACATTTTTAAAAAGATTTTATTTATTCATGAGAGACACACAGAGAGAGAGAGGCAGAGACACAGGCAGAGGGAGAAGCAGGCTCCATGCAGGGAGCCCGTTGTGGGACTCGATCCTGGGTCTCCAGGATCACGCCTGGGCTGAAGGCGGCGCTAAACTGCTGAGCCACCTGGGCTGCCCTAAAATGCACATTTGTAACACCATTGACTGGTTCTATCCTATCTATAAGATACTGTGCAGATTTGTCAAAACCCATACATATTTTTTAATCCATGTTTAGTGCTACTTTGGTAGACTCTTTTTTTTTTTTTTTTAATTTTTATTTATTTATGATAGGCACACAGTGAGAGAGAGAGAGAGGCAGAGACACAGGCAGAGGGAGAAGCAGGCTCCATGCATCGAGAGCCCGACGTGGGATTCGATCCCGGGTCTCCAGGATCGCGCCCTGGGCCAAAGGCAGGCGCCAAACCGCTGCGCCACCCAGGGATCCCTACTTTGGTAGACTCTTAAAAATGTTCTTTTGGGGAAAAAATATTTTTTAAAGGTTTATTTATTTATTTGAGAGAGAGATAGAGAGTGAGCAGGGTAAGGAGAGGGGCCGAGGGAGAGGGAAAGAGGATCTTAAGCAGACTCTGCACTAAGCACAGAGCCCATTGTGAGGCTCCATCTCATGACCCTGAGATGATGACCTGAGCCAAAACCAAGAGTAGGCTGCTTAACCTACTGCATCACCCAGCTGCCCTGAAACCAATGATGTTCTTACCTGCACTAGATGGTGAAAATAATTTAACAGTTGGCCTGTACTCAAAAAGATAGTATAATACTTTTGGGAAGATAAATCAATACTCACAAATGTGAAAGGTGAACATGAAAATATTAGAGAAATTTCAAGAAGCCAGTGGGGCATGAAACTATGAGAGAGAATGCATGGAGAAAGAAGGATATGATACGGACTTTAAAGCTGGGTAGAATTTAAGTTTTTTAGCTTAGTGAATTAAAGAAGTAGAGATGTTACAGATGGGAACATTAGGAGGAGCAGAAGTTGAGAGAAGATACTGGCTATGACATGTCTGGAAAATAGTATGAAATTGGAAGACTAACAGAAAATGGTATCCTGAACTCTCAGTTTAGGTATAGAACTACAAGATAGCAGTCATGGAATAATGACGTCAATAAGTAGTTATAACTGTGATGAAATGTACAAATATAAAGTTTTATAGGAGTGCAATTGGCACGTTAAGCACATTGGGAAAATGAGTATAGAGACAGCATACCTTTATGCCATTTCTCATGACCCCTTTAAAATTTGGTGTGAGGTGATCTGCTGCTGCTATGAAAACTCTAGTAGTGTCATTTTTCTCTTATGGTGGCTTTAAGTTGCAAGTACTTTCTAAATCAGAAATGACAGTGCTTGTCCTTCGTAATAGTCAAAATGTCCAAGTCCATTCAATGTACAAGCTATCCCCTTCTTCTGTTTAGGCTTCTACAGGGGGAGAGGTGTAGTTGCCTTTTTCTCTGTCATTCATCTCCTTACCCTTTTGCTAGTTGCTCTTTCTGACTCTTCTGCGGGGGAAGGATGGAGGCATAAGGCAGCAGGGGAAGGAAGGGGAAAATAAAATTTTTTATTTGACTAAGATTATCCTAAAGTGACTTGTCTTTGGGCCTGCTTGGTCCATCTCTAAGGCACATCTCTAACTCTTTTGAGGGTGCTCTGTGTGTCCTTACTAGGGTTTCTTACCTATATTCTCTTGCAGGTTGTATGTAGAATCTTGGGATACTTTAGCTTATCTCCACTAAGAACCTCTTCCCAGCCCCCTACTCCTAAACCCCTCCTCAAGATGACTCTGTTAGGCAGGATCTAAATCAACTCCACATCTGCTTTCTGTTATGCATAACCCACAACTGGATTTGAGGACCCTTACACAGCCTTTACCTTTATGGATTCTAAGAGTGTGGGCTGATTTCAAGGCAGCTCTCTCTCCTTCAGCTCATCTCTTAATAGGGGGACCATCTCTCATCCTTCTTCAATTTTTTGGACAGCATGCCAGATGCCAGTTTCTTATGCTTCCCTAACTGGAGGTGACAAGTGGTGAGCCCTTTTAAAGGTTTCTTTGAAGTCCCTTTCAGTAGGCTTGAGGTGCAGATGGAGAGTCCTTCTCTGCTGGTGGACATTGAGCTCACAACCCAGCTATTCTCAGGAAATAATCCTTAAAAATTCTTTCTTTCTATATGAATAGGAGGTTGAAGAGTCATTAAACTGATTTGGATATTTTTCTCTGAAAGTTTCTGTCTTGGTTTGACACCTCACTTTGGAATCTTTTTAGGGATTTGGCTAAAACTCTCATTTTACATCCTTTCCTGGAAGAATTTAAGGGGCCTAACATAGTTCATGAGGTCAGGAAGAATTTTCCTGTGGGAATGAACAGAGAAATTTCATGGAATTCAAGCAAAGAGCATTTAAAGAGTGGAAGATTGCTCCATAGTAGTAAAGGTATCTGGGAACCCAAGTAAAAGAAGGACTGAGAAGAACCCATTTTCTTGGGTAGCAAAAAGGTTATTGGTGATCTTGGCAAGAATAGTTCCTGCCAAAAGTTAAATTCTCTGAGGCTGAAGAAAGAGGGGGATGTAAGGGAATGGAGACCCCAAGTGTAAGGAAAAGGAGACCACAAATTTCAGAGCTTCTGAAACTTTGAAGTGAAGAAGAAGAAAGTTGGGAATTCTTTTCAGACTCCTGAGTGCTGGGAGAGGGGTAGGTAGATAAACAATGGTTGAGCAGTGATCAATGGAAATGGAGAGGTAGGTGGTTCAGGAAGGCTGGAGGGGATGAATCTAGAGTTGAGGTAATGGTTAACCTTGGGCAGGAGAAATGCCTCCTGCGAGTTTGCCAGAAGGAAAGAATTAGTGTGGATGTGAAGCAAATGTGAAGATTTGGTGTTTGAAAGGCAAGGAATTTATGGCCTGATGGCTTCTACTTTCTCTGCTTAATCACAAAGTCCTGGAATGATTTTTCTTCGAATTGGGAAAAATAAAGTGAACCTAAATAGCAGAAGGCCTTTAACTAGCTTATATCTGGATTTGACGTGATAACTGGCTATATCTGGATTTGACGTATAGGAGAGACAAGATTCAAAGGAAAATTATGAAACATTTAAATATAAATATGGGATTGTGTTAACCATTTTAATGAGCATTTGCACAAGAACCTGTGCTAAGCACTTTACGTACATCCAATTCCCCATCTCCACTCACCTAGATTAGAGCTGTTTTTTTTTAATAAATTTATTTTTTATTGGTGTTCAATTTGTCAACATACAGAATAACACCCAGTGCTCATCCTGTCAAGTGCCCACCTCATTCCCCACCACCCAGTCACTCCCCCCTCCCCCCATAGACCTGGTTTCCCATCTACTTTTGCTCCAAAAAAAGGCATTCTCTGTTCAGCAGCCAAAGTAGATTTTTAAAAAACACAAACTGGGATATGTCCCCATTTAAGCCCTGGCATAGCTTCCAAGTGCCTGTAGGTAAAGTCCTTCATGTTGTGGACCCTATGTGTTCCTTCAACCTCACCTTTTCTTTGGTTGTGTATTACATTATTCTTGGAATTATTGTAAATAAGTCTGTTTTTATTTCACATAAGTATTCTGTTAGTTTTTACAGGGATATACAAAACCTATTGAGTTTTATTCCAGACAAGTTATTGTCTGATGATACTTCAAAATATTATTTAGGCTAAGTCTTTTGCAACATGCACATAGAATGAATGCACTAAGACAATCAAACTTTTCCCCAAACCCCAAAACTCCTTTATCATATAGCTTGAAATCTTATTTTGGTTTTAGCAAGAAAAAGAAAGCTCTTAAGTGTTATATTCTCACTTCTATCTAGTGATGGCAGCAGCCAATGCATGGGAATAAGAATTCTGGGAAAATGCCAACATCTAGTTTTCTACTCCTTTATTCAACCTTCTCTCTCTGGATCCATTTTGCTTTTATAAGAGCTCTCAATCTGAATGAGTATGTGTTGGGCATAATATCAAGATAAATTTTCTGTTATTTGTCATAATGGTGTTTTTTGTACCACTCCACTTAGCCTTATTCTATATTTAAATGAACTCATAAATTTAGGGTAGATTCACTAAGCCATTAATTAAATTTTTCTATGAGGATAAATCATGTCTCAAGGTTTTAGCATGGCATCTCCTCCTCCCTCCCTATCTCTCTCCTCCTCTCTCTCTGTCTCTGTCCCTTCCTTCCTTCTTTCCTTCTTTCAACTAAGTTAAAGAGAATTTGTCTGGATATCCTGAAGTCTGAAGACTGGGTAATTCTGAAGATTACCCAAAACAAATAAATAAAGAAGATGATAAAGAGATGGCTTGGTTTTAGTGATTCTTTGCATTCAAATAATTAAAAAAATGAATAGCTAAAACTAAAAATGATTTCTACTTAAATGTTTTAGGAGAAGATCAATAGAAGATGTTTATTAAGTCAGTGTGATTTCTACAGACTGGTGCCTTTCATTATTTTTAAAATTTTGCAGCGGGTCTGTGGATTTCCAATTTATGGATCCTAAAGGGAATGTTAGAAAATATGAGGATATTTAAGTAACACAAGTATCTCAAATTAATGTGTTTGAAACATTATCTACATTTTTCTATGATTTATAAACTGCTGCTCATTTTTATAAGTTTTCAAAACATTCTCTCACTAGCACTCCCTTAAAATATCTGAATAACTTGTATAACTTTTGTAAATATCACTTGTGCAGTAATTGGCAAGGAAATAAATGTCACTCACAAAAGCCAGAAACTAAATCTTAACATACTTAATAGTTTTCTTCCATGTTTGGTATATATACATAGATCGATTTTG
Organism: Nyctereutes procyonoides; assembly: GCF_905146905.1. Taxonomy (NCBI): domain Eukaryota; kingdom Metazoa; phylum Chordata; class Mammalia; order Carnivora; family Canidae; genus Nyctereutes; species Nyctereutes procyonoides. The sequence continues at coordinate 27,309,033 of NW_026575146.1, forward strand.
ACTTTGTTATGGTGCATTTCCATCCAAGTATATAACTTGTTTTACCCAATCATTTTCCTACTCTACCTCAACAGCTTTCAGGACCTCTACTCACTCCATGGACTATAAGGGCAGATGTACTTGTTTTAGTGATTTAATATTTGCTTTAAGGAAGACATACATGAGTAGGAAGAACCAGAAAAAATGGTTTAACAAAATGCTAACAGAGCAAATCTGATACACGAGGATCTGGAAGGGCTATTAAATCAGCCAATCTTTTCATCCTCAGGAAGCTACTCTATGGTTTACCTAGAAAGTCAGAGGAAGCAGGCATCTTTATGCCCCTATCATACTCCCCAGGTAGGATTCCATGTTTAGAACAGTGGTTCTTAAAGTGTGTTCTGGGTGCTAGCAGCATCTGCATCACCTGTGAACTTGTTAGAAATGCAAAAATATAGGTAGACTTGCTGAATCAATGCTCCAGAGTGCAAGGTCACTGTATTTTAACAGGACCTCTGGGCAATTTGAGAGCTACTGACCAATGAACAGCTCTGGCCGTTATGTGGGGAGGGAGTAGAGCTCCATGCAGAACACGATAGATGTATTACACATGGCTGTACTCTGCTTCTTTCTTAACTGAGCCATGCCCTTCCTCTGGGTAGCATGACATGATGGATATATGCTTGCAGTCTTAGATGGAAGAAGAAATCTTCTCTGTGCGATCCATACAATTTAGGGTTTTTGTTTGTTTGATTGATTATGTGAGACAGGAATTCCAACACAAACTGGCTCAAATAAGAGTATTTATTTGACCATCTAAGGATTAATAATAGTAAATAGGTAGCATTTATTGGACATTAAGTACATGTCAGGCACTGGTCTAATTGCTTTGCATGTATTAATTCATTAATCCTTGCAAAACTTTTCTGAAGACTGTTATATCTCCATTTTAGAGAAGCAGAAACTGAGGCACAGTAACGTTGAGTAGCAGGATTGGGATTCTAACCTAGATAGTGGGCCGGGCTTCAGACTGGCTTGATCAGAGGTCAAGTCACATCACCGGAAATCTTATTGCTCCCAAAGTTGAGCAAAAGTCCTGAGTCTGACTCATATCAACTCAGGATCATAAGCTTATCTCTGAAGCAATCACTATAGTCAAGGGGGTGGGATGTACTGATCAGCTTACAATATTCTGGGCCCATTCCCAGAGGTGAGGGTGGAGTCAGAAACCAGTCCTCATCACAGAGTACTTTCTTAGGAGCTGAGAGGTGAGTGGGTAATGGGATATTACACAGGAGCAGAGAAGATCACCTAAGGCACTGCTTTATTACTCAAGACCTCTTTGAATCCAAGTGACCTAAGTCCCATACAAACTAGCTTTGACAAAGAGGCATTTATTGGATCACATTACTGAATCACGGGAAGGGGAGAGTTTCATGAGGATTTGAAGAGACAACTGTCATCAGAGGCAACTTCTTGCCAACACTCTTCTTCATCACCTTTCCACTTCCACTTGGATTTTATTCCTGGGCACCATCTTCAAAACCAAAAATGATATTTTTTTAAGGGTATTACTATAACTACAAAATATTCCGAAGGCAAGCTTGACTTAAAGGAGAAAAGTCAGAATTAGTGTGTGTGTGTGTGTTTTCTGAGATCCTAAAACAGAGACATTGGTGCTCCAAATGATAGGATGAGGATGGATTTAAGTCAGCTGGGCCATGATATGCACAAAAGATTAAAGGAAATTTTCACTACCCCTGGAGAGGAATGTTGCAAAATAAAATTGTGATTGTTCTCTTGTCCCAGCCTGAAGATAGTGGTCATGAAAAATTGTGAATGTCTTATTCCATTAATTCAACAAGTAAGGTGTTGAACACTTACAGAGGTATCCTGTGTATCCTTTTGTGGGGAGACAAAGAGAACTAAGATCGCTCTCTCCATAAGGATCTAGATTTAACAGCAGAGACAACACAAAAGTGTACAATTGGAACTGGAGGGAGGGAAAATTATTTTGTTTTAAATAAGGGCAACATGAAGCTTTGATTAACTGCTGTTTATTTAATCATTTGTGAGTTGTTAGCACTCTTATTTTTTACCATACTTTATTCACTAAACTATATGTAAAACTCCCTATTGCTCTCTAACTTTGTATTTTTTTGCTCTTCTTCTCTTTGTTCTCATTTCTTCAAATATAAAGTCATTGAAGAAAAATAATAATTGAAAAAGATTCTGTAAAATTTTTGATTTTTTAAACAAGATGATATTGAATAAGCCTAATACAAATGTTAGCTTGTTTAGTATCCAGTATTAAAAAGGAGAATACAGACCTGTTTGGAGAACCAAGTAACTTTATATCTCTAATTTTCCCAGTAATTCTATAAAATGTCATGAACATAATATCATCATTGTATAATGAGTATAATAGTAAAAATTCTGAAAAAGATAGTATTTTATTTTTACTACTAACCAATAAATTATTATTAATATAGTTAAACTAAACTAGTGACATAACCACAAAAGAAAAGTTGGGCTATTTTAATGAACACAATGTGAAGAAAAGAGACTACTTCTGAATTGCAGTGACTATAAAATTAAGTTGTAACTATGACTATGTGTCCCTTCTATTTGTGAAAACTCCCTAAGTATGTTCTTCTAATTTTTTTGTGGAAATTATTTTCTAATAATTACTTGATGTTTATCACAATTCATTCTAGTTTTTAAAGTGCAATTTTTGGAAAGACACAGAACCGCCCAGAAGATGGGATGCATATGCAATATTACTAAACTGCATAAACTGCAATGAAAGGAAAACTCAAATACTGTCTATAGTTTGCTACTGTTTGTCCCAGACAGACGTTTGTGTATTACCACTGTTTATTCTGAAAACTCTTGATGGTGAACATGTGGTTTTATCTTTGGAGTAAGGTTCAACCTAATAGAATTCCAAATAGTTCTGGTAAAAGACCTAGATGCTATCTAGGCTGCAATGGTAATACTGAGAGTTCTCATTCATCAATACTATAAGTTAGTTCCAAATGCTAACTTGAGATGGTTGCCAAGAAAGATTATCTGGTGAAAACATAAACTGTGGTGTCATATAGTCTGATTCCATTTGTGTTTAAACTACAACACAAGAGTTTAAATCTATACACCAGTGTGGAATGGAAACCAATGTAGTCCTCTCTCATTACCTATCTGAGTAGAAGCCTCTTTTTCTATCTTTTTTTTCCCCCAGGCTTTGAATCCACAACATTGGGAATACATAAAATATTTTTTCATGTGTGTATGTATAAATGGATAAAAGGGTAAAGGGGCTTTTGGCTTTGCTCTATATACACTTGTGTGTTGATTTTTTTATGAGCATGTAACTATGTATACTTTTGAAATAAAGTAGAAGATCAAGACAAAACTTGACTAAAAAAGACTTGACTAAAAAAGAGTAAATGAGTTATAAATAAGGTCATGGCAATATATATATGCACATATTACATTATTCAAAAAATATATTTTATATGAAAAAGATGATATCCTATTTCTGTTCAAGAGAAAGAAAAGCAAACTGTGGTGAGAGTGATGTTGAAGAGATGTTCACTTTTTCTTCTCGGTACTCTGTCCTCAAGTTTATGCAATAGTTACGTATTTATATAATATTTGTGTTATTTGTGAAAAAGTGATTTTTTTTTTACAGAGAATTACCTGATTGTTTTACTTCTGCTAAAGGACAAGTAATAAAGAAAGCTATGAGGAATTTTAAAATATATATTCAATGATTAGAGAGGAAAAATTGTTTCACTTTGTATAGGAATCTCAGTATTAATCAAAGGAGTCAGTTGTGAACTTTTCTGAAATCATTTTTGATGTTTTGTTTTCTCAATCTAAGAAATTAAGTCCTTTATTTCAATATTATATTTTTCATGCTTAGTATCTCTAATGACCTTAACTGCTTGATGTTTATAATATTGTTTCTTTATTCTCGATAAAGATATTTTGCACATTTTAATCTGGTCCATTAATTTTGCTTTCTTATGTATAGAGTTTTTCTTTCATAGAGCTTGTATGCACTCCTCAGATGTCTGTTTTTTTTTGTTTTTGTTTTTTCCTGCATGTTCAGAATGGTGGGACCAGCATCTTTCTCGCTGGTGATGTGTACCTGAAGGGAGGGATGTTGACTTAGATTGCAGCTGACACACCTTTTGGTGAAAATGAATAGCCACAAAGGCTAATGTTTTTTTTTGTTTGTTTGTTTGTTTTTCTGGGGGCTGCCTCTTCTTGTAGTTATCCAGTGGGAATTCAATGATGGGAAGCTACTTAGTTTTTCAGCACTAGGTGGTTATTCTCTACTTCCTACCACCTGGCACCAGCAAGGCCCAGATGAACTGCCACTCGTGGCAGGCCCTGGATGGGAGCTTTCATTTTCTGTCCACTTCTTGAACTTGGTAGGGAAGAGTAGGCACTTAGTTGGCCAACATAATGTGAAAAGTACAGAGCTAGAAAGCTTTCCTGTAGGTTCTGTGGGAACTGACCTATGTTCTGGTTCTCCGAGGGCTTTTTATAGTCTTTGATTTAGATTTTGGGATCCATCAAATTCCTTTTTTAACTTTGTGGCATCTACAGATTTGGGTTCAGGGGAAGGACCAAACAGTCCATGACTGTTCATGATCTTACCCTGACCACTACACCAAATTTCAGCTTGGAATGTACTCATTTCCCCAAATCTCCTTGACATCTGGCTTTATCCTTATTATATTTTAGGTCCTAGGGCTGTCATTTCCTCAGAAAGCCAGACTCATAGATTAATATATTATTCCTTATACTTTTTTATATTATGTTGACAATTGGGATTTCTTTAATAACTAGCCATGTCTCTAGATGTTATGGTCCATGAGAACAAGGAATGTGTCTGCTCTTCTTGTTTACCTCCTTATCTATGACATCTATTATAATACCCATGCAATACCTGGGACTCCATGAATATTTTTCAAAGGAAAAAATAAGGAAAAAAGAAAAAAGGAAAAAGAAACTGATCTATTTTTGTAAAAGTGGAGTGCAATGTATATCTATTCAAGATCAATCTGCTTCTGAATTAGTCATATCTGTAATACATAAAAAGTGTGGAATCATAGACTGCTTTATCCTGGATGTGAAATGACATTTGGCCTTGTTTTATTAATATCTCATTAAACACCAAAAGTCAATGAATTTTCTGGAAAAGAAACATAATATGTTTCAACATGAAATAAAAATTAATTCTGTATTATCCACTGGAAGTGGATAATAAAGTGTTGATTGTGTATAAAACTATTATGAATAAGAGACTGTAGAATTCTCAGAATGTAAAGTATTCCTTACTTAAAAGTCTGGTAATCTATGTGAAGCATTAGTAAAAAGTAAACGTTTTTACTGAAAAAATGACCAAAGAAAACCAGTGAAGATTAAATAGTAGAGAAATTAAGAAAAAAAAGGAAATGATAGACACACTTTGAAGATCCTCCTTCTAAACATCTTAACAACTAGATAAGTTTTCCTCCCTCTCTGTTCTAACATATAAGTAAATTACTCAGATCATCACCTACATGTTTCCTAAACCAGATAGTTCAATCCTAGGCACATTTCTCAGTTGCTAGTTCATAAAGCATTTCAAATAACAGACTGTGTCAGGGCATAAAATGATGTTACAACCTCAGATTTCTTTTTTTTTTTTTTTTCCCTGAGGCATTAGGCTATGGTAGAAGCACTGGGTGCTTGCATGTTATCCTCTTATTTAATCCAATTTTCCCTTTCTGGTACAGTAACTTAATCTCAGAGACACATGTATAGTTACATGAACAGACAAGACTTCCTCCTCCTATCTCCTGCTCCGTTATCTAGTCTCCAGGGTTATCATGTTCATTTGTGATCTGCAACTAGAGGATGAAGTGAATTGCTTTACAGTGAAGCAAACAAGAAACTTTTTATCTCCCAAATCTCTCCTTTTCTCAATACTAATGTCTTTTACAATACAATTTTTCTTCAGTGCCAGCTTGTTTTGTTCTTTTTGCTTGCCATTGAGCCAACTTTCACTCCATCATGTCAAATGCACACTGTGGAAGTTATCAACTACCAATTAAGCAAGTTCCAAGTGCTAGGAAGGAAAACAAAACAAAGCTCTCAGCAGGCAAGGCTTATACTGATAGCTGGAAAGCACCAAATTAAAACTAATTCACATAACTTCAGAGCGTGACTCAGAGCTCCAGATCATGAGTCATGGGCTTTCACTGAGATAGGGCCGGCCATACACATGGAACAGCTTAGTGTATGCAAAAACAGGCTGAAAAATGCGTAAATCCATCATGGATAGATCACAGTGTTGCAAAAATGCATATTATGATTAGGACTGTCATGTCAATAAGGGTTAGCTGTACCTCTGAAGAAATCAGTATTTCAAGCAATCTAAAATAGAGTGTATTGTAAAATAGAGGCTTTATTTATACTGAACTTGTCACTATGACTATGAATTTCCAGCATGAGGAGGAGTTTGGGTAGTACTTTATGGAACAAATAAGCCACAGCCACTTGAAGACATGCGATGAGGAGAGAAGTGAAAGCAAGACACTCATGCTAAGTCATCTACGTGCTCATGGGCTTACTTTGACTATCTAGCCTGCCATCTGATTGGCCCAGGTCTATGGATATCAGACTCATTCTCTATCCTCCCTTGCCAGCCTTTTGGCATGAAACTGTATTTTCCAATTCCTCCATTTATCATGCCATGGACCGTATTGCTTTTTGCCATCCTTGGGTCCATTTTTGCCAACACTACTAGGGATGTTACTAGAAATCTAACTTACTCTGGAGTTTTAGCTCCAATTTGGTTTGTTGCTTATCTGCTATTTCCTCCCCCTTCAACCACATACATGTGCCCAAAGATTCTTTATTTTCTGACTACATGAGCTATGATAACCTCTCAGCCAGTATCAGTGATGGATTTTTTATGTATTTATTTTATTTTATTTATTATTATTTTTTGTGGTGGATTTTTTGAATAGATCTTATAGATAGAGTCTACTGGGTAGAGGAAATGGACCAAAGGATAGGGTTCCTAGGTAAATGGGAAATAAATTATGGGTTCAGAGATCTGGAAACAGTTGATTACAGTAATTGGACATACAGGTAAACAAGAAATTTTTTTTTTTAAGATGAGTGAGGATAAGTGGTTATAAAAGTGACTTAATAATAAGGCCACATAGGGAACAAACAAACAAACAAACAAAAACAGAAACAGGCTTATAAATACAGAGAAAAGACTGGTGGTTGCTAGAGGAGGGGGTGGGGGATGGGCAAAATAGGTGAAAGGGATTAAGATGTATAAACAAACAAAAAATAAGAAGGCCACACAGAGGATGACACTGAGAGGGGACAAGGGAATTTATGCTGCAGGACGTTGTAGGAATGTTGGTCTGAATTCTTGGTGGAAAAACACAAAAGATAAGAGATAATTAGGAACTTCTAATCTATGTTTCTTCCTTTGCTTAATTGCTATATCTGTGAATAGGGCAATCCCGGGCAAGAAAATGTAGTGGTGAAGAGAGCAGAGTTTGAATTCCAGCAAACTTGGTTTCAGGTCCCAGCTACTGGTCACCGTTACATGAACTTGGACAAGTGCAAACACTCTTTGGGCCTCTGCAAAACAGACTTAATAATTGTATCTACTTCTTTGAAATAGTTGTCTATTTCTATCCTAACTCCTAAACTCCCTCCCATCAAGGGCTTGCCCCCATCATGCCATCCACTCTTGTTGCGGTCACCAGTAACATCCACGGTGCTAACTGCACATAGGGCCAGTTCTCAGGACTCATCTTACTTAACGTATCAGCTGCATTTGGCAGAGTTAAAGTATCTTTCCTTCTAGATATATATTTTTTCCTTAGTTTTGAAGATATCTTACTTTCCTGGTTTTTCCACCTCTGCCACTGGTTGCTACTTCTTGCTTTCATCTTACTGGTCCCCCCCTCCGCCACCCCCCGGCCAAAAATGTTGAAGTGCCTCAGAGTTTAGTTCCTTTTCTTCTCCATATACATCCCCTCCCTTAGCCGTCTAATCCATCTTGCCGATTTAAATTCTGTGTATGTGCCATAGACTCCCAAATTTATATCTTTAGCCCAGACCTCTCTCCTGTACATCAAACTGCCTGCTGAAAACCTCTATTTGGATGGCTAATGAAGATCTCAAAATTGACATGTCCAAAATGAAACTTCTGGTCTTCTCCTCCAATCTCTTCTGCCTGTCATCTCTTGCCCTGTCATTTGATGATGATTCCAGCCCCATGGTCTGGAGTAATCTTTTCCCTGCTCTTTCTCTCATAACCCACATTTAATCCATTAGCTAATGCTGTTGGATCTACCTTCAAAATACACCTGATCAATTCTTAACACTAGGGATCCCTGGGTGGCGCAGCGGTTTAGCGCCTGCCTTTGGCCCAGGGCGTGATCCTGGAGACCTGGGATCGAATCCCACATTGGGCTCCCGGTGCATGGAGCCTGCTTCTGCCTATGTCTCTGCCTCTCTCTCTCTCTCTCTCTCTGTGACTATCATAGATAAATAAAAATTAAAAAAAAAAATTCTTAACACTACCTGTGGTCCTACCCTGGTCCAAAACCCATGATCTTCACCTAGATTATTGCAATAGTTTCCCAGTGAGTTTCCCTGCTACTACCTTTGTCCCACTGCAGTTTCATCTTCATACAGAGAGTAGTCTCTAAGTCATATCACGTCAGTCCTCTGCTTAAAGCCTTCCAATGGCTTCACATCTCATGCAGAGTAAATCCAACTCCTACAAGGACAACCCCACCCCTCACCCTAGTATTTCTCTGACTTCATTTCTTTCTCTAATCCCTGCCTTGATCTCTCATTTTCATCACATTAGCCTCCCAGTGTTACTTGAACATGCCAAGCATGTCCCTGTCTTATGCCTTTGCACTGGTTGCTTCTAAAAGCATTCTTTTCTCCAGATATTCTCATGACTGACTTTCTTTATAAACTTTTGAGGTGTGTTATATTACAAACTCAGTGTGCTTTACCCTGATCATCTTATTTAAAACTGCAAACTGCCTCACCTCTGGCATCCTTATTCTTCCCTTTAAACTGCTCTATCCTTCCACAGCATTCATCATTCTCTTAAAAAAAAAAACTACTTAATTTGTTTATTTATTACAATTATTGTTTATTATTCAATTTTTCCCAGTAGTATCTAAGCTCCAATATGAAAGCAATTTTTATCCATTTCATTCATTGCTATCTCCCACACACCTAGAAAAGTACTCGGCACACAGTAGGCATTTAATATTTGTTAACTTGAATAAGTAGATGCCATATTGGTTTTTGACCTTTTAACAACATAATCTTAAACATACATTAATATAGGGCGTGGCACATGGGGCTATAAAGATGATGACTATGAGCAAATATGTAGGGTAAAAAAAGTTCATGTTTCCAGTCTTTTCTCAATGCCTTTCACTAAATATGCTGCTCATTTTCATTGCTTAAGACCCAGACAGTGGCATACTCCATGGGTAGAGTTTAATAAATTTAATCTTTAAAGCAGTTGCATAAAATAGATGACCTATAACTTTGTCGATTATTTGATAATATATGTTATCTTCTAAAAGCTTTCCACTTTGAGAGAAGAAAGTAATCTTTAGGCAAAGGAACATATTTCAAATCAGCTTTTGAGGTTTCAATGAGCTGAATGAAAATGTTATTCTAAGGAAAGAGAAATTTTTATGATACATCTAAAATCAGACTCTGTGTGTGTATGTGTGTGTGTGTTTGTGTGTGGTAAGGTGATTCTGTTTCACTTATGGCTAAGGATTACCTTATATATAAAAAGATCTTTGAAGAAGATTAGTGCAAAGAAAGTTCATGATTCTAAGTACTTCATTTGTTGATAAATAGTCTGATAACATTCAGTCCACTTTGAATAAGCAGGTGCATGGTTTGACATCTTTCCTTATAAAATTGAACACATTCAGTTCCATTTTTTTCCCAAAAGTATGAAGATCCATTGGGAAGTCACTGATCCATAACCTGAAGAACTTCTCTGTGAACAATTATTTTCACTATCTGTTGGCTTTAATACATTTCATTGAATTTTAAGCTAAACAAATAAAGATTCTACACGTGGCTGAAGATGATGGATAAGAAAGGTAAGCATCATGCAAGCCCACTGAATCACTGTATTATGAATTTATTATTGAACATTACTTGACGTCTATTATATTATAAGCAGTGTATTAGAGAACTAAGATATAGTCCCTGGCCTCAAGTAGCTATAGACAAAATTAAGATAAAATATAAAAGATATGACAAATTAAATGTGTACAGATGCCATGTAAGAAAGATGAGGCATGACTACTTCTGATGAAAGGGTTAGAGAAGGAATGATCTGAGCCTAGCTAGAGAAGTATGAGTAGAATTTTATCAGAGACAAAGGGACATTATAGGCTAAGGAAAGTAGAAAATTAAATCCATGGAAAGCATAAGGAAGAAGTTAGTGTAAAAAGCAAGAAGAGAAGGGTTGATTTGTGATTGGAAATCAGAAAATGGTAGAACTGATAAATCAATTGACTAGTTCTTTGGGAGAAAAACAAGAACAAGGTAACAATATACTTGTATCTAATTCAATCAAGAAGGGGTATGCTTAAGCTGCAAATAAGTATGAAGGAAATGAAAGGAATTCTATGAGATTACTTTATTTCTCAATTCCATGCGAAAAAACACAAAAATATGGAAATCTAAATTTAAAGGGATAATTCTGGGGGAAAATGTAATTTACTAAAACTGATTCTAGAAGAGTTAGAAACATTTTCAATAGTTTCAAACAAAATTAAAAAATATTTTGTAATTTGCAAATTCAATTCTTGATAAAAGTTTAAAATAGGGATAGATGCTTTTGTGATATAATAAAATATATGTTTCAACACCAGTGCTAGGATTAGGCTTAAGGGTGAAACACTAGGGCAGCCCGGGTGGTTCAGCAGTGTAGCCCCTGCCTCAGTCCAGGTTGTGATCCTGGAGACCCGGGATTGAGTCCCACGTCAGGCTCCCTGCATGGAGCCTGCTTCTCCCTCTGCCTGTGTCTCTGCCTCTCTCTCTCGTGCTCTGTGTCTCTCATGAATAAATAAATAAAATTTAAAAAAAAGGGGGTGAAACACTAGAAGAAGTTGCATTAAAGTCAGGAATGACCACTGTAGTTTCTAACATTTAATATTCAACTGGATGCCTAATCTAATGAGAAGATAAAAGGAAGAAATTAGACTTACAAATATTAGAAAGGAAGAGATAAAGTTACCAATATTTGTAGATAATTTGATTGTCTAGCTGGACAACCCAAGAAAATTGTTAAAAATAAAAACAAACGGATGCCTGGGTGGCTCAGTGGTTGAACGTCTGCCTTTGGCTCAGGTTGTGATCCTGGGGTCCAGATCGAATCCTGCATCAGGCTCCCTGCAGGGAGACTGCTTCTCCTTCTGCCTATGTCTCTGTGTCTCTCTGTGTGTCTCTCATGAATAAATAAATAAAAAATCTTAAAAAAAATAAAACCAAATAAACTCCAAATTTAAAAACAGTAAGGCAACTCACTAATTTTTCTGGAACAAAATCAGTCACTGTCATTCAGGCAACAATCAGAAAATATTTGAGGAAGACTCTATCTCCATGCCATCAAAACAATTAAATACTTAGAATAAACTTTAAGTGATAGGTACAAGATCAATACAAAGAAAACTTTAAATCAATATTGAGGGATGCCCTCCAAAAAGACATGAAAAAATAGGAAAAAAGTATCGCATACTTAGATAATAAAACTTAACATCAAACATGTCACTTCTCACTAAGGTATAATCCATAAATTTAGTGTTATTCAAATAAAAAATAGCTGAAAGTAGACAAGATGATTCTCAAGTTCACTGAAAATATGTAAGAATAGTCAGAAAACAGTAAGAGAAAAGTGAAATTAATGGTGGTGGGTGTTAATAATTCTACAATTCTACAAGAACATGTTATAAAAGTATAAGAACTAAAATAATATAATAGTCCCTTTACTAGACATTTCAATGAAGAGAACAGCAAATCTAGAAAAAAAATCTATCATTTTTTTACATCACATATAGTACATAGTATGCCATAAAAGTGACATTTTGTATCAGAAGAGAAACACTATTTTTGAAGTATAAGTGACACTGGAAACTTATGCAGACTTCATTCTTTACATTAAAATGAATTCCTGATGTTTCATAGCTTGAAATGTTTAAAAAAAATCATAACATGCTACAATAAGATCCCACCATAAAACAAGTGATATATCAAAATTCAGTTATTTAACATGTGGGATTAATATATATTACTATGAGATTAATGAAGTGACCTAACCAGCAATAAACCTACAAAACCAGTTGGCCCAAACTTCTGTAATAACCAGTATGCTGTCTATACTGTCTTGGCTATGGTTTGTCATCTTCTGATGGCAGTAGTTCATGTCTGCTTAAATACTGATGGGGAAGACTCTTGGTCTATGGCTGGTGGCAGCAATCCTAGCATTTTGGAGAATAGTTGGCACCCACTTTGTGTGCTCCCTCTGGGGAGAATAGGAACAGAGAATACTTCCACAGAGTTGCCTGCTAATTGCTTGCTATATATAGTTGTTATATATAGTTATTAAATATATATATATTAAGTATATATATATATTTAGTAACTGACAAGAACTACTGCCATCAAAAGATGACAAACCAAAGCCAAGACAGTATAGAGATATATATATATAATAATTGAAAAGTCAACAATATCCTGACAGAAGTATAGTCATAGTATAGTCATAGGATAGGAACACAAGGTTTACAGAAAACAACAAAATGTTCAAAGTGGGGTGCCTGGGTGGCTCAGCTGGTTAAGCATCTGCCTTCAGCTCAGGTCATGATCCCATGGTCCCGGGATTGAGTCCCAAGTAGGGATCTCAGTGGAGAGTCCGTTTCTCCCTCTACCCTTCCCCCCTGCTGTGATCTCTCTTTCTCCCTCATGCTCTCTCTCAAATAAATAAAATCTTTATAAAAAAATGTTTAATATGTGTGTATGTAAAGACTTATTTATTATACGTGAAATGAAAATTAAAATGACACTAAGATCTCATGTTTTATTTATCAAATGTTAAATATAAAATCTTTCATGATATACTCTGTGGGCATAAGGGTGGAGAAACATTAGCTCTCATACTTTTTTTTAACACATTGTCACTGAGAATGTAAATTTTCAGGGGTTCTGTTTGGCAAGATCTATAAAAATTACAAATGCACATATTCTTTGATCCAGCATTTCCACTTCTGGGACTGTATTTTACAAATACACTGTGTAAATGATTTATATACAAATTTATTCATTGAAGTATTTTCTGTAATTGTAAAAGATTGAAACAACCTAAATGTCGTCTAATAGGGAGTGGTCAAATAAATGATTATACATTCATACAATGGACTATCATGCAGCTGTGAAAGAAGATGGGTAATCTATATACTGATAGGATTTCCAAGATACACGATTAAGTGTAAAATTCAGGGCTCAAATGAAATGCATAATATATGCCCCATTTTGATTAAAAAAAAAAAAGAAAATATAGGGACACCTGGGTAGCTCATCAGTTTGGCGCCTGCCTTCGGCCCAGGGAGTGATCCTGGAGAACCAGGATCGAGTCCCATGTCAGGTTCCCAGCATGGAGCCTGCTTCTCCCTCTGCCTCTCTCTCTGCTTGTGTCTCTGCCTCTCTCTCTGTATCTCTCATGAATAAATAAATAAAATCTTAAAAAAAATAAATATATTTTCTATTTGTTTCATGTAACATATATCCATATATATTTTGTACATACATTTCATAATTATACCTAAAATATCCCAGAAAAGATATACAAGAAGCAGGAGGCTTAATGCCATCAGTCTGGGTAATGGATTATTGACAGGACTTTTCACTTCTGTCTTTGTATTTTGAATCTTGACAGTATGAACCATAAAAAATTAAAGTGTAAAAATGGTTTTATTACTAGCATAGTTTATAAACTACACATCTTAATTTAACTTTTGTATTTTAAAGAAGAAGTAAACAAGACTCAGGACAGTGATAACAGATTTTTCCAGCTTTCTGCAGACAGGACCACAGCTAGATCCTCTCAGTTCATGGCAAAATCTACAATACCAAAAGAAAGTAAACTTATATATATATAAGAAAGTAAACGTTATACATATCATAAAGAACTCAGTTAAGGAAACAAAACCAAAATTAATCATATATTTTAATTTGAGATTATGCTCTATGTATGTCTGGTACAAAATATTCTGAAAATGTTGCCACCTCTCCTCCATGAGGATGTCCATTATTTTCTCTTTTAAAAAATTTTATTAATTCATTCATGAGAGACATAGAGAGAGGCAGAGACATAGGCAGAGAGAGAAACAGGCTCCATGCAAGGAGCTCGACACAGAACTTGATCCCAGGACCCCAGGATCATGACCTGAGTCAAAGGCAGAAGCTCAACCACTAAGCCAACCAGGTGCCCCTATTTCTTTATCTTTGTGGCACTTTTCAATAGTGGTGACAGAAATTGAGACTTCTTTATCTTTCAGGTTCTCTTTTATGATCAAAACCTTTTATTTGTGAGATAACTACACAAAGTCAGAAAAGATTATCTGTATCTGTGGAACAGAGATTTCCTCCATGCCAGTTGACACCATTTCCTTTAAGACTTGGATCCAAACTCAACTTTTCAAACACATTAGCATTTCTTGTCTTTCCTGAATTATTTCCTCCCTGATTGTGCTTTAATTCTATGTCACTTCAACTCTCAAAACTATAATTGATGCAGTGTCCTTCCTTTCAATTAAACTGTACAAATATTTAATGAAGTTGCAACCATTTTCCTGTTACCATGTTTGGGACTTGAGATAAAAGGGTAAATGATAAAATCTTCTCCCTTCAAGAAACTCAGCTCAATCTCTAGATGATCTTAGTGATGAGATATATGAGTGTGAAGGATTCCTGATTTTGTGAGCTACTAAGACCTAGGGAAAGTAGGAGAAACAAGTCAGAGGACATAGAGAATATACATCAACTTGCAATTTTTAAAGATCTTGTGGGACACATACATGGATTTATCCAGAAGGCAAAGAAAAACACAACTCTGAAGCTTAAGCAAGAGTTTGGGATAAAAAAAATAGAGATGTTGGACACATTACCTAATGGGTGTTAAGTTGAAGAGTGGGCCCTGGAATTGGTGGGAAAGGTTACTGATGTCCACGGAAGATTATAAGCAAAAGAGAAGAAAGTGTGAGCAGAATTTAGGAAGTGGTCAGAGGAGGAAAAGGCAATGAAAGTTACTCATTCTTTTTTATGCCAAAGAATTTAAAAATTCTTCTAAGAGAGGGGCATCTGGGTGACTCAGCTATTTAAGCTTCCTACTCTTGATTTCAGTTTGGGTCATGATCTCAGGGTTGTGAGATTAAGCCCTGAGTTGTTGGGCATTTTGTTCAGCAGGGAGTCTGCTTGAAATTCTTTCTCTCTCCCTCTCCCTCTGCCCCTTCCCCTTGCTCTCTCTCAAATAAATAAATAAAAACATCTTTTAAAAAAATTCCTCTAAGAACAGTGTTTCTTTTATTTCTTCCATACCAAATTTCCAAGGCATAAGTACAGTGTATGCAACAAGTATGTAATAATTGGTTGCTGAGTGGATGACCTAATGTCATGTGTCAGACTCTACGTTTGCCTATTAACAATATTTCTGAAGGCTAGATGAAGGCCTTAGGAACCTAGTATCAAATACCAATATTATCAATAAATCAAAGTAAATAGGAATATTAAGAACTGACCTTCTTGAGGTTTTTTTTTTTAACCTAAAATCTACTTATTTTTAAAAAAGACTATTCAGACATAACCTACTACTCACATGCATTTTCCTAGGGTTTTAAGGGTTATATATTAACATTTCTATGGATATTTTACTCCTTTTTTTTTTTGGCCTAATATTTTGGGCTCTTTTTCTCACATTAGAACATTAGTCCTAATTATTTTTAAATATCTGAAAAACTTCTGGCTTTTGTATATAATGCCATTTATATGGCTCTTGCCAACCATAATAACACTTGGAAGGTCATATCATAAATGCCTTTAGTACCTTTCTAGGAAAAAGAGTCTGACTACAGTGACTCTTCGCTACTTGTAGCTTATGTTAGAAGCCAGGCTAATTGAATGAAAGGCAACTCTCTTCAATTGTGTAAGTTGTGTGATTGTTGCCTCATCAGATCATAGAATAAACAAAAGACCAAAATTCTGCATGGATTATTAATTAAGTGAAAAGCGGAAAACTAAAATCAGTTACAGGAAAGATGGCTATGGTTACTCACATGGCAGCTGGATGACCTTCAGACCAAGAAGACTATGCAGATGTGTTGAAAGAGATGGAAGAAGAAAAGCATAATATTTGTTGGACCCGGTGGCATCTTACAGGACTCAGGCTCATAATTTCCTACGTGACTCAGCGGTATTACACAACAGTGCTTTGAGAAACCCAGTTCCTTAAGACAACTCCAAAGTACTAAATGGTGCTTTGCTGATCTACGTTATTATAATTCTTCCCCAGTTTCCCCAAATACACTCCAGAATCATGTGTTTACCTGCTGGATAGACTACTTTTTATTTCATTGAAAAATGTCTTAAGAGCTCTTACTACACCACACACATTGATCTATTTAATTTTTTTTGTAGGTCTAACTAGGGAGGAGTCAGAGCCATTAACCCTTCAGTATTTCCTGTGCTATTTTGAGTTTCTTCAAAAATATTTTTTTTTAGTCATGTGCTGAAAATGAATTTCAGCCAAATAATTATTCTTCATTCAGGAAGAGGTTGAAAGTGTGGTGAACTTAAAATTAAAGGGAAAAAAATTAAGCAAAGCTGTTGTAATCCCCAACGGCAAAACTTCAATCCAGAAAAGTGGATTCCTTTTCAATTTACAGCAAAAAAACAACCTTGAGAAAATAAACATCGTGGCTTACACAAGTTTCCATCACTAAAAGTTGTTTTTCGCTAAAAAAACCCAAACCACAAATATGTGTAAGATGTGATAGGGAATAGAGTTCTGATATTTGTTTGTTCTATCAAATTCATTGGCTTTTGTTTACTGCTACATAAATAACTTTATCAGGAACTAGGAACAAAGGCAATTAATGACTTCACATTCACAATGGGAAGGTTGGTGTTTCTCACTTCTAAGGATTTAGCACTAGGTAAATCTTTGTTAGGGCTGATAATTAATAATTTACAGTAAAAAGCATAAATCATATTGTGTCAGGAGTTTAGCTTTCCTGGGAAATACACATACTGACTAGCACTGTGTCTGTTTACTCATTTTTCTTCGTTATGTTAATAAAATTTAGGATGTTGTCACTAGAAGTAAGTGTTTAGTTTGCTAACATTCCTTTAGGAAATATACTATGTTTAGACAGACTTTTAAAACAATCAGCATCCGGACCAAACATCTGATAAACTGTAAAGCAGGAATAGGTACTTTAATTTTAGATAGCGTAACGATGACTTATTTCCTCTCAGTGCAGGTCCCTGGTTTCTTTTCTCGAGGACCAGTGCTGGGCGGAAAGGCATTACAACTGAGCTTTGAACAGGCTAGGGAAAGATATTCAGTAATACTTTTCATCTGAGTCAGAACCTCACCTTGTCTCCAGGCTAATGGAGCCCCAACTTTTTTCTAGTGAGGTGGCAATTGACTGAAGGAGTTCGTTGCTTTATTTGTGTGCCAAAAGTATGCTTTGGGAATAACTGATTCTTCCATTTAAGTCAGTTTATTTTTATTTTTATTTTATTTTATTTTTTGAGTAAAGATTTCTTTTTTAAAGATTTTATTCGTTTATTTATGAGAGGCACAGAGAGAGAGAGGAGAGAGAGAGGCAGAGACTAGGCAGAGGGAGAAGCAGTCCATGCAGGAAGCCTGATGGGGGACTTGATCCTGGGATCCCAGGATCATATCCTGGGCTGAAGGCAGACTCTTAACTGCTGAGCCACCCAGGTGTCCCCATTTAAGTCAATTCAAAGAATCTGAGAAAGTTTGTGTATCTAGTGAGGTAGCAATTGGTGATATTTCTGAAATTTGTATTAGAAAAACATTTTCTTTTTTAAAAAATTTATTTATTTATTTATTTATTTATTTATTTATTTATTTATTTATTATTATTGAGAGACACACACAGAGAGAGGCAGAGATACAAGCAGAGGGAGAAGTAGTGTCACTGCAGGGAGCCCGATGTGGGACTCCATCCCAGGACCCTGTGGTCACAACCTGAGCCAAAGGTAGATGCCCAACCACTGATCAACCCAGGCATCCCTCTTTTTTTTTTTTTTTTTTAAGATTTTTATTTTATTTATTTATTTGAGAGAGAGTGAGAAAGATCACAGAGGGAGAGGGAGAAGCAGGCTTGTCACTGAGCAGGGATCCTGACGTAGGGCTCGATCCCAGGACCCTGGGATCATGACCTGAGCTGAAGGCAGACCCTCAACTGACTGAGCCACCTGGGGAAACCCTAGAAAAACATTTTCAAAGACATTCATATGCATCTCCTTTACTCTTGTTCTCCTGCTACAACAACGTAGGGATTTCTACCACTAGGTTTGAAAAAAAATGAGGAGCGGTAAAGTTAGATCACTGCCTCTCCTTCTTTTTCCATTCCCTTCAGATCTCCACCAAAGGCTCTTACATGGTGCGGATGTTAATTTGCCACAAAACAGCCATTGTGCTTGTCCACATCGTAGCATTAAATGATTGTGTGAAAATTCTAGCCTCTATTGTTCCTTGATTGGGAAAGCCTTTGAAAACCAGGACTTCAAAAAGGTGTGATGGCCAATTGTTTGAGCTCCTGTGAAGGAATTCTCCCAATTATTCATAGAACACAGTGTTGTGATGTTAGAAACTCAAATGCTTTCCACACAGGATGTTAGTGCATGCACACGTCTGCTGCTGTGATGTGGGAAGTACAATGCCTTCAGGTCTGTAAGGATATCAGCAGTAAACAGGATGCTCACTAACAGCTATGGACGCAGTGCCTCTCGCTGTGGAGAGAGAAAAGTTTGCAAGATCTTAGTGCCGCTGGAGTAACTATAAAGAATACGTTCAAATCCTTTACCGAATATTCCGTATATACTCCGCATATGACCCAAACACAAAATCCTGTTTTAGACCATAGACATTAAGAAAATTGTAGAATGGCCTTCAAATATTCCAAGCATAGCACATATGTAAGTTATGTAAGTATTTTTTTTTTTTTGAAGGAGCACTTCATTTTATGATAACAAAAAACAAAACATAAAGAGAGGTCTGATCTGGTTATTCCTGAATTCACTTCAGGGCAAAGATAGTAAGAGTTTAACGATTCTATACAGTATACAGAAACAGCTTTTTGGCTGATTTAAAGACAAAGTTTAGGGATCCCTGGGTGGTGCAGCGGTTTGGCGCTTGCCTTTGGCCCAGGGTGCAGTCCTGGAGACCCGGGATCGAATCCCACATCAGGATCCCGGTGCATGGAGCCTGCTTCTCCCTCTGCCTGTGTCTCTGCCTCTCTCTCTCTCTCTGTGTGTGTGTGTGTGTGTGTGTGTGTGTGACTATCATAAATAAATAAAAATTAAAAAAAATAAAGACAAAGTTTATCTGTGCTTTAACTTTACTGAAATTTTACAGTTTTATCATTATGACAGGACACAAGCATTTATTATTTAGTAGGGTTTCTATAGCTCTCACCATTGAGCTCATAATTATTGACCTTTCCATCACTTTTGGAAAGATGCAAGTAAGCAACCCATTAATAAATTGTCTTTAGTTGGGACTTGCTGCCTGGGAAAGCCAAGGGAAGGCATTCTAGGCTTTACACCTATTCTTAGGAGTTGTCTCTCAGAGATCCTTATTAATAGCTAGTACTTGATTGTGGTCTCTCTTAATTCTTCTTTAAAATTTTCTAAATGATTAATTTATTTACTAGAGAGAGAGAGAGAGAGAGAGAGTGCCTATGTGCATGCAGGGAAGGAGTAGAGGGAGAGACTCAAGCAGATTCCCCCTGAGTGCAGAGTCTGAAGCAGGGCTGGATCTCACAACCCATGAGATCATGACCTGAGCTGAAGCCAAGAGTCTGATGCTTAACTCAACCACCTAGTGTCCCTCTCTAAATTCTTTTTAAAGGCAGAAATAGGGTGATAAATCTAAGCAAAGTAATAAGAAATCCAACCTTCCAAAGAAATGCTTTCTCCCATCCAACTCCCCAAATCATTATTACTGTCCTTAGGCTTCCTCCTTCCCTCTCTGTATTTTGCCACGGCAAACTTCCTGCAGCTCTGCCAAATTGCACACATACGTCTCCTTGCCTCTTCATAGTGAAACTGAAATCAGAAAGAACTTCACCCAGCCCAATCTTACCTACAACTCCATTCGTATTTTCAATTGATTCCCCCACCTTGTCCTCTTGGTCAATCTTCTTTCTGTTTTTTTGTTCCTGCTCCATATATCAGCAGCTCATTTAAATGCATCTTCTACTTGTATCCAAGATTCTCTAATCTGAAAAGAAAAATACAAGTAACAGCCACTTCTATTTTGCATACTCCATCCACTTGACTCCTCTTCTTCATTTCATAGCCAAACTTCTCAAGTTACGTTATTGTTTCTACTTCCTTACTGCCCATTCACCACTCAGTGTACTGAAATTTGACTTCAGTCCTCACATCTGCTCTTACCTTTGTTTAGCTCCCACTGAGGTCATCAGTAAAGTACTAATAGTTAAAATCAGCACTTTTTTTCCCAGGTTGGATGTTATTAGATGTTTTAAAAGTCTTTGAAACTGCTCAACACTCTTTCCTTAAAACTTTTAAATCCTCTGGTTTCGATGACAACTTAGTTTTGGCTCTTCTCCTCCCTTTACTTTGGTTACTTTTCAATCTCTTTATGGACTTTCCTTTTTCTGGCATTTCTAAATACTGAAAATCATCAGGTATCTATCCTGTGGTCTTCTCATTTTTCATACTCCTCCTCGATGATCTGAACTACCAACTGTACGTGGACAAGTCTTATTGCAGGCTGACCTGAAGACAACTTTTAGGTTCTTTTTTTGGTAGATAGCAGTAGCCACAGAAAAAAAAATTTAGGGAGGGTGAGAGCTAGTTCTATTCCACTATCATTACCTGATCATAATGAAAACAAGTCTCAGAGCACATTCTGCTACATATATAAAACATTTATTATCTAAGTATTTACCAGAAAGTAATCACCAAAGAAATAATTGTGTGTAATCTGTTCTGCAAACCTGAGGGGATGTCAAGATTCTATTCTCCTTTATTATCACCGTCTGATAATCTGAGTCCTCCCAAGTTCATCGCTGACATTCACCTATGGCATCACTAAGAGTGCAGGCTACTGGCTTTTCTGGTTTCTTATTCTCTGTTTCTGCATGCATCAGGCTGGGTAAGATGTACTTCTAAAATATTTTATCCAATCCACATATTATTAATACTTTCACTGAAAACACATTTCATTGAAAAAATTTAAAAGTCATTCATTTCACCAATACAAACTCATTTCTGACAATTGCTCTGTGAGAAAGGAAAGCATTGGTTTTGATAGAGATCCAGATGGCTGAAGTGAGTGTTCTCATAGGAAAGGCCTCTGGAGTATGGAGTTCTACCCCCAACCCCGGCTTTATTGAGCTATAGTTGATAAATAAAATTGCATATATTTAAATGGTACAAGATGTTAATTTCATATACATCAAATGATTACTGCAATCAAGTTAATGAACACATCCATTATCTTACGTAGTTATCATAGTTGTTATCTTGTGTGTATGTGGTGAGAACACTTAAGATCTATTCTCTTAACTCTTTCGAGTAGACAATACAGTGTTAGCAACTATAGTTACCATGCTGTATATTGGATCCTCAGAACTTATTCCACTTATAGGTGAAAGCCCTATCTGATCAACATCTCCCCATTGCCCCCACTCCCCAAATCCTGACAACCACCGTGCTACTGTTTCTATGAGTTTGACTTTTTTAGTTTTGACATCTAAGTGAGATCATACACTGTCTTTCTCTGTCTGGCTTATTTCTCTTAGTGTGTTAGAGTTCTTGAGTAGAGGATCAGCTGTTTCTCTTGGACTATTCAGCAGAACCTGGCCTATAGTGAGTGTGGCCTAAGTACCCTACATAGAGTATCACACTGTACCTGTGGAAGTGTTTCACAGTCATTTATGGATATCACAGCAACCCCAGTCTCAGGTCTCTATCTTCATGTCAATCCTAGGCTCATATGCAAATAATTACATCAAAAACACAACTAGCCTAAACTGAACTTGTATTTACTCCTTCTCCAATCCCAGAATGTTTCTCCTTTATGCTTGTATTCCTTTGTGTTAGTGTATGATCAGTTACCTCCTTTCCCAGACTCTTGCACACATGTAATCACTCAACAAATCCTGTCAGTGTTGGAGCCAAATTCTTCAAATCCCACCTCTATCATTTACTAGCTATGTGACCCTGTGCAAGTTTCCTAACCTCTCTGAACCTCAATCCCCTTCTTTTTAAAGCAGGAATGATAACATCTGTTTCACAGGTTTAGCGTGAGGGTGGAATGAAATGAAGGAAGTAATGTGCCCTGTGTAAGGCTTAGAACATGATAAAGCCTGCATAAATGTCAGTTTCCTTCCTTTGCCCTTTCTCTCACACCATCATCATCCTTTGTTGCCTTTAAACTAATTCTTAATGAGCTCATTTAATAAATATTCATGTATCCCCTCATGTGCTATACAAAGTGTTGTCAGCACAATTGTGACAAGATAGAGATTGTCCTTGCTCTAATGGAGGTACATTTTAATGGAGAAAACTGATGTGAAAAAAAGCAAACAAACAAATAATTATCACAAGGTAAATGATGGTAAGGATCATGCAGGAAATACATAGGAAGCTGAAATAGAGAACTGGAGCTGCGGATGAGGGCACTCTCTATCAGGGGTACTTGCACTGTGACCTATAGAATAGTAAAGTTGTAGATTTGTAGTAAAATAGTAGAATTGCCCACTCCCTGTCTGTGACAAGAAGTACAGACATTCAGAATATGTAGAAACTTTTATAGCAACCTGACATGGCTGCAATAATCACATGGATTGAATAGCGATTATTTAAAGAGACCATCACACTCATGTCACAAGTAGTGTGAGGTCTGTGGAAGTCCTATGTACAATAAAACCAAGTTATAGCTTGTGATATTTTAAGGCAAGTTTTTCAATTGCAACTCAAATGTGTATAAAATCCAGAAGTCATTTGTTTCATTGAAAGGTATTTTAAATTGAACTTTATAGGATCAATGATTGGAACTGGTTACTGATGAAGGAATAATTATGAATTTTAAAACTACAATGCTCTTTGTTTCATTTTGGATTAATTAAATATGGAGGTTTTTTGCACGTGCTAAATGGCTATTTTCATTCCTGTCAGCATATCTCTGAGATGTTGTCTCTACTGTGACTATAACTAAAACAAAATATAGAAGAGGTTTAAATTTATCTATTATCTTCTGCAAGTTGAACTGTCATCAATTCAACCTAGATTAAATAAATTAATGAGCAATAAACAACCTCACTCGCCATGTTAAAAATTTTAGATATTGATACATACTATTTTTAAAGTATGCAAATAGGCTTTTATTGTGGGGAGTCACTATTTCACTAATAATTCTTTTTAGTCATAATTGTAAGTCTATAAAAAGTTATGAGTATAGTAGCAATTTTCTGTATATATTGACTATCTGTACATCTTTAATGAACATTTACAGTTTTAATTTTATTTTGTTATTTTTCTACATTAGATTGGTTCTTACGAAGTTAACTAAAATGTAATCTTATGTTTGATGGATTTCATAATAAAATACTAAGACTTTATTTTGAGAGTGTTTATTTTCTATTTCATTTTTCTACTAATTTATTTTTATTGCTTTTTACAAAACTATTAGTACAAGGTGGATTGGGAAAAAACATAAATCTAGTCCTTACCCCTTAAGAAGCATTCCTATAGATGGATATAGTCAGAGAAAGCTCTTTAGGGAAGGAATAATAAAAGCCTAAGAACTGCAGCCTCCGACTTCCCAAATGTCTCCAAAATTCGTGTCTTTCTATGCTGATGCTTATAGTCACCACTGTGGTTCAAACTCCAATCACCCACAACATGGACATCAGTAAAAACATATGCTGCTGGGGAAATTCTTTCTTTCCTTCTTCCTCCTCACATCTTCTATATCTCTTCTGTATCTGAAAAACAAAAACAAAAACAAACCAGAAAATCATACACAGACCTATTTCTCTCAAAAATTCTGGAATGGTTGTCATTGTACCACCTTCCGGATGTTTCTTACAGGCTGCCTTAATTTGTCGAGTTTTTAATATGTATGTGTTTTTATATACCCACGTGTATTTGTGTGTGTGTGTGTGTGTGTGTGTGTGTGTCAATAGAAAGACTACATATTACCATCTCCTAAACTAAATTGTAAATTCTGTACAGGTATGGCTTACATCTTATACTCTGCCTCCAAAGGGGTCAGTGTACTGCCTTATACATAGCAGGTATTTCATAATTCTTTGTTGTTGATGGCAGTGCCATAATAAATCTAACAATGGATTCTTTCATTTATTCTCTTTTTCTGTCTCACTCTCTATACAAGAAAGTCAGTAGAACTTTATTAAGGGTTATAGTACTTTTTTAGAGAAGAAGCTTTGGGAACTTCAATTATTGATTCACCAAATCACAGGATGTCTGGGCAGAGAGAAGACCACAGTGGTCTGGTGGGTGAGCTTGCATGGACATGTGTACCCTGGGACCCTCTAGATATACCTTTCACCAACTCATTGCTCACTTCATCAGCAGTGAAGCAAAATCTTTGCTTTTACTAGTTTCTGAGCCTTTAAAAGGAATGCAATAGACATCCCCCAGCACCCTCTGCTTATTTAACAATTACAGTCTTATAGAGACATCCAATTAAAAAATGTAAATAGCAACAAGAAAAAGTGTGCACTATGCTTGCAGGGTGAATCTTGGCTCGGAACTGGAGACCAAGTGAACCGTTTGTTTTGAAAACCAGAGTTTATAATTCTCTCAGTAATGTAAGTATTTCGGAGTAGGCCATTTGAATGCTCATTCACAACTTTATCTGAAACTTAACAACTGTGTTTTTGTCTCACAGAAAATATCTTATGCTTGAAAGAAAACTGCTAAATTTCTTTTTAACTGTGAAATAACTACCCTCAAAAATAAAGGAAATAATTCATAAGTCTAGAAATAATATTAGATTAGGAATAAAGATCCAAACTGCAATGATATAATGTTTAAAATGGAATTTTAACATAATTTGAAAATAGCTTAATATTTTTCTGGTGGAACGAGGTTCTCAGAAGGAGACTTTCAGGAGTTGTGCATAGTGACTGGTTTGGGTTCATTAAATTCCAGAAACAACTCCCAGGGCTGATTTTCAACATCTTTCAAATTCCTTAGATCACTCTTCTATATGTTGAATTCAAAGCAGTTTGCAAGAAGAAAACTCTCAGGCAGAGACATGGAAGGAGGAGATAAGCATTGGGTTGCAAATGCTTTTCAGTCAATCAAACCCAAACCAGGTTCCCTTAATTTTTCAAACCTTGTATATTTTAAGGAAATTTAATTCTCATGTGTCTTATTCACTTACAATGAAATCATGGAATTTTAAAAAACAGCTGTTTAATGTCAAAAAAGCCATTTTGATATTTTTGCTTCCTCCAGTCAAAACCAGAGCTGCACTTCTCCATCAGAAATTGATTTCAGCATCAAAGACTGGAATTCAATTTGAAACTCTAAATCTGTTCTTCTGAGGTGAACGTTTAAAATCCATCGGAAAAGTTGTCCCTCAGAGAATTCATAAGCTAGGGACAGATTTTGCTCATTTTAAGTGCTCAACAATAGGATCTGGGACTTTTATTTGGGGACATTTGAAATGTCAAAAATCTTCTGTTTTTCAAAAGGTAATAGGGTCAAGGAAAAACTGGTGTTATTATAAGACTTTTCCATTCTGAGAGATCAGGTCAGTTCACCAAATATTAATTAAGCAGTATACTATGTTTTCTCCAGAGAAACAAAACCAATAGGTTATGTGTGATTATATATAAATAAATTTATCAGAAGCAATTGGCGCACACAATTAGGGAGGCTAAGAAGTTCCAGGATATGCAGTTCACAAGCTGGGGACTCAGGAAAGCCAATCTGTAGCTCCAATCTGAGTCTGAAGGCCTGAGAACCATGTGAGCTGATGGTATAGTTCCAGGCTCACATGTAGAGCTGATGTTTCAGTCAAGGCTGAAGGCTGATAAAGCCCAATGCCCCAGCTCAAATGGTCAGACAGGATGAAATCCCTCTAGTGAACATTTTTATCCTGGTCATGTCTTCAACTGATGAGATGAGACCTACATTAGGGAGGACAATCTGCTTTATTCAGTTTATGGATTCAGATATTAATGTTATCCAGAAACATGCTCACAGACATACACAGAATAATGGTGGCCAAATGGCGGCATATGCTGTAACACAGTCAAGTTGACATTAACCACCAAAAATATGTCTAGCACAGCATTAGTCATCGGAAATGCTATGCTAACAATGTGTGCTCTGTCCTTGAAAAGTTTGTAGTCTAGAAAAGAGAGCCAAGCATGTAAACACAAAATTTCAATGCAGGGTCATAAATGCAATAAAGGGTAGGGTAAGAGGGCTTAATTCCATCGAACTCTGAGGAGGAGAGTTAGGTGCCTAATGGGAGAAAATTAAAAAATAAAAACTTTTTTTTTCCCTTTATACTACTGCTGTATGATTCAAGTAATACGATAATGATAGTCTTTATCTATTAAGCCAGTAATCTGTGCTTGGTAGAGTATTCAGCAATTTATCTTGATCCTTAGAGCCTGGGGGAGTTGTTACTGCCATCATTTTACCTTTGAACAAAATGAGATCAGGAAGATTCAATGGCTTTTTCTGGTTTCCCTGGTGGGATTCAAATCCAGGGTCACTTGGATGATTCAGAAGCTGACGTTCTTTTCACTGTTTTACTTAGAATGTTTACTATGAGATTTGTAAGTTTACCTTTTTTCAACATAGTAAAATCTCATTGTGATTCTATTTTTCCATTTCAGTTGAATTTGAAAGATACTACATCAATAAAAAGTGTTCTGAACTTGGAGCACAGAAAGGACAATCTGAAAGAATGCCAGGTCTGTTGAGAGGGAGAGTGATTGTTCCTCTACTAGTATAGGCATCATGGTAGATTTCCTGAAGGGAAGAAGAAAGTAGTGTAAAGAATAGCAATGGAAACAGCAAGATTCCCCACTAGAAAATGCACCTGTAAGCATCAGCCATCAGTGAGAAGATGGTCTTTCCAATAAAATGACAGAAGCAAGCTCCAAAGGAAATTTTTAAAAAGGAGTCCAGGGATCCCTGGGTGGTGCAGCGGTTTGGCACCTGCCTTTGGCCCAGGGCGCGATCCTGGAGACCCGGGATCGGATCCCACGTCAGGCTCCCAGTGCATGGAGCCTGCTTCTCCCTCTGCCTGTGTCTCTGCCTCTCTCTCTCTCTCTCTCTCTCTCTCTCTCTGTGACTATCATAAATAAATAAAAATTTAAAAAAAATAAAAAATAAAAAAAATAAAAAGGAGTCCAATCATACTGAATATGCACGGTGGTGTCAAACACTTGTTGTTTACAGGAAAATCTGATTCCATTCTTGCTCTTTTTCTACTTTAGATTCTTGAGGTCTCCCCTATTAAAACTTTACTCCTGCTGACTACTCCATTTCTCTCCTTCCCTCTTCGTCATTCAGTCACTACTTGTGCTCCCCTTAAGGCTGCATAAAAGAGGCCTTTTTCCATCATCTTTAACAAGGAAGGCAACCCATTCTGGAATTTTATTTTTTTAAAAAAAGATTTTACTTATTTATTTGAGAGAGAGAGAGAGAGAGAGAGAGAGAGAGCAGGAGAGGGAGGAGGGTCAGAGGGAGAATCAGATTTCCCGCTGATATGGGGCTCGATCTTGGAACTCCAAGATCATGACCTGAGCTGAAGGCAGTACCTTAACTGACTGAGCCACCTAGGTGTCCTTCTAGCATTTTACTTTTGAAAACAAGCAAAGCAAAACAAAAATAACGTGTCACACCCTCTTGGACACAATCTAAACTCACGTTCACTCATTTGTGAATACATGTGAATATGTGCCTACCTACAGAAAAGTCTATTTTATGACAGGAGAAAAAAGGTAAAGCATAATCAACAATTGGAGGAAAATGAATAGGTGACATGTGAAGTTCTAGGCTAATGAGGAAACCTGGAATAGGAGTGTGAAAAAAGTGTGCTGGATGGTAAGGGTGGGTGTATGAAATCTGAGTTGGTGTCAACAACACACACATCCAGCTGCTAACTGCTTAAGTGAAGACTTACAAACCAATGGCCATGACTTCTAACTAATCCACTCTTGATAACATTGCCAAGGATTTTCTTTTCTTTTCAAGTCTCCAAGCACGTGAAATAATAGCACGAAAGTCTTCTGTTCTGTCAGCTGGTGGAGACTTTGAGATTTCCCATTGCAAAGTGGAAATCATGGGTTTTGAATTTGGGCTCAAGTCCCCTTCCTGGGGATTTCTCCACATTTCAGTTACCTCATTAATTATTATTGCTTTGAGAATGGGTGGCTAATAATGCCTGCCTCATGAGAGTTTTCTGAGAAGCAGAGCATCTTACACAAACAGCTAAATAGACAAAAACCTGGCACATAGAAATACTCAACAAAAAGCAGCTGGGAGTTGCTATTATTTTTACAGTGGTCAATACTAGGCTATGAGAGAACTTTATGAAATGACTCAGCAGGGCTTACATTTATTTTCTTATATACAAAAAAAAAAAAAAAGAACACAGAAAGAACAAGGTGGAAGTGCTTCCTTGCTAGGAGGTAATTTATGATGGTCTCAAACACAATGTCTGCTATGCTCTGGTCTGTGAAGAATAATCTTTTTTTTTTTTTCCTTTTCAAAAATATCCCTTAAACGCTAACAGTGCTCTTCTTTTCTTATGCACAGATATCAATGGGAAATTCATACTTAGAAAAACTGGCTCCTTTGTGTTACCAAGAGTCAAACTTTTGACTCCAGTAAATGAGTGCTTGGAGGATGACCTTACATTTATGAAGGCAGAGAGAGGAAGATAAGAAATTTAATTATAAAAATAATCTATTTTCAGGTTCCTACATGCATTAGCATAATACATGTAACTCACCTTCTAGAATATTTCATGTCAACAGTATCCCTATTATGAAATTAATTCCTATGTGATCTGTCTTATTTGCAAGGTTATTGTGAAGCCTTAGATACTCTCAACATTTCTGAGCATTAGTTTTGTATCTGAAACTTGGGATTAGTTGGATCTATTTCAGTGTTATTGTGGATATTAAATAAAATAATATTAGGGGCACCAGGGTGGCTCAGTCAGTTAAGCATCTGCCTTTGGCTCAGGTCATGACCTCAAGGTCCTGAGATTGAGCCCTACATTGGACTCCCAGCTCAGTGGGGAGTCTGCTTCTCCCTCTCCTCTGCCCCTCTCCCTGAACATGCTCTCTTTCCCTTTCTCTCAAATAAATAAATAAAATCTTAAAAAAACTAATTATCAAAATATTAAACATATTGTTTGAGATGTAGTAGGCAATGCCCCTAAGTGTTAGAAAATGACTCGTAAAGGCCTAACGTCCTGTTGCCTTGCCTTGCCTTGTTTCTAATTCATCAGATTGTCAAGGATATAATTTAGTAGAAACATTTAATGCTTTATCTCCATTATGTTCAAATCACATAGTCAGATCTCTTTAATAACTTTCCATAAGGTATCTTTCTTTACTTATCTGGGAGATAACCCTAGATCCTGATTCTTTTTAAAGATTTTATTTATTTATTCACGAGAGACACAAAGAAGAGGTAGAGACATAGGCAGAGGGAGAAGCAGGTTCCCTGCAGGGAGCCTGATGTAAGACTTGATCTCAGGACCCCTTGATCACAACCTGAGCCAAAGGCAGATGCTCAACCATTGAGCCACCCAGGTTCCCCTAGATCCTGCTTTTAATTTAAGAGTCCTTACAATTGAAAATAGATGAATTTTGAGGGGGAAATTATGATTAAAGAGAAATTAATGTGAGAAAGAAAATGAGGGATTTTATTTATAAAGAAAACATAGTAAATATAGATCATTTTAGACTCTGAATTATCAATATAAAGATGAGTGTTTGCCGGCAACAAATACCTTAACAGTGCATGAAGGAGAGAGAAAATTTCCTTTTTTCATCACACGTGAAAAGCTCAAGTTCTGGCCACTAATTATCAGTCTCCTGATAATTAGAATCATAGGCTGAAACTGGGTTGAAACCAAGGATGTATCCTACCCTGGGATATTAAACTTTTTCTTCACTCCTCCTCTCTTGATTGTTGCAATAAGATGCTGTGTTCTATCCCACCATGGAAAGGAAGGTGGGGCATGGATGTGATGGGAAGAATTTATTTAAAAAAGATAAGCTGGGGCAGCCTGGGTGGCTCAGCAGTTTAGCATCACCTTCAGCCCACGGCGTGATCCTGGAGACCCAGGATCGAGTCCCACCTCAGGCTCCCTGTATGGAGCCTGCTTCTCCCTCTGCCTGTGGCTCTGCCCCGCTCTGTCTCTGTGTCTCTCATGAATAAATAAATAAAATCTTAAAAAAAGAGGAAAAAGATAATCTGTTGGGAATTCTGGGTTAATATCCCAGTAGATGAAAAAAAAAAAGCATTAAAATCATTTGTGCTGGCATGAATATAGTTTGAAAAACTATAAATTAATTACCAGATGGTAATCTGATCATTAGAAAGCATTGAGTAAACATTTGTGTGTGGCACTGTACAGAAAAATCAAAAACAAAACCCAAAAAACTAAACAAAAATGTCCTGCTACCTGTATATAATTCTGGACTGTTTTTATAAAGACATTGATAAATGTAGTAAGTTCCCAAAAGTCTACCAGTTTGGGTGCGCCTAGGGTGTGAAGGGGAACCAGGAAGTTCGTGACCCATACCCTTTAAAGTGAGGAGAACTACAGGTGTCCAGAATGGCTGCCAGTTAGGGACTCTGGTGCCAGTCAAAAGTGTTCTGGCAGAAACAACTGCTGGGGAAGAGCTGTTGGGGCTCTTTTCTAATCCATGTCTGAGAGAGCAGATGACAGGCACCTCCTTTGACACGATGGGAGAAGCAGAGTCCAGGGTGTTTAACATTCATTAGGCGCCAGATACTGAACAGATCATGTACAAGAAGTAGATTTATCCACGTGAATGGAGTAAGTAATGTCTTAAACAGGCTACATAATTTGAAACATGTTGAAGACAGTTTCAAAAAGACCGTCCAATTTAATAAATGTCAACCAAAAAAGGAGCATCGTTAAATGGGGGAGGGGCCAAGAAAGAAGATAGAAGTTTCTTTGTGTTCCTATGTTTCTCCAGGGTCACACAAAAGTAATCTTTTGAAGGCATGCAACGTAACTTTTTCCTGTGACTTCTTCAACTGAGATGTAAGATGATCTTCAGGGAGTCTCAAAGTAGAGAATTAGGTACTAAAATAAAGCGGCTTCCTGTGGCTGTTTGCATCCAGCTTTATAGCATAACTTGCATTATGACCCTCATAAAGACCACTCCAGAGAAGAGGTCCTTGTTAAGAAACCTGCCTGCATATTTATCTTTCAAATAGGTAAATTGTCAGACTGTTCTTGGATACACTTATTCCACGATGGAGGAAGAAAATCTTGAATCATTTCTTTTTGTAGAGACATGTTTTTAAGCTGACTGAAAGGATTGTTCTATCTTTGCAAAGGTAATAGTTTTGCAAATAACCCTAAAATGCCTTTTTTAAAAGATTGATTATTTGAGAGCAAGAGAGAAAGAGAGCACAAGGTGGGGGAGAAGCAAACCCCTGCTGAGCAGGGAGCCTGCTGCAGGGCTCGATCCCAGGGCCCTGGGGTCATGACCTGAGCTGAAGGGAGGTGCTTAACTGACTGAGCCTCCCAGGTGCCCTTAAACCTACTTTTCCACTGCTGCCACTCATCATTATATGCAGAATGACACCATTTGATTCTGTACTGCTTCTTAGATTGGGAAATGGAAGGTTCAAGTTCATTTCGGTTCTAAGATGTCATAACTCTAATAGCCTTGATAATTGTCTCCTAAGAGTGAGTCAGTTGAAAATTTTGAAGACCAAGTCAGTAAAATTGTTTATGTGATTAGCAGCGACCTTAGCTGCAAGATGTGAAATGCTGATTTCTCAACAGAAAGAGCCTCCACGTGCCTGCCAGTGCCACAAGCCCTTCTGAGAAGAGTGGCTAATGTAGGACGACATTACGTGTAGACAGCTCCTTGGTAGCATGCTTACCCATAAGTGTGGCAGGTGGTTTACTTGCGCTTAGAAGTGTCCCAGAAGTTGAGCTGGTTCAGTAGGTATGGGCCAAATCCTTGGTGGTGACTCTCTGACCCGGTCAACCCTGTCTGCCTCACCTCTGACCTGCTAAGTCAGAGACTGAATCAGCAATATGTGTGTTAACAAGCACTGCGGGTGATTCCCATACATGCTGGAGTTTGAGAACCGCTGCTCTAGACTCTGAAGCACAGAGGAGGGGCATTTAATTCACCCTTGCAATTGGCAAAGGCTTCTGGAATGACGAGTCATGACCTTGGATAGAAATACATCAGGGGAAGAACTTGGTGTGAGCGTTCAACAGAGTGAACAGTTTAAGAAAAAGTAATGAGGCACTTACTCCATCAAAGGTGTCGTTCTGAAGACGGCATAGAAAATGTGGACATGCAGGAATAATGATGGGAAAGAGGGAAAGCTGTAGGCCAATTTGTTGTAGACCTTGCGTGTCACGCAAAGTCTTAACATGTTTAATAAGCTACTGAAAGTAACGTGGATAGTTTAAAGACACCAGATAGGTTGTAAAGCACACGTAAGATGTGGTAGGGCTATAAAATAGAGAATGGACTCAGTAGTTCCTTATGAGGTATAATTACCAGGCTTTGGTGCTTGATTGAAAAAAACGGAGATAGAGAATAAGAGGATGACTAGCAGCTTTCTAGGATGGGTGACAGGAGGGTGGTGTTGTCACCACATGAGATGTGAGGCGCAGGAGGAGAATGTGTGTGCGTGCGTCTGGGCATGCTGAATTTGATTTGCTATGGAACAAGCTTGAGGAGGCTGATATTCGGTAGGAGATTCAATTTTTATCTCTGCAGTTGTAAAAAGAGAACAGTCTTGAGGTTGAACAGTGTATTGAGTCATCGAAACCATGAAAATAGATGAAATTCCTCAGGGGTACCAAGTGAAGTTATAGTTTTGTTTTCCTTAACCATTAGTAATAACCTCTTAATAATCTGATAGAACTATTGATCCTCTTCTCAGGGAAATTCATTCACAGGTAAAACTCTGGATATAATCTCTGTATTCACGGACCACCTCCACCCCCCGCTGAAGCTCCTTTTCAGTTGTCTAGAGAATCCAAGAGAAGAATGCTTGATGTAAAGTTCCAGTTGCCCTAGAAGTGGTGACAAAAATGGCAGCTTGTAGGGTGTGTGGTAAGTGCTTAGTATATGTTAGGTCACAATAATAAAATAAGTGTTTATTTATTCAATTCTCCAAAAACCAAAGTAAATCCTCTCATTTTAATTTCTCTCCTTTCCGTTTTCATCTTCCCTTGCTCTTCACAATACACCCTTGCTCCTGTAGGAGAAGCAAACCAAGTAAAGTCCTTCTGTGCACACAAACCAAATCCCTGGCTTTGTTTCTTACGTATTTGAATCAGGGACTTGTATCGTCTGGTAAGGTATTTCCCACAGAATACTGGTTTTGAATCCAGACTTTATAATTAGGTATCTTAACTTCTGAAACCCAGTTTTCTCATCTGTGAAAAGGGTGAATGATTTCTCCTGCAGAGCCTCAGGTTTAAATAATTCAAGTATTGCAGAAACATTAATCAGAAAACTCTGTACTCTTCCCCGAGATCTTGATCAAGGCTGGATCTGAGGGAAGGGTCCATAAGGAATGATTAAACATTATTAGGTTGCCTAACCATCCCAGGACTTTTAACTAGATGGAGGAAAAAAAAATATTTACTAGCTCTCTTCTCAGAGAACATACTTGTCTGTGGTTGGGAGGAAATACTTTGATAAGCTGCATGGAGTGTGAGGTGAGATGCCTCCTTCCCCCAAGGAGTATTTTGAGTAAAAACAGATGGTCATTAAACTGACTCCCTGGGAGGGTTGGTTCAATTTAAAAGGGAGCTTTAATTTGTTGTGTAGGTTGTGTAGAACTGAGCCATGCCCCATCACTGACTTTAAGCCATGTGGCTCACAGCTTCTTCTCTAAGTAAATGCTAAATATTATTTTTAATATTGAGTTAATATTGTGCAAATTAGTGAGCACCCTGCATCCTTGGGTGTTTGTTCCCAGTCTTGATATGGCTAAAATATTAGGGTGAAGTTAGTCACTGGGGTGTAATTGGGTTCTTCTGAAATGGTGCAATTGATATGTCATGCTTCACTGAACTAGATTTCTAGAGCTAGGGCTTGCTCTGATTTTACTTTGAATCTTAGCAGAATTGACACCATGTTCCTAGCAAAAGTTATGAGTCTGAGGAAGCCTGTGGGGGCTGACACAAGTCAAGAGCATATTTAGGTGTGTGAAGTCAGCCCTATCTGTAGTAATTCATTCTGGTTTTTATACTTCTGGGGAAACTTTTTTTTTTTTTTTTTTTTTTTTGCAGAGAAGAAAGGTTCAAGTGTAAACTGTTTGGAAACCCACTTGAAAATTTGTGAGGTTTACACAGTTGCAGAACAAATAAAACCATAACGTGTTTCTCAATTTACATCATTGATTTCGCATAAACTTCAGTCTTAGAGGATTTTTGAAAGTTATTCCCCCTAGGAATAATTCCTTTCCGGCCCTCCTCACCACCCACACACCCCACCTAGTCTAGTTTCCTTTTCAATAAGTTAAGTCCAACAGCTCCACCTCTACTTTATAGCTGATGTGGCAAATGTACAAAACTGCAAAGTAAAATGTTATGGCTTTCATTTTTAAACAGGAGGACTAACACTTTTACTGATTACTTTCATGTCAATCTGTCCATCTACTCTTCTGACAAAACCGCATTTCGTGTAAGTCCAATCCTTTTGCTGTGATGGACGGGATGCGGGACTTAACTATATAGTCTGTGTGAAAGATGGATTTCAC
This sequence comes from Nyctereutes procyonoides, assembly GCF_905146905.1. NCBI lineage: Eukaryota > Metazoa > Chordata > Mammalia > Carnivora > Canidae > Nyctereutes > Nyctereutes procyonoides. The sequence goes on from NW_026575146.1 coordinate 27,344,397, forward strand.
AGTGAAATGCACCCAGTGATGGGGAGGAGCTTACATTTTAGGAAGCCCAAAGGGTGTTCAAAAATAAGATATTTCTTGATTCTTAAAATGAAGATGAATATGTTTAAATTTTGGGAAGAGAATATGGATAGGTTTCCAAAACAGGAGATTTCTTATTATAGATTCACTGCAAAGGTGACAAACCACTTAGTGGAAAATGGAGCTTAAATCTTTGGCGATTAGAACATCATCTCAGGGAAAATCTACTCTTAAATGTGCACTATTAAGCCCTCTCACAAATCACTGTAAAGATGAGCACTTGAAGGAAGATAAGACAAATTGTAATATATTGCTTATAAATTTACTACACTCTTACCCTTCAAAGTACCTTGAATCAACTTTAGAACTGATTTTGGATCAGAGCCTATGGAAAGATGTACCATGGGCCAGCGTGTTCTCCTTTTAATTAGGGAAGACATAATTTAGGGAAATAAAGGTGAATCTTAGAAGCTCTGTTTAATGGTTATTGGTCACAAACTTCCCTTCCCTTTTTTTTAATTAAAATTAGGCAATGATAAAAAAAGAAACCACTCTGTAGTACAGATTAATTCCCCGATCTCCTTTTTTATTTAATACAAGTTACCAGAGGAACTGAATAAAAGGAAGAACTTTCTTAAATTTCCAAGGGTACATGAATTTGGAGGTCTCGGTAAGAGAGGTCATGGGGGAAGAACAATGGCCAGCAGCAGTGAAGGAGGGATTGTAATATGGGATAATATAAAGAACAAAGAGAAAAATGGAAAAGTACTGTTGTTGTTAATCAACTTATAAGCATTGGTGAACTTTTCTGTAGTACCATACACACACACATGCACATATGCACGCATGTACTGCACAACCAAACCACCCAGTGGTTTCCATTAACCCTGGAAGTTAGAACCATAGCTAATCTGCAATGTATGCACATGGAATCAGAAAGGCTAATGGGTTCCATAGTCATCAGCCACCCTCCTGCTTTGGATCACAGACCAGGGGGCATGGTCAAAACATGTGAAAAAAATGCATAGATTACATAATGCAGCTTTAAATTGTAGTTCATTTTAAACAGACCACTGCTATTTAGTAAAATTGTGTGTGTGTGTGTGTGTGTGTGTGTGTGTGTGCTTGTGTTTGGTGTCTGAGGGCATGTGGTTTGAGGAAGTATGATTTATGTGATCTGAGAAAACCCTTACAAATGAATTCCATCCCTCCCTATCAAGGAAATACCCTGATTGTGGTAACTACCTGCTTTAGCTGTATTGCATTACTGGTCTCTGATCAGAATCTCTGTATTGCTTGTCTTTAATGCTAGAGTAGTAAATAATAACAGGAAGCCATTAAAATAAATGTTTATAGTTAAATCTTTTTTGGTCACTGAATAAGGGTTTTGGTTGTGCTATATGGAAATAATTGTCTCTATAGAACACTTTCAGTATGATTGCAGTCTTTATGAGACCTGCTTTACTACATGTAGTCTTTTGTTCTATCACAATAGCACGAAGTGTCAAGGAAGTGTGCGGAAAGCACCTGGTTCTCCATTTCTCATTTGTGCTTTCTCTTATAAAACGTATCAGTGCTAGGCATAGTCAGGAAAATGTCTGAGTAAAAAGGCGTAGACTTAAAGCTCCAAGGGAATCAGTATAGTAACTAGACAAAAACATGGGTCAAATAGGTTTAAGGAACACTGAGGCATAAATATCAGAAAATAGCAAGCTTCAGGCTGTTGGAAAAGTTTCTTTCTTTTCCTTTTTTTTTTAATTACTGTATAAATAAAAGTTTTTAAAGTTACTGTCAAAATAAAACTAAATTTGCCCCGTTCCTTGGTTTCAATGACAGTAAAACAAAAAGGCATTTACTGGATTTGCCTTAGTGGCTACATTGTGTTTCAGGATGTAGAGTCTTCCAAAACACAGTATGCCTAACTTCTTCAGAGTTTTGGATACTATAGATTAGCCTTCAGAAAATTTATTATATGATGTCAATTTCACAAAAGTGTATTTTTAATAAATACTAACTTCAATAGTTATATACAAGAGATCTAAGTATGCTAATTTTATATTATAAATACAACCATCAATTTTACATATCTTCAGATGCATACCTATATATGTTTGTAAATGTCCAATTTCCTTTATGAATGAACATGGTGTATTTTAGAAGGTTTCCTATAGATTTATCATTTCGAGTTTAGGATGTATTTTTCCATAGATGAAATTTTATGATTGCTAGTTGACTCAAATATTAGTACACTGAATCTTACTTGATCTAAAATGCCCATGAAGAGGAATATTAATAATGCTCTTTGACCAACAGCTGCTTTATGAAAAATGCATTCCTGGTTTCAACTTAAGACGTAGGAAGATGGTTTTGTTTATTCTCTTATGCCTGTGGTATCAACAACTCAAAAGTTCGGGAGGGGTGGAAGTCGGCAAACACTGAGGATGAAGAAATTCCTGTGTGTGTGTGCCATTTCTATGTGCATAACAAAAAGGAAATTGCCAGCCAAATTCCTCCTTAGGTATTCTAAATTGGAATGACTGGCATTCACAAGTAAACTGTAAGACAATATAAAAAAATTTAAGTTGATTATTCTCAACCTCTTGCCATCCATCCACCATCCATCCATTTCTTTTTTTGAACTTTATATTGTTTGTATTTAGATTGTGAATCATTCAAAGAAATGTCAGTTCACCCTCGGAGTAATTTAAAATTTCTTTTGACTCTTATAGTTTTGGTTTCAAGAAGGCCTAAGATGTATTTGGCAACCTCTTCCATTTAAAAAAAATTAAAAGGGGGGAAATGGATAGAAAGCTACCAAACAAAGAACCATACTGAAAATGAACTAAGTTCTAATTCAAAAATTATTCTTTCCAGCCCCTAGGATGAAGACAAATTGCAGTTAGGCATTGCAATGCAATAATTGCAAACATATTTTCTCCAAAACCTGAAAAGACTAAGTGGCTTTTCCAACAGAATATCTGATCACGAGCAGAAGCTTTCAAATGCATGTGTGACCTATGTGTCTTTATCTAACTGCTGCTTAATAGATTTTGCAGATTTGCTAAAAGTCTTTTAATGAATATTTTAGATTTTCAGGAGTGAATTTTTTTTCTGAAGTTCTTGTCTGAAAATTCTTTAGATGAACCAGTACCCATGAAGCACTGGAGAATAAAATAAATTGATATTTTAAATAAGGAAACTGGCTTTTGTATTCATGAAGTTTCCCATAGTATAGATTAATTTCTTTTTCTGGAAATTTCTTCACAATTAATTTTCCACAGTACAGCACCAAACAGCATTTCCTTGATTCTCCTGCTACCTCTGCTCTGCATCTTTTTTTTTCTTTCTCTCTCTTTTGCCCCCATCCTCTTCCTAATTTCTAAATCCAGGTGTTCTCCCAACACCAATTCTTCTCTGTTTTCAGTCTCTCTTCACTCCAGCATCTTCAATTACCATCTTTACTGAGATGACTTCAGAGCTTATGTGTCTAGTTCCAGTCTCTTTTTAATTTCTTCCCGTTTGCTTAAAACTCTTCATTTAGCTCTTCCACAAGTACCGTAAACCTAAGATGTTCAAAAAACAGACTCATCACGTTTTCTTTAAAAGCATCCTGACCTTTCCTGGTGACTTTCCAGATTGTTCAGAACAGCTCCATTTCCTCAGTCATCTGGTCTCTGTGAGCATCTTAGATGTCTCTTATTTTCTTTAAGTTTCTACATCAGTCACCCTACAGCCATGTCCACCCTCTCTCCTTTCTTCTGCCCTACCCTGGTTTCAGGTAGTCATTAGTTCTCCCCTGGACAGAACAACAAAATGTAATTGGTACCTCTGGCTCCTGTCTCTCTCCAGTCTGAAATCCATCCAGCCTATACACTTAGAGATTCATCTTCCTGAAGTACAGTTTCAATTATGTCAATGCTCTACCAAAAATCCTTAAGAGCTGACCATTTTCCGCTCTATCAGGTGCCAAACTTTCATTCCGCCACTCAAGTCCATGCAAACACGGTCCTACCCACTCTTCCCTCTCACTGCCATCTGTGCCTCAGCCAAAGAGGGGTGGGTAGTAGTCCTGGGACAACTGTGGTTCTCCACCATTTTGCCTTCATCAATGTTCTTCTTTTCATGAAGACTATCTTACCTTGTCATTCATGTGTGTCCACTTGTTAAAATTCCACTTAGTCTTCACATGTTCTAGTCATGTCCTCTAGCCAAGTGCAAGTCCTTCTGTTTCTGCTCTCTTTTCCCTCACGTTGCATTGTGTTTGTGCCATTCTACTGGGTCTGATCTTACTCTACGTTACCCGTTAGCTATTTCAGGATATGTTTATTTCAGCTTAATGCATTTTTTGGTCACTCATATGTGAAATAAAATAAAATGCATCCACTACAGTGTAAAGTCTCTGTGGAAAGGGGGTACTTTATTCATATTTGTCTTTGCTAGAGCACACAGCAGGTCCTAGGTGGTAGTAGAGACTTTAATTACTACTGGATTTACTGAATTGTGAAAAGAAGACACAAATGGCATTTAGTACACTGCACATTTATGTGTGAGTTTGCGCTGCAGCTATTTGAGACATCTTGAGAAACATTCCAAGATTTTACTCCTCTAAGGAATATTGTCTTTCAGAATCTACAAGTCCAGATCATTTATTTCAATTTTTATTTTAATAAAGAGCAAATAAAGCTGATTTTACTGTTTATGCCTGGGGCAATTTATGCTTTTGTATTCAGAAAGTTGTGAAAATACAAGATTTTTCTGGTTTTCCTTTATGTATTTCTTGAATTAGATTGCTTTGCCTCATTTTCTCATCTATAAATTGGGGAATGATAATGTCTACTTCATACGGTGGTTGTGAGATTAACTTGAATTGATCCATGTAAAACACCAGGAGCGATGTCTGGCATAGAGTAAGCGCTTGATAGCATTTAGCTAATATTATTATCAGTCACAAGCAAGGCTGCTCCTTTCAGGAAGAACCCCAGAGTGGTTGGAATGAACACATCTGGGGTCCATTCCAGATTTTCCTTGCACTCATATCTTTGTCTAAGTCCCTCTTGGATCCTGCCATGTCTGGGTAACTGGAACTAAGGTGAACTGTGCCCATTTCCCTCTTTGGCCTATCTATCACAACTTCGAGTAAATATTCATTGGTTGTGTTTATATGGGGGGCTCTAATGCCTTTCCATTTCATAGTGGGGTGAATCAGATTCCCCATCAATTGCTTATTCAAGGCTATGGTATGTTAGTTTCATAAAACGTAAGCTTCATATGAAAAAGGGGTTCAGTCTGATTTATTTATCACTGTGCCTCAGGCCATGGCACCCTGCTTTGTGTACTGTAGACACTCAAAAAACATTTGTTGAATGAATGAGTCAGTTAATGGAGTAACATGACTGAGACATGATTTGTTTTTCTGACCTTTAGAAGATACCCTACCGCCTTTTGAGAGCAATTAACCTGCAGTTTTTAGTACAAACACAAATTACCTTTTGTTTTGTATTAATAGCTTCTTTGCAATATCCTGGTGAAATAATTCTATTTATTTCTCTTCATGAACTTGTAGTATATGAAATTGGGAGTAAAGTCTTGTTAATGCATAATAGTGCTGAAACATTCCATCTCACCTACATGACAACCATCTAATAGGACTAAATAACATTAAGCAGGTGCTTACTGTGTGCCAGACACTACTCTAAATGTTTTGAAAATATAAAATATGTATTTTCCTCAGTGTAATGTGGTATCCTGGATTGAATCTTGGAATGGAAAAAAGACATTAGTGGAAAAACTGGTGAAATCTGAATAAAGTTTGGAGTTTGGTTAATTGCAATGTACCAATGTTGGTTTCTTAGGTTTTGACAAATGTACTGTGGGAATGTAAGAAAATAACTTTAGAGGAAACTGGGTGAGGTTTTACAGGAACTTTCTGTACTATCTTTTCTCTTTCTCCCTTTTTTTCTAAAAAAATTTTTATTTATTTATTTGAGAGACAGAGAAAACGAGCAAGGTGGGAGGGAGGGAGAGGGAGCAGTGGACTCTTCTCCGAGCATGGACCCCATTGCAGGCTTGATCCCCAGGACCCTGGGATCATAACCTGAGCTGAAGGCAGATGCTTAACCGACTGAGCCACACAAGTGTCCCATCTTTACTTTTCTGTATACTCAAAATTATTCCAAAATATGCAATTTATTTAAAAATATGTATTAGACATGTTTTAATCCTTAAAACAAGCCTATGATACATGTACTGTTACTAACCTCATTTTAGAAGTAAGAATCTGAAATTCAGAGAGGTTATTTCTACAGGGTCAACAGCTGCTACCAGGAGTCAAATATGGGCATCTCACTCTAGGTTGTATCCTCTTATCCTGTATACTTTTCCTTATCTCTTGATTTAAGTGATCAAGAAGTCAGTAGTGGATGTAAACCACAGTTCAATTGATAATCTTCTGGTGCTGGTCATTTCCTGATTTCAGAATGCTGCACAATCAACCACTACCCACTACCAAGACTGCAAATTCCAAATTGGGTGCATTTTAACTGGTTTTCATGGTTATGCCTTAAATTCATTAATCCCACACTGAAATGTTGAACTCTGTGGTCATCTGGGATTTGTGAGGAAAGCCATTGTCCTAGCTCCCTGGACTGGTTCATGTTCCACCACCACCCATCCATCTGTGTGGGGTAAGTCAGTCTAATGATCACACTTCTGTGCTTCCTGTGTCAAACTATTTATAAAAAATACATAGTTTCTGAAAATAACTGAAAAAAAAACAAACAAACATATTCAGAGAAAGGAAACATAGTAAAGCAAGAGCACTCCAGAAAAGGTAAATAAAAAAGTCACTCATAAACTTTAAAGTCTATGACCAGAACTTTAAGCTCAGTAGTAGCTAATGTGCTCCAAATAATCTTATTGTACACAGCAGTCAAAAACCTCTTTATTCTTTAATGGGTGTTTCTAGCTGCTTTCTTACACCCTTGAAAACTTTACATCTTGCCTGCACAGCTGCAACTATGACCACAGGCCATTTCTTTCTCTCATTATATTGCCTACCTATTTGTAACAATATCCTTTATTGTTTCCTTAACCACAAACAGCACTGTGGGAGAAAGAAACCCTTGGCCCTCTTATTTATTTCAGTATGACAGATGAAAATGTGTGGGGGAGGCGAGCCAACAGGAAGAGAACTTTTTTTCTTTGATGCTACTATTTCAAAGCACATTTTACACATTTTTGTTTTGTTTTGTGCTTTAATCCAGCCAATGAATATCTACGAGATTTGCAACGTGTTGGGAAAAAACAAAATTAGGTCTTTAAAACTATGTATGAGAGTTCAAAATTGAATTTGCCTGAGAAGAATTTATCATTTCTCCTCCAAAGATTTAGGCTATTGATTAAAACGTTTGACACATTCTCACCGGACTCATTTTTCTTCTGGAAACATTTATTTTCACCTAAAAGACAGTGAAAGCAGACACTGATTTTAAGTCCTATAGTATTTTATTTCTTCCTAAGTTATATATATATATATATATATATATATATATATATATATCCTGTTTTGTCATTGATTTTTATTTTATCTCTTTTTGGACAAATTGTTTAACAATTCCTGAGCCGGGATATTTACAATTACAGTTTCCTTCTGCTAAATATGTCTAGGAAGATTTTTTTAAAATTGGAACAAAATTATATCAGGATTCATTGGAAATAACCAAAATTGGATGTAATGTGTAAATAAAATTCAAATAGTGGCAGAACCAATTTATCTCGAGCTTAGTGTGAGATTTACTGGTGCTACTGTCAATCCTGTTACTGTCGCCCCAAGAGCCTGTAATCCTGCTCTTTCCTCAACTTTTGTAGTACAGACACCAAAATCTATATGTGTTTTTTCTACTAAACTAGGTCTTTGGTTTCCATTGTGACCATGTCTTATATTTCTTAGTATTCTCTGTTCCCTAATTGTGGAAAGTGTCAGTATATTATGGTTGATGATACTAAGCCTTCTGCTGACAGGAGCAGATTAAAAAAATAGTTTGTTTTCCTATATGTTAACTCAAGGTTGTTTAAATGTCTTACACAAAAACATGAGTAATCTGGACTTAAATTTAAAATTATTTTGTAATGATTGATAGGAACTCTAAACAATGGATAGAAAATGGCTCTAGGGCTCCTAGGAAGTTGACCTAGAGGAAAAACAGGTACCAGGGAGGAAGGATGGCTTTTTCATCAAGTGCTTTCCGAGGATATTAATGACTGTCTGTGTCAGGTTATGATGCCAGGGTAGTCATTCCTTTGGAGCTGATAAGGAACCTTTGTTTGGCAAGATAAACAGGAGTGAATCAACTAAGTGGTTTGTTGTGTGTGTGTGTGTGTGTGTGTGTGTGTGTGTGTGTGATTCTCACATATTCCTTGAAGAGGAAAAATAATCCCAGTCTCAGGTTAAATTAAAGATAACTCTTGATAGAGCAAGGTAAAGAAGTTTCAGATTTGGGTAGAAGATGATTTCACATTCCACAGACCATCTTCACGTGAGTGCAAATATCTAGAGCATATGATTGTGGATATCTGAGCCATGAGCAGAAAGTAAAAAAGGAAAGGGCATAATACATAAGGCTTTAACAAATTTATCATCAGAATAAAAGATCATTGAACTCAGTATTCGTGCCTTTCTATACACTAAGAGCTACAGAAATATGGTCTAGGAAGGATGATCTCAAATTTAGATTAGAATATTCAAGTAGTAAAAAAAACCCCAAAACACATAGAATTACATTTTGTGGCATAAGGGATGGTTACATTTGCAGTCCTGCGACTGAAGGTTAGTAACTTGAGTGTGAAAAACCCTACACAGAAAAATTAGTACATATTCCAAGCATTTCATTCTAAATGTTGTAGTCATCTATTGAAAACAAAATAAATAGTTCTGTCTCTGTATTTGCCTTAAAGTGCCCACAAATGTGATACAGTATTATTCCTTATGCCACATAAAGAATATTCAAAATTTGGTTGAGTATCTAAAGAACTCCAAAACTGCATGCACTCTACACCTTAAGATGGACCTTGTTGCTTTTGTTTAAAAAAAAAAAAAAGAAAGAGAAATGCTGCTTTGTGTATATGCATAGCGGATTGCCATTATCACAGAGAGAAGAGAATGAAAACAGACCAAATCATAATCCACATTCCATACTGTTTACTTTGTTATCAAAGTAGCTGAAATGAGATACCTAGCTTACTCATGGACATTCCCTAGGCAACATCATTCTTTATTCTAACTTTTATCAAGGTCTTAGAATTCTTAAGATAAGCTGCAAAGAATCCAATTGCAAAGCTACGAGAAATAAGACAACAACTTTTGATATTTTTAAGACCCTAGCCTGAGATTGCATAATGTTTTGAGGCAAAGAACTCTAAACAGCCATTCCACACATAGTTAGATGTGTGTGTGTGTGTGTGTGTGTGTGTGTTTGTGTGTGTGTTAGGGTGGGTAGGAAAGAAGGGGCAGGGTAGAGGGAGAAGAAAAGAGAGAGGAAACAGACTGCTGCTAACTTTAGTTAAATGTTTCTTCTCTTAAAGAATAGTTTTCATGTCCATAAATGTTTACTTCACTTTTTCAAAACACCAAGAGTAGTGAATTCTACTCTTTTAGTTTAATTTGATGAAAATTTTCTGTTGGGCTCCTCACCTTTATTATAGGGGTCATATAACTGGGACAGTCCTTGATACAAAGAAAGTGCAAGAGAAAATTATTTCCATACTTCTTGGCATCCTGCACTCCCTTCCAGTTGTTTCTTCGTGTCAGAAATTTATAAAATTTCTGATAGATAAATAAATAGATCTATCTGAAGTATAATTGACATACAGTGTTATATTAGTTTCAGGTGTACAATGTAACGATTCAACCATTTTATACATTACACAGTGCCCATCACAATAAGTTTACTCAAATGTCTTCATCTATTTCACCCATCCCTCCACTTTCCCTCTGGCAACAACCAATTTTTCTCTGTACTTAAGAGTCTGGATTTTTGTCTCCTTTTCTTTGTTCATTTGCTTTGTTTCTTAAATTCCTCATATGGGGGATCCCTGGGTGGCGCAGCAGTTTGGCGCCTGCCTTCGGCCCAGGGCCCAATCCTGGAGACCAGGGACCCACATCAGGCTCCTGGTGCATGGAGCCTGCTTCTCCCTCTGCCTGTGTCTCTGCCTCTCTCTCTCTCTGTGTGACTATCATAAATAAATAAAAATTAAAAAATAATTAAATTCCTCATATGAATAAAATCGTATGTTATTCATCCTTCTCTGACTGACTTATTTCTCTTAGCATTATACCCTCTAGGTTTTTCCATGTTGTTGCAAATGGCAAGATCTCATTCTTTTATATTGTTGAGTAATATTCCATTGTATATAATCCATATTTATATATATCCATCTATATTTATATATTTATACAGATACCATATTTCATTATACATATCTATGTGTCTTTTTTATCCATTCATCTACAGGTGGGCACTTGGGTCCTTCCATATCTTGGATATTATAAACAATGCTACAATAACATAGGGGTGTGCATATCTTCTGAATGAGTGGGTTTTTTTTTTTTTTCAGTAAATAACCAGTAGTGGAATTACTGTATCATACGGTAATTCCATTTTTAATTTTTTGAGGAACCTCCATACTGTTTTCCATAGTGGCTGTGCCAGTTTTCATTTTTGCCAACAGTGCACAAGGGTTCCTTTTTCTCGGCATCCTTGTCAACTCTTGTTGTTTCTTGTGTTTTGGTTTTAGTCATTCTAACAGGTGGAAGGTGACATCTCATTGTGGTTTTGATTTGCATTTCCCTGATGATTAGCACTGTTGACAAATTTTCTTTTTATCTTTATATCCATTCCTATATCCTATCAATGTATATGTGCAAATTATAATACCTACTCTGCAGGAGAGATGTTTACACTTTTGTTTAATATCTCTACAAAATCTCTCAGGGAGAATATTCCAAAATTATAAATACAGTTTGCATGAAAATATCGTACATTATGTTATCTTACAAGCTTATACTAACCAATATTTTAGTTCAAAATTGAGTTCCATACACTTTAATTATTTCTTTTAAAAACTGCTTAACATGAGATGTACCCTCTTAACAAATTTTAAATGTACAGTGCATTATTGTTAAGTATAGGTACGATGCTGTAGAGTAGATTATAGAACTTACTCATCTTGCATAATGGAAACTTTATGCTTTTTGAACAACAACTCCAACTTTCTCTATTGCAGCCTCTGGCAACAACCATGAAACTCTGCTTTTACTTGATTATTTAGATACCTCACATAAGTAGAATCATGCAGTATTTGTCCTTCTGTGATTGGCTTATTTCACTTAACACAATGTTCTCAAGGTTTAACCATGCTCTCACCTATGGCAGGATTTCCTTCTTTTTTTAAGGTTGTTTAATATTCCATTAAATGCATATACTATAATTTCTCTATCCACTTACCTGTCAATGGACATTTAGTTTGTCTCTACCTCTTGGCTGTTGTGACTAATGCTTAAATGAACATCAGAATGAAAATATCCTTTGGGGGTCCTGTTGTCAATTCTTTTGGATAAATATCCAAAGTGAGATTGCTAGATTATTTAGTAGTTATATTTTTAATCTCTCCAGGAATCTCTCTACTGTTTTCCATAGCAGTTGCATCATTTTACATTCCCACCAAGAGTGCATAAAGGTTCCACTTTCTCTAGATCCTTGCCACCACTTGTTATTTTTTATATTTTCTTAGAATAGCCACACCAATAGATGTGATGTGGTATCATTGCGGTTTTGATTTTATATTTTTTAAATGAATAGTGAAGTTGAGCATCTTTTTTTTTACATACCTGTTGTCTCTTTGCATGTCTACTTTAGAGAAATATCCATCCCAGTTCTTTGCCAATTTTTAAATCGAGATTTTTTTGTTATTGTTGCTGCTGGTGGTGTTTTGGGGTTTTGTCTTTTTCTTTCTTTCTTTCTTTCTTTCCTTTCTTTTTCTTTCTTCCTTTCCTTTCTTTTCTTTCTTTCTTTCTTTCTTTTCTTTCTTTCTTTCTTTCTTTCTTTCTTTCTTTCTCTTTCTTTTCTTTCTTTCTTTCTTTCTTTCTTCTTTCTTTCTCTTTCTTTCTTTCTTTCTTTCTTTCTTTCTTCTTTCTTCTTTTTTCTTTTTCTTTCTTTTCCTCCTTCTCTTTCTTTTTTCCTTGTAAGAGTTCCTTATGTATTTTGAATATAAACCTCTATCAGATATATGTTTTGTATATATATTTTTTGCATAGTTTAGGTTGTCTTTTTACCCTATTGATTGTTTCCTTTGCTGTGCATAAGCTTTTTAGTTTGATGTAGCCTACTTGTTTGTTTTTGTTTTTGTTTCCTGTACTTCTGGTATTATAGCCAAAGTAAATATCAAGAAGTTTTCCCCCTACATTTTCTTTTAGGGGTTTACAATTTCAGATCTTATGCTTATGTCTTTAATCTGTTCTGAGTAGATTTTTCTGTATGGTGTAAGATAAAGTTCCAATTTCATTCTTTTGTGTGTAGATTTCCAGTTTCCTCATTGTGTATTCTTGGCAACCTAGTTAAGGACCAGCTTACTGCATGTGCATACGTTTATTTCTGCCCTTTCTATTCTCTTCCATTGGTCTAGATGTCTGTCTTTATGCCAGTACCATACTGTTTTAATTACTGCAACTTTGTGTTATATTTTTAAGTGAAGACTTATGATGATCTTCGCTTCATTCTTCTTCCACTAGATTGTTTTGGCTATTTGGAGTCCTTTGGCTTTCATATGAATTTTAGGATTGTTTTTTAAAAATGCCACTGAAATTTTGAAAGCGATTGCATTAAATTTGTAAGTCACTTCGAGTAGTATGGACATTTTAATAATATTATTTTTTTCAACCCATGAACATAGGATGTCTCTCCATTTATTTGTGTCTTCTTTAATTTCTTTCAAGAAAGTTTTTGTAGTTTTCAGTGTATAGTTGTTTCACTTCCTTGGTTGTTTATTCCAAAATATTTTATTCTTTTTGATGCAATTTTAAATGGGATTGTTTTCTTCATTTTCTTTCAGATAATTTATTATTAGTGTATAGAAATATAACTGATGTTGAGTTTGTATCCCACACTTTTACTGAATTTATTTGTACTAACAGGCTTTTTTTGTGTTTGTGTGTTTGGAGTCTTTAGGGTTCCCTACATATTAAGATCAAGTTATCTGCAAACAGAGATCATTTTGCTTCTTCCTTTCTAATTTGGATGCCTTTTATTTCTTCTTATTGTCCAATTTCTCTGGCTAGGGCTTCCAATACTATATTGAATGGAAGTAGAGAGTGCGTATCCCTGCCCTGTTGCTGATCTTAGAGGAACATATGTTCCTCTAAAGTCATATGTTTCAGTCTTCTCTTTCCTTTCCCAGAGATAAGCCAGGTCCTGGAATCTTGCCCATTGTGTTGCACAGAGTTGGGGGATGAACTCTGATGGGTAAGATGTGCTAGTCTAAACCTTCTTCAGACATCTAGTAGATCTAGAGTATTCCTGGGACCATCAACCCTCTGAGACATGAGAGACAGAAGTTAATCCTTTGGGAGCTCCCAGAAAAGTTGAGACACTGGAGGCATGGTCCAAATCTTTCCTTCTCCAGGAGAGGCTTGGAATTTGAAGATCTTTACATGCTCATTCTGCTCTGAGCTAGGGGAAGGACTATGGCAAAGGTTTGTATGCTAAATTGCCATTTTTGTTCTCATTGGCTCCCAATCTTGAATCCTTTTGTGTTAGCACTCAAATTTAGGCAAGATGCAAACCAGTCCCTTAGGTGGCCCCCAGGAAAATCAGAATGTTGATTGTATGGTCCAGTTCTTTCTTTCTGTCCCCACAGAGAAAGTGGGAGCTGGAGGTTTCCTCCCAATCATATGGTGCGATACCAGGGAAGGGATTATGGTGAAAGCGTATCTCAGATTTTCCTACTGGCTTCAGTGTGGCTGGTTTTGCATGCACCTGGGATGTGGTTGCTTCTCAACTGGCTTCTGGATTTCTCACAGATGCATTTGGTCCATGAACTGTGGAAATGTGTGTCTGTGAGGCAAGGAAGGCTTAAAGCTTTCTGTTTCGCTGTCTTGCTGATGTCACCTCTCCTTTTAATAATTTCTTTTCTCTCTCCAGGTACTTGATTCAGTAGTCATACATATGTCTTGTCTGCTGTACAATTATTAAAAGACAACTGGATTTAAAAGTAAATCAGAAAGTAACATCAGTGTTCAGAAACTTAGTAAAAAGTGGTTAAAACTAGTGTAATTTTATGAAATTCTCTTTATGCAAGGTTCTATCCAATGTGAAGCTAGTAAATCTTCAGCAAATGAGTTCTTGGTTTTGCTACACTTGCTATTCAACATACGTAGTTCGATTGGAATTGGATGAGAAATTACTGAATATTAAAACTTAGAAGAAGATTTTACAGATTTGCAGCTTGTTTTGAGGAAGAAAGAGATAGAAACTGAAAACTCTGCAGTGTGTGTTGCTTTCCAATTTGAGGTAGCACAGTTAGAGGTCGGGTATGAGGTATAGAGATTAAAGACCATGCTGGAAGAATAGGTCCAGATGTCCTAAGAAAACGAGTGCAAGTGACATTTTGATGAAAATGAGATGATTTTGGAAACCTACATCTCTATCCAGTAAGGATGGCCAGAAGAGAATAGAACAATAACCTCTTAACTGTAGTCTGGGACACACTTACTTGATCATTCTTAATCTAGATGAGCAGATCAGAGTTGATATGTGACCATTCAAAACTAGAACCTGGAAAGAAACAGAGAGTACATTGTGCTAAAGTGGAGATTAGTAGAAAAATTCAAGATTGATCAAACTCAGTCTTTCCACAAGCCTGGTTATCTTATTAAATTGTCAGTTTCATTTGAATAAAAGATCTAAACTTTCCAAACAGAGAGCTGCGAAGAGGAGAGAGACCCTCTCTTCTGCTTACTTGGTGGGCATATATTTAGAGACATTTCCTGGGTATTGAATATTTCAGTTATCAGCACAGAAATTTAGGGAAAGGTTGGGACTGAGAGACAACATTTGACAGCTATGAATCACAAAAGTTACAAGGATCTCAGATTTGTTCTAACAGCATACAAATTCATTTTTACTGCAGATAAGATTATCTTACTTCATTAGAAGTTGGTATTAGCTTCAAGTATGTATAAATTTTGTTGTTTTTCATGACTGCAAAAGGTCTGCACCTGTGCTTTCTTAAAGCACATTGAAAAAATGAAAACTCCTAAGAGAATTATTTTCTCTTTTGCCAATACTAGTCAATCTCGTTTTACTAACCAGGGAAACTACAAATTACTATCGTTCTGAGGTTGGCAGACTGATACAATTAGTTCCCCTACATGCTTGACATTCCACGTTAGTAAGTAGAAAGAACGACAAAAAAAAAAAAAAAAAAAAAAAAAAAAAGTCTTTCCTGCTGGGAACATGGTAGAAATGTTAAGATTCTTTCCAGAAGAAGAAGGAATCCAAATCCACAACAGCACATTGTTTGCATGTTTTTCTAGGCTTTATTTTCAGCCTTGAAAATTTTCATGCAGCGCCTCCTGCCAGAATATGACACACACCACTGGGCCTGAAACTAGCACCTGTGAGAAGCAAATCCATGACCATGAAAATCTTCAGTTCCTGAGTGGGACAAAATAAACCCTGTTTCATGGAGTTTGTGCCAGGGAAGGGCCACAGTTTAGCTGGCACTGTAGCCATGACCATGAAACAGTTTACCAGGACTTTACAATTCACAGCATTGTTTGAACTCTTCACTGTAGCTACGCCAACTAGATTATAAGATGTGGTTGCTTTTGTTTGGTGCCTATCATGTATATGGTGTGATGCTTACTTTGATTACTGCACATATTGTCCTAATACTGTAATCTCCTTTTGGCTTGTCTGTTTACCCTCTAGACTAATAATATAAGTGAGTGAAGTGAGGCCACTTCACTTTAACAACAGTCAGTATTATTTTCCCCCACTTCTGTTAAAGACATGGGTGCACTGCATGAGTGATGCAACAAGCACTTAACCTCATTGTACAGTTAACCATCAGGAATGGCAGGGACTGGAACAAAATGAAGAAAGTTTGCCCCATCTGAGGGTGTGGCAGTCATTTAGCTCTACTTGATTGTTGTTGAGTGAGTCCTGGTGATAATAGATCTTCCACATTCTAAAAAGGAGCTGTATAATGTGAAATTACTTAATTTTTTAAGTGTTTTTATGGGCACAATCTGTAAGATATTCAAGGGCAAAAACCGAATGCTTTATTTTTCAATTTCAAGTAGTGCTCTTATATAGTAGATCAATATGTTCTTCCTCTCTCGTATATTATTTTACTGAATTAAAGGCCTGTATACTTTATAGACATGCAGGTGATATATAAGAGAGATGTCCACTTGGTAGTATTTTGCCTACACTTTCTCAATCAATTAAAAAACTTTTGCATTAATTAGGATACAATAGATATTAGAAAGAGAAAATTGAAGTGCAACATAGATGAAAACTATACAGAAATATTGGCCCTACAAAATTTCCAGTTCTCTTACTGGTCCATATCACATCCCAGAATATGGAGAAAACATTAAAAACTCATCACATTACTTAATAAATATTTGAATAGGTGAATGAATGAAATAAATATATTTGGAATCCTAGATATAATTAGACAAATTAGAGAGTGATTACTAGGTGGTTCCAAGGACATGTGCCAGCCTTGAAGACCACTGATCTATGGGTAAATGAAATACAATTATAGTGTATGGAGTATATATATTTATTTGTGTGTGTGTGTGTGTGTGTGTGCACATAGATGTCTTTTGTCCTTTTTAATTTTTTTCTCTTTTGTCCTTTTTTTAAAAAAAGATACTAATTTTCATTTTGAGATTTCTGTTTTTTCTACTTTTTGAATATTAAAATTATGATACAGTAATAGCATATGTTAATGTTTTTCTATTTTCTTGAAGATCTCTTTTGTTAAGATAAAAGACCATTACTTCTAGTCAGTCCCCCGAATTTTATTTTAAATTTTGCTTGATCCAAGAAATATAAAATTCTGGGAGCCACTGTAATGGGGCTCTTTAAAATTCCTAATGCTCATTTTTCTCTCATTTTGATGTGTTTGGATGTGACTGTGTTACATCTAAGATGGTAGGTAGACGGAGATCCATAGCATGACAAAATGAACATCTGCAAAAGACTTAATAATTTGCAAAGATGGGTCACACTTTATGCCTTTTAAATATAAGCAAGTGCTACATGATGTTTTGAGGAATTGAGGGCCCCAAGCCAAATATATAGGTATTTCATGGGAGATGCAGCTCAGTGTGAGATCTAGAAACCATTAATAGAACTATGTAGAAAATTGCCCTATTCAACTTTGCCCCTGTCAGTAGGGCAGTAAATAGATGTTTCATATAAATCTAGATGCCACTTTCACTACCTCTGAGTGAAGTAGTGCTCATTACGTGTGGAACAGGAACAAGGAGGCAAGAGTTCTGATCCATGCAAGATGAAGAATAAAATCCAGGATACTTAGCCTGAAGAAGGGGATTCTGGAGGATTATTGTCAGTATCAAATATTTCAGGTATAGAGATTTCCTTTATGACGTGAAGGGTAGAGTTAAGAATAATGGGTACAAGCTATGGGTGACATGGTTTGATGTAAGGAAGTGTTTTATTAGAACAGTACTGGTAGAAAAGGAGAGATGAGGGCAGTGGATGCTCAGGCTGGCATTTGATGATGATGAGGTCTTTGCTAGTCATGGGACTAGATCTTTTAACCCACAGTTTACCCTGGAAGCTATGAGTTATCATTCCCATTTTATCAATGAGAGATGAATGTGTGGATTGGTGTCTGAGTTGTCTACTGAATTAGAATCAGCAAGCTCTGCTTCTACTACCTGTGCAATTTGCAGCTAATCACCTCACATCTCTGAGCCTTAATATCTCATTTATAAAATCAGAGTGTAAAGCCCGTGCCTTTGTTTTTGTTTTCTATTGCTGCTATAGCAACAACAACAAAAAACAAACAGTGGTTTAAAACAACATAAATTGATTATCTTACAGTTCTAGGGGGCAGAAGTCTAAAATAGAACTCATTGGGTTAAGTCAAGGTGTCAGCAGAGCTGGTTTCTTCTGGACGTTCTAGGGAAGAATCACTTTTCTTGTTTTTTTTCCAGCTTTTAGAGGCCACCCACATTGCTTGGCTCTTGGTTACCTTCCATCTTCAAGGCCAGCAATGAGGAATCAAATCTTTTTACGTCACACCAGTCTGACACTCACTTTACTGCCTTCTCTTACCCATTTAAGAACCATTATGATTACAGTGGACATACCTGGATAATCCTTATTTTTTAAAGATTTATCTATCTATTTCAGAGAAAGTGCATGAGAGTGCGTGCATGTGTGCATGAGTCAGGGAGGGGCAGAGGGATAGAATCTTCAAGCAGATCCCCTACTGAGTACAGAGCCCAGTGCAGGGCTCCATCCCATAACCCATGAGATCATGACCTGAGCTGAAACCAAGAGTACAACACTTAACCAACTGAGCCACTCAGAAGCCCCCTTGGATAATCCTTATAAGTGCCTTATTTTAAGATTAGATGAGTATCATATTAATTAATCTACAACCTTCATTTTCTTTGCCAGTAACATAACATATATAAAGTTTGGGGATTAAAACATGCACATCTTTTGAAGGTCATTATTTTGTCTACCATCTCCTTTACAGTCATTTTCAGTTTTAATGTTCTTTGGACTTGGGGGAGATTTGGGGGACAATCTCATTTTTAAAAACATTTTTAAATTTTAATTCCAGGGTAGTTAACATACAGTATTATATTAATTTTACATATACAATACAAAAGAATGAAATCTTGCCATTTGCAACAACATGGATGGAGCTAGAGAGTATAATGCTTAGTGAAATAAGTCAGAGAAACACAAATACCATATTATTTCACTCATATGTGGGATTTAAGAAACAGAACAAATGAGCAAAGGAAAAAAAGAAAGGGTGAGAGAGAGAAACCAAGAAATAGACTCTTTTTTTAAATTTTATAAATTAATTTTTATTGGTGTTCAATTTACCAACATACAGAATAACACCCAGTGCTCATCCCATCAAGTGTACCCCTCAGTGCCCGTCGCCCATTCACCCCCACCCCCCGCCCTCCTCCCCCTCCACCACCCCTAGTTCATTTCCCAGAGTTAGAAGTCTTTATGTTCTGTCTCCCTTTCTGATATTTCTCACACATTTCTTCTCCCTTCCCTTATATTCCCTTTCACTATTATTCATATTCCCCAAATGAATGAGAACATACACTGTTTGTCCTTCTCCGGTTACTGTGGCCAAGTTCAAAAAGGGTGTTGCCTGAGTTCTCCTCTGGGATTTTGATGGAATCTTGTCTCACATTTAGATCTTTCATCTATTTTGAGTTTATCTTTGTGTATGGTGCAAGAGAGTGGTCCAGTTTCATTCTTCTGCATGTGGATGTCCAATTTTCCCAGCACCATTTTTTGAAGAGACTGTCTTCCTTCCAGTGGATCGTCTTTCCTCCTTTATCGTATATTAGTTGACCATAAAGTTCAGGGTCCACTTCTGGGTTCTCTGTTCTGTTCCATTGATCTATGTGTCTGTTTTTGTGCCAGTACCACACTGTCTTGATGAACACAGCTTTGTAGTACAACCTGAAATATGGCATTGTGATGCCCCCAGATATGGTTTTCTTTTTTAAAATTCCCCTGGCTGTTTGGGGTCTTTTCTGATTCCACACAAATCTTAAAATAATTTGTTCTAAGTCTCTGAAGAAAGTCCATGGTATTTTGATAGGGATTGCATTATACGTGTAAATTGCCCTGGGTAACATTGACATTTTCACAATATTAATTCTGCCAATCCATGAGCATGGAATATTTTTCCATCTCTTTGTGTCTTCCTCAATTTCTTTCAGAAGTGTTCTATAGTTTTTAGGGTATATTTTGAGAACCATTTGAATGGTAAATGGTTCTCCAACCTTTTATTTTCAAGTTGTAGGTGTCCTTCTGTCTAAAATGAGTCTCTTGTAGACAGCAAATAGATGGGTCCTGCTTTTTTATCCAGTCTGAAACCCTGCGCCTTTTGATGGGGTCATTAAGCCCATTCACGTTCAGAGTTACTATTGACAGATATGAGTTTAGTGTCATCATGATATCTATTTAGTCCTTGTTTTTGTGGATTGTTCCACTGAACTTCTTCTTAAAGGGGAGTTTTAAGAGTCCCCCTTAAAATTTCTTGCAGAGCTGGTTTGGAGGTCACATATTCTTTCAGTTCCTGCCTGTCTTGGAAGCTCTTTATCTCTCCTTCCATTTTGAATGAGAGCCTTGCTGGATAAAGTATTCTTGGTTGCATGTTCTTCTCATTTAGGACCCTGAATACATCCTGCCAGCCCTTTCTGGCCTGCCACGTCTCTGTGGAGAGGTCTGCTGTTACCCTAATATTCCTCCCCATGAAAGTCAGGGACTTCTTGTCTCTTGCTGCTTTAAGGATCTTCTCTTTATCTTTGGAATTTGCAAGCTTCACTATTAAATGTCGAGGTGTTGAACGGTTTTTATTGATTTTAGGGGGGGATCTCTCTATTTCCTGGATCTGAATGCCTGTTTCCCTTCCCAGATTGGGAAAGTTTTCAGCTAGGATTTGTTCAAATACATATTCTGGCCCTCTGGCCCTTTCAGCGCCCTCGGGAGCCCCAATTAAGCGTAGGTTTTTCTTCCTTAGGTTGTCATTTATTTCCCTTAATCTGTCTTCATGGTCCCTTAATTGATTGTCTCTTTTTTCCTCAGTTTCCCTCTTTGCCATTAACTTGTCTTCTATGTCACTCACTCGTTCTTCCACCTCGTTAACCCTCGTCGTTAGGACTTCTAGTTTGGATTGCATCTCATTCAATTGATTTTTAATTTCTGCCTGATTGGATCTAAATTCTGCAGTCATGAAGTCTCGTGAGTCCTTAATGCTTTTTTCTAGAGCCACCAGTAGCTGTAGAATAGTGCTTCTGAATTGGCTTTCTGACATTGAAGTGTAATCCAGATTTTGTAACTCTGTGGGAGAGAGGGCTGTTTCTGATTCTTTCTTTTGAGGTGAGGTTTTCCTTCTAGTCATTTTGCTCAGTGCAGAGTGGCCAAAAACAAGTTGTATTGGAACACGGGGGAGTATCACTGGTCCGTCCAGCTGGTCTTCTGGGGGAGGGGCCTGCTGTGCTGATTCTCAGGTGTTAGCACTTGGGGGAGCTGCTCTGCCCCTGCCTGCTGCCGGGCTCAGCGGGGGTTGTTTACCCCGTGAGGCCCCAGGAGGAACAACCGCAGTTGCTATGGCAACTCTGGAAGCCTGGATTCAGCCTCCGCAGGAACTACGGGGCTCGGGGCTCTCGGTTCTCCGTCCGCAGGGCCTGGAGGCTCCGGGGCGGGGCCGCTGATCTGCTCAGCCCCGGGCAGGAGCGTCCTCACTGTCCTGGGCCCTCCCGGCCTCTGCCTGTCCCAGGGGGAGGCCGGATCCTGGGCTGTGTCCCGGCGCCCTGTGCTCCGGCGCCTGCGCTGTTGGATTCGCGCTCCCGCCCCGCAGCCCCCTCCGCGGAGCCGCCGCCCGAGCCCCTCCGAGCTGCTCCAGCCCCGCCGTGCGCGCTGCAGCCCTTAGGGAGCTCGGAGCACTCTCCCGGGGCGCAGGTGTCTGTTAGTGTCCCAGGGAGCCCGAGGGCATCCCCGCCCTCCTGGGTCCTGCTCCAACTCCCTGCGAGCCCCTTTCCGCCCGCCCGGGAAGGTTGGTGCAGCTCCTGCTTCTCCGGGACGGGGCTCTCCTGTCCTGGGGACACTCGCCCCGGCCTCAGCCCGGCTCCTCGCGGGGCCCCTCCCCCTCGGAGGCCTTTTGTTCCTTTATTTCTTTTTCCCCGTCTTCCTTCCTTGATAGAAGCGCGGACTCTTCTCACTGTAGCATTCCAGCTGGTCTCTCTTTACATCTCAGGCCGAATTCGTAGATTTTCAGGATGGTTTGAAGGTTATCTAGGTAATTTGGTGGGGACAGGTGATTTGGGGACCCTGCTCTTCCGCCATCTTGCCCCTCCCCCAAGAAATAGACTCTTAACTATAGAGAACAAACTGATGATTACTAAAGGGGAGGAAGATTGGGAGATGGGTGAAATAGGTGATAGGGATTAAGTAGTACACTCATGATGAGCACTGAGTAATGTATAGAACTGATAATCTCATCTTAAGCCAGACCTGTTGCAAAGAAATGAGACAAGACCCAGGGAGGTGAGCAGATCAGAATTCATGCCATGGTCTTAGTGTCCCACAGAACTCCCACCTATCTCTGAACCACTAACTGTATATGATATTGATCTTTCCAACCAGTCCTCAGCCAATCACCTGAATAGTTTAATTCCTGATATCATTGAAAGAGGCCAAATTTCCAGATTGGATGACATCTGGTTACCTGTTTTTGAAACGGCAAGTACACAGAGAGTGAGCAGGGCTGTTTCAGAGTGCTTGAGTGTTTTTACACTCAGTAGACCCTTGTCACATGGCAGTCTATGTCTAGCCTCACCAAGTCTAGATGGCATCCTTCCTTACAGATGAAATGGGATGTAAGACTGCTCCTAGGCCTCTAAAATCACTGTGCTGAACAGAGCAGTAATGTCAGGAAAAGTGAAATTTACCTGATTCCCTTTTCCTCTTGACTCTCAGTGATCGAAAGCACCCTTTAGAAGCATTTCATATGCTACTCAAAAACAGGACACAACTCTGCTCAGACAACTAGAATTAACTCTGGTTTATGACTTATGATAAATTATTATTCCAATGGGTCTCAGCAATGTATTTTTAAAATATTTTTACTAGGATATTAATGTTCTTGACTTTAAAAGTTGAGTGCTTTGTGAGCCCTGTTCAGAATTGAGGACTGAGTAGCATGGAAGATTCTTTTCCCAAAAGAAACAACCATTTTCCTGGAAAAAGGTATTAAAACAATCATTTAAAGAATCTGGAAACTGCCCTAAGGGCATACAGAAAATGGAGAAACATTCATTCAAGAAAATCTACTAAATCTCAGTAAGAGCAGTGAAAATCTGAGGCATTTGATCCACAACTCACTCCTGTCCTTTTTCTTCCCCCACATCACTTCTTATGAAAATGTTCCAGGAGCTCTCATTCTGGTAAGTACAGTGATGAAGATGGAGGCTCCCTTTCCTCATAGCATCAGTGTAGGGCTACATTTCCAACTTGTGAAGAGCATGCTGTCAGGTTTTTCTCATCTCTCAGTCCCTTGTTGTAGGAGCTTTATTCCAGGCAAGAGCAGCAGAGAGATCAGGTCTCTCTTCCTCAAGGAGCCTCATTCATAAATTAGAAACTCTCCCCAGGCATGTCAGGCTGATCCAAAGCAGGGCCCCAGTTGATCCTGTTCAGCTCATTCATAAGGCAGAGATTTTACTTTGAGGAAGGCAAACCAGGAAAACGGGACCACCATATCCTGTTCCCAGTGAGCCCTCGTCAAACAGTGCTACTCCATGAGAACTAGGTCACTATCTCTACCTCCAGCTCTAGTGTGATGTCACAAAAGCTCTACCCTGGGGGAGAAACAAGTCTTGAAGGGCCCCATGGCTTTCCCTGAGGCAACAACTCTGTGTGGAACAGAATGTGGAGAATTTTATGCCTAATGGCATTGTTAAAAAGAAGGAAGATTTTGGTGTAAAGTAATTAAAAGGGCTCTCATAACTCTATGATACAAGCCAAAATAAGCAAAATGACACAGGTATCAGAAGTTTAATAGAATCAAAAAAGAGATAGCCAAAAAGAATTTTCTGGTATCACATTTAGCCCTCCAGGTAAAGAAGTACTGAGTATAAGCTCTAGGCATCACTCAGGAGTAATCAGAGCAAGGAGTGGAATAAATTTGATATTCCCTAAGCCGCATGCAGATCAATCAACAAAGACTAGAAGGTTCACTGGCATCAGGACCACAAGCACAGGTTCTCACCAATCATTGACTGAATAATAAACTACTCTTACCAAAGTGCAACTCCTAAGAAGTGAGTCTTAAAAATAAAATCATATGCATTCTTGGCATATGATGTGTGACAGACTATGCATGCTCAAGACTGTGCCTTTTCAGAAGTTATCTGAGAGGCAAAATAGAAGCTACTAGTCCCTGGTTGAGCATTGGGTAAAAACATAAATTTCTTAAACTGTGATAATAGCCTTTAAGCTACTCATACATGCAATGATAAAGTGTAAAAATCTAAGTGACTAAACAAGACTTAAGTATAACCCTTGAACAATAAGTGGCCTAAGCAGTCCCAGAGGCAATGTGGAGGTAGACAGGCTAAAAGACAAAAACAAGAAAGAATATCTGACAGGAACCCCAGAGGCTGCACATCAAGGGGAAGTAGACTTCACAGAATCAGATCAGTCAATGCACTAAACAAATAAATAAATGGCTAAGCAAACAGCTGCAACATCAACCCATGAGGGAGAGCATCAGTCTCCAGAAGTTGCTATATTATTTAAATTTTTAATTTTTAGTAAAAAATTATGAGACATGCAAAAAAAAAAAAAAAAAAAGGAAAGGGTGACCCATACACAAGGAAAACAAACAAACAAAAGCAGGCAACACTGAACTGTTTTTGAAAGAGCCCAGATGTGGAACTTAGCAAAGACCTCAAAGCACTCTGTGTAAGGATATGCAAAGAGCAAGAGGAAATCATGCATAAATAATTAAAGGAAGGTGTGAGAACAATGTCTGATCATATAGAAAATAGCAATAAATAGATAGACATTATTTTTAAAAAGCCAAATGAAAATTCTATAGTTGAAAATTAAAATGACCAAAATAAAAATTCACTAGAGGGGCTCAACAATAGATTTGAGATGACAAGGAAAAAAAAATAGCAAATTTGAAGACAAATCATTAGACATTGTGGAATTCAAATGTAAAGAGAAAAAAAAGATGAAGAAAAATGAACAATTCAGAGAAATGTTAACTACCATTAAGGACACCATATGCATAATGAGATTATCAGAAGGAGAAAAGAGAAAAGGGCAGAAATAATAAATGAAATAATGAAATAAAAGAAGGTTGAGAACTTCTTAAATTTGATGGAAAGCATTAATCTATACATCTAACAATTTCAAATGGAATAAAGGCAAAGATATCCATACTAGTACTAATCATACACAAAATATTTAAAGACAAAGAGAGCCTTCCTTGAAAGCAGCAAAAGTAAAAAATCTTGCCAAGTAAAGGAAAACCCCAGTAAGGTTAATAGATGGCGTCTCATCAGAAACAACATAGGAATGAGCTCAGAGGATGGCATATTAGAAATGCTAAGCAAAAAACCACCAACACAGAAAAAATGTAAGTGATTTAAACAACCCAATGAAAAGAAAGGGATGAGGGATTGGATGAAAAAACAAGATCCAAATATATGCTGTCTACAGGGAACATACTTTACTTCAAAGATATAGATTGGTGAAAATAACAGAATAGAAAAAGATATACCATGTAAAGAGCAACCATAAAGGAGCTGGAGTGGCTATATCAGACAAATAAACTTTATTTTTTAAAAAATATTTTATTTATTTATTTATTTATTTATTTATTTATTTATTTATTTATGACAGACACACAGAAAGAGGCAGAGACATAGGCAGAAGGAGAAGCAGGCTCCTCTCAGGGAGACCCATGCGGGACTTGATCCTGGACTCTGGGATCACACCCTGAGCCACAGGCAGACATTCAACCGCTCAGCCACTCAGACATCCCAGACAAAATAAACCTTAAAACAAATAATGTTATTAGAGAAAGAGTGGTATTTCTTAATGATAAAAGATTAAATCTACAGGAATATGGAATATGCAACAATTATAAATACATACACAAATAAAAACAGAAGCCCCAAATACATAAAACAAAGTGATAAAATTGAAGGAAGAAACAGACAATTCAAAAATAACAGTTGCAGACTTCCATTTCACACTTTCTATAATAGAACTAGGCAGAGGAGTAAATACAGACTTAGTTTAGCATTATGGAAATCAATAACTGTACTACACCATATTGAAATTAGAATAAAGGGCAAAAAGCACACGATCATCTCCGTAGATATAGAAAAGACATTTGACAAAATCTAACACTCTTTTGTGATAATACACACTCAATAAACTAGGAATAGAAGGAAACTTCCTCGATCTGATAAAGGATATCTTTTTTTTTTAAGATTTTATTTATTTATTCAGGAGAGACAGATACAGACAGAGAGAGAGAGAGGCAGAGGGAGAAGCCGGCTCCATGCAGGGAGCCTGATGTGGGACTTGATCCCAGGTCTCCAGGATCATGCCCTGGACTGAAGGCGGCGCTAAACTGCTAAGCCACCCAGGGATCCCTGATAAAGGATATCTTGTGCAAAGAATGCACAGCTAAGCTATTTAGTGATAAAAGATTGAATGCTTTTCTCCAAAGTTAAGGAACAAGGTATGATGTATTCTCTCATGGTTTCTATTTAACATTGTACTAACCAGGTGAGTTAGGCAGTGAAAAACAAACAAACAAACAAACAAATAGATAAATAAGTAAAACACACCCAGATTGGAAAAGAAAGTTAAAACTATCTGTATAGTAAAACTATCTGTATAGATTTGATCTTGTCTATGAAAAACTGAATCTACTAAAAACCATTGGAATCAATAAATGAATTTAGCTAATTTGAATGTAATTTCACTCACATTAGTTTCAAAAAGTATAAAATTCTTAATAATAATAAACAATGAAGTACAATACTTATACGATTGAAAACTATACAATATTGTTAAAAGAAAAACAAAACCTAAATAAATGGAAAGGCATCCCACATTTATGGGTTGGAGGACATAATATTATTAACATGGCAATACTGCCAAAATGGATGGACAGATACAACACAATCTCTAGCTCAATACCATCTTCTTTGCAGAAACTGACAAGATGATCCTAAAATTCATATTGAAATACAAGGGACGCAGAATAGCCAAAACAATTTTGAAAAAGAACAAAGTTGGAAGACTCACATTTGCCAATTTCTAAACTTAATACATAGCTGCAGTAATCAAGATGAGGTAATACTAGCATTAAGGATAGACTTATAAATAAATAGAATATAATTGAGAGTCCAGCCATAAACTCTTAAATTTATGGTTAATTTATTTTCAACAAAGTTATCAAGACATTTGACTGGGGGAAGATCAGTCTTTATAACAAATGGTGCTGGGACAACTGAATATCCACACACAAAAGAATGAAGTTGGACCTCCTTCCTTACAGAACACAAAAAAATTAACTAAAAATCAATCATAGACCAAAATGTAAGAACTCAAACCGTAAAACTCTTAAAGAAAACTTAGGAGTAAATCTTCATTAACTTGGTTTAGGCAGTGGTTTCTTAGATAAGACAACAAAAGTGTGGTCACAAAAGAAAATAATAAATAAATTGGATTACATAAAAATTAAGAACTTTGTGCTAAAGATGATACCATCAAGGAAATGAAGAAAACAGACAGAATGGCAGACAATATTTATAAATCATATATCTTTAAAAAAAGATTTTATTTATTTATTTGAGGGAAAGAACAGAGGAAGAGAGGGAGCGCATGAGTTGAGGGAAGGGGCAGGAGGAGAAGGAGCAGACTCTCCTGGGTGGGGCTGCTCCCAAGACCCTGGGATCTTGACTTGAGCCAAAGACAAATGCTTAACCAAATAAGCCATCTGAGTGCCCCTAAAATCATATATCTAATAAGGCACTGGTAACCGGAATATACAAAGAACTTATATAATAATTATTTTAAAAAGCTCAATTTAAAAATTTGGCAAAGGATTTGAATAGACATTTGCCCCATAAAACATGCACAGATGAAAAGACATTTAACATTACTCATTAGGGAAATGCAAATATTTTCACTAGGAGATACAAATAAGAGAAATCTAGAGAGATCTGGTGAAACAATATTCAACATTTCAAAAGTCTAACAGGATTTCTTATGTGTGCCCATACTTTAAACTTATTGCTCATTTTGTGTTTGCATTTAGTTATATTGAAAATGTCCAAGTCTTATGATAAGGAATATAAATTCTCTCAATCTCTCTCTCTCTGAATACATAAATTGATTGATGATAGAAAGATGATAGGTAGATAAAAGATATATAAAATTCCCATTATTTGAATTTTATTCTAGAGTTTATTTTTTATTGTTTCAAGATTTTATTTATTTATTCATGAGAGACACAGAGAGAGAGGCAGAGACACAGGCAAAGGAAGAAGCAGGCTCTTCATAGGGAGCAGGATGCAGGACTCGTTCCCAGGATCCTGGAATCATGCCCTGAATGGAAGGCAGACGCTCAACCACTGAGCCACCCAGGCATCCCTATTCTTTACTTTTTATTCCATCTTCAGACCAAAGAGGACATTCTATCTTTTGCTGCAATGAAGTTTTATTCTAAAAGAAAAACATGGTTATGGGAAAATTAACTTTTAAGTAGATTTTTAAAAATTAAAACAATGTTGATTTTTGTGTGTTTATACAGATTAAGGGAAAAAATAAAATGTGGGTGAGATTCTATATGATGTCATTATTCATAAAGTATGGGAGAAATAAGACCATGATTTGGGAAGGATGTTAAAATTAATTTAAAATGAAGCATATCCTGGAAATATATGGAGTAGGCAGTTAAAAATAATTGAGTGATGAACATTAAGGAGGGCATGTGATGTAATAGGCATTGGGTGTTACATAAGACTGATAAAACACTGAACTCTACCTCTAAAGCCAGTAATACATTACATGTTAATTAATTGAATTTAAATAAAATAAAAAATAATGGGAATTATGGTTAATAAACAAGTTTTATAAACAAAACAAAAAATAAAATCACTGTTACTAAAACATGGGAATTTGGGCAATTATATATGACCCTTTCTTTTTTGTCATGATAGAAAACATTTTTTTTTTTTGTCAAGGTCTTTTCTACAAAGACTTTATCAAAATATAGCCAACACTCTCTCATCTTTCATTGGTACTATATTAAATACTACCTAAGTTGGAAACAATAGACCCTAAAATTATTAATATTTCTCTGAAATCTTAAAAAATTACCTTGGAATATCATTAATCATTATTATTCTCTCTCTCTCTCTCTCTCTCTCTCTATATATATATATATATATATGCAAATACTTAACCAACTGAGCCACCTGGGTGCCCCTATAAATCGTATATCTAATAAGGCACTGGTAACCAGAAAATACAAAGAACTTATATAATAATAATTAAAAAACCCTCAATTTAAAAGTGGTTATAGTGGTTAAATTTTATACATCTATCAGTACTTTTTTTTTATTACTATAGCATCATCAAAGGAAGGTAACTGGTATTAGAATTATAAATAATTTTTTCAACCAATGAAAGCATAAAACATCTCTGTAATTCTCCATGGACTCTAGAACCAAGATTTAATGAGACTCAACATTTACATTACCAGGTTTTCAAAGTAAAATGTTCTGCTCAGGTTATCATAATAGTAGAAAGATGTTTCCCCTCCCCAGTCTTCCTCCAGCAATATTTAAAATTAAAATCAATATTTAAAGATTTCTTTTACTTTGGAATGGTGTTATTTTTCTCATCAAATATCCTTTCCTTCTCTTCATGAGTATTTGTCGAATTCACAAGTGGGTAAAAAAATTTGGCTTAGAAATGTAAGCTCTTCTGTTTCCTGAAATTCCTGTCATATTTCTTGTTGTAGAGGTGGAAAACCTCTTGTGGGAGTGCTGCATACAGATTAAAAGTCAGAAAAGGCCTCATGTTTTCTTTTTCATCTGAGTTCCATAAGAGTTTGGCCTCTCAGCCGTACACATCTCAAAATCTGATCGGCAGCTGAAGCCATAGGAAGTATTTAGTAATACCTTCTGTTTACTTATTGATTAAGGATGGTTTGGTTTGTGAAAACCTATGCCAGTCAGCCTTTCCAGAGACTACTCCAGGGAACAACCCATGCTGAAAAAAAAAATTCTTTCTTTCTTTTAGGAATATCTATCTTGGAAAAATGAAGATTCAACAGAACTTGAAAAATGTACTGAGGTACTAAATATACTGATGCAGATGTTCTGGGAAGTAAATAGAATTAGAGAAAATATGTCTGCCTAGAGATAAGTATAGTACAGCCTTATCATGGCTGGTAGGAATTTCTTTTTAGGTGAATACCAACAAAATAAATAGTTCTCTGTTTTCCAAATTGTCTCTTTTTCTTCTTATTTAGTATTTATATTTGATTGGTAGATTAAATGAATCTGCAGTTGGCTCTGATCTCTACTTTGTACAATATGATGGAGCTATTAATAGTTTCTGCTCAGGGATAATCTGTCCTCTTTAGACCTTCTCTCAACTAATGAGTCTAGGAGAGATTTTAATGAACACCTGGTTTTTTGTCACTCAGCATTATTTCTCATCCCCCCTTTTTTTCTTTTTATCTGGAAGAGAGAGGAGCAAGATAGCACTACAACATTGTTCTAGGGAATCATTCTTTCTATTATTTCCATAAGTGACGGTGGAGAGATTGACTCTACACTTCTTCACTCAATTCTATATTTTAGGAGTAGGACTTGGTTAAGTCATTGGCTTTTCCTGATGTTCAGTCACAATGATTGAAGAATAATCCAGTCATCCTTTATGGGAGGGAGAGAACATTTGCTGAGGCTGGTGGGAGGAAGATGGCTTTTTTTTTTCACCCTGAGGGGCATGATGTGAGGAAGTGAAGTCAAGATCTGTAGAAACCATGCTATCTACCATAAGCGGAGAACCTAAAACTGCCAAAAGAACCAATTTTGAAACCTCAGGATAAAGTTACTACCATGGAAGACAGAGCAGAGAGATGGAGAAGAGTAGGCCTTTGGTAATGCCATTTGAGCCCCGGGGAGGGGAAAAACTCATCGGAAATTAAATGTTTATATGGACCTTTTAATTATCAATGAGTAGATTTAATTTACATTTAAGTTCTATTTACTTTAGATTTTCTGTCACTTGGTAATAACACAGCCAAAGAAATGTTACTCAACTGATAAAGAAGTGAATGCTCATTTACCAAAGAGAATAATTTTCTTTATTTATATACATATCGGACCATCAGAGAAATGTGTCACAAAGTTTAGTGTATGTGTTTTCAGTCAGTGGGGTGATTCTGTGTGATTGGGAAGCACAAACAGAGTCACGCTGGGCTGGGGTGTGAACCTTGTAACACTTCGTTCCAATCTCAACTTTAGACCAGAGGGGATATGCCATTTTGGAGGTCAATGCTTTCTTTTCTTTTCTTCTTTTTTTTTTTTTTTTTTTTTTCGGATGTCACACTTAACTGCTTTATGCTGTGAATTTCTTGGATACCGTGAAAAGCCTATTTTAGAGGCTTAAGGCATGGTGCTCAAAAACTCCCTGGATGTTTTTAACCTTTTAAAAAGAAATATTGGCGTATTGCTTTTCTTTGTTCACATTTGGGTACTCCTTAATAGAGGGTCAACAATGTTTGCTAAAGACTACAGATGGCAGCTGCCTGCAATTTCCTCAATTTTCTATAATTTCCTCTGGCCTTTGCACTTCAAATGAGCAATGAGGAATTTCTTCAAAAATTATTTTAGATGAATGCTATACTTATATTACATAATAAACTCTAAGTTATAATCTATCATCTCCTGCAATAAATCCTACCATACCTATGTTGGATTTCCTATGACATCCTCCCCTACCAGGCAAGTTCTCTTCCACATTTATTTCTCCTTTAGAAGGCTGGCTCTTTGTTTTGTTCTTTCCCTGTGGTACACCATTTTAACAGGTCAATTCTAGGAACACTTTGAGTTATTTTTCATTCAGTTTTTATTTTGAAAGACTAAGAGTTTGCATCTAGTTTTTCACAGAATAAGCACTTTTGTTATTTCAAATCTGATTGTCTTGTGCCAGGCTTGAAGTCTTAGGCTGTATATACATGGTTTAAAGGGGAAAAAAGTCTTGGGAAGAGTTCATTTGATTTTATCAAAGTGAAAATCTGGCCTAATAGTTCAAACTTTCCAAATATGTTGAATTGGTGGGCCAAATTATCTGGAATGGCTCTTCTAGGTAGAGTTTATCTTTTATCTCTTTATTCACTCTTGAATAACTAAAAATATGAATTTTGTTCTGATACTACACTCTATATGCAGGATTACCAATTCTAAACGTGGAATTCAGTCTCTAATTTTATTTTTATACCACTTCTACTGGGCTTTGCAACAGTGCCTTTATTTCTCAATGCAATCTTTTGCTCTAACAATTAGAATGCAGAATCCTTGGCTTTGCTTTTTTTTTTCTCAGACCCCAATGCAGGCATTTCACATTGTTCTGTCCTTAATCTTTATTTCCTTTTCTTTTTTGCTCATATCTGCTTCCAAGACCTCAAAAGTCAAATTCAAGTGTCACTTAACTTCAAAATCCAAGTTCATCAGCTCCAATTACTATGCAGAGAGCCAAATCCAAACATTTAACACCTGCTTAACATCTCCATTTAAAAGCCTCCTCATTAGTACAACTTTAACAGATCCCATTTTCTTTCACCCTAAATAAGAACTTCCTTCTTAGACCGGACAACTTGGAGTTAGTATTTAGTTAGACTGCTTATTCTTTTGAAGCCAACATCCATTCAATCAGCAAATTCTCTGTACTACACATTCAGGCTTTTCTTTCTATTCCTTTCCTACAATTCTGCAACAAATCTTAATTACCACTTGACCGATTTCTTGCAAGAATTTCTTCCCTAGGCCCCTTATGTCTAGTCTCTCATTTTTCATGGACATGGATAGGTCAATCTTGTTAAAGCATAGCTCTGTACTTTTCAGACCTTCATTCAAACTCTAACATTGTAAATGAATACAATCACAATTTTCTAGCACAACCTTTAATCACCTTTACTACCTTTTCAGCTTTACTGCTTGCTATTCCTCAACCTGAGGAGTGAGGATACTTCACCATTCAGTGCCTCCCCAGTCCATACAAATCCTTACACCTGGAATAGTCTCCCATTATTCATTATAAAGTTGTTAAAGCATCCCAACCTTCAGAATCTCTTCTTCACTACCTATCTCCCAGGATGTGTCTTTTCTTTTTCTTGACTTTTTTTAAAACAAGATTTATTTATTTGAAAGAGAGAGAGAGTACAAGCAGGGAAAGGGGCAGAGGAAGAGCGAAGAGGAGAGAATCAGACTCCTTACTGAGCACGGAGCCCTGGGAGCTAGATCTCATGACCCTGACATCCTGACCTGAACCGAAATCAAGAGTTGGATGCTTAACTGACTGAGCTTCCCAGGTGCCCCTTTTCCTTGACTTTTATTAAATCAAATATTTTGTTATTGCTACTATTTTAAAGTTATTTTCTATTTAAAATTGTTATTTTAAAAATATTTATTAATTTTTGCATTGTTATTATTGTGCATCTTCTTGCCAAGAAGCTATAAGTTCCTCTGGAACTGGTAATTCGTAACATTCATTTTTCTATTCTCCTTAGTACCTAGTGAAGGAACTGCCAGGGGCTTAAGCACATCTTTGAATGTATTGCCAATTCTGTGCAAACTGAACAAGGTTATGAAAAAGCCCTCAACACTACTTTTGTTTAAAGATTTTATTTATTTATTCACGAGAAACAGAGGGAGAGAGGCGGAGACATAGGTAGAGGGAGAAGCAGGCTCCCATGGAGCCAGGAGCCCGATATGGGACTCGATTCTGTGATACTGGGGATCTGAAGCTGAAGGCAGACACTCAACCACTGAGCCACCCAGGTGTCCCAACACTTTACATTTTTTATTCTGCTCACAAGTAATTAACTTCTCTAAGCGGAGTAAGGCTTTCTTCTCACTGACCTATGTGTAATATAGGTCTTTGTAACATCAGGGTGAATTAGTTAAAAAAATAAATATATAAGAAGGTTCCAAATAAGCAATGTGACCAGAACTTCAGATGTTTTCTCACTCTCCCGTGCAATAACTAGGGGTTTGAGGACTAAGCCTGCTGCTGAATAGTCATGTGGCATTGGTTAGAATATATCATCTTTGTAAGTTTTTTTTTTTTTGTAAGCTGGTTTTCTTATACTCCAGGCTGATGTTAAGCAAAAACAAGACAGTATATGTAAAGAAGTGATACAGTGAAAATGTTCAATACACAATAGCCACTAGTGATATATGATGTGTGATAGACTACTTTTTCTTGGCTAAAACTCAAATTCCCATCTACTGAGTGAGATCTCTGAAACTATAGATGGGACTGCTCCTCCCAGGCTTAAGTTGCATTCCCTGCTTTTCTTGAATCAAATTGCTGATGTCCTTTCTACCTTACTTAGAAGATCATAAAATCTGCCATGATGTTTCATCCTTGAATTGTTGCAGAAGGATAGAAAAATTGGCAGTTATTCTTATGATTTTTTTTTTTACTTATCATCATTCAAAACTTTTCCATTTGTATAGTACCGCCCAGGACAGATGGGAGCTTTATTTTTTTATTAACTTCTAATAATATAAATGTTTTGATCTATTCCTCTACCTTATTAGCATATAAATGATAGAGCATCGTCTAAATAAGAAACAGATGAGCACACATTTTGAAGGACTATTTATAAACTTCCTTAACTGTGGTCAGTGCAACACATGTCACATTGCCATTATCAGTCATTCCTGACATCTGTCTAGTGCTTTACAGTTTACAAAACACCACCCACCACATCATCTGCTCTGAGTTTTGCAAAACCCAGTTAGGAAGGCAGGACAGGTATCATTATTTCAATATAAGTGAGGAAACTGAGGCTCTCAGAAATTAAATTTATGCATAAAGTCATGTAGCTTATAATGGAGACCAACATTGAGAACAGTTTTCTGACTTTTTTTTTTAAGAGAGAGAAAGTGCAAGGGAGTGGGAGAGAGAGAGAATCTTAAGCAGGATCCATATCTGCAAAACCAAATAGAATGCGGCAGAGATGCCACCCTGCCTCATCTTTAGGGACCTCTGCCTCTATCATATAATCAAGCCTGTCTAACCTAATGGAAAACGTAAAAAAAAAAAAAAAAAAGAAAAAAGAAACAAAAGGTCATATGACCTACTGGAGAGTGAGTGATCTTTCATTTGGTTTGCTCAATGTGGATTAAGTAGCTGCTTTCTCAACATTCAGCAAAGTGACCATGTGACTCAGTCCAGTTGGCATGCATTTACTTTGAATATACAGAGTATACTGGTGTAAAGTGACCGATGTAAAGTGGATATAGTTGTATCTGTCATGAGGAATTGAGGCAACAAGCGATATATATATATATATATATATATATATATATATATATATATATATATATAAAGAGTGGTCATCTTAAGAAGCACACAATACTCTTAAAGCTAAATGTTACCTCGTGAAGGTTTTCCTTGCATGAATAAATTATGAAAATACTTACTTTAGTCACCTTTTATATAGACATTTTAATCTGACATGAAATTGTTTACTTTTTTCCTTAAATCTAAATGGGAATTTTAATTCCTTGAATTATGTTAGCCAAGTACACCTGCCCAGTATTCTTTCTGTAACAATAACTATCAAACTGAAAAATTAGATGTATTTACCCTTGATAAATTTGACGGTCCATTTGGAAAGTCCTCCCTTTTGGTATTTAACAAGATTTAATAGGTTTGGACTAAAGCTTACTTCGGTGTGTCTTTGAAAGATATTGTGGGGTAAAAATATAGGTAAGTTTAGCCAGCACCTCCTGTAACATTAAAAAAAACCTGTTCATTAAAAACATTTTTTTTTTTTTTAAAAAAAGAGGGGGTGTACCTGGGTGACTTGTGGTTGAGCATCTGCCTTTGGTTCAGGTCATGATCCCAGGGTTCTGGGATCAAGTCCCACCTCGAACTCCCTGCAGGGAGCCTGCTTCTCCCATTGCCTGTGTCTCTGCCTCTCTTTCTATGTCTCTCATAAGTAAATACATAAAATCTTTAAAAAATATATTTTTTTTCTTCCATGGATGGTGTCTAGAGGCATTCAGAATAATCCAGTGTTTGACATACCATCACAGACTGTCCTATGACATAGTCTAACAAAACCAGGCTGTCAGGACCAGGGCCAGTCATGGTGTCCCTAGGGCTGAGTGCCAGGTCCCTGTCCACACTCCCATCACTGCCATCTATGCTCAGCCAAGGGCCTTTCTGGAGAATTTGGTTCCTAGGCTGCTGTGTTTCCCAAGGTGTTGGTAGAGGATGGTTCTGAGGAACATGACAAGGTGTCCTCACAAATAAGATTCCTCAGCAACATCTGTGGAGTCCAGTGGGAACAGGGGTGGACTGGCTTCTCCAGAGTGTCTGCGTGTACATTGTGGCACCTATAGGGCAGGGTGTCAGGGTCCCTGATACACCCCTGTATGCCCAGAACACCTGGGAAACGGCTTGCCAAACCCAGCCTTCTTGTTCCCCAATATCAACCAAAACCTTTGCCAGCAAACTTCCCATGAAGTTCCAGGTCAGGAAGACCACAGCCTTTGGTTGCTGTTGCCTTTTCAAGCAGGTCATCCCCCTGTCTGTGTGGCCCCAGCAGACTGGCTGCCCCCTGGGGCACTGCAGTGCTTTCACTGTCATTTGACATCAGCTGGGATGCTCTGGCCAGCTGGCCTCAGGACAAGTGTGGGCAGAGAGCACAAGGCAGTGGACAGCTGAGAAAGATGATTTCAAGGAGAACTTAATGTTGCAGTCAGAGGTCATCTTCCACTAGAGTTTACAGTCTAAGTGTTGGATTTTTTGTTAGTTTTGGATTTATGGGAGGAAAATAGAAAATTCTTGTTCTTTCTGTAAGAAAAACAAAACAAAACAAAGCAGGCTGTCTTGAATCCCTAGGAATAGAATTGTTTACCTTTATACCAAGAGGGTTCTGAAGGCATCAAAATCCTCATGTGGCCTGTGCCCAGGCCAACTTAGTGGAGTTCATGCTGTGAGATCTAAAGGTCTCCTGAGGTTGTCTGAAAAAACACGTCAGCAGGGCGCTTGGTGGTTCCATGTGTGCTAAATGTGTCTGTGCCAAGGTCAAGAGTGCTTTCCTCATTGACGAGCAGAAAATCGCTGTGAAAGATTGGAAGGCACAAGTACTGTCAGAAAGTTAAATTTAAAAATGAAGATTTTTTGGTGGGGGAATCAAAAAGCAAAAAAAAAAAAAGTTTTATAGTCTCATCCTTTAGAATGAGACAAAGTAAATGAGTACTATTAGAATAAAAGTATGGAAACTAAGTGGAAAATGAGTTTAACTCCGACAAACACCTGGAGAACTGAAGAAGCATTTTGTTTATTAAATTTCCAGACAAGACATTTTTTTTCCATGTTGAAAATATAGAGCATTTCCTACTCTAAATAAACATGCTTCCTAATTTAGCATGAACTTCCTCATGCTAATTAAGCAACTTTAAATATTATTTGTTGTGGTCAATGACATGACTTTATCTACCTTGTTTTCCCACCAGAAATATATGTATGACATCCGGACACTGTTAGGGAATACATTTTCACTGAGGTTCCCATGGTCTGCAACACCTATTGTTTAAAACACAATAAATTGGCAGAGAGTGAATCTATAATAAAACCAGCAACAGTTGCTTGGCACCTGGAAATACATGATGTGATACAATTATAAAGTATTTTGTAGGGCAAACTGGCACTCTTACACAAACCTTAGGACTGTTAGTGACTAGCACAGGTATGCACCTATTTCTCACTCAATTTCTTTTACTGATAGGAGCCAGACACAGTTTAACTTTCACTGTGAACCAAATGTTTTCGTACCATCCTTTAGGGACTAACAAATGATCTTCTGCCCTCATATCCAATGAAAAGGTATTTTGAGGACTTAGTGACACCATGCCTCTTTCTTTCTTTCAAAAG
The DNA here is from genome assembly GCF_905146905.1 of Nyctereutes procyonoides. Classification (NCBI taxonomy): domain Eukaryota; kingdom Metazoa; phylum Chordata; class Mammalia; order Carnivora; family Canidae; genus Nyctereutes; species Nyctereutes procyonoides. The sequence continues at coordinate 27,382,442 of NW_026575146.1, forward strand.
TATGAGCAAACATAATGTAGTTTCTTCTAAAGGGATCCATAGGAAAAAACCAATTAAGCTTACATCAGGAAACTAGAGTATTATTATTAGATTCCAATATCTACTCATGGACAAGAAAACATTTTTTAAAAGTATTTTCCAGTTTTTTTTGCGACTAGGCTGTCCATCTTTACAATCAATCACTGGCCTACTTAAAAAAAAACCTGTTAGGATTAATAAATGATATCTGTAGGATTTGTGGAGGTGGACAATACACTGAACAAAATGTTTTCAATTTCTATTGTCCCCAAATACTCAGTTTTATGCATTACTTCTCTCTTTTAAAGTAGGATAATCAAGTCTTAATGCAGTCAATTTTATTTCATAATACAATTACTTTGTAGTTTATCCACCTAAACTATCGGAAGAGCTAACCGATTAGTAAAAATATCACAGATTACATTTAACTAAATTCAAACAGAAGTTGAGTTTAATGCTTGGCTAAGGGGCCAAAATTAACTTAAACACACTATACAAAGTATATACATACAATTAGAGGGAAAGATCTCATTAAATTAAACAAAATGACAAGAACAATATAAACTCTTAATGAGAAGAACAGCACACAATTGAATCAAATTAGAAAAGAGGAATTGAAATTATCCTTGAAGGGTTTAGATTTTATCATTAGATTCACTTTTATTACCAGTCAATGATTTTTCATTTTCAGAAGTGTCTTTTACCCACAATATAAGGAGTTTTCAATTAATAAATATAAGTACGTTACATAGAAAATGTGGTACTTAAGTTGAGAAAACTTTATAGTAATCTCAAAGGTTTCTCATTTCAGTACTGTGATTTATTTCCTGGTCTATTTCCTACCTACATCATGGACATCATGAGTCATTGTTTCTCCAAACTACGTTTTTTCCCTTCAATGAATAATCTTTCCAGTATAAATCTGATTGACCTTCTCACTTTATGTCTTTCTTCCTTCCCTTTTTTTTCTAACTTGGATTATTTAAAATATTTATTTTGAGTCTCCAGGTCATCCTGAATATGGCCATAGGCCATATGGGAAATAGCTTTCTCTTTTGTGTAATATGACTAATATAATCAGTAAGTAGTTAACATAATAATTATCTATTATAATGCTTGATAAATCAGAGACTCAAGAAAACTAAGTGATGGTTATCAACTGAATTCTGGAATCAGAATATTTGAGTTCAAATCTCAGCTCTAAAACTTACTAGTTGTGTGGTCTTGGGAAAATTGAATGAACTTTCTGAGTTTTAATTTTCTTATTTGGTAAAAGGGAGCAATACTAATACTTGGCCTAAATTATACTAATTGGAGAGGGAATTACAGCCTTTAAGGAAACTAAGCATCCAAAAGAAGAGCTAAGACAGAAACAAACAAACAAATAAAAAAGCATTATTGTGATAAAGAACTATTAATTACATTTTAAAACAAATTAGTATTGTTAAAAAAAATTTAGTGCCTTGAGAGTTGCAATTTACATGTGTTACAAGTCTAGGAAAGAAGAAAACTCATGTTTGATCCATTTTATACATACTGACAAATATTTCTGTTATGTTTGTTGCATGGGTAACTGTGCTCCCTTTTTTAAGAATACCTTTGTGGCAAGAAGGTACAAAAAAAAGAATATTTGCATTAAACGCCGTAGACAAAGCAAATTGTAAATGGAATTTTAGTAATTTTCATATCTTGTGTTTCATATCTTTCTTATACCTAGTATTCGTATAATAAATTATCTAGGTTATATAAAAAACAGTGAGTATCTTTACTTTCTTAAGTGTTTATTTGTTTTAAGAAAAATTCCATAGGTAATTTTTTCAGCTTAAAAAAGGAAATTACAGATAAGCAATACTGAGGAAAGTACTACTACAATTCCTAGCACCCTCAGATAACTACTCCTAACAATTAGGTGATCTAATGCTACTTGTATATGAATGTATGTTTGATAAAAATGGGATCCAAATAGACATTATGTAATGTGGCAATTCCTTTACCTAACACAATCCATGGCCTATAGTAGATGCATAATAAATATTTTAGTGATTGAGTAAATGAATAATTGGGTCCTAATAACAAGCAAAGGAAAATTCTTTTGGAAATATTTGATTAAGTTTATTAAAAATCAGGATTCTTACTGGAATTATTTTACTTGCTTAGATCCATTTGGTAAAGAAACGCATATTTACTACAGTGAGCTTTGCATTCAAACAACAAAAAATACCTTTCCATTTATATATACTTTTATATTTCACAGTGCTAGTTTTCATGTTCTTCAAGTATATTTGAGGAATTTTGATTTTTTAATTGAAATTATGAAGGATAATATGGTTACAATAATAGCAAAAGTGGTTATTTTGCCTGAATAGAAGTATTTCTGGCATTTTACTATACAATGTGATGTTGGCCCTTGGTTTCAGGAAGATATTATTTAATGTACTAATAAAGAATATTTGCTCACATTTTCCTATGAATTTTTACAAGGAATTCCTTTAGATTTTAATGAGGATGACCATTTTTCTTCTTCTTTGATCTATTAATAGGAGAAATTTAATGAGTCAATTCTGTAATGTTAAATCATCTTAGCATTCTTGGAAGTAGTTAAAAAAATAATTACTTCCTGATATTTTATTCAAGATCTTGGTATTTATAAGTGATAATGTTCTTTGGTTTTCTTTTTATTCTGTGATCTCTCTCAGGTTTTGGCAGCAAGTTTATGCTAGCTTCAAAAAATAAATTGGAACTCTCCATTTAACTCTATGATTCAGAAGAAAAATTTAAATAGCACAAATATAAGGATTATTTCTACCTATAAGATGAGGTAGAGAGTGCCTGGGTGGCTCAGTGGTTGAGGGTCGGCCTTTGGCTCAGGGCATGATCCCAGGATTCTAAAATCGGTTCCCATATCGGGTTCCTTGCAGGGAGCCTGCTTCTCCCTATGCCTGTGTCTCTGCCTCTCTCTCTGTGTCTTTCATGAATAAATAAATAAAATGTTTGGGAAAAAAAGATGAAGTAGGACCCTTGAATGGAATAATCTGTATCTGTTTTCTTCTTTTGTAGTAGACTTTTGTATTGTACTTTTGTAGTATATATATATATTTTTTTTAAAAAAAATTTGAGGTAATTATAGGTTCACATGAAGTTGTAAATTATATACAGAGATCCCATGAACTATTTATGCAGTTTTCCCACTGGTACCATCTTACAAAATATAGTTCAATATCACAACTAGTTTATTGGCATTCCTACAGTCAAGATACAGACCGTTGTCATTACCATAAAGACCACTCATCACTTGTCTCATATTACTCTTTTATAGCCACATCGACCTCGCTCCCCTCCCCATCTTAACTCCTACGAACCACTAATATGTTTTACATTTCCATAATTATGTCATTTTAAGAAGTTAGATAAATAGAATCATATGGTTTGTTACCATTTGGTATAGTGGGGTTTTTTCCTCTTGTAATTCTCTGGAGATTCACCTAATAATAATCCTAGTTCCTTTGTCTTTCATAGAAATTTTAGAATAAACTTGCTTGCTCTAAATGATCTAGCTACCACAAATCTTCCTGGGTTTTTCACAGGAACTATATTAAACTGAAATATTTATTTAAGGATAATTGGGATCTTTATTATGCTGTCTTCTAATCCATGCATACAGTATCTCTCCGCACTTATTTAGAATTTTGATTTCTTTTATCAGCGTTTTGTAGTTCTCAGCATACAAGTTTTATGCATGTTTTGTTGATTTGCACTTAAGTATTTCATTACAAATGATATTGTATTTTAAATTCTGATGTCCACATGCTCATTGGTAGTATATAGAAATATAATTGATTTTTGTATGTTTACCTTCTGTCCTGTGACCTTCCTGAACTTATTATCAAATATTTTTTTGTAGATTCTTTGAGATTTTCATTATAGAAAATCATGTCATTTCCAAATAGAGACAGTTTTTTATCTTTTCAAACTCTGTGCCTTTTATTTCTTCTTGCTTTATTGCATTGGGTAAAACTTCCAGTACACTGCATTGATTAAAGGTGGTGAGACCAGAAATCCTTGCATTTTCCCAATCTTTGGGTAAAAGCATTCAATTTTTCACCCATAAGTATGTTAGCTGTAGGTTTTTCTAGATGATCTCTACCAAGTTGAGGAAGTCCCCATCTATTTCTATTTTTCTGAGAGTTTTTATGTGAATGGGTGTTAAATTTTGTCAAATGCTGTTGACTCATCAGTTGAAATGATTACAAGACTTTTCTATTTAGCCTATTACTATGGTGGATAATAATTATTGCTTTTCAAATATTCACCCAGTCTCACATGCCTGGAATAAATCCCATTTGGCCATGGTATCTAATACTTTCGTTATTGTTGTATTGCTGAATTCTATTTGCTAATATTTAATTTAATTTAATTTATTATTTTTAAAGGTTTTATTTATTTATTAGAGAGAGAGCACAGTCAGGGAGGGGCAGAGGAAAATGGTTTCCAAAATAAAAAATGTCTAACAATGAAATGCACCACTGATTAAATTAGAAGAAGAATATTGTCTTAATATAGAAGTATTTAATGAAATTTAGCATTCAGTCCTTAAAAAAACAAGCCAACAACATAAAGCAAAAAATAAATTTCTAAACCTGATTAGGAGTTTTTATAGAAAAACTCAGCAGGAAATAATACGTATGGTAGTGTAACATTTCATTAACGTTAGGAAGACAAAAACATTTTGATACTTCAACACTATACTGGAAAGCATAGACAAATACTGAAATGCGAAGAATAAAAATAGAAGAAGAAGGAATAAAACTGTTAGCATATGATTAATTGTATGGATAAGCCTAAGTTTTTATAAAGAGGCTCTCAAAACTTAAAAAGAATATTGTCTTGTGATTATATCAAATACCAGTGTATGAAAATTAATAGTTCCTTTTATACAAGGAATAGTAAATTAGAAAAGAAGAAATAAACATAATAAAAACACACAAAAAAACACAAAAATATAAACACAAGGTTTTTTTTTTTTTTTAACTTTTGGGGGATAATTTAAAAACTACTGATAAACCTAAATGGAAAGAAATGCAAAGACAGAAGCAAAATGACAAAGGTGTGTTTGCAAGTGCAAAATTCAAGATGTGTGCTTTGTAATGCTGAGAAAGGCAATCAACAAAAGTAACAAAATTAGATTCACTGGAGATTAAATATATTCTGGGGAAAAAAAGACTATAGTATTTGTTTTAGAATTTCCTTCTAAAATTACTCATTCACTCATGCATTCATTCAATTAATAATTTTGAGTCCCTATCATGCACATGCTTATTAGCCACTGTTCTAATTGCATTTGTATAGTATACTTTAATATGCTCAGTGCTGAATTGGTGGGGAACAAAGAGAAAAGAGAGTTTTATAGTATTCTTGGTTAATACAGAATTGATGAGGCAGCCCTTGGATTAAATTTCTTCTGACCAACGAAGGGATACATACAACTCAGGAAAAATCTGAGTCTGTTGTACTTGGAAATGGTTCTCTTTATTTAGGTAAAAACACTACTACTCTGTTTGTTCCAGAAAAAATTTAATAATATAAGTAACAGAAATTAAAATTTTTTTCATTTAAGAATCTCCAGGATTAAAAAAAAAGAATCTCCAGGATTTTGAGAAGCTGACATCAATAATGTATTAGTCACTTCATTGGTATCAGTCGATTTGTGAGCCAGGCTCATTTCCATCCCTTTTACTACCAGATTATGGTCTAGGTCAGGGATCATTGGTCATATAAAGGAAAAGCAAATGTGGATATTTAGAATGCAAACCTTAGCATTTCCCATTCTGGTAAACTCAGTGGGCGATATTACTAGACTTGAGCCAAATTGCAGGGACTTGCTTCCAAATAGCTTGCCCGAAAATAAAGATAATAGAGGAGCTATTTTCTTTGGTTTCCTTTCACAATTGCTTTGGGTTTTTTGTTTGTTTGGATAAAAACACCAAGGATCATTCTATCATTTGGTTAAAACATAATTCTTGCAGAATCCCTTCCTTCTCCAGATGCAGAAAACAACCCTGTTTAAGTTGGTGGAATAAATCTAAGAAAAAAGGAACTTTTGTCACTATTCTGTGAGGTTGAGAACAAAGGTCTGTGTGAAGGTCATACTTCAGAAGTGTATTCATTACGTTCTTTTTTTGTTGTTTAAATGTTTTTAAATTTAAAATCAATTAACCAACATATAGTACATTATTAGTTTTAGATGTAGAGTTCAATAATTCATCAGTTTCATGTAACACTCCATGCTCATCACATCACGTGCCCTCCTAATGCCCATCACCCAATTACCCCATTGCCACAGCCACCTACCCTTCCAGGGATCCTCAGTTTGTTTCCTAGAGTTGAGAAACTCATTCAGTTCTACAAAGTAAGAACTTTTTACAAACGCCAATTTCCTCTGGACCTCTTGATATTTCTATAAATGAAGTTGCTATTGACTCATTGTAAGTAGTCAAAAATATGGCTTTTTCCTATTAGCTTCACAAGGATTCGTTTATATTTCTATCTCAGTTTTAGACTGTTTTCTCATCTGATATTTCTTCAGATATTTATAGCAGCCTTGTGAGATAGGTAAGGTATTATCATTCTTAATTTACATATGAAGAAATAAAATCTTGTAGGAATGATGTGATTTCCCTTTAGTATTATTTTATTAAATTCTTTTACCTAAACACTTATTAGTGAACAGATTTATTGAGTGTCTGCTTTGGCCAAACTCTATGGCAGGAACTCAGTTACCTCTCAAGTTTGATTGTCAATGTTTATAAGTATTAGAAAGATTTCTCATGATAACACCTTCTGGTATTAATTATAAACATTCTTGTTTTAATTCTTAGTTTTCCAAGGGGGTCTGTATTATGGTTACAGCTTTCCCAGGCATCAGTTGTGATAATGCACCTACCCTAAGTTCATGCAAATACCCTAAGTTTTTGAATAATATTTTCTTTATTTACAAGTTAGAATCAACAGACAAAGAAAGACAATCCAGGGCACCAAATGTGGAGATGACTGAAATCCCCAGGGGCCCCAAATGGAGCAGAAGGAAAAGGGAAAACAGTAGAAAAAAAAGTCAACATAAAAAAAGAACTCTCCCTTCTTCCCTCCCCCATAGAGGCCGAGGGGACCATGGCCCCACACCCCTCAGACTTACCTAGCTTAAAATAAATTAGAACAAATAACCCCAAAACAGGGCCTTTACAAGTGAACAGGGCAGCTATGGCCTCAGGTTAACCCTGGATCAAGGCCTTTGCCCACTCTCACCCTGTACCCGTGCCCCGTCCCAGTCATTTTGAATGGGGGCTCTATGCCCAAGAGGTCACTCTCAATGGGGCTGGGAACTCAATCTTACTTTGTCCATTTAAATCCCTCCTTCAGTAAAGTACAATAGCAATATTCTGATATTGAAAGCAATGAAGTCTTTGACGGCAAACATTTCAAACTGTTTTCCTTCATGTGGATGGATTTAGAGCTTAAAAGTGCTAGTTATACTCTTGATTGTAGTTTATGAGCTGCTTTAAAAATGATGAACCCATCATATGTTAGAAGTTTACAACCTTAATCCACCATGTTCTAATATGTTTGTATTCTTTCTCCAGGTATTTAATATGATTGATCTCTTTCCAAGTAAACATGAAAAAACTCATTTTTTTTTGCTACAAACATATACCATAATATTTATTCTATAGCATATATCTGACAGTCATTGATTTTTTTTCTCTTTTCTGGTAACTTTTAATTTCCTGTGAGTGCAAAGAAGTAACACAAGAAGGTCGTAGGGAGGGAATAATGAATTCAGCAGCACTGTTCCATGTAGCCAAATGCATCTCAGACCATTGTTCATATCCCATATAGCAATTTTAGTGTTCATACACAAGAATTCTCCCTCCAACATATTTATCCAGTTATTCCACACCATTTCTTGAAAGACATCCCTTTCACCACTGAATGACCGGCACCTTTGTCAAAGATCAATTGACCATGTATGTGTCGGCCTATTTCTCTTCTACTGATCTATTTTGTTCCACTGATTTATTCTGTTTTACTGATCTAGCGGTCTAGGTTACTATAGTTTTATTATTTGGCTTGAAATCAGATAACATAACTCTTCTGAACTTCATTTCCTTTTTCAAGGTTGTTTTGGCTACTGCAGCACTTCTGCATTTTCATATTAACTTTAGAATCTCATCATTATTTTCTATTAAAAAAGGGTCAATATGATTTTATTCAGAATAAGTTGAATCTATTGATCAATTTGTGAACAATTAACACTAGCAATAGTGAGTCTTCTAATCCATTGACATGATATGTATTCATTTATTTAGGAGTTCTTTATTTTATTTCAGTATATTTTATATTTTTAGTGTAAAGTTCTTGCTCATTTTTGTTAATTTTTTAAAGTTAAGGATATGTTATAAACAATTTTGTGTATATTGTTCTGCAAATATTTTTTTACTTTTTAAAGATATTATTCATTTATCCATGAGAGACAGAGAGAGAGAGAGAGAGAGAGGAAGAGACATAGGCAGAGGAAGAGGCAGGCTCCCTGTGGGAGCCTGATATGGGGCTTCATCTCAGGACCCCGGGATCATGACCTGGGCCAAAGGCAGACACTCAAACCACTGAGCCACCCAGGTGCCCTGCAAATAAATTTTAGATTTAATTTTTCCAATTGTTTGCTGTTAGTATATAGAAATACAATTAATTGATTTTTGTGTATGGACCTTGTATTTTGCAACTTTGCTAAATTAACTTGTTAGTTTTGTGGGGGTTTGTCGAGTTTTTAATATTTTCTAAATAAAATAACTGTTGTCTGTGAATAAAAATCATTTTTAACTTTCCCATTCTTTTATTTTTTCCTTTTCATTTTTTTTTTATCTTGCCTTACAGCACTGGCTAGCACTTCCAATATCATGATTAATAAAATTCATGTTTCGGGGCACCTTGGGTGCAGTTGGTTAAGCTCGGACTCTTAGTTTAAGCTTAGGTTGTGATCTCAGGGTTGTGAGAACAAGCTGCACACCAGGCTCCGTGCTTAGCACAGAGTCTGCTTGGGATTCTCCCTCACTCTCCTATCCTCCTGCTTGTGCTTTCTCTTCTCTCTATTCTCTCTCTCTCTCTCTCTCTCAAAGATATTAGTAAATCTTTAAAAACATTTTTAAAAATTTATGTTTAGGTAAATAGAAATCATGTTTAATCCTTGTCTTCTTCCTAAACTTAAGTGAAAATAACCTAATAAATGATCATTAAGTATCATATAGTTGTGGTTTTTCATTGACATATCTGAAAATAACTTCCCCTTTTCAGATTGAGAGTCCTTTTATATTCCTAGATTTATCACAGTCATCACGAATGCAGGTTGAATTTTGTCAAATGCTTTTCCTCCATCTGTTGAGCTGATCTGTTAATGTGGTGAATTTTAATCTTGATTAAATTTTGAACATTAAGTACATTTTGCAACCTGGGATTACTCCAACATTATCCTGTGTGGTGTTCTTTTATATATTGCTAAATTCAATCTGTTATTATTTTATATTATTTTTGTGACTGTATCAATGATGGATGTTGATCTTAATTTTATTTGGCATATCTTTTTTAGGCTTTAGTATCAAGGTTTTGCTGGCATAGTAAAATGAGGTAAAGAATGTCCCCTCTAATTTCTGTAAACACTTTATGTATATCTATTTGTACTTCTTTACTTTCAACATGTGTGTGTTGTTTTATTAAAATGGGACTCTTATACATGACTTGGAGATGAGTTTTTCTTTTTATCTGGTCTGATTTCTGCATTTTAATTAGGGTGTTTATTTCCTTGATTTTTAAAATTTTCTAGATTTTTAACAACGTTAAAAATCTTTCTTTTCTAGTTGTAGCCACTGGTTTTTTAAATTATTTTTTGCCTTTTTTGGGGGGGTTAATCAAGTATTATTGCTTAGTAGGTGGTTTAGAAATTATAGTATACTTTTTATTTTTATTCATCACAGTCTCCTTAAAGTGTATTCTGCATGTATTCACATAGAATTCCAACCAGTATTCTCATTCTTCATCCTACTGTCAAATATTTTATATTTACATGCATAACAGATTCTTTAATGCGGCGTTATTTTTACTTAAAATAATTTATTTGTCTTATAAAGAAACTACGAGAAGACAAAAGATAATTACTTATACTTATCTGTTTATCTGCCATTTCTGGTATTCTTCGTTTCAGTATATCCAGATTTCCTTCTCATGTTATTTGACTTCGGGCTGAGAATTTTCGTTTAGTTTTTTTGTTTTGTTTGTTTTGGTTTTTGGTTTGTTTGTTTGTTTGTTTTGCTTTGGTTTTTATATTTTTTTTTAGGTGGGTAGGTCTGTTTTTTGATGGATTCTTTCAGCTTTCATTTGCGTATGCTTTCATTTCAGCCTAATTTTTTATTGTAATTTTTGCCAAATATAGACACTTAAGTTGACAATATATTTTTTTCTTTTCAGCACTCTAAAGATATTATTCAATTTTTGTCTGAATTCCATTGTTTTTTAAGACAATTTATAGTTCTGGCCTCTGGTTTAGTTCTCTCTTGTTTAGTACACAGCAAAAAAAAAAAAATTAACTACTTCAATAGTTTAGGACTTCGCTCTCTACTTCCTTGGGTTAACAATACCACTGTTTAGCTTTGGCTCCATCTCTCTGCATATCCCAAAAAGCCAGGCAGAACACCTAAGTGAACATAAGACTCACCTTTAGGTTTCCCTTACCTCCAAGTTCAGAGTACTGAACTTCTGTTGTTCAGTACCTGAAAATAGTTGATTCATAAATTTTGTCCAGTTTTTAGTTATTTTTGAGGGGAGGACAAGTCAGGGACCATTCACTTTATCATAGCCATAAGTGATATATCTTTGATTATTTTTAAAAGTAGGTCAGTATATACCAAAACGAAGCGCATCTGATCATCTTCTATATTTTATAAAAATCCGCCTTTCTTTTTGCTACCATTCACTCTTTGGTTGTTCTTTCAATATGGAGAAATAAATTGATGTATTTATCACCAGTCTTTATATTTTATTAAGATGGATGGTAAAGGTTGTTTCAAAATATCCCTACTCATTAGTTGCTATGCTATAGTTTATAAAAAATTAAAAAGATCAATATTTGAGGAAGGGAAAGGCAAAAAGTAAATCAGATTCAAAGGCTATAATAGACCTTTAGTGTTAAAAATAAAATCACTTAAAAGCATGTATGTTAAAGGTACTTTAAGAAGTTTTGTAATCATGATATGAAATCCAAGGAACAGTTTAATCTTAACTTTCATTATTGAGAAAAAATGGATTTTCACCTACTTAGTATTTAAGGGAATTTTAAGGCCTGAAGATAATCAGTATCTAATTTACTAGTAAAGTTGCAACTTTGTGAAGCATTGTTTAGAATAAATTGTCAAGAAGTTATGTGTTACCACCTATCCTATTTTGGGATATGTCACAGATATTTGTGGAGTCTAAATCTAAGTCAAATTTTACTTTTAGGACATTTCACAAAAACCAAAGATGATCTGAGAATCTTAAACATCATCACTTTTGAAACGCATGTTTTTTTCTGCTAAAGCTGGTCTTTCTAATAGTTCTGTATTATTTATCTTATTTTTCTATATCTGTTTATTCCTTCTTTCATTATTGAGTTAGCATCTGTTTTACCAATGGGTCAGGTTAAAAATTATAACAGGATTATTATACTGGAGAAGGGATTGGGTTGGATGACTTCTGAGATTCTTTGATGAGAAATCAATTTCAAGTTCAAAAAGGTTTTTTACAAACATCAACTGATAAATGTAGCAGGAGTTACATGAATGTATATTCATCTGTGAAAAGAACAAAGAATTTGATAAAATATTTTTAGTATAAATGATGTTTAGGTAGATAAAGAGATAGATAGAGATAGAAATATAAAATTGAAACTGTTATTGATGCCAACAACACTTATTTACCATTACATAGAAAGGATGAATAAAGGATCCAGAAATACTCTTTCAACTAGCACCATTGGTGGCTCTTACTGTTTCATCATTACTATCTGTTATGATCTGTAGTATCTGTATGTATCATATTAGCTGCCTAATAGTAGTTTGGTTTAATTCCTAATTTGGAAACAAAAGAAGTTGGAAAATGGCCCTAGAATAAGAGTATCACCAGCAATGAAATTGAGTCAGTAATAAAAAATCTTCCAACAAGCAAATGTCCAGGACCAGATAGCTTCACAGGTAAATTCTACCAAACATTTAAAGAAGACTTAATACCAATTCCTCTCACACTATTCTAAAAAAAAAAAAGCAAGATGAAAGAAAGCTTCAAAATTCATTCTACGAGGCAGCATTTCTCTGATACCAAAATCAGAAAAAGATACCGCAAAAAGAAGAACAATAAAGGTCAATATCTCTGATGAACATAGATGAAAAATCCTCAACAAAATATTAGCAAACCAAATCCAACAATAAATTAAGGAAATAATTCACCACAATTAAATAGAATTTATTCCTGGGATGCAAAGGTGGCTCAATATTTGCAAATCAATCAATGTAGTGTATCACATCGACAAGAGAAAGGATAAAAACCATATGATAATTTCAACAGATGCAGAAAAAGCATTTGACAAAGTACAACATCCATTCATGATGAAAAACCATAGCAAAATAGGTTTAGAGGGAACATACCTCAACATAATAAAGGCTATGCATGAAAAACCCACAATTAACATCATACTCAATGGGGAAAAAGTAGGAACTTTTCCCCTAAGGTCAGGAAAAAGGCAAAGATGTTCACACTCACCACTTTTATTCAATATAGTATTGGCAGTCCTAGCCACAGCAATCAGATAAGAAAAAGGAATAAAAAGCATCCAAGTTGGTAAAGAAGAAATACTTTCATTATTTGTAGATGACACGATACTCTAAAGATGCCACACACAAAAAAAAACATACCAGAATTGATAAATGAATTCAATAATGATGCAGGATACAAAAATCAATGTACAGAAATCTGTCGCATCTCTACACTAATAATTAAACAACAGAAAGAGAAATTAAGAAAAAAAAAGAGAAATTATGAAAGTAATTCCATTTATAATTGCATGAAAAAATAATAAAATACCTGGGAATAAACTCAACCAAGGAGGTGAAAGACCTTACTTTGAAACCATAAAATGTTAATGAAAGAAACTGAAGACAACCAAAGAAAGATATTCCATGCTCATGGATTGGTGAACATTGTTAAAATGGCTATATTACCAAAATCATTCTACAGAATTAATGCAAGCCCTATCAACATACCAATATTTTTCATAGAACTAGAACAAATAATCTTAAAATTTATATGGAACCACAAAAGACCGCAAATAGCCAAAGTGACCCTGACAAAAACAAAGCTGGAGATATCATATTTTTAGATTTCAAATTAAACTAGAAAGCTGTAGTGATCAAAACAGTATGGCACTGGCACAAAAATAGACACAATAGATCAATGGAACAGGACAGAGAGCCCAGAAATATACCCTTGATTATATGGTCAATTAATTTTCAAAAGAGTAGGGAGAAAATGCAAAAGGAAAAAAACACTCTCTTCACCAAGTAGTGTTGGGAAAACTGGACAGCTACATGCAAAAGAATGAAACTAGACGACTTTTTACATCATAGACAAAAATAAACTCAATATGGATGAAAGACCGAAATGAGAGTGTGAGTGAGAATTGAAGCCATATAAGTCCAGAAAAGAGCATAAGCAGTAATTTCTCTGACATCAGCTGTAGCAACTTTTTCCTAGGTACAACTCCAGAGGTAAGGAAGCAAAATCAAAAATGCACTATTGGGACTACATGAAAGTGAAAAGCTTCTGCACAGCAAGGAAAACTATCAAAGGAAACTACAGAATGGGAGAAGATATTTCCAAATGACATATCTGAAAAAGGGTTAGTATCCAAAGGATATAAAGAATTTATACAATCCAACACCAGAAAAACCAACTCACCCAATTACAAAATGAACAGAAGACATGAATAGGTACTCTCCTATTCTCCATATTTCATGTGACCAACAGACACATGAAAAGATGCTCAACATCACTCATCATTGGGGAAGTGCAAATCAAAACCACAATGAGGCATCACTTCACATCTGTCAGGATGGCTGAAATCAAAATCACAAGGAGCAACAAGTGTTGGGGAGGGTGCGAGGAAAAAGGAACCCTCATGCACTGTTGGTGACAATGCAAACTGCTGCAGCCACTGTGGAAAACAGCATGGAGGTGCCTCAGGAAATTAAAAACGGAATTACCATATTATCCTGTAATTCCACTATTGGGTATTTACCCAAAGGAAATGAAAACACGAATTTGAAAGGGATATGCACTCTCCTATGTTTATTGTGACATTATTTACAATAGCGAAGATACGGAAGCAGCCCAAGTGTCCATTGATGAAGAATGGATAAAGAAGGTGTGGTATGTATATTATAAAATATATATATATAAAATATGCATTTTTAGCCATAAAAAGAATGAAATTTTGCTATTTACAACAACATGATTGGAACTAGAAAGTATAGTGCTAAGAGAAATAGAGAAAGATACTGTATGATTTCACTGATGTGTGGAACTTAAGAAGTAAAACAAATGAACCAATTAAAGAAAAAAAAACAAAAAACAGATTTTTAAAAAAGATTTTATTTATTTATTCATGAGAGACAGAAAGAGAGAGAGAGAGAGAGAGAGAGAGAGAGAGAGAAGCAGAGACACAGGCAGAGGGAGAAGCAGGCTCCACACAGGGAGCCTGACATGGGACTCAATCCCGGGTCTCCAGGATCAGGCCCTGGGCTGAAGGCGGCGCCAAACTGCTCAGCCACCCGGGCTTCCCCCCAAAAGCAGACTTTTAACTATAAAACAAACTGATGGTTATCTGAGAGGAGTGGGGAGATGGGTGAAATAGGAGAAGGGAATTGAGAGCACTAAGTGTTACAATAAGTACAATAAGTTTGTAATAAGCACTGAATAATGAATCACTATATTATACACCTGAAACTAATATAATACTGTATGTTACCTATACTGGAATTAAAATTTTAAAAACTTAATATAATTAAAAAAACTGTCAAAATCATCAATAAGAAGGAATTTTTGAGAAATTGCCAAAACCAGAAAGAGCCTAGGGAGACATGATGACTTAATATAATGTGGTATCCTGGATGAGATGGTGCAACAGCAAAAATTGAAACTAAGAGAATTTGAATAAAGTGTGGATTTTGCTTGATCATTACAAAAAGAAAGAGTATCATATTTTTTTAGGATAAACCTTTCACATAGGTCCTGGATGTACTTGTTGTAAACCAAACCAGTGATACTTTGCAGAACTGCACATTAGAGTTAGCTACTCTGGGGGATCTGAAACTTGTGGAAAAGCCATCTCCTTTGACTCTTGCTCCTCGTGATTTTGCAAATATAAAGCTAATGTTAAAGTAGCATCAACAGAAAATGGAATAATTTTTGGTAATATAGTTTATGATGTCTCTGGAGCAGCAAGTGACAGAAATTGCGTAGTCCTCAGTGATATTCACATTGACATCATGGACTATATCCAGCCTGCCACTTGAACTGATGCTGAATTCCGTCAGATGTGGGCTGAATTCGAATGGGAAAACAAAGTGACGGTTAATACAAACATAATCGATTTAAAGGACTACTTACAGCATATATTAAATATTAAAGTCAACCAACATGAAATGCCTCACTCCAGAGAAGGCTCTTTCTGGTTACTGTGGCTTTATGGCAGCCAACCTGTATGCTCGTTCCATATTTGGAGAAGATGCACTTGCAAATGTCAGCATTGAGAAGCCAATTCAACAGGGACCAGAGGCCCTGTTACTGGCCACATAAGAATTCGTGCAAAGAGTCAGGGAATGGCCTTAAGTCTTGGAGATAAAATCAACTTGTCTCAGAAGAAAACTAGTATATAAGAATAAATAAAAAGTCCTTGCAGCTTTACAGTAAAATTTAGGTATGGGCTTATTGGACTCCAACATCTTTTGTACTCTTTCATGCTTTATGTTCTATAGAATCTGAATTCATGCCGAATGCATTCCAGCCAATAATTTATAGCCTTTCCCTTAAATCAAGATTGACTTTAAAATTATAGTTTGTCTGTCTTAACAGTTCTGAATGCTGTCCTCAAAGTATATAATGTTTCTCACATGTACCAAGACCATTTTCACAGTACAATAAACAGATCTATTCCTAAATCTTTTGTTATTTTATAAATAAATATAATTACCTAAAAAAAAACATTTTCTCATTTAATCTTGACAATGATCCTTTGAACTAGGTGCTGCTAGGTGCTGCTGATCACGGTTCTAATATAGAGCGTTGGAACTATAATTTAAGGGATTTTTTTTCCCTGTAAGGTGGAGGAAGCAATCTATATAGAAAAAAATTCATATTATTATTTTCCTCCTTTTTTTGGATTTTGGATAATTTTCTAAGTAGTTTAATTTTTATCCTCCCTATCAACTTCTGTTTTTTCTCATATCAGGTGAAAGAATATTTTGATGAATATGTGTATTGTGTATTCTATCCAACTCTCCTCACATATATATATGCATATGTATCTGCATATATATATATATAATTACTTAAGAGCATGTTGCCAATAGGCAAAAATCAAACCTTTGCATACATGCAAAAGTTGGCAATTGTGGACTTAGTTTAGTATTGACATTATTAAATGATATCTTTATGCTGGAGTATACTGGCATTCCAGACTAACGATGAGTCTTGCAGTAATAATGGACCATAAAAAAAGAAAACTGATGTCCGAGGACATACAGAAGAATCCAGGGATATTAACATCAGAAATATAACACTGAAACGGATGGAATATCATATATGTATAGTGTAATTGCAAGCTGATGAAGAAGTGGTTTTTCTTACTTATTCGTTTAAACTTTTTTTTTGTATAGTAAGGATATATATTATGTGTCTTATTCGTGAAAACTAGTTTCCCCACTTGTTACTAAATGGCAATATTTCCTAATAAGTAATGGAACAAAGTGCTCAGGTAAATAACTGTGGTGATTAAGTAAGTTGGTATTTTCCAATTTTGCCAATGTTAGATAATAGCATCTAACTTCATTTGTATCTTTAAATCTTATAGAGTAATAATTGTTAATTGAAAGATGACAACTAGAGAAATGAAACAAAATTATTTACTACCTTTACAAGGGAGGAAAATGGAATACATCTGGGGCTAAAAAGTATAGTCCCAATAACAAGAAGATTCAGTAATTTATTTTCTTGATTTCAGGATCTAGTAACTTACACATTCCAAAACTCTGTTCTCTACTGATTTTTTCATTGTTGTTTTTCCTTTATACACAATCTTTTCCTTTATATATAATTTATTTCTTATTTCAGTTTTTTATTACCACCTGGTATGTTTTCCTCATTACCCTTTCTTTGAAAAATTTTTAAAAGATTTATTTATTTATTTGTTTGTTTATTTATTTGAGAGAGAGATGAGAGAGAGAGAGAGAGAGAGAGAACATAGTGGGGGAAGGTGCAGAGAGAGGAGAGAGAGTCCCAAGCTGACTCCATGCTGAACATGGAGCCCGTGACCCTGTGATCACAAGCTGAAACCATGAGTCAAATGCTCAACCAACCATGCCACCCAGGTGCCCCCTTTGAAATTTCAATGAATGTTCCTTTAATCAGTCACATTTTTTTTAAAGTTCTGATTGTGCCTTCAAAAGACTTTAAACTTTAATTATTCCCCCTTTGTAGCACTTTATCTACATTACAGACATTCTCTTTTTAAACAATGAATTAAGTGGAATTTTAGTTTGAGCTATATGAGGTGGCCATTTTTTAGGTAAAAAATCATAATATATCAGGAATTTCACATATGGTATAACCTAACACATTTTGATGTATTTCATAGTAATATCATATAGCAGTGACATCCTTTCCTCAACTTAAAAAAAAATCCAAATTCTCTTTACTAGTTGGCCATAATGTTTAATGATGTCCACAGTGGGTGAGGAATAAAGTAAGTAAATTTTCAACCAGCATAACTTTCACTAGGGTCTGGAGTGTCTTAGGAAATACCTGATTTAATCTCAAATGTGATACTTGAATTATAGCAAGCAGAAATTGAAGTACTGAATGCTAATTTATCCTCTCTGGGAAAGAGGTTTCAACCACTACACCCATTCTGTACAGACTCAGAATTTTAGAACAGAAAGGGACCTTAAGGGTTATTAGTTCCAATATTAACCTTTTGCAAATAGGGCACAATTACAAGAGTTGGAGAATAGTCATTGAAAAACTGAAGTTATTCAGTTAGTTGGTGGCAACACCAAAGCTACATCCAGGTCTCTTGCCTGTTGATCTGCACGACTTTTCATTCTCTCCAACTCTCTTCATCTGTTTGCTAACTCTACTGACTGGATTATGTCTGTTATAGTTTGTGTCCATTTACAGTGTTAATTATTCACAATAATCTCATGATTTACTGCAGTGACATATCCTGTTTATTTTAATTAGTAATGGTTATATTTATTCTAGTCAACTGAAGGAGAGAAGCACTACATCAGATTCTAACTGCAATTGTTTTTTCACAATGACCCTCTAAAATTCTACCTACTTCCTCCACAATGTGCCATTATTTTATATAATCTTGATTTTATAGTCAATAGTATCTACTTTTAAATATTTAATAATGTCAATCTGCTTAATTCATTATTTGGGCAGCCTGGGTGGTTCAGTGGATTAGCGCCGCCTTCAGCCCAGGGTGTGATCTTGGAGTCCTGGGATCGAGTCCCACGTCAGGCTCCCTGCATGGAGCCTGTTTCTCCCTCTGCCTGTGTCTCTGCCTCTCTCTCTCTCTGTTTCTCATGAATCAATCAATCAATCTTAAAAAAAAAAAAAAAAAGAAACTGGAAGTTTAAAAAAAAATCATTATTTTTCTGATAGCTATTTCACCAATTCTTCAAGATCTACATCAGTACTATTTACTTCCAAGAAACATCATAGCTCACAGAGATCTTGTTCCTCTTCTCAACTCAGAGAATAATTAGTGTGTGTATGTGCGTAATTGGTGAATTATTCATTTAGTACACTGGAGTGACTGCATTATTTTTTCTTAGCTTTATATATTTATAGTAATTTCCATAAGTAGTATAGAGTGTGACCCTCTTGGCCATGGACTCAGTCATATATTTTAAAGTGTTTTTTATATGTTAGATGCATGTTGACTGATAAACCACAATTCAATCTAACCAAATCAAATTTTCATTCTTGGCTCACTCACAATCCCATTCTATTATTGAAATATTAGAAAATCAATAAAAACTATTTTAAATTAATCATTTCTACTCATTTAGCTTTTCTAGGTGGGTTTTGGGGTTTAAGGTACATAAACATTTCCTCCTGGGGTAGAAGATAAGCAGCCTGAGGCTGAAGAACAGGGAATAGAACCTCATCAAGGAGTTCTTCACTGTAGGAGAGAATAGTGGATGAACAGTTGGGATAAAAAATGTATTTTTTTATTAATTGGTTTATTGACTGCTGATAAGATCATGAGAGTTTCAAAGGGTTCAGAATGAGGAAATATTCATGATAACCTTCAGGATACTAATTTTGCATGGAAACATGCTTAGAGAAAGAACAAAGACCCTTTTTCTTCATCTTGGTAGCAGATAAACCTAATATTCATTCATTCAAGAAATTTTTTTGAGCTTTTTTTTTTTTAATTCAAAATTCCCCTAGTTTCTTCCCTCTGACTCTGAGAGATATAGTTTTGGATGACTCTGTTTGAAATTTGTCTTGTTAAAAAGAAAAAAAAGTTACTTTTTGTGATTATTTATTCCATCTTGCTTTTTTAATAGATTCTCTTTCTTGTAAACACTGATATATCTTCAAAGTCATATTTCAAACTAAGCACCATTCTATAGTCATGTCCCTAGTATCATTTATTTTTATTTGGTTCTCTCAAGAATGGTTTTAACTCAATTTCCTAAGGCTGCATCAGCTTCCACTTTTTTATATGTATATTCTTGTCAATGAATGGAGAAGCCAAGTCAGTTAAAAATTAAAACAAAACAAAAAAATTGGTTTGCTGATTTAGAAATTGCTATAGCTAATTTAATTTGTTGTTTGGATGACTACATTCTCTTGACAGCCAAATCAGCCAGGCATATACAAATCTTAGAAATTAGAGCTGGCGTAGACAGTAGCATTGCCACTGTCTAGTCAAAACACTCATTCTGCAGTTGAGAAAACTCAAGTGTAAAAGGTGAAGGAAAGTGTTTAAGGCCTCACTCCTAATTTGTGTCTCTTTGCATGGGTTGCCAATAGAAAGCTTAAACTAACAAGCTTCATTTCTTTAATTCTCACCAATATTCTCTCTTTTACCATTAATAAGCTTTGAAGAAAGGGGACAAAAAAAATGTTCAGAAGAGAGGTATTATCACAGGGCCTTTCTATTTCTTTATTTCTTTGAATGTTAAATTATGGCATTCCCATTACTTCTGACCCTTCCTATTTTCTTGTAATTAGTGATGGTTCAAAATTGTCTTTCAAACACTGAGTAGTACTCTCTTTCACGCACCCACATCTAATTATTTTTTTTCCCTTTTCCACACTTGTCAAGTTAACAGTGTCTGTCGATATTTTTAGAGGACAAATCATGTGTGAAGCAAGACAATTTTTAAAGTTCCTGGCACAATAGATGATCAGTCCAAATATTTGTACAATACATGCTGTGCTTCATGGATGGCTGCCGATAATTATATTGAGGTCAATAAGCAAGGTTTTCCTCCAAGGCACAGATTGGGATTCAAAAACATTTGATAGAGACAATCGAACTGGAGAGGATGATGGAATTTGTTGCAATTAAGCTGAGCAAAGCAGCTGAAATGAGATCCAGATAACACTGTTATCATCTTTTACTCTCTGTGAGAAGATTGGGATTTATTTTACACGAATTATTCAAATGTATTTTATTAGGAAAAACTTCCTACAGAGTAGAGATTTGAGAAACCATAATCTTTTCTTCATAGTAAAATGCTAAAAGGTCAAAACACTGTACAGACTGTGAAATATGTGATTTATGATAGTTGGGAAAGGAATAGAGAGAATACCAGCCAACATCTGCCTTCCACAGGGTTTTTTTCTTTTCAATTACTCGAGAAAATGGTTGGCAGTTACTTTTTTCCTGAATTACTATGATAAAAGCATTGCCTATTAAATGCATCCCAAATGAATAGCATTGAACTGTTTGTGAAATAGTTACCTATCTATTCTCTAGTCATTCAATATCTTGCCTTCAGTAATAAATAAAGTCTTATTTTTTGGCAATATCTCATTCTTTCATAAGCTTTGTTTAACTCTGTCCTGTCACCTTAGAGAGTGGGCAGTGAGCGCACAAAAGAAACAGGTGCTTAAAGGGTCATAAGTTCCTTATCACATGACTTTCACCTTTGTATATCAGACTGATGCTGGATCTTGCCAGTTAGAAGCTGGCAAATTCTATTATGGTGAAAAAATAAAGGATAGTAGGGGGCACCTGGATGGTGTGGTCAGTTAAGCAACAGACTTTTGATTTCGGCTCAGGTCATGATACCAGGGTCATGAATCAAACCCTGCATGGAGCTCCACAGTCAGTGTGGGGTCTGCTTAAGAATCTTGCTCTTTCCTTCTGGTCCTTCCCCAACTCATTCTCTCTTAAATAAATAAATAAATAAATAAATAAATAAATAAATAAATAAATAAATAAATATTTTTAAAGAAGAAGAGTAGTATTTGAATGGATCTCAGAGAAAATTTTATTTTAAAATGTTCTACAAATGAGAAACTAAGTCTTCAAAACTAAATGACTTGCCCATTTTTTCCTAAAATTCCTCTCTATTGCTGGATTTTTCAAGGCTGCCCTGATTTCTATATTCTGAAATTAAAGACCATGTTACATTAAAAATGTTTTAACTACCTTCCTACTTTAATACTAATAACTGGCATGTATTATATATCGATTATGTACTAAAAGGCCATGCCACACATCATACTATTCATTATAATTCTCTGAAGCATATGCCTAATTTGACAGATTTGAAAACTAGGCTCAGGTCAAATAACACACTCAAAATCACACAGGTAGTCAACCTGGAATTGGCATTTGAATCACAGTAGTTTGAGTCCAGATGTCATACTATACTAAAAGAGAACCCATGTAGGTAGGTGCTAGGTACATTAAATAATAGTATATATGCTTGGTGCACCTGGGTGGCTTTATCAGTTAAGTGTCTGATTCTTTTTTTTTTTTCTTGAAGATTTTATTTATTTATTCATGAGAGAGAGAGAGAGAGAGAGAGAGAGAGAGAGAGAGAGAGGCACAGACCCAGGAAGAGGGAGAAGCAGGCTCCATTCCATGCAGGGATCCTGACGTGGGACTTGATCCCACGTCTCCAGGACCACACCTTGGACTGAAGGCTGTGCTAAACCGCTGAGCCACCTGGGCTGCCGTAAGTGTCTGATTCTTGATTTTGGCTCAGGTCATCATCTCAGGGTCATGAGATCAAACCCTGCATTGGACTCTGCACTCAGCACAGAGACTCCTGGAGAGTATCTCCCTCTCCCTGCGCAACTCTACAGAGCTACAAAACTAATTGAGGGCTGGATGCTTCCTTAAATATTTAGCCCTAAAAATATTATTAGAAATATTAAATAGTGTTCAGAATAGTGCATGAATCATAATAAATGCTCTAGGTATGTGTCGAATGAATGAAAGACAAGAAATCAGTGCTAAGCTAGTAGTATAGATGTTTAAATTTAGAGGAAGCAGTAAGAAAGCATGCCTTTCCCGGAAACATAAATTAAACTACATTTTAATAATATCATGATGAGAAACACACTGACCTTGCATAGTTTAATAAAAATAACACAAAAACTATCAAACTGAGAGGCTCACATCTCTCTCAGTATATGATTTCTGACAATGACAAAAATGCTGTTTTAACAAGTGAGTATCCGTTAATAAGCAGCATACTCAAAAAAAAAAAAAAGCAATGTCCTTAAGTATCTATTCATCTTATACTTTGAGTCACATGAAAGTAAAGACGATAAAACTCCAAAAAAAAAAAAAAAAAAGAAAGAAAGTAAAGACCATGTTTGGAGCATCTAGTTGGCTTAGTAGGTTAAACGTCTGCTCAGGTCATGATCCCAGGGTCCTGGAATCCAGCTGCATCTGACTCTCTGCTCAACAGAGACCATGCTTCTCCTTCTCCTTCTGCCCCTCTTCCTACATGTGTACTCTCTCTCAGATAAATAAATAAAAAATCTTAGAAAAAAATAGCACAGGCCATGTTTCATAAATTTGATTGTCTAACGTAAGTCAAAATTTTAGGCACATAACTGGATGTATAATAACATTTGTAAATTTGAAGTGAAATTATAAATTTCTCATGTGTAAATTCAAACTTTGTGAGATCATTTTCAAAAATATTTCTAAGGAATATAAATTTCTTATGTTTAACATGCTCAACTGAAACAGCTTATTTTTATTTCTATTTCATAGCTAAATATCCTCAGATGTCTCATCTATTGAAGGCTCACTGAATGTTTTTTTTAAATAATCTTATAGACTTCCATTATAGATTTTTTGTTTATTTTACTTTCCTGTCACTGTTTAAAAAAATTTTTTTTAGAATTCTCCATAATATTTTTTTCTGAGGGATAAAAATTATCTGTATTCTATTCATTAATATATCTTATTTATCTTAATATGTGTAGTATTTTATACTACTGTTAATAATTCTCAAAAGTATATGTATGAGGTATCACAACCCCACATTCCTAGATATACTACAAAGTGTAGTAATCAAAACAGTATGGCACTGGCACAAAAATAGACACAATAGATCAATGGAACAGGACAGAGAGCCCAGAAATATACCCTTGATTATATGGTCAATTAATTTTCAAAAGAGTAGGTGAGAAAATGCAAAAGGAAAAAAACATTCTCTTCACCAAGTAGTATTGGGAAAACTGGACAGCTACATGCAAAAGAATGAAACTAGATGACTTTTTACATCATAGACAAAAATAAACTCAATATGGATGAAAGACCGAAATGAGAGTGAGAGTGAGAATTGAAGCCATGTAAGTCCAGAAAAGAGCATAAGCAGTAATTTCTCTGACATCAACTGTAGCAACTTTTTCCTAGGTACAACTCCAGAGATAAGGAAGCAAAATCAAAAATACACTATTGGGACTACATCAAAATGAAAAGCTTCTGCACAGCAAAGAAAACTATCAAAGGAAACTACAGAATGGGAGAAGATATTTCCAAATGACATATCTGAAAAAGGGTTAGTATCCAAAGGATATAAAGAATTTATACAATCCAACACCAGAAAAACCAACTCACCCAATTACAAAATGAACAGAAGACATGAATAGGTACTCTCCTATTCTCCATATTTCATGTGACCAACAGACACATGAAAAGATGCTCAACATCACTCATCATTGGGGAAATGCAAATCAAAACCACAATGAGGCATCACTTCACATCTGTCAGGATGGCTGAAATCAAAATCACAAGGAGCAAGCAACAAGTGTTGGCGAGGATGTGAAGAAAAAGGAACCCTCATGCACTGTTGGTGACAATGCAAACTGTTGCAGCCACCGTGGAAAACAGCATGGAGGTGCCTCAAGAAATTAAAAACGGAATTACCATATTATCCTGTAATTCCACTATTGGGTATTTACCCAAAGGAAATGAAAACACGAATTTGAAAGGGATATGCACTCTCCTATGTTTATTGTGACATTATTTACAATAGCGAAGACATGGAAGCAGCCCAAGTGTCCAGTGACAGAAGAATGGATAAAGAAGGTGTGGTATATATAGTATATAAATATATATGTTATATGTATTTTTAGCCATAAAAAGAATGAAATTTTGCTATTTACAACAACATGATTGGAACTAGAAGGTATAATGCTAAGTGAAATAAGTCAATAAGAGAAATATGGATACCATATGATTTCACTGATGTGTGGAATTTAAGAAGTAAAACAAACGAACCAATTAAAGAGAGAGAAACCAAAAAACAGACTTTTAACTACAAAAAAAATCAGACTGATGGTTACCAGAGGGGAGAGAGGGGATGGATGAAATAGGTGAAGGAGATTGAGAGTATACTTATCATGTTGAGCACTGGATAATACATGGAATTGTTGGATATCTATATTGTGCACCTGTAACTAATATAATACTGTGTATTAACTAAACAGAATTTTAAAAAAGTATTTGTATGAATTTTCCTTATAGAATTATCCTCACACCAAAGGCATAAGTCAGATTTTCCTGAGCAAGTAATTCTTTTAAACAATTGGCACACTACTATTTATCTTGAAACAATAATTCACCAAAAGATTTTAATCTCATTGATTTCTTAAGGTTACTTTATGTCTGATATCTTTCCAAGGAGTGGCTTATGAATTGAGTGAATGCAGTTCTTTTAAAGACATTTTAAGGACATTTTTTTGCCTCTTATCTTGTGTAAGCTTTCCTTTATTGTTTATATGCAGTCATTTAATATAGATTCTTGGCTGTCAAAAATTATTTTGTAAAAAAGGAAAAATTTTCTTTTCAAGCCTTAGTGTAAAACATGACCTATAGAACTTTTTAAATGTGGTTTTACATTTAATGGGGTTTCAGTAGCTTGTTTGAGAACAATGTAAAATAAAAAGGTAAGAGCAAGAAAGACTCAATTAGCCTTGCTAGAAGTAAAAGCACTGGCTTTCTCTCCATTACAACTTCATGAAAAAAGAATGTAGTCAGGTAATTATTTTGAAAAATACACACACACACACACACACACACACACACACACCACACACATATATATGCATCTATTAGAGCACAATAAATCTCAGCAACTACAAAATAATTTTCTTGAAGAAAAAAGTAAATTGTTCAAATTTATATTTGAGAACATTTGTTTGGTATTGACATTCCATATCACTTTTTCTGAACTACTGTTCGTTAATCTACACTCCCATTCAAAAGGCTTCATTTTAGTTTTTAACATAAAGTACAAATACCTTAACCTGGTCTTGAAAGTAAAATCTACTTTAAGCCTACATTTATTATTTTCCCTTTGCCATTGCCATTACAGAAACTTCTTTATGTGTGCCGTATTCTATGACGTACTCTCTTTCAAATAAATTTTTATTTTTATTCTTTCTAAATATTTACCTTCTTTTTGTTGTGTTTACTATCACTCATAGTGACCTTTCACCCCCTTCTTGGGACTCATAGGCCTTATTATCTATACTTCTTACTTATTTGCTAATCAAATATTTTCCTGATAAAGAGTGGCTTGTGATTAAAGGAGTATTGCCTTGAAAAATAAGAGACCACAGATGCGATGTTTAGTTCACATTCACCAGTGAGGAGCTGTATGATCCTGACAAATCAATCAAACTTCTCTTGGTCTCAGATTTATAACATCTAGGTAAACATTTCAGTATATCTTCATAAAAACCTCTACCAATCTAAGAATCTGTGTTTTGTAAAATCATGGGATGCTCAGATTTGCTGTTCTTCAAAGAAATATGAATTAATATAACAGCAATTATCACTTTGCCCCCAGCAGACTGGGAAAATTGATAAGAGCTTGAATATGTATTTCTGGCTGAGACATGATGGAAATCACTCTCATTCATTCCTGTTGGAAATGTTAAGTCTTTCAACCTTTCAATATATGTGTGCTTGTGTATGTATCATTCAACCAAGAAATTTCACTCCTGAGAATATCTTAAAGAAATTACAAGCATCAATATTTAAAAATTTATATACATGATGTTAATTGCTACATCCTTAATGTCAGAATTGCTGCTCAAAAGAGCAAACAAGCAGATAAAACCTGGTAGGGGAAAAGAGTGTGCCTGTCAACAGGTCAAATAGATTTATGCTTAATTTAAACCATTGTGAATAAGTGAATTAGAATTATAGGAGATGACTTGTGAGAAGCTGGACTTCTATGCAGTTTGAGTGAAAAAAGTACAGAAAAACATTGAAAGAGCAAGATTAATGTCTATGTGGCCATAGACATTATTTCTCACCCATGGCTGCTCTTATACAACTGTTTAGTAGAGATCTAGAATTTTGGCTGTTGGAAAAAATAATAGGGCAAACTCATAGTTTACTGCTCACAATTGAATAATAAAACATCTTTAAATCATTTTGGCTAAAAAAAGGACTCGGTTCAGTAATTAATACGTTCAGTCAGTGTAATAATTAAAGACTTCATTCAAAATTAAAGCTTCTCCTCTCCCTAGCTATGTTTGATGCCAAAGAAGAAGCTTCCTGTGTTCCAACCTTCCTGTGTTTCTACCCTTCCTCTCACAATTGTCTAACATCAGTTTCTGACTCTTCCAGAATCAAAGGAGTAGTAGTAGAAGAAGGGAGAAGGAAAAAAAAAGGTAAAGGATCAGGAAAGATTTTATGTGACTAAGTTAGCCTGAGTTGGCACTCTCTGGACTTGGTGGATGTTTGAGGCTGACTTTGCTTCAAATAGATAATTTGTGGATTCTTTGGAGAACTTGACATGTCTCTTGGCAATTCGCTTGACTTGAGCTGATGCAACTCTTTTGCTGGTAGTTTCCAACTGCTTCCTCATCCCCTGAGCATCTGCTGATGCACTTCAACCTCCCTCTGCTGAGACTTCTCCACCATTCCAGATACCCTTCTTTGGCAGGATTTATACAAACTCCACCCCTACTCTCCTGTGGCCCATGTCTTGCCCATGGGTAAAATACACTTTTGGTCTTCTGTTGAGAGAACACAGTTAATTCTCAATAATGTCTTTCTACTCTCCCACCAAGCCATCATTAGCAATTCACTCACCTTTTAGCTCTGTAGGCACTAGGGTTATGTATCAAACTCTCCAAATAGTTTCTTTGTGGTTTTTTTTTAAGGTTTTATTTTTATTTGTTTGAAAGAGAGAGCATGAGTGGAGGGGGGAGTCATGGAGGGAAAGGGACAAGTAGACTCCTTGCTGAGCATGGAGCCCAATGTGGGGATCGATCCCAGGACCCAAAGATCATGACCTGAGCCAAAGGCAGACACTTAACCAAATGAGCCACCCAGGCACCCCATCAAATAATTTCTTTGAATTTCCTCTCATTATGCTTATGGTGAGGGATAAGTCCTTCCATCCAGTCTCCCATGGGAACAAGAATTGGCTTTCTGCAAATTGATAGCTCTCTCCAGTGAAATCCTCTATTTAATCTCCAACTCTGGTGACTTGAACTATAATTTTTTTAAATCCTGAAGACAGGTTTGGGAAATGGTCTAAAATTTGGTTTTCAGTAGTCTACTTTGCACGTTCTGTCTAGATGTTCAAGTAGTCAGGCCTCAGGCAAAACTGAGATAGTTCATCTTTTAATGTGTTTTACATAATCCCATTTTTTGCATACATTATTTATCTATTGTTTCATAACCATATTACCAACAATTTAGTGGATTAAAACATCACACATTTATTTTCTCAAGTTTCTGTGAATCATGAATCTGGGCTTGGTTTAACTGCGTCTCCTCTTCAGGTCTTAGAAGGCTGTAATCAAGGTGTCAGCTGAGGCTGGGGTTTCATCTGAGGCTTGACTGGAGAAGGATTCACTTCTCAGCTTATGTGGTTGCTGGCAGCATTCATTTCCTTATAAACTGGTGGACTGACAGCCCAAGCTTATTTCTGATTGTCAGCGGGAGAATGCCCTTAGTTCTTTTGTCTGCCACAGCCTGGTAAACAATGAAAAAAATCAGATATATGTGTGTGTCTGCCTATGAGCGTAGCTAATACTGTATATAATTACATGACAATGGAGATAACATGGACAAGGACACTAGGTATTGATATGAGCCATCTTGGAGAGGGATATTAGGATGTGTTAGTGCAATAAGGAAGAGTAGAAGGAGAGAAAAGAAGCAAAAAGATAGAAAAAGAAAAAATATTAATTTAAAATAAGCATGAATATGGTTATGCTTATTAATTTATAAAATAGATACATGTGAACTATAGAGACACACATGTGAATATGTGTAAAGACATTAAATAAGTATTGTTACAGAAAAGGAAAAAGAGGGATATTTTTTTCTCTTGCTTTTCTTATAAGATGGTTTTTTTAAATTTGGTTAATAGAACTAAAGTGTCATTTTTCTTTTGGAAAAATAAGTAAAAACTTTAGTAACAGAAATAAAAACTTTAGCAACTGAGTACATATTTTTATACATAAATTATTATGGATTTTGAGGATGTAAAATTATTTCCATACATGGATGTAGCAGTCAACTTGCCTTTTCAAATACACACACACACACACGCACGCGCGCGCACACACCAGAACCCAGTTTTGCTTTAAATGTCATTTGCAGCATAGAAGAATAAAGTTTGGTTAAGTGATTGTTGAGTGGTTAAAAAGTGTTTAAAGAGTTCTGTTTTGGAGGATCCAAGGAGGAAACAACAAATGGAAAAAATCAACAGATTTCAAATAATTCAGAATGGCCAATAAATCTCAATATTCAGAAGCCAATAACTCTACAAAAGAATGATAATATTATGAGTTAGTTGCTTAGACACACTGATAATCTAGCTTCTTTAACAAAATGAAATACAGACTCATTGTTCCAAAGAACTCAATGAAAAAGTGATATAAATTTTGGCAGAAAAAAATTGAGAGGAAAAGGCAAAAGAGATTAAAGCCATCTAGGTACATTGAATCAATGGACCTGGAGCCAAATTCAATTTTTGTCAATTTCTCATAGACTCTCCCTACTTCAGCCTAATTTTATGGACTATCTTCCTACTTTTTTTCTTCATTATTTATGGGCGTTAGTTGCTTTGGTTACTTTCTCTATTTCCTCCTTTTTCCTAATCCACTTAAATCCCTTCTTATTCTCATCCATTTTTTTTTAATCCAGCAAGTATTCTCTTCTCTGACAGAGTTGGCCATTTTCTGTTTCCCCCCTATTATTGTACTTACACTACTGTCTCATAATCATTGATTTATTTTATGTTACTTCCAGAAGACGGGGACCTCCCCTTCATCTCTTTATCACCAGTTACATGTACTGTGCTTGACAGATTGCTAATATGTATTGATGAAGAATGAGTCTTTTATTGACATTTTGTGTCCTTCCTCTATATCATCACTTATGTGTACTTCCCTGCCACTATCTGTTCTTTAAGACTCAAATATTTTATAGCTGGAAAGAACCTTAAAAGCAAAGAATTCAGCATATCTCATGGGACAGTCTATGAAGTTTCCTAGACTCTAGATCCTGGAGTCCTGGAGTTCTCATTAAAAATGTATATTTTTTTGGTGCCAACCCACATCTTTGAATCAGAATCACTTGGACAGGTTTAAGGAACTGTCCCTTTTAGCAAGCTTCTGGATTATTCTTACACAAATTAATGTTCCAGATTTACTGTGGCACAACCCTTCAATTTAGACATAGAACAAAAGGGAGTCAACTTAGAATCCTGGGTCTTGAGAAGTCATTTAAGGACTAACTTGATAATATCTGGTATTGTGACAAAGGTTAATGTATTTCTTAATTTCTTTCTTTCTGATTTTGTGACTTAAGAACACATGTGAGTACAATTGTTCTCATTTTTAGCATTAAATAAATTTCCAAGAGGATGTGTTAGATTACTTAGATTAGTACATGAAGTTGATTGTTTGGACTATAGATATGATGTCCTTGAATCTACATGGAGAACTGACCTGTTTGCAGTTGGGTATGGCCTATATAAGAAACATTTATGGCCTATTTAGTAATTATTCCTGAGCGCAGGTGATAAGAATAAATCTATTCTATGCTGTTAGATTTTATAATTTAGTCAAGTATAGTTTTCATAGTTGTATATCTCATAGGACTTCATTATGGTTTTCATTGGTTTTGTATTTGTGTGTCTTATTGAAAGCAATGATAAGGCTGAAGCATTATTAGATTATATGACTAAGAAGTCATAGGTTTCTCTTAACACATTTCCTTTTTAGTTGATTTTGAAAGAACTTCAGTTATTTTCCTTTTTCAAGGTAGAGTACTTCTGCGCATTTTAGAGAGCCTAACTGTAAGCAGAATAAGTTTTTTTTTTAATTTTTATTTATTTATGATAGTCACACACAGAGAGAGAGAGAGGCAGAGACACAGGCAGAGGGAGAAGCAGGTCCCATGCACCAGGAGCCCGACGTGGGATTCGATCCCAGGTCTCCAGGATCGCGCCCTGAGCCAAAGGCAGGCGCCAAACCACTGCGCCACCCAGGGATCCCTGTAAGCAGAATAAAGTTCATATACAAATTATGATATCTGTGTTTAGTTGTCAGACATTTTCTCTTTCCCTCTTCTGTCTTTAATCCCTCCCTTTCTTCTGTCTTTTCTCCCTCATCTTCTTCCTCCCTCTTTCTTCTCTTTGACACATATATACACAATTGAGTGAAAGAAGCAAATTAATATCACTCTTAAATTGTTAACGAAACTCAGATGTGTTTCTAATTTAAGACCAAATTACAGTTCCATTTTTAGTTTTTCCATACACAGCTGCATACCATGTTATTCACAATTTTCCCTTTGCCAAAAATACTGTTAGACTTTGATTTAAAAAAATAACCTGAGAACAATATATACTTTTCCTTGAATATTGCCTTCAAGATTACAAATAGTCTTTTACTTGTTCCTCATAAGAATTCTTAAGTGTTCTTTTAAATATTTTACTGTGTATAAATAGAACTGAAAAACTGAAGTACATTCTTCTTATCACTTAGACATACCATGCCAAGTCTTTAACCCATGTGGGCTTGCCTTGTGGTACATGTGCTTTATTTTTATATGGAACAGAGTCACCCCTGATCTAATGATACTGACTACTCCCTGCACTATGATCTGGCTATTATCTCTTTTAACCTAAAAATGTTACTTAGAATTAGAGAACTTGAAGAAACTTTAATACTCTCTAGTCAATCACTTTTTCCTAGAACTGAGACCCATATGAATTGAGTAACTTGTTTTTGTCTACAAACAAGGTTATGATGAAGGTGGTTATAGGGTCCAATGCCCATGATGTCCCATTCTTATCTGTCAGTGATGTCTTGCAGAACTTTGTTCTGCCTCTCATACTTTTGGTTTCTACAACATAAGTCTTTGTAGCATGGTGGTTTTGATATAAATTATGCAGGTCTGAACTAAACAGAGACACAATATTTTAAATGATACTCTGATGCTCATTAAGCATTATCATAAAGGTAATCTGGAAGGTGATTTTAGGCTTGTGCTTACAGAGTAGTTTGGACAATAATATCCTTTTTAAAATCTGTGCTCAATTTGGAGGCTGATATTCTGAAATAAATTTCCGTAAACTAATTGGAAAAAAAAAACCTACCTTTCCTCCTATTTTTTTAAGTCCTTTGTAAATAAATTTTTAGGTCATTGTTCTCTGATGGATGAGAACAAGACATTAAGCTTTATGAGGTAAGTATTTTGTCTTTATCTTATAGATAAGGACACTCTTAAGAAGAGTTTCTGAACTCTTGTGAATGTTTGTGAACTTGATGGGACATGTGCAAATAAGCAAGGTACTAAACCTTTCTGTATGGTTCCTAAAACTTGTGAGGTAGGGACAAGAGTAGTCACTTCACAGAGCTGTAGAGGCAATCAAATGAAACAATTATATGATATTCATATCACCATGTGGGATCACTGCAAGCACTTGATGTGATATTGTGGTCATAAGAAAAATATTATTATAGATTTCTTAAAGTTTTTAATTTAAAATATAGATGTGGAATGGTGTCTTCAGAGAATTTTAAACATACCCTGATGATAGCTTTCAGGTGTTCTTTGAATGATTTCCTAGAGGAGCTTTGTAATTAATGGAGCTGTTCAGTAGGGCTTTATTTCAGGAATGGGTCATTTCACTATCTTTTTCACAAAGTGTTCTCTCCTAGACTTCAGTAGGGCAAACTCTTTTGGACCAGGACTGAGAGTTCCTGAGATGTTGAAATGAAACAAAAGGAACCATATTAACAGTCTGGACTTTCAGACTGCCGGTGTATTGGCATTCCCAATCAATGGTAAGAGTGTGTTTAGGAGCATAAATCACATGACTTCACTTCAGTATTCACCAGGGCGACAAGGAGTGTATGCTACATTTAAGAACAATTTACATGTATTGATCTCCTAAAATAAAGGATCCAATAAACTAAATGAAACAGAAATTATGACAGCATTATTAGTCCTTTGAGGAGAACAAGTGATATAACCTTAAAGGAGTGCTATGTTGCCTTTAATGATAGATTTTGGGCAGCAAGTACAATGTTACTGCATTCATTACATACAGATATGTAGTAAAACATGCTTCCAGCCACCATGTATTATTTGAATCATTTCTCAGGATGCATCCAGTAGCTCCATAAACAATATATACTATGCTCATTACAATGAGGTAAAATGGGTAATAACACAGGAAGCTTTTGATTCATTTATACAAAAAGAACCATCATGTTTATCAAACAAAAGCAAGGCTAACTTTAGAATTCCCATGCTTTTTCACTGTCTTTGCTACAAATAGATATTAGAGGCAGAAAGACATAAATGGGCTTTGAGGAGGAGAGTGAAGACAGAAAAACACTTTTACACAGAAATCAAATAGCACTAAAATTGCTAAGTAATACTTGACTTGGCAAACTCTAAAACAAATGTGTTTTAAATTTGGCCTGGAAGATTTCTGTGGTATAATCCACAAAGAAACACTGAGTAAAGAGCCATCCTCCTTGATGGGAATTGTAATTTGTGCTGCCCTTAGTTAGATCTGAGGAAAAAAAATAGGTCTATTTGTCTTCAAAAAATTTTAAGGTAGAAGGCTAAACAGGTGTACAAAGGATTTTGGACTAATAAAAATGTTATATTCCTTTTTTTGAAGCCAAATAACAGCATACATCTGGGTTGCTTAATATTTGAAGTATTTATCTTAAATATATAAATAAAACAATTTTTCTAAGGGAGGGATGAGCAAGGGTGTGCAATGGCCAGCTTTGTCTGGTCAGGGCTAGGTTAAAGTGGGTTTTGAGGAGCATCAGAATGAATGCCTCGACTTTTTCCTGAATTGACTCTTGGCAGACTAGCAGTGCTATTTTTGAAAGCATATTTACTAGATAATATGACGCATATATACAATTAAGAGTTTACAAGCCTGGGCCTGAGGTTTCATTAATATTAATAATTGCTGGTCTCCAGAGATGACACAGGCAATCCGATTACATGAAATAAGCAAACGGCATTTTGCTGTGTGGATTTATATGAGGAAGCTGAAGTCTCAAAGACTGGGTGATTCAGACAATTTTAGTACTTCAATGGGGACAAAAAGTTGAGATATTCTCATCTAATTATAGATTATCCTAAAAGGCAGTGTTTCCAAATGAATAGAGTAACCTTAAAACCAAGGTCATGTTGCTTCTGAGAACCAAAGCATGATAAAGATGCTCAGCATCTTTGTATGGCTTATGTACAACCGAGTCCCGAGACAATACATGTATTTTCAAGAGACCTATTCGTGCTGTACCCCCAAATGTCTTATCATCTCAAAATTGCCCATATGTTCACAGTAATGTCTATTTTAGAAATTGTTCCCTGAAATGGTGTTTTCCCTATGAGCAATGAATTAAACTTCCGTGTGTGCATGAACAAGTAAATTTGAAACAAATTCCTTGAAGGAAGGTTGTTATCTTCTTTATCTTTATGTTCTTTGGGTTAAAATGGATAAGATCCCCCAGGATAGGTATAGAACTTCTAAATAAGGGCTTTAGGTGTGAGACCAGGCTGTGAGTAAACTTATATTCAGGCTATGTTAGCATAGCAAGCACACTATTTTTACTTTGAGGGTGTGTTGATTTGGAGTGAATCTGGAAGGGGCAGGTAGATAGTAGTAGGAGCAAAATCCCACCATGCCTTCCCTTGGCGCCTTCAAAGTACATGCAGGATTCAGTTTATAAAATTCACTTCATAAAATCCTACTAACTGAAATGGACATAAATGATATATATATATTTATACATTATACATAATATATACATTATATATATATTATATATATATTATATATATACACACACTTGCACACACAGGTACAAGAATATTTCATGTGTTTATATTACTACCCAGTTGTTGGTGCTCACTTTAGTCCAGGCATCACACACCGCTAGAAGAGTCAGTATTTTTTTCAAAATATTTGATTTATTTATTTGAGACAGAGAGAAAGAGAGATTATGAGCAGGGGGGAGGGATACAGGGAGAAGTAGACTCCCTGCTGAGCAGGGAGCCCAATGTGGGACTCGATTCTAGGACCCCAGGATCATAACCTGAGCTGAAGACAGACGCTCAACTGCCTGAGCCACCAAGGGGCCCCAGATTCAGTATTTATCCTGTCATCTTGTGTTGCTATTTCTCTTCTTATGTATATTTTCTCCCTTTCCAAGCATAGTAGCTATGAAGTCTCCAAAGGCATAAATGATCTTACATACAAATGTAAAATTTTAGGCATTACATATATTTGTAGACATCAGTACAGATCAGAATAGATACATTATATGCAGCTTTTTCACAATGGGATGAGGGCACAGGATGGTGTAGTTTAATCTTGAAAGGAATATGGAGGTATTGTAAATGTATTTTTGTTTTTTAAGGGATAGCAAAGACTTTGAGGCACTGATCTCACTAACTATACTGCTGTCTCCCTGAGCCTCTAAAAGAGCCATGACCTCAGGCAGATCTTGCTGGAAGCATGCACCAGCATCAAGTCTCAGATGACTGTGATCTGCTTTTCCATCTCAGGAAAGAGTTAGTATTTACAGTAAGAATTGGAAGTGGAAGGGAGAAGAGACAGAAAGACAGGAAGATACAATTTCACTTCCCAGTGAAGTCAAATCCTCAGTTCTACAACAGATTATCACAATAAATATCTGATTATTAAATATTGATTATTGGTCTTGGCTTTACAACATCTCAAGAGGTAGTCAACTGGCATATAGGCTGTTAGAAATTCATAAAATTTTTCAAATCAAAATAGTTTGAGTTAAATCTGTCGAATTCAACGTATGATGTAATATACATTTATCCCCAGGATGTGAGAAAGAAGCTGGTAGAGAAGATGACTATATAATCAAATAACAAACAGGTTTTGCATTGCCAAAAATGTTTGGGAATCTCTTTGCCCGGACATCCCATTTCCTTATTATTATTATTTTTTTCTAGACTGAAATGATACACAACATATTTCACTTCCTTTTTCTCTGTTTAGTTTGAGGTCAGTCTAACCATCCCATTTTCTTAGAGGATGTCTAACCTCAATGTAGGCCATGAAATAGTCTCCCTTCTGGTTGGCTGAGGACACGTTAATGAAAACAGATACTTTGGTACTCTTCTGGTATCATAAGGAAAATTGAAGTGAATTTTTTCAGTTTTCCAAATAGCAGCTCTGTGAAAGGAACACACCCATATATCTTACTGGTATTCATTATGAAGGCAAACTAAAAATCTAAACTGAGAAAAATTATTGTAAAGCATCTTATCATGTGAGATGTATTTATTTATTTGCTTTCTGCTTAAGATAAAAGCAAAATTAAAAAACTTCTACAATGGTTAAGAAAAAAGAATATGTGATTTTCTAATGATTCACCGTGAAGGACTGGTCTTTGCCATGAGAATCTTGACTAGAGTTCCTGACACTGTTTATAATTATAATTTACAATCCTTACAGATTAACATGATCATGTTCCAGCCATTTATCTTTTGGTATTAATTGCTTTTAATCCTTAGAGATTTGTCTGTCAACCTGTTCCTTGGGGAAGAAGATAAATGTTTATGTCCAGTTTCTAATTCTCCTTTAATAAATGTTAACATAAAAACAAGACAAAACAAATAAAAAACAAGCAAAAAAAATCCCCTCTCATATTATTTGCTTAGAGTTGAGCACTATTCAATAGAGCAAATTTAATTTAATTTTAAATTCATTTGAATTATACTATAAATATATAATTGTGTATTCTCAAAACTGTCAGCCTTAACATGACTATCGGGAGCTCGCTAATTTTTTGTGCATATTTTTTAATATCAAGCTCCATCCATGAAATAACACTGAGCTCCAGTCTTTGACTTTAAAGTAAGAGCTGGGTATGCAAATATATCTCTGCAG
This sequence comes from Nyctereutes procyonoides, assembly GCF_905146905.1. NCBI lineage: Eukaryota > Metazoa > Chordata > Mammalia > Carnivora > Canidae > Nyctereutes > Nyctereutes procyonoides. The sequence goes on from NW_026575146.1 coordinate 27,419,755, forward strand.
ATTCTGTAGGTTTACACATGTTTCTCCTCTAAACATGAACTCCATTATCTCAACAGAAACACTACATAGTAGTGGTTTCTGCCTCAGCACCTTTGCTGGAGGTAGTAAAATTTGGGTGCAGAAGTTGGAAGACTAATTATAACTCACATTTATTGAGTGCTTTCCATGTGCCAGCATTTTAAGAGCTTTACATATCTTCATTCAAGTAATCCTCTTAGCCTGTGAAGTAGGTTAAATGTGAAGGAGAGGCACATAAAAAAGTTAATCATCTTGCCCAAGATCACAAAGCCCATAAGTGGAGGAGTTGGTATTTTGAACTTAGGGAGTTTGGGTTCAGAACTTACCTCTTGATCATAGGATACATAGTCCCTCAAGACTAGAATATCATAGTAATTCTAATACAAACCATTAAGTTATAACATAAATCAATGTTCCTTTCAGTTAATCCTGAATGTAGATATTTTATAAAAGTTTAGTCATGGATTCTACTACAAATATTAACTTTGGTAATAAAATCTAAAGAAAAAAAATCACAGGTCGGATATATACCAATCACTGACACAAATACTTCATTCTGTTAGCTATGTTAGAGGATACAACCATGAATAAAATATGTTTCCTGACCTCTAGGAAATGACAATTTAGCAGTAGAGGGAAATATAAAAGTAAGATAATGTAATATATGAAAGGGTCACACCATCCTGTGAATACAGAAATTCAAAAGAAAAAGAGATATCATTTTTGATCCAGGGTAAATGACATCTAAACTAAAACTCAAAATATCCATTGGAAATATATTATCAAAGTTTTTAATGTCAGATGAAATACTTTCAGGCTTCAGAGAATCACTCAAGATTTTTGTATTTATAAGTGCACGTTCAAGAGAGTTTAATAATTGCAAGAAAAATCACTTCAAAAATTGTAAAATCTGATTTAGATATAAAGACTAATTTAAATGAAGGTGAGAAAGTGGTAAAGTTGGTAAAAACTAATGGAGGTGAGTATTCCAAATGAACTGGAGGAAAAGATAAAGAGACATAAGTGAGCAGAAATGAGATCTGAATTAGAATGACAGCAATGGAAATCAGTAACATGGGTGAGCAAGTAAGACTGTAAAGGGAAATCCACAGGATTTGATATTTAAATATTTTCATTTAACACTCATTTGGCAAATATTGATTCAATATCTATTATGAGCTAGCTTCTGTTTTAGGTATTGATGATATAGTGGTAAGGGAAATTAAGTCTCTGCATTCTGTGAAATAAATATATTTAAAAATAAAAATATAATTTAAAATAGTAGTGAATTGTATGAGGAAAACAAAACAGGTATAACTGAATCAAATGAGAGTTTGTCCACCTGAGATGCAGCAAGCCAATAAAAAAATGGACACGGAGCCTTTGCAGTAAAGAAAGATAGGCCATTGTTTGATGTGGTGCTGCCCAGGAGAACAGAAAACTAAGGCTCAAAAGTCCCAAACTCCCCAATGGCTTGCAAGTGAGGCTTTTTAAAAGCATAATTTGGGGCAGAAGTCTTTTCAGAAAGTGGACGCCATTGATTGGAGGCCCATGAATTCATGCTGACAGATGTCACTTAATAACTTTTGGGGTCACTTTGTCTTGTCCCATGGAGGTCTGTTCCATCTCAAGAGACTTGCAATCTGAAAAATATCTTTGTTCTTTATGTTAGAGATTTCATTAGGTACATCTGGTGATTATGTATTTAGGATAAGCTGTTTGTATGTAAATAAACTAGCTACTTGTACATATGTAAGCTAGTGCAGTTGCATTCCTATGGGTTCCTCTGAATGATAAACAAGCATTCCTATCTCATGGGCCTGAGTCTATACATTCCCTGACTGGTCCAGCCATGCCTGGGGACAGTATGACTTACTGTTTATTCTTTCATCTGAAATGACAAGGGGGATGTCAATTTTACAGGCAGAAAGATGGCAAATTGTGAGCAGAGGGTATTTTACATAAGGTGTGCAAAGGAGACTCACAGAGGAGGTGATATTTGAGCAAGGACCTGAAAAATAAAAAAGACTGACACATACAAAAAATCTAGGGGAAGAATTTCAGATACAAGTAACAAGAAGTATAAATAATAATTTGATTTTCTTTTTTGTATGACAGGAAAGAAAATAAAAGATTTTTAAAAAGGAGAAGGTTATGGGTTCATTTATGTCTTAAATAGATCGTTCTGACTATTGTATAAACATAGACTGTGGTAGGTCAAAAGCGATAACAGAGAAACCTGTTTTTTTTTTCAAAGTAGAACCACCAAAACTTGTGGGTGGATTAAATGTACAGTGAGTGGGAAGGAGGAATCAAAAATGATTGTTAGATTTGATTGGCTGAATAGTGGCAGCATTGACTTGATTGAGCAAGACAAGAAGTGAGTTTGAGGATTCAGACATTCATGTTAGGTTTCAGATGGCTCATTGATATCGTGTAAATATTGTATAGGCAGTTAGAAAACTGATCCCTGAAGCACTGTAACAATCAAGAGTTAGAAGAGGGAGCAGCAGCCCAGGGAACCAAAGCTAAAAGAGCATAGTATCTGAAAAACTAAGTCAAATAAAAGTTTTAAGAAGGGACAGGTCAATTACATACAAAACTACAGAGAGATCAAGTAAGAACAGGGTATTCATCATTAGATTTGGCAAGAAGAGGTCACTGGTGACTTTGACAAGGGCTAAAGACAAAAGGCTGGTTGAGGAGGGATGCCTGGGTGGCCCAGTGGTTGAGTGTCTGCCTTTGGCTCAGAAGTGATCCTGGGGTCTTGGGATCAAGTCCTGCACCAAGCTTCCTATAGGGAGCATGCTTGTGTGTCTGTCTTTCTCTCTGTGTCTCTCATGAATAAATAAAATCTTAAAAAAAAAAAAAGGCTGATTGAGGAGACTAAAGAGAGAATTTGGAAGAGAGGAATCGGAGAGATGACACAAAGGCAACTGTTTTGAGGAGCTCACCTATAGAGCATAGCAGAGGAATGGAACAGGAGCTAGAGAGAAATTTGAGCATAGGCGTGTCTATCTAGAGGTACAAATATATTTAGTAATATGCCCTATGTTTAGGATATAAAATGGAAAATTGATAATATAGAGTATAAGGGGGATTATTGTAGAAATAAGGATCTTGATTAGGTAAGAGGGATTGGGAATGCACAAGAGGAGGGGTTTTCTTGCCCTGATAACATACAGTATAATGAGAGAAAAGGCAGTTTATAAACAGAAATGCAATAGGATTGTTAAATTTGGCCAAAGATGGATTTTTGTTTTATTACTTTTATTTTGTCAGACATCTATGAAGCAAGTTAAGGAAGGCATTATTAAGTGATTGACCAGAGAGGAGATAGTGTACATTTATTTTGGTTAGTGGAAAAGCAATTTTGCTAGAGAAGAAGAGTGGAATTTTCAGGAAATGTTTCATGTTCCCAAGATATTTTGGGTCATATAATTAAAGTGAAATCTCAGCCTGGCTGGATGTTTTTCTCTAGCCATGTCCAACTGTTCTGGTGGGTGATGAACAGGATTTGACTTGGGGTTTTACAAAGAGTTACAATGGAAGGGTATAGGGGCAAGAGAATTGAGGGTGTGTGCAAAGGAGTGAGGTCACTGAGGAAGCATGAAATATGTATTGGGTTAGTAGGAAAGCAAGGGCATGAGCGGGCTGTTGGTGGAGTTAACAGATAAGAGTTCCAGCAGAATTAAATAATTGTTGGAGAGGGACACCTATAATAATTCAACTGGAAAAATAAAAAGTAGTAATCAGAATGAACAGTGTTTCAGAGAGCATGTGCCAAGATCTAAGGTATAAGCCATGGACGTCAGTGGCCACTTTGTGGTGAGGGGAAAAAAGGCTTTGGATGGGAGGTCAAAGAACCTCCCACTTTGCCAGAAATGAAGATCATAATGGTAGCGGGGAGGAAAATAGTGACCAGATGTTCACATTTTCAGTGAATAATGGAAAATGACACGGATATCAGCAGGTGATGGCATCTAGGTAGTTGTGAGTAGTAAAATTTCATAGTGTGAACCACAAGAGAATAAGAGTATTTTAAAGGAAGGAGGAGAGGACGCAGTCTGCTAAAGAAAGGATAAGAGATTTATTTCTATGGTATATGGAAACATTTTAAATTGTGAAATGGACAAGGGAATTTTCTCTGCTCAAGTATAGACATCTAATGATTAATGGGAAAAATTCAGGTAGAAAACTTTAATAATAGATAATATATCTATCTATTGAATGCCTAGAATTATGCATGTTATCTGACAAAGATATTGCAAGTGAGATAATTATTACTCTCATTGGTAATGGAGGAAAATACAGCTTAAGGGAATTGAGAATATGTCCAAGGTTGTCACAAAGTCTGTAGTAGAAAGAGCTGGAACTGAACCTAGATCAGTCTGATTTCACAACTTCTGCTTCTCTAACTTTGCCATATTATGCTTTGCTCATTCAATCTATTTATATGGAACAAAAATATAATAGATATGTTAGTTGCCAAACATGGTGCTGAGATAAAACAGTAGAAGACAGAAATAATCCCATTCTCATGTGTTCTAAGAAAACAATATATTCATTTTCACTGCACACAAGGCATTATGGGTAATGAAAAATATAAGAGAAATTTCTATCCTCCAGTTGCTTATTGTCTATTTGTAAGTACACATAAATTGTATAGAGAAAGATAACTATATCATGTCAATTTTTCAGTGCTAAAAAGGTGTTATAAACAATAAACCCGCAAGTGTACAGGGTTAGAAATCTCTGTGGGTTGGGAAGGCTGAGAAGGTTTCACAGAAAACAACCTTTGTTGCACTGTGATGGGTGGAGAGGACCCACAGCGATAAGATAAAAGAGAGGAAGGCATTTCTGGCAAAGGTGAAAATGGCAGAAAGCAATGGCAGAAATGCTAAAAAGTGTACTATTGTGCGAATGAATACGAAGAAATATTCTCCGTCCTTAGTTTCCTCATGGCTGTGTGGGAGGTTTCTATTGGAGAGAAATAGGGCATCGGACTGGAATAGTTAAGTTGGGACCATGTCATGAAAAGTCTTGAATGCTTGAGTAAGAATTCCGACTTCTCTGGATAATCTTGAAGGCTAAGTTGAGGAATTGAAATCGGGAATAATATCCACTAAAGAACTGAGAATAGTGCTTTCTTGATTATGGGAGTTCAGGGTTGAAAAATTTATTATGTAAAACTCTGGTTCTGCTTGGATTAAATGCTAAGGTTATTCAATGATCTTCCAAATGAATCCCTGCAGGTACTATGTCTTTCCAAGTCACATCTCTGTCCCTTCACTTTAATCAAGCTACTTGAAATTTCCGCTCACATCTGGTCCAGCACTACTTCTGGATGTGTTTTGCTAAGGTTGCTTCTCTGTCTGAAAGGCCCTCATTCCTCAGCCGCATGACCCGAGTTTTGCTTTCTCCAAGACCTTGCTAGAGGCTCCTGTTCTCCTAGATGCCTTCCCAGACAAATTCCCTCCTATGAGATTAGCTCCAGGCTTTGTATTACTTGGCACTTGTTGAGTATTTGTAGGTATGTGATTTTGGCTTTGCTTTTGTTGTCTATTTGTTGTCTCTGTGTTACCTTTGTCTTTCTTGAGGTCAATGACCTTCTCTCCAGTTCTTTAGTATTCTTCAGTGTAATTAGCATAATGCTTGGAAAACAGAAGAATATAAAGAAACGCCCTTGAACTCAGCTTTGTTTCTCTGGACTATGTTATCTTTGGTTTGAGAGTAGCAATAACAGCTAACAATAGTGTATCAAATTGAACAATCATTTATAATATTTTGGATCTGATCACAAAATAAGATTTTAAAAAATTTCTACGTCTAAAATTTCATTGTGGTTTAGCAAAAATCTTTTTTTTTTTTTTGTTATGAACACTATCTTAATTGGAAAAGAGAATGGAAACTTTACTGAGACTTATCTGGAGACATTTATAACTCCTTACAATTTATTTTCTCTCCTCTCATTCAAGTCAAACAAAAATTATGCGCTTTCTTTTATATTTGTAGTCTCTTTGAAAAGAAGATACTTTCCAGTGACAGGTTTTAAAGATCATTTCCCCCAATACCTCATTGAACTAAGGAAAGCATCCTGTAGAATGTGGAAGCCCAGTCACTAGACCTCCTCTTCCAAATGCCACTTTCATCCTAATAAGACTTATTTATCCACGATGGGATGAGCACTGGATGTTATTCTATATGTTGGCAAATTGAACACCAATAAAAAATAAATTTATAAAAAAATAAATAAAATAAAGTAAAAAAAAAACCTCAATGTAATAAAAAGACATTTAAAAACAGCACTCTGTTGATCTGAGTTCTCAGTCTCCTCTCTCCCATGTATCCCCTTCTCCTTCATTTCTTTCTTTGTATCACATTTGTTCAGTTCATGGAAGGGTTTCACATTTTAAAAAGTATAACAAAAAAGAATTCTGTTTAATGTAGCTCAATTAGGCAATTACTGCAAATGTGTTAATACTGGCTTATTTATACATAAGAACATTTGTACTTGTTAACCTGATAGGGCATTTTTATTCTCAGTGTGTTTATAATTATTTTCTATTTTACTTTTATAAATCATAACGTTTTAGCCAGAAAGAGTCTATTACACAATCTCCTCAATTTAAAGAAAAGAGAAACTAAGATTCATCTAAAGATATGCAACCAGTTAGCTGCAGAGCTGAAACCGATACTTTATTAAAACACAGGCATATACACATACACCCTGATTCAACTTCTATTATTATTATTATTATTATTATTATTATTATTATTATTTAAAGATTTTATTTATTTATTCATGAGAATGCACAGAGAGGAGAGAGAGAGAGAGGCAATGCAGGCAGAGGGAGAAGCAGGCTCCATGCACCGGGAACCGACGTGGGATTCGATCCCGGGTCTCCAGGATCGCGCCCTGGGCCAAAGGCAGGCGCCAAACCGCTGCGCCACCCAGGGATCCCCTCAACTTCTATTATAACCCAGGTCGGTGTTGACTTGGGTTACCAGATGTTTATGGCATGTCTGGCCCTTTGCCTTTATGGGGAATGGGGAAGACAAATAAATAAGGCAATCAACTGCAATACAAATTGTTATAAAAACTACATATGCAAAGTGATATGGGAGCTCAGAAGGGATTTAGGGGAAGTCTTTAGAGAAACACATTTTAAACTGAGTTTTAAAGTTCAACTACCATTTTTCTAAATTAAGTATAAGAAAGAGGGCATCAGAAGCAGAGGAAACAATAGGAATAAAAAATATGGCATTATTAGTTATTAAGAGTGCATAAAGCTATGCACTCAAAGAGTGGGGACTAGTTTCATCTAGTGACAGATTGGGGTCGGACGTGGTGGAGAGGAAAGTGTCATGAGAGGAAGAATAAAAAGTAAATTAGAGCTCGTTTTAGGTAGATGTAGGGTACCTTGTGGCAGGTTTTATATTTTTTTCTTCAGAGACAATGAGGAGACACCAGAATTTTTAAAGTGACAAAGTCTCGTGATTAGATCTGAGGGTCACCGAGATAAATCATGGCCACATAAAGCATGGAGAAGAGGCAAGAGGTTGTTGAAGTATTTCATGGGAGAAATGATTAGGATCTGAACAAGGGCAGTGTCAGAACAACTGGTGGAGGAGATGCAGGGACAAGTGTGGGTGACTAAGTAACGTAGAGGTGAGGCAGGATTTGTTGGTTTCACAGTGGGTCACTGGATGCCACAAAAAGGACATAAAATATACATATAGGAACTCATCCCAATGTTCATACCCTAAACCATGTTGACAATGGCCATGTCACTAAATTTTTTTTAAGACTAGCCAAAAGATGTCCTTTTGGATATAGACTTATCCAATTCAAATTTTCTCAAGATAATATCTAAACTCCTTTCTATATTTCAGTTATAATTAAATTTAAACTTCAGTGTTTAAAAATAAGTATAATAAAAATATGGAATTTTCAGATGCACTCTTTATTTAGTTTTTGAAAGACCAAATTTCAAAAGATACTAAGCACTAATATGTGTACAGGTTCATGAACACTTGAACTTCTGTGAGACATATTGAGAAATTTGATATCATTGTTCATGTATGTATAGTATATATACAAAGGTACATGAATCTGTGCTCATATTTTTGTGTACCTATATACAAAAACTATTTAGGACTTAGTAGATTTATGTGTTAAAAGTTGCTCTAAATGATTTACAAATATTGACTCATTCATTCTACATAATAGTCCTATAAGGCAAATACTATTATTATTCCTCATTTACAATTATGGAACCTTCAGGCACAGATTGTTTAAGAAGCTTAAGGAAAGTCACAAAGCCAATAAGTTGGTAGAACTTGACTTTGAATTCTAAGGGTTTGGCTCCAGAGTCCTTGTTACCTTTTTTTTTTTTTTTAAATGTAACATTTGCCATTGTTCTTATATTTTAATATTCAGGAAGTACTGTTTATATTTATATATTTATATATTTATATATTTAATATATTTAATATTCAGAAGTACTATTCAGTTTTTTTTAACACTTTAGTTGTTTAAAAACTCTCTGTATAAAAGGAAAAAAATAGTGTAAGATAAGATAAGTTAGGTAAAACTCTGAACAGGAATGTGTTGGGCATATACTCAGTAATTTGGTAAAATTAATACATTATGAACAGACTCTATGGGTCTTTGACTTAATATTCCATAGACCTAGTAAACAAATATGCATCTGGAGGTAACATTATGTCATTTCTGTTAAAAAAAAAAGAAAAAAGATGAGAGTAGACACAAAACTTAAAGGTGTTATTTAACAGTTTGAAATTAAGGTTTACTACATACATAAATGTTCTTGAGTGTTATAAAGACAAATGTAGTAACATTTTGATACTAAGAATAATCAATCTGTTTATAAATAATTCTGCAATTAAAAAAATAGCTTTTCTTTTTCCAGGAAACAATCTTCACAGACTTTGAAGATTTAACAGTTTGAGAAAAGTTAAGGAAGTACAGCTTCAGTAGGTCACGTTAACAAATGGACAGAAGTAATTACTACCATGGCCTCTTGAGTTACTATTTATCTTATCATTTTGGATTGCTACCCAGTCTCATTTTATCCAGGTTGCTTTCCTTGACCTTCCTAAAGTTTTCCCAGTTGAAAGCTTCCCTCCCTTCAAGACCCAAGTAGGGCCATCCAAGGAAATATATGGAACTCAAACTAAAAGTGTGTGTTGAACAGATTAATGACCTAGTGCTCATAGCTCCCACTCACGGATGCTTAATGTTAAAAGAGCTGCCATGATTTTCATTTTTGTTACTCATATTGGTTAGGTTTCAAAATTCATCTGACAAAAGTAGCTCTGGGCATCAGAGGACAAAAGGATTGATTCCAGGGGGAGGTCCATGTGGGAAACATATTTTAGTGAGCCTGAGATACTTAAATGCATTGCAACATACTCCAGGCAATGCAGACTATTTCATATCAGGTGTTTATATGAAATGACACCTCCTTTATATCCCCATTCCTTCCCCCCTCCAAAAATAATACACATATATCCCTTTCCTATGTTTTGTTTATTGCTTTGCAGAGCAGGGGCTAATAAACTCTTCCTGATTTATGTGGAAAAAGAACTCTAGAGTTTCTTCTTAGCATGTAGCAAAAGTCCAGCCACCTGGCTTCTAGCCCTCAACCCATCACTAATTAGCCAGATGATATTGATGGAAATTCCCACCTCCCCTGGCTCTCATCTACACAAGGGTCTATCACTATGTCACTAGGATTGTTGTCATCATTGAATGATATAGCCAATGATATAGATGATATTCTAGGAAAGTCTCGGTTTTTCTCAGTGTCCTCTTCGTTCCACTAACTGTTGAAGAGTAAGCTGTGAGAAATAGAAGAGAATAGTTAAGTGGTGTGTGTGTGTGTGTGTGTGTGTGTGTGTGTGTATGGGGTGTTTGTTTTTCACATTTAAAAGATAATATATTAGGAATGGGCTTAGCTTCACACATTCTTTTCTCTAGAGTCATAGTGAATTCGGCCAGTTAATTCAAAATACGAGATTTAACCATCATAAAAGGCCAACTTTGTTCCTAGAATATGAAACAAAGATTATCACTCATTGACTCTACAGGAAGTATTATGACATAGTTTCTAGTGGCCTGAAACAAATGACAGATAATAATGACAACAGTAACAAATATTAGCATAACACCATTTATAAAAGAGCTTTCACAAGCTTTACCTTGCTGAATCCTCACAACTACCCTGGGAGGTAGAGGTCATAACTATTTCCATTCCATAAACAGGGAAATGGGCCAAGAGAGATAAAACTTCCCCAGCACCACACAGTGAGGAAGGGACAGCTGTAACTTTGACCTGGGTCATCTGAAATCAGATTCTGGGCTGTTCCCACTATATTGCACTTCATTCCCCCCAAAACAATGCTTTTTAGTTTTTTTTTTTTTTTTTAAAGTATCATCTATTTTTTTTCCCCCTGGTAGTTTCCAGAGACAGAACTGAAGCTGTTAGGAATGAGACAAGCCTCCCAGAGAGGACAACACCTAGAGATAATAAAAGCATGGATAGTGTTGCCAGAATGTTGCTATAAGGACTTTGCACATATCAGTTCTTTTAATGCTTACAAAAACCCAGAGTCCTAAGATATAATATGCTTCTCCTCACGCACTTACACTGCGAGATCAAGTAACCGCCAATGCCTGTGCAATGAATTGACTGAACATCTGAATTTGCACCTCTACAGCTGACTTCAGAGCATAATGCACTATGCCTCTTCCTCCAGCCTATGTCAGATACACTCAGGGCATCCCCAGCATCACACTACCAGAGAAAAGTCACAAAGAGACTAAGGTGAAAAAATATACACTGATCAATGTTGAAAGGTAAGAGGGCATGGGGAAGGTCTAGCGAGGAAGAATGGGGGGTTTCTCAACAGTAGACTATTCAACTTAGGGGGTGGGCTTCGCTGTGCAGCTAGTTCACGGAAGGATTCTGGTTCTTGAGGACTCTGGACAGAATTAATAGCACGCAATCCCAGAGACACAAAGGCATCCAATAGGAAGTCTCACCTGACTAGACTACAGAAGAGTGAGCCAAGGACCTACTGTTGGAAGGGAAATACAAGTCTTACAATAAAACAAAACCAAAACCAAACAAACAGGGCAAAAGCCAGGGGTACGAATTTGGAGCAGGATGACCAGTGCGGATTTATCCTTCAGAGCCCCTGTGAGAGCTGAGGGGACAACCGAGCAGGATGGGCTCTGGACATGCTGTGCTCTATCTTGATGATGTAAATCTGGGTGGGAATCTAAAGCCAGCTAACCTGTGAACTTCTATTTCCCAAAGGGCAGGAGTACCACCACTTACTTTGGAATAAATAAGAGAAGATATCTTCAATATAAGTGGGGACGAGGACTCAAATTACAAAGTTAAATTCAGACTCAAGGGCAAGGACAAGCCAGTATGTGATGGAAGAGGTGGCTGCCGCTGTGACAGTGGGTGTCTAAGTCTCAATCTAGACGTCACCTCCTCCAAAACATTTTCCTGGATTCCGAAGGCCGATCTTATTCACCTCTCTGTAAGAGCAGTGCATTCTAAGCACATTTACTGCTTTATACTTCAATTTGCTTTTTCTTTTTTAGGAATCTGGTTGGGAATTGTGTTATTGTTACTCAGTTTGTATCACATAATCATCAATCTATAAAGACTACTCTTTATTTTTTTATTCTCTTTTAATTGAATTTCCATACCCATGACCCTCTGTACAAAAAGCCATTATTTAAATGTGTTTCCATATATCCTTTTGTTTGTATACTAAATGGACAGTGTTGCTTTGTGTGCATGCATTTTATTTTACATGTACAGTATTGTTATAGTTTTTTCTTTTTTTTTCTTTTTTAATTTACTCATATTCAGCATTAGATGTTTTACAGATTCATTCACACTACTCTTTTAAGTTTATTTCTTTGTTGCTCTGTGGCAAAGCACCCCATAATGTGCTTCTCTGATGATGAAACATGTATTGCCTCCAACTTGTTGCTAAGCCTTTCAGAGCTCAAGTGAGATTTTCTCCAGCAAAGTTAACAGGAGAAAGATTGCTCACTCGTAGCAATTTGATTACATGTTGTAAAATTGCTCTCAAGAATGGTATGCTTTTCAATTTATATGTCTGTCTAGATTGTACATTCCTTGAGGGCAAGGAGAGTTATCTTACTCATTTTTGTGTCCACACTGCCTAACTCAATGCTTAGAAAGTGATTAGTGCTTATTCACTGAATAAATAATGGAACCAGATAGGCCAGACTGTTTTATTCCCAAAGGCAAAATAGCACGCTGAGATATAAAGGAGACCCCATATCACACCAATTTACCTATAAAGAGTCCTTTTTCACTTCACCAGTGGTGGGAGTGGAATGGAAGGGACTATTCAAAAGCTGCCAGAGTTTAGGGACTCTGTGTCCTGTCTTTGAACTGTTGTTTCCGCAGAGGAGTGGAAGTGCCTTCCATTATTCTGAATAAAAAGGACATGCTCTGTGGGGCTTCCCATAATTGTTCCGAGAGCCAGCAAACTGGACTTCCAGCACAACTTCTCCCAGAAATCAACATTGTTTCCTCTCTCACTCTACCTTCCGGTTTAAAAAAAAAAAAAAGAGAAAAAAGTTCCTGTTTGTGATGAACAGAGGTCAGGTTTCTCCGTGGGAATGTTCACAAAGAATTAACATCCTTCTCCAGACAGTGTCACAGTGTCATGCAGCACGTTTTACCTTCAACGTAGGGTCCTTGTGTGGAATGTGCACAGACTGGGATATTCATTAGAGGATGACAGACTTATGGCAACATTGGGGGTCAGTGCCAGACTAATTGGAAGATGAACATTGGTGACTGTTTAAAATATGATACAGGTTCCTGGCATGAAATCAAGGCTGCAGTGGTGTGTACCATTATTGTTTAAAACAAATTTACGTGTTCCCAAGCATTCGTCTGTCCCTCAAACAATACAGTTCAAAAAATATATGTACTTTTTCAACTATCTATGCCCAGACAAAAAAATCAGAAATTAAAATAATAGACAAAAATCAAAATAATAAAATTAGATAAAAATCAAATTAATAAGCCCATCCTTTGTTGTAATGTCTAATATTTAAATTTCCTACCATATTTTTATCTCTTGAAATACCAGAAGTTTTTACTTTATATTTAACATCTAAAATATGGTTTTTTGACACAGAAAGAGAAATATGTTTAATAATAAAGCAATAATACCTTGATATCAGGAGAGAAAGAAAATGTAGCATTGACAACCAATAATTTTTGTTTAGTATCATGAACCTGAGAGCTCCTGAAAATCTGGAAACTTGTGTTGCAGAATTGGCATTACCAGGTAGCTAAGTGGTCTTAGACTCTGTGCCTCTGCATGGGCTTCTGCATTTGTAAAGCAAAGTGTACACTGGACAATACTAAAGTCTATTCTTGTGGATTTGGGAAAGCCCTGGAAATTTCACTGTCTTAATTGTTGCCTTTAAGAGGGATTGGGTCAAACTAAATATCTGACCAAGAGTTTTGCATTAGTTTTCAAATCACTGGGATCTCCAGTAAAGCTCAGTAAAGAGATGGAGAGTTTTAGTTCTTCTGTGAATCCCAGCAAGGTATATTTTCCAAGAAGAGTTTTATAAGATACAGCACAAGTGCAAATAAACTTACAGAGTTCTATGTAACAATGTATATAATTAACATTTCAGACAAAGGATAGCTTTCCCAAAACTTATAGTCATATTCTCTATAACCTTCTCCTAATGAAATTGGCTTACTGCCTAATGAAAATATCCATTAACAAGAAATACCTCAAAGATGACTTCTAAAAAATCATTAATCTCTGAAGTTGTCATTAGTCATTATATATTATTTGGTAGTGGTATTGGAGGGAGATGCATCAATGTCAGAATCAATGGCCAATGCTTATTGAATGGATAGACACAGTTTAAAATTGTTTGTAGGGGCTGATTCAGTTAATCCTCACAAAAACCCTCTCAGAGGCTGCTAATATTATGTTTATTTTATAGATGAAAAATTTGAGGCACAGCAAAGATGAGTAATATGCTCAAGGCCTATAACTAATAGGGAACTGAGCTACAATTCAACTCAAGTATCTAGATCCAGAGACCAGGCTCTGATCCATAATGCCAAAATAAATCCATATCAAAAATAGGTATTAAATTTTAAGGAATTCCGCTTCCTCCCTCTTCCCCCTCTTCCTTCCTACCCTTTTTCCTTCTTCCCATTCTTTTTCTCTCTTTCCTTCATCAAATATAATTTAAACACATACTAAGTGTCAGACACTTTTAGGTACTGAGAATTCTAAGGTAAATTAGATGGGATCCCTAATCATCAAAGTATTTTCTACTCGATTTGATAAACAGAAACACATGCAAATAAACAGATACACATTCACTCTCATAACCACCACATGAGCACAATGGGGAGCCCAGTTGGCCCAAGGGGTGTGGGAAAGAGATTCCAGATATGATATTTAACCTGGTCTCAAAGAATACCAACTGTAGATTGAAAGGACAGAGTGCTGTCAATAAAAAGAGTTTGTGTAAAGTCCCAGAAGTTTAAAATTTCATGGCACTTCCTTGGGGTGCAAATACTTTGATGTGGCTTCAGGGCCTGAAACTGGAGGATGAGAATAGATAAGATAGCTATGCACCCAATAGACTTATGGTCTCTCCTTGGTCACTTGACAATCTTCTTGAAATATTTTAAAATTAGTATTTCTTTATAATTTAGATGATAAATATGCTATGAAAAATATATCAGTTCTTGCTTAAGAATGAAATCAGCTCCTTGTCAACATTCACATTTGCATTTGCAGTCCTCATGATAATCCTTTGAAGTATAGGGGATGAATATCACTATTCTTGCCATTTTGCAGTTCAGCACACAGAAGCTCTGGGAGATAAGATGGTTGGTGAAATGAAGCTTAGCCCTACATTGCAGCACCAAATTTTACTCCTGATCCAGTTCTGTTTCCTGGCACACATGCTATGGCTGGACCACTGCTCCACACCATATCTCATCAATCAACACACTTAGGCAGAAAAATTGTGGAAGTGTGGGTCTCTGATGCATCGAAGAGCCAATGCACCAAACCTATATTATTTCTAGATCTCTTGTTCTGTGATTAAAAACCTATTTGTTATAAAATGGCTAAGGAAACTACTAAGTAGCCTGTAGTCAATAAAAACTGAATTTGTACTTCATTTAATGAAACAGTATTTTAATATTTCCTTTGTAACAGTATTTTTTCTGACAGTTCTTTGACAGAATATTTCTATTAGCTGGCTGTGTAAAGAAAAAATGTAAAAAAAAAATACAAAGGAAGTATTTGAGAGATGTCTTAGGTAGCTCAGGCTGCCATAACAGAATACCACAGTGTGTGGGTTAAAAAACATAAATTTATGTCTCACAGTTCCGGAGGCTGCAAAGTCCAAGATCAAGGTGCCAGGAAGGAAAATTTCAATCCGAGGCCTCTTCTGTTGGCTTGTAGGCTCACACGACCTCTGTGCTCCTCTGAGAGAGACAGCAAGCTCTCTGATGTCTCTTCTAATAAGGGCACTGACTCCATCATGAGGGCCCCACCCTCACAACCTCTTTTAACTTAAACTACTTCTCAAAGGCCCCACAAACACCAGCACATTTGGAATTAGGGCTTCAACATATGAATTAGGAGGGGGGAACAAATATTCAGTCCATAACATGAGACAATTCTGCATGAGTCTCTTGCATTCTGCATGTTTTATGAGCAGAGACATAACTGCATTTTCCTGGACTGTCCTTTCAAATAGCTTTGGAAGACAGAGATAGTGTTTCCTTCTGAAAAACAGGACAGTTTTATTTATTTTGCAGTTTAATAAGGTAATGTCTCTTTCTGAGGCAAGATTGGAAAGATTTGCTTGCAGTCTATCATAAAAGTTTGGGTCTTCCTAAACTCGGGCTTTCTCTCTCACAACACAACCCACTTTGTCACGTTGGCTTCCAGGAATTAGGGCTCAGGGAACCAGTGCAAAAAAAATGCTATTTTCCTGGCTCCTGGTATTATTGTGGGTAATAAACTGTCTTTTGTCTTGCCCAGGTCTTATGTCTTTTGCCCAGACCCTTAAATCTGTGGCAGGTAAACTTTTAGCTTGTGAGTTAGAGTAAAATCTCAAATCCCACACAGCTATTAACAACAGCTGAACCAGAAAACCGTATTGTGACAAAGAAAGAAAAAGTACGTTTGAATATATAAATAGCTCCTAAGCCAAAGTGAAGTTCAGTGTTGATCCTACATTACATACTTTAATGTTTCAATTATTATTTTATATCCAAGGCTCTCATGTACCATCACAGTCAGAAGCTATCTCAGAATAGCTTCCAGAGTCAAACCATTCAGCAAAGAAGGCCTCATCATAGGAAGAACAAGTTCTCCTTGATGGAAATAGCTTACATGCCAATAAAACATTTTATACATTTTTAACCCAAACCAATCTAATCAAGCCTCATGTATTAAGTGATTATTCCTTTATTGAACAGAGTTTATTTACCTGCTCTGTATAGATTGCTTACAGCTGCAGTAGGAATTTCTCTTGGTACTGAGGACTATAGTAACACAAAAAGTGGTAAAAGTCCCTGAGCTCAGGAAACCCAAATTCTCATCTGGGAAAGAGTCAACAGTTAACAGATAAATATAATTCCAAACAGGGAAAAGCACATTAAAGAGAAAAAAGTCACAAGGGGATAGAGACTAATAAGGACCAATGGAGGACATGAAATATAGAGGAAGGCCTCTTTGCGAAGATATAAGCCAAGGCTGCAATAGTAAGTCATGTGATTTGGGGAGAAGAGCTTTCCAAACACACAAAAACCTGTCAGTCAGGAACAGGAATGAATCTAGCCTGTTCTGGGAAAAGCAAAAAGGCCAGTATGACAAAACAAATGAATGAACCAAGTGAAAAGTGGTAGGAAACAAAATTGGAGCTGAAGGCAGGGGCCCATTCATGTGTGACCACATAGGCCTTGGTGAGGACCCAGACTGTATGGTAAGTGTGATAGAAAGCCACTCAGGTATGTTAGCAGAGGATGTTTGTCCAGTGAATAGGCCGCAGAAGGGTAAACATGCTGTTGCACTACACCAGATTACAAGAGGTGATGAGAGAAGCAGTTAAAAATGCCATCTTGGACATATTTCGAGCATGATTCTTACTGATAGACTGGATATGTGGTGTGAGAAAAAGGCCTTATTCAAGGATGATTTCCAGGTTTTTGTCTGAGCAATGGACTGAGTGGTGGTGTCTCTGACTAAGACAGGAAGAAGTAAGAGGAGTCAGTCTTGTGGAAGAAATCATGAGGGATTTTTTTTTTTTGCCACAAGAAGTTGACTTTTCCATACTACACGGAAATGTGGATGTTGAGTGGGCAGGTTCTGTAGTACAAAGCAAGGGTCTAGGTAGGGTTCTGGTTATACATTGCTGTGTAACAAAAACCCAAAGCTTTATGACTTAAAATAACAGCCACACGAGCTTTGTTTCAAACCTACAACTTGAGTAGTTCTTGATGGGGACTTGTTGCTGCGTTATTTGGCATCAATTGTAGGCTGAAATCATCTAAATTATCGAAAGCCTCACTTACTCAGCTGTCAGGTGGTTGACGATAATGGACATCAACTATCTGCTGGGTCGGGGCTAACCATGTGGCTGCTTGACTTCCTTGCAGCCTGGTGGCTGGGTTCCAAAGGTGCACATACTGAGAGAGGGCAAGAATCAGGGTAAAACTGTATCACCTTTCCTAACCTAGTCTCAGGAATCTCACAGCTTCATTTTTGCCTCTTCTGTTCATTAAAAGTGAATCACTAAAGTTGACTCATATTCAAAGGAAGGGGAGTTATATTTCACCCTGTCAGGTGGTACAGAAAAATATTCATAGAAGTGTTTTAAAACCATCAGAGCTAAAGGAATACATTTGGGAATCCTTGGCACATTGATGACATTTATACCTATTAGAGGGGATGGACTCACTGAGGAAGAGATGTCAGAAGGAAAAGGAGGTTAAAGAAAAAAAGCCAGGGAAGTCACCAACATTTAAAGTCTCTTGGAGAAAGAGGAGCCAGAGAAGGAGACTCAGAAGGAGAAGCCATTGAGGGAGGAGAAAAAACAGGAGAACACTAGGTCCTGAAAGCCAAAGGATGAAAAGTGTTTCACAAAAGAGAGAAAATGGTGTCAAATACTGCTGATGGCTCACATATGTCTAGTAAGATGAAGACAGGAAATGAGATGTCGTAAGATGCAGGTTTTGGGGGACTTTGACAAGAGCAATTTCAGCTACACAGTGACAACACAAACCTGATTAGAATGATATAAAGAGAGAATTGGGAGAGAAGAATGCAAAGAGGATTTTCCAGTCTTCTTTCATACATTCTTCACTGTATAAGGCCCTATAGGGTCATAACATAGGAGATAAGGGGGAGAGCTAAGGCGGCACATAAGTGTATGGGAAATCATTTGAGCAGGGTGTTTATTTTTGGCTGTGATTGAAAATAATCTTTCAGTGCACACTTACTGCACTTTTTCCCTCAGTGAATTTTTGATGGCGAATTATCTCATTTTAACACAAGGTAGGACAGTACACAAATTCTTAATACCGACTTTTGAAATAGTTCTTATATCCTGACAGTGACAGTAGGAGACACTTCTTATGCCATGACAATGACATCAGGAGACTTTCAGTGAATAGTCTGCAGACAAAGTAGGGTCTTATTAACTACAGGTCATATTCTTAGTGAAAAGCAGAGTCAAGAACCTATTGCATGTAAGCACATTTTCAGTTGTTAAAGTTAAATTTCTTTTTCATTTTAAGCAGAGGAACAAGCCGTTCAAAATGGGTCTTATGGACATTTTTAACCCTAATTTTTCAAACTATCCAATAAAACTATACTAACTTAGGTCAAGCATATTTTCTAGGTAAGAATATTAATAATAGCTAACACTTAGTACCTACTTTTTAGTGATCGCCAATCTTACTGTACTATTTCCTATCACTCTTTAAAATACGTAATGTTTAATCTCATTGTAATGTTATGAGATGGGTTCTTCCTACAAATAAGGAAACTGGGGCTCAGAGGGATCAAATGACTTGCTCAGAGTCAGACAATAAGGTAGTAGAGCCAGGCTAGTGAGAAATTTAACTCAGAGTCTGGGCTCCTAATTACTGGGCATACTGCACCCTCAAAAACATGCTCTTTTACCAGACAAGTAAACTACAATTGCTTTTTGACGAGTTTTTTTTTTCTTTAAGTGACCAAATAAAATTTTATTGAAGTATTTAAAAAGTGCGCCTCTCAGCTAAGAAAAGAATGTGAAATTCTCAGCCCCGTGGGTGACTTTTTTTTTTAAATGTAGAAAAAAAAACATACTGCAGTACTGTAATTAAAAGTACACCAATACAAGGGGAATGCCAATTACCTCTGTACTTTCAGAGAGCAGAGAGTTCTTTCTTGAAAGCAGCTTTGTTTGAAAGACAAATACTAGGAAGGAAAAGTATTGGTAGAGTCTCATCAGGAGGCAAGCCCTGTTCTCTGGGCTGGCAGCCATCTCCCAGTTAGTTCTCAGAAATGTTTAGGATGCTGGCTTTCTCCAAACTGGAGTTAAAGGAAAGTCATTTGACTAGGGGATATCGATTAGGCCAATGGGGACAGAACCCTCTGGGATTAGGATGAGAGCCCTAAAACCTCAGAATGGCTCATTTCCTTTCTCATCAACCCATTAAATAATATTTAATTCAATTCAAAAAATACATATTAAGCAGCCACTATGTACTGGCATAATTTATGATCCTGGGAGATATAAGATGAAGGAGACCAAATCTCTCAAGAAGCTGACAGTTTCCCTAAAATGGAAGGAAAAAAGTAAACAGGTAATTTAAAGTGTATGGTAGGTACAATTATTATTCTTGGGGGGCAGAGGGTAGTTTAAGAGCAGGTGATAATTCAATTAGGCTTTTAATGATAAATATTGGTGTTTTATAGTATCTAGGTGAAATAGGGATGCAATAGTCATTCTCCTGGAAGAACAACAAAATTTTTGAAAGAATAGAAGACATGTACATTACTGTTTTTACTAATAGTAATACATTTAGTAAATACATATTCACTATAATATAGCCCAACAATGTATAAATAAGAAAATAAAGAAATCTGAAATCCCAATATTCAGAGACAATCATTCTCACGTTTCTGCTGGAGGATCACTATGAGAGTAACACTTGGGGCTTCTCTTCCTCCGGACTCACTCTTCTCTGTAAAATGAGAATTGTTTTATCTGATCCTGAGTAAACAGAACCTTTGATAGATTTTACATTATTGATACTTTCAGTTCCATTCCTACTTCCAAATAGCAAGCACATGTTCTCGAGGTGGACTCGAAGACGCATCACTTCTGTTCCCACTGCTGGAGCCCAAATGGACATGAAAAGTAAAACTCCCCCTTCTGACATCTGGGTAGGAGTCAGGTGTGCAGAATTAGAATCTCCGTTGGGTGGTTGGTTCATCCTGAGGTGACACCCTGATGGAAACATTGGGAAACCCATCTGGCCCTGGGACCAATTCATGTTCTTCAATCCAGAGCTCGTAACAAAAAGCTTATAGATATTTTGATTTCCACCTGCTTTTGTGTTTGTCAATTGTTTCATATATATTTATCATCTATAAGATAGAAATAATCTTGCCTCAGAGAGTTCATATAAGAATTGCTTGGCCAGGGGATCCCTGGGTGGCTCAGCAGTTTTAGCACCTGCCTTTGGCCTAGGGCATGATCCTGGAGTCCCGGGATCGAATCCTACGTCAGGATCCCTGCATGGAGCCTGCTTCTCCCTCTGCCTGTGTCTCTGCCTCTCTCTCTCTGTGTCTCTCATGAATAAATAAATAAAATCTTAAAAAAAAAAAAGAATTGCTTGGCATGAAACAGTAATGCTGCGTAAGTATGCTTGGCACATATTTGGTGAGGAGTACAAGTCAGTTCCTCTCCCTTTCATGTTCTTGCTCTAAAAAACATTTAGAATTTTAGAGGCAGAGATTTCCACAGAGATCTTGATCTCCTCCAGCCTCTCTGCTAATGTGTGATCCTGTTCCAGACTTCTGTGTTTGAAGGAGTTGAGTGAAATGTAATTTATTGTTTTGTAATTAACCATAAGTTTAAGAGTAATTTAAATCCTTTCCACAGATGAGAAGTTTTAATCATTGGAAAGTTCAACACACCAAACCATAATCTGCCTTATGTATAAAATTCCCCATCAGTGTGCAGGAGTTTGCCTTCGGGAGATTCAGAGCAAGTCTACCATTTCTACAACTTGGTTGGTAGTCATTTGGATATCGGGCCTTCCTCCCCCTAGTTTTTGCAGCCATTCCTTGGTCAGTACTGGAACATAGTAACTGCTCGGTATTGATAAACTAAGCTCCAGTTTTACATGGGCAACTGTCTACTTAACATTTATCTCCATTTGAAAGGAATAGCTCCAAATTAATATATTCAAAATGATACCCTTGATTTACTCCCCAGTCCTCCACTCCTAATGTTTTTCATCTTAAACCAAAACACCTCTATTCATTCTACAGTTTTTAGACCCTCTCTTTTATATACAATGTGCAATCTAAGAGCAACTCTGGGTATACCCGTAGTCATACTTCTTTTTTTTTTTTTTAATTTGTATTTATTTATGATAGTCACAGAGAGAGAGAGAGAGAGAGGCAGAGACACAGGCAGAGGGAGAAGCAGGCTCCACGCACCGGGAGCCCGATGTGGGATTCGATCCGGGGTCTCCAGGATCGCGCCCTGGGCCAAAGGCAGGCGCTAAACCACTGCGCCACCCAGGGATCCCCCCCGTAGTCATACTTCTAAAATATCTCTGATATCCATCCCCTGATCTCCGTGCGTCTTCACCAACTGCACCACAGCTCCAGACACCTTTATTTCCACCTGGACACTTATAATGACCTTCTCATTTCTTTCCTAACTCTACTCTTACCCCTCTTCAATGCAACAGCATTATCAACTTTCGGCATAATCAACAACTTTCATACAACAGGGTAATCATTTTAAAATAAAAAAACAGATTATGTTGTTCTCCAGTTTGATATTCTATAAGAGCCTTTCATTGTATTTTGAATAAAATCCAAAAAAAGTTCATATCTTACAGATCTCTGCTTAGTTCTCTACCATCATCTTGTACAATTTCCTCCCTTTCTTTCTCTATTTCTCCATACTATCTTTTTTCCATTTTTGTTCTTGAAGCTGTCAAGATTTTTCCAATACAGGACCTCTAAACATCATTTCCTCCACCTAGCTGGCCTTCCTCTCTTCTTGTTGTGTGTTCTTTTTACTCCTTCTGACTCCACCGATGGGATTTTTCAGAGAGGCTTTGTTTAAACCAGCATAGGTAAAATAGTTCCCTCTCCCTATATGATTATTTTCTGCCTCATTACCCTTCTACATTTTTTATCTGGCCCTTATCACTATCAGGAATTATCTTGTTACCTGTTGGTTTACTTTTCATTGCCAGTTTTTCCCCACAGCATATTCGTGTTCATCACATTATCCCTAATATCTATAACATTACCTGGCATACAGTAGATGTGAAATCAGTATTGTTGAAAGAGTCAGTAACTGAGGTATGTTTAGAGTCTTGGATGTTTGAAATATGGGTTTCAGAGATAGAAAATCCATAGATGATGAGAAGGTCTAAATTGTTTTCATAAAAATAGAAAAAAATTAAAGGTTCCTGATGATGTGAAGAGGTTAAGGCACATAGGATCTAAGAAACTGGTTGGTCATCCCTATGGACAATCGTCCAGACTGATGATGGATTTTGGGTGGGAGAAAAGTATCTAATTTGTGTGCTTCTATTCTGGGTGTTTTAAAGATTTTATTCCCAGTAGATCTAACATATAGTGTTCTATTAGTTTTAGGTGATTCAACAATTCTACACATCACTTACTACTCGTCATTATTAAGTGTACTCTTAATCTCCTTCACCTTTGGATACTAACCCTTTATCAGATATGTCATTTGCAAATATCTTCTCCCTTTCTGTAGTTTCCTTTGATACTCTCCTTTGCTGTGCAGAAGCTTATTATTTTGATGTAGCCCCAATAATGTATTTTTGCTTTTGCTTCCCTTGCCTCAGGAGAGGCAACTTAAAAAAAAAGTTGCTACAGCTGATGTCACAAAAATTATTGCTTGTGCTCTCTTCTAGGGCTTTTTATGGTCTCACATTTGGGTCTTAAATCCATTTTGAGTCTATTTTTGTCTATGGTATAAAAAGTGCTTCTTTTGCATGTTAGCTGTCCAGTTTTCCCAGCACCATTTGTTGAAGAGACTTTTTCCTCTTGCATTTTCTTGCCTGCTTTATTGAAGATTAATTGACTATATAATCATGGGTTTATTTCTGGGCTCTCTATTCAGTTCTGTTGATCTATGCATCTATTTTTGTGCCAGTGCCACTGCTTTGATCACTACAGCTTTGTAGTACAATTTGGAATCTGGAATTGTGATACTTCTGGCTTTGTTTTTCTTTTTCAAGATCACTTTGGCTATTTGGGGTCTTTTATGGTTCCATACAGATTTTCAGATTATTTGTTCTAGTTCTGTGAAAAATGCTATTGGTATGTTAATAAGGGATTGTATTTATTCTGTAGCTTGCTTTGGGTAGTATAGACATTTTAACAATGTTTATTCCTCCAATCTGTAAGCATGGAATATTTTTCCATTTGTTTGTGTCATCCCCAATTTCTTTCATCAAAGTTTTATAGTTTCAGAGTACAGGTCTTTCACTTTCTTGGTTAAGGTATTTTATTATTTTTGGTACAATTATAAATGGGACTGTTTCCTTAATTTCTCTTTCTGCTACTTCATTATTAGTGTACAGAAATACAAATTCCATACATTGATTTTGTATCCTGTGATCTTTGAATTGATTTACCAGTTTTAGTTGTTTTTTGGTGGAGTCTTTAGGTTTTACTTTACTTACTTTCTTTCCTGAATGGCTTTTATTTCTTATTCATGTCCGACTGCTATCACTAGGACTTCCAGGACTATGTTGAATAAAAGTGGTAAGACTGGACGTCCTTGTCTTATTCCTGATCTTAGGGGGGAAAGCTTTCAGTTTTTCACCATTATGATGTTAGCCATGGGTTCTTTATATAAGGTCTTTATTATGTTGAGGTATGTTCCCTTTAAACCTATTTTGTTGAGGGTTTTCATCATGAATGGATGTTGTACTTTATCAAATGTTTTTTCTGCATCTATTGAAATGATCTTATAGTCTTTATCCTTACTTTTATTTGATGTGACATGTAAAATTGATTAATTTGTGACTATTGAACCACCCTTGCATCCCAGGAAAAAATCCCACTTGATTGTGGTAAACGATTTTTTATTTTTTTTTTATTTTTATTTTAAAAAAAAATTTTTTTTTTATTTATTTATGATAGTCACAGAGAGAGAGAGGCAGAGACACAGGCAGAGGGAGAAGCAGGCTCCATGCACCGGGAGCCCGACGTGGGATTCGATCCCGGGTCTCCAGGATCGCGCCCTGGGCCAAAGGCAGGCGCCAAACCGCTGCGCCACCCAGGGATCCCGTGGTAAATGATTTTTTAAATCTATTGTTGGATTTGCTTTGCTAATATTTTGTTGAGGATTTTTGGGTCTATGTTCATCAGAGAAATTGGTCTGTAGTACCCTTTTTTTGTAGTGTCTTTATCTGGTTTTGGTATTAGGATAATGCCAATTCTGGCCTTATTGAATAAATCAGGAATTTTTCCTTTCTCTTCAGTTTTTTGGAGTAGTTTGAGAATAGGTATTAACTCTTCTTTAAATGTTTGGTAGAAAACAAAAAAAAAAAAAAAAACAAAAAAAAAAACAAAAAAAAAATAAATGTTTGGTAGAATTCACCTGTGAAGCTGTCTTATCCTGAACATTTGTTTGTTAGGAGTTTTTTGATTGCTGATTCAATTTCATTGCTAGTCTACTCTAATTTTCTATTTCTCCCTGATTCAGTTTTGGGAAATTATATGTTTCTAGTAATGTATCAATTTATTCTAAGTTATCCAATTTTTTGCATATAATTTTTCATAATGTTCTCTTGTAATCCTTTGTATTTCTGTGGTGTCAGTTGTTATTTCTCCTCTTCTAGCTCTGACTTCTATTTGAGTCTTTTGTGTTGGGTTTGTTGTTGTTGTTTGTGGGTTTTTTTTTCTTCTTCTTCTTACTTTCCTTTTTTTCTTTTCTTTTTTTTTTTTTTTTGGATGACTGGCTAAAGGTTTATCAATTTTGTTGATCTTTTCAAAGAACTAATTCATGGTTTCATTAATCTGGTCCACTGTTTTTGTTTGTTCGTTTTTATTTCATTTATGTCTAGTCTAATCATCATGATTTCCTTCCTTCTGCTGATTTGGGGTTTTGTTTGTTCTTTTCTTTTCTAGCTCTTTTACATGTAAGGTTAGGTTGTTTAAGATTTTTCTTACTTTTTTGAGATAGGTCTGCACTGCTATAAAATTCCCTCTGAGAGCAACGTTTTCTAAATCCCAAAGATTTGGACCATTGTATTTTCATTTTCATTTGTTTTCATGTATTTTTTAATTTTCTCTTTGAAAATTGGTTAACCCATTCATTGTTTAGCAGCATGTTATTTAACCTCTGTATATTTGAATTCTTTCCAGACTTTTTGTTTTGATTGATCTCTAGCTTCATGGCATTGTGGCTAGAAAAGATGCATGGTATGACTTGTATGACTTCAGTTTTTTTTTTTGAGTTTGAGTTTGATGAGACTCATTTTGTGGCCTAATATGAGATCTATTTTGGAGATCATTTCATTTGCATTTGAAAAGAATGTGTATTCTGCTGTTTTAGGATGGAATGTTCTGAATATATCTGTTTTGATCCATCTGGTCCAAAATGTCATTTGAGCCATTGTTTCCTTGTTGATTTTCTTTTTAGATTATCTATTCATTGATATAAGTGGGGTTTTGAGTTCCTCTATTATTATTGTATTATTATCAGTTACTGTCTTTATGTTTATTATTAGTGGCTTTGTGTATCTGGGGATTTCCATGTTAGGTACATAAATATTTAAAATTTTTATATCTTTTTGTTGAACTACCACCCTTATGATTACATGCAGTGTCTTTCTTTATCTCTTGCTACAGTCTTTATTTTAAACTCTATTTTTTTCACTGCCATTTGCATAATAAATGCTTTCCCATCCCTTCTCTTTCAATCTGTGTGTCTTTAACTTTGAAATGAGTCTCTTGAGGGCAGCATATATATATGATACATACATATATATGCTGTGAGACCTTCAACAAGGATAAGAAACAATCAATCAGAGATGAAGAATTCAACAATTGAAACTAAAAATATACTACATGGAATAAATAGGAGACTAGAATAAACAGAAGAATGGATCAGTGACCTGGAGGACACAGTAATGGGAAGCAATCAAGCTGAACAGGAGAGAGAAAAAAATAATAAAAAATGAAAATAGACTAAGGGATCTCAGCAACAACATCAAGCATAATATCATTTGCATTATAGGGATCCTAGAAGAAGAAGAGAGTAAAGGGGGCAGAAAATATATTTGAGGAAATAATATCTTGCTCACACTTACACTCCATTCTGGCCTGTATAATTTCTGCTGAAAAATCAGCTAGCTAAACACTTTATGGGGTTTCCCTTATACGTAACTATTTTCTCTTGATTTATTTATTTATTTATTTATTTATTTATTTATTTATTTATGATAGTCATACAGAGAGAGAGAGGGCAGAGACACAGGCAGAGGGAGAAGCAGGCTCCATGCACCGGGAGCCCGACGTGGGATTCGATCCCGGGTCTCCAGGATCGTGCCCTGGGCCAAAGGCAGGCGCCAAACCGCTGCGCCATCCAGGGATTCCTATTCTCTTGTTTTTAAGATTCTCTCTTTATCACTACTTTTTGTCATTTTAATTACTATGTGTCTTGGTGAGGGCCTCCTTTGATTGATTTTGTAGGGGGCTCTCTGTCTCTCCTGGATCTGGATTTCTGTTTCTTTCCCCAGATCCAGGTAGTTTTCAGGTATTATTTCCTCAAATATATTTTCTGCCCCCTTTACTCTCTTCTTCTTCTAGGATCCCTATAATGCAAATGATATTATGCTTGATGTTGTTGCTGAGATCCCTTAGTCTATTTTCATTTTTTATTATTTTTTTCTCTCTCCTGTTCAGCTTGATTGCTTCCCATTACTGTGTCCTCCAGGTCACTGATCCATTCTTCTGTTTATTCTAGTCTCCTATTTATTCCATGTAGTATATTTTTAGTTTCAATTGTTGAATTCTTCATCTCTGATTGATTGTTTCTTATCTTTGTTGAAGGTCTCACTAAGATCCTCCACTCTTTTCTCAAGTCCAGTCAGCATCTCTTTGGCCATTACTTTAAATTCTCTATCAGGCCTATACCTTATCTCCATTTTATTTGGCTCTCTTGCTGTGAATTTGTCCTATTCTTTCATTTGGAATATGTTCCTGTCTCCTCATTTTGCCTATCTGTCTTCTTATGTGTTAGGAAAGTTAACTACACCTCCTGCTCTTGAAAGTAGTGACCTTATGAAGAAGAGGTTCTGTAGTGCCTTGCAGTGCAATGTCCCCTGTTCACCAGAACCTGGGCTTCTGGGTGTCTCCTATGTGTGTTGCATGCACCCTACTCTTGTGATTGAACCACATTTGCCTGAAGTCCATTCATCTGTGATGGTTCACTTTGCCTTTTGTCAGCAGAGTTTTGGTCCCTCTGCTGTTAGTGAGTCATCTAAGGATGCCCTGGATTTGAGTTGAGACAGAAGAGGCATTTGTTAGAGATGTGGTAACACTGAACTTCAGGGTGCTTTTCCTGTGTTGTCCTCAAAAAAAGTTTTCATTGGTGAATGGGGCCTGCAGTCAGACCAGATGTCTGCCTCCAGCCCACTGCTGGGGCTACAGTCAGACTGGTGTGTGCGGTTATCTTCTCCTCTCCCCAGCCAGGAGTTGCTTTGGAGTGGTGTTGGTCCCTGCTGGAGCTGCTTGCACCTTGCCAGGCTTGTGGCACTGCTTTGGATGGGCTCTGGATGAGGTCATATTGGAGGAGGGTGTTGTCAGGAGAACATGTGGGTGGGGCATGCTGTTAGCATGTTAAATGTAGAGTGTTGCTGTTGTGCTAGTTCTCACAGGTGTCCATGTGTCTAGGCTGTGGGGCAGAGGCGGGAAGTGGCACTCATCAACTCTTGTTCTTGGAGAAGTCGCACAAGGATCCCTGCCCTTCCAGCTCACACTCTAAGATTAGTAAACAGTTCTCTCTCCGAATTATCCCAAACATTTGCCAGACTGCTGCTTCTGTGCTGTATCTCCACAGGGTTGTTTGTTGCGCTACCTCTTTAAGGGTGGGGACTCAGTTTGCTTTCATCCTCCTGGCTTTCCTGGAGCTGAAACTGCTGACTTTTTAAAGTTCTAGTTGTTAAGCCCTGCTAATTGTAAGAATTGTGAAATTATGCCCCTCTGATTTTCAAAGCCAAATGTTATGGGGATTTGTCTTCCCTGTATGCATTCCCCATGCCTGAAGTGCCTGGTGTGAGGGTCTGTTGGTTTTCCCTCTCCGTGTCTGCAGCATTCCTCCCTCTCACAGCCAGTTCCACAGTCCACTTAATCTCTGCCCTTTCTACTCTCTTCAATGTGACCTTTCCTCTCTGTTTTGCTGTGGAGTCTGTTCTGCCAGACTTGGGGTTGTTTTCTGGGTTAATTGCAGTGATATAGGTGTTATTTAGTTGTATACATGGGCCAAGGTGAGTTTAGGGTCATCCTACTCTGCCATCTTCCCTGGATCTTGTCTTTCCTTTTTAAGTTTCTGGAACACTTTCTCTGGAATGAGATTCCTATTGGTATAACAGGCTACTCATACTCATACAGTTTTATTTCCCTAAATTCTGTTGTAGTTTCCACTTAGTAATTTTGTAGTTTTGCATTCCGATAAAATTAGTGATGTGCTGATATTATCAACTAACTCCTTAGAAGGAAATATTCCTAAATCATAGCATTTGTCATTTTCAAGTTATAAATATTCCCATCATGGTAGATTTCAAGCTACCAATGTGACATTAGCCCCAGCACAAAACTCCTTAAAATTTAGTAACTGGCTCCTGTGAGCTTGTATGAGCTGATTCCAACACACTACTGAGAATAAACCTTATAAGAAGCTCCCTTTCACTCCTATCCAATCTCCCTTTTACTTCAGCTTCCTTTCAAAAATGTTGCCATCTTGACTGGGAGTTATTCATTCTAGTTAATAAGTTGAAGATGATAATAGAGTTTTCTCAAGCATCTTTATGCTCCTTTGGCAGCAGATAAAGTTTCCGTAAAGCTATTGAAACTTTAGTTTAAATCTTAAAAACTTTAAGACCTCACAAAGCCTGATTGCCCCTGGATAACTCATCTAATTGGTTACTACATCAAGCAGAAAGATGAACATACAACATTCTGCAGCTGACACCACAATTGCCTTAGTTTTTATGCTTCTTGAGTCTCTGAATGAATTGAACATGCATGCTCCCCTCCTGATGACTGAAAATGTTCCAGTGGATGCTGTTGCTTTGTGGGCTTTTTTTCTGCTCTGTCTCTAACCTCGGCTAATATGTAGGGGTATTAAAACTCTAGACTACTTAGAGTCAGCCAATATTAAGCCTGGCCTTTATCAGCAAATCCAGATTACATACAGGTATAATCTTGATATCAATACGCCAAAATAATTTACTCAGGCTATCCCTCAGTTTTGTGTTATCAGATTATCTGTAGAGTTTTCTATTCACAGGCAACTGAAGGTAAAGAAAGATTAGTAGTTCCTGGAGAGTGAGAGGGCCAATCTTCTTCTGATGCTGCTCTTCAAGACTAGAATCACCTTTTATCTTTGATGCTGATGGAAAAAGCAAAGACAGCAGATTTATAAAGTAGAACAATACCTGTCAAAGATACGATGTTAATGTCTTTTAAAGCATGAGGACTTCACAATAGCCAAACTGTGGAAGGAGCCTCAGTGTCCATCGAAAGATGAATGGATAAAGAAGATGTGGTTTATGTATACAATGGAATATTACTCAGCCATTAGAAACGACAAATACCCACCATTTGCTTCAACGTGGATGGAACTGGAGGGTATTATGCTGAGTGAAGTAAGTCAATCAGAGAAGGACAAACAGTGTATGTTCTCATTCATTTGGGGAATATGAATAATAGTGAAAGGGAATATAAGGGAAGGGAGAAGAAATGTGTGGGAAATATCAGAAAGGGAGACAGAACATAAAGACTCCTAGCTCTGGGAAACGAACTAGGGGTGGTGGAAGGGGAGGAGGGCGGGGGGTGGGGGTGAGTGGGTGACAGGCACTGAGGGGGACACTTGACAGGATGAGCACTGGGTGTTATTCTGTATGTTGGTAAATTGAACATCAATAAAAAATTAACTTATTAAAAAAATAAAGCATGAGGACTTAAAGATTGAAAACTCATAGATATCTTAGTCAGATAATTGTATCCTGTAATATTTTCAGCCAATACTTTATAAGTACATAGAAATATGAACACTGACAAATGTGAACAGTGAAGCATGGGTGGGCCAGTTTAGAAAAAGGGGACGTATCCACCTATGTAAGCGTGCAATTGCATTTCCAACATAATCAGCTGCTTGAATTCCATGCCTAAACTTAGCCAATACATTTTCATCTGTTAGTAATTAGGAGTTATTTTAAAATGTTGCCCAATTCCTTCTCCAGCATTACCTATAAATCAAATTACAGAAAAATAAATTTGATTTTTAAGTCATTTTGGGAACATTTTGTGTGTGTGTGTGTGTGTGTGTATTTTGTTGGTATGCAGTATTTATAGACTTGGAAAAGGAAACATGAGAAATACAACCAAAAAAAAAAGAAGAAGAAGAAGACAAAGAAAACACTACAAAAATAAAAAGTAAAAACAGAACCATGAATTACAAAAAATACTACATAAAACAAGAAAGGACAGATTCCATTGAT
Organism: Nyctereutes procyonoides; assembly: GCF_905146905.1. Taxonomy (NCBI): domain Eukaryota; kingdom Metazoa; phylum Chordata; class Mammalia; order Carnivora; family Canidae; genus Nyctereutes; species Nyctereutes procyonoides. The sequence goes on from NW_026575146.1 coordinate 27,450,879, forward strand.
TTAAATCTAAATATAAGGAGGGATAGAATTACAAATTAAATTTTCAAAAAAGAAAAGGTGTGATTTTACACTTTACCAAAAAATCTTTAACTTTACTTAAGGTTACGTGATTTCATTTAGTTAGTGTCCCAGTACTTTGAAATGTGATTTTTAAATAAATATTCAAATTTCATGCAGCTGTTCAGGAAAGAATCAGTTCAGTAAGATGAAATAAATCTATAGTGTCTTGGTGGGTTTCTCCATCATCCTTCAAACTTGCCCAGTATGTTCACATGTCTTTGTTTGCCATGCTTACCTCAGTCTGGAAAGTCCTCTTACATATTTTAATAATTCTTGAGATTTAATCCTCCTTTCTGAAGCTCCATTTGGAATCTGCCCCTCTTTTTTCAAACTGCTATTTACTCTACCCCATGATAGCACTTATTTTGCTCTCATATATTCAGGTCACCTATTCTCATCCTTCTTCCTCTCTAGATCACTTTGAATATCGAAGCTCTATATTATACCTTTCTGCAATGCATGGTGGCTAAAGTATAGCTGGAAGTATCATAGAAAATACGAAAGTAAAGATGTTTAATGGACCCTAGATTTTAGACTGTTCCTTTATGTAACAATGAAAAAAAAAGTGGTAGTTTTAAGCTTAAAAGACTACAAACTGAGTCATGTAGCTAAGTTTGAATCCCAGCTCTGCCACTTACATGCTTTCTGACTTTTGGCAAATGCTTAAGCTCTCAGGTGATCATTTTCTTGTCCCTCAAATGGAGAAATAATGGTTAGTACCTCATAGATTTATTGGATATGCAAAATGAGACATAAGGGAGACAAATGAGATAAAAATAGCTTGGTATCAAGCTGGCCATGAGCTCTTGGTATATATTAGTATTTATTACTAGTCATAAAAGAATATTGATGCACTACTTACATGAATGCATAGCACAAGACTATGTTTCCATTATATTAAATGAGAACAATGACTTACACATAAGAACGTATAACTTGATTCTAATTTGTGACAATGATTTCCTTGTGCTTTTAAAAAAGTATTTTCTAAGTTGTCTACATTTATTAGTTTATAATGGGAAAATAGATATTGTTTCTTAAATGAGGATGCATGTAAGTAAAATTTTGAAAGAGGAACTGTTATAAGTCCATGAACTTAGACCAAAGTATAAGTTTGACTTAAAATTATGCTAGGAGAGTATGAAAGTCAAACTCATAACTTCAGCCACTATGTCAATGAGGGATGTGAATGGAAATTGCTGTAGGAAATTCTTGAAGTTTCTGATTAATTGATGTTGCACTCTGGGTTCTCTGCAAATATCTGATTTCCTTCCTTCCTTCCTTCCTTCCTTCCTTCCTTCCTTCCTTCCTTCCTTCCTTCCTTTTTTCTTTCTTTCTTTCTTTCTTTCTTTCTTTCTTTCTTTCTTTCTTTCTTTCTTTCTTCTTTCTTTCTTTCTTTTTTAGAGAGAGTGCACACTTGCACAAATGGTAGAGAGAAGGAGCAGAGGGAGAGGGAGAGAATCTTATGCAGGCTTAGTGCCCAGCATGGAGCTCCATGTGGGATTTGATCTCATGACCCTGAGATCATGACCTGGGCTGAAATCAAGAGTTAGATGCCTAATGAACTGAGCCACCAAAGAGCTCCATCTGATTATCTTTTGATGCTGAGATAGAGTCTGGATTTCAAACTGTTTATTAGGGATTAACATCTGTGAAAGAAAGAGGGAGGAAGAAAACAAGGCATAGGAAGAAATTGAACTGTGATGTAAACCCACTGAGACCTTGGTCACCCTGTGAGGTCTCTGGGGTGGGTACTGTTGGTCTGAGTGTCCCAAGTCAGTCCTGACCTTCTTAACCATTGAATGTGGGTTATGGTGTTTTACATATATTGTCCAATAATATAAGGTAGTATTATTTTTAACATATTTGTTTTATCCTTAAATTTTCCAAATGAAGCATCTGAAGCACAAAAAGTGATGGAGCTCAGGGCAAGCCTCCCCAAAATATGCCACTTTGGGATATTTATTATTTTTAGTTATATTTACTTAAGAAATAGTCAATATGAGAAGGATACTCTGACCATCCTCTATCCCCCTGAAAGAAGGAAATAAATTCTTCATGTGAAGGATCCCTTCCCTGGAAGGTAGAAGGGTAGAAGGCATCCTTATTGCCATATAAGTTCAGGGTTGAGAAAGCTAAATAAATAAACCCTGTTACTTCATTAATCTGCTTTGACCAGTCTAAACATATTTGTCTTGTCAATTCTTCACAAATTCATTATTTCTTTGTGTAAAAGGTATAAAACCTTCCCACTTTGATCATTTCCTTGAGTCTCATATTTTTATGAACTCCCCAACATACAAAATTAAATTCTTTTTTCTCCTGGTGATCTGTCTTATGTCAATTTAATTATTAGAACCAGCTAAAGAAACTAGAAATGACGAAAGGAAAAGTTTTCCTCTCCAAGAGAAGTTAAACATCTCACAGAAGATCACACAGTTAGTGGATTTAATCCCAGACAGCTTGGCTCTAGAGTCTAACGAGTTCATTATATTACTGCTTCAGAGAAAGAAAACTTGTAACTGCCTTGTATGAATTAGGTCACCAGGGCTGGATGAATTTCATTCCAAGATGATGAAATAAATCACAGATTACATTCTATAAGCACTCTGGTTATGATTCAGATTGTGAAAATTCACGGAGATAGGTGTAAGGAATGGGCAGATATTGTAACAATTTCCAAAGAAAGGGGGGGGGGAGCAAGTTCTATGAGGTATAAATGAATGAGATATAAATACAAGCCATAAATTAGAAACATTAAAAATGAAAACAACATTGATCCAAAATGGGTTCACCAAGAATGAATCTTACCAAATAGACCGACTTGTGTCAATATTTATACATTGATAAATAATTGCAATAGGATTATGTTGTAAAAGGCACTACTTTCTGTTGTTAAAGATACTATAAATCAGAGCTTAGACCTAACTTTAGAATTAGGCAGAACACGTAGTTGTTTCCACAACATTGTTTGAAGAGGATATTTAAGAAAATCAGATCAAGTCTATTAAAATTCTGTTATGGGAACAGATATTACCATTCTTATTGACATTATTGCTTTAGGACCTTTTAAACAATTCATTCAATTAACAGCAAATATTTTGGTAGTATCTGTACTATGTGGTATGTGGAACCTAGAAGCCAAGTGTAAAATTCTATGGTTTTTAATCCTGTGGAATTTGCATCCCTTACATTAGCATTGTGTTACCTGGAAATTCTAAAGCATCAAGCAGACTGCTTTTTGTGATTATCACATTATCTTCCACCATCACTTAGCAGATATAGGATATATTCTAGATATATTCTAAGCCAGTGAAACCAGAACAGGACTAAACTCACTTAGTGAGTGGTACCTAGTCCTCTAATAAAATAGGAAGAGCACAGGGAAGAAAAGAGTCGCTGTGAAGAATTCATGATCTTTACAAAGTAACAGTAATATCCTTCATTTTTGCACTGGGAACTTCGCAGTGTGTGAAGTGAAAATGAATGAATTTTACTAGATGATGAAATGAGGTATTGAAAGACTGTAAGCCCAATGTAAATACCCAGATATCTCTCTATATATAGTAACATTTCAAACTTTTGAAAGGGATGGAAGGAGCAAACCTCTCACCGCCATATGGATTATGAGGAGATGAATCCAGCAACCTCAAAGCCAAAGCAACTGCTGGTTCATGACTTCGCATGAACCAAGACCCTAGAGAGAATGAAGCACTAAATATTGACATGCACTCTTCTGTATGTAAAATTTTCTCCAAAAACAGAGAGGTGGTTTATTTTCAATTATTTCCATGATTATAGAACATTATAATGGTTAAGAAACACAGACCCAAAAAAGTCAACAGAAGAAAATTAACCACGAGTAATCAAGATAGTTTAGAATTAAGTGATCTCAAACATTTAACATTAACTTTAACTAACTGGTATCTCAAGGAGACAGTAATCTGGAATTGAAGTGGGTAGAGTATTTGGTTGATAAGACCCATAAAAAACTAACACTAGATTTATTTGTGCTTTATTTTAAAAGAAATTGAAATTGTTGATAGTAGTAAGAGATAGAGTAGGATAAAAATGAAACCCTGAGTTAAAGAAGACATTTTCCTTATAAAATAAGATGTTTTTCCTAATTATTGTTTCTTTTCCACATGGTCCCCATGAGTATGCAGATAATAGATTCTATTTGAAGAAATTAAGGAGACAAAAGTGGCAAAGGTCAAGTTATTGTCAGCCAACCTTCCTCCACTAAGGACATTTTATAGAAGCAAGGAATATTGCTGTATAGAATGTGTCTTCTACTAAAGAATAATATTAGCAACATGTTCAATTATCTTCTATCCTCTTTGTATATTTTTCCCTTCCTTCTCCTTCTTTATGTGCCAATTTTTTCTCTTCCCACTTGTTATTTTTACATAAGGAAAATAATCATTGCTTCATGAAACCCCATGACCCTGCAAGATGAGAAGAGCAGTGGCCCAGAAGGAATGACAGTAGTTGCATATAAACCACAGGGTTGACATCTAAGCATTTAATTAAATCAGACATTTTCCGCAGAGTCCATAGAATGTCTAGATCGAATCCCAGGTGGGGGATTCTTGGGCAATCATCATAGCAGGAAAACCAAGAGTTAGGGGTTTTGGGGTTTTTTTTTTAAACAAAGGTATTGGGCAAACAATGTAATAAAAAATATGGTATCAAATGGCAATCAGCTTTAAATAATTTAATTCTAACCACAAATAAAAAAGCAATCCTTTCAGCATCCCAAATAGCAAAAGTTGCTGTTCTCTTCTAAAGGAATACAATACCATACTTGTGGTAGAGACTTGGGCAATTGACATCAACCGGAGAGCACCAGCTGTCTACAGACACAGTCTGGAAGAGTGGGGGTCAGAGGAACATGAAGAGAGGGAGGGTCCTCTTTATCTGAGATTCTGAACCTTCTCTCTTTTCTGTGCTCCTAGAAATACTCTTAGATAGCAGTCAAGCTGAGATGTCTATAATTAACCAATTGAAAATAATGAGCTAATTTGACTATCAGACCTTTGTTATTGATATCACTCCACTTATTAGGCATTTGTCTAAACAACTTTGCCTAGAAAAATAGTTGGATTTTAGGCATCATGAATAGAATGGTGATAAGACACTTTGGTTTTCAATTCAAATCCCTTCACATCTTGTACACCTGATTATATATATGTAAAAATGAATATATATATATATATATATATATATATATCTCCACCCTGTACACCTAAGAACTTCATTTGAATTACCACCAGATTTATCCAGTTACTAAATCAATGGTTAAGCCAAGTATAATCTCTTTATTTTTAATTGGAGTTTTTCTAAATCTTCCTATTTTTTTATTTTTTTTCTCTCCCTACCTAAGATGAGTAAGTTTGGAGGTTTAAATACTCTCTTAAATATTTTAAAGGAAGCTTATATGGGAAAATTTATCAGGTATTAGGAGATAGTATAGTATTAATAAAAAAAGAAAAAAGTATGATCTTGGTAGGAAGAGATAAATAAATCGACCATAACAAAGCTGATCTTGGTAGGAACAGATAAATAAATTGACCATAACAAAGAAGACATATAAGACATAATTTATCATATAATTGAAACAAAATATTAAAATGGCACATTTTTCTGCTAGATGAGATTGGAAAAATTGGCTCATTATTTGAAAAGACCTAAAGTTGTGCCCCCTACTTATACCACATACAAAAGGAGACCAGATGGATTATAGGCGTAAATGTGAAAGGCTCTAAGTTAATAGAAAAAAAAATAGGAGGATCTTTTTGTGACCTAGGAATGAGAAAGATTTCTTCACAAAGTCTCTAAAAGCTCAAAACCAAAAGTGAAAAATTGACAGATTGCTCTAAATTTTCTGCACAAAACCAACAATAAACATAGTAGATAGAATAGACAAACCAATATGGGATAGCTATCTAGAATACCAATGATTTTCTACAAATAAACAGAGAAAGAGAAAAATCTGATGGTATAAAGGTGACAAGACAGTGAACAAACCACCCTGAGAAAGAAAGCCTAAATGGCTAACAGATCTGTGAAGAGATGATCAAACTTACTAATAATAGGAGAAAAGGGAAATTGAAGACATCAGATTTTCAGTGTAGACATCAGAATATCAAAATTATAAAGGTTCACAAAACAACGTACTGGTGAGGATATACAGAGACAAGAACTTTTTGTATGCTGTTGATGGAAATGTCAATTTGTACAGCCAGTCTGGAAAGCAACATGAAAGCACACAGGGAAGTGAGGTATGCATATGCCTATGAGCAATGCCACCCCTGAGTATACGAATCATTTCTCATTCAGTTGCACAAGGAACCATGCAGATGAAGGTTCATCACAGCACTTTTTGTGTTAGTGAGGAATTAGAGTTCATCGTTAGCTCAGGAATAGACACATGAATATGGATGTGTTGTATGGAATTCTCTGCAGGGTAAGAAGTAACAGACCAAGTGTCTGAACAACTACATGGAAAATCACAATGTTGAGTGAGAAAAAAACACAATGAGATTTTAGTTCAATTTATGCAAAACCTTATAAGCACATAAAACAATACTCTATGTTTAAGTATGTAAATCAAGTATGGGAGGGTTACAAAATGAAGAACGAGTGGTGAGTGGAAGTAGGGATTGAGAAAAAAGAAAATGGAAAGGGATTGATTTGCTATGAAATGAAAAGAATGACCACTGAAGTTCATCAAAAGAGGATTAAATATTATTAATAAATGAAAATTTTTATTGTAAACTGTTATGAAAACTTCTTATGGCATTTAACATAAAATTTATAATAGTTCCCCTATGCCTGCATGACCCCTGCATGTCCTGGGGCCTGTCCATACTCTCTCATTACATTTCAGCCATACGGATCTTACCTCAAGCCTGGGACACACCACATGCTTTCATTCCTCAGTTTCCTTGTCATAGAAGGTCACTTCTCATTTGGGCCTTGCTTAATTGACACTTCTTAGAAATGTGGTCTCTGTTCACGCTTTCAAAAATGTCTCCCACAGGACGCCTGGATGGTACAGCGGTTGAGCGTCTGCCTTTGGCTCAGGTTGTGATCCTGGGATCCCGGGATCGAGTCCCACATCTGGCTCCCTGCATGGAGCCTGCTTCTCACTCTGCTTGTGTCTCTGCCTCTCTCTCTCTGTGTGTCTCTTGTGAATAAATAAATAAAATCTTTTTTTAAAAAAAGGTCTCCCTTTCTCATTCTCTATCATAGCTACTACTTTAATTCTTTGTTTAGACTTACAACAATTTGCAGTTATTTGCCTGTTCTTACATGCCAGCAGGTGAACTCCATCAGGAAAGGTGCTCTGTCTTCCTGTTCATTGTTACATCTGCAGCATCTAGCACATAGTGAGTGTCACATTTGTAGGATGAGTGAATGAATGAATGAACAAATTTTAGGCACGAAAGTTAACCAGTTTTCAGAACCTGAGGATATTTTTCTTTTAAAAATCAAAAATAGGGCAGCCCGGGTGGCTCAGCGGTTTAGCGCCTGCCTTTGGCCCAGGGCCTGATCCTGGAGCCCTGGGATCAAGTCCCACGTCAGGCTCCCTGCAGGGAGCCTGCTTCTCCCTCTGCCTGGGTCTCTGCCTCTCTCTCTCTCTGTCTCTCATGAATGAATAAATAAAAAATCTTGAAAAATAAAAAAACAAAAATCAAAAATAGAAGATATTTTAAAGAAGATAGATATAAGGGAATTTTTGCAAAATTATCTTCCTGCCTTACTAAACTAAAAAAAATATTCCTCTATAAGGCATAGGAAGCAATTTATATAAATAGAGTAGCATATTCAATTTAATTATTAATTTAATTATTAAGATATCTATATTGTTCAATATTTTTATTGTATTAAACATATCAATATTGTACCTCTACATAATTACAGCTTTTCAAGTGTTGTAGGTATATTTTCAGGTGTTCTTGGTATGTCCCATACAAACCACTCCTTTTTAAAAAAAATATACATATGCACATATATGTACTATACATGTAAAATATATATAGTCTTTAAGAAGAAAGTCAAAATGAATACAAATATGATATGACCCTAAATGAGTCACTTGTTAAGAGAAACCAAAATTTAAAAGTAAATTATGTTTTGATTTTAAGATTTAAAAATGCCCATTAACATCAGCTAAGACTCCTACTACAAACCTTGTCTATTATATGAGAGTTATTTTCCTCAGAGAAACTGAGTCACAAAAGGATTGTTTAAGGTCACACATGAGTCAATGACTTTGCTCGGAATGAAAACCAAGAGTGCTGACTCACTGCATTTTAGGTGGTGAGCCCTTAGCCACAGTCCTCAACTGCCATACTTAGTCAGTCTGAGGTCAGTAACTGCTTTAAAGAAATCATAACTGTCTTCAATCATGGTATAGGGAATTCTATAGATATTGACATGTCCTGTGGTATTTCTATTTTTTTAAAAGGAAAAACTATAAATAAAACAATAAAAAAATACCAACACGGTAGGAAAAGAAAGAATCTTTAAAATTTTTTACCTGTAGAGGACTGTATAAAACCCCCCAAACATCACTTTTTTACCAAGAACAAAATTCTCAGTCCTTCACTACTAACAACCCAAGGGACATTAGCATTTTTCCACTCTGCTAAAATTGCTTTCAATTATAAATGAGTTGGTTAATTGCTAAAATGGTTGGTCCTTTTGTATACCAAGGTCAATTGTATTCATTCAATCAGTTATTCACTCAATATATATTTATTTAGTGTGTTAGAAACCATGTTAGGTGCGAGACATAATCCTTGCTCTCATAGAATTTATCTTCTTATTTTAATGAATATATGAAACATGCTTGTCCATGGGATGAGCATAAAAGATCAGACCTATTTTATTTTTTTCTGTTACACTAATTACTGAAAAATGATAATTTTAAAAAAACTTTTTCTATAACGCATACAATACCTGCAGATATTTGTTAGTACTGAATTTGAAGAGAAGCAAAACTATTTGAAGATATCTGAACTCCCTGCTATCCACACTGAAAATGAGCTGTGATTATGGGCAATAAAATATGTGGTTTGTTACTGGTCAGAAATGGTGAGTCATGATACATTCATAATAATGTGGATTTTATACATCTTTTGAAAATCAGACTGTGTTCAGCTGTAACAGAACTGAACTGGGCTGAAATATTCAGTTGATTATTTTCTTTATGGCTCTAGTATACTGTTACACTCCACAGTATATATTCACAATCCAATTTATTCATGATCATGTACAAGTGGCTTTGAGTACAATTCAGAAGCATACAGAGCTTCCAGGTGGAAACCTGATAATTAAGAGAATTGTAATCCCTTTAAGGTTAAGAAAATGTGTGTTTATTTTCATGATAATTTAAAATTTAAGATTTGAAAGTAATTTAGAAAGGGTACCATATTTTACTCACAAATATGCTTATGATATTTTTAAAAATTCCGAAATGGAGTAAGTTATATTAAGATGGAGAATGCCCCATTTAGGGTTCCACAGCAACGTTTCTGTGACTAATGGATACTGTATAAAGATACTCTGTGTGAAAACCCACATACGTGGACAGAGCAGGGGCCAGAAGCTCTGATTCACAGTTCCCAGCTTTTAACCACTATCTTACTTCCATTCCCTTGATTCCTGCCATGAGGGAATAACACATGAATCAAAACTGGAGAATGAAGTCCTCAAACTACAGAAAACAATTCTATGAAGGCAATGGGGGTACAGCAGAGAGAGCTTTGCAGTTCGAAAAGTAGTGTCAAAACTCCCAAGCCAGAAGAATGAAACTAGACCACTCTCTTGCACCATACACAAAGATAAACTCAAAATGGATGAAAGATCTAATTGTGAGACAAGATTCCATCAAAATCCTAGAGGAGAACACAGGCAACACCCTTTTGAACTTGGCCACAGTAACTTCTTGCAAGATACATCCACGAAGGCAAAAGAAACAAAAGCAAAAATGAACTATTGGGACTTCATCAAGATAAGAAGCTTTTGCACAGCAAGGGATACAGTCAACAAAACTAAAAGACAACCTACAGAATGGGAGAAGATATTTGCAAATGACGTATCAGATAAAGGGCTAGTTTCCAAGATCTATAAAGAACTTCTTAAACTCAACACCAAAGAAACAAACAATCCAACCATGAAATGGGCAAAAGACATGAACAGAAATCTCACAGAGGAAGACATAGGACATGGCCAACATGCACATGAGAAAATGCTCCGCATCACTTGCCATCTGGGAAATACAAATCAAAACCACAATGAGATACCACTTCACACCAGTGAGAATGGGGAAAATTAACAAGGCAGGAAACCACAAATGTTGGAGAGGATGCGGAGAAAAGGGAACCCTCTTACACTGTTGGTGGGAATGTGAACTGGGGCAGCCACTCTGGAAAACTGTGTGGAGGTTCCTCAAAGAGTTAAAAATAGACCTGCCCTACGACCCAGCAATTGCACTGTTGGGGATTTACCCCAAAGATTCAGATGCAATGAAATGCCGGGACACCTGCACCCCGATGTTTCTAGCAGCAATGTCCACAATAGCCAAACTGTGGAAGGAGCCTCAGTGTCCATCGAAAGATGAATGGATAAAGAAGATGTGGTCTATGTATACAATGGAATATTCCTCAGCCATTAGAAACGACAAATACCCACCATTTGCTTCAACGTGGATGGAACTGGAGGGTATTATGCTGAGTGAAGTAAGTCAATCAGAGAAGGACAAACAGTGTATGTTCTCATTCATTTGGGGAATATGAATAATAGTGAAGGGGAATATAAGGGAAGGGAGAAGAAATGTGTGGGAAATATCAGAAAGGGACACAGAACATAAAGACTCCTAGCTCTGGGAAACGAACTAGGGGTGGTGGAAGGGGAGGAGGGTGGGGGGTGGGGGTGAGTGGGTGACAGGCACTGAAGGGGACACTTGACGGGATGAGCACTGGGTGTTATTCTGTATGTTGGTAAATTGAACACCAATAAAAAATTAATTTATTAAAAAATAAAAATAAAAAATAAAAATGAAAAAAAAAAAAACTCCCAAGCACACAAAGTTTTCCTCTTCAGATTTCAGTTTGCTCATCATTAAGGTGGAAATAATAATGCTGAAGTCTTGGAGTAGTTCATGATGATAATTGCCCTTGATAATAGTGATGATAATGATAATGCTGATTATTGATGGAGATGAGGGTGCTTTCCAGATGACAGACTCAGTGTTAGGTGCTCTGCTTTCCCTGTGCATCTAGTGTAGTGGTGAAAACATGAGCCTTGATAGATTTGGAGGGAACAGGGTGTGACAGGTGGTTTTGCCGGTATTACGTGCCTTTGGTAACACTTTATGTTTCTGAACTTCAGGGTTTTTTAAATCTGAAAAACGGGGCTTATAGTCTTACCATATTCTTAGTTATTGTGAGAATCAAGTAAGAAGTATGTAACATGCCCTCCTCAGTGGTTGGAGTATGTTGAGTCACTTCCTTTATGCTTGATATGACACTTGAACACAGGTAACCATTCTCCCTCTAGAAAGAGAAATCATCAAACCTAACATTGACTTGGTTTATGTGAAGAGAATCATTCATCCTTCCAAAATTGAAGAACAGGGTGTTATGGGCTGGATTGTGCCCTTCTCAAAATTTATAGGTGAAACCTTAACCCCTACTACTTCAGAGTGTGACTATTTAAGGGGACTCATCCAAACTGGGTGGCATCTTCATACTTCATAAGAAGAGAAATTTTGGACACACAAAGAGGGACACCCAGGCCGTGCATGCCCATAGAGCAAAAACTATGTGAGGACACAGACAGAGGGCCATCTACAAGCCAAGGGACAGGCTTGGCTTTAAAACCAAACCTCCTGACCCTTTGATGTTGGACTTTTAGCTTCCAGAACTGTAAGAAAATAAATTTCTGTTGTTTGTCACCCAATCTGTGTTATTTGTTGTGGCAACCCAAGCAAACTAATAATGCAAGGTTTCCCTCCTTGCAAGATGCTTGTTTTGCATCCCTTTAAAAAGGAAGCTAGGTGCCAGCTTTCCAGGCACTCCCTGTGGCTGGCTCAGCTGTGCCCCAATGTAGTGTCTGGGGCATAGCATTCCAAGCATTCACTGTCTAAACTTCCCATAAGAACTCTGAGGCCTGCTTTTCTTTTGCCCAGAAGATTGTATTGTTGAAGTGAACACTTCTGTGATCCATTTTTTTTTGCATACGCCAGTGGTTTAGAAAATACACAATGAGAGAAACCAAGCATAGAATGTGTTACCAAGGAAAAATGGATAAATATTATTATTGATGAACAAATGGTTGGGAATGCAAGGAATGTAAGAGGTACACATCCTTCTGACAGCACGGGGTAGTCTCCTACATGACTCTATGTATGGCCTTGAAAGTGTATACTTCCTTAGCTTTTAAGAAGAAATGTATTCTAATGACTATTGATTTTAAAAGTAGACCATCATATACTTGAAAAAATTGGACATTTTTATAAAAGCTCCTAGGCATTTGAGCTTTCATAAGATGCAATACAAAATTAAACAGTCTGGTTTAAAACAGTGACTAGTGTCAGGACAAACATTGGGAAGAGGGCAACTCAGATTGCAAAAGCAAAGATTGTTTAGAATGTAGAAAGGCAGCCAGTGGAGAAATCTCTAGAGCAGTAGCAGGAAAGAAAAAAGAAGCCACAACATAAATTATTGAAGAATATATTGATGATATTGTAGGAATTCTTAATTCTTCTTTTTTTTTGCCTAATATTTAGCAGACCTAATAATAGATACCCAGGCTACAGCTATATTTTTAACAGTTTAAGATTATTACATACAGTGTGGGATCTGAAATTGTATCAATGAATTCTCCACACTTTTATGTTGTAGTCTATTGGTCTACTTGCATTTTGAACAAATCTTCTACCTATGACAACTTTTTTGGCTCCTTATTTATGTAGGCTAGATTAGCAGCTCTCAAAGTGTGGTCTGATGTCTCTTAGGAGTTTCCAAGACCCTTTCAAGGTCTCAAACTAATTTCAAAATACTATTAAGACATTATTTGCCTTTTTATTGTGTTGACCTTTACATTGATGGTGCAAAGCTCTGATGGGTAACATTGTTGACTACTACTAATGAAGGCATTGACTGCAAACTGTCCATTACATTTTCATTGCCGTTCACTCACCTTAAAAAAAAAGAAAAAGAAAAGGCTAGTATCACTTAAGAATATTCACCTGATGAAGCAATCAATTTCTAGACTTTGTTAAATCTTAACCCGTAAGTACACCTCTTTCAAGATTCTGTTAGAAAAATTAGGAATATGCACAAAGGACCTTGCTGCCTACCAAGGAACAATGGCTATCTTGAGGAAAATCTCTTAAGCAATTGATTTCTGAGCCTAATGAACTAGCTCCGTTTTTTCACCCTTTTTCTTGAAATAAGGGCTGACAAACTATGGCTTTGGGGACTTGGGTGTTTGACAGAAATTTTCTCAAAAAAAAAAAAGTGAGCAATTTTATCAAGGAAAACAATTGACAATATTTGCACTCAGTGATAAAATTCAGATTTCTCTCTTTTTAAAGATTTTATTTATTTATTCATGAGAGACACACAGAGAAAGGCAGAGGCACAGACAGAGAGAGAAACAGGGTCCCCATGGGGAGCCCAATGCAGGACTGGATCCCAGGACCCTGGGATCACAGCCTGGGCCAAAGGCAGATGCTCAACCACTGAGCCACCCAGGTGTCCCAAAATTCAGACTTCTCAAACAAAAATTAGAATTTTGGAAAATGTCTAACCAACACAAGAGGTTTCCTAGTACTAAGAGACTTTTCTGATGTGATCAGTGGTGATATTAATGAATATTAGTTTTCGATAATATGTAATGAAATGTGTCAACATTAAAAGATCTGTATTACTCAGTGATTCAATATTTTCCAGGGACTAATGTGTAATGCTACAAACCATTCATGAGTAAAATATCTGTTCAAAATGCAAATAGACCAATAGACTATAGTCTATTGAAACACAGTGTGGATAACTCATTGATAGTTTCAGATCCTACCTGGTAATAATCTTAAGAATTTATAGCTTGTTGAGTTTTGGTATAATATCAAAGAGGAATACAATTATCCAAAAAGTCTACTCTTCCCTTTTCAAACTATATATCTATGTGAAGCCAGATATTCTTTATTTCAATCAAAATATTATAACCAAATGAATGAGAGTCCGGCTCTTTTATATTAAGCCAGATATTTAAAAATGTTTTAAAATTAAAAAATGTAAATGGCACTCTGTTTGCTAACTTTTTTCTTTGGAAATATAGTTTTTTGTAAAATCACTATCTATATTAACTGGAAATTATATACTAATGGTAAAATCACCTATGGGATCATGAGCTAATTGTTATTTTCAATGTATTCATGAATAAATATTTTGTAAGTTTCTCAATTTTACTGTAAAGATCCATCTTTCCCATTTGACTTAGGTAAGACTCATTTGCCATTTGACTTAGTAAAATGCACTGTCAACTCTTTTTTTTTTATTCCCAGAGAGAGAGCAAGTAAGTGAGTGGGGGGCAGGGGTAGAAGGAGAAGGAGACAGAATATTAAGGAGGCTCCACACCCAACATGAAGCAAAACACAGAGCTCAATTTCAAAATCCTGAGATCATGACCTGAACCAAAATCAAGAGTCAGATACTTAACAGTTTGAGCCACCGAATGAGCCACCCAGGCACTCCTCACTGCCAACTCTTATTCCTGATTCCCATAAGACTCTCAATGACTCCCTTGTTTACCTTTGACCACACCAAACACGGAAGGACCCTTTAAATTCCCATTCTTTGTCTTCTCAATAACTAGCCAGACTTCCTCTCCCTGCCAAAAGATCTTAGACACAGAGATAAATGTTTCTTACTCAACTGACTGACTAAGACTGCTTTGATGACAAAATCAATCCCACTGTAAAATCATCCTTTCTGGAACTTGTCTATTCCTCCCTATAAAAAGTCCACCCTATAAAGCTACACTGCCAAGACACTGTAATCTTCAGATCTAGAGTGTTCTCTCTATTGTAATCATAGCTAAATAAAATCAAATACCTCCTCCTCATTTGTTCATTGATTTTTCTTATTATTCTTTTGTCTTTGACATTAAGAATTCATAATTTTGTTATCTTCTAGTTTTCAAAATATGTTGAAGCCTATAAAAATAAGGAACTCTGGGTTGACTAGTTTTAAAAAACATAAAATGTTTATAATGCAAAATTCATCTGTTGAAACTTCAACCTCATTAAAATGAATTATATTTCCATATGTGCATACAATTTTCTCTATGATTTCATTCAAGAGCAGGAGAAAACCAGATGAATCAGGCAATGGTTATGTGGCAATAGAAGAGAAAATGCTTCCTATGCAGGCCACACAATAGGATGAGGTCACTGCAAATATATTGTAATTTGTAGAGCAGAGAGCAATCTTCCAAACCTAAAATGTCTCTCCTTTATGTTTGGGCGTGTGTGTGTGTGTGTGTGTGTGTGTGTGTGTGCGTGTTGGATGGAGGGAATTCAGAAAGTGGTGTGTGAGTTGTGTATCAAGAAACCGACAACATGAGATGTTGATTTAACACTGCACACTGATACCAGTTAATTCCTTAGCCTGCTAAGAAAGGAAGATAAGGAAGATGACTGGATGGCTATCAAAGAATGGGAGTTGTGAGAGGAGCAGCGAAGGAAGGACATGGAATCTGACTGCAGCAATAACACTGAAATAGTCCAATTGTTCCTTTTTTTTTTTTTTTTTTTTTCAGTTCTACTAACAGGTCTATCATTGGTTTCAACATGTTGGTCTTTTGACTCTATTCCTTGACTCGGGTAATTGGGAAGCTCCCATAGAGGCCAGGAATCAAGCATGTTTTAGGATCCATTATTCCCTATTCCACTGTTGAACACAGTCCCCTTCAGGCTATGTGCTTGCAGAGGTACCCTGACCAACAGCTGAGACTTAGTAAGAAAAATCATTCTATTTCCTATTACTGGAATCTGTAATTCTCGTCATCAGATCAATGCATTTTTTATAGTAATAAGTATAAAAACAAAGGGAAATGTCAGTGGATAAAAGGTCTTTGGTGAGTCTCCTACTCATGTCATGCTAACTTCCTGTGAAGAGATATTATGCCCATCAAATAAACAACACTAAAAACACAGACTTTGGAAGCAGATGTACTTGTGACACTTTGGCAATGTAATGCAGTCTAAAGACCACTATCAAGAATTTTACTAACTTTATCCTGCATTGTTACACATACATTCATTTACATTCACTTCTGTACCTTATAGAGTTGAAAAGGAAAATATTATTTCTGAATAGTTTAAAAGCCATAGCACTTAACTTTAGCTATAAATCTTGAAATGTTTTTATTGATTTATATAATACAACCAAAAAACTCATGAATTGGGCTATATATTGATTGATAGATATAAAATTAATCATCATGAGGGGCACCCGAATGGTTCAGTTGGTTGAGTGGCTGACTTGGATTTGGCTCAGGTCATGATCTCAAGGTTGTGAGATAGAGTCCCATATTGGGCTCCCTGTTAGCAGGAAGTCTGCTTGAGATTCTCTTCCTTTGCCTCATCCCTGCTCTTGCACCCTTTCTCTAAAATAAATAAATAAATCTTTTTTAAAAAGTAAGTCTTCGCTAAAGTTTTCCTACATTGAAATAGAACTCATTTTGTAACATTGATTAAAAACAAAAATTAGGAGTGCCTAATTGTCTCAGTCAGTTAAGCAGCTGCCTTTGGCTCAGGTCATGATCCCAGAGTTCTGGAATTGAGCCCCATGGCAGGCTCCCTGCTCAGTGGGGAGTCTGCTTTTCCCTCTTCCTAGACCCTCTCCCAGCTCATTTTCTCTCTCAAATAAGTAAATAAAACCTTTAAAAAATTATTTTGGGAATAATAACTTTGGAATTGTACACTACCATTCTGCTAAAGAATTTAATGATTTTATCTTTTGAGAGTAATTATTCTCATAACATTCCCAAGAGGAGATATTATTTTAAGATCGAAATGTTTTAAATTATTCTCTTTCCCTAGATATCAAGCACTAAGCTTATTTTGATTGAAAACTAAAGTAATATGAAATCATATTATGGCTAAATTTATAGGAAGTTTCTGAGTGTATGAAATAAATATGAAAACAAAAGTTGAGACTAAAAGTTTCTTGCATAATTAGAAAAATTTAGAAAATTAAAAAGAACTATCAACATATTGCAAATTTCAAGATTTGCTACATTTCCCCAACTTTTTAGTGAAATATTGAGGTAGTCTACATTGGAAGTTATATTCATTATACCTTTTTCTTTTTCTTTCTTTTTTTTTTTTTTTGCTAAGTCAGAAAAAAATACTTATTCTAAATATTTTGGATTCTCTCATTTGTATAAATATATGAAAGATTTTTAGAGAAAAACTTTCTTAGTGACATTCTTTACTCCTATTCTACAGCAAATTTATCTGAAAAGAGAACTATTTCTGAAGTGAGAATCTACTTCAATAGAGAAAAATCAAAAGCTTCTGGATTTCAGAAAGACACTTAGCTAATGTGATAATCCTCTGTCATGCGGCTTTTGGAGGCCCCTCAGCCAACTTGTCATGACAACCTGAGAACTTTCTGAGGTTCGGTCCTCAGTGAATCAGTCTTCAGCAGCTCAGAACACACCAGAAAGAAGCTCTGACCATAGCATCATCTCCATGTTTTCATCAACAACATCCTTAACTATAAAAACATGAGATTTGTTACGGAAAACAGCAGGAAGTCCCAGAAAGAAAAGGACCAATTATCCACTCACCTAGAGGCAACCAGTTATCCTATAAAAATAACATTTGTCATGAGTCCAAAGAATTCAGTTCAAGGGTCAGCCTGCCTATCAACTTACTACAGGACTTTGGGAGGAATTCCTATCTTCCTGGGTTTCTTCACATGCATCATAGGAGATAAAGGGATTGGACCAGATGACCCAGGAGATTTCTTCTGACAAACTTGCTATGTTCCAGTTCGTAAATATGTAAGGAAAATGTTTTGGGTTTTTTTTTACTAGTATCAATGTATATGTTGTTAAAAGCAAAAAAATTAATGGTTAAAAAATTCAAATATTCTGAAAAGAAAACAAAATAATTCTGTGATATTTGTGAGACAAAATATATGCCCCACCAAGATATCTAAAAAGTACATAAAAAATAGGTAATTCAATTTCTCTTCCATCTTTTCTCTCCAGTAATCCTTTAGTTTTTACTAGGAATGTATGGTATGACCAAAGTTAACAAAGCAGTTCTCTGCACATGGATAATTCCTACCCAGTGATCAAGGGTGAAAAGCAATGACCATGTACTAAAAGTTCAGAGCTATGTGTCAGGGGATGGTCCGCATTCCCACTGAGAACAAGGCAAAGCTCTTGGACCCTGTGACACTAAGTCTGTTTCTTTGTAAAGTTCAAAAAGAGACTCAGTGAAGTGCTAAATAACAAACTTATCCACGGGTGCCTGAGAATGGATTTACTCTACGGGAAATTAAATCAGAGCTATTGAGGGCTTGAGTTTATCCTAATTTTTTAAAAATTCAGTTTCTTACAACATGACCGAAGGCCTGTTTTTATCGTATTACTCACTTCATTTGTGCTTATGGAACATTGATTTTCTTGAGCCATTGAAACATTAAGCTTAAAAAAAAGTGATGAATATCATGAACACACAAAGTTCTGTATTTTTCTTTGACATTGACTTGTTCTGAAAAACAAAACAGAACAAAACATCAAAACATCAGCAAAATGAACTCAGGATTCTCCACCTGAGACAGAGAAGAGCTAAAACGTACAAGCACATTTCAAGCTACTATATGTAACATATGGTAGAAAAACACTCTTGGATTACTGAGAAGTTTAAGACTTTTTTATATGGACACAGATGCAGCACTTTTGTGTTACAAAAATAAGAACTTATCCAGCTTGTACTTTTTACTTTGGAATTGGAAAGGTGAAACCAGTAAAGACGATAGAGCATAAAACTATGTTGGACAGATTTCACATCTAATTTACAGTTTGGCTTGGAAACATTTATTCTTGATAGAGGAGATGCTTGACTATAATTTCCTAACTCTACAGGGCAAGATCTGTTAAAAAGAATGAGGGAGAAAGGGAAGAAGAGAGGGATTATGAAAATATCTTCCTGTATTAATAAGTTTATGCAGAATTTTAACTAATTTTATAGAAATAAAAAGCAAATGAGCAATATGGAGTCTTATGTTCAGTTATGCCTTAATTAAAAAAAATGATAGCTTTTCCTTGATTTTTCAATGGGACATATCCTTAAAATATTATTTCTCACTGTAAATTATTTCTCACTGAAAATCTTTTCCTTGCTTTCCATTTCTATACTCAGTTCTCTTTTTTTACAATTGCTTTAACCCTCCCTTCCATAATCTTTACCCCTGGCCTTACTTTTCCTCCTACCTCAGTTTCATCTCAAAGACATTTGATGCAGGGCCCAGCCTCCACCATCCCCATACGCAGTTTAAATGGAAGGCCCTGAAGGTCAAGGATAGGTGGGCAGTGTGTAAGAGGAAGCTCAGGTAGTTGAGCCCAGACATGAACAGAGAGAAAAGTTAATGATGGGTTGGTTGCCCTGTTTCAAGGCAGTGGTCTGTTCCTATTCCTATTCTAGCCCCTTTCAAGGTAGCCTGTACTTCCTTTCTGTTCTAAAAGATCCTTGAAGTCTCTCCAATACCCCCTTTCCTTCCTCTTTTCCTCCTTCTGCTTTTTTATTTTAGTTTTTGGAAAGTTCATTTCAATCAAACTGAATGTTTATGTTTCCCCAAATTCATATGTTGAAACCTAATCCTCAAATTGATGGTATTTGGAGATGGGGCTTCAGGAGACAATCAGGTCATGAGGGTGGATCCTCTATGAATGGGATTACTGCCTTCATAAAAGAGACCCAAGGGACCCCCTTGCCCTTTCTACTATGTGAGGTTGCAGTACAAAGACAGCCGTCTGTGAACCGGAAAATGGGCTCTCACCAGATGCCTCAGCTGCTTGAACCTTCATCTTAGAATTACAATACTTTTGGCCTTATACGATTTTCTCCATGAGGGAAATTCACGTCCCCCCAAGATAGCCTAGCCCATTTTCATTCAGTTTTAATTTAAAAGAGTTTAATTTAATTTTAAAAAGTTTCCTGATCCTGAGCTAAAAAACAATTGCTTTCCTATTATTTCCAAATTGGAGGTATGACTATTACCAGTTTTGCTGTTGTCTTGAGCCCAAGTGTCTCATCTGTAAAAGTTGCATAATAGTAGCACCTGTCTCATAACTTGTGATAAGTTACTGGTAATCTTTACACAGCTGGCTATGAATTAGTAGAAGTTTGTATTATCGTTATTGCATCCATTGTTCTGTTAGATTTTTTTTAGAGACACCAAAAAGAGATCAAATACTTGTTTTTTTTAAAAAGATTTTATTTATTTTAGTGTGAGAGAGAGAAAGAGTGAATGGGGAGAGGCAGAGGGAGAAGGAGAGAGAGAGAATCTCAAGCATACTCTGAACTGAGCACAGAGCCTGATGCAGGGCTCGAGCTTACGGTCCTGAAATCATGACCTAAGTCAAAATCAAGAGTTGGACGGCTAACCAACTGAGCCACCCAGGCCACCCCTCAAATACTTGCTTTATAAAACAGCTCTATGTTCTTTTATAAAAAAAAAAATCTCTTGGCCCAAATAAAAGTTTTCTGTTCCAACTAACATTCAGAAATACATACTAAGTGGTATCAATTTCAACTCTTTTATTTCAAAGGAGAAAATAAGGTCATTCTTGCATCATAAACCACTATCCTCTGGATCACCAAGAATAGCAGTTAATAAAATTTTTCTCTGCTGATCATAAGAAATAACCTTCTAAAAACCTCACAATCAACTTGCTTTCAGGTAAGAACATTGACAGAAACACAATAGAGGTAGTCCAATTGTTAAATGTTATTTAACTCAAAAACCATCACATCAGAAAAACTCAAAACCTAAGTTTCAATTTACCTCTCTCGCTAAGGTTCAGGACTCAGAATTCACTTTGGCTTTACTTAGGTCTCAGCCTGTTGTCTTATTTTCAGGTTTCCCAAGGACTTCGAGAATGTGACTTTAGGAAGTTTTAGAGATCCGGAGATTATACATAAAAAACTATTATAAATATGGCATTGTAATATTTTAACCTTAACTGACATGGCTATTTGCAATGAGTTGTGTGTCATAAGGCAGACTTTGGACTTCCAATTCCCATGAGTCCAGAAAGACACAGGTAAATTTTTTGTTTCCCCTCCCTTCCAATGGGTGAATTCCCTGTGGTCTTTCACTGAGTTAATCTCAGTTTTATGAATGAGCTGTGTATCTGTACTAAGTTCTGCCTCCATGTGAATTCTAAATCCAAAGTCTTCAGCTACAGTGATTGATACATTCCTGCCTTCACCCTACCCTTGCAGATGCTATTGGTATAAATTCATCAATTTTATTTTCTGTACTTCAATTAATTAAAAAAATTTCTTTGGGGTGCCTGTGTGGCTTAATCAGTTAAGCATCTGACTCTTGATTTTGGCCTAAGTCATGATCTCAGTCGTGAAATGCAGCCCCATGTCAGGCTCCATGATCAGTACAGAGTCTGCTTGAGATCTTTCCCTCTGCCTCTCCCCTCACTCAAGCTCTCTCTCTCTCTAAAACAAATAAATCAGAGAAGGACAATCATACGGTTTCACTCATATGCGGAATATAAGAAATAGTGAAAGGGACTATTAGGGAAAGGAAGGAAACATAGTGGGGAAAAACTAGAGAGGAAGACAAACCATGAGAGATTCCTAACTCTGAGAAACAAAGGGGTGTGTGAAAGGGCGAAAATGGGGTGACTGGGTGACGGGCGCTAAGGAGGGCACTTGATGGAATGAGCACTGAGTGTTATACTATATGTTGGCAAATTGAACTTAAATAAAAAAATTTGATGCCAAAAGCAAAGGCAATGAAAGCAAAAATAAAAAGGTGGGGGTATATCAAACTAAAAAGCTTCTGCATAGCGAAAAGTCATGAAAAAAATGAAAAGGTAACCTACTGAAGCAGAAAGTATATTTGCAAATTATATATCTGATATGGGATACATATTCAAAACATATAAAGAACTCATACAATTCAAGAGCAAAAAACCAGATTATACAATTCAAAAAATGGGCAGAGGATCTGAATAGACATTTTTTTCAAAGAGAACATACAGATGGCCAACAGGTACACAAAAAGATGCTCAACACCACTAATCATCAGGGGAATACAAATCAAACCATAATGAAGTATCACTTCATAGATGACAGAATGGCTATTACCAAGAAGATAAGATGTAACAAGAGCTGGTGAGAGTGTGAGAAAAGAGAACCTTTGTGTGCTATTGATGGGAATGTAAATTGGTATAACCACTATGGAAACCAGATTCAGTTTCTTAAAAAATAAAAACAGAGCTACCATACGATCCAGAAATTCCATTTCTGGATATTTATCTGAAGAAAATAAAAACATTAACTAAAAAAAAAAGTTAAATAAATAAAATCTTTTTTAAAAGGTAAAAAAAATAAATTTTTTTTAGTTTATTTGGATTTCCTTTAATTTACTATGAACTTGTCTATTATATCTTTAAGTATTTCTGGTAGTTTCAACCATCTTATTGTGTTTTCATGCATACCAGTTCTCGAAATATTTTATCATTATTATTTTCCATCATAGCTAGCATATTTTCTGCAATTTCTTCATTTTTGCATTCTGTACAATTTTCTCAAGCACATTTTCATATCATTGCTTTTGTTTTCAGTAATGTCTGTTTAGATCAGTTTCTAATTAGATTTTAAAAGTCTTTTGGTATTACCACTACGGATTCTTTTCTCATGTCCTCCATTTATTATTTAATGATTTCATTTTATAAAGTCCATTTTTTTTGAGTTTCCACTTTTTGGTAAATTTTCTTGAAAATATGAAGATGTTATACTCTGTAGTTTTCCTCTGCTACATGGCATATATCTTCTAAGATATTGCTCATATATTTATTTTATAATTTGTATTCATTTTCTTCACAGTTTCATCCTTTTGGATGATCATAATTTTCCTGGGTCTGTTAGTTGTCTAAAATAGAATGAATGAAATCTTGGCAGTCTATTTTTCTTGTCCTGTCAACTCTTTTTATTGAAGATATATGTTTTCTATGTTTAATTATCTTGTTTCATGAGAGTGATAGGAAGCCAAAACCATGATTAGTATGAGACTTTTGTGTAATTTCTCCTAAAAAAACATATTTTTTGAAAGAGAGCATTTGTGTGCACAAGAGAACAAGTTGAGGAGGTAGGTCAGAACAGGGAGAGAGAGAGAGAGAGAGAATCTTTGGCACGCTCCATACCCAGCACAGAGCCCATAGCAGGGCTTGATCTCAAGACCCTGAGATCCTGAACTGAGCCAAAACCAAGAGTCTGTCTCTTAACCAACAGAGCCACCCAGGTGTCACTCTTCTCAAATTTTTTTGCACCTGACTCCATGGGGTTGGGGATTTTCTTGTCTCTAGGAGAAGTATCCTTTCAACACTATTAAACTTCCCAAATTTAGGATGAGCTAGCAATTTTTCTAAGAATTGAATTTATAGATTTCCTTTCATGTGCATTATTAATCAACAAGTATTTTTCCCCATGTGTTTCTCCTCTGCTCTTATGAGGTTATCACACTTTATATCTTATTCTTTCTGATCAGAAACAAAGTAGGGAGAGGTTTATCTTTATTGAACATGTACTCCAGCCCCACCACCCTTTCTCGTTTGTTGGGGGAAATGGCCCCCATCTCTGCTCTTTCTTGTCCTTCTTACAATCCACCTACACTACTAGGCTGTGCCTTTCCTGGTGTGAACCACAGAGAATTTTTTCCATCCACTCTCTGCATCACTATCCTATGTTCAAAAGCTAAGGAATGATCATTGGCTCTCAGTTCCAGTTAAATTTGGTCCAAATTACATCACATGTGGCATATTACACATAACAATCTAATACTATATTGAGATCTATCCTATTTGCACCAGAGATAAAAAATTTTTCCAGTTTCCTCTTTGCTTATTTTTGTATACATTTTATTTTATTTTATTTTAAAGATTTTATTTACTTATTCATGAGAGACACACACAGAGAGAGATAGAGACAGGCAGAGGGAGAAGCAGGTTCCTGAGAACATGCTCTGAGCCAAAAGCAGATGCTCAACCATTGAGCCACCCAGGTGCCCTTGTATACACTTTTAAAGTGTACACCTTTTCAAGATGCACTTCTGATTCATCGAGCTAGAATAGTCATTTATTTATACAAGAGGAAATTGAAATTTAAAGGAATCCTCTGTTAATTATGAGTGACCATACATTCTCTTCACATTGTGTGAGTCACTCAACCTTTCTAAGCTCTAAGGTCTCGAGTTGTAAAATGGGTATAAATATATATTCTTTCTTGTGTTTGAGAATTTTAAGTAATAAATACAAAACCAATAAACACATTGCCTAGATGTTATTAACGATTTTTCCTGCTAGTAGTAGTATTTGAAACTTGAGATTTTTCTATGTGAAGGTCAGCTTTTTAACTCTGTATTTTTGAAGAGTCAGAAGAATGACTAGCCATTCATTGTCTACTACCTGATAGAGCTCAGTAATCACTGGAAAACTCTATCCAAAAAGAAAACAAATGAAACTAATATCCTGAATGTGAGATAAAAAATAACCATCACTATCAAAGGATGTTGACATAGTTCAATGATTACAGCATGTCAATCAGGCTAAGACAATGTTAGAAATAAAAACTACAAAGTAAACAAAGCAAAACAAAAATTAAAAGTTTTGACCCTTTCACCCAATTGTAGCAAATTTGTAAAACAAATCTATTGCTAGATAAGAATATAACCAAAAGTAAGGAAATAGGAGATGGCTAATATATGTGTTCTATTAACAATGTCAAAAACAGAGCACACATAGTCATTTTAGGTAACATATTAGTAAGAAAGATTCCCTTTACTGATGACTTTGACTTTACATCATTCATCTTTGTCCCTGCCACTGTAAAGACTTAGATTAACCTCCTAAATCAAAATGTGCCAGACCATGGCTTCTCTTTAAAGCAAGATTTAATGTATCTGAAGAGAGGCATGACAGAGCTAGATGTTATTAAGCAATACTTACAAATTACTTAGGTATTTCTGGTTGAATATATCCTTAACTCTGTAACCTAAATATTTTTGTCTCAATGGTCAATGACTAAAAAATTATATTAGAATCCCAGTTGCCATTCTTTGGAATATCTATCCATTTTCTCTGTAAGATTGTCAGTCTTTCTCAGGCTCACTTGTCCGTATCTTGACATATCTTAGTGGTCAGTAAATCAATTCTTGTCTCTCTTTTTTTTTCCTACTGAACAGGAATTCATCCAACCCACTCTATTATTCTCTCCTAAAGAGCTGACTGCCTAGTGTTATATTTTGGAGGTCCCTACTCTACTATCAGCTCCTAAGGCTTCCATATCTACTGACTCCCTGGGGTGACAGGTTAAGGTCCAATTCTTGACAATCTCATAGACTTAGTTGGCTCCATGTCCATCTTTGAGCTCACTACTATTGAATCTTGGGTCTCTGAGTCTGCTAAAACAAAGGTTTGGCCATGACTGAATCACCAGGCTCCACTAATGGAGCTGGTTCTCAAACAAATTGGAGGATGTTACTTCCTTCAGTGAGGTCTGCCCAACATACACACACACACACACACACACACACTTAACTTGGGCCCCCAAATTTACCAATTTAATGGTGTAAAGTAATCCCTTAGGTTCACTCACATAGCAAATTTCCCCAAGTGCACCCAAGGTTCTAGGCTGGCTGGGTTGTGTGGGGAATCAATACTCATCCTTAAGTTGGCCAGTACCTACATTATCCATTTCACGTTCTCATCCATCATCCATGATCCTTTCCTGACATCTCTCCCTGGTTGGAGCTTCCTTTGTCTGACTGTAAATATGTATTGAGTGTTTTTTATGTGCAAGGTGCAGCTCAAGCAATTGTAGATAAAACAGAAATAGTCTACTATTTGTTTTAAAATCATTTTGAACCTCAAAGAGAAGGGATGACACCTTCCAAACACTTTTCTCCTCGAAGGTTCTTCTATCTCATCTATATTTATGTATTCAAATAGCTCTATAGGATCAGCCAAGTAGAATCTAAGGCCCAATTAATATGTTGTGTAAGGAATTGTACAACTCCAAATATCTATGGAGTCTGAGCCTTAGATCGTTACTCAGTCAAAAGTTTTTTTTATACATTAGTGGCGTACCAAGGACAGGGCAGTGGACATGGTCTACCTTAGGTGCAGGCAATAAGTATATACATTTACTCTGGTTGCTTTGCTCTTTATTATCTTCAAATCCCAGCCATTCTAAAGAATCTCAGTGTTAAAATACTTTTCCCAGGGAAAAAAAAAAGTTTTGTTGGTCTTAGGCAAACTCAGCAAACTTTTTCTGTAAACACTTTGGGCTTTAGGGAATGTAAGGTCTCTGTCACAATTACTTAACCTTGCCAGTGTAGAGAAAAAGTAGCCATAGACAGTATATAAATGGATAAGAGTGTCTGTGTTCCAATAAAACTTTATTTACAGAAATAAGCAGAGGCCAGAATTTGGCCTGCAGGCTAGTTTGCAGTCTCAATTCCTAAATGATATTTTATTTACTGATGAGGTTTAACAATAAATGTAAGCTTAAAATTAGCATATTTTGCTGCTTATCTTATAGTAAACATTGATTTCTATATGGAAATTAATTCAGAGAACTCTGAGTCATATAGTGGTGCTGACACGCGCAGACTCAACTGTGTGGTTTCATTTCTAGGGTAAATTCTTACCGGTAAGGACTCATTTGAGCTTTCATCTGCTTTGGTCTGGCCTCAAACCACCATGATGCTACATATTTTTGCAATTAAACATAGATTTAAAATAAATAAACAGTGATGTAGAGAGGAATAAACAGAAGCTGGTCACTTTCAATTTTGTTATACCATTTTGGGGTCAGCAAACTATGGTGACAGCAAGCTTAGAATGATTTTTTACTTTTTTTTAGTATTTGAAAATTTTCAAACTAAGAATACTGCTTTAAAATACGTGAAAATTACATGAAATTCAAATTTTAGTGCCTATAAATAATGTTTTATTAGAATGTAGCCATACATTTTTGTTTATATATTGTTACAACAGCAAAATTGAGTAGTTGCAATAAAAATAATGTGGCCAAAAACATCTAAAATATTTATCATCTGGCCCTTTACAGAAATTAGCTAATCCCTGTTCTATGTTGCAGAGAATTTTTAATTGTGTTTAAAAGTTAAAATAGCAAAACAAGATATGAACTGTAAGGTATCTTACTTTTACTTGGTAAATGTAAATTTTAATTTATACATGGGATATTTTTTGACATGGAATACGATATTTAAAATTAAAAGTTCTTTTTATTTGTCTTAAAGAAGGAATAAAACTAATGCTCAGTACCATTGCACACTGTATTAGTGTGCTAGGGCTGCTATAAAATATCACAGACAATGGCTTAAACAACAGAAATCAATTTTCTTACTGTTCTGAAGGCCAAAGATTAAGACAAAAATTTCAGCACGTTTGGTTTCTCCTAAGGTCTTTCTCTTTAGCTTGCAGATAGCAGCCTTCTTGCTGTATTTTCACATGGTCTTTCCTCTGTGTGCATGTACTCTGTGTTCAAATTTCCTCTTTTTTATAGGGATATCAGTCAAATTGGATAAGGGCTCATCCTAATGATCTCATTTTAACTTAATCGTTTCTTTAAAGGCCCTATCTCCAAATACAATCACATTCGTGGTACTAGGGGTCAATGCTTCAACATATGAATTTAGAAGGGACACAACTTAGCCCATAACATACATGAGATAAAAATACAGTCTTAGCTTTTTAAGCCTGAAGGGAAATAAAAGTGCACATGTTCATTTTATAGCTAAGAGACAAAAGTCTCTTCAAGGCAAGATAGCAGAGAAACCAGAAGGGCCCAAACCTAAGCTCAATGCTCTTTTCACTGAAGTTTGCAGAATATTTTCCTCTTGTTTCTTTTACTGGCTGCCATTGAAATAGTAACTCTGCATTATGTCATTATTTTAGTTCTCTCATTTTGGTTTTCTCCCTATACATTACTGTACATATTTCTGTTACCATACCATGCAAAACATCAATTTGGAAAAGGCTCCATCAAGAAAAATAAAAATTAAAGGCCTGGAAGCTCAGTTCTTTGATAGAAATGCTGATAGGAACCTGACAGGAAAAAATTTGTACAGGAAGCCAATACTTCTAATGATTATAAAGGGCTTTATCCTTCCCATCTGTGCCCCAAGCTGCCTTTTAAGGAAATAGAATATATTTGGGATAACTTGAGAAATACTTCTGATTCAAGGGAAAATCAGCCATCATGTGTTTTCCATAAAACATAGCAATTTAAACTGTATTCCAAGAGGATAGAAATATTTGTGAAAGAAAAATGTAATTTTAATTACTAAAATTAAAAGAATTACACAGCAGGAAGATGATTATTCCTAAAAGGGGAATATTTTAAAAATAATTTTTTTCCTGCAAATTTCCCAATTTCTAAAGATCACTTGGTAATCATTCACAAATGAAAAACACAGTGTTATCTGACAAATTTATTTATAAAGACATCAGAGCATTTAAAAATGGTTGATGTTTATATACACAGGCTCATGCAGTAGGCAGTGGGATAAAGAGAGGCATTTTCATATAAAACCTCACAGAGAGTGATCTCAAACACATAGCTAAGATTTTCCAGATAAGTCAGAAACGCATAGTGCCTTCTTTTTTTTCTTTAACGGGTTAGGGTGACCCTGATTTTACAGACACTATATTTTACTGTACAAATGTCCAGGGCCTATTCTGGAATTTTGAATCTGTTAACAGAAATGAGCAAGGTGTACTTTAAAAACTAAGGATCACTGGCCGATTTCCCTGTACGTGTGTTTTCACAGCCTAACAACGTTTTAGATCCTTGGCTCATAACATCTCAGCTACTGGAGTTTTGGCCTCAATTTTGTTCTCTTCTTTTCTGTATTCCTCATGTGGATGGCATAAATTAAGGAGGTTGATAATAATTATGGAACACTTTAAGGCACGGTAATTAAATTTGCAATAATGGCTGAAGTTTTGTATTTGTTTTTGGAAATAATATCTTGTTTTGGATCTTTTCCTTCTGCTGGATTGAGTTGCTCTACCCTATTTTCCTGATTTACTGCTAGTAGACTGTAAACAAAATGAAAGGGTTTCTCCCAGAATAGAATTTTAGAGAGGGGAGATAGGGGTGGAGGGGGAGGGGAAAAATATCCAGCAGATTCCCCACTGAGCACGGAGCCCAAAATGGGTCTCCATCTCAGGACAGCAAGATCATGACCTTAACTGAAGTCAAGAGTTGGATGTTTAACCAACCCAGGTGCCCCAAGCTGATGTTCTAATGCCAGATGATAAATAGTGTCAGAGGAAGGACTTGAATCCATGTCTGGTAATTCTTCATCTTATTTTTTCTGATATGCCATGCAAAATATAAACATCCAGGTATGTTAATGATCTCTAAAAGAAAATATAACATCAGATCTTTTCAGTGGAAGAGTAAAGGATTTTTTATTCTCTTACCTTTACAGAAGTCTCTGTTATGTCCCTCTGGGAATTTTGATCCTTAAATAGATATAATTTTGATTTATTCAAAGTGTAAAGAAAAAAACACATGGGAGGACTCATGTCACCACTTTGTCTTGAGAGGCAAAATGATCAATAGGACTTTGGTGAAGGAAGATTTAAAGTGGGCATTACATTCCAGAGATTGGTTCTCCAGTTTTCTAGATCCTTAGAATTTTTTGTCAGTATGCTTTGAGATGATGAATTAAGGCTTCTGAACTGATATACAATATACTGACGAGAAACTGATTTATAAAGAAAGTCCATTGGCTAACTTGTAATGAAAAACTAAAACTGCCAAGCAGAGAGTATTTATGTTTACTAAGAGGGAAATAAGAGATGCCAAATTATAATTGAGTGGTTGCTCAGAATGATTTAATCGGCATCAGACAAATTAGACAACTTAAATTGTTAGCATTGGCAGTCTGTTGATAATCTTCTTTTTGAATCAAACTTATGCAGAAATTTTAGTTTCCATGAAATAATGAGATGCTAAGGCACAGAGAAACTTTAAAAAGATGTATTTGTACGTGTGTGTATGATATTAATAATTAACACACACTTTAACATCTACAAGAGAAAAATGTGCATTGAGCTAAACACATTTCCTTGAATTTGTTATTTATTACAGTGGCTTTTGATTTTTTATATTTGTGTAATGAAAGCATCTATTTTGTTATTTCTTTTTAATGGAGGCTCCACGCCTAGGGCTTGAACTCATGACCCTGAGCTCTAAATCCTGAGATCAAGACCTGAGTTGAAATCAAGAATCAGATGCTTAACCAAGTGAGTCACCCAGGGTCCCCAAAAAACGTCTCCTTTAAAGAAACATTTGGATATTTGTGATGCAAATGTTTCAGATTCCTACCTTAATAGTAGAAGGTTACTTTGGGATCTCTTCTACCCAATGTTAAAATATTGCTATAAACTCTGATTTAATGGTAAGTGACCTGACTCTCTTTGGGGATAATCCTTATCCTGCCGTAGTCTACTAATATTTACCTGGAGTGTCCATGCTCTTCAGATGTTTTCTGTACATTGAAAATCAGTCCCTCACCTCTTCAAAAATCCACCTAAAACTTTTTTTACCTCCTTCAGAAAACCATGCATGATGAGTTCTGATTCTGATTATGCTACTGCTATCAATTAAGAACTGCTATGTTCATTTTAACCTCTGTTGATATGTATTTGTTGACTTAAAATGTGCTTCTTGGCCTTGTTATTTAATGACTATGGTAGTCAGTCTCCACGATGGACCCAAATATCCTTCTTTGTGATATTCATGACACTGTTACTACCCTTCCACAGTGAATAGGGTTAAGTTGGATAACCAACTGGATATTGTGGAAATGACAGGAAGTGACTTTTGAAGCTAGGTCATGAAAGACATTGAACTTTCTTTTGCTCTCTTAAATCACACAGTCTGAGAGAAACTGCCTGGCACGTGAGGAAAATCAAGAAGTCCTGTGAAGAGGTTTATGTGGTGAGGAACTGAGGCTTCCTGCCAACATCCACGTGAGAAAGCCATCTTGGAGGAAGATCTCCCAGTCCCAGGCAAGCTTCAGATGATGGTAGCTCAAGATGACATCGTGACTACAACTTATGAGATACTGAGAGCTAGAACTTAACCCAGTTAAGCTGCTGTCGATTTCCTGCAGCAACTGTAAGACAATGAATGTACATTGTTTTAAGCTACTAAATTTTACTGTATTGTGTTATGCACAATAAATAAGGTAATAATCAATTGTGTTCTAACATTTAAGCTATTTCAGGTCATAAAATTTGCTATTTGTTTCCCTTTTTTTTTGCACAAATCTTCCAGGCATAGAGGATATACAATATATCTATATTCTTATCTGTGCATAATAGATACACCAGATTCAAGACAAATGTGGTAGAGAAATGGTGGCCTTACCACTATAATTTGGTGTCATAGAATTTTTCTCTGTACATATTGATGATAGGGACCACAGTTTACTCATCTTTGTATTTAGTAATCTGAACAGGATGAGCAGGTACTATAAAATTTTTTTCATTCCTATGATAAATTCTCAGTAGTGGAATAACTCCCTGATAGCTAGCAAAGTATCCAATTTTTCTTGGTCTCAAGCCTTCACATTAGGTAATAGTCTATTGCAGTTTTAGTAAACTCTGTAAAATCATTTTCAATCTCTCTATTTCTCTATCCTCCCCTCCTTCCTTTTTCAAATAACATGCTGAGGATGGAATGGAGAAGAGTTTTATGAATACTTTTATTATTCAGTAATAGCTTTAGGAGTTTAATACATATATGCCTTTCCTCCCTTATTCAAAGTAGGGATAATCTTTTCTTTTGAAAGAAAGCCTAAGAGAATCGCCTTCATTTTTAAAATTGACTTCTGATTATAATTAACCAATCAAAAATCTATCTGAAGGTAATCAATGGGGAATTGAGGTATAGAAATAAAAATCGTGTTGACTGAAGAACAGATGAATTAGAGGGTTTTAATTTATAGCAATTTATGGTTTATGATCAACAGTGATACCCATGTTGCAAATATTAGAGTTGTCTTCATCCATGTAAAAAAGTTTTATTACAGTAGTCCCAAGTTATCCCCAGGTTCGCTTTCTTTTCTTTTTTTTTCAGATTTTTTAAAATTTAAATTCTATTTGCCAACATATAGTAGAACACCCAGTGCTCATCACATCACGTGCCTTCCTTAATGCCTGTTACTCAGCTACCCCATCCCTCTCACCCACCTCCCCTTCTGCAACCCTCAGTTTGTTTCCCAGAGTCCGGAGTCTTTCATGGTTTGTCTTCTTCTCTAATTTTTCCCCACTCAGCTTCCCTCCCCTAACCTATGGTCCTTCTCACTATTTCTTATATTCCATATATGCATGAAATCTTATGATAATTATCTTTCTCTGATTGACATATTTCACTCAGCAGAATACCTTCCACTTCTACTCACATTGATGTAAATGGTAAATATTCATCATTTCTGATGGCTGAGTAATATTCCAGTGTGCATATATACCATATCTTCTTTATCCATTCGCTTTCTGAGGTATCAGTTACTGGCAGTCGCTGCCTAGAAGTAGATGATCCTCCTTCTGACATTGTCAAGTCAATAGTAGTCTAAGGCTACCTAAAAATACTTCTGTAATTCACCTTACTTTATCTCATCACGTAGGCATTTTATCATCCAAGAAGGTACTTTTAGAGATACAGAGAAAGAGAGACACATTTACATACCTTTTATTATGGTATATTATGGTATTTTGTTATAATTGTTCTGATTTATTATTACTGTTGCTAATCTCTTACTGTGCCTAATTTATAAATTAAACTTTATCATATATATACATATAAACATAGTATATTGAGAGTTTAGGTACTATTCATGGCGTCAGGCATTCACTGGGGGTCTTAGAATATATCCCTCATAGATAAGGGTGGGGGCTACTGTATTTAGAAGGTATATCATTTAGTGATCTCCAAAGAAACAAGTAGAAGACGTATATATGCATGTATATATAAAGAGATTTATTTCAAGGAATTGGCTCATGCTATGGTGGAGGATAGCAACTTTGACATCTCTAAGATAGGCCTAAAATCTGAAAACATCAAGAGCTGATGGTGCAGTCTTTGGAAATTTCTCTTCTTCAAAAGAGCCTCAGTGCTTTCTTTTAAAGCCTTTCAACTGATTGGGCAGGCCCACCCACATTATGGGGAATAATCTTCCTTAAAGTCAGCTGACTGCAAATGCTAACCACATGTGTAAAATAGCTTCACAGCAATACTTAGTGTTTCATTGAATAACTGGGTACTATAGCCTAGTCAAGGTGACACATAAAACCAGTATGAATTTAGAATAAGACATACAGCTCCCATAATAGTAGGAATTATAAATTTCCCAAACAAGATATGATAGGAAACAAAGAGTTCTGCAAACAAAGAAGTCACCTATACAATGATTTTGTTGTTGTTGTTGGAGAATTAAAATACTTTTTAATTAATGAACTGGTCTAATTGGCACTGTACCTGAAAAAAAATGTAATGTCTTCGAAGATTTTGAACTTTTAATATTAAACGTCATCTATTTCTCAAAATAAAATGATCAAGGGCCTCCGCACATAATCTGAAGTGAAAAGAAGAAAGTTGATGCTTGCACAGTTCCAATAACACCCACATTTTTTTCTTCTTATCTGCTGCGGATTCTCCACTGGTGAAAAGCTTTGGCTTAATTTTAATCAGAAACAGCTGTTTCAGGCAGATTCTCAGAGTTCAAAGACATTGTGTACACAATTATAAAAACTTTCATTTTCAGACAACCGGAGTAAACCAATCTAAGTGTAGCATGCCTAGGGATTCAAGTTACATCCTTGTGTTTTATTTAAGAATGTACCTAATATAATGCTTCCTAGCAGCTAAGGAAACAACTCTGTCACTTCTCAAGGCCTGGAAAAACCAGTGTCAGGTCCCTGGGGAGGCTGCCTTTTGTCATCTCTCCAGATATGCATATTACTTATCTCAGGGCAGAGATATTTACACTACCTCCAAACAAATGCTTATCTTTACCACTAGCAACGTTAATAATAAAAACCACCCATAGTTACTGACTCAATTAGATGTTTTAAAGTAAAATTCTTGGCTACCTGCCCTTTCAATAGGCTGCCAAAAGGTACTAGAGTTTCTGACTTCTAACATTTCCAAAACACTTAAAATCCAACTGAGAATTCTAAGCACTTGCCCTTCTGGGATGTGAATGTTTGTCACCTGCTGGGCTGACATGTTGTCACTTAGCTTCTATCTTTTATTGAGACAGAGGTGCCCTATGGGTTAGGTATTTCTGAAAAGAGTGAATCAATCCTAAAGTAAACACAGGTAAAGGCAATATTTTTATATTAGATTCTCTGCTGAAATACAAAAAAAATTTAGATATGCATAATACACTTTTGATAAGTCAACAAACATTGGAACTTCTTTGATAATCTATTTTAGAAAAAAATGTTCAAAATTCTGGGTGGAAACACGGCTATTTTTGTTCTTCAAAAACGTAATATTAATGACCATTGATAAAAGACTGAAAATGACTGGGTTCTAGGCTTGGTGCTGCCACCGATTAGTCAGGAATCCTGAGAAGGATATTTTATCTCTCCAGGCCTTGGTGTCTTCCCCTGCAAAACAGAGAAGGAGGACTGTAGCAGCTGCTCTGAGACTCCTGGGATTCATGGGTCAGTAAAATTAAAAACAAAAGTTGACATGGGGCTACCAACTCTAAATTTTCTTTGTTTCTTTCTTTGTTAATTTTTTCTTTCTTCTTCTGCTAAATAAGAGCATTTTAAAAATGCAAAGTTCTATTCTCATTTTATTAAAGAAGAATTTGATGCCAAGAAATAGGAACAACACAATCTCAGAATAATATCAGTCTTTTAAGTAGAATAAATCTAGATTAGATAAAAAATGGCTACATCGTCTTCATTTATCTCTTTTATCCATAGACTTGTAAAAGTTTCACAAAAGCCTAGCACATGCTCTCCAAGAGTGTTTTAAAATTACCAGTGAAAATGATCCCCAAGATTTACTCTCCCTCTCACTCATAACCTAAAATGCAAAACTGGAGTCTATAATCTTAGAATCATATCATTAAGTCGTCATTTCCTTGTTGGTTTATTTTTTCTTTTCACCTATTTACAATCTATTTTCCAACATAAAAACTTTATCTTACCTAAATTCTGACATAAGGGCATATTTCTATTCCTACAGATAAACATTCAGCAATTTCTCTTCTCTATGTAGTTATATATATTTGTGTGGGATGATACTAGTTCTATACTCTATACCCTTCTTCATCAGGTCATTATCAGAGTGTATGAAGCGTAGTAAATATATTCAAGAAGGGCTGGTGAGATTCTCCACTATAGATATTGTGTTTGACCTTGGGAATGCCATGATTTGTTCTCCACATATAGCTATATAAATAATCTATCTGACATATGAAGAAATTGTATGCTTTTCCTAAGAGCATTTTATAGGCAAATAAAATCTAGGGTTTTTTTTTTCAGATTAAAAATTTTTAGGGGTGCCTGTGTGGCTCAGTCAGCTTAGTGTCTGACTTTTGGTTTTTGGTTCAGGTCATGAACTCATCAGTCTTGGGACTGAATCTCCCATCAGGCTCCATGCTGAGCAGGGAGTCTGCTTAAAGATTCTCTCCCTCTGCTCCTCCCCACCTGTATGTGTGTGTGTGTGTGTGTGTGTGTATGAGTGCACACACATTCTCTCTCTTAAATAGATATATAAATCTTTTAAGAAAGAATTTTTAGAGAAAATATATTTACATTTTCTTGCTCTCTTAAAAGACCAGCATGCAAACTTAACTTATTTTTTATATTGAGGCCCTGCTATAGTGACTTTGCCATTGAAGTGAACAGTATAGTTTTGTTCCCACACATACCGACCATAATTAACATTCTATATACGAAATATTGTACTATATTGCAAGCATTATTTGGTGTGATCTTTATAATGACCATTGTAGGAGGTAGAAATCTTTGGGATTGACTGTTTTGCCAACCACAATTACTGAGATTTTAAAAACAGGGAGTTCAAGTGAAATAATTAAACAAGGAGGTAAAAAAGCCAGATTTGAACACAGATTTTCCTATTCAGAGCTCCTTACTGACCATTGATCCACTCACAACTTCTATGGTTCTGTCCTTCTGAAACATTCCTGTCTCATGTATCTTCCACTACTGTAACATCATGGCAACACACACACTTAGAACTTGTAATGCATAGCCAGATCCAAACCAGAAAATCAAGGCTCTTAGAATTAGGATGCAAATAAGCAAAAAGCTTTAGGTGAGTTCTGAGAGTTTTTTTCTGCACATATAGTTTATGATTTTAATGGTTGGATTTTATGACATTTTGTGCATCTTTTTAGAGACATCCTGCTTATATTCAGATTTTTGTCCATGTAAGAACACTCTTTCTATGAAAGAACAAGTGATGTGGTTCTGCATATGATATAAATTTAGTGCTTATGCTTTTTATTTGACAGTTTATTGTTTTATGTATCTTCTACTCATCTAGCAATATTCTATAACTATATTGTACCATATTGTTTCTTCCCTAAAGTGTAAGAGAGTGAGCTCCTCAAAATGGTCCCTCTATCTTTTGCTTATTTCTGTATGATACCAATACTTAACTTATGGTATTCTCATACAAAAAGTAATGATAATCATGAGAACTGTGATGTGATTTATAATAAAAAAATAACTATTTGGTCATCCCTATTTCTGGCAGAGCTCTTAAAACCCTTGGCATTTCCTAAGTGAGGAGAGCAATACAGGTGTCTTTTGTTATGTTGATGAGATATTATGTTGATGAGTTTTGGACCCCACCTAAGGATGGAGGCTGGTTGCTGGGGAACCAGCCTCATGATTGGACAGTTGGAAATTTCAGTTCCACCTCCCTGATTTCTGGGGTGGAGAAAAGGGCTGAAGGTTAAATTAGTCTCTGATGGCTAAGGATTTATCAATCATGTCTATATAATGACGCCTCCATAAAAACCAGAAAAAGAACTGGGTTCAGAGAGCTTCCAGGTTGGTGAACACATGTAGATACAAGGAAAGCTGGGCACTCAGAAAGAACATGCCCTTTCCTGATATATTGTCCTGTGCATCTCTCCCATCTGGCTATTACTGAGTTATATCCTTTTATAATAAATGGGTGACCTACAAAAAAATGGGTGACCTAGTAAGTAAAATGAGTATTCATCTCTCTGAGTTCTATGAGCCACTCTAGCTAATTAATTGAACCCAGGGAGGGGATTGTTGAAAGTGCCAGTCTATAGCCAGTTGGTCAGAAGCACAGGTGATGAAGTGAGTAGTCTTGTGGGACTGAGTCCTTAACTTGTAGAAAATGATACTTCCAAGTATCATATCCAAGAAATGATATCTCCCAAGTAGATAGTGTCAGAATTGAGTTGAACTATACCGCACCCAGCTGATATCAGAGAACTGCTTGGTGGTGTGGAGACAAAACCACACTTTGGAATTGGAGTCAAAATCATTAGCAACTCAAAGAAAAACTATATGTCATAAATTAAAGTTACTTTAATAATTGCATGGGCCAGGTTCTCTTGGAAACAGATTCTTGGATGGAAATCCTGCAGGTGCTCTAGGTGAGTTCTCATTATAGCAGCACTTAGAGAGTTAGAAGTTGGAGTGGGCTCGGAGAGAAGCTGAAGACCTACAAGAGAATCACAATAGAGACCTCAGCCAACCCCATCAAGAGCTCTGAATATGGGATTGCACTTTGGAGATATTCCAAATTGGGGTGGAAAGCTAGGCCTTTATACCCCTTCATCAACTGTCATCGGATGCAGGCTCTCCTTGGAAGAGACATAATCTTGAAGAGGTAGTTCCATTCAACAGAGAGAGATCCCTGAGAGGACTCAGCTGAGAGCCATCAATGGGCAATGATCCTGGCAGCTAAGGGGTTGAGTACTTTGGTCTGGAATGAGAATCTATACTTACTGACTCAATCACATCTTTCAAAGGAAAATCTTGGCTACTTGCCCTTTGTTTAGGCTGCCAAAAGATATTAGAGTTTCTAACTTCTGTTGACACAAGATCTTTTATAAATATATTTTGGTTTGCAGCCTAAAGTGCTTATATCTATTACCTTCTTCAGACTAAGTTATTTATTTATCTTACATTCAACAAATATCTAAAAAATAACTAATGAGTATTCATTAAGCTCTAGGCTGGGTGATGGGAATTCAGTGGCGTATGTGACGGGCAAGTTCCTGCCCTCATGGAAGTTACATTTTTGGGAGGAAGATAGGCAATGAACCACTTATTAATTCATTTAATACTGAATTAAGATTCTCCTATTTTGGTAGATCCCACTCTAAGTACTGAAGAAATCACAATGATTAAGAAAAAAATAAAGACCCTGCTTTCAGAGATCTAACATATTAGTGGGAGAGATGGAGAATTTACAAGTGAGAAAATAAAAGAATAGGATTATTTCAGATAGTGATCAGTGCCATGGAGAAAAAAAATAATTAGCAAAATGATGGAAAGTGGCAAATCATAGAGAAAGATCAAGAAGGGCACCTGTCTAAACAAGTGGCATTTGAGATAAGATTTGAATGATGAGTGCAAATCCTCATGTGAAGGCAAGGAGGACATGTGTTCAAGCATGGACAATTAGTGAATCCCCTGGGGGAACAGGAAGAAAACCAACAGAAGAATGGCTGGTCAGAAAGGAGGAAGGTAGATGATGAGATTAGAGAAGTGGTCAGGCTTTACAGGTTATGGTAAAGAGTTTGCATCTTCCTCTGAGTTTGGGAAACCACTGAAGGATTTTAAATAGGTACATGAGGAATGTGACTTAAGTTTTTTGAAAAGATCATTATGACTTCATGAAAAAAAATTCAATATGTGAGAATAGATGCAGAAGCAGGTCCTTCAATTAGAGAGGTCTTCAGTAGCCTAAAGCAGTGATGTTGGTAACTAGGTAGCATAATAACAGTGGAGATGAACATCAATGGTCATTTCCTGAATACATTTTGGAGGTAAAGGTGACTGGCTGATAGGGTGTCAGAGCGAGGAAAAGAGAAGAATAAAGGATGATTTCATTTTCATTGGATCAAATACCGTACACACAAATGAATGAGATAAATAAAAGTGGTAAGGGGACTATGAGGACGATGTGATGGGGAGTGACGGGAGAGACTTTATTCTGTGGAGATAGCATGGTCACTAAAGGCCCTTTGCAAAGGTAAACTTTGAGGAGAGATCTGAGAGGCATGAGAACGAATTGGCCAGGTAAAGATATAGTGCAGTGGTGTGAATAGTCCAAGGGGAAAAGTCCTGACACCATAACAAAGGCTTGGTATAAACAGGAGCCCTTTATGGCTGGATCACAGGGAGAGAGGGGAAATGCTGAGAGATATGGTTGGACAGAACCATAAAAAAGCTACTCACTATGTTGTCCTAATCCTGTATGTAAATCGCCAAGTTCATTGATTAGATTAAAAGGTTGTGAGTGGGAACTGGAAGAAGACCAGTGTGGCTGGGGGCAGAGTAAAGTTTTTATAACTCCCAGTATTTGGCAAAGCGGGATTGTTTTACCACTCACTTCCTAAGGCCACTTAGAGATCTTTAATGTGCTTCAAAATTCCATACGCCTGAGTAAATGAAAAATTCATTTGTGACTGTTGGTTTTAAATTTAGAAATAATTTTTGGCAGGTTTACTAACAATAATAATATAGAACACATGTAAGGTTCAAATGCTCTCTATTTTCCATATTTTTGTAAGACAACACAGACATCATTACCCTCATTTTATCAATGAGTTAAAATGAGTCATGGAGCACTTCAGTGGACTTGGCCAAAATAAATTCCCAATTAATGGAGGAATTAGGATTAAAATTCAGGTCCTTCTTTACTTAGTAAAGATTTTTTTCTAGTAGACCTTTTAATTTTGTAAATGATGAATCATCACAGAGAACAATGTTTAGCAGAATAAAATTTTGGACTTAGTATGAACAAGACTACAGAGGGAAGCAGCAGAGAACAGCATCTGTGCAGTAAGAAATGCCTAAAGGAAAGCCTTATTCTCCCATTTCTAGTCTTTTCCCTTTCCTAGAAAATTCAGATTTTTCTAAGATCAAGAAAAAAATTAAACTGCTGGTGTCTCACTCACACCTACTTTATAACTGGGAGGCTGGTCCTTATATTAATTTTTTTCCTTTTTATACTTCTTTCCATTTTAACAGTATAGATTTTGGATTTGTTAAAAAAAAGTTTAGATCTTCTGGAGAGAAGGCACAGCAGCACCCATGTATTCTGCACAGGGTACAGTACACTGTGTGAATACATGGCAAATGCATTCACAAGGTAATTTAGTTTTCTTTAACACAAGCAATTATAAAAGGACAGTGGCTACTTCTTGTTGGTTTATTAGCTAATAAATTCCTGTCTAAAGAGTACAAAAGCATCACACCTGATGTTGAGTTTCAACATGTGCAAGCAGGTGCTTGAGCGTTCGGAAACTCATATTAATCATAAATTGTGGCTGACTTGATAAAAAAGAGTGCAGAGGTAGATCAAAGCATGTGCCAACTATGAACCTTTTACTTCTCTTGAAATAAATCTTTGAAAATTTTTGAAATTTAATTGAATAGTTCTGCACACTTCTGCTATAAGAGCATTAGATCTTCGTGTATTATTTGGTCCTTCTGGTAATGAAGGGGTTGAGACCCTTACTTCAAAGTAATCCAATGCCTTGAGAAAACATTATTTGTTCCTATATTAGAAAAGCAGCTAGACTCTTCTCAATAGTCTAGTTATTTATATATATATTATTTATATATTATATATGAATATTATATATTATTTATATATATTTAATTATAAATATGTTATTTATGTAAATATATATATATATATATATATATATATATATATATATATATATATAGGTTCTTCTGCAGTCTAAGCTTTGGGGACATGAGTAGATAGTAGGTAATTGTGTTTCCCTTTAAGTTCCTTAATGTTTCCATCTGAAACAAAAGACTCTATTCCTTCTTCATCTTGATAATCAATTAACTATTTTTTTAAAAAAGATTTTTATTTATTTATTCGTGAGAGACAGAAAGAGAGAGAGAGAGAGAGGCAGAGACACAGGCAGAGGGAGAAGCAGGCTCCTTGCAGGGAGCCTGACGTGGGACTTGATTCCAGGACTCCAGGATCACGCCCCAGGCCGAAGGCAGGCGCTAAACCGCTGAGCCACCCAGAGATCCCCTCAATTAACTATTTACTATTAGATAGAAGAATCTCAGATTAATAATAGCCAAAAAGAGATTAACCAGAAGATTTAGTTCTGAAACTGAATTTTAATAGCAGAGGTAGAAAAGCTAGGTGTATGTTTAAAATATTTTGATTCTAGTAATCTGAAATATTAATAATAATCAGATTATTATTATTAAGTAGCATACAGTCATATATTTTAATGTCTATTTGATGTGGTTGAAGCAAACTCTAAGATGAAAGCAAACAACCTTCCATTTCTTTGTTCTCTTCTCAAAACCTTCTTCCTTGATCACAGTTACTCATCTGACACTCATCTATACTGGGCATCCCAAAAAGACATGTTTGAAAAAGTCTTTT
Organism: Nyctereutes procyonoides; assembly: GCF_905146905.1. Classification (NCBI taxonomy): domain Eukaryota; kingdom Metazoa; phylum Chordata; class Mammalia; order Carnivora; family Canidae; genus Nyctereutes; species Nyctereutes procyonoides. The sequence goes on from NW_026575146.1 coordinate 27,492,943, forward strand.
TTGGCAGAGAGTATAAAACTTCACATGCTGTTTATCTTATGCCCCCTCCCTTGCTCTACTTTACAAGTGGTAAAATTACACTGCATGTTTTGTTATCCCCAAACCGTGAAAACTGTCTGTTGAACTGAACATTTTTTTATATCAGAGAGAAATAAACTTTTATTTTCAAGCTGGGTTGTTTTTTGGGGGGTTGTAGGGGAGAAAGATCAAATATAGGTAAGCTGAGTAACAATAAAGAAGCAATTCTCTTTCTGCTCACATCTTTCTGTTGCATCCTATGTGCATTTCACATGCATTTGTACTTCTTTACCACTCCTTGCTTTGAACTGAAATACTTTGAATAATTCTTTTTTTTTTCAAATAGCTATCTCAAAATACACTTTATAAAATGTAGAAATGAGCCTTACTGCACTGCAGACATTCTAGGAAATAGTCTGGAACCTCACTAAGAATATTGTCAGAATGGGAGAGGGATTTGTTCTAGGCGTGACATGAAATGCAAAAATTCAATTTCTTGCACAAACTTAAAACCAAAACATCGTATAACCTTTCTGTGTTTTGGACCCAACATGTCTCTGTCTATTTGGATAAAAGCTATTGGATGCACATTTTTTGGTGGACTGTCAACAGTGAAGCATGAAAACAGATGTGTTTCTGCTATTTGCATTATTAGGGAAATAAAAGCAGCTGTGCTGGACTTGTGTGCGAGGGAAGCGCTTGGTGAGGCCTTCACACTCTGGGGGTTGGAAATTCTGGCAGTATAGACCAGGATCTGCATCGTGACCATCTTCAAACAAGGCCACTGGAGACAATTCACTCCTTTCTGGAAGTGTTAGTTCAGTTTTTCTGGTTCTGTGTGGGAACACACGCTAATGCTAGGAATGCTAGGTAAAGTTATCATGGGCTTAATTTGCATAAAAACAGTAAGAAAGTTATTTCAGAACTGGACATTGTCAGCATTTGAGAGTCTATCATTTAAAATAGTGAAGGTAGCTCATCGCCTTCGGGGGTGGCAAGTACAAACCACAATAGCGCTTCAGTATAGCTTTTTCTAGACACAACACACGCAGTGGGAAAGAAACCCAGCATGTTTGGGGAAAGAAAAATAAAGTATAAAAACAGAGTCTTTTATGCACTAGCAGACCTGACAGTAACCAGATGGTAGTTCTTTGCACTGAATTGGTGGTTTAGTGCAGAAGGGCTATTTTGGGTCCAGTTTGGAAAATTTGTCACAGAAGTTCGTTTGTCTCAAACTTTCTCTTCCTTCTCGAGGAGTCTGGTGTTTGTGTCTGTGTGTGTGTGTTTGCGAGTGTGTGTGTGTGAGGGGGAGGGACTTATGTATGTGCTTATGCACTCAGCGCACCTTTATAGAGAGCAGAAGCCATCCCATGGCAATGAGAAAGAGACAACATGTAAGAATGGTAAAACTGGGTTTCTCTGCGTTGATCTGAAGTTTGAACTGACGCTTTATTGGTGATCATGGGAAGAAAAGATTAAAGAGGAGACACTGATGAGAGGACAGTGACACATTTAACTCCATACAAATTTTCTAAGCACTGCATTCACTGATAGTATCTTGAGAAATTTTCTTGAGGAGAGGAATCCGATCAAGAAAGAGCATGACTTGAAGGGACACAGATAATGAGACAAATCACCAAATTTAAGAAAGTATACCTTGTGCTTTAAAATAAAAATGTTATGGGGCATCTGGGTGGCTGAGTAGGTTGAGCGTCTGACTCTTGATTTTGGCTCAAGTCATGAGCTCAGGGTTGTGAGACTGAGGCCGGAGGGGGCTCTGTGCTGGGTGTGGAGCCACTTAAGATTCTCTCTCTCCCTCTCCTTCCTCCCCTACCCCCCCCGAAAATATATATATAAATAAATAAAACAAAGATGTTATTTAGGTAACTGTGTGAGAGCAGCCCAGCGCTGTAGCTTTAGAATCTCCAAGTTATGGAAGTAGATGCAGGTGTTTCTAATAAGAAATGAAATTCTGTAGTGTCTTAGCATTCATTTTCACAACCTGCCTGTGTGCCAAAATCCCCTAAAACTTTTTGATTTGTTCCCTGTCTCATCATAGATCTCAAAAGACTCAAATTATGCAATACTTTTAAAAAAAAGAATGGGGGAAAAAAAAGAAAATTTATGTATGGGTTTCAAAAAGCCTTGGTGTAAACTCTGAAACTCCTGCCCACACAAGCAATTGTGGAGAGTTACTCAGAGTCTTTCTTTCCCAGGTGAAATATTTTTGATTCTGCAAGTTTGGCTCATATGTTAATTTTTATTTTCATAATATTCTCTCTCTCTCTCTCTCTCCCCCACCCCCCCCAACCCTTTTGTTCTCTCTCTTTTCTCTTTTATTTCTGGCTTTCAAATGGTATTACTATTGGCTTATATTTGCCCAAGCTCAGATAAACTTCATATGAGAAAATGGTTTAAGCATTACAGTCACTGAATGGTTACTAGGAATGCTGATTCAAATGTCCTGGATGCTTGACAATGATCAAAGAATTATTATTTAAAAATTAGCACAAATTTGGTCAAATTCGATTGATTTTTAAAGCCTAGTTTTCAGAACTATGTCCAGGGTGCCCTACTGAGTATCCTGGACTGATTATAGATTGAATGGGAACTCAGGGACCTTCCCCTCTGTAAGAGCAGGGAGTAATGGCCGATGCCAAGGGAGGGAAAGTAGGTTCTGTTTTCTCCAGGTGGCACCTTCTAGAGAGGTCAATGACAGCACCCTAACCCTCATAGTGGGGCCTGCTGGGATCAACTTCTAAGTTTTTGTCTTCTTACTCCCTTATATTCCTGTGAGAACACAGGCTGTTTAAACCCCGTTTCTTCAGCTTGATCTAAATGGTGTGTAAGTGCAGAGATGGTGAAGAGGGCAGCAGACCCCAAGCTGTCTTCACTCACAACTCCTGATACCCAGAGGCAAGACAAAGTCCCTAAGTATAAATTCCTTTACCTTTCCCTTTTCCCAATTCTGACGTAACTGACAGGCCTATGGGATTGAGACCTCCCTTGCTACCAGGGTCAATCTCCCAACCCTGCTCACGATTTCCTCTCTTCTTGGAGTGGGATCTGAATCTATCAGTTATCCCTGCCTCTCCAACACCGTCAACCCCCATCTCTTCACCTTGCTGCTGGCCTACATTATAGACAAATCTCCCATCCTTAAAAGAAAGTCCCATTTTGACCCTGTTTCTTCCTGTTATTACACTGCCTTCCTTCTTTCCTACCCTGTGAGTGTCAGAGCACTGCTGACCTACACTTTCCATTTCCCACATTCACTCTTCCCCCATTTCTTACCTTACCCCTCAGAGCAATTCTCTTACACTACTCCCATGCTTCTTGGCTTGCTCCTCTGACTCCCTCTTGGTTTCTTCAGGGGCCTCTTTTTTTTTTTCTGTCTTCCTCTAAAATTTTGATGATTCTCAGATTTTCTTCCTACAGTATATTCTTTAACTGAAAGCTATCCTTTGGTTCCAAGGTGATAACTATTGCCTGTTCACTAGCAACACCCTCAATGGACTTTTCTGGTATAGTCTTCTCCTGAAAAACCTTTTCTTGTATTTACCTCCTCTGAACACTTATACGTCGAATTCATACAGGCTTTTTAAAAAATCTCAATACCTCTGAGATAGAATCGGTCTCTTTTCCATGTTCTTTATGTGAGCCCTTGCCTTTGCCTTTCTCCTTTCTCTCACTCACACTATAACAACTGAATGACCACCAAGTTCTACTGATTATATTTATTAAATATTTTTCTCTCTTTTTAAAAGATTTTATTTATTTACTCTCGAGAGACACACACAGAGAGAGAGGCAGAGACACAGGCAGAGGGAGAAGCAGGCTCCATGCAGGGAGCCCAACTCAGGACTCAATCCCAGGACCCTGGGATCACACAAAGGCAGAAGCTCAACCACTGAGCCACCCAGGTGCCATTTCTTGATCCTATTATCATTCTGTCATTATCTCTTGCCTAGTTTACCATAGTAACCATCTAGCTGGTCCTTCTGTCTCAAAATTTTTGTTCCTTAAATCCACCCTTCACACTGTTATCAGATGGAGTATCAAAAATCTGTTTCGCTACCACCCTTTTCAAACCATAAAACGGCCCTCTTTAGCTTAGTATGCACACTCTCCATCATCATCTGAACTCGGCTGCATTATCAGTCCTATGTCTAGTCTGTCGATGTTTCTTTTCATATACCACATGCCCTTGTTCCTGCTGTTTCTCTAACTTCATAATCCTTCCCTCACATCTTCCTAACTTCTGCTTTCCTTCCATACTACCCCTTAAGATCAATCACCTCCTGGGTAGGTAATGTTTATGCCAGTGATTTGGGGCCTTACAATATTTGCTAGATAGTGGAAGCGAGCCAGGTGGTAAAGGTCAGATCAAGGACATTGTTATCTCATCCAAGGCAAATGTGTCAAACAGTCTCTAGATAGCATCTATTATGTTGAGAAGGTGAGGTGGGGCAGTAGAACTCAGAAACCAGTAAACAACAACAAAAAAAAGTGCTTTCAGATTTTAGTATTATATCCAAAACAAGGGGCGGTGGTTACTCCTAAATGGATGAGTAGGAGCAAAAACCTACTAAGTTTTTGAGGACATTCTATTGTCAAAGAATCTACAAGCTAAACTGACAAAGTTTATTATTGTTCAAGCTCTAAATCAGATCATTCTGTACCAGACAAGATCAGACTGCAAAGCTGGGCAGCCATCACACATTCTTCAGAGGTGGCCACAGAGGACAATAAAATAGAAAGGAACGTCCCGAAAAGCAAAGCCATGAGCTCCTCTCAGAGTGAAGAATCAAGGGCAGAGTCACTATATAAGAACTCATTCTTAGGCAGAGAATCTTTGCGGTTCTTATCCAACAGCCCTTTATAATCTTTATAGACAGATGACTCTTCAGTGTTTCCATCTTTCCCTGTTTAAAATTAGAAACTTTATGACAGTTACCCTAGTCATATTCCACCATTGTAGATTATGGCATGTGTTTAGGAGGAGGGGCAGTCACATAGTTTGTCTTTTACTTTATAGGTTGTCAGATGCTGAACGAGACTTGGAAGGGCCTGAGTGTGCTCTATATATGAGAAGAAATACCACAGATATTTGGATAGGCAAATGGGAGTATTGTTGGAAGAGATGGTTAATTGATTCCCAATATGTTTTCTCATGGTAATGGATTTTAACTCTTACATGGCTATCCAAACCAATGAGTACATTTTCTAGTTTCCTTTGCAGCTGGTTGTGGTTATGTGATTTGGTTTTGGCTTTTAGAGCAAAAATACTGTGTGCTTCTAGGATAAGGAAACTTAAAGGGATGTTCTTCCCTTATTCCCTTTGCCTTTTCTAGTAATGAGAAGGAGTGGGATGGGTCATCAATTGAACACAAGATGGAAGCCACATGTCATGAAGGTTGGAGCAATGAAATAGAAGATTTCTTGCTTTTTGATGCTCATGGAGTTACCATGCAGGCCAAGTGGCTCATTTGGGGTCTCTTCCCATTCCAGTACCAAGCTGATATGATAATTAACATAAATTAAGAAAAATTTTACAAAAAGTATCCAGATAATTCATAATAAATAAAACATAAGTAATTCAACTTTACTAAACTGTATGTTCATTTGGGGAGCTTTTCAAAAGTAGTTCCAAACTTCCCTTTAAATGTGCAACACCAAAGCCGTGCATACATAGCTATTTTTCCCTTCACCTATCTTTATCTTACTTGGGGAGATGGGATGTAAACAAAAGTGAAGCACAATTGTAGGATAGACGAAGATGAATTATCAGTTTCCACTCTCCTTTCTGTGGAGATGTATTTATTATGCCACATTTGCATTTGAGATAGTAGGTATTTATATCATTGCATTATATATTTTGGTAAATACTAATTTATAGTTGTCAAAATCACCAAGCAATTATTTTCAAGTAAGCATAAAATGGTGAAAAATGAGGTTAATTTGAGTAATCTAGGGAAAGGATTGTAGTAAGCACATTTATGAGAGAACTGAAACATTGAAGGCTAAGATTTCCTTGGACATGGAAATCTAGAAAGTTTGAAAAGCCATTCTATTTGAGCATGGTGAATATATTGCTTGAAAAAGCAGATATATCTCTTCCCCTTACCTGTGTCCTCTCCATCCCTAGTGTGGGAGATTATTTTAGATTATATGGATAGGCTCTAAATGCCATCACATGTATCCGTATAAAAGAGAGGAATGGGAAGACTTGCCACACAGAGAAGATGATGTGAAGACCAAAGAAGCAATTGGAGAAATGTAACCATAAGCCAAAAAATTCTAAGGAATGCTGGTAGCCACCAGAAGCTAGAAGACTGAAGGAATGGATTCACCCCACATCTTTGGGAGAACTTCCACAGAACATGCCCACACCGTGATTTTGAACTTCTGACCTCTAGAACTGTGAGAAAATAAATTTCTATTGTTTTAAGTTACCAAGGTTGTGCTAACTTTTTGTGGCAGCCACAAGAAATTAACACAGCGGGCAAGTTATAACTCTATAATGTGTTTAATCATGTCGTCTTTCCAGTAAATAGACAGTGTGATGCTATGGCGACGTTTTCTACGTGCCTCATTCTCTGCTCTTGGTAACTTCAGTCTTTCAAGCCACTTTCTGTCCAAAAAAAAAAAGACAGCTGTGAGTAAGTTAATTACTTGAAGTAGTTTCATCTATTACATTGTTCTTTGCTGATACATGTAAGCACAATTATTACTCCACCTGGCCTGGCAGTATGACAGACATTTGATGGATGAAAGGTTTTACAATGCATTTTATTCTTCTAAGCATTGCACAGACATTTATTAAGGTCATACCCATGACAAATAGACCATATGTTTTAAGGAGGTAAACAGCTGAGATTTTACAGTCAGCAAGCTGGTCTACAAAGGGCAGCCGACGCCTCCGCTATCATTAGCCTGTGTTCGATGGGGGAAGACATACAAGAGAGGTATGGATAAATTTGACAAATATTAAGCCAGTGCATTTTCATCCCTCTTCACCAGGTTGCATAACAGTGATTCTGTTGGCGGAGCCCATGGAAAAGGGGAACTGACAAGTGCTACCTCTGGGAGAAAGAAGGCATTTCACAGCAAAAGTTTGTGCTACAAAGTCAGCAACCAGCCCACCCCCTTGGCCCAGCAGCTTATGAGCAGAAAAAGAGAAAGAAAAGATAAGACAGACATAGGGGAATGAGACATGCAGACATGGACTTTTAACAGAGGAGAGCATAAGGGCTCTGGCCCCACTCCCCATTAGGTCTCTAGGAGGAGCCCACAGAATAGAGTGTTCACACAAAAATATGGGTAAGTGGGTGGAATGGTATAGACAAGCCTAGACAGGGTTTTGTTTTTCCTCCTGAACCTCCACCAGGTCCTGTGTAATGTGAAGGCTGAGTTGACAGCCCAGTGTTTGGCCAGCCAAGGAGACTTCACCACAAGTTCATTAGGTATAGATGTCAGCAGTAGACAACAGCAGAAAGCACAAGGATGGGACTGAGCCAACCATAGCTCGCTGGATCCAGCCAGCATACTAAGAAAACAGCATAAGATGATGGCCAAAGACATCAGGTATGGAGCAGACTGCCTGGGTACAATTTCTGGCTCTGTCATTTACAGTGTAGTACAATTGTGCCCAAATAACATCATCTCTCTGCCTCAGTTTTTCCAACTTGAAACCAGGATAATAAAAGTATTCACTTTATAGAATTATTGCAAGGGTTAAATTAAGCAAAGTATATAGTCAATTAAAGTGATGCTGCAAAAAAAATAAAGTGATGCTGGGATTATATAATCATTCATTAACTATTCTTGAGTTACCCAAGAACCAGCAAGAGGCCACACATGTCCTTTTTCATATTGTTTTGAGGTAATATAAGTTCTTTTTCCTTCTCTTTCTCAAGGAAACGAAGAAGTTGAGGAGATACATGTAAAAGATGAAATAATTATAGCAAACAGTTGGGTTGAATTAAATTTTAAAGTGGAATATAATTCATGTATTTTCTTTTTCAGTTTTTCCTGCTATAGATGGTAGAGTCGGGAACAAGGTCATGAATAAGACTAGACTAATTAGTAGACTAAGAAAAGGGACTCTATTTCTTTTTCTTTTTCTTTTCTTGGCTTTTATAAGTTAGTAAGGAGGGTAAATATCTGGTTCTGGCCCCCACGTTAATAGATAAACATTTCTTGGCAGTAATGATTTGTGAAAAAACCCCAAGTGGGTAAGTCATGTATAATGACTGTATAATAAAAATACCAGCATTTTTCTAAGTTGATTACACGCATTGCTTAATTTTAGTATTTATACCTTCTGCCTGTAAAGACATGAATAATAAGGGAGAAACAGAGCCAGGGAAGAATTCCTTGAGAAGGTGCATTGGGATTTAGAACTGGAAGTTGAGAAGGAGTCAGATTACTTATATTTGGAGAAAGAGCTTTTCAGATAAATGGAACAGCAATACAAAGGTTCTAAGGCCAGAAGGAATTGCTATTGTTTTAGGAATAGAGGGAAAACCAATGTAGCCAGAATGATGGAGATCAAGGCACATGCCATGGAGGGATTTGGAGATAATGGCACAGAGTCTAGATTTTATTCTAAAAGAAATTAGAAACCACTGGATGTTTTTAATCAAGGAGTAAGGTGATCTGACATACATTTTTACAAATCATTTTTGCATGGAAAATAGGTTCTGAAGAGCCATGAGTGGAAGAGAAGTAGACTATGAGGTAATCCAGATGAGTGAACATGATAGTTTGGACTAAGGTGATGGTAGTGGAGATGGAAAAAGTGGATGGATACAGAAAATACTTTAGAAGAGTCAACAGCTTCTGCTGATACATTAGGTATGAAGTTGAGAAATTGAGGACAATTTATTTTGGGCTCTAGCCTGGATGAACAAAACCAAATACCTTATACTGAGAAGAGGAAGAATGATTTGGGGTTGAGGCCCCAGGAAAAAACAGGCACTGAGGATTCTGTTTGGGCTTTATTCAGTTCAAAGTGTTTAGTACACAGCCAAGTGTCAGTATCAAATGACCAAGTAGTATGAGTGAGTCTGGAGCTCTGGGTAGAGGTCATGGCTTGAGCATATAAAATCAGAGGTCACCAGTCATATAGAGACACTCAAAACCAATGGACAAGGAGCAATCATCTAAGTAGAGAATATAGGTAAAGGCGAGAAAAAGGCTTGAGATCTGATTATGATGAAACAAAATTAAAACCAAAGCTCAACAAACAAACAAACAAATGTTTCTCTTACCTATCTTTCTCTCCTGTATTTGTAAACGCATTGGAAAAGTGCATGAGGTTACAAGCTACAGTTGTAACATTGATTCTACAAGGAGTGTGGTATTGGAGGTAATTGAAGGAAAATGTTCTCTTTTCACTGTATGCATTTCTGTATTGTTTGAAGATGCCTGACTTGAATATACTAACCTTGTTTCTTTTGACATTAAAACAAAACACCTTTAAAGCATCACAAGTAATACACGTGCATTACAGGTATAACTCCATGTCTCAAAGCAGTCACTGAACATTTCCACATATGGACTTTTCTTTGTGTAAATGTATTTAGACGTAGGACCTTAAAGATTGCTTTTTTATATTTAGATGTCGAAATTTAAATATTTTATGTTTAGTTTTTCACAAAAAATTGTTTCACAGAATTTGTGTTATTAATATCCTTTCTGCCCTACAGTGATCCTAACCTCCATGTTTGGATATCATGTATATCTCTAATCCAGATTTTAATCCTGTGAACCATACATCTCCATTCTTTGCAACCACATAACTTCACTTGGGTATCTTATAGGAGGCTCAGCTTCAATAGATCAGACTTGAAATTCAGCAGTTTCTACATCAACTACTATTAGCTGCTGTAGTAGACAGTACGGGCCTAGCATCTCTGAGAGGAAGGAGGGGAGATCTGGTGTAGCACTACATTGTTATCATGGGGGTAAGGCTGCATGCATCCAGACATTGGAGCCTGAAGGATTTAGGAATACTTTATTTCACTCCCTGTAGATGGGACTTTGATGAACCAGAGAAGTTGAAAACAGTGGGAATAAAAGGAAGAAATTTTATGGAATGATAATGATAATAGTAATAATCATGATGCAGAAATGGGAAATCTCAAATGGAAAGTGGTGTTACTATGGTACAATAAAACAAAATATAGCTACCTCAGATAAGTTACTGAAATGGTTGTGCATTTAGATTTTGCCAAAGGCTGAGTGTATTTTCTGTTTTTTTTTTTTTTTCAGGTTTACTTTTCATGACCTCAGTGGAAAAAATTTATCATTTCAGAGGTTCTTATAATTTCTTATATATTTAATAGCATTTTCATTTGTCGTAACTGAAAATCCAAAGTAGTGGTTTCCATTTTTGTCACCTTGAATTACGAGTGAGTCAAAATCTCTAAAATAGTACAGGGTGGCAGCGATCACTAAGCAGGACTTGATGACAGTACTTCTCCCTCCCCTCCAAAAAATAGGCTGTGAGCTCAGATAAAGCACAGAGCGGAACCTTGGCACCTTTATTAGATAAGGCCACTAATTATAGTGAGGTGGGGCACTATTCATTTACATCCTCTGGTACTTCTGAAGAAACGGGAGCAATGATGTGTCAGAACTGATAAAAGGCACTCAGAAACAGGTTGCCTGGTTTCTGTCCATAGGAAGTACACATCTGTGACCAAAGACATATTAGACTTTCTGGGGAAGAAACTCAAGACACAATCTTTATAAAGGAATTTCTGAGAATTAGATTCTCTATTTGTAAATAAGTAATACACTGGAGTCTTGTTATTTGTTTCTGGTGGAAGGTTTTAACTCTTGGAAAGATAGTTTATGAATTCTTAGTAAGAAAAAAGAAAAAAATTCAAAAGATTACACTGAAAGCAGCAAATCCTTTTACAACTAATTGGCTATTTGAACAATGCCCTAATTTTCGTTATATCTGCAAGCATCTGATAATTTAACAGTCTTTTCTTACACATTTCTTTTTGATTATATAACATACTTATACAAGGATAAAACTTTTATACTATTATTTGGCATTTTTTTTTGTTCTGACATGCAATATATATTTAATGAATTTCTTTGATGAACCTTTTAATAAAGAAGCTTCAGTTTCTTTATTGATTTTGATTCAATTTTTTTCTACCAAACTTGCACATCTTTTAAAATTTAGCTTAAGGAAAAAAAAAAAACAAAACTTGGTTTTTATCACAAACTGCATAAGACTGATTCATATAGGCCATAGAAACGTGGCTGCAGAGCTAGGCTTTTGAACCTAGTTATATAAAGTCTCTCCAGCGATGTACATGTCACCATGACATATATTTTTGGTCCAAGTTTAACCCTCTGCCAGTGAAGGAAATTGGGGCAGTGAGTGTGAGAGCAAGTTGGGCTCCCCAAAAATGAGAGAGAGGGGTGTTTGGTGCATGGGTAAAGTCAGTCTATAGCTCTTGCACGAATAATAGCTTGTGAACATCACAGGGAAAACCATGGCTATTTCTGCAGGACAAGAAATTACATTTCTGCATTTGTTTCAGATTAAATTATTTTTTAAAAACTTTTTAAAAAGACATAATTATTTGTTGAAACTAGCACTGTTAATTCTCCTTGAAAAATCTCAAGATAATTTTCATTTTATTTTCCTCTTGGACAAATTCATGCTTCCCACTGAATCCTATATGGGGCCATCTTCCTCTTAAGTTTTAAACAGGACTTATCATGACAGTTTACAGTAAGATCTTAAAGTGTGTGGTGGTGGATCTCTGCACCAGTAGCCACTTTTGAATAGCCTCATCCAGCTCACTGGGCATCTGTTCTCAGAAGGAAGAGATCCCCACAGTTTGACTTCTCCAGCCCCAGCCAGGCACCAGGAAGAGAGAACTTTCTCATCAAGAAAACCTTTGGAAACTCCCCTTTTAAAGTCTTTTTCCATCTCTTTGGACCTACAAATTTACTCTAACCCATTTGCTAATGATCTTATACAACTGTGTATATTTATTTTCTTTAGAGAACCATTTCCCCTGCTTCTTTCAAGTTATTTTTTTAGAAATATCTTCCCTACAACCAGGAACAAATAATTTGGCAAGAGAAGATTGTCAAAGCCAGTACAATGATAATGGAAGAATGGAGTTCATATAATTTACATTTGTCCAAGTTTTACTTTTACCTAAAGAAAAAGAATATTGCTTTTAAAGGTTTTGTTGTGTTGTGTGTTGTGTCTATCTGTTTGTTACTTTGTTTTGTTTTGCTTTTGCTTTTTAAAGACAAATATATAGAGGAATTCTCTAAGGGATTAAGTAATATTCTAGGTCTATTTAAGACAGTTTCTGCATTTGGTTAGTCACTCTGCAGACACCACCAACAACAACCAAAAAAAAAAAAAAAAAAACAAAACAAAAAAAACCTCAGAAATCCAATATGTAATGACTCTAATAAGAAGGAATCATAACTAAGGGAAGATTTTTAATTAATTGATAGAGTTTAAAACCAGCTACAGTTCAGCTATATTTCAATAAAGCTGTCTTTAAAAAAAGAAGGGGAGTTATTACCAAGGCCCACAGAAAAAAAAATTATAATGAGATTGATATTCAAAGTTAATAATACCTATAATTCAACAAACTGATATAAGCTTCACTGTCAAGTTGTTAGAAAAAAAAACAACCGGGCAGCCCGGTGACTCAGCAGTTTAGCGCTGCCTTCGGCCCAGGGCATGATCCTGGAGACCCAGGATCCAGTCCCACTTCAGGCTTCTTGCATGGACCCTGCTTCTCCCTCTGCCTGTGTCTCTGCCCTCTCTCTCTCTCTCTCTCTCTCTCTCTCTCATGAATAAATAAATAAAATCTTAAAAAAAAGAAAAGAAAAAAAAAAAACAACCAAAAAACAACTCAATCTCCATTTACAGGACTGTCAGTAACCTATAGCAGTCTGTAAGGATGAGAGAGAAAAAAGAAGAGGATTAACGTGTCACTCTCTCATGCTACCAAACCATGGGACCTGTAAATCCCAAGAATGAGGGAGACTCATACAAGATCACTTGGAATTAAGCATGCACACTAATGGCCTTACTTTTTGTTCCAAAGGGTCCTGTGATTGGGCTTGAAGCCAATACACTTCAGCCAACAGTCTCTCAATTAGGTACAGTCCCAATGCCAAGTTTCTCAGCAAGAGCATGTGAAAAGGCTTCTTTTGACTTTTGATCAAATCCATTTAAAATCTTTGCCATGGGATCCTGAAAATTGCCATTTAGAAATATGTCTGGAATTCCTCATACCTGGTATTAGGTACCTGTTCTTATGACTCTCAAATAAATGGATTCAAAGTAAAATATTGATGTGGGCTGTGGTGAAAACAGCAAATCCATATACATTTGCCAACAGTTTAGAATATCAGCTTTTTTGGGCAGGAACTTGTCCTATACCTCTGTGCAGGTGCAGAGCCCCATACATAGTAGACACTTAATGAATGTATTTTCATTCAGCTTGGTGAATCGAACAGCAGATTGCATTATTGAACTTACAAAACACACTTCAAACAAATAGGTGGTTCACCATTTGGAAGACCCTTTATACCCTATTTTTTAGTCACTCATGGTGAGACGAAATGTTTGTCCTTTTAGGACAGAAGAAGAACTTTTTGCACTGGGAAATCCAGTCCAATGGCAGTAAACCTGCTATGTGAATATTGTCTAATCCCTCCTGCTTTAGAATGCTCATTTGTATTGGGATGTGAAGTACCCCATCTTGGCTATGATTGTAGAACTGTAAAAAAGGACTTTTATTTCAGCACCCCCACCCCTTTTTTCCAAGTGTAAGGAAAACAAGGGTTCACTAATAGGTAGATAGTACTGGATACTTTGCTTTTGGATCTTATTTGTCTTTTCTATGGACTTTTTTGATGACTGTAATAAAACAACTCACAATCTATAGGAAGTATTCACACTTGTTCCGTTTAAGAGGAATGCTTCCATGATTTTAACCTGACCAAGGTAGACACAACAAAGGGAGACACTACACCCAAAAGCAAGAGAGTTAGTACAGTCTGTGGCAAATTCTGTGGCCTGTGGCCAGAATTGTCTGCACATTATACTAAGCTCCCCTACATGGAGCTAAGTACATCTTCAGACAAATAAACTGAAATAGTTTTTTCACTGATGAAAAATGCAGGAATTTTTTTAAAAGATTGACTGATTATTTATTTATTTATTTATTTATTTATTTATTTATTTATTTATTTATTTATTTAAGGGGGAAGGGCAAAGGGAGAGGGAAAACAGATTCTCTGCTGAGCAGGGAGCCCTACTCAGCTCCATCCCAGGATCCTGGGATCATGACCTGAGCCTAAAGGCAGAGGACTAGGTGACCCAGGAGCCCTAAGAAATGCAGGAATTTGTGACATATTAAACACTTAAATCTTAACCTTGAAGGTTTTGAAAGGGTAAACTATAAAAATGTACTTTTACAGACTTAAACAATATTTGCAAACTCAAATGCGCGCAATGACAAAACGGGTAATAAAACCCTGAAAAGTGGGCTAAATGTTAGATGAGTGGAGTGGAAGAGACTGGGGGTGGTGTTAAGCTGGTGCCTATTTGAAAGTTGTTCAAATTCTTGAACACACACACACACACACACACACACACACACACACACAGGCTTGAGAGTCAAGCCTGAATCTGCTTCTTGTCATGTGAAAATTTTTAAAAGGTGCAATTTCAAAAGAATGAAGGATTCAGCTCTGTGGAAGCTAATTCCTTCTAACCCTTTCCCGATTTACCAAAAGCTCAATTCTCTACTGCCTTGACCCAATAAGGTCTCAGACTTGACCTTATCCAGTACTCTTTCCTTGGGCTCCCCCTAGAGGCAAAGGACCTCTACTAACCGGTCCACTGCTGCCACCCACACTATCTTCTGAGAGAAGATGGGATCAATACCCTGGATGGGGAGTGGCGCTGGGGTTACTGCCTAAAGAATAGCAATCCAAAGGAAAACAAGAGCAATATTTATGTGACTTTATTGCTCATGTCTCAGACACTAAGTAAACATTTAGGGCATACTCTATGCAAAGATTTGTAACAGGTATTCTGAAAAATACTGAAATAACCAATAATAATTTCTACTCCCTTCAGAAAAACTAAAAGCACACAAATAAATAACATTCTTTATGCTTTTCTGACACCTTAAAATTCCCTTCCACTAATTTTTGTACTATATACTTCTTAAGAATGATGTTCTTCAGAATTCTCTTCAATCCCTCTTCTTTTCTCCATTTATAGTGTTTTATGTATGTATTCCTATCCATTTTTCTGGTTTCAGTCATGACCTGTTTCCTTTCTTTCTTTCTTTCTTTCTTTCTTTCTTTCTTTCTTTCTTTCTTTCTTTCTTTCTTTCTTTCTTTCTTCTTTCTTTCTTTATTATGACCTGTTTGTCCATCTTCATATTTCTAGACTGGGCTTTTCTTAAGTGATAGGTTCACGTGTTTACTCTCTTACTGGAATTCTTCACTAGAATGTTTCAAGATCCCTTCAAATCCTGCATACCCAAAGAATAATTCATGGCCATAAATATTTAGTGCCACATGAGCATTATCTGTGGTGTTATGAATCTAGAAGGGCACTTTGGGCTGCAGTTGTCTGGGAAATTCTCATGGCAGAGCTAGACCTGGGCAAGACTTTCAACGTTATTTGTGGGCAACAGTATGAAAAAAAATCAAGAGAATAAGTGGTGATTAAGCCAGAAAAATGAATGAGACTACATCTATTACCATGTCTTTGAATGAAGAGTTTTTCTGCTGTCACCATATCTGCAAGGTCCAAGTGCAGTTTTGACTTCTGTCATAATCAAAATAAAAAAGGGAAAGAAAATTTGCCTGGTGTTGATTTTTATTTCTGTATCTGCTTTTTTCTCCTTCCACTTGGAGAATTTGGAGATTGAAGACCAGGTACATGATGAAGGACCCAACCACATTGTACTCACAATAGAAATACATATTTTTTTTCTCAAACATTTGTGGATTTCTTCACCCTTGAAAACCAAAAAGGGCAATCCTGAAGGCCCATTGAGAGTTGGCTCTTGAATACCAGGCATTTTCTTTATTCCTTCTGCATCCACTTGAGTGTGAGGATCTGGCCCTGCCTTTGTCCCAGCCAAGGAGCTGAATGCAGGCTCTGAGGCTCCCAGCGATGCCCTGCAATCGTGTGAAAGGACTGCCTTCTTTCCATTCCTTCCCTGGCAGTGGCACTTCCAGCTTAAGTAACTCTTAGCACAAACTGGACTTTGTACAATCCCATCAGGCAAGCTCTTTTGACGCTTACTTCAAAATAAAAAGCTGTTTTTCTTCTTTTTATCTTATGCAGTGTTGCTGTCGGGAAGGAATGCAGAGAGACTTTTCTGTTCCCTGAGTAATCATAGCAGGCACTTTTCTTATACAGAATTGTAGATAATTAAGAACATGATTTTGCTTTTTTATACAACTAGATACACCATAAAAATCTTAGCTGCGTGGAACTTTTTCATGAGAAAGAAATATCCTTTTTACTGTGATAGCCTCAGGGGTGAAAGAAGTTATACTGTGACAGCTTATACAAAAAGCACACAGTTGAGAAAATTCAATCAAAAACAATAGGCTTCATTGAAGAGTTCTACTGTCCTGTTTTTTTTTTTCTCCCACATTGACAGTGACAAGATTTTTGTAAATTTTACTTAGTTCTTTGCACCCTTTGAATAGAAAATCGTCCATTTGCAAGGCAGATATATTTCTTTAAAGACTGTCAACCACTGGCATGAAAGAGATCTTTTTAATCACACCTATTGAAATTAATTGGACAGTATTGTGTATCACAACTTGTTTGCCATAATACTGGCTTTGTTCTTAATTGAAGTGCTATTTGGTGAATCTCTCTAATGAAGGGCTACGTGTTTTTGTTGTTATTGTTGTGGTTGTTCATTCCAAAAGTCACAAAAAATTTAGCCCAGATGGATGAATGAATAAGCATTTGAAGAAAAAGAGGAACTTTCCCAATTTCACTAATTTATAAGCTAGTACTTGTATAGGAAAATAGTGAGAAAATGTTGTTGTTAAAGACAGAAAAGACAATAATGCACTTAGTACCCTTGGCTTAAATTTTGGTAATCATTTGGCTTTTAGAAATGTATCCTATAGGGATACATACAGTTCCTTCTCCAGTGGAACTCAATAGAATGAGAAGCATGCACAGACTAGAGACTTAGCATGACCTGTTTCAAACTTCAGGATGCAGATATGAATATAATATAGTGACCTCCACCCCGCCCTCAAACAATCACTTATTCCTCTATACTTCTTTTTAAAAAACAATAATAATATCTCTCCTTAAGAACAACCCCTCCACCCCCGCCAACACAGTTATCCATGAACCCTAGGAACTCAGTCCAAAGCGGGTGAGGGTTTGTCCTGATTCCAATACCAAGGAGAAAAAGGACTGTGCCTGATTATTCCTTCTGCTATTGCTTCCCCTCACCCTCCCATGCCTAATTAATTAAGGACTCAGTGCACATAGACTGATGGACCGGGCTTGTGAACTCTTGCTGAGTATTCTTGCTGATATATACGATACTCAGGTCATAGAGATTTCCCTGTATTATGTGCCAAGGCACATCACCATGTTCCTGAAAGCATGCAAATGAGGGAAAGAGTGTTCCAGGTATATAGAAGCACGTATGGAAAGACCTAAAAACAGGAGATGTATGGCTGTTTAGAAAGAGAAAAATACTGTAAAACTATGTAAGTTTTTTAATAGCAGGTAACTCTGGACTACAAGATTATGAGTTATTTTGTTTTTCTTAATACTGTTTTTAACCTTCATAGTTTTCTGCAATGAAACCACATTACCTTATTATTTGAAAATATTTAGATACTCACAAAAATGTAAAATCAGCGACATTTGGAAAAAGTTGTATGTTGGAGTAATATTATTTTAAAAAATGACATGTCACAGTATTCAAGCTGATTAATATAATAGAAGGGAGAAAATGAATTCTGGCAGGGGGAGGGAGGTGGTGGTACCTAAAATAGTGGTTTAAAAATCCAGGTTTTGGGTTTGGTCTGAGTGCTGGCAGATGCTGTGGGGAGGGTGATGGAGATATAAGAAATAATTTAGGGCTAAATTCAAGATGGGAGGTTTTCCAGTCTGTTTTCCCTATTGCATAGGGACTACCCATACCAGATACCTGAGAATTATTCTCAGTCCTTCACTTTCCTTCCTCTTCCAAGATTTTCTGTCTTTGGTTTTCTGTAATTCGAACATAATGTGCCCAAGTATATATGTATGTATGTGTGCGTGTATATATACATATATAGTATTCATCCTGCTTGGTGTTCTCTGAGCTTCTTGGATTTATGGTGTCTATCATTCATTTTGGAAATTTCTCATTATTATTATTTTCATTCTTATTATTTCTATTCCTTTACTTCTCTTGTTGTATTGTTGTATTCTGGATATATATATATATATATATATATATATATATATGTTGTATCATTTGAAATTGTCACACTGCTTTGATGTTCTCTTACTTATGGGTTTTTTTTCTTTTTTTTTCATTCCTTTTCGTTTTGCATTTCAGTTTGGGAAGTTTCTGTTGTCTTGTCTTTAAGCTCACTCATTCTTTCTTCAACCATAGCCAGATATATCAATGGGTCCATAAAAGGCATTCTTCATTTCTGTTACAATGTTTCTGATTTTCATAAGTTCCTTTTGATTTCTTTCTCAGAGTTTCCATTTCTCTTCCTATATTATTAAGCTGTTCTTATGTGCCCTTTACTTTTTCTATTAGAGTTTTTTTCACATATTAACTATAGTTATTTTAAATTCCCAGTCTGTTAATTCCTAAGTTTATCCCATACCTGGGTCTGATGCTGATGCTTGCTTTGTTTTTTCAGACTATTTTTTTCTTTTCTTTTCCTTTCCTTTCCATCTTTTCTTTTCTTTTCACATGACTTATAATTTTTTTGACATCTATAATGTATTGGATAGCAAGAGTTGAAGTAAATGGTCTCTTAGTTTGAGGTTTTTATCTGCTAGCAGTTGGGTTGGACTGTATTTAATATTTGTGGTAGCTGTAGAAGCCAGAGGCTTTAAATTCCTTTAGAGTCCGTGATTTTTGTCTCATTGACTTTTGGCTTTCCTAAGAACTCCACAGATAGAATCTGTATCATGCAGCTCTTTAACCCATAATCCACTCCTATTACACTGGAGCCTTGTAGTGTGATGGTGAGATGCAGAGAGGGAAAGAATTTTTGAATCTAATGAATATATCTTAGTCTTTGAGTAGGCATGAGTTTCTGGGCAATGACCTTCAGAAATGTTTTTTCACCTTCTTCCTCTCATTATATTATATAGGAAAGCCAGAAAAGGCAGGGGTTGGGGGAAATGTCCTTTGGATGGTTGGATATGGTTCTGGTAAAGTCTTTTCCTCTGGAAGTAGGACTTTGTTATAGAGAACACTGTGGAGCTCTGCACCTGTTTCAAACGGCCCCTGCCAGAGCCATAGGGGGATTTTATTAGCTTTTCACAAAAAGAAACTGGTGGAATTTCTGGAAGTAGAACCCATGAAAGTATGGGTGGTCCCCCTAAGACTGTGCCTCTAAGGAGTTTCTCTCTCTCATGCTAGCCCACACTCTGTTTCCAGCATTTTATTAAAATTATCATGTAAGCGTTCCTAACAGTTTATGGTTCCAGAGGCTTCCACCCCAGGAAAACGTATCTTAGCTGTGATTTTCTGGATTTTTCTATCTTGCCAGCCTTGGGAATGGAAGTTTGCTTTTCAACTTCAGTTCTGTGATGGATCCAAGAAAATTCATTGGTTTTCAGTTTGTTCAGTTTTTTTCTTGTTATAAGGACAGATGGAATATATTCCAAATTCTAAACACATTGGAGCTGAAAGCAGAGATCTCCTTTTCTTTATCCTTTACAATCAATAAATAAAAGATTCCTGGTTTTAACTTCTATCTCTTAGATCTGTCCTTCCTTTATATCCCCACTGCTATTGCTGTCCTTCAGGCTTCTTTGTCTTCAACCTATATTATTTCAGAAACTTTGTAAATGGTCCATGTGCTCTTAAATCCTCTCAGATTATGGTGAACATACATTCCAGTTTTCCTTTTTTTTTAAGTATTTAACTAAGCTCAATTTTAATAAGATCCTCTGCATACACATTTGCTACTAAAAATGAAATAGCACATCAAAAAATTACAATTCAATTTCTGAAAACCAGAAAAATCTACCCTATGCACACCCTCCCCTAATTATACTCTAACCAAACCACCCCAAGTTTTCTGTGTATTCCTTCTGCACAAGTTACTTGGCTTCCAATTTTTTGATGTTAGGCTTTATTTTAATGACTTTAGGCTTCTCAAACACCTAGGCAAAACTCAAAACCTAGTAGTGCTTCCTTAGGTCAAATTGAAAAGTGGACATATACTGACGTCATTCAAATGCAAACTACAGGAACTGAAGTCATTCAAATGCAAACTACAGGATTCCTCACAAACTACTAATATCAAACTAAAATAGATACAAGGCAGTTTATATCATAGATTATCAAAATATTACAATTTGTCCTAACATAGAACAGCTTTCCCGAGCTGCTGTATAATGATCCTAGAATTACTAATAAGAGGAAATAGTACAAGTTTATGTTTACATTGGCTCTGTGTCCAGTTCCAGTTATGCCTATTTTCTAAGTGGGAATGATCGTAGTGCTCCTTTTTCAGTATTCCAGTTGGCCAGTAATTATGTGGTCACCCTACCTTGAATCAGTCTTGCCTTGGATCCATCTCTGTCATCAAATGATCTTTTTAAGATTTGATATTGATTATGTCCCTCTCCTGTATAAAACTCTTTTTTTCCCCCTCAATCAATAAGGTAAAATCTCAGTGCCTTATTATATAAGGGCATCCAAGGTCCTCTGTGAGTTGACTGCTACCATTTTGAGCTAGTTTTTAATCATGTTTTTCTCAACCCCTTAAATCTGAAGATCTAACAATGTAGAGCTACTTGGTATTTCCTGAACAGGCATGTTATTTTCAACATTACTACCTTTGCTATGAAACCATCTAAGACCCTTCCTCCTCATTGCCAGCCCTTCTCACCTGCCTCCTCCAAATTCAGTTCTTATAAATCAACATTAATTAATTATCAATTATTCAAAGTTACATATTATTTTAACCATTGTTTTTCAGGATTTGTCATACATATACAAACACTATTACAAACACTAGATTATGAACTCTTCAAGAGCAGAAAATAGGTCCATATCATTTGAATTCTCAGTGTCTAATGTAATAGGTACTCAGTAATGTAGGTGGTACTCAATGGTTACTCTGTTGAGTTGGCTTAGGAGACAGGAGAGCAATAAGAATACCTTGTTAGGGTACAATCAAGTTAATTTCATGAACTTATGCAGAGTTAGGGTCTCTTAGACCTATGATTTCTCTCAGGAGAAATTACAAGGCTGACTTTCTATAAATTTGAGACTTCAAATGATTAGCGATGGAAAGATTAGGGCAATTTGATGATTTAGAAGAAACCACAAAGATAAATGGGAATAATAGTAATAAAAATTACCCTTTACCTTTTGTCCCAGTTGCAATTTATAATTCTGGAATTCCTTGGAGTTTCATGCTGGCTTCTGATGCACACCTCTTTTTCTCTTCCTATTTTTAGCCCACTTTTGTAGTCTCTGCCCCCACTCTCCACATACAACCACTTCCTGGCCATCCTCTTGGGCCTAGAGTTGTACACACTAGCAGTATGGTAGGCACTTTTGGAGTATGGCCAGAGGAAGTGGTCTCTTCAGGGAGCATGAAGTTCTGTTGTCCCTGGGACCTGAGTGTGCTCTGGGAGGGAAGGCACAAGTATATCACTTGGCCCCAGAGATATCTCAACCCACTGAAAGGACAGATGAAAGAAAGTTTGATGAGGTCCTCTAATATTTAGTGCATAAATTGGGGTCCTTTGCTAATGTCTAAGTGTGTCCAGTGAAATGAACATTACATAGAAAATGGTACAGGATAGCATTGTGTTATCATTAAATAAGCACATTTAAAAAATGTATTTATTTATTTGAGAGAGAGATTGTGTGTGCGAGCACAGGGTGGGAGAGGCAGAGGGAAAAGGAGAGAGAGTCTTAAGCAGACTCTGCACTGAATGTGGAGGCCAATGTGGGGCTCTATCTAATGGCCCTGAGATCATGACCTGAGCTGACACCAAGAGTTGGACACTTAACCTCTGCACTACCTAGGCACCCTTATAAGCAGATTTTTAATAAAACTAGAGCTGAGAAAATGTTTTGAGGAAGTATAAAGTCTGCACTTAGTAGAATGGAGCCCCGTAGGACAGAATGGAAAGACAGACAAAAGCTATGCATGAAAGCAAATGTAAATTAGGGATGAATATTAGCTCATTATCTCATTTCCTCCATCTCTGCCTTTCTTGGCTTTCAATAACTGGGCATATTGGTTTTCTTACTTTAGGAACAAACTTACTCTCCTTTCTTAAATGGTTTTTTTCCTTGTTGCCCACAATAGGCTTTGGACTAAGAAATTTCTAGACTCAAGTCCTTCTCCTTCATTAGTGATTTCTGTAGTCCTCAGTAATTTGGGTGGCAAGATCTCATTTCTCATAAACCTGAGAAGATTAAGATGGATTACCAGATTAGTTTGAAGAGAATGAGGGAGTTGGTGGTTAGAAATGCAAAAACAGGAAATATCCAAGTACAAATAGATAGATTCAGAATTTCCCATGAAATCTTTGGGCTATGGTATATAAAGCCTGCTTTTGTCAAGAATCTCTCAGTTCTAGAGACTTTACTGACTCAATATATTGCAAGTCTGGAGAAACTTATTTCAGCCACACCTGGTTTCTCAAATAATGTATCAGTCATCTGTTTTCTTCTACCTATCACAGGCAGAGTTTTCCAGAAACAGACACTGAGATGCAGCTCAAAGTGGGAGCTGTTTATTAGGGATCAAAACCTGTGAAAGGAAAGGGAAAGGGAGAAGAAAAACTATGAGGCAGGCCCTATAAAACTGCAGCCAACCTAATGAGGAGCTCTGTATTAAATAATGACAATGGCATCTTTCCCAAGGTCAGTCAAAATGGCCAGGCTTGATACCTGACCTTGTTCAATCATTAATGTGGGCTTACCCAGGATGGGCATGACTTCAGGTGAGTCATCTTTTCGTAGCTGAGGCAGACTCTGAAGAAGCTGACAGCTGGAAGCCATCTGCTGACCACACTCCTTGCAGCTAGGCAATCAGTGGCAAAAGAGACTTAAGAAAGACCTATGTGGCACATCACCATGTCTACTTCACTATCGTTGACTCTGCTTTCTTTCCTGTGTGTTGGGTCCCTTCTGAAGCATTTCCAAAATTAGGGCAAAAATATTCACCCAACACATCAGACTTATGTTTCACCAGTTTGGCAACTTTATTTTATTTATTTATATTTTTTAAAGTAGGATTCACACCCAGCATGGAGCCCAATGCAGGACTTGAATTCATGACCCTGAGATCATGACCTGAGCTGAAAGCAAGAGTTGGATGCTTAACCAACTGAGCCACCCAGGTGTCCCAAATTTGGCAATTTAAAAGAAAGAATCTCTTATAAAGGTTCTAGTTAATATCCTGAGATTGAATATTATCAGTTTGGCTTGGGGTCATGAGTTCACTTCTACAGCCAGGGTGCAAAAGTAGCCCCACCTAAAGTACATGGACTGAGAGCAAGAGTGGAGAGGTTCCCCAAAGATACATCATGGTACTGTTACCAAATAAAGGGTGTAAGGGAGTGGGGAACAGAAGTCTCCTACCCTGCTGTAGGCAGTGTTCTCATGCATTATGAAACCTTTTCTAGAATGGTCTGGAGGTCCCCAAGGAATTGTGTAACCGGACTTAATGTAGTAGAAGAACTCAAAGTATGCTGTCAACCTTCAGAGATTCTCATTATTTTGAAGATATGAACTTGGCTTCACCATAAAGAAGCAAATCCAGAATGTTATAGTGGACAGCTTATTTAAAATCCTCCTCTCCTTTTCTAGCAATTCTACTAATTTCCTGATGCACCGTTTTATTTGTGACAGAGCGGAGAATAACTGTGGTACTCCGCAACATACTGAATGGGAAAGTAGCATAAGAACACGGTAACAAAGAGCCTTTTCATGCTGCAAGGGAGAGTATTCCCGTTGGCACGGAGAACCTTCACCGCTGGGACTGCTAAACTGCAAATCTGTGAAAAGAAAGATTTCTATGTTCAGAAATACTGGATATATTTAAAATAGTGTCATTTTAGTGTGTGTGCTTATGTATGTAAGTATGTATTTCTTTATTTTAAGATTCTATTTATTTATTTGACAGAGAGAGAGAGGGCACAAGCAGGGGGAGCAGCAGAGGGAGAGGGAGAAGCAGGCTCCCCTTTGAGCAGGGGGCCCAATGCAGGGCTCCATCAGGATCATGACCTGAGCCAAAGCCAGATGCTTTACCTGCTGTGCTACCCAGGCCCCTCTGGCTTATGTATTTATATGTATGTATGAATCTTTTATTTAAAATATCTTTCACTGGGCTTACAAAATTTGCTCTTCTTCGGAGTGCTGAGTCTGTCTGTCTGAAATATAATAAACCAGGGTTTATGGGTTTATCCTCAGGGAGCACTCATCAATCAGCAGTAGTACTCACTAAATATTGGAAACTTTTTCTACCATTTGGTAAATGGTCTAATGGTAAGTGTGATAAGCTCTATAATTAGTTAATGAATTCTAGCATGTGTGGTTTTTCCTCAGAAACCATACACCACTATGATTGCTACATATTTTGTTTGTTTGTGTGGGCACTGGAGCATAGCATGGGGAGACCTGCTGAGGCAATTCTGTTATTTGTTTCAGGTTTTTCAGGAATTTCTTTTGGGTTCAAATGTCCTTAGCTGGAAGGAGACCCACACAGACACATTTGGGAGAAATCTGATAATGGCTGAAGAGTTTGGGACAAACCTGAGGCACACGTGGGGCTTAATGTTCAGGTTGTGAGAGTGTTCGTTCAGGTACGATTGGGAAACTTTGCGTTAGTGGAAAACTTTCCCCTGGGAAGTACTGACCATCCCTGAACAATGTGAGAAAGTTTATGAGGAGAAGATCTTCCTGGGATCCCTTTTTAAAGACCCAAAGAATGTGTCAGCGATAGGTGGTAGTGAGGGCCTCCTCCCCACTGTGTGTGGCCAGTTCTCCCAAAGAAGAAACCTCCTCTTACCCTGCACCCCTCTCACTCCACCCAGTTGCTTCTGCAGCTCTTCTAAGCACAGTTACTTGCTCAGCCTGGCAGCAATTGCCATTCGCTTCTATTTTCCTCTGTTTCCCTTCCTGCTTTTGTTCTGCTTGTTAACTGCGCTTCAACCAGGTGTCTCCCCACCAGCACCCTTTGTTTCCTGACTGGACTTTGAAAGGAGGCTACCCTCTTGCCCTTCTTCGGTGGAACAAAACAGACAAAATATGCAGATTCTTAACTCAAGTAAGTAGAATTAACCATTAACTAACCCCCTCATCCCTTCTTCCTACATCCCCCTCATTTTAATAGGATTTATTATTATTGAGGTCTGGTAAGGCCAACAGATTAAGATACAGTTGCCATTGAAAAGACAGTCTATTATATGCAGATTCCAAGGGAGGGAATACATGTCATGCCATTGGGGGCCACACAGGGAAGCACCAGGGTTAGGAGGCAGAGGGAAGGAGGAGAACTATGGGTAAAAGCCTTTATCATGGTTTCCACAAGAAGGAACAGGCAAGGCAGGGAAAGCAGGACTGGCTACTTTGAATAATTCCAGTGGACTTTGGAGCATAGGAGCTGTCCTTAGCTCTCTCACGTCTGGCCCTGTGGTGAGTAGGCTGGTGTGTACAGTTGCCCAGAGTGAGAGCCTGACGAGGGAGATGATAGTGGGTGTAGCCTCTGAATTGGTTGGTTTGTATTTGAAAAGCACACCTCTGGGTGGAGGACTCATCTTGAGGGGTAGGGGAGCACAGAAAGCCAAGACAAGGGAACTCAGCCCCATTATCATGTTGTCTGGGACAAGGGGTGTCTGGCATGTGAACTTAGGGCAGTTGTTAAACCATCAAGTTTGCAGAAGCTACAAACGTGATTAATACACCCTTCTCTTTTCACCTCATCCTCTTCCCCTCTCACTTCAGCTTGCATACTTAGGTCAAGGGGGTCATGACAAAGGGCCAGTGCCTTTTGCTATCAGATGGTGGTTGGAGAGAGATAGATAGAGTTGAAATTGGTTGGGGAAACAAGAAGAATCTCCACAGGTGCCTCATCACATCCCCAGCCACCTAATGACCTTCACTTTGGTGAAGAAGTCTTCGGAATAATTTAATATGTAAAATCTCAGCTAAGAAAGAAGCGTCATTTAACTAGTGATAGATCTATCAATCAAAGATTACATTAAAGATCTTATTAGCATTAGAATGACTTGGTGTATGATTTTTTACTCTAATTTGAATACTTGGTAAGCAAGATATATAAGGTTTAGAAAATAGAGAATAAAATTAATATATTTTATATTCTTGTCAATATTACCAATACAGTATTGATTTACATATTAAAACTAAACTCTTTGTATATTTTATATTATAAATATATTCATATATCAGGTATCACAAATTTTATCTACATT
The DNA here is from genome assembly GCF_905146905.1 of Nyctereutes procyonoides. NCBI lineage: Eukaryota > Metazoa > Chordata > Mammalia > Carnivora > Canidae > Nyctereutes > Nyctereutes procyonoides. The sequence continues at coordinate 27,519,689 of NW_026575146.1, forward strand.
TAAATGACTATATAACTATTACACATGGAATTCTTGTCACCTTCAACTTTCTAAATCATGATTCTCTTTCAAAGCCTATTTAAAGAAGACCTACACATGGCCAACACGCACATGAGAAAATGCTCCGCATCACTTGCCATCAGGGAAATACAAATAAAAACCACAATGAGATACCAACTTTACACCAGTGAGAATGGCAAAAATTAACAAGACAGGAAACAACAAATGTTAGAGGATGTGGAGAAAGGGGAACCCTCTTGCACTGTTGGTGGGAATGCAAACTGGTGCAGCCACCCTGGAAAACAGTGTGGAGATCCCTCAAGAGGTTAAAAACAGAGCTACCCTATGACCTAGCAATTGTACTATTGGGTATTTACCCCAGAGATACTGATGTAGTGAAATGCCAGGACACCTGCACCCCAATGTTCACAGCAGCAATGTCCACAATAGTCAAACTGTGGAAGGAGCTGAGATGTCCTTTGACAGATGAATGGATATTCATATAATGGAATATTACTCAACCATCAGAAAGGACAAATCGACAAATCCCCACAATTTGCTTTGATGTGGTTGGAAATGGATGGTATTATGCTGAGTGAAATAAGTCAGTCAAAGAAGGACAATCATCATATGGTTTCACTCATACCTGGAATATAAGAAATAGTGAAAGGGACTATAGGGGAAAGGAGGGGAACTGAGTGGGAAAAATTAGAGAGGAAGACAAACCATGAGAGACTCCTAACTCTGGAAAACAAACAAGTGGTCACAGAAGGGCAAGTGGCTGGGGGGATGGAGTAACTGGGTGACGGGCATTAAGGAGGGCACTTGATGGGATGAGTGCTGGATATTATACTATATGTTGGCAAATTAAACTTTAAAAAAATGTGAAAAACAAAAAACCACCTTTTGCACCAAAGACATCTCAAGAGGGACACCTGGGTCGCTCAGTGGTTGAGCTTCTGCTGTCAACTCAGGGTGTGATCCAAGAGTCCTGAGATCGAGTCCTGCATCGGGCTCCCTGTGGGGAGCCTGCTTCTCCCTCTGCCAATGTCTCTGCCTCTCTCTCTGTGTCTCTCATGAACAAATAAAAAATCTTTTTAAAAAGAGCCTATTTGAAGTACCATCTCCTTCTTACAGATTTGATCAGAATCATTTATGTCTTCTGCTGGTCATTGCCTTTTCTCTATTGTTGCCTTCCCAAGTTTTAATGGTGACAAGATTGTGAGTCATTGTCTCCCTCTCAGTCCCTAAAACAACTGTACTTTTCTAGGGTTGAGTACATATCAGAATCCCCAGAAAGAGTCTCCTGTGAAGTATATATTCCTAATCCAGTCCCTCACTCAACTGTACACACAAAAATATATCTGTCTAGGAGATATTTAAACATAAAGCAGTATTTTTAAAAGTGTATCAAAATCACTTGGGGGCAATACTGACTTAAAGCAGAAAAAACTAGGGACTCCCTGTCCCTATGTTTCCTTCCAAACTGGGGAAGTTAGTATTAAGCAACATCCCTCAGAGACTGACCTTGGTCGGTCATAGGGCTCTAGCATTGATCACATTTACACATATAACCTGGCTCATGGAAGCCACTGGACTTCCACAATGTTCTCCAGGTCAACAATGCTCCTGAATATTCCTGAAAGCAAAGGTCCCATGGCTGGGTTTTTATCTTATGGTTCATCGTCCTTCTCCCTTCCCATGCCCCACTCCCCCACATTCTGCATGCTTAGTCACTGGACATCCATCTTGACCTATATTTCAATTTCTGCAGTGGTATTTAGACCCACTAAAGAGTCTTAGCAAGTATGGAAGTTCAGTGTTGGTACATAATGGATTTCCTAGATGATAATGACAAGCTTGTCTCTACCGCCAAATGTTTCCTTCTGCTGTTATGGGCTGAGTATGCCCCCCACCAACCTGCAATTCAGCACTGATGCATGAGTTTACTCTTAATTCCTGGCCGTTCTGTGAAATTAAATCTTGCTTTGAGTAGTTGGCCATGTCTAAATAATGAATGATTTTATGTCTAGATTATGTAGCTGGGATATATTAGGCATCCCATCTACGTTTGCTCTCCCCTCACATACTTGATGCTAAGCACATTGGCTCCTTTTGTAGCTATTCAGATTGAGGGCATTACTCTTCCCATTATATTTGAAAGAACTATACCTCCTCCCATCTACAACTCATTTCCCCTCAAAGCTGTGAATTCTCCCTGTTTCTTGCTTCTCAGAACTCTCACATGTGATTGTTTGATAAATGTCTACCCTCTACACTCAACTGTAATTTCTAGAGGTCGGTGATCTTGTCCTATTTATCATTCCCATGGCATCCCTAACGCCTGGCAGAGTGCCTGGCACACAGTAAGTGCTCAATAAATATCTGTGGAATAAATGAATAAAAATACTAAGGCCCTTGAAAGTATGGGACTGTGTAATGTAAACTGCATCTTAGAATCGACTATTATGTTACCCAGACTGTGCAATATGTTTAAATGATGAATGAAGATGTTCTTGGAGAAATCTATAACTCAGTGTTAGGCAAGAATCCATGGGTTTCAGGAGATTTATGTTTAGTTTCAGAGAAAAGCATTGTACATGAAGGTTTACACCTACATATAAGAGGACATAGCCCTAAATAAAAGTTAAGACCAGCTCTCACTATAGAGAGTATTCCCAAGCTCATTTTGATAGTCAATACTCATTTTTTAAATACAGAGTCTGTTTAATAACTTCCTCCTTTTAATACTGGCAGCAAAACAGAACCAGATTGACCAACAGACTTAACACAGTTTCTAACCATTGCACAGGCCAACAGAAAGCTCATTCTGGGTGCATTTTTGGGTTAGTCCACATCTCCCTCATTTATTGTGGAATGCAACTGGTATTTCCTGCTTCCACAAAGAAACTGAAACCCCAATTGATACATCAAGGACTCAAAAAGACAGAGTTGTTTTCTCTCCCTTCATCTGTAAAACAAGGAACCCTCCCCTCTCCCCACCAAAAAATCCCAAGCAAGACCAGTGGGACTAACAGCCTCAGCCCCAATTCTGTTTGTTCTATAACAGTTTGTTCTATAATGTACTGTCCAGTGGAAATTTAATGCCAGCCATAAATGTGAGCCACATAAGTAATTTTAAATTTTCTAGTAGTTCACGTTAAAAAAAAAAAAAAAGAAGAGTAAGGCATGAAAATACTTTTAGTTGTGTATTTTATTTAACTTAAAATACCAAAACCATACATTTCAATATATAATTAAGGTGAAAATTATTAACGAGGTAGTTTATATTCCTTTTTGGTACTAAGTCCTTGCAATCTGATGTGCACTTTACACTTAGTATATGTCTCAGCTCAGACCAGCCACCTTTTAAGAGCTTAAAGCCTCATGCGGCTGATGGTTATACATTGGGCAGTATAGTTTCTAGAATGTGTTTTGTGCTACTGTTTCTCTTGCAGTGAGAAAATAAGGTCCCCATTCATCTTCACTGCAGCCACTGGCGCTCTTGTGAGAAAAGACAACCTGCTGCAACCTCTGCGAAGTTCTGAGTAGACTCAGTAAGATCACTCCAAATGTTTCAGTTGTCTCTGAGCCCCTCTTTTCCTTTTGGTGTTAAGCACAGTGGAGGGTGATCAAGCCAAAGCTGCCCCTCAGTGCCATGGCCCATTTTAGATGCACTCTTATCTGTCTTTTCTGTTTTTCCTACTCTGGATAACTCGGAAGATCAAGTACAATATTTCGAGGCCAAGCACCTCTAGATGTTAATACCTCGCATGATACTTTAAATGAGGGTTTTAAGGCAGATGTGGGCCAGTGCATTTGGGGAGAATCAGTGAATCAACCTATCCTGTCAGGAGAATTGCATGTTTTCTTACATTGTAAGATCTTGAATCATGAAGATTACACGGTGAATTCTGATCATTTCCAGCTCATCTTTATCAGAGTGGCGGAGGATAAACCTGAACATAAGATGACTTTCTTGATATTCAAACTGCGTTTCTTACATCTTATTCTTCTGCAGAGCTTGCTGGGGGTGAGGGGTAAGGCAAGGCATGAGCATGGATCAAGGGTGGCAGGCAGCACAGCTCCAGGCTCTGTCTCTGTCTTCAGCCACAGCAGCTTTGTTTGTTTTTCTTTTAATGCTTCTGGGCAAGATCGAGTATGGCTAAGTGATTTCTGTGCCAAATTTTTAGAAAACCACCCACCTAAGGGAATTGTCTCTGTTTTGATTCAGTCTGAATCTTTTTCTGTGCTCCCCATATTGCATTTTTATCCTGCCGTCTGTGCTGGGATGTCCACTTTTTCCTCGGGGCCTTTATTACTAAGCACTTAGTCTTTTCTTGTGCGATTGCTCAAAGAAAAGCCTTTAAGTACCACATCTTTTAAGCTCACTTTTATTATTTTTATTGTTTTCTGTTGCTTAAAGTAATTCATGCTTATTGTGGGAAAATGAAAAAGAAAACTAGATAGAATAAAGGAGAAAATAAAAATCCATAATTGCATCACACAGAGATAAATGGTGTTAACATTTTGATATATTTCCTTCTGAATTCTAATGCATTTATTTTTAAACTAAATTGGAATCATATTTTATACTATTTTATTGCTTTCCTCAATTACCATCATATTGTAATCTATTTTATTAAAGCATAATTATTCTTAGCTTTTTAGTTCTTAATCCTTATTTCTTAATCTTATGTACATCTCATAATTTACTTAACCATTCCTCTATTGTTGGAAATGTTGACCACTCCTGTTTTTCCTTTATTAAAAATGATGCTTCAACTATCATTCCTGTACGAAAACGGTGTGTCGATGCACATTGCCACACACAATATTTAACCACTTCTCTAAATTTATTTTCTAGGAATGGAATTGCTAAGTAAATGAATTTTCTAATACCTGTCCTCTATATTGCCCAAACACTGCCCTCTAGTACCAAAATACAGCCCCAGTATATGTGAGTGATGACCTAACCTTACCCTTCCTGACTTTGAGTTCAAACGCTTCAAGAGTCTTTCAATTTGACTGTTTTTTTTTAATATAATTTTGTTTTTATTTGTTTTTATTTATTTTCACTGATAGCTTGTCCAAGATATTTGTATTTCACTGTCTGGAGAGATAGATTTTCTTAGGTATTTTTTTCTTCTTAGGTATTCATAATTTTAATAATTAATTATTTTAAAAAGAATCTTTTATATATTAAGGCTATCAAACCTTGGTCCATTATACTTATTATAAATACAAATGCCCATTGCCTTTACCTTTTAATTTTGTTAATATTTTTTCTTTGACAGCATAGGTTTGGTCATAAGCACTCTTTGATCTCTACTTACTCTGTCACTGTAAGCAGATTCACACACACGTATGGCTGCAATTACTACCTATTACATTGATGACTCACAGACTTAACCTTTCCAGCCCAGGGAACCCAAGGAAGAGAGGGACTATCTTGAAAATTATCATGTGTTGGCATGCTTTTTATCTAATAGTGGACAGTGAATTGATGAGAAGGAGGGCCATAGTTTTAAAAAACACCATGTCAGCTTGACCTAAAAGAAAAACAGAACAAAGTTAAGAAAGGCCTTTGGAACTTCTGAACATGTACATTCCTATACATATATGCATACTATTAGTTCTGTTTCTCTGGAGAACCCTGACTAACATAGGAGGTATATAGCTTGTGTCTTTACTTCATAGAAGTTTAATTGAGAGGAACTCTGTTCTTGGATTTGTACCCAAGGAAGTATACTTGAGGAGACTCCTCTACATATGGATCTGATTTAGAGGATTTAGGTTTTGAGACTAAACCTGATGCCATCATGCAAAAATACTTGTCAAGTGTTTTGGAAGGTTGTAAATGTATTTTGTACGTGGGAAGAATATAAATAATATGGGGCCATACATTATTTGGCATTCTTTCCATGATGAGGTAGATCTATGTTTCTTCCCCTTGAATTTGGATGGACTTGGGATTTGCTTATAACCAATGGCAGAAGGGTGACGAAGTTTCTACCTTGTTTACTAGAAGGTTCTCTTTGGAGCTCTGTGTCGTGTCATCTTGTAAGAAGTCTGACTGCACTGAAGCTACCATGCTGTGAGAAAGCTTAGCCAACTGATAAGACCAATACACAAGCACTCTGGCCAATGGCTTCTGCTGAGCTCCTAGCTGATCACATAACTATTAGATACATTGAGTGAAGAAATCTCTAGAAGATTACAGCCTTCAGCTATAGAGTCCATTCCAGCTTCAAAGTCTTCCCAGTTGTCATAGACCAGTAACAAGCCATCTTTTTTGTGGTTCATGTGAATTACTAATCCACATGCACAAAATTACTAAATCTATGCACAAAAGAAAATATTTTTCACATCCCTTAAACTTTAGGGTTGTTAGCAATAGTAAATGGACACTTCATGCTCAACATGTCTAAGGCCAAACACATGATCTCAGTTTCTCAACTATCAAAAGACCTTGTCAACTGCACTATTTATATTTCTCTTGCTTTCTTAAATTTTTTTCCATCTTCACAGCAACAACCTACATTCATACTGCTATACCTTCCTGCCTACAGTAGTGTCCTCCTAACTAATCTTCCATTTTTCCCACTGAAGTCAGATCATTTTTTTCAATATAAAATCTGATTGTATTTCCCACCTCGCATTCCTCATCCCACCTCTCACATAACTCTGCTTTCCTATTACTTATAAGGTAAAATAAATATTTTTAACTTGTCTTATAATGCCTTGTACGACTACCACCTGCTTCTCCAGCTTCATCTGCTTGCATACTCTGACCCTTGATCGCTACACTCCAAGTACCCTCATGTTTCCTAACTCCCATGGTTGGATTTGTAAAACTATCTTTGATTAATGTATTAATTTTTTCTATTTCTCAATTAGATTACTGCTTCAATATTCTTAGTACTCAAATGTATCGTGTCCACCTGCTCCTTCTTTTCCTTCACCAAAAAAGCTGTTTGTTTTTCATAGAAAGGCCAGGATAGGGAAGCTGCCCAGTACAGAACATGATGGTGCTTAGATTCCTGCCTTTAAGGGAAGCTGGCTATGGTCTAGCAGTTAAGGGCCTTCGTCTAGGGATAAATGTTCACCAAGCCAGGCTCTGCCCAGTGTGGGGCAAGTGGAAAAGAGAGAAAGATCAGTGGAAGGAAGATGGATTGGGTCAGCTTGTGCTTACCAGGACTGACTTCAGCCTTGCCTGTCCACCCAATCACAGTGCTTGTACCTTGAGTTGAGGAGGGAATCCCTGAGCCCAGAATCTCTGGAGTGAAGGTTATCCAAGGCCATGAGGGAAGTAATGAGAAAAATAATCCCTGCAGCTCAGATCTCTCCGACAATAAGACCCAGACATCCCCTGGTCCTCAAACTCGGGAGCAGAAATGATGTCTGAGGCTCAGCCCCTGGCGCCTCCTTACTAACGCAATAGATGTAAATATGATCAATAAATTGAGCCAAAGCCCCCCCCTCCCAAAAAAAAGAGTGGGCATAGTAGGAGCAAAGGAAGGGCTGAATATATTCTTAGGGACTATTCCTAGTTCACTGACATATTTCCTCCTCATCTCTCAGAGATCAGTTCAATCACTGCTTCTCTGGGAAGGCCTTTCCTGAGCTCACAGTTTAGATCAAATCCCCATATTTTATCCTATCACAGAAGCATGCACCTCCTTGAACTTTCCTATCATAATTTTAATTTTATATTTGTTCTATAATTCTTTAATTCATATTTGATACTTCTCTTCCCCCTGACCTTCCTACACACACTAGATTATAAACTCTATGAAGGCAGGGCTTTATGTGTTTTTGCTTATCTTTGTATTTCTAAGTGCCTGGCAATCAGTAAGGACTCAAATACTTATTGAATGTATGTGAATGCAGACATCAAAATGTACATAACAAGCATATGGATCTTTTGTTAATTTATCACTTTAATGCTTAGAGAATCATGTCAGATATTCATTTAAGTGCTCTCCTATTATTGTATGTGCATGCACATGTATTCATTTATGCATACACACATTTAACCCAGTTGGATGTATTGTGGTGTTTGCAAGCTAAAGATGTAAGCTATATTTCTCTGTTCTTCTTTGAAACATCAATTTAGAAAAATCTATTTCTTGTCCTTGAGATTTTTCCTTGAATTAAAATAATTTATGAAAATTACCTTTTAACTGATAGTGACCTCCAGTTGTGAATTGGCTTGAGCTGTTAATAGCTCATACTTTACCCGTGGGTTGGTCTCTCCTTGACCATCTTTCTTGGCTTAGCCAAGCAAAATCTCAGCTCCATTTTATCTTTTATATATCATATACTCTTTTATTTGCACCCAGTTTTTGTTCTCATGGACTTGGTACTTCAGAGCGCACCTGTGGCAGCAACTATTTAGGTCCAGGTCCTCTTTGGTCCATGACCATAGGCAAGGACCAGCCCCACTCACCTTCATGTCAGACACTTAGTCCTAGAACCTCAGACTTAGTACAGCACAGAAGGAAAGGTGGAATCACATATAGGAAACCTACTGATATTCTATGCAGCAAATTTATAGATTGTTCACATTATAACATGGCTATTTAAGTGAATTTAAGTAACTTGCGTTGTGTAGAAAATCTTTCATTATATTGAGCTGTTTGCACCCATAAAGATCTCTATAGTAATTGCTCATATTTCATTGTTTGTCCATCTCTTCATTTCTAATTTTCTGTTTTCACCTTACTTTTTAAGTAAAATTATCTTTACATTTACATTTTTTCCTTAAAGATTCACATCCTGAGTTTGCTTATTAATTCTATCTCCTAATTTTCAAATGCTGGATTTCTTATATATATATCTTTCTTTCTTTCCTAAGATTTATTTTTTATTTCCCCCCTGACTTTTTGAAATGAATACATTTGCATTCTTTCAGTCTCTTTTCAATATTAAAAACATTGTATAATTAAAATAGAATTCTTGTTTAAGTGCTGCTCTGGCCACATCATCTAAGTTTTGATATACAAAGCTCCTATTGTTTTTATTTTCAAAATAACCTGTGAATCAAGTGTTTGATACTTTTATCTTTTTTTCATCAGAGAATATTTTAAAATGTGAAAAATGGGGCACTGGGAGGGCTCAGTCAATTAAGCATCCAACTCTTGACTCCTGCTTAGGTTGTGATCTCAGGGTTGTGAGATTGAGCCTTGCATCGGATGTGGAATCTGGTTAAGATTCTCTCTCCCTCTCCCTTTACCACTCCCCCTAAACAAACAAAACCTGAAAAATGTTTTTTTTTGTGCTTTTGGTGGTTTGTCATTCATTTTTGTGTATGTGGTATAATTTTATTATAGCCAACTACTTTGGTCTGTTCACTCCCAAATTTTGGGACTATATAGTTTTCTTTAAGTCCTTATATATGATTAACTATTGTGTGGACCTTAATATGGATATGGTACTCTGATTCAACTGCATTAAGTATTTTATTATAATTATCTATCTTATCTTATCTTTAGTTTTGCCTATTTGAGATCAAACCTGTGAAAGGAGTGTTAAAGTCTTCCACTATTTGTATTACTAAGGTTTAGCTTCCTATAACTTGATACTACTCTCTCTTCATGTTTGCCATGACTGTCATAAACAATTATGGATTGCAAATTTTTCAACATATGAAAAAAACTGATTGATAAATACTTTTTCCTCTTTTAAAATAATCTTTAAAAAATTTAGAACAGTTTTAGATTTATTTAAAAAATTGTAGAAATAATATCCCTCCTGCAGTTTTTCCTATTTTTAACATCTTATGTTACCAGAATACGTCGGCCACACTAAGAAACCAACACTGGTACATTTCTACTAAGTAAACCTTAGGATTTATTCAGATTTCACAAGTTTTTTCACTAATGTCCTTTTTCTCTTCCAGGATCTCATCCAACATAAGACATGATACTTAGTTGTGTTCCCTAGTCTGTGACAGTTTCTCATTCTTTCCTTGTTTTTTACAATCTCGACAGCTCTAAGATACTACACTTGATCTTAGCCAAAAGGCCAAGAAGCGATTGACAGCTCTAAGAAACAGTAATAAAGTATTTTGTAGACTTCCACTCAAGTTGAGTATGTCTGATGTTTTTCTTATGGTTAGACTGGACTTATGAGTTTCAGGGAAGAGTACACAGAGGTGAACTGCCCTTCTTTATTACATTTTGTCAGGGTTATGTGCTATTGACATGAGTTCTCATTGGCGGTGTTAACCTTTATCACCTGGCTGAAGTAGTTTTTGTCAGTTTTTTTCTGCTGCAAAATTACTGCCCCATCTTTCCATATCCTATTACTTGGAAGTAAATTATTAAGTGCAGCTCACATTTACCATGGGGTAGAGGAGGAGATTAAGTTCCACATCCCGGAAGTGAGATGCCTTTAATATTTAATTATACTTTGAGATTTCCTTTAGTTTAGTATTCAACTTCCGTTGTCTGTCTTTTCATTTTTGTTGATATGGCATCATTTTCTTTTATGGTTGGATTTTGTTTTACAAGCCAATGTGTGATTCTTTGTCTTATCATAGAGATTCCTAAGGACTCTTAGCCTTATTGATTGATCCTAAAGGATGCTGCTTGTTTCTACCATGTTTGTCAGATATGTAGCCTCCGACACAGACTGCCAAACCAGGGAGGGCAGGGAGTTGCCCTCTGTAATGCTGGAGCACTTGGCTGTCTTCTCATTGGCAGGTGAATTCTCTGGATGAGGTCAGCCTTCTTCATATGTTGTTGAATTAAGAGGAAGCACTTCAAAACCTTTTTGACAATTTGAGTCATTTCTATCTAGGAATATGTCCTAAAAAGAAATTTCTTATGTTGTCACACCATAATCCTTCTGATTCAAACTTTAATAGTGACCATTTTTGTGTTTGGTGTTATCCTGAATGCTTTACATGTAACATCTTATTTTTCTCTTCTTGACATTCCAAAGGTTAAACCTTGTTCTTCCCATTTCACAGATGATAAATCGAAGCTCAGTAAAAAGCTGCCACTTCTGGAAAATGGCAGGAGTTCGAAAATGATCTCATCTTACTTTTAAACCTGTGTTTTCTTCCACTGCACCAAATCCCCCAGTGGACAGAAAAATCCCTGACAGCACATTCCTGCTGCCTCCTACCCCTTCCTGGCATTTTCCAAAATTTTGCTGTTTATTTACTTCAGCCTGAAAATCGAAGAGGCAACTTTTTATTAGTAAGCTGCTCCTGTTAAGTAGGGCAAAAATCAGTGAGTGATGGTCTAACCCAGGGACACACCAAACAAAACAAAACAAAACAAAACAAAACAAAACAAAACACAAAAAACTCAAACCCAACAGTGTAGAAGTCACAATTACTAGAAGAGGAACATAGCCCACCTTAGATTAACTCAATTCAGTAAACACTGGATTAGCCCCTGCTGCTATAGAGATGCCTGGGGAGATACAAAGGGAAATAAGATGCAGCATTTACACACAAGGAACTCCCAGATTGTGATAAATAGACATGATTTGATTTTCACTAGAATGAGAATATCCAAAACATGAAACTGTATCATGAAAATAAGGGCCATGTCTTCATTGGCATTTAGACGCCATGCTTTGCCTCTGACTTAGTGAGTCAGTTGGAAAGAATGGCCTGGAGTGGCATATTGTTTGTTAGCCAAGACACTGTTAGTTTCGTAAGACCTAACAAGTTTCATAGGCCATTCAATTTCTCCCTAATATACAAGGAAGATTTTTTCAATTTAAAAATTAGTCTCTTTACAGAAATGTTTGTGAAGTAGATACACATAGAACTTTTACAAAATCACTAAACATTAGGCTGACATGTTAAGATTTCTAATATTACTGTCCTAGTATTGCCACATAAGAATGATTACAAATTTTCCCTCCACATGAGAAAGAGTATTATTTTTTTAAAATGTCTTTGATTTAAAAACATAATACATTTGGAGGAAAGAGAACATGATCTTGTTAGTTTAGTGTTTGCAGAGTACATGTTTACTTGGAAAAATTCAAACTCGGTATACTGTTTTCTATTATCTGATATGAAGTACCCAAATATGTTTAAATCTTAGCTTATAAAATATATTTGACGCTAAAATGTTACACCTTTTTAAGTCAAAATTTTGTGTATAATCTATCTGATAAATATTGAACTTTACATTTTAGTAGATTATCTTCAAATCTGGTATCTGTTGAAATGTTTTTTGTTGAAAAATTAGACATTGTCACACATTATCTAATGTGGTAACAATAGAAGTGATGCCAAGTTTCCTACATGCAGTCTCTATCCCTCTGAAAAACCTGTAAGGAGAATCCTAGCAGATGCTGGCGACACTAAAAATCTTGGCATACTCAAATTTAAAAGTTCGTGAGTTCCATTGATGAAGGTAGTTAGGAAAGTACTATATTTAGACTTAAGGACATGATGTTAAACCTTGCCTTACGTTTTTATTACATCTCAAATTGCAACAAATCAAAAAAGATAAAACTTTATGGGACTACAGTTATTTCTTGTAAGACACTTGCTTGTAAAAATTGTTCTCTGCTTTCATTTATTTTTATTTTTAGTTTAAAAGCTAAAGCCAAGCCAGCAAAAGGAAAAGATGAGAAACCCCAAATCAAGGTAAGCAGAGTTTTAGCAAAGCACATGGCTGTGGAATAAAGCAAAATGAACATTATCATGCATGTCAGATTAGGTGTCCCAAATCCCCTCCCCTGTCAACAAAACTTGCTTTGCTTTTCTTAGAGGTACTTCCTATATAAAATAGATAACATTTGAGAAACTATTTCTACATAATTTGTCTTTCAATAATGTGTTTCATATGGAATGCATTTCTTTTTCTAATTTCCAGCTGATGGAAATATGAAAGATATCCAGGCCATGCCTGGCAGCTGAACATTTTCCTATAACTAATATTATAAAAAACTAAAAAGGGGCTTGAACTTGACAAGCACCCGAATGCTTCGTTGTATATCTGAGTTATCCAAACCCCTTAACTTTTCACCTCCCATAATTTCTTCTCACTTTCAGCTGAGTGGAAGGTAATTCAAGAACTTTAAAAAAGGACAGCCACTCAGCAGTTTTTGTGTGGTTAAATGGTCAACAAATTAGTTGTGTGTCAAAAAAAAAAAAAAAAAGAAAGAAAAGAAAAAGAAAAAGGTTTTAATGATGCCAACATAAATTCATAGAAGTTTAATAAATTATAAAATATAATAATAATAATGGCATAACAATTAAAAAATACAGTCTAAGATATTGTAAAATAAGAAGAGTGGTTGACATTGGATTGATTTGGTTGGTTTCTACCTTATGTTTCCTGCCTCTTCCTTCTCCAAACTTCCTTCCACTCTATCCTCTAGAGACCACACACAGACCAACAGAGATTATCATGGTAGATCAACAAGTATTTTAGGAAGCTCAGTTCACCAGGGGGTAGTACTTAAAATGAAATCATGTCATCAACAAGACAGGATGCTTTGTGTGCCAGAGATAAATTGTGTTTACTAACTAGTTTGTGAGTTTCAACATTCTTTTCTGTCCTAGTTTTCCTAAGTATCTTCCTGTTCATCAGATGAAGGCCTCAATACCAAGCCTGATTCAAACCATTCCCCTTTTCCAGAATTGTACACTGATTGCTGGGCCCACTCAGCAACTGGTACATTGTTGTGTTTGGACAGATCTCCCAGAAATGAGGATGTTGCATCTCACCCAAGAGATAAGGATTCAAAAGCTTTCATTGATGTGCCTCATCCCTTCCTTCCTTCATTTATTTATTCATTCATCATGTATTAATACAGTTATATATTTATTCAGTGTGTCCTAGAGTAATTTTTAAGGTAAAAATACCAGAAGTTAGTAACTGATTAGATATAGGAAGAGATAAAAGAAGCCTTTACCAATTCCAGTTTTGAAAAGAACTTTGCCAATCAAATTTCTACTATGAGGGATCCAGATGGGGCACCTGGGTGGCTCAGTGGTTGAGTGTCTCCCTTTGGCTCAGGTCTTCATCTCAGGGTCCTTGGATCGAGTTCTGTATCAAGCTCCCTTCGGGGACCCTGCTTCTCCTTCCATCTATGTCTCTACCTCTCTCTCTGTCTCATGAATAAATAAATTTAAAAATCTTTTAAAAAAAAGCAACAACAAGGGGTCCAGACTATCAGCTTTGTACCCCACTCCCCTTGACTGCACTGAACAAAATGCACCTTAGAAAAGGGATTCCTTCTCCTGGGCCTCCTATCCTCTATGTTCCCCCACTCACAGCCTTGTCTCTCATGCTACCTGGGGAAGGCTGCTCCCACTATGGCAAATTTGACCTTAAAGTTCAATTGGAAGCTGACGCTACTTAAGATTGATAACCTTCTCTTTACTATTTAATGTAAATGACTATTTAAACTGCATATTCTAAAAGTTACCCTTACAGGAAATAATTGGATAAGCTGTCTGTAGGTATTTATGAAGTATAGAAAATTATTTAATAAGCGAATAGTATTTGGCATGTTTTTCTTATCCTCAGAAAGCCTTTCTGTGACAACTACATGATTTTATATTGTACCTTATAACAGAAAGGAAAGACTTAATTGTAGGATAATGACATCAGATGTGATAAAAAATATACTTAAAAAAAGTGATCTACTTTTAAAACTTAGGAAACCAAGCAGCTAAACAAAGACAGGTGTTTTCGATGCACACCTTGCATTTCTATAAAATATATCAAGGTAGATATTTTGTATGTAAAATGGTTTTCCACAGAAGGCCCACGATTGATTGCCAGACAAGTGATAAAAACTAACTTTGACTTGATCTTGTTTTCTCTTTTTTCATACATGAGCAAACTCCATGTTTGAACTCATTAGTTCAAAGCCCACCTTTGTCAGCCAACAACTGGTGATTAGAGCAGACTTAATCCTAATGTACCTCCCAGAGGTATGCTGACAAAGAGAAAACAGTGGTGATTCTCTCCTTCCTTCTCATGAAAATCTATTCTAAAGAGATTATTATAAAAGTTTTCCTTTATCCTCCAAATCTTTGAAGAGCTTAGGAATGGTAAATATCATCTTTTTGATTATGAAGTTGTGAACAAGTACTAAGCCTAAAGTGGTTATTTTCCTGGCCTGGTTACATTCAGACAGGACATAATCTTCTCACACTGGTCTGATAAAGACTTTAGTCCTTTCTAAGATGTGGGGAAATGAAGTGAAAAACTATTTTAATAGTCTCTGTTCTGATTTTCTCTAGTTCTTTTTTATTTCTTTCTGAAAATACTGGAAGCTAATAAGAAAACAAGAAGAATGGACCTTAGTTTCAGAAAAAGTAAATTTGTGACTTTATACATGCTATTTATTAGGCACCTACAGTATGCTTTAATGCTACTCACTATTGGTCAATGTCATCTCTTAACATTGAAATTATTCAAAATTTCTAAGTGTTCTCTATGTCAACAGAGTAAACAAACACAAACATCTGTTTAGAACAAACATACAGTTTCCTATAAATATATAACTCTATGGAGACAAAGTCATTGGAAGGAAAAATGATAGTGTCTCAATATCCTGAAGCATGACAGTATGATTTCCTTGGCTCTAGGACAACTGATTTCTTTCAGAACCTGATGCTTTCTCAGGCTCATGGATACATGCAAATGATTGTCTTAGCATGTGAGGCATTTGGCACATCGTGAAATCATAATCTAAGAGGAATTCATAACTTACAAGGATGTGAACAAGCTGAGAGCATGTAAATGGATTGGATTTTTAAAATATAAGACAATTTTTACCAATGTACACAAAAGTAAATTTGCATTCTATAAAAAATTTTCTTGTTTTTCATGTCATGACAAGAAGCCTGTTAATTCCTTTTTTTTTTTTTTTTTTAGACTGTCTTACATATACTTGTTTTTTTTTTTTTCTGGATAAAGCAATCTCAGATTTCTTTTAGCAACAATAGTGTCTTTTATTCTTTGCTGATGATATGGGCATATTTAGTTACCTAAGAACATTATTTCCAAGTTTTTAAGTGGACATTACTTTAGTATTTCAAAATCTTGTTTTCTTGATGAAATAAAATGCAGGAACATGTTTGCAGAGAAAACAGGATAGCTAGCCTAGAGATCTTCTTTTCTTTCAACTACAATATATTTTTCTTGTAAGTCATCTGAAAATAAATAGCAAACATTTGTCCTCTCCCAGGATGACTTTGGTACATTAGTAAATAAGAAAATATCTTTAAAATGAAATAAGTTTAAAAGTATGAATTTTAAATAAAATAGTTACTATTGAAACATCAGGGAAAAAAGATAAGAGACAAGTAAAAAAGTAAAACACCAAAGTATATACTATTGAAATATCAGGGGTAAAGGATTAGAAAAAAAAAAAAGTAGAAAAACTTGTAACCCCCTGACCCAGAGAAATCTATGCAACATGTTGATGGGCACCCTTCAGAATTTTTTCTATGTATGTATAGTCAGTGTCTTTTATTAGCAGTTTCGGGAAGCAAGATAATGTCACATTACTTTATTCGTGCAAGTCTAAAAATCTTGACTTTGTTCCAATCTTCCCTAAGGGTCTTGTGGCCAAAGATTCTCAAAAATCTCTGGCTAATTCTGACTACAGGAGAATCCATCCTTCTGCTAGCCTCTGCTCTCTTTTGGGAGAAGAAAATCTTAGCTATGAGTCTTGAAGCAATCTCCCTCCTTTTAGTTCTCAAGACAGTGACCATCCCAAATTCAATGGTCTGTGGCTTCCAACACCTTCTTTGTCGTCAGGCCCCCCTGCATTCTGCTAATGGAACCAGAATTTAAATTTACTTCACTTAGATCAGAAGTCAGCAAACTACTTTTGTAAGGATCCAGATAATAAATATTTTTAGATTTATAGGCTAAGAGAAAATATTAGGGATATTATCTTATAAGATAAGATAAAGTCTACAGTTCTGTACTGATAAATGCAAATATAATAATAATAATGATTTCATACTAGAGTAGACAAATTATTTTGAGAACTACAAAGTAATATTTTGTGATACAGGACTACAAATGAAAAGAATGGAAATCTGTTTTTTGGGGGAGGAGTGTAGCATTTTGGTTAAATGGAGTTCAAATTTAGTGTTCCCTATCATCAAAATCAACGGCAAATATTCATCTGTTAATGGTATCTGTAATGAGATTTTATGTATTTCATCTTTCAGAATGACTTTTCACAGAGATAGTACTGCCAAATACTGTTATCAATCCACTAGCATATGATTTTAATCATATTTAAAACTTGAAATACATTAACAAAATTCTATTAGATTCTTCTTTTGATGTTTGCCTTTTAGCATGTCATTACATTTCAGATTAATCACTTCCAACTGAAGGGTAGGTGAAAGATTTTCAATTGCAGAGTTAAATGTATTTTGAAATAGTAAAGTTTCCTCTCCACTTGCACTGAGGTCTAAAAAGTGCTGCTGGAGCTGTAGTTTGAGCTCAAAAAATACAGTGCTGCAAATTTGTATGGAGAGAGAAATCTTGACTCTTGTTTTAACTTTTGCCAGCACATGATTTGTATAAGCAGCTTAAAATTATTTGTGATTCAAGAAAACATTAGTTGTCAAAATGACTTCACTGCAGTATGTTTCACATATAAACTCTGTATTGCCTTGAAATTTTAGATTTAATTGATTAAGAGATAATATCAAGGCCACAGCAAAAGCTAACTTCTTTTTTTTTTATTTTTTTTTAAATAAATTAATTTTTATTGGTGTTCAATTTACCAACACACAGAATAACACCCAGTGCTCATCCCGTCAAGTGTCCCCCTCCGTGCCCGTCACCCATTCACCCCCACCCCCCGCCCTCCTCCCCTTCCATCACCCCTAGTTCATTTCCCAGAGTTAGGAGTCTTTATGTTCTGTCTCCCTTTCTGATATTTCCCACACATTTCTTCTCCCTTCCCTTAAAAGCTAACTTCCAACGCTATTTAGTATTGAAAACACAGATCTAGGGTAGTTCTTGTTTGAGAAATTTCACAAGCTTGGTGAATCTGTCTGAAGAAGCCACTTCCTGCTCCACACATATTTATTTCCGCCATTAAGTGTAACATATCTCAGCAGATTCCACTGCAGATTGTACTGAATGAGTAACTTTTCAGTTTGGAAAGAAAATATTCTTTCCTATAATATCCCACACAGGAGGTTCACAGACCCCAATTCTTTAGTCGTGTCAGACTCAGTATTGATTCCTCAAATGAGTAACAACTGAGTATTGGTGATATCTGTTAATTCATCAGGAACCAAGGGAAACCACTGAAAATCATTTCCTTTATTTTTCAACTGAGTATTGAAGTTGCTTCCTGTATCTTCAACTCTTTGAAGGAATATTCTCACCAAAAGGCTGAAACAGATTTATTTTCTCTAGGTGCATTTCTTCAACTGCCACAATCAAATACAATCTAATTATTTTTTTAAATACAATCTAATTAATACACCATTTGCAAGTGCCTACCCTGACTCGGCTAACAAGTGAGCAATCTGAATACTCACTTTTTCATTTCTTATTTTCTGTGAAAAAATTTGGCTCAGATAAAATATTCCACATTAAATTTTCTAATTTTTCTGATCATTGTTTTTCATTGAAATGTTGTCTAGTATGCTTAGTCAGATAATATTTATGTATACTGTACTCTTTCAGCATAGTAGTGTCACTACATGATAAACACCATCACTCACTATCTAATGCAATAATAAATAACCCATACTCTACTGTACCTTAAAAACATAACTTTCAAAGTCCAATTTTCTCTTTTTCTCTTATGTTGACATGAGAGGTATACGCAGGTAATTTATAAAAAATCATCCTGTGGTACAGCAATATGCATGACTTTTGAAATGCTGTTGAGTTATAATTACAACACTGTGATTTTCAGTGCACTGAGAAGGAATGTGAAGTGATGAGGGTGTCATATAAGGTCTCCCTTGTAACTATTTAGCTTTGCCAATATAGCCTGAAAGCAACAACATATGATACATAAACAAACGAATGTGGCTGTTTTCCAATTTTATTTTATTTATGAATACTGACATTTGAATTTCATGTGTCATGAAATACTATTCTTTTGAGTTAATCTCAACCATTTAAAAACATAAAAATATTCTTAGATCATGGGCTGTACAAAACCAGGCAGAGGGGTGCCTGGGTGGCTCAGTCAGTTAAGCGTCTCCCTTAGGTTCAGGTCCTAGTCCCGGGGTCCTGGGATGGAGACCAGTGTTGGGCTCCCTGCTCAGCAGAGAGTCTGCTTCTCCTTCTCCCTCTGCTGCTTCCCTTACTTGAGTTTTGTCTTTCTCTTTCTGTGTCAAATAAATAAATAAATCTTAAAAAAATAAAAGCTGACAGAGGGTCAGATTTGATCAAGGGTCAGAACTTGCCAATTCTTATTCAGAGTAGAAGCTTCATATTGCTGCCATTTCTCCTTCTATTCATGAAACAAAAAAAAGAAGGAAGAGTCTTCTCTAATCACACTTGGACATCCTCATGACTCTGGTTTTATAATGAGAATATGAAGGAAGAGTGGGTTCCTATTATCTCAAGGTCAGATTTAGGATTAAAGAAGGAAGAAAAAGAGGAGAAGGAGGAGGAGGGATTTTATGGTACAACTCATTAAAGTCTGCTCCTTGTGGTCAAAGTTAGCTCATTTCTTATTTCTTGAATCACACTTGGACATCCTCATGACTCTGGTTTTATAATGAGAATATGAAGGAAGAGTGGGTTCCTATAATCTCAAGGTCAGATTTAGGATTAATAGCTTCCTAAGATTATTGGTAGTGAGAATAGGCACTGACTTGTCCTCCCTACCATAATAAAAACGACAAAATAGGGTAGTGCAATGTTGGTAAATTTTCAAATGTCCGGACTGCCCAATCTTATTCATACTGACATTGTTGGTGTAAGTTTAGTGCATTTATTATATATAAACTGGAGCCTAGGCCTACTATGTTTTCTCCCTTTTCAAGAACATACTTTTAGAAGGGGAAATCAAAGAATTTAATTGGAGCTGCTACTTCTTAGGAGGGAAACTAAGGCTACTGCACTCGTCTTTAAAATGATGTCTTCTGAATGATATAACACTCAGTTGGGGCATGTAAAGGTCAAATGGTTCTTAAAATACTTATAGTGGAGCCTAATGTTCTAAAAAGAATGGGCAAAGTAAAGATTATAAATAGACTTTCATTTTTCACTATATCTGCATGATGTACTTTGGGCTTTCAGATTCAGTTTTATAATCTTAGTGCTCACCTGGATGAGCATTACCTACTAAACGATCAAGTGTGAAAAGAAACCATGTTTTCTTCTGGACTAGGTACTAAAACTGAATTGAAACAATCATATTTACTTTTAATCATGAATTGAAAATGCATCTCAACTTCCTGAACAAAAGATATTCTCATAAAGATATGACCAGAGTTAGAGATGCCATTTAAGTGGTTAGACATAAAAAAGGGGATCCCTGGGTGGCGCAGCGGTTTGGCGCTTGCCTTTGGCCCAGGGCGCGATCCTGGAGACCTGGGATCGAATCCCACGTCAGGCTCCCGGTGCATGGAACCTGCTTCTCCCTCTGCCTATGTCTCTGCCTCTCTCTCTCTCACTGTGTGACTATCATAAATTCATAAATAAATAAAAAATTAAAAAAAAAGACCAAAAAGAGAAATTTCTGACTGTTGAAGAAAGTAGTAAGATTTCCCAAACAAGGGGTAAAGGATTGAAGTAAGAAGATGAAGAAGAACTTCCTCTGAAAGAAAAGAGGATTCAGAAGAAAGGCATTTAGTGAGCATCTGAGTGTGGGAGTATAAAGAGTAACCGCTTTAACTATGTTGGAAGCAGTTCAGTTTTCTTTCCTTCTCGTTTTATTACCATCCGGAAATTTCCCTAACTCATGAATTTTGCATATAAGCATATTTAATGTAGCAGAGGTTGGTGATGCAAAGTGTTCAGGGGGAGGATAGATTGAGAAATGGGCAGAAGAAATAAGGTGTCCTTTTAGACCTTTTAGGAGATATGGATCTTGAAGAGTGTAATCCTTGATTGCCTAGGCTATTTTGCAACTCCATAGGGACAGCAAACTGAAAACTTGCAGGAGACTACAGGTAATGCAGAGGAGTCTTTTCCATAGCGATGCAAATGAAATGACCCCTTAGAGATATAATCAATTTAAAAATTAACATTACTCTGTAACATTTGTTCTCAAAGTCTGATTCAGAATCCCTTTAGTGTCCCCGAGACCCCTTCTGGAGGACTGAAAGGTCAAAACTATTTTCATAATAATACCAAGATATATCTGCCTTTTCACTTTTATTCTTTCGCAAGTTTACAGTGGAGTTTTCCAGAAGCTACATGACATATGATATCACCACAGATGAATGCAGAGGCCGATATGAGAATCCAGATGCTTTCTATTAAGCCAGACATTAAAGAGATTTGCAAAATGTAAAACAATGCTACTCTTCTCACTAAATTTGTGTCTGTTTTGGAAAGTATGGCTAATTTTCATAAATATATTACTTAAGATTCAAAGTACTATTTCTCACCTAAAATCACATACCCATTATATTTCTTGTAGTATTTTAGGATTTTGATTTTTTGTATTTATTATTAATTTATTTATTTATTAATTTTTTGATTTTTTTGTATTTAAATTTTGGTACATTTGTAATTTATTTTGCTACATGGCATGAGGTAAGTATCCTTTTTTTTTCCTCAAGTGATTGGCTAGCTCACTTAACAAATAAACTTACCTTTCTTAGTCATTTGTAATGGCACCCATACCATATATGAGATTCTCATACATACTCAGTTACTTGTGGGTCTTCTAGTATATTACACTAATTTCCTTCTATTATAGTGTCAGTTATGCAGTTTTTAAATTATTAAAATTATAAATTTAATGTAGAGTACAGCAAAGGCACCCTCACTATTCTTTTCCCACACTTCTTTTCCAAAATAAAATTCTTCTTAAAGAAGTAAATATATTAAAAAATAGCAAGTAAATATGTAAATTATGTGTAAACTGTTAGCAAAGCACTGAATAGTCTTTTACCCCCCTTTCCACAAGGATTTTATTTTTTCCAGTTTTACTGAGATATTGACATATAAGAGGGTATAAGCTGTAGGTATATCACATCATAATAAAAGCAAAGTAGTATTTGTTATATTGCAATGGAAGGTATGAGGATAGAAGAATGTGTAATTAGATTTACTATATTGACTTGGGACACCGCAGTATTCTCCTCGGTTCTTAACTTTAGTGAAGCTTGCAGATGTGTAGATAAACATTACTATTATTCTTATTCATACCATTGTCTTCTGTCATACATGACATAGGCTGTTTCCATTATCTGGTTCTACATAGGAAAGAAATATTAAGGCTTAAAGTCTGTAATGGCTATGGCTCATAATTCATTAAAACCTTTCATAAGGAAAAAATATATGTATGCATCGTGAAATGATTGCCACATTAAGTTAAATATGCATCATCTTTCATAGTTACAGTTTTTTTTTTATTGTGATGAGAACTTATAAGATCCACTCTCTTAGCAACTTTCCAATATATGATATGGTATTGAGTAGTCTTCAGACAGAGTTCAAACTCAGTCTATAAAACCCCAAACATGGGCACCTGGGCGGCTCAGTCATTTAAGTGTCTGTCTTCGGCTCAGGTCATGATCCCAGGGTCCTGGGATCAAGTTCCACATCGAGCTCCCTGCTCAACAAGGAGCCTGCTTCTCCCTCTTCTTGCTGTTTGTGCTATCTTTGTCTCTCTAAAATAAATAAATAAAAATATTTAAAATATAAATAACTAAAAAATAAAACCTCAAACTTTATTGAACAACTACAGGGTGTTTACATACCCTGTAATGTGCTTTACATTGACATATATATTAGTTTTGGTTAACTCTTCTTTCGTAGGCAATGTCTCAATTTATGTTTTAATCTCAGATGGAATACCAGATATCCAAAAAGTACTAGTGTATCCGCTCAAAATTTATCTATAGTTGCCATTTTTTTCTTTCCAAATCAATAGCCACTTTTTCTTATAGTTAATTATTAGCTTGAAAAGAACAAGAATTCTACTATATTTTCATTTTCAGCAAGATTGCGATTAGGTGCACGAAAACACCCATTGTTGGCCAAGAAGCATAATTTCCTCTGCTTCATTTTGGGTTATGAGGTTGTCATATGGATATTTGCCTTGGAAGTCTCCTCTACTACTTATTTGTAATAGCAATAAAAAATGACATGTCAAGAGACAAGGCCAACTGGTAATGTCATAAAAGATTTTATTCTCTAAAATTATTTACTATCTTTTCCTTGGGCAAATATTAACAAATAATTAACCACTGTGATGGTTAATTTTATATGTCAATTTGACTGACCATGGAGTATCCAGATTAAACATTATTTCTGGGTATACTTGGGAGGGTGTTTTTGGATGAGATTTTCATTTGAATCAACAGACTCAGTAAAATAGATTCCCCTCCCCAGGGTGGGTGGGACTCATTCAATCCACCAAAAGCCTGAATAAAACGACTCTCTCTTTTTTCCTGCCTCACTGCTGAGCTGGGATATCTCATATCTTCTACCTTTTGACTCAAATTTACACCCCTGGCTCCTCTGAGTCACAGGCCTTTAGATTCAGACTGAATTACATCTCTGGCTTTCTTGGGTCTCCAGCTCTCAGACAGCAGACTATGGGACTTCTCAACCTTCATAATCATGTGAGCCAATTCTTCATAATAAATCTCCTGTTTTGTGTGTGTACACATCCCATTGGATCCGTTTCTCCAGAGAATCTTAATACAACTACCTTTGGTGTAAAAAATTTAGGAAAAGTTACAACAGTACCAGCTGTAGCATTTTAGGAATATATTTGAGTGGCTACTCCAGAGTTCCCTGTTCATTCTAGATATTCATCCACTTATATATACTAAAATATTTCCTAAATGTCTTTTATAAGTGGTTTTAATTGTATTCTCTTTTTTAATTTATATAATATGAAGCTATATGCATAATGGCTATATAGTTCTTCATGTGAATGTTCCTTTTTTTTTACTCAGTTTTTCAGGCTTTCTATATAAAACGTCTTGGCATAGCTAACTTATTCCACATTTCACTGCCTTTGAAATTCCAAAAGGGGTTTCCTGTGCTCTGTTGGCTTTTCCCAATTTCTTTCTTTTCTTTTTCTCCCAGATTCTTCTGGGTAGTAGTATCAAATAACTATGAGGACATCTGATACTTCCAGAGAGAGGATTTTCTGTTGAAAAAAAAAAAAACTTTCTGGAAACAGGAAATCATTTTTAGTTGACCACATTCAGAGTTCCAAAGCTGAAAGCTTTGGAAAGTTTTATTTTATTGCTTTTTGATGTTAGTATAATGTAGGCTCTCGTACTTAGGATGTCTTTCTTGGAGTTATTACTATAGAAAATGATATACATAAATATGCTCTGCAGAATATAGAATTATGTGTATGTCAATAGCTATCATTTATCTATCATCTATCACCTTCTGTAAAATAAACAATGCATTTAAACAATAGAACTATATATTGCAAACAAACAAAACTACAATGATAATCAGTGATATACAATGTAATATGAAAGGAATTATTTTGGTATCCATGAAGAAATGTCTTAATATATCATATATTTAGATTTATGTGTTTGCTTCTGAATATGCAAATTAATTTTATAAATTATTAAAAGGTTTAGAAGAAGATGAGAAATATGACAGCACAACTACGTATTAGCTTTGTTTATATGGAGCAACAATTGATAATAGCACTACTTTAACCCAAGTAATCCAAGTTTAAGTTATAGAATCTATATTAAACCCATCGAAATAGGATTAAACACAGAGTTGGATAATATTCCCTCTCCACTTTGTCTGTGTTCAAATATGTAAATTGCCAAGCAACAGAGAGAAAAACTAGTGAATTTTCTTTCACAGTCCTTTATTTTTGGGTGCATTGGGTAGGACTCATGGAGAAGACTGAAACACAGGGTAAGTGCCCCTCAGTTTTGAAAAGTCATTAGTTCATTTTGTACATCTATCTTAGGAAACTAAGAGAAAATCAAAGATACATCAGCATTTTCTTTTCTATATATGCCATGTATCCTGAGGTCCATGAAGAAGAATTACCATCTCCTCTGGTGACCTGGGTTTGGACCTGGATAGAGTGAATGACTTCACACTGGATCTCTGAGGCTTGAGCATCCTGGCAGCATCAGCAGTCATGGCAACCCCTCTAGGGGAACATGGAGTCCAGGGCAGTGTAATCAGCTTCCAGGGTGTGTAAGGTTCCAAAAAGAACATGATGTACAGGTTAACTTCCAGATGCTAGTAGAGGGAATGCTCAACATGGTTAGAGAACTTCATAGAGCGAGTGCCTCTCCTTACCCTACTGTATGCTTCCTGTCACAGATATCCCATCTACTCACTACTGTATCTGAAGTACTTATAATGTTATAGGTTTCCAGCGAATGATTAGAGAATGTAATAAATGTTATAAACTGCCCTATGAGGATGGTCACACTGAGCATTCTGGTTTCAAAGGGACCTAGGGCTACACTGAGCACTTTATTATTTATTTATTTTTAAAGATATTTTATTTGTTTGTTAGAGAGAGAGAGAATGCAAGTGGATAGCGGGGAAGAAGGAGAGGGGCAGAAGGAGGAACAGAAGGACTGGGGCAGAGGGGGAAGGAGAGAATCACAGAGTCCATGCTGAGCTCAATTTGGTTCAATCCCAAGACCCCCCAGACCATGACCTGAGCCAAAACCAAGAGCCAGGAGCTTAACTGACTGAGCCATCCAAGCGCTCTGAAAACTGAGGATGTTAAAGGGCATCAGATGTACAGAGAGTTCTACTGGGAAATGACAGTCACAGTTGCAACTGTGGGGCGGGGGGGTGGTGGTGTGGGGGGAGAACACACTGGTAACCATTAAAAATCACTGAGAGCAGAGAAAAGTATGAGAAGCAGTGGGAGGAGAGCTGCCTTGACTTGGACCTTTTGCTGACTGAAATTGCCACTGAAAGCATCTATCCAAATTCAGCTCCCAGCTCTCTGCTGGGTTACAAAGTTCATAAATGATATTTAGAATGGAAGGGACAAGGGGAAAAGGATAAAAAGTAGGTGACTTGCAGTTTATCATCCAATTTAGTGCAATCTAACATGCTTTTTTTTTTTTTTGCAGATTCACTGCTAGCTTACCACATTTGCTACACCTGTTATATCTTTGAACCTTAGTTTAAAGACTTTATTTATTGATTTGAGAGAGAGAGCATGAGTGGGCTGGAGGGGTAGAGAGAGAGAGAGGGAGAAGCAGGTAGTGGAGAGGGGCAGAGGGAGCAGGGAGCCCAACGTGCGAGGCTGGATCCCAGGGCCCCGGGATCATGACCCGTGCTGAAGGCAGATGCTTAACCAACTGAGCCACGAGGACCTTGAAACTTAGTTTTAAACACCTATCACTACACTTGTCAGCTGTTTAAGGTTTTGTGGGAAGAAGTGACCCATGTGGACTTGACCTACAGAAGCCAGAATCAATGATTCCACTAATGAAGAATTTTTAAGCACTTACTAATGTTCAATAAATTACACTGGACTAATTACAGAAGAGGATGCCTAAATATGGTTCAGAGTGTCCTGTTTCATAATTTTTTCTTCCTAATTTTTTCTTCTTTCTTCCTGGCTGGAAACTGTACTTGTGTTCACATTTTCCAGCTCATTACCTTATGTTAGCTACATCTACTTATAAAAGACCCATCTCTGTAAGGGTTGTTTTAATCATAGTGTAGTAAGATTCATGCCAAGAATAGCTGGTATTCACAGGGTGCTACAGCAGGTGCTATGAGTGGATTTCCTAGTGAAGAGACCGGATGCATCTGAAAGAAGGTTACCAATTACAAGAAAAGCAAGTGTTGCCGGCTAGACTGACAATCCCTGCACAGGGGTGTTGCCAGGTAAAATAGTCTTCATCTTAGACCACTGCTCACCAAAAGGTTTGGACTGACTATTTAAAATTACAGCCTCAGAGTTTCCCTAGACTGTGCTAGAAGCATCTTTCCAAGCTCAGTGTTTTCAGTGCACCAACTTAAGCTCTTTTGTCCTTTATACTTAGCCACTTTTTTTTTCCACTGACATACTCAATGTCATTACACTTAAAGAAAATTAGTCTCAGAGACTGTGAGTGGCTGGGCCAGTGGAAATAAGTTCACAGAATTAACTGGAGAAATAAAATTGGTTGCTAAAATGAATTTAATATAAAACTTCAAAAGGGGTGTCTTGGTGTCTCAGTCGGTTAAGTACCTGCCTTCAGCTTCATGATCCCGGGGTCCTGGGATGGAGCCCAGTGTCAGGCTCTCTGCTCAGCAGGAAGTCTGCTTCTTCCCTCTTCCTCTGCCCCTCTCGCCCTCTGTGTTCATTCTGCTTGTTTCAAATAAATAAATCAAATCTTTAAAAATATATATTAAACTTCAAGAGAATATATCTGATTTCTTCTGAGTGAACTGAGACGAATATTGATGTCAACCTCTGTATGCTGAGATTTCTTGTCAGCATACTGTCAGTAACATGGTGTCCTCAGTCTCAGACCATGGCAAAATCTTATTTTATTTTCAAATGAAATTTCTGGAAGAAACAGAAAATTAGAATCAAAAGGGAAAAAGAAAGTATTTGTGATTTTATATTCTCCAACAACTATATTGATATATTTGTATTTGTATTTTTAAAAAATCCATTTTCTATATATGTGCCTGGTATTTCCTTGGCAATTATTTGTTAAGTGAATATTTATGGAGCCTGGGTTAACCATGATCCCTAGATTTTGTACCTATTCCTTTATTTTATCCTCACCCAAATTCCATGAATTAGGTTCTATAGTTTACAGATGAGGAAACTGAATTTCAGAGATGTTCAGTAAAAACCTAAGACCAGTAAAAGAAGGACTGAGATTCAGACCTAGGTCTGTATGACAATGACCTTTTGTTAGTTCTTGCTGTTCATTGCCAATGCTGCAAGGGAGGTCACAAACACAAACATGCATGAGGAAGGATAATCTGCAAGGGTGACAGCCACTTTTTTAAGGGGGAAAAACTGAGTTACATTTCCTAAAAATTGTTAATGCATTTATGGTTCTATTCAACCACTGAGGAGACCACTGAGACCTAGATGTCCTTCTAAAGTAAATGTCGCCTTTCACAATAAGAGACGTTTGGCAATCCTAACTGAGCCACATGTGTTCATTTCTTACACGTGTGGCAGCAAACAGATGTGCAGACACTGCAAAGCACAGAGGAGCTTGTGCTGCAGACTATTTTGTCCCAAACTTGACATTTAAGTTCTCTAGAGAAATGTTACATCATTGAAGTTGTATGCAGTCCTAGCAAAAACACAAGAGGTTTTAATATTTTTTAAACAAATGAACAATTAAGAAGCATGGTTCAGCTCAAATATATTTACTTAACTGAAAATAGATTTGAATCATTAGGTTCAGATTTTCTGGTTCAGGGTTCTGATTACAAGGGTGATTATGCAAAGTTTAGCTTGGACTTAGAGGTTAGACAGTGTATGTAGAAAATCTCATCTGTATCTATACCTGAACTTCATCTCAGTTTCCCTGAAAAAGTTGGGATAATAATACCTCTGAATGCTGTTGTGACGAACAGTGGATAATCCATGAAAAGTACTTAGGACAATGCCTGACCCATGGTTTGCATTTAAGAAAGGTTGGCAATTCAACATCAGAAGGGGTTAGTCAATGGAATCCATAACTTGTGAATACATAGTCTTCTAACTTTTAATGGATTTTGTATATTTCTTTTCATCATGCAGCACATGATTTAAAATTCAGTAAAAGAACTCCAAGCATACCTCACTCAAAACCATTGTTCCTTAACTTTCATCTCATTGTTATTTACACCATATTTGCTTAGTCTTCGTGATTTCATTCAACATTAAGCGTTCTCTCATTCTCTTTCTTGTTTTACATCGATTGCCAAGTCACTTAAAGTACTAATCATATACTTTTATTAGCTTTATTAGCTTTGTGTCTCTGTGATCTTTAGTATTTTTTCCCTATCATTTTCCTGATTTATCCATATTCCAAATCACAATGCTTAAAACCACAAAATTAGAATGATCAGCTACAAGGACAAAACTATTAAGCAAAATGAGCATTAGCAAATGCTAGAGAAAAAAAAATGACTCTAAATCCTCATACCTGACCTTCAGTCAGTGTGACCTTGGGCGGATCACTCATGATTTCCTGTTTCAGCTTCTTCATCTGTAAAGTAAAATTCATGATATCTGCCTTCCTCCAAGGATATTGTGAAATAAGATATCCTATGTAAAGACTCTCTGTAAATACTATAGTCTGAGAATATGAGAGCTTGTTTATTTAAAATTTCACGATGAGAGATAAGATAAGGAAAAGCTCCTGTAAGCTGTATACGAAGGGCCTGCGTTATACATGACGCTTTATGAGAACTTATTCATTTAATCCCTTATGAGGGAGGCACTGTGGTATGATGTGGTGTGTTGCAACATGGTAGAGGTTTTCCAGGAAAGACAGTACATAACACTAACTAGAACCTGATAAAGGCCAAATAAGTGGTCTTAAGAATGTGTACTGAACGGTGGCCAGAAATGGAAATGAGGACTAGGACTGCCTGGTCTCTCCAGGGAACATGTACAAAGAGATGGGTTTTGGACCTCAGCAGTGCATGTTGGGTAGGATTGAAATAAAGGGAGGACAGAAGTGGGGCTTCCAGATGGAGGAACAGCTTCAGAGAACGTGTGCACAGGAAGTAGAGCACAAATGCTAAGTGATGGAATGATTTGGATGCAACAGAGCTTTCCTGTAGGGAAGTAGTGGGAGATGAAACTGGCAAGGCTGAGCAAGTCTAAATGGAATGCCAAGAGAATGATGTACTTTGTTAACACAGCATATTTAAAAGGAAGGCCACTGAAGGATTTTTTTGAACAGGAGAATAATGTGGTAAAAATTGTGAACTCTGACTTCAGACAAACCAATTTCTAATCCAAGTTGGCCTTTTTGCCAATGTTTTCTTAGGCAATGCTTACTGGACACGCATGGTGCAGTGGGAAAAATGTGAGTCTGGGAGTCAAGGGAGGACCTCTGGAATGCGAGGCCTTTTTTCTGGGCCTACCTTTGGGCCAGCGTGGCAGGCAAAGCCATTGTCTTACATCCTGGCCCCTTCCCATCACTTCTGGAAACATTTCTGCCAGTTTAATTTCACTGGATTCCTATCGGTGTTCTTCCAGGTTAAGAATACAAAAACAGGTTAAAAGATGTTTTCTCAAAGGTTCCAAATTGTCCTGCCTGCCATTAATTCTTTTTCCATTTTTTTTTATTGCTCAATCTCCTTTAGTTGGTCACGTTGCCTTTCAGCATACAGTGTGCTACTACATCACAATCAGAAGCATATGATTACCTTCTAAATAACCGCTTCCTATCCAGATCCATCGGCAAATGCTTTGTTGCTAACAAATTCCAATTCATATTTACTGTTATTTTAACATCAGATATGTCCTTATTATTTAATGTTATCATAAGCCAAGCTTTATGCAGAGTTTGAAAATCATCTTTGTATCTACAGAGGCTTATGTCAATCTCATTTTTGGCCAAGAAGAAAAATATTTGGTTCTAAAACTATTTTGGGGGTCCCATATTGATTATTTAGGTACTGACATGCTTAAAGTAAGATTTTTCTTTCCTTTTCTTTTTTTGTTAGGGAAAATAAAATCAGTCTACCCATCTGCCCTCAGTCTCTCAAAACTAGAGAGGGGAGATAGCTTAAATTTACATATATTCCTTGATATTTATCTCAGCTTGTATAGAATGGCAGAAACCGATTATTCTGCATATATATGTAGATTTGAAAACAGCATTATTTAAACCATGCTCCACAAAACCTAAGTGGTATACAAAGGGCAAGTCTGCTATAACTTCTGAGCCAATAAAGAGGACTGATTAAAATCGTAAAGCTGTTCTACTAAAGTATAAAATAGAAATATGGAAGGCTAAATGGCCACAGTAGAGAATCCAGAACCACAATTTTGAAGTTTCTATTTCTTTCTTTCTCCGAGACATG
This sequence comes from Nyctereutes procyonoides, assembly GCF_905146905.1. Classification (NCBI taxonomy): domain Eukaryota; kingdom Metazoa; phylum Chordata; class Mammalia; order Carnivora; family Canidae; genus Nyctereutes; species Nyctereutes procyonoides. The sequence goes on from NW_026575146.1 coordinate 27,550,828, forward strand.
GAATATGACTTGAAGTAAATGACCTCAGTGTCAAGAATATGTTCTTATTTTACTTTTCACATTGCAAAGTTATACAGATATTCTATGTCCAAAATATTAATGGTCTATCTATGGATTAATTTAAGGTCCTTGGAAAACAAACATTAAACATTATGGAAATGACTGATGGTGATTTATGAATCTGGAAACCATAATATCATTGCCATCTGAGTTTTAAGTTGTTATAAATGAAAATGGACTTAGAACATCATTACTATGAATTTATTTCCAACGTCAATATATCAGTGACATTTTACAGATATAAAATAATCTTTTCAAAAAGCTATTTTAGGATAGTTACCTTCTATTTCATTATTATTGCACTTAGAATGTTCAGAGGTAAAATTATCTGGACTAGACATCAAGATGGCTAATGTATATCCCTGGTTTTTAAATAACTTCGTTGTGGTCTGTTATGATTTTTCTTTGGGGAATTATGTAGATAAGATCACTCTTTTTCAAATAAAAATTTGAGGTAATTAAAAGGGATTTTTATTAAAAACCCTGATTCCTAATAAGAAAATCAGAATTCATTGCTGAAACAAGATGGGAAAAAAAAAAAAAACACCGTAAACTCCTTAAGACTAAAAATATCTCTTGCCACTGTTTGAAAGCTATGCTTTCATAAATTTCATTTTCAGAGCCAGCATTTCTTTCAGATGATAAAATAAGTTGAAAATTGAAAGTTTTAAATCAGAGAAAGAATGCTGTATTAGGAGAGAAGAGGGAAGAAAAATATATAATCCTTAGAACTATATGTAATTCCAAGTTCAGTTATTAATTCTCACCTTTTAAACTTAAGAAGTCATTAATGCATGTACAGTATCAATTGTGCACATGTCTATGACATGATCCAAATAACATACAAGAAAGACATTGTCACTGGTTATATCCAAATGGAAAACATATGTAAATGTGTATATTTATAGGTATCTATGTAAGAGTATAAGAAAGTATCAGAGCACATTTAGGAAACACAAAAATTAGCATGGCTTTAATATACCATCACAGAAATATGCAAATAAATGGGAAACTGGAGACAATAATTAAATCATATAGTTCAAGGAAAAGGTGAGGTCACATAGTTTAAATTTTTTTTTTAATTTTTTTTTTTAGTTATGTTAGTCACAGAGAGAGAGAGGCAGAGACACAGGCAGAGGGAGAAGCAGGCTCCATGCACCGGGAGCCCGATGTGGGATTCGATCCCGGGTCTCCAGGATCGTGCCCTGGGCCAAAGGCAGGCGCCAAACCGCTGCGCCTCCCAGGGATCCCGAGGTTACATAGTTTAGAAGGAGGACAGGAATGTGATTTTGCGGAGAGAAAGATAATACCATGTGTCATATATTTATGGGTGACCATCCAGAGCCATTCCCTTTTTTCTCATCTGCCCTCTACCTCAAAAATGGGCCTGCATCAACTACATTACTAGGGCTTTGGAGTACACTGGCTTTTGGATGAGTTTGGAACTTTATTTCTTCCAGGTTTGCTAATCTCTCCCTCTCCTCAGCCCTTTGGGTTTGAGAGTTGTGAAACCTCCCACTCCTTCTCTATCTCAACAGACCACAACCTCCACTCCACTCAGACTTTTATAATATGTCATTTTGTGAATAAATACTTATCTACTCTCTTTTCTGGAGGAACCTTGGCTGATAACATTAGTTGGTATAAAGGTGGCCCCAGGAAACAGATGCCTTGAAATGAGATTCTAGGATCGGTCTGCCACATATGTGAGGAGTGTAGGGGTAACCTCTTTGCTGGGGGTGTACAGAGTCAGATGGGGGTAATTCTTGGCATCTTATAGCAGTATCAATATTCAGGTTATCGCTACGGTTTCATGGGATGATAAGCTGGTGAAGATCAAGTGGCTGTGGCACTTAGCTGCTCTGATCATTAATATTTTTAGAGTCACTTAGCTTCTTCTTATAGTCCTAGAGAATACAGATAGGGAAAAAGAGAATTAAGGCTCTCAACACGTAATTAGGAATCTGCTGAGTCACAAGGTTTCCTGAGTAACTTTGAAAGACACAGATGACCACCAAGCTCAGGCTATGATTGTGAAGATTGCAGAGTCATAGCACTAATTATAAACTGGACTGGCCAGATCCCTTAATATGCTAAGGGAATAGCAATTCCCAGTAAACAGTGGAACCCTGTCTCATTGGATGGGACATACACGTAGACATAGATGAAGTTAAGGACTATGAATCTCCAAATTCTTTTGAACTGTCCTCACCTTAGAAGCAAATATTGACTCTCTTCAGACTCTCACCCACCAGTGGACCCAAAAGAGAGTTAGAACCCAGTGTAGCCAGGACTGAGTGTACAAGGCCGATTCACAGAATGAGGAATGAAGTTTCAAATGATCTCAACAGTTAAAAAACCCTCATCCAGCAGAAGTGCTTGCAGAGAATAAAGAGACATGGAAATGGGTGGTGGAAGTAGGCAGTTACAATAACCAAGTTTTGCTAGTGGCTGACTACAGAGAGAGAACTTAGAAGCTGTGCTTTGTGTACTTCGTTATTTTTTCTTCTCTTTTCCCCATGAATTTCCTATATGAAGAATAGCAGTAGTAGCTAACATTTTAGACTTTGGAAAGGACTATGACCGAATTGATATTACCTCATGATGATATACTAGCTGATGAGACTGTTCACTGGTTGCAGACACAATCTTTTCACCCAGACAAAGGCAATATTGGGCACTGACAGGCAAAAAAAAAAAAAAAAAAAAAAAAAAAAAAAAAACTCACTCGTTTTGTACTACAACAAAAAACCTCCCACACCCTCTTGACTTCCCATCGAAGGGGAGTCCAGCAGAAGACAGGAAGTAGTGAAGAGAATGATGTCAGGCAACTTGTTCCTTTGGCTCCATTCTGCTGAGGTTGCCTAGGGCGGGCTATGCCCTCGATGGGAAATCCCTGCTCTTCCCCAGGTGACTTCTGTCCTCACTCTTTTTCTGGTGAGTCCTCCTCTCAGCTCTCTGCACACAGGGTGCAGAGGGGGATAAGAGTTCTATTACAGTTGGTCTCAGGTCCCTGCATGATCTAGTTGTTTCCTAAACTCCATTCACACCTTGGGCATTAGGCCCTTTGTAAATAAATCTTACTTTCGTTACTTTGATGCACTGAGCCATCTGTTTCCTATGAGGAAGGACCCTGACTGACACTTAGATGAATGATAACAAACAGGCCAAAACCAACTTTAGAATATGCAGAGGCGAATTTGGCAAGCTTCACTGTAAAAAATTTTTTAAAAAGCCTCACTAAGAATTTTCCCCTATTGTGTATATTACCTGAAAAAGACATCATCAGTCATCATCTAAAAACCTGAATAGGTTTTGAGCTCCAGTCATTTCTAAGATGATACTGACATTCTCACTGAGGGCCACTAAATGTTCAGGTCATGGAATGACCAGAGCCAAGAGTAATAACGTTTTGGAACCACTTAGTGAAGGCAATCTTTTCTGGCAACCTCAGAAAGGTCAACTAATACAAAAACATTTACCATACCAACTAATATGAAGCTATTTACCATAATTAACCTTCAAATTCCCCCTTTTTAATTTTATATCTGTAGACTCAGCCTAAATAAGCTTGACATCATCATGTAAATTGTGCTTTCAGAGTTTTCAAATAACAATGTAAGTTTTTACTAATTCATTCAATTTCTATTGCTTACTTCTCTCTAGTGATTAATGGTGAGTAACAAGAGAAGGTAACTCATCCGTAATTAAGGTTTCTATCTGGTTACCTATCTCTAAGGGTTAATAAACTGTATCAAGATATAAAACACATTCCAAGTCATTAAAATCCATTATGTTTTCTCTCTTACCTAAAAACCTAAACCAAACCAAACAAAACAAAGCCAAATTAAAGGAAAACATTTATCCTAAGCTGGAATTAGGTTTATTGTTTTTCTTTTATTATCTGGTGCACTCATTAATTCAGCCAACATTTGAACATCAACAAGTGTTAGTTTAGGTACTAACAACAAAAAACAAAAAAAAGAAAAAAAAAAGAAAAAGAAAAAAACCCTAAATATCTTATGAGGAGTTTTTAGTCCAGTTAGGAAGAATAAATTATAATAAAAGATAAATACCATGGTAAATGTAAGCCATGGACACACATAGAAAGGGCATCTAAGTCAAGTGGGAGATGGGCCAGAAAATCTTAGGGACATCACAGAGGACAAAAACTTTGGAGAATAAATAGAATTAGATAAGCCAAGAAAGGAGACAGGGACATTCCTAGGAGAGGGATAAACATGTACATACAAAGATACAGAGATCCAAAATAGCACGATGCATTCAGGGAACTTCCAGTGATATTTTATAGCTGAAAAAAAGGGTGAATATGAGAAGGTGGCTAGTAACAAGCATTGGAAGCCTGGAGCAAGGCTACCGAGCTTTTACATTGTACAGAGAGTTAAAGGACTACATCATTCAGGATGCCATTGGTTGCAAGAATCAGAACACCTAATGGTAAATGGACTAAAAGTAGGAAAATGTACTGGCTTGTGTAGCAGTAAATCCATGATGGGTTAGCTTCAGGGTTAGCTGAATCCAGGAGCTTCCTGTCACTTCCTGAAGTTTTCTTTCCTCTGTGTGTTGGATCCCAACTCAAGCTATGGAAATGCCCCATAGGGACAAAATGAATGCCTTGTCTTTAGACTCTCTTGACATACTACAAGTTTGAGAGAGAGGAGGCTTTTATCCAGCATTTGAAGCAAGAATTCTGAGATTCACTGAGATTGAAACTTTTTAGGACACAGGCCCATCCTTAAACCAACCAGGATTCATCCCAGGGATTGGAAATATTTTCCATGAGGCACATATGTTAAATTCTCAAAACTTAATCATTTCACAAGTAATGGAAATAGTTTGTTTTTCTTTTTTTTTTAACACCATATTTTCCAAAAAGCTCCAATTAATACTATCTTTCTACTGGAGTAAGTCATCATGTTCAAATGATACTAACTCTTGGGGGGAAAGGGTGACATGTTATACACCAACTGGAATTTCATTCTGTTAGGTCTGTTTACATATGATGGGTACTAGAATTTCAGTGCCTGTTCCATTTTTCAAAGGAGATGATGAGAACTTTTACCCAGTATCAGTATGGCTATCAACAGAGTATAGTACGTTACAGAGTCTAGTAGGAATCCTATCAATGTTATACATTATTCTGTATTGGTCAGTCCATACTGGCATGTCCAAGTTTTACTTCTGGCATTTATTACTGAATTCTGTCCTAGGTATTTCTTCAATATATAGTCTTTGTGGATGGCGTCTTTGTCACTTGATTTCCTGAAAAAAAAAATCAAAGCACATTTCTTTAATGTGTTTTGCACAATGTTGGCTGTGCTCACTTCACACATTCCCTTTGATGGCTGCACCCTCTGTGTGATGATCTGCTTGTTCTCACCTCAGTGGTGGCAAATATATTTTAAGTCCTTTTTTGTGAGAAGTCACATTTCTGTTAGGAGTTTGTTCACAGTGCTTTGGCACTTCAAGAAAAAGAATATTTAACATAAAAACATGAAGCCATTGTTGAGCATTATTTAATGTATAGAATACACCTCTATCAATTAATTCTGTGAATGTCTGTCTGTATTTATGTTTATTAAGGATCACTTCACATTTGTACCAATTAAGAGTAGATTTTTCCTTTTCTTTCATACTGGTTTATTTTGGCTTTCATTGGTCCTTAATGTTGATCTGTGTCTGGACAAAATTGATCAACTTCTTCTCAGATAATGTCTAATTTCAAATGGCATTTGAGTTAACTCTTGTGAGTGACTCACTGATTATACATTAATCTTCAGTGTATTATACATGGATCTTCAGTTAGTAAACAATATATAATTGATGAACTAGACATGCTTTTAAAGCCAAGTTAGGAAAAGTGCTCTTAACTGTAGTCCTTTTATTTGTATAACCCATTAAATCAAGTGTCTTATCTAAAGATGAACTATCCAGTATTAAATTATTTGGGATCCATTAATGATGTTCTTCATAGGAAAGGTTACTCTCCTATAAAGATGGTTTCCATTCACCATCTCTGTTGAGAATTTCAATTACAGAGTTTGGAATCTGCTTATGAAATTTGTAGAAAATTCTAAATTTACAGGATTAACAAAAAACAGGTAGATGTAAACTAGCCTTAATACTTTGCAAAAATGATCCTATAAAAATCTAATGGAGTCTAGTATGTTCAAGTACATAAGAGATTTGTTAAGGTCATAAGACATAAAATTTTGTCCAAAAAAATGACCAATATGATAAACAATGGGCTGCAGAATCACCAGAGTTGTATCATACAGTATTTTTTTTATTGCTAAGAAAAAAAGAATTATTGGTGGTTTTGAAAGTAGTGATATTTCTTTACGTTGTTCTCATTTGAGATTTTTAACAAAATACATATTACTTTAAAATGCAGTACTATTTCATTGTAATAGCAATTTTACTCCTTTTGCTTTAGGCAGTATACCTACATTTTGAAGAACTGTACATCCTAAAGCATACGTTGGTCACCCTTAATTTAGATAGTCACCTGATGAACTCAGTGGGTTTTCTGAGGTCCTTTTCAAATCACTGTTCTATTATAGTTGTGAAAAAGGAATCATTACTGTGTAGGATAGCAAGAAATTATAACAAATTTCTCGTCTCCATCCTTTGAACCCATAAAAACTAATATTTTCCTTTTCTTTGCATTATAGTTAGCTTTATAGTTGTCTTATTCCTTCATTGTTCCGTCCTTAAAAGTAGGGTTTGTGGGCTCTATATCTTTTCATCTCTCACATCAGTAAGAAAAGTTCTTTTCATATGAAAGGTACATCCACAAGTTTGGTGAGTTGAATTGACTGTCAGGAGAACCACATTATAACCACCTTCCTGCTGTTAATTAGACATGTAATATTTGATGAATCATTTAATCCTGTTGGGCCTCAGTTTATTCATCTGTATAATGAAGGAATTGAACTGGTTAATCTGGAGACCTATTTCTGTTCTAAAATGCTGCAGAGTGTAGAATAGCATTAATCATCAGTTATCCCTATTAACATAACACCACTAGAGATCTATGGGACATGTTTACATCCCAATACTTTGGATTTCATCTGCTACAAATCATCTACAACCTACAAAAAAGGTTATGATTCCACAGTCTTTTTTAGGCTTTTCTCATAAGTAAGTGCTCTGAATTATATTTGTTTAATGCATATTGATAACTGCTTCTACTCCATGCCAAGTCTGATAAAAGGGGTCCTTCCCTGCACATCAAGTTACCCTAGAGAGATGTTGTACCTCCTGTAAGAATTTTTAGGTTAATTACAGCACTTGCATTACTTTGCAGTGTTGCCTCAGGCAGAGACTTGCCTGGTGGTTCAGGCAAAAGAATTCAAGTTGGAAGTGTTGTTTTGTACTCCTGCATTTTTTCCTAACTTTCTAAGCTGTACTGAAGCAAGTGATTGAGCACTTTTTTTTTTCCTGTTTACCTAATTAGGGAAAAAGTGATAAGACAGTGTAAAAGCTGTTGACTCTCAGGTATGTTGTGGTAAAGATCAAGTGTTAGCAAGGGCTCGCTGTAGATTAAATATATTCTGAAATGATGAGTTTCCTCAATGTCTCCAACTACATAGTTGCTTTAGCTCTACATTCTCAAACAAAGCACACACATACCCCCACCCACACGCGCACTTTGCTGAGCTGCACTTTGGCACGGAGGGTGTGACTGTAAAGTCATAATAAACCGTGTAGCCAACAAAAACCACTTAACTAGGCCCACCTATGCAGCGTGAGCGAGTGGAGGATAAGCCTCGCTCAAATATTTCACCTGGCATGGGTTCAAGTTTTGAAGTTGAATGAGTCTGCTTTTGTTTCTCACTAAGCCAGGAAGAAAGGGACTTGTCAGCGAGGAGGAGGACGGAAAAGAAGGAAGGAATGAGTTAAGTTCTCAGCATCTTAAGTTCTTTTTCTTTGCTTCTTTTCAAACAAGCACACCACATTGAATAGCATGTGGAAAATTGGCATTTCCAGTGAATAAAAATTAACTGGCAAACAACAAAAGGAAAAACGGAGGAATGCTGTTGGATGCTGTTTGGCTCGTCTTGTCTTGTCAGAGAAGGAACACGTGTGAATCAAATGGTTGAAGATGAATTTTACCTACACGTCTGGCTCCTGTTCAGATGTTTTAGATTTCTTAGTTAACTTTATTTGCTTGGTAAGGATTTTTTTAAAGAATAATTCTTCTATAAGTTAAGAATAAAAAAGGTGAAGACTATAAAAGTAGTATGGGTAACAATTGTTCAAATGTTCCACTTTAGAAAACGTGCTCACTTTTGTTTTCTTTTGGGGAAACTTTTTTTTTTAAGTTTTTAAAAGCCAGCAAACCAACAAAAGTATCTGTAGAGTTCTGGCTTATGGAAAACATTGCTAATCTGATATTTCCAAATGAAAGCTTGTCTTTTTAAGAAAACACACAAAACTTTTCTCGGTATCAAAAAACTATTCTTGAGGCACTTTTTCGCCCCTCTACAATAGGCTGTATGCACTTGAAATGTTTGACTCTAAAATCTCATCTGGGGATTTTAGAAGTGTCCATCTGCTTTGCTGTGCTGTGAAGCTACCCACTGATTGAATGTGTTTGGTCTTAGTAAAAAGCCAGAAGCCTACCTCATGGCTGTCTTGTCTCTTGCTATTTTCCTTTGGAGTGGATAACCATCTGATACAGAGCACAATTTCTATTTTCATTCAGAGAAATGATCCTCTGAATACAGAACAGATACCCTCTGTCATGCCAACGCTATCATGACTTGTGATTGAAATAATTAATCAAAGGCAGGTATCTGGTGAAAGAACATATGTTCAGTGACAGAGATCAACTTTCATGAAGGATACCTTCATGAAAAGTTGTACAAGTTTATATTGTAGTGACAAGGATGTCAAACAACTCCCCACATGTTAAACAACTCATAACCAAGACCTTTCCAATAACATCAAGGTCATGGTGTTTTCACTACTCTCAGAAAATGTCATTAAATCATAATGACTGGTGATGCATTTCAAACAGTGTTTAACTTTCAAAATAATTGGACATTAACTTCATGGGAAAACACATTATGAGAAAAAAATTACCTACAAATGATACTGCTGAGTAAAGTCAGACTTCATTATGTGATATCAGGTTATAATCATCTTAAAGGTAGAAGCTTTCAGAATTGTAGACTAGTTGAGTTGAAGGAAACTTAGTTCCCTCAATATAACTATATTACTTTATGGGTGAGGAAGTTCACTGATACTAAGTGGTAACACAGCAAGTTATGAGCAAAGCTCAGAAAAGACTCGGTTTTCCTGCCCCTAGGCCCATGCACATCACTCTATAGCACATCTCATGTAGCTTGTGGGGTGATATACTTGTTTCCATTCCATATCAATGCCTCTGGCATGGAGCCTGCTCAAGATTCTCTCTCTCTCTCTCTCTCCACTCTCCCTGTGCCCCTCCCCTCCCAATAAATAAATAAATGTAGAGTGAAAGAAATATTCTACTCTCTTTGAACAGAGCCAGAAATTCAATTTTGAAGAAAGAAATGAAATTTTTCTCCCAGTGATTTCATCATCTTAATGAGTTTCTGTTAGAAGTTGACAATATCTTTCTGAAGACAAATATTTCTACAGAACCAAAATAAGAGAAAGGTATTATAGCTATTTCAGTGACTTCTATTTTCAACTATTTTTCTCTGTGTGTTTGTGTGTGTGCATATGAAAATTATGTTAAGGTATTTTTCAAGCAGATGGGCCACAAAAAAGGAAAATTTTAGAAACACCCATTAAATCCAATATTCCAAATGTAATATTTATGTCCTAAACTGGATTCACTTTTTGGCTCTTATTTAACAAATAAAATCAAACATTAAAAGAACATGTGTAGCAGCCTCTGAAAGGTGTATAAATGCTGACTGTAACAGCAGGTGATTGAGGGTTCAAAAACTATTTTGCATAACCTCCAAATTATTCATCATTAAATCAGTCCAATGTGTTCAGCCTTCACAGACCAGCTTAGTATCATTGCCAAATTAAAGTTGGAATCTTGAGAGCTTATTGAATCTTTCTGACCAAGTGTTTTGTTATTGTTTAGAATTTTTCAAAGTAAGACAGAATCATTATTGGAAATAGAACAGCACTTACTTGTGAAAGTAAGTTTTAACTGTTCCTCTAAAGGGTAATGTTTTATTTTGATTTCTCATTTTTCTTTTGTACCCTAGTGAATATGCAGTTATGCCTTAATACCCACATTCCTGGAAACTTCCCCCATCTTACTTTGGCTCAGAATAGTTGACTTCCAGCACTATAGGATAGGACACTTTAAACCTCCATAAAACTAACATTGAAAGTATTATTTGTAATGTTTTTTTTTTTTAAGTTCATCTTTAAAGCCACTTAATAAAAGTCAACTAAAACAAAAGTTATTACTTCTCTTTTCTCTCCAACTAGTTTTTCTTTAAAAAATGGTGTTTGCTCATGTTAAAACAGGGAACTAAGCTGTATGTAGAAAATAATGATTTACCTTCTGAAACTGCAATACGCACAAATGGTAAGTTATTTATAAAATTGATGTTGTCAATAATATAACACAGTATGTATTCTTCAAGGAAATAAAAGGCTATTTATTTCTCTTTCCCCTAGGAGCAAGAAGAATACGGGTACAGTGCCTGGATATCTCCTAGCTACCCTAGTTCCTCAGGTACATTTTCCACTTTCCATGTTCCTACATGACAGTGTCACTGATTTCTGCCACTGTGTCATAAAGATCACTTTCCTCCTGTATCCAGCAACATTCTCTCACATTCCTGTGAGCCCTCCCAACAGCCTCAGAGGTGGCTAAGATTTGCTCAATATCTCATCAAGACCTCTTACATTTTCCTTGAAACTCTCCTTAGGTGCCTCCAGATTCTTCCTACGCCTTATCCCAAAACTACTGATAACATCTTAAGACTTTTGTTGGGATAGCACACGACTTTCAAGCACAAAAATCTGTGTTGGTTGTGTCTGACTGTGTAACAGATCACCTCAAAACTGGCTTAACGCACCAGTGTTTTTATTCTTTGTAATTTCTGAGGATCAGGAATTTTAGGGTAACTTTCTGAATGGCTCTGGCTTCAAGTCCTTCATAAAACTGTAGCTAGATTTCAGCTAGAAAAGAAGTCATGTGAAGGTTTCACTGGGGCTTTAGGATCCCCTTCCAAGGTGATTCAGTTGCTGGTAGGGTGGTGCTGATTGCTGGAAGAGGCCTCAGTTCATCACTGCATGGTTCTCTCAAGAAGGCTGTTGGGTGTCTTGTGGCTTTGCAATATTGGAAGACAATTTTCCTGGGTCTGGTGAGTAGAGGAACTGAAAGCTGGTGAGTAGAGGAACTGAAAACTTCTCTTGTTCTGAATTATCTTTTCAAGGATGTTTGCATAGCAAAAGCCTTGCTGGATAGAGATAGTCTCCCTCCAAGCAAAAGACATTTTTTTCTTCTTCTCCCATATCATAAAGGTAATATCTCCCTAAGGCAGAGATCAATCAGGTTTAAAAAACTGAGTCCCCTAGGGATGACTCTGTGGCTCAGTGATTGAGTGTCTGCCTTCAGCTCAGGGCATAATCCCAGGGTTCTAGGATTGAGTCCCGCATTGGGCTCCCTGCAAGGAGCCTGCTTCTCCCTCTGTCTATGTCTCTGCCTCTCTCTCTGTGTCACTCATGAATAAATAAGCAAAATCTTAAAAAAAAATTGGGTCCCCCAAACTTGAGGTTTATCTCCTTCAACACAACCCACTGCATGGATGTTGTCTACACTGCATGGATGTTGTCTATGGCCCACTTTGTGTTAGCCTGTGGGAATCGGAGCTCAAGTAACTGGCACAATGCTGGTACTCTGGTGACTCCCATTATTTTGAATCATAAACTGTCCTTTGACAGTTTGTGACCTGGAGTCTCGTGTCTTCTACTACTCTCCAAGAACCTGTGGCAGGGTAGCTTGTTAGCTTACAAGTAGGGTACAGTCTCAAATCATTTATAGGTAGATGGCTTCCACCAGAGTGAAAGATCCAACAGGCTAAGGCAGAAGATGAGATGACTTTTTGTCCTAGCAGAGAAAACCCCACACCATCATTTCCACAATTCCATCATAGGCCAGCACTGATTCAATGTGAGAAGAGATGATGCAAAGGTAGGAACACCAGAAGGTGAGGCTCATTAAGAGCTATCTTGATACTTGGTTATCACAGCTCTCCTAAAAATTGTAAAAACTGTAAAAACTTGAGCTCAGAAATAATATAGTGATTATTTTTGTGCTGCCTGTAGATCTCAAACTAGTTTATTTCATATTACATTAATAATATTGTTGAATTGCATTGTTCTAAAAATATTACATGTGGTGTAGGGAACAATATTTCCATATAAAATGTGATGAGTAAGCCTGTAAAAAAGGAAAATATTTCTTGGTGTACCCTTTATCATCTAATAAGCAGAAAAAAATATCAGCATGAATTAGAAGTGGTATACTAGCCTTGTAAAGACCCACTATAAGGGGTATCTGGGTGGTTCAATGGTTGAGCATCTGCTTTGGCTCTGGTCATTATCCTGCGGTCTTGGATCTTTAGGGAACCTGCTTCTCCCTTTGCTTATGTCTCTGCCTCTCTGTGTCTCTCATGATTAAATAAATGAAATCTTAAAAAAAAAAAGACCTACTATAAGAGATATTGCCGGCTAATTTTGAATGACTAGTATTTCCTATCTTATCAAAATCTTCTGAACATTATATGAATAGAATCAAGAGAATAAGATTTGTGGAATTGTGACCAAAGAGAGAAAGAAGAAAGGGCACAAAGAATTATAAAAATAGTCATTCATATAACTTAATTTGAGAAGAATAAGTAAAATTAAAAGCTTTCTTTTCTTAAGAATATTTTATTTATCTATTCATGACAGACACAGAGAGAGACGCAGAGACACAGGCAGAAGGAGAAGCAGACTTCACGCAAGGACCCCGATGTGGGACTCGATCCCAGGCCTCTAGGATCACTCCCTGAGCCGAAGGCAGAAGCTCAACCACTGAGCCCCCCAGGTGTCTCAAAGGTTTTCTTTTAAATTAGGTTCTTTTAAATCAATCCTTTCTCCTTGAATGTTTTGAGAATCCAATTACTCAATATATCTCAACCACACTATGCACTACTTTTGTAAAATGTTAAGACAGGGGGAAAGAGATTTGAGTATGGTGATAATATTTCATCTAAATATATCTAAATCAAACTGCCAACTTCAAGACCTGCCCCATTTTGATTCATTATATCAGCTCAGCTAATAGCAAAGACTTCTTTGAAGCACAGTGACTGAGATTTATCAAAAAAACCTGTCATGATCTCTGCGGAAATAATTTCCAAATTCTTATGCAGTTATTATATTTCCTGGCCTGGAAGCATAATGAGTTTAAAGTATTAATTTGGAACACATTCCATCTTTTGCCTCCCATGGTTAAACTGTTTAATTAAAGGCCTTGAAGGCTTCTGGGCAAAACAATCAGCACATGGTGTGATCATCTCCCTCTTATTCTCTTTGCTTTGTGCTTTTTCATCTTTTGGAACTTAATTCGTTTATTCTAGGACTATTTGGCATTCTCCACTTAGGCTGTAGTAGACAAAAGAAGCCATTAGTCATTTGGTTTTGTAGATTCTCATAGAGATTGATTCTGATGGCTGAAGACAGTCATGCATTGCACAAATATTTATTGAGTGAATGCCAACTAAGGTTCCTGATATTCTGCTAGATGTTTTGAAAAAACTGACGAATCAGTTTTAGCTCCTTGTTTACATGTGAAGGAGTATTCAGGCAAGAAGGGGGGATGAGATAGGGTCATAGCCATCTACAACCCAAAGAAGCAAGAGGTAAAGTGTTGGAGTAAGATGTTACAAGACAAACTTTGAAGAGACTATTTTTGATAGGAGGAATTGAAAAGAAGACACATAAGTGAAGTGAGATTTAAAGTCCACTAGGAGGGATTTAGATGTTTAGGGGTTGGGAAATGGGAGAACATGAAAGAAAAAAAAAAAAAAGAACAAGGGGAAAGTAGGTCACCAAAGCACAGAATATAAAAAGACTTTATTCCACTCTTAATTATGAAGAAAGTATTATCAAAAGGTCTTAAATTAGAGGACTAGCAATTGAGATTTGTATTTTAAATAGCCAATTGAGGTTATAGCACAGAGATTGAATTGGAAGGGGTAATAATAGAAAGAGAGAAAAGAAACTAGTCTACATTTTTTAGCTCTTACTATTTGCTTTTTGTTTGAGAGAGAATCCATTTTAGATAATGACAATCCTTTCCAGTTTGACTTCTTGCCTTCTTTGAAGCATCTTTTTGATATTCACTTTCTGGTACCTCATTTTGTGACCTTCACTAAGAAATGTCCTTTCCTTCAGTAGAATTAATACACTGGGCCCATTCACTCTATGGCTTCTCCAGTAGAGAAATGAAGAGGTAATTAGAGAGTAATATAAATTTTTCCATTGTGATTTTTGTAGATTATTCTGTGTGCGGCTCTGTGTGGAAGCTAGGTATAGGAAAGTATGAGGTTGGCCCATGAATGGAGGTATGGGTTAAGGGAATCAGAATTCATGCCTTAGACTCAGCAGTGTCAGGAAGCAAGAACTCAAATTTTTAAGTCTGTGGAGAGCAGGCGTACTGTATCTAAAATAAAAGGGCTAAGTAACATCCTGCCAAATGGAGTAGATGCTGGAACACCCTGAGACAATGGCAGACTGGGGAAGGGTACCTATTTTACAAAGGACCTTTAACAAAGCCTGTGAGAAGAAAAAGGACTGGTAAGGTTGTGACAGGTTAGAACATATATGGTACTTCTCCAATTACTTTCTTAAACACACTGACTTGAAGTCAAAATCCTAACACCTTAAATGCCCTATGGGTAACCAGTTTTTATACATTTGGGTTAATAATAAAGATAGTTTTGGCAATGGTAAATATTTTCTTTTGGTGATTAGGAATAAATTTTCTGGGGAATTAAAGACTATAATTTAAAGAATTCTTTGATGGCTTCTCTGTACGTGGTTGTATTGACTCTAAGACCTTGTGAATAGTTCAACACTTCCAGTATGGTATGGAATAAATATATTAAAGATGCACTTTTGTGAGTGGTAAAACATGGCAAGAGATTATTGATTTTTCTGACATGCATTTATTCATTTATGAACTCAAGAAGTTTTGGCAACTTTATCTAATGTCAAAAAGCATATAGTCCAAATTTTTACCTATCTCATCTATTAGAAGCCTAGTAGATAAAAGCAACAAGTAGAGTAAAGAGTGATATGAATTGAAAATATGTATTTTATGCAAGAATGATTGCCTGGAAATAACAATGGGAAAAAAAAGAGTGACAAAAGAAACAATTTTCTTTCTTTTTAAATTCTACCATAGAGTGAACAAATAAGGAAAAATAAATTTTCAGATCTTGAATATTAAGTACCCTTATTTTCCAAATAACCATTTTTAATTATCTTGATGTTTTTGTTGTTCCAAACAAGGACCATTTAAGAATCTTATTTAAAATCATCTTTACAGAGGCACCTGGGTGGCTCGGTCAGTTAAGCATCTGACTCTTGATTTCAGCTCAGATCATGATATCAGGGTTGTGAGATCAAGCTCCACACTCAGTGTGGAGCCTACTTAAGAACCTACTCTCCCTCTGTCCTGCCCCCACTCTCTCTCTCAAAAATAAATAAGTAAAATAAATAAAGTTAAAATAAATAAAATAAAATAATCTTTACAGAGGTAGTATTATGGTGTAGTATTTAAAAAGGTTGGGTTCAGAGCCATACTACCTTGATATGAATCCTATTCTACAGTTGACTGTTGTGTAACCTTGTGCACATTAATTAACCTCTCTCAGACTCAGTTTTCTCATCTGTAAAATACTACCAGCTTCATAGAACTGATATAAGGATTAAATTAGTTAATATATCTAAAAAATCCTCAGTCATCCTCAAACATGTCTGTTTCTACATAGTAGAAACTTGATAAATATCATTATTGTTAATACTATTATTTCATCAAAGCAGCAAAAGTTACTTTATTGAATGAAAAATGTTTTAAAGTTAGTTATATAAAAATATTTTGATATTGTCGAAGTGAAACTATCAACTCATTAATTTCTTTACTTATTTCACTTTCACTCAGTTATGATAATATTACAGCATAATCTGAATAACCCCCTTTTATTTTTACTTTTTGCACATGACATCACTAGTGCTTTAACTCAAAATATTTTCTACACAATTTTTACCTACAATATTTAGTTCTAGCCCTTTACTCTTTCTTAAACCTCTTGAATACATTTTTTTTTAATTTCTCACTTTAAAAAAAATTTCTCACTTTTCTTGTTCTTATTGTTTGAACAGAGATAGCACAAGTTAGCAAATACATGGATATCTGAATAAAACTTGAATTTTAATTTGTGTATGTGACATATATATCATTTATTACCTATGTGTGTGTGACTTAGAGAACAAATGATTTAATTGCTCTAAGCCTTAATATCATCAGGTCTAAAATGTAAACTATAAAACCTTCCTTGTAGAATTATGTAAGCATTAACTATTATATACTTAAAATATTTAGCAATGCAATGCAATGGCACATAATAGATCAATAATAGCATAAAGTTAAACACAAAAGGGAGCAATATTCCAACATACAAAACTCAAATAAGAAAATTAGAATGAAAATGAGATGTCATTTCTCACCTTTAGTTTTGGTAAATAAATAAATAAATAAATAAATAAATAAATAAATAAATAAACATTTAAAAAAATATCCAGTATTGCAAAGAGTTGAAAAGAAAAGGAAGTCTCACAAGCTGTTGATAGGGTGAAGGTTTACAATTCTATTGAGAACAATTCTGCAGGATCTATCAAAGTTTAAAAGACACTCTTTGACCCCAAAATTTCATATTTATGAATCTCAGTTAACAAAGGTCAATAAATACAAGAGGCTGAGAATCCAGGAAAGCATAGTTGTCAGAAAATTGTGAATCATAACCATGTTGCTATTCCTAATGCCAAAGAAACTACTACTTGTGTTTTCTTCTAGAATCGTTATAACTTTAGGCTTATATTCAGATCTTTAATCCATCTGAGTTTGTTTTTGTGTATGGTGTTAGAAAGTGGTCCAGTTTCATTTTTTTACATGTAGCTGTCCACTTTTCCCAATACCATTTATTGAAGAGACTGTCTTTTCCTCCTTTGCTGTAGATTGGTTGATCATAGAAATTTCGGTTCATTTCTGAGCTCTCTATTCAGTTCTATTGATCTATGTGTCTATTTTTGTGCTAGTAGCATACTGTTTTGATTACTACAGCTTTGTTGTATACCTGGAAATCTGGAATTGTAATTCCTCCGGCTTTTTTCTTTTTTCTCAAGATTGCTTCAGCTATTTGGTGTCATTTGTGGTTCCATACAAATTATTTGTTCTAATTCCGTGAGAAATGATGTTGGTATTTTGATAGGGATTAGATTGAAACTATAGATTGCTTTGGATAGTATGGACAATTTAACAATAATAGTTCTTCCAATACCTGAATGTGGAGTATCTTTCCACGTGTTTGTGTTACCTTCAACTTCTTTCATCAATGTTTTATAGTTTTCAGATGACAGGTCTTTTACCTTTTTTATTAAAATTATTAAATTTATTCCCAGCTATTTTATTCTATTGATACAGTTGTAAATGAAGTTGTTTTATTAACAATAGTTTATTTTTGCTTTTGTTTCCTTTGCTTTAGGCAACATATCTAAGAAATTTGGGACTACATCAAAATAAAAAGCATTTGCAAAGTGAAAGAAACCACCAACAAAACAAAAAGGCAACCAGTGAATGGGAGAAAATTGCAAATAACATATCTGAGAAGGGGTTCATATCCAAAATACATAAAGAACTTATGAAACTCAACCCCAAGAAAACAATCTAATTTAAAAACATGTGCAGAGGACCTAAATGGACATTTTCCAAAGAAGATATACAGATGGTCAACAGACACATGAAAAGATGCTCAAGATCACTAATCATCAGGGAAATGCAAATCAAAACCATGAGATATCACCTTACACTGTCAGAATGGTTAAAATAAAAAAGACAAATAATAAGTGTTGGTGAGGATATGGAGAAAAAGGAACCCTTGTGCACCACTGGTGGGAATGTAAATTGATACAACCACTATGGAAAACGGCATAAAGATTCCTCAAAAAAATAAAAAACAGAAATACCATATGATCTAATAATTCCAGTACTGAATATTTACTCAAAGAAAATAAACACACTAATTCAAAAAGATGTATACACCCTTATGTTTATTGTAGCATTACTTTTAATAGCCAAGATATGGAAGCAACCTAAAAGTCCATTGATAGAAGAATGGATAAGAAAGATGTGCTCTGAATGTGTGTGTGTGTGTATGTAATATTACGCACCCATAAAAAAATGAGATTGTGTCATTTGTGACAACATGGATGGACCTGAAGGGTATTATGCTAAGTGAAATAAGTTTGAGAAAGACAAATACCATATGATGATACTCATATGTGGAATCTTAAAAAAAAAACCCAACTCAAAACAAAACAAATGAATAAGCAACAAAAAGCAGAATCAGACCTATAAATACAGAGAACAAACAAACTGATGGTTGCCAGAAGGGAGGGGGGGTGAGGGAATGGGTACAATGGGTGAAGGGGAGTTGGAGATACTTTGAGTTATGAAATGTCATGGGAATAAAAGGCACAGCATTGGGAATATAGGCAATGATACTGTAATAGTGTTGTATGGTGGGAGATGGTAGCTACCCTTGTGGCGAGCACAGCATAAGGTATAGAGAAGTTGAATCACTATGCTGACCACCTGAAACTAAGGTAACATTGTGCCAACTATACTCAGATTTTAAAAAGAGAGAAAAAGAAACATTGATCTGTAAGATGAGTAAACATTGCTATTAATAGTGACATTTGATAAGGACCAATTATGAATTATATATATATATATATATATTTTTTAAAGATTTAATTTATTCATGAGAGACACACAGAGAGAGAGGCAGAGACACAGGCAGAGGGAGAAGCAGGCTCCATACAGGGAGCCAGATGTGGGACTTGATGCCGGGTCCCCAGGATCAGGCCCTGGGCCAAAGGCAGGCGCTAAACCGCTGAGCCACCCGGGAATCCCCTCTTGTGAATTATAAAAAGAGGGAAAATATCTGATATGTATTGCATCCATATTAAAATATGCTATAACTATTCCCTTGATAAGACTTTTGAGATTAAGGACTCCAGGTTTAAGCATAACTCTTTACGTGATACAAGAAGAGAAAATAAAACCTGTGGCTATTTACTGTCCTCAAGCATCAAGAGTATTAAGTGCCACAGAGATAAGCAGGGAGAAGCAAACAGAATTTAAAAAAATTTTTTTCAATATTATTGCAACTGTTTCATTTTCAGTTTTTTAAATTTAAATTCAATTTACCAACATATGGTATAACACCCAGTGCTCATCTCATCATGTGCCTGTCACCCAGTTATCCTATATCCCCACCCACCTCCCCCTCTGCAACCCTTGGTTTGTTTCCCCAGAGTTAGGAGTCTCTCATGGTTTGTCTTCCTCTCTGATTTTTCCCCAGTTTCCTTCATTTCTTATCGTCCTTTTCCTATTTCTTATATTCCATATATGAGTGAAATTATATGATAATTGTCTTTCTCCAATTGACTTACCATTAGTAGTAATGATTCCTTTGGCCGGAGTCTGTGCATGTGATTCTTTAGACTGAAATAATGCCTTTGGGAAAAAAGTTAAATTTTCCTGGCAAAGTTTATCCAGGAGGGGATTTGGAGTATCAATGAGTGTTAAGTTGCAACTGTTGCTAATGTGATTTTTAAAATACTGAATGTGAGCATCAATAAGCTTCTGGACAATTTGAATTCTTTCTATTCTTAATGTTAACTGAATTTTAAAAAACCCAGGCATTATCGAGAATGATTTATAACATCAATTAGACATTATCTGTTTATAAGATTTTCTATTAGATTTGAAAACCTCAGGTTTTTTAAATATGAATTAATCTTGAGAAAATACCATTTACATTTGAAAATTTGCAGTGAAGTTAATCAATAATAATAATAACAATAATGTCCTAAAATGTCTAACAGATATGAAGGAATGTATTTTAAATTTGCTCTTTAAAAGGGATAATGGAGCACTTGGGGAGCTCAGTGGTTGAGTGTCTGCCTTTGGCTCAGGGCGTGATCCCAGGGTCCTGGAATGGAGTACCACATTAGGCTCCCCGCAGGGAGCTCCCTTCTCCCTCTATGTTTCTGCCTCTCTCTCTCTGTATCTCTCATAAATAAATAAATAAAATCCCTAAAAATATAAATAAAAAATTAAAAGGAAAATATATTACTGGATTTAGAATAACTTCCCAAAGCAGACTCTAGGACCCTGAAAAGCCCTTTAAAGTTCTTTCAGTTTGATAGTTTGTGTTTATTATTTTTAACTATTAAAATACTATATAATGATATAAAATTTAAGAGATTCTGATATATAATTAAAAATTAGGAGGGTTACTATTTTTCCTTATAAAATTTGTGTGTTATCTATCCATCAATTTATATTCCTGAGTGTGTATTGTATTGTATGTATTGTCTGCATATTTATCTGTATAAATATACAGATGATTTTTTAAAATAAAAGTTGGAACACAAACTACATATATTAATTTGTATCTTACATCTTTCATGTAATATTGTAGAAATTTTTATTTATTCTACATCATGATATATAGACCTACCTCATTCATTTAAATAGTGCTATCAAATTTCAAAATACAGACATGCGGTAATTTAAGACTTTCCCATTGATACCTTTTTATCAGATTTCTGCCACTACAAACAATGCTGCAGTGAGTGCTCTTATAAACACAACTTTGTTCACATATAGGATGGCTTCCTAGAGGCAGCATTGCTTGATCAGATTACACACTTTAAAATTTTTGATGGATCATGCCCATTTGTCCTCTAAAGAGCTAGAACCAATTTATCCTTCCACCAAAATTTGTGAAAGTTGTTCTGCACATCTTCTCTCATGGTGAATATTATTACAATAATTATCCTTTTCCAAACAAATAGATTGAAAAATGGCATCTCATGTTCTTTAAAGTTATAATTATTTGATTATTAGTTAAGTTGAAGAGATACTAAAGAATTCATCCTGTTACTGGGGGGGGGGAGTGGGAAATGGGGATAACACAACATTCAGTCTTCAAAATGTATTAAAGTTCAGGCTAAGCTGGTGATATAGAGAGACTCCAAAGAACAGTACAGAATACTATGTGAGTTTGTTGTTTTGTTTTGTATGTCTCTTTCTTGATCATAAAACCTTCTGCTAGTCTGGGCTGGTGGGGCAGCTCTCCTCCTTGCGATCATCCAGGGACTCAGGTTCACAGCCTTTCATACACCTAGTAAATTATCTGTGTCTGCATGGTGAAAGCTGAGTCGTGAATATCTATATTTCAACTTGTGGAAAGGGGATAGAGAGAAATTCTGGGGCAAGCAACTTCTTTTATGTAAATATGATGGACATTGCATGCACCCTATATTCTCACACTCCAATGTCTAGAATGTAGTCAACTTGCTGTATGTAGCCACAGAGGAAGCTGAGATATATGGTCTCCAGCTTGACATCTATGAGTCCAAAATGAAAATAACAGATTTTTACTACTTTCCTGAGAGCTGTTTCTCAAATGAACAAATAGTTGCTTTGCCCCCATATTCTGTGTGTCTGTCCTATGTCAGAAGTTTCATATAACACCTGTAGGGACTGAGAAAAAAAAGTTTGCCAAGTGAGTAGTTACTATCCTAGGAATCTGGGACTGAGTCAATTTTCTTGAGTAAAGATATCAACTCTTGAATAACAGCTACAATCAGATTCAGTTTTTGATAATCCAGTCATTCTTCAAGGGGTGGATTTCCTGGGCCTTTCTTTAAGAACATCCTTGGTCTGGAAATTGAGTGGGACTATAAGAAGCAATGAATTCCCCCTTTGGCAACTCGAGTTGGATTTTTGTTTACCAGACATACACTTTTTCCAATTAGACAGATCAAGTAATGCCTTGTTGGCTGCCCATCCACTTTATACCAGGGGATATTGTCATCAATTAGCCACAACCACAGATTTCTGGAGGTCAAAACACTGGTTGCCACTCAGTCTCTGTGGCTGATTATGGTAATTGCAACCACCTTTTCTCTGAGGGTTAAGCATTACCACATGGTCTTTCCCATTCCTGGATTCTGTTATTCCCACTGAAAGGAGAGATCCCAAGAAACGAGAGATCCTACACAATGGCACCACCCTTCACCTTTGTTTTCAGTTTTTCAAACACAGACGCCTTAGAACTTCTCAAGGATGCCACTCTCTTCTTTGTGAACTCTCTTAATTTTTTATTGCCTTAATGGAAAGAGAATTCTCTGGAATCTCCTAATGGACATCGAAATAAGGTGTGTAGGTTGTATACAATAAATCTACCTCAAAACTCTCAATTCCTTCCTCCATTAGAGCAAGGAAGTTCTGCCATTTTGACATCATGAAATGGTTTTCATTAAATCCAGGATTCTGTAGTCAACAAGGAAACTACTAAATGTACTTAAACCTGCTTTGGCTGGCACACTAAATTCAAAATGCCAGGCAATTAAAGCATTATAAATAAATTGGTCCACTTCATCCTTATATTATGTCTCCTTCAGCATAGTACTCTTAGAAACCATCCCCACCCAGCTCATTAGGTTCCTACTGATAAATTTTAAAAGATCTTTTAGGTCTTATAATAGTGCATTCTCTATCTCTTATGGAAAGAGACTTATCAATTTTGCACCTGAGGCATTCTGAGATCTAGCTTCAGTTATGGATATAGAGGTGAAGAGAGGTGGTAGGGTTAGGTCTAACTGACATCTCTTTGTGAGGCAAAAACTCAGAGGAGGTCATTGAAAGGTCTTATACACAGATTATTTTTCTCATACAGGGGGAAGAGAGGCTACTTATTGAAAAAAAAATCTTGAAATGATTTGGGGAATCAAAGTTCTACAAAACTAGACTATTATATTTTGGGCCCAATCCTCAGGCATGGCTGCCCTATAGTTACTAAAGAGAAGGGATTTTTTTAAGGCCACCACAGAAGCTTTTGAGCTCTCCACTAGTGTTTTGGGTTTGAAATTTAAGTCCTGTACTTATATTTTGTTTTTCTAAGCTCCCAGGATGGTCAGAAACAGCTGGTATACCCCATATTCTTTGTAATTATCATTACTGTCACAGAAAACAAAATCAACAGCCATTTGATATCTGGTTCTTCCTCCCACATCATCACTGAGTAATTATGATTTCATGACATACCATTACCAGTATGCCATTTTCCTCCAGGAAGACTATGTTTTCATTAAATATGTTAACAAACCAATTTCAGAATACCATATTAAGGACTTACCTTGTGAAGCTATGTCTGGTGTCCAGTACTGTTCAATCAGAATCCCTACAGAAAACAAAATTGTCCCCAGATGGTTAAGTGGAGACATTTCAACAAAGGGTTACCTATGGATGTATACGTAGGGTGAAAGGAGAGTGAAGCACCCATGCAGTAACATCAGCAGGAAAGTATACATTTCTAGGATCAAAAGTTCAAGGAGGACAAAAAGTTCCTTGAGCCCAGAAAGAGCTAGCATTATAAAAAATAAATAAATAAATAAATAAATAAATAAATAAATAAATAATAAATAAATAAATAAAGGGACCATTTGGTGGAAGCTTTGGACTTGGTGGAATGTAGCTAGTGCTGAATATACCTGATCCATTTGGAAGCATAGGGAAAAAATAACTTTGGCTTCTCTCTCCCTGCACCTTGTAACTTCCTGTCAGTGCTTCCACTGGTTGAACTTTGGTGGAGGCCAATCAACAAGGGAAATCAGGATGCAGTTCTTGGAGAATCGCCCCAATCCCCAACAGAGTTAGGCAGGGGAAGGGAGAAATGGAACTATGAAAGACCACAGGGGGGTGCCATGGAGGGGAGATGCAAATGAACAAGCAGCAAAGATAACTATCCCACGTGGCATCTCATTTCATCCTTTCTGTAATACTTCTGCTTTCCCACATTTTATAAATAGGAAAGTGAGGGTCAAAGTGGCCAAGTAAATTGCTTAACATCACATAACCAGGAAATACTCAAGCCTAGGATGAACGCAGGTCTGTCTAGGGCATATTTATATTCCTCCCTCTCTATCCATATAATGACTTAAACATTTAGATATAATTATGGAAATGAAAGGTGATTGAAAGTAATGGAGTTAGAATAGGAGGAAGGGCACAAACAGAACATGCAGTTTTGACATTCTTGAAACAAGTAATTTTAAAGACATTTACCTTCTTAAGAGAATTTATCACAATGTGAAATTACTTCCTTACAAGTCTGTCAACTGTCTCACTTAATAGAAAGTAAGGTTCATATGAGCAAGGAGTTTGTTTGTGCTCTATCCCTGGTACCAAGGTCTGTATACAATATGTGTTAGATTCTCAAAGAATATTGGTTGAATGAAAAAGTAAATAAATTAATAAAATAGTGGGCCAGTATATAAGCATAGTTCTTTGGGAGACTGGTAACATAGAATTGTATCCTGCAATATTAAATTTGCAAATAATCCTGAATACCATCCAACCTTTCCTGAATATCTCCAAGAAAGAGATCTCATACTGAATAGGTAGCTATTCCACTATTCTCTTGTTTAAATACATCAATAAGTATAGTTATATCTATACTAAAGGCAATTAGTTCTGTTTTTATCCCAAATTTTAACCTCTGTAATAACAAAGATAATATCTTGACCACAGCAATCTTTGAAATACTTACTAAAAACATAATTAGTGCCTCTCTCATGTAAGATAAAGCTACTTGTTCTTTCAGCTTTTCTTTATATAAACTAATTTCTAGATATTTTATCCTCCTGGATGCCCTCTTCTATGCATGGTCTAATTTTTCAGTAGTTTTCTTAAAATGTTAGAACTCGATGATATAAACCATACAGTATTCACATAGTATTCCATATGTCGACTGACTGGTCAAGAGCAAAGTAGGGTAACTTCCTCTTTTGTTGGGGGAAATGCATCTCTACTAATTAACCTATAAGTAAAAATGATTTTCCAGTCCTTGATTCAAACTGAACACCCAGGAAACTAAAACCATTGAGCAGTTTTCACAAAAATAGCTCTTAAATCAAATTCATTGTGTAGAGGTCAAGTTGACATTATAAAAATCAATTTTGAGTTTACTGGACAATTGCATAAGTGCAACTATATCTGTTTTGTTGACAGTCTATCTGCAACACTTGGCACAGCACCGGGTATACAACATCACCAACAATACAGTAATGGTGAATACTTATAAGCACTTATTTATCTTCCAGGCACAGGATACATATTGGGTCAAATAATTGCTTTTTTTACTAGCACTGGGTCCTGATTAGTTAGTGGGACTCTATAATTACCAGCTTTGCCTACACATTTAACATTCCATGTTTAGGATGAAGGTGGGAATCCACTTCATTGTGATGTTCCTTAGGGCTCACTGGATGCTGACTTCAGATTACAGTCTATTCAGTCCGCACAGGTGCACAGAGGGTTTCACCAGAGCTGATCCACTCTATGTTCTTAGCATCATCATATTTCTATAGGTTTTTCTTTTTCTCATTTCCTAATTTTTAGCTGTTTTGTTGTTGTTGTTTTGTTTTGTTTGCACAACTTTTCTAATTCCTCACTGTACCTAAAACATAGTGGGGTATATGGACTAAAGGGAAGTCATTATAAGATCTAAGGATATACTGGGATTTGAGAAGCATAATTATGTTTGAATGAATGTGGGAAAATGACAAATGTCTGAGTAAATGTTTATATATCTGGCTGTGAAATCTGTGTTTATCACTGATTGGTATTATTACAGGGGATTGATAAAATGTATACAAACAATTTTCTTAGGGTAAATAAAACATTTTTTTCCCATAATGATGCTCTTTTGTGAAATATGACATAAAAGGCAAGTTACAGCAGGCCGGAGGTGGAGTCAAGAAACAACGAGAACTATGTTCCTTCCTATCAGTCATTGCAAAAGCGCTGATCAGTTTGCTCAATTCCCCCACCTGCCATGAGCTTGGCAGTGCATGTGAATGGGTGGAGCATATTTTCCCACTCCACTGATGTTGAAGTTGGACATGTGAATTTTTGGCCAGTGGGTACAGAACTCTGAGCCAAAATCTTCATAAGCATCACACCCTTCCACTTGCTTTCTTGGCCTCCTGTAAACCACTGTAAGGAGACTACATGGCTCCTGAGACTATGGCTCAGATAACTCCTAGTCCTAGTAATATATGGTGACATATGGAGTCCACTTGCAGCCAGTCTGAAGCCTGGGACCAAGCGCAGTCAACTTACACCCTTAGCAGAGTCACCTCCAGACAAACCACAGACCAATGAGAGGGAAAATAAACTAGTGGGGTCACAACGTGCTGAACCTTTGAGTGGTTTGTTATATAGCATTATAGTAGCTATCCCGGATTTATAAAGTCACTTTGGATTGGGGGGAAAAATTGATATCAAGAGATAAAATTTTAAAAAGTAGCTGAAAGTGATGCTAGGCAAGGAGCACGAGAGAGAACTTCCTTTTTTAAAAGTTGAGAAAAGAATGGAAGTTATTAAAAAGAGCCAAAGTCCCCTTTGCCTTCAATTCCTGGCTTCCTCTCAAAGACTGGGTTAAGCTGTCATCTTGCATAGCAAAGTTTGAAGTTTTAGGATGTCTATTAATGTGAGTAGTGAATAAAATATAAATAGCAAAGAAATATTTTTTCTTAAGAAAGGATAAATTGGGGGGTGGAAGGTAGGCACAGATGGTCTGTGGTTTGGTCTACATGAATCACCCTTTCCATGAAATTCTGTGTGCATCTCAATTAGGCTTAAATGTTAGAGATCCATTTATGGAGTACAACATATCTGCTTGATATCCCAGTCATGTGCCATGGAAAAGATAATTGGAAAAACTAAAAGAAAAAGACAACTTTCTTCTCTTGGGGGAAATCTTTTTTTTAAACATGCTGCAAATGAGTTGAAGCTTTGTTTTAGGTATCTTTTGCTCCCATCCTATGAGAAACTGAATGGAAAAAATGATCCAATATTTCTAAAACTGGGAAATTAGAAAGTGACTCTTCAATACTTTAATGGGTATATAACTAATGAGAAATAAATCCAGTTACATTCTTTAACTCCTGCCACCTCCCAAGAGTGGTGGCTCAAATTAGCATGACCTACTGTCGGCTCAGGAAATTTCCACCCTGAGATTTTCCTAGCAGAGTCAAAATCAGTCACAGTCAGAAACAGATAAAGATTGTTTTTAGGAGAGTGTCTGAGACTGTATTTAAGTTCTGTCTTTAAAAGTTGCAAAGAGTTTGGCTAATGATTTTCCATAGTGTCATTTTTAAACTATTTTGGCATATTCTATGAACAGTGCATACATTTACTGTTCAAAATTAATAAAACGGCATTATATTTCTTGGAACAGAGTATTTTTGAGAAAGCAAAAATCCATCCTAGTACATTGATGTTATCCAGCTTGTTATAAGGGTGACAGACTTAGCCTGGGTAGACCTTGGACTGGAAGTAGATTGAGAGTGAAAGAGGAATTTGGAATAGGCTGGGTCTCAGGCAAAATGATGATGTGGGTTCCAGGTGGAAGAAACACTGGCTAGTTTTTGGAAATGTCTCCACACATTTTCCCAGGCTGAGTTAATAGTATATTCTCCAAAGATACTCTTTTTGTGCAGTTCTATGCCTACTATCAGGAAAGTTTTAGGATTCATCCATTCTCCTTTAACTTTTTTTTCCTGAGTTTTGTAAGACTGTTCAAGAAGGGGAAAACCACTTTGGAGATTGACTTGTAAATGAGGTATAGATTCACAATGTGGTCAGTTATTTAGTACATAGTGAAAAGACTAAGAAATAAGCAAAGAACTGTCAACTCCTTATCACTGGAATAATGGAAACAAGAGGGAAGAAGAATGTGCAAAACCAAATTACAATTAAAGCAAAAGTAGCCAAATGGATTTAATTCAAACATTATTTAGGGCATAGTCAACATTTGGGAGCAAATATTCTATTCTGCATACATCATTTAAAAGTGAAAAAAATGGTACAAATTTAGTTCAAAGATACTATAAATGGTACAAATTTAGTTCAAAGCTTTTACTGAACTGTTTACATTTTAACAGATATATCCTTTGCTGATTATTGGAATAGAAGCTGAGTTTAGCAGAATCAGAGTTTGCGGTCTCTTCCCTTTATTACCTAATTTCTCCAGCTTCACAGCATGGTAGCCCTTGCCTGGTTTTGGTGCTGATTCTGTAATTCATTCACAAGTTTGATGCAAGTCCATGAGAGCAGGAACTGAGCCTACCCTTTCACCGTCACCAGTATCTAGTATAGTGCCCAGCATGTAGCTAAGGTTTCATAAATATTTGTTGTATAAAAAGCATGAATGATAGGCTATTGGCCAGGAGTGAAGTGCGAGGATTTGAGGGGCTCAATGAAGAACAGCACTTTACTCTGCTTGGTTCATAAACCAACTGCAAAGTAGGACAAAAGAGCAAGACAGATGGAGAACAAAATAATTCATGATAAAGCTGATGAAGTACTATATGGCTTAAATGTGTGGGTAAGTGGGCTTCCTAACAGTGCTCCTCAGAATTAGATAAACTTATATACACAGGTGCAAGCAGTCCTGGACCACAAGACACCTTTTCCTGAAAAGAGAGTGGAAAGAGAAAAGCGGCTATTTTATATACATCTAGTTTCTTCTAGATTCATCCATTGAATCTTCTATTGGTTACTTTTACTTTCAGAAAGAAAATGCCCTCCAAAATGTAAACTTTTTAAATAATTTATAGAAATTATAGTTCATAAATGAGTAATCTCAGTGTTTGCTCCACAAGTGAGCATTAATCAATTCCCAAATAATCAAGAGTTGAATCTAATTCCCCAAAATGCCCTGAAATTCTGAGCACATCATTGTCCCGCAATGGAGGTGTCACTAAATGAGGCCATTCATAGGATTATGCATGAATCATGGGAAAAATCCAAATGCTGACTTAAAATATTTTGAAGCTATCTGGGGATTAGTGAAACATATTAGGTTATAGAAAAGTATGTGGTTAATTCCATATAGAAAAGTCTTTTATTTTAATACCATAAAATACATCCAGAAAAATCTTGAAAACAGGCAAATATGGATTCATATTTCAATTCCAAGAAAAACAGAACCTCACAAAAATCAAAACTTAACTGATTTTAGGGTCAAAAGTCTTAGAAACTACTGAGAAGCACATGGTTCCCATCAGAACATAACTGAGTCTGGTCAGCCAAAAATTCACCTCTGAATTGTCAAATGGTTTAAAAGCCAACTAGTATAAATTGCTAAATTATACTCAAGGAAAAATTTCATCCTCTTTCACTTCTTATAATGGAATTTTTCCTGGTTCTATTTGTCTAAAAACAGCTCCAACTTATTTCAAATAGTGACCAATGATTGAACATTGTCAAGTGCAGTTTTTTAAGTAAAATGAAAAGTTACAAAGGTATACCTACCTGGGAAACTTAGGAAGTAAATAGTTAATGGTTTAAATAGAAAGAGAAAAGTGTTAGGCCAAAATATTGTCTGAGAGAATTAAGTTTGTCAAAGAATTATTTTCCTCTTGAATTGAAGCTAAGTCAGTGGAAACTTCTGATAAAAATCACAGATTTGATAAAAATTCACGAGTAATTCTGTTTCTATTTTTAGCTATATTTCTCATGAAAAAAACACAAAAACTAATTTAGGCTCTTTCAGAGTCCAATTGCTAAGAGCCCAACTACTATGAATTCTGATTTCATATGGGTCAATCACAGATGTTTCAGGTAGTTTAGACTTTTTTAACCTTGCATTTTTTCCATAATGTTTTCAGGGAAGGAATATAATAATTTCTATAAAACTTTATATGTCTTTATCAATTTGTATTATTATATAGCATGTATTTTTGTCCAATCTTCTTTACATGATAATTTTAAGGAAAAGTTTTAGTAGAGAGTAACATAGGCATAAAAATATATAAAACATTGCCAAAATAAAGCTTCCACATTCCTACACTTTCTTATCTTTTCTGTTTCTCTCACCTCTGCCTCTTGTTTTCCTAAAAATCTACTTATATTTTCCCAACTTCCCAATGCATGTGTTCAGAAGCTCAGAAAGCTTCTCCTCCAAACTCATGCTTTCACACCCTGTATTTCTCTGGTGATCCCTAAATTTCTAACCTGAATGTTCTCTTCTTAGCCCCAGTCAATCTTAAATTTGTACTTCTCAAGGGATTTTTTTTTTGGGGGGGGGGTAGATAGCTATGTTATTATCTACAACTCAATAGTTAAAACTCATTGCTTTTCCCTCACACTGACTTTCCAGTCCAGATTTGGGCTGCATTCAGGGACACTGTCTATCCCAGTCTCTCAAGCCAGGAACTTTGGAGTCATCTTCTTTCCTTTATCTGTCCTCCCTTAGATCTACTGCAACTATCTTCACTATCATCAAATAACCAATTTTTTTCCTTTGACATAGTTCTCTGACATACTATATCTTCTACAGTAGGATCCATAAAAAGACAGTTATTTTAGAATACAAATATTAATTCCACTGTATTAGTTAGTATATTAATACAAATATTATTTCCACTGTATTAGTGGAATATATTCCACTAATTATTATTGACTAATTATTGTCACTCTGAATAGAAACAGTTACTTCAAGTTTGGTCTTGTTACTCTTTACCTTGACAAGTATAAAGGCAAATATATCCACTGGTGCCAAAATAATGATCATTCTTGCTTTGGATTATTAGCTACCTGCTAAAAAGAGAATTATATATATACATATATATAATTTATATTATATATATTTATATTTAAATTATATATATTTAAAATTATATCTTAAACTTAAATTATATATTAATATATGTAATTTACATATATAATTAATATATATTAAATTTAAATTTATGGGAATACAATTATCAATTAAAGCACACAAAGTATTTGAATCCATTTTGTAGCACCAAAGGCACCAAAGCAGTACTTTGGTAATGCTTTAAAGGAGTTCTCAAGGTGCCATATTTTTTCATCCTGGCTTCTCAGACTGTCATGTATTTGGGTGCAGTACAGTTTCTGATACTGTGAGTAACAAGTTATCAGCATCCATGATTCATTAATGTTAGGGTTCCTATGACACAAATACTGTGATAATAGCTTTTCGCAGTCTTTCCTCTAAACCCATCTCTTTATCCCTTTTACTGCCTGCTAGCCAACAGGAGAGCCAGTCATTTTATGAGATAGCTTTAAATTCAATCTTGTCATAAGCAGAAGGAAACATAAAATAGATTTCAAGACACTTCTATTTACAGTAATTTTGCTTGCCTATTTATTTTTAAAAATTATTTGGTAAGTAAATGCAGTTATTCCGTGTTGGTGCAACCATGTAAAGGATGAGCACCAAGAAAAATAGGATGCTGATAAGAAGCTTTAGCCATGAGGAAAAGACGGTTGGTTATATACAACTTACACATATCTGTAGACTTTGCTTTCCTTTGAATAACATTTTTTTGTCAAGTAATATTAAAACTTCATGAAAATTATGCCAGATTATTAGACACACCTGTACAATTTAGTTGATTAAGAGATACTCAGATGAGTTTAAACTGATCAAAATGCATGGCTATCTTACTAACTGAACTCATTAATCAGCTAACAGTGGAGTAATCAGTAGTAATTAGCCATCAGCCTCCTTTTCATGGTCATTTTACTAATTAAAATGTTAGTTTAGTTTGGAGCATAGGAAATATAAATTGAAAACTATTTATTTTAACTATAGCTTATAGTGACCAATCCATTACTGGCTGCTTGTTAAAATTTCTATGAGATGACACATAGGTCCTGTGGGTATTTCCATTTTATGGGACCTGCATGTAAAATTACTTATCCGAGAGGTATTAGAGCAAATGGAAGAATTAAAAAATGCATTTAGATCTTACTGTTAACTTATTTTTAAAAATAAAAGGAAAAGCTTCTGAATAACAAAGGAAACTATCAACAAAAAGGGAAAGGCAACCTATGGAATGAGAGAAAATATTTGCAAATCATTTAGCCAATAAGGGGTTGATACCCAAAATATGTAAAGAACTCCTATAACTCAACCACAAAAGGAAAAAAACATCTGATTAAAAAATGGACAGAGGCATTGTATAGACATTTTTCCTGAGAAGGCATATAGATGGCTAATAGGTACATGAAAAAGTGTTCAACATCACTAATAATCAGGGAAATGTACATCAAAACTACAGTGAGATATCAGCTCATACTTGTTAGAAAGCTTTCATCAAAGATACAAGAGATAACAAAAGTTGATAAAAGTTCAGCTATTAGATGAGGTCTGAGAATCCAGTATAAAACATGGTGACTACAGTTGGTAACATAATTAAATATATAATTAAATGTATTTTGTAAATATATATATATATTACATAATTAAAATTTGCTAAAAGAGTAGAGCTTCAGTGTTCACACATTAGATAGATGATAGATAGATAGATA
This sequence comes from Nyctereutes procyonoides, assembly GCF_905146905.1. NCBI lineage: Eukaryota > Metazoa > Chordata > Mammalia > Carnivora > Canidae > Nyctereutes > Nyctereutes procyonoides. Next base: position 27,583,631 of record NW_026575146.1, read on the forward strand.
GATAGATAGACGATAGATAAAAATATGAGGTAATGGATGCATTATCAACACATACTCTTTTAATCACCATGATGTTATACTTTATATATCTTCTATTTTGTTTATCCATCACATCTCAATCAAGCTGGAAAAAAAAATAAAAGAAAAATTTTCACTCAAGCTTATAAAATACTCCCTATCATCTCTCAACTGGTTGAGTATCTTCTAAGTGCCAAAAAACCAGAATTTCAGCCCATCTCACAAACTAAGGTATGAAGATACATTTATGTTAGTTGATATTTTTTTTCTCTAACACCAAAATAGAATAAATCCACTAATGAAAAAGTATACTTGCAGAACTGTTCTGTTATCACTGTAATTAATATGTTTACAAACATGTGGAGAAATGTAAAGAGAACAGAGGAGAGAAAAGAAGAAAACTCAACTGTATTATTCAATCAGGTCCTTACAGCCATGAGGTCCTGGGGTGGCTAAGAATGGGGGTACCTTATTTATCTGAAAGGCTCTGATACAAAGAATGCTCAGGACAGTCTCCCAAGGTACCATTTCCTTAATACCTTCTGCTTTAGGCAAAACTACACATAAATGCTCACGTTAGATCAACATCTTATTTTTATGGAGAATTCCACAAACTCGATGGACACTCCATTCCAGTGTTTAACAACTGTCATGAAGTTATGACTTATTCTGTAAGCTCATTCTTTCTCCCTGCTCTGTGCTCTGATGAGATTGAGAACATCTGGCCCTCATTCCTAATATAATGACATTTCCTGCTCCACAGATCCATTTTAAATCACCCTCAACCCTCTCTTCTTTAGGTTAAATTCCAGGTCCACTCACTCTTCCTCAGGGTTTTATGTGCCCAAGGCTTTACATATCCTTGCCCTCCTCTGAAACCATAAAGAATCTCTCTCTTCCAGCCGAAGGGGATTCCTGGCTGAGAGGAGCAAAGTCTCCCACTTGACCTCTGCTGAACATGCACAGGGACCACCTTCTACACCTGTGCCAGGAACCACTCATTCATTCCAGTTCTCAAACAGCTCAAGCAAGAGGCACTATTTCATTTCAAGGAAGAGACTTTCTTTCCATCAACTTGCCTTCCCTCTGTCCCCAGGGGAAAGAGCAGAGAAGATTGAGCTTTGGGAGTCAAGTGACAGACAGCTGTGGTTTCAGCTTCCAGCGGTCACTCTACTCCAGAGGGACCGGAAGGTCAAAGGAAGCATGTAGAACCGCAGGCTGTTCACGTGGCTCAGAGGAGGAGATGACCAACCCCTAATAAAACACCGTCTGCCGGACATGCCATTGGGACTGGCATGCTAATTGAAAACAGCAGGCTTGGGGCTGCAGCTCTTTGACTTTAGCTCTCAGTTTGGAATAACTTTTCCTTCCGCAGAAAAGGCAGTACTCAGCCAGTAAGGCTGGGCTGTTATAAAAAAAAAAAAATGCAAACAAATGAACATCACTACTCTAGTAGAAGATTAAGAAACATTTCTCTTTATTTACTTTTTCAGGAAGTTCGTGTTTATTTCCTTTCAACTGGGCCAAAGCTTGACACTGCTTACACAAATGTTTTATTATCTTAAAATCAAAAAATTATTAATCCTTAATCCAATTTATCTTTCAATATTATGAGTGCCTATTATTTTTACTACAATTTACTTTTTTTTCTAAATCAAGATAACATAGGCACATAGCTCAACAGTTCTATATTAATTTTATTGAATGGCGGCACACTGTCTACCTCACCCTAAGCCATTTTCCTTTCCCAGAAGCAACTTCTTTGTATCGTTTTGGCTATTTCCTTTGTTTTTTTTAAATAGCATATTTAGGGTTAGTTTTGGTTTTTCATTTATAGGCATTATATATTGACTTTCTACTCTGGAAAATCAAAGTTTGGCTTGTGTCACTCAACGTCTCCCTCATTCATTTTGTTCCCCAGATTCTCAATGTAGTTAGATTACAATTGTGGCTAAATAAAAATTAACTATTCACATTATTATGAATAGTAGGTAAGTGTTCTGTTGATTTATTTTTGTGAATACATTTCTCCTACATTTTTTTTTGTTTGGTGTTTTGAGGGGTTTGTTGTTGTTGTTTTTTCCTATAGCTTTTGATCTGCTATAATATGAGTTGATTTCCTGGGCCACAGCTGTGATTATGTTTTCTCCCTTCACCAATATCCCTGGGCATTCCATTTGTTTCCCTCTTGAGTTCTACTGTTTCCTGGATTCTACTTCTTCCTCTTTTTTTTTTTTTAAATTTTTTTTTTAATTTTTTATTTACGATAGTCATACAGAGAGAGAAAGAGAGAGGCAGAGACACAGGCAGAGGGAGAAGCAGGCTCCATGCACCGGGAGCCCAACGTGGGATTCGATCCTGGGTCTCCAGGATCGCGCCCTGGGCCAAAGGCAGGCGCCAAACCACTGCGCCACCCAGGGATCCCTACTTCTTCCTCTTATAGATGTTTTTCCCCCTGATTTTGGTGGAGATAACTTCTCAATAAGTTTCTGAGTAGGTATACATATGTAGCGTTTTTGAGATCTTATGAGTTTGAAAACATCTTCATACTCTCAAATCTAATAAATTGGTCATTTGGGTGTAGAGTTCTAGGTTAATTAATATAGTTCCTCAACTTTCAAATGTTTTGCTCCATTGACATCTAGTTTCTAGTGTTGCAGTTAGAAAGTCTAAAGCCATTCTGATTCTGGATCCTTCCTATGTAGGCTTTTTCTTTTCTTTTCTTTTCTTTTCTTTTCTTTTCTTTTCTTTCTTTTCTTTTTCTGGATGCTTCCAGGATCTTCTTTTTTTTCCCTCACTGTTCTGAATTTCACAATAGTGTGCCTTAGTGGAATCCATTGTCAGCACTGTGCTGGGTACTACCTATTGGTGCCTTTCAATTTTGTAAAACTATGTTGAATTATTTACTTTATGATTTTCTCCACTTTATTTTCTCTGTTCTTTTTTTCCCCTTAAATGTTGTTTGTGAAATATTGAATCTTCTGGATCAATGTTATAATTATCTTTTCTCTTTTTCTTTATTCCATTTATTTTACCTTTCTATATCTTGTTTTTCCTCCCTCTCCTCCTTATTTCATTCCATTAAATTTTAAATTTCTATAATTATATCTTTTAGTTTTAGGAAGCTGTTTTTTTTTTAACTTTTTTTTTTTTTATGATAGTCACACACAGAGAGAGAGAGAGAGAGAGGCAGAGACACAGGCAGAGGGAGAAGCAGGCTCCATGCACCAGGAGCCCGATGTGGGATTCGATCCCGGGTCTCCAGAATTGCGCCCTGGGCCAAAGGCAGGCGCCAAACCGCTGCGCCACCCAGGGATCCCAAGGAAGCTGTTTTTTATTTTTCTTTCATTTTCTGGATTATTTTAGCGTATAAAATGTCTACTAATTCATTTTCTATTTGATAGTACCCTATTCTTACTTCATACATGCTGCATATTCTCATAGCTTTGATGACAGTAATGATTCTTTGTGTGTGTTTTCTTTTAAACTTCCTTCTCCTTGTATAGACTCTGAATATCCAAGTTGCTTTCTGCTTCTTTTGGAATATTTACGCCTTTAAAAAATATTTTATTTATATTCAGTTTGCTGACATATAGTATAATACCCAGTACTCATCTCATCATGTGCCCTTCTTAATGCCCATGACTCATTTACAAACCCCCACACCTCCCCTTCGTAACCCTTTGTTTCCCAGAGTTAGGAGTTTCTCATGGTTTGTCTTCCTCTCTAATTTTTCCCAACTCAATTTCCCTCTTTTCCTTTATGGTCCCTTTCACTATTTCTTATATTCCCATATATGAGTGAAACCATATGATAATTGTCTTTCTCCAATTGACTTATTTCACTCAGCATAATACCCTCCAGTTCCATCCATGTTGAAGTAAATGGTGGGTATTCATTCTTTTTGACAGTTGAGTAATATTCCATTATATATATATATGAATATATATATATCTTCTTTATGCATTCATCTGTCAAAGGGCATCATGACTCCTTTCACAGTCTGGCTATTGTGGACATTTCTGCTATCAACATTGGGGTTTCCATAGCAACTTCTTGCAAGGCACATCTATGAAGGCAAGGGAAACAAAAGCAAAAATATTTATGCCTTTTATGCTAGCAGATCTCTTCAAAAGTTGACATCATTGGGATGCCTGGGTGGCTCAGTAGTTGAGCATCTGCCTTCAGCTCAGAGCGTTATCCCAGGGTCCCAGGGTCAAGTCCCACATCGGGCTCCCTGCACAGAGCCTGTTTCTCCCTCTGCCTATGTCTCTGCTTCTCTCTCTCTCTCTCTATGTCTCTCATGAATAAATAAGGAAAATATTTGAATTTTTAAAAAGTTAACATCATTGAAAACCTACTCTTAAGTAGTTAAGATTGTGACACAAATAAGCTAATTGCAAACTTAGTTCTCCCTGTATACTTTACTCTTTGTGTGATCTGACTGGGCCATTTCATTGGGGAAGCCTGGATACCATTACTGGGGCTTTTCTTTTGCACAGGTCAAATTCCTTAGAGAATAATTCTATAGTCTTCTGCTTGAAAGGTTAGTATTCTGGAAGCCATGCAGCAGAAGAAAACTAGTGCCTCAACATTTGATAAAAAATCTTAGCTGGGCGTCCTTGGGTGGCACATCAGTTAAGCCTCTAGTTGGGTTTCAGTTCAGATGGTGGTCTCAGTGTCAGGAGATTGAGCCTTCCATCAGGCTCTGAGGAGTCTGCTTAAGACTCTTTCTCTTCATCTGCCCCTCCCCTCTGCACTGTCTCTCTAAAATGAATAAATAAATCTTTGAAGAAAAAAAACCTTCATTGAATTCTCTTGTTCTCCATAATGATCCCTAAATCTCAGCTCTTCTTGAAATCTCCCAAAGCATACCTTCTTAATCTTAACCAGGGAAAAAATCTTATATTCACCTGGGGTGGGAGAAGAGGATGAGAGAGAGGATCTAGGGGGTCTAGCAGTTTCTTAAAACTTTAAACAATACTCTTTTCAGCCCCAACTCCAAAGCAGGTACCCCATACCACTTTACTGGGTCATTTGAGGCATTATGGTATAAACTGGGTTACTTCTTGTTTTCCCAACTATTGTCTTAAGAATGTTTTCTCGATTTTCAATGTCAATTGTTACATATTTTGCTTTTGAGCTTTCTACATTTTCTTACTTACACTTCACTTTCATTTCTTCTTGGCCTTGTTGATTTCATTTATTAAGTTCGATTTTGTTATTTTAGTGAGTTTTTAGATGAGTGAAGGAAAATTTATGTTTATATGTCATCTTTAATTGAAATCACCTTGGTTACCATATATATATATATTTTTTTTTTTTGAGAGGGAGAAAGAAAAAGCAAGTGGGGGTAGGGGCAAAAGGAGAGGATCTGAAGTAGACTCCTGCCTGAGTACTAGAGCTCAACAGGGGGCTGGATCTCACCACCGTGAGGTCATGACCCGAGATGAAGTCAAGAGTCTGACACTCCACTGACTGAGCCACCCATGCACTTCCCCTTTCTAATGTTTGTTTGTTTGTTTGTTTTAATTTGAGAGAGCGAGAGAGAGTCATTCTTTCCTTTATTCATTTAAAAGTCTAAACCAGGATACATGGGAATGATCATGGAGGAGACATCAGTCCACAGACCCTGCTACTTCCTATTACATTACATCTACTACATTATTCATAAATTTACATTATCTTCTTGAGTTTTGTAGAGGTCTGAGCTGATAATCTTCCTATTTTCAGAAGTAGCTTTGGATTCCAGCCCTGCAATTTACTAGGCAGTTGGCTTTGGACATATAACTTAACCTCCTTAAGTTTCAATCTCATTTCTAAAGTTGGAAAAAATTAACTTCCTTATATGACTGTTGCAAGAATAGATGTATTGTATGCTAAGTGTCTGGAATATGGTCATTATTATTATTTCATGACTTTCCAAAAATTATTCCTCTGAACTATTCCTGAATCTAAAAACATCTAAAATTTTTAGTTATCTCTGTTTACTATGTCCTTAACTATAGGTATGACTTTTGATCAAAGTAAAATAAAACCAGTGGATATTGACTGTATATAAATATATTCTGATCTCAAAATTTTGAGATAGAAATACACATTATGGTAGGAGTTTTATAGTTGCTGTTTCCTTAATTTTAGTAGAAAAGTTCTCCATTTTTCATGTTGACTATGATATTTCCTGTAGTGTTTCCATATACCATCTATATTATGTTGAGATAATTTTCTTCTACTCCTAGTTTACTGAATGTTTTTATCATGAATGCATGTTGAATTTTGTCAAACACTTTTTCTGTATTTATTGAGAAGATCATGTGATTTTTATCCTTCATTTGCTGAGCCACCCAAGCTGCCCAAAACTGTGGCTTCTAGAAGACAGTTTTTACCTGTATTATCACTGTGTTCAAGAGGAAGCTTCCCCAGAAATTTACATAAATTTGGAAATTTTATGCTGTGGTTCTGAATTCTTTTCCTTTCATTATGATGATGAGCTTTCGTGGCAAAGGTAAAACGTAAATGGAGCCTTGGTGATCTTTTGTGTCACATACTAATATGGTATTAGTATGGTAATATGGTATATTACATTGATTGGCTTTTCTTTTAAGATTTTATTTATTTATTCACGACAGACACACACAGAGAGAGAGAGAGGCAGAGACAGAGGCAGAGAGAGAAGCAAGCTCCATGCAGGGAGCCTGATGCAGGATTCTATCCCAGGTCTCCAGGATCACACCCCGGACTGAAGGCGGCACTAAACCCCTGGGCTACCAGGGCTGCCCTTGATTGACTTTTCCATGTTGAACAATCCCATCATCCCAGGGAGAAATCTTACTTGGTCACAATTATTATTTTTAAATTTTTTTACTTATTTATTTATTTTTAATGTATAATCCTTTTAATACACTATTGAATTTGATTTGTTGAGATTTGGTTGAGGATATTTTTTTAGAGTTTACTTATTTGAGAGATAGAGAACTTGTGAGTAGAGGGAGGAGCAGAGGGAGAAAATCTTCAAGAAGACTCTTGACTTAATGCAGAGCCTGACTCTTATGGCCCACGAGACCATGACCTTAGCCAAAACCAAGAGTCAGACTTTTTACTGACTGAGCCACTCAGGTGCCTGTTTGTTGAAGATTTTGCATCTATATTCATCAGGGATATTGTCTACAGTTTTCTAATTTTTTTTTTAAATTTATTTATTTATGATAGTCACAGAGAGAGAGAGAGAGGCAGAGACATAGGCAGAGGGAGAAGCAGGCTCCATGCACCAGGAGCCCGATATGGGATTCGATCCCGGGTCTCCAGGATCGCGCCCTGAGCCAAAGGCAGGTGCCAAACCGCTGCGCCACCCAGGGATCCCTGTCTATAGTTTTCTTGTAGTGTCTTTTTCTAGTTTTGTTATCAGAGTAATGCTGGCCTTATAAAAATGAGTTATTTGGAAAAGTTTGAGGAAGACTGATATTAATTCTTCTCAAATTGTTTGGTATAATTCTTTGGTAAAGCCATCTGGTTCTGGGCTTTTCTCTGCTGGTAGATTTAAAAAAAATTACTGTTTCAAGCTCTTTACTAGTTATAGGTCTGTTTAGATTTTTTATTTCTTCATGATTCAGTCTTGGCAGATTATATGCTTTGAGGAATTTATATATTTCTTCTATGTTGTCCAGTCTGTTGGTGTATAATTCTTCACAGTTTTATATAGTATTTTTTATTTCTATTGCCTCAATTATATCACCTCTTTCATTTCTGATTTTATTCATGTCTTTTAACTCTAACTAAAGTTTTGTCAATTTTATTGATATTTAGAAAAACCAATTGTTAGTTTGGTTGATTTTTTTCTATCTTCTATTTCATTTACTTATTCTCTAATCTTTTTTATTTTCTTCTTTCTTCTAACTTTGGAATTTCTTTGGTCTTCTTTTTCTAGTTTCTTAAGTTGTAAAGTGAAGTTGTTTAAGTTTTTTTTTCTTTAATACAGATGTTTATCACTATGAACTTCCCTCTTAGTATTGCATTTGCAGCATCTCATTAGTTCTGCTTTGCTATTTTTTATTTTTTTATTCTTTGTTGGGTTTGTCTCCAGACATTTTCTAATTTCCATTTGATTTCTTTCCTAATTCTTTGGTTGTCAGTAACATGTTGTTTAATTCCCACATATTTGTGGATTTTTCAGTTTCCCTTCTGCTATTGATTTCTAGTTTTATTCATTTGCAGTTGAAAAAAATACTTAGTATAATTTCAACCTTCTTAAATTTATTAAAACTTGTTTTGTGACCTAATATGTGAACACGAATAATGTTCGTGGGGAAGAATGAGTTTTCTGTTGCTGTTGGGTGAAATGCTTTCTTTCTTTTTTTTTTTTTTGAAATGCTTTCTATATTTCTATTAGGTCTACTTGGTCTGTATTGTTATTCAAGTCTTATGATTCCATATTAATCTCTGCCTGGTTGTTCTATCCTTTATTGAAAGTGGAATATTGAAAACATCTATTATTATTATGTTGCTATCTATTTCTCCCTATAGCTTTCTTATTGTTTGCTTCTTATATTTGGGTGCTCTGATGTTGGGTCAATATATATATATATATATTTATTTATATATATTTATTTATATACATATATATATAATCATAATGCTACATCTTCCTGCTAAATTGATTCTTTTATTATTATATAACATCCTACTTCATTTCTTGTGGCAGTTTTTGACTTAAGTCTATTTTTCCATTTCTTTATAGTTATTACCATTGTGTGCACGCATCATATCTTGAGTTTGTCATCTTTATTAGGATTATTTTGAATTCATTGTCAGGTAATTCACATATCTTTATTTCTTTAGGTCAGTTCCTGGAGATTTATTTTGTTCCTTTGGTTGGGCCATGTTTCCCTGTTTTTCTGTGTGGCTTGTTACTTTGCATTGTGCTCTGCACACTCAAAATAACAGCCACTTCTCCTAGTTTTTATGGATTGACTTTGTACAGGAAAAGCCTTCACCAATTATCTTCCTAGGGATTCTGAGGGCCTCTCAACCTCTTCTGTGAATACACCTTCCTTGGACATAGTGGTCATAACTTATGAGATGTAGTAACAGTGAAACTAAGAGGGAGGTTTATAGTGGTAAATTTCCAATTAGAGAAGTTTTGTAGCCTTTTTCTTCAGTTCATTATCTCTTTTTCCCTCTGGTGTCTGTTTGTGGTACTGCAAGTTCTCTGGAACTGCCATAAACTGTTCAGCTCTTTTTTGTTCTTAAGATTCCAGGTATCTAGCATATCCCAGGTTCTATCAAGACTCCAACTCAAATGAAACAAAAACCAATCCCTAGAGAAAGCCCTCTGCCCCACAAAAATCAGAGTATTGGACAGATGTTCCAACTCTTTCTCTCTCCAGGGAGAAGTGGGAAGTTGAGTTTTCTCCCATCTGCTCCATGTTGAGCTGGGGGACAGGCAATCATGAGTGAGTGAGGCAAAAAAACCTTTCACCTTTGTTCTTAGTAGCTTTCAACCTGGCATCCTTTCCTGTCAGTGTTTAGATTCCAACAAGACAGAAACCAATCCCCTGGCAGCCCATCCCAGCCTTGAAAAATCTGAATGTTAGGGATCCCTGGGTGGCGCAGTGGTTTGGCGCCTGCCTTTGGCCCAGGCGGGGTCCTGGAGACCCGGGATCGAGTCCCATGTCGGGCTCCCGGTGCATGGAGCCTGCTTCTCCCTCTGCCTGTGTCTCTGCCTCTCTCTCTCTCTCTGTGTGACTATCATAAGTAAATAAAAAAAAAATTAAAAAAATCTGAATGTTAGATGTATCTGTAAGCCTTCTTTTTCCCTCTCCAGGGGACACTGGGAATTGGGGCTTTCTTCCCAATCATGCTATACTGTGCTGCACTGAACCAGAAGAGGGGACTCTGGTTAGTGAGTGCCATGAATTTTTCTATCAGCTTTGATGCAGCTGGTTTTATGCTTGTTTGGATAAAGGAACTTTGTAAGTGGTGTCTAGATTTTTCATAAAAGGAATTGGTCTGTGTGTTGTAGAATTGGTATCTACATGGGAGAAAGAGGTTTAAGACTTTCATTTCTGCCATCTTAATGATGTTCTAATTCAATGTATAATTAATTTTATAAAAGATAAAAAGTTCTCTAAAATGATAAGCAGTTATTAGAGCATTTAGGTATGCAAATAAAGGGTGTTTTTGGTAGTATCAACTTCCATCTCTCCTTTCCTACCTTTCTCTTTAGCTCACACTGCAAATGAACTTGAGGTTTGGATTGAAAAGTAAAGTTCTGTAAGAAGGGGAACTTACAAGGAAATTTTACATGAAGACCTACTGATATTTTTAGAGGCTCTGAAATAAATCTCCTGTGAAGTAAGTTTCTAAAATTTCATGTCTTTCTTTCCTTCATCACTCAGCCTTGAAGTTGGAAAACCATATTTTATATTAATAGTCCTACAGAATGTCAGAAGTTTGTGTCAATAGTAGTCCACATCACCTTAATTCTCCTGGCCTTTTTCAAATATGTTTTGAATGAAGAGATGAGTTCCAACTGTATATTTTTTATCAACTGTCAACTTTCCATTGACCAATGGTTCATTTTCTCATTTAATAAATCACTTCCACTCTGCTACACAGTGGGAAACTTCCTGGTACACTTCCAGCATAACTGAAAATAGTTTGATGTTCTCAGATTCTCCCTGAATATTTGAATGAAAATATTAGAGAACCTGCAAAGTCTTTGTATACTGAACATGGGATCATCATACACAGCTTGCTAGCTTGCCAGAGAGCCAAATAGAAGCAAACTGCAGCTGAAGGAAAAGTATTCTGCTGGCCAGAGGGAAAGATGAGAGCATCTGAGTCACACATTCCAGTCCAAAAACAAAGCTCGGCTATATATGTATGCATGTACATACATACCATAGCATATCAATAATAAGCTATTCATAAAATTCCAAAAGTTTTTTTTCTTAATTTTCTCCCTCTGGAATATAGTATATAACCATACTAGATGTTCTATTGTCTTGGAGCCCTTATATGTTTTACCTCCATTTTCTAAAGTAATATTTAATCCACCAGGTATAGTGAGAAGGGTTGATAAAAGCACAGAGTGGAATAAGATCTTAAGCCAAGAAGAGGTGAATAATAAACAAATAGCTAATTTAAAAGACTTCTCAAATAGCTTCCCTTAGATGAACAAACAAATCTAGTCTAGCAGGCCTATCATGCTAATGCTGTACATTTTTGGCTCTTTGGCTATAATCCTTGTAGCAGAAATTTGTCCTAACACTAATTTTAGGAATAATATCCAAACAAATAATCTTTGAAAAAAACATTTATTGAGCACTTAATCCATTCTAGGCACTGTTCTAAGTGCTTAACACATGCCTAATTGCAATGATCATAACAAAGAGAAAGATGTTAAATAAGCCTGCTAAAAGTCACACAACCAGAAAGTGGCAGAGCTGGAATTGAAAACCCCTCTGCCTGACTACAAAGGCCCATGGTCCTAAACATTATCTAATTCTGCCTTCATTCTTGGTGTTCAATGAGTAATAACACAAGCTATTTGCTCTATAGCCTTAAATAGTGAGAGGATACAATAGGAAAGAGTAAAATTATAATAACATCATCCTACTACTCTGTTTTATGGTAAAGCAAATCAGTCTTCCCAAGAGAGAAAAATCACATCGTTATATATGTATACATAATTTCATTGTGAACCTACAAAAAGTCTCAATTTTTATCAATATACTCATCCAAAGACTGAGTTGAGTGCACTGTACCTTCTTAGAGCTCTATCCAGGAAAGGATAAGAAAGCTTATATGTTTTTCCCCCCTAAATGGCAAAAAGCCCAGACTTTTTTGTTATCGTTCCACGGTAAACATTTGTCTCTCCAGTCACCAAGATTCATGATTCATTTGTTAGGGGCTTAGTGGGCACATTTTGGCCAGCAGCCTGCCATGTGCCCATGTCAGGCCTTGAGTGAGTTCTGTTCGCAGGAAGTCTCCTTTTGACCATACAAGAGCATGTGCATGGATTTCTAACCAGAAGCAGCTTAGCAATAAGATAGGTATGCAGCACAGGAAAGGCTTAGGGAGGTACCTCGCCCATGAATTACCACAGCAGCCACACTTAGCAATGAGCTTTGTTGGCTGTAAACCACAGTCGCAGAGCAGGAGCACTGAGGATACACTGTTTGATTGTGCCTCTCTACACTTTGGATAGGACAGAGCTGTGACTGCTTTAAGATCGCCTCCCGAGAACATACATGAAGCAAGTCCAGAACTGCTGTGCCACATGACAACTGTGTGTTCACTTTGTTTTATCCTGATTCATAATGGCCTTTTGAGTCATACAACCTCACTATTTAAAATTCATCAACACTGAATCTAAAAATCTGCATAAAATATCCACACTGCTGTCCTCCCACCCTACCTTTATGTACTTGTGGGCACTCAAGCCCCTGCTTCCAAGGGAGCCTCTCTACAGAACCACAACCATATGAAACTGGAAACTAGCTGAGAACATATGTAGGGAAAGTGGAGGCTATAACAAACTGGAGGATCCATTAAAGCCATCTCTTCTCTTTTACTTTCTATATTTCTTATTCCACTTATTCTTTTAATGAATAATAATTGAGTGTCTTCTATGTGCAAGGCACTGCAGTAGGCACAAAGGCGGAGGGAGAACATTTTGAGGCACAGAGTCTTTGGGAGGTAGGCTGCTGTTGGGTAGTGTGCCAACAACATAGTTTGAAAAAGCAAATGAGCACAACATATTAAAAAAACTGAACTGCTGCTGTTCCTCCTGGGGCCCCACGGGGTAAACAACCCCCGCTGAGCCCGGCAGCAGGCAGGGGCAGAGCAGCTCCCCCAAGTGCTAACACCTGAAAATCAGCACAGCAGGCCCCTCCCCCAGAAGACCAGCTGGACGGACCAGTGATACTCCCCCGTGTTCCAATACAACTTGTTTCTGGCCACTCTGCACTGAGCAAAATGACTAGAAGGAAAACCTCACCTCAAAAGAAAGAATCAGAAACAGCCCTCTCTCCCACAGAGTTACAAAATCTGGATTACACTTCAATGTCAGAAAGCCAATTCAGAAGCACTATTACACAGCTACTGGTGGCTCTAGAAAAAAGCATTAAGGACTCACGAGACTTCATGACTGCAGAATTTAGATCCAATCAGGCAGAAATTAAAAATCAATTGAATGAGATGCAATCCAAACTAGAAGTCCTAACGACGAGGGTTAACGAGGTGGAAGAACGAGTGAGTGACATAGAAGACAACTTAATGGCAAAGAGGGAAACTGAGGAAAAAAGAGACAATCAATTAAGGGACCATGAAGACAGATTAAGGCAAATAAATGACAGTCTAAGGAAGAAAAACTTACGTTTAATTGGGGTTCCCGAGGGCGCCGAAAGGGACAGAGGGCCAGAATATGTATTTGAACAAATCCTAGCTGAAAACTTTCCCAATCTGGGAAGGGAAACAGGCATTCAGATCCAGGAAATAGAGAGATCCCCCCCCTAAAATCAATAAAAACCGTTCAACACCTCGACATTTAATAGTGAAGCTTGCAAATTCCAAAGATAAAGAGAAGATCCTTAAAGCAGCAAGAGACAAGAAGTCCCTGACTTTCATGGGAAGGAATATTAGGGTAACAGCAGACCTCTCCACAGAGACGTGGCAGGCCAGAAAGGGCTGGCAGGATGTATTCAGGGTCCTAAATGAGAAGAACATGCAACCAAGAATACTTTATCCAGCAAGGCTCTCATTCAAAATGGAAGGAGAGATAAAGAGCTTCCAAGACAGGCAGGAACTGAAAGAATATGTGACCTCCAAACCAGCTCTGCAAGAAATTTTAAGGGGGACTCTTAAAACTCCCCTTTAAGAAGAAGTTCAATGGAACAATCCACAAAAACAAGGACTGAATAGATATCATGATGACACTAAACTCATATCTGTCAATAGTAACTCTGAACGTGAATGGGCTTAATGACCCCATCAAAAGGCGCAGGGTTTCAGACTGGATAAAAAAGCAGGACCCATCTATTTGCTGTCTACAAGAGACTCATTTTAGACAGAAGGACACCTACAACCTGAAAATAAAAGGTTGGAGAACCATTTACCATTCAAATGGTTCTCAAAATATACCCTAAAAACTATAGAACACTTCTGAAAGAAATTGAGGAAGACACAAAGAGATGGAAAAATATTCCATGCTCATGGATTGGCAGAATTAATATTGGGAAAATGTCAATGTTACCCAGGGCAATTTACACGTATAATGCAATCCCTATCAAAATACCATGGACTTTCTTCAGAGACTTAGAACAAATTATTTTAAGATTTGTGTGGAATCAGAAAAGACCCCAAACAGCCAGGGGAATTTTTAAAAAAGAAAACCATAGCTGGGGGCATCACAATGCCAGATTTCAGGTTGTACTACAAAGCTGTGTTCATCAAGACAGTGTGGTACTGGCACAAAAACAGACATATAGATCAATGGAACAGAACAGAGAACCCAGAAGTGGACCCTGAACTTTATGGTCAACTAATATACGATAAAGGAGGAAAGACGATCCACTGGAAGAAAGACAGTCTCTTCAATAAATGGTGCTGGGAAAATTGGACATCCACATGCAGAAGAATGAAACTGGACCACTCTCTTGCACCCTACACAAAGATAAACTCAAAATAGATGAAAGATCTAAATGTGAGACAAGATTCCATCAAAATCCCAGAGGAGAACTCAGGCAACACCCTTTTTGAACTTGGCCACAGTAACCGGAGAAGGACAAACAGTGTATGTTCTCATTCATTTGGGGAATATGAATAATAGTGAAAGGGAATATAAGGGAAGGGAGAAGAAATGTGTGAGAAATATCAGAAAGGGAGACAGAACATAAAGACTTCTAACTCTGGGAAATGAACTAGGGGTGGTGGAGGGGGAGGAGGGCGGGGGGTGGGGGTGAATGGGTGACGGGCACTGAGGGGTACCCTTGACGGGATGAGCACTGGGTGTTATTCTGTATGTTGGTAAATTGAACACCAATAAAAATTAATTTATAAAATTAAAAAAAAAACTGAGCAGCAAGCAATATTCAGGTGAAGAGGAACAATATAAAGTCAAAAATTCCCAACATATATTGCCTGTGTCAAAATTTTATCCATAGCTAACCTATAGATAGGAAAAAAGTAAAAGTATGTTCTCTGCCTCCTTCCTCCCTGAACTCAGCTCTGTCTCAAATATAATAACCACAGTTCAACTTAATTATGCATTCAATGAGTTTCAGGTGGGGAGAGGCTATAATTCGAAATATTTTTCTGTGAGAAATTATGTTTAAGAGCCAAACCATTTACAAGCAATTTTGGGGGGTTATGTGTACCTACATGGAATCATGTTTTTTCCCCTTTACAGGACCTAATGTGTCATATATTTGTAACTACATAACTATTTAGAGTTTAACTACATATATAAATGCAAGCTGAATATGTAGTAAAATTTATTTCTTCACAGTAAAGGTTCAAGATATATTTATGGCTAATATCTTTCCACCTATAATAGACAAAAAATGAGTTTTTTGGGGAGGAGGGGATTCTAAGTATGAGATTTGTATCCCAACTATTCACTAATAACATATTAATTATACACTTAAGGTGTTTTCCTCTTGATTTGAAATTTGTAGTAGAATTCTTTTCAAACCTTAAAAATTTTAAATTCATCTAATCTTTCCTTGGCTGAAGTTTTCATAGCAGTGAAAGGAATGATTTTTTTTCAACTTTGCACTGAAATCATTCTAATAGTACATACTCAAATTTTTTGAGTAATTTTAAATAATTTGCTAAAAGATCAGCTTAATTGAGGAAAACCCATTGTTTAACCACATATATACTTGTTACATTTTTTTTCTCCAAAAATTCCTCAGATCTAAACTCTTTAACAGATTTAATTACTTTTTAGGAATTATATTTAGAGGCATTTCAGATCTGAGACTTCATCCTTATTTTTTGTGTGTTTTTTTAAGATTTTATTTATTTAAGAGAGAATGAGAGAGAGCATGAGCTGAGGGAGGGGCAGATGGAGAGGGAGAGGCCGACTCCTCAGCAAGGAGCCCAATGTGGGGCTCAGTCCCAGGACCCTGAGATCCTGACCTGAGCCAAAAGCAGACGTTTAACCAACTAAGCCACCCAGGCGCCCCTCATCCTTAGCTTTTATGGGATCAGAATCTAAAAAGATAAATCAGAGTGGTTGTTAAAATTTGATTAATGTTGTTGAGATTTCACAAAACTGTTGATTTAAAATATCTGTTGTGACTTTAATGTATTTAATCATGAAGCTTGAGTGCAAAATATATAACGTTTCACAAAACATTATAGAGTTCATTTTGGGTCACTGTTGTGGTTCCCATTTGTATTCTTCTGGATATGCATTTAACAGCAGAACAAATGTCTGATATGACTGACATTTAGAGAAAAAGAATGAACTGAAAGATTTTTCCAGTTTTATGAATAGAAAAATCCCAAGAGGATCAAGATAGCCCAGAAACATTGTTAACATATTAAAGGCCCACCTCTCTCTGATTATGCCACACTAAGAGGTACTTTCTAGAGTAATATAATTCAGAGAAGGATGAATCTTGGCTCTACACTTCGTAACTCATTACGGTAAGTTTATGCTAATTATGTAAACATTCTGGGCCTTCAGTTCCACCAATGTAAAAGAAATGAAAAGTATTATACTGAGCTGTTGCAAGGATTAAATGAGATCCTTAACAAAAAGCACCTAAAAAGGTGGTGGGTGGGTAGGGGGGAGGACGGAGGCACCACTAGGTGGCCCAGTCAGTTGGGCAGCTGACTCTTGGTTTCAGCTCAGGTTCATGAGATGGAGCCCTGCTTTAGGCTTTGCGCTCAGCTTGGAGTCGGCTTGAGATTCTTTCTCCCTCTCCTCTGCTCCTCCCACTCATGCTCTTGCTCTCTCTCCCTCAAATAAGTGAATAAATTTTTAAGAAAAAAAAGAAAGTGGCTAGGATGTAGCAGCTTTTCAATAAAAGGTAGCTGTGTAGTGATAGGAAAATAAATGCTGAAAAATAATGAGCAGATAAATCACCACAACCGTCTGAGTCTTGGGCCTGATTGAGTCCTAAAGAACTTGTGAAATTAAAAATAAAGCATGGGGGATCCCTGGGTGGCACAGTGGTTTGGCACCTGCCTTTGGCCCAGGGCGCGATCCTGGAGACCCAGGATTGAATCCCACGTCAGGCTCCCGGTGCATGGAGCCTGCTTCTCCCTCTGCCTGTGTCTCTGCCTCTCTCTCTCTCTCTGTGTGACTATCATAAATAAATAAAAATTTAAAAAAATAAAATAAAGCATGGCTTTTTTATTAATGTGTGTGTGTGTGTGTGTTTTGGGGAACACATGTTTAGGATGTATGAGAAATTTAAGTCTAGTTCTCTATTTTCTTTCACACAATAGGCAAATGAGTCTCATGTACTCAACCTCTTTCTTCTTAATGCTTTTTTTAAGCTTTAACTGTATGTTGACTTAGACCATGTTGTCTAAGCATATAAGACTGCTAATGGGAGTTAATCTTATAAACTAGACTCTATACAAACATAAGCTAATGCTTTACCCTTCTTGGGCCTCGAAATGTTTTAATTTTATTAAAAATCTAACTCCTTAGGAAGGTAGTAAGAAATCTCACTGTTGAAAATTTCAGGGAAGTCTACTAGGGGTCATCTTTAGGAAATGTCTTATAAGTTATTTTTTTCAGACTTCTGGATATGCTTCTGCAGACAAGGCCAGTCCTATCTGTGGCTTCTCTCTTTTCATGGTCCACTTCAGGACCTTTGTTAACTTTTTTTCAGGTAAAAGTGGGGCTGTGCAATTTAACCAAAGTAGCCTATATGACTTTAGTTATGGGATGTAACCTCTTTGGAAAACAATTTAGTAAAATGTCCAATGAGCTTGTTGATATCTAAATATTCATATCCAGTTATAACTCAGTAACTTATAATTTATTCACTGTCATTATTTTCTGTCACAGAAAATAATTCAACGGAAAACAATGTACCCAAAGCAACGCGCATGAAGAAATTAACTGCGGTGTTATTTATAGTAACATTAGAGATGATCTAATTGCTCAACAAGGGGGAAATGGCTGAATAAATAGCAAAGCAAGTCAATAAAATAATATGTAGTTGTTAAAGTAATACTTTTGAACATTATATAATAATATGAAAATGTCACGATATGTTAATTAAGTAAAACAGAACACGATCATACTACCTCATCATTACAACTTTAGAAAATATGTAAGTATGGATAAGTACTAGAAATAAAAACTGTAAATTATGTATTACAGGAGTGGAAATAGTGTATGTTTTTCCTTTCTTTTTATATTTTCTGTATTTTCATAATTCTGTTTATACAACGGAAATAAGTACCGAGTGAGCAATATATAAATGAACATTTATCTACAAAATGTACAGCACTCTACAAAATATGCTTAGGTATAATTCTGTATATTGAGGTTTGACTCAGTTCTACTTAAATCAACAATTATATGGATAGTTAAATACATATAGTCACAAGAGTATATCTACAAAAAAAGAGAGTAAAGTCGTGAATTTGAAGAAGACATGGATGGCTGTGTCAACATGGCCACTAACTATTTATTCCTGAGCCAGTTATTCCCCTGAAACTGAATCTTCTCACCTGTAAAACTCAGGAATTTGGACTGGAGGTTTTTTTTTTAAGAATTTATTTATTTATTCATGAGAGACACAGAGAGAGAGAGGGAGGCAAAGACACAGGCAGAGGGAGAAGCAGGCTCCATGCATGGACCCTGACATGGGACTAGATCCTGGGTCTCTAGGATCACACCCTGGGCTGAAGGCGGCGCTAAACCGCTGAGCCACCTGGGCTGCCCGGTGGACTGGAGGGTTTAAAGTAATTTTCTAGTCTAAAGTTCTGTGACATTGAGCTTATAGTGCTTTATTCAAACCCTATCTAATTTAGGGACTATTTCACATGTTAATAATATTAATTACTATTACTGAATTTACTTAGAATATCTACTGAACATGTGATTTAGTTAAATCTCAAGTGATCATAAGTTTTAGGTACTATTAAAAATTTCTTCCCAACTCTCTAACTATCCTAAGAATTTTACCTTTGGAATAGCATAACTAAAAATTATATATAAATGATCACTCTATCTGAAAGTGAAAAATATAAGTATTTTGTTCATATGTACTTTTTACACTTCTTCAACATAAAAAACCCACTTTATTCCCAATTTAAACTTTGCAATTTAATTAGGAGATCACAGAATTATGAAATAAATATTGTCATAAAATTATGACTGGAAAAACAAACAAAAAATTATGACAGGATCAGGTAAAATTTTCTTGTTAACTGCTAACTCTAAAAATTAGTAAGTTAGAATTAGAAGTGATCAAATCAATTTACTTATGAATACGATGCAAACTACTGGGGATATTTAAAAATAAGCTCCAACAAGAAATGTCAAAGAATCTCTAAAACAAAATATATTCTAATTCTTACCACTTTAGAACCAACTGGAATCATCACAAATTAGGTCCATCCAGAGGCAGCCTTGCTTTTTGACATTTTCAGTAGCAGGAAGGAAACCAATTGCCTCTAATCAGAGGCTTTGTTAATTAGTACAATTCAGGGGCTCACCACCTACAGGAAATGAAAAGACAGAACATAAAATCAAAGCAGCTTGTTTCACTTTGATCTTCAATAAAACTCTGTTTTCTATAGTACCCTAGCATTCTCAACTTTATTGAACATGAGGGTTCATAATGGACACAGCATGCTGATGGCTGACTTCATGAGGAAACTCCACCTCTTTCTGCCCTCTATTTTTGTGTTGGACAAGAATCTCTTCCTTCTAGGGATAAACTCATGGAACTTTATCTGATGTGACATGAGGTAAGACAGTGTCAATCTGAGAACACAGATAAGTTTGAACGAGCTACAAAACATTTAAGCTTTGTGAAAATCAACCAAATTTCACTATAAAATCTTTTTTTATATGGTGTACACTCTATGGTGTACACTCAAAGTCATTGATCTAATCAGTGTCTATGGAATATTTATTTGTACTAATATGTGGGATTTTTAAGAATGGAAAAAAAAAACACATGAAATATTCAGCACCAGCAACCTCCAATTTTAAAATTCCATGAGCTTTGGGGTTTGATGATTTAGCTCAAGTTGTGAGTTGAGTAAAAGATATTCTGGTCAGAGGACTTATAATTTTGAGATGTTCTATCTCCTGAGTAATATTGGTGATATAGAGATTCCAGGACAATATGATCACAGAAGGTGCAGAGAGCAATGTTTTTATCAGTGCTGGTTGAAAGGTTGGAGAGAGATAAACAGCAAGAGATTAAATAATTCCCATAACCCCCGTTTGTCACTTACCTGAATGACCCCTTGCCCAGAGAGCAGGGATAGAATTGTCCTAAATTAAGCCTGCCTATGTATGTCTGTTTACCAATCCAACCTCTATTAGGCCCCTTCCATTTATCAACCACTGCGCCAGGCAGGAGATCCTAAAATGTCTCCTCTAGTTTTTATCTGGTTACCATTCCACATAACTCCTTATAGTTCTGCCATTTAGGTGTTTGACTTTTGAACTAAGGTGATTGAAACAAGGTCTTAATCTTTTTTCTTTGTAAATTTGTTTTGTTTCTTAAACTCCACATATGTGTGAAGTCACATAGTATCTGTCTGTCTCTGACTGACTAATCTCACTTATCATTATACTCTAGATCCATCTATCTTGTTGCAAATAGCAAGATCTCATTCAGTTTTTATGGCTGGATAACATATATATATATATGTTATATATAACATATATATATATATATATATATATATATATATATATATATATATGATTTATAGCCTCTTCTTTTTCCATTTACCTGTGCATGTACACTTGGGCTGCTTCCATACTCTGGCTACCGTAAATAATGTTGCAGTAAACATAGGGCTGCATATATCCCCTCGAATTAGTGGTTTTGTATTCTTTGGGTAAATACCCAGTAGCAGAATTACTATTAACTATTGTATTATTAATTGACTAAAAATTAGGTGTGGAAAATGCAAGAATTTAGCATATTTCTGACAGGTTTTGCACTTCAAAATTTTCACAATGTTCTCCTTGCTCCTTTCTTACTTTATCCACTCCAGGACACCTATGAATTCAAGAACAGCCTTGCCATTTGAAATCCCATTTCTAAAATTCAAAGACAGTATCTCTACCCACTTACTTATTGATTCATTATGAATCTATTACTTCTGAATAGGGTTTTATGTCTTAGTTTTATTGGAGTTCATGGAGTCAATTCCATTAACTTATGCTAAGAATGTGAGGATTTTTTTCTGAATCTCAGTTGGTTTCAGTAGAAATCAAATGAGAAGCCAGGTTTCCAGATTCCCAGCAGTATTCTTTTTGCCACATTTTCTTATTCTGGCTTTTAAGATACAACATTACTTATAAGTGATACCTGACTTTAAAAAAATATTTCTGCTACTTGCCAGCAAAATGAAAAAGTGAGATGCAGATGGTGAATTTTAGTTGAGTGGCTACAATCCCTGACAAACTGAGACTATGAGAAGTTAGCAAGAGTCCTTTCCGTCTCCCCTGATCCTACTCATGTCTTAAGAAAAAGTTCTCCTCTACCTAGGCTTCTGTCTTCTGAACACCAGAGTTGCCTTATGGGATTGTTTCAAAGGCTGCATTATTGACAAACTCTCTAAGAAACAGGTAGCACATAGAATCCTGATATTGTCATGGCATATTTTAATAGCATCCCTGAAAACTGGTTACAGATCCTACAGTTAGTCTAATTCTAGTTACATGGAACTCCAGCCATTTGGTAACAAAAATTGCTTTAGCCTGTTGCTAAACAGCATGTATATTTTTTAATTGCTTTGGTAAGAACTGTAAAATTAAAAAAATATATTAATGAATCAGACCAACAAAGCCTAGTAAAATGAAGAATCTGTATGTTTACTTGTGATTCAAGAATTATTCCAACTTAATTCAAAGTGACTACGTCTTTAATATTTTATGGTTATGGATAGAATGAAAAAATGAAAAAAAATTCTGCCTCTAAACCCTACTTGAAGAATTAGTGAGATATAGACACTGATATATATATCCCTAAAATTGCATTTCCCAAGGAAATATTTATTTAGCTCCTTTTTTGTCAATACAATCAATACCTTCCAAATTAAAAGCCAATGTTAAAGTATTTTGATAAATCCAAAATAGTAAAAGAGGGATAGGAAAAATTAGAGTAAAGAAGTAATAAAAGAAAATGAATCAACTAAACTGTCAAGCTTTCTTGATTTATGGAAGGAAGCATTTAGGAGACTAGGTGTTGATTTTTACATTTTTGTACTTCAAGGTGAGATAATATTGGCATGGCCATTTATGCCCTTCACTCTTGTCCACATTGTTTGGCAAGCTTTAGGTGAATGCTTTTGTAATAGAGTAATACTCTTTCTTTGGATATACTTTTCATTTCAAAGCAATATATAAACATTACACCTCCAGTTCTGGGAGATCTTGAGGTGCAAAGGAAAACCAGAATGGATGTGATCATGGGAATATCCATAGCCAGGCATTAACATTTACAGTTAAATATGTCAGCATCAGACTTCCTGCTGTACCACCCACCATTTCACACAATTCAGCCAACTGACTCATTCGAAATCTTAAGGATAATCAGAATAAATTAATGAGTCATCATTAATAAATGGGCAAAGTATTCCGCTTTATTCCTCATGGGAGTAAAGTAACCTTCCTGAGTAATTTTAGAGTAAATTTGTCTCAACTATGTAATCCTTTGAATTACTAAGACTATCTACAATAATTTACATACTTAGGAAAGACATAACATTTTTAGAGCTGTGCTTTACTACTTGTTAGGCAAAGGGAAACGGGGGGGGGAGTGATTTACTTTTATGAAAAAAACCTCATTGACAAACAGACTTTGTTATGATTCTTAATAATAATGAATCATAGTTTTATCTGTGTGGTGGAATGAAATAGAGATCTGATCCTGGCATTTCTGTCTACGTGTTTTAAATGTATCCAATGGAGGTATTCAAAGTAAGTCCTTTGATTTTCCCTTTCTTTGAATTCAGAAGTCTCATACTGTACACAATATTTTTCATTCCCATCAGGTATGTAATAATAAGACTATGTTTAAGATCAACAGATGAGACGTTATATGTAAATATAGTGTATTAATGACAGAAGACAAAATATCCATTTAACTGATTGGGAGAACATAGAAATTTATTAGGACTCAAAAATCCCAAATAAGATCTCTATAATCAGTGTTTATTTTAAACATATTAACTACTTCAAAAAACCATTTTATTTTTTCTATTAATTTTTAAAATATTTAACAGTTTTATTGAACTACAATATACATGCCATAAAATTTACCCGTTGAAAGGCTTGATGATTTCTAGAAAATTTAGAATGGTGCAAGTATCATCTTACTCCAGTTTTTTTTAAGATTTTATTTTTAAGTAATCTCTACACCCAACATGGGTCTTGAAACTACAACCCTGAGATCAAGAGTCATATGCTCTTTCAGTTGAGCCAGTGAAGCAGCCCTTTCATAAGCCAGTTTTAGATAACTTCTCTCATTCTTCTCATGTCTTTTTCAGTGAAACTAATCCCACTCCCAGTTCAGGCAAACACTGATATAGTTTCTATATATATATAGTTGTGCTTTTTCTAGAAATTTTATACAAAAGGTGTGCTAGGAAGAATAAAAGATGTTCACACTTTAATTCCTGGAACCTATGAATATGTTATCTCATAAGCCAAAAGGGACTTTGCTGTGAGACCTTCAAATGGAAAGACTATTCTGGATTATTTGGACAAGCCCATTCTAATCACATGAGTCCTTAAAAACAAACTTTTCCCAGCTGGGTCAAAGGGATACAATAATAGAAGGGCCACAGAAATGCAATGTGAGGGGGACCTGATCTGCCATTGTTGGTTTTGAAGAAAGAGGAAGGGGGCCATGAGCCAGAGAATACAGTGAACCACTAGAAGGAAAAAGTCAAAGAAATTGATTCTCTTCTAGAGTCTCCAGAAAGGAACAATGCCAAAAGCAATATCCAATATAAAATTAATCAGTAATATCTTTTGAAATTATTATTGGTAGCATATAACTGAAGCACCATGTACAGTCTTAAAAAGCTGGTGCTGTCCTTGTTGGCACTCAAGATGGTAGAGCTCATAGAGGCTGGACATTTTTATTTTCCACTCTTCCCTCCCTTGGAACCACATAACAAAAATTTTCTTCCTTTTAATTTTTATTTTTGCTGTTGTATCAACATTGCTAGTCTAAGAAGAACCTTTTTAAAATTTAAGTGAAACAAACATTATCTAATTATTAGCTAATACATTACTTTTGCACATTCTGTATGAACAGGTGAATTTTCTCCAGTGCTAGATCTCTTTTTCATTTAGTCAAACAGTTCAAAAATATGAGTGAAAATGTCAAGATCTGAATATTCCCATTTACCTTGGACTCTGAAAAGAGTCAATATGGCATGCTTGACATTTAGCCTAATTATCATAATTGCAATAAATCATGTAGGAAAATGTCACTGAACCTAAAATAATATCCTTCTTTTCATATTAGCTATTCTAGTAGTTTTCCCTAATCTCTATTTGTGGGAAAAGATTTGGAGAGTCCTCTCATTGTCAGTTTATACTTGAGTTGAGTTGGGTCAATATATAGAAGAAGAATATCTAGATATCTTCTAACATAACCAAATTTTGTGTTAGGGCTAAATCTCAATTCACCTATTTGGCACACGAAGTTGCTATTAAAATTAAAGAAAACAATAAGTAGCTCATTTACCGACTTTTATTTGTATAAGTTATAAAAGTACTCCTCTAGAAATGTTTAGGATATATTAAACCACACATGTCACTGGGTAATAACATATCCTGAAAATTATTTTTCCTATGAAGGCTAATTACTGAACTTTAGTTTTTGCTAATGTATCTGCCACTAGATAAAGTGTATCTGCGTATACTATCTATGGTTCAGGCAGGAATTTTTATGTTTGGAAACTCAAAAAACTAATAAATCCAGGTTTAGTTCATTAAATAAAAATGTTTTGAATCTCATTCAATCCAAAAAAAAAAAAAACGATAAAGACAAAAGCACAGTAGGTTCTATACTAAGATTAGCTCAGATTTGTGTTCTACGGACAATTCCATTCTGGGTGTGACTTTAGTATATACTTTTAGAAATCATAGTAAATGCCACTATAATATTAAATTCAGATACTTTTCACTCTTTGCTGAGTGATCATTCACTCGTGTTTCTATGTTTTTTCTAATCCAAACGTTTATTATCTATGTACTTGTGAAACTTGAAATCCTGCCATTTGTTACCTTACTTTTATGTGATTACATATAATGATTATTATTTTTAAAATTTCATTAGTGAAACAGATTACAAGAAGAGAAAATTAGAGGCTATTTTGAGCACTTATGTATTGGTCATGGAATTTAGAGACTAAATTCCCATAATGTTAAAGGCACACTAATTATTCACAACATTTTATACAATAATTCATAGATATCAAAGGATATTCTATCATTATTTTTGTGCTATTGTTCACTAACTTACTGCTTTTAGGTTTTGGTTTTGGCTTTTTGTTTTGCTTTTCATGAAAGGGTACAAATATCAATTGAATTAAACCTTCTAATGTGTTATTTCAAACTGTTTAAAATACTGTCTGATGGGAGTCCTCTGTTCATCAAGACACTATGTAAAATTGACAGTATATTCCAAAAATAAGGTTACTTTTATTACTACTGTTCTTATTTACTAAACTGGTCCATCTCTAAAATAGTACTGATTGAATTGATTCTCCAGTTTGTCATTTATTGTGAGTATAATTACAATAAATATTTTGTTTACCTTTGTAAAATGTTAAACTTTACATTTATAAATTGATATGTCACTCAGTACCTGGAATAAGTAATACAGGAATATCATCTTCCACTAAATGGGGCACACAATAGAAAGTTAGGAGAGGAGACCTTGAGTGATCAGGAAAATTGTGGGAATCCTTCCACACCTCTCTTCCACACCAAGGAAATCCAGAATCCCTTTAAGGCCTCTATGCATCATATTTTAATTTCTATTTACATTGTGGCAGGGGGCCTATATGATTTTTGAAAAGAAAACAAGGAGAGAAGTGATACTAAGCTTTGTAATACTATATTTTAATTTTGCATTAGTGTACTATTTTTCAATATTTTGTAAAGTATTTTACAGTGGGATCTCAAGAGAGTATTTCTAGCTACAATGAAGTGTAAATTTATGTAAACAGCTTCAGTTTTTACTTTATGAAATCAGTGACTTTTCTTGATTGCCAAGGAGATAGTAGCTTTAAAGGGTGAATTTCTTCACACATATGATCTATTTTGAGTAAAGGATTGAAGATTATGCTATAGATCCCAATAGTTTATAACCTTTTCTTTCTAAGTCACATTTAAAGTATATAGTTTAAAATGGAATGAAAATATGTACAGTCATTTTACTAAAAGGAAGTTTCTCTTTGCAAGAACTGCATTATTAATAAATTTACCCCTTTTGATTTGTTTTCTCTGGTGGCTTTCTTAGATTTTAATAAAAACAAGAATTAGAAATAAGTACTCATTTCACGGACTCATGCTTCAAACTACCATGAGTTCTAGAAATAAAATTTCCTGCTATCAATACAGAAAAATATAATTTTTCTAGTTTTTGTGGGGGGAAGAGTAGGGGCAGAGAGAGACGGAGAGAGAATCACAAGTAGGCTCCACACTGAGTGCAGATCCCAACACAGGGCTTGATCACACAACCCTAAGGTCATGACCTGAGCTGAAATCAAGAGTTGGACACCTAACGGACTAAGCCACCCAGGCGCCCCAAGGAATGTTGCTTCTGATAATTCAGTGCCAGTTGCTGTATTCAGTGTGGGTGGCTGAACTTACATGAACTCTTTTCCGTGTGTCTTGGATGACATGAGCCTTGGTTTAGTCTTGTCTGGCATCCTGAGAAGGCTATATGACATGACTGTTTCTCTGCCTTTCCAGCTCATTGTTTTCTCTAATTTTTGATGAAAAAGGTACCATTCACATTCCCCAATGTCTTTATTTTGACTTCCTCAGAACGTTAAGACATTTGCAGATAAATACTAATGTGATTTTATTACTTTAGGTCTCTTGTTTCCATTTTAAATATCACATGTAACATATTGAATATGTATAGTGACATTTTAATAGAATGTCCAAACAAAAAAGAGAAAAAGAACATTTTGCTTTCTGGATTGATCATGAGAATTTTCAAAATCATTATTAAAAAAGAATGTTTCTCAAATATATTGAATAATAGCATATTTCATTTTTGGCATGCCCAAATCTAAATTTGAATGTCAAAATCTATTTTGTTTTTGTTTCTCTATAACTTTCAGCAAAATTCCTAGATAAAATTACAAGCCAATAATCAAAGGGAAAAAGGAGATTATGTGATAGCGTATCTTTCATTTATTTTAAAACAAGTTAGTTATTGTTAAATCCACGTATAACCATCTTTGTTTTTCCTTTCAGTGACTCGGTAGCCTTGTAATAATTTTATTTTTATTGATGATTTTGTGTACCTGTCATGAATTAATGTTACCAAGACTTGACATAATTTTTAATATGTATACATTAAAGAAAGTTTGCACAACCCTTTGGGGTTATATAACATATATGTTATAAGGTGAGTATGCTGAAACTGGCTGGTCAAGAACTACTGCATGACTCTTGAGAGTTTTGTGTAGCCTCTCATAACTCATAACTACAAAATAATTTTGCTTTCAAAGTTCATGTAAGACTTCAATTTAGAGTTCTGGAAAATAATTCACATTAATTCTTTGCTTCTTTCTTCCTAAAATTAGATTTTTCATGGCCATCCACCTTTTAGCAACATTGCTGTAATGCTGATATCTTTCACCATTTTTTCTGATGAAAAAATTATTTAGAAGAGAAAGTCAACCCATTATTTCTATGTGTGATCAAATGTATATTTAGGCCCTAGTTGTATACTGTCACCTAACTTCTTAAAAGATAAAATTGCCATTACTTTTTCAAATAAGAGAATTTAATTTGGAGTTTAAAAACACAGACAATAATGAAAAATGAAAGTTGTCCTCTGAATTTCCTGGGGTCAAATGTAGTGCCAAGTTTCAAGAGCATCATCCTTTACAATTCCTGGCGCTTTTTTACTTTTGAGGGTATCCTGATATATGATTTGGCCTCCTGTTTTGCCTCCTTGTTTGCCAAGACAAGTGTCAATGAGGTGTAGAAAAGAGTCTGGGGCCAAATAATACAGTGTGGTTGAAAAACACTTGCCTCATGTAAATACAGTTTTGGTGAGAGAGTATCTAAGATTTGCCTTTCCAACAATAATACTATGCGGTTTTGAGAAAATTATGGATTGTTGCCTTCGTTTGTTTATATGTAGAATTTTAAAGGCTTAATCAATGTTGTTAAACATAAGATGATTCTTCACTTAGTTAATTTGGAATTCTTTGTAAAATAGAAAATCAGCAAAGTAGTGTTTGGTTTCAATATAACATTTTCTTCAAAAGATTCCAGAATAGTTTAGGGGGAAAAAAAGCCTTAATATAATAATTAGCATCCTAAAAAGATTGTTGTCCATTATATTGTAACTCATTGACTATTATCAAGAAAAATATTTCCAGTGGTATGATATTATACATATTTTTATAAACCTTTGCTTGCATTTTTGTTTGCTTACTCCTGGTGAATTATAAAACAGTTGTTGCAATGGGACTGCTCCTCATATTTTGTGCTGTAGAGGAGGCTTAGAAGTGAAGGTTGTCTTCATTCCTTGATTTAGCAATGCTCTTACACATATGTTATGTAAGGTGAGCATGCTGAAACTGGCTGGTCAAGATCTACTGTATGACTCCTGAGAGTTTTGTAGCCTCTCATAACCCATAACTACAAAATAATTTTATTTTCAAAGTTCATGTAGGACTTAAATTTAGAGTTCTGGAAAATAATTCACATTAATTCTTTGAATGCTTCTTTCTCCTAGAATTAGATTTTTGACGGCCATCCACCTTTTAGCAACATTGCTGTAATGCTGATATCTTCTGTCATAAAATGATGGTAATGATATTCTTATGTTGTTAGCATTCACAGCTCTACCTTTTCTATTATTTACCAAGTACTAAAGGCCTCAGGGGAGTCAGTGAAGAGCAAGTAGATTTGTCATCATACAATCCCAAGTGAAAAACTCTATTTTTGAAATATTTTTTGGTGTGAAAACAAGTTTCTTAGACTTTCTTAGCCACAGTATCTTCACGTATAAAATCAGGCAAAGAGCAGTGGCCAACTAAATTATAGGTATCTTATGTCTTTTATGTCTTTACCTCAGACTATTTAAGTGAGGCTGACTTGTAAAGAGTTGAGCAAAAGCTATTAAGGCAACAATGAAAATGGATATAACCTGTGTCATAAAAAAAGTCCCATGAAAACATCCTTTGGAAATAGTAACTCACTCATGTAGGATAACTTGTAATGTGTGTAAGGTAGGAAACAGCAGATGGTATTTCCTTTACTATCAGTGCAACCTTGGGGCTGAGTGGTGGGGTGGATGTGGGTACTGAATCCTCCATTTGCTTATATATACTGATTGGCGAGTGTGTGTGTGACAACACGGGTGTGTGAAAATGTGAATGTGTAGGTAAATTCCTAGGATTCAGAAGGCCTCAACCCTGACACTTACTTGTTCTGTGATATAGACTCTTAATTGTCGCTCCTCATATTTAAAAGCGAGTAATAACAATTTCTCTCTAAATGTCACCAGGTAATTATAAAGATGACATGAGATAAGTATATGCTAGTGATTTATAAACCATTAACTACCATAAAATGGGAGGTACTCTTATTCACATTGAAAGTAAATCCCTTTCATGCCCCACCATGCTCTCTTAATAATTTTTATTATAAAATAAAGTACAAATAAAGAAAACCTCACAAAATAAGTGTATAACTTAATGTCTTATTAGGAAGGGGACCTCCCTGTGAACACCATACAGATCAAGAAACAGAACTTTACCAGGAACTTCAGAAGCTCCTCTATGTGCCTAATCCCAATGATGAACTTTTGTACCCACCCTTGAAAATAATCAGTTCTTTAATTTTTAGTGATCATTTGCTTGGATTTCTTTATAGTTTTATCACCCACATGTATCCATCATTAGGCTCTCTTCTTGCACAGTATGCATTTTTTTAAAGCAATATGTCATTTCAGCCTCTACAAATATACCAAACCCCTCCTGTATTCCTTTCTCTTCCTTCTTGATGAAAAATCCAAGTAATTCATGCTGGACATTTCCCACAGTTTAAATTTCATTAATTGTCCATTCATGATGTAATCAGTAAGTTTTTCTTTCCCTTTGTGTTTCCTGTAAAATGGCAGCTGGATCCAGATGCTTGATCGGAATGTTTATCCTTTTGGCAAGACTATGATCAGTATTGGGTTTCTTCTTTGGTGTCTGGTTGTTTCTTTCTGGATGTTAGCCATTGATGCTTAATGACTAGACCATTAATTCACAAGATTTTGGAAAATTATATTTATTCAAATTCTATAATCTCATTTTCATGTATTAGTTCAAAAATTGTATCAAGCTATTGTTCCCCCTCATAAACTATTTGTTCCTCTAGTGGTGTCATTTATACAAATAAGGCTTGATTGTTTCCTTCTTATGTACCAAATTTTAAGAACATGAACTGCAAGTACTCTCCTTGATGAAGCACAAATTGTTCTTTGTAGCTTTGCCAGTTGGTTCCTAAATATTTTGACATGATCTTAGCAGTCTTTGACAGTTTCAAATTCATCTTCTACATTTCCTCCTTTGGACTGAGCTTTTACTTTATTTCTACTACTGAGTTTTTACCTAATTTCTATTGAAGTGCACCCATTTGCTGTTCTTCCATACCAAGGATCCTTGTTTTCAAAGACATGGAGAATAACAGAATTAGGATATCCCATTATAACCAAACTGTTTTATTTCACATTGCACACATGATATCTTCAGAATAATACTCCATATAATTACTAAGAATAGTTAACTATTTTCTACATGTTTTCCCTAGTAATCTCCACTTTTAAAAAATAGCTGTACTATATTTACATTGTCAGAGCATCTAGCTATTAGAAATGTTTTTTTCTTTTGTTACTCGTATTTAATTCTGGTCTCCAAATATTTATTTAAAGGTATATTTTCATTCCTTCATTTCCTTAGATATGTTGCTCTACTCCTTTTTTTTTAATTTTTTTTTAATTTATTTATGATAGTCATACAGAGAGAGAGAGAGAGAGAGAGGCAGAGACACAGGCAGAGGGAGAAGCAGGCTCCATGCACCGGGAGCCCGACGTGGGATTCGATCCCGGATCTCCAGGATCGCGCCCTGGGCCAAAGGCAGGCGCCAAACCGCTGCGCCACCCAGGGATCCCTGTTGCTCTACTCCTTAACAGCATAAAGTGTAACTGTTAGAGCCAAATGAAAACATATTTTTTCCATATAAATGATAAGTTGGGCAGCCTGGGTGGCTCAGAGGTTTAGCGCTGCCTTTGGCCCAGGGCATGATCCTGGAGACCTGGGATTGAGTCCCACATCAGGCTCCCTGCATGGAGCCTGCTTCTCCCTCTGCCTGTGTCTCTGCCTCTCTTTGTCTCTCTTTGTGTCTCTCATGAATAAATAAATAAAATCTTTAAAAAAAATTAAATAGTGCTCGCTTTGGCAGCACATATACTAAAAAAATTGAATAAAATAAATGATAAGTTCCTTTTTGCTTATATATGTCTCATTTTTTTCCTTTCCTGTAAAGTCTCAGAATAAATCTCATTGGAAAAGTAAATATGTAGTAAAGATACTGGATTAATTACTAAAAACCTAGTATAAAGGCTAACAGACAAAACTAGTAATAATAACTGTTTATAATAGTTAGATAAAGGATATACAAGATAAAAAGATGTAAAATGTGACATGAGAAACATAAAACATGAAGGGAGAGTAAAAATGTTGAGTTTTAGAATGGGATCAAACTTATTATCCACTTAGAATAGGCTGTCATAAATATAAATTGTTATATGTAATCCTCACAGCAACCATAAAGCAAAAGCCTATAGTAAATACACAAATGATAAAAGAATATAAGCATATTACTAAAGAAAATCATCAACCTACATAGAAAGAGAGCAAGAGAAGATAAGACTACACAATTACTACCAAAATCACTAGTAAACAATGAACAAAATGGCAATAAGTACATACCTATCAGAAATTACTTTAAGTGCAAATGGGCTAAATTATCTAATCAAAAGATATATAGTGACTGAATGGATAAAAAAACAAGACTCATTTAGATGCTGCCTACAGGTGACTCACTTTAGATGTAAGGACACACACCGGCCGAAAGTAAAGGGATGGAAAAAGTTATCCTATGCAAATGAAAACCACAAGAAAGCTGGCATATCTATAATTATAGCAGAAAAAAAAATGTTCTTTAAAGCAAAGACTATATAGTAAGAGACAAATAAAGGTGTTATATAACCATAAAGTAGTTAATCCAACAAGAGGATATAATATTTATAAATATTTATACACTCGACATAGGAGCACCTAAATATATAAGGCAAATATTAGCTGACCTAAAGAGAGAAATATACAGCAATACAACAATAGTAGCAGGTTTTAATACCCTACTTCCATCAATGGATAGATCATTCAGACAGAAAATCATTAAATTAATAAATAACATATTAGACCAGATGGACTTAACAGATATTACACACACAGTAACAGAATGCACATTTTCTTACATGCACATGAAGCTTATTCCAAGGTAGATTTTTTTTAGGCCACAAAAACTTAAATTTATTAAGAGGACTGAAATCACATTAAGTATTTTTCTGATTACAATGGTATAAAAACTAGAGACTAATTACATGAAGAAAATTAGAAAGTAACAAATATGTGGAGATTAAACAACATGCTAATGAACATCCAATGGGTCAAAGAAGAAATAAAAAGAGAAATAAGAAATACTTTGAGACAAATGAAAATGGAAATGGAACGTACCAAATTTATATTCCAAGATGGAATTAAAACAAAACAGAAAATCTTAACATACACAGTATGAGTAGTAGCAAGGAGATTGAAACAGTAATTAAAATTGAAACAGTAATTAAAAACTTCCTCAAAAACAAAAGTCTAGAACTATATGACTTTGCTGGTGAATCTACCAATTCTTCTCAAACTCTTCATATATTTTATGAGATTAACATTACCCTTATAGCAAGACTAGACAACAATGTCACAAAAAAATAAGATCAGAAGTCAATATTCCTAATAAAAATTTTGCAAAAATCCTCAATAAACTATTAGTAAAGCAAATTCAACATTACATTAAAAGGATCACACACCACAGTCAAGTGGGATTTATTACAGGAATGCAAGGATGGTTCAACATCCACAAATTAGTCAGTGGGATATGCCACATTAACAGGATAAAGGATAAAAATCATAAAATCATCTTAACATGTAGAAAAAACATTTGACAAAATTCAAGATCCATTTATATTAAAAGTTCTCTCTCACAAAGTGGCTACAGAGGAAACATACATCAACATAATGCAGATCATACATGACAAGCCCATAGCTAACATCATACTGAAGGTTGAAAAACTGAAAGAGTTCCCTCTAAGATCAGAAATAAGACAAGGATGTCTACTTACCACTTTCATTCAATTTAATAGTAGAAATCCTACCCAGAGCAATTAGGCAAGAAAAAGAATTAAAAGGCATCCAAATCAGAAAGGAAGAAGTAAAATTGTCACTATTAGTTGATGACATGATATTATAAATGGAAAACAGAAAACCCTAAAGTCTCCATCCAAAAAAAAAAAAAACCTGCTAATGCTAATAACAAATTTTGTAAAGATAGGATACAAAATCAATACACAAAAAATATGCTGCATTTCTTTACAGTAATAACAAACTATCAGAAGGAGAAAACAACCTTATTTATAATTGCATCAAAAAGAAAATGCATGGGAATAAATTTAACAAAGGATGTGAAAGACCTATACAGTAGTATCCCCTTATTAATGACTTTGTCTTCCACAGTTTCAGTTACTCACAATCAACTGCTAATAAATAGAGCAGATGATCTTCCTTCTGATGTATTATCAGGTGATTTGTAACCTAACACTACTTCACAATGCCTACATCATTGACCTCACTTCATCTCATCACATAGTCTTTTTATTGTCTCAAATCACAATAAGAAGGGTGACTAGGGTACAGTAATGTATTTTGAGGTAGAGAGAGAACCACATTCACATAATTTTTATATCAGTATCTTTTACAACTGTTCTATTTTATTTTAGTTATTTTGTTAATATCTTACCATGTGTAATTTATAAATTAAACTTTCTCATAGGTATGTATGTGTAGGGAAAAACATTGTATATATAGGGTTTGGAACTATCCATGGTTTCAAGCATCCACTGGGAGTCTTGGAATGTATTCCTTCCAGATAAGAAAGAACTAACATATACTGAAAATTACAAGACATTATTGAATGAAATTGAAGACATATATAAATAGGAATACATTTCATGTTTATGTATTGGCAGAATTAATATTGTTAAAATGTCTACACTACCCAAAGTAATCTGCAGATTCAGTGCAATCTTTAACAACATTCTAATAGTGCTTTTCACAGAAATAGAACAAACAATCCTAAAATTTGTATGGAACTACAAAAGGCCTCAAATAACCAAAGCGATCTTGAGAAAAAAGAACAAAACAAGAAGGATCATGCCCTTTGATTTCAAAGTATATTGTAAAGCTATGGTAATTAAAACAGTATCATACCAACATAAAAACAGATACTTAGATCAATACAACAGAAAGGAGAGCCCAGGAAGAAACCCACTCATATAAAGTTAATTAATTCATGATGAAGACAAGAATATACAATGGGGAAAGGACAGTTTCTTCAATAAATGGTGTTGGAAAAATTAAATAAGTACATGCAAAAGAGCAAAATGGTCCAGTATCTTATACCACACACAAAAATGAATACAAAATGGATTAATGACTTGAACATAAGACCTGAAATTATAAAACTTTTGGAAGAAAACATAGGTAGTAAGTTCCTTCATGTAGGTCTTGGAGATGAGTTTTTGAATCTGACACCAAAAGCAAAAGAAACCGTAATAAATAAGTGGGACTACATCAAACTAAAGTCTACACATCAAAGGAAACTATCAATGAAATGAAGAGGAAACATGCTGAAGGGGAGAAATTAATTACAAATCATATAACTGATAAGGTATTAATATCAAAAATATATGAAAAACTCAAAGTAATCAAAAGCAGAACAGATGATCTGATTTTTAAAATGGACATTTTTCCAAAGAAAATATACAGATGGCCAACAGACATGAAAAGATGCTCAACATCATTAATCATCAGGGAAGTGCAAAAATAAACCCACAACAAGATATCACTTCACACCTGTCAAAATGGCTAAAACCAAAAAGAAAAGAAATAACAGGTGTTGGCTAAAAAGTGGAGAAAAGGGAACCCTTGTGTACTATTATTGGTGGAAATGTAAATTGGTGCAATCCCTATGCAAAACAGTATGGAGCTTCCTCAAAAAACTAAAAAATAGAACTATGATATGATCCAGCAACTTCACTCTGCGATACTTATCTGAAGAGAAAACAAAAACCCCAATTCAAAAAGATATACATAACCCCGTGTTCACTGTAACATTATCTACAATAGCCAAGATATGAAAACAACCTAAGTATCTGTTGATGGATGAATGGATAAAGAAATAGGAAATTACTCAAGCATAAAAAGAATGAAATCATGCCATTGTGACAACATGAATGGAGCTTGAGGGCATTATGCTAAGTGAACTAAGACTAACAAAGAAAAATACTGTATGATCTTCCTTATATGTGGAATCTAAAAACAGAACAAAACAAACAAAACAAGTTTACAGATACATAGAATAGACTGATCATTGCAAGAGGCATTGGGGATTAGTAAAATAAATGAACAGTTCTTTTTTTTTTTAGTTTAAATAAATTGAATAAAAATTAAAAAATAAAAATATGGTCCAGTATTTTACCACAATGTGTATTGGTGTTTGTTACTCTGGGTCAATATTCTCAGATGCATGTGTTCTCTCAATTTATAGATGTAGTTTGTTTGTTTGTTTGTTTGTTTTTTTCAGGAATTACAATTTAGTGTGTATATATTTTCTTCCCTTGTTTCCTTACCCTACTGTTTTTAAGGGATTCTTTTTATCCATACCCTGGCTCTTTTTTGTTTATCAATATTTGTCACTATCTCAAATACTTTTTACTCTATTTGTTTTCAATTTTTAAAAGTCCTTACTTTAACCTTCTGTTTCTATAAAAAAATATCTGTTTAATTACTTTTTGTGTTTCTTCCAGTTTATTCTTAATTTCTGAAATTTTTTAAAATTTATTTATTTATTCATGAGAGACACACACACAGGGGGGGGGGCAAAGGGAGAAGCAGGCTCCATGCAGGAAGCCCAATGTGGGACTTGATTCTGGGACCCCAGGATCACACCCTGAGCCAAAGGCAGATGCTCAACCACTGAGCCACCCAGGCGGCCCTCTGAAATATATTTTTTAAAATTTTTAATTCATTCCTGAATACTGTTACCTCATTTCTGAGTTATTCGAATTTATATTATTCTTTTTTTGTTTTGTAATCTCTCCTAATGTTGTACAGTTAATTTATGTAAGTTATTTTGTTAGCATGTCTTTCTGCCATGATCCCTTTGTCTATAGGGATATTATTTTATGCTTTATATTCTTTTTTATTTAAATAACCTGTGTAATTTTTCAACTCAATGCTTTTCTTTTGCTCATTTTTTTTTCTCTAAATGAGAAATTTATTCCATTGTTTTTGTGAAATGCATAAACATATGGTGACTTGCTTTCTATTATTTATGGTCTCTTATCCCACTTTTATCTAAATTTTCTCTTTTATTCATTTCTTTTGTCTATATTCCATTCAGTTTTGCTCTCACTCCCAGCAGTTTCTTTTTATTGTGGGATACTCCTGAAAGAGTTTAGCTGATTAGTTTCAAGAGTTCACATGGCCCAGACTCTTTTAAAGCTTTCAGAAATTACCAAGTAGCCCATGATATGCAGAATTCTAAAGACCAATAAGATTTCTGCCCCCGATTACTCAATCAGACACTAATCTGATTACTTCCCTGAAGGAACTTTTTGGATATAATGAAAATTACCAGTCAGCAGATTTAAAAATAGGTTATTCTGGATTATCAAGGTGAAATAAAAATCTAACTATATATAAGCACTTGAAAGTAGAAAAAATTCTCACACTGGGTCAGAAGAGATCCAGCAGAAGGAAGTCACCCATTTCAGAGATATCTGAAGGGTGGGAAGGACCTGGCAGGCCATTGCTATCTTTGAAGATGGAGGAAGGGAGCCACACACCAAGTATGTGAGCAGCTTCTGGAAAGAGAGAATGATAACTAGCCAGTAGCCAGCAAGGAATCAAAGACTTCTATCTTACAATTGCATGAAATTTTGCCAATAAAATGAATGAGTTTGGAAATAGATTTACCCTTAACATCTCCAGAAACTACCCTACCAAGACCTTGATTTAAGTTTTGTGGAATATGTAGCAGAGAAATCATCTGAAGCTATATGACTTCTGGTCGACATGAATGTAACAATTTTAAGTCACTAAGTTAGTGATCATTTGTTAGAGCAACAATAGAAAAAGCTTATACAGAGCTTTTGTATTCAACTACTACTATATTTTTTTTTCAAATTTTATTTATTTGAGAGCAAAATTGAGAGCACACAAAGGGAGAGGGAGAAATAGACATCTCCCTGAGCAGAGAACCTGATGTGGGGCTTAATCCCAGGACCCCAGGATCATGAACTGAGCTGAAGGCGGGTGCTTAACCAACTGAGCCATGCAGGTGCCCCTCAACTACTACTTTAATTTTCTATTCTCAAACGGACATTAAGTATCAAAGAACAAAATTTTGGGTCAGTTGCTTAAAAGAAAAAAAAACACACTTAAAAATTTTAAAAATGACTATTTTTGAAGTTAATAATATCTGACTATGTTATTTGAGTCAGGCAGTTTGAAACTAATATATGACAAATATATAGAATTATATGTAAATGTTTAGATTTAAAAAATTAACAAATTTATTACCGCACCAACATGGATTTAAAAATTTGCCCTAAGATGGTCAGTATATGATAAGGATATTATAATCTTATACTCTGAAATTTCAGTCTGTCACTCTATCCAACTGATAACATTAAAGAAGAATCTGACTCATGATATGTATTCATTGTGTGTTGATCAACAGTATTGAGGCAAAGAAAAGAAGAAAACTGAATAACTCTTCATCAATAAATAGGAATACATTATAGTAGTTTTGTAGTATGTGTTGAAATTTGTCATTTTGTTGTTTTTATATCATAGTTATTTTTTTTAGTTTTTTTTTTCATCACCTGGTGCTCATTACAAGTGCATAACTTAATAACTATCACCTATTTCATTCATTTTCCCACCCACCTCTCATCTGGTAACCATCAGTTTGTTCTCTATAGTTAAGAGTCTGTTTCTTGTTTTGTCTCTCTTTTTCTCTTTTTTTCCCCTTTGCTCTTTAGTTTCCTAAATTCCACATGTGAGTAAAATCAAATATTTGTCTTTCTCTCTTTGATTTCACATAGCAATATACTCTCTAGCTCTATCCATGTCATTGCAAATGGCAAGATTTTATTCTTTTTGTGGCTAAATAATATTCCATTTATACATGCTCCACCTCTTCTTTATCCATTCATCAATGGATGAACACTTGGTCGACTTCCATGTCTTGGCAGTTATAAATAATGCTGCTATAAACATAGAGGTGCAGTATTCCTTTGAATTAGTGCTTTTTTGTATTGTTTGGGTAAATACCCAGTAGTGTGATTGCTGGATCATAGAGTAGTTCTATTTTTAATTTTTTGAGGAACATCCATAATGTTTTCCACAGTGGCTTCACCAGTTTGCTTTCCCCTCAATAGTGTATGAGGGTTCTTTTTTTCTCCACATCCTCACCAACACCCGTTGTTTCTTGTGTTGTTGATTTTAGACATTCTGACAGGTGTAAGGTTATATCTCTTTGTAGTTTTGATTTGCATTTCTCTGATTGTAAGTGATGATGAGAATCTTTTCCATGTCTATTGGCCTTCTGTATGTCTTCTTTAGAGAAATGCCTGTTCATGTGTTCTGTCAATTTTTAATTGGATTATTTGTTTTTGAGTGTTGGAATGTTATAGGTTCTTTATATATTTTGGATACTAACCCTGTCAGATATGTCATTTGCAAATTATCTTCTCCGACTCAATAGATTGCCTTTTAGTTTTGTTGATTGTTTCTTTCCTTGTGAAGTTTTTTATTTTTATGTAGGCCCTATCTAGAAAAAAGTTGCTAGAATTGATATCAGAGATATTACTGCCTGTGCTCCTTTTTAGTATTTGAACAACTGTCATTGCTTTCCATTTATGTAGAAGCAATACAAGTAATTGAGCAATCCAGGAAAAAAACAATAATTATTTTTCATTCAGCAAAATTGTTCACAGTATATTGTGACCCAAAACCATTTAAACAGCTTATTTTGTAAAGCACTTCAGGAAAATTTTGTGAGTTTTCTTAGTTTTCATTTAAAATTCAACATCATGAGTGTTGTTTAATAAAATGCTTTATAGTATCTATGTCATAGGGATTTTCTTTTAGGTTCTGTTAGTGTAGTAAATTACATAAATTGATTTTTGACTGCTAGACCAACTTTGATTCCTTGAATAAAGCCTGCAGGTTTGTCATGTGTCATCCTTTTGATAAATAAGTAGGTTCAATTACTATACTCTTCTGTATTTTTACACATGTGTTCATGAGAATCATTACCCTGTAATTTTCTTTTTCTTATAATGTGTTCATTAGGTTTTACTTTTAAAGTCATTCTGGCCTCATATAATAAGGTAGGAAATATTTCCTCTTTTTCCTATTTTCAGAAACTATTGTGTTAAGACTGATATATTTTTTTCTTCCTTAAAAGTTTGGAAAAATTCAAGAAAGAATGGGGAAAAAAATCAGTAAGCCCATCTAGGCCAGAGCGTTTTTGTGGGAAAGATTTTAATTACAGATCCGAATTCAGAATTTCTGTCTTTTAGTGTCGGTTTTATTACGATGCATTTTTTAGAAGAAATTTTCTCATTTCATTTAAATTGTCAAGATTACCAGCTTAATGAGGTCCATAATGTTTTTCTTTTTAATGTCTTTTTAATGTCTCTAAAATCTTTACTGATATCCTTATTTTCAATATTGGTAACTTGAATTCTCTCATTTTTTTATATCATTCTTAAGAGTTTATCAATTCTATTAATCTTTTAAAAACACAGCTTTGGTCAACTATACTTCAGTAATAACAATAATAATCCTACATGGAATATCTAAAAAATTTTAAAAAGACATCTTTGCTTTTGTCTATTCCCTATAGTGTATAATCAATATACAAAGCTTGGGCTGGTGGGAAGCCTGAGTCCACAGGAGCTGGTTTGGAGGCTGGGTCTGCAGGGGCTGAGTTACTTAGCGCTGAGGTGGGCCTAGAGGCAAAATTCATAGGGCTAGAGAGGCCAGCCTAGCACTAGAGTTCACTGGGGTGAGCCTGGATCCAAAGTCTGTAGTGAAGTCAGGTGCTCACTTAACTCTCCTTCCCCATGGAGAGACTATCTTCCCCTGTGTTGGTCTGTCCAGGCTTAGAGGAGTGGTGACAGGAATAGTGTAAAACTTTCTACCCTCTTCCGTGTATCTTTTCTTCTCTCAGTGTACCACTCGTGTATTGGAATCACTCACCTAGAATCTTTAGCTCTTATGAAGGTATTTTCATGCATGGGTAATTATTCAAATAGATGTTTCTGCAAGGGGACTAGTGCTGGATGATACCGCCATCTTGCTGATGTCACTATCTAAATGCTGTTTTCTTTGAATTTATCCTGCTTAGGATTTGTTGACCTTCATATACTTAGTGATTAGTCTCTTTTCATTAGTTTTAGGTAATACTCGCCATCATTTCCTCAAAAATTGCTTTGGTCAAATTTTCTTCTCCTTCTGAGACATAAATGTTTATTAGACCATTTATTTAACTATACCAAATTCTCCTATACTCTGCTTCCTTTTTCCTTTTTTTTTTTTCCTGTGCTTCTATTTGACAGCATTCCATTAACCTCTCCTCAAGTTCAGTAACCCTGTCTTCTGCAATGGCCCACTTTCCATTGAGCTCATCTAATGAAATATTAATGTCTGATATCGAAAATTTTAATTCTAAGATATCCATTGTTTTATACATAGAGTGATCTGATAGCTATCAAAATTATTCCTCTCTTTATCCTTTTTGGATTTGTTTTCCTCTATATGAGCACACTATTTGTGCTTCTTTCAAACTTCTTGGGGCTCCTGGGTGCCTTAGGTCCTGATTTTAAGATGCTGAGATTGAGCCACATGTCAGGCTCAGCACTCAGCAGGAAGTTTGAGAGAGAACCCTTTCCCTTTTTCTCCGCACCCCCACTCTCTCTCTCTCTCAAAAATAAACAAATCTTTAAAAAAAAAAAAAACTCCTTGACTGCTATCCACAGTATCTGAATTGTCTGTTGGTTCACTTTTTCTATTATTCTTTTTATAATCAGTTACACTGTCTCTTTGTATATCTAGAAATTTGTGGTTGTATGTATGGAGAACTTTGGTTCCAAATGCTGTTTTCCACCTACACCATCTCCTCTTTTATTCTATTAGGTAGATAAGGTGAAAACATGGTTAATTTAATTTCAAGGGTCAAGCTGATCATAGTTTTAGTAAGACTCAATCTACTTTGGGCTTTGTTAGTGCTCTTTAGGAATGGTCCTTCCCAGATTTTAATTGAGACTCTAGTGCAGTCTCTGTTTATTCAGCTTTCTAAGACTACAGGAGATTGAACTATTTTCATTAGAGGTTTTAAGCTTAGCTCTTTACACTTCCACTCCATGCAAGTTTCAATCTGGGAAAAGTCTTATGAAGGAAATTGACTATGCATTTGAGGCAGGCCCCTTCTCATTAGTAAAACTAATGTGAACTGAAAGTATTTTGTTACTGGTTTTTTAAAAATCTACTCACATGCAATTAACATTTACACACATGGTCTCACATTGTAATCAATATTGTTCTCTATATTAAAGTGAATTTTTAAATGGTGACCATTAA
The DNA here is from genome assembly GCF_905146905.1 of Nyctereutes procyonoides. NCBI lineage: Eukaryota > Metazoa > Chordata > Mammalia > Carnivora > Canidae > Nyctereutes > Nyctereutes procyonoides. The sequence goes on from NW_026575146.1 coordinate 27,626,126, forward strand.
AAACATCTCAGTCAAGATAAAATGCTTATTATAGAAGACTCTTGCTTTTGCTAAGCTTCCTTTCATGACATCCATGTGGATTCTCCTGATTAAGTCATTCTTATTCCCTGAGTGAACAAAACTTCTTTTTTTTTCTCTATTAAAGATTAAAAGTTGTCAAGCAATAAATATTCAGTACAGTAACATGAAGATAAAAGATAGTCCAGAAAACAATATCTCCTTTTTTCCCAGGCTCTGTCACTAATCCTCACCCCAGTATGGGTGAGGTGGGTTACAGGAGAGGAAGGAGGAGCAAGTTTGGAAATTCTTCTAGTTCATGTTTATTTAAACTTAATCTCTAGAAAGCTACTCTCTGAATATTATCATATTCCACACCTACAATGGCTTGTTTAGAAATAATTGCTCACCATTCTTGTTGAAGCAGAAAGTAAAAGTCTATGGTTCTCACACAAAACCAAGGAGAAATTATGAATTTATAGATCTAAGTTTTTCAAAACAGGATGTGTGCTTTTTGCAATCCACGTGCATTTGTCCTACTAATTAAGCCAAGATCATTTTAATGAGAAACTGAGGCTAAGATTGATAAGTTATAGTCTAAATAAATGCCACTCAAATATAAGAAATACATCCAGAGTTTCTGGGTATTGTTGAATGAAATAGTGTTTCTTTGAGCTGGAGGTAAGGTCATGCACTTGTCATCTTCCTTAGGAATGTATCTGGGGCAGGGGGGAAGGAATATATCTGATGAGAGTTAATGTCAGAAATGTGTGTATTAGGTCTTACGCAAGAGCACTCTCAGAATTGAAATTGATCTTGGGGTTTCTAATCTCTCCCTTGGGGATTTTAATGCTTAGGGAATCTATCAAGAGTGCTGCTAGTTCAAGGAACAGAAATTCAATCTTTGGAATCAGAACCTCAACATCAAAATTCTTTCCACAAGTACATCTCAGAGTCCCTATAAAAGTGGAGAATCTATTGAAGAGACTGTCCTTTTTCTAGTGTATAGTCTTTCCTGCTTTGTCAAATATTAGTTGACCTTAGAGTTGAGGGCCCATTTTTGGGTTCTCTATTCTGTTCCATTGATCTATGTGTTTGTTTTTGTGCCAGTACCATACTGTCTTGATGGTCACAACTTTGTAATACAACTTGAAATCAGGCATTGTGATGCCCCTGGCACTGGTTTTCTTTTTCAATAGTCCCCTGGCTATTCGGGGTCTTTTCTGATTCCACACAAATCTTAAGATGATTTGTTCCAACTCTCTGAAGAAAGTCCATGGTATTTTGATAGGAATTGCATTGAATGTGTAAATTGCCCTGGGTAGCAATGACATTTTCACAATATTAATTCTTCCAATCCATGAGCATGGAATATTTTTCCATCTCTTTGTGTCTTCCTCAATTTCTTTCAGAAGTGTTCTGTAGTTTGGGGAGTATAGATCCTTTACCTCTTTGGTTAGGTGTATTCCTAGGTATCTTATGCTTTTGGGTGCAATTGTAAATGGGATTGACTCCTTAATTTCTTTTTCTTCAGTCTCATTGTTAGTGTGTAGAAATGTCACTGATTTCTGGGCATTGATTTTGTATCCTGCCACACTACCAAATTGCTGTATGAGTTCTAGCGATCTTGGGGTGGAGTCTTTTGGGTTTTCTATGTACAGTATCATGTCATCTGCAAAGAGGGAGAGTTTGACTTCTTCTTTGCCAATTTGAATGCCTTTTATTTCTTTTTGATGCCTGATTGCTGAGGCTAGGACTTCTGGTACTGTGTTGAATAGCAGTGGTGAAAGTGGACATCCTTGTCGTGTTCCTGATCTTAGGGGAAAGGCTCCCAGTGTTTCCTCATTGAGAATGATATTGGCTGTGGGCTTTTCGTAGATGGCTTTTAAGATGTCGAGGGATGTTCCCTCTATCCCTACACTCTGAAGAGTTTTGGTCAGGAATGGATGCTGTATTTTGTCAAATGCTTTCTCTACATCTATTGGGGGGATCATATGGTTCTTGTTTTTTTCTCTCGTTGATATGATCTATCACATTGATTGTTTTACGAGTGTTGAACCAGCCTTGCATCCTGGGGATAAATCCCACTTGGTCATGGTGAATAATCTTCTAAATGTACTATTGGATCCTATGGGCTAGTGTCTTGTTGAGAATTTTTGCATCTGTGTTCATCAGGGATATTGGTCTATAATTCTCCTTTTTGGTAGGGTTTTTGTCTGGTTTTGGAATTAAGGTGATGCTGGCCTCATAAAACAAGTTTGGAAGTATTCCATTCCTTTCTATCTTTTGGAACAGCTTTAGTAGAATAGGTGTTGTTTCTTCTTTTTTTTTTTTTTTAAATTATTTTTCCTTTCTTTTTTTAAATCTTTTTATTTTTATTTATTTATTTATGATAGTCACAGAGAGAGAAAGAGAGAGAGAGAGAGAGGAGAGAGAGAGGAGAGAGAGAGAAGCAGGCTCCATGCATCGGGAGCCCGATGTGGGATTCGATCCCGGGTCTCCAGGATCACGCCCTGGGCCAAAGGCAGGCGCCAAACCGCTGCGCCACCCAGGGATCCCCGGTGTTGTTTCTTCTTTAAACATTTGATAGAATTCCCCTGGGAAGCCATCTGGCCCTGGACGTTTGTGTCTTGGGAGTTTTTTGATGACGGCTTCAATTTCCTCCCTGGTTATTGGCCTGTTCAGGTTCTCTATTTCTTCCTGTTCCAGTTTTGGTAGTTTGTGGTTTTCCAGAAATGCGTCCATTTCTTCTAGATTTCCTAACTTATTGACATATAGCTGCTCATAATATGTTTTTAAAATCGTTTGTATTTCCTTGGTATTGGTTGTGATCTCTCTTTTTTCATCTGTGATTTTATTAATTTGAGTCTTCCTCTTTCCTTTTTAATAAGGCTGGCTAATGATTTATCTATCTTATTAATTCTTTCTTTTTTTAATTTTTTTAATTTTTTTTTTATTTACGATAGTCACAGAGAGACAGAGAGAGAGGCAGAGACACAGGCAGATGGAGAAGCAGGCTCCATGCACCAGGAGCCCGATGTGGGATTCGATCCTGGTTCTCCAGGATCGCGCCCTGGGCCAAAGGCAGGCGCTAAACTGCTGCGCCACCCAGGGATTCCCTTATTAATTCTTTCAAAGAACCATCACCTGGTTTTGTTGATCTGTTCTACAGTTCTTCTGGTCTCTATTTCATTGACTTCTGCTCGAATCCTTATTAACTCTCTTCTTCTGCTTGGTGTAAGGACAGTCTCTTCAATAAATGGTGCTGGGAAAATTGGACAGCCACATGCAAAAGAATGAAACTAGGCCATTCTCTTACACCATACACAAAGATAAACTCAAAATGGATGAAAGATCTAAATGTGAGACAAAAATCCATCAAAATCCTAGAGGAGAACACAGGCAACACCCTTTTTGAACTTGGCCACAGCAACTTCTTGCAAGATACATCCATGAAGGCAAGGGAAACAAAAGCAAAAATGAACTAATGGAACTTAATCAGGATAAAAGCTCCTGCACAACAAAAGAAACAGTCAACAAAACTAAAAGACAACCTACAGAATGGGAGAAGATATTTGCAAATGACGTATCAGATAAAGGGCTAGTTTCCAAGATCTATAAAGAACTTATGAACCTCAACAGCAAAGAAACACACAATCCAATCATGAAATGGGCAAAAGGCATGAAGAGAAAGCTCACAGAGGAAGACATAGGACATGGCCAACATGCACATGAGAAAATGTTCCGCATCACTGTCCATCAGGAACTACAAATCAAAACCACAATGAGATACCACCTCACACCAGTGAGAATGGGGAAAATTAACAAGACAGGAAACAACAAACGTTGGAGAGGATGTGGAGAAAGGGGAACCTCTTGCACTGTTGGGGGGAATGTGAACTGGTACAGCCACTCTGAAAAATTGTGTGGAGGGTCCTCAAAGAGTAAAAAATAGAACTGCCCTATGACCCAGCAATTGCACTGCAGGGAATTTACCCCAAAGATACAGATGCAGTGAAACGCTGGGACACCTGCACCCCGATGTTCACAGCAGTAATGTCCACAATAGCCAACTGTGGAAGGAGCCTCGGTGTCCATCAAAAGATGAATGGATAAAGAAGTGGTGGTCCATATATAAAATGGGATATTACTCAGCCATTAGAAATGACAAATACTCACCATTTGCTTAAACGTGGATGGAACTGGAGGGTATTATGCTGAGTGAAGTAAGTCAACTGGAGAAGGACAAACATTATATGGTTTCGTTCATTCGGGGAATATATAAAATAGTGAAAGGGATTATAGGGGAAAGGAGAGAAAATGAGTGGGAAATACCAGAAAGGGAGACAGAACATGAGAAACTCCTAACTCTGGGAAACGAACAAGGGGTAGTGGAAAGGGAGGTGGGCAGGGTGTGGGGTGACTGGGGGACGGGCACTGATGGGGCCACTTGACGGGATGAGCACTGGGTGTTATACTATATATTGGCAAATCAAACTCCAATAAAAAATATACAAAAAAAGAAGTGGAGAATCATGGTTGGTGCATTCAAGGTTTCAACACAATATTGGAGAGGAAGCACTTACAAAACAGGTTTATGAGAAAAGAATACGGGTTTAATTTTGCTATTATAATAATTTCCTATGCAAAGCATTGCCATAAAACTGATTACTTGTTATATATCTTTCCAAAAGTAGTTGTGTTAAGAAGGAATGGTCACACCAAGGAAAAAATACTATTTCTAATTGCAAATTAGAAATGGCATTTGGTAATTAGAGAGGCTTATCTGTTTCTTGTGATGAATATCAGAGTTATGTATACAAAACTTACATTTTCCTATAACTTATTTCTTCTAGAAAGCAAATAAATTAATGTGTGGTTATAAATTATTTCTTTCAAAACCAGCAAAAGCCGGACTTCCAGGGTCCTTTACCTCCAAGCATGCACTAATAATATATTTTAAATAGCATTATTGGCTATTTGACAAGTCAATAATTGTGTGTGTATGTGTGTGTGTGTGTAGTGGGGAATGCAGAGCATTATGAGAACTTTCTATTTTCCACTCAATTTTACTATAAACCTAAAACTGCCTTAAAAAATAAAGTTTATTCATTTGAAAAAAGCATACACATAAATATGTTTCACAAAATTACAGGTCATTCTGAAAAGTATCCCAAAAGCTATATTCATAGTGGTAGAAATTCTATTCACAAAACTTATATTCCCAAACTTTCTGGTTTACCTGTCTTCTCTAGGTACTTTTCTCTTCCTTTCTCAGTTATCTCACACTAATACAATAAATCTTTTTAAAAACTTAATTCCCTTAGCTTATATTATGTCTGAACTCTCCTAGAGATGGATCTCAACCTACCTCTGTGAAAGCATGAAGCACACGTATTTTATCCTTCCAGGAATATTTCATTCCTTGTTTCACTTTTTCAGAGAAGCCAGTGACTAACCATTCACCCATCTGTTAGCTTAATAGAATATTTCAGTCAATGAGGCTGGCGTCTGGAGCCAGGCAGGCCTGGTGGCACTGAGTTTTAGCCAAATATCTCAAACCATTTTTCTAAATGCTTTAGGTCCAGCAAAATACAAAGCTGGTTTTACCAAGTACTTTTTTCTCTTTAATTTCTTAATTTGTGCACATTGTGAGGAAAATGTAATCCATCTGTTTCATTGGCACTTAATTCGACAAACTACTGTTTTGTAAGAGTATTTGAAGTCCAAGAAGCCTAGGAGAGTATTTATGAGTGTTTGAAAACCTCCATAACCCATCAGAACCCTTGGGAAGTGGGGTTCTCCAAAAGCAAATCTCAATTTAGAAGGCACTGGTTTAGTAAAAAATACTGTGCTCTTAATATTCTTCATCTTAGAAAAGTTTTGTCTAGTACCAGCAGAAGAATTAATTAAAAATACAGTCTAGTGGATTTAATTATTAGGCTTTTGTTCTCAGTTTCTTGGCTTCTTCTTAATTCTTTCTAATCCCCACTATTCCTAAGTGGTGTGATGTGTGGGTCCCAGCCCACATAATTTCTTTTTTCCATGCTCTGAGCATCAAAATATGATGTTTTTCTACAAAGGCTCTGATTACCTCTAAGTGATTCCATTTCCCAGGGGGTCCTGCTGTCTGTGCACTTGAGGAGGTTTGCATTATATAGGCTGGCATCAAGCATAGTCCACATCGCTAGCTCTGCAGTATCTCGATGTGTGTTATTTTTGAGAAGCCTTCATGGACTCATAAATTGTAGCAGTGCTGGGTTAAGGGAAGCTAAATAGATTTCCTTTACCTCAGGATTTGGGTGCCTTTACTATTTTAGTAAATATTGTGCATCCCCCAGAGAGGACAGCATATGGGGCTTTGCAGTAATGTGTTCTTCCACAGAGCACACTGTTCAGAGCATCTGGGTGGACTAAGAGATCTGGGAAAAAGCTTGGGAAAGTCTGACCCACATCTCTTCTCTTAGCATTTATTTCATTACTTTCCTGGTGTCTATTGTCTAAAGACAAACCGCAAATTGTCTTCTTTTTAAATTTAATTTTCTTTTCACTAGAAAAGAAAGGAGAAGCCTTCCATCATCAGTAGACAGTCTGAAGTATCAAAGAATATTTTGCAACAATTTGAATGGAAATCCCCATTTATTGAACTGCTGCTCGATAGTATGGCAGTTTGGCTTTAAAAGAGCTAGTTTCTTGGATTAATTTCTACCAAACTGCATTACTATATACACTTTATCTTTTTTTTAAAAAATAAAAGAATCCTATGAGAATTGGCACATGTTTACTAAGCTAGGAAAAGAAGAAGTAGAAAGAAAATTTTTAAATAGCTTGAAAATAAAAAGGAAATAGTGTTGGAAGTCTTCTCTATAATAATTTGTTCTATCTATCTATCTATCTATCTATCTATCAATCATCTACTATCTATTGTCTGTCTACCTATCATCTCTATGCATACATGAAGGATATAAGAATTTGGAATTATTTGTTTTTTCCTTATTAAAACAGTCACTCTGAGGTTAACCTTTCTCAAGTGACTGTATAGTATTTGTCTCAATCCCACGCCTCAGTTAGCTACCTGGTTAAGGAAGAAACTTGGGAGATGAGTGGGTGGAGAAACTGCTTGTCTCAAAACACCCATGAGAAGAGTCACGTCCTTTGTCAGAGCATATAAATCTTTCAATTCACGGATGCCTTGGGAGATGTCTGTGTGTGTGTGTGTGTGTGTGTGTGTGTGTGTGTGTGTGTAGGAAAGAGAAGGAGGTCATGACACAGAAAAGGAAAGAAATAACCTCCACCCTTTTCTCTGATGAGACATTTCTATCCCAGGAATGAGACATTTTCCCTTAAGCAACTTCTTTTTGCTCTACCTCTAATTCCAATCTCCATTTCAGGGCATAAGATGTCACCAGAACACACAGCCACTGATTATTGAAATCACCTGGGTTAGCTGTGAGTCTTGCCCCCTTCTCTGCCATTGTCTTCCAGACCCCAGTTGATTCTCAAACGGTCATCATGCTCTCTTCCACTACCTTCACTCTGCAAGTAGGCCTCAGTGTGGTTTCTACCAACAAAAGAAGAAAATCACAAAGGATTCATGACTTCCTCTCTGTTTACACAAATAAAACATTTTATGCATATAAATGCCACTATCAATGCATATATCCATTCATAAACCATTCATCTGACTCTTCATTCATGGATATATTGATTCATGTATGTATTCATCCACTTAACAAACATTTATTCAACACCTACTACATAGATGTTAAGGGTGTTTCCAAAGTTTCTCACTTCGTAACCAAGTAAAAGTCATCCCAGATTATCTGCAGAAGACTTCCAGATGAAATGTAAATACAGAGGAGGATAAATATTAAAGGCCAATAGCAACATTAATTGCAGGCTTAGTTAATTTTAGCTTACACATAATGATTTTTTTCCTTGGACTTACCCAAGATCCACATAATTCTAAGGACATAATATTAACATTACATCCAGAATCACAGGGAATGATATTTTGCTTAAATATAATATTCCAAATAGTGAACTGAGTCAATATTCTACATTTTCTCTATATTTCCGCTTCTGATTTTATTATGCTTTTGTTTTAGCTAAGTTAAAGTTAAGTGAAATATCACTGTGGAATGAAAATATCTTAGAGATAGAAAAGTGTGGTTTATAAGACATGAATAGAATTAAATGCTATATTGATGTTTACTTCCAGGATTTCTGTGTTAGGTAAAATTTAAATCGCTAGTGTGGAGGAAGGAAAGTATTTCTCTGAAGAAGCTTTCAAAACATTTAAAATGTTCCTAGCTCTCTTAGATATTTGTTATTCTTTTTTTCAACAAAGCCCTCCTTTCTCTGCTTTGTTTATATCTGTTTTCCCAGAAGAGTTGTCTATGTTCAACGTCTTCAATTAGTTTCCTTCCTTTTCCTATTACATGAATGCTAATTTGGCTCCTCCTCAGTCATTATTCCTATTTGCCTACAATGAAAATATAGGGAGTAACCTTTGACTCTCTTCTACTTCTTATATGCCACATCCAATCCATCAGCAAATCATGTCAATTTTTCCTTCAAATGTTATTCAGGGTCCAACTGATTGACTCCCCACTTCTATTGATAAGTCCCTGTACTAAGGGGTTCAGCTGTCAAAGAAGCTGTTCAGAACTCAAAATGAAAATCTGTATACTTATAGTGTGTATTGTTGGAAAAGAATGTGATAAAGCAACAGCCTTAGCATAAGGATGCATTCTAGCCAAGGGCTGTCTCACAGCTGAGCTCAGGCTCCAATTGTGCTCCTTCTGCAGGGTTCTATTGTTTTTTCTCAAAGATCAGGGACCACAGATGTGTGTGTTGAATGGAACACACTGAAACCAGAGAGCCCAAAATGGATTTTTGACTGGTACTTTTTATATCTTGCTGTTTATGCAGGAGGGAGGGAGAAAATCTCAAGCAGACTCTCCACTGAGTGGCGGAGTCCCAACGCAGGGCTCAATTTCATGACCCAGTGATCATGATCTGAGCAGAAAATTAAACTTGATCACTTAACCAACTGAGCCACCCAGGGGCCCTGGAAATGCTAAATTTTAAGAAGTGTGTTGGGGCGGGGTGTGGGGGTGCCTGGGTGATTCAATTGGTTAAGCATCTGCCTTCAGCTCAGGTCATGATCCGAGTTTTGAGATCAAGCCTCGCATCAGGCTCTCTACTCAGTGGGGAGCCTGCTTCTCCCTCTCCCTCTGCTTGCTACCTCCTCCACCTGCTTGTGCTCTCTCCATTATATCAAATAAATTAAAAAAAAATCTTTTTAAAAAGTGAATGTATAATATCTGCCTGGAGCAGAATTAAGGAAAATGTCTTACAAATTCAGAAAAGATCATTGCTTTTAAATTTATAAATGTGAGTAAGCCATTGAAAAATAAGGGTAATTTGTTGTTGTTGTTAAACTATAAATCAAGGCTCTGTGAGACAAGTCAAGATCACTGTTCAAATTTCTAGATGTGAAGAGGCCTCCAGAATTCAGACACGGCTTCCCACTGAAGTGATAATAGATTGCATAAAGAATATACACTGAAACTGAGCTCTGGAGCCACACATCCAACTGCCCATGTTTCTCTCTCCCACGCTCCTCAAACTCATCATGTCAAAAGCTTCATCTCCCCTAGACAAATCTGTGCTAATTTGTGACCCTGTGCTAATTTCAATCTCAGTAAATGGTATCAGCATCATTTACCTGAAACAAAACAAAACCCCAAATCCTAGGAGATTTGTTTAACTCTTCTCTTCCTCAGCCTCAGAAACCAACCAAACATCAGTTTTATCCCGTAAATATTTGTAGATCCATCTACTCCTTTCCATTACCACTAACACTGCTCTAGTTAATGCCAATGTTATTTTTTTACCTGGATTCTCACCAATATCTCCTAACTGATCACCCACGTCTTTCCCACCAACCTCTATGTTCTCCACGTTTCAGCCAAAGTGAACTTACAAAAATGTGATTTGATTATGTTGCTCTTTTACTTCAATAATTTCTTATTATTCCCAACATAAAGTTCAAACTTCTTTACATTAAAAGGCCATCAGCGGGAACCCTGGGTGGCGCAGTGGTTTAGCGCCTGCCTTTGGCCCAGGGCACAATCCTGGAGACCCGGGATTGAATCCCACGTCGGGCTCCCGGTGCATGGAGCCTTCTTCTCCCTCTGCCTGTGTCTCTGCCTCCCTCTCTCTCTCTCTCTGTGACTATCATAAATAAAAATAAAAATAAAAAAATAAAGTTAAAAAAAAAAAAAAAAGGCCATCAGCGACCTGGCACTTGTCTAGTCTCCTGGCCTCAAATCCTCTACTCTCTCTCCCTTGTAGGCTGGGATACCAGGCTGAATTGCTTTTTAAAATCTACAGTGTGCCAGGGTGAATTCTTCTGTTTTTTTCCCCATATAAATTCCTCAGGGAAGTTAACCTTGACACCCATATTATATAACCGCCTACTAAACATACACCCAATTCTACATTGTGAAGTCAGACACTCGCACTTTGCATTTCCACAGCCCTCTGTAACTCTTCTATCCAAGTACCTATAACACTTTCCTGTAGTCATTTCAGCGCATCTGCCCTACAAATTATATTAATAGTAAACATTAAGTGAGTGATTACTATGGACTAGGCTCTGCTCTAAGCCTGATACACAAATTAACTCGCTCAATGCTCACAAAACCTGATTCATCTTGGTTTATAGTTAAGGAAACTAAAACACCGAGAAGTAAAATAATTTATGCAAGGTTACAAATCCCAGAAGTGGCAAAATAGGTATTTGAGGCCAGAAACTCTGCTTTTAACTCTTATAATGTGTACAGCAGTGTAGACATACATTTTACAAAAATGTTTGCTTTAATTATAAATAAATTCATGATTACAGCAAAACAACTACAACTACCACAATAAAACCCCAAAACTTGAGCTCCTTTTGAAAAATTCATAGATTATTCTGTACAGGTGCCCATGTTTTCTATGATCTCTACTATCTATTCTTCTCCAACAGAAATTGTTTCCTTCATTAGGATATCTATTTGGTCACTGCAGGAATTCATATTTGTGATTATAGCTTCTAAATTCCTTGGGACTAAGGATCATGCCTATCTTATTTACCTACAGATTTCCAATATCAAGCAAAGTTTCCGGGCAAAATACAGGGATTGGATAAATATTTACTGAATAAATGAGTGAACTGAATAGAGACATTAGAGAAAGTACATTCAGACAGGGAAAACTATGTAAATTAAGCAATTTCCAAGAGATTTTAATAAGAGTATTATAATTATGTTTGGAATTTTTCTTGAAATCATGGGCCTCTGAAGTTCCTCTAATTATGTGATTTTTCTGGCCTTAAGTATTACTTGCTGGGAGTAAGTAATGACAATTCTTAGCTATACCCTTTGTGCACTCTTAAATTAAGATTTGAGTATCATTACTGATTTTCATCTTTTCTCTATTACTATGTAAGAAACTCATTGTTCAACCCAGGAGTATACGGTATGTGAGTGTAATGTGTCAGCACATTAAACAAAACCTGGAAACCTTTTTAATCAATGCCATGAAGGTGGTTAGTACTGGTGTTGTGGCAAAGACTCTAAGAACTTGTTACAAAGGTTAATGATGATGTGATTTCTATTTACTGGAGAAATAGCAGGGTCTGGAGCCCTTTGTAGAAACTTGGTCTCTCTTTCCCTTCAGCATAGATTTTCTCTGCCCAGAAGAAATCAATTAATCTTTTTATGCCCAAGTTTATGCCTCTATAAACTGCAGAGAGCTCTCGCTACCTACGCTCAGAAGAATGTTCTGTTAAATAATGAAGTCATGTCTGAAAAGCACTATATAAAAACAAAGTATTATAATGTTTTTTTTTATCAAAATTAGCTTGTTTTCCAGTTTCTAACTAGTCTGTAATAACTGAAAGGCAGTCCAATATTTTCTTGACCCCTTTTACTGGGTTACTCAAGTAGCTCCTAGGAATGCTAATGTGCACACATAATACTACATATATTGTAAACTAGTTCATGCATAAACCATTAGTTTTTAAGTACAGCACAAGGTATTTCTGTTAAAAAGAAAATGAGAGGAATATGCTTCACCTTCAATATTTTCCAAGCTAAGCAATGTGACTCGCCCCTTTAACATGTTTAGATTCACTTTCTGTAGTAAATATTCAAAAGTCACTTATTGGGGAAGAACAAAAGTGTGATATTACTTTCTCTGAGCCAATAAAGGAACCTCTGAACTTTCAAGCAATAGAAATTTCATAAGAGAGCATTGGCACTGGGGAAGCACTTGCATATTGATGCAGCAAAGTTTAACTAAACAACCAATTGCTTAAAATAGTACCAATCTGACCTTCTCTTTTCACTGCAAGATACAATACTGTTTATTACATGATTTCAGGTTGCAGTAAAGAACATTTCTCCACATTATGCAGTTATTCACTATCTTTGTTCAGTCTTCAATTATATTTAGAGATTCGGATATTGCAGAAAATGTCTTTATGAGTTTTGTACTTTACAAAATTCAATTAAATTCTAATTTTCATGAAGCAAACTCACTCTTCATTGTAGATAGTACAACAGAAAGTTGTCAGAGCTTTAGCCATATTGAGCCTCTATCAAAATATATCCAGGGGCACCTGGGTGGCTCAGGTTCAGCTTTCAACTCTTGGTTTGGCTCAGGTCATGATCTCAAAGTCCTGGGATCAAGCCCCTTGTTGGGCTTTGGGTGAATCTGTTTGTCCCTCTCCCTCCCTGCCTGCTCCTTCCCCTCACCCCTGGTCATTCTTTCTCTCAAAAATAACAAATAAAATTCTTTTAAAAACAACAACAACAAAGAACAAAAAAATGTGTCCAGAGAGGGAAAGACATACAATAAATGTCTGAAGTTAATAAAAAATGTTTTATTAAGATATATTTCATTATGATTATTTTCTTGAACTTTTCTCATTGACTCCTTATCAAATGGTCATTTACATATTGCTTTCCTGAATCAAATTTATCATTTAAAACATATATTTGCCAAAAGACGTTTTCCCTCCTCTTTAAAAATAGAAAAGGGATCTTCTTTCAGTTCTTCGTGAAAAAGATTTTTTTTTTTGGCAACTCTCCTCTCTTCAATGAACTGTGAAGATATCTGAAGTCTGAGGAAGGGTTCTTACCCCTCAGAATACCAATCCCATGTAATGATATTCTAAATGGTCTTGGTGACAAAGACCTGGAAAAGGGAATATAAGCAAAGGGGGTCTTGGTTTAAGACTAATAGGAATGAAGATTTAACTGCTAACTTGTGTTGTAGGACAGTTAAGGAAGACTTTCAACATGGTGGTGAAGGGGAGTACAATGGAGAGCTTCTACTTGATAGCAAAAGCCTCCACCTTTATTTTGGAAGGAAGGGAGGACTAAGCATGTTTATCTTGAATTTGCCTATATAATTCAATCATTCCCTGGCATGAGCTCCCCCCTACTTACCAGAAGCCTCCTCACACCCAGGAACATATGTTTTCAATTGCAAAGTGCTTGCAAGAAGACCACCTGCCAGCAAAGGGAATGTTTTCCCTCTCCCAGTGGGGGTCTTACAGACAGGTTTTAATGTAGTTAAACAGGAACAGAGCAAGAAGCCTGCAAGAATGATCTTACAGGCTACCCTGCTTATTGAGATTTTCTTTTAAATAGAGAAGGGAACTGTGTAAGATATTAAAATGATCATTTTTATTCTCTTTATCAGCCCTCCATCAGAACTCTGAGTCTTTTCTTCCCTATACACCTCTTCATATTTCTTTATTCGGCCACGTTTTGTGATATAACCCAATAGCTTTAACTAAATGAATGCAATCCTTTAAAAGTTTCTATTTTTCAGTGCCATTACTCTAAAGCAAATACAAAAATCTGTGACTATGAGTGTAGATGAAAACAAATATTGTTTACACTCTGCCTATTATACTTCGGAAGTGCAGAGAAAATATGGGGGCTGTTGAAGAACTAATTCCTGAAACATTTAAGTATTAAAATTAATACTTGAGCATCAAATGGCAACATTTTGTGCAGAAAGTAAAGTTGTTCAGGGGAGCTAGGGTAGAGGGGAATAAAGGAGAGAAGAAATCAAATATCCTCAAAAGAGTTTAGGAATGGGGTTGTTCCTTACTTATCCTCCTGGTTTTCTTTTCACACATACTCAGTCATTCTATGAAGTGTAAACAGATGCTGAGAATTGGAGTTCTGGGGTTCAGTAAATGTTTTTTTCTTCTAAAAAAACAGGATAAGGAAATTTCAGCTGCCATATTGGGGAGAGAATAGGCTGTGGACAAAGGGGTCACTACATATTTTATTTCATAAAATCATTCTCACAATCAAATACATAGAGGAAGTGCTTCCTCCTCTGATGTTCCTGGAGTCCTCTACATCCCCCACCCTATGAGAGGACTTTATATTAATCTCACAAATCCAGAGAATGCAAGTAAAATAACCCCATCAACTGTGATAGCCTTGTGTGGGGGTCTGAGTACATTGGGCCTCATCCCAACACTGCAGGCACATTCCACAGGAATGAAAATGATCTGAGACACCCAACCGCAGTTGACAAAATCTAGGAGGCAGGTGACAAAGTGGTGACATGGTCAATGATGACAGCCAAAAAGCAGTTCCAAGTTAATATCACATACAGAGACTTGCACCAGCTTCATTCTGTATCACATTGTTATGTGATAGACACAAACTGCAGTGAGGGGAATTAAAAAAAAACCAACTCATTCCACAGACCTTCACTGTTGTGTAATGAGATTACAATGCAAAGGTTTGCTACCCATGGGAGGTCTTTGAGCAATTCACCACCCAGGAACCCAAAGCAAACTAGATGAACTTTGCTTAAAACAATAAGCTGAAGGTTCTGTATTATATTACCTCACCAGGCAGAAGTGAGGAGAAGAAACTGGAATATAAGAATGAAATAGGTAAACCTCCAAGGGTTACTTTCTCATGACACGTTTCTCTTGAGAATTCATAGGTCAGCACTGTTTTATAATAACCTGCTTTTAAAAATACATGACAGAAGCATGTGTAATTTGTGTTTTCTGACCCGAGAGCAATCTCTCAGTAAAACAGCGTGGCTAAGTACCTGCCAAGGCAACCCCTAGTCTGTAATCCTCTAGGAAGTAAGGGTGGAGAGTATTCCTGAAGTATCCATTGCTTTCTCTCGTTTATTACGGGGAAAATCTATTGCTTAACGTGAATTTTTGTTCTTTGTCTCAGAAGCCCCACTGTCTGTGCAAATCATGACGTTTGTACCTTCTTGCTCTACAAGGAGGAAATAGAATTTTTTCCTTTAGCCAAAGAAAATTAGAATTTATGGGATTTATTTTCATGGCCCAGAGCCACACACCTCACACCTCACCAAATACTCTTCTGTAGCATGTCTCCATAATTAGAATGAAAGAAAAAGTAGTGTTTGAAGATAAAATCTATTATCTTGTTCAGAATACTCACACTGTGGCAGAAATGGATTGCCAAGTTTTAGAACAAGGTAGAGTTCTGAAAAAAATCCTTTTTTTCCTCCTCATCATGACTGTATTGACCTTGGATTCAACCAATTTGACCTTCGGCCTGTCACCTAGCCTTCCTGTTCCTGCCTCTCCCTTCTAATCTCCGTCCTTCCTTCCTTCCTTCCCTTGACAAACATGTATTGATGACCACTTACTCTGTGCCAGGCAGTTGTGCTAGGCTCCAAAGGTGAGAGAAAAGGAATCCAAAATGTAGGAAAAGTTTTCTCTTTTACATTTCACTTTATACACTCCTAAAATATTTGAAGTTTCTCCCAACAAGCATGTATCATTTTTTTTAAGATATTCTAAAAGAATCTTTTTAAAAAATAATCATGCTATCCTAATACAGCTTGACAATTTTTTTTTCTGTAAAGGATAAATAGTAAATATTTTAGGCTTTGTGGGCCATATGGTCTCTGATGGAGCTACTCAATTTTGCCAAACACAGTGTGAAAGCAGCCATAGATAATACCTAAATAAATAGGTGTGGCTATGTTCCAATAAAACTTTATTTACAAAAACAGGTGATAGTTCAGATTTGGCTCATGCTATTGTTTGCTGACCCCTGGTCTAAAAGATTGAAACAAGGCCCTATATTCCAGGGAAACATAATCCAGCAATTTTTTTCCCCAGTAGCATCATGCATGAGACATAGCATGCATTGAATTAAATATCAGAGCACACTGATTTTAAGGAAATTATTAACCACCTCTGGGCCTCAGTCCTCTTATTTATAAATTCTTATGGAACCCGAATTAGATATTCTTTATTGCTTTCTCCAACTCTGAATTTTGCTTATGTCTTATCACATACCAACTTCTATCATGCCACCAGACTTGTGAAGAATAGAAGTTGCTTGCTAAAATTTCTCTGAGCAATATATGTAGAGAACAGGTAGTTGGTGCCATTGATATGATCTGAAGTGTGGGAGCTGTTGATCTGAGAAAGTCAATTATAAGTCCTCCTAAACAAATAGAATAAGTCACATTTCATTTATGAAGCATTTTTATAAACATTCTCACAAATAATCCTCAATACAACTACATTGGATGGCAAGAATAGATACTTCCTTCATCTTTCAAATAAGAAAAGAGAGGATTAGAGAAATTAAATAACTTGCCCAGTGTCCTCCATCTAATGCCTAGATGAGCAAAACATTAATGCCACCCACATTCTAATTCAGAGCTCTTCAAACCATGCAAGTCTTCTTCCAAAATACACACTTTGAATCACTTTAAAAAATTGCATATGAATGTAAAGTGATGGATTGACAGTACAAAAATGACTACTGAATTGCATCAATAAAGGTAGATGTTTTGTAATAGAGTTCTATGAAGTAGGAAAACAAAACACAACCACAGAAACAATATATGCCGAAGAAGCCACCTATACTCTGATAGCCCACACCAGAATACAAGTCTCACACACAAGCATGAGGCATGCAGTTCATGTAGAATTTTACTGTCTAACCCATAATTACAAAGAAATTTCATTTTTATTTTCCAGGAGAATGTTTAATAATAAAACTACTAATATCTTTCTGATTAAACATCTTCAAAATAAAAATACATTTACAAATTGCACATTTTAAGTTTTTTTTTTCTTATTAAACTTGAAGCTTTGGTTATTCCAGATGACAACAAAAATATCACATATTTCCAAAAAATTGTATTTTTAATGATTTAGTTTTCACTTTTTTCTTCATGTTTTTCACACTCCATCTGGTTTTATGTATTCAATGTCCTTTTCCTTTTTGCCAAGCTAAAAAAAAAAAATGCACATGCACCACTCTGCATCTTCAAAGCATTTTACAAACACTACCAAATTGGAATTCTTTAGTGGTTTAAAATTAGCTCCTTCTTATTTTTCTCATGAGCCTCTAACATGCCTCAGTAAATGGTTTTTCTTCTGTTGTTTCAAAAAAAAATTTGTTTCCATATTTAAGTAAATATTATTTGTATGTCATCCAGCATGTATTAGAACATTTATATAGTCCAGGCTTTTAAAGAAAAAAATTAAGAAATGGCGAATTCTTGCTTTTATTTTTCCTGTGAAGTTTTACATGGGTTTACCAAATTCTATGTGTCAAGCATTTGTGTGGCTGCAGTGTATTTTAACAAAGAAAAGGAAGTGAGTCTCTACATTTCAGGAACTCATTATTGTTGGGGAGACAGGTACATGAGTACCTCATTTCACTAAAGACAGACATGAATTCTAGCTAACAATGAGGGCGTGGAACACTAATACTATATCCTTATTGTGTGCAAGGCATTTTCTAAAAGCTCTTCAACACAATGAACTCAGTTAATGTTAATATACTACAGGAAACAACAAAGTACTATGGATTTATGGTAGGGGGAATAAAAATTAATTTCAACTGCTTATTAATTTTTTGGCCAAGTTTGTGAGCATTTCAAATGCTTCTCAAAGAATTCTTTCTCTCATTGCCTCACACATTATCAGCTACTTTTATGCCATATTCCCCCCCCACACACACACACCTTTCAAATGTATAGTTTGAAAAACCCCTGCTATGGGCTGAAAAGTGCCCCCCATCACCAAATATTCATATGGAAATCCTAACCTCCAGTGCCTGAGAATGTGATTCTATTTAGAGATAGGGTTTTTCAAGAAGTAATTAACTTAATCTGAGATCATTAGGATGGGCCCTAATTCAACATGAGAGGTGTCCTTATAAGAAGAGAATCTCTGGACACAGATGAGTACAGAGGAAGGACCACAGGAAGAAGATTGCTACTTACAAGCCAAAAAAAGATTTCAGAAGAAACTAGCCCTGCTGATCTAGGTCTTGTAGCGTCCAGAACCATGAGAAAAAAACATTCCTATTGTTTAAGTCACCCAGTCTGTGGTACTTTATTATGGCAACCTGGGCAGATTAATCCACCCTAAATTGTACATGCTTCCTACAAGACTTTTCATCATGTATACTTCTATTTTATTTATTTCTTATATTTTAAAAATAATCCTTTGTAAGAAAAGGACATAATATTTAAAAATAAAAATTGAAAGGGGAAAATCAGACCCCACCATGGTATTACCAGGCCACTAGCACATTAGGTGACTTTAACCCACTCACATGGAAAGGGCCCTTGTACATTCCCAGCCCTGATGGTAGAAACAAAAAGCTTATTTTTCCTTGAAAGAGTTTATTTAAATAACAAATAGATAAAATTCATGTATCATAAGAGAGCATTTATTTAAGAGCTGAGAAAAGAAATCAGATGATCTCTTGTTTTTCTCCAACTCTCAGTTCTGAACGCTAGTTCTTATGATTTTTGAGAGTGTATGCATTTTTCTAAGACAGTGATATTAGTTTTAAGAATGGCCTAGCCCAGGAAAATAAATATTTTAAGAAAGGGTGTATAGAATAAAAAATTGTATAAATTATTATTAGAAATATTTTCTTAATTTGGAACAATTACTGAGGTAGGAGGGAGTGATTAAAAGTCACTCTTGTTTTCTTTGGACTCTTGGAGGTCTTCAAATACAATATTCTCATAGCTTATATTCTGAGATTTGGGCCTGAACAGAAAATACAAAATATGTCTGCTTAGAATTCAGAGGTTTCAGAGGTTTCAGCAATGACAAATATTATTAATAAGTAATATTAAATTACTTATTTTTTGTTTGTTTCAAGCACCGTTTCTCTCTGAACAACTACTGCTTCTCTTGCCTCTTCCTTGGCAAGGGGTTCCAATTCCTGCCATCTCTCCTTGAAAACTTGCATGTCACAGAATACTACAGCTCCTAAACATACTCTAGAAGTAACCCTTTGTGTGTTTGTGCATGTGTGTCTATGTGTGCCACTGACTTCACTCACCTGGAACATTTTGGCTCCCTTTTTTCTCCTTTTCTATTCTCCAGAGAATATATTTTTAATTATTAATTATAAACCTTTTTTAACTATTAGAGACCACAGAAGTACATACTTTCAAATTTTATTTTTTAATTAATAATTTAATCTAGATTTACAAATTTGCTGCTCTGAAGTTACCTTTTTGTTTTATAATTTCTCAATCTCCTGTGTATTGTCCTTGTTCCTCTTTCTTATCTGACAATTATTTGTACCTTTTTGTCTTGGTCATATTTACTAAAGTATCATATTTGTCTTTTCAAAATACGGGGGATTTTTTTTTATTTTTATTCATCAGTTTTTCATTTTGTTTTCTATTTAGTTGGTTTATGCTTTCATTTACACTAATCCCTTTCTTCTATTTTATGTTTATCTTGTTCTGCTTTCCTAGATTCTTGTCTTAAAAGCATAGATCATTTTTTTAATTGCCTCTCTTTTTTTAAAGATCTTATTTATTTATTTGAGAGAGAGAGTGAACGCGAGTGCAGGGGAGGGCAGAGGCAGAGGGAGAACCAGATTCTCCACTGAACAGGAGCCCAACATGGGGCTCAATCCCAGGACCCCAGGATCATGACCCAAGCTGAAGGCAGATGCTTAACCTACTGAGCCACTCAGGTGCCCTTTTAATTCTCTTTTTAAATAGATACATTTATGTTCATACAGTTTCTTCTCAGTTTTGCTCCACATTCCCCTAGTTTTGTTATATAACACTTTTCATTTGTTTATTTAGCTCTGAATAGCTTACAAGTTCCATATTGATTTTCGCTTTAGCCTAATAACTATTTGGTTGTGTGTGTGTGTTTGCACACATGTATGTGTTTAATTTCCTCATATATGGAGATTTTTTGAGCAGTGGAATTTCTTGTAATTGTTGATGAATAAGTAAATGCAGCCTGTATAATATCACCTTTATGGAATTTGCTGACATTTTCATTGTGGTCTAGCGCATGATAAATTTTTGTGGCTGTAGTCTGTGTGCTTGAAAATGATATGTAGTTTTGTGCGCATGGTACAGGCTTCTTTGTATAGCTACTCAGTCAGGCTGGTTAAGAGCATTACACAACTCCTCCATACCCTCCTCATTACTGGGTGGTTTCTTGGTTGGTTTCTGAGAGAGGGATGTTTAGCCTCTCACTGTGATTATGAATTTGCCCATTTTACTCTGTAGGGCTAGAGTGTTTGCTTTACATATTCCCCTTTGTGGTACTGCAGCTAACCAACTTGTTGGTCACCCATGGTTCTGTGGCCCCGGTGTCTATTACTGAGATGATGAAGCAGGTTTGCTATTTCTCACATTCAGCGACAGAATTTCTCTTGCACATTTTGCATTCTTCTGCTTTCAGGATTTCTTTACATGTTCCAGTCTTCTGAGAGTTATTTCTTGCTTGTGAGCATTAAGAATGTAAAGAGCAAAAGAGGCAGGAGGAGAAGCTACGTAACGCATTTGCTCATTGCAATCCTTTCAAGATTGTGCTCAAGTTACTCTACAGGGCTTCTGATACCCTTTCTCTTCCATTCCCCCAGCTTCCCTCGGATCCTGCCACCCAAGTCCCAACTTTCCAACCCCACCAATCTTGTTTCAGGTTGTCAATGTGGAAAGTTCTTTCCCCCCCAAAAAAGTTCTTTCCTCACATATGACTTCTACACATCAGTGTTCTGTGCCTGGAATTGCCATTTTCTCTATAATTTACCGATTAACCATACATACCCTTCAGAAATCAGGTTAAATGGCATTTACTCAGATACTTGTTGGATAATTTACTATAAATCAGTTCTACTTTCTTGCAGTACTTATACTTTTTTTGGTAGTGCCCTTCAAAATCATGTATTTTAAAAAATCTGATTATTTACTCGTTTATTCCTTCCTCCCAATTAGTTTCAAACCCTAACTGTACAGGGACTATATCTATCTGTTCCTTACTACATTCCCATGCCAAGATAGGCCTAGCAACATGGTAGCTATCAGAAGAACATTTATTGAATGAATGAGGGCATATTAGCCTCAAATAGTTACACATTTAAAGTTGAGGAAGGATCACAAGTACTATATATGGTTAAAATTCCACGCAGATGTGACACATTCCATCTTAAAGAGATGTACCTATTCTGAGAAATTAAGAGAATCATAACAGCTATAAGTAACAGTGCCAAGCATTTTATATTCATTATAGCTAATCTTTATAATAACACTGACATTTCAGAAGAGTAAATTGAAGATTAGGGAAATTAAATAACTTACTCAAGATCAAGTTATCTGTAATAGCAGAGCTGGAATTCAAAACCAGATGTGCTTGTTTCTAAAACTTGTCCTTTCTTTCCACTACAATTCTGTGCACCATTAGATAACATTTGGTAGTCTAAGAAATACTATTAGTCTTGTTTTGAAAGCAATTTATTTTAAGGAAGCTAAAGTGATATTTTCAGGCTTTAACTTGATCCAAAGTAAGACAAATATAAAATGTAATTAATTATCGATTTAGATGCTTTTTTTCAAATTTTAAACAGCTAAATAAACATTCAAAGATATCCCTTCAGACTAGGTCTTTAGATTCTTGGGGCAGCACCTCTCCAACAAATTTTACTGAGTTCAATTTACCAAAGTGAATAGGCATGACCACAGGACTTAATGGGAACATATAAGTACCAGCCTTTATTTCTCCATTAAGGCCATGTGGATGAGCTTTATTTAATACTTTCTTCAGCCTAACCCTGCCATGCATTAAAATAACAACTCAAGTCAATTCGGGCCATGCAGTTATGTCACATGAAGTCAACAAACATCTGGAGAATTGATCAAATATCTGGATGGTTGATGACATCTGCAACTAACCTGATGGAACACTTGGACATCCTTAAAACAGCCTGAAAGATAATCTTGGTCTGACTCTCTGACAGGAGTGAGAAAATATATAGCTGTCTTTCAGACCTTTCTTCACCTGCCTAATATTCTAAATGTGTCTCATTAGGAGATGAATAGTGTGAGTGTGTGTGTGTGTGTGTGTGTGTGTGTGTTTGTGTAAGCATGTTTTACATTCCTATTATCTCTAGAGGGGGGTTTTGTTTAGTTTCTGTGACTGAATATTAAAACAAAAATGAAGAGAACAACTTGGAAAGATTTTTATAAAAACAATAAATTCACTTCACCCTTATTACAGCATTACTCCTACTTAGTTAGTTTTCTAAATAGTTTTGCAATAGAAGTGATAAAGAAAAGGTATAAAAATCCAGAACCTAATAAATGATAAACATTCAGAAAGAAAAACCTCAGTAATATTTAAAATGTCAATATAAAATATACCTATATAAGAAAAACATGAGATGATAAACTCATGAAATAAATACATAAAAAGAGAAACTGAGTATAATACCTTTGAAAGAGTGTCACATAAAACTTAGCACCTGAATTACTATAATAATATACACCAAAAAGTTCACAATATAAGAATTAGCAATTGTCTTGAACCTAATTTTCCTAATGTTAATTAAAATAATTTATATTTTGTTTCCCCCAAATACTGCTTTTGTAAGTTCATTTACCTTTTTAAATTTTTATTCACTTTTGAAGATATTCATTCCCTATATAAAAAGGCCATCATATCTTCCCTCCATGAGACATACATGAAAAGCATTCATTAGGTTTGTTGCAAACAAATAGTAATAAGCACAAAATGGCCATTAAAGTCTTGGGTCTGCAGCTATCCTACTTGCCCATTTAAATCACACACGCAAAAGACATGTAATCCATGCATAAAAGATTGCCTGTTATTTCTCTTTATTTCTTTTCTGAAAGAAGGAGTTTCTTTCTTTCAGAAAAGTTGTTAATCTGTCAGTGCCTCTGTGTGCCTTACTGACAAATGAAAATAACAGTAACCAAATAAGGTCATTTTGAAAATAAATTAGGTAGGATACACAAAACAATTGTACCTGACACCGAGAAAATGCTCAAAAATCATTGGGAAGGAAATAAACTCACTGGTGTATTTCTAGTACACTTTTGTAAATGGGGTTCTATGAATACTTAATAAAAGATCCAGTGTACCTAGAGCCAACTTTTTCACAGCAACAAGAATGGAGGAAAAATAGACAAAAGATGACAAGGAAGATGATGCAAGGAAATAAAGTACAGGGAAAACTGTACTGTTTCCTGTAGTGCTAAGAGGTGATAAAGGAAAAGACACTAGTCTTTGTCATAGGCTGCTGAACATTTTACAGACTTGTTCTTCATGTCTGGATAACTTGTTTTTGTCCCCCACATTATATCATGAAACTCAAACATCATTACAAATCAACCTTTTCTCTGGTTTCATCTTCAGTGTTCCCCTCCCATTGCTTCCCATTCAGTATTTTTTTTAAAGATTTTATTTATTTATTCATGAGAGACACAGAGAGAGAGAGAGAGAGGCAGAGACACATGCAGAAGAAGAAGCAGGCCCCATACAAGGGGCCCGATGTGGGACTCGATCCTGAGACCATGGGATCACGCCCTGGGCCAAAGGCAGATAGATGCTCAACCACAGCCACCCAGGCATCCCTCCCATTCAGTATTTGACAAAATAGGTCGACCTCCATCTTTCTCCATTCCTTTTGCTTAATGAGGATGTATAGGTGTTTTCCTTATTCCACTCTTCTTTCTCCTTCCGTGATTTTTTTTTCTTTCTTCCACACTCCTTCTTGGACATTTTCCAAGATTTTTTATACTAGATAAATTATATATTATATGTGAAACACCAAACCTAGTGTCTGATATATGAAAAGCAATCGACAAATATGTTTCCTTTGTTCTCTGATACTCTTCTCTTCCCGATGATATCATCAGGGTTTGTGATTCCAGTAATAGCTTCCAAAAAGATGAGGCTTAAATTTCTGTTTTCTACTGACTTTTCTCCTTGGATTCACTCTTGTTCCTACCTGCCTCCTAGATGAGCAGCTGTTAAGCTCAGTATATTCTGTCCCTTCTCTTGTCCATATACCACTACCCCCAAACTTCTGCACAACTCCTCCAATTTTATGTGGTGCTGGTAATTTATTTTTATCACTCTTGAAATAACAGAGATGACTTTCTTTGTTCTTACGTTTGAAAGACACAAGCTCTTAGAGGATCTGCCTTCAAAATATCTGTCACATTCATGTCCTCTTTTAAATTCTCAACATCACCTTACTAGTTCAAGACTGTAAGCATTCAAACCTGGGCCATTTAGCATAGACTAAAGAATGTCTCATCCCAAATCTATGCTTTCAATATTTTGTTGTCATTGATACTACATTAATCTTCCTATAAATGTGCCTGGAACATGTCCTTGATTATGCAGTTTTTTAAAAACATTTTAAACATTCTCCCAAATACAAACTCCATATTTTTTGTAGTATTTATCAACTTATTTTTTTCCATTTTATTTTTCATTTTTTAAAATTTTATTTAAATTCAAATAATTAATATATAATGTATTATTGGTTTCAGAGGTAGAGGCCAGTGATTCATCAATCTTATATAATTTCCAGCGCTCATGTGCCCTCCTTAGTGTTCAACTTATGTTTGTAGACTTATCTCTAATGATTTTAATTCTTATTTTGTTATAAAAAAAACTACACGATTAAGAGTTCCTTGCTTCTGCCTTGTTCTCTCTTACCTTGTCTCCCTCCATATGAGATTGTCCTCGCCCCCATAACCACTGTTGATTGACGTTGAATTCATAGTTTAAGACTCAGAGTATGTACCATTTCCTTAAGTGAGAATATAATTCTCAGGCTTATCAGGAAACATATATAACACTTTTTGTTGTTGTTGTTCACAGCCTCTACCATAATGCCCAGCATTTGGTAATTAAAATATATCTGATAAATGCAGAGACATACTGTCCTTGGGCATATACTTGGGTTATCACTATGTGCCCTACAATAAAGCCCTTTAAGAAAAGGAACTTTGTCCTATATCTCATGTTTCATTTTTCAACAATTCCCAGAATATTTCAGAAACACCTAAAAGAAGGGAAATAAATTTAATTTCATTTTGATTGTTGGTTTTGAAGAGAGCAGATAGTTATATCTCACAGATTGAAATATGAAATGACAAGTAGCATGGTCAGAACAAGCCATTTCCAGGGGCCTAATTTGAGTTATCAGAATTGCAATTTCAGCAACAGGAGTAAGAACCACTGTAACCACAACTAGATTTGAGCAAAATATGATAGGTCTTATACTCAAAAAGGCTCAGCCCTTGTGATTAAAAAAAAAAAAATTAAACAGGCCAGTAAAAGAAATGGTCAGAGAGGAGAAAAGAGTTACTTAGTGCTGCTGATAACTCCTTCACCAGCAGATGGAAGGTGGGAAATTTTGAACTACAGCTGGTGCTAAGAGGGGCTTAAATATTCATGTCAACCTTTCAAGAAGGAATATACCAATACTTCCCTCCCCCCAACACATACACACACAATTATAGAGATAAATACAAGAAAGTAGACAAGGGAAGAAGATTTCCCTTTTGTGGCACACTAAATACAAATGCTATCATTACATTTTGATAGCAATCTAGGGAAATGTCTCCATCTGCTCTTATCTCGGTGGTAAGAAGCTTTTATGAGGTGATTGACAGTTTATTTTTTTTAGAATTAACTTTAGACTAAAAAACCTCCAGTAGTATGAGCCAGTTCCTTAAAATTCTTTCTTTCCATCCCTTCTCCTGCTCTCCTTCCTTCTTGTTGGTTCTATTTCTCTGGAGGATTCTGATTAGTACATTCTGTGAAAATAGTCATTTATAGTTGAGGAAAAGTTTCATCACTATTTTGAAATTTTGAAATCTCTTTCCATTACCATCAAAATGTTAGATGATATTAGTCAATGAAAGAAGAGAAGAAGAGAAAGAAGAAAGAAGGAAAAGAAAGAAATAAAGAAAAAGAAAGAAAGAAGAAAGAAAGAAGAAAGAAAGAAAGAAAGAAAAGAAAGAAGAAAGAAAGAAAGAAAGAACAAGTGAACAGTTAGATTTAAGAAGAATTGCATTTTTTAAAGACCATTTAAGTAGTTCAAGTTAGCCAAATTCTGGTTAATGGTGAGAAAGGAGTTTCCATCAAAATATAAGAGAGTGATTAATACCCCTCTGCCATTTGCTTTTTTCTTTTTCTGCCATTTGCTACTTTTTATGAGACCAAAGTTTTTACATTAGTGACTCTCAAGATTTCAGAGAGGTGATCATTAAAAAATCTTGATTAGAAATTTGATGAAGCTACTTCAAACATAAAGTCTAAATTAAAAATTATAGCCACATTTGCAAATTCAACTTTCTTAGTAGAAAAATGTTGAAAATGTTTTATTTGAAAGTTTTACACAAAGCTATTTAGTTTATTTCCTGACATTTTGTATTTTATTTTTATCATTTATTGTAATTATATGACTTAAATAAAATGCAATTAAAAACAGGATTAATGTAGAATCTCTAAATTTCTACCTCAATTTATCTCTCTATGCCACATAAATATTATAATTTGTGATGTGTCATAATATGAAAAAGGTTGGAAGCACTGCTGTAAAGAAAGAAAAACTGGACTATTTTTCTAATGGCAATAGAGAATCATTGAACTTTATAGAACCAAAAGGACATTAGAGATTTGCATATAATTTGCTCACCACATTGTACCTAGACGGCTTTGCATCTCATAGCAGGAAGTACTTTAGATAAGCTTCAGACTTCAAAAGCTTTCAGATATAATTGCCTCATTGCAATGAACAAGAAAAAGCAAGACTAGATAGATGGAGACTATGGGAAGATTCTTGCAATAATCAGGTGAGGGATGTAGCCTGAATAAGGATAGTGACCATGGTAATAGAGAAAAACCAGAAGCTTTGGTTTATATTTATTAATTAGAATCAATAGAATTTTTTATTGATTTGATGTGAGGAGTCATGAAGGAGGAGGAGGGAATCAAGGTTTCTGGCTTGAATAATACAAATTGGGAACAGTCCCTATAAAGAGCACTGTGTTACCTGAATATGGTGTAGAACTACATTCACATTAGTCCTTACCCTCGTCATCCTTCGTGACTGATGGTGGCCCTCAGGTCTTGTTCTCAGAGTCTAAAGAACATAAAAAGGGATGCCTGGGTGGCTCAGCGGTTGAGTGTCTGCCTTTGGCTCAGGGTGTGACCCCAGAGTCCAGGGCTGGAGTCCCACATCGGGCTTCCTCAATGGAGCCTGCATATGTCTCTACCTCTCTCTCTGTGTATTGTTCGTGAATAAAAAAAAAAAAAAAAGACTATCAGCTTTTTGACATTTTCTCCACTGATCAAAAAAAGAATGGAGTAGCTTTCACTTCCTTCACAAAGTCCCAAAGAGCTTCCCAGAATTCTGGATCATGTAAAGACTTTAAAACCATCTGACCTAACTTTAGGCAATTATATTGTGCCTCCAAACCTAAACTTAAGTGAGAGCTTATTCTTTAATGAGTCCCACTAGTCCTCATTACAATTTATATTGCTATCTTTTGTTTTTATTCAGTTAAGGAAATGGGAGATCCACTGTATCCTTGAGTTATTTCCTCTTCAGGAAAGACAAAGATAACAGCTAAGCAGTAAGAAGTAAATCAGAACACATTCAAGATGGGTGGGGCCTTGAAATCCATCTGATGCATCTCCCTTAATTCATAGGCGGGAAAACTGCGCTCTGGAGGTGAGGTCCAATGGGCTGAGACCAGGGGAAGATACACGGAAGAATATGAAAGGAGATTATTAGAAACATAAATGTAAGTGGATTAATGAGTCAGATTAACTTATGCATCTTAACTACATTATTTCACCAAAATTAGGATGCTGTCAGTTGTAAGGCATGGAAAAAAAAAAAACCCTACCAATTAAACTATGACAAAATGCTAATTAGCATCATTGTAAAATCTTAATTTCAGATGTTAGTATTAAAAATATACAGGGGTTTTAGAACTGAGGAACTCTAAAAGCAAAGCTGTAACCCCAAATTCCTACAATAAGGAGTGGCATTTCTAACCTACTTTTAAAAGTCAAGAATCTTTGAAACACTAAGATACACAATCAGAAATTATACACATGGCCAGCCCCCTCTCAGGAACTTGGTTCTGCCATAGCTGAATTAGGAAAGAGAGAGAGAGAGAGAGAAAAGAAGAAGAAGAAGAAGAAGAAGAAGAAGAAGAAGAAGAAGAAGAAGAAGAAGAAGAAGAAAGAAGAAGGAAGAAGAAGAAGAAGAAGAAAGAAGAAGAAGAAGAAGAAGAAGAAGAAGAAGAAGAAGAAAGAAAGAAAGAAAAAGAAAGAAAGAAGAAAGAAAGAAAGAAAGAAAGAAAGAAAGAGAAAAAGGGAGGAGATGACTAGAGGGAAAGGGAGGGGGAAAAGAGGGAAAGGAAGGAGGAAGGAAGGAAAAAATTATATAAAATTTAATTCTCTAAAAATTCTTATTTTTCTTGTATTATAGAGAAATAGACTCACAATTCTGTGTTTGGCTCATTCAGAATTTTATTACAAAAATTATAATAATATGTAGTTAGTTATTCACATGCAATAACTATAAACTGACATATTTTGGAAAGGTTCTCAAACCATAGAACTTCTGATTTCTGCTTTATTTCAGAGCTTACAGCATCAGTTGGGACAAAACTAAGTAACTCTGGAAACACTTAGAAGGTACAAAATACACACTTATTTTGTAAGCACCCCTTAGACATGAGTCATTAGATACATTTCTTCTTCTAAGTAAACTTATCAAATTATTATTAAGTCATAAAATTTTAAGCCAAAAATGGATAAAGAAAGCACATGCTCTAAATTAGAGGAAGGAGGAAGTAAGAAGGTGTGGGGTGTGGTGAAACGCATAAATATGTAAATGTTATCCAGCTTTCTTAAATTGGAATATTTTTTCTTTTGAGGTTAGATTCTTGCATAGTATGTATGGCATAACTTTTTCAGGAATATAATTAGAATGCAGTATGAAAACCTACCTTCCTGCAACATGGCATGACTTACTCCTAAGAAAAAGCATAATATCAAAGCATATGTTTCGCTTTAAGTTGCCAGATCACTTGAAATTTTTTTTTCAACAGACTTAATATGGCTGGGAAAGCATATTTCAGATTTGACATAAGAGGTTATCATATGTCTACTCATCACACTGTATCTAGGTGGCCCTTGGGTTTCAATGCTGAGAAGTACTCTTCTTACAATTTGGAACTTCTCAAAAAAAAAAGCAACCTCATTGAATTCTTGAAAGAACATGCTATACAAACACTTAGAAAATTATATAGATTTTCTAAAATATTTTAAATTTTTATGCAATTTATTTAAACAAAAAAAAATAATTCACCTACTTCTACCACCTGCAGCCCACCTTTTGCAACCACAAATCTGTTTTCTGTATCTATAAGTTTGGTTGGGTTTTTTTTTTTCTTTTTGGTTTGTGTTGTTGTTTTTAGATTCCATATATAGGAGATACCATACAGTATTTGTCTTTGCCAGACTTATTATCTGTATTATCTCATTGTGGTTTTGATTTGTACTATCCTGATGATTACTAATGTTGAGCGTCCTTTCATGTGCCCATTGGCCATCTGTAACGTCTTAGGAACACTATTTAGATTTTCTATCCATTTTTAAGTCAGATTATTAAGGTTTTTTTATTTAGGGTTTTGAGTTGTATGAGTTCTTTTGGATATTAGCTCCTTATCAGATATATGACTTGCAATTATCTTCTCTTATTCACTAGGTTGCCCTTTTATTTTCTGATGGTTCCTTTTGCTGCTCAGAGTCTTTTCTTTGATGGAAGCCCACTTGTTTATTTTTACTTTTACTGATTTTGTTTTTGGCAGTCAATCCAAAAATATCATTGCCAAGACCTATGTCAAAGGAACTTACCACCTATATATTCTTGTAGGGCTTTTATGGTTTCAGGTCTTACATTCACATTCTTAATACATTTTGAGTTAATTTTTGAAAGGGGTAGTAGTCCAATTTCATTCTTTTGCATGTGGCTCTCCAATTTCCCCAACACCATTTATTGAGGAGATTGTCCTTTTACCATTGTATATTCTTGCCTCCATTGTCATAAATTAATTGACCATATATACATTAATTTATGGCTGGGCTTTCTATTCTTCCATTGATCTATGTGCCTGTTTTTATGCCAATATTGGGCTTTTTAAAATTATTACAGGTTGTAATATAGCTTGAAATCAGGGACCATGATGCCTCCTGCTTTGTTCTTTTCTCTTAAGATTGCTTAGGCTATTAAGAGTCTTTTGCAGTCTCATACAATTTTTTTGTGTGTATTATATAGATATTTTGTATTATAGATTATTTGTTCTAATTCTGTGAAAAATAATATTGGAATTTTGATAGGAATTGCATTAAATCTGTAGATTGCTTGGGGTGGTAAGGGCATTTCAGCAATATTGATTCTTCTAATCCATAACCATGGAGCATCTTTCCTTTTATTTGTGTATTCTTCATTGTCTTTCATTAATGTCTTATAACTTTCAATATACAGGTTTTTCACCTTATTAGCTAAGCTTATTCCTAGGTATTTTATTCTTGTTAAAGCAATTATATGTGAAATTGTTCTCTTCTTTTCCTGGGGGCACCTGGGTGGCTCAGTGGTTGAGCATCTGCCTTTGGCTCAGGGTGTGATCCCGGGGTCCTGGGATCAAGACCTGCATCAGGCTCCCTGCAGGGAGTCTGCTTCTCCCTCTGCCTTTGTCTCTGCCTCTCTCTGTGTGTCTCTCATGAATAAATAAATAAGATCTCTAAAAAAATTCTTTTTCTGAGGGTTTATTATTAGTTTAAAGAAATGCAATAGATTTTTGTGTATTGATTTTATATCCTGCAGCTTTGCTGAATTTATTAGTTCTAACAGTTTTTTGATGGAATCTTTAAGATTTTGTATATACAATATCATGCCATCCACAAATAGTGATAGTACTATTTCTTCCTTTTCAATCTGGATTCCTTTTACTACTTTTTCTTGCCTAACTGCTCTGGCTAGGATTTCCAATACTACTTTTTTAAGAAAAACTGGGAGAAGTGGACATATTTATCTTATTCCTGATCTTAAAGAAAAAGCTTTCAGCTTTTCATCATTAAGTATAATGTTAGCTCTGGACTTGTTGTATATGGCCTTTACTATGTTGAGGTACATCATACCCATTTAGTTGTATTTTTACTTAAATGGATATTGAATTTTATCAAATACTTTTTTCTGCATCTGTTGAGATGATCACATGATTTTGATCCTTCATTTTGTTAATATAGTATATTACATTTGCTGACTTGTGGACATTGAATTAGTCTTGCATCCCTGAAATAAACCCCACTTAATTATGATGTATGATCCTTTTAATATAGTGTTAAATTTGGTTTACTATTTTGTTGAGGATTTTTGCATCTATGTTTATCAGGGTATTGGAATGTAATTGTGTGTGTGTGTGTGTGTGTGTGTGTGTGTGTGTGTAGCATCTTTGTCTGGTTTTGGTATCAAGGTATTGCTGGCTCAATAAAATGTGTTTGGAAGAGTTCCCCTCTCTTCTATTTTCAGAAGAGTATGAGAAGGATTGGTATAATTTTTGTTTGAATGTTTAGTAAAGTTCACTAATAATGCTATCTGATCCTGGACTTTTGTTTTTTGAAGGTTTTTGATTACTGATTCAATCTCCTTGCTAGTAATTTGTTCAGATTTTTAATTTCATCATGATTCAGTCTTGGTAGGTTTTATGTTTCTAGCAATTCATCCATTTCTTCTAGACTGTCCAACTTGTTGGCATATAATTATTTATAGTTAGTCTTTTATAATTCATTGTATTTATGTATTATCAAGTATATCATGTTTCTGATTTTATTTATGTGAATCCTCTCTCTTTTTTTTACTTGGTGAATGTAGCTAAAGGTTTATCAATTTTGTTTACCTTTTCAAACAACCAGCTCTAAGTTTCATTGATCTTTTCTATTGTATTTTTAGTGTCTGTTTCATTTATTTCAGCTATGATCTTTGTTATTTCCTTCCTTTTACTAACTTTGAGCTTCATTTTTTCTTCTTCTAGTCTCCTGATATATAAAGTTAGATTGTTTAAAACTCTTGTTGTTGTTCTTGTTGTTTTTTTGAGGCAGGCATTTATCATTATGCACTTCCCTCTTAGAATTGCTCTTTCTGCATCCCTAAATTCTAGTGTGTTATATTTCCATTTTCATTTGTCTCAAGGTATTTCTTATTTTTACTTTTATTTCTTCTTTGACCCATGGATTATTCAGTAGAATGTGTTTAATCTCCACATATTTGTGAATTTTCCAGTTTTCTTCATGTAATTAATTTCCAGTTACATACCATTGTGGTTAGAAAAGATTCTTTTTTTTTTTTATGATAGTCACACACAGAGAGAGAGAGAGAGGCAGAGACACAGGCAGAGGGAGAACCAGGCTCCATGCACCGGGAGCCCGATGTGGGATTTGATCCCGGGTCTCCAGGATCGTGCCCTGGGCCAAAGGCAGGCGCCAAACCGCTGCGCCACCCAGGGATCCCTAGAAAAGATTCTTGAGATGATTTCAATCTTCTTAAATTTGCTAAGTGTTGTTTTATGGCTTAACATATGAACTATCGTGGAATATGTTAAATACGTCATTGCATTATTGCATGAATAACATGTTATACAAATGCTCAGAAAATTACATATAGATGTTAAGAGGTTTAATGTAAAAAAAGGTCAAAATGGTCACAGAAGATTTCACACTTCCATAATTTTTATACAAATGGTATATTGCAAACAAAACAGCTTCTAAAGAAATATTCTACTTTCAGTTTCTTTGACTTTTAAACTTTCTTTAAAAAAATAATAATAAACTTTCTTCTTTGAAGTTTTATAGGTCTTGAGTTTTTTAGTCTTTTTATACTAAATCTTTATTTGACATATGCTGGTAATATCTATCATGTTTTGTTTGCTCTGACATTGGAAGTCTACATAATTGAAATATCATTCAAGACAATTTATCACAAATATTTATTAATTTATGGAAATGGAGAGGCCATCAAATGATAGTGGAAGTAGAACCTCTCTTTTGTGCCTATATGAACTTTTATAATAATAACCTATATAATGACCTTTCCTCCTCAAATTTGAGGGGGAAAACGAAGATGGTATGTTTAGAGGAAGAAATACTAGACTGAACAAAAGCAAGCAGAATACTGAAACTTTGCTATTCTCTACCTGAAAACTTTTGTTTACGACATTGAGACCAAAATCCATCAAACTGACCAAACACATCAATAGTTAAACAGATTCTATGAAACAGGAGTGGTGCTATGTGGGTGATCCCTGCCCTTCTAGAAAGTTACTCAACATTTTTTTCTTTCCTCCCACTTCAGAGGTCATCCTAAAATAAGTGATTTTCATGATTGCAAAGTAATTGAATCTTCAGATAAGTTTATGCCTACATACTGTAATTTACCTTTCCTTACTCAAGATTTCTTCTTCTGAATATATGTATTTCTTTTTAAAAATCTTGTAAATCATCTCCTGTTTTCTTTTAACCTAAGGAATTGAAATTTACCATGCAGTCATTATCTCCAGACCCCAGTGACTCAATTTCATAATGAATTTCACTAGAGTTTTAAACACAAACTAATGCATCATGTATGATTGCCCTAATGAAGGGTGTGTGCGTCTATTTATATATGTTTGTGTGTGTACACAAGATTGTGTGTGTACATTCAGATTTGTAAAGAATTCCAGTAACATCCTGTGTTGATACTACTACAATCCAATCTCAAATGTGCTAATATTTTGCTATAGTATGAGTATTAAAATGAACATTTTAGTCAATTTCTTGACATACTGACCAACTACATTTTCAGCCTAGAATACTATGGTTTCTTTTAGATACTGAGAATTTATATTTTTATTTATGTAGTCTAATAAGCTAAAATAACTAGTGTAACTCTGCAGAGAATTCAGTTAAGTAACTCTTTGGAAATGACTATGTTTTCTTTTCCCTGGTTGAGCAAGAGAAAGGGATTTAGCTGTTGCTATCCTAGGGACCTAGATGGGATTCAGGGATGAGATGGCTTCTGACTTACTTCACTAGAGGTCATGTTGGGAACTTCCAAATCATTCCACAGACTAAAACTAAGCTCTACATTGCATACAGAGTAAGACAAGCCAGAAAAATCAAAGTAAAGAGAGTGTGGGATCCTGGAGTGCCAGTGGTAGGAAGGTATGCTGTGGGAGGAAGAGAGAAGCACCCTGGAGAAGTTTCTCCCAACAAGCTAAAGGAATATTTTATTAAATTCTTTTGCCCATGGGTGTTGACAAATGCTGTGGGCTTTAGGATATAGCCTAGGAAAGGGCAATGAGAAAACTGACTACTTGCAAAACTAGTTGGATCTCTTTTTGACTGATAGGACTCAAGAACTAACCAGGTTTCACTCTCACATTCACAAATCAGTTTCTTGACTCATTCTGTCTCTTTTTTGGAGCTCTGGACTATTTGCCAAATAATAATATTTGAATATATATAATATAGATTTACCATTGACATTTTAAGAAATTCTGGAAAATACCAAAGCAGTAGGACTTCAAACCAACACTCCAACCCAAAATGTACTCCCAGTCTCTGATGCCAATGAGGGTTGGTTTTATGGAGATGTGAGCTAAGAGTCTTTATATCAATGCATATATATGAGAATCTAAGAGTAGTGGGGAAGGACAAGTCTGAAATATCATGTTCAGTAGTTTGATGACTTTGTGTGTGTGTGTGTGTGTGTGATCGTACTTAATTTATTCAATAATTCGATTAATTTCAGAAAAGAGGATGAGATTTTTCATATCTATTGAAAGAGGACATGAACTGAAAGTTGAGGAACACATCTCCTATTTTGTATAGCCATAGTGCCAACTGCAGTTATTTCTTGGCCTACAATGATGAGTGGAGGTGGAGCTCAGATTGTTGCAGTATACAGAGCTAGTACCTGGGAGTTACAGTGAGGAAGGCTGAGCCACACTGGTCTCTTGGTTCTGCTTCTTATGTCCTCTTGGTCACCAGCAGAGTATTGTTGGACACTGTCACACTGCTTCTCCTTCCATGTTGGGACTAACACTTCTAAAAGATTTTTTTTAAGTATATTCTACTCCCAACATGGGTTTCAAACTCACAACCCTTAGATTAAGAGTCCTGTGCTCTACCAACTGGGCCAGCCAGGTGCCCTGAAAAGAATTTCATAAGAATAAATTCAATTCCTTTACAAGTACTGAAATAAATTAAAATCCTAAGTGCAGAATTATCAAACTATCAAATTCATATTGAGTACCTACCATGCAGGCCACTTCATACTCAGGGCATGGCCAGTGCTCCTGAGCTTTGTCCTCATGGAGCTTATTAAAAAACACAGAATACGATGGAAATAAAGACTAAGGTCTAGACATGTACAATTGTAATACAACAATTGGTCTGATGCAAAACACATAATATACCTGAAGCTGGAAGAAGAACTATTTGTTGAAATATATACATACTTCTGGAATTATGTATCAGCAGTTAGAAGATAAAAGTGAAAATATAAAGTTACTTCAACGTATAGAAAAGGGTGTCAACAGGTTTTGTTAAAGGTTTGCAAGATATAGTTTTATACATCTTAGCTCATGAAGTTATTTTATACACATTTACAGAGAAAAATAAAAATACTTTTAGGCCAAATGCTTATGAACAAAAATGTTTAGTAAATCGGGTATTAGAATTTGGGCTGGAGATATTGATGTTATTTTAGTTTTTGTGGGTGATTTCAAGGACCACTTTGACAAGATAAGGGATGATAGTAAGGAATAATCATAAATTATTACAGATTTTATGACATATAATTGGTAGTATTTTCCAAACTTATAATCTAAGCTATGTATCTGTAAGTGATAGATAAGTATGTCACTTTTTTATTTCAAAAGTCCTACATAGTAGTGCTTTCAAGGATCCAATACCAGTAGACTCGGTAGTTAAAATTCATACCCTCTGTGTCACACTAAAAGACAGAAAATAATTTATGGCTAGACATCCTGAATTTCAAGTCAGGTTCTTTTCAGACACATCTGTGCACCAAATGAAAATGCAAAGCATTTCATTGCATAGTACATCATTTGATTGGGGAATAAATGGAAGATTTATTCTTAATAGTTCCTTTTACTGTTTGCATTTAAATATATAAGATAAAATGGAAAGGAAGTTCTAGTTTGGTAGTGTCTTCATTCAATCACCAAAAGCAATGATGTATATTAAAAAAAAAAAGATAGTCGTCACTCCTTCAGCTAATAGTGGATAAAACATTTACAAATTTTATCTTAAAAATAAACGCTCCTACATGACCATGTTTCTTCCCCTGTGAACTTTGGCTCACTCTGTATATTGACCATCCTTGCTGTTGAGTAGAAATATTACAATATTTCTCCTACATATTCTTAATCTTTACCACTACTTAAAAAGCGGAAGACATTGTGGAGACAGCTTAATCTAGCAAGTTTGAAACAAATCCATTAGAAGAGAACAACTATAAAGTATAAGATAATTAAAAACTATATTGAATAAAGGAAAATACTTTGTTTTGAAATTCAAGACAAAATGGCAAATGAGTTTATAAAGCTTTTTTTTTTTTGAAAAATTATGGTCATAGGAAGTTGCAAAGATAGTAGAGAGAAGAACCATGTGCCCTTCACTCCGTTTCCCTGATATAACTTACATAACTATGGTATAATATGAAACCCAGAAAAATTGACAAGTACAATGTGTGTGTAGTTCTATGACATTTAATCACATGTGTAGATTTGTGTAATGCCCACCATAATCATGATACAGAACTATGCCCTCACCACAAAGATCTCTTTCTTCTTGCTACCCTTTTATAGCACCCTCCTGCCACCATCCATAATCTCTGACAACTACTAATTTGTTCTCCACCTCTATAATTTTGTCATCTCAAGAATGTTATATAAATGGAATCATAGAATATTGGATGCTTAGAGATTGGGTTTCTTTCTTTCTTCTTTCTTTCTTTCTTTCTTTCTTTCTTTTCTTTCTTTCTTTTTCTTCTTTTTTTTTTCCACTTAGCATGATGCCTTTGAGATTCATCCAAATTATTGCATTACAAATAATTTATTCCTTATTATTAAAATAAATGTTCAAGACTGCCAGTGCTGGGTTATATGATGAGTGCATGTTTCGTTTTTTAAGAAAACTAAGCTGTTTTCCAGATTGGCTGTACATTCTCACAAGTAATGTGTGAGAGATCCAGTTTTTCTGTATCCCAGCCTGCAGTTGGTATTGTCACTATTTTTTACTTTAACTGTATTAATGGATGTGTGGTTATATCTCATCAAAATCTTAAATTGGAGGGGGAGGGGCAAGATGGCGGAAGAGCAGGGTCCCCAAATCGCCTGTCCCCACCAAATTACCTAGATAACCTTCAAACCATCCTGAAAATTTACGAATTCGGCCTGAGATGTAAAGAGAGACCAGCTGGAATGCTACAGTGAGAAGAGTCCGCGCTTCTATCAAGGTAGGAAGACGGGGAAAAAGAAATAAAGAAACAAAAGGCCTCCGAGGGGGAGGGGCCCCGCGAGGAGCCGGGCTGAGGCCGGGGCGAGTGTCCCCAGGACAGGAGAGCCCCGTCCCGGAGGAGCAGGAGCTGCACCAACCTTCCCGGGCGGGCGGAAAGGGGCTCGCAGGGAGTTGGAGCAGGACCCAGGAGGGCGGGGATGCCCTCGGGCTCCCGGGGACACTAACAGACACCTGCGCCCCCGGGAGAGTGCGCCGAGCTCCCTAAGGGCTGCAGCGCGCACGGCGGGGCCGGAGCAGCTCGGAGGGGCTCGGGGGAGGCTCCAGGGAGGGGGCTGCAGGGCGGGAGCGCGAATCCAACAGCGCAGGCCCCGGAGCACAGGGCGCCGGGACACAGCCCAGGATCCGGCCTCCCCCGGGACAGGCAGAGGCCGGGAGGGCCCAGGACAGCAAGGACGCTCCTGCCCCGAGCTGAGCAGATCAGCGGCCCCGCCCCGGAGCCTCCAGGCCCTGCGGACGGAGAACCCAGAGCCCCGAGCCCCGTAGTTCCTGCGGAGGCTGAATCCAGGCTTCCAGAGTTGCCATAGCAACTGCGGTTGTTCCTCCTGGGGCCTGACGGGGTAAACAACCCCCGCTGAGCCCTGCAGCAGGCAGGGGCAGAGCAGCTCCCCCAAGTGCTAACACCTGAGAATCAGCACAGCAGGCCCCTCCCCCAGAAGACCAGCTGGACGGACCAGTGATACTCCCCCGTGTTCCAATACAACTTGTTTCTGGCCACTCTGCACTGAGCAAAATGACTAGAAGGAAAACCTCACCTCAAAAGAAAGAATCAGAAACAGCCCTCTCTCCCACAGAGTTACAAAATCTGGATTACACTTCAATGTCAGAAAGCCAATTCAGAAGCACTATTCTACAGCTACTGGTGGCTCTAGAAAAAAGCATTAAGGACTCACGAGACTTCATGACTGCAGAATTTAGATCCAATCAGGCAGAAATTAAAAATCAATTGAATGAGATGCAATCCAAACTAGAAGTCCTAACGACGAGGGTTAACGAGGTGGAAGAACGAGTGAGTGACATAGAAGACAAGTTAATGGCAAAGAGGGAAACTGAGGAAAAAAGAGACAATCAATTAAGGGACCATGAAGACAGATTAAGGCAAATAAATGACAGTCTAAGGAAGAAAAACCTACGTTTAATAGGGGTTCCCGAGGGCGCCGAAAAGGCCAGAGGGCCAGAATATGTATTTGAACAAATCCTAGCTGAAAACTTTCCCAATCTGGGAAGGGAAACAGGCATTCAGATCCAGGAAATAGAGAGATCCCCCCCTAAAATCAATAAAAACCGTTGAACACCTCGACATCTAATAGTGAAGCTTGCAAATTCCAAAGATAAAGAGAAGATCCTTAAAGCAGCAAGAGACAAGAAGTCCCTGACTTTCATGGGGAGGAATATTAGGGTAACAGCAGACCTCTCCACAGAGACGTGGCAGGCCAGAAAGGGCTGGCAGGATATATTCAGGGTCCTAAATGAGAAGAACATGCAACAAGAATACTTTATCCAGCAAGGCTCTCATTCAAAATGGAAGGAGAGATAAAGAGCTTCCAAGATAGGCAGGAACTGAAAGAATATGTGACCTCCAAACCAGCTCTGCAAGAAATTTTAAGGGGGACTCTTAAAACTCCCCTTTAAGAAGAAGTTCAGTGGAACAATCCACAAAAACAAGGACTAAATAGATATCATGATGACACTAAACTCATATCTGTCAATAGTAACTCTGAATGTGAATGGGCTTAATTACCCCATCAAAAGGCGCAAGGTTTCAGACTGGATAAAAAAGCAGGACCCATCTATTTGCTGTCTACAAGAGACTCATTTTAGACAGAAGGACACCTACAACCTGAAAATAAAAGGTTGGAGAACCATTTACCATTCAAATGGTTCTCAAAATATACCCTAAAAACTATAGAACACTTCTGAAAGAAATTGAGGAAGACACAAAGAGATGGAAAAATATTCCATGCTCATGGATTGGCAGAATTAATATTGGGAAAATGTCAATGTTACCCAGGGCAATTTACACGTATAATGCAATCCCTATCAAAATACCATGGACTTTCTTCAGAGACTTAGAACAAATTATTTTAAGATTTGTGTGGAATCAGAAAAGACCCCAAACAGCCAGGGGAATTTTAAAAAAGAAAACCATATCTGGGGGCATCACAATGCCAGATTTCAGGTTGTACTACAAAGCTGTGTTCATCAAGACAGTGTGGTACTGGCACAAAAACAGACATATAGATCAATGGAACAGAACAGAGAACCCAGAAGTGGACCCTGAACTTTATGCTCAACTAATATACGATAAAGGAGGAAAGACAATCCACTGGAAGAAAGACAGTCTCTTCAATAAATGGTGCTGGGAAAATTGGACATCCACATGCAGAAGAATGAAACTGGACCACTCTCTTGCACCATACACAAAGATAAACTCAAAATAGATGAAAGATCTAAATGTGAGACAAGATTCCATCAAAATCCCAGAGGAGAACTCAGGCAACACCCTTTTTGAACTTGGCCACAGTAACCGGAGAAGGACAGTGTATGTTCTCATTCATTTGGGGAATATGAATAATAGTGAAAGGGAATATAAGGGAAGGGAGAAGAAATGTGTGAGAAATATCAGAAAGGGAGACAGAACATAAAGACTTCTAACTCTGGGAAATGAACTAGGGGTGGTGGAGGGGGAGGAGGGCGGGGGGTGGGGGTGAATGGGTGACGGGCACTGAGGGGTACACTTGACGGGATGAGCACTGGGTGTTATTCTGTATGTTGGTAAATTGAACACCAATAAAAATTAATTTATAAAAAAAAAACTATAAAAAAAAAACAAAATCTTAAATTGCACTTTCCTAATGCTAATGATTTTTAGCACCTCTTCATGCATTTATTGCCATCTTTATATTTCCTCAAAAATGCTGCCTATTGCCCGGGTGGCTCAGTGGTTTACCACCACCTTCAGCGCAGGGCGTGATCCTGGAGACCCGGGATCGAGTCCCACGTCGGGCTCCCTGCATGGAGCCTGCTTCTCCCTCTGCCTGTGTCTCTGCCTCTCTCTCTCTCTCTCTCTCTCTCTCTCTGTGTGTGTGTGTGTCTCTCATAAATAAATAAATAAAATCTTTTTAAAAAAAAGGTTGCCTATTTATTTTAATATATTCATAGAATCTCAAATGATATCACAGGATACCAAGTGATTTCTTCAAGTAGTAGGTGTATTTATTTATTTTTTTTAGTAGGTGTATTTATTAATAAAATATGTTAATTTTCTGAAGGAAGCCCCTTTGTGACATAACCCCAGGGACTGCGTAGAATAAAATTACAGTGTATATACCATCATATAATTAATAGCCATTAATTAAAGTTTAAGAAATATTTTCAAACCAGCAAAAAAGTATAAATAATATAAAAGACCCAAACAAAATGAATCAAGGAAAAAATCAAACCTTCGATCTTTTCCAAATAATTTAAAAACAGTATATAAGCTTGTAATTGTAAGAAGACAAAGGCTTATAATGATTTATTTGAAAAAGTATCTGTACAGAATGATATGATATAATAAATATATAACAAATAGAAGGTGAGAAAAGATAATTATTTAATCTAATATTTCTAAATTGGATTATTTTCAAGCAGCTTTCTTTATACTTGTTATTACTTTTTATTAACAACACAAGGAAAACTTTTGAAAAGTCTTGGGATAGTATGACAAGTAGACTTATCACAGGGGAACCAAATGTTGACATGATAGTTATTGAAGCTATATTTTGAATGCAGTTGATAATTCTCCTGAATAATTGAATTTACTTGAGTGAAAATATTCATTCAACCAATATTTATTAAACATCCACTGTATATCTTTTAAGCAAGTACTGTATAAGGCTCTTGGAATTAATGGACAAATGAAATATTCCTTGATTTTAAGGGACTTAAAATACAGTAGAGAGAAACAGAATTGTAAAAAGCTTAAGTGCAACTAGTATTTCCTTGAAATATTAAAAAAAAAAGGAATGAGATCTTATGGTCTAAGATAGTTAACTCTTTGAGCTTACAATAAATCTATATCGAATATTTATTTGATAGACTTTACTTATATGGCACTTTAATTTCTAATTTATTTTCATTTAGAAATTTTAAATTCATGAAAAATATACATCAAAATGAGAGAAAGATGAAAAGAGATAATAGTTAATAGCAACATTCTGTACCTAACAGTTATGAATTATATTGTTTATTTTTGCTCTATTAATTTCTCCAAAAGATTTGATTTAATTCTGGCTAATGGAAATGCTGTATATATCTGTTGTGTGCTGTAAATACTTACATATTTCAATTATTTAATAACTAAATATTGTGTAATTCTAGATTATACATGTGAGTTAACAGTCACATATTACAATGTGAAATAGTATTCTAATATTAGAACCCATGTATTAGAATGTGAATAGTCATTTCCCATGAACTTGATGTGTTTCTCAGACTGAAGACCCCAAGAAAGAAAAATAGCACAAAGTAGTATTCTCTATAGACCTGGGGGGATTTCACAAAGGAGAATGGGAAGACATGTTCCTAATCCCGCTCAGGACATGAAAGAAAAGATGCTATTTGGATAGAAGATTTCTTGAATGTTTCAAATTTGAAAGGGTTAGATGAAGTGTGTTAAAAATATCCACCACTCTGAAAAATATCTGAAATAGAATTTTCCTTTTAAAAGTCTCAGGAGCAAGGAAGATGGGCTGGATTCCTTCTCAAGGTCACTCTAACCTCTAAGGAATCTACGCATTCTCTTCTGAAAAGAACAGAGCCTCCTTCTCTCTTACCCCCAAGCTGATCAGGTGAGGTAATTGGCATTCTGTGATTGCTTTCTTAATGATGATACCACAATAAACAGTGCCATCTACTGACTAAATCCTATAAATGACTACCTCTCTTGCGTAAATACTCATTTGTTATTATCTACATATACATGAGTTGCATGCTCTATTATACTTATTTGAAACTACAAGGAATGTATAGATGGTCTATTTTGATCTTATTTTTGTTTTACAGTTGAGAAGATTGAGATACAGAAAGATCGATTTGCCCAAAATTTTGACAGTATTTTTCAGTGAGCACCACTGTGAACTGAACCCGGGAATAGAAGGAAATTTAACACTTTGGAGACGGAAATCAATCCACAAAGGTGTCCTTCCATTGGGGGAAAATCTGACAAATATGATTAATGACAAAAAGTATGAAATCCGTACAGCAAGGCAAGTTGAGAAACCGCTGATATAAAGTTTTAGGAGATGGAAATGCTCATATGCAGGTTTAAGTTTAAAAAAATGAATGAGGAAATACTAAGTTATGGTTATTCTGTTCCTCTCTTTAACAACAGAAGGTTGGAACTAATTGTTAATTGTTACAGAAGCTTGATTTGTCCTCACAGATGTGTGGTATAAAATCAACCTATTGTGCTTTAGGTTGAACTACAAAACTAAAATAAGTATAGCCATCTTACATGTAATCTTTGGATTTATGAAAAGATGAAATAGGGCCATCTCAATGAAATGCTCCCATTTTGTCATTATTAAGAATTAAGGAATTAAGGCTTGGTTTGTATTTGTGCCCAAGACATAAGTTACATCTGCAACTATTAGAGCACATCTAAATATTATTTTCAAATGGGCTCAGAGTTGTATTCTTTGTAGCATTTTAGCGCAGTGTGTCTTACTCAAGTGAGGGATTTAAGTATTTATG
The DNA here is from genome assembly GCF_905146905.1 of Nyctereutes procyonoides. Classification (NCBI taxonomy): domain Eukaryota; kingdom Metazoa; phylum Chordata; class Mammalia; order Carnivora; family Canidae; genus Nyctereutes; species Nyctereutes procyonoides. The sequence continues at coordinate 27,669,882 of NW_026575146.1, forward strand.
GAATGGAATACCGATGGAGGAGTACTCTACCTTCTTATTTAAGGTAGTAAGTTGACCATTACAATAGACTCAGGTATTATTGTGTTTAAGCTCATACAAATTTATACAAAATGTATGAGAATATTAGAAAATATACACTGAATTAAGAACCTTAGTGTTAACCAGGAGCAGAATTAATCATTTTAGAAAATATTTCCAATCATCATACTCAAACTTTGTCCCAATATCTCCTACCTTTTAAATTCAGAAAAAAACTAAAAGTACTGAAAACCCAATTTTGACTTTGAGACCATGCGAGCATAGAGGGTTGAAAAACATGTCTTTTTCTCTCTGTTACTCATACCTCCAGCTCTTTTCCGTGAGTCAAACTGAGTTTTCTAAGGAACCGGAATTCACCAGAACTAAGATGTCAATGGTAATAACATAAGAAAAACACCAGAGATAAGTGCTTTCATAGGTGCTGGGCTGCGCTGACAGACGGACATGGCACTGAAAGTGATCTGGGGACTAAAGAGAGAGATCCTTGCTGAGGGCATTGTGCTAGTCTTCACAAAGATGTCCTCTTGGCACAGAGTCAGGATACATCCCAGAGAAGCTGACTGCAGCAACTGGAGCAAATCCTGAAACCACATGACCATTCAACAGAACACACAGATACTTGTTCTCTCTACATGTATATTGGGGTTTGGATAGGATTTCAAAATATTTCACACTCAGCATCTTCTGTTTCCAAGATCTTATTTGATGACCCTTTTCTCTTTCCATTATTTGATCAGAAGATTTGGAAAGCATGACTCTGCTTCATTTTTCTATTCACCTCAGAATTAAGTTTAATACTCTATTTGCCATCTATGTGGTTGCATTTATGTTGCTGTGGCTTTTTTTTTTTTTTTACCACATATTGGCAGAAGTTTTTGACCCACTTAGATAACATTCATTTGCAGGTGACAGATGGAATCAGAATAATCCTGTATGAACATGCTCCTGCTTCTTCCTGCTTTCTCTTTATTGTGGTGAAGCTCTCCAATCCTCAGGCATCCCAAACTGAGGCGTTCACTACGTGATTAACCAACATCTGTGGGCTCCTTATAAGCTGCTTCATGTAAGTTTGGTAGTTAACAAATTGACTTTGGATTTGATCAAGTTTAAATTTAAAGGAAAGAGAGAGAGAAAGGGAGAGTAGAGAAAAAGAGAGATTGAATCATGCATATATTTACAGAGACAACAGCAACAACCAGTGCAAAATACTCACTCTGAGAAGGTAAGACATTCCACCTCTTAGCTTGTTATTTTACTTTTAAGCACAAATGGGTTGTCAAGGAATTTTCAAATTTAGAATGCAATATACGATTTTCCCTAACAGCAGAGTACTTGCCATTTTCTAGGACATGACACCAGGGCGGTAGAAGCTTTCACCTTCTGATAACAGCTCCTTAATATACAGACAGAAGTTTTTCCATCATTAATGCTCTGGCTTTTTTTTTTAAGTTTTATTTATTTATTTGAGAGAGAGAGAGAGCACAAGTAGAGGGAGCAGCAGATGGAGAGGGAGAAGCAGGCTTCCTGCTGAGCAGGGAGCCAGACAGGGGGCCATCCCAGGACTCTAAGATCATGACCTGAGCAGAAGGCAGGTGCTTAACCGACTGAGCCACCCAGGTGCCCTTGACTTTTTTTTTAAATAACAGGTGAAAACTAAGTATATATTTGGAAAAATCTTGCCCCCTTAGTGAAAAATCTCATTAAAGAGTGTGCTTATGTCTTTCCAGAGAGAGTAATAATACCAACTGTCCATTACATGCAGGTCATAATCACTCATGGTTTTAAAGTCATACTGACTGAGAGAGAGAGACGTTGTTTTTTTCTATTTCATATTACTCATATAAAGTGATCTTTACTAAATCCAAAGTCAAATATGTGGAGGACTCTGTTTAATTTTATGTAGGCGAAAATTCTGAGAGAGAGATGGAATTCTTAATATGCTTTTTTTGCCTTATGGAATAACTACTTTACTAGACAAATTCTCTCTAATTGTCAAGGCCATGCCTTAAATTAGCAAATATGATTCATGAACGTGATTCAAAGTGAAGTTTAAATAAGTACAACAATTACTTCCTCTATATCAGGTGACTAAATCTGGGACATATAATAGGATCTAGCCAATTATCTAAGCAGCAGACAGAAAATTTCTAAAAAGTAAATTCTCCGCTTGATTAATGTCCTTCAGCTACCACTTTTCAGAAGAAATATTGAAAGTTGTTAAAAATTACAACCAAGAACTTGCCACTAAACATAATCAAAAAACTGTCCTGTGGTTTCATTAGTTCTAATCTCCGCTGATTTGGGAAAAGGAATATCAATGTACTGCCCACTCACCCCTCTTTTTATTTATTTTTTTATTTTTTTAAAATCTTTAAGCATTTTTTTTTTTTTATGATAGTCACAGAGAGAAAGAGAGAGGCAGAGACACAGGCAGAGGGAGAAGCAGGCTCCATGCACCGGGAGCCCGATGTGGGATTTGATCTCGAGTCTCCAGGATCGCGCTCTGGGCCAAAGGCAGGCACCAAACCGCTGCGCCACCCAGGGATCCCTCACCCCTCTTTTTAAAAAGATCTTATCCATTTATTCGTGAGAGACACAGAGACAGAGGCAGAGGTAAAAGCAGGCTCCGTGAAGGGAGCGCGATGTGGGACTCAATTCCAGGACCCCGAGATTACAACCTGAGCCAAAGGCAGATGCTCAACCACTGAGCCACCCAGGTGGCCCTCACACCCCCTTTTATTAAGTACTTTTCTAAAGTGTCCTGAGGAGGAAAGAACAAGGTCAGCTGCTACTTCAGCCATTCTGGTTCTTTGGAACCCAATTCACTGAACTACCCATATATTTAGATCCAGCCACATTTCTGAGCAGATATTGATAAAGATAGGTAAATATTAACAATCTCTTCCAACTCTGGCAAATAGAGCTTGGAAATAAGTTTCAATATACAAAATTCAGTGACCCAGTCAGGAGAGTTATGTTCCCATGTACCATCTCCATACTGCCTCCCAGGTGGATACACCTGTGTTTCCAACACACCTGGAATAGAGTCAGAGATACCCAAGGGAAGCCCATTCAGGTAGAATGTAACACTATTCAGAACAGGGCATCAGCTGAAGTTTTTTTTTTTCCTTAGTTCTTTAGTTTTCCCATCTAAAATAGAGCCCTGGCTTGAAGACCTGCCTAATTCTTGACATTTTCTCTGTCCAGGGACTGTATCTCCTTCATATATATTATATAGATATAGATATAGATATAGATATAGATATAGATATAGATATAGATATAGATATAGATAGATATACAGATATACCTCCCATACTCTAGGAGGTCCTTTATAAGCAGGGTGAAAATATAATTTAGTATCCTTCTTTTGAGCCTCTTAAAAATGAAAAGGAAAGATTACTAATGATAACACCAGGATAACAGGCACAGAGGGCTGCATGAGCAAGTCAAGATATATGAGCATCCTATTATAAGCCTCTAGGGTTTTAGAAAAGAAATGAAAAGTCTATGGTTGGGTTGGGTGCTGCTTAGCAGATGCCTTATCATTATTCAGAGTTCATTCCTTTATGATTGTTCCTTGTCTGTCACTTCAAATGCTCCCTGGCGAAGAGATCACCTGCTCTATCCAGTTCTCAGCTTTACAACTGATCCACCTTACATTCACCACACATACAACATATGTACAACTATCTTATACAGAGTAGGAATGCATAGTAGGAATAAATAAATAATCAAGTGATATTGCTGATTTGCTAGAGTAATATAAATTCAAAACATTGACCAAGGGCTTCGGAAAGAGATTATCTAAAGTTTGCTCAGAATTATTATCACAATCTATTTGACAGAGTCCCTTGTAATATTTTGGGACAAGTGTCTCATACAAACTAATGAATGATTAGCATATTGTTCATTCAGAGAATCATCACCATTATCACCCCAGTCTACCATGCAAGATTTGTTTCTTTGGGCTTGAGTGTATTTCAAACATACATTTTCTACTCTAATATTTTCCATTTTAATTTTTACAAGGTAGGTTTGAAAATATGGCTGCATTTTCCACTGTACAATATTTTCTTTAGTTTATAATGTTTAGTTGCCACATATCCTTTGAGATATTCTGAACTTCTTTTAATAAGTACTTTTACCATTTTAGGAGGTTATGTTTTAAAAAAAGAAATGAGGGACATCTGGGTGGTTCAGTGGTTGAGTGTCTGCCTTCGGCTCAGGGTGTGATCACAGGGTCCCGGGATCGAGTCCCACATCGGGTTTCCCTGCAAGGGGCCTGCTCCTCTCTCTGCCTATGTCTCTTCCTCTCATGAATAAATAAATAAAATCTTTTAAAAAATAAAAAATAAAAAAAGAAATGAAGAACAAAACCACAATGAGATACTACTTCACATCCATTAAGATGGCTATAATAAAAACAACATATAGTAACAAGTATTGACAAGAATGTGAAGAAATTAAAACCCTCATACACTGATGGTGGGAAAGTAAAATGGTGCATCCACTTTGGAAAACAGTCTACTAGTTACTCAAAAAGTTAAACACAGTGTTATCATTTGATCTAGCAATTCCACTCCTAGGTATATAGCTAAGACAAATGAAACCATGTGAACACACAAAAACTTATACACAAATGTTCATAGCAGCATTATTTCTAAGACCCAAAAAGTAAAAATGCACAACTCGAATGTCCATTGCCTAATGAATGGATAAATAAAATGTGGCATATTCATAGAGCAGAATATTATTTGGCAATAAAAGAAATAAAATACTGATATATGCTACAATCCTGATGAACCTTGAAAGCACTGGCATAGGTGAAAGAAGTCTGTCACCAAAAAACACAATGCCATTTGTAGGAAATCTCCAGGATAAGCCAATATCTACAAACAAAAAGCAGACTCACGGTTGCCTTGTGGGAAGGTTAGGGACTAACTGTTACGATTACTTTTTGGGGTAAGAAAATGCTCTAAAATTGATGGTGGTGATAGATGCATGACTCTGTGAATATACTAAGACCCAGTGAATTATATACTTTAAAAGCCAGTAAATTATGTACTAAAAGCCAGTGGTTTGCATATGTGAATTATATCTCAATAAAGTTGTTTTAAAATAAGGTAGCTAAAATATTTTGTCTTGCAGAATAATATGTCAAGGACACATTCACAATTAAGAGATGTGTACCAAAATGACATAAATTTAAAATAGGAGTGCATAAACAATTAAGCCAAATTACAAATTAAATCATGAAGCACCCAACTCAGTAAGGTGTGATTTCCAAAAAAAAAAAAAAAAAAAAAACTCACATAGAGAAAGAATGGCCCAGGTTTTGGAATTTAAGATCCGACTTGAGTAGTGATATAAAGATAAATTGCCCAAACTCTGATGTATAGATATACCATAACTGGGCAAACCCTAGTAGATTTCTTCTCGACAGAAGATCTGTCCATTAAAGCCCAAAGGTAGAAATAATGGTTGAAAAATTTAATAGCTGCTAATGAGTATTCACACATGCACTTAACTTTTCCTCAATTTAAGTTAGTATTTATAAGTGCAAGAGAGGGGAAATAAAGCAGCTTGGGTTTGAATCCTCTATGTAATTTGATAGCTGTGTAACCCAAGGCAATGTACTTCACCTCTCCAAGCCCCAGTGTCATCATCTCTAAAATAACATATACTTTATAAGTTGTCGTAAAATAAACAGAAATGCTCTTGGCATATACAACAAGCGCCCAGATTTGCTGTTTTTATTACCCCTACTTCTAAAAACATCAGATGCAGGCTGTCATAGCTTGATGCATCTTTCCTCTGGCAATAGATTTCAGGCAGACATAGGGAAGCAAGCAAATGTCTGCTAATGAGTCTGAAACTTTAGTGTCCAATCAGTGATGAATGAGGATGAAAATCTAAAAAAACACTCTTTAAATTGCAAATGATACAGTATCTCATCCAATGGAAAATTATACCAGTCATTCTGACATCGGAGAACCGTGAACGAAGACCATGAAAACATTTCACTTCTCTGTGGATTAAGTGAACATTTGTACATATATTCCCTATTTGTTGTGTACTCCAATCTACCTTTAAATTTTAAAACAGCTCATTTTGTGTTTTCTTGTACTTTGGTTTTGATCTTTCATCCTCAAGTTTTAGTGTTGGAAGAAAATCTAGGAAAATCTCCTTTGTCTCTTCAGGAATAACTGATTATGATGCTTTCAAATTTCTGAGATTATTAACAGAAATAATGTGCAAAAACCACATGGTATCATTGAATTCTAAATTATTTTAATAATAATTATACTACTTTCCATCTTGCAAAGCAGTTAAACTGAATGTTGGCATAGAAAAACATTTGTTGCTAAAAAATGAAAATAGCTACTTTTTTCTTCCTTTTTTGACATATACATGTTCTGAATTCCATATAGTAATGAATATCTACTAACACAATATGGGACAATTTCAATATAATGTAAAATATCAAGAGTGCCAGATTTGACATTAGATTATTGGGGTTTTATTTCTGCTTCTCCTGCCTGCTAACTGATTTGGGGACATTATTTACTCTGTGCCTTGGTTTTAATGGTATAATAAAAATAATAATAATAATTCGCCAGCCTACTAGGGCTTCTGCAAGTGAAAACTGTTTAAAAGAAGACTTGGAGTATAAGAGCTCAATAAGGCTGTTATCAGTTAATAATTACTTAATAAGTAGTCAAATCAAGAGGGCAATAAATATGCAGATTCTCTTACTTGAAAACATTACAACTATTTACAGCTATGAATTAGAAACTGACCTTCTCAAGGGCAGGGGCTACGCCATATCAATCCTTGTAACCCTGTTATCTCTACTGGTGCCTGGCATGTAGTCCACACATGATGAACACGTGGGGAATGATCCTGCCCAAACCTCAGGCTTGCCTGGTTCCTCTCACCATCCAATTTCAGCTTGAAGCCCTCACCCTGGAGACCCCTCCTGGTACCACCAAGTTAAAAGCAGCTCCAGTTACTTACTACTCTCAGCTCAGTATCTACTTTACTATCTTCACATCTATTATCCACACTGCAAATTATCTTTTCCTTTGTTTACTTACTTACTATTTTTTATTCTTCCCACTAGAATACAAAATTCACGGAACTCATGAAGCTAGTACCTATTTTATTTGCAATATCATCACAGAACAGTGCTAGAAACATGCTAGTTTCTCCACAAATACCTGCCAAATGAAGGAATTTATTGTTGGGTAGAAGTGAAGTTTTAGGACATAAGGCAGTAACTTGTAAAGAGGAGGTATTTCCTGTCTTTCCAACTTGTTGTACTTTGGATTTTCCGCAAGGTAGACTTTGCGTTTGGGATGTTTTTCAGGGAGCGTCTCTGGAATCAATACCTGTGGCGGTGGAGGGGAGACATAGAATTGACCAGGAAGAAATGTAGCTGTGAAGTAGGCTGGCAGCCCCAACCAAGCTCCCAGGTTAGCTTTGGAACTGCAATGTCTCATCAGTTTTCCTGTGTTGTGTTGAAACAGCCATGACTTTACACATCCGTCTCCATCAGCCATTGTCTGTGGCTAACCCACAAAAGGGCGTGACCTTGGCAAGGGGGGTGCCTGCAGCTGAGGGGATCCGGGCAGGATCAAGGCTGAAAGGGAAATCTGGATGGTGCATCTTTACTTCCACTGCTCATTCTGTATTTCTCATTCTTCCTTTTAGACCTTTTGCTCTATCACTCAAAAACTTTACTGTGTGTTTTCCATGTGCCAGGCAGAGTCTCGAGTTCTGGGAATTTAACAATGAGCAAAACAGAGCCCTTAACCTCAAGGGGGTCAACATTCTAGAAAAGGAAGATAAATATATATAACTTAGGAAATTGTAAGTGTTATAAAGAAAAATACTTCAGGTTAAGGTGAGGAAGATATTTTTTAGCTGACATCTGAAGGAAGTTGGGGAGAAAGTCCTATTTGTATTTGGACAACGCATACCAGGAGAAGGAGCATCAAATGGGAAGCGCTGATGTATTCATGCAGCACCAAGAGGGGCCCATGTTGGGAGGGTTGTAGGGTATGAGACCAGTTGAGGTGGGGTGGCTGATTTATGAATTGTATTCTAAGGTTCAAATTTTGGAAACTTAGAGTTTTCTTCAGTACTTTCCTGACTCTCTGCCCAAAAGTTAGTCTTTTATCCTGACAAAGCATATTTAGTTTGGGATTTGACAAACTCTCCTATTTATATGTTGTTCCATGGACTTATTTGGCTGTTTACAAGCAAGGGGCAAGAAAAGCCTCTGTAACCAATGATTGTAATTTTACTTCAACAGCTGAAGTCTCCCAGATGTTTGCTGTTTTCCACTTTCCTCAGAGAGAGGTTTTAGATGCATCTGTTTGCTGAATTAATATTTTACATCTTGTTTTCCCTTCCTTGGAGGATTTCTTTTCTCTTAAGAGGTTTTATTTTTAATTACTTTTTCTTTATATTCATGATATTGGTTATTTGAGGTAGGTGATCTAACCTGATACACAATTCACCATAGACTTTGTAACAAGAGCAGAACTATGGCTAAACAAAACCAAAACAAAAAAGGCTATGCTATGCACTTTCATCAGGGGGGAACATGAGGCATTCCTCCCAGTATCCTTAGAGAAACTAAGTGGCTTTATATTCATAAATATTCTACTTTAACATATGTAATTCATCATGCATCAGCAAAGAGGCAAACAAGATCACATTTGTACGAAGCAAGGACAGAAGTCAGTGTGGGGCCGGGTAGCCTCAGGGCCCAGAGGATGCTAACCCACCAAACTGCAGAGTCAAACACCTAGCCCCAATAGTTATAGAAGCACAATAAGAACAAACCTGAGCCAATCTCATTTGGAACAGCTTCTTCAGCATCTAAGTTCACAACTGAGTATTCAATTCTCTTGATAGCCTCCAGAAGGATGGTGACTCCTTCTCAGGCTTTGCCTTCAGAGCTTACCCCAATGCCAATGGAAGCTTAGAATCACTCTCATTTAACCAGAGATAAGTAAAGCAAAAGAAAATGAGGGGAAATATTGCATGAGGTAGAACTGAATTAAAAACTGGAAAATAATTTCTGACCAACCAATATATTCTTCTCCTTGAAAGTTGGGAAAGTGTGCACTGGAACACTGTTATCTCCCCATCTCTCTTTCATTAAGGGAAGAACAGAAAACCTATCTTCCTTTGAGGACAGAGTAAGCATTCTTTGATATACTCTCAAGTGCCATGATATAATCCGGAGAATAGTTGGGGTTCATGTAAAGACAGTAGAGTCTTCAGCAGCTGCCCTGCAAGTAGTCTACTAGCTGCTGACATTTGACATCTTATTTTTGTTCTCCTTTGGGGAAGAAGAATATAGAGCTTAAGATGACACTCCATCTATCCACAGCCAAGAAATGAATGACCAGGGTCAAAAGAGCTATGATAGGCGCTCGAATGGAATTTAAAGTTCAGAGCATGTAACCAAGACAAACAATATAACGGGTTCTCAGAAATCCTAAATTTCTATTTCTCTAGCTTTCCGTGTGTTCTCTTCTTATTTGATTTTGCATTCTCATCTTACTCCTAAATCTTTACTTGCCTCTGGTCTTTTATGCTAGCCAAGATACCAACAAGTTAGTACAAATAAATGAGACAATGATATGGCCTGCTGAGTTAAGAAGAACTTTATTAGAATGTAGGACCCAAAGATGATGTAAATTTGGTAGATGGAAAGAAAGTAGATATGACAATCAGAAGAAAAAATAAGAGCATGCAGTACACACTAAATTGTCTTTGCTGGGAAGCAGTGTGTATGTGGTGGTGGTTGGAAATATGATGAAAGGGAGAGGTTTAGGTGGTCTAGGGCAGAAGAAGAAACTTTAATGTGGATGACAACTATTTTATATATTTTTCTCTTTTCAGCATAGTTGCTATTTAACTCCCCTCCTTAGTCTCAACTGCTAAGTCCAGTCATCTCCTGCTCTGAGATGAGCTGAGTTCTTATGATAAAAGTTTTGAATGGGCGTGGAGAATATTCTTTCAGTCCCTGATCTATAAAATATATAACTCATACATTGTCAAGAGTTCTTTGCAAACAAATGAAATGGTTCTATTAAGTAAAGATAAAAATTCATTAGAAAGATACTGATGATAAAACGTATGCATAGGGACAGATAAACAAACTTTGGGAAACCTACAAATCTGATTCTTTGGATGTAATTTCAAGATACCAGGAACCATCTCTAAAGACTGTTGCAATGGGAAGATTCTGTTCCAATCATTTTCCTTCTTCATTTATCTCTCCTAAGGATAGAAATTGCCATGTTGAAAGTATGATTGGCCTAGCCTGAATAACACATCAACCATTACTGGATGGGATGAGGGATGGGAAGGAAGGGGGAGGGGGTCCTATGACTGCCATCCCAGCAAAATCATGTGGAATGGGAGAGGGTCAGGCATACACCCAAAGAAGGGATACCAAGAAGATCAAAACCAGATGAACACATTATAATTTGGGAGCTGACACTGCTCATGTTTTCTATCATGATAACAAAAGAAGTGCAGCAGAAAAAGGGAGGTTGTGAAGCAAAGGGAGGAAAGAAGAGAGAGAGAAAATGAGTAATTTGAAATGTCAGGAATTTCAAAAGATGCTTGGTTTGTAGCTGAAGGCACTACTGCAAATTCCTGGCACACAACTATTTGAAACAAAGAAAATAAATAATATTACTATTGTTCTTTGAAAGAAAACATTAAGCATGACTTTGTGAAATGGAAAATTCTCTTGAAACTTATTTTGGTAAGTCTCTTTCATTAGTCTGTATCTATTTTTCCCCTCTTACGTGTTTTACAATCCAAACTTAATATTTAAAGTGGGTTAATGGCAAAAATAAAGACGAGGTCATTTAGTGAAGATTTTTCTTCATCACATCAGAGTTAATTGAAAGGGCCCATCTTCCGTTCTCCTCAAAGTCAAATAACACATGGGATACATTTGCAAGCTCCTCATTGAAAGCCAGTAGTGAACTCAAGTGCCATCAGTCACTCCACCCTGACCCAGAATTTTTAAAAGTTGTTTTTATTAGCTTTGTGCCAGTTAAAATAATGGACTCATACAACTTTATTAGAAGAGTTACTTTATATTATTTTAAGAAAAATTGTTAAACCTAATTTGATGTTTTCATTTAACTTTTTTCCATCGTTCCTATTTTTACATGCAAAATATGTTAACACCTTGACTTGCCTTATTGTTATCTTTTCCTAAGAATTGCAGTTCATAGTAACAACACAAATGTTCATCAATAAGACACTGATTAAATAAACTATAGCTTATGCATATATGGAGTACTATGTGGAAGTTAAAAAGAACAGGGTAGCTCCATCTGCACTGTCAATGGCATGGTGAAAAAAGCAAGTTATAAAACATACCCTACATTTTATAACATATAAAAATTAAACAAAAGCAAAATTACATATATATATATATATATATATATATATATATATATATACGCATTGAAGAGGGTCCAGAAGAGCCTAGAAGGATATGCATCTGGGAAGGGAACTGGATTGGATATGGGGAAAAGTATACAATTGCTTTTTGGTATTATTTGACTTGTAATGGGAATATATTACTTGCACACTTAAAAATAAATTTAAAAATCTTCAAAGAATCATTACCTAAAGAGCTTTTTAAAAAAAACTAATGAAAAAAATGAAAAAAAAAAAAAAACTAATGAAAATAGGGGCTCTTGGATGGTTCAGTGAGTTGAGCTCTTGATTTTGGTTCAGGTCATGCTTTAGGATTCAGATCAAGCCCCATGTCGGCTCCATGCTCACTTGGGAGTCTGCTTAGGAGTCTCTCTCCCTTTCCCTCTACCCCTCCCCCCGCTCACTCTTTGTCTCTCCCTCTCATGTAAATAACTAAGTCTAAAAAAAAAAACTGGTGAAAACAACATGAATAATTATCTTCATTACTACAAATCCTCAGTTAATTCAAGCTCACTCAAATCAAAATGCAGTGTTCTGTCTTCCCAATTGATAATGTTTTTAAAGGTCAAAGGTCAAGTCTGTAATTCTGCTGTTTGACCTCTCTAGTATTGAGTATTATACTGCCATGATTAAGGCTCAGTCAGTACTCTAAGGATCAATGCTCATTTGAGTTCTACCTATTGTATAATAATTGTGTTTGTATGCCAAAAACTTGGTTATAGTTCTCATTGAGATAAAGCAGGTATTTATTCTCAACAAACATACCATACAAATCAATACAGAACTTTTCCTGAGCAACTATTATATGCTGGACACTACAATAAATGATTTGAATATAAATAATAATTATTACTTACTAGTCTTAACAAGCTTGTGAGGCAGGTCAGGTGTTCCCAATCCTTTCAAACCCCTAGAATCACCTCGGAAGCTTTTTAACAAGAGATTCTCATTCAATTGATAAATGGATGGGCCCAAAGCACCACTTTTGTTTAAAGGCTTCCCATTGATTCTGTACATACATATTTCATTAGTAAAATATAATATTATTATAATTCACATGCCACTTACCCTAACCTGGGATCTTGAAATACCTCTCTAAATTCCAAATACCTAAGTGTTAAATGAAAAGCATTATATTCAGAACATGGTTTTAAACAGAGGCTGAGATGAAAGCTATAGCTCATCATGTGCAAAGTGTCTTCTGGAAACAGTATGTGTTCTATGACACATGTATTACATTACCCACTGATGTAATTGGCATTTCCTTGTTTTTACTGGTTTCTATCTGACCTTTCATGAAACCCTTTCATATTTCTTATTTTACATGGAAGATAATGCAGTGAGGGTCAGATCTGGAGCCAAGATATGCCATAGTTCTAATCCCAGCTCTACAGTTGACTATCACTGTAGTTCTTGAAAATTAATAATTCTAGCATTTGTGCCTACAGAGTGAATCATATTAGCAGTACTAGGAACATTTTGAGAAATGAAATGTAAAAATATGAAGATCACATATGAATGATCATATGTTTACTTTGGGCACCATAAATCCAAAATGGCAATGGCAACTTGGAAAAACAGCCATTTCGAAAGAACTGTCTAGTTTTCTTGTCAATAAAGAAAAGAAATCTTTGCTTATCAAGAGAAAATTCTCCTCCAAATGTATATTAAAATAGAAAGGTATAATATATATGTGGCTGACATTATAGGTCAAGAATAGTTATAAACTAGAGCATGACACATCAAGATATCCAATAGTCTTACTTTAACTGAAGTACTGCTTCATTGAGTAATTTGAGTGTTTTTAATTGTGGTGTCCTGTTTAGCTGCAGGAACGTTTTTAAAAAAATTAGATTGTAAAAATGTTCTTGATTTTGCAAGCACTATAGAAACATAACTATATATGTTGTTATGTATGCCAATATCACAACTCTGCAGTTGTCAGATGTGCAGATGTTGCTGTTCACCTGGTAAATGAAAATGAGGAATGAAAAAAATAATCATCAGTGTAATCAAAAATTAAAGTTTATTATCCCAAGTCAATATGTCTTTATCACTGTTTCAAATCATTCAGGAAACACATAAAACCTAATTCCTTCATATTATTCTAAATATTTAGCATTTTATCAGCAATTTACAGAAAGGGAGAATATATTTTCAAAGTTTTCACCTAGTTAATAAATTTATACTTTGTGAAATAAGGTAGTGTGAAATGTTGTTAACATATTTGCATTTACTTAAAGAAATTACATTAAGAATAGTATCAATTTTTTGTTTTCACTTGTTAAACTGAGGTTAAATATTATTTTAAAAATTTCAATGTTGTCTCTCCTTTCATCCTTTTTCCTTTCTCCATACTGTAACCCAAATTGCTTCAAGAATATGAACTAGCTTTGTAAAATGTTTTGCTGACACAAATGACAATAATTCAAACATAGATTAAATTTCACCTTCTAATCTTAAGGGCTTTTTTCAAAAATAGAAATTTGTTTGGAAAGTAATAATTTGGTGTTTACTGAACCTCAAACATTCAGAAAGAATCTTTGATCTCTTGTTCACTCTCATAAATCTCTCAGCAACAAACCATGTTTTAGTAAAACAAAAAATCAGGTCACCACCCTCCCCTTTACTGCTCAGAAAATTTACTCTGTTAGACCTTTTTAAAAGAGCATCTCATCTAAAACCCTACAATATCTTCCTGGAGTTAATTATGATAATGATTTAAGAGTCAGGATAAGCAAGAATGGAAAATTAAAAGAAAAACTAAAAAAAGAAAAATGATATTTAAGAGACTGTTTTTATAACTTTATACTTATTAAATTCAATTCATATGTAAGAATATTTTTTATTCATCTATTGTAATTTTTTTTGAGATTATACAAAGGATCAGCTAATTTTTTGTCACATCTTTCTCTGCCATGAATCTAGGTTTTCCTTTGCAGAACCAGTGAAATCCAATTAAAGACCATCACAATATTTCCTAATAATTTTGGAGAAAAGCAAAACAAAAACAACGTGATTTGTATTACTTTCTTCCTCTTGCCCTTTTGTCCTTTGGGCAAATCTGTCCATTTATCCTTCTCTGAGAGACTCATGATAGAATTCCCTGGTGCACCACAGCTGTCTAGGGTTGGTAGAGCAAATGAAATACATTGAGAGAAGAAGGACCACAGTGCAAGACTCATGTTTAATATGTGTCCACTCTAATTTGCCTCATCACTTTTGAGTTATAGATGTAGGAAATCAAATTTTCTAACAAGTTTATATGCTGTGTTCACTAGTATAGCTAGTATCTGCCCCATTACATTGTTATTACAATATCATTGACTTTATCTTATGCTGTGCCTTTTATTCCCATGACTTACTCATTCTATAACTGGAGTCCAGTATATCTCATTCCTCTTCACCCATTTTGCCCAACCTCTTCCCACTGCAACCATCAGTTTTTTCTCTGTATTTATAATTCTAATTCTGCTTTTTGTTTATTCATTTTTAATACTCCATTTATGAAAGGAATAATATGGTATTTATCTTTCTCTGTCTCACTTATTTTACTCAGCATAATACCCTCTAAATCCATCTATGTTTTCTCAAATGGCATGATCTTGTTCTTTGTTATGGCTGTGTAATATTCCATGATATATACACATATATACACACACATACACCACATTTTCCTTCTCCATTTGTCTGCTGATAGACACTTAGGAAGCTGGACTACTTTGTAACACCACACACAAAAATAAACTCAAAATGGATTAAAGACCTAAACATGAGACCTGAAACCATAAAAATTCTAGAAGACAACACAGGCAATAATTTCTCTGACATCAGCCATAGCAACATTGTTCTAAATATGGCTCCTCGGGCAAGGGAAATGAAAACAAAAATAAACTATCAGGACTACCTCAAAACAAAAAGCTTTTTCACATCAAAGGAGATCATTAGCAAAACAAAAAGAAAACCTACTGAATGAGAGAAGATACTTGCAAACGATAGATCCGATAAGGGGTTAGTACCAAAATAGACAAAGAATTTACATAACTCAACACCAAAATAATTTAAAAATGGGCAGAGGACTCAAACAGATATTTTTCCAAAGAAGACATCCAGATGGCCAAGAGACACATGAAAAGATGCTCAACATCACTCATCATCAGGGAAATGCAAGTCAAAACCACAGTGATATCTTACACCAATAAGAATGGCTAAAATAAAAATGACAAGAAACAACAAGTGTTGGTGAGGATGAAGAGAGAAAGGAACCCTTGTGCACTCTCCATGGGAATGTGAATTGACACAGCTATTGTGGAAAACAGCTTGAAGTTTCCTCAAAAAATTAAAAATTACTTAAGTAAAAATAGAAATGACATATGATCCAATAATCCTATTCTTGGATAATCCTATTCTTCTATTTTTCCAGGGAAAAAGAAAACACTAACTCAAAAGATTTTTTTCTCTACTCTTTGGTTTCATTAATGACTAATTAAGTAATGTGTCTGTTTACTTGCTCAGTTACATATTTGCATCATATTTTAGAATTTCTCTTATGATGTTTTTGAAGAATTTATAGGCATTAGGTAAGAATTTTATTTAGACTTTCATGGTTAAAAGCAATGAAAAGTTAATTATTCAGATAATAAATTGGAATCAATTCAAATCAACATGAAGAACACCATTATTCATCAAACTTTCAACTTTGTGTTATAATGAAGTAACATCTACACTGTGAAAAATATTAGATTATGGTAGTAAGCATTTCACTCTAGGAATGTCTCATGAGTAGAGAAATAAAAAAAACTAAAATGATGTTAAGGGTGCACATTAAAGGTGGTATTGTTCTATTCCAGCACCTTAGAAATGCTATGTTTCATGGTTTGTATCTTATCAATTGCCTTTTGTGTAGTGTAGCAGTGTCAGTGTGTCCATTCCAGAAAAAAAAAATCACATGAAAGACATATTTCCCAGGCCAGTGTATATTTGGCCCTAATTTTAAAAAATAAAATAGGGGAGGAAGTGCGTAGGTTTTGCATAAATATACATGGAACAAATGAAAGAGATCTGTGATGAAGCAAATTGTTTGCATGTGTGGCTTTATCTTTATAGCCAAAATGGCTTACTCAGTCAAACATGTGAGCTGAATCTGGCTCTTGCTCTAGAAATTATCCCAAGCCATGTCATATTGCCCACAACACTTCCCAACTTTGCTAGAACAATTTAACTCTGCACACTTACATTTGGCAGGTACTGTGCTAGGCAGTGTTCTAGACATTGCAGGTGATGTCAAAGAAAGACTCCCCAGAGGGCTCACAGGGCCATAGGCATGAGTAGTTACCAAACAAACCAAAGTAAAGCATCATTTATGAAATCCATGGAGAATCAAAGGTTAGAGACATTCTCCCCAACTTAAGGGGGTGACAAGATAATAGAAAAAGGGTTTCTTGGAGGAATCTCTCAGGAATATAAAGGATTTCAAGTGGTGGAGATAGCACAGGAGAAGTAGAGTCAGGAAACTCAGGAAGAAGTGTTAAGCGCTGAGAATTTAATGGTAGGCTAGGGATAAGGAATAGGATTAGAGACTTATTGTACTTTCATTTCTTAAGCAAGACTTCAGCCAATTAAAGAGGAGCAGCCATGGTTAGAACTGCTCATTAACAATTAAAAATGAAAATCTCTTTCACATGACTGGATATAGCTCCTTAACCAAGTTCAATGAAGCATTCAACATCAATATAACTTAATGGCTTTACTTAGAATTGATTTTATCGCTTTGTATATTTTTGAAACTGAATACTTTCTTTTCTATATATGCAATAATTTAAAATGTAACCTAACTGAGCAAGCAATATTCCAATGGGTCATTACTGCTTCAATTCATGAAATGCATATAAATTACATCTGTACTTGGCTAAATGATTTGTTTATTCAGAGAGGTAAATTTCTTGGCATTCTATAGACCAAAAATCCCAATTTTCTCATCAGCACTTTCATTTTTCTAGCAGCATTTTTGTTATTAACTAGGCATCAAAACTAATCTGTAAACATTTATTAATACCTCATAAAATAGTATTTAATATGTGCGACTCCACTGCTCTTAAATATATCAGAATTGTATCTGAACCTATGTCTATTCCATTTACTCATGGAGGAGGGTGACTTTCATCACTAATTAAAGGAAACCATAAATAAATATGGGGCCGCTGCAATAATTCACAGATTTTTAATTTGATTTTTACTATAGTTTTATAGAGTCATATTACTAATCTTATTACTTATGAGAAAACTGATGATCATTAAGGTAAAATAATTTGCCCATAAGGTTAGTCACACACAAACATGGCTGTTTTTCAAATGCCAGCCTATTAAATTCCAAACCACATATTCTTTCCACTATACTATAGTGTCTTTCTGAAAGAAAAGACTTGTGAAGTGAGACACAATTGTCAAATTGTAGTGTTTTATATATATGTATATATGTATATATGTAATACATATATATGCTTACACGTATATACATATATGTGTATAAATTATTTCTGGGATTTTAGATTGATTCTCATTTTAAGATTTTAAGATATGATATGAAACAGGCATTACCTATTTCATAAATCAAAAAGAGTGTCCATGGATATTCCCTCATTATTATTTGTATCCTGAAATAGATAAAGCACCAACTATTTTGTATCAACAGTGATATGACCTTAACGGTGTTCAGAATCGAAACATCCAACATTTTTTCACAAATCTGAAATTTATTTTTCCAAGGAATTTTTCCAATAATTTAAAAACCATGTTTTGTTTAAAAGATAACTGGGCAATTTAATCCAAATATTTCTGACTTACTGATACTCAGACTCATAAAACAATTCTTTGATAAGGAAGGGTTATGGTGAATAAACATATTTTGAGGACTGAACAAATATTTTTTTATTTTTTTGTAAATACAATAATTAATGCAGTAAAGATTAATTCAATATTTGGAGCATTTAAGGTTAATTTAAAACCAAGGAAATATAGATAACATACATATATAATAAAAATACAGAAGTAAGGAAGAAAGAGAAAATTGGAATATGGAATGAAAGAATAAAGAAAGGAAGGGGGAGAGAGAGAGAGAAATGGAGGGAAAGAGAGGGGAAAGGAAGGGAGGGAAAAGAGAGAGGCTAGGAAAGAAATGATTTATCTGGTATTTTCATATTGCTTTTCAGTGTCAAATAGTCTTTTCATGTATGTTACCTGACATTCCCTCACAACTCTGCATCTGGTATCATGAGTTGATTGTATAACTAAATGAAGACATTCAGATTGTGAGCTAAAGTAATTCAAAATGAGGATAGCCAATGTAAAATCTTTCTAAAACAACTTGGGGTACAAATTGTGGTGCAGGTGTGATGTGCATCATATGTTCCTCTGCAGAGTACAGGTCTTTACCTCTCCATCACCGGTCCTCAAACGTTGGCCTGTACCAGACTAACCTGGAAGTCTTATCAAAACACAGATTGACAGGCCTCAAGCCAGAGTTTCTGCTACAAGAGGTCTGAGGCAAGGCCCAAGAATTTGCATTTCTCACCTTCCCAGGTGATGCTGCCACTGCTGGTCTGGGACCACGTTTGAGAATAGCCACTATAGCCTGTCCTCTGGAGGTCTGGCTTCTGAGCAGGAGACCTCTGTGTGCAACGTCTTTGTATCAGCCACTACTTCTCACATCATTTGTGAGCCAGGACTACAAATAGGAAGTAAAATTTGATTTCTTTTTCCTTCCTCAATTTTAGTCTTTCCCACACTGGGGAGAGCTCCCTTTAAAAATGGCCGAAGCAGCACAGGCTAGAAGATGCACAATCCAACAGCCAACATGCCCTGCCTCCCTCCAATTCCTGCCTTCATAGTCACCCAAAAGTGTCATTTCAAGGACTCAAAATCTCTTTTAACTCTGCCTGAAATTCTTCTAAGCAAGATTTATTCCTACGTATCAAGGAGTATTTTTCCTCACATTTCCTTTGTCCAACTGTAAAAAATGATCCACTATTTTTTTTTCCAGTAGTTGATGAAAAGCAATGATTGAGCTTTCTGTTTACTGAGCAGGGGAGCATCCAGGGGTGGAAGGTGGTCTGGGTAACATTCGATGGGGAGGACAAGGCAAGTCCAGAGCCCAGGATAGATAAAGACAGGAGGAGCAGGAGGGAGTGGGCAGCCAGAGCAATACTATTCCTGCTGGGAGGTGTGGGGGAAGATGACCCGAAAGATGAGCTCTCTTCCCCCTGCATCCTTAACCTGCTAAGACCCAGGCTGCACTAGTCAATGAAGGGTGTTGGCAACAGGTAGGGAGCAGAGGGGCAGGGATGCTAACTAAAGCAAGACAGCTGCAGTAAGCCAGATGGGTGATTTTTTTCATATTTTAGTTTGGATATTTGGATTGATTATTAGCCAAAGCCGTTTCTGAAAAGACTGAGGAAAGGTACAAAGAGAGGTGAGACTAGCTTGCCTCATTTTGCAAAAGAGAGGTTCTATGTTCTTGCTGCACCCTCACCTCCTGACCATAGAGGGGGTGACCACTGTGGCTTTCAGTGGCTCAGACCAATTTTTTCAGGGCAAGAGAAAACTCTCAATGAAAAAGTTTAGCAGATGCTCTTAAGACATCTTTGGAAAAGTGTAGTCAATAGGAAATTAGAGGATTGATAACACTTTAAAACCATTTGCATAAAAACAAACACTTTGGGACTGCATGAATATCACGGAGTCTTGGGCTTGTTCAAGAAGTCCTACAAGGGGGCGCCCAGGTGGCTCAGTCAGTTAAGCATCTGCCTTCGGCTCAGGTCATGATCACAGGTCATAATCCCAGGGTCCTTGGATGGAGTGGCACATGGGATGGAGCTCCCTGCTCAGCAGGGAGTCTGCTTCTCCCTCTCCCTCTGCCCCTCCCCTCTGCTTGGGCACCTGCAAGAAATATTTCACTTATTCCTTTTTCGACATTTTGCTATTTTTCTCTGAACTGATCTCCTTTCCATTTTATGCAGGAAAGGTTATTAAGCATTTCAAGAGCATAAACATTTTACCTTCAAAACTTTTGGTACTTCAGTCATAATACTGTTATTATGGGGCTATAAATCTAACATGAGATTAATTTCTCTTTCCAATACCTATCAGCTGCTATTTAGGAGAAGTACCTTTATATTTCTATCCTGGAGGCCCAATCTCATGCCAAGTAGAATTATTATTTTTTTTTTTGGAGCAATGCCTCCAAGTCATACGTCACAGAAAGGCAATGTCCCATCATTGTATTTTTCTGAGCACTTGAGACATATCCTCAGGGTACTTTTACCAACTGTATTCAAGCCATCAATGTGAACCCTTCCCAATATGTTATTATTATAATTATATGTAGCCAGTGTTTTTTGGATTGTGAACCTTTTTTATAAGTAACATATCACTTGATTATCTCAACAATTCCGTAGTTATCCCACTTTGTGGGTTAAAAAAACATTGAGGTTCGGGAAGATGAATGGACTTGCCTTAATCAGCTAATGAGGGGGTAATGACAGAGGATTTTGGAGGCACTCCACGCTCTAAGGTTGGGCCTTTGCTTGCCTTCTAACAGAGCATAACTCTCAGATTCTTACCTGGACAGTCTCCAGGAGGTAGAGGATGGGAAGTTACCTGGAGGAGCATTGAGCTGCTGGCCCTGTTGCATAGCACCAATTTCTAGAATCCTCTATCATCCTCCTCCTCCTTCTTTTTCTAGACCAAATCTAAATTGAACAGCTTAGCTGCTAGTTGAGAACAAATTCCAGGGAGCCCGGGTGGCTCAGCGGTTTAGCGCCGGCTTGAGCCCAGGGCCTGATCCTGGAGACCTGGGATCGAGTCCCAAGTTGGGCTCCCTGCATGGAGTCTGCTTGTGTCTCTGTCTCTGTCTCTGTCTCTGTCTCTCTCTCTCTCTCTCTCTCATAAATAAATAAAATCTTTTAGAAAGAAGAAAGAAAGAAAGAAAGAAAGACTCACTGAACCCTAAAAAAAGGGGGGGGGGACAAATTCCTCCCGGCCCAGTGCCACAGTGAGTGATGGATCTTCTCATTCACCCAGCCCATTGTCAAGTCAATTCCTCCTTCAGGCAGGACCAGGTCTGGGAACTCTTCCTGAGGCATGCATCTGACCTGGGACAGAATGTTTGCAAGTTCCCACTGAAGAGACACAGAGAGAGTGTTTTCTCGGTGACAAAGAACTGGTTCTGGTTCCTCTACAGATGTGGGGACCTACAAGTTGTCATCAATCATTTCCATTCATAAAACTCTTTGTGCTCTAAATAAAAATGTTCAAATATTTAAGAACAAGTCCAACCCCTAAAATAGATGTGCTATGGGCTGTCACAGCAACATTTCCTATAACTAAACATATGATGGCCCAGAAAGATGAGCTCCCTCTTTCACCTGTATCCATGACCCTCTCGGATCCTAGCGGTGCCACAGTCAATGGAGTGCACTGGCAGCAAGGTAGAGAACAGAGGGGCGAGATAACTACTACGTCAAGACAGCTGCAGTGAACCAGAAGGGTGATATTTTTCATACTTTAGATTGGATATTGGATTACCTATCAGCCAGAGCCACTTCTCTTTAAACGGAACATTTTATCTCTTTCACATTTGATAAATAAAACCCTTAGATTTAGAGTCGTTCTGATTTCACTGTTTAAGTTTCACTCACGTGAAACCCAGGCTAGGATGAGTAAAATCACAGTATAGCCCCTTCCCTACAGTCTAACCCCCTCAAACTCTAAGCCTATATAATAATTTTCCTGTTTAGGGAAAGTGATATGAGAAACTCCTGCAGAGATTTTCTGGGGAAAAAATAAAATCTACCTGCACCAACACTGCATGACTCTGAGCTAGAAACTTCTGTGCTTTTTGCATGACAAAAGGAAGAGAGAGCCTGTCATAAAAGGCTCCTTGAAAAGAACAGTTTAGGCTCCTGGTAGGAAAGCAGTCTGCCACCACAGGAATGAATTTCTCTGTAAGGTTGTCAGCTTGTGTCTGGAAAGTAAACTAAACGTCATCTGAGGTTAGGACCAACTCTTACTTTCTTTTAATCTCCTGTGCCGATTAGCTCCTTATCTATGAAGAATATGCAATATTTGTGTTTGTTACTTTATTGGTTTTGTTGTTGTTGTTTTCTCCAGCTGACAATACAGTTCCCAATTCTCTCTGGAAACTTCCTTGCTTGTTGTTTGGAAAAGAAAAAGGTCTTTCTATCTTCAGGTAACTAGACTATAACATACAGCTCTAAGGAGAGGCAGAAAAGAAATGAAAAGGTTGGGCTCCCATACTAGGACCCAGAGGCCACGGAGTAGCTGGTTGGATTTCTCTTGATAAATATTCTTCTTCCTTGGAACCCTATAGGCTATTACAACTTTCTTATAATTTTTCTATGTACCTAGGTCAAGCTGTGCTACTTTCCCACATGACTCTCTTGTTCTTAAGAGGAGACATTGTACCTTATTCATGTTATGCTTTTTAAAGCACTTAGAATAGTGCCCAGTTCCTAGTGTCTAATAAATATTCATTCACTATCTTCTTGCGCTGTTTTCCTAGGAAACAAAAATAGCCAGTTACAAAATATTATGTGTTAATACTTTAGGGGGGAAGAAGTGCATTCCCAAAGAGGGATAATGCAGGAAAAGAGGAGTGGGGTAGGAAGGAAAGAGCAAATATTAAGTGTGCACAATCTAGCTGGCCACTGCTTGATGTCCAAGAGCACTAACTGATCTAACAGAACTGTCTTCAGAGAGACTTTTCTGCATGTAATGGACCACTTCACAGGACTTTTTCAATATTTCCTATCTCTCATTGGTCAAAGGTGAATGACCCCATAGACCATTAATTCCCGGCACTTCTAAGCTGCATGTGCCCAGGCTCTGACTATGTCTGCAGCACCTCATACCTGACAGCCACAGGTAAATAGGAAGTTAATTGGTGCCCACACAGTACTAGCCACCATAATGTTGCCTGGGGAGAAACAGGTAGCAAGGACCCTGAAGACTGTGAAACCAAGAGAACCTTAGGTGGGGTTGAAGAGGTATCTGATACTTTGGTCAGAGTTGCTAGAGTTCTTAGATGAAGGACCGGTTGAAAAAGCAAGATTCCATTAAACCGTTTCTGAGTTTTAATGGGATGAATGTCACTTGATCATACTTGTGCTATACCGTTAAGGGACCTTCTTATCGCAAATGTTCTTAATATTTATAGCATTGCTATGTTCACTACATATGAACCCTATATTGTGTGCATGAAATGTATGTGATTAAAAACACGGCGCAAATAGTGTTAAGGTCAAGTTTATCAAGTGAACACCATAGTGGAACCATACTGCTAACGATAGAAATGCTCATTCTTCCTCCAGATTATTCAACTGTGAAAAATTCTTGGGAATTTGTATACAAGTACAGGGCATATTGGCATGTTTATTCCATATAGGTAAATACAATGAACAAGTTATCAAGTGAGCTTCCACTGCTTTTAAGTTGCTCACACTTTAGGAGAACAGGTATCCATCCATCTGTGTCACAATGTTGGAGTTTCCACATTGTGAATACAAACTCAATGGAGGATATGGTTAAATAGGCCTTGGAAAATCAGGGAAGGTTTCAGAAAGGGGGTACATTTACATGAGGCTTTAACAAATAAACAGAAATTTACTAGGAGAAAGAGAAAGGGAATAACATTCTAGACAGAGGTGAGAGAAAGAGAGCAAAGCTCCTGTCCGGTAAACATGATCCCCCTGAAGAAGAAACATACACCCTTCTGGGAACTTTATCTGCCTACAGTTTTAAGATCTTAGAGTTTCTTTCATTCTACCCTAGGCCTGGAATTTGAATTTGAGTTGGGGTAAAGAGAAAGATTCAGGGACAGGCCTGCGTGGCTGAGCATCTGCCTTTGGCTCAGGTCACAATCCCGGGGTCCGAGGATCAAGTCCCAACATCAGGCTCCCCACAGGGAGCCTGCTTCTCCCTCTGGCTGTGTCTCTGCCTCTCTGTGTGTGTGTCTCATGAATAAATAAATAAAAATATTTTTAAAAAAAGATTCAACCTACAGAAGCACGGGAATGAAAGCCAGAGTTTCTCCCAGAGGACACCCAATGGGAAAAATTCTTCAACTCTCCTCTCCTTGCTCTTGGAAGATGAAGGCCTTTTCCCTTTGTCTGGTTTCCCAGGACATGTCCATTGTCCACATCATTTCAGGTGATAAGGGATGGGTGGTGAGCAAAGTGAAAGCATGGAGAGTTGGAGAAAATTTGGGTGGGGTTTGACAGTTCTGATGGGTTCAACCCAGTCCTCAACTGAGAACCGCCACTGTGTTAGGGTTCCCCATTCTTCTTTAACAGTTATTTTCAAATATAACTTGGAAAAAAAACCATAACACTTTTAAAGACATTATTTTCTGTCTTTTGCAAACTAGTAAAGATATGTTGGTTTTTTTGTTTTTCTTGTTTTTTATATTGAGCATTGACTTAGTACAGTATAAAATTCTTGGGGCACCTGGATGGCTCAGTGGTTGAGCGTCTGCCTTCAGGGCATGATCACTGGGTCCCAGGATCCAATTCCTCATTGGACTCCCCGCAGGGAGCCTGCTTCTCTCTCTGTGTTTCTCATGAATAAATAAATAAAATCTTTAAAAATAATAATAATAATAATAATAAAACAAAATTCTTCTCCACCAGACAGATTCACTAATTCTCTAGCAGGGTGGTAGAGAGAAGGGGGAAGAAGTTGGGAAAATTTCACTTGAGAAAATTCTACAAAATTAAAGAATGTATTTTTAAAGTATTTACTTACATATTGCCTTTCTCATTTAAAAATATCCTGCTTTATCTTCAAAAAACTTGACACTTCTGTTTTGATGAAAACAATATATTATGCAATCCCAAATATATATTTGCAATACATGTATATTGCATTATACATAATATTATATATATTATAAATTATATATTATATATATACATCCAGTGCAGAACTGGAATCCTAAAATAGGTTGCATTTTATTTTTAATTGATTTCTGAACACCCACACAGTGTGCTGGCGGTATCTACTAAAAAAGTAACAATTTATTTTGTATTAGCTTAGAAATGCCATAATATTTAAACTGTGCAACTAAATTTCTCTGGTGAATATCAACTACCTTTGGAACATATTGTTTCCCTTTAATACCAAATGTCAAAAATGAAACTCAAGAAAAAAATGCAATTTCTTTGATGGTGAATCATTCTTTGGTGCATTAACACATATCTAGCATGCATCACACTGCTTGATGTTAAATCCTGTGATACCTGCAAATCACTACAATAGCAAAAACCCAGACTATCCCTTTTTTGCTGATTTACACAGACGTTACAACTGCCCTTTTTATGCAGAATGTCTCACCCATTATTTTTGTGTTTGCCAGCCTATTACAAGAGCGTGAAAGAGCAGGGGCTATCGTGAAAGCCACTGGATCATTTCTGCTACTACAAAATGCAGCAGCTTGGTTGCTTAAGAGTCTCAGCCAGATGGATCGTATTAACGTCTGTGCACCGCGGCTCGCACCGGCAACCAGGGTGTTTCTGGATGCAGTTCAAAGGGGTTGCCTTTGATCTAAGAGGCTGTATACATTTTAAGCCAGAAACTATTTATCCTAAAATCACCCATAGTGAGCAAGATGAAACAGGGAACCACTGTGGAAGCTGCATCATAACTCAAAGCTAGCACCTTTCCCGGTCAAGTCCACCACGTTGCCATTACCTGGGAAATTCAGCTGAACTTTGTCCATTCTAGATTAGGTGGCTTACTGTAGAAAATAAAAGTATAAGTCTTCCACATTTCATGTATTCTAAAATAAACTGAGATACTCTGGTACTTTTACTGTGCATTTTAATATATATCTCGATGAAGGTATGTCATTTTTTTTAAGAGGACACAGAACATCTTTCTTAATTCAGGATATTGTTTTAATATGCACGAGTTTTATTATCATTGTCTAGATCCCCCAAGTTTTAAAATTACTCTAAATAATCCATATTTTCTTTTTACTTGGAAAAAGTATGATTGCATGCAGATAAGCAAAAAAAAGAAAAGGAAGGAAAAGAATTAAAATCACCCATCCATTCCACCACTCAGCTATCCTAGCAGGTCTATAACAACAATGAATTCAGTAAAAGGCTACATACCTACCATTAACTAAATTAAAAGATGTTTGGGGTGTTTGGATGTCTCAGTTGGTAGAGCATGCTACTCTAAATCTCAGGGTCATGAGTTCAAGCCCCATCTTGGGTGTAGAGATTGCTTAAATAAATACATTTTTTAAAGAAGGTGTTCGTTTAACTATTTATTCATTTATTTATTGACAAGTAAAACTCAGTGCTTCACACTGAGTTAAAAAAAAAACAACATAAGATTTGGAACCTGATCAGAATTAAGAGGAGTCATATAAATAATTAATTGCAATATATGTCTTATAGTCTTATAACTGTATTTTTGAAGAATATTTAAGGAAGAGCAGTGGCTCAGAAGATAATCATTAACTTAGTCAGGGGTAGGAGGATCAAAGTAAAATTTTAGAAAACAATGAAATCAAAGCTAGACCTTGAAGAATGAATTGAACTGTGTCAGGCAAACATGGGTGGAAAAAAGAGGAAAAACTAACTCTGGGATTAGAATGCCTGGGCTCAAATCCTGACTCTAGCTTGACACATACTGAGTGACCAACTACTACTATTGAGCACAATCCTCTGTCCCTCAGTCCTCTCATTTCTACAAAACAGAAATAACAGTATTTACTTCAAAGAGTTGCTTGGGGATTAAATGGCTTAATCTGCCTACAGGACTTAGAGCAGCATTAGCTATTATTTTAAAGATACAGGAAAATACAGAGATGCCTCATTTTGTTGTGCTTCATTTTACTGCACTTTGCAGATATTGTTTTTTTTTTTTTTTTTTTTTTTTTTTTTTTTTACGAATTCAAGGTTTGTGGCAACACTGCATCGAGCAAATCCACTGGCACCATTTTTCCAATACCATTACTCACTTTGTGTCTCTAAGCCATATTTTGTCATTTTTGCAATAGTTCAAACATTTTCACTGTAATGACATTTGCTAGCGTGATCTGTAATCAAGAGATTACAACTCACGGGAAGCTCAGATGGTAGAATTTTTTAGCAATAAACTATTTTTTATTAAGATAGGTACATTATGTTTTTAGACATAATGCTATTGCAAACTTGATAGACTACAATATATATGAACTTTTATGTACACTGAGGAAACCAAAAAATTCATTTGACTAGCTTTATTGTGGTATTCGCTTTATTGTAGAGGTCTGGAACCGAACCTGTAATGTATTTGAGGGATGCTGAACAGGATATACTTGAGGACCTGCAAGTATTTGGGTCCTTAACTGCAGAGAAAGAGCAGGGGAGATGCAGAAAATGTGGCTGTAGAGGGAGTTGGGATCGAACCATGAACGATCTTAATTACATGCCATGATAAGGAGTTTGGACTTTGTGCTATAGGCAAAGAAGAGCAGATAAAATCTTTAGAGGATTAATGTAATACAATCTGCATATCAGCAAAAGAATTTTAGTAGCAATGGAGAATGAATCATTAGAAGGAAAGAGATTGGAGGTGGGGATAGTAGTTCACAAACAAATTGCTTACAACAACATACATTAACAGCACTAAGAAAGTCCTGATTGTATTTTCCAAGTCTTTTTTTTTTTAAGATTTTATCCATTTATTTATTTGAGAGAGAGAGAGAGAGAGAGAGAGAGCTTAGGGGAAAGAGCAGAGGGAGAGGGACAAGCAGACTCTGCTGAGCACAGAGCCCAACTGAGGGTTCGATCTCATAACTGAGATCATGACCTGGGCTGAAATCAAAGAGTTGAACACCTAATGGACTGTGCCACCCAGCTGCCCCTGCATTTTCCAATTTTTAATAAAAGGTTTAAATGATTCAAAATGGCTGTTATGAATACAAGGAGGTGGAGGGGACAAACAACATAAGAAACACACATCAATGCCTTTTATATTTTTGCTTCCCTATGAAATATCCCACATATCTTTAGAGTCCTATTTGCATGTCACCTCCTTGAGGTCTCCTCTGATGACTCCAGACCTACAGCCAGGGCTGTACCTCATTAAAAACTCCAGAGAACTGTGCAAAGCTGTAGATCTAAATATATTTAGAAATTAACAGAAATAGCTTTCGTAATTAATATCAGGGGAGTTGTACAACACAAGTTGCAAAGGGTGAGTGGAATGCCTCTGCAAAGGAAAAGCAGGAAGGCACAGGGAGAGAAAGAAAGTTAGCACTTTAATGAAATAAGACCAACTTCACTAGAATTAGAGACTCTGGCAGGAGCTCACGGGACTAAATATAAAAATAATTTAAATATGAAAAAAAAGAATAATTTAAATATGAAAGATAAAACTGTCAGTGTAATATTTTCTTTCCTTTTGTTCAGGGGCAGGCAAAGCACCACTTGTTTTGGTTTGTTGTTAGTCTTTGGTTCTCTGTATTTGCACATTTGTCCATCTAAGTAGTTTTTTTTTTACATTTTTTTGAATAAAATTAAAGACTCACTTCACATACTTTTTTAGTACTTCTTAAACGCGGATGATATATATATATAGGAAAAGTAATCCACATTTTTCTAATTCATCTCCCCTGCAACTATTGGTAGAAGCTAGAGCCATTTCATTTGTATAATATATGAAACTTTTTTTTAAAACATGAATTCCCCTGCTCAGACCTAATAAATATGAACATTGATTCAAGTGCTCCAGTCTTTTCAAAACTATATAATACTTCTCGTCTATATTAAAAGTTAACTGCAAAATTTCTCCAAAAGAAATTCTATATGAGGAAAATGAAAAAAGGAAAATCTCTGGTGAGTAGCAAAGGGTGGGAATACCGAGTGGTGAGATGTTTCTGAATTAGAAGTTATAATAAACCAGCCGCCTGATCTGGTATAGGGCTTTTCATGCTAAGGTTGGGTAGTGGAAAATGTTAAGGAGAAATTTTCCATTCATCTCACATACTTCACTGCTTAGAAATATGAACCACCTGTAACAGGAGCCCCGGGGGATTAACAAAAGTCGTGCAGATTACCCATTAATGGCTCAGATCCCCTCCTGTTTGAAATTCAGCCCCCTTTTTTCCCCCTCTGAACATTTCATGATCTCCTCCACTAATTATTTGGAATTCATTTGTAATCAATGCCTTATGTGCCTCTACTGAGGCATGCTTGTTCACTAACATTGCACTTTTGCTGTGTGATGGGAGCACCACAACAGAATTCCAAATAAAGAAAAGATAAACTTTTGGTTGAGTGCTGTTTGTTTTAGAAAAAGAGAGGAAATAAAAGTGTTTATTTGGGCTGGGCTGGGCTGAATGGTCCGGTCATTGCATTTTCTCTGGTGATTCTTCATTTTGTACTTCACGTCAGACAAGAAATACATTTTTTAATTCTTGGAGAGAATCTAACTTATCATTGGACTGAGTGTACAAAGCTTTAAAAATAAATTGTTTAGAGATGCCATTCTCTTGTTTAGTCAACACACACACATATTTCAATCCGGAACTTCAGCAAAGTTATTGAGCATCGGCCTTTGGGTTATAGAACAATGTCATTATTTTCAGAGACCTACATCACTGGAGCGATGCTAAGAAATACCCAGTCTCTGTATCCATCTGGTTCAGTGCGTCAAATTTCTTTCAGGTTCAGGTAACAATTTTTATAAGACACATTTCAGTTCCCACTAATAAACAGTTAAAGATGATTATAGTTATAGCTATATCAGCCTCTAGACCAGTGGTTCTCAACTGGGGGCAATTTAGCCCCCCGGAAGATATCTGTCGATTGACCAACGCATTTTTGCTTATCACAAATGGGAGAGCAGTGGTGGGAGAGCACTAGTGGGTATTGGCCAGGGAATCGGCTAAGCATCTCACAGTGCACTGGAAAGCTCTCTAAAACAAAAAATCATCTGGCCTCAAATGTGAATAGTGCTGAGACTGAGAAGGGGTCTTCTACACAAGAGTCACCTGTTTCCATTTCATCACTTGTGAAAAAGAAATTGTTATGAAAATTTCTTGTAAGCTATTCACACTACGTAAATGCATGTATATTTCTTTCTCTATGTTAAGAGTTATGAACTATAGATTACATTGGAAATTCCTCAACATCTTTAAAGAAGCATGACTTTTGAGACATCAGAAACACAGAAAGCCATCCTATGGATATTGCAATGTCGCTTTCAGAATGGACTGTAGTAGAACAGCTTACCCCCTACCTGGATGCAGGACAGTTTTTTAAAGGAACATTAAGGAAACACAATCAGTGGTTGTTGCAGTTGGCATCCATCAAATCTTGGCTCAGATATACATGAGGTGAGGTACTGAAGGTATTATTGTCATATTTATTAAAATGAACAAGAATTAAGGTAGTAATAGTATTTAGGGAAAGTAGCAATGAATCAGGAAAAAAAATCAGTGATACAGCTGATCCAGGCATTAGTAGATGTCAGAAATGACAAGGGGCAGTGATATGATAATCATTATTCCACTTATGTACAGTATAATCATTATGTTTTTATAACCATTTATCTATGTTAGTGGCCATGTAAGTTTGCTTGTTTGCTTGTGTGTTTGTATCCCCAATTATTTACTATGATAAATAAAAAAGAGATTGATTTTATTATGGATCACCGTAATGGATTTTTCAGTTCCAGTCACTAGAGAAACAAGATGCTTTATTGTCTGACTCACGAACAAACCACTCAATTTCAACTGATATTGCTCAAACTTGATCTTTGTAGTCTTCTGCACTTTCCCACAAAGTTCCTTAATTACAGATCTTGGAACATATGTCGGTTTTGCCAACCAAACATGTCTCTCCTCTTTCCTTCGATAACACCAGGCCCTTTTTAGGGATGCCTTCCCCCACTCCTTGTGGCTCTGAGAGTCTGCCAATCACTGTGTCTAGCCTGTTGGCCAAAAGAGTGGCCCAGCCATGGCCACTGTAATTGCCAAAGGTTACATACTCTCCTCTAAGATTTCTTTCTTTTCTTTTTTGGTACTGACATGTAAAAAAAGCTATGTTTTACTTTCGGAAAGAGAGAAAAGAGAAGCACAAATACTCAGCATCATACCCTGTGATGGAAGCCCCTCTGTAATAGGACAAAATAAACCCCAAAAAGAATACATCTGAGTCAGCTTGGTAGCTTTTATCTTTTGGAGAAATTTCCCATTTCATATAATTTGTCAAATCTATGGTCATAATTTGGCAATAATATTACCTTACTAACCTTTTAATGTTTGTAAGATCTGAAATGATGTGCATTCTCTGATTCCTGATGTTAGTACGTTGTTATCTTCTTTCTCTTTTCTCCTGATTAGTTTGGACTGAGATGTATCAGCTTTACTGATCATCTCTAAGAATCACATTTTGTCTCATTAATTTTTATCGATTATTTTACTGTTCCTTAAATTTTACTTTATTGATCTCTATTATCTTTTTATTTCCTCCTTTATGTTAATTTGCATTGAATTTTCTCATTTTTCTAGTTTCTCCAGGAAGAAGCTAAAGTCATTGATTTTAATCATCCTTCATATCTAATACTAAGTTTAAAGCTATAAAGTTTCCTCCCAAATACTAATTTAGCTACATCTCACAATATTTTTTAAATTTTTCATTTAATTCAGAACGTTTTCTAATTACTTTTGTAATATCTTCCTTGGCTTATGGGTTATTTACAAATGTGTTTAATTTACAAATATTTAGGGATTTGCCACATATATTTGTTATTGATTTCTAATTTAATTCAGTGGTGGTTAGAGAATCCTCTGTTTGTATGACTTAAATATTCTATCTCAGGGTCATGAGTTCAAGCCCCACACTGGTTGTGGAGTTTACTTAAAAAAAAAAAAAAGAATCCCTTCAGTTTTCCTTTTATCCCTAAAACAAATCAAATTTATTCTCCCATTAGCATTTTTTGCTCATTGGCCCTCTGGCTCTAAGACTCTTCTCCAGGAAGTGGATAGAATTGGTTTCTTCTCACCACTGAAGTTTAAGCTCAAAGGTCACCTTCCCAGACTCTAAAAATGGGAATCTCTGCTCCAGACAATTTTTTTAATGTTCCAGACATTTTTCCCTCCTTTAACCTATTTTATTTATTTATTTATTTTAAAACATATTTATGCTTGATTTTGAATAATGAAATATCTATTTGTGAAAACGTGTTCAAATTTTCCCCTAAAATCCTTCCAATGAAAGTAAAATTATTTTATGAACATAAATTCTTAAATGTAATAATATACTGAGCAGTGCTCACTTTGGCAGCTCATATACTAAAATAATATACTGAGTAATGTGTAGAAGCTTACCAAATAATTCGCTATAAAGTTATGTTTAAGATTTTTGCATATTTACATAAACTTAAGCCTTTTTATGTATAATAAAACTAATTTTCTCTTTAACTCCTGGAATTATGGAACATGATTTTGTTAAGTGTAGAGATTTTTTTTTAGTTAGCTTAAATAAAAAATCACTTGAGAGATATTACCACTGATATTAATGCCTGTTAAGTTATACAACATTAGCTTTATAGATAAATTTGCATAAATTATTGAAGAAAGATTTTAAATATTCTCTTACAAGAAATAAAGCACCCTCACACCTTTGTCTATATTTCTATTCATACCCATCACTGTCACTCACAGGTATTTCCTCTAATTCATGTGCCAGAAATGATACATCTTAAATTGAAAAATACTGTCAGGATGTGTGAAAGTACATTCCTTCCCAATGTGGTTTTACTTTCATTTGTATTCCTAAGTTATTAGTATGAAATGTGCTTCTTTCTTTTTTTTAATTCCACACTATTTATTTTTTACCTTTATTTCTAAGTTACTATATACATGGCTAGGAAAATTCTTGCTTTTTCAGAAGACTTCTTACTTCAGCTAATTATGAAATCAAAAAATTATTTCATTGATTTAACCCATATTTCCCCAGTCTCCTATCAGCTAGGTTTGGAGGAAGTAGTACTGAAAAATACAATAGAAGTCTCTGCCCCCATGGAATTCCTATTTAAGAGGGGAAATTTTTTTTTATAGAAAAGGTATCAATAAATCAAAATAATTTTAACTAAATATATGAGAAGTGAATAACACACCAAAATAATAGAATTAGGAAGACACAAATAAGATAGGTGAGAGGGAAAGAACTCTTCTCTGAAGAGAGAATATTTAAACTGAGCCCTTGATCTAAGATAGAACCAGATGTACAAGAATATGTTAGAAGAACTTTTTAGGAAGAAGTAAACTTGGTGATATGTAAGGGTTGTCAGGAAAACCCAGTGTGACCACAATATGATAAATGGAAGGTAATGTAGCAAGTAGTTGAGGGATAATCAGATACCTAATTTTTTGAGGGCATATGGTCCATAACATGCATTTAAATTTTTTGCTAGTGCAATGGGAGGCCATTGGAGGGTATTGAAGGGGAGGAATAGCATAATCTGATTTAGGATGAAAAGAACTTTCTGGTTGTTTTGTAAAGAATTGACTATAAAGGGCAATAGTACAAACAGAGAGATCAGATAGGATACTATTAGAGGATCCATGGAAGAGATGATGGTCAACAGAATATTGCAGAGATAAAAGGAAAGATTGAATTTTGGAAACATATTGGAGATGGGGTTGGCAGGACTTGCTCTTGATGGACTGGATGTAAGAACTAAAGCAAAGAAAAGGCTTAAGGACAGACTTAGAATAGTATTCGCTGGATCCTAGGTTGGAAGCCTGGTCCTGACACTTGCCAGCTGTGAGGTCTCTGATAAGTATATACCATTCTGAAACTTTGTTTCTTATCTTTAAAATCAGGATAATAACATCTGGAACTGATAGTATTCAAAAAGGTTAAGTTTTGTTCCATGTGTAGGAGAGAGCCTCAAACTCAATAGGTGTTTAATAAATATATTACTTTCAAGGACTTTAATAAATGGTTATTCCAAACACTAAAATTTATTAGGGAGTTTATTGTGACTTCTACAAGACATTCAGCAAAATCTCTTCTGAGATTTGGTGAAAGAGTGAAAAACTCCTAAACCTGGTGATAGTTATTATACATAGTATTATCTGATTGATTGACAGTACCAAACAAGTATTGATGACTGGACTGCTGCCATCTGGAAGGAGATCTCTGACTGCTAGCATGCCCATGTTTCCACCCTTGGCCAAGTAAGTTTTCAATATTTGGTTAATATTTGGATGAAGAAAGAGAAAACATGACTATCAATGTTTTAGATGATACAAGACAAGAGAGTTAATAGGAGAGATGTTGGAATCAGGAGTCAAAATATCCTCAACAGGCTGACAGCATGAGCCAGAAAAAACAAGGAGAAATTTAAGAGCTAAAAACATGAAGTTCTACATTTCTGAAAAAAAAAATTTCACTTCATACTTACAGGATTAGCAGCAATTCATGTGAAAGGATTTGGCAGTTGGAGTTGACTGCAAGGTCAGAATGAACTTGCAGCATGACTTAGCTGTTAAAATAGTAGAGGCAACTTTAGGCTGCATTAATAGAAGTTGAGTGTCAAGGACAAGAGAAGGGATAGTTCTATTGTGTTCTGTTCTATCAAAGCCATCTGGAGCATGTCCATTTTTTGAGGACATGATTTATTCTTTTATTACTGAAGAGCTACAATGTGTCATGTAAGATTGAGATTGTAGGAATACAAAATTATATCAAACAGAGATACTACTCTTAAGGATGTCACTGTGGAGTGGGAGGAAGCTGACATATATATAAATAACTAACATACAAGGGAGAAAGAGATAAATGCCTCAGTGAAGATAGCAATAAAAAATAATGCAGAATTTTGGGATAGATATTGGTCACTATCCCTTGTAGAAATCAAAGAAATTGGACTTCATTCTGTTGGCAGCGGGGCAGCCATTGGAAATGTTTGTATTGGGGAATGATGTAATCAAAGCTGTGTTTCAAGAAATAAAGAAAAGAGAAACAAACACCCAGCAATCTACACATTAGTCCATGTGATCCTCACTTTGTTGTGGCTATGAGATTTACCCACTTGAGGCAGAATCAGGTAAAACTGATGGAAATTGCAAGAAGACAGATTTTTATTTAACATTATAAACTTCTATCCATCATGTTGTTCAAGATGAAAGAACTGCTCTCAGTAAGTAACCAACCTTTTCACTGGAAGAGTTCAAGCAAAAATTGGATGGCGATGTCTTAGGCCCTGCATGAGTTGATGCAGGAATTGACCTTGGAATTTCTTTCCAGTCCTAGAGATCTTGGAGGCCCATGCTTTCATGGCATATCAATATGCTGATTACTTAACATGATGGGCAAAATCGTTTCTGTATTTTGTTAGCTTCATATCCGTTCTATTGTCCAAAAAATAGCACTATGAACTTTTTAAATCTTGTTATTATTTTTCTGTGACAAGATGATATGGAGGAATTTTTCTAACTGCTTTTGTCACATTGTTTTATTTAAATTCATTATTCATATATGTTTTGGTCAGATCACATTGATTTTATTTTTAGTTGCAATAACATATCTTACCAAATTTAAAATGAGCTCCAGAATCTTCATCTTAAAACATAAATCTCAGAAGATAAAAATTATTAACTACAAGCATAAGTGCTTTGGGTCAATTAATACAACCAATGGGATTAATCTGTATCTAATATTCCTTGTATGTTAAATATACACATAGCAGTAGAAGTATAGAAATGGTGATTTGGCTTTCTATTGAGGACTTTAATTTCAAGGACAATGATGATACAGATACATATATATATTTTTTTTAAGAATGTATTTATTTATTCATGAGAGACACAGAAGCAGAGACATAGGCAGAGGCAGTGGGAGAAGCAGACTCCCTGTGGGGACCCTGATGTGGGACTCAATCCAAGGACCTGGGAATCATCCCCTGAGCCAAAGGCAGACACTCAACTACTGAGCCACCCAGGCGTCCCAATGATGACATATATTAATAGGTTATATCACAAATTATTATTCTGATTTCTTAACATTTTTAACAAAACCATTTTTCCTTCAATTGTTAGTTTTACGTGCATTCTCAATATGGTTCATAAAATACCAAAGCATAGGCAGCAAAAACATGTGTCTACTACTTTTACACTAGAGAAAGTAAAAAAAAATCAATCACCATGCTGACACAGGCAAGGAAACATCCAGGAAACAACAGGAAAGGGGACCACAGCACAGGCTTATAGTGATAAATTACACTGTGGCCAGTGCATGTAACTAAATCAACATAGCCTGATTAATGGCTCCTCCACGTAACATTGCAGAATGAAAAGAAAACTTTGGAAGTTTTCATTAGGGAGTGCCTTTAGTACACCCAGAGGCACAGTGGGAGGAAGAACATGTATGAGAAGTTTTTTTCTTTAAAAAAAATTATTGGCTACACTGTATTTAATATTTATTAACAGAAAACATACTCTAAAAAATTAGACTTCTACTTACGATTTATTTATTAAAAAATTATCCAGTTTAAGTAAAACTTGTATTGTTTTCTAGCATCATATAGTACCAGAAAATACAATTTTGCTCGAAAATAAAAAGTGTTACTAACAACTCTTGTGACATTTAAAGACATCTTCTATGGACAAATAAAAATTAAGATCAGAACAATTAGTTATTTTTTAAAAAAGGCAAAAGGCAAACACAACTCTGAAATTGCAGTAATCTCCTATATATAGGAGTGACTTCAAGTTTGATTTTTTTTATTTCATTTTTTCTAGTTTTTCAAAATTTGATATTTACCGGTGTCTAATTAGCCCTCTGTTTCAGCAGCAAGACTGCCAATCCCCACCGGTGGGAGATCCCACTGTTTCCTTGTTTTTTGACTTTGACCATTGTGGGGAGGTACTGGTCAGGTATTCTTTAGAGTCTCTCAATTGAGATTTTTGTCCATGGTTAGACCAAGATTAGGATAAAGAACACAGGTAAAGTACAGTTCTTACCATATCATATCAAGGGTAGATACTATCAACGTGACTTACCACCTTTGATGTGAACCTTAGTTATATAGCTGAGATAGTCTGTCAAGTTTTTCCACTGTCAAGTTAATTTTTTCTCCCTCTTCATATTGTTTTGAAAAGAAGTCACTATGTGCAGCCCACACTTAAAGAAGTGAGAAGTTATGTTTTGTTGTCCAAATCATCCTAAAATCTCATCACAAATTTCCTAGGAGGCTGCAGCAGCATTATGGTAGCATCTCAGTACTAGCCATCACCTTTGACACAGAGGTAACAACACGTCAGCCAGTGCTGTCATATTTGGGTAATTTCCCAGCTCCCACCCACATGGCTTCTAAGAACAGCTGTGACCTCAGGATCTGGGCCCAAAGAGACATGAATGCATTGAATGAGTCCATAAAACAGAATAGATGCCAAAATCTTACAACTCATTAGTAATACTTTCTCAGCTTTAGTTCTTTCATTTTGCTGAGTTTGCTAAATTTCCCCCACTTTTAAATTAATTTTTGGTCACTCTCCCTCTTTCCAGCATTCTTTTCTTACTCCGCCTATTTCATAATTGTCCTCTTGCCAAATCTCCTCTTACAGGTCACATATAATGACTCAGCAAAAAAATTTAATCTGATACACAAGCAGCATCACGTTGATTGTGCCTTAGTCCCATATATTGCTAATCACACCCCCATGCCTCATAGTCTGAAGATGAGATATTAAATTCCCTTGAGCAAAGAGTGAAACAGCAACTGTTTCCATGGTGACACCATTTCATAATAATTTAGAAAATGCACACTTTAATTGATATAATACTAATAAAAAGAGAGATTCTAAAAGTTTTGATGATATCAAGCTTTCTTTCAAATATATGCATTGGACATATATTATCCCCATGTTCTGAACAGATGCTGAAAACAAAAAGAAATG
This sequence comes from Nyctereutes procyonoides, assembly GCF_905146905.1. Taxonomy (NCBI): domain Eukaryota; kingdom Metazoa; phylum Chordata; class Mammalia; order Carnivora; family Canidae; genus Nyctereutes; species Nyctereutes procyonoides. Next base: position 27,708,394 of record NW_026575146.1, read on the forward strand.
GTTCCTGACATCAAGAAACTTGCATATTAGGAAGAAGCATAAGCTACTCACAAGCGATAATAGAGAATTATCACCAAAATACAGTTTCTCTGAATTTAGTCTGAAGTTCCAATCATTATTACAATCCCTTTTATAAAGGTTATATTAGTGGATTAATACCAATTATTAGAGAATTACAAATGAAATAATAATGCATCTTTTTTTAAGTCTGATACTCAATGAAGAAAGGAATGTTGTTAGAGTGTTGTTCCATTATAAATTAAATTTCCTTATGTTCTGTGATTGTTTTTAATTCGGCCATTCATCTTTACTTGTGAGAGCTCTTTATCTATTTGGTTTACAGCTCTCTTAACTATCATAGATTTCAGATGTTTTCTGATGTTTACTTGTTTTTATATAACATTTTTTCTACTTGAAGAATTTTAATTTTACATGGCCAGACTTATTAATATTTTCCTATAGGATTCTTTTTTATTCTCTTAAGATATTTAATAAAATGTTAAGTAGAAAATATTCAAATTTAACACTATATAAGCAATATGGATCATAATTTTGTAAAAATAAAATAAGCAGAAAGAGAAGATGGAAAGAAATTATACTTCCCCAATTTTCAAAACTTTCTTTAGTTACCATAGATTATTCTTATAATCAGAATGTTATAAATGTAACATGTTTTTAATGTACAAAAGTATCTCAAAGAGAAAAATGCCTGAACCCTCTAGTATCCATCATCATTTTCGTATGGAGAGACCAGTATCCTAGGAAACAGAGCTTGGTAGGTAAATTTAAAACAAATGACAGAAGAGAGCTGAGTTTTCCTCTTGAGACATATATCCCTTCTCTGCCAAGATTGGTAAGGCTGGCATTGTCTGGATGTAAGAGAAAGGACACTGTGAACAGCTGGGAAGTAAAAAGAACCAAGAAGAAAAAATGAAATGTTGAGAAAATGCCATATTGCTCCCTTTATTCATATCTGAATGAAGTCCTTCTGTTCAGTTAACTGAAATCTGTAAATAATTTGGGAAAGGCAATAGGGATTTGGAGATTATTCCCATTTTCCTTAACAGACATTAAATGCCTCTGAGTCTATAAAATGCAGCCATTTAGACCACAGGGATCAAAGAAAATGTGAGTTTTAAAGCAGTCATTCAACAAAAGATTGGAACTAGCAAAATGGGAAGAAAAGTACTGCCTGTCAGGAGAGGAAAAAAAAAAAAAGATTCAAGAGAACTCTGACCAAGAACAGATTGTACCTAGGAGGCTTAGGAATTATCTGCAGGAATAACTATGTGTACTAAGCATGTGACTCTCTATTCAGCCAGTGGGTCACCATGGCAGTGAAGAGTCTGGCAGTGGGACAGCAAATCAACAGTGCTTGAGCTCTGAAGCCAATCTCAGCATCTCCACTCATTTACTTACCGTGTGACCTTAAGCAAGTTGCTTAGCTTCCCCAAGCCACAATGTCCTCATTTGTAAGCTGTGGATAACACCAGTGTTAGCACATAGATGACTGGGAGGAGCGTGGGAGATGATGCCTGCGAGGAGTGCAGCTCAGCTCTTGCCCCACTGCCTAGACTAATGCCAGACCTGGTGGGTTTCCATGAGTTATTGAACAAATGAATGGAAAGTACCCAACAATTAGCTAAGATAACCTACTATTTTAGGAAGGAAAGTAGCACGAAAATGTACAGACATTAAGTATTACATTTGCTAAAGGGAAGGAGTACTCTTCTCTGAGCAAGTGTGGTATGGGATGTTACTATAGAGCTAGGATTTGATGTGGCCCTTGAGGAATGGGATCCCTTTAAACAGATAAAGAACAAGAAAGGGAAGAGATTTTTAAAACTTGGGTGAGTAGAAGCATTTGGATGAGTCTACACAAATCATTTGTGCCTCAAGCAAATGAAAAGTGGCAAGAGATATAATGGAAAATGTAGGAAAGGTTCCGTGGAGCATAAGGATCTAACACAGAACTAATAATACTCTATAATTTAAAGTTAGGTGGTGGATTCATAAATGTATTATTATCATTATGATTATGCTTTATAACTTACATATATGGTATGTGTATATATTTATATATATTAAATATTTTTTTTACAAATTTATTTATTTATTTGAGAGGGAGAAAGCACATGCATGTAGGGGAGGGGGCAAAGGGAGAAGGAGAGAGAGAGTCTCAAGCAGACTGTGCTGAGCTCAGAGCCTGACATGCAGCTTGATCTCACAACCCTCAGATCATGATCTGAGCCAAAACCAAGAGCTGGACGCTAAATCCACTGAGCCACCCAAGGGCTCCAATTTGTATATATTAAATATTAATAAGTGGTCAGGGGCAGGAGAGGAAGGATTGGCATGTCAAACTGCCAAGTGGAAGATGCTTAAATTTATGTTTAATGGAAAGAATTCTTTTTTTCATGTTTCTGAGATTGCTATCTCCTCTATTTCTCTGATAAGATTTTTCAACTGTCCTTGTGGACTTCGAAAGTGGCAAACATTTATTTTCAAGTAGGTTATTAATAAAGCTGAAAAAGAAGGGGTATTGCTATATTTTTTACAATTTCCTTCATCTTGGAAATTCAAGATTGTTCCTTAACCAATTCCTTAGCATATTTCTGGACAGTACTGCTTTACCACATGATTGAGTGTAATACGTAGCTCACAATTAAAGTTTCAGAAAGTTCATTCAGTGCACAATAGCCTGTTCTGGTTTCCTGCTCTTTCACTGACATAATGCATTTTTGTTGAGGAATGACTTACAACCTGGCCTGTCTATCAGCATTTCCTTTTGACAATTTTAACATGTTAACTAATTAAAATGATATGATGCATAACATCTAATCTCAAAATAATTTTGCATAGAGTTTCTTCAGAAGAATTAGGAGTTTGCTTAAGATGGAATGGGGGCTCTCCTGGCCCCTGGGGGAGAGTCAGAAGACAGCCAACTTGTGTTGGTGGACAGCAGGACAGGGCATGGGGGGGCACGGGTAAAGGAAGTCAACAAGGTAGAGTTCATGCTGAGACCAGCAGTTTGGACAAAAGTGAAGAGAAAAACCTTTGAGTGGGCCTCAGGCCAGTATTTGGGGGAGGGAAAGGAAGAGCACTGGAGAGGCAGTTACAGGAAAGGCCAGAAAAATTTTAAACAAGAAACAGATTCACAATGAAGCAAAATGTGAGCATTTGTGCCCTCACTAAATGAAAGAAATTTGGATATGAGAGTTGACACAGATCCACCCTTCCCAAGTGCTGGCAAATCCACTGCAAATTGATATCAGGGCCATTAATGCCTGGTCATTAAAATGTAACAATAACAATAATATCAATAAAAAAATACTAGCAATGTTTTTTTTTTTATTGAAAGGTTTCTGTGTGCCAAGACTGTACTAACTGCACTATATAAACTTCCTTCTCTTTCCAACCCCCTGAATGGTGGGTATGGTTATACCTACTTGTAGGTGAGGAAAAGGAGACCCAGAAAAGTTAAGTAATTTGCCCAAATTCACAGAATTAGTGAAGCCTCCGGGAAGGTAGAAGCTGCCAGGGGTTTTGGAGTTTTCTGTGTATGTTTAGGGCACTCCCTACCACATTCTATACTTTTTACAAAGTTGTCTCCAAAATTTTGGCTCATCATCTCCTAAAGGAATTTTTTTTTTTTTTTTTTTTTTTTGCTTTGTATAATTTTATTTTATTTTATTTTTTTAGGTTTATTTTTTTTTTATAAATTATTTTTATGGTGTTCAATTTACCAAACATACTAATAACACCCAGTGCTATTCCCGTCAAGTGTCCCCTCCGTGCCGTCACCCACTTCACCCCCACCCCCCGCCTCCTCCCTTCCACCACCCCTAGTTGTTTCCCAGAGTTAGGAGGTCTTTATGTTCTGTGTCGCATTCTGCTATCTCCCACCTTTTCTTTCCCTTTCCCTTATATTCCCTTCACTATTATATATTCCCCTATCCGAGTGAGAACATACACTGTTTGTCCTTCTCGATTGACTTACTTCACCTCAGCATAATACCCCTCTGTTCCATCCACGTTGAAGCAAATGGTGGGGTATTTGTGTTTTAATGGCTTGAGTGTATATTCCATTGTTTACATAAATACCACATCTTCTTTATCCATTTCATTTTCGATGGACACGAGGCTACTTCCACAGTTTGGCTATTGGGGACTGGCTGCTAGAAACATCGGGGTCAGGTGCCCCGGCGTTTAATTGCATCTGTATCTTCGGGGTAAATTTCCTTAACAGTGCAATTGCTGGTCGTAGGGCAGGTCTATTTTTAATTCTTTGAGGAACCTCCACACAGTTTTCCGAGTGGCTGCACCAGTTCACATTCCCACCAACAGTGTAAGAGGGTTCCCTTTTCTCCATCCTCTCCACATTTGTTGTTTTCCTGCCTATTAATTATTCCCCATTTCACTGGTGTGAGGTGTATCTCATTGTGGTTTTTGTATTTGTATTTCCTGATGGCAAGTGATGCAGAGCATTTTCTCATGTGCATGTTGGCCATGTCTATGTCTTCCCTCTGTTAGATTTCTCTTCATGTCTTTTGCCCATTTCATGATTGGATGTTTGTTTCTTGGTGTTGAGTTTAATAAGTTCTTTATTTGATTTTGGGAAACTAGCCTTTATCTGATATGTTATTTGCAATATATTCTCCATTCTGTAGGGTTGTCTTTGAGTTTTGTTGACTGTAATCCATTGCTGTGCAAAAGCTTCTTATCTTGATGAAGTCCCAATAGTTCATTTTTGCTTTTGGTTTCTTTTGTTTTCGTGGATGGTAATCTTTGCAAGAGTTTACTGTGGCCAAGTTCAAAAAGGGTGTTGCCTGTGTTCTCTCTAGATTTTGATGGAGTCTTGTCTCACATTTAAATTCTTTCATCCATTTGAGTTTATCTTTGTGTATGGGCAAGAGAGTGGTCTAGTTTCATTCTTCTGCATGTGGATGTTCCAATTTTCCCAGCACCATTTATTGAAGAGGACTGTCTTTCTTCCAGTGGATGTCTTTCCTCTTTGTCGATTATTAGTTGACCATAAAGTTCAGGGTCCATTTCTGGATTCTCTATTCTGTTCCATTGGTCTATGTTGTCTGTTTTTGTGCCAGTACCACACTGTCTTCTGAAAACACATTCTACCCCTGGAACATTTATAAGCCAACAAAATTTCAAAGTTTAAGTAGTTATAAATGCGGTGATTTCTGATGCAATTTAAATTAGACATTTTAAAATAAAACTCCTTCATCACTTTTATTTATCCAGTATAACATATATGGTAGTGTTTTAATACCAATTATTATTCATTTTAAAAATACATGAACGGGGCATCTGGGTGGCTCAGTCAGTTAAGCTGACTCTTGATTTTGGATCTGCTTGTGATCTGAGGGTCATGGAATCAAGCCTGTGTTAGGCTCCACTCAGCGTGGTGTCAGGTTGAGATTCTCTGCCTCTCCCTCTCCCTCTGCCCTTCCTTCCCCCGGCTCCTGCACACATGCACACTTTCTCTCTCTCTCTCTCTGAAATAAATAAGTAAATAAATAAGTAAATAAGTAAATAAATAAACAAAATACATGAGCAAATTGATTTAAGTTACTGTTTGACTTCTTCTCTTTTCTCCATGAACTTGTATTTCCTTTGTATTACCCCTACATAATTATGTCCCATTTTGATATCTTATTATCCTTAAAATCACCCTAATGTACTTTGCTATAACAAAGATATTTAAATATATTTGAATGCCTTTTTTTAATAATTTTTATTGGTGTTCAATTTACCAACATACAGAAGAAAACCCAGTGCTTATCCCGTCAAGTGCCCCCCCCAGTGCCCGTCACCCATTCACCCCCGCCCTCCGCCCTCCTCCCCTTCCACCACCCCTAGTTCGTTTCCCAGAGTTAGGAGTCTTTATGTTCTGTCTCCCTTTCTGATATTTCCCACACATTTCTTCTCCCTTCCCTCATATTCCCTTTCACTATTATTTATATTCCCCAAATGAATGAGAACATATACTGTTTGTCCTTCTCCGATTGACTTACTTCACTCAGCATAATACCCTCCAGTTCCATCCACGTTGAATGCTTTTTATTTAACTTTCTGCTGCTTCAGGGTCTAAGCATTAAAAGCTTTCTTCAAATATTATTTGTATATAATTGACCAAAACCATATCAATAGAATCCAAATATTGATAGTTTTTATAATAAAAGTGTATTTTGAGGAACACATTGTTTGGTAATGTACACGGAGCATTTTTCCAACTGGTTGAGGCATGCACTCATGAATAAATAATATTTCTTGGTGCTAAAAAGAGTAGGACTCCGTGATACTAGCAAAGAAGAGAAAGTATTCAGCCACTTAAGGGTGGGCTTATCAAAGTGTTAGTCATTGTTACTGAGTCTTACATGGCACACATTGTATTAAATTAATCAAAATGTAATATGAATAAACCAAAAAAGTGGTGAGGAGTGACAGCAGACAGAGGAATTTTGCCCATGTTAAGAAAAATGATAAAGAAGTAGTTTCACCCATAAGCAGGGAAAAGTATTGAAGAAAATACAGAATATTATTTTATGTTACAAATGTTAACTTTTATAAATAATTAATTTAACTGGTTTTGCTTTTACTTATAGATTTAACACCAATTCATCAAAATTAAAGTTGAAACCATTTAACTCCTCTTCCATGAAAAATATATAATGGAAACAGGATGGTACCCTGGTAAAGAACACTTAACAGACACTGATATTTTTGAACTGTCTTTTGGTCACCATAAAGTTGCTTTTTTTTTTTTTTAACTCTCTGGGACAATCTTCCATGGCAACATTAGATATTAGGGTGTCTTTCTTTTAAAAGTGGAAGAATGGTAGATGTGAAAGGTGGAAAGTAGAACCTATATGATACCCTGACTAGAAACTGAGTACCTAAAATTCTCTATGCCAGTAAATCCCCAGGAAAGTCTTTGGAGACCCCAGGAATACTCATGCCCACATCGGGAAGCTGCTGACATATGATATTAAACATGTTTGAAAAAAAAGAGTAGAATGAGCACCAAGTTTAGAATCAGTCACACATCAGCTTGAATCCTACTGTGGCTGCTCACAACTTTGCAACCTTAAGCACATTAAATTGTGAGTCTTAAGTTTCTAATGGTAAAAATGAAAATTATAATTCTGAACACCTGGGATTGTTGAGAGGGTAAATGAGACAGTGCATGTTAATCCCATAATTTGGTGCCTGCAAAAATGCACTCAGGAAATATTAATTTATTCTTAATAAGTTTCTTCACTCCCTAACTAGTAGAGATAATAGCATTTATTGCACAGGATCTGTTGAGGATTTTAAGAAGATCATTTCCAGTTTTTTCTTCTTTCTAGAGTGTCAGAAATTTTTTTATCAAGAAGTTTGAATATATAATTGAATAAATATTTAGTAAGTGTTTATTACTTAGCAATACTGTTCTAGGTGTTTGAGCTACAAAACTAAGAAAAGACACAGTTCCTAGACTCAAGTAGCTCACAATTTGGCCACAGAAATGAATATACCTAACTAATTACTATATTTAGCCTATTTTACTGACTTCTGAGAGAACAATTTCAGTAGGAAGATGAGAAAAGATACTAAATTCTAATGGTGTGAGGTATAAATGAGAAGTACAAAAGTGGAGACAGAGTTTAGGTATTACTTTATCAAGGTATTTAAAATAAAATAGGAGAGAATGATAAGGTGGTTGAGCAGAAGGCAGAGCAAAGAAATGTGAGGTGTTAGTACATTCATAGATTTAGCAAGAAGTACTAGTGTAGAAAATCTACACTGCAGAAGCAAAAGGGAAGGTGAATGATGTGTGGGTCCCAGGGGTGGCTGGAAACAGTGGCATTAAACCAGAGTTGGAAGATAGGAAGGAGGTAAGGACGGAGAAATGTGAAAAGTAAATTTTGGTTATCAGTACTGGATTCCTGATATGAACACAGAGCTGATAGCCATCTTTCAATGAAGAAGCATCCTGCTTCTATAGCATCCTTAGGCCAGATGATGCATCTACAAGTCTACTCACAGTGCTCTCTGAATTTGAAAGTAAAACTTTAATGATTAACATAAACAAATGATGAAAACAAGAAAATAATCAAAATAAGAAAATTCTCAAAGAACTTTTTTTTAAGATTTTATTTATTTATTTGGGAGAGAGAGAGAGAGTAGAGTGAGAGAGAAAGAGGACAAGCAGGGGGAGCAGCAGGCAGAGGCAAGAGGAAGGAGGCTCTTCGTTGAGCAGGGAGCCCAATGTGGGGCTCTATCCCAGGACCCTGGGATCACTACCCAAGCTGAAGGCAGATGCTCAAGGACTGAGCCACCCAGGAACCCCTCAAAGAACTTTTTATATTGATTTTATTTAGACTTTTCCTACCAAACGCAATCCACAAACCAGGGTCAAAGGTTACAATTCTTGGGATCCCTCTAGGGGTACTTCTTTACAGACTATATTCCTCACTCATAATTCCTTATGTTTTCTTATCCAAACAGGGCTATGATATGTGATCCCTAAATCTTAACCCTTGTCTTCATGATTTTCTAAAAGCATATAAGGATGAACTTGTTTGGTGTAGGGATAGGAGTTCTAATGAAAAAGAAAAGCCTGGTGTTTTTTTTTTTCTTCTTCTTCTTCTTTTAAAAAAACATTACGTGCTTTATTATTCACTTATTCTGTCTTTAATGTGATAGATTTTAAGAAAGTTCCTGATACATTATGCATGAGAAATGGGAGGATTGTGGGTATGTGGTAATTTTATAGATCCCTGTAGGAAAAAAAAAGTTTAAATTATGTGTTTGTAGGCTTAGAATTTTACCAGATGTTCAGACATTATTTTGTTCTTTCTTTATGAGAAATTCTTTTAAATATCTACCAAAAGTAATCCTTGCCTAGCTGTTCATTTTAAATAAAACATATATGCCTGAATCTGGAATAAAAGTTAAATGGGAATTAAATGTATTTCTAAGTCAAACAGAATACTTTTCAAGTAACAACATACCATTTAACAATAATAACCAAAATAACCTCTGTGTAGATAGATGGTGATGTCTGGATCTCAAGAAAAATGGAGATAACCTTGTCACTGAATTCTCACTTTTGATGTTATGCATTAGCTAAGTATGTAAAGGTAAGTTAAGTGGTGGGAAATGATTTAGATTTAGTCGTAAAACAATAGTTTGATATTAATTGCTGATTACTCTGTAACATGCATTGAACTAAATATTTAATATAAATCAGATTATTTAATCTTCCTAACCACCCTGTCATGATCTCTATTTTATGTATGGGGAAATGGATTCTTAGAAAATAAAAGTGACTTGTGTACAGTCAAAAGCTAGTAAGTGGAAGAACTAAATTTTGGCCCTCTGCGGTCCGAACTCCATCACTCTAAACATTATTTTTTAAAATGTCTAGGAGTAAAGAATTATAGTTCATATACAGAACTCATCCATGGTGTGCAGCAAAAAGCAATAATAATGATTTTTGCAACAACAACAACATGAATGTAGCAGCAACCACTTGATGAACTCATAGTACCTATTACATGGCTTGTGTTGTATAAGAACTCAGTAAAAAACATTCTCACTGTGAACCATAAAAACACTTTAGGTTATATCCTGTGGCCAAATGGATTAAAACCAGCCAGTTCACAAAAAGCAGCCTCAGATTTGATGTAGCCTTATTAGGTCTCAGTAAATAAAGAGGTCAGGAGGAGATTGTTTCCATATGCGCAAAGAGGATTTGTTCCCTAGAGTATGATGTTAATACCTTTCTTGGGAGTCTATAGGGTATTTTCACAAATTTTCAAAAACTTTGAGGGGGAGAAATGAATTAAATGCTAAAATATTACTCAAAAATCTCCAACTTTACACATAAACCCCTTGATTCACACATTCTTTGCAAAAGTACCTAATATTTGCCAAAAGCAGGTCATTGCCTAGGGTTCCAGTGACCTGAATTGGACAATTAGTTGCAAATTTTAGAGATCAGAAAATTAACATTCTGTATTAAAAGTAGAGATGGTGTTCAATCCCCAAACTGACTGTTCATCTACTATACCAATTCCAGCCTGTGAGGCACTCAGGAGGCATGTAGAGAAGGGACTCTCTGGGTAAGATAAAAAGACAAGTAGGGGCTCCTGGGTGGTTCAAAGGTTGAGCATCTGCCTTCCGCTCAGAGCGTGATCCTGGGTCCTGGGATAGAGTCCTGCACTTCTCCCCCTGCCTATGACTTTGCCTCTCCCTGTCTCTCATGAATAAATAAATAAAATCTTAAAACACACACACACACACACACACACAAGTAAACAAGGAAAACCAGAACAGTGACAATGCAGCGTTTAAAAAAGTGTGTGTATATATATATATATATATATATATATATATATATATATCACATTTAAAGACTTGCAAAAAGGTGTAAAAGAGCTAGTGCTCACCAAACATGGTAAGATGAAAGAAATGAGACAAGTGAGATGTGGGGGACTTGTCCTGAAGTGCTTATCATATACAGTTGCGATTTTGTTCAGGGGCAATGGGAAGCCATTGAAAGATTTCAAAGCAAATGAGTATAGCATTATTAAATTTACATGCTACAAAGACAACTCTAAAAGCAAGAAGGATGTCCCATGGCATGTTGAGAAGAAGGGAATCACAGCGCACGTTCCAGGTTACAAATATCCTTTTCCCCCCTCAAATTATCTGAAATGTGTTCCAATCGTATTTACAAAATTGATTTTAAATAGTTTTTCTTCATATTCTTTTGCATTGAAAAAGTGTAGTCATCATAAATTATTCAAGATTGAAATAACAAGTATGAATGCTTTTTGTCCACCATTTCATGACTGACATTATCTTGTACTGAATTCTTGTACAACATAAGCCGTGTAATAGAGACTATCAGTTCATTAGGGGGTTGCTGCTTCCATTTTCAATGCTCTGCCTAAAGACATGGAAGAAAGATGTGTTTTTTTTTAAAGAATTTTTTTAATTTTTTATTTATTTATTTATGATAGTCACACACACAGAGAGAGAGAGAGAGAGGCAGAGACACAGGCAGAGGGAGAAGCAGGCTCCATGCACCAGGACCCCGATGTGGGATTCGATCCCGGGTCTCCAGGATCGCGCCCTGGGCCAAGGGCAGGCGCCAAACCGCTGTGCCACCTAGGGATCCCTGGAAGAAAGATGTTATCACTGGGAATCATACTGGAGGATGGGAAAAGGAGGGCATTAAGGTGATATGTCCTGCTGCTTACTCTACCATGTAGGGATTAGAAAAAAGAGAAACTAAAGGTAGGAGTTCTGTAAGGAGTCCATTGAAGAAATTCAGGTGAGAAATAATGAGGTCCCGAACCAAGGCAGAAGAGGAAATGGAGACAAAGTCTTGGTGAAAAGTTAAGAAGTTATATACATGGGGTTCTTAGATTTCTTATTTGTGTGTCAAGGACAATATACAGTAGAGGAGAAACAACAGGTTTATGGGAGTAGAGGGTTCAAGGAGCAATGAGAAATGACCTTTGAACAGTATATTTTCAAGTACCCTGTGCACTGTTGTGGGAAATGTAAAATGATACAGCCACTGTGGTAAACAGTATGATGGTTCCTCAAAAAAATTAAAAACAGAATTACCATATAATCTAGCAGTTCTACTTCTGAGTTTATATCCAAAAGAACTGAAAGCAGGGTCTTGAAGAGATATTTGTTTATCTGTGTTCATAGCAGCATTATTCACAATAACTAAAACATAGAAACAATGCCAAGTGTCCATTGACAGAATGGATAAGCAAAATGTGATATATACACACAATGGAATATACATCAGCCTTAGAAAGAAAGGAAATGGAAATAAGCCAGTTACAAAAAGACAAATACTGTATGATTCCACTCATGTGAGTTACCTAAAATTGTCAAAATTAAGGAGACAAAGTAGGATGGTGGTCGTTAGGGAAAATCATAGTTATAAAATATCTGTATGTCAAGAGTATGATAAAGTAGTAAAAAAAACAAATTAAGAAAAGATTTCCAACAAATATTGCAGACCAAGTTAAAGGTCCTCCACAAATATTTAGATGTAAGACTATGGGACATACGTGGCCATAATAAATTAAAAGACAAACTGGATGTTATAGCACATCTCCCCTGTTGAGAGAGACAGAGACAGAGAGAAAGACAGAGACAGAGAGAAAGACAGACAGAGACAGAGAGGCAGACAGAAATAGCAGTAGCTATAGCTGGGAAAAGCATTACAAATTTAAAAATAAAAACCCTTATATACAAAACTCTTAACACCTTTCTGGAGGATGTATATAAATGAGACTTCTATGTGCCAAATGAATGGTACTTGTATTTTGTTTTAATATATTACAATAAGCATAAGCAAAAGAAAAATCTATTCTTAATGGCACTTCCAATATGTCACATACTTTTTTAAGGGTTTTACATATATTAACTCATTTAATCTTCATGACCACCTTCTAGGGCAGGTCATGTGGTTATCCCATTTACAGAGAAGTTTAATAACTTACCCTAAATCCTCAGCTGGGACCTGGCTGAGCCAGAACTAGAATCCAAGAAGTCTGGCTCCAGCCCCTTGGCCTTAGCCAGTAGGCTGTACTGACTCTTTTAATGATTAAATTCATAACATAGGCTATTACTCTGTTCTTATGAAATTATTGATCTGTTTTGTCATTCTACAACATGAAAATACATTTTAAAACAATTTGTTGAACATTTTTTATTTTGTGTTTTTTGAAAAAAAAAAACAAAAAACAAAAACAAAACCAAAACCATGGCATTTTGCCCTGGGGAAAGTACATGCTTAAAGCCCACCCACTCTGAGGAGATTATGTCCATATTATATCCACAGAGTCTATTTATTTTATTCTTTTGAAAGATTTTTTACTTCTATAACTTCCTAAATCATGCTTCATATGAAGATAAATTATTATAGTCTAGAATTGTTTCAGAGAATGCTTTAAAAGCCATAAAAATATTTTCCATTTCTTGACCATTTTAATATGGTATGAGTTAAAATTATTTCACTAATATACAGAGCTTAATCAACATAAGGCTAAAATCTTATAATCTGAGGTTTTTGTGGTGACATTTTCACTTCTTATGGTATGTCATAAAGACTTACTTCAGTAAGAATTAATGACTATCATTCATTTATTATTTTTAGCTATAATGAGATAAGTACTTTGTTTTTTATATACTTCTTTTAGATAAAGAAAGAGAGAATGCATGCATGCATGCGGGAGGACATGGAGAGGGAGAGAGAGAATACCAAGCAGATTCACCACTGAGCATAAAACCTGAGGTGGGGCTTAATCCCACAACCCATGGGATCATGACCTGAGCCAAAATCACCAGTCTGTCTAACCGACTAAGTCACTCAGGCACAGGCACCACCCCCCCTTTTTTTCAAATATTTATTTTTTGAAATAGATACTTTAAATTTTTTTTTATTTATTCATGATAGTCACAGGGAGAGAGAGAGAGAGAGAGAGAGAGAGAGAGGCAGAGATATAGGCAGAGGGAGAAGCAGGCTCCATGCACCAGGAGCCCGACGTGGGATTCGATCCCGGGTCTCCAGGATCGCGCCCTGGGCCAAAGGCAGGCGCCAAACCACTGCGCCACCCAGGGATCCCTGAAATAGATACTTTAAAAGAGATTTCATTTGTATGACAATATAAAATACATAAGGTATTTACCAACAGGTAGCTAAGTATACTTGTGGGAGAGAAATGACTAATCTTTGCATAAATTTATAAAGTTGATTTAGAAGAAATCTTTGCCTGTCCCTCTTAAGAGATTTTTTTTGTAAGACAACTGTGTTGTCATGAATTGTCGAAATAATGTTAAGAAAAGTGTTCAAAGAGATAAAAATTCAGTGCAGAAAAAGACAAAATACCCAAAATAGATTCAACTGAAAGAATAGGATATTTTGATGCAATCTACTGAAATGTGGTTTCTCGTGGATAATAATCATTGGTTATTCAAGTGTGTAATCCCAGCATGTAGGAGAGCACCTGTCAATATTCTAGAGAGGTTCATTCATCCTTCCATTAACATTTACTTATTTGTGTGCTTATTGGAAGGTTGTGTTAACACTAAGGAAAAAAATAGATGGTATAAGCTGGGAGAAAAGGATGCTGAGGTGATTCAAGATAGAGCCTCAATTTAGAGGGAGAGGAAAATGATTCTGTTACCTACTCTGGAAGAAAACAACTGTAAGTCTCTGGTTTGGGGCTGTTGTAATTTGAATTGCCATTGAATAATTAAAGTATATTTATTGACCCACTATTCCTATTCATGACATTAAAACCCTATAACTGCTTACATAATAAAGTATTCACATACATTGAAAATATCATGTACTATATATCTTTTCTCTATGACATTGTTACCTAAATATTCTATGCCTTGGTCTACTCTCTAAACTTTCTTTGCAAATACATAATTCATTTTTCTCCCCATATTTTTATCAGTAGGCATTCTTTCTCCTTTCTTTCCCTGTTGCCTAGGCTTGCTCACAGCATGGTAATACAAAAGTGTTCCAACAGAATCTATGAAGAAGCCTTATCAGACTTTATGACATGACCATCAAGTCACATAGTGTCACTCCAACCATAGTCACAGACCTACCCAGATTCAAGGGGCAATAATGTAGACCCCTCCTCCCCAATCTTGATGAGAAAAATATCAATATTGCTCCATGAGAAGGTCTTGTGTGATAGCATGTAACACAACATCACAGTATAATACAACATAATATAATAACACATCTCATCATAATATAGTGCATTATAATATGATATAATATATGATACATAATGCAACATGTGGCCATTTGGAGAAAATATAACTTGCCACAGTATACTCTCTAGCCACAGTTTACATCCCTCCCATATGGAAAAAATAATCATCCTTTCTCCCAAGACCCGGGAACAGCATCTCATTATAAGCTCAAGATCCAGGACCTTGTCAAGTAAACCAGGCTGAAGTATGAATGGTGCTCAGATACAGTTCCTCAGGTACAGCGCCTTGAGTACACTTCCACTCAACTAATGATTTTTGAAATAAAGAGAAAAATTATCTATCCTACCTCATATCTGACATGACATGGTAAGATAGATAATCATTATGCACACTTCTACTCAACTAGAAGTGTGAGTCTCACAGGAATCAATTGGTCCACAGCATTTCTGAAATTCAGCTTGCACATATTGCCAGTTCCTTGACTGGAGCTCAATTCTCCTGTCTTGGAGTTATTTACTGTGGCTCTTGGTTTTGCCATCAAGGCTTTTGTATTTTCCCTTTCTTTTCCATTAAATTTAGCCCATATATTCAGTAGAATAGGGTTTTTGGTCTATTTCCTGCCTATGGAAGTTAAGGAACCCAAAGCTCTCCTTCCCTTTTGGACTCTCCTTGTTCCTTTCAGTCTAAGGTTTACAATTCTTTTTAAAAGCCTTCATAGGTTTTTTTGAGTCACTTTGTAATGGACTCCATTGTAATCCATTCACAGTCTCTTTGAAATAAATTATCTCTTTCAGGGATCTCTGTGAGCTTGCAGAACAACATCTCTAACACTCTCAAGAAACCCTTGATGTTTACCAGAGAGAGTGTGTAAGGTGTTTCCTTAAGACACTTACAGGACCTTGTGCCGATTGGAAAGGATGTGTGAGACAGTATCTCAAATCATGGGGTCTTCACAAGGGCTTTGTCTTTACAACATGTTTTCTCTTTGGTGCTTTGAATTCGATCTTTGATAGAAGCCCATTTATTTTGGAATCATTCATTATCTGAAGATGCTGAGAAAAAGCAATTAGTTTTATTTTTTTTAATTTAGAAGACTTGGCACCTTTATATTAAATTTTTTGTTTCTTATACTCTCTCTCCATCTAGCTTTTTATTATGGGCAGCAAGGAGTCAGATGATACTTTTAATATTCCTCCTATTACTATTATATTCTTGTTTATAACGATAATTTCCTTTGTCTCCTTTCTTTGATTAAATAAGACTTACAAAAATGATTCCTTTTTTTGCTATTTCATTAATCTTTTTGAAAGCACATATTGGTTAATGAGCAAATCTAATTTTTCTGATTTTCTAATTTATTAATAAATATTTACTTATTTATTAATGACCATTTCATTCTTAATTTACTATTATATATATTTAATTGTTATTTTTCTAGTTGATTAAACCTTTACCTTTGAGCATTTAGGGTCATAACATTTCAGTTAAGAACCATTTTGGCCACATTCATTATTAGTTATTTTTAAATAGTTTGTAAATAGTGTTTTTAATTTTTAAATTGCCAATGGCAATTTTGAACTTTTATTTTTTATTTTTCTATTTGAGTATAGTTGGCATACAATGTTACATTAGTTTCAGTGACCAACTTAGTTATTTAACAGGTTTATACATTATGCTATGTTCGCCAAAAGTGTAGCTACCATCTGTCACCTAATATCACTATTACAATATCATTGACTGTATTCCTTAGGTTGTGCCTTTCATTCCTGTGACTTATTCATTCCATAACTAAAGACCTGTATCTCCCTCTCAGTTGTATTTGTTTTGCCCAAGACCTTACTCCCATCCCTTCAGGCTACCACCAGTTTGTTCTCTATATTTACAGGTCTGATTCTGTTGTTTATCCATTTTTTAGATTCCACTTAGTGAGTGAAATCATATAGTATTTGTCTTCTCAGTCTCTCATTTCACTTAGCACAATACCATCTACCCTCCATGTTGTTCTCAAATAGCAGAATCTCATCCTTTTTATGGCTGTGTAATATTCCACTGTGTGTATACATATACATATCACATTTTCTTTACCCACTCATGTATTGATGGACATTTAGGTTGCTTCTATATCTTGGTTACTGTAAAGAAATGCTACAATTAATATAGGGGTGTGTATATCTTTTCAAATTAGTATTTTCATTTTCTTTGGGAAAATACTCAGTAGTGAAAGTATTAAATTATATACTATTTCTATTTTTAATTTTTTGAGGAACCTCCATATTGTTCTCCACAGTGGCTGTACCAATTTACATTCCCTCCA
Source organism: Nyctereutes procyonoides (assembly GCF_905146905.1). Classification (NCBI taxonomy): domain Eukaryota; kingdom Metazoa; phylum Chordata; class Mammalia; order Carnivora; family Canidae; genus Nyctereutes; species Nyctereutes procyonoides. Next base: position 27,725,483 of record NW_026575146.1, read on the forward strand.
ACAGTGCATGAGGATTCCCTTTTCTCCACATTCTTGTCAACACTTGTTATTTCTTGTCATTTTTATTTTAGCTATTCTAACTGGTGTAAGATGATACATCATTGTGGTTTTGATTTGCATTTCCCTGATGGTGAGTGATGTTGAGCATCTTTTCATGTGTCTGTTGGCCATCTCGATGTTTTCTTTGGAAAAATATCTATTCAAGTCCTCTACTCATTTTGTAATTGGATTGTTTGTTTTTTTTAGTGTTGAGTTATATAAGTTCTTTATATATTTTGGTATTAACTCCTTATCAGATGTATCATTTGCAAATATCTTCTCCTATTCAGTAGGTTTTCTTTTTGTTTTGTTGATGGTTTTCTTTGATGTGAAAAAGCTTTTTATCCTGATATAGTCCCAACAGTTTATTTTTGCTTTCATTTCCCTTATTCTAGGAACCATATCTAGAAAAATGTTACTATAGCCGATGTCAGAAAAATCAGTCTGTGCTGTCTTCTAGGAGATTTTTATGGTTTTAGGTCTCACGTTTAGGTCTTTAATCCACTTTGAGTTTATTTTTGTGTATGGTGTTAGAAAGTAGTCCAGTTTCCTAAGTGTCCAACACCAAACAAATGGATTTTCCTTACTTTAGGGGCCATATCTAGAAAAACATTGCTACTTTTATTTATTATTTTTCTATTACATTGTTGTCAGAGAATGTGATCTGTATGAAATTTTTTCTCCTTAGAACTTCTTAAATTATCTTTTTAGTCTAATACTTCTAAAAATTATTCCATGTGTCTTTGAAAAACTAACTGTATTTACTCTTTATTGTATATATTTATATACATTAGGTATATTACATCAAGCTTCTTAAAAGTACTATACAATATGTTTTGTTTTTTTGTTTATTATTTAGTGTGTCTTTATTGGATTTTTTTTCAGGGGGCTCCATGCCCAGCACAAAGCCCAACATGGGGCTTGAACTCACAATGCTGAGCTGAAATCAAGAGTCAGATGTTTAACTGAGCCACCCAAATTCCCCCTTTATTGAATATTTTTAAACCCAATCTAAGATATTTTTTTCCAAAAGGAGAATTATGTCTCCAAACTTGTCCCCTACCACCCTCCCTCTGACTCAAATATATTAATTTTCTCTTTAAATTTACATAGTAACTTTTTTCACTATGTACCATTACTCATTTTAACTTAATACATTCCACTGATCCTTTTGCTCAGCACTGTTCCTTATTTCTTTCATCTTTTTGTCTTTTAGATTTGTATTTTCTCTTGCTGGATTATAATCTTGAGTACTTTCCTTATCCTCTAATCTAACTACTCACCTAACTCTAAATCTCTGTTTATTTCTTAGGGTAGGTTAGCTATTCATTTTTCCCTTATCAAATAAAACAAGTAAATCAGCACAGGCCTTATATTATTTTACATACATGCCCACTTGAGCTCATTTTTTTTAATTTTCTTTATTTATTTATGATAGTCACAGAGAGAGAGAGAGAGAGAGAGAGAGAGAGAGAGAGAGAGGCACAGGCAGAGGGAGAAGCAGGCTCCATGCACCAGGAGCCCGACATGGGATTCGATCCCGTGTCTCCAGGATCGCGCCCTGGGCCAAAGGCAGGCGCCAAACCGCTGCGCCACCCAGGGATCCCTTGAGCTCGTTTCTAAGCAAAGGTTTTTCTCTACTTGAGAAGAATTCAGTGGACAACTCTACAGTTACCTTTTTTTTTTTTTGCTTCATTTCTTTAAAAGCAAAATTATTAAAGATCTCAAATAGCGAAATAAATCATTTTTTAAAGATTCTATTTATTTATTCACGAGAGACACAGAGAGAGAGGCAGAGACATAGGCAGAGGGAGAAGCAGGCTCTCCATGGGAAGCCCGATGCAAGACTCAATCTCGCTCTACCACTGAGCCACGGAGATGCCTTGGCCAAAGAAATCTTGAGAAAGAACAAGGCTGGAGGCATAATATACCCTGATTTCAAACTATATTACAAAGCTAAAGTAATTAAAACATTATGGTATTGGCATAAAATAAACATATATATCAATGGAACAGAATAGAACCCAGAAATAAACCCAAGCATATATGATCAATTCATTTATGACAAGACGGCCAAGAATATACAATGAAGGTAAGGACAGTCTCTTCAGTAAATGGTGCTGGGAAAACTGGACAGCCACATGCAAAATAAACCAACAAACAAAAAAGAAAAGAGAAACAAGAAAGAAAGTGGATCTTACATCTCATACACAAATACTAACTAAAAATGGATTAGAAACTTGAACATAAGACTTGAAACCATAAAGCTAGCAGAAATCAGGCAGTAAGTTTGTTGGCATCATTTTTGGGTGATAATTTTTCGGATCTGACTCCAAAAGCAAAGGCAACAAAAGCAAAAATAAACAAGTGAGACTAATCAGACTAAAAGGTTTCTGCATAGCAAACGTCAACATAATGAAAAGCCAACATTCTGAATAGGAGAAAATGTTTGCAAATCATAGAAACAGTAAGGGGTTAATATTCAAAATATTTAAAGAAGCCATACAACTCATGAGTTTTTAGTTTTAGCAAAAACTATAAAGCAAAAACAAACAAACAAAAATCAAAAAACAAAACAATTCCATTAAGAAATGGGCAGAAGAGCTGAATAGATATTTTCCCAAAGAAGATATACAAATGGCAAACAGATATGTGAAAAGGTGCTTGACACCACTAATCATCACAGAAATGTAAATCAAAACCACAAAGAGATGTCACTTCACATCTGTCAGAATGGCTATTATCAAAAGACAAGGAAAAAAAAAGGAAAAAAAGACAAGAAATAACTAGTGTTATTCCTAGCAAGGAAGTATAGACAAAGAAAAGTTTATGCTCACCTACCATGAAGGGTAAGGGCTGTACATTGGTCCAGGCAGAATGGTAAACAATTATAGAGATTCCTTAAAAAGTTAAAATAGAACTATCATATGATTCAGCAATTTCACTTCTAGATATTTATCCAAAGGAAACAAAAACACTAACTCAGATATATGCACTCTCATTTTCTATGCAGCATTTTTAACAATAGCCAAGACATAGAAGCAAGTGTCTAATGAAGCATGAGTGGATAAAGATAATGTGGTATGTAAATCCAATGGAATCTTATTCAGCCATAAAAAAAAGAAAATCTTGCCATTTATGACAACATGGATGGACCTTGAAGGCATTAGACTAAATGAAGTAAGTCAGAAGAGAAAGACAAATTCCGTATGATTTCACTAACAGGTAAAGTGCATGTAAAATCTGAAAACAAATAAATAAAACTACCAAACTCATAGATACAGAGAATAGACTGGTGATTGTCAGAAGCAGGGGGTAGGGGGTGAGCTAGATGCATGAAGGTAATCAAAAGGTACAAACTCCCAGGATAAAATAAATGTCATGGGGATGACATGTACAGTATGATGACTGTAGTTAATAATACTATATTATAAATTTGAGAGTTGCTAAGAGAGCAGATCTTAAATGTTCTTGTGCTTGCTTTGGCAGCACATATACAAAAATTGGAATGATACTGAGATCAGCATGGCTGGCCCCGTGCAAGGATGACACGCAAATATTCTCATCACAAGAAAAATAACTAGTATGATGAGAAATGTTAACTAGACTTACTATGATGAGCATTTCACAATATATATAAATACTGAATTATGTTGTATACCTGAAATTAATGTAATGTTGTATTTTAATTGTATTTCAATAAAAATTCAACTATAGAAGATACTGTATGGTTCTATTTCGTTGAATAATTTAAAATACACAGAAACGTTCTAGGGACATAGAAAACTTACATTAATAGATTTGTTAATGAATTGCATTGAATTAAATTCTAGATAATATGTCTTTAAAAAGCATGCAAATTTGAGTTCAGCCAATAGTATTAAAATTTTGTTTGAACTTTTTCTTAAATGAAAGCCTTCATGAAAAATAAATAGGTAAGAGATAAAGGTGGAATCATTCTTATCGAAGCAGAGGATTCACACCATGACTGCACACTGTGACTCCACCTCTCAACCCAAATACCACCACAAGAATCACTGGAGAAGCTCTATGAATCCCCTGAGGTTTATCAGAAAACTTAAACATGAGGCTAGTCATAGTATATGCCTGAATAATTCTTTGTAAGTGAAGGTCTTTGTGGCTTCTTAGTTAACCAAAGTTTTAATGGCTCTTCTCTTTGGACTTTTATAAAGGAAAAATATGAATAACTCAATCTTTAGATTCTAAAATCAAAAGCCATATGACGACAGCCCAAAAAGATTTTTCAAGATCTGATGAAAAACGCACTCAACGTGATGACTCAAAATGAATCAAAATCAAAACAACAAATAGAACCAACAAAATTCCCTTCTCATCCAGACTTTTTAGGAGTCACATAAAAAGCCAGCTATATGCCCAAAGATAAAAATCACCTTTGATTACAGTTTGGCATCATCACATGTTCCCTAATAATCTCTGCTCACTGACTCCATCACTAGGAACGTTTGTGTTCTAATCCTATGTGGATATTCATTTTCTTCAGAAGCCAAGTTATGTGTGTCTGCATCAGACACACCCATAGTTCACACTAAATTTCCATGAAGCAATTCTTTCTGCATTTACTCAGAATGTGACCTGAACAAAAAAAATATTCAGGACTTGATTACAAATAGATTTTTTCAGTAGTTAAAAGATTGATTCCTTTCCTGATAGCTAAAATGCCTTTTGGAGATTCTAAATATTTATTTTAAAAAGTCACCTAACCCCTAAAATAGTAGATTTTCCTTTTATAAATCATAGATGAAAGAATGGTCTAAAATCTAAACATAATTATTTGTAAAACAAAGTCCTGTAGAGCTTATTTAAATCCAAACTCTAAAATACTGACTTTTACTTTCAATAATATATAATAACCATTCTAAATAATACTTATTTTCTCTATTGGTATATCCACATTGTGATTTTAGTACCAGTAGGAAGAATTTTACATAACTGTCAAATCTCTCAGTCAACTAGATTTAGTAATTTACTTTCTCAGTTGTTTGAATAGCCTTTATAATGAGGCACATAAAATTTGTAAGTAGAGCTAAAATAGATTGTGAAAAACCTTCGATTATTTCTTAATAGACAATGTAAAATTTATGAAATACTAAGAGGTACTTTGATATTCCATCTTCAAAATTCATTTTAAAGTCCTCTTACTGTTTGTATGGATTTACATTTGGTTTAAACGTACATGTGTCTCTAGGGGGAAAACAGTATGTCCAAAGGAATATATGACAATATGTGACACAGCATTTTGAACATTATTTTAACATCTCTAATAAAAATCAGGACATACTTCAAAGTATACATCAAGAACTATTACTTATAAACCCAGAGCAAACGAAATGGAAAATAATATTCTCAGCAATTTAATTTGGATTACATTTATCCATGTTTACTTGCTTCTGTACACTTAGACGCACTAATGCTAAAAAAACTAATGTTGGCAAGAGGAGCTACACTAAAAACTTTTCCTAAGACATTAATTCCCTCTTATTTTTTGGAATGCATAATCTGTGAATTTTACTGACACTGTAAATCAATCAAAAGTGCTTAGAATACCAATGAGTGTATGCTTCATAGTTAAGTGTACGATAATGGAAAAGATGAAAAACATTACTGTACCACTGGTATTGGTGGTAACGCTTATCTAATTACACAGCTCATCAGCTCCTACTGACTAAAAGGGCAACAGCCAGGTGGAGCATCTTGATTTGCCATGTAGTCTTTAACAGGAATGTTCAAAGATATTTTATTAAATTTGAAAGAGATAAACATCAAAGATCAGTTATTAAACCTCCCAGAAAAATGTACTCTTTCAGCCTTGTTTTTGGAGCAGTAACTTCAGCCATCAAATATGAATACTTTTTTATGACAGACTGTTACTATTCAAGGGTAAACTTCAACTATAATCTTCTTTGACATTTGCAATAATGCTGAGTCTTTTCTGTATGGCATAGTTTTTAATAAACCCAACTCTTAAACAATTGTATAATCAGTGGCACACCCAAAAGGATACAGGTCCTCTTCACAGAGAGAACAACTAAAAAAGCTTTCATAATAAAAATAAAATAAAACATCTCTCCATTATCAGTAACTGCCATTTATCAAGATCTAGGAACAATAAGGCTATATCCTCACAACGAATGGTCACCTACAGATTTAATTAAGCATAATTTTATGCTGTTCTGGAGTAAAGTACCAATTTTTTTTTCATTAGAGTTAACTTCGGATAGAAGTCACCTATAAAATATGCTCTGTTGTGGTCCATTTGTCCCTGGTTTTGCTCATGTAGTTACTAGTTGGTCCTTCTCCTGTCCCATGGTTCCTCACCCTCCTTATTAGATCATCTCCACCCTCTGTAAGAAATACCAGCCTCTGCAGATGTTCAGTATATGGATTTTAAAATACAATACAATATCTCAAACAAACATATCCACCTCAGTAGCTATTTGTGTTTGTACTTTCTACCAAATTATTGTAACTATGGAAGCATCATGTAGTATTACCGTCTTCATTTCACATGATGCCATGTACCTTCTATAAAATGCTACCTTCTCTGTTCCTTAGTAGCAGGAAAGATTTGTGGAACACTTTGGGTAAGCAGAACAATGGAGGAAAAGAAAATAAAACTGTTACTGACTACCACATGCCAGACGTTAGACCATATAAATATTATACTTTGATCTAATTCTTAACTCCTCAACATAGATATTTTTATTCTTAAATTAAAATTAAAGACTTTGGGAGGCCAAGATACATGTCCAGGTCATACACTAGTTACTGACGAAACCAAATGTGAATAATCTCTGGGCCTCCGTCTATTTTATATTACAGATTCTATGCTCCACAGAACCTAAAAAAAGTTTCCTTTCATTACCAGCAAGATCTTTGCTCTGTGGTTATTCTCTGCTTTGTATTACACATTTTTTCCCTATACCCTTCTCCTGCTTTACCTTGTAGAAGTAGTTGAGGTACAAACAATTGCTTGTGGTTCCATTGGAACTTTCTTGTTTGACTATTTTATTACAGCTGTATCAACAGAAAAGATTTAGTATTGTCTATGCCAAGGCAAGAATATTTACAATTGGTGATTCTCAAGTCATATTGTTGTAATAACGTTTAATGTTATCTTTAGGAACTCAAAGTTAGGAATAGAAGAAATGTTGTATGTTCTCATTCATTTGGGGAATATAAATAATAGTGAAAGGGAATAGAAGGGAAGGGAGAAGAAATGTGTGGGAAATATCAGAAAGGGAGACAGAATATAAAGACTCCTAACTCTGGGAAATGAACTAGGGGTGGTGGAAGGGGAGGAGGGAGGGGGGTGGGGGTGAATGGGTGATGGGCACTGAGGGGGGCACTTGACGGGGATGAGCACTGGGTGTTATTCTGTATTGAACACCAAAAAAAATAAATTTATTATTAAAAAAAGAATAGTGTATAATCAGAAAGAAAATGACCAGAATTAAAATGTTACAAATTAAAAAAAAAAGGAATAGAAGAAATGTTTGTTCATTTTACAAATGGGCAGCCTTTTATGCATGTTAACACACAAGTGTAATGGAGATCACTGGTTAGAACCCTTACAGATTAAAACAATTTGAAGTTTGAAGTGAACTCAATAAACTAAAAAGAGAAATAGACTTAAATTCAATAAAAGATGTCTACTCTCATGGCTTTTATTCTACACAGTACTGGAAGTTCTATCCATTCAATAATGCAAGAAAAGGAAATAAAAATCAGACAACTTGGAAAGCAAGAAATAAAACAGACTGTACAGGTTGATGATATCATTATTTACATAAAAGATCCCAAGAACACACAAAATGCCTTCTAGAACAAATAAATGTGTTCGGCAAGATTTTAGGATACAAGATAAGCACACAAAAATCAAGTTTATTTCTATATAGTAGTAATAAAGTAGAGGACACTAAAATTTTGAATGCAATACCATTTATAATCATTCAAAAATTTTAATGCTTAAGTGTAAATTTAACAAAACTGTAGGATGTATATGCTTAAAACTAAAATCAATGATGAAATAAAATCAAAGAAGCTTACACCTTTTGATCATCTTCATCCATTTCACCCATCAATAAAAGAAGGATGACCTTTTCAATAAATGGTGCTGGACAAGCAGAAACAAAACCTCTATCCAAATGTCACACCAAGTCTAAAAAGAAAAAAATAAATGGCTTTCATCAAATTCAAAAATATTTGATCTGTGAAAGACCCTGTTAAGATTATAAAAAGCTTAATTACAGAGTAGGACAAAATATTTAAAAACCACATATATAACACAACAAGTATCTACAATATACAAAGAGCCCTCAAAATCCAGCAGGTAAAATAAGAATAATTCAAATAGGAAATGAACAAAAAAATTAAACAGATATTTCACCAAAAAAGATACAAAGTCAATAAATACATTAAAAGATGTTTAGTATCATTCCTCATTAGGAAAATGTAAATTAAAACCACAAAGAGATATCACTATACACTTAGCAAAATGATTATAATTTTATATAGTGATAACACCAAATGCTGACAAATATGTGGAGAAACTGAATTACTGTACGTTGTTGTTGGAAATGTAAAACGGTATGGCTACTCAGAAAAACAGTTTGACAGGTTGTTTAAAAAAGTTTTTAAGAAATAAATATGGAACTACTAATCAAGCTAACAATTGTACTTCTGGTTATTTATCTTAGAAAAATGAAAATATAAAAAAAAAGAAAAATGAAAATATAGGTTCACACAAAAACCTGCATGCGAATGTTCCTAGAAACTTAATATGTAATACCCAACAAGTAGAAATTGTCCAAATATCCCATCAACAGACTAATGATTTTGCTATGGTATGTGAAACATGGAATAATACACAGCTATAAAAAGAACTTTTTTTAATTCAAAGAGTTAACATACAATGTTATAGTAATTTCAGGTGTACAATATACTGATTCAACAATTCCATACATTACTCAGTGCTCAAGATAAGTGTAGTCCTTAATCCCCATCACCTACTTCCTCACACATCCCCCACTTACCTCACCTCTGCTAATAATTCATTTATTCTCTACAGTTAAAGAGTCTGGTTTTTTTTAAAGAGTCTGTTTTTTGTTTCATATGTTTTTTCCATTTTTTGTTTCTTAAATTCCACATATGAGTGGAATCATATGGTATTTATCTTTCTGTCTGATTTCTTTCACTCTATAGATTATATATATATATATACTAGAGTATATATATATATATACTCTAGTATATATACTCAACACTATACTCTCTAAATCCATTCATGTTGTTGCAAATGACAAGATTTCATTCTTTTTTTTTAAATGGCTGAGTAACATTCCACTGTACATATATATCACATCTTCTTTACTCATTCATCTATTGATGGACACTTGGGCTCCTTGCATAATTTGGCTATTGTAAATAATGCTGCAATAACCATAGGGGTGCAAATTTTTTTTTTGCTTTAGTGTTTTCATATTCTTTGGGTAAATGCCCAGTAGTGGAATTACTGGATCATATGGTAGTTCTATTTTTAATTCTTTGAGGAAACTTCATACTTTTTTCCACAGTGGCTGCACCAGCTTCTATTCCTACCAATAGTGCATGAAGGTTCCTTTATCTCCACACCCTCATCAACACTTGTTTCTTTTGTTTGGGATTTTAGCCATTCTAACAGGTGTGAGGTGATATCTCATTGTGTTTTGATTTGCAGAAAAAGAACTTTTTACACAAGAGCCTGGATGAATATTCAGAGAATTTAATAAATAGGAAAAGACTATTTCAAAAAAGTGACATCCGTGAGATGACAAAATTGTAGAGATTGGTGGGTACAGGAACTAGAGAAGTGAGTGTGGCTATTGAAGGGCAACATAAGGAATCCTTTTGCTGCCATTTTTTGCATCTTGATTGTATTGATGTCAATATCTTGGTTATAATACAGTACTATAGTTTTGTAGTATGTTACAATTGGAAAACACAGTAAAAAGTACACAGGATCTCTCTCTGCCTCTCTCTCTCTCTCTCTCTCTCTCTCTCTTTCTCTCTTTTAAGATTTCTTTACTTGAGAGAAATAGAGAACAGGGGGAAGGGCAGTGAGAGAGGGAGACAAGCAGACTCTCCACTGAGCAGGAAGCCTCACATGGGGCTTCATCCCAGGACTCTGAGATTATGACTGAGCCAAAGTCAAGAGTCAGATGTTTTAACTAGCTGAGCCACCCAGGTGCCCCTGTGGAATCTCTTCTTGCAACTGCATACAAATCTATAATTATCTCAAAACAAATGGTTAAATTAAAAATATTTGAAGACTGAGGCGATCCCTGGGTGGCGCAGCGGGTTGGCACCTGCCTTTGGAGCAGGGCGCGATCCTGGAAACCCAGGATCGAGTCCCACGTCAGGCTCCCTGCGTGGAGCCTGTTTCTCCCTCTGCCTGTGTCTCTGCCTCTCTGTGTGTGTGTGTGTGACTATCATGAATAAATAAATAAAATCTTTAAAAAAATAAAAATAAAAATATTTGAAGACTGAAGTAAACTTAATAAACTACAAAGAGAAACAATTAAATAAAATAAAGTATAAATTAGTCCTTGAAAAATAACAATAAGCAATTGGACCAGAAACAACTTAAAACTATTTTTGCATTAATTTATTAAAAGCATTTAAAGAAGTATCATTCATTCCTGTATTTGTTCAATACTTCACTCATTCATTCAACTGAATATTTTCAAAAATTAACTAAGAACTTTGAAGACATTGTCTTTCTCAAAACACTTAAAATTGTGAACAGCATTGATTTTATGATTTTTCATGGACCTTCAACATTGACTTAAAATGTTTCTATAATATTACCTTATTGTATTGTATTTCATAAAAACATGAAATTTTATTGTAGTTCATACAAACATAAAACTAAGGATTAGGTTCTAGTGCTTAGTTCTCATTTAGCAATAAAGTAAGTGCTGAAATCTGTGGCAGTGCCTGGGTATAATCAGCTCATCCTAATGATCCAGAATATGCCTAATGTATATATGAAAATACAAAATATTCAAATATTAAAACACAAACCTAACATTTTAGGGGTAATATGTAGACTCTTCAGGGTCCATAGACTTTGTGTGGAAAAGACTTTAGGAGTTTATATGCAAATAAATAAAAACTAAAAACTCATAGGGTAATAACCAAAACCAAAATTACTTGATTTCATAGTTTAAAGAGGATTACATAATGGTGCACATACACATATACTATATTACATATATTAAGTGTATAATATGTATAATTATTATATTATATATAATATTTTTTTCTAACCTGGTCCACAAAAAAGTGTTTGTGACAGCAAATGATGTGGGAAATATCTGACCCAAAAGTAAACTAACAATAGAATTTAAAACTGGAAAATAAATGTAAAAGAGAAAGGCTTAATTGCACTAAGCTACTTGGGATGAAAACAAAAGATACCTAGTAGTGACTCAATAAGTTTCTAAGGGCAGATTCTATACTTAAATGGAAGCATGAGGAGTTTAAATTTCAGGAAGAATTAACGCAAGAATGAGGATTATGACCTGTTACTGTAAGATTTTCTAGGTGTATTTTTAAACCTTTATAAATTTCTCACTTTAACAAAGCGTTTAAGAGAGTGATTATTTCATTTAAATATGCAGTCATTTAGTGTAATTTTGTATTTCCATGCAGGTTAATTCATAGGATAGTACAAAATATAAACTTCAGTACTTCCCAAAGGAGAATAAAAAGAGTTTTGGCATTGTGATTTTGAAGAAATCTAAGTTTAGTCAGATAGCTCTACTAATATATATTTAGAAACATTATGTGTAAATAATCTATTCAGATAGATTTTATGATGTAATTAATTTTAAGATATTTAGCAAGATACAAAACAAAAATGCCAGTGACTGAGGCACTTGCATTCTAGTAAATAATTGTCTAGAAACAAAAGCATATCTAAATCTTTCCACTTCTTGTTTCATTTTGAATATTAGAATAAGAATTGGACATGGTTAAGAATAAAGGCACATGACATCAATTCTTGCAGAAACCATCATAAAAATTCTGTTGGGTAAAGAGCTTGAATAAAAAATTCAGATGCTAAAAAACTACCTATTATCATTTTTATAGGACTCGATTTCTCTTGGACCATTCTGATGAAATATTTGTGTATTTCTTCCCAAGTTAGCTTTATAAATTTCTTTCAAGTCTTTGTGGAAATTCAACCATCTCAAGAAATATTTACCTAAAAGGGAATCTTGGTGTTTGAAAATAACAAAATCATAGTGTGAATTCTAAACGTAAATCTACATATGTTTTTCAAATCAAAGGACAAGTAATATGGCAATAGATACATTTGAGAAAAATATCATGAACATAACTAGTATTAGTAATCAAACTAGTCCACCTTTCTAATGGACTTGGCTTTTTTCTTTACTTGAATGTGTTGATGTTCTTAATTAAGCAACCACATGGATCTGGCCCATTACTTAAAGCAAGACAGAGCACACTGGGAACTATTAGGGCCATTCACAGCCTACTTAACTTGGCTGGGGCAAGCAAGAGCAAAGCAAGAGGGTAGACACCGCTACGGATACAACATAAGGAACCAAAGTCCAGTCTGATAGCCTTGGTGACCAGGAATGAAGTAACAGGTTTTGGTTTTGGCAAGTGAGCAAGATAGAGGTCGCAGCTGTTCTGAAGAGGTTAGGAGGTATATAGCAATGGGGAATTTAGTTGAGACAGTGGATTACATCTCCTAAATCCAAGCAGGATGTAAAATGTTGACATCAGGAAGTCTAGCAAAAGGTAATGAGAACTTAGTCACTTAGCTGAGGCTCTGGAGCAGAGTAGTAACATCATCTGACACACATTTTAATAGGAAACTCTAGATGCTGGCAAGGCCAGCTAGGAGGCTATTATAATCACCCAGATAACAGATGATGCTAGCTTGTCAGTGTGGCAACAATGGACGTGTGAGAAGTGGGTTTAATTCTATATATTTTTTACAGTAAGGCCCACAGGATTTGCTGATGAACTGCAAGAGAAATATGGAAGAAAGAACGGCAGTATAGATATCCCTTGGGTGTCTAAGCAACTTGGGAAACCATTATGATTAACTAATGGACTAATGGGAGCCTATATATATCATCACTTTCAAAACTTAAGGTATTTTGAAAGTTAAAGAGCATGCTATTATTAATTATTGTAAGAAAGGCAAAAGTGGGATATCTGGATACAATGAGTTGGAAGACTATAGAAGGAACTGAACTGCAGGTGAGGAGTATTGAATATTAGGAACTAAGTTCTGGATATATTGAGGTTAATAGGCCTATGAGATATCTTAAGGTGTAATTGCATATAGGTCAATGGACATATGTTTCTGGGCTCAAAAGAGAGTTCTGGATGGGAGATAAAAATGTGGGGGTCATCAGTACATGGATATGATTTAATGTCTTGAGAATGGATAAGAGAAGAAAGGAATGTGTATAACTAAATAAGAGAAGAGACCACTGGACTGAGTCTTGAGCCACTGATATTTAGAAGACAGAAGCACAGAGGCAAGCCAAGAAAAAAAAATGCAGAAAGAACTTTGACCCATTTCAGGATAAATTTCTGCCTTATGTAAGTTTAACTCATAAGAATATATCTCTAACTTGTTTTTAAAAGTTAACACCTGAGGTTTTTTTAATACTAAAATATTGGTTGCCTTTTCAAATATATAAGAAAATCATGAACCTTAAACCACTTTTTGAAATCTAATCAAATTCTATTTATTCACACAGCTAAAGATACTCCTACCTTCCATTAAACAGTATTACAATACTCATAAACTTTCTGCTAATGCCTCACAAATGGATTTTTAAATAGAATACATCACAGCCTGCATGCTGATTCAACTCAAGCTAAATATTATAATCACTAATAGAAGGCTGCCAAACCCAAGTTCCCATGGGAGGTGGTAAGAAACAAAATAAACCTTTGTAAAATTATTTGTATAAAATTCACCAGGACAATGTCGAGACGGATCACTAGCCCGAGTATGGACAATATCATCATCCATCAGGCAACTTCTTAGTAAAGCAAAAATAGAAGTATTTTGGCACAAAATCAAAGACTATATTTTGAAATAAAAAAGATCAACAGAAGAACAATAAAGCCTTTACATTTTAAATTCCCAACTTAAACTCTCCCGCAAAAGAAATTTCTTTGTTTCTTTAACTTTTCCCTTTTTACAATTAAGAATAAGTATATTCTCAGCAAAAATCTATCAGATTTTTATCACTTTTTCCTGTGATAAAAAGCATTTCACAACAGACAAGGGAAAAACTAAACTGAAAGTGTTTAAAGCTTAGTTTTGAAGGAATTGGGAGAGACTCATTTTTCCTAAAGTCACTAGTGTCTGAATGTTTTTATAAAATGCATAAATTAAAAATTTTTTATAATACTACCTTTAAACTTGAGAATATTTTATAACTAATCTGAGAGTAATCAAAAGAGAAAATTTTTCAATCTAAACCAAACTGCATATCTAAAGTCAAATTGCTTACAGACATTTTAAAAAACATTTTATTTATTTATTTATGACAGACACAGAGAGAGAAGCAGAGGCATAGGCAGAGGAAGAAGCAGACTCCCTGTGGGGAGTCTGATGCAGAACTTGATCCCAGGACCCCAGGATCACAACCTGAGCCAAAGGCAAATGCCCAACCACTGAGCCACCCAGTTGCCGCACTTAAAAGACATTTTGTGTTAAATATTTAAAAAGACACTACTTACAAAATAAAGAACAAACTTGTCATCTTCTAACTCAAAGTGACAACTATTACCAGTATTTCCACCTTTACCAATAAAGCCCTCTGCTGCAGTTCTCTGCTTTAAAATATTCAACCTTTTCTCATCACCCTTTAGATAGTATTTTTTTTTTATTTTTTTTCACAGCCCAACTCTGGTTAGGGAAGAAACTCTACTTAAGGGATGCCTGGGTGGCTCAGCGGTTGAGTGTCTGCCTTTGACTCACAGCGTGACCCTGGAGTCCCGGGATCGAGTCCCACATCAGGCTCCCTGCATGGAGCCTGCTTCTCCCTCTGCCTGTGTCTCTGCCTCTCTCTCTCTCATGAATAAACAAATAAAATCTTTAAAAAAAACTGCTCTAAAAGAAAAAAAGAAAAGAAACTCTACTTAAAATAGTCTGTTCTCTTCTCAAGAATCCTAAAACAACATGCAATTTAGATCAATAGCGACAAGCTCATCAAAGTTTATTTTTTAATCTCATTAGCAGTGAACAAAGCATACAAAAGCTACACCCACCTGGAGCTTGTATTCTGTTTGGGGAGACAAGAAACACATCAGTAAATTATAGTAGACTATAGTTATAGTTATGGACTATATAGTCCAACTGTAGTTGGACTAATTTCCAAAAGAAAAATAAAGATCAAGGGCTATGGAGTATAGGGAAGGGGGAGCAATTTTAAACAGGGTGGTCATGAAAGGGCTCTCAGAGGGGCTGATGTTTTAGCTAAGATCTGAAAAAAGGTGAGAGAGGAGCTGTGAGGATCCTTAGGGGAGGAGATTCCAGGTAAATGAAATAGCTAACCCAAGACCCAGAATTCTGAGGAACAGTGAGGAGACCAGCATGGCTTCAGCAGAGGGAGTAAGGAAACAAGGATGAGATGAGAAATTAATGGGGGGGCAGGGCAGGGGGGAGTTAGGGAGGGTGGTAGTTGTGCAGAACTAGCCAAACTTTGTGGGAACTTTTAAGAACTTTGGATTTTACTCTGAGTGAGATGGGCAGACAATCGAAGATTCTGAGCAAAAACAACAGAATCTAGTTTACTTCTGACCACTACGTTGAGTCCAATCTATATGACTCAAGGATGGAATCCAGGAGAACAGTAATCTAGGAGAGGCAGGATGGTAGGGGCTTAGAATATAGTGAGAGCAATAAAGGTGGTGAGAAGTGGCACAATTTTAAATATATCCTGAGTAGAGCCAACTAGGATTTAACAATAACAGGTCCATGATGTAGATGTGACCAAAGGAGAGGAAGGATAGAACTATTAACTGAGATAGGGATATTTGTGGGTGAAACGGATTTGGGAATAAGATCTGGTTCAGTTATGGACATATTAAATTTGAGATTTCTATTAAATATTCAAATTGAGGTATTGAAGGAATCTGAAGTTTAGGTTACAGAGATCATTAAGACTGCAAGGTGTCAGATCTGAAATCATGAAACTCCTAAAAGAGAACACAGGCAGTAATCTCTTAGACATCAATATTAACATTTTCCTTGATATGTCTCCTCCGGCAAGAGAAACAAAAACAAATTGGGAATACACCAAAATAAAAAGGGCTTTCACAGGAAAGGAAACCATCAACAAAACAAAAAGACAATCTACTGAATGGGAGAAGATATTTGCAAACCATATTTATAATAAGGAGTCAGTATCCAAAATATATAAAGATCTTACACAACTCAACACCAAAATAGCCTAAATAATCTGATTAAAGATGGGCAGAGAATCCAAACAGACATTTTTCCAAAAACACACAGACAAAAAACAGACACATGGAAAGGTGTTTAACATCACTCATCATCAGGAAAATGCAAATCAAAACTACAATGAGATATCACCTCACCCCTGTCAGAATGGCTAGTATCAAAAAGACAAGAAATAACAAATGTTGGAGAGGATGCAGAGAAAAGGGAACTCTTGTGCACTGTTGGTGGGAATGTAAATTGGCATAGCCACTGTGGAAAATAGTATGAAGTTTGATCAAAAAATTAAAAAAATAGGAATACCGTATCATCCAGTAACTTCACTACTGTTTATCCACAGAAAATGAAAACACTAATTTGAAAAGATATGTGCATGCCTATATTTACTACAACATTATTTATAGTAGTCAAGATATAGAAGCAGCCTAAGTGTCCATCAATAGATGAATGAATAAAGATGTGGTATATATGTACAGTGGAATATTACTCAGCCATAAAAAAAAGACGTTCTTGTCATTTATGACAAACATAGATGTACCTAGGGGGTTATGTACTAAATGAAATAAGTCAGAGAAAGATAATTACCATATGATTTCACCCATATGTGGAGTCATAAATTTTTAAAAACCCTCAAATGAGCAAACAAAGCCAGAAAGACTCATAAATACAGAGACCAAACTGGTCATTACCAGAGGGGGAGGAAATGGAGGATGAGCAAAATTGGTAAAGGGGATAGAGGTACAAAATTCCAATTATAAAATAAATAAGTCATGGAGATAAAAAGTACAGCATGGGGAATATAGTCAATAATATTTTAATAACATTGTATGGCAACAGACACTGTAGTAAGTAAGCCCTTTTTAATGTATAAAATTGTTGAATCACTATGCTGTACACCTGAAAGTAATATAACATTGCATGTCAACTACAGTAATAATTTTTCTTTAAAAAAAAAGACAATGAGGGAATACAGAAGAGAACTGAGCTAAACCTTGAGGTCTCTGATATTAAGAGGTCTCTGGGAAACAAAGGAAACATTTCTAGAATTTCTATTTTGTTCTTTCTCAAATGAGTCTATTCTTTTTCATAGTTTGCTATTGTTCTCTTTATGTTTTGATTCCTTATTCTGGTACTTAGTCATTCTAAACATACATTTTTATATTATCTCACACCTCATTTTCCTAATATCAAAAATTCTTGATAACAACTCTATAAAGGGAGACTCCTTCCAAAATGGGTAGGACATTTGCTTCTGCCAAATGATGCAAACAAATATTAATTTTTTCAGTTGATTTCTCTTTTGAGGGATCTTAAACCTCAAATTCATGGGAAAAAAGCCCAGGATTTTTATTTCCCTCAGGTGAGGCTCCCAAGACCAGACAGACACATAGAAGTTTCCTATGAAAATGTTTTATTTTTAAGTTTTATCTGTTAAGGTAAAACCTTTGGAGAAGAGGCTTTTCTCCCAAGTTTTACTGAGCCATGATTGACATAAGTTGTGTATATTTAAGGCGAACAACATAAAGTTCTGGTATGCGTATAACTGTGAAATGATTACCATAATCAGTGTAATTAACATATTCATATACCCATCTCCTCACAGTTACTCTTCCCCCTACCCCCACCCCCACAATGAGAACCCTCTTACCAAATTTCAAGTATACAACATATTACTATTCATTGTAGCTACTATGCTGTACCTTAGGTCTCCAGAACTTACTCATCCTAACTAAAAGTTTGTACCCTTTGACCAACATCTCTCCAATTCCCAATTCCTCCACCCCCAGCCCATGGTAACCAGAATTCTTTTTTTCTTTTTTTTCTTTCTTTTCTTTTCTTTTCTTTTTTTTTTTTTTTTTTTGTAACCAGAATTCTACTCTGGTTCTAGAAGTCTTACTTTTTATTAGACTCTACATGTAAGTGAGATCATATGGTATATATCTTTCTTGTCTAGCTTATTTTGCTTGATGTATTTCCTTTAAGTTCATCTATGTTCTTGCAAATGGCAAAATATCCTTCTTTTTAAAGGCTGAATGGTATTTCATTATATATGCATACAATATATACATATTATACACACATACACCACATTTTCTTTATCCATTAACTCATCATCAGACACTTAGGTTGTTTCTGAATCTTGGCTAATATTAATAATGTTGCAGTGAACTTTGAGATAGTGATTTTATCTTCTTTGGATATACACCCAGAAGTCGGCTTGCTAGATCATATGGCAGTTTTACTTTCTTGAGGAAGCTCCATACTGTTTCCATAATGCCCGTAATAATTTACATTTCCATTGACAGTATATAAAAGTTCCCATTTCTTCACATCTTTACCAACACCTGCTGTTTTTTGACCTTTTGATAATAGCCATCCTAACACACCTGAGGTGATATTTCACTGTGGCTTTGATTTGCATTTGCCTCATGATTTGTGATGCTGAGCACCTTTTCACTGTGTCTTCTTTGGAAAAATATCTATTCAAGTCTTCCGCTCATTTTTTAATCAGGTTATTTGGGTTTTTACTACTGTGTTGTATGAGTCCTTTATATATTTGGATATTAATCCCTTACTGGATAAGTGATTTGCAAATATTTTCTTCCATTCTATGATCTGCCTTTTCATTTTGTTCATTATTTCCTTTGCTGCACAGATTGTTTTTTAGTTTGACATATATACTCTACACCTTAATAGGTTTCTATTTGAATATCTTGTCTCCTAGGAAGATTCAAGGCCTGATCTCCAGTCCTCCCATGGACATATACTCCAATCCCAGCTTCACTTGAATCTCCCACCACTCCAGGGCAGCAGGAGATGACTATTTCTGAGTGGTGGAGAAAAGGGGCTTGTAAGCAAATTTAATTTCTTCTCTTCTGTATCTTTATGTGCTGGTTTTTATGCTAAAAATAAAAATTTCATAATAAGACAAAACAAATATGAATTTGTAACTGTTCCCTGCAAATAAGATACTAATAATATGCACGTCTTCTTCTATAGGTTACAGAACTACTCATATGTCTGAAAAAAATAAAAGATCAGAATTAGAAATGATTTGGACGTGGCTTGTCCTCAGTGGTACAGAGGGATCATTGGGAACATTAAGGAAGCCTAAAGCAACTTTCAATTGTACCTTTCTACTAATTGTCTGACCAATAAGTTATGCCGGTTTTATTTCAATATGGTACCAAATATCTTAATAACAATGGAGTATTTCCTAGTCATCTGAATTTCTGGTCTACAAGACCCAAATTTGCAAATTTTTAAAAAGTAGCTATGCTGACTATATTTTCTCAATCTGCTTGTTGAATGCAGCCATAATCTAAATTGCCTACAAAGAATATTTCCTTTCTTCCATTCCATTTTTAAGGTGTCTGAGAAAATTTATTAGATAAAGAGATGGAAATAAAGGAAACTGTTGTAGGAATGTTTCCACTTAAGGAGTTCTTCCTGGTTGATATATATTTCTGTGTAAAGTTGAAGGTCTTTCATCTCTGTCAAATCTTTGATCCTAACAAAAAGAAACATGCCAGATGAGGGCAATGAAAGGAATGCTTTTAGGAAGTTCTCTTTTTTGAAGATGGTTAAATGTTGATAAGTTGCCCCTCCATTATACCTGTCCTTGAATCTTATTATGGTTGACCTCACATTTACCAAAATAAAAATACAGATAAATAAGACCTATATAATAAGTTGAGTAAATTGAATATAAAATAAATTTCGAAATTGCTACATTCAGAAATGCAGCCACAGAAAAATGAGAATTTCATTCCAGAGGGGAGAAAGAGGAGAAAGAAGAAAAAAAGCTTGTGGAGGCTCTATTTACATAGGCAAAATAAAATAAAAAGTTAAGATGCTCCTTGGGGAAACTGGTTTTTCTGAAATGGTTCATCAGCCATGTAATTCCTTCTTCCCCCCTCCAACCCACCCCCAGGGTCCTTTTCTCCTTTCTAACCATGTCTTTCATATCAGTGACATGTCAAAGGTGATTTTCACACAGAAATGCCCAATATCCATTTTTACAGTTTCCAAAGGAACTTGAACAGAATCATGTGAATGTTATTAATTCTCAACTACAATTTCTCTATACAGACTCAGAGAAAGGGTGTGTAAGCCTGTCCTTCAGCTTCTGTCAGCAGATGACAAGTTCTATTCTTTTCAGAAAAGACAAGTCTGCTGGGAGTTCATCCTGGTAAACGTGTAGAAAAGTCTAGAAAAATAAGTTTAGATGGTCTTAATTCTCCCAAGATTTGTTTTAAAACTACTTTGACTTCTTGAAACACTATAGACATGGAAGGAGGTGGTATGATTCAAACTGTTCTTCCCAGAGTTATATTCTCAAAGGGTCGGGGGTGTGTATAGCTACAGACGGTGTGAAGGATCAGCACATCACATTCCTGCCTTCTCTCAGGGCTCCTTTACCAGAAAGATCAGTACAGAAAAGTCTTCCAAATTTTCTTAAAAAGTAACATACACAAAACTTTCCAATTAGATGTTAATTATTACTCATCCGCTCCTGGGTTTGCTTTCCTTTGGAGTCATCATTGAAAATAAAGTTTTTTAGTAATACTAATGTAACCCTGCAATTAGAAGTGCATGAAATATTTGTGTTTTTTTTCTATATTTCTAATTTCCCCTCCTTATACTATACTTTCCAGGAAGGATACATAGCTTTTGTATGTGGGAGCAGAGGGAAGATAGACAGTAATTTAAGTGTACATCAGTAATTGGTTTTAAAAGTTCCTTGGTAAAAAATTGCTTCTAGTTTCAACAATAAATAAAATGATGCTGAGGGAATAAAATGTACTCCCTATTAAACTACAAAGAAGGCAAAAGTTTCTTGACCGTTTCTGATTAACACTCTTTATTGTTCTTTTAAAATTTCAACAGATACACTTTAAGAAGAAAAGTGATTTTTAGTAGAAATTGTCAAGACATTTCTTTAAATGAAGTACTTTGGAAACTTACATCTCTAAAAATCTAATTTAAACATAGGAGAAGAAATTAACTGCTAGGATGACAAATGTAAATTAATTAGTGGGAAAATACCATGCATTTGTAGAAACCTTTTTCCTAAAAGGCTTAAGATTCATTTAAAAAATTTTTAATTATGATTCCCTGAAAACAAAGTAGGAGTTACGCATTCCATTTTACAGATTACAGTCCAGAATTCTAAAGCAAAGAGAGATTTAATAACTTGATAAAGGTCATTGGCAAGTTCTTTACACCATGGAAACTGACACATGAGTCCTCTGGCATTCTACATAGTTTTGTATTCATTAGGGTATGTGCGATTAATTTTGATACGGAAAAATCTTGGACACAAACTATATTTATAGAAACAATTAATAGTCTTGACCTTAAATGTTCACAAAGTAGGAAAAATAGCCTCTGTTAGACAAATATGGTAGTGGCTAGGTGGGTGTGTTACTGATTTTACCAACAGACTCTTCCCCGAAATATTGCATCACCATTCTGTAACACATGCTTTTACCCTCTTTAATTATGTGTTTGGATGGCAAGCTACTTTCTGGAATTAAAGAAATAGCAGTTCAGCATGCAGCCTCTGAATTGAACTGGATAACCTTACCTTATAAAGAGAAGGCGAAAAAGGCACTGACCACAGGCCTGTCTGCTGGATCCAAAGATATGTTTGTGGGCAGCAATGCTGGATACTCTTGAGAAATGTGTGTCCTTTATAATCATCTTGTTAAAGTTCAGAAAAATAGGAGAAGAGGAGAGAAGAAATAAGAGGCATGGAGTTGATGTTGTTGATTGTGAGACTATTTTATCTTTGTAAATTCCTCAAGCTAAAATCGAGGCCTGGAAATGAAAGAAGATAAGACACAGAAGATGGCTCCCAGGAGAGATTCAGAAAATGCAGATTAGCCAGACACGCCTATTGATGTCAGTCTAATCAAGCCTGTAATTTGTCAATTATGTAAATTTTAAAACGGTACTAGTTAAACACATTCAAATACCATGCACCTGTGTCCCATGTTGGAGAATCTTAATTGATTAAATTAAATTGTAACCATATTGTTTTTTATTTTGTGCCAACATAACTGAATCCCAAAACAACGCAATAGGAAATTACTAATATGATCAAAAGTCATTAATATGGCATAGAGTTATCTTTCTTGTCAAGTTTGATATAGAGTTTCTATATTTTTCCAAAACTAGGTTCGGCCCGACTTCCCTTAGTGGTTTTGAAAATGCAAACAGTGCAAGCTGAGATGGTGTATTGCCTCCAACTCTATTCCCACAGGTGGGTTTAAGTTAGTGCTACACAGTCCAAACTGTTAAAAAAAATTGGCAGCTGTACTAGTGCAGTCTGATGTTCATTCCAACAATCTTAAGAGAGAGCAACATAGCAAGATTCTTTTAAAGAATGTGGATTGCTTTACTAATATTTCAGAGTTGTATGTGTAGGAGGGATCTTACACAATCATTTCACCTAATAGATAAGGAAGCTGAGTGCAGATGGGTCGTCTGATTTGTCCAAGGACACACAGTTAACATGCAGTTAGAAGGCCAAGAACTCTCATTTCTTGGCTAATAGGTGTTTGTAATGGTAGCCTTTGTATAATTGCTGTTTTGCTTTTTGATATGTTTAGTTGTCATGATATTCTTTACCCATTAACTATATAAAGTTCATCTCAAAGTTCTCAGTGGGAAGTAAAAAGAAGGCATGGACTTTGGAGATGTTAAAGTGCAAATGTTCACAGGCTTAAAACAGAAGTAGACTAAATATGCAGTCTCAAAAAACTTGAGATTTTGTCCTTGTGTCAGCTCTTTCTTAAGAGCTATGGACTGCAATTTGCTCCACTGCTTGGACTTTATTTTCTCCTTTAGAAAGTAAGAACCACAGTCTTTGCCTTGCCTGTCTTAATGGGTGGTCAGAAATCTGAAAACCAATCATTTGGATTAAAACATTTTATAAACTGTAAAGTGCCTCAAGTATAGGGCATCATCACAGGATGCCATTCAACTTTTTGAAGATCTCAAAACTGGTTCTTAACTAATGACAAATAATAACACTAGTACAGCGAGAGATGCTTACCACAAAGCCATTGGTTAGAAGAGGCAAATCTGATCCAAGATCTCTACTGCCCAGGAGTTTCAGTTTCTACAGACCTACAGGTAAGCATATTCTTTCACAAAAGGAAAATTTTTTACCCTTTTCAGCTTAGAGTGAAATGTTGATTGAGATAACTGCTATTATTCATTTGACCATCAATTTCCAAAGTAGTAAAGGCAATTATTTCTGATGACCTTTATTACCTGAGAGAAAAAGAGGTGATGCTACATCTTACACAAAAAAATATTGTTTGGGCCTCAAGCATTGATATATAAGAAACATTTTTCTAATGTAGTATTTAAAAATAGTGTTTATTTTATATTCTTTGCAAGCTCTAGAGTGTTGTATAAACATGAAAATATTTAGTGTTTAAAATCCTTTGGAAGGAATAATAATTTTCTGTTGTTATTCTATTGCAAATTCTATATATTTTCCTGATATAACTTTTTATATTATGAAAATAATTTGAAAGTCTGGTATAAGACTTAGATCAGTTTATCTATGCCAGATGAGTTCTTTTTGGGATGACAGATTAAATTAATTGAAAGAAAGAAGGAGGGAGGGAAGGAAGGAAGGAAGGAAGGATGGAAGGAAGGAAGGAAGGAAGGAAGGAAGGAAGGAAGGAAGGAAGGAAGAGGAAGGAAGGAAGGAAGGAAGGAAGGAAGGAAGGAAGGAAGGAAAAAAGAAAACAAGAAAGAAGAAAGAAGAAGAAAGAAAGAAAGAAAGAAAGAAAGAAGAAGAAAGAAAGAAAGAAAGAGAAAGAAAGAAGAAATGAAGGGAGGAAAGGAAGGAGAAAAGAAAAAGAAAGAAAAGGAAGGAAGGAAAGAAACTCTTGGAATGAAGTATTCAGTAACTATTCATTTGTTCATTTTTTAAAATTATTTTAAATGTATTTTTAATGTTTTGTAGATTTTTGCATACAACTTATGCTGGTTTATCAGTATTGTTTTAGAGTCAAAATATTTAGGGAGGAAATAATATTTATATATAGTGAAAATAACATTTATTATCTTTTATTCCAAAGTATCTGTACTTTCTAAGGGCATCAGTATCTTCTTCATTGCCTAGTAAATAATACTGTTTATTCTATTCCTTTGTCATTCCCCATCTCTCTAAATAGTTTGTATCTAGTAGAGTGCAACTTATAAGCTTTTACAAACTTACAATTCAAAAGTTCTTTGCCTAATTTACCTAGTTACTCTTCATTTTGTTGCTTTAGTACAGAGGCCAGTAAAGTATTGCCTAGGGGTCTAATCTAGCCCTCCACTTTTTATTTGTAAATAAAGTTTTATTGGAACACAACTGTGCTCATTTCTTTATATTTTGCCTATGACTACATGTGCTCTACACTGGAGGAACCAAGTGGTTGTGACAGAAACTGCGTGGCACACAAATCCTAAAATATTCACTATCTGTCACATCATAGAAAAAAGCTTGGTAATCCCTACTTTATAGGATCATTGTTCACTCAGTTCTTCTTCTAGATCCCTAGAAAATAACATGCCCCTCAGAAATTCAACAATGGGAAATATATTATATTATATTATATTATATTATATTATATTATATTATATTATATTATATATATATATCCATGCCACTCTTTCCTTCTCAGTGGGATTCTACATGGCACCTGACTGATTGAAAAGTGGCTACTCATCCTTATGCCATTGCACATCACTAATAATGAGTTACTGATTTATGATGCACAAAACTATCACACAAATGTCACTATCTTCCTCTCCAGACATCTCATCTTCCATACTATCACATCTTGACCCAAAGATTATATTGAGTCAATCTTCAAGATAAGTGGCAAAGTGTCTTCTCTGTCCATTACTTAATGAGATCATCCTGTTTAGAGTTCTGCTCTAAAACTTTTTCCTAAAATGGTTCATAATCTCCCACTTCCCCTTCTCTTTCTATTCATACACCCCTCTATGTCCACACACTCCTATATCATATTGGCCCAGTCATTATTCCCATTCTTACCTCCAAGTGTTTGGTCTCTTAGACCACACACACTGTCTAGAATGCACTTAGCCATGAGCCAGCTTCTACCCATATGCATAAGGTCAACCTCTTAGAAAGTGACAGAACAAGATAAAAGAAACTTGGGTTCCTGGAGGACCCACTGGGGCAGAGCCATCTACCTACCCTGATGCTTCCATCTACCGCTGAACCATTATGAGGATGAAATAAACCCTCCTTGTGTCTGAGCCACTATAAGCCACTATATTATTGGCATATCTGTCATATCAGAATGGTCTGACCTCTCATACAAAACTAATTTCATTAATATAGTCCTAGATTCCCATTAAGCCTATTTTTTGAGTAGTTTTATTGGCAATAGAAAGTTAAATACAGAATTCAGAATAAAGTAATAACTTTTTTGTCTCTTCCTATTTATTTCCTTAATCCTCATGTAACTTTAAAACATAAAATTAAGGGCAGCCCAGGTGACTCAGCGGTTTAGCACCGCCTTCAGCCCAGGGCATGATCCTGGAGACCCAGGATGGAGTCCCACGTCGGGCTCCCTGCATGGGGCCTGCTTCTCCCTCTGCCTGTGTCTTTGCCTCTCTCTGTCTCTCTCTCTCTCTGTTTCTCTCTCTCTCTGTCTTTCATGAATAAATAAAATCTTTAAAAAAAAACATAAAATTAAAATCTTTCTTCCATTTTGGGTTAATTTAATTTATGTTTAGAATAATAATGCATATTATATTTTTGGTAAAAATTCAGTCTTTCCTGTCCAGGGAAACAAATCTTTGATGCATTCTCTGAGGTAAGTGAAAGCTCTGTATCTTAATGATTTTGATTGACTAATTATTGATCAGAGGACTGTGTCCCAATGGTTATTTATCTTCAGACAAAAAGATGTTATTAAAATAACTTTGGTTATATTTAAGTTTAGTTGCATTACATGTCTTGGTGAATGTTGATAACCAAATATTCTCCAGGACAACTAAGCAAGTTTTTCATTGATTTTAAATATACTTGCTTTCATCCTACAAGAACCATCAATGACTCCTTATGCCTAATTATCAAAGTGAAATGCAGAATGAGGGTGTTTATTTATACAGTAGAGAAAAGTTGATTAGGGTAGGGTCAATTAAATGGTTATAAGCGTTTAAATTCTGGCCAGGTATTTTATTTTAACCTTTTGATAAAAAAAAATTAAAATGTTTAAGGAGTAAATCTTAACACAATTATAAAATTGTAGGGAAATGCAAATCTCTTGAGAAAATAGGGTCTGTAGAAAATATAAACATATTATACAAAAATAAAGCCTCTCCCATGAAGGGCCACTAATGACCTTAAAAGAAATTAAACAGTGACCAGTAAGGAGTGCAGGATCAGCCTGAGAGATTTTGACAAACAGATTGGAAATCTATAAATTAGAGTTGTTTTAATTCATCATTAAGTCAATGTCCCTTAAAAAACTAATACTCCTGAAAAAGCAAACCTGTTTAAAATACTTGGGTTTGATTTATGTTCACATTGATTTTACCTATAGGCTTTAAATTTTCCAACACGATGACAACTATAAGATAAATCTCATATAAATCAGGGATTTTCTCTTTTGGCCGACAAGTAAAAAACAATATACCTTTTCAATGGCAAATAGGAACGTGATCAATCACAAGGAAGGAAACACAATACTTTATATTCAAAGTGCTAAAGATTTAAATGCCTTCTTGATGAAGAATGTTTAGAATAAGCTATGCCATAAACTTCAGAATCTTGTCAGCCCCTAACACCCCCATGGCATGAGGACTGCAAAACTGTTTTAAGACAGGTAATGTCTATAGTAATTTGTTTCAGAAAGGGAAAGAAGGGGAAAGGAAAATGCTTTAAAAAAATAATGGGGACAAAATAACAAGAAACAGACTTAAGCTACCAGAAGTTTTCATGGAGCAGTAAAAACTGTCACTTTTCCTCTGATGGGCTGAAAAGTACCACATTTTCCAGACTTCAAACAGCTTTTATGTGACTTCTTCCTAGTTTATTTCCCAACAATGAACTATATTTTTAGCTTATTAAATATCATAGTAAAGATGTGCAGGAAATACACTTAAACCTTAAGTCTTTGTGAAGCCTCGATCAAGGAAATTGAACTCGTTATTTATTTATTTTTTTCCCCCATTGAAACTAGGCACCAGCCAAATGCCAGTTAGGTATTCAGGAATATTAGAGTGTCACTAGTTTTAGTAGGTTGAATTTTCAGTCACATTATCATATTATGTTTCAAATAAATTTTAGCCTACTAAGAGATATGAGGATCTCAAGATTTATGCTCTCTTCTTTGAGAATTGTGCTCTTTTATTTGGGGAGGAGCATTTCTTTGTAACTGTCTTAGACTTTGATCAGAAGAAAGAAGAAAAGACAAAGTATTTATTATAGCATGTGGAGTTTTTTCCCCACATGGATAAGGGGAAGAGAAAAAAATGTAATATATTATTAAAATGTTTTCAGGTATTTTTGGATAAAATCTTTATTTGCATGTTTTGAGTAATTCTCCCTATGAACCCTTAAGTATAAGTCCAATGGACAAACAATTTTGTTCAAATGGACACACAATTTTAATGGCATTTCCCCCCAACACCGCCAAGTATGTTTAGGCCTCTGACAAAAACATTTTCTATATCTGTTCTAAATGTCCTTCAGTGGTGTTCCCAGTATCTGAGAAAGTTTCAAAACTCCTCATGCAAAGTATGGATAAACTAATGAAAGAAAAAAAAAGAAGGGAAAGATTAATTTAAAATTTTGAAATGAACTTCTAGTAACAAAATGCAGCTTTAAAAATCCTTAATATTTTTATTAAATGTTTACTAAACCACATAATCAGTTGGTATGATTAGAGAAGTAAACTGGAAGGTGAGCAGATACAGTTACTAAAGAAATTTTCTTTCTATTTGGGATTATGTCATGGATACAATGTTGGTTTACATCAGTTTGGGACACTTAGAGAGGAATGAATCTTTCAGATGGCAACTACTCAGATACCTTTCTCCACCTCCAAAAGTACAGAAAATTGAATTACAGAACTAATTAGCTAAGTTAAGGATTGAATGTAGAGCATTTGTCCTATCAGAATACCTAACAGAATTCCAGAAGTAGCAAGAGTAGGCTTCATAGATAACCAGGTTTGAGCCTTGGTTCTACTATTCATGGAGTGGTGGTAGAGAAGGCGATTGGAGGAGGGAGGAACCTTAGATGAGTGACTTCATGCACTCAGCACATTCTTGCTGAGGTTATCATGCATTCATCTGTCTGACAGAAATAATAATTCTCACATCATAACATAATTGTGAGGGTCAAATGAATTAGTGAATATAAAGTACTTAGCAGAGTGCCAGGCATACACCAATAGCTTAATGTAGGGCAGTTACTGTCATTATAATAAGTGCAGATAGCTAATAAAAAGCTTACCTTTGGGGATCTATTGTCCAAAAGTACATATGTAAATAACCATAGACAAAATGTTAGTTTACACAGAGATTAGCCAGTAAGGCTTATAAGAAAAGGTTCCTAAATTCTCTCTAGATATTTGTTGCTTGCTCATATTGTTATCCCCCGAATTAAAATCCAACAATAAAATAATATGCTACTTATTAAAGAATAAATTTTTAGTAGAAAAAAGCATTATTGAATGTGTATATATGAACCTATTCTTATTGCTGTAGGCCAGAGATTGTCAAAGTATGGTCCATAGAAACCTGGGAGCATCAAAGACACTTTAGGAAAACTACTTTCATTATAATGCTATGCTATTATTTGTCTTTTTTCAACTTGTTACATTCGCACTAATGGTGCAAAAGCAATAGTGGGTATAATTGCTGGTGTCTTAGCAGAAATCAAGGCAATGGCACCAAACTCCAGTAGTGGCCATTATATTCTGTACCATGACTAGCAGTGAAGGAAAAAAAAGCCAGTTTATTATGTAAGAGTATCATTAATAAAGTAGTAGAAATATTAATTTTATTAAATCTAAACCCTGGTGTGCACAGATTTTCACTGTTTTGTGTGACAGATAAGGCAGTTCAGCTACATATCAAAGTATAATGACAGTCTTGAGGAAAAGCACCTGTATAGTTGTTAGAGTCGTAAGATGACCTAGCCACATTTTTCATGGGATTGTTCTTACTTGAAATAATGACTGACAGACAAGGAATGGTTAATTAGACTTGAGTTTCTGGAAGGCATGTTGTCAAATATAAATGAAGTGAGCTTGTCATTTTAAGGAAAACAAGTGACACTATGTGTTACCGGTAAAAAGAATTTGAGCTTTCATACAAAATTTAAAATGTTGGGAAACCAGTTATGTGCCACAGTGAATTTGATGAATTCCAAATACCAGATGTTGAAAAACTAATCTGAAATCAGTGGTGATATTAACAAATGATTTTTTTTTTATTTATTTACGATAGTCACACAGAGAGAGGGATAGAGAGAGAGGCAGAGACATAGGCAGAGGGAGAAGCAGGCTCCATGCACCGGGAGCCCGATGTGGGATTCGATCCCGGGTCTCCAGGATCGCGCCCTGGGCCAAAGGCAGGCGCCAAACCGCTGCGCCACCCAGGGATCCCAACAAATGATTTTTACATTGTATAATGAAATGTATTAATCTTTGGAAGATTTGCATAACTCCATGAATTGAGTCTTCTAATTACCAATGCGTCATGTTACTACTATATACATATACATGCTATATATGTATACACACACACACACACACACACACACACACACAAACACACAAAAGATCTAAAGGTCCAGTCAAATTCAAGGTAAATCAGGAGATTTTAATATGAGAGAGTATGAAAAGTTCATAGCCATGGTTTCACAGATTCTACACTACAACTAACTTTTGAAAAACTACGATTTGTTGAGTTTTAGGATAGTATTAAGGAGAAGATCCACATTTATCTGAAAAAGCTTTTAAAATAAATCCTTCCCTTTCCAACTATATATTTTGTGTGAGGCTGAATTTTCTTCATAAATTCCAACCAAAACAGTATATTTCTTTTTTTTTAATTTTTATTTATTTATGATAGTCACAGAGAGAGAGAGAGAGGCAGAGACACAGGCAGAGGGAGAAGCAGGCTCCATGCACCAGGAGCCCGATGTGGGACTCGATCCCGGGTCTCCAGGATGGGGCCCTGGGCCAAAGGCAGGCGCCAAACCGCTGCGCCACCCAGGGATCCCCCAAAACAGTATATTTCAATAGACTGAATACAAAAACAGGAATGAGAATCCAGCTGTCTCCTATGAAGCTAGACAATATATATATAGTTTTGCAGAAATTTAAAGCAATTCCATTTCTCATTAATATTTTTTTGAAAATGGTTATTTTTTCATAAATGTCACTTTTTTAACGTATAATAGGTTTATTATTGCCATTTTTAACTATAACGTTTGTTTTAATTTTATGTGGAATGTAATATTAATAGTCATAGATATAATTCACTAAAGCTTTTTGAGGTTGTCCACAGTTTTTAAAAAATGCAATTTAATCTTTAGAACAAAAGGTTTGAGAACCTCTAAAATTCAATGATCTGAGATTCCTTAAGTCAGAAAAAAAAAAAAAAACAAGGTAAACCCCAAATAGGTTAACATAAGGCTATAATATAGATAATGAAAACAAATAGGAGGGATATTTAACAAGGCGAAACGATAGTTCGTTGTAAAGGTCAACAAAATTGATAAGCCCCAGCTCGACTGATCAACAAAAAAGGTGAAAGAGCATAAATTACCAAAGTGAAGGATGAAAGGGATTCATCACAACACATTCTACGAATCCTAAAAGAAAGGGAAATTTCATAGAACTGTAAGGCAGTATTGAGTGCCCATCTGAAAGATATTGTGAATTTAAGTGAAACCAGTTAGTGTACTTCTTTTCCAGTAATGTTCAATTACTTTGATTTAATGAAGAGTAATTGGATAGTTAACCAGGGTTGTGGAATTGTCAGAACGAACAAATTTGAGAACATGAGAGAGAACAGGGAGGTTATGAGAGTTTGTACAACCATCCACTCTCCCTAACATCATCAGAGTAAAACAATTACCACAGACCTTTCACTTCAAATCTACTACTAAATATGGTGTGAAAGGAATTCCCTTTTCTGGAAGTCCTGGTCATTCTACCCATGACTTCCATGGTTGTCAGTGGAAGAAGGAAATGGTAGAGGCCCACTGCCCTGATAATTCTGTCTGGTGTTTTGGGTTTTTTTGTTTTTATTCATTCAAGTATAATTAACAGTGTTATATTAGCTTCAGGTGTACAATACAAGGATTCAACAATTTCATATACTTCTCAGTGCTCATCAAAATAAGTATACTCTTAATCCCCTTAAACCTATGTCACCCATCCCCCTACCCACCTCCCCTCTGGTAAGCACCAGTTAGTTCTTTGTATTTAACCAAAATTAAACTACTGGGACTATACCAAAATAACAAGCTTTTGCATAATGAAGGAAACCATCAATAAAACAAAAAGAAAATCTACTGAATAGAAGAAATGATATATCTGATAAGGAGTTAATATCCAAATGATATATGGATAAGGAGTTAATATCCAAAATATATAAAGAACTTATACAACTCAACACCAATAAAATAATCCATTTAAAAATGAGCAGAGGACCTGAGTATACATTTTTCCTAAGCAGATACAGGCGAAAAACAGACATGAAAATATGCTCAACATCACTAATCATCAGGAAAATTTAATTTGAAACCATGGTGAGATATCACTTTACATCTGCTTAGCTTTTGGCTTTTGCCTCCCTGTATTTTTATCAGTCATTCAACCATGAACACTATTATCTCAGGTATCTCACCCCTTAGTGGGATATTGAGAACTTATCTCTCACCCCGCTCAAATGAAAACTTGGTTGTCATGTATTTCTTGAGCCTCACACAATTCTTAGATGAGAGAGTAGGCCTCTTTTTCTTGGTGACAGGAATCATGTGACAAAATTTCAGACACCAAAGATTTGATAGAAGTGAGAACATCATGACCCACAGTCAGTAACATCGTCCTTGTGCAATCTCACTTATCTTCTAAAAAGCTCACTGTAAGGTCATTATACTTTTGATCTGTAAGCCAGCAAGAGATCAATTCTATGCAGGCTGATGATCTATCTTTAGAGCTTGCTGGAGTTCTTGGCTCTTCTAAAGTTCATCATGTGAAATGTCTCAGTATCTTTGATAATGTTATCATCCAACAAGCACATGAGCTTACTCAACACTACTGGTCTGTACTAAAATATAGTACTGGGCTCTGTTGCTCTAGACTCAAAATCTACCTCAGAAACACATAGATCTGCAGTTCTAATTCATTTTTTCATAGTATCATTTGGTATTGTAATTATAAGAAACTATATTTATAATAGCTAACATTTGTTGAGTGCCATCCGAAATGTATTATGAGGATTAACTCATTTAATCTTTTCAGCATTTTTATTAGATGGGTACTATTATCATTCCTATTTTAAAGGTAAGGCAACTAAATCACAGAGTAAGTAACCTGTCCAATGTGAAGTTAACATCTGTAAAGCTACAATTTGAACTCTTCCATCCTGGCTTTAAATGTTGTAATACCCACATGATATTGCCCCAATAATTAACTGGTTTAAATAAGAGAGAAAAAAATTTTAATAGATTTTTCATCCTGTTTATCCTAAAATCTTCTTTTAGATTACCCTGTATTTAAAATATCATAGATCTGATTATTTAGCTTTGAGGAAGTTATGTTTGCATGAAAAAGAATCTGACCGCCTGAGTAGAATTCTCTAAATCCTCCTTCCTGTATTATAGTAAAAAATAATAATAATAATGTCAATCCATATGAAATTGCTGTCATTTTACCTTTTTGACTAACAAAATGGCAATTTTGTGTGGCTCAATGTAATGGAGAAACTACAAATCCATATTTAGTCTAGCTCTCTGCTTTATTTCAGGAGTATGATGATTTTCCCCGTCATTCATGATCTCTTTTATGGTCTCCCTTCTGTCAGGACAAACACTATTTCTTGATGAGAGAGCAAGTCAGGGCCAGAGGCATGGGCTATAACCAGGGAGAAAATAATTTCTTACAAGATGGCACTTGCCCCATGATGTCTAAAGCCTGCTGACCTTGGCCTCATTTGCCCTATGAGCTCCCCAGTCCAAGCGCCCAGTAATGTGAGATGTGATTTGCCTCAGAAAGTAGATTCAATCCAAACCTTTATTTTAGTTTTTTTCAAAGGGCCTCCTCTTGAAATCCAATAGCAAAAGTCAGTTTTTCTGATTGAAAAGTTAATTATAATGGTTCTGAGAATACCAGTGTCAGACACTCAGGAATCATAATACCTACAATGTGCTAAATTCCTCATTTCTCCCACAGGATTTTTCAGTGCTAAAAACAGCATCGATGCCAGCATTCCTGGCAAAAGCACTGCTAATTGACAATCAGATGGATCCAGCTAATGTGTTTACTGAGTGTGAACAGGAAAGGTTGTCATATCCAGAAGTTCCAAGATAGTTTTCTTTCTTTAGAAAATGCGTATCTTCCCGTGACAAGCAACAGTTCTCACGTGTTTTAGTCTGTGCTGTGGGCCACCATTGACTCAGAACAGGGGTGACTTCTGGGCTATTGCAAGTGCCATTTTCTATACTTGACAAGTGTAGCAGTCTGCATATCCTCACCACATGAGAAAATTGACACAATAGTCATTTTAAAATTTCCCCAGCAAGCCTATAGAAAGTATGACAGTATGAGAGGTGGCACCCAGAAGATAAATGGTAGGGTCAGGGAAGAGGAACGTGGTTGTTATTGCTGACACAGACCATTCTTCCTGTCAGCAAGATGTCACCAGCCTGTCTTTCACTATGAGGTGATATGTTTCAGAGATACAAATAAGAGAATATAATTTCTGCCCACTTCAGAAAGAGATAAGTATGAACACCTAAAAATGACACATCAATATGAAGCAGACTGTGGAATAACCAATGACTCTTGGTTTTAAAATCCTCTTTCCCCAAATTTCTAACAACAGTTAACAAAATGAGTGTCATTATATAGGAAAATGTATAACCTTATAAGTATTTTGGAAGCCATCTCTACAAGCTTTCATGTACTAATGTATCACGCTGGAAAACTGTCTGCAATCAGAGTGATGAAAAGAAAGAAGAAAACAAGCTACTAATAGCTGGAGGAAAAAATATAAGAACTTTCTTCATGATAGTGAAATAAGCCTGCTCTTGGCAGGAACTTAGATACCATATAATCCAATTGTCTTCTCTTTACAAATAAGGAAACTGAGCCCAGAAAAGCTAAGGAATATGTATTTTTGAAAAGCATTTTATTAAAAATCAGTACAACCTTCAATTTTTTTAAGATTTTTTTTAAATTTTTGTTTCTGTCAAGAAACAGAATGTCTGAGCTACTAAACGTTGAAAATAGACTTGCAGTTCTGTACCATACTCGGAAGCCAGTTAGGTATACTCTGTGTGGTTCTTGGAAAAAGAAAGAATATGCTTATCCTGTATGTCTCCTTCTCGGATACCTCAATTAGCAAAACTCTCAACAAAAAGATACGCATTAAAGACAGTTTATTGTGGAAAAATAAGTGATTTTGAGGTTAAAAGAATTAAAATCCAAACAGTTAAGGCTGTTTGATGTGGGGTACGATTCTGCGTAAGCCCCATTTTGCCACATTACAACATATATTTAATACTACCTGGCCTGCCACAAAGTCCTTTGAGAATGGATTTAAGCCTTGAACTGAATTATTCCCGATACATGACTGAACACATTTACCTTATTTTGGTCAAAATTCTATTTTAAATACTAAAATTATACAAAGATTAGAAAGAATAATAATAACTCACAGGGTTATTAGATGAGACACTGATACATTAAAGTACAAAATATTACATAACAAATATGGTAAATATTCAGTATTCTTTGTTCATTAATTAATATATTCAACAAATATGGAGTACATATTCTGTGTAAACCACTACTGTGGTGGGGTTCTTTGAGTAATAGAACAATAAACTTTACCCAAATCCTATTTTGAGAGTATATTACTATAAATGTCTTTAATATAATGGAAAAGAGATGCTATTATAAATGAATGGCCAAGCTCCTCTCAGCTGGGGTTCGTGGAAAATAGTCCATGCCAGTTGGTATATAAGAAAAGACTGATGAAAACTGTTATTGTCCCAACTGGACATAGGCCAGACTAACTAAAGGGGTGGGGGGAGGAAGGGGGAAAAAAGAGAGAGAGAAAGAAGGAGAAAGGGAGAGAGGAAAGAATAAATTGGCTAATGTTTTTGTGACATTTCTTTCTTATCAAATCTCTCCCAAATCACCCACACTTCTCATCCACGTACCTCCAACACATTATTATTCTCCTTTCTATTGACTTATCACTGTAGCCTCCTTTTAGATACCATGAGCACTCAAGCTACATCTGGACTCCTTTCAAGCTTGCTGTCATCACAGGGTGTTCACATAATGGGCACTCCAAAAATACTGTTATATTGATGAAGTGGTGAATGAGTGAATAAATAAATGGAATACATTGAGAGGTTTTCACTTTTCTATATAAATCTGATCATCAAATTGCTCCCTATCAGGAACAATTCCCCTGGAAAGTGAGGTCTCTCTCTCTTGGCTGGGAGATAACTATGTGTCCACACTGTTTTAAGTCTTCCTTGCACCATTTTCTGGTCTTTTCTGGGACAACAGTAGGATTATTAACAGTCATTTGATCCAACCAAATCTCTACAGTTAAGCTCCTCCTAGAACACTTCTGAGAAATTACCAATGAGCCTCTTCTTGAGGTAAGATAAAACTTACCTTCTGTCAATGCATGACAGTCTACTGGTCAACTCTGATTAATTAGAACACACCATCTTATATAAGCCCAAACCTTCTTTTCTCTTTAATATTAACCTGATAGCACTAATTTTGTAGTCTTGAAGAGCATACAGCAAATCAGCCCCTCCTCCTTCAGACTTATATTATTTGAAATTAACTATATTATTATTTGAAATCAACTATCATTTCTTCTCTTCATCTTTGTTTCTATATACTAAGCATCCCAATGCATCTGAAACCATCCAGTTTCTATCTCAAATATGACACTTAACTGAATACCAAAAAAGTTGACCCCATCAATGCTGTGCCCTTAGTAGTTATAGAGGAAAGTTATTTTTGTGTGTTTTTAAAAGATTTTATTTATTTATTCATGAGAGACACACAGAGAGAATCAGAGACACAGGCAGAGGGAGAAGCAGGCTCCCTATGGGGAGCCTGATGCCTGACTTGATCCTAGGACCATGGGATCATGCCCTGAGCCAAAGGGAGATGCTCAATCACTGAGTCACCAAGGATCCCTAGAGGAAAGTAATTTGCTAAAATAATTTCACTGCAGACATGTAAATAGTAATAATTCCTTACATTTTTCAATCCAAATATTTTTTAAGAAATATATATATTTTTTATTTCAGAGAACCCTATGCAGGCATGACTGATGTTATTCCAAGTCATAGTTGATATTACTTGAGAATGTTTTGACTTTGGAAGTGATAAAGAAGCAAATCCCAAATATCTGACTTCCAGGTTGTGTGACTGATGGTTGAGACAGAGGTGTGTGGGGGAGTGGAAGTATATGCTTTGTAGGGTATTTTTGGTAAAAATATATTTATGTGCCCTTCAAATATTACCTGTAGGTATCATGAAGCTAGATTTTATAACACAAAAAAACTTGTAAATCTTTAATTTATTGAAAAATTGTAATAGGTGTTAAGAGATCAGTTCCAATACATAGTCACTTTAGATATCTAGAAGCAAAACTGGGGAACATGGTATAAGATAGCTAAAATTTTTATGTTATTTCCATGTATATATTATATAGCCAGAAATAACTGGAGTCTTGGGAAGCTGACTTTATTCGTTGCAGAATGATCCAAATTACACTGAATTGTAAAAATAACAATGAAATTTAGAACACATTTGTTTTTACTATGAGGTAAGCAATAGAATTTGTATTTGATCACTAATAATTTGGTTGCTTTAATTAGTCTGAATTTTAGTACATCATACACAAATGCAACTTCTTTACAGGTTTTACTAAGGCATTTAATGTAATGAATCCCTATTCTAATAACAACATTCCTGTTCGGCAAAAGCATTTCTTACGTTTGCTTTTTTTAAAAAATCTTTGTTCTCAGGGAAAAAGATTTATTAAAACTCTTGGATCTTCTTTTCATAAAATTCGTTATCAGATCTATTGAATTGTATGTCACTTGAATTTTTTAATGTCTTTAGCATATGATTTGCTAATTTACTCTTGGAACCACGAAAACACTGTAATCTTTGACTGCAGATTCAGATTATTTTGACTAAACAGAATAAATATTTTAGAAAAGATTATATCTTTTCTCATTTGAATTGCCTTGACTTTCCGTTGTCTTGTGATTTTTGACCTTTCTAACATTGTAATTTTTTTCTTTTTTTATTTCTTCTTCTTTTTTTTTAATAATAAATTTCTTTTATTGGTGCTCAATTTGCCAACATACGGAATAACACCCAGTGCTCATCCTGTCAGGTGCTCCCCTCAGTGCCCGCCACCCAGTCACCCCCACCCCCTGCCCTCCTCCCCTTCCACCACCCCTAGTTCGTTTCCCAGAGTTAGGAGTCTTCATGTTCTGTCTCCCTTTCTGATATTTCCCACACATTTCTTCTCCCTTCCCTTATATTCCCTTTCACTATTATTTATATTCCCCAAATGAATGAGAACATAGAATGTTTGTCCTTCTCCGATTAACTTATTTCACTCAGCATAATACCCTCCAGTTCCATCCACGTCGAAGCACATGGTGGGTATTTGTCATTTCTAATGGCTGAGGAATATTCCATTGTATACATAAACCACATCTTCTTTATCCATTCATCTTTCGATGGACACCGAGGCTCCTTCCACAGTTTGGCTACTGTGGACATGGCTAATAGAAACATCGTGGTGCAGGTGTCCTGGCTTTTCATTGCATCTGAATCTTTGGGGTAAATCCCCAACAGTGCAATTGCTGGGTAGTAGGGCAGGTCTATTTTTAACTCTTTGAGGAACCTCCACACAGTTTTCCAGAGTGGCTACACCAGTTCACATTCCCACCAACAGTGTAAGAGGGTTCCCTTTTCTCCGCATCCTCTCCAACATTTGTGGTTTCCTGCCTTGTTAATTTTCCCCATTCTCACTGGTGTGAGGTGGTATCTCATTGTGGTTTTGATTTGTATTTTCCTGATGGCAAGCCTGTTGGCCATGTCTGTGTCTTCCTCTGTGAGATTTCTGTTCATGTCTTTTGCCCATTTCATGATTGGATTTTTTTCTTCTTTGCTGTTGACTTTAATAAGTTCTTTATAGATCTTGGAAACTAGCCCTTTATCTGATACGTCATTTGCAAATATCTTCTCCCATTCTGTAGGTTGTCTTTTAGTTTTGTTGACTGTATCCTTTGCTGTGCAAAAGTTTCTTATCTTGATGAATCCCAATAGTTCATTTTTGCTTTTGTTTCTTTTGCCTTCATGGATGTATCTTGCAAGAAGTTACTGTGGCCGAGTTCAAAAAGGGTGTTGCCTGTGTTCTCCTCTAGGATTTTGATGGAATTTTGTCTCACATTTAGATCTTTCATCCATTTTGAGTTTATCTTTGTGTCTGGTGCAAGAGAGTGGTCTAGTTTCAGTCTTCTGCATGTGGATGTCCAATTTTCCCAGCACCATTTATTGAAGAGACTGTCTTTCTTCCAGTGGATAGTCTTTCCTCCTTTATCAAATATTAGTTGACCATAAAGTTGAGGGTCCACTTCTGGGTTCTCTATTCTGTTCCATTGATCTATGTGTCTGTTTTTGTGCCAGTACCACACTGTCTTGATGACCACAGCTTTGTAGTACAACCTGAAATCTGGCATCGTGATGCCCCCAGCTATGGTTTTCTTTTTTAAAATTCCCCTGGCTATTCGGGGTCTTTTCTGATTCCACACAAATCTTAAAATAATTTGTTCTAACTCTCTGAAGAAAGTCCATGGTATTTTGATAGGGATTGCATTAAACGTGTAAATTGCCCTGGGTAACATTGACATTTTCACAATATTAATTCTGCCAATCCATGAGCATGGAATATTTTTCCATCTCTTGGTGTCTTCCTCAATTTCTTTCAGAAGATTTCTATAGTTTTTAGGGTATAGATCCTTTACCTCTTTGGTTAAGTTTATTCCCAGGTATCTTATGCTTTTGGGTGCAATTGTAAATGGGATTGACTCCTTAATTTCTCTTTCTTCAGTCTCATTGTTAGTGAATAGAAATGCCACTGACTTCTGGGCATTGATTTTGTATCCTGCCACACTGCCAAATTGCTGTAACATTGTAATCTTGAAGCCTGGCTCTGTCACTAAATTAGTAACTTTGGTTAAGTTATTTAATGTACCTGAACATGGGTATAATCTGTATAATGGGGATGAGATCAAAGGTTCTTTAGGAAAATTAAATGAAATCACATATATTGATGGCTCAGCACAGTGCCTGGCATCTCTTACATACTCAGTAACAGATTTTATTGTTTTATTAATTATTTGTTTTGATATCATACTTGGTGAGATCATGGTTGTTACCTCTTTAAAACTCTTTCTTGGTAATTTTTGGTATAATAAAAAAAGAAATATATTGTCAAAGTAGCAGCCTGATGATTTTCATATTCATTAAAATAAGTTCAGCCATAGTTCAACTATAAGAACTCTACACACCTTTCCTTAGTAATTTTATAAATCATTCAGAATAATCTGTTTGGCTTTTTAAACGTGAGAAACCTCGCTTACTCAATACTCTGTCACAATCAAGCCACATATTCATGGGCCTGAGCTTGTCTAAGCTGAATGTATTACACCTTGTATGTCTTACAGAGAAGACAGCCCTAATTTGGAAATTTTTTTCAAAAGACAGCAGACTCCCCTCAAATTCTATGACCTTTAGCAAAGTTGTTATTTTAGACATGGTTAGGACACTCATCAAGGTGTCACTGAGAATGTAGTTGCATATGTACTAAAACTTGTACGATGTTTAGCCTTCAGCCTCAAATATGATCATCTGTCTTAGAAACCTCTAGAAAGATTAAATGATCAATAACTGGGTGAATTCCATTCAGTTTTTTTATCCATATATGTTGTCCTACCTTCCAAGTCACACAGGGACCTGGTGACTCCAGACCATTTATTTAGCGAATCAACTAGTATGTGAGAGCCAGAATAAGCAAAGAGCAAGAACACAGCAGTGAAGACAAGAGATCATCTTTGCCTTTTGAACTTATATTCTAACAGTAATTGAAAACCAAACACCAGCTTAAAAAAGCAGAATTGTGACACCTGTGATGAGTAGAATAAATAATGTAACAAACAACAAGCTGAAATAGAGGATAATGTTGAAGAGTGGTGCGGATGAATAATAATGGTAAGGAATGCTCAGAATGGGGTATGAAACCTTATACCTAAGAATTGAAAAAAAGGTCAGTCATACACGGTCTTGTGTAAAAGTTTTAGAACTTATTCTAAGTGCAACCAGAAATCACTGAAATGTCTTATATTTGAAGTAATGTTACTTATGTTTTAAGATCACTTTAAGATTTTCTCTATATAAAAATTTGTTTAAGCAAAAAAGCCTTTTTTGATAAATTTGATTTTTTTTCCATTTTGGAAATAATGCCGTTGCTCAGAGTCGGTTTGATAAATAAATATTGGACTTCTGTCACGTAACATGTCATTGTGCCAGACATAGATGTTGTAAAGGTGAGTGAAAAATGGCCTGTATGTTTGTCTATTACCTTATTCTAATTGTTGAACACCTATATGTGTTGCTTTTTTGCTATGTCTGTAAAATCATCTAAATTTCAAAACCAAATAGCATACTAGAATTATACTACTTCTTCACAAGTCCAGTACTTTACCCCTGTGATACTCAGAGAGGAATGTTGCTAGCATCAAAATCAAGGGTATTTTCTTTTCTAATACTCTTCCACATTTTAGTTTACTTTTTATTTTAACCATGACAGACTCATACAACTTTTTTTTTTCTCCCAGAGTTTCAGGTCTTTTCCCTCCTAGTGAAAGAATAATCTGTCTTTACACTATTCTAGAGTTTTCCATTCTTTTAATCTGGTAATACATTGCATGGACACTTTTTTTTTTCTGGAGACAGACTATCCCTGAACCCACCAGTGCCCTTCTCCAATCTGAACTAGCTGGGATCTATATTGCCTGCCCACCTTATATGCAAATACTTCCCCTTCCCTGGTTCCTAAGTTCTTCCCTCTTGGATCTTAGATCTTCTACTTTCATAGTTTTCTCCCACACCTTACTAGAGTCACATCTTAAACAATTTCTCAAGAAAAAGTGCATGGAGAGTAAGCCTTCTCAATCCTTTCATGTATGAAAATATTTCTATTTAGCTTTCACACTGAGTTGACAATTTTGGCTGAGCATAGAATCATAAACTCAAAATCTTTTCCCCTCAGAACTTTACAAGTATC
Organism: Nyctereutes procyonoides; assembly: GCF_905146905.1. Lineage (NCBI taxonomy): Eukaryota > Metazoa > Chordata > Mammalia > Carnivora > Canidae > Nyctereutes > Nyctereutes procyonoides. The sequence goes on from NW_026575146.1 coordinate 27,767,715, forward strand.
ACTCCAACACCTCCACTGATTCAAAGCAGGGTTCCTCATTCTTTCTCCTCATCATCTCTCTGGTAAATTTTGGAATCTTGTGTTTATTCTTTGTGTGTGGAAAGTTCATAATGATGTAATTTTCACATATCCTGGCCAGACTAGGGTAAGCATTTCCAGTCAGAACACATTTTGTTTCTTTAGTTCCAGGAAATTTCATTTTATTACTTTTGGATCATTTATTCCCTTTCACATTTTTTGTTCTCTTCTGGGACTCCTATCTAGTGAGACGTTCAGACACCGGACTTTTTGGAGTAATCCTCTATTTCTCTTATCTTTTTCTTTTTTATATTTTCACTTTTTTTCTTTATATATATTGGAAGACTTCACCAATTTTGTCTTCTAGCTCTTCATTAAACCATATATTGGCAATCTTTCACTTTCTTTTTTAATTTTCACAAGCTCCTTCTGTTTTCTCTATTCACTCTTTTTTTATTATTCTCCTGGTTATATAAATATAACTTTGCAATTTCTCTAAAAATAGTAATTATAGATTTTAATATTTTCTTTTGTTCCCCAAATTATCTCTGCTTGCTCTGGGTCTTGTTTTGTTAATTATGATCTTTCTCTTACATGCTGCTGGTTTTACTCACATGCCTAATTATCTCTACATGTCTATTTTTAATAACCAATGAATGGACTGATGATTCAAAGTGGGTGGTTTCCTCTGTTGTTGAGTTTATACATCTATTTTTGAAAGGGAAGGAAGAGCTTTCCAGTCACTAGCCAGAGCCTGTCCAACAGCACATTTCAAATTAGAGTACAGATGAGAAGTCTGCCTGGAAGTTAGGGTTCCCAGATGTTAAGATAAACAGGGTTTTAACCTAGACACTAAAATCTACCTCAGACCACTTCAGTGGTTCCTCAGAAAATTGCTGAGGAAATTTCAGTTACTCTAGAGAAAGACCTTTGCTATATTTTTTGCATGTGGGTAAATCCCAACTCAGTCATTAGCACATAGGCATGGGCAGGTGGAAAGGGCAGGACCAGAAGAAAAGTTCCAGGAAAATACCTTCAAAGGCTCTGATTTAAACTCCATTCATCACTCCCCAAGTTTTTCACTAGAAGATTAGCTTCTTCTTCCCTTGCAGCCCTGACAATAGAGGGCTCTGGACCATAGCTTCTTTTGTTCCGTTTAGTCATCCCTTCATGTCCATCTGCCTTCTGCTGCCCAGAAATATGGTCCATTGTTGCCCTGCTAAAGAGCATGTGTGATGGAAAATAGTGTTGCAGTCATCTTTGGAAAATATAATCTGCCACATTAATAAATACTACAGAAATAGCTACTAGTCAATTTCAGAAGAGCATGAAATGGGGCAGGTGTTGGGGAAGGGGGAGGGGTACAGACAGAAACAACTCATTTTAATTCTATATTTCCAGCTCAAGAATTGAGTTAAAACATACTTATTCAGAGACATTTATTCAGAATATAAGCTTTCCTAATGTTAAAATCTTACCCATGTATTTGCTACCCTTTATTTTCTGCTCTTTATATTCATTAAGACATTAAAGATATTGTAAAAAAAAATCCAGTTCCTCTCTTCAATTCAACTTAAAGAATATTTACTGATATTGGGATGCCTGGGTGGCTCAGCGGTTGAGCCTCTGCCTTTGGCTCAAGGCATGATCCTGGAGTCCTGGGATTGAATCTCACATCGATCCCCCTGCATGGAGCCTGCTCCTCCCTCTGCCTATGTCTCTGCCTCTCTCTGTGTGTCTCTCATGAATAAAATAAAATCTTTAAAAAATATATTTACTGATATTGACTCTATTCCAAATGTGCTCATAAATTCTATATTGTCTCCTCTTCCACTCAAAAAGGAGTAGTCCTTGATTTAAACATACAATCCACTTTGTAGCTTTTTTCTGCTTATAATATTGTATGTTGTATGATGTAATTGTAAGGTATGTGAAGTAAGGTCTCCCATTGTTATATGCCACCTAATGCCCAACACTTAATAAATATTTGTTGTATTATTTAGTTTTTCTCAGAAACTTAGGACCTAAATATTATACCTTTTAGTGAGAGAAGAATTCCTCAGGCATATTTACCTTTGTTTTAATCAAAATCCTTAAAAATGTGGTTATTTGATTTTTCAAACTACAGAATATAAGTTCAGTGAAATGAAAGCACTCTCCTGGACTATGAAGGGAAAAATGACTTAAGAAGCCAGTCAACAAAATCATAAGATCAAAAAATTATTAGGAATAGCCTGAACTTCTAAAAACACAGTAGTATACATCCATTTAGAATATTCAGTGTAGGACAAACAAGCAATATGAGACTTGAAATTCATAATCATGGCATTATGGCATTACATCTAAGTACAGGAATTAGGGGGTCCAAATACTTAGGTTCAAACCCCAGCTCCTCAATTTAATGTCCACATAGCTTTGCAGATGCTGTTTTTTCTATCTGGCTTTTGTTTCCCCATATTTAAAAAGAGAATAATAATGACTGAGTCTTATAGTAAAATTCAATAAATGTTATTACCATATGCTTTAGTCTTCTACATCAAAATTACTTTAGATACTTTCAATTTAAGAAAAGTATAACTAGCATTCTAGAAAGATTTCCACCTAAAATAAATCAAAAAGAAAACAAATAAAAACAATGTGCGAGAAGAAACTGATGTTCATATAATCCCTAACATTTTTAAGCAGCTGCTGTATCCCAGGCACTAATATAGGAATTATGTATGAATTTCCTCATTAAAAACAACACTATCATAGGTATTCTTATCTTCCTTCTATATAAGAGAAAACGAAGATTCAGAGATAATGCCCATCTACTTTTTAATCATTCAAATAACATTAATTGAGATTCCCCTGACAAATGATAGTATAAGAAGCAGAGCCTACAGACTTGGATCATCTTCTAGTCATCATCATTTATTTCAAAAACTTATTTAACTGAAATTAGTTATTTTCTATACTAGATAAGTGACTTATTTTGTATAAATATCAAATATAATTTTTCAAATGTGACAAATTAATGTACTTAATAGTTACTAAAACATGGCAAATCAATATTCAAAGAACATCTACAGATTGAGAAAACATGAAAAAGGGAAAATATATAAAGTATGAAATAAATCTAAACCTCTCGAATACAAATTTAATTTAATTTATTTTTGAGAGAGTGAGAGAGAGCAGAAGGGAGGGCAGAGGGAGAGGAAGAGAGAGAATCTCAAGTAGGCTCCATGCTCAGTGCAGAGCCGAATACAGGGCTCAATGCAAGGCTCAGTCTAACAACCCTGAGGTCAACGACCTGAGCTGAAACCAGTAGTCAGATGCTTAACTGACTGAAATACTCAGGCGCCCCTTGAATACAAGTATTTTAATATGCAGGTCAAAACACATACAACATTCTCCAAAGGTATCCAAATTATTCTGTTAAAAAATGATTTTATGGCATTAAATAATCCCTAAAATTGGAAACTTGAAATCTGACCTTATCTAAAAATTTTCTTCATGTTTTCCTAATAGGATTTAACAATGTAAATACAGAACAGTTTTTTCAGGGAAAGAACAGTCCACCCCTTTTCCCGTTCTTCCTAGGTGTTCTGGGTTTTTTGCTATTTGTTACACTCTTTATCATCCTTAAATTTGGCAACTTTGGAGTCACTGAGGCAAAGAGCTAGATCTCAATGTCATTTTAATGGGACATTTAATAAATACCATGATTTATTGGCTTACTTGCATGGACTCTCAAAACTGTGGTTACTTGTCAGTTCTTGAAGGTTGCTTTCATTGGGCTGAATGTTTGAGATGTGATTCAAGTGGTTTCTTTTCTAATTCCCACTGTGGGCGGAGTTTCCTGGCTTCAGTGCTCTCTTGGCAGAAAATAATATATTAGAAAAAGAGATATTTCATCCAGACATTTTCAAGTTTTTTCCATATTCATTATTTTATCATCTAATATCCAAACCATTACTGACAATGTGGTAAAACCACACACCTTTGGAGATAAAATCTCAGGATCTGATACTAGCCCTGACATCTCTTAGCTTTGTAGCCTTGGCTAAGGCATTTAACCACTGGGTCTCTCCATCTCTTCACCTGTCATTCAAGTTACAATGTGCTCACTTTGCAAAGACTGCTCAAATTAAATTAAATCAAGTTTATGCAAGCAATTTGCAATATTTAAGGTACATGATTATGCTAGTATAAACCAAGGACTAACCCTACAAAATGGTATCCATTTATACCCAACCCTGTCTTATTTGAACAAGTCCCTCATTTTCTCACCATACCATTCTCATAGTAGCTCACAAGTCATGATTCTCTTTACCAGAGGTTACATTCTAACCCTATAGTCCTTGTGTCCTCTCTGCGTTCTCCAGTTACATTTTTGGTTGTCAAAAGTAGTATTTGTTTAGTGCTTTACAACTTATAAAACTCTATATTGTTAAACTTGATTCATTCAACAATCCAGTGCAGCTCTTTATGGAAACGGTTATCTTCTTGTTATGATTGTTGCATTGTAGCTTATATATCACCTCTTTTTGCAAACACTTGAAGTAATGGAAATTCTAAGCCATATTTTGTAGATAGGAAAACTAAGACTCAGAGAGGCTAATTTGAAAAAGAAACAGATAATTAGTAGTAAATCCATGGGTAAAACCAGGTCTCTTCACTATATAATCTAAGTTTTTCCTGCTAGGTGATAACTTCTTTTCTTTGTAATGGTTCTTATTGAGCCATTATCCTCAACTGTATTTATTTGTCTACATTTAGCCAGCTGTTCAGTTCCTAAACTACATGTTTTAAAAATCATAATGTCTCATTCGTTCATTTTTCCAGTCACAAAGAAACACAGTATGATATGAGATGAGATGAGAGAGCAAATAACCAATGTTTGATATCAATTAAGGTGACAAAGGCAACTAATTTAAGCATTTCTCAAAAAATTATAAATAAGACACTAAATTGAAAATTAAGCTGCTTTCTAATACATCTTGAGACAAAACTCTGTCTCACCCATTATTTTGTTGGAATTACTTTAGTTCATAGAATATCACTTATTATGTTGTTCAACTCTAGACATAGAACATAATCTAAAACTAAATGTAATTTTTCTTTTTTAATGTAATTTTTGTATTACTGTGTCTTTGCTTCTCTGTATTTTATTATTATTTCTGTTCATGTGTAATCATATTTTAAAGATTCAAATATTCATAATATTTCAAAAACACAATCTTCTTTGAAAAGACATAGGCCATATTTCTGTAAAAAATAGTTATCAAGCTATGTAGCAATTATTAAATGCCAGAAATGCAGCATGTATATTTTAAAACAGTACAAAAACCAGTTAAACATGAAGAAAAATCCCTTATCTCCATTTTCTCCTCACTTGTACCTCAGTGAATAAAATTCAGGTTTAAGCATTACATCAGCTAAGGAGTAAATAAAGTTGCATCCAAAAAAGTGTAATTTTAGGGACACCTGGGTGGCTCAATGATTGACTGCCTTCGGCTCAGCACATAATCCTGGGGTCCTGGGATCGAGTCCCATCCACATCGGGCTCCCCTGAGGGAGCCTGATTCTCCCTCTGCCCAGGTCTCTGTCTCTCTCTGTGTGTCTCTCATGAATAAATAAAATATTTAAAAATAAATAAAGTAAAATAAAAAGTGTAATTTTAATATTTAGTAAATGCAAGAGGATCAGACCTTAGAAATTCCTTTAATTATAAAGTCTTAACATGAAAAAATAAATCATGACACTGAAGTAAATGACAAAACATATTTAATATTACCATTAATATTAGATGAAGATGGAATAATTCACATTTGCGTGAAGCTTTATATTTTTCATACCTTTACTCATATAATTTCATTGTTTACAGCCTATAATTTCTGACTCAAATCTTGTTGACATTGATAATTCCTAGTAAATATCAAAAATTTAAACTATAATGTTAATAGCTACAAAGAAATCCAGAGGGGGAAAAAAATCTAGATTTCCTTGAAAAAAAACCACTCAAAGGGAAATAACAGATGATGACATTTGGAGATGGGAAGACTCCTCTTCCTTTGTCGTTTCATATAGAAAATAAAATGAGTTTGTTTCACTACTTTCTGTTTTCATCTCATTTTTTGACATACTTTTGGCATATTACAGTCTTTCTCTCCTCATAATTTCCACAAAGAAAGGGAAAAAATTGAAGAGCCCAACTTTCAGGATGTAGTAAATCACCACCATGAAGAATTTAAGTGATTATCACCCATTGTCCTTGCTTTTGATATTTTTTCCTTTTTCTATCCGCATGTCCTTCAACACCTAATACATTTCCCCACACCTGCTGAGGTCTCCTAGTTGGACAAATAGTAGATGGGTCAAACAAGACCAAAACTGCAGTCTCATCACCATTTGACATACATTATGTACTAAATCTGCTGATAATTGAAATGTGGGTGGATTTTTTCCCACATTTTTTAAAGGACAAATATATTACTGCCAAATAGACATTTTGCTAATAAGGAAACTGGCTCAGAAAGGAGGAAAATTATAAAGAAATTATATCATTGGGTAGAAAATTATACGGAAAGTCAAATCTCAACAAGTGTGGCATTTTGTGGTTCTGCTATAACGGAACAAGACAAAATGACCTTCAACTGAGTTTCCATTAAACACTTTATTTCTTATTACTAAGATATTGGATCTGTATATAGGAAAGAACCAGATCAGTATCCAAATGTAAATATTGACTTGAATTATCCTCATTAATCCAAATGTGGATAAGGAAGAGAAAGCTTGAAAAACTGTTTAATTATATGACATTAAACACTGGGAGGCTAAAAAAGGAACCATGAAAAAGAATATCTAATTCTTTAAATACAATTTAAAATTTGCATCATTTATTCTATTTACATATTGAGTTATGCCTCAATATATGTTACTTGTTACTTATGAGTTATACCAAAATTTTTCTTTTTTCTCCATATAGAAAAGAAAGTGTCCTTTATTTAATAAGACATTGATTGAATCAGGAAAGAGCCAATTCTTCCTGCCATTTCTTATTACTTAGACAAGAATATTGCTGTAAAGAGTCAAATAATAATTTGGTTGTTGGAAGACACTTTTTTGATATCACCAAGTTCCCTTTTGAAGATGGATCTTCAAGGTGAAGTCTAAACCTGAAGAGACCACTTTGGTGGAGAAGGATTTGACAAAATCCTTTGATTTGACAAATCAAAGATCAACCATTTGATTGACAAGTTCAAGCTCAGACCAGTGTCAAGTTAAGCACCCAAAGGACATCAGGAACTACAAGAGTAACTTTGCTTTCACAAAATTTAGACACATTGCATGCAAATTAGTCTTTTCCAACATTCACTCCAGTATAAATTGACTTGTTTCGTGAAGGAATTGCCTTGTATACATTCATCAATCCTGGAACCAATGGAAAAAGGTCTTTGGACATGCCAAATGAGAGGAGACACAGCTCTGACTTCAACTTTTTGGTGGCACTAACTTTATCCTCTGAATTCAGATATACCTACAGGATTTTTCTCAATGGCAGTAAGTTCAAACTAGATTACAAATTCCTTTCAGTCTCTATTATAGCATACAGATTCCTTTCTGGTTTGTATGACTATAAATCTGAAAATATCAAGGATTTATTCCTCTTGGATGTCATACTTACTTAATTTTCTCTGATACTGGAGTTGATGGCAAAGTAATAACTGCTATGATTAGGCCGAAAATACCAACCCCCCCACCACCCCTAATATACACAAATATGTATCACCTACTAAGCTAACTACGCTAATGTTTTTCTCAAATTTATAAATTTAAGAAGGCAATAACCACAAATAAGAACTTGTTGACAAACTTGAGTCCATGGACATGCAAATTAATTTGATATTAATCCTAATAGCATTCTTAAAATGTATGCTGCCATGAAAAGTACAGACAAAATAACATTAATCTAGAAAGAAGATATTAAGTATATGGTTCAAGAAGCTGAGAAAATCTCAGCTTTTCTCAAAAGAGAAAAGTTCACCTTGAGCTCAGCTCAAGTTTCAAAGAAACTTACCTAGATCCTTCCACAAAAAAAGATCATGTTAGAAATGAGAAACTGCTGTTATGACCAGTAACGAAGGTAAAAAGATCATTCTAATCCAATTGGCTGGTTAAGAATCAGACTGCTGAGTAAAAAGATGAGAGCACCAACAGAAAGAGATGAAGAATGTATGTAATGCCATCATTATCATGCTGTAAGAAGGCAGGGGTGAGCTAAGTAATGACCAGTAGCTTCTCATGGGTGAAGTACCTCTACCTGGAGGTGACTCTTCTGACCCAAGATCAAATAGAATGCCTAAGTAGATTATAAATATTTATTCTATTAAGTTTGTCACAGAATATGAAGGACCTACATTTGTAGCAAAGTTGGTATAGTGGCAGTTTAAAAATCTTGTTATCTTGAGATCCATGTCTAAGTATTCTGAAGTCTTGAATATAAGTTTTATCAGCACCCTAAAGTAGCAGAAAATATACTACGTGTTTTTTTAAAATAAAGACATTTAAAACTGGCTCCATTATATATGGTCTCATTCATTTGGGGAATATAAATAATAGTGAAAGGGAATAAAGGGGAAAGGAGAAAAAATAGGTGGGAAATATCAGAAAGGGAGACAGAACATGGAAGACTCCTAACTCTGGGAAACGAACTAGGGGTGGTGGAAGGGGAGGAGGGCAGGGGGGTGGGGGTGACTGTGTGGCGGGCACTGAGGCGGGCACATGACAGGATGAGCACTGGGTGTTATTCTGTATGTTGGCAAATTGAACACCAATAAATAATAAATTTATTATTAAAAAAAACTGGCTCCATTAAACCATTAAACGCTTCATTATAAAAACTGCTTATTTTTAGAGAACTTTTATTTAAGCTCAGTGTTCTTATGACAGAGGTAAGGAATCCTTTTTTTTTTTTTCATCCCATAGATGAAACCCTGTTGCCCAGTATCCAGGAGGAAGCACAAAGCATGCTTTGGCTGAGTTTGGGTCTCTCTAACGTGGTGAAAATTGGGGCGTTACCTAGGGAGAAGGATAAGTGGCATTACATAATTAGATGTACCAAATTTTCTGCTTAGCAACAAATTTGTGTAAGCAAAAAAATGTATTCAGCTTGAGTTACTCTGATGAATGCTAGAGAGGCCTTTGGAAGCCTAGAAAAATCTTTTAGCCACTTAGGGATGCTAATTGACAAAGGACAAAAAAGCAGTATGCTAATTTTTGTAAACAGCTATTCTTTGGACAAACATTCTGGAATACTACGAAAGGACAAGAAGAGGGAGTACATCTCCATTATTCTCAGAGAAACAAAATAGCCTGATCCTTAATATTCTAATTAAATGGGGTTCTACGGAAATTTTATTTCATGGACAGGGCTAAGATCTCAAAATGCTTGTTTGGATACAAAGTCCTTATGCCTCTTTAGTCTGACAGAGATTTAAAGTTTTCTGTATCCAAGGTAGTGTTTTCTCCTTTCTAAAAATATTTTTGGTGACCTATTTCAATAGGGATCTTTGGGGAAAAAAACAAAAACAAAAAACGTAGAAATCACTTTTTCACAACGCCACCAGTTCAGAAACCTTACGGAAAGTATCCCTGATACAGGTCTCTTCTACCTCTGTCTGACACTATCAATAAGAGGGAGTTCACTATCTTAAAAAATGGGTTATTCTATTTTTGAATAGCTCTAATTGTTCTCTAATTGTTCTTCCTTACACTGGCTTTTTAAAGCTTCCTTTCTTAATATTATTGCCCATTAGTCTTAGTTTTGCCATTTGAATATAACAAAATTAATTAATTAATACTCTTTATCCCATGTGGCCATCTTCTCAATATTTAAAAACAATCATTAGGAAAAAATGACCTAGTTTTTCCAACATTTTCTCCTTTCGCTTATATCATTTTCATGCATATAACATTTTTTATTTGTGATTACTTACATACTTCTTTCATGCCTCAAGAAAATGTATGTTGCTGATATGTTATTTAACTTTGCCTGATATACCAGTCTCTTTGCACATACTGATCATCAGCTTATTATATAGTAAGTCATAGCTAGGCCTTGACTGGTAGACTCAGTGATCCAGCAAGACGTGGACCACAGGAGAAAATAAGTGTACTGAAGCAATTAAGATAACCCAGATGTAGACATTAGGACCAGGTGACATGACATGAACTGACATAGTACCCTCTCAGATAATCCCAAAGATAAAACAGAATAAAAGACAGGAATCACTCATGGTTATGGATTCTTTATCTACACTGGCTGCTGGGATCACTGAACTGCTTTCTCATACAAGTAAGTTTGTGAGGAAGTTTACTTCATTAGGGTGTCATTGTCCTTGATATCTGGCCTACCTTTCATGTGGTTTGTATCTTTTATTTTATAAAAACTTAAATTAAAGCAACCTCAGCTGACACTGACATCCTTAGATCAGACTTTGTGATCCAGCCTAACTCTTTGGCCCATTATTACTGTGGGACAATGACTTCAAAAACCATGTCAACCAAAAAAGTTTAAAAGCTCTAGTTCTAGGGCACCTAAGTGGCTCAGCTGGTTAAGTAGCTGGCTCTTGATTGCAGCTCAGATCATGATCTCAGGGTCATTGAGATTTTAGGCCCTTGATGGGCTCTGTGCTCAGCCTGGGGGCCTGCTTGAGATTCTCTCTTCCTCTGCCCCTCCCCTCCATCCCATTCTCTAAAATAAATAGGGACACCTGGTGGCTCAGTGGTTGGGCATCTACTTTTGGCTCAGGTCATGATCCTGGGGTCCTGGGATCGTGTCCCGCATCGGGCTCCCAGGGGAGTCTGCTTCTCGTGCTGCCTATGTCTGTGCCTCTCTCTCTATCTCTCTCATGGGTAAATAAATAAAATCTTTAAAAATAATAACAAAAAAGATTAAAATAAAAATAATAACAATAAATAAATAAATCTTTTTAAAATAATAAAATAAAAACTCTAGTTCTATTTGAAAATTAGTTAATGTAATTCCCCATACCCACAGTTTACTGCAAGATTGTAGGATATAAGCAATATACATAAATCAATTATATTTCTATATACTAGGAATGAAAAATCAGAAACTAAAATGTTTAAAAGAGGGATCATTTATAACAGCATTAGATATATGAATAATCAGCTATAAACATGTGAAAGATATGGACTAGAAATTAAAGAATTAAAGTGATTAAACCAATTAAAGAAATTAAAGAATACATAAATAAAGAAGAGATATCATTTTCCTTCTACCTGAAGAACTTTTAAAAACATATCCTTAGTGTGGGTCTACTGGTGTTAAACTCTCTCAGATCTTACAAGTATAAGAAACATTTCACCTTCTTTTTTGAAAGATATTTTCATTTGGTATAGTATTCTAATTGTAGGGTGTTTTTTCCCCCTTTCTCTTAGTACTTTAATGATGTTCTATTGTCTTCTTACATTCTTTTGAAGAAAAATGTCCTCTGCTATTTGCCTATTTTCCTCTCTAATGTATCATTTTACATCAGTTTCTTTTAAAATCTTTCTCTGTGTCCCAGATGTTTAGCACTTTAATTGTTGTATGCCTTGCTATACATTTATTCATGTTTCCTATACTTGGATCTGTGGATTTATAGTTTTTCTTAAAACTTGGAAAATTTTCAGACATTATTTCTTCAAATATTTTTTCTCTCTTTTCTACTTTCTTTTTTCTCCTTTGAGGCCTCCAATTGCACATATAGTGGGTCTCCTGAAGTTGTCCTTTTAATCCCTGATGTTCTGAATATGTTTTTCCTTTTCTCTTTCCAGAAAGTTTGTTGTTACGTATTCAAATTTTATTTTCTCTTAATTTTTCTTTCTTAAAAATCTAATCTGCTATTAATCCCATCCAGTGTATTCTTATCTAAGACATTGTAGTTTTCATTTGAGGAAGCTTGATTTGGATCTTTTTAAAGCTTTAATGTGTCTGCATAACGTTTTAAACATACAGAATACAGTTATAACTTTTGATGTACTTGTCTACAAATTCTAACATCTGCTTAGATTCTAGGTATATTTTAATAGATTCTTTTCCTATTTATATGGGTCATATTTTCCAGCTTCTTTGAATGTCTGCTTTCGATTGGATGCTAGACAGACATTACAAATCTTACCTTATTGAGTGCCAAACATTTTTGTGGTATTATAAATCATCTTGAAATTTTTTCTGTGATGCATATATTTAGAAACAGATCCTATTGTCTTGCTGTTAAGCTTTGTTGGGAAGGAATAAAGCTGCCTTTAGTCTGTGGCTAATTATATCCCACTAACAAATCAAAACTCTCCTGGGTGCTCTACCCAGAGCCCCATATATGATAAAGTTTCTACTCTGGCAGGTTAAACAGGCACTATTCTGGGTCCTATATGAATATTAGGCATTGTTCTCTCTAATCCTTTTGGATTGTTCAGATAGTTTCCTTACATGCACGAGCTAATTAGTACTCAGCTGAATACCAGAGGGTGACTTTCTGCATATCTTCAGAGTTCTCTCTCTGTGCAGCTACTTTCTCTCCAGTCCCTTGTCCTGTGAACTCTACCTGCCTTGATCTCCCCCAAATGGTCAAGCTCCATCTTGTCAACTTAAGGAGTCTACAGGGCTCTGCCTGAGTTCTTCTTCCCTACACAGGGCTTGGACTCACTATCAAGGAGTTAATTTGGGAAAGTACAGGCCTCACCTCATTTGATTCCCATCTCTCAGGAATCACTGTTCTGTATTACCTGTTATAAAATGCCTTAAAAACCATTATCTGATATATTGTGTCTGTGATTTGGCTGAATCAGACATGAAACTATATCTGGCCCCTAAGATTCTGTCTTTTCCAGAAGCAATGTCTCAAGGGAACTATTGAAATAGTTTCATAACTGGTTTTCCACTTCTAGATTCATTCTTCTTAAATTTTATTGTTACTTTCTTACTTAAAATATTTCTGTAACTTCAAATCACTGCAGCAATAGTGCTTAAATGTCTATCTTTAGACAGTGGCTAGGTCTGTGGTAATATTCTCACCAGAAAAAATGAGAAAAATAAAAATGGTATATTGAGTTTTAAATACAATGTTATTGTGAAATATAGCATCAATATTCAGTCTATATGAAAATAGTTGTACATTTCAACAAATTATCACTAAGTAACAATTCATCTAACATCACCAAATTAAGAAATAGAAAGTTGTCATCTCCCCAGAAATCCCACACAGGTCTCTTCCAAACTATATATTATATATATATATATATATATATATACACACATATCTACATATATATGGATATATATACATATATATATGGATTTATATAGATATAGATACTATGTTTTATTTTGCTTCTTTTTTTTCAATAATTGTTTATAGTTAAATTAACAATACAGGAAGATATAGTGGAATGCAGTTGAAATCTCACTGAACTGAGGCAATCAAAATGACCTCCCTAAGGAAGTTCTATCTAAACTGAGTCATAAAGGACATGAAGAAGAGAGGTAATATGAGAAAAAACTGTGGTTTTTCCAGACAGGAGTAACTGTTGACTAATCTAAACTAACACACATACACACACACACACACACACACACACACACATAAGTGGGAATGAGAAAGGAGTAAGACTAAAGAAGATAGGTATTAAAACCAGCATAAAATTATATAAAATGTCATTACTATTAAACTTGAAATTTCCAATGAAATTAATTTTTTTTAGGGAAAAAGTGAATTGTTATGAAAAAAGAAATCAAGTACCTGGCTGCTCGGTTAATCATGAAAGGATTTTAAAAGTCATAAAACAATTACTTAAGTAACTATTTTTGGTTTTAACAATTTCAGGGATGTTTTCTTTCATATTTATAAGAAAGAGATAATATTTATTCCACAGAAAATGCTGAGGCATAAGAAAAGGTAAAAAGCTGCAGTTCATTTCATAAAGCTTTCAGGGATAATACAAAAAAAATCTATAGATTAGTCTCATTTGTATCAATAAAAATACTAGAAGAAAAATTATCAAACATCAAATTAAATGAAGCATGATAAAGAAGGGTTTAGTCTAGCAATAAATGAATAGCAAATCTGTTAATAAACTAATCGTATCAACACATAAAATACAAAATTGATAGTTTCATGAAATACTAGCGTTTTATAATGTTTTACTAAACAAATATTTTTGCAGCATTCACTAAGGTATTTTTTAAGTTCTGGGGATACAGGATAAGCAATACAACATCCATGCCATCATTTAATTCATATTACAGTGAAAGAGAATGGTACTTAATATTAATTAAAAGAAATATACTATAGTTTCAAGTAATACTAAATGCTATCATCAAAAGTGTGACAGGATGAGAGTAAAGTGTCAAATAAAGGAACAGCTGTTTTAGAAGGCAAGTGAGAAAAAACTTCTCAGAAAAAATTGGATGATGCAGAGGAGCTTGCTAAGAGAATATCTGAAAGAAGAACTTTGCACGCAAATAACAAATATAAAATCCCCAGAGTGAAAATGAGGATGGAGTATCTTGGTGACAGTAGGAAAGCCAATATTGATAAACAGGACTAGGGTACAAGAAAAGGATATGCTATGTAGCCAGAGAAGAAGACAGAGGCCAGATCTCTCAGGAACTTTCTTGCCAGGATTTTATTTTAACTGTTAAAGAATGCCAACTGGAGGGTTTTAAGCAGAAGTGACATAATTTGATTTCCATTTTTAAAAAGGCACTCTGTTGTGTGGGGCACATAATATAACCATAAGAATAGAAATAAGAGACACTTAGAAAGATATCAGACAAATTCAATCTAGAGAGAAAAATGTTAAAAAGTGGCTGGATTTGAGATGTATTATGAAAATATGGGGAGAGATTTGCTGAAGGGATTATGTGTGATAAATCAAGTCCACATCATCACAATGGGGAGTTTCAGAGAAGAGAAGGTGCAAAGGAAAGAGCAGTAGAGATTAAGATGTGAAGTGTGCCTCTTTGAACACAAAGGTCAGCTGCTTAGAGTGGTTCATCCTCAGAAGTGACTTCCATTATGGACCTGAGGCAACAGACCCTGTTGCCCAGTCTCAGTCAACAGGGGAAAGAGAATAGAAAGCAAAATGCTTCCTTGTAATAACATGATTCAGAAGGTAAAGACATCACTTCTATTGCCATCACACTGGACAAAACTTGCCCCTAACATGGCCTCTAGCTGGATAGCCAAGTGCTCAGCTGCAACTAAGATGTGCCATTATTAAAAGAAAGATAAGGATAGAGCATACCAGGAAGAATGAGCATTCTCCAGCATAATTAGCAATTTCTTGTAGACACTGAAGTAGCATGCCAAATAAGTAGCTTAAGTAATGATATTTATGTAAAAATGAGAGCTATCATACTTATATGATAAGTATGAGAGCTATTATCCTTATAGTGAAATGTTAAAATCAGAACTAACAGATGGTTGTTAACCATTACTTGATATGTTTTGGGGCTGCTAAATAGTAAGTCAACCGAGAAACTATTAGAAGAGTTAAGAACTAATAACAGTTCAATAATGGTGACTAATTTCAGAAATATGCAAAATAGATAAATTTCATATATACATGAATAATGACATTTACAACAGCAATAAAAATATGTGGTTAATTATAGAAACTTTTAAAAAATCATAGAAACTTTTAAAAACACAGTAAATTAAGGAATAGAAAATATTTTATTTCTTCTTTGATTTCTTAGTTGATCCACTTATTATTTAGTGGCATGTTATTTAACCTATTTGTGCTCTTTCCAGATTTTTTTCTTGTGGTTGATTTCCAGTTTCATAGTGTGGTGGTCAGAAAACATGCATGGCATGACTTTAATTCTTTTGAATTTGTTGAGACTTGTTTTGTAGCCTAATATGTAATATATTCTGGAGAATGCTCAATATGTACCTGAAAATAATTTGTATTCTGCTTTTAGGATAGAAGTTCTAAATATGTTTGTTAAATCCATCTGGTCTAGTGTGTCATTCAAAGCGACCATTTCCTTGTTGATTTTCTGTTTGGATGATCTATCCATTGATGTAAGTGGGGTGCTAAATTCTCTTACTATTATTGCATTACCATTGATTATTTCTTCTTTGTTATTATTTTATGTATTTGGCTGCTTCCATGTTGGGTTCATCATAAATACTTACAGTTGTTATATCCTCTTGTGGGACTGTCCCCTTTATTGTTATATAGTACCCTTCTTTGCCTCTTGTTACAATCTTTATTTTCAAGTCTATTTTGTCCAAAATAAGCATTGCCGCTCCACCTTTCTTTTGACACCCATTTGCATGATAAATGTTTCTCCATACCCTCATTTTCAATCTGCAGGTGTCATCCAGTCTGAAAAGAGTATCTTATAGGTAGTATATAAATGAGTCTTGCATCTATATGAGTTTTGTATCTATAACAATACAGGCCTATCTCAAGAAGGAAGAAAATCTCAAATAAACAACATAACCTAAAGGACCTAGAGAAAGAACAAACAAAACCTAAAGCCAGCAAAAGGAAGGAAATAATACAGATCAGAGCAGGGGCGCAGCAGTGCCTGCGTGGCTCAGATGGTTAAGTGTCTGCCTTCAGCTCAGGTCATTATCTCCAGATCCTGGGATTGAACCCTTCATTGGGCTCCCAGCTCAATGGAGAGTCTACTTCTCTCTCTCCTCTCCTGCTGCTTGTGCTCTCTCTGTCTCTCAAATGAATTTTTTAAAAAAATCTTGGGATGCCTGGGTGGCTCAACGATTGAGCCTCTGCCTTTGGCTCAGGGCATGATCCTAGATGCAGGGATCAAGTCCCATATCGGGCTCCCTGAGAGGAGTCTGCCTCTCCCTCTGTCTGTGTCTCTGCCTCTGTGTGTGTGTCTCACGAATAAATAAATAAAATCTTTTTAAGAAATCTTTAAAAAAAAATTTAAATTTAAAGAAAAGATCAGAATACAAATAAATAATATAGGGACACCTGAGTGGCTCAGTAGTTGAGCGTTTGCTTTCAGTTCAGGTCATGATCCTGGGGTCCTGGAACCAAGTCCCACATTGGACTCCCTACAGGGAGCCTGCTTCTCCCTCTGCCTATGTCTCCACCTCTCTTTCTGTGTCTCTCATGAATGAATAAATAAAATCTTTAAAAAAAAAGAAAATAGAAACTAAAAGAGCGATAGACCAGATCTATAAATCCAGGAGCTATTTCTTTGAAAAGATCACAAAATTGATAAACCTCTAGCAAGACTCATTAAAAATAAAGAGAGAGGGGGAGAACTAAGTAAACAAAAGCACTAATTTAAAAGAAGAAATAACAACCAACATTACAAAAATATAAATGATTGTAACAGAATATTATGAAAACCTCTATGCCAACAAATTGGACAACTTACAAGAAATAGATAAATTCCTAGAAACATACAATCTACCCAAACTAAAGTAAGAAGAAATAGAAAATTTGAGCAGACTAATTACCAGCAATGAAATTGAATCTAATCAAAAAAACTGCCCCCCCCCAAAAAAAAAAAGTTCAGGACCAGATGGCTACACAAGTGAATACTACCAAACATTTAAAGAAGAGTTAATACCTATTCTCGAACTATTCCAAAAAAATACATGGGGAAGGAAAAATTTCAAATTCATTCCTTTTTTAAAAAAGATATTATTTATTTATTTGAGAGAGAGAGATTGCCTGAGCAGGGGTAGGGGCAGAGGGGGAAGGAGAAGCAGACTCCCTGCTAAGCAAGGAAGCCTGATATGGGGCTCTATCCCAGGACCCTGAGATTATGACCTGAGCTGAAGGCAGCTGCTTAACCAACTGAGCCACCCAAGCATCCCCTTTCAAATTAATTCTATGAAACCAGTATATCACCCTGATACCAAAACCAGATAAAGACATTACAAAAAAAGAGAACTACAGGCCAATATTTCTCATGACTATAGATGCAAAAATCCTCAATAAAATATTAGCAAACCAAATCCAACAATATATTTTAAAAAACAAAACAGAAAACATAATCAAGTGGAATTTACTCCTGGGATGCAAGGATGGTTCAGTATTCACAAAACAATCAACGTGATATATCACATCAATAAGAGAAAGGATAAAAACCATTCCAATCATTTCAACAGATGAAGAAAACGCATTTGCTAAAATACGACACCCATTCATGATGAAAACCCTCAACAAAGCAGGTTTAGAAGGAATATACTTCAACATAATAAAGGGCATCTATGACAAACCCACAACTAACATCATCCTCAATGGGGAAAAGTGAGAGTTTTCTCTGTAACATCAGGAATAAGACAAGGATGTCCACTCTCACCACTTTTATTCAACATAGTCCTGGAAGTCCTAGCCACAGCAATTAGCATAAAGAAATAAAATGTATCCAAGTTGATAAGAAAGAAGTAAAACTGTCATATTTTGCAGATGACATGATACTATATACAGAAAATCCAAAAGACTCCACCAACAAACTACTAGAACTGATAAATAAATTCAGTAAATTTGCAGGATACAAAATCAATGTATAGAAATCTGGTTGCACTCCTATACACTAATAAGGAAGCAACAGAAAGGGAAATTAAGAAAACAAGCCCATTTATAATTGCACCAAAGACAATAAAAATTTTAATCAAAAACGTGAAAGACCTGTACTACAAAAATTGTAAAATACTGCTTAAAGAAATTCAAGCCAGCCCAAAGAAATGGAAAGACATTCCATGCCCATGAGTTGAGAAAAAATATTGTTAAATGTATATACTATTCAGAGCAATCTACAGATTTAATGCAATATCTATCAAAATACCAACAACACTTTCTCATAGAACTAGAAAAAAAAATTCTGAAATTTTATGGAAGCATAAAGATTCTGAATAGTCAAAGCAATCTTGAAAAAGAAAAAGAAAAAATAGGGATGCCTAGGTGGCTCAGTGGTTGAGCATCTGCCTTTAGCTCAGGGCATGATCCCGGGGTTCCAGGATGGAGTCCCGCATTGGGCTCCCAACATGGGGAGCCTGCTTCTCCCTCTGCATATGTCTCTGCCTCTCTGTGTGTGTCTATCATGAATAAATAAATAAAATCTTTTTAAAAAAGAAAAGAAAAAAAACCTAGAGGTATCATAATTCCAGATTTTTAAGTTATATTATAGAGGGGTAGTAATTAAAACAGTATGGTTCTGGCTTAAAAATATACACATAGATTAATAGACTGCAATAGAAAATGCTGAAATAATTAATCTTCACCATGAAAGAAATGATGAGACCCTAAGTCAGACAGTGGTTGAAGAGAGAGAAAGAATGATGGGAACAAAAGCAACATTAAGTTAAAGCAATAAACTACAGGACATGGACATTTCTTGGATATAGATGGGAAAAAGTAAAACATGAAATACAAAGAATATCTGTAACCTATAGTCTTGATAAAGCATTTTATATATATATATATATATATATATATATATATATATATATATATATGAAATGTGGTACACAGGAGGGACAGCTACCTGCTCCAAAGAGAGTGTGCAGACTATGCCACTACACAATTGAATCTTCAATTCAGGAAGGCCAGGGACACAAAATTCAAAAGAACTGGAAATAGGGCAGCCCAGGGGGCTCAGAGGTTTAGTGCCGCCTTCAGCCCAGGGCATGATCCTGGAGACCCGGGATGGAGTCCCACGTCGGGCTCCCTGCATGGAGCCTGCTTCTCCTTCTGCCTGTGCCTCTGCCTCTGTGTGTGTGTGTGTCTCTCATGAATAAATAAATAAAATCTTAAAAAAAAAGAACTGGAAATGAAAATTTTTCAATGTGCAAGACAGAAGAAGGAACTTCAGATAAGAGTCTGGTGTATCAGGATATCACCCAGTTTCCTGGGTGAGTCTAACTTTTCTCCCAGACCACTTTAAAGACTGATTGGTTGATTGATTGATTTACCTGTAGTCATAGGAAACTGCTTTCCTGAAGCAGTTGTCAGGGATAGGATGAAGGATACACATCTTTAGAAATGAGGAAGGCTGCTTCTATTATCTAAGGATTCCATATGACCCAGAGAAAGCCCCCTAGCTGACTCCTCTCTCCCAATCACAGCAAGGTCGTACTCATTCATAGATTTTGAAGAAAAAAGAAAAAAGAAAAGGAAATTATAATCTGAAAGGTAAAAGGTAATTTACATCAGCCTGGAATGTAGGAAGGCTAGAAGACCAAAACCTGGGAACATGTAGAACCCATCTGGTGTTCAAGTCTGAACCTCTGTTTTCTCAGCTACAAAAGACTGAAGGGAACCAGTAATGACAAATCTACCTCTATGCCAAGCACGTTAAAAACATGATTTAAACTCACAACTGTCTCTGGTAAGGTCATCATCCTTACTCTACAAATGAGGGGTCTAAAATTCAGAATGATTAGAAAACATGTCCCAGGTGATGCAACCAGTATGTCAGTGTCTTAGGCAAGATTCCCCAACCAGCTTTCAGGGACCCCCAAACTCTGCTCCCTCCATTTGTCACAGCAGATGCTACTTATCTCAAGGCTTGCTGTGAACATTAGAGGTTTAAGTGCCTGTTACATCCCAGTAAATGTAAGTAATGTAAGTAATGTAAGTAAATGTAAGTTGACCGAATGAAATCAGATTATAGTCAACTGTTAAGAGAAAATCCATATCAAATTAAATTTACCAAAGATCTAGAAACTATTATTATTTAAATGTGTCCTATATATGGCATAGTTATATTTTTTTTCAAAGTAGAAAGTGGTTTTTAACTAACTTTCTAATGAGTATAATCTGTTTTTTAAAATACTCAAACTATAGAAAAAATAAATAAGTCATTTATTCAGAAAGCTGTCTACTAATTTCTTTCCTCAATCTAAAAATGTCAGCTATTATTTAAAAAATAAAATAAATTTTAAAAATTCTTCTTAAAAAGGTGTTGGGAAGAACCTATTTAGGAAACTAATCCAGAAATTATGATTAGCAAACTAAATTCCAAATCTCATTAAAGAAAAATCACCTCCAGTGACCTTCTAATAAATTTTCATTATTAACTTGACCTGAAAATAGCACTAAAATTTGGAAAAATGATGGGACTAAAGCAAATTTATAGCTTAGAATCGACTTTTGTGACTATATATCCTGAGTAAAAGCCACAGAATTAGTCCCTAAAGTAATATATTATTTAACATGGAAGGAAAGGTAAGCATATCGAAGAATCTAGAATACTAATTTAGAATTAAAATGTACTTAAATTATTTATACCAAATAAAGGCAGCTTTCTCTGGGTGAGGTAGTGTAGGAAGAACTATGGTGTTGCTCTTAAAATTACATAATGGGGAAACACGGAGTCAACAATGCCTAACCAGGTCACAGTTACCATGATGGAAGAGGTTGTGAAACTTAGTGCATTCTTTTTCATTTTGCTATGATGCTCTATAGAGATGCCGGCACTTGTTTGTTCCTCTAAAGAGAATTACATCATAAGCCTCAACAGAATAAGGAGGAATGTTGAGCAAATAACAATTCTACTTGATCTAATTTATGTAGTCACAGTTCTGGGTGTGCACTTCTCTCCACATTTTAAGTTGAATTATTACTCACTGGAGAAGAAACTACGTAATTCCCTTCAAATGTTTCAGTTAATTTTCATACAGTCATAAACCTAGAAGATGCATTGGAAGTTGATCTCTAAATGCAGACTTTGGGACATTCTTGAACAATGCCAGGTAAATGAGAATCCATAGAGAAATATCACGGTTGAATATCCTACATTCCTTTTTTACTGTTCATCAACTTCTCTTTGTCTTCAAATCATGAGAAGGAAAACTCTAGAGGACAATTTTTATATTCAGAAAAAAATCATATATTGTGGATTTAATGAAGTATAATACCCCACATTTCACAACTAATTTTTCTTCAATTTTAGTTGCTTTCTTAATTCTACAACAATGCAGAATACTTACGGAGATGTTCAGACTCCAAGAATCAGAAGATTTGTATTATATTTCTAGTTCTGCCATTGGTCTTATATCAGATACAAAGGTTTTCTGTGCTTTAACACCCTGATCTACTAAACAGATGAAATTAATTTATTTCCCTAAACAAATCTGAAAAAGTTTTCCATTGGAAAATGTGTAAGCAACTTGTCCTTCTGAGTGTGAAAACCAAAAATCTCCTTTCCATCCAATTTCTATAGTTTTCTTTACATTGAACTTAAAGTAAAAGTAAATGGACTTTCCTAAATATGTCTAAAATAATAGGTAAAGCATTATTTTCAGATTTCAAATTGTTCCTATTTGTAACTCCTAACAATCTTTCAAAGTGCACAGACATGGCATTACTTTCCTATTTTACAGACAAGAGGATGGAGGATGAAGTTAACCAATTATTTCCTAAGACCACAACACTATTCTGATGACTGGCCTAGAGCTCAATCTGCTACACTATATATTTACCTATTAACCATATAATTTTAAATATCATTTATCCATCAAACACTATCCTAGCTCTTTTAGGGCATACAAAGAAATCTAAGATATGGTCACCAACTTTAATAAGTATTCATGTATTAGTGAGTCAAAATATCTGAATCCAAGGAGAAATAAACATAGCAGGGGGCATACTGAACAAAACATTACACAATATGAAGTCTACCTACTATATATAGAAATGGAGAAAGACTTTATATGAGCTAGAGCATTCCAGAAATATTTCCTGGAAAAGGATAATATTTAAAACTCACTATTTGGGCAGGCAAATGAAGTTAGGAGGCTTTCTGATTAAGAGAAAGGAAGTATCTGCTAAACCACAGAAGCAGGACCAGGTATATATTTCTGAGACATTGAGACATATGTGTGCCTGAAGCAAAACTTGTGCATTGATGGCTGAAAAAATAAGTTTGGATAGGTAGGGTAAGACAGCACCATTGAGGCCTTGAAAGTGCTGTTGTAGTTTGTCTACGAGTTAAATATTAAAAGAGGATAGTGTTTTAAAGTAGGCAAAAACCCTTATGGAAGTTCCATTTAAATCAGATTAGCCAGACTAGTCTGGTTAATACATGCAATGTGTATCGGAGCCAAACAAGGGTCTTGCTGCAATTTCGGTTTGCAGGAATTAGCCTAGAATGGTTAAGCCATGACAGTGAGGATAAAGGGATACCTGTTTTTCATTAGGGTGGGTAAATGAGAAAATGTAAAGAGAGTTTGGAAGGTATTACATCTGGGTCCTCAAAACAATGAAAGCAAAAGTTTCACAGAGAATGTGGTTAACAACCATTAGTGTTCTATGTGGAGGAGACTGTGGACAGATGGAGAAAAAAGTCAGAGCTTCTAAAAAAGAAAAAAGAAAGAAAAGAAAAGAAAGAAAAGAAAAGAAAAGAAAAGAAAAGAAAAGAAAAGAAAAAAGAAAAGGAAGGAGGAAGGAAGGAAGGAAGGAAGGAAGGAAGGAAGAAGGAAAAAGAAAAGAGAAAGAGAAAAAGAAAAAAAAGAAAAAGAAAATGAAAAAGAAAAAGAAAAAGAAAAAAAAAGAAAAAGAAAGACAACACATCCCTGGATAATCTCTGAAAGTTTACAATCATTTTTTCACTAACAATATGGAAGTACAAGTGAACATAAAAGCATAACCACTCTCAGATATACTTACAATGCCTTGTGTATATAAAACTTTATTATAAAAGTAATTGGGTTATAAGTACAGCAACATGATAAATGGGATGTTTCTGTTGCCTTGGAATTGGCTAAGATCCATGTCTTAGATACAAAGAGATACCCTATACTAACCAACCTAAAGAGAACTATAATTAATTGGGATCCTTCCTCCAGGGGTTATTAAGAGGTGGCTGATCCCACTATTGTCCTTTGTAATCACCCCAAGTCCCTCCCTTTACCTACATGGGTGGGGATGGAGAGAAAAAGAGGAGTAAAATTGTTGAAGCTGTAGGGAAGGATTATTGTTTTTTCCCTCCCTTCTCCCATCCCAGTTTAGGGAAAGGGTGGGAGTCAAGCAACTATTCAAAGAGAAGTGCCTGAAAAAAGACAAAAGAAAGGACAACTGGGTGGCTCAGTTAAGTGTCTGCCTTCAGCTCAGGTCATGATCTCCAGGCCCCAGGATAGAGTCCCATGTTGGGCTCCCTGGTCAGTGGAGAGCCTGCTTTTCCCTCTCTTCCCTGCTCATGCTCTCTCTTGCTATCTCTGTGTCTTTCTCTCTCTCTCAGATAAGTAAATAAAATATTTCTTAAAAAAAAAAAAGCAAGAGGGGGGAATGAAGGAAGGAGGGAAGGAAGGAGGGAGGAAAGAAGGGAAGGAAGAGAGGGGGGAGGAGGAAGGAGGGAAGGAAAGAAGTAAGAGAGAAACGTATTTCCTTCTTACTTGTTGATGTGGTTCAAAGTAGTGTCCTTGAGCCAATGATCAAGAAAAAATTCTTGAAATGTTTTTGATGCAAAAAGGTGTTTTTATCAAAGCACAGGGACAGATCCGTGGGCAGAAAGAGCTGCACTGGGATTGTGAGGAGCAATTGATTATATACTGTGGATATAGGGGAAGTAAAGACAAGGGATGTGTCCAAAAGGATTTTCATATGTTAAAGAAAACTAACAGGATCCTGGAGACCTAGCTATTGTCAAGCTAAGGTTGTTTTTCCCTCTAGCAAAGCTTTAAAATAGTTGGGAGTTCCTGGAGGAATGTCCTACTCTGACTGTCTCCAGTATTTGTCAAAGGTCTGTGGATTATAAGGAAATTTAATTTTATCTACATTCCTTTTGCCTTTGTTTTCCACACCACTTGGACCTTAGCTTATGAAGTAGTCTTGTTAATCTTCAGTATTGTTTTGAACAGGAGGAAAATAGAGTAGGGAAGAAAGAGGATAGAACAGAAAGGGGGCAGCAGTGGAAAGTCTAAACTATCTCTGTGAGGAACAGAAAGGAGGTAATTCAAATGGCCTCCATGAAATTCCATAGGCTTGCCTATTCCAAGCCCAAGATGGCCATTTTACGTATGTCAACAGTAAGAGACTCTGCAATGAATATTCAAGTACAATCTCTGAGAAGTAATTAGGAAGAAATCAAATTGGACTTGGTCTCTCACACCAGGGAACCTTGAAATGGGATTACCACCATCAAATTAATTAACATATCCATCACTTCACATAGTTACCTTGTGTATGTGTGTGTGTCTGTGTGTGTCTGTGTGTACATCATTGGGGCGGGAGGATTATTATTCCATGTTGTAGCTAGTCTCGCTAATTAATTTAAACAGAAGTCCAGGCAATATATTACAGGCCCTAGGTCTGTTTAAGTAAGTCATAATTCCCATTTTGAATCTGCATGAGCCTTGCTTTTGTGTGATAACTTAGAAATTAAATTCTAATATAAGTATTTAAAGTCTGACTGCCTTAAACACACACAGCAGTAAGAAGTTTGAATATAAAGTTCACAAGCCAGATCAAAATATGATATTACTTCCTAGTCACATCTCCTATTTGTTATTTCTGTAATACACAGCTTTTACTCTAATCATTTACTTGACCCAATATCATTCTCCTTATAGGCAGGAGAATGTTTGGCATTTACTTGTTGTAAGATGAGAACTCTGTGCACTAAGTTCTCACAGCGGCGGTCCAGGCCTCCTCCTCTTCCTAATGTACCCTGAAATGGTTCCAGTTGATTGTAAACACTTGCCAGCAAGTTCTGAAGTGTGTCCAGTTGTTTTTTCAGCTTGCTGTTAAGAGTCTTCACACCATGGTCCCAAGCTTTAATTTCTTCCATTTTAGAAGAAACAGTCATCCAGCCATCTTTCAGCTCACAAGGCCTGAAGAAGTCATCTTTCACTGCAGATAACCCTGGGTTCTGGCATGTTCTTCATTAATGAAATCAATCCCCAGGAATATAAAACTGAGATAGCTCAACATGATCTGACAGATAGTGTCCAGAAACATAAGCCAACTGACATCTGAAGAGCCTTGAGTGATTAAAACGCATTCCGGACATCTGCTCAGCTTCCCAGCATAGGTAGTCCCCCAATACCTCCCAAGTTTCATATCTCTTTTTAATCTAACAGCCTCCTCTATAATATCTCTGTGTTCAAAGAAAATAGAATATGATAGATATAATACACTGAAAATCACAATACAATGGCAGAAAGCCTTTGAAATAAGAATCCAGTGAGTAAGGTTTCCTAATGTTTTCCCTAATCAATAAGACCTACTGTGAGTAATAAATAACTTACTGATTTAAAATTCTATTATCGTGGCACTGAGAAGTTACAGTCTGATTAACCAAAGACATATTTCTAGATAATAAAATTTCATGCCTTTCAAGTTTCTGTATTACAGTCTGGGAAATGGCATGTTACCTCTCCATTTGTATTACCACTCCAATGTTATAACAAAGTTCTATAAACTCCATTGGCAAAGACCCAGCTCTCCTGATTAAGTACAGCTTTAAGACCCAAAATGACATTGGAAAATATTTTCATAATGCTGGAAACTCGGGGACAATTAAAAAATGTACTACTGAGCATTTTTATTAAAGCATAAAGCTCACCCTTCATATTTATTAATACATTTAATGATGTATTTTAAACGGCTAAAACTCTACGATACAAATTGCTAATTCTACCCATTATAACTGAGACAAGTTATGAAGAGCATGAAGATTCCTGAAAGATTAGAACAATTCCAAATAAATAAAGTAAGGTTAGCACACATCTGCATACCAATTCTCCAATTCTAAGAAATAGAAAAGTTCCTTTGAATTTATTTCGGAGGCAAGATTAGAGTCTGTGTGATGTCAACAGGCCTCCTCCCCAGCAGTCTTTGTGCGCCTTCAATATGTCCAAGAAGATAAGTAGATCTTGTGGTCCTGACAATTAGACAGGAAGCAATAACTATGCCCTGTTTTGTATTTCAGGCAGCTCCCCCTCCTAAGTCTTGCATCTCCAGGCTTAGCTCCAAAGGCATAAGAATTTCCCCTCTGACAAGAGAGCCTCTCCCACATCAGGAGTTCAAATCTCTCCCTACAATGATTTTGTCTAGTCACAGAGGTTTTTGTCCAGCATTATGGATCTTATCTATAGTACTGGTATTTGAAAGTAAATTCCATATGACATTAAATTGCAATCAACTCTTCCAACAGTCTTGCCAAAATTCCATTAAGTTGTGTTCCCAAAAATTCCAGTCAGTCCATGATATTATTAGGTTTTCAAATTGTACCACCCATTTTTTCACAATGATATTGAGTTTAATCAGCTCTCTTCTGTGAACTGCACTTTGTGATGTTGTTTTAATCTCCCAAGAAGTTTCTTCCAGATTTCCAATGTGTTTGTCATTTTCCATAATTTAGAAGTCCAACTTTGCTATTTTAGGCAAAAGTACTTCAAGTCCCCTCCTCACCGTGGGAGGTCATAGAGTTATATAGTTTCTTGATTCTGGAAATAATTTCCCAAAATGAGCCTTTCAAGCGGAATCCAGAGTTCCTGACAGAGTCATTTTCCCTCTAACTTGCCTTGTTGTTAAGATATTGTAGAAAATTAATCATTAATGTATTTAATGTCAATGCTTTAGTATTGACAGCATTAATGTTGCCCTATGAACCATATACTCTAACTGTGCTTCTGTAATAAAAAGCTAATGAAAAGTGGAAAATCTACTCATTCAGGTGAGTATCTACCCTTAGAATCAAAGTTTTAAATGTAATTTTAGAGAAATTGGGCCTTGATTTCTCTAACATAATCAAATGATGAATTAGAGAATTAGTCTCCCATATAATAGCAATCCACCTGCTGAATTCGTAAAACCAGAAAATGACAGTAAATTTGGAGTTTTCATGTTTGAGTAATCAATCAACCCCTATAAAAAATATATATATATATGAATATATGTGTACAACTATTTGATTTGATTACTGAGTTATAATTTACATAATTTACATAAAATATAACTCATCAATTTTAAATGTGCTATTAAGTTTTTAAAATATATGCAGTTATATAATCATCACAATTGTGATATAGAATATTTTCAGCACCATAAAAAATTTTCCTTGCACCCCTTTGCAGTAATCCTCTTCCTTACTACCCCAAATCCAAGCCATTGGAAACCCTGATCTACTATCACTATTGTTCTGTTTTTTCTAGAATCTTAAATAAATGGAATCAAACAGTATATATTCTTTGTGTCTACCATCTTTCACTCAGCATAATATATTTGAGATTTCATCCATGTTTCTGCAGGTATCAGGAGTTTATTCCCTACTGCTGAGTAGTATTCCACTAGTTTGCCTTTCCAGTTCTTCACTTCCTAAATCAGGATTAATCCAATTTCAGAAAAGCTGATAGTGAGAGTAGTAATCCAACCCTACTCCTGCCCACAATGATATGGCCTGATGCCACAATGATGTGGCCTGATGTCATTATTTCTTATAGATGAAAACACTGTTGGCTTCAAATCCTTCTTGTGCTCCAGACTGACTGCAGGTGGTATTTCCTTGGCTTAATTTCAACTCACTTCCAGCTAATGAGAGGCAAGATATTGGTAAGCAGGAAAAACAGAATAACCCTAGTATTTCTCTTTCCACTCTTTGCTTTTGTCAGCTCTTTTGAAAAGGGCTGCAGTTCCCCTTTGACTTCAGCTACTACCATACAAGTCCACCATGGTTCCTCAGTTTCCACAAGGTCAACCCAACCCCTGGGAACTAATAACATCAATTTATCTCATTTCTTTCTCTTTCCTGTCTAGTAATAATGTACACTTTTGCTGCTGCCAATTTCTGGATGCTCAATGTTCTTTGTTTGGTTCTCAATTCTACCATCACCTACAAAACCAATACTCTGCATTATATTTCCTCTGCTGTAGGCTACTTGAAGTATATTCTGTTTTTCTGGTTAGATCCTGCTATGGATCGAATGTTTGTGGCCTTCAAAATTCATATGTTGAAACCCTAATCCCAATGGGATGGTAGTTGAAGGTGGGCTTTGAGACATAATTTGATTATGAGGGTAGAACTCTCATGAATGGGATTAGTGCCCTAGTAAGAAGAGGTGAGAGAGCTCCCTTGTTCTTTTTTCTGCTACGTAAGTTTATAAGAAGCTGGCAATCTGCAATCCAGGAGGGCCCTCACCAAAACCCAACCATACTGGCACCATGATCTTGAACTTCTATCCTCCAGAACTATGAAAACTAAATCTCTGTTGTTGATAAGTCACTTAGTATATGACATTTTGTTATGGCAGCCTAAGCTAAGACAGACCCTGATTATAATTCATAAAGTCTGAATCATTTGGTTTTATCCATCTTCACCTAACTTTTAAAACAAAATTTATCGCATTTAATCCTCATACTATATGCTGAGGCATAATTATTATTCCCATTTATAAATGAAGCAATGAAGCCTAGAGAAGTTATGTATCTGTCAAACAGAAGGTCATAGTGCTATAAGTAGCAGAGGTTAAGATGCTAAGATGCTGTTAATAAATTAAAGGGGCTGATAACAGGCAATGAAAAGTACTGAGTAGGCTAAGTATGTTTAGCAGACAGGAGAGTTTATATATCCTTGCAAAAATCTAAAAGCATTCTGTAATCTGTTCCATGTGAATATAAACGATTTCTAATCCTCTTTTCTGATCAGAATGGAAAGAACACTTTTCCCAGATTTTTAAAAAGATTTTATTTATTTATTCATAAGAGACGCAGAGAGAAAGAGGCAGAGACATAGGCAGAGGGAGAAGCAGGCTCCATGCAGGGAGCCTGATGTGGGACTCGATCCCGGGACTCCAGGATCACACCCTGAGCCAAAGGCAGATGCTTAACCACTGAGCCACCCAGGCGTCCCTTTTTCCCCAGATTAATAATCATAAACAATGCATCCAAGATTGTGTTAATCTATTCTAGGAATAATATCACATCTGACATAGAAGCTAAACTTGGCTACTACTTGGTTGAGTTTGTGGCAATCTACTATCATCTTCCAGGATCCACCAGGTTTTTGCAGGGGCTAGACTAGTAAATAGAAATACAATGACAATCATCATCCTGGACTTTTTATGTATGTAAGATTGGTGTTAATCATTGCCATTCCTCCTCAGATAAAATATTATGATTTACTATTTGGTCAGGGACTAGCAGTCCGAGTTAGACATTCTGTTTAATCTTTCCTACTATAATAGCTCTTATCCCAAAGACCAAAGAGTGGGGAATATGACAAATATAAAACTAGTCTATTCCAATTATACAATCAGAAACTGGGCAAATGACCACTTTGGAACCAGGTCTAGGCTCCCCTTACATCCCCACTCTTACAGGGCATGGTGATGGCAACCTGGATCCTGTACCTGAACTATGGTGCTCAAAATGTTTGGGCATTCTCTTTTCACATTCTATAGTTACCTTACTAACTGCTCATAAGTTCCTTTAGGGAAAAAATTGGAGACACATTGCTAAGTACGTTGCTATAGTGCTGCAGGGTCCTTCCTCTAAGGAAGCTAGCTAGCTTGGGCCCTCTCTTTCAGTCAATGGAATCCCACTGTGAAACTGCTTGATGGTCAAGGATCAAGCCTTTTAATTAAGGCAACTCCTTTCAATCTCTTGATCATCCATTCTTGAACTCTTTGTAGAGATTAAATAGTAAATTGTTAATTATCCATTTATTTTACTGCTAGAGATACCATATTCTGTTAAGCATCTCCACACTTAGAATTTCATGAGAGGATTATTTTTTCCCATTGTATCTCTTCTCCCCCAGAGAGACCAGTAGTCTTCAATTTTATATAAAGAATTTAGAATCCTAAAACAATTCTCACTACTAATGGTCCCAACATGTTAATATCTATGAGATGTCTAACTCAAATATAAATGTTAACTTGCAGGTGTAATCCAGCCTATAAAGTGGTCACTGTACTCATCCTGCATTAGGAAGGGCTTCCACTAAAATTAGAAAAGAATTGACTTTGTTTATATTTGGATATTTAATATTGTGTCAATACTATGCTTACCTTTAAAATAGGAATAGAAAATACAAACACTACTTCAATTCCTTCATCCATAGGGATTTTTTTCCCCTCTCACAACATAACTGCTGCTATTTTCTTTTCCTGTCTTGTTGCATAAGAGTGCAAAGAAACATAAAAGTTAGAGAACACTCAGGGAATGACTTCACTGTTGAAATATCACTACTAGGTAGTGGAAAAGATTAAGAAAAAGAAACTGTGGTTCCACTGCAAGGTTTCTAACTATAAATATTTGGACACATCTGATCCAGACCCAACAGAGCTGAAAGAAGGAACATTTTTATTTGTTCAAGCTTTCAAATGTATTATGGAAAAAAATTAAAAGTTAGTAATTATGGATTAACTGTGGCATACCATATAGGACATATGTAAACTGGGCAAATAGTGACTTTGACGCTTTTAGACCTGACAAAAAAAATTCAACTACTGATGATGGGGGGGAAATGGTATGTATGATAATCAGAAGAGAAAATGGATTCTTACACATAATGTGAGCAAGGAGAGAAATGAGGTTATTTAGAAAGGTGGCAAGCAGAAGGTTTTAATTATAAAGAGAAAAATGGAAGAGGCACCTGTGTAGGATAAGGCAGGTAGAACTGGACAGGAACATGGTGTCAGTCTTGTCAGGTTCCTTGTACACAGGTTCTATGAAGGCAGAAGTAAGGAGGAGAGCTATACACACGCTAATAGATTACGTAAGTCATGAAATAGAGACATCTTACATGCTATTTGCCTCCTCATAATCTATAACATGCACAAAGGGGGCAATTACACATGTACATATACTCCTCCCCAAAGCTGTTAAGGTATCTTATTATATCATATCATAAATCTCAGTTTCTCTAAAATTCTGCCAGTTAGACCCAAACTTGTATCTGCCTTTGGAATGTAATTTGTTTTGGATATACAATTTTTGGGTATCTCTACACCATGGAAGTTCTGTGTTTCAGGAAGATAAACAAAAAGTACAAATAATATCCATGTTATACCTCTGTTTTCTTCTGCAATCTAATTATGAGTGACAGAACTTCACACTCTTCAATTCAGATTCAGCACGAATCAGAACTCACCAGTTAAACAATAATGACTGTGAATCACTCATTCTATTCGATGGAGCAGAATTTCTTTTAATCTAAAAATCCTTCTCTTCCAAACTTGCTAGGTCATAAAAACCAGGTAACATCTAAGAAAAGGACATCATTGTCATTGTCTTAAACTGATCTTTAAAAAGTTAAAATAAAAACAATATCCTCATTCTTAAATATTAAAATAGGTAATTACCACATAAGTAAGGATAACAATCTAAACCAGCAAATTATATCTCAATTTTAATTCTGAATTTAATAAAGTGGCATCCATACCAACCATAGAGACAACCTTCTTGTGCAACAGATACATAAATATTTAATAGCTTGGCCCCATAAAGTCCTAGATTGTTGAAATTTGTTACAATATTAACCAAATTAATAAGATAGGTATTTATGAAAAGTCAATGAGTATACAAATCTGGTATTTGATATAACTGTTTCCAAACTAGAACACTAGACTTCATAATCCAAACAAACAAACCAGCAAACCCCAGAGAACAAAAGCTATATCAGGGCAAATAAAGACAAAAAATAGCCAATTGTTTGGAGATTTATGTAAAGGTTTGCAGCCAGCTTTTGTCTCTAGAAATGGGCAAGTATCTACGCTTTCCTCAAAGTGTTCAGAAATCTGATTGAAATGTAAAAAAAAAAAAAAAAATGGAGACTCCAAAGTGGAGATGGGAAAATGAAGTCAAGGCTGCAGACAGATCATCTGCCAGGAGGTGATGAAATGCAAAATAGGAGAAAAAAAACAAACGGAAATTCACCAGTAGCAACCATACAAAGATAGAAATCCAACTTCATTCCATGAACTTTGAAAAGTGATAGCCAAGAAAAGAAATAGGCTAGCAGAGCAGGACTCCCTAACTAAGGCCTCAGAAGCCTTGGGAGAAGAAGGAAAGTCTATCAAATTCTAACAAACCACATCAATACCACATAATCTGTAGAGACATAGGAAACCAGAAAAAGTCATAGTAAAATCCTCAAGATTTGGTGCCCAAATTATTAGAGACTGGGTCTTGGGCTCTCAGCAAATGCAGAAGAAACTTGAGGGTTCTCCATTTTACAGGGCTTTATTCTGAATTGAGAAAATGATATGAAACCCCAGATTATACTGCCACAGGGCTAAGGGTACAACTTCAACTAGATACAGACAAAATCTAAGAATGGTGACCAGGTTATCCAATATACACTGCATTCAGGCCTTAACAAGATAACCTCTTTCTTGTCCTATCCTCATCAGCAGGCTCTGAAAAAGTAGCTAAACTCATAGAACAGCCCTACATAGTTCTCAAGCATGGTAGTTAAAGGCAAACTGCAACCACCCACTCTCTGAATCAGTTTCAATTTTAGGTCAGTTTTAGCTGCTTCTATTTAGCATAAGCGAAATAAAAAATAACTATGGGAGCCTGCCTGGCTCAGTTGGTGGAGCATGTGACTCTTGATCTCAGGATTATGAGTTCAAGCACCATGTTGGGCATGCAGCCTACCTTAAAAGATAAATCAATAAAAAATAAATAAATAAAAGCATGCTTACTACAGAGACCTCAGAAAGAACCCTTAAAAATAAATAAAAAGTAACTACACATACATACATACACATTATGTCAAAAGAAAATAAAGAGAAAAAATAATCAGGGAGATTACGGCATACAAAAGACAGATGAAGAATTTATTTTGAGGAAAAAGAAATAATCAAACAAACCTAATGAAAAGAATATCATTCCCTATAAACACATCATGCTATGAAAGAGCTTAATAAGAACAATAATTTAATAATATAAAAAGCTTAAAGCTAAGATAAACAACCAAATGAAATCAAAAAGAGAAACTCCAGAGCTAAAGAAACAAACACAGATCTCAAACACCACTGGCAAACCAATAAATAAATATAAACATCAAGCCAACAGACATACCAAAAAGCATGAGATTATTAAGTGCCTATAAAAGACATGAGCTAACAGTGTAATCAAGTATACCGTGGTACATGTAGAAGGAAAAAATGATCCAGGTCAAAGAAATAAGTATATGTGGCATGGCATATGTGACAAATGGCACAGAAAAAAATGTCCAAAGATATAAAAATTTCCTAAAGTAATGAAAGAACTAAAACTGTCAAACTGAAACATTTAACAAGTCCTGGAATATAACACACATACACCTTTCCAGAAAACCAAAAAATCAAATCAACCAGAAGATAAGCCCAAAGAAACATCTCAATAGAAAAAACGTTTTAAAAAGTTATTGTGCTGTCTTATAGGTACTGAATCCACCTACATGCAGGAAAAACAAAACTAAACATCACTGGCATTTATATTATAAAAAAGGAATACTATTCTAACATTTGACAAAGTGAAAGGAATCATATAAATAATAAAAACCCTGAAGGTCAAGTAAGGAAGTTGGAAACAATATAAGGATTCAATTTCTTATTTTCACATAAAAATTAAACTTAGAATTTTTGATAGCATATTAAGGCATTTATAATCTTTTTTTTCTTAATGTTAGTGGGATGGATTTTTATGAA
This sequence comes from Nyctereutes procyonoides, assembly GCF_905146905.1. NCBI lineage: Eukaryota > Metazoa > Chordata > Mammalia > Carnivora > Canidae > Nyctereutes > Nyctereutes procyonoides. The sequence continues at coordinate 27,802,355 of NW_026575146.1, forward strand.
CTTATGTGGTAAAATTATTTTCCAAACTACAAAACCCATATAATTTTTCTTTAAATCATTAATTAATACTGCTAAACCAGAATTATTGTTGAACCTCATTTTATAAAAATTATGACTGTGTGATTGTATGTTGATGAGTTGCCCCTATGGGAACTGAAATATAGCAAATTGTTCGAAATAATATTTACCTAAAGCTAATGATGGGGTTTTTCTTCGGAATTATAAAATTTATGGCGATATTTTGCCTTACTTCCATTGTTCTCTATTTTACTTATATTTTTCATATACCATTATTATATCAATAATGAAATCATGTTCTACCTAAAATTTGTGAAGAATTATTGGCTAAGATAGTGTCAAATCACACACTTGGAAATTTTTTGTTATTTCACAGTTTTCTTGGCTGAGACTTTGTTGACCTAAACAGTTTTATCCTAAAGAATAAAAGCTGTAAGCCAGCTAAAAATAATGGGCTTCTAGAGAGGGAACTGAACAACAGAAGTGCAATAAATGTTTTTTTAGTTGTTGTTTTTTGGTTTTTTTTTAGTTCAGCAAAACACTTGGGAAAAATATTGTTGACAATCAGAGAATAATAATAAAATTTTGCATTGCATCGTACTTTCCAACTTCAAAGTTCTCTTCAGAGAATATTTGACTATTTCTTATTGAATACCCTGAAAATCCTAGGAACAATCTTGCTTCTCATTACTGACAAGGAGAAACGACAAAAATCATGTCTACTTCCCTCTAAGTTTATGGATGACTGTTGGTTTCCTAACACTCAGGACATTGAGGCAAATTAGTGATTCAAGAAAAAGCTCACAACTTAAAACCTGAACAATACTTGATTTTTACATATGTGTGAGACCAATATATTTATATTTTAACCTCAACGTATGTCATTCTCAGGGCATTCATCATCCATCATTTGCAGGAGTGTATTATGAGTTCAAACAACTACTTAGAAATATAGACAATTAAACTAGAGAGTCTCTGGCCCAATCTCTCTCATTTTACAGGTGAGAAAACTGAAATCCTGAAGCTAGAGGGGCATATAATTTGCCAAAATTCATTTAGCTTGAGTTCAAGCTCACATCTTCTCTCAGGACTTTTTTCTTTCTATACCACACAACAATATTTCTCTTGAGTGCTGTTTTTGTTTGTTTTCATTTTTTAAAAAAGGAAGATGCCAAACCAGATCATCTTTGTGTCACATAAAAAAAATAGTTGAACAAAATTTCTCTTTAAATTCTTATAAATCCAATTTCTGTGTAAAAACATGGTGGATTAAAAAAATCTGAATTTTTATACACGAGAAAACTAAATACATGTTTCTTCTATGATTTACAAGGCCCCTAATACTAGAAAACCAGTTTTTCCTCTCCCCCATGTTATAGCATTATTTAAATTTTTTAAAATTACTTTTTAGGTCTCCATAGCTACAAGATAATCTGTCACCCTCGAGTATTTATGCCTCGTCACCAGCATGCCCAGTAAAAGCAGAGGTTCTTTCCTTTGTATCCCTAAGATATAAGCGATCAATGCCACCCAAAAATGGTCATCAGATCCTTTGAACAAACTTTCCTTCAAGCAGTTATACTTTCACATAAGTGATTTTTGTTTTTCCAGAATATTCAAAGCAACAGGAAAATAACACAGAAGCAACAGTATGATTAAGAGAAAGATGATTAGAAAGCAGAAGACTAAGATTCAAAATAATTCCTAGGTTCTTGCACAGAATTTTCCCAAAGTCCTAATTAGAAATAAAAGTCCTCATTTTACCTCATGTTGAGGAAGAGTGCTATAAAATAATTATAACCAAAACCAAAAGATTTTATCATGATTACACATAAATACATAGCTTACAGTCAGTGTTCCATTTAACTTTCATCAAGAAGTGGCAAAAAAAAAACTTAAAATATGAAGCCTACCAAAAAACGTTTGGAATCTAACTGAAGGACAAATTATACCATTTTCTCTGGATTTTTTAAAAATAGAAATCTTTATAAATGCATAGCAAAACAGTAAAGGCCTAGGAGATATATAATTCAGACTTTGGATGACTAACCTTAGGCGTCCGGGGATTCTGTGCTGCTGGCTAAAGCCTCAGGACAGAATATGGACATTTTTACAGAGTGCAAGCCCAGAATGTACATCCAATAACCAAAAGATAAGCCTGGGGAAGGAGAAGCAGGAGGAATATGAGATACTTTCTCTGGGACCCACACATGTATGGATGATTTGTGCATGACATCAGACAGACAGTGGTAGAGACACAAGTAATAGGCAACCCACATGGAATATAGGGAACTCGTGGGAAGGAAGCCTGGCACTTGGAAACCCAGCACCAAGGGTTTGATACACATGTACCAAAGGTCTAGTTGCAGAGAAAACAAAGAAAACCAAACTCTTAATTCCTCCCTGTTTCAAGGCATAAACCTGAAGCAGACCTGAAGCTATAGAAAAGGGTTATTAAACCCAGGGATAGAAGGTATGGAGAGAGGAGCCAATAATGACATTGTACCTAATTCAATGTCTAGCACAAGCTCGATGCTCCAGATTGATTTGCTGACTTTGATGATATAAGACAACATTTGGTGTAGTCTGTTCCTTGAAAAAATAGTATACATGGCAACCTCTAAAGAAAACAAAAATGTAGATGGAAAAAGAAGAGGGCAATAAAGATTTTCCTCTTTCATATCCTAGGAACTGACTCTCTCTTAAATTTCTAAGAGCTTATTTACTAACCTCAGTAATAAAATATCTGTACCCAAGCAATGGGGGGGTTCTAAACTTTACAGTGCCACTGACAGCAAAAGATAAATGATGCTATAATGCAATTCAACAAGAATCCATCATTTTGTTTATATAATCTTTTCCCTACATTTTTGCTAAATATCCAAATGTGAAATTCAATGACATCCTCAGAAGCTCCCAAGAGTAAGTCTCACCTCCTTTGTTAATTAGGTACATCAAAAACAAATGCAAAAAAAAAAAGGCTAGATGTACCTCTACGCTACAGTTTCACACTGTTCAGTTTATATTTTCGAATTTACAGGCTGAATATTCAGAATGACTGGGTTAAACTTGCATCAGTGCCAAAACCAAACCCTTCCTATATCTTCTGTCCTCAAAAGACATTATGGTAATGTACCTTCTGTGACCATTAAAGCATGAAGGATAATAAAGAAAAAGACATCACATGAAAACAACAGATATTATCTTACAAGAAAAAACAGACTATTTTTAAATGATACTATGAGTACAAGGAAAGATATTTTTAGCATATTAAAAATATAACTTCACTCATTATAAAACAAAAATTATCAATACTGTTATTCTCTCAAGCCTATCGCCAAAGGCCAACAAGGTTTATCTAGTTTGTGTATCACACTGGTCTGGTGCTATTTCCCTCTTCTCAGATTTGGGCCATTATAACAAGTGAAAACAAGAGAAGCTGACACTCAGCCAAATGTTTTAGAGGTTTTAGAAATTCACATAGCAGCAAACATTTAAATCTATAATAATGTGAAGTTTTAGGAATTTCAATCTTTCAATTACTATCATTCATCATACAATCAACTTAGGTAAATTTAAGGAATATAACATAGACGTAAAAGCACTGTCTTTGCAATCAGGGGCTCAAAATGGACTCTGCTTCCCATTAGTAACTTGGGATAAATTGTTAGACTTCTCTAAATCTGGTTTTTCTTCGGTAATAATAATAATAATAATAATAATAATAATAATAATATCATCATTAGTTACTTTGTGGAATGTTGTAAAGATTAAGTAGGATTATGTATGTAAAGAAACTGAGCACTGCTTGACACAAAATAGCTACTCATTGTTCTAGAATTTCAATACTCTTACTCTTATTATACGTAGGATAGCTCACAGGAAGCTTTCAGGCAAGTGTTGGAGATGTGATTCTGATCATTGGCATTTTGCCGTTAGCAATGCCACCCACTGCTAGGTGGGCAGGCAACCACTGATCCTCACCAGGAAGCCCCTGTGGTTAGCTGAATGCTAGCTCCCGACACTATCCACATTCAAGCTAATGGGAAAGGTTCTCTCTAATAAATGCCACTAGTGTTTCTAATGTGTCCACTAAGTATTGAAAGAGAAAATCAGAGGGCTTTTCCAAATCTAAACAAAATTATTGGATTTGACTCAAGCAAAAAGTCTATCCATTCCCAAACTGTTTGAATCAATCCCCAGAACACAGAGCAAAATGGGTTTTGTTTTAATTAGGAGTCTCTTTTTGATGCTGTGTCATCTAGCAACAGGGGCCTAAGGAATACTTCCCTTGTTAGTCATTAAAGCGGAGACCTACAAAGCATTCATAAAACTCAGACTCCCACTTTCAATAATCATCAATCTCTAAATTTAATAAACTTTCTAGCCAGAGCCCCCCCATTGCCAGTGTAAAGAGTGACAAGTATACACTAAATGAACCATGGTTCTTTGTCTAGCAACACATTGATTCTGATAGATGGCAAAGGCCAACAGAGAAGAGACCCTTAGGGGAGTTGTTGAGACATTAGCAGTATTGCCTATTAAATTTAACACCATCCATCTACACATACACTGTGAAAGGTCTGAAAAATCATGTTATTCTTCTCACATGCCCATTCCGGTCTACACGTTTATTTTAATGTAGGAAGTCTTCAGGGATCTGAATGCCTGGTTCTTTTTAACATTTTATGTACCACATAGACAAAATGGAACACCAGGAAGAATGACTCTTCCTTTCTGTTTTCCTAAAGGAGAATGCAAAAAAAAATTATTCATATCAGCCCTTATGTGCACTACATTTATTTGAATTGCAAATTAGGATTATTTTCTACCTCCTTATTTGTTTCCTTGAATGTCGGTAGAGTGGAAAGCAAGGACAACAGAAGCCAAATAAGTGACTTACCAGTAGAGAGAAATAACTCTCTGGCATCACACTTTTGCTACTAGTATAATTTACCTCTTGCCATTGCAGTGCTATTTTTACCCTACACTGTGACAGCTGACAAGAATCACTGTCCAAGCATCAAGCTGTTACCAACCAGGAAAAATCATTCCTCGAAGAGAGTGCAAAATTGTTTAACTCTGTTAACTCTTGCATACTAGCATAAGTAACTTTGCAAGCACCTCAAGTAGAATTCGGCCACCATCCTCAAGTCCCCTTGAGCACTAACAGGAATGTGTGGGAGCAGGTGGGAGGCCTGCCTATCCATGTGTCCTCCACCCACGGCCTGTTCCAGCCACACCACGATGAGCCACTACAACCCTTGGGTATTGATGCTGTTCCTTACTGCTCCTGTGGAAAAAGAAAGAGAAGCGTCCTGTCCACAAAGTCCACTGCTACCGCAGATCTTGGTAGAGGATACTGAGAATGGCTTTCTTCTGCCTGGAGGAGTGGAGAATGGGTTGAGAGAGGGGACCAAATGGGTTGAGGGCATTTTTTTCAACATGTAGGTTTCAATATGTTTTGCTTCAAAAGAGGAAGAATGATAATAGGCAAGGAGGGGAAAGAAACAAATACAAATACAGTGTTTTGTATTTGCTAGTAGCACCTGCTGGTTTATGATCACCATAGGTAGTACAAACTTCTAGGGGGGAGATATAGTCTAAGCCAATTTTTCAGGAAATACCAACACAGGTGGAAACCTATTTTGAAATAAAAGGGAAGAAAAAAAAAGAATTAAATGCTCCAAATGCAAAAAAATTTCCAAGTTTTTAATGACTGTATTTTATATGACTAAGTAAAGAATATTTCCTCAATTAAAAACTTTATTTTTATCAAGCTTTTCAGTAACCACAAGACAAAGCATTCTTGAAATTTGAGATGTAAACAAAAATATATCCAAAAGAAGTGTTAGCTTCAGATCAAGTTTATAATAGTAGAAAAACAAAAAACCTTCTAATGTTCAAAGCACAGCTGACTAAGAAAATTAGGTATTCCAATAGAATAGAATATGTACACATTAAAAATGTTGTTCAAAGGGTTTTTATTTATATGAGAAAATACCCATAACATAAAGTTGAACTGAAAAAGTAATGCAAGGGATGTCTGGGTGGCTCAGCGGTTGAGTGGCTGCCTTCAGCTCAGAGCGTGACCCTGGAGTCCCAGGATCAAGTCCCATATCAGTTCCCCCTGGGGAGCCTGCTTCTTCCTCTGCCTATGTCTCTGCCTCTCTCTTTCTGTGTCTCTCATGAATAAATAAAATCTTTTTTTTAAGTAATGCAAAATAGAAAAATCGATGTTTGATGATTTCAAACACTGGGTGGAAGGATTGTTTTTGTTCTCTCCTGGGAGAAATGGGATTGAGAAAAGAGGGGAAGAATAGAAGAGATAGTCAAATAACGTGAGGAAATCACTTGGGATCTTTAAAGAATAAGAATTCCCAATATTTAATTTTAAAAATGCATGTCAAAGTAAACTCTTTTTGGCCCTCTAAGATCTTCACTTAGAGTCTGTTACAAGCAAAGTCCTTCTGAAAGAAGGGTATTTGGGAGGAATTCAAAGGTAGATGCTGATTTTACCTACGGATGCATGCTTGGATAGATAAAAAGAACATCAAATGAGAATTTGCTAGAGGCAGTAAGCTGGTGTCTGAAGAGGCTGTGAGGCTCTAGAAGGAGGCCAAGTATGAAAAAGAGCATATGATCCCAAAGAGAGCAAACGGCAGAGCAACATCTATACTTTTAAAATAATGCCCTTTTTTTTCCTCTGTTGCCTATCAGTAAGCTTTCCAAATCATTCTCTAATGGAAATAGTTACTTTGATAATTAGGAGAAATAGCAGTAAATCACCAAAGGGAAGATATCTTAGTACCCACATTGATTTAGTACCATTCAAAAACTATCCAAGGACACTTGGGGAATATCCATGCCTGTAGTTCAATTAGTGGATAGCATATCATTTGGTTGGAAAGGGAGCCCAAAAATGGACAAAGAAAAAAACAATTTAGGTTCCAGGAAAGAAAAGTCAGCATCAGAGAACATGACTGAGTATTTTAAAGGAACACAGGAGGGGCACCTGGGTGCCTCAGTTAGTTAAGCAATGGGCATGATGACTTCCGCTCAGGTCCTGATCTCTAGGTCCTGAGATCAACCCCCTGAAGAGAGACACACACATACCTACCGAGGCCCCCTGCCTGGAGCCTACCATTAAGGCCAGGTTTAGCTCCACAGTCAGCAAGGAATCTGTTTGAGATTTTCTCCCTCTCCCCCCGCCCCTCAGTTGTGCTCGCTCTCTCTCCTGTCTAAAATAAATAAACAAAACTTAAAAAAAAAAAGGAATATAGGAAAACCCTGGAAAGCTAGAAGATGCTGTAGCCCATCAAATGGTATAGCCATATGGTAATAACAATCACGGAGTGTTTACCGAGAAAAGCCCTGTGATTAATGCTCTCTATGTGTATGTTCATTTAAATTCATTGGTTCAATAAACTTTTGAGGTAAGTGTTATAACCATTTTGAATATGAGGAAACCAAGGCACAGAGTGATTAAATAATTTAGTCAATGTTCCTCAGAGGGTAAATGATATAGCCAGTATTTGAGCCCAGATAGTCCAACTCCAAATCTCCAAAAACTAATAATAAAAAAACCCAGTTTATTATGTATCAGAAACTGCATTAGGGGGTCTCACATGAATTACCTATATAATCTACTTCTTGAAATAGGTACTACTATTACCTATATGTGCAAACAATAAAATTGGCTTATTGGTGCATACTTTATCATAACTTATGGTGCCAAGGTCTTTTTAGTCTCCAATTGGAATATAGACTTTTAATCCCATGGGCAAAAAAACATAACTATCGTTACAAATATGCTTATTATTTATATACTCATGCATTTATTCATTCAGAGGGCATTGTAAAACAACCAGATGTTAGTGTTTTCCATGACAAAACATGAAAGTAACTTTAGGCAGGAAATATATTTCAGTATATCAACCTTGGCTTATATACATATGCGCATCATTTTTGTGAAGACCTATATGTTCATGATTCATGGCTGTTTTCAACAGTTATGGCTCAAATGATTTAATTTTATTTGGTATAAGACATCATTCAGGTTTGGTGGAGTTGTTGAAGGTAATATGAAGAGAATGGAAAAGAAAGAGGAGAAATCTAGGAAAGGAGAACATTTTCAATACTATTTCCCAAAGCAAAAGTCTAAGCTCTTGAGAGTACCTGAAGATTGCCTATGCTGCTGTACTTTGTTTCAGATGGTTATAGCACCCTCTGGTGAATAATGCTTATATGTTACAATTTTCTCCAAAATAATATAGGTAATATGCTCCAAAATCTATAAGTGACTTTTCAAAGTAGTTCCTCTGTTTTTCACTTATTTTTGTAAGTAAGAATATGCCCAAATTGACTTACTTCATCTCTAACACCAAAGTGAGTGCCATATAACATGCAAATTCTACTTATATAAACAAATAAGAAAAAGGAGGACTGGAGTATTTTGGATTAATCAATTTCATTGTGGAGCATATTTAAAAGAGGCAGAAGCCTGTGAATTTTATATACAAAGTAATATACACCAACAATATTTTTTCTTCATTTTTATGTTTACATTTCAGAATTTCACTGAACTGAAGCATATAAATATAATCATATACCTTGCTTTCTTACTTATTTTAGATCTTTACTTAGGTCACTTTCTCAGTGATATTTTTACTGATCATCTTACTTATACACAGTCCCTAACACCCTACCCTCCCTATGCCCTTCCTTCTCTGCTTCATTTTCCACCAGTTAATGATAGCCAAATAAATTTTTGTCCAAACTAAGACATTTTTTGTGAGTGAAAAGGGATGCTGTTAGTAGTTACACTGGGGAAAACAGGCAAGGGGAACACTGCAACAGGTCACCTTACTCATAAAACCTATCTTCTAATGTACTATGTATTGTACTTTTTATTTCTTTTCTTTTCCCAGTAAAATGAAAGCTTCATAATGAGAAGGAGGTTTATCTGTTGCTTTTTTTTTTCCTCATGGCTATACCTCCAGTGCCTAAAATAAAGCTCATAATAGGTGACTCATAATATGGGTTGAATAAATGAACATGTTTATCTGCTATGATTATTCAATATGACTGCAGATTCTTACTCATTTACCTCATTGAGAGGTGGCATTTATTTCCTCTTTCCTTGAGTTTAGGCTGGCTCCTTGACTACCTTGACCAATAGAATGTAGCAGAAATGTGCAATGACAATTCTAGGCCTAGCCTTTAATAAAACTGGCATTTTAGGGGCACTTGGATGGCTAAACAAACAAACAAAATCTTAAAGAAGAAGATGACTGGAAGTTTTTACTTCCTGACTCTGAGAACTCATTTTGGCATGCTTCCTCTTGCAACCCACCCACCAGACTGTGAAGGATCCAGACTACTCTGGTAGACCAGCTCAGCTGAGCTTCTAGCTGATAGCCAGGATGAATGACCAGGTTTTGAATGAATCATCTTCTCTGTTCCAGCCCATTTGAATCCTCAGGTGACTACAGTCCCAGCCAACACCATATGGGACAGAATAACTGCCCCAGTTAAGTCCCAGAGAAATAATGAAATAGTTGTTGTGTTAGATGACTAGGTTTGGAATGGTTTGTTACACAGCAATAGATAACAGAAACACCTGCTAGATCTATGTTAGGCACTGTGAAGGACACAAAGTGAGTAGGAAAAGATTGGTCTTAAGGGACTACGAGTTTAAAGGGAGAAAAAAAAGCTCCTTTACATGAATAATGTTTTCTTTTAGAGTGATTACTGCCATAAAAAGCCAAAAGTAATTTAGGAATCAATAGAAAGGTTGCATTCAAGGGGAACTTGGGGAAGTGAAGACAACTACATTAAATTGGTGGAGAATGAGGAGCACATCACTAGATAGAATTTGACAATTAGAGGTGCAAGGGTAGAGTTACTAGTGGAAGCAAAACTCACAGCAGGAGCACAGGTAAAGAAGCATGAATACCTACTCACCTAACAGCAAGAAGTTCAGTTTGGCCGGGCTATGGGCTTTATGAAGAGAAAGTAAAGCCAGAAAGGAAGATTAGAAATAGGTCATGGATGCAAACAAACCATAAGAGACTCTTAACTCTAGGAAACAAACTGAGGGTCATTGAAGGGGAGGTTGGTGGGGGATTGGGATAACTGGGTGATGGGCATTAAGGAGGGCATATGATGGAATGAGCACTGGTTGTTATAAGCAACTGATGAATCACTAAACTACTGTTAAAACTAAAAAAAATTAAAATAAATAAAAATAAAAGCAAAAACAAAAAACAAACAAACAAACAAAAACAGAAAAGAAAAAGAAAAAGAAATAGGCCATGGAGTCCTGAATGTTTTGCCAGTAGTTGAATTTCTTTCCTGGTCAGAAGTAATTCTTTGAGTGGCTGGACCTTATAACACTTTATTTTGCACCCTCTAGAAATCCTAATGTCATGACTGGCATTATGGTATGAGTTGTTTTTTTCATTTTGTTTTGTTTACAGAGCAATGACTTCTTGGATATTTATTTAAGTGGAACAATTCCTGAGATCAAAAAGTGAAAATATGTTTATGACTATGTTTTATAAGCACTCCAGTTTACTTCATTATCTCTTTACAAGTTGAGTGTTTTAAAAATAAATGCTAAACAGTTAGGTAATAGACTGAATGATGGCAGCTATAGACTTTCTTATTTAACTTAAACCCATGTGACCCTTGAAATTATAAAACCCACAGGATGCCTGGGTGGCTCAGCAGTTGAGTGTTTGCCTACAGTTCAGGGCACGATCCGAGGTCCTGGGATCGAGTTACACATCGGGTTCCCCATGGGGAGCCTGCTTCTCCCTCTGCCTGTGTCTCTGCCTCTCTCTGTGTGTCTCTTATGAATAAATGAGTAAAATATTTTTTTAAAAAGGAATTATAAAACCCACTGATCAAAGCAGATGTTCATATCTTGATTGAAAGTAAATTATTAATTCAGTACTCACACTGGTGCAAAAACAAAATGAGATGCAAATGCTGGAGCCCATGAAGTATGTCTATAGGTAAGACGCCGCCACCTCCTACACCTTGGACCTCAGGCGTTGGGCTTGGTCCCACAGCTCCATCACTGCAATTGCTGAGATGTGGACTTCATTGGGCACATCTGCTAAGTGCAGAGTTCACATTAGGGCATACATGTTAACCAGAGGGTATTCCTGGGAAACACCTGCTCCTCTACACACTTGGATCACCCGGCTAATAAATCTCCCAGATTTTATTTTTAACATCTATTCTTTAACATCTAACTCTATCCACTGAGTTTTCCATTAGTGATTAATATAAACATTATGTGTAATCACTGTAAGTGGAAACTTATATAAGAAAATAAAGTCACCTTAAATTCCTCTTCCCAGAGTTAATCACTGCTAATCTTTTCTTGCATTTCCTTGATAGACACATTATTATAATTGGAATATGGGAGTTTATATCCTCACTCTTTCACTAAAATTTATTTCATGACTATCCACCGATTAAGGATGCTTTGAAGACCATTTTAACATTGACATAAAATTTATATAAAAATACCAAAATTTCGGGATCCCTGGGTGGCGCAGCGGTTTAGCGCCTGCCTTTCGCCCGGGGCACGATCCTGGAGACCTGGGATTGAGTCCCACGTCGGGCTCCCGGTGCATGGAGCCTGCTTCTCCCTCTGCCTATGTCTCTGCCTCTCTCTGTGTGTGTGTGTGTGACTATCATAAATAAATAAAATTTTTTTAAAAATACCAAAATTTCTTTAATAAATATTTTGCTTGTAAATATTTACACTGTTCCCAAATTTAAATGTAGCTCTTATGGAAATAAGCACCAGTTGTGCTTTTACCCAAATGTACTTGGGACAGTGCCATCAGCCTCTACTGAAAGACTTTGATTAAAAAAAAACAACAACAACAACAATCCTATGAAATAGCGTTATAACTATTATGGACTGAATATTTGTTCCCCCTTACCCAAATTCATACGTTAAAGCTTTAACTCCCAGGGTGAATATATTTGAAGAAAGGGCCTATAAGAAAGTGATAAAGGTTAAATGAGGTCTAAGAGCATGATCCAAATACCAAAGGGTTGGTGCCCCTATAAAAAGAGGAGCTCTAAAAAAAAGGGGGGGCGGGAGCTCTCTCTCTCTACCATATCAGGACACAAGGAGAAGGGAGCCCTCTGTAAGCCAAAAAAGAAAAACCTCACCAAAAACCAAATTGGCCAGCACCTTTATCTTGGACCTCCGGGGGGGGGGGGGGAGGAATGGGGTAGCTGGGAAGAAACTGTAGGAAATAAATACTGTTGTTTAAGCCACCCAGTATGTGGTATTTTGTTATGGCAGCCAGAGCGGACTAATACAGTTGCCATAAAGATTTGGCTGAGAACATTATTAATTACATTGTAAAGTTCACATTAACAACAACAACAACAACAAAATTTCATTTTGCAAAGAGAAAATAGTTTCATTATCTCATGAACATCAAACTGAACATGAATCTTCATGTTCAATTTGCTTTGCTTGCTTGAAATCTTATTGGCAAATATGTAGCTCTTTTCTCTTTGTTCCAATTTCCTCATTTATTATTTCATATTTAATTAGAGCATATGTATCTTTATAAATAATGTTAATTCTTTTTTAGAAAAGGCAGTTTTTAAATAAATAAATGAAAAGATGAAATTAAATGAACGTTGTTTTAGCCACTTAAGAATAATTAAATACAACAGAGTAGTGATATAATGGAGCTAAGCTTATACAAACTATTGAACTAGAATCATTATATGAAGCAATAGACAAATTTATCACCATTATTTACATATAAATGATGTGGTGGCTTAGTAACAGAAGTCATGTTTAGAGGCAAATCTAATGAAATACACTTACTTTCTCAAGTCATAGCCAAAGAAATGAGATTTCAAAATTCCTTGAGTAAAGAAAGAAAGTTTAATAATTTAAGGAAAGGCAAGTGTTGCCTTCACAATTTTCATTAAGAGAGAAGACTCAGAGGTAGGGAGAATAATAAAAACAAGATTCTAAAGGAGCTAAATAAAATAGATGATATAAATATTTTCCAATTTGATCTTCATTATAGACATAATGTGTTTTAATGTTAAATGAATAATGTAATTAAGTTTTTCACGTCTCTAAAATGGCATCATACTAATAATATGCAACTCTATGGATCACATGGCTTCCTGAATGTGCAAAACAGTATTCTCTGAAAGTATTACTAAGTTTTAAGAGGTTCAGTTAGGCATACAATGTGGTACTTTGCTCTGTAGTTTTGAGGAAGGTTTTAGGACTCAGTAAATGATTAGAGTGGGGATATTGTGGCAGGAACTAAACAGCACTTTGAGAATTTCAGCCAGTGAAAGTTAAATGCAAAGTCTGTTCGGATATCTTCTGTAATTAAAAAAAAAGGAAAGGGTAAAGTTTTTAAAGGAGTATAGTTTTTTAAATTTTGAAGGGAAATATGAAATATATACAAAATGTCATATATTCCAAGAGGTAAGATCTTCAACCAATACTCCCAATTAGTATAATACCTCCTTTTTCCTAAAAATATCTAGTGAAAAATTAACTAGAGACACTGAAAGTTTATTTGTAATAGTTATGTCTGAAATTAGTGAAACAAGAAAAGAACAGGCTAGACAATATATCAAATGGCATTTCCTATCAGATCCATGTGGTACAGTGGAAAGAACACGGCTTTGAGGACCAGATGTCCTGGCTTAGAACATTATTCCTATGATCCATGAAATATGCAAACCCAGTCTATATTACATTCAGTTTTTAATCCTCAATGTTAGCCCCTATTATGAATGAGGAGACTGAGACAGAGGCTATTAATTTGTATGAGCTCACAAAGCAGTTAAGTGAGTGAATTGGAATTCTGATACAGATTACTTTAAAGTCTGTATTCTTTTTGCTTCATGAAAATAGAGTAGACAAGCAGCAAGAACTGTGACGGATCTGAAAGTTTAGCCTCTCACATTCTCATACATGCTAAGCAGAAGACATGAGACTCCTAGGTCAGAGAGATAAAGGGCTTTATTACTCATAGCACAGCAACCAGCATGAGCTTCATGTTTAAATCTGTTCTCAGGACACCTGGGTGGCTCAGTGGTTGAGCGTCTGCCTTTGGCTCAGGGCATGATCCCAGGATCATGGGATCAAGTCCCACACTGGGCTCCCTGCAGGGAGCTTGCTTCCCCCTCTGCCTATGTCTCTGCCTCTCTCTGTGTCTCTCATGAATAAATAAATCTTAAAATTTTTTTTTTAATAAATCTGTTCTTCCCCACTCCTGAATCCCATGGGGGCCACGTAGGAAGGCACCAGTGGATGCTGGGCGCATTTTATAAAGTCTGCGTTTAGGAAACCCCTCAATCTATAAAGGGTGAAGCTAGCTAATGTTGTCCTTTGTCCAAAAGGAGATACTTTTACTGTCCTGGTTAGGAATCAAATCTGCCCTTTACCTCTATAGAGGGTATGGAGACTAAAACTGTATGATATACAAATATCCTTTAAAAGATAGCTGGGAGCAAAAACTGTCATAGTCATATAAAAATGCCATAGAGAACTGCTCCCCTCCCACACTTACCGCAAAAGTAGCTAAGGAAACATCTAAATGAAGTAGATTGTGAGGTCCGCTGGATAGTGTGACAAAGGCCCAGAGAGGTGTGATCAAGTTGTGCTTAGTTCATGTTTGCATATATTAATATTTAAATCTGATTCAAATTCAGGTCTTGGGGTCTGGGGTCTGTCATCAGCTCATTCACAAAGAGACACAAGGCAGAGATGATTGTGAACAAGGAAAAGACATGTATCTTGGTGAAAAAGATTAGCAAAATAGAGTAAAATATAAGTGCTTCAGACAAGGAGACTATGCTTGGGGCAGAAATTCATCCTAGACAGGAAAATCTAAGCAGAAAATCAGTTGTATAAATTAAGTCCATCTGTAAGGACAAGCTCCACTCAATTTACTGAGCACTCAGGAAGTTAGTATCTCACTCCAAGGCAGGGGCGATTTGTTTCCTGACCAGCGTAATAAAGATAATGTCTCCCTCTGGGGCAAGTATTGTGTAGTTTAGCTTGCAACAACAGATAATAGCTAGAATAATTCCAGACTAGGTGGACTTAAAAGGTTTAATACCCTTCTCGCTTAGATTACAATTAGCTTGCTAGCTGGGCAGGCCACGGTTGGTGATAAAAGAAATTTCAAAGGGAAAAGAGACTGAGGAAGGCAGAAATTGACAGAGAGAAGAGATAAAGAGCAAAGTTGGGAGGTCACTTTTTCAAAAAGAAAATGACCAAGTGAAATGTCAACAGAAAAAAAAAAAAAAAAAAAAAAGCATGTGCCTTTCTACACAAGCTAAACTGCAACAATCTTTTTGCCCAGGAATTAGAAGTGAAATGTCAAGCCAACTCAAAAGCAGAGCCTACTTCATAGCAGAGCCAAAGAATCAGAATTAGAATTTGCAGAGAAAATGTTCCCTCCTAGTTATTTAAAAAAAAACGTTATTAAAGAGTTCAGTTAAATTAGATACAAACTGGTTTGAAACCCAGCTATTATTTTTTTTTCATGTTAAATCACTAGTCACTAGATAACTAAACACTTTCAAGGTTTTAAGAATGTTCTTTTAAGGCACTGTATGATTTGGGAGAATATAATCTTTTTGCATAATTTTCACTCTGGTGAGCAATCTCAGAGTCTGTTATATTCAAATACTGCATTCAATTCTTATAAAAAGGTAGTATTATCTGCCATAGTCTATTGCACAGTCATTTCCATAATAAAAGTTAGAGTTAATGCTGATAACATCACTAATTAAAGAAAAGTGTAAGTATATATAACATATTATATATATATATTTATATATATAATTCCAACAAATATCTAAGAATAACTGAGAATAACTAAGAATAAGCTAAAGGACATCATTTTTATCTACTTAAGAGTCACTGTATCCTCTTAGTTTAATTTAAAGTTTTGATCATAATAAACTTTTCTTAGGTCTAAGAGAGCAAGAGCAATAATCATTCATCCTTAACCTTTGTGTGGAATGAAGAATAATTCTCATTTAACTTCATAAAATTGATAAAGGAAATAAGAAAAGATAATTTCTGATTCAAGTAAGTTTAACTTCTTCATGTATAATAATCATGCTTGCATAGAAAAACATTTATAAAAAAAGTAAAAGTGAGAAATCTAATTCATTTTCTCATTATGATCTATTGTCTGAAAACCTAAGTTATTTTCAAAATACTAATATAATTTAGAAAGGAATCTAAAACTTAAGCATATGCTGTTTCCAAACTTATAGTGGAAGTAAAAATGTCTCCTATAAAATATCAGGTGTAATGTATAGCATGGTGACTACAGTTAATAACATTACAGTTAATAGATCACATATCATCTATAACAATGTAGATAATAATGTTATATACTGCAAGCTGCTAAAGGTAGACCTTAAGATTGGGGCAAAAGTTCTATAATTCCTAAAAGTAATGTGATCTTTACTTTCAATACTATTTCTTGAAAAATCTTGCTAGATTTTTTAAAAAGTATTTTATAATCTCAGTATTATGTTTATTACTTATTCTTTTTTTTTTAAACAAAGCTAAGCAGAGGAGTCATCAGGAAAGGAGAGACTTTATTTTTTTTAAGTTTTTATTTATTTATGATAGTCACACAGAATGAGAGAGAGAGGCAGAGACACAGGCAGAGGGAGAAGCAGGCTCCATGCAACGGGAGCCCGACGTGGGATTCGATCCCGGGTCTCCAGGATCGTACCCCGGGCCAAAGACAGGCGCCAAACCGCTGCGCCACCCAGGGATCCCTATTACTTATTCTTAACATAACTCAAGTGAGAAAGTTAATATAATATAAAGAATCCAAAAGTAAGCAGGTCTCCTGAAAACATTAATATGCCACAGCTTTCAGTTTAGCACGATTTAAATCATGAATTTACGGTGCCGAGAATGTAATGAGATTACCTGGGAAAATTAACTTAGGTCAAAGAAAAATATCTTTATGGATTTATAAGAAAGAATTTCTCTGCAAGTATGGAAAGGTCCTTAAGTCTAAACCAAATGTTCTAAAACACCAAATCTCAAAATGCTGGAAATGTAGGAGCTGGAAGTTATTACTGCTCTTCCAAATTGTGAGAATATAAACATGTCAAGGGGAGACAAGTGCTTGTGAGTCTGAGTTAGAATGTTAGAATGGAACAACCTAGGTCACAGATATATGATTCTTGGGCTTGACTTTTCCAAGCTGAAAGTTAGAAAAGTAGGAGAAAACAAAAAAAGAAAGAAAATCCTCAAATTCAAACTTACTATTTTATTATTAATAAAACAGGATAAATAACTATAGATTTTAGGTATAAAACTAATGATTGCTTAACTTACTACCTCCTTCCACAAACTAAAAACTACCTTGAGCAGGTAACCACT
The DNA here is from genome assembly GCF_905146905.1 of Nyctereutes procyonoides. Taxonomy (NCBI): domain Eukaryota; kingdom Metazoa; phylum Chordata; class Mammalia; order Carnivora; family Canidae; genus Nyctereutes; species Nyctereutes procyonoides. The sequence continues at coordinate 27,819,822 of NW_026575146.1, forward strand.
AAATTTTAACATTTTAAAACATTATTAAACAATTTCATTCATCAAGTTAATAAAGAAAATGTTTATATCCAACATAGAAGAAAGTTACAGCATATTACAAAGGAAGCTAGACTTTACCTTTTGAAATCTCGATAGGAAAACATCCTAGCTACCCAATACTGTAAAATCAAAGGTAGAGGGGTGGCTCAGTGGTTGAGCATCCGCCTTCAGCTCAGGTCATGATCCCTGGGTCCTGGGATCGAGTCCTGCATCAGGCTCCCTGTGAGGAAACTGCTTCTCCCTCTGCCCGTGTCTCTGCCTCTTTCTCCGTGTCTCTCATGAATAAATAAATAAAATCTTTTAAAATAAACAAAATAAAATAAAAGGTAGAAAACCAGAACAAGGGAAAGACTTTTTATTTTTTGAATTGTTTTTAAAGATTTTTATTTATTTATTCATGAGAGACACAGATAGAGAGAGAGAGAGAGAGAGAGAGAGAGAGAGAGAGAGGCAGAAACAGAGGCAGAGGGAGAAGCAGGCTCCATGTAGGGAGCATGATGTGGGAATTGATCCCGGGTCTCCGGGTTCATACACCACAGGTTGAAGGCAGCGCTAAACCACTGAGCCGCCCGGGCTGCCCCAGGGAAAGACTTTTTAAATGAATTTTACTGAACAGAAGGTCTCCAATTTTACAGGCGGAAAAAATCCAATTCTAGTCTCAAAAATAGATTAAAAGCAGTAGGTTTGAAGGTGGCATAATTTACAGTAAGAGAACACCTTTTACCCTTGACAGCAGTGAGAAGTGACTGCTGTGTCAAATCCTTGTCGCCCACTTGGAGCTGAACCTGGGTTCTTCACCACCTTGTGATGCTTCTCATCTGCTCTGCTGAAACCAAGCTAGCTACCTCTGAGGGCCCTAACACAGAATGACTGACTTCAAAGTTGGGATATTTCAGGCCATCAATTCTGGCCACGCATCTTGCCTCTAATGCTTTGTTACTGCCTTTTCCTGAACTTAGACGTTTTCTCTTTTACTTTCATCACCTAACTACCTTATACTTTCTTCACAACTTCTACACAATCAATTGCCTCTCTCCCCACTACTCTTCTTTTGCAACCCAAATTCATGCCACAGGGCCTTCTGGAAACTCTGACTGTAAACACTCATTATTCCCTTTCTAAAAGTGCTTTATCTATTGTCAAAAACAAACCTGCCTCTCATACATGGCCCCTGCCCTCAGTCTCACTCACCTTCTACTCTATGCAACAATTCATTGTTCCTTGAGTCTCTTTCGTCCCCTGGCCACTATCAACTGCTGACCTCTTTGGGGATTTGCTATCTGACTCATGATCTTGTCTCCACCCTCAAGTGGAGACATCTGAACATCTAGACAGATGATCTATCCCACATGGTAACATTATAATTTCTGAACGTTTTTAACTTCAGCTACTCTCAATCTACTCTCTGAATTAATCACCCCTTCTCAGAGCAGGTCCTTGTCACCCCAAGGAATTGTCCCATGTTTGTTTTCTTTCATTCCAACAATTCTACTTCAGTGACTATTTCCTTTCCTTTCAGTTTCTCATGCCCTTGCTGACAACACCTTTTTTACCAAGAAGGACAAAGGCCCTTCTAATATTCCCTCCTAATCTAACAATCCTTTTCTATCCATTCTACATTCTCAAGAGCCCATGGTTTGTCACCAGAACTGCTCTTGCCAACATCTCAAATTATCCCACTGAAACTAATCAGACAAAATTCTAAACTGGAGGAGTACTAGAAACTCCTCTCATTTATACCTACACCCTGGGTAACTAGACTCTACTAGAGAAAACTCACATGACTTTAACATGAATCTACTGTAAATTCTCATCTCCAACCCCAGCTAGGCCCTTAGCATTGCCTGGCAATCCTGTTACGGCATCTCCGTCAATTGTTTATAGTTCACTTATTAATATAGCTCATTCATATTTCTTCCAAGTCTAGATGCAATTTGCTAATTAAGAGACATTTTTACCATAACTAATGTCAAAAATATAGTTGATAAGTATTTTTACCAGGTTGTCAGGAAGTGTTAGAAAGTTAACCAAATGTCAACTTTTCATACATAAAGCAGAAAGGTTTAGTTAACCCTTTAGGCACATAACAGTTGCATATTTTATTGATCTAATTCTGCTTCCATATCGATTTTCCACACTAATTTCTTTGAAAAAGTAACTGAATCTAATTTGTATATATAGCTTTGTTCAATAACTAGTACAGTCTAAACATATTTAGAGAGTAGTGAAAGAGCTCTTTTAAACTCTCTAGGAGCCTAAAATTAATCTATGACTGAAAGTATAGTTTAATTTTGAAAATCAGAAAACACTGGTATTAAGAAAATATGGTCTGAATATCATACTCTAAGGAAGCAATTCAGTATAAAGTATGCTTTAGTAATATTTTCTTCAAATATGTTTTAATATTTGGAAAGTTTTAGTATTTGAGTAGGTAACTCAGTTTAGAAATACATTAAGTATCTGCAATAGACATAATAGTTCCCAAAGATATTTCCATGGTCTAATGCCTAGAACCTGTGGATGTTACCTTATATGGCAAAATATGTGATTCGGATAAGAATCTTAGAAGAAGAAACTTATCCTATATCATCCAGGTGGGCCCTAAAAGCAATCACCTGTATCCTTATTAGAGAAACATAGACAGAATTTTGAAACAGAAGTAGGAGAAGGCAATGTAAAGATGATGGCAAAGATTGAGTGATGTGGCTACAAATCAAGGAATGCCAAAGATTGCTGGCAGGCACCCAGAAGCTAGAAGAGGCATGGAACAGAATAATCCCTAGAGTCTCTGAAGAGAGTATGGCCCTACTAAACCCTCAATTTCAGGTTTCTGGAACCGAAACTATGAGAAAATAAATTCCTATCATGTTAAGCCACCTGGTTTTTGGCAATTTGTTACAGCACCCATAAGAAACAAGTATATTATCACCACATGCCAGGCACTGTAAACATCTCTAAAGACATAATAATTAAAAAAGAAAACTAGAGGGAGGCATGTTCCATGACCATGATTATACTCTCAATGTAGTGAGAGAGGCCAACATAAACATTTTAAAATCACCATACAGTATGGTTTCTACATTAAAAACATGCATTGGGGCTAGGGAAATGGAGAAGAGATCTAATAAATCGACATGGAGTTGTGATCCCTTAGAGTGGCATCTGGAAACCAAAGAGTTAAAAGAGCATGCTAGGTATAGAGAATGGTAAATAAATTGAAGTGCATCATTGAAGTGCATTATTGGTGGTAGGGGAATTAGGTGGAGATGAAACTGGAATGGTAGATTATATAGCAATGCATTGTTCTTTAGACAATGGGAAGTCACCAAAAGTTTACAGCAAGAAACCAACCTTCCCTGATTTCTATTTTCAAAAGATAATTCTGAGGCATTTATGTGGAAAATTCAAGTGGAATAACTCATTCCCCTGATGATGCCGAAAAATGAAGTGTTACCTAACTAAATTGGTTCCAATAGCAGGCAATGAATTTTCATTTGTTTTGGCAACATAATTACAAGCTAGGATGCTTAAATTCAACTACTAGACAGGTCATTAACATTTCTTTACACTGCCAAAAGTGAATTTTCAGTACCTTCCATTCCTAAAAGACTAGGTAGATTTAAATAGAGAATCTCAATTTATTACATGGAGGACTATTTAAAAGTATCCAAATGGGTTCCTTAAGGCAAGAATCTGGGAAATATACCCTTCCAGAAAAGATTTCTTATAACCTGATTTTTCCCCCTCTAAATACTGAGTAATTTTCTCCAGAGGCTATTGAGTGGAGAATAAATTCATTATGGCGTCATGGGTAAGAAATTATTAACTTAATTGAGTCCATGACTTATTCCTCAAGAAAAAAAATCCCTAAGAAAGAAAGTTGTTAAGGACTTCTTAAGGGATGATAAATACTGGTCTTTAAAAAATACAGGAAGTAATATAAACAAGCTGCTTCTGTTAAGCAGTGGCCAAATTGTACCAACAATGATCTTGCAGTTCTCACTGTGGAAGGAAAGAAAAGAAAAACTACTTCCTAAAGTAGCCACAATTGAGTGAACAGAAGTTAGAGATAAAAATCTACATTTTGTGGGTTTAACAAATAATGCAGAAATGCCAGACCAAATACACATTTTGAAGCTGTTCTGTTCATCCAACTTAGAGGTATTTGTTATTTAATGAGCCCACTTTTTATACTACAGTGCCCAAGCCAAGCATTGACCATTGACCAAGAATTACAAAAGCAATAGTCTTGAATTTGCAGCATTAGCAGCAATCCACACAACTATGAGACCATGACCCAAGTTATATTTCAAAGACAAACATTTTCATTTCCAATGATCAAATCAAACCATAGATCTTTGGTTCACTTTTATCCTTGATCAATATAGCCCAAAGTAAAGTAAGGGGCCAAAAAGTATCTGAAAGTATGGGCAATGAGTAGAGCCAAAGAAGACTTTTATTTTTGCCAGAATATTCTAGATTTACCAATTAATTGCCAATCCTGCATTTCATGTTTGACTTTTCGGACCCTAATAAGTCTTCTTTCTCTTTTTATTTAATTGACCCTGATTGTACATATGGGAAATTCAGTGAGTAGAAGAGAAAATAAAATAATCATTAATGAATATATCACCACATTTTATACTACTGATTATATATACATACATATATATATACATATACATATACATGCATATATATATTTATATATATAGGGGCATCTTTCAAAGGCAGATTATCCTAGTGTGAATTCCAGCTTCTTGATACACTACTAACTATATAGCCATGGACTTAACTCTCTAATCTTCTGTTTTCTCATCAGTAAAATAAAGATAATAAATCTAATCTAGAAAACTGTATGGATCAGATAAAATTACTTCTCCCATTGTCTGGCAGTTATAGATTCTCCTCCCCTGAATATTCTCTCAACATCTATGAGAATATTCTGACAACTGCACTTAACCTCTACATCTAAGCCTGAACAACCTCTTCCTTACTGGTAACTCTGTCACTAGCTTCAACTCATACTCAATACCCTTCATTTCTAGGCAGTCACTAGCTATTTCTGACTTCTTCCTTTTACTTTAGGGATTGTTAACATGCAATGTTTTCCTAAAAGTCAAATTAAAAATAGAAAGAAAACTGGTGAGTTTCACTCTATAGCTCTTCTTGGCACTCACTAGACGACAAAATTTATATATTTTACATTAATAGTAAGGAAGATGGGGAATTCAATCTTTTGAACATTTATTAAGGACATAATATTGGATCCATTATTTAAAAGATTCTCAAAATTTTTTTTTCTTTTCATCATGATAAGTATACTCTTTAATCCTCATCACCTATTTAACTCATCCCTCCACCTACCTTCCCTCCGGTAACTGTCAGTTCATTTTCTGCAGTTAAGACTCTTCCCTTAGTTTATCCCTCTCTCTTTCCTTTGCTCATTGTTTTGTTTCTTAAATTCCACATATGAATGAGATCATATGGTGTTTGCCTTTCTCTGATTGACTTACTTCACTTAGAATCACACTCTCTAGCTCCATCTATGTTGTTGCAAATGGAAAGATTTCATCTTTTTATGGCTGAATACATATATATATATATACACATATATATACATATATATGTATACACACACACATATATATATATGTATACACACATCTTTATCCATTCATCTACCAATGGACACTGGGCTGTTTCCACAGTTTGGCTATTGTTAATAATGCCACAATAAACATTAGAGGCATGTATCTCTTTGAATTGATGTTTTTGTATTTTTGGGGTAAAGGCAGTAGAAAGTGAAATTAAGACAATGATTCCATTAACGACTGTACCCAAAACTATAAAATGTCTAGAAATAAACTTAACCAAAGAGATGAAAGACCTATACTTCAAAAATTAAAAAAAAAAAACACTGATGAAAGAAATTCAAGAGAATGCAAAGAAATGGAAAGACATTCCATGCTCACAGTTTGGAAGAATAAGTATTGTTAAAATGTCTATACTGCCCAAAGCAATCTATAGATTTAATGCAATCCTTATCAAAATACCAACAGCATTTTTCACAGAACTACAATAAACAATCCTAAAATGTTATAGAACCATAAAGACCTTTTAGTCAAAGCAATCTTTAAAAAGAAAAACAAAACCAGAGGTATCACAAATCCAGGCTTCAAGTTACATTACAAAATGGTAGTAATTAAAACAGTATGGTACTGGCATAAAAAAATAGACACATAGATCAATAGAACAGAATAGAAAACCCAGAAATAATCCCATAATTATATGGTAAATTAATCTTCAACAAAGGAGGAATGAATATAAAATGGGAAAGAGTGTCTCTTCGATAAATGGTGTTGGGAAAACTGTAAAAGCCACATGGAAAAGAATGAAACTGGACCACTGTCTCTCACCATACACAAAAATAAACTCAAAATCGATCAAAATCCTACTCTTGAGGTTACAGTCTAGTGGGAGGAAAGGAAGCATCCCATTCCCAAGTGTAATACATAGTACATAATTTATTTTTATTTTTTATAACAACCTTGGAAATTAAGTAGTTATCAGTATTCCCATTTAAGATACAAATCCAACTGAGTTCTCACAGTCATTAATAACTTGTCCAAGGACACCAAAATAGAGGTAAGTAATTTTCAAATACTTTTTATGGTTACTTTTGAAAATCAATTGCCTATTTCATCATTCTGCAGCTCTTTCCCATGTAATAGCAGTGCACATTTATATATCCTGAACTGAATTGCCTCCAGCTTTAAGAATTCTTCATACTTCACTAAGGAAAATATCCCATTATCTCCTGAATTTCATAGTTTAGCAACACAGCACAAAAAGTCAAGCTACTCCGTAGTGGAAAATCATGTGTCTAGTTTCTGAAACCAATTTAGGAGTATATTCAACATATCTATCTTATAATGGTCAAAATAGCCTGTGAGCTATTTTCAACGCCATAAAATGGAATCAGAGCTCATTCCAGCCTTGGTCCATCACATCATTAATATGTCTGAATTTTAGTAAACAGTGAGAATTCCAAGACTTTAATAAAGGCCAACAAACTCTTTTGAAACCTTGTAGCAATAATGAAATAATCTACTTTACAAAAGAAACAAGCTTTAATCTTATGTCTGAACAACAATAAGAAAATCAAATCTATAAGTTAACAAAGTCTTAGGACAGCATACTTAATTGTTATTGCAAAATAGAATGCTGTTCTTGGCCATCAAAGCTTAAATAGCTATATGCTATGATTTACATTAGAAATGTTGATAAGTGACATTTTATAGTATTGCCTTTAGACAGAATAAATTCATAAACATGGTATCAAATGAAAAATAACTAGTCATAAATCTAATTCTGAGCAGTGAGTAATTAAGAGAAACATATGAAATAAGTGAAATTATCCTCTTCCATCTTATTTTTTCTATGAAACTTCCAAATATGGTCCCAATCAATGGTAAGATCTTTGTGAACTCTACCTTTGCAAGTTTGATTAGAATTTTTTTAATCCCACAAAACAACAACAAAAGTGAAATCTGTTGAATTATATATTTTTTCTCCAAATTATTTTTCCAAATTCTCTGCCAAAGCAAACACATGGTATGTGTTAGTCAGCTGGGTCTGCATCAATTCATCAGTTGTATGAACTACCCTGATTTTGTTGCCAAACCTATTACACTAAATCCCACTGTTTTTAAAACTTAACTCCAAACATCCTTTTAGGCGTGTAGAACATTCTAAATGTAACTTAAATGTACACTATTTTTAAAATTACTTTTTTTGTTGTTTTTTAGCAAACTTTGGGAATATTCTTCTTGGATAAATCCCACATTTTAAGTTCTTTTGGTACCTGTTAACAGAAAGGTAAAATACAGCCCTTTTTCTTTTTTGGCATGAAGTATAGAGAAAGGGGAAAGCTTACTTTATTTTTGCTAAGATTTTATTTAAACATTCTCAAAAGCAGTAAGAGCTGTTAAAATAGTTTGACAAGAAATGTTATCAGATGACTGGAATCTAGAATTTTAATGCACAAATGTGCATTTCATTCTTTCTCCCACAGACTTGTGTCACTGAAAAAGTCACTTATTTTACCATAAAATAAAAATTACTCATTCACCCTATGATGATTTTAACCCTCACTTAAAGAATATATTTATTGCTGTCCTTGGTCTTCAACGATAAGGTTGATAGTGATGATTACTGTCTCCTTGTTTCTGAGGAAAAAAGACCTAAAAGAGAACACTAGCTCTTTCCATGAATAAGCATAAATCTTTATGATAGCAATAAAAAAAACAGCTATTTAGCAGCCATGATGTGAATCTGCTACAATCTTCAAAGGTTTTATTCTCAATTTATACCACATTCTAGCCTTTAATTTTAAATTAAATAAATTTCAATTCAAGAAACCTGAGATGTACCTACCTAATTTGGATATTGTATAATTCAACATAACTTTATATACCAACATGACAGTATAAGTCAACAATTAAGAATTGCAGAACTCTGGGGCACCTGGGTGGTATAGTGGTTAAGTATCTGCCTTTGGCTCAGGTCATGATCCCAGGGTCCTGGGACTGAGTCCCGGCATCAGGCTCCTCGCAGGGAGCCTGCTTCTCCCTCTGCATGTCTCTGTCTCTGTGGTTCTCATGAATAAATAAATAAAATCTTAAAAAAAAAAGAATTACAGAAGACAACATTCACAAGCCATCACCACATCCCCTATATACTTGGATCTGTTCCCCACCTACTCCATCTTCCCTCTGGTTAAAGTGGGTGACCTCTCAGCAAAGGCCAGCCTCTCCACTTGCACTCTAATTTCATCTGCTTTCTCCAATACAAGAACACTGCCTCAGCAATCCTCACCTCTCTTTCCCTCAACATCAAGTTTTCTATCTCTTCTGAATAGTTCCGTCAACATAAAAATGTTATTCTCCCATCCGAAAAAAATCCTCTTATCATCTCAATTCTCATTTCCTCTGTAGTAAATAGTCCAAACTTCCCTTTAGAGGAAACACCTCAAAAGATTGTCTCTGTAAATTCTTAAGTCCACTCACTCAAGATGATCTGCCCCCACATCACTGGAACTGCTCCTGTGGAGGTCACCAATGAGCTTCATCCTGGAAAACCCAATAGCCGCCTTTCAATTCTTGTATTACTTGATCCCTCAGCAGCTTGTGACAAAATTGGTCATTCTCTCTGCCTGTAAACATCTTCTCTGCTTTGTTACTGTGGTCCCAGTTATGCTCCCTCTTTACTGGCCTTACTTTTCATTCTCCTTTGATGTTTCCTCTTCATCTCTCCAACAATCTTTGAATGTTGAAATACTTGAAGGTTCAATCCTTATATATCTTTTATGTCCTCACTAACTCCCTTCCATCCAATCTCTGCTATAACTGATATCTCTCAATATAGCCTGAACTTCTCCCCTATGCCCCAAGCCCAATTACTTATCATATCTCCACATGGATGTTTAATAGACATTCCAACTTACCATGTCCAAAACATGGTAAGTTCCTCATCTTTATCTTCCTTCCAAGCCTGCTCTTCCCAAAGGGCAACTTCATACTTGCAGTTACCCTTCACATGGTTTTCTCTCCCAACTCACACTTAATCCACAGCAAATACCATTAGCTTTATCTTCCAAATATATCTAGAATCCAACCACTTTCCTCAATTCCCTCCATTAATCACTATTCTTAGTCCCCTGAATTATTGTCAATAGCATCCTCAGTGGTTACTTTGCTTCCACTCATTCTCCCTTTTTCATTTCTTTTCAACACTGATAAAATATGTCAGATCATATCACTAACCTCAAAATCCCTCAGTAGCCGTTATCCCAACCAGAGAAAAGCCTAAGTAACTGCAATGGCTACAAGGTCCTATGCAGTCTGGCTCCCTGTCCCTTTATGATCTTATCTTCTACAATCCCACATATTTACTCTGCTCTAGTCACCATGGTCTCTTTGGCAGACCTTGAATTTGCTGTGCCTTCTCCCACTACAGGACCTTCACAATTGCTATTTCCTTTCCTATAATCTTCATCTCGTCAGTACACCCATGGCAAATTTCTTTCAACTACTTCAGGTTTGATTCATATATTAAATTCTCAGTTTGTTTTTCCCTGAGCTTCCTACTTAAAACTGCAATCATCCTTCTGAACACTCTCTATCCTCTCTCCCCAGTTTATTTCTCTTTGGCATCATTATAATTTAACATAAAACATAACTTACTTATGTAGCTTCATTTTGGTCTTCCAGCTTTTCACCTTGCAAGCTGCAAGAGGTCAGGGCTTTTTGTGTGTCTTGCTCATGCCCATAAACCCAGTACCCAGAGAGTTGTTTTGAAAAGTACAGGTGCTCAGGGATCCCTGGGTGGCACAGCGGTTTGGTGCCTGCCTTTGGCCCAGGGCGCAATCCTGGGGACCCGGGATCGAATCCCACATCGGGCTTCCGGTGCATGGAGCCTGCTTCTCCCTCTGCCTGTGTCTCTGCCTCTCTCTCTCTCTCTGTGACTATCATAAATAAATAAAAATTTAAAAAAAAAAGTACAGGTGCTCAATCAACATTTGTGAAATAATTATATGAATAAGGAGTAGGTTTCAGAGTCAGAATCCCTCCTTTACTTCTTATTAAATAAGTAATTTACCTTGGAGAAGTAATTTTTCTAAGCCCCAGCTACTTCATTATAAAAAGGATACAATGGTACTTAGCACCCAAAATCATTTTTATAAAAATGGATGAGATCTTCTATTTGTGATAACATGGATGGACCTAGAGAATATTACCTATGCTAAGTGAAATAAGTCAGACTGAAGATAAATACCATATGATGGCACTTTTATGTGGAATCTAAAAAGCAAATAAATTAATAGAGCAGAATCAGACCTATAAATCAGACTTATAAATAAGAACAAACTAATGATTGCTAGAGGAGAGGGGGATGGGGAATAGACAAAATGTGTGAAAGGAAGTGGGAGACACAGGCTTTCAGTTATGGAATAAATAAATCATAGGAATAACAGGTACAGATAGGGAATATAGTTAATGGTATTGTAATAGCATTTTATGGTAACAGATGATAACCACACTTGTAGTGAGTATAGCATAATGTATGGAGTTGCTGAATCACTATGCTCTGCACCTGAAACTAATGTAACATTGTATCTTCATTATATTCAAAAAAATATTTTTTAAGCTTTAAAGGAAATTATAAAACTTAAAATAAAACTGTCACTTTTGCAGTGATTCATATTCACCATTAATAAAGAACAATATTGTCCAAATACATACAATACATTGCAATTGCTTTAATTGGCCACTAAGTTCATTATTTTTCACTAAATATTTCAATGCATATGAATTTCAAAAATTATATTTCACTAAGTTAGTGTCATTTAAGATTAAAAGATTATTAACAAAAATACAATGCATTTTCCTCACCAGTTTTTAATTATAAAATGTAATTTTATAAATAAAATAGTTTTTGAATATACTTTCCATGAAGAGCTCCATGTTCAATTTTAAAATATAATTAGAGTATTCAAAAGCATTTTAAAATAATACATTTAAATGTTAATTATTTTGGTGGGACTCATTCTACACTGAGCTTTATTTTAAAGTTGGTCTTTTTTTTGTCTGATAGTCCTAGGCTGTTCATCTTACAGAAATTTTTTCCACCATTCTTATCCACACGGTATTTCCATCCACCTACTTCCATTTCCAAGGTAAAGAGATTACACTCTCTTTAGAGAGTGCAAGATGCAATATTGACTCCATTCCCAAATCCATAGATTTCTATTTTTCCAAAAATTCTGTCTCCTTACCTCCCATATCCACAATGACTATCACCAATTCAAGCTCTAGAAAAATTTTTTTAAAAATAACACTTTTCCACAAAAATTCTAGGCTCCTTCATCTAATTTACTCTTTATTAGAGAATAGGATAAATGAAGCACTGACATACCAAGCAGTTGAAGCTCACAAAGTTAGTTTAAGAAAAAGTTAGACCTCAAATCCATTTTGGCAAATGGCCCACCCTCTGGAGTTTTGGTTTTTTCTTTCCTTGGTTTCTTGGTTTTTTTCTTTCTTTTCCTCTTGGAGTTTTAGTTTTTTCTTTCCTCCTTTTTTTCTTTCCTTTTTTCTTTCTTTCTTGCTTTTTTTTTTTTACTTTACTATATAGCCTCAATTATTTTCTTAGTTTTACTGTACAGCTACTCACCTTAACAGTGTTGTTTCCTTTTCTTATCTTAACACATGTATGTATGGTTCTAATAAACATTTTATTATTGTTGAATACTATGATTGGAACATTAAGTTATTGGTATGGTAAAAGCCTGGAAGAAATACAAATGCACTTCAGTCATTAACTGTTTTTACTTACTTTTTAAATTGTAATGTAAAAATAAATTGAGTGTATAATAATTTGTTTGAATTTTTATTAATAATTCTTTCTTTAAGATTTTATTTATTCATGAGAGACACACAGAGAGAGGCAGAAACATGGGCAGAGGGAGAAGCAGGCTCCCGATGCAGGCTCGATCCCCAGACCAGGATCACGCCATAAGCCGAAGGCAGATGCTCAACTGCTGAGCCACCCAGGCGTCCCAATAATTCTTATTTTTATGGAATACATTATATTTGTCAGCCGATGTTCTAAGAACAAGAATTCATGCTCTACATCAGATCCCAACAACCGAACATGACCTTGAGTGGAGATCTAACTCCTAAGCTCTTGTCATTTGCTGCAGGAACACTTGACTTATTTACGTACCAAGAAGAGCACTATCTACTTTCTATATAAGAAAGGATTTTAAAATGCAATCAAATGTATTCATTTCCTCCTTTCATTTGTGCCTCAGAATACTGAACTCCCACAGCTCATCTCCAAACAAGGCTTTTCTAAGATTTTTTGGTTCAGATTATTGGATGGTCTCATTATTTTGACAGAGACATCTTTTTAAAAAATACTACTGTAACTTTTTATCCTACAGTATATAACATTTATAGTTAATTTTGACTCCTAGCAAGACAATTCATTCATAAGTGATGCTGCCAGTCATATAAACTATTAACTGGTTGTTAAAGAAGCCTCGTACTCAGCAATAGCACCTTTGTGGAACAGAAAGAAGTATTTCAGGGCACCTGGGTGGCTCAGTTGGTTAAGTGTCTACCTTTGGCTCAGGTCATGATCTCAGGGTCCTGGGATCGAGCCTGCATCTGGCTCCTTGCTCAATGGGGAGCCTGCTTCTCCGTTTTCCTCTGCCTGTTGCTCCCCCTGGTTGTGCAGGCTCTCTCTCACTCTCTCTCTATCTGTCAAATACACAAATAGAATCTTTAAAAAAAAAAAGTGGCAGTTCATCTCTTGTTGCACCAAAAATGGTGGAGGATGTAGGTCCTCATTTCAAATAAAGCTGGTAATGTCAAAATGATTAAGTGGACATTATAAATAACAATAAGCTTTTTCTGAGCCTCAATTTTTGCAATATGCAACCAAATAATATATTATTACATTTCGATATGGATAGGGTAATCCTCTGATAGCACCATCAAAAATTTTTTTAAAGTCCTCATATTTGGGGCACCTGGATAGCTCAATCAGTTAAGCATCTGCCTTTGGCTTAGGTCATGATCCTAGGGTCCTGGGATTGAGCCTGCTTCTCCCTCTTCCTCGGCCTGCCACTACCCCTGCGTGTGCCCTTTCTCTCTGTCTCCATCAAATAAATAAATACAATCTTAAAAATAAATAAAGTAGAAATATTAGTGGAAATTTCAATATCCCTACTGAGATAATAATTTAAAAATGTACATTCCAGTTACTGAAGAAGCCTTTTCAATGGGCATGCAGCTCTTAACTCAAAATGGAATGTAATATGTAATGCATTAGTATATATCTACTTAGGCAATATTGGAATAGATGAAAATAATCAGAGGAAAATCTTAATGGAAAATAATGTCTTAGGAGCTTAAATTTCTGAAATCTATCTCCCCTTACCTATATCAGAAATGTTCTACATGCTTTTGGCTCCCAATTTAAGGGTGTATTAACAGAGTTCTGAGTTGTTCAGAATCAGATTCATGAACTGATTTTGTCTTCATTTCTATCTTACCAACTGCATGAAGTGACTTTTTCATTTAAAGAATCTTATGGCTTCTTTGATGATAATTCAATAGCATTTTTTTGTTAAAACATCTTGATTCAATATTAATATTTTATATGCAAAGCTTAAGATTTTATCATTTAATGAGAATTGTATTGTATATATACTATTACTAGGTCTTTTAAAAATAGTAAATGTGCTTGTATTACATACTACATAAATAAGACTTTTCAAGAATAAGTCAGCAGTAGAATCAATACTACCTACACAATGGATGAGACTAAAAGCACACAGTATGTTTAAAACCAGAGAGTATATTGGAAAGACAGTAAATTCCCTGAATACTATGGAATCAGGCCATTTCCTGAAAGTTTTTTATATACACAGGAGTTATTTACAAAAATTTTTACTTTCATGTTTTGAGGATTGATTTATAAGACCACACAAAATGGAAAAAACATTACCTCACAGAATATTTTTAGGTTACATAGTATTACTTATTTAATATGAAAGAAAATTTAATAATTAAAATATATTTCTATTTTATACTATACAGAGAGAGAGAGAGAATATAACTAAACTTCCCCACATCAGTAAGTACTACCTACTTTTATGGAAAGGTAGTTACTCAACAAATAAACTTAGGTTTATGTTATACTGTAGGGATGTTAGATACTAAGGATTCTAAAAGGATCATTTAGGAAGAGATGGACATGTCAATGAATAAATTACATTGTAAAATGCTATATGAATAAACATGTCTAAGAAAGCAACTAAGTAGTGTCTAATTACCTGGAGAATTAAATAAATGTTAGAAGATATAAAATTGGTGCTGAGTCTTATAGTATAAGTAAAGGTTTGTCAAATAATTAATATAGAACCCAACTAATATAGGACATTTGAGTTTTACCTTATAGCAAGCTTATGATGGATTCTTTTGTTCACATAGGAGAGATAATTAGATTGAGATTTTAGAATGAAAAAAATCTAGAAACTGATTAGAGGATAGATTTAAGGGAATACAGACTGAAACACCGATTATTAGATGGCTACTATAAAAGAAGCTAGAATGAAGTTTATTGAAAATTTATATGGCCTAAATTAAGGCAAGTCCAGTTAGGATGTAGAGGAGACATAGGCAGTATGCGCTTCAAGTTATATTTTGGCAGCACAGAACGTAAGAAAAATCCACATAATCAAAAGCTGGAGATTATCGTGGCACATGGTGTTCAAAACAGAAGACTCAGAAAAGACGAAAGAGTAATGTCCAAATGAAGTGAATGAACAGGAAAGAACAATGTCAGAGACACTGAAAAACCTGATCATCTAAAGTTCTACAATGGTCCAGTGTCAAAAACCACAGAAGGATTCTATGGGATGATGCCTAAAAGTGTGCAACTGGGTTTAAAAATCAGGAGTCAATGTGGACCAGTTGTAGTTTAACAGTGGGAATAGAGGTCAGTTCATATCAAAGAATGAAGAATAGTTGGAGAAGAAGAATTGGGAAACAGAATGAGAATACTATTTCATAATGTTTGGCAGTGAAAGAAGAAATGGTAAGAGTATAATAGAGCAGACTGAAGGAACGTTTTCTTGGATTGTAAGTACAAAGGTAGTTCAAGGAGGAGGCCCAGTGGAGGAAAAGTGACTAAAGACTCAGGACAGAGGAAAGAATTTGTGAGCTGAGATCTGAGGCAGAAAGTGATAATAACTCATAGCAATAGCAACTGTTGATACTGTGCACCAGGCAGTGCCCTTCACGCTTTTAATGTTAATTAATTCAATTGGATTCAGAACCTTATGAGAGGGGGCAAGATGGCGGAAGAGTAGGGTCCCCAAGTCACCTGTCCGCACCAACTTACCTAGATAACTTTCAAATCATCCTGAAAACCTACGAATTCTGTCTGAGATTTAAAGAGAGAACAGCTGGAATGCTACAGTGAGAAGAGTTTGCGCTTCTATCAACTACAACTTGTTTTTGGCCACTCTGTGCTGAGCAAAATGACTAGAAGGAAAAACTCACCACAAAAGGAAGAATCAGAAACAGTCCTCTCTCCTACAGAGTTACAAAATTTGGATTACAATTCAATGTCAGAGAGCCAATTCAGAAGCCCAATTATAAAGCTACTGGTGGCTCTAGAAAAAAGCATAAAGGACTCAAGAGACTTCATGACTGCAGAATTTAGATCTAATCAGGCTGAAATTAAAAATCAATTAAATGAGATGCAGTCCAAACTGGAGGTCCTAACAACGAGGGTTAATGAGGTAGAAGAACAAGTGAGTGACATAGAAGACAAGTTGATGGCAAGGAAGGAAACTGAGGAAAAAAGAGAAAAACAATTAAAAGATCATGAGGATAGGTTAAGGGAAATAAATGACAGCCTCAGAAGGAAAATTCTATGTTTAGTTGGGGGCACCAAAAGGGAAAGAGGTCCAGAAACAGTTGAGGCCACCGAAAGGGACAGAGGTCCAGAAACTGTATTTGAACAAATCATAGCTGAGAGTTTTCCTAACTTGGGAAGGGAATCAGGCATTCAGATCCAGGAGATAGAGAGATCCCCCACTAAAATCAATAAAAACTGCTAACACCTCGACATTTAATAGTGAAGCTTGCAAATTCCAAAGATAAAGAGAAGATCCTTAAAGCAGCAAGAGACAAGAAATCCATAACCTTTATGGGGAGAAGTATTAGGATAACAGCAGACTTCTCCAACAGAGACCTGGCAGGCCAGAAAGGGCTGGCAAGATATATTCAGGGTCCTAAATGAGAAGAACATGCAGCCAAGAATACTTTATCCAGCAAGGCTCTCATTCAGAATAGAAGGAGAGATAAAGAGCTTCCAAGATAGGCAGAAACTGGCCCTGGAGCACAGGGCGCCGGGACACAGCCCAGGATCCGGCCTCCCCCGGGACAGGCCGAGGCCGGGAGGGCCCAGGACAGCAAGGACACTCCTGCCCCGAGCTGAGCAGATCAGCGGCCCCGCCCCGGAGCCTCCAGGCCCTGCAGACGGAGAACCGAGAGCCCCGAGCCCCGTAGTTCCTGCGGAGGCTGAATCCAGGCTTCCAGAGTTGCCATAGCAACTGCGGTTGTTCCTCCTGGGGCCCCACGGGGTAAACAACCCCCGCTGAGCCCTGCAGCAGGCAGGGGCAGAGCAGCTCCCCCAAGTGCTAACACCTGAAAATCAGCACAGCAGGCCCCTCCCCAGAAGACCAGCTAGACGGACCAGTGATACTCCCCCGTGTTCCAATACAACTTGTTTTTGGCCACTCTGCACTGAGCAAAATGACTAGAAGGAAAACCTCACCTCAAAAGAAAGAATCAGAAACAGCCCTCTCTCCCACAGAGTTACAAAATCTGGATTACACTTCAATGTCAGAAAGCCAATTCAGAAGCACTATTATACAGCTACTGGTGGCTCTAGAAAAAAGCATTAAGGACTCACGAGACTTCATGACTGCAGAATTTAGATCCAATCAGGCAGAAATTAAAAATCAATTGAATGAGATGCAATCCAAACTAGAAGTCCTAACGACGAGGGTTAACGAGGTGGAAGAACGAGTGAGTGACATAGAAGACAAGTTAATGGCAAAGAGGGAAACTGAGGAAAAAAGAGACAATCAATTAAGGGACCATGAAGACAGATTAAGGGAAATAAATGACAACCTAAGGAAGAAAAACCTATGCTTAATTGGGGTTCCCGAGGGCGCCGAAAGGGACAGAGGGCCAGAATATGTATTTGAACAAATCCTAGCTGAAAACTTTCCCAATCTGGGAAGGGAAACAGGCATTCAGATCCAGGAAATAGAGAGATCCCCCCCTAAAATCAATAAAAACCGTTCAACACCTCGACATTTAATAGTGAAGCTTGCAAATTCCAAAGATAAAGAGAAGATCCTTAAAGCAGCAAGAGACAAGAAGTCCCTGACTTTCATGGGGAGGAATATTAGGGTAACAGCAGACCTCTCCACAGAGACCTGGCAGGCCAGAAAGGGCTGGCAGGATGTATTCAGGGTCCTAAATGAGAAGAACATGCAACCAAGAATACTTTATCCAGCAAGGCTCTCATTCAAAGTGGAAGGAGAGATAAAGAGCTTCCAAGACAGGCAGGAACTGAAAGAATATGTGACCTCCAAACCAGCTCTGCAAGAAATTTTAAGGGGGACTCTTAAAACTCCCCTTTAAGAAGAAGTTCAGTGGAACAATCCACAAAAACAAGGACTAAATAGATATCATGATGACACTAAACTCATATCTGTCAATAGTAACTCTGAACGTGAATGGGCTTAATGACCCCATCAAAAGGCGCAGGGTTTCAGACTGGATAAAAAGCAGGACCCATCTATTTGCTGTCTACAAGAGACTCATTTTAGACAGAAGGACACCTACAACCTGAAAATAAAAGGTTGGAGAACCATTTACCATTCAAATGGTTCTCAAAATATACCCTAAAAACTATAGAACACTTCTGAAAGAAATTGAGGAAGACACAAAGAGATGGAAAAATATTCCATGCTCATGGATTGGCAGAATTAATATTGTGAAAATGTCAATGTTACCCAGGGCAATTTACACGTATAATGCAATCCCTATCAAAATACCATGGACTTTCTTCAGAGACTTAGAACAAATTATTTTAAGATTTGTGTGGAATCAGAAAAGACCCCAAACAGCCAGGGGAATTTTAAAAAAGAAAACCATATCTGGGGGCGTCACAATGCCAGATTTCAGGTTGTACTACAAAGCTGTGTTCATCAAGACAGTGTGGTACTGGCACAAAAACAGACATATAGATCAATGGAACAGAATAGAGAACCCAGAAGTGGACCCTCAACTTTATGGTCAACTAATATTTGATAAAGGAGGAAAGACGATCCACTGGAAGAAAGACAGTCTCTTCAAAAAATGGTGCTGGGAAAATTGGACATCCACATGCAGAAGAATGAAACTGGACCACTCTCTTGCACCATACACAAAGATAAACTCAAAATAGATGAAAGATCTAAATGTGAGACAAGATTCCATCAAAATCCCAGAGGAGAACTCAGGCAACACCCTTTTTGAACTTGGCCACAGTAACCGGAGAAGGACAAACAGTGTATGTTCTCATTCATTTGGGGAATATGAATAATAGTGAAAGGGAATATAAGGGAAGGGAGAAGAAATGTGTGGGAAATGTCAGAAAGGGAGACAGAACATAAAGACTTCTAACTCTGGGAAATGAACTAGGGGTGGTGGAGGGGGAGGAGGGCGGGGGGTGGGGGTGAATGGGTGACGGGCACTGAGGGGGACACTTGACGGGATGAGCACTGGGTGTTATTCTGTATGTTGGTAAATTGAACACCAATAAAAATTAATTTATAAAATTAAAAAAAAAGATAGGCAGAAACTGAAGGAATATGTGACCACCAAACCAGCTCTGCAAGGAATATTAAGGGGGACCCTGTAAAAGAAAGAGGAAGTCCAAGAAAACAATCCACAAAAACAGGGCTGGATAGATATCATGATGACACTAAATTCATATCTTTCAATAGTAACTCTGAACGTGAATGGGCTTAATGACCCCATCAAAAGGGGCAGGATTTCAGACTGGATAAAAAAGCAAGACCCATCTATTTGCTGTCTACAAGAGACTCATTTTAGACATAAAGACACCTACAGCCTGAAAATAAAAGGTTGGAGAACCATTTACCATTCAAATGGTCCTCAAAAGAAAGCAGGGGTAGCCATCCTTGTATCAGATAAATTAAAGTTTATCCCAAAGACTGTAGTAAGAGATGAAGAAGGACATCATATCATACTCAAAGCATCTATCCAACAAGAGGACCTAACAACCATGAATATTTATGCCTCGAATGTGGAGCTGCCAAGTATATCAATCAATTAATAACCAAAGTTAAGACATACTTAGATAACAATACACTTATACTTGGTGACTTGAATATAGCGCTTTCTACAGAACCTTATGAGATACATGTCTTCATTATGTCCATTATAGAGATGGAAAAACCAAAATATTGAACTGGCCCAAATTCAGGAGGGAAAATTAGAGCCCAGAGAGCTGGGAATCAAATACTGTTCTCTTAACCACTACGTTCCACTGCCTCTGAGGCCTTTGGAAGGAATCTGAAACACAGATTCTGCTAAAATAGAAAGAAGGAACTGATGGATGACATCAAAGGTACATATATAAGTGGAGGGGAGGAAAAAAAAGAAGTGGAAGGGGGAAAAGCTGAGTAGGTACTTACTTACTTGATAACCTGTATTTTCCCTATAAATAAAAGGCAACCATCATCTGTTGATGATTAGGTACTTGGAGAAAGGGTAAAAAGTTTGAGAAACAATCATTTTTAACCCTGTATCCCAAAATGTTGCATCCAAACAAGCTCTTTTCAGATCATTGTTCTGAGATCCACCTCAATTTACCAACAGATTAATGCACAAAATTCATTGTAGTTCACTGAAACTGCCAAGACCTGAGGAACTGCTCAGCTACAAATTCTCTCCTGACCACTTAAAATCTCTGAAGCAATAGCAGATCTTGGCATTACTGCTTGACTAACCTGCTCAGCTTACAGAGCAACCTGTCTTAATTGGACTCAAAGAAATATAAGCACTGGGGCAGAGCAATTTATCGTGGTTTTAAAGTAGGACAGTTCACTGGTTGTATCTCCCATTGGGTAGATATTTATAAATGATCATCTAAAATGATGTATCTATTCCAGCAAATGCTGTGTTGTGTAAGCATAGGTCCTTGATGATCATCAGAAACACTCCTACATGAGAAAGTGGTTCTATCCCCCCTAGCTCCTCTGTGAGAGGCAAGCTTTTATACTGAAAAATATTTTAAGAGATACAGGTCTTCCTCCTCTTTTTCCTACAAGCATAATAAGCAGTAAAACTTGGCGAAGGCTGAAATAGGTAGCTTCGGTTTTACGTTCCGTATCCCTGAGTATACCAGATTATCTTCTAACACTGATTCTATAATGTTCTGTCTTGCCTGGTTGTCAAATATTACAAAGAAATATGTTTCTCCTACTCTTCTTGGAAGATTAATTCTCTTCCAATCTTTAATGCCATAGTCAATCTCTAAAACATCCATGTCAATTCTTTCTCACAGTGGAAGTTTTACTTGAACTTCTTTTATTACAATATAATAGAGATGTATATCTTAAAATAAGAATGTATACCCTCCACAACAGGGTAGTTACCTAACCTGATGATATTTTACATACGTGAGTAATGAAATGACTAGCTGTTCAAAAAAGAATAGTAATTCAGTACCGTACTCAGTACAAATCACTCCCTCCTTAAAGACAGAAATGATGAAGCCAAATGATCTTTAAAAGTAAAGTCACAGGTTTAAAAGATGGCAACTGGTTTTGGGGTTGTATTACCTGGAGGAAATGTGGCGTATTGAGAAATATATTTTACAAAAACGTATTGTCAAGAATATTAAGCTATCACTTATTCTCAGATACTGCTCATTTTTTTGTTTTCCTTTTCTTCTTGCTTTTCATTCATTTTATTCACTATTTGGCACCAGACCCAATGAATATATTTCTTCTCTGACCTAGAATTTACATAGTACATTGTAAAAATGCAAATCTCAAAGTTGATATATTTTATATCGGGACAGAATCCAGAAATACATAAAGAGGTGTGTGTGTATGTGCGCGCGCATGCAAGTGTGAGTGTGTGCGCATGTGCTCATTTTATCTAAAACTTAAGTAAGTTATATTTGTCACATTTCCAAGACAGAATGTTTGTAATAAGTTTGATAAGGTATAATATCTTTTAAATTGATCCTCTAAGACTAAATCTAATTTATATATGATAGTGCCCACTGGTGAATACGCATCAGCACCATCACACCATAAAGTGTCTTTCTGCTTTATTAAAGGTAAATGGAACTACCTTATTGTGAAACTATTTTGACAACATTAACTGCTAGGAAAATAAAGGAGAATCTTTTCCCAACAGTGATTTATTTGCCATAAAAACTTGCTATGCGATAACTTGACAAAGCAGTGTGTTGAGGAAAAGGAAGTTTATCAAATGGGATATTTTGGCCCTGAGATCAAAGAGAAACAAGTAGAAGTAAGAGGCACAAAAGAAACTGCTATGAGCAAGAAAAAAACATACCATTGGTCACTCCTTCAACAAAATCTTATTTAAGATCTAAATAAATTCGAGCATAAATTTTGGTAGGTCTTCAGGGTAAGAAGAAAAGAAGACAAGGCCTAGAATCTCAAGTTGGAAAGCTTAATAGCAGCTAACAGAAATACAATGTAACCCATGCACAGACATTTAAATTTTCTAATAAGCCACATTCTCAAAAGTAAAAACAAGTAAAAATAATTTTAACAACATATTTACTTAACTCAAAATTTTCAAAATATTTCAATGTGTAAGCTATAGAAAAATTTATTGGGGATCCCTGGGTGGCTCAGCGGTTTAGCGCCTGCCTTTGACCCAGGGCGCGATCCTGGAGACCCAGGATTGAGACCCACGTTGGGCTCCCAGCATGGATCCTGCTTCTCCCTCTGCCTGTGTCTCTGCCTCTCTCTCTCTCTCGATATCTCTCTCTCTCTCCCTCTCTCTCTCTATGTCTATGTCTATTATGAATAAATAAAAAATAAATAATAAATAAATAATTTTTTTAGATCTTTAAAAAAATTTAAAAATCTATTAAGAGTACATTACATATTTTTTTGTACTAAGCAAATGAAAGCCTGGTCTATATTTCATACTGTCAGCATGTATCAGGTCTGACCAGATATATTTCAAATGCTGAATAGTCAGTCACAATTGGCTAGTGAATGTAGTATTTAATAGCACAGGTATAAACACTCAAAAGGCACAAATAATTGGGCTGGATTTTAAAAGACCCTACTAAATACCATCCACAACAAATAAACTAAATAAACAGACTCTGCTAGATTAAAGGTAAAATATGACTTACACTTGTATCAAATAGAATAACATTCCCTCAAATGGATAAAACTGGTCAAAGAATACTTATAAAGGTGGACTCTATGTGGTACCTATATGGACCTGGACCTGGTCTGCTTCTCCCTCTCCCTCTACCCCTTCCACCACTCGTGCTCGCTTGCTCTCTCTCTCTCAGATAAATAAATGAAAATCTTTTAAAAAAAAAAAAGGTCAAAATATTTCCAAGCAGTATAACTACAACCCAGAACAAAGTTCAAGAGTATTCTTTTGGAATACAAAAATATCCAGAGCACAAGATAAAACTTATCATGTCTGGCATCCAATAACAAATCAGCAGGCATGCAAAGAAGCGATATTACATAATTCATAGTGAGGAGAAAAGTCAATGACTTGAAACCAACTCAGAAACTACTAGATGATAAAATTACTAGATCGGACAACACAAATTATTCTACTTGTACTCCACATTTTTATAAAACTAAAGAAAGGTTAAGTATAATATACATAAATAGAAGTTACTTTTAAAAACCACAAGATAAACTTATGTAAGATGAGAATTATAGTATCTAAAATGAAAAATACTCTGGATAGGATAAACAACAGATAAGAAATTTGGAAGAAATAGTAAACTTGAAGATACAGAAATAGAAAATATTCACAATGATAAAAGATAGAAATAAAAGGCTTAAAAAAAATAGGGATGCCTGGGTGGCTCAGTAGTTGAGCACCTGCCTTGGGCTCAGGTTGTGATCTCACGGTCCTAGGATTGAGTCCTGCATCAGGCTCCCCTCAGAGAGCCTGCTTCTCCCTCTGCCTGTGTCTGTGTCTCTGCCTCTCTCTCTCTCGGATAAATAAAATCTTAAATAAGATTTATTCTTTATTCTTTCTGTAATTGAGGTCTTTGAAAAATAATGGGTGGGAGTGGACAGAAAAAAAATATTTAAAGAAATAAAGGTGGATTAAAATTTGATGAAAATTGTTAATATACATCCAAGAAGTATAGTAGAACACAAACACAAGAAAAGGCAGAAAATTACACTAAATCAGAGCATCAAATTGTTTATATGATTATAAGAAAAATGTTAAAAACAGAGAAAAATACAATGAATACAAAAAGAACAATGGTAAGAAATAATAGAATTCTCACTGGAAGCAATGCAAGCTAAAAAATGGTGGAGTAACATCATTAAAGTACTAAAGAAAAAAATAAACTATCAATCTATAACCCCTTACTCCAAAATAAATAAATACTTAAAAGGGTAAGAAAATTACACTGAAAATGTTTTCTATGTATTCTTTATGTGTGAAACTATTTGCAATAGAACACTTCTTGTCAATCTTTAAAACTGAAAAATGTTCCAATGCAAGAGATTTTTTTTCTTGAAAATTTATGAATTAACTATTTCTTAACTTAAGGACTAGGAAATGAGAGTTGATAATACTTGCTATTGTGAAAAAAGCATATAAGATGTAATAAATATGAACAAAAATAATCACTAAAGCTATTTGCGTGAGGGTAATAGTATTTTACTGCCTTGTAAATTGGCAGAGACTACGTAACAGCTGTCTATGGGTCTTGCATTTTGCTTCTTAAAAAGTAATTACTAGCGAATGTAATAGATATATTTTCTCAAACAAGAAAAATCATTTTAAAAAATGAATAAGTGAGGCAGTTTTAACTACACCCGTTTGTAAACATTAAAACTTGAGACTTGTTCCTATCCAGCATATTTTAAAGGGAAATTACCTAAGCAGGCTACCTTTTTGACAGAATAGTGACTGTAAATATCCACAAAGGCTACCTGTTCAATCTCTTCTTTTTCAAAAAACTTGATGTGCTCCTTTGGTTTGAGACTTTCTAAAAAGAACAAAAGTATATGTTGCTTACGGAACCCATATTTATAATGAATAGTTCAATTGCAGTCATTACATGTGCCACAAACTAGAAATAACATATGGAATCAATTAAAATATTCTGATACTAACATGGTATTTTTTTCATGAAAATTTTAGCCTCAGAAACACTGATTGAAATATCTTGTCCTCATCCATATCACATTCTTTCACTGTTCTACAACAATGAAGCTTCTCTGTTAAAAAACCTCAAGGTTTGGTAATTAAAATTTATACAAGCCCTACAAATCACATGTCCAGTGCTCTATTTCTTTTCATTTTTACTCTGTAAATATATGAAATGTTGAAAATTCAGAGAAGACGCTTACTATTGAGAGTGAAAATGTTGCATTTATTTCTACAAAATGCTTATCAAAGTAAGGGGAAAAGTTCTCTGGCTTTGACAGGAAGTCTTATGGTCCTTTGTAACTTTCTATGAGGTGGAGTGGGGGTAATATATTTCAAATGATTTTCTTGAAGATAATTTCTGTACTCTGAAGAACTTATTCCTAATTTCCAGTTTTCCACCACTAAAATATGTCTCTCAACTTACTATTTCTTTTGAAATCATAAACACAGTTACATCAAGATAATGGTTTATACATTTTTCTGACCAGTAGCAATCTGTAAATTGTTATGAAGCAAGAGGGTCCCACCATCACCAACACGGTCATAAAACATTAATACTGGACTTTATCTTAATCTTAACACTTTATCTTAATTATAAAGTATAAATTTTGCAGTGTTGTCATTCATTACCTAAACTTCTTTCATGCTCAATGCTTATGATACATAAATACAAAGAGAACAAATAAGTGTGATATGCTGAAATGTGCACATACAAGAAAATGAAACTCAATTGAAAAAAAACCATGCAAACCTTCAATGAGTGTGTGGGAGTTTGGCCTTTTATACTTAAATGGCTTGTCTTATGACAAGGAATACAACACATTGATAAGTCACATATTTCTATTTCCTCCCTATCAGTTGACAAACTAAATGCAAACATGTCAAACCATTTTCAGTAAGTATAAAAATCAGACCATTATTTATCAAGAGTATCCAGTGGGGAGTATTTCGATAAGAAGTAAGGAAACACTTTGCAGATGGAAAGTCTAGATTCCTTATGGTAATTGAAACCGCCTGCATTCATCTGAGGTCTTCTGTGGCATCAAAGCAGCTTTTTTACTCAACCACTTGATAGCTTAACATTTTCATCCAGCTCAAAACACAGGGTTCTAAGTTCTAAATGTACCCACAGAATCACAGGCAAGATTGTGGCTTTGGAATAGAAAAACAAGTAACTGGAGGCAGTCAGTCATTCTCAACTTTTTTTACTCATTAATAAATTTTTTAAAGATTTATTTATTTATTTATTTATTTATTTATTTATTTATTTTAGAAAGCAAGAGAGAGCACACTTATGAATGAGGGGGAGAGGAAGAGAGAGAAGGAAAGAGAAAATCTCAAGCAGACTCCTCACTGAGTGTGGAGCCCAGCTTGGGGCTTGATCCCAGGACCCTGAGATTATGACCTAAGCCAAAATCAAAAGTGAGACACTCAACCAACCAAATTACCCAGACTCCCCAAATAAATCAATTTTTGAATACTAACTACTATCTAGTTTCTCTGAAATATTTTAGGAAATACAGACGTGCATACAATAGGGTTCTTGCCTTCAGAGACTAACTAAACACTTGAGGAGACTATTAGATATGAAACAGAGAATAATAAATAATGACACAACAAAGTAGTAAATTAGGCTCATTTAATGGGATTTAAGTCAATTATTATTTGAGGATAAAAATCAAATGGCACATAAAATTTCACCATTGATTTTAGAGAGGTATTACTTTCTAGATTGGAAAAGCTGTTAGTACTTTACTCTTATGATAATCTGATGGGTACTCTTATGATGAAAAAGTAATCTTTTTCTCCTATGAGATGAATTTATCTAAATATTCAAACTGTATAATGATGAGGTTTTTCTTCCTTTCTTTATTTTTAATGATTTTATTTATTTTTTGAGAGAGAGCAAGCACCAGGAGAGAGGGACAAGCAGACATGACGCTGAGCACAGAGCTTGATCTGGGGCTTGATCCAGTGACCCTGAGATTATGACCTGAGCTGAAATCAAGAGTCAGAGGCTCAACTGAGCCACCCAGGTGCCCCTGAGGTGTGTCTTTCAATCATTGTGGGTTTTTTGTCCCAAATTTTGTAATTAGTATCATACTTCTCAATCAGTATAAAAATATCACTGAATGACTTCGGGCATGTTGAATTTTTTATCATCCTCTTCCAAATCAGATTAAAAAGAAAAAAATATTCAAATAAATCTTTTATCTGTAAGCATTCTCTTTCATATAATGAATTACATTCCACATCTTGCTATTAAGATTCCACATCTTGCTAGTTTAGAAAAGATACAGGATTTAAACAAATATTAAAAAATAATAAAAATAAGCTCACTTCAAACAGAGAATCTATAGAATAATAAATTTTAATCTTTCTTTACCATTCAGAGAAATAAAAGAACGAATTTCTCCAGTTGTCAAAGAAGGGAAGACCACACAATAAGATGGAACTCTAATATTGGGCAGATGTTGAAGAATATGACTCCAGACAGCAAAGCCTGGGGACATGTGACTGGTGACAGTGAGAATCCTGTCACACACACACATACAAAAGCACAAACACATGCACACACTTATTTTCTGTGCATGACTGAAACAGATTCATTATAAACAACATCAACAGGTCAGCATAATTACTTTGAAAGTGAAAAGAAGTCCAAAACCACTGAATGAGAGAGAGAGAATCAGCTGTCTGATCCTAAAAGCATCCATCTTCTGACCCCACTGTAAATAGCATGCTATTGTGGGCTAAAATACATGAAGGATTTTGAAAATGTGTATCATTAAAGAAAACCAAAATGTGTTCTTATTGAATTATTTGAGGTTAAACATTCCAAGATATCCCATTTCTCTCATATTACAAGTGTCTTTATAAAAACAAAAGAGAAGATACATGCAAGCCATTTTTGAGGTTTGAGGAACCCCAAATTCTTTAAAAACCACTTTGAAACTTCAACTCAAAGCACAATCAGCCAAGCTAGAAACCAAGACACATCTCTAAAAGAGCCACTATTGTCAAATTTCCCCAGATGTATCTTGAAAATCAAGGTCAAGGGACTAAAATAAAAAATTAAAAAAACATTTAAAATTAAGATCCAGCTCTTCAGATGATCTTTACCAAGTGACAAAAATCCTTTTTACAAAAATCAAACCTGAATTTGAGCAGCCTGACCAGTAGACTACTTTAGCTCATTCTGAAAAAAAATCTTGCCCAGCAATAGTGTAACAGGAGTCTAAGGGTATAATGATTTAAAGATACTAGAAATTGGTTAAAAAGATGGTGAGAGAAAAAGAGAGTAAGAGATAATGATGATGATGATTTTATAATAAGTTGGTAACATAAGCCAATGAACATGAATTCCTTTTATATAAAATTGATATAGAACAGAAAGAGATCAGCAGGCTAAACAGAAACCCACTAAAAAGACACCTGCAATTGTCTTTTAAATCTGTTATAAGAAAGAAAAAGAGAAATCTACTCCTCTTTCTTGGGCAATAAAACATAGAAAGCTTCATCTGAAATAAAGTGGAAAAAAACAGAATATTTAAAACAGTTCCCATCCTAATTGCCTTTAAGAATCCTCTGTTATTATAGGAAAAACTGCAATCATTAGGGGTTGAACTACATATATAAACACCCAGTAACACCTAAAATTATCCCACTAATTGAGCTAGCCCTCAACCTCAGTATAGAAAATTACATTACTTTCTCATTTTACAAAGAGAAATTCAAGGATTAAGGTTGAAGCTCCAATGATTTTGGCAAATTCCATAAGGAACTAAAACATTTGAATAAAATAAGATAGGACCTTGAAAACAATAAAGGATTTGTATCATTTCAGTTGCTTAAAATATTAAAATTTGGGGGTGCAGGGGACAGAATGTTTTGTTTATTTAGCTTCAAAGATTCTAAAGATAATTTTGAAACTAGCCCTTCACACCTGAAAGTTGAGCTCAGTTTTAGTACTTCAATTGTTTTACTACAAAATGTAAGACAGGATATAGTTTCTATAGTTTAAAATATGAGACTAGAAAAGCTTGCCAGTGATAAGTAAAATGTTATTTTCTATTAACTAAGGGGAATATTGCTAAATAAAAATGTTTATTTGGTGGCTGAATAAGACAAGTGTGAAAAAAAACTATCTTTTAAACCTTAGCATTCTAATACGGAAGACAGAATTTTATATAAAGCGTGAATTAACTCTAACTGGCCCTTTATTCTGGCCTGCCAAAGGTGTTTTTCTAGTCAGCTAATTATTCACAACCATTTTTAATTACCTCTACTCTAACGGAATCTTCCATTTTCCCCCTAACCTATCCCAGATCTCTAATCTCATCAACAACAAATGATCGTGTCTCTTACATAGTGAAGAAAATGCACACCATTGGACAGAGACTCCAGCGCCCCACAGGGAATCTGTGTACCTGCTGGGACCTTCCCACCCTTCCCTCCTGGACTACTGATACAAAGAAGGTAGTTCTCTCCTCTTCTAGGCTGACACCAACCTGTGCACAGGAGCCCATCCTCTGCAGCTGTACCAGGAACTGTCTCCTAGGTACTTACCATATTTTCCATTTGCCCCACTTTTCCATCAGTGTCAAATCCCTCTTGTTTTTAAAGCCTTCCCTCAATTCCCCTCTAGCTACGGTCCTATTCCCCCTTCACAGCAAAATTTATAAGTAGCGTGGCTTTGTATTCATGACTTCCCAGGCCTCACCACTTTCTTTACTTTCTGCGGTCCAGGTTCTATTCCCCACCACTCCCTCATATCACACTTGGACTAGTCATCAGTGTACTCCACATTGCTAAACACAGCAGTTTCTTCTCATTTCCCATTGTGCTTAAGCTTTAGCAGTAAAAGCCAAAACCGTTCACCACTCCTTGAAACACTTTTCCTTTGGCTTTCATGATACTGTATGATCTTGGTTTTTCTCCCTCCTCCCTGCGCTCTGTTTTTTGGGAACTTCCATCAATGAATCATTCTTTTTGCCCAGGCTTTCAATACTGGAGTTCTTTAAGAAAAGCTTTAGGCTTTCTTTAAGTCTGCAGAGTCCATAGAGTAAGTCCACTACTTTGTCTTTTATAATAATAGATTTCTAATAGTAAAAGGGATAAAGGAATTAATTATTTTATAGATGAAAACATTGAAGCTCAGAGAAATACAGTAACTTATTCAAGTATTCTTCCTCCCTAATTCAGTTTATTTTGACTCATTGTCCAGGCTTCTCTCCTCTATATTATTTCTTAATGTCTGACAAAATTAAGGAATTTTTCAGAATCATCTCAAATATTTAAGTACATTAAAGTTTAGGGATAAGAAAATATGAACAAAAGTATTCAGTCAATGTAAATATCTCTATTTCAGAGAGCTTCAGAGACCAGTATACACCCAAAGCTAGATCACCTATATGTTTAACAAATATAAATGAAACATAACACCATTATGCAACATTCATAATTTTATGAAGATCAAATCATGTATATCAGAAGTGCAGTTGTACTCATGTTGTATTCATATACATGTTGTATTCATATATGCAAATAAGTACATTGCCTCAATATCTAGAGCTAACAATCTTCCTAACTCCTCTAGGTACTAAGAAATGTTGGAATTGTTGATTAACAAAATCTATCTCTTCTACATTAAATTGTGTCCTTCAGTTCAAATATTCCATCTATTTAAAGTTTAGCTCCATATTTGCTCTGATTTAAATGGTTTCTTCGGATGGCTTAGTATCCCTAGGGAAATGCTCAGTCTTTGAGAGTTTCCTCACCTTCCTCCCGTCATCTAAGTGAGGAAATGTGCACCAGGCCCACCATGGCTGATGTAGCAAGAACACACCTTGGACTCCTGCCTGGTTTCTGAATGGGTGAGGGCACTCGAACCTGCTCTCTAAATAGATGACTGTGATCTGGCTTTTGGAGGCTCTCCTATGGGACTACAGCTCCCTCCAGTCTTCTTAGAGACCCCATATATCTGCCTGGATGTTTCTACAAAGCCGCTACCCTGCCCTTGAGTGTTGATCTGCAGGGTGAGAAGCCAGCAGTCAGAAGAGGAACACAACTAAAGAACATTGTCATCCGATCTGTTTGCCAGCTTTGCATCCCTCTCTCCTCTCAATCCACTAGGGCTTTTTTTTTTTAATTTTTATTTATTTATGATAGTCACAGAGAGAGAGAGAGAGAGAGAGAGAGACAGAGGCAGAGACACAGGCAGAGGGAGAAGCAGGCTCCATGCACCGGGAGCCCGACGTGGGACTCGATCCCCGGTCTCCAGGATCGCGCCCTGGGCCAAAGGCAGGCGCCAAACCACTGCGCCACCCAGTGATCCCTCCACTAGGGCTTAAACAAGGGGACTTATTTTTTTTTTCTTTCTTCTTTCCTTCTTTCTTTCTTTCTTTCTTTCTTGCTTTCTTGCTTTCTTGCTTTCTTGCTTTTCTTTTCTTTCTTTTTTTTTTTTTTTTTTTTTTTTTGACCAGAGTTCCCTCTAACCTCCCTTCTCAGATTACAGATTCATGATTCAACCCCAGGAACCAACACAGGGGAAAAACCCAATAAAGACTATGCAATGGAGGCATAAAAACTGTAGTGTGCCAATTACAGACATATGAACATCTGAGTAAATTGCCAAGCTAGGTGGAGTCCGGGAATGAGATAGACCACATTTTACCAATGCAACTCTCAAAGATGACTTCTCCATCCTGTTTGTGTTTGGAGGCAAAGGAAAGATATTATTTGGATTTTCTTATGAATGCCTAAATTTTTAGCCACTGGGCTGCTGTGAGTAATCCAAGTCATTTAAGTTCAGTCAAAGTTAAATAAAATCTAACTGAGCAAACAAAAACAAACAAAAAGACAGGTGATCACCCCACCCCTACCGGCATTCCACTCTGGCACATAGAACATGAACATGCGTGATAAGCACATGCAAAGGAGACGTCCTTCTTTCACTATCCAGCATAAAGTCATAAAACAGTATCGAATCTTTCTTTTAAGTTGCCTCTGCTGCAGCCTGAAACTTTCATATGTTCTTTTTATACAAATTAGTTCCATTTTGTAGTTTTTGTCATATATTTTAAACATAATACATACCATCTTCACTAATTATATAATTAATAACTAAAAACTAAACATTATTTGAACACATGCAGATATCCTAACAAACTCAAGCTGAGTTAGAGGAAGGCCCGATATGCCTAAAAAGCAGTATGCTATTTTCTTTTCATGTCATTAAATCTCATCTCTTCTAACATTCTTTTCCCTGCACAATTCATTGGCCAAAGAGTAACTATTATTTCACAGGCAATTTGATGAGGCTTCTCCAAGTCAAAAAAAGAGGGCAAAATATAAATAGAAAGTCAATTTTTTTTATCATAAAGTCAAATCATACAAATATAACAAAAATCAGATAAACTATTAGAAACTTTATTTGAAGGAAAGAAGGCTTGCATGGGTGAAAGGCAGGGAGAAAGAAAAAAGAAAAGTTCAGACAGTTATGAGCTTGTATCTAAACAAAATCTTACCAGACAAAATATGGAGTCTTTATCTAATTAAACGTCTGCAGTACACAACTTGAAAGAAAGCCTTAACCTTTGAATAGTGGAATATGTTTCCTATGAAGTTCTAGTCTATTGAAAGGAGGAAAAGCCATGCTGTGCTCATCCTTCCCCTAAAAGGCAATCGAAAGGTGACTTGATGTCAGGATCAATTATTAACATCTCCGGTCTATTATTTTGTTTGCTGCTTTTTTTGTTTTTCCTTTGGGGAAAAGACATTTAAAGTATTTCAAGGAGGTAATTATTCTCACATATCCTGCATCAAATTAAGATAGCGATGCAATACAAATTAATTGTCTTAGTTCGCTAAGGCAGCCCTTACAAAATACCATAGACTGAATGGCTTAAACAGCTGAAATTTGTTCTCTCACAGTTCTAGAGGTTGAAAATTCCAAGATCGGAGTCCAGCAGGATTCAGTTTCTCATGAGAGTTCCCGCCAGTTTTCAGATGGCTGCCTTCTCACTATGTTCTCACATGGCAGGAGAAAAACAGAGAAAGAGACAGAGAGAGTAACAGAGAATCTTCCTCCTCTAAGGCCACTGTCCTATCAGAATAGGGCCCCATCCTTGTTAACTGGTTTAACCTTAATTATCTCCTAAAAACTCCATCTCTAAGTAAGTCACAGTAGGGACTAGGGTTTCCACATATTAATTTTGGTGAAGAGACACAATTTAGTTGATAACATTAATCAATCAAGTTTCTTAGAAATAATCTTTTGGATTATACAAAACTATTTTCTACTGATACTCCTTGATCCTAGTAAAAATTATATAAATAAATTAGTATCTTAATCAGAAATGATGAACACTAGAATCATGCAGTTTTGCTGTTGATCTCAAGCTTGAGAAATAAATGTTCGTTACTTTCTAAGCTAGATCGATTTGTTCCCAAATGTTTGGTACTATGATCTTTAGTTAACAGGTCATTGCTAGTAAAATTATGAAGTCTTCACTTTCTGGAAGTTGAATGTCAATATATGTGTTTTCTTTACTTCTGCTATTTGTAATCCAAGGTTTAAATCTCTTAAAAACCCTCACTGAGTTTATCTTGACATTTTACTTAACAGGAGTCAGTTTTCCTCACCATAAAGTCCACTGGGCTTATGGAGGTGCCAGCAATCATCAAAGCCAGAGTCAAGCAATGAACTGGCAGAAAGCATGTTATGAAATTCTTTTGTCAAATCCACTAATAAAACAAGACCAATAAAAATGAATTCATGTTTCTTTTTGCCCTTTTTCCTACTTTGACTTTTACATTCTTCTTTGATCCTTATATCTATGACTGAACAATATCAGATTTGACTTTAGGACTTATAAACTGTCTTCTAAAATATGAAACAAAAAGCAGATATCTCCCTGTTGCGGTTTGATATCAATTTGCTGAGAGCAACAGATGTCAGAAAATAATGTACCTGGCCTTTCTGCCTTCTGCATGCCAAGCCCTGAACAAATTTATAAAACAAAGTGAATTTCCCCATAAAAAAATTATTTCCTTCGAATATTTGAGGGTGCAGATGAAAAAGTTAAAAAAACATTGTAGAAAAAAAAAACATTGAGAGGGGGGCCTGGGTGGCTCAGTAAGTTAAGTGTCTGCCTTGGGCTCAGGTCATGATCTCAGGGTCCTGGGATGGAGCCCTGCGTGGGGCTCCATGATCAGAGGGGAGTCTGCTTCCCCCTCTGCCTCTCCCCTCCCCACCTTGCTCATGCTTGTTCTATCTCAAATAAATAAATAAAAACTTTTTTTAAAAAAGCACATTGTAGGATATCATATATTTTACCAGTTAACAACTTTTTTTTAAGATTTTTAATTTATTTTAAAAACAGAGAGCATGGTGAGGGGGCAGAGGGAGAAGCAGACTTCCTATTGAGCAGGGAGGATGACTCAGGGCTCAATCCTAGGATCCTGAGATCATAACCTGACCTGAAGGCACATGCTTAACCGACTGAGCCACCCAGACACCCCAACAACACTTTTTTGATTGAGGATTTGAACAAATAAAAGTTAAATTTTAAACAGTATTTATGAAAACACCATTTGCTATTTTAAATGGTGTTATTGATTATTCATAAAAATGGAAAATAAGGGCAGCCCCGGTGGCCCAGCGGTTTAGCATCACCTTCAGCCGGGGGTGTGATCCTGGAGACCCAGGATCGAGTCCCACGTCAGGCTCCCTGCATGGGCCCTACTTCTCCCTCTGCCTGTGTCTCTGCCTCTCTGTCTGTCTTCTGTCTGTCATGAATAAATAAATAAAATCTTTTTAAAAAATGGAAAACAAATATAAAATGCTTTAACTAAATCCCAAAATTAGCCATCCAAATGGCATTCTTTTTGTTTTGTTTTAGGCTGATCTTTTCCTAAATTTTTTTAATTTTTTTAACTTTAATTCTAGCATAGAAACATATAGTTTCTATTAGTTTCAAGTATACAATATAGTGATTCAACAATTCCATATATTCAATGCTCATCAAGATAAGTGCACTCTTATGTTTTAACCTGTATTTTATTCATTTATATTTTTAAAGATTTTACTTTTAAGTAATCTCTATACCCAATGTGGAGCTCAAACTCAGAACCCTGAGACCAAGAGTCACACAATCCTCTGACAGAGCCAGCCAGGTACCCAAACCTGTATTTTAAAATCTGAAAGAAAATATCAGAATATCAGATTTAGTTTTTTTTTTATTTTCCTGTGGCCACACATCTTCTGAAGATATACACCAAGTGTTGTTATTGTCAAAGAGAAAGAGAAGGAAAAGGGGTTTAGATAATCAGTTCTATCTAACTCATGTGGCTGTCACCTGAGATATGGCAAATAGGAATAGTATAAAGGAAAAAGGCATAAAAGAAATCAGAAAGTCAAAACTATCTTCATGGAAAAAAGAAATCCAATGTCA
This sequence comes from Nyctereutes procyonoides, assembly GCF_905146905.1. Lineage (NCBI taxonomy): Eukaryota > Metazoa > Chordata > Mammalia > Carnivora > Canidae > Nyctereutes > Nyctereutes procyonoides. The sequence continues at coordinate 27,855,406 of NW_026575146.1, forward strand.
ATCTCTTGTTTCACCATTGATGGATTGAGTATTTCTTCCATGAGTTTTCTTTAGTTGGTTTTATAGTTTCTGCTATCTACATATGTTAAAAATGGTCCCTGTGTATTAGCTCCTATGTTTATTTCTTCACAAGAGGTTAAGGCCATTAACCCAAGAGCATGAGCCCCAAACATGACATCTTACACACCCAGCTGGTTGTTTTAAACATAGCCCAAATTAACATACTTTAGCAATTTAGATCCCATTTTGCATCCCCCACAAAACAGCATTCAACATCTGAGAGCCAAAGGTAAAATAAACCTTATGGCTATAGAACACCATAAACTACAGTTGTCTGAGTTCTCTGACCCCAAGACTCCCCACTGAGCTCACCTGTCCTCTCCCCCTTCCAGATGGTGGCCCTGTGCCACTTTCTCAGGAAGGTCTTCTGCTGTCCAAGTTAGCTAAACATTTTTGTCATCTCATGGTCCTGTCTATTCCTTGATCAGCCTCCAAATCTCCAAACTCATCAGTTTCCTTAACTGTGTCACAGATTCATGGCAATTTGAAAAACAAAATTATGATTGTATCTGACTTACAATTAACAAAGGAAAGGGCAGTGTAATACCCAGGTGGCAATATGTGTGATCTAAGAAATTGTAAGTCACATTTAATGAATCATAACTGAAAAACATATTGCACAAAAATATACATAGTTCAAAGTATAATTATAAGCAGTTTAACCTGATAAATCAACTGAAAGCAAATAAAAGAGAAATTAGATAATATGACAACCTTATCTTACTATACATTTTGAAAAATTGGGGAGGATTTCTATTTCTCTGTAACAGAATAGCAACAGGAAAACTACAGATTAGGGTTGGGAAAATTTTTTCTGAGGTTTCGACAGTAAATAATTTAGGCTTTGCAAGTCACATATGGGCTCTGTCTCCTACTCATTGTCTCCTTCCATTATCTCCTAATCTTTTCCTCCTTTTCCTCCTCCCTCTTTTCTTGCTCCTCTTCTTCCTCCTACTTCTCCTCTTCCTCCTCCTTCCTCTTGTTTTTTTCTTTTTTAGAAACCCTTTAAAGACAAAAAAAACATTCTTACCTCACTGGTCACACAAAAATAGCAGCAGGTTAGATGAGGCTTGTAGCTATCTTTGCCAATCTCTGATATAGACAAACAAAACAAAGCTGGTATCTTTACTGTTTTCCAATATACCATAATCTTTACTTATTTTCTATTTTCATGCCTTTGAATTTGTTGTTTCCATTATCTGGACTGCCCATCCCTTTTTCTTTGCTAATTCAAGCCATACATCCTTTAAGACAAAATTTACATTCTATTCCTCCAAGAAACTTATCGGACCAACATAAGATAAAACTAATATTTTTGTGATGAATATAACCACAAAAGTCTATGAAATACCACATAATTCATTATTTCATTCACAATTCCAGGCACCAATATCCAGTTGCCTCATGTACAACTTTTCAATTGTTTCATTGGTCTCATTTCAATATTGTAATTCTTTTAAAATCATGCCTACTATACTCCTTGAATCTTAAGTGAGTCACATTGCATTGCTATTCTGTTAATTCTACTAAGCTAATATCTTCTTTCTAACTGGTGGCTTTAAAACGGCTATAAGCTGAAGGAGGATTTGTGTCTGCTTAGGATTCACAAAGCCACAAGGAAATGTTGCTACCATCTTAATAACAAGAAAAAGTCCACAAATCAAACATGTTCTTCAGTCCATAGGAGAACTGAGGTTACAAGGCAAGCAAATACACTGAATTCCAAAGAGTTAGAAATTCTCTAAAGAGAAACAAACAGTACACACAAAATTTCACCTTTGGCAAAGTATAAGAGGATGAGGTAATTACTATAGAAGTAGGGAAGAATAAATCACATTAAAATTTTAACAAATTCTTAAAGTCTGAGAATTGATTGTTATGTAAGTTCGAAAAAACTAAAATCCCTAGAAAGAAGTATATTTTACACTCACAAGCTTTTTTCCATGACTCTATCCCATGAAAATTTAAGAGCAGGGCAGGAAACTGGAGAGAACTTTCCTCAATAACATAGATATGTAGGTGATCAGCTACCCCTGAGAAACAGATATAAAACTTCTATATAATTTCTCAGATCTTTCTCTTCTCAAAGGAAAACAACATTAAGTTGCTGGAATAGAGGCAGAAAGTGCCACTGTTCTTAGGATTCAAGGAAAAATCTTATGTTTCTGGGGGTATGGTAGAGGCACAACCCCATCTGCTTCTGGGAAATAAATAAGAACCCCTCCGGTTTCCAAGACATAGCCACATTCACTATTCCTGAGGAATGAGTAGAAAGGGAAGAGGCAAAATTTTCTGTTCCTGAAAGAGTAACAGATAAATCTCTTGGACTCAAGATCCTACACTGATAAAAGCAGAGGTCTGCTACTGGTAAAAAGGCAGGAAATACTCTCCCACCCAAGAATCTCAAAATATACAAGGCAGGGTTTGGCATACATGAGGGAGAAGGCCAGGTGTGTGAGAACTATATCCCCAAGGCTCAGGAACAGAGAGCTTACCTAAAAATGGGTCTAGACCAGGTAATAGAGCACTCTCCTCTCCTAACATGAGCAGCAATCAAGAGTAGTCTATTTCTGGGACAAGGGTAAGAATATGCACAAAGATCTTCTCTATGCTGCAGGCATGGAGGGACTCCTGAAAGCTGAAGACAGAGAAGGAACATTGAAAGAAACCCCCCAGCACTCCAGGCTCCAATCCTAGCACAAGATAACAACAGCCCACCATTATAGGAATTCAAAGCCTTTAGTACAATAAAGATTAAAATACCAATAACCAAACAAAAACCCAGCTCAGGTACTAACAAAACTGACCAACCCTCCATACTTACAACCTGACAGAAGAAATGTGCTAATTTATGAGATTAAATAAACAACTTCAGTTTTTACTGTTCTTCAGTACACAATATCTGGTATTTGGTCAAAAATTATGAGACATGCAAAAAGGAAATGAAAAGATAAACCAATCAATAAAATTAGACCCAGTCTCATATGGTGACACTATTAAACAACACTGTAAGTACAATTAATATGTTAGCAGATCTTCAAGAAAATGTGAACTACATATAAAAACAGGAAATTTCTGTACTGATATAGAAACTATGAAATAAGAGTTAAATAGAAATGCCATAAATAGTAAAAGCACAATATCAGAGATGGAGAATTCCTTTGACATGTTTATCAACATATTGGACACAGCTATAAAGAAAAAAAAAATCCATGAAATTGAAGATAGGTTAGCAGAAATTATCCAAGCTAAAAGAGAAATTAAATAGAATATCCATGAGGTAAAGGACAATATTAAATGCACTAGTATAAATAAAAATCTAAGAAAGAGGAAAAAAAACTGTGTAAGAGAAATATTTGAAGAAAACCAAAATTACAAAGAACAAAGGTGTTACAGCAGAGTTGTCACCAGAGTATACAAGCCAAAAAACAATGGAATTACATTTTTAAGATATTAGATAGAAAAAATGTTCTAAAAAACAGTATACCCAGTGGGGGGGAAATAAAAGCTTTTTAAAATTTAGGTAAACATTTTTCAGCATGGCAAAATTTTCAGCCGGCAAAAAGTCATTGCCAGCAGACCTTCACTACAGTAAATGTTAAAGGAAATAGATTTGGTTTCATTCAGCAGAAGCATGGAACCAAATGGAAATTTGAATTTATACAAAGAAATGAAAAGTGCCAGAAACAGTAAAAATGAAAGTAAACATAAAGATTTTTTTTCTTACCTTTGTTGACTTTAAAAGATACAAGATAGGGGGATCCCTGCCTTTGGCCCACGGCGTGACCCTGGAGTCCAGGGACCAAGTGCCACACTGGGCTCCCTGCATGGAGCCTGCCTCTTCCACAATATACCAAAAATGCCTGTGTCTCTGCCTCTCTCTCTCTTTGTGTCTCTCATGAATAAATAAATAAAATCTTAAAAAAAAAAGATACAAGACTGTCCAAACCAAAAATAGTAATAATATATTGTGGGATTTATATTATATGTGGAAGTAAAATGTATGACAATGATAATATATAAAATAGAGGAGTGGAATAAACTATATTTGAAGGCAATTTATGATAAATTAAGATGTAAATAAATTAAGATGTAATTTATGATAAATTAAGATGTAAATGTAAATGTAAATACCGAGACCAAATACTTTTTTAAAAAGGTAGAGCTAATAAGCCAATAAAGGAGATAAAATGAAATCATCAAAAATAAGCTATTAGCCCAAAAAAGAGCAGTGAAAGAAGAGAAACAAAGTAACAGGATCACAGAAAGCAAATAGCAAGATGGTGCATAACAACAGTCCTATTATTAAACTAATAGTTATATTAAATGCAAATAATCTAAACACTTCAATTAAATGGCAGGCATTATCAAGTTGGGTGAAAAAGAAATAGCCAACTGTATAGTGTCTACAAGAAACCTCTTTGATAGTAGACAAGTTAGAAGTAAAAAGAAGGAAATATATGTATTATTCAACATTTATCAAGACAAAGTTGGAATTATTAAAATCATATCAAAATAAACATCATAATAAGTAAACATTAGGGAAGAGAAAGATATTACTTAGTGGTATAAAGTCAATTCATCAAGAAGACATATTAATCGGGATCCCTGGGTGGCACAGCGGTTTGGCGCCTGCCTTTGGCCCAGGGCGCGATCCTGGAGACCCGGGATCGAATCCCACATCGGGCTCCCTGCATGGAGCCTACTTCTCCCTCTGCCTATGTCTCTGCCTCTCTCTCTCTCCCTCTGTGTGACTATCATAAATAAATAAAAAAAATTTAAAAAAAGAAAATTTTAAAAAATAATAAAAATAAAAAGAAGACATATTAATCTAAATGTATATACACCCAAAGACAGAATTCTAAAATATAAAAATCAAAACTTGATGAAATTAAAAGGAGAAATGGACAAATTTATTATTAGATTTCACTTCTCTCTAAATCACTGTTAGTACAAGAGAGAATATCAGTAAAGATACAGACAATTGGAACAGTACTATATACCAATTTGACCTGACACTTATACAACACTTCATCTAAATGTGGGGGAATATATAGCTTTTTCAAATGCTTATGGAACCTCCCACAAAGATATACTGGGATGTAAAACAAACATCAACAATTTAAAAAATTTTAAGTAATACAGAGTATATTTCATATTTACAATGGAACTACCCTAGAAATCAGTAGGAGAAAAATGCCTAGAAATTCCCCAGATGTTTATGTTAAGTAAAATTTCTAAATGACCATTGGCCAATGAAGAAACCATAAAGGGAATTATAAATTTTTTTGCATTGCATAAAAAAGAAAACACAATATATCAAAATTTGTAGAATAAACCTAAAGCAATACATAAAACATAGTTTTTAGCATTCAATGCTTAAATTTAAAAAGAACAGAGGTCTTAAATCCATATTTTAAATTTCCACCTGAAGAAATTAAAATGGAAGACCAAATTATATCCAAAACAAGCAGAAGGAAATAATAAAACAACACACGATATATATACATAGGATCTATAGTTATAAAATGTGGAATGTGGCTCAAATTACTTACTATATTCTCAAATATAGATTTTCTTTAAAATTATCATCAAAACATTGAGAGGCAAAGCAGAATTGAAAGGATTTTTATAATGAAATCTAATTGTCAAAAAAGCTGGACTTCCTAATGAGACTTATCTTTACAGGGATGGAAATTTACTTTAAATATTCGCTAGCCAACTAAATATACAGGGATAAAGCTGCTTACCTCCACTTGGAAAACAAACCTTCATAAAGCTTTCATAATGTTTCAACTAGTCCTTTTTTTCTCACACATAGATTGCTTTTAGATCTGGATTCTTCTCCAAAGAGAAACAAAAAGCTGTCCAACTTTAAACAAGATATTTAATAAATTCTAAAATTTATGAAGTCCACTTGGCTCTAAGAAATAATATCCAATTTAAATTCCAAATCACAATTTACAGAGTTATATTTAGCTTCTAAAATTACTTGATTTAAAATATGCCAATTATATATAGACTTCATTCTGGCTTATACAAAACAAAAGCTATATTAATAAACAACTTACAATTTGACATATTTTATTACTGGAAAATAATCTAATCTTGGCTAAAAATCACTTATTATTGGTTCAAATATTTTGGCACCACATCTTTATCCATTCATCTTTCGATGGGCACCGAGGCTCCTTCCACAGTTTGGCTATTGTGGACATTGCTGCTAGAAACATCGGGGTGCAGGTGTCCCGGCGTTTCATTGCATCTGAATCTTTGGGGTAAATCCCTAACAGTGCAATTGCTGGGTCGTAGGGCAAGTCTATTTTTAATTCTTTGAGGAACCTCCACACAGTTTTCCAGATATACAATGGAATATTACTCAGCCATTAGAAACGACAAATACCCACCATTTGCTTCAACGTGGATGGAACTGGAGGGTATTATGCTGAGTGAAGTAAGTCAATCGGAGAAGGACAAACAGTGTATGTTCTCATTCATTTGGGGAATATGAATAATAGTGAAAGGGAATATAAGGGAAGGGAGAAGAAATGTGTGGGAAATATCAGAAAGGGAGACAGAACATAAAGACTTCTAACTCTGGGAAATGAACTAGGGGTGGTGGAGGGGGAGGAGGGCAGGGGGTGGGGGTGAATGGGTGGCGGGCACTGAGGGGGACACTTGACGGGATGAGCACTGGGTGTTATTCTGTATGTTGGTAAATTGAACACCAATAAAAATTAATTTAAAAAATGCATACAATAAAAAAAAAACAAAACAAACAAAAAACAAATATTTTGGCACCTAAGAATGAAAGATTTTCACTAGATACTAATTAACATAATTTTTTCTGGCACTATAAATCTCCTTTGTGACATTTTAATTAATTTCTAGAGCCTCTAACTCTTTGTAATAGATTACTACAAGTGGTTAAAAATTAGTATAGCTTTTATTAATGACAGATGTTTCAAACCATACAAAATTGTGTGTTCAATTTGACCTTTATGGAATTAAGTAATATATTCCCTATTCTGGGATTCTTACTACTTGACACATTAATAAATACAGTTATAAGAATCACAGGACTGTATCATTCTCCATGTAGTGATATAAATAGTCTCCTTTTATAAGTAATAACTAATGGATTATTATTACCAGCTAACGTTTGTTAACCTTTGCTTGTAAACAAGATGATTTATCATCAGATTCTCTAGCTGCAAAAGGCTTTAAAATAGTAAGCTTCTGGAGATGGAAAAAGAAAAATACAAGATACATTAACCCAACCTTTCTAAAGGGCACAGAGTATGCACTGCAAATCACAACTAGACTGTTCATTAAAATCTCTACAAGAAGCAGCAGAGAGAAATAGAATGATTAAGAAAAGACCAAAAATGAATGTGTAAGTCGGAGAATTTGAATTTAAAAGTGTATTTGTAAATAATACTAAATTTGAAATGATTAAGATTTTGCCGTCATTATTAATTCAATCTGAATCCACCTCCAAAATGCCAGTTACCGGGATTCCTGGGTGGCGCAGCGGTTTGGCGCCCGCCTTTGGCTCAGGGCGCGATCCTGGAGACCCGGGATCGAATCCCATATCGGGCTCCCGGTGCATGGAGCCTGCTCTCCCTCTCCCTCTGCCTGTGTCTCTGCCTCTCTCTCTCTCTCTCTCTCTCTCTCTCTGTGACTATCATAAATAAACAAATTTAAAAAAATTCAAAATGCCAGTTACCTCTATTTCCAAGAATGACAAGCTCAACTTGTGAGCTTACTCACAAGCTCAACCCCAGTTGAAGCTATGTGCTGAACTTTTTCATTCTTGACCTTTTGTTCTCACCTAGTCTATCAATATAAGAACAATTCAACAACTATACACTGAATGTTGAACATATTTTTAGCACCATACCATTTTAGAATGGCATAAGACCATTTAAAGTTAGGGAACCAGAACATTCTAACTCAAGTTCACCCTTCCTCAGTTCAGATAAGCTTTACAGCCAATTGTTTTTTAAAGGTTTCTAATGCTATCAAAGACAAAAACCATAGGAACTCCAAAGCCTGGTAGACCAGAGAGACATTCTGTATTACTTCTTATTCCTTCCTATGAATATAGCATACTAAAGTCCTTTTGATGGAAATGTTACATTGCATTTATTATAAAATAATATAAGAACAGGTAACATCTCTCCTTTTTATGGCATGGTTTTTACATAACCTTTTATCTATTCAACAAATATTAAATAATAATAGTAATATATTAACTACCAATGTAGTCATTTCTACATAATTTTTAAAATGTTAACTAGGACTAGGACTTTATTATGTGGTGAAAGTTAAAGGATAAGAGTATCAAGAGGTAAGTAGTCAGTGAAGATAAATACAAGAGAGAAAACAAAAAGGATAAAGTAACAAAGGATGGTGCTAGATCTAAAAACTATTTTATGGGTAGTAGTCACAGAGAAAAATTTCAGAAGAGAGGACTACTAGAAAAGGTCATGATCAATTGATCAGTGGAGTTAAGTCATAGTTATATTTATCATATGTAACAATTTCTTATTATAGCCTAATCATTGTCCAGTTGTTCTTTTGAATATAGCATATTCTTATTTTTTCTTTCTAAAAACAGCTTAATAAATATATATTATATATTTTTACTTTTAGATGCATATTTTTTGGAATTAAGATCACTTAAAAGTATATTTATCCTACTCTGATAATTTCTTAAGTTTTGCTTCAATTTTTTTTACTATAGCTTAAGTAACAATGAATTAAACTTGTTATAAATAGAAAATATATAATGACCTATTTTTCTAAAAACATTATTTCATATTTCTTTAACTCAGTGAAAATAGTATTACTGTTTCATCTAGTCATAGAAGTAATATTTACCCAAAATAATACTGCTAAAAAACATTCACAAATATAAAGAAAGTAAAAGTCACCAGAATCCCACTATTCGGGAAAAACATTACTAACGGTATGGAGTCCATCATTTCATATATTTCTTTAACAATGACTTTAGCATTAGTTGTCATTTATATAACTCTCACCTATATATTAAATAACATATACATAGAGTTTATTATACCATTAAATAGTATAACGTACACACCACTCTGCTACCCTTAAATAAGACTATTCTAGTCTAAGTGTGACTTCCCCTACATCATTCATTTGACTGGAACTACATCACCATCTGAAAAGTCATTTCTTACTGTACACTTTATAATCAACTAGGTGTTCTACGTAATGGTTGTCTGCTACAAATTAAGTGAGATTTACTGATAGAGAGTAGGAAAAAAAACAAAGGAATCTCCTGATGGAAGAGTAAGACAATAATATATTTTATAGAACTGAATTTACAGAGTCATATGATCTCTTGATTTGTGCATTGACACATTCAAGAATTTTTTAAGTGAATATATTTCTCTAAATATATTCTACTCATTTATCCAACAAATATTTGGTGCCTACTTTTAAAAATCAAAACAAAACATAGAAAGCTTCACTATTTTATAGGTAAAATAACCTCAAGAGATAATAAGTAACTCAAAAATTTACAAGGATTGAGGAAGTGTCCAGAATCACAGGTTCATCTACCTTCAAACTTGGCCAAAGAACAAGCCATGATCTAGAATAAAGTCATATTTATACATCTAGGATTAGATTATCCAAGAGTAATAAATTATTGTGTAACAATAAATGAAAACTACATTATATTAAAGGTAGAAACAATACAGAAAAGATAATTGATATCTATTGGGCTCTTTTACACAGATTATCTCATCTAACCCTCACCCAACCCTTTTCCCAGAAGTACTGTCCCATTTTTACAGAAAAGAAAACAAAAAAAATAAGTTATTTGACCGAAGTCTTGCGACTCAGACTATGACAGGGTAAATACTCAGACCCAGATCCATCTGGCATAAAACCTCATATTTCCACACTATTCTGTGTAGTCCCTAAATGAAAAAATATATACATCAGCTACCTTAGAAACTCTTCCTGTAGCCTGTGATAAAGCTCTACAGACACATAATGTAACATATGAGTCAGAAAGGTATATTTTGATTGATCACCCGCATGGATTGGACGTACCTGCCAGGGAATGCTTAATGGCTCTTTAAAGTAGCTCTAGAAATTATATCAACTACCCCTTCTCCATCTGCGTAAACACCTTGTAAAAGTATTTTTTCAAGGTTGATAAGGGGTAGCGGGGTGTCTGGGTGGCTCTGTCAGTTAAGCATCCAATTCTTGATTTCGACTCAGGTCACGATCAGGGTGATGAGATGGAGCCCCAAATTGGGCTCCATGTGAGAGACTGCTTGTCCTTCTCCCTCTGCTCCTCCTCCACTTGCTTTCTCAGAGACTCTCTCTCTCAAATAAATAAAATATTTTTTAAGTTGATAAGGAAACCATGCTTTCTATTTGATAGTCTTAAACACAATGCATTAATATGAAAGCTAAATCAATATCTTGTAAAAACACAACAGCTAAAAGCTGCATAGTAGATGCAGGTTTTATTGTCCGTTTCTACTGATTAGGGAAAGGAAGTTGAAAATTGAGTAGGAAAGATCAATGGAACGAACTGTTATTAAAGACCTGCAACATGCCAGGAACTTTAACATTATCTCATTAATCTTCGCAAAAACCCTCTTTCTTATGAGGAAATAAATGTTTACTTGTTTAATGTAGACATCACAATCTGGTATCCATAGTCTGAATCTCAGTCAGAGGTATCTTTAGAATACTTTGTTTGCCTGATTTAAAAAAAACAGAGGACTAAACACAGAAAATATATATCCACCCTCTCTGAGAAATCAAAATATCTAAAAATACTGAGCATGGAAACAAGTGATATTCAGTTTGGATGAGGCACAGACACTCCAGATCACCAAATCCCCATTCTGCCAATTTCACTCATTTCAGTTTTGCCAGGTCACTTTAGGCATGGCGTTTAGATTTGCAATCTGGCTTTGAGTAAATTGTCCAATATTATATTTCTAGTAAGGCACAAGGTTTAAAATCAAAACCATGTCTGCTTTTCTCCAAATACCATACTCTCATTTATGGCTTCTGGTAAAATCTTTTTGTATATAGAGCATGTACACTGAAATTTTCCATAAGTGATTCTGATTTTCTCCTGTCTCTTAAAACTCATTGCTGTAAGTGGCATTTTTCTGAATATCAAAGTTTTAACTTAATCATTTTATTTTTAGCTCAATTGTTCACTTTTCCTATATATTGTATATAGACTCAAGTCAAAATAAATTCAGAGAATCATGAGTTAACACCAATATTGTTCTACCTCATTTAGATATGCCTTATAATTCTATGAAAGCTACAAGTAACACTGAAAAACTTCATTTAATTCAATGAAACCTGTAAATAATACACTTTATACATCACTTTATATATCAGTATAGTGAACCAAATCTTTATAGTGTTTAAACTTTTTATTAAACTAACTAGCTTAGTGTTCTATTTTTGCCCCCAAGCATCTTTATGATTTAAGAGAACTTCAAAGGGACTCACAGTTAATATCTAAATATTATTGACATAACAGAGAAATAATTCAATGTATATACATTCAACATTGAGTGTTAAGAATGTAAGTGCAAAGAACATGATATTCAGATAGTCATGGGCACAGAGATGAGCTCTTTGGCTTAAAGGAGTTAGGCTTCTCAAGATGGGCAATTTAAATGAGTTTATTGCAGAACCTGGAAACTCCTATTATGACTGAGGAATTTTGAAAGAAGTAGTACCAATATGAGCCATAGCATTTTTTTAAAATACATCTGCAAAGTTTATTTGGCTACTATTTAAATACAAATGAGCCAAGAAAACTAATGAATTACCTTGATTGGTATTAAGTTTCCTATACCTTCTATAAGTGCACTGCTATTAAAACTAGTACCAGATGGCTGGCTTTGCATTTCTTCATTTTTATGGTGGAAAAACTATGTCTTCTTGTTCTCAAATAAATTAAAACCATCTTACCATTGGAAAAGTTACTAGTTTACAAAACACATAAAATATAATCAAATAATATTTTCATGAGGAATAATCATAAAATATTACCACTGACCTCACAAATAGGCAAATCTCCCCATGTTGAAATATAATTAGAGGCACTAAGTAGTAACATTGACCTCTCAAATCTGTTTTAGAAAAATCAAAAAATATAGGTTCAAGTAAAAAATCTCCACAGTAAAATTAGTTTAATAAATTTTAAATTATTTTAGAAAGCCACATAAGCCCAGAATATGTTAATACTCAACCATAAAGTTGTATTTCAAATGCTTTTCATTTATATGCATTTTCAACAATATAGCATTAGTCTCGTCCAACAAAGTTAAAATGTTTATGAATTTTCTTAATAATATTTGGAACTTACAAAGTACCTGGGTGGCTCAGTCAACTGAGCATCTGCCTCTTGGTTTTGGCTCAGGTGATGAGTTGTGGGATCAAGCCTGCATCAGGCTCCACACCAGGCAAGGAGTCTGCTTGAAGATTCTCTTTCTCTGCCCCTCTTCACACTTCTCTCTCTCAAAATAAATAATCTAAAAAATAATAATAATATTTTGAGGAAAATCACACTATCAGTTAGAGTTAAATGGAACCTCTTAACCTTTCAGAATGCTCTATAGTTCCAGGATTCTGAGTGTATTGATAAAGCAGAAACCTCTTTTAATTTTTTGCCCTTTTATTTCCCATAAGTAGCCCTCAGCCTAAATCTTCCTACATCTTCTTTAACAGATTCTACCTAAGGTAATCAGAAATTATGTAAAAACAATGATCTAATAATATAACCAAAATATTTTCTTATGTAACTTTTATATACAACCAACAGTGTTCTGAAAAGCACACTAAAAGTTCATTTGTTTGCAATCTTTATTTTTAGAAGATATTTTATTTTTTTTCTACCTAGCCCATTAGAAACATTTATATAGTTGAATAGCTGGAATTACATGTATTCTGAGTTTGTTTCACCCCAATTTTATGAGGAAAGTAAATTAAAATTGCTTTAAGGGGAGCCTGGGTGCCTCAATTGAGTGTGTGACTCTTGGTTTCAGTTCAGGTCACGGTCTCCCAGTGGTGGGACTGAGCTCCAGTACTCAGTGCAGAGTCAGCTTTAGATTCTTTCTCCCTCTGCCTCTCCTCCCCCCTTTGCCCCTCCCCACTTGTACTCTCCCTCCCTCTCTCTAAAATAAATAATCTTTATTAAAAATTAAATAAATAAAACTGCTTTAATTGGTATACTTAATTTCTTTATATATATATCTATAAGCATTAATAAACTTCTCTAGTTTACCTATCAAATTGACTTTCAAAATAAAAATGTTTTTAGAACATAATTTCCATTTTTAAGGTACTTAGTAAAATGCAAAATAAATGCACTTATTTAAAATCCCTTTAAAAATATATCTTTCTCAATTTCACAATAAAATACATGTTTCTTAATGATAAAATCATCACACTTCTAATTTCTTCCTCCTCCTGATAAATGGTTGATGCTCATTCATGGATGCAATAAAGAGAAGGAAATGTCAACATCATTCTCCTTCAAGGACAGAAATCTTAATTCTTTGGGTAATAGAATGGTGGTACTAGTGATATTGAAGACATAATACCAATAAATTCCAGGTCCCTATTTGTCATAATAATAAATCAGAAGTTATGTATAAAATACTTGAAGCATGGGTACCTCACAAATTATTCAAATGCCATAGTTAGACTTGATGATGTATGTCCTAAACACATAAATGTAAAAATTCTTGGACCAATGAACTACTTAAGCTACAGATTACTGAATGAATAAACAAAAGAGAATTTCAAAAACTAGCTGCACTCTTTGATCACAATATGGAAAGAGTTCAAAATATCTCCTTGAAGTTTCCTAAAAACTAAATTAAGAAATGAATGTCCCATTAGTTACTAATTAAATTACTATAAATTAAATTATTAATTATTACTAATTAGTTACTAATAAATCTGAGACTCTGGAAAACATGCATGCTGTCTTAGAGGTTAACAATTCTACCTAAAATGTTTGAAAGTGTGGGACTCTGAATTGGTACACACAAGGAGAGAATGGCCTTTGTTTTATCTTCCATTTTTAGGTAGAATCCAAAAGTAATCTGAAAGAAATTAAAAGTCTTGGTGAGGAACATGAATGTTGAAATGGAAGAAATGTGGATTTGATTGCCAGTTCTACCCCTCACGAGTTCTGTGCTTTGGGGTAAATTATTCCGCCAGCCTTACTAGATTTGGTTCAATGGAAGTAACATGAAATCATTTGATAATTATTGAACATCTGTCTCTACAGAGCACCATTCTAGGTGCTAAAAGTTCAGCAATGAACAAGATACAATGGACAAGATCCATGGTATAATGTGGCTTAAATTGTCTAAGTTGTCAGGAGAGGGAAAACAATAACAAGTAAGCAAATTAGAAAGATAATTGTATATATTTATATTGTAGGAGGCAAGAAATAAATGTAAATGATGTGTTTAAAGAAAGCTTAGAGATTTCTTTAGATGAGATATTATGGAAGGCCTCTCTGACAGGAGATATTTCAGGTGAAATAGGAGGAAAGCCCTCCTACAGGAAGATCAGGAAACAGAATGGTCCAAATAGAAGATATATACATTTCATTAGACAACTATGAGTAACTCTAATCAGAAGGAAAAATATTTGTTTTTCAGTGATTCCTATAACATAATTCCTACATAGGACATCTTTGAACATAAAAATCACACAGTATATAATTTGCATCAATTATTCTCATCACTCAAAATTCTGGCTATTAACCCCAAAAAACAATGTATGGATAAAAAATCCATATGAGGGGAAAAGCAAAGATTGAACAGGCCAAGAGAAAAAAAAATCAAGGAAAATAAAGAGAAAAACTGGAGGAAGTAGTTTTAGATCAGAGGAAAAATAAGGAAGAAGATTTTAGGAATTGTGGTCCAGAGAGGACACGTGAGGTAGAATCCAGTCCATGTTTATCTACTAACTCATTCTATGTGAAAAGAAGGAAGAAAAAAATAAGAGGCTGTGTGTGTGTAACCTAATATATCTAGAAATAGAAATTTTTAGTATATTGTATAATTTATCCCTTACTACAATCCTATTTGAACTACTTGTATCTCCACTCAGCAACTGAGCTTGCAAGACTATATGAGCTTAGAGAACTCATTTTCTTAACAGGTGATCTCAGAGTTTCCCATATAATTCCAAAAGTCCAAGATTCTGATAATAGGAGAAGAAAATTATCTGTGTAAGTACATATTATGGATATAAAGGTCTTAAAAAATAATTGCCATATGATTTGTCAATCTTTATAAAGACAGACTTCAAGAATATTTGGCTAGGAATTATAATCCTAAAAACAAAACTCGGTTTCTTGGGAGATGGATGAAGAATGGAATATTCAGACAGAGGAGACCTGGAAAGAGGCCCTAGGAGATTTGGGGGAAAATCTGAATAGCCATCCAAACTAATCATGTTTTATCCAAACCAAATATCCAGGCTTTTTGAAGTTTGCCAGTTACTAATCAAAACCCCACTAAGTGCTTAGTATCTCAGACAGTTTTAAATAACATCAAACCAACTATCATGTAATAAAATGAGTAGAATCAAATCTGGATTTTGTCTTAGAACTACACAGACACACAAAAATTTTTCTAACGTAGTGCTAGCCAAATAAAAATTTAAGATACTTTTAATTATTCTTATGTTATATCACTCTTCAAATCACTTCAGTAATTTTTAAAAGGGGTTAGGAAAATCAGCCTTCCATAAAAATGAATTACAAATGATAACTGTCTGCAAAATTAATAGTTAAGTAAAGACTTTGTAAGCATTGTTTGTGTTTGGTTGGTTGGTTGTTTTTTTGTTTTTTTTTGCAAGCATTGTTTTATACTCTATTGCAAACACTGCAAAAGATTAAAATTTACTAATGAGGAAATGAAAGCCTTGACTGCCCAAGGTTCTTATATTATATTGTAGCACTAAGTGGACAAAATTTGAACCTAAAATAAATTAATAGCACTACTTTTATCTTAATGCATTTCATTCTCCTTTAAAATTATAATATTTTGTTACACAGAAGCTGTGATATCAGCTTTCTGCAATTCTGGTACAAATCAATTTGTTAGACAGTTCTCTTTAAAAAGATCTTCAAAAATCTCAACAAAATGATGAAAGCATTACAATATAATCTTCATGTATTTTATTGATTTAATTTGACATGAATTAAATATATTACCACAGAATGCTACTACTGTCATTTTTTCCACTTTTAATGAACTCATTTTATTCCTTGAAACAAAATGAAATGTTAGAATGGAAAAACTTTCAGTTTTTCTTAAAAAAAAAATGTAGTCTTACTGAAACACATGTGTTCCTTTTTTCCTCAGTGCAAGTTCCACATGTACATTATGTTAAAATGAGAAAAAAAGAAAAAGAAAGTCTATGCATTTGTGTGTGTGTGTGTGTGTGTGTGTGTGTGTGTGTGTGTGTGTGTGTATAAACTTATCGAGAAAGGCAAAGGAAAAAGCCCTGGAAATTCAGAGACGATGGTGGTCATGTTGCTGCCTTCTTTATGAAGAGGCATGTGCCAGGGATGGAAGATAACAGAACTCAGATGACACCACTAACAGGCCTCCTAGGGGATCCCTGGGTGGCTCAGCGGTTTCGCGCCTGCTTTGGCCTAGGGCACGATCCTGGAGTCCCGGGATCGAGTCCCGCGTCAGGCTCCCGGCATGGAGCCTGTTTCTCCCTCTGCCTGTTTCTCCCTCTGCCTGTGTCTCTGCCTCTCTCTCTATGTCTATCATAAATAAATAAATAAATAAAAATCCTTACAAAAAATAACAGGCCTCCTAGTCACTTGCTACTATATTTTTATATTTGAATTCTCTACACAGTATTCATTCATTTTCTTGTTTATTTAATTATTACTGATTTGTTGGTTGCTCAGTTTGTATCTGATTCCTCTAGAATATAAAGTTTATGACAGCAAATACCTTAACTCTTATTCATCATGTGGTTGGAAAATAATTGGCCTTTAATTTGGCAATGAGTGAATACATTAGTAATCATCAAAAATTAAGAACCACAAAACTTAAAATATGTAAGAAGCAAAAGGAATAACCTCTATCTTGGTCACCCCCCCCCAAAATTAAACAAAGTAACAAAAAATAATGGCAAAAATAAAATGAGAGAAAAGTATAAGCAAGTGTTTTAGCTATTCCAATAAATATAAAAAAGATAAATTGTTTTTATCAGCTTTTTGTTATTTTCAAAAACTACATCCAAAACAGTAACAAAGATTCAAAATATAAGAATGAGTAAATATGAAAATGACAGACATTTAATATTAGATATTAATGATTAAATAGTTAATATTAGATAAAGTGAAACTTAATGCTAATGACCTTGAAATAGAAAAAGGGAGACACTGTAACATATTAGTAAATGACCCAATCCATTAAGAAGACAGAACAGTAACATTTTAAAGCAACAAAATGAAAATTTTTTAAAATTAAGAACTCCCCGGCCTCCTTCTGGGGAGCCTGCTTCTCCCTCTATCTGTGTCTCTGCCTCTCTCTCTGTGTCTCTCATGAATAAATAAATAAAATCTTTAAGACAATAAAAAATAAAATAAAATAAAGAACTCCTGGTATAAAAATACTAACTTGGTTAAAATATAATTATAGGAAAAGATTGTATCACATCTTTTTCAGATTTTTTCATAGTAAGTTATCATAACATGAAGGATACAGGTTAGCAAATTAATTAAATTAACTGATTGAATATATACACATATATAATATTGTATATTAGAAATAGAGAACATATTCTCATGTTCACAGAACTTAAAAATACACATCAATTTTATATAATGCCATATTTTTAGAATTCTGAAATTTAAAAAGAAGTAGTTCATAGGTCTCCTTCTTTAAATATAATCCAATAAAAAACTTTATTAAAGAATTTAAAAATTCATAAATGAAAAAATTTCCATGACTCCAAGAAAAAAACAGAAATTAACAAACTATTACAAAAAGTAATTCGAAACATCACACTAACTCATATGCCACACAGCTAAAATAAGGCTCAGATGATAATTTATTATCATCAATTTATTATCAGCTGAAATATATTATCAAACAAAAATAACTTAATATTCATTTCGAGAAAAAGTTAAAAATAGTATATAATAAACCAAAACAAGAAAGAGCATTAATAAAAGGAGAGCTGAAATTTTTTTTAATTTTTATTTATTTATGATAGTCACAGAGAGAGAGAGGCAGAGACACAGGCAGAGAGAGAAGCAGGCTCCATGCACCGGGAGCCTGATGTGGGATTCGATCCTGGGTCTCCAGGATCGCGCCCTGGGCCAAAGGCAGGCGCCAAACCGCTGCGCCACCCAGGGATCCCGAGAACTGAAATTATTAAAAGAGAAAAGAAGTAGAAAAGATAAACAAAGGAAATAGAGAAGAAAAACTAGAAAATCTCACTAAACAAAAAATCATGGAAGATATTACAAATATAATTATATAATATCCATATTATAATTTTTAATAATTTAGATATTTTTATGGCTGCATTTTATCCCAGTTTTTAAAAAAAAACATGCTTCATGTTTACTAAACTATTCTAAACTACAGAAGAAAATTTCTCGAATCTATCTTATGAAGGTACCAAACATTGATTCTAAAATCCAATTAAAAGTAATCCAAGAGGAAAGAAAAGAGAGGAGAAAGAAAAGAAGAAGAAGGGAGGGAGAGGCTGAGAAATGGAGGAAGCAAGGGAGAGGGATGCCAGCATAAGAATTAAACATATTCATTTGTTTTTAACTGCCAAACTACTATCAAAGGAGTGTCATCATTTCACATTGCTGCCAACAATTCATGATAATGCCAATTTCTCCACAATCCCCATCAACACTTATTGTCCTTTTTTTTAAATTATAGCTGTCTAGGAATGCCAGGTGGTATCTTATTGTGGTTTTGATTTGCATTAACAAATGACTACTGATTTTAAGCATCTTTTTATGTTCTTTTTGAACATTTTTGTATTTCATTTGGAGAAAAACTCGTATTTTTTAATTGAATTGTATGCCTTTGTATTGTTGAGTCATAAGAATTCTTTATATATTCTGAATACAAGTCACAAATGATAAAGCTCGATTTATCCATTTTGTTGTTGTTGCTTGTGCTTTTGGTGTCTTATCTCAAAAACTGTTGCCTAATCCAAGTCCAGAGATATTTATGCCTGTATTTTCATTTAACAATTTTATCGTTGTAGCTCTTACATTTAGGACAGTGAAGCATATTGAGTTAACTTTCATGTATTGTGTAACACAGGAATCCAATTCATTCCATTACAAATGGATATCCAGTTGTACCTACACAATTTGTAAAAACAAAACAAAACAAAATAAAAACAAAAAAACTATTCTTTCCCCACTGAGTTGTCTCAGCATCTCTATCAAAAGCAATTGGCTAAAAATGTAAGGTTTATTTCAGGACTCTTGATTCTATTCCATTAATAAATATGTCTATACTTATGCCCACACCACACTCTTTTAATTACTGTAGCTTACAGTAGGTTTTGAAATTGGAAGTGTGAGTCCTCCAACTTTATTTTTTTCTTCAAGATTGTTTTGGCAATTTGGGCTCTCAGATTTCCATACAGGTTTTAGGATCACTTTGTCAACTTCTACAACAAGGGCAGCTGGAATTTTGATAGAGTATATTGAATCTTTAGATCATTTAGGGGATATTGTCTTTTTAAGAATATGACGTTTTCTGACTCATAAACATGTGGTGTCTTTTCATTTAAGTCTTCTATAATTCCTTTCAATGATGTTTGTAGTTTTCAGTTTACAAGTCTTAAACTTCTTTTATTAAATGGATTCTTAAAGACTTTATTCTTTTTTGATACTACTGTAGATGAAATTACTTTTTAAATTTTATTTTTAGATTTTTTTATTGACATCTCATTCCTGATCTTAATGTGAAAGATTTCAGTCTTTAATGGAGTCTGATACTAGCTTTGAATTTTCCATACATGCACTTTATCAGAGTGAGAAAATTTTCTTCTGTTTCTAGTTTGTTGAGTTTTTTTAATCATAAAGGGTTGCTGGGTTTTGTTAAATTCTTTTTCTGCATATACTGAGGTTATCATGTGTTTTTTTCCCTATATTAATATGCTATATTATGTTGATTAATTTTATTAAACCAATTTTGCATTTCTGGGCTAAATCCCACATGGTCATCATGTATAATCCTTTTCTTATGTTACTAAATTAGTTTGCTAGTATTTTCTTGAGGATTTTTGTACCTATATTCATAGGATATTTTTGTAGTTTTTTTCTTCCTTATTGTATCTTTGTCTTGTTTTGATGTGGGAGTAATACTGGTCTCATAGAATGAGTTGGGAAGTCTTACTTCCTATTCTATTTTTTGGAAATGTTTGTGAGGATTGGTGTTAATTTTTCTGTAAATGGTACAATTCACCAATGAAGCCATCTGGGCCTGTGCCTTTCTTGTAAGAACTTTTTTTACCTAATTCAATTGCTCTACTTGCTACAGATCTACTCAGATTTTCTTCTCAAATTAGTTTCAGTAGTTTGTCTTTCTAGGAATTTGTCCATTTCAATTAGATTATCACATTTATTGGCATACAAATGCTCATAATGTTCCCTTACACTCCTTTCTATTTCTGTAAGGTCAATAGCAGTATTTCCTCTTTATTCCTGATTTTAGTAATTTGAATCTCCTCCCTATTCCTTGATGAAAGTTTGTCAACTTCACTGACCTTTTCAAAGAATCAAGCTTTGCTTCTGTTGATTTTCTCCTTTGATTTTCTATTCATATTTCATTTATTTCTTCTCTAATCTTTATTACTTTTCTCCTTCTGCTTGATTTTATTTAGTTTGTTCTTTTCTAGTGTCCTCAAATGGAATGCTATGTTATTTATTTTAGACCTTTTTCTCCTCCTCCTTCTTCTTCTTCCTTCTTCTTCTTCTTCTTCTTCTTCTTCTTCTTCTTCTTCTTCTTCTTCTTCTTCTTCTTCTTCTTCTTCTTCTTCTTCTTCTTCTTCTTCTTCTTCTTCTTCTTCTTCTTCTTCTTCCTTTTTAAATATAGGTAACTACAACTATACACTTCCCTCTAAGCACTGTTCTGGTTGCATCACATATGTTTGTTATGTTGTAGAACTGTTCTTATGAGCCATACGTTTGTGTCCTTCTCAGAGGTAGTTATCAAGTAATAAAGATTCAAAGGGGTCTATGTTTAAACTAGGACCAATATTGATACTTAATAAACCTACTATTGTCACTTGGGACATCTGCAGATTTAAAATTGGCCAATATTTAATTTTCCAGATTAATATTCCATACTGCTACTGTTTCCTGAATACAGAGAAAAAATTAGGGAAAATAGTCTGAAAAATATCTCTACTTCCAGAATTAACTAAAACTTTTTTATACTTCATTCTATTTTGGAACTTTAAGATGGATTAGATAATGTTGATTAAGTATTCTGACAGAACAGTGTGATAAATATAGACATCTTTTCCTATTTTATGTCTACACTTTTCTCACAGATCTCTCAACTTTACTGCCTTCTGTCCTGGTTCATGTCACTAGGGGAAACAGCATAGTATATAAAGCATAAAACATGTGACTTGTGTTCCAAAAGATATTTGTATTCATCTTCTCAGAAAAAAAAAAGATGACTCTCAAAAGATTCAGTTGTTTTTTAAAAATATATCTGGGAATATATTAAATATCTGGGATATACTAAAAACAAAGCAATTAAAATTGAAGGTGTCAAAAATGCTTTATTTCAAAGTATTCGTAGCATTACTCTTACTACTGAAAACTGGGCCTTTCTCTGAATCACAATTTTATTAGCTGCAAGTCAAGGTGGTAGTTTCGGAATACTGGGAAATTTACTTACAAGAATAGTCTAACAGCCACATGGGTCATAGTCTTTATCTTTAAATGAAAAAAAGGAAAATGCTACCAGTCATTTTTTGATTCATCATTCCCCACTAGATTTCTGAAACTTTCCTCTTCAATATCCTATTTATGGCTTGGAACCATTTTTATTTTCTAATGTGGCTTGACTTCTTTTGAGGTTTAACATTTTTAATGGGCTTTGTCTTTTTCTTTATTCTCAATAATACTCACTTTCTTGGCCAAGATTTATCTATTATTTTGTAAAAATTCATTTAGTTTTCATTCTAAATAGCCTCTTTTATGTACTAAGAGATTTGATCACTGGAATACTAGTTTCAAAATTTATGAAACTTGGAATTTTTTCTTGCTTAGTCTTTTATTTCTAGCAACTGGCTATTCTTCTAAGTTTTAGTAATCTATAAATCAGGAGGAAAAATGTATACTTTCATTTCTCTCATTGAGTTCAATTTGGCTCTCAGAACTGATCCTCTTTCCCACAGAAGTCAAACTCAGACTTTTCATTTCCTCTACTTCATTTCTTGACCCAATTCAAAACAAAAATGTAGCCTTTCAAGTATTATGAACATATTTTACCTAATACTTGACCTGAAGATAATATAAAGAAGCTTTTTTTCCCCCAGCAAACGGGGAAACATGGGCTATAATCTTGCACTGGAATTTAAGTTTCTGTTCATTAGATCTTTATACCTTTCTTCAATTATGTCTAACCCTAAACCCACTGACAGTCTTTTTTTTTTAAAGGAAGATCTTTATTTTTTTTTAATTTTATTTATTTATGATAGTCACAGAGAGAGAGAGAGAGACGCAGAGACACAGGCAGAGGGAGAAGCAGGCTCCATGCACCGGGAGCCTGATGTGGGATTCGATCCTGGGTCTCCAGGATCGCGCCCTGGGCCAAAGGTAGGCGCCAAACCGCTGCGCCACCCAGGGATCCCTGACAGTCTTTACCTAGATTCCCTTACAATATATATCTGCAGATTACAAATGGTAGAAACCAAATAATCCTGATATTTTTTTAGAGTAAGGGACACTATTTTAACTCCTAAATCATGCATTGTTCAATGTTCTTGCTATCTGTCAAAGAAACAAATCAATGTATTTCATTAGTGTATAAATTAATTCTTTGCTTCTTTTAAGTCCTGTTAAGGATCACATAGCTAAAGACAGGCAAAGTAATGAAGTCTAATTTTTTTAAAGATTTAATTTATGTATTTTAGAAAGAGAGAGAGTGGGAAGAGGGGCATAGGGAAAGGGAGAGTGCCACCCCCACTCAACGCAGGGCTTGATCATGACCTGAGCTGTAAACAAGAGTGCAATGCTCACCAACTAAGCTACCCTGGTGCCCCAAGTAATGAAGCATTATTAAAAACTATGTCTCTAATTTGCAAGATTCAACAAATAGTCAAAGGCTTTCTCTTATTGCCTTCCAAATAACTAAAACTCTTTTTCTTGTGCCATATTCAGACCTTCATATTTATATTGAAATGTCAGCAATTCTAAATCATGACAAATTTAAGTAGAACTTTATTTTTTTTTGTTTTTTTTCTTAAGGTTTCTTTTGTGTGTGTGTATTTTTTATTGGTGTTCGATTTGCCAACATATAGTACAACACCCAGTAAACAGAACTTTAAATTTCTTTTTAAAAAAAAAGAAAAGAAACTTAAGAGATACAAATACTTTTAAATGAATAAATGGAGGTGCAGAAGGTCAAAGTGTTGTCAAGATCACATATCATTAATAGCAGATACTTGATTCAAACAGAAGTTGCTAAAATCCTACCAGTGTTCTTTCTCACCAAGCTTCCTACTGTACAACAGTGTCTCTTAATCTTAGTATATGTTTCACACATAAGAAAACATGAAGACATAATGAGGTTAATAATTCTAAATGAAACTCTTTGCTATTAGATCACAGGTTTTACGCATTTTGCTAGGATGAAAACACTCAACAATAATAAGTAATATAATACTCTTGAAATTCCAGCTATTTATAACTATAAGTAAAATATGTTTTAAAGAATCTTAAAACCTTTTTCTTAATATTTAACAGACTCTTTCAAAGTTGACTAAACTTAAGGGTACCTGGGTGGCTCAGTTGTTGAGCATCTGCCTTCAGCTCAGGTTGTGATCCTGGGGTCCTGGGATCAAGTTCGACATGAGGTTCCTTGCAAGGAGCCTCCTTCTCCCTCTGCCTGTGTCTCTGCCTGTGTGTGTGTGTGTGTGTGTGTGTGTGTGTGTCTTCCATGAATAAATAAAACCTAAAAAAAAAATTTGACTAAACTTAAAATTAGGTAGATCCAGTTCCTATTTCTTTCTTTGCCTGTGTTTATTCTTTTGAAACACAAACTATAAAAATCTTCTGCATTACCTGAAATAGAATAACTCAAATATGGGCTACTGTTAACTCTAACTCCATAATTATGCACTATTTTGTTCGTGTGTTATACAGTAAGTTTGTATCTTTATTTTCAAGTCAACAATTCTCCATTGGCAGACTTGTTTCCATTAAAAGGAAAATATCTATTATTCTGAGGCTTGTACTGAGGAAAACACATTTTAGAAAAATTATTTTTCCCCACAATAGCTCCACAATTTTGCCTGGCTACTACTTTGGCTTAAACTTAGAACCACAGAATTAAAGTCTAATGTTTATAGTTCTTTCATTTTAATTTTATTTCTCTGGACTGCCTATAATCCCTTCTAATCATTTCAGCTATGGTAATTTTACCAGCTGTGATAATGTCTGCTTAAACATTCAGGCTT
Source organism: Nyctereutes procyonoides (assembly GCF_905146905.1). Classification (NCBI taxonomy): domain Eukaryota; kingdom Metazoa; phylum Chordata; class Mammalia; order Carnivora; family Canidae; genus Nyctereutes; species Nyctereutes procyonoides. The sequence continues at coordinate 27,880,228 of NW_026575146.1, forward strand.
TATGTGTGCAGTTATGTTATTTCACTGGCTTGGCATATTTGTGTCACATCAAGCCCAAGTTTTCTCAGTGGGTCTTCTTTTAGCCTTGTAGTCATTAACTTGAAGTATTAGTTCTTACTAAATGTTGGTTCTGCCCAAATGGTCCACCATACGCCTCCTGCTTTATGCTTTACCATTCTCCTTTGTCAGAGAGAAAATTTTAAATATGAAAAAAAATCCTCCATTTGCCTTTGCCTTCCAAACTTATATCCAAGAGAAAGCATAGACATGATTCTATAAACTAAGTAGTATTTATTATAAATATATACATTTTTAAATATCCTAAACAAAGACCTATCAAATAATTAAAAGCATGTTGGATAGTTCTAAATCAAAAACAAGGTAAAAGCTCTTCTAGAATAATATCTGTCAAGCCAAAAGACTCAAAAATATCTCAGATTCAGTTTAGGAAATAAAAGTCAAAAATCAAACTATCAGCAGAAAAACTGTAGGAACATTTAAGCTCCATGTTTCAGTAAAAACCTTGTGACATTCAAATTACTAAGAGCAAATGCTGTTCAAGATTGGCTTATGAGTTCAAAGAAATACATTTCACAAGCTACCGGAGCCTACTACTACATTGGACAGAATTCATAAAAGTACTGCTATGCTTGTCGCTGTGGACAAATTATAGGCTGACAGTGAAGAAGGAGGCAGGAGGGTCTGGAAATAGATGACTGAAGATTTCCCAGGTTGCTACCCTCTGACTCTTCTCATGAGATTCGAAGTGGCAAAATTTCCCTGACTGATATTCATGTGTCATTTTCAAATGCTAGTGTGCCCCCACTGCATCTATCTTTCCTGGTAATAGAAATCTGGGGACCTGGCCCAATGAGCACTAGTGAAATGTGAGATTAGGCTGAGTGCTGAGTGCCTCAGAGACATACACTTGGCAGGAAGCTCAAAATTCAGGAGCCATTTTGGAATGTTACACAGATTCAAAATATTTCTGAGAGGCTCCTGGTCAAATTATGGGAAATTAAACATTGTCAGGATGATAATCACAATAATTCAAATCTGCAAAACATCCTTGAATGCAATCATTAATAAAACAACAGTGGGATGCCTGGGTGGCTCAGGGGTTGAGCGTTTGCCTTCAGCTCAGGGTGTGATCCCAGGGTCCTGGGATCAAGTCCCACCATTGGGCTCCCTGCATAGAGCCTGCTTCTCCTCTTGCCTGTGTTTCTGTGTCTCTCATGAATAAATAAATTAAATGAATAAAAAATTAATAAAACAACAGTGAAATAGAATGCTTGTAGTATCTCTTAGAAATCGTCTCTCTGGGCAGCCCAGGTGGCTCAGCGGTTTAGTGCCACCTTCAGCCCACGGCATGATCCTGGAGACCAGGGATCGAGTCCCACGTTGGGCTCCCTACAAGGAGCCTGCTTCTCCCTCTGCCTGTGTCTCTCTTCTTTCTCTCTCTCTCAATGTGTCTCTTGTGAATAAATAATTTTTTTTAAAAAAAGGAAATCATCTCTCATCAAATGAAGATATATATTCACATAGCACTAAGTGATCAATAACAACTATGCAGGAATTTCTCTTAATCTGCCTCAACTCTTCTGAACTTGTACAAGAAGAACATTTCAGAATCAAAATGATTTCTAATAATTGAGCAGCTAATCAAGCTTCAACAAAGTCCCTTCAGGACTAATTAGGTGACATCAACACTTTATTCTTCCTAATGAGGCATTTGTTAAGTCTTAGACCTATTTAACTTTCTAAACTTGAAATTTACATAGATCTGTCAGAGTTCACTCATTTAATTGAAATATTTTGTATTTTGCCTTTAAAGTGTTAAGAAAAATCTCCAGCATTAAAAAATTCAGTGTCAGTGTAATTTAGCAGGGAGCTGTATGAAAGAACCTAAAACCGATCTCCAAATCATGGAAGAATAGCCTATGAAGACTCAGGGGAATGTTTTAATAATTCATTTTTCTATTGTGTACCTTTTTAATTATTTAGCTCCAAAAATCCAAGTCCATTTCTAGACCACATTCATTTGACTATGTGTTCTTCAGTCTGTTTTTATAGTATGATTCAAAATCTATATAATTTTTAAATGATTATAATACATGTGGAAAGATGTGGTCACTTATAATCCATCCTGTGCCTAAATAATACTGACCACCTGGAAATGAATCAAAAGGTGCTCTATTCTCAATATAACTCATAAATTGGTAGTATAATCATTTACACCCTGAAACAAGCAATATGAAATCAAATAACCATGTTAAGGAATAAACATTTGTTTTAATCCCTTATCAGAAAATGCTGAAACTTCATAACAGATATGAACATTTCACTTTAAGAGCTAAAGCAATATATATTATGTGAGATGTGCTATGAAAGATTTTTGATCTTATTCTCTGTAAACATTTGTGTGGATAAGACAAAACATCAGGTAATCTTTGAAGGAAAACAACTGAAAAAAATCCTATGCTCAGGCCTATATTATGAAGGCTTAGATAAACTTTGAATGCTTTTTAAGATCATGTAGTAATACTATATGTTGACTTAGTATCAATTAACTTAAAGTTTTGAGGAACAGGCCTTTCATACACTTTCTCCCTCATCAAAATTATTATCATTAAGAATTAAGAATTAACTGTGCTTTTGAAAAAAAGGATATATTTATAGATACTGTTCTCAGATACATACTTAAGTCAGGAAAATCACTTCTATAAACCAAGTTTTCAAACTTTTAAAAGTCATGAAACTTTATCATGTGCCTTAAATTTATAATACCTGCATCTGAAAAGTAAAGAAGTATTTACCTACTGCATCAAAATCAATTAAACCTTTTTTAATATAACTGTTTAGCATTTAAAGGTGTTAAAGATTATGTACAATGGATATTTTTAATCTCATATGGTTTGTGATCTTTAGTCTTGTGTGCTAAAAAGTCCAATTGTTACCAGTTGTTTTTCCATACTAGGATTGCATAGTGTTTCATTTGATTTAAATTGCAGAAAATGTTTTCAAAGTCTATGTTTTTTGTGCCTCTTTAGAATACTAAATTATATAAAATACTATTTCCTTTTCCTTAGAAGAGAATATTATTTGGTATCTAGGTAAAGTTCAACATAGAAAATAAAAGTTGATTGTGTATTAGCCAGTAAAAATTTAGAAATCAATATTAGAAATTTTTATTTCCTTTGGAAACCTAAAAACAATAATGGCAGCAATGAAGGTTAGGGTAGCAGTAGTTTATTTTCATATTTAGGTGTTAACTGGTAAAATTTGGAGGTAATGTAACAGTGAGTAGCAGCTAGGAATACTTCTGCTTTGTGATTTACCTTGCATGGCATAAGACGCTCATACGCATGGGAAGATAATGTAGATTGCACATTAAACAGATAAAGGAAAATTTTAACTCTGACCAGCAATTGATAAATCTAGTAAATAATACCATCACCATTAATATGGTAGCATTTTTTAACCCCAATTCATAAGTCATTTCTGTCCTACACTTATTATATAATAGTAAGAATAAATAAAACTTGTCCAGGTCTTCAGGATGAGGAGTGGGCTACAATTGTCTCAAGAAGTTTGAAGCAGTATATATTGGCGGGTCCCCAGAAGAGGCTCAGAACACAAGAATTGATCTTGATTTTTAAAAAGAAAAAAAGGGGATCCCTGGGTGGTGCAGCAGTTTGGCGGCTGCCTTTGGCCCAGGGCGTGATCCTGGAGACCCGGGATTGAGTCCCACGTCGGGATCCCAGTGCATGGAGCCTGCTTCTCCCTCTGCCTATGCCTCTGCCTCTCTCTCTCTCTCACTGTGTGCCTATCATAAATAAAAAAATATTTAAAAAAAAGAAAAAGAAAAAAAGTACAAAATAAAGCATAGGCAAGACTCAGGAAGCAATTCAGATGCAGAACTTTCTGAGAACCCCTAAAGCAATATGATACCTCAGGAGGGACCTCTTATCGTACACTCATGGCTCACAGCCTCCATGGGAAGATATATCAGGATGCTGACTCAGAAAATCTGTCATTCAATAGTTTCTCCATACTTACATGTATCTACAAGAGTTTACATAAAGTTTCTCTTTAAGGAGTAATATGATACGGGTGCCTGGGTGGCTCAGCCAGTCAAGCATCCTGATTTTCGCTCAGGTCAAGATCTCATGGTCCTGGGATCTAGCCCCACATCAGGCTCCCAGCTCAGCAGGGAGTCTGCATGTCTCCCTCTCCTGATGCCCCTCTCCCTGCTCACACTCTCTCTCAATAAATAAATATTTTTTTTTAAAAGAGCAATATGACGAAGTAACTCTAACTTAAAACATCCTATAAAGCTGTTGTAATTAAGAGTTTCATGTTGACGTAAAGACAGAGATAAAGATATAATAAAATAATATGAATTTTAATAATATGTTAGATAACATAAAGAAGTAAAAAATAAATAAAAAACCCACAAGGAAAGAAAACAACTTTTAATAAAGGACCCTAAGACAATTAACTGTTTGAGAGGAAAATCATTTTAGATCATGTTCTGATATCATAAACCAAAATAAATTTCAAGTGATCAAAAATATGCTAAAATAAAATAGAAGAAAATAGTGATATTCTACTAACCCCTGAACAGGAAGGATATTCTTAAGCTTAAATCAGTAAGATAAGTCATAAAGGAGCAACATATATGACTCTGGAAAAGTCAAATTTCACTGCATAAAAAATAGCAAAAACAAAAGTAAAGTAGAATAATTCTTTGAAAGGATAGAAATTTTGTCTTCAAATACAGAGCAGATTAGGCATTCTTCCAAAAATGGACAGCTTTTCACCTGCCCAAACTTGTTCTCTGGTTGCTGGGAGGTAAAAGTTCTATTTCCCTATTTGTGACTCCCAACTCTTTCTGCTGATAGAGAATGTACAAATCAAAATAGTAATTTGGAGCTATAATTCAATTAGGTACTAGCATAATAACATTTCTTTTTAGGAAAATACTGTTTAGGCAACTCTTTTAGCTTATAAAATTTTCATTCAATACTATTAAAATAGGAGTTGTGCAAGTCACAATAACCATATAACAGTTCATATCCCCAGGTCAGGAGTCTTGGAACTCTCAGTAGAAATCATTTTAGTTTTCATTTCTCTTCTTTAGGGAAGAACACCTTTTGCATTCTATATTTTGTATGTATATTTTGCGTTTATATATACATATAGACGTATACATATGTGTGTTGTGTATATAAAATATATATGTGGGTGGTAGTGAACTTTTAAAGAGATTTTTTTTAAAAAAAACATAATTTTTAACCAAAAAAAAGGTATTTTATACATTAGGAAAAAGTTCTTTTTGCCTAAACTTTTGCCACATTATCAAATTAAGGGAGACCACCTGACATTGTTTTATATAGATACATTAATTTAACACATACTAGACTAAAAGTCGTCAAAGTGATCTTCATGATAAATGAGACTTTGCTTTACTTGTACATGAATTTCAAGACCAGAATGTGGATTAGACTTCAGAATTATGAGACAGCTTGATTATCAATAGTTCCAGAAATTCATGGATCTAAAATAAAGAACAATCTCTAATCAAGCATACAACTATGTGGCAGGTACTGTGCATTAAGAATTAACTGCATTTTGGAGCACTGGGGTGGCTTAGTCGGTAAGTGACTGCCTTTAGCTCAGGTCATGATCCCAGAATCCCGTCAGGCTCCCTGCTCAGCGAGGAGTCTGCTTCTTGCTCTCCCTCCACCCCTCCCCTCTGCTTGTGCACACTCTCTCTCTGCCTCTCTCTCTCAAATAAATAAAATCTTTTTAAAAAGATAAAGAGTTGGGGATCCCTGGGTGGCACAGTGGTTTGGCGCCTGCCTTTGGCCCAGGGCGCGATCCTGGAGACCCGGGATCGAATCCCACGTCGGGCTTCCGGTGCATGGAGCCTGCTTCTCCCTCTGCCTCTCTCTCTCTCTCTCTCTCTCTCTCTCTCTCTCTCTCTCTGTGACTATCATAAATAAATAAAAAATTAAAAAAAATAAAAAGATAAAGAGTTAACTGCATTTTAATTTAATTTTTACCATAATCTTATAAAGATTATAACAAACTCTCACAGACTCTCACTGTTAACATTTTAGAGATGAGAAAATGGAAGCTTAGCAGAGTTAAAAAATTTGCCCAAAGTCGGGATCTCTGGGTGGTGCAGCGGTTTGGCGCCTGCCTTTGGCCCAGGGCGCGATCCTGGAGACCTGGGGTCGAATCCCACGTTGGGCTCCCGGTGCATGGAGCCTGTTTCTCCCTCTGCCTGTGTCTCTGCCTCTCTCTCTCATTCTATGTGACTATCATAAATAAATAAAAATTTTAAAAAAAAAATTAAAAAAAAAAAATTTGCCCAAAGTCACATAGGTAACAAATGGTGACACTAAATCTAACCCAGGAACCTGAGTTCTTAATTACTGTTTTATTCTAGACATTCTCACTCACTACTGATTGGCCTTAAATAACAGAAGGCTAGTTTTTTATGAAAATTAAACAGTTCCCCTGATGCTAAACAGTAAAACAGAAAGGACAAATGCAGTCCATTTTCAATATGTTTTTAAAATTATATTCAATCAATTGATCCATGTGCAAATATGTGAATAAGGACATAAATTTATAGATTTAGTCTATGCTGGGGATAAAATTATGGAAGATACTTTGAAAAACCATCAAATGCAAGAAAATTACTGATCACTTGGGTTTTTGTGACTATTTCATTATTCAATCACTAGGAAATGTTCTATGAATATATGATGTTTAAGTATTAAAAATTACTCTTTTTAACTTGCTGGTTTTGGGTTTTTTTTTTTTTTTACACATACCTACTTTTTAATCCTGATAGAAAGTTGAGGTAAATTCTACTATTATAGGGACACCTGGGTGGCTTAGCGGTTGAGCATCTGCCTTTGGCTCAGGGCATGATCCTGGAGTCCCAGGATCGAGTCCCACATTGCGCTCCCTGCATGGAGCCTGCTTCTTCCTCTGCCTATGTCTCTGCCCCTCTCTGTGTGTCTCTCATGAATAAATAAATAAAATCTTTAAAAATTTTTCTACTATTATATATATTTTACACAGAGGAAAAATAAGTACTTTTTTTTAATAAGTACTCTTTTTTAACTTTGATTCACAAGACTTTGATCTTAAGCTAAGAAATCCTCTATGCAATTTCCAGCATAGCATACCATGGTATCTCATATGATATCCTGATATAGGTAACAAAGAGCAGGGTATTAGCCCTTTAGAAATAGTTTTTACTCAGTAAAACAAAATTCTTATTTTAATAAAGAGCAAAGAAAAGTGATACCAAACACAAAGAATTTAAAAAACATTGTATATCAGCAGAATTGTCCCTACACATCTATTATCTGATCCCAGCATGCTTTTTCAGCAGTTCCAGCCCCTTTGTGTTAGAACTCTTATTTTTGGATGAATGATCAATTGTTTCATGTTGACTTTCCCCAGCAAGCTATAGGTTCACCCCAGCTGCAAAAATGTTCTAAACTCTGAGCAAAGGCTCCATAGGACATACCAGGATATGATCTTTCAAACACAAACAATATAACTCTGTAGGAATCTACTCAGGAATTTGGGAAAGGAACTTTGTGAGAGAGGTAAGTTAGTAGCATTTATGACTCCTTGCAAATATGACCCCCAAAAAGTGGCTAAAGTCCACATATAATGATTACACTTAACTCTCATATACTATTTATTTGACAAAAACTTCCCCTAGACTAAATACGGTATCACTAGCTATGCTACAAAAAAAAAAAAAAAAAAATTAAGTCAAAAGCTTGGAACAAGTTGTTCACCCTGTGTTAGTGCCAAGTTAGATATATGCCTTCTAATCTTCTAACCGAAAGTCAATAATGCTCAGGGCATCCCTTTAGGCAAATATTGATAACACAGATTTTTCCCCAATAGATTGGATTTATTCCCTGCCATCCTTCCAAAAGGGATTGAAATTGAATGTCTAGGAATTTGAACAGAGTGGAAAATGTAAGAAACAACTTGACATATGTTTGCATAATTATCATACCCTTAAAGAAGTCTGGCAAAAATAAAACCAAATTTATTTCTTTGGGCCTTGTCAAATTCTTCAAGGACTGTAACCAGTTGCTTCCTAAACTACCAGAAAACTCCAGTTGAAGTGGATCTTGCATCCTGAATATGACTCAAAAGGGCTCTACACCAAGATGATACCAGTATCGGGACTTCATTACTCTCCATTTATAACAATCATGCTATAAAGTAAGTAAACAGTCCTCCTCCCCTCTCACAAATAGCTCTTTCACTTTCTCTCAGCCAATGCCTCTTCCTTTATTCCATTAATTTATCATAGAAGCATATCCTGTATTACAAAATGACACTTCATTATACAAACGGGCTTACACACAGTGGCAGAGACTTTTAATTATCTCCCAGTGTCCTCTTGCTCTTCTTTTTGGGAATACGCTTTTCCCAAGATGTGGTCACTTAACTAGAAACTACATTTCCCAACCTTCCTTGCAGCTACGTATAACCATGTGATTGGTTTCTTGCTAATAGGATCTAAACAGGAGTAATGTGTGCAACTTCAGCCTTATGTCTTTAAAGAGAAAACAACTTGTGGCATCTGGCTGGCTCAGTCAGTTAAGCATCTGACTATTGGTTTAGGCTCACATCAGATTTCTGGGTTGCAAGACTGAGCCCTGTGTCGGGCTCCAAGTTCAGCACGGTGTCTGCTTGAGATTCTCTCCTTCTGCCCCTTTCCCTACTTGCATGCTCTCTCTCTCCTTCTCTCTCTAAAATAAATAAATCTTTTTTTAAAAAGAGAGAAAAAATAATTTGCCTTCTACTTCTCTATCCCATTTCTTCAGAGTCTAGGCAATCAAGGACAGCCTCAGGGAATAGCAGAGCAATACAGAAAGAACCTGGGTTTCTGAATGAGTCAGCAGACTCCCTCTGGTTAGTTACATTAAATATCTATTTTCTTTGAGCCACCAGGTTTCAGGATTTGTCATTGCCTCACCTGTATGCCAAAATTACAGACAATTATCCAAATTAGAACTTTCTCCTTTTTCCTGCTACTTTCATGTGTGTTGAAACATTGCTTCTCGTTACAGTTTTGCCCAGGTATGTAGCAAAAGGCTATATTATGAGGTCAATGTGTTTCCTCTTTTTGGACAAGCAAAAGCTATTTTGTGGTATATACCTCAACCACTGGGCTTAAACAACTGTGGTACATCCAGACTGTGACCCATTAGCTCTATGACTTTTTTTTTATTTCAATATACCATCAACACTATCCAAGATTTTTCTTCATTGTTCCTATTACCGAAACCCAAGTTTGGCTGCTCAATGCTCAAAAAGCCAATACTCAAGAGATGACTTTTGACTGGAAAGGAATTTCAGCTGTATTCATGATGCCAGTCATCTGGGGAGAAGGTGAACTCTTGTCCAAAAACCAACTTCAAGACTTCTGCCTGGCTCAGAAATTTTTAAAGGGGTTTAGGGCAGTGAATCAATTAAGGAAGTGCAGTAGTCTATAACATTTCTCAACTATGTGCAGACTCGATGGTGCCACCTACAGATGTAAACACAGTGCTTAAGGTTGTGCAAAAGGGTCTGGTTCCTTAGTGCAGAGGTGGGATAGAGATGGAGGGCCACTGTGCAAAAGGATTGGGGATCCTTAGTGCCCCAGGGGTGGGGCAGGAGAACCTGGTGATGTGCAGATGTGCTCTGTTGCTCTCTTCTTCATAGGAAAGAATGCATGATCTATAGATATAGAAAGAAAGGCCTAATCAATCATAAGGGCTAAGGGTGCTTACTAAATAAAGCTTGAGGACTACTAGGCTGGCCAGAGGGGCAAAGGCAGCTTCATTCTTGCACTGAATCTTATTTCTGCCATTTTGATTATCATCATAAAATATCTGTATGTCTTATTACCCATTCTCTGCATGTGTCTCTCTGACCAAGGGCAATCTGGCAATAATATTATTTCACTGAAGTCACAAATCTCCTGACATCTGATAGATCCGCCCAAGCTCTCCCATTGAACCCACAGTGGCAATACCGCTACAGGTGTCAACCCCAGTTGTAGTAACCCCAGGAACACACTTTTTTTAAGGTTTTATTTATTTATTCATGAGAGACACACAAAGAGAGACGGAGACACAGGCAGAGGGAGAAACAGGCTCTGTGTGGGGAGCCAGGTACAGGACTAGATCCCAGGACCCTGGTATCAGGCCCTGAGCCAAAGACAAATACTCAAACACTGAGCCACCCAGGTGCCCCAGGACACACATATTTCTATCACTGATATAAGCCTTGTTGATAACATTCTTCAGCCTGGATTTATTGCAAAGAGATCACTCTTCTCTTTTGTTCTTTAATCTTTTTTGAAAAATGGCAAATGTTAAAGTCTCACTGAGATAATTCAAAAAATTCTATGTAATATTATCTATGCTTTCCAATCTTTCTTACAACTATGAAAGAAAAGCCTTTCTTTTCATTTTTGGTCACAAATCAGAGTATTTTCAAAGGGAAAAAAACCATAAGGACCATTTTTCCAGGAATTTTTAAACTGTGTTCCTGGCACCCTACAACTTCAGAGAAGTAGTTTACAGTATGCCTGAAGTGGGGTGGAGGGAAGAGGCTGAGTGGGAGGCACCAGGGTCTCCACATCCCCCCATACAACTGCCTTGAAACAAACCAAGTTTTCTTTCACCTTTTAATATGTTAGGGTTCAGTTTGAAATTTCAGTTTTAAAACAAACCTCCTAAATTTAAAAAGGACTGATCTAGTCTAAACCAGATGAGGTCAATAAGAGCTCAAGAGAGTGAGATTTACCTATGAAAAGAGAACTGACTGGTGGTGAAGCTAAGATGGGATCCAGTTGCAAGCACAGGGGTACAAGAACACCTGGGTCCAGGGCTCCCAAACACACCAGATGTGGCCACTCGCTGCTGACAAAATCCGAAGAAAGAGAAGCAAGTAGTGGTGATGCAAGAAGAGAATTGATTTCAGTGAGGCCAACACCAGGAAGATAGCAAACTAACATCTCAAATACCATTTCCAAAATGCAAAATTACTTCCAGGTTTATATAAGGAAAATGTGGGGCAAAGGTGGGTAAATGTGTGTAGATAGGTAGTGAAGGTTAAATAGACCACTGTCTTAGAGTCAATCTCGGGTGGGATTTTGCTGGCCCAGTGTGGTCCTTGTTGTTGAAAAGAGTAGCTCCTGTTCCCATCAGGGGAGATTTTGTCCTGAAGGTCTTCCACATGAACACAGAGACAAGCTGGAAAGAAAAACCCAACCAGAAAGTTTCAGGTCAAAATGGAGGAAGCCAAAGTCCTCTTTCAATCTTAGTCTTGACATCTGGCCCAGAATTTGTATTTTATTATTATTTTTAATTTAATTTTTTTTGGCCCAGAATTTTTATATCCAAGTTAGAGCTTATCTAAGAAAATGTGGCCACCCAACCGCATACAGTTAAAATGACACAGCTACTCTGGTGCTCTGTGACTACAGAAATTTCAACATCAACTTCAAATTTCTCTGTAATTTCCATTTGGCTTATAGTTCAGAATCATGCTAGATATTTTAATTTCTGTATCCAATAATTAAGATATTGGTATTAACATTTTTCTATTTTAGAAAGGCAACTTTTTTAATCAAAAAAGAAATTATGACAAGAAAATTAAAATGTAAAACATCTTTAAAGAAAGGAAATTTTGATGTTGCAGAAGACACAGGACTGTAAATTAGGAAATATGATTTCAAACACCGTTCTGTACCAAAGAAATAGCTTTGTGCCCTTTCTTCACCACTCATATCATCTTGACATGCCTCAAGTTTCTCAGTTTTTAATGAGGTTAGTCTATACAACTTACAAGCTTTCTTCCAGATCTAAAAATCTAGGATTCTCTTTTCTAGGTGAATTCTGCCATATCAAAAAATAAAACATATAGCTATTCACTGTATATCTCTGGGCACAATGTGTGTATATACACATTAACAATGTATGCCTACAAATCAAAGGAATCAAGCTTTTCATTTTACGGCTCTACTTTATGTTTTTCTCCCACTTTTAAAAATAAACTGTAATTTACATAGAATAAATTGAGCTTTTTCAGTGTATAATTCTGTGGGGTTTTCAGAATGTATAGTTATATAATCACCACCAAAATCAAGATATATAACAGTTCCATCATGCCAAAAAATCTGCACACCCCTTTATAGTTAACCCCACACCATCCCTATTACCTAGCAACTACTGCTCTGTTTTCTGTCACTGTAGTTTCACCTTCGTTTATGTATTTTTTTTTTAATCTTGGGCCTGCTTACTTTCTTACTTTTATCTATAGCTCTGAAAGTTAAATACACACTGCATATACCCTGATGGTTGCCATATATCTTGTTTAACAGCATCTCCATGATGCAGGCAACACTGCACCTATTTAAATATGAGGAAACTGTGCCTCACTAAAAGAAGTAACTTCCCAGAGTCACACAACTAGTCAACACTGAAGCCTCGCTTCCTAATGACCATAGCACCTCCATACAGCTCCTAGTTCAGCCTACCTCCAGACTTCTTTTATGTGAGAGCAAAATTAAATTTATTTTTTTGAGCCTGTGTTGTTTTGAGTTTTCTATCCCCTGAAGCCAAATACAGCTTCATTTCTTTTGGATCTTCTCTTTTGGAACACCCTCCTCTCAGGAGGACATAAGCCACTTACCTCTATGGTGAGCTTACCAGACCCAGGGAAATATTATAGTTTAATTCATGGCATTACATTTTTGGAGCTCTGATTGTTGTCACAGGTTCTCTCATGCATATTGTCCAGATAGTTTCAACATATCAATATTTCAAGATTATGTCCTTGGGAAAGACTTTGGGAGTAGGGAAAGCAAGTGGATTCCAAAGACATGCACATTCCAAGGACTGGGTAGGAGGTGATGAGCCTCCAATATCCAAAGTCTATCCCACAGGTCAACTGGCAGTCATACCCTCTTCCAACAAGAATGTACTTTGACCTGTGGCAACACCCAGAGCTCCAAAAATGTAACACCATGAATCACATTTTCATTTTTAATTCACCAGATGAATACCCATTCTCCAATTCAACTTGCACTACATATTTTTTAATTGCTAAGCCTTTATTTTAGCATGCACATTAAAGGTATACTCTATACCATACTCATATTCATAGAAATGGGTTTGCTTTAGCAAAGGCAACCCTGATGTTCAAATAGGACAAATCTACTTCACACTCACAGATGGAAAACTTCTTTTAATCCCTTCAGAATACCTTGTATGGTGGAACACCACTCCTTGAACCATTTTTCTTATTCTTCAGTCTCTTGACATAAGAAAAATAGTATCTACCATAGGAAAGAAGACTAGAATGGCCTATAAGTTAAAAAAAGATACTTATGTGGGAAAGAACTAAGGCCTGCATTTTAAAAATGTACTTTCACATATGCATTTATGTTAAACAATCTGAGGAAAGTTCATAAATATTTACTTCACATTGCAATCTGCATACATATTTTTATGTAAGATAGAGGAAGAATATGATTAAAACATCAAACCATTACAAGAACATGCACAAGCAAGTTATTTGAATGAATGGATTAAACATAAGGGGAAATGCTAGTTGTTTAGTGTTGAATCACTAAGTAACAGGAAGGGAAAATAATGTTATCTAGCATTATTAGGTGATAGCATAATCTTGTAGAAATGTAAAGGAAGTCATAGTACATACATATCTCAGGGAAGGAATTTTTCTCTACTCTCTGTATAAAAATTGTGTCTTTTGTGACTAGGAGCTTTGTTTTTAGCTTATGGAATTCCTGACTATTGGACCTGATTACATCTCTCTTTCTCTCTCTCCCTCTCTCTTCTTGGCTGGTAAAGCTTAAAGACATACTTATGTACCCCTTCCAGTAAGCAGATACAAATTCATGGTCTATGTTTTATGTTCTAACACCATTCTAGAGGTTATCTTTTCTTCCTAATCTTATTTTCTTTGCTTAGTTTAAATCATTCATCTTTTTAAATGTAGGTATTCCTGTACTATTTCTTAAATTATTTGTGGAACAACACAAAATCTAAATTAAATAACTAGTAAATTATGCTAATATTGGTATTTGTTGTTTGTGCTCTAGGTGTCATTTCCAAAAAATCATTACTAAGATCCACGTCAAGATGCTTTATTCCTATGTTTTCTTCTAGGAGTTTCATGGTTTCAGGACTTACATTTAATTATTTAATCCATTCTGAGTTTTTGTGCATAGTATAAGATACTGGTCCACTTTCATTCTTTTATATCCGAATATCCAATTATCCAGCACCATTTATTAAAAAGACTGCCTTTTCTCCATTGAGTATTCTTGACTCCAGTTCAATTTCTTTTTACAAATGAACTCAAATTAAGAGGAAAAATACGTCTGCTATAATATTTTTGTGGATATATGAATCACTATAACAATATTTTACATAGAATAAAATAAATCAAAATGCTTAGCACTTAACAGTTTTCACTGACAATGTAGAAGGAAAGAAGGGGGAAAATATTTTTTCTTTTTAGAATCCTTTGCCTTTGGGGCACTAAGCTGGATCAGTAGGTAGAGCATGTGACTCTTGATCCTGAGGGTGAATTGAGTTCAATGAAGCCCCATGTTGGGCGTGAAGCCTACTTAATTTAAAAAAAAAAAAAACTGGGGTGTCTGGGTGGTTCAGTTGGTTAGGCGCCTCCCATCAGCTTGGGTCATGATCTCAGGGTCCTGGGATAGAGCCCCGCATTGGGTGCTCTGCTTAGAAGAGAGTCTGCTTCTCCTTCTCATTCTCCCTCTGTGCTCTCTCTCTCTCAAATAAATAAAGTACTTTTTTATTTTTTTAAATTTATTTATTATTTATGATAGTCACAGAGAGAGAGAGAGAGAGGCAGAGACACAGAGGGAGAAGCAGGCACCATGCACCGGGAGCCCGATATGGGATTCGATCCCGGGTCTCCAGGATCGCGCCCTGAGCCAAAGGCAGGCGCCAAACCGCTGCGCCACCCAGGGATCCCAAATAAAGTATTTTTAAAGATTAAAATTTAAATTAAAAAAAAGAACTACTTAGAATCTTTGCCTTTGCGTTAGTCCCTGATCCAATCCAGCTCTTAAAGCTTTCTTGTCTTATGTACTAATGTTCAATATCATTAAACTGAAACAGTTTAACTGAGAATGTTCCAACGTATGCCTCTTCTAAATGAATTATTACATATTAGTTGCTTTAATGTGTTTCCTCTCACTTTCAAAGATGTCCTGATTTGAATGATAAATCATGATGGACTTCAGTAGTTCTCAAAAATGGTAGATAGTAAAAAAAAAAAAATGGTAGATAGTATAAAACCATCCCTTGTTCCCAAAGGACCATGACATGTCTCTAGGAGAAACTTTTTGATGCCAAAAGAGAGGAGGATCACTTTCTGAATACTGTGGCTAAACGTTTTCATAACTGCTACTTTAATTATCTAGACTTAGAGCATATTTAAGAATTTCTGTAAAAGTGCCTGAAAATAATTCTAGTAAATTTTACTAGAATTCTAAGTGTGTCAGGTTCACACTAAACACTTTATTTACATTATCCCATTTATTCCTCAATACAGCCTTGTATATATTATTCCTACTAACACTACTTTAGAGATCAGAAAAATTGAAGCTTACAGAGGAAAAGCAATTTATCTAAGGTTACATGGATAGTAAGTAGCAGAGTCAGAATTCAAACCTAAAATTAACACTCGGGCCAGAGGTCTCTACAAGTAACTATATACCTATATCTCACAAATACTTGTTATCCTCTTGAGTGGTGTTAGAACATCAGGAAAGCCTTTTCTCATCCGTCTCCACCAACTCCCCTAAAACATCTACAATTAATCCCAAAAATTTTTATCTTGAGAGAGCCATTCTCTCTGGCTTTATGTAGCTAGGTGTGGTGGTCATTTTGGGATTGCCATCCATTGTTTATTTTTCGCTTCACCTATTTGAAAGTCCTTGATTTAAATTGAAGATTCGTGTGGTTCTGATGAAAGAGACTCCACCTTCCAGTCTAAGAATGAACCTAAGATCACCTAATTTTGTGCATTCTTTCTTTTGACCATAAGGATTGGCCCAAAGATGGGTAAGTGACAAAACCTTAAAGCCTCAATATTTATAGTAAAATCCTGGGACGGGGACACAGACTGATTTTTATACTAGGCATGAACAAAAACATATGTAGTCCTGGGAGCTACTGGTATTCATTTAGAGGGCTTAAAGACAGAAGTAACCACACAGAATGCAGAGCAGAGAAATGGAAAGAAATTAAGTCCTAGGCAGCACTTGATAATCCATTGGATCAACCTTCACCTGTCTTTGGCATTTTAGTTATATGAGTAAGTCAATTTCATGTATCACTTAAGCCATTTTGAATTAGGCTATTACTTGCAACTGAACTGACCTGAATTAATATATAAGGGATAACATTAGCAAAATGGGCCTGTGGGGTGGCCAGGTCTCTTAGGAGTAACATTTGGAGATATGGATGACACAGCCCAATTTTATCAAGGGCTGGCAAAAATTACAATACTTTTTTTTTAAGTTTTTATTTATTTATTTATTATTTAGTTAGTTAGTTAGTTAGTTATTCATGAGAGACACCGAGAAAGAGAGAGGCAGACACATAGGCAGAGGGAGAAGCAGGCTCCATGCAAGGAGTCCAATGTGGGACTCGATCCTAGGACTCCAGAATCACGCCCTGGGCCGAAGGCAGGCGCTAAACTGCTGAGCCACCCAGGGATCCCAAAATTACATAGCTTTATAGGACACTGTGACTCTCCTCCATGTAGTCAGCTACCTACAAAAGTATTTTTAAAAGCTAAATTTCTCTATTTCCTTTTAGTTCATAAAGGCTAGTTCCATATCTCATATCATCCTATTCTCATAACAATGATAAAAGATAGGTATTACAATTCCTGTTTTATAGATTTAAAAAACTGAGGTCATTTTTCCAAGATAATAAATCTATCAAGTGGCTAAAAACAAGGATTCAAAATCAACTCTTATGAATCAAATTCTTTTTTTTTAATTTCCACTACCCCAAGCAGAACTGGATTTCACCTACCCATAAAATTGAATGATGGGCCTGAGTTCTCTAAGACAGCTGAGAACAATGGCAAGTGTTACTAGTGTACTAGTTCTTGCAGTATTTTCCTGGGATACAAAATATAAATGATGCTTATAAAAGAACTATATATATATATATATATATATATATATATATATCCTACCTTTAATACCCATTAATGGCCTCATTTTCTGCCCTTGAATCGTCTAAGTGGAATGTGTCTTGTTTTCCCCTTGTTAATTCATCTCATAAATAGATTCTTCACATCCAGAAGGACCTCTTTATTTGTAGTTTTTGCCACTCCCTGTCATTAAATAGAAACAGCCCAAATTTCCAAATAATCATACCAAGAGTTTAAAAATAATAGCATTTTATGTCTTTCAACAATGCTTTGATAAATGTATCATTATTATAATTATTGTATACATGAGGAGATAAAGGCTTAGAAAGGTTAAGTAACTTTCCCAAGGCCACACATTTACTAAGTAACACAGCTGCAATGCTATCCCAGATTGGCTGGATTTCAACAGCTATGCTACAATAACACCCTCTGCCTAGGTCCATCTTTGCCCAACCCATATTTTGTTAGAATTCCATTCCTCAACTGTTGACATACTGCTCTCTCACTGTCCAGTTCAACACCTCCCATACCACACCCCCATCACGAATGAGATCATGACAACTCTAGTTTCTAATATTTCTATTCTTCTCCACCAAACCAAAACTTCTTTTCTCATGACCTACCCTGAGATTGTAATGAGTGATAATAGGTAATCAGATAAATTAAACATTGCTAATGTGTTGATATTTCGTGTGTAACATCTTCTCAGTGAAAATTATATTTTAACCATTTAAAATAGATGTTATAAGACAGTGACCAAGGGACACTGTAAATACTATGAACATGTCAGTGGGGCTGGAGAGTTAAAAGAAAGGCAGTATTCTAAGTCAGCGGCATTCTGACATCTGTAAAAACTACTGCATAAGTCTCTCAGTTCATTGCTGTGTAAGACTACTGTAGCTACTAGCCGCCCATCATTAACTATATATATGAGAATTGCTCAAGTAGAATAATAAGGACAAAAACCTTCAGTGTTCTCTGCCAAAAATACAGGAATAGCAATATGTTTGCTCTGGCCAAAACAAAGAGCCCACCTGTATGCCCTCACCTCACTGAACCACATACCTGCAGAAGATAAACTGTGGGATGTTTTACATGTTCGTTGACTTTGTGAGAAAGTACACAAGGCTAAGTGAAGAAAGTCTAGCAGATTAAACATTTGAATGAATGGTCAAAAAAATCTCAGATTCTATACTATAGAATAATAGTTGTAAATCATTATTAGATGTCACTTGCTTTGTAAAAATTTCATTCAGGCCATAATTATTTTTAGTGTCCTGTACTCCTATCTCAAAACATTTTTATTCCTCAGAAGTAATCTCTCCACTTCTATCACTGCTTCTCAAATCACTAAGCCAAGAGACCATACCTTATAGCTATAAGAACACAGATGCCCAAGCAAATGGAAGAAAAGCAAAGATTATTCCATTTATTTCAGTGCCATATCATTTTGGCCTGTAGCTTGATTTTCACTGGTTTTTTAATGAGATTTGCATCTCTGCCCATTAGTGCTAAAGCTTATTTTCATGAGATTATCATTTCTCATATTCACTTGTCTGCAAGCGTTTTTCTTTTTTGCAAAGATGGGTACAGCACTACCCAGAGGGAAGGTGTCAAATCACTCCAGTAAACAGGCGCCATCCTAAAGAAGTCTCATGTCCACAACAAATTTTTGGCAAAAGGTGGCAAAAGAGTGCCAGAAAATCTGATTTTACACATCACAACAGGCATGATACTGCTGTTCAGAAACTGATTTTTCTGTATAGTACGACACTATTCTAAGTCAAGAGATCTTCCAAAAACCCACAACAAAGTGCATGCCTTCTACACATGCTAGTGGACTGGGGCTCAGAATACAGCTGAGGTCTTACCTAGTCTATAGGACTTATTTAATTCCTATTACATCAAGGTGGACCAGAGATTACCATATCCTCGCAAAAGCCAGAAAAATAGTCTTTAGAAAACATCAAATATTATTGGCACTTTACTTCATTCAAAATGATGTTCTGGTGTTTTTTTTTTTTTATAAATTAATTTTTATTGGTGTTCAATTTACCAACATACAGAATAACACCCAGTGCTCATCCCGTCAAGTGTCCCCCTCAGTGCCCGTCACCCATTCACCCCCACCCCCCACCCTCCTCCCCCTCCACCACCCCTAGTTCATTTCCCAGAGTTAGAAGTCTTTATGTTCTGTCTCCCTTTCTGATATTTCTCACACATTTCTTCTCCCTTCCCTTATATTCCCTTTCGCTATTATTCATATTCCCCAAATGAATGAGAACATACACTGTTTGTCCTTCTCCGGTTACTGTGGCCAAGTTCAAAAAGGGTGTTGCCTGAGTTCTTCTCTGGGATTTTGATGGAATCTTGTCTCACATTTAGATCTTTCATCCATTTTGAGTTTATCTTTGTGTATGGTGCAAGAGAGTGGTCCAGTTTCATTCTTCTGCATGTGGATGTCCAATTTTCCCAGCACCATTTATTGAAGAGACTGTCTTTCTTCTAGTGGATCGTCTTTCCTCCTTTATCGTATATTAGTTGAGCATAAAGTTGAGGGTCCACTTCTGGGTTCTCTGTTCTGTTCCATTGATCTATATGTCTGTTTTTGTGCCAGTACCACACTGTCTTGATGAACACAGCTTTGAGGTATAACCTGAAATCTGGCATTGTGATGCCCCCAGATATGGTTTTCTTTTTTTAAAATTCCCCTGGCTGTTTGGGGTCTTTTCTGATTCCACACAAATCTTAAAATAATTTGTTCTAAGTCTCTGAAGAAAGTCCATGGTATTTTGATAGGGATTGCATTATACGTGTAAATTGCCCTGGGTAACATTGACATTTTCACAATATTAATTCTGCCAATCCATGAGCATGGAATATTTTTCCATCTCTTTGTGTCTTCCTCAATTTCTTTCAGAAGTGTTCTGTAGTTTTTAGGGTATATTTTGAGAACCATTTGAGTGGTAAATGGTTCTCCAACCTTTTATTTTCAGGTTGTAGGTGTCCTTCTGTCTAAAATGAGTCTCTTGTAGACAGCAAATAGATGGGTCCTGTTTTTTTATCCAGTCTGAAACTCTGCGCCTTTTGATGGGGTCATTAAGTCCATTCACGTTCAGAGTTACTTGAACTTCTTCTTAAAGGGGAGTTTTAAGAGTCCCCCTTAAAATTTCTTGCAGAGCTGGTTTGGAGGTCACATATTCTTTCAGTTCCTGCCTGTCTTGGAAGCTCTTTATCTCTCCTTCCATTTTGAATGAGAGCCTTGCTGGATAAAGTATTCTTGGTTGCATGTTCTTCTCATTTAGGACCCTGAATATATCCTGCCAGCCCTTTCTGGCCTGCCACGTCTCTGTGGAGAGGTCTGCTGTTACCCTAATATTCCTCCCCATGAAAGTCAGGGACTTCTTGTCTCTTGCTGCTTTAAGGATCTTCTCTTTATCTTTGGAATTTGCAAGCTTCACTATTAGATGTCGAGGTGTTGAAAGGTTTTTATTGATTTTAGGGGGGGATCTCTCTATTTCCTGGATCTGAATGCCTGTTTCCCTTCCCAGATTGGGAAAGTTTTCAGCTAGGATTTGTTCAAATACATATTCTGGCCCTCGGTCCCTTTCGGCGCCCTCGGGAACCCCAATTAAACGTAGGTTTTTCTTCCTTAGAGTGTCATTTATTTGCCTTAATCTGTCTTCATGGTCCCTTAATTGATTGTCTCTTTTTTCCTCAGTTTCCCTCTTTGCCATTAACTTGTCTTCTATGTCACTCACTCGTTCTTCCACCTCGTTAACCCTCGTCGTTAGGACTTCTAGTTTGGATTGCATCTCATTCAATTGATTTTTAATTTCTGCCTGATTGGATCTAAATTCTGCAGTCATGAAGTCTCGTGAGGCCTTAATGCTTTTTTCTAGAGCCACCAGTAGCTGTATAATGGTGCTTCTGAATTGGCTTTCTGACATTGAAGTGTAATCCAGATTTTGTAACTCTGTGGGAGAGAGGGCTGTTTCTGATTCTTTCTTTTGAAGTGAGGTTTTCCTTCTAGTCATTTTGCTCAGTGCAGAGTGGCCAAAAACAAGTTGTTCTGGAACACGGGGGAGTATCACTGGTCCGTCCAGCTGGTCTTCTGGGGGAGGGGCCTGCTGTGCTGATTTTCAGGTGTGAGCACTTGGGGGAGCTGCTCTGCCCCTGCCTGCTGCCGGGCTCAGCGGGGGTTGTTTACCCTGTGGGGCCCCAGGAGGAACAGCAGCAGTTGCTATGGCAACTCTGGAAGCCTGGATTCAGCCTCCGCAGGAACTACGGGCTCGGGGCTCTCGGCTCTCTCTGTCCGCAGGGCCTGGAGGCTCCGGGGCGGGGCCGCTGATCTGCTCAGCTCGGGGCAGGAGCGTCTTCGCTGTCCTGGGCCCTCCCGGCCTCTGCCTGTCCCGGGGGAGGCCGGATCCTGGGCTGTGTCCCGGCGCCCTGTGCTCCGGGGCCTGCGCAGTTGGATTCGCGCTCCCGCCCCGCAGCCCCCTCCGCGGAGCCGCCGCCCGAGCCCCTCCGAGCTGCTCCGGGTCCCGCCGTGCGCGCTGCAGCCCTTAGGGAGCTCGGCGCACTCTCCTGCGCTCGCAGGTGTCTGTTAGTGTCCCCGGGAGCCCGAGGGCATCCCCGCTCTCCTGGGTCCTGCTCTAACTCCCTGCGAGCCCCTTTCCGCCCGCCCGGGAAGGTTGGTGCAGCTCCTGCTCCTCCGGGACGGGGCTCTCCTGTCCTGGGGACACTCGCCCCGGCCTCAGCCCGGCTCCTCCGGGGCCCCTCCCCCTCGGAGGCCTTTTGTTCCTTTATTTCTTTTTCCCCGTCTTCCTACCTTGATAGAAGCGCGGACTCTTCTCACTGTAGCATTCCAGCTGGTCTCTCTTTACATCTCAGGCCGAATTCGTAGATTTTCAGGATGGTTTGAAGGTTATCTAGGTAATTTGGTGGGGACAGGTGACTCGGGGACCCTGCCCTTCCGCCATCTTGCCCCTCCCTCTGTTCTGGTGTTAATTCAATAATGCCTATAAGGTTGTTTAGCTCATTTAGAGCTACTCTACATACATGCAGTGCTTGTGACAACAACTGCTGAATGTTTTGCCTACTTGCCCTATAGTGTTCAGATAACTGTTTCCTAAGAAACACCTTCTTTCTCTAATGCCCAGTAATGCCTTCAGTTCTTATGCTGTTTCCCTGACAATGGCCAAAAAGAGATATCTTGAGTATAAGAGATATTTAAACTATCACTGAATCTTGTCCGTTCCATTTCTCTTAACTCTCTATTCCAATCTCCATCACCACTGCTACCAACTCCATCAAAGCTAAAGGATCTCTCACCCATATTTCTGCAGTATCAGCATAACTGAGCCCCTTTCTCCCAATCATGCCCAATTCCATCCACTTCTCACTTGGCAAGTGTTTTTTTTTTTTTTATGACATCATGTTTCCTCCCTATTTAAGCTTCACTTCCCATTTTCTTAGGCTAAAGTTAAAATCTTAATGAGAACTACAAAGCACAAGAGGATCAGGGCTATGTACCACTTTTCCATTTTCAACTTTTTCTGCTTCTCCAATCTTTCTGCTCTTCATAATCATCATGGTCCCCCTTGCCTCCAAACCTGGAAATACTGATCTCAATCTACTCTCAATGATCCCAGCTACCCCATCACCCAGCATCCCTCTAGCACTGTACTGGTTCATTTCTACTCCTC
Source organism: Nyctereutes procyonoides (assembly GCF_905146905.1). NCBI lineage: Eukaryota > Metazoa > Chordata > Mammalia > Carnivora > Canidae > Nyctereutes > Nyctereutes procyonoides. The sequence goes on from NW_026575146.1 coordinate 27,903,216, forward strand.
CTATAGTCTCAACTTTAACTCTAACTCCCTAGGGAGTCTTTCTATGACCATTGGTTCCATGTCAAATCCCTGTGATGCATTCTGATTATACTCTGTACTTCACTTTTCTTGATACTATTTAACAGTTGGAATGATTTGTTTTCTATATTTCCTACTAGGTGGTAAGTTCTGTGATATCAAGAATTCTGTCTGCATCATGCTTGACAAGGTGTATACCCAGTACTGAGCACATAAAGGGAACCCAATATTTGTTGAATAAATTAATGAAGGTAATAAAACTCTGATTCCTGTTCTAACAAGAAGACTCCAAGAAAAAATTGCCAATACTAGGATAAAATGCCCACCCAGTTGTCATCATTTCTAGTAATAGACTCTGATTCCTATTAAATTTGCAGAACTCAGTGTGCTATTTTAAGTATAAATGAAATGAATATAGAATCAAAAGAGCATCTTGAAGTCAGTTATGCATTCTGCATGGAAAAATTCATCTAACTACGTGTAAATATTTATGTGTATAATAATATAGCTCTACTCCTACAATGTGTGCTCCATGCTGATTTTCACCCCTAAGCAAAGTGTAGAGACAGAAAAGTAAAACTGTCTGCATGCATGTGCACCAAATATGGTTAAAATACTTACAAAGTAAGTGTATATATGTTTCCATTCCTAACTTATCTAATTTGTTTGGGATCATTCTCCTCTTTGCTTTTTCTATCATTTCATCCTTTCTTTCACTGTGGATTTTTCCACCAACTTTACTGAATATCTTAGCAGAAATCATTTGTTTATTTAGTGACAAGTACATTCAAATTTAAAATTTTCCAGAGCTGATCCCTGAACAATATGTTCCTCAGAGACTTTACTTGATAAAACAACAGCAGGCTCAGTTTAAAGATAGTAGGCAGAGTATCAAAGACATGAGTGGAGAAATAACAAGGATGATGAACCAGGAGTTTCTAAAACATACCTGAATTTCTTAAATCTGTTTTTGCTCTACTCATTATTTAGAGAAATACATAAAATGCAACATTCTCACTTTTTTTGTTGTGGGCTCTAATTTTTATTATGAAAATATTGCCTCATAAATAAAATGAAAGAGAATGATTCAATGAATTCTATATACCCATCAACTAGATTCAATAACGATCACAGTTTTGCTACATTTGTTTCATTTCCATTTTCCATGTATTCCCAGACATTGTATTAGTTCTATTTTACATAATTCAGTATTCAACCCTAAAATATATATGTAATATATTTAATATACATTAACAATATATATATACATAAAACTGTGATCACACTACCATTCTCACAACAAACAAAAACAGCAATCATTCCTTGATATCTCTTTAAAGTTGATTTGTTTGAATCAGGATTCAAACAACACCCACACATTACATTTGGTTGTCATCTCTCAAATCTATTTTAATCCAGAGAGGTTCCCCCTCCAATTTTTATTCATATCTTTGACTTACTACAGAAATCAGCCCTGTTTTCCCTTGGAATGTTTGACATGCTGGCCTTGCCTGAACACTTACTTTTTCTTTCCTTGTAATTTGTCTTTAAATTGAAATATACCAAAACAAAAAGTCCTATTTGCCAGAGATGTCCAAAGATTCCAAAACAACTTACAATATTTGTACTATATTTGACTTTTCCAAGTTATTTATTTGTACATACTCAGTGTTATTATCTGTATTTTGATCCTACCTATTTCAATACTAGTTCAGGAACTGAGGTGAGCTTGATCCTTCAGAATGAAGGCAGCATGGTCAGACTACAAATCTTGGAGAGGTGGGGACAAGAAAAAAGATGGGTGCTGACAGACTGCAATGTAGCAGAAATGAAAAAACAAGCAAGGGCTAAGGAGAAAGACAGACTTGGCATCCTAACCCTGTCTTTGCAACTTACTGATTGTGTGATCCCAAATGAACTGTCTAACCTCTTTGTGTCTCAATTCCTTTATCTATAAAACAGAAGTAAGGGTAATCCTATCTACGTTACAGGATCATTGTGAGGGTTAAATGAAATAGCATGTGTAATGTGCTTGTATGTTACCTAGTATATAAAGGACAATGTTTTTAAGATACTAGAAATTTAACTGATAAAAAATGGAGCATATCATGGATTAGTCTACTTTATGTACAGTGCTTTTTTCCTCAATCTGTTAAGAACATCCCTAAAATGAGGCTATTTTTATTTTATCTCTCTAAATCTTACCACATGTAAAACTTTACACTGTCAAGAGAATGAGAAGTCACAGACTCTGAGAAAATATTCACAAAAGACATATCTAATAGAGGAACATGCAAAGAACTCTTATTATCCAAATATGCAAAGAACTCTTAAAACTCAACAATAAGAAAATGAACAACCCAATTAAAAAACAAGCAAAAGACCTCTACAGACAACTTGCCAAAGATATTAAGATAGCAAAGAAGCATATGAAAAGATGTTCAACATAGTATGTCATTAGAAAATTGGAAATTAAAACAATGAAATATCATACTCAGAAAAGTGATGATCCAAAACACTTACAACAGCAAATGCTGGTGAGAATGGAGAGCAACAGGAACTCTCTAATTCACTGCTGGGGGGCGGAATGCAAAATGGTACAACCACTGTGGGACACAGTTTGGCAGTTTCTTACAAAACTAAACATACTCTTACCACACAATCCGGCAGTCACACTCTTTGATATTAACCCAAATGAGCTGAAAATTTATGTTCACACAAAAACCTACACTCCGATATCTATAGCAGCTGTATTCCTAATTGACAAAACTTAGAACCAACCAAGATACCCTTCTATAGGTAAATGGACAAATAAACTGCAGTATACCCAGGTAATGGAATATTACTCAGCTCTAAAAAGAAATGAGCTATCAAGCCATTAAAAGACCTAGAGGAAATTTAAACGCATATTTGCTAACTGAAAAAAAGCCAATCTGAAAAGGCTAGTGTGTGATTTCAAATATATGACATTCTAGAAAAACCAAAACTATAAAGATAGTAAAAGAATCAGTGATTGCAAGGAGTTGGAGAGGGGAGAAGGATGAACATGTAGAACATAGAGGATTTTTAGGGCAATAAAACTATCCTATATAATACTATAATGGTGGCCTGTAGCACATACAGTACAATACAAAGAGTGAACAGTAATATAAACTATGGAATTTGCATGCTAATGTCTCAATGTAGGCTCAACAATTGTAACAACTGTTCCCCTCTGATACGGGGATGTTGATAGTCTATGCCTGTGTAGGGCTTATATGGGAAATCTGTACTTTCCACTCAATTTTGCTGTGAACCTAAAACTCCTCTAAGAAATAAAGAATAAAAGTTTATTGTCATCATTTCCATCAACCTCCTGTCAATCCCATCACTTTTTATAAGCACAACTTATTTTCCTATTTTTAATTCTCTCCACCTACTACCTTTGACAAATATTTACTTCTGTGTATCCATGACATGTGTATATGTGTTTTCTTATTACTGCATCATCCTTCTATAATATAAGCTTCAAGAGAATAGGATCTTTTCCCAATTTTGACCACTGTATACCAGTGCCTGGCTCATAGTAAACATATAGTAAATATTATTGAATGAATTAAGTTGTCCTTCTTTCTTGTAGCTAAAGTAGATAGTTTTTAAAATATCAGTCATGGGGTTGCCTGGATGGCTCAGTCAGTTAAGCATCTGTCTTTGGCTCAGGTCATGATCCCGGAGTCCCAGGATCCAGCCCCACATGGCATGGGGCTCCCTGCCAGTAGGGAGCCTGCTTCTCACTCAGCCCCTCCCCCCATTCATATGTGCTCTCTCTAATAAATAAATAAAATCTTTAAAAAATATATCATTTAAAAAATAAATAAAATACCAATCAAACTTGAAGTCCAGAATTGTGATGTCTCTTTTTCAAGGTTGATTTAGCTATTCAGGGTCTTTTGTGGTTCCATACAAATTTTAGGATTATTTGTTCTAGTTCTGTGAAAAATTTTGTTGATAGGGATTGCATTGAATGTGCAGATTGCTTTGGGAGCATAGGTTAAGTAGGTGATGGGGATTAAGGAGGGCACTTGTGATGAGTACCAGGTGTTGTATGGAAGTGATATATCACAATATTGTACACCTGAAACTAATATTACACTGTGTTAACTGGAATTTAAATAAAAATTTTTAAAAATCATAGATCTTAGAAATTAGTACATTTTTAACAATTGTATTATTTTATTATTATTATTTTAATAATTTTATTTTTATCCAAAATGTTTTCCATCCAGATGCACTGATTCCTATTGAGGATTTCTCTTTAAAAATATGGACTTGGGGATCCCTGGGTGGCTCAGCGGTTTAGCGCCTGCCTTCGGCCCAGGACGCGATCCTGGAGTCCCGAGATCAAGTCTCGCATCGGGCTCCTGGCATGGAGCCTGCTTCTCCCTCTGCCTGTGTCACTGCCTCTCTTTCTCTCTCTGTGTCTATCATGAATAAAAAAATAAAATATTAAAAAAAAAGAATTGCTTTAAAAATACGGACTTACCTCATACCAAGGTTTTAAAGATTATACTTTTTTCCACTTTGCGAGAAGAATCTAGGTAATAATAGAAAGTGATTCAAGGGGATCCCTGGGTGGCGCAGCGGTTTGGCGCCTGCCTTTGGTCCAGGGCGCGAGCCTGGAGACCCGGGATCGAATCCCACATCGGGCTCCTGGTGCATGGAGCCTGCCTGTGTCTCTGCCTCTCTCTCTCTCTCTCTCTCTCTCTCTCTCTCCCCCTCCTGTGACTATCATAAATAAATAAAATTTAAAAAAAGATTTATAAAAAAAAAAGAAAGTGATTCAAGTAAAATAAAAACTATAACAAAATTGATAAGGAAGAATAAAAAAAGTCACCTACATTCTTTTTCAGATTTGTTTGATTTACTTATTTGTTTGTTTGTTTGTTTGTTTGAGAAAGAGTGCACACAAGGGCAGGGAGGGGGCAGAGGAAGGGTGGAAGCAGACTCCCCAGTGAGTGAGGAGCTCCATGTGGCTAAATCCCAAGTCCCAGGATCATGACCTGAGCTGAAGGCAGATGCTTAACCAACAGAGCCACCCAGACGCCCCTCCCCCCCAAAAAGGTCACCAACTTTAAACTTTTGCCTTGTGCTCTATTATAGAATCCCAGATGGAGATTTTAGAAAAGACACTGAAAATCTGGACCATACAAAAGCAATGAGAAGCTATTCTCATTTTTAAAAATTTTAAAGATTTCCACAGATGTCCCTTCCATGCCTCTTCGGGTATTTTGATTTCTTTTACTTCTGTCATAATTTCCCATCAAATGTATGAAACAATCACCTTTCCTCTGTACCTCAAATCACTTGTCTTCTAAATAGCAAGCTTTATGGTAGCTCATAATGAATTTGAATAATGTCAAGTTACATAAAACCATTTCTAAAAGAAACCCATAAATAGATAAGTGACCAACTATTCTGGTTCATGTTCAAATAGTGAGATTTATCCAATTGGGTAAAGGGAATGGACTTTTCACCTGTATGTTTGGGCATAATTCAGCTCTTTGTTCAGCTACCAGGAAAAATAAATTTATAAAGTTTTATAGGAATTTGTGGATTTTTCCATACTCCCTGACTTTTAATATTTTTAAGTATCTTTGAGAAGCAGGAACAGGATGACTAAAGATCAACTTCTTTCAAACAATATTCAAGACAGATCTTTGATTTGATTTTCCCCTGTACCTTGAATGTTAAACATTTTTTTTATTCTTTCAACACAAAAACAAAATTAGCAGCAAGTGTGCACTCTGAGGAAAATGAAATAAGACTGCTTCCAGCAGCACCTTCAGCTGAATGCTTTTAATGTAATGAGTTTTTATCCACCTGGAGAATTTTGGTAATGCAATAATATTCAAAATTTACTTGAATCTGGGGATAGCATGACCACCAAATTACTTTTATATTGCTGCACCCAAATGAAATACTATTAATCTTAAATTATAAGAGCAAAAATCTTAATATTATTAAATTAGCTATCAAAAAACCCACTCTCTCAGACTTTTTGCTGTTATGACAGAACTTTTAAATTATATTTCATATATATGTAATTCACATACAGTGGAACAATCATGCACTTTGGGATGAAGAAAACTTTAGGTTCTAGATCCAACTCCTACTGGTACGGTCAAATTACTTGACCTCTGTAAGTCTCAATTTCCTTAAAAAAATAAGGCTATTAACACCTATTTTATAAAACTACTTTATCAGCAGAATCAAGTATTAAAAATGCCTGAAAAGCTTCAAGCACATACAAGCTCAACAATTAATAGTGGGAGAGAAATTAGCTATGGTTGTATCCATTGGGCAAATCATTGTTATTTCTTTCAAGGTTTGTGTAAATTGAAGATAAAATAGGCTACAAGTCTGGATATGGCAAGCATGATGGTATGATATATTGAGTCACTATTTTAAGATCTTCAATGCCTTCATGAGGATTTGAATTAACTCACTTTATCATGTTAGCAGAAAATTGGCCCTATCAGTTCTGCTCCCATTCCTCCCAACTGATGGACAGGAAAATAATGACAGCTTAATTCCTACTATGAATGTCATACTCCATCATGGACAGTGACTCAGTAAAGGTCAGGAGATCCACAGTTTTATTCAATTTTATTTTTACCTTTTTCTAAGAAAATCAAAAGCACTATACCTTAAGCCTTTGGTTCTGATTAGCAAATGAATAATCTTAAAATAGCACTTACCTCCTCTGCTCCTTGAAAGTAGGCTGGGTTTAATGATTTGCTTCCAAAACAAAGAATATGAAAAAGTAATGAAAGTACTTTTACCAGGGAGAAACCTAAAAAACACTATTTCTACCAAGTGATCAATGTCAATATCTATAGTGATAATTCGTGTCAGTAGTATGTATCTCCTTGTGTAGGGCATGGGATATGTTGAGAATGACGCTTTAACTATGTGGTATTCTTCCCTAAAACTCATAACCCCAATCTAAATCATGAGAAAATGTTAGACAAATCCAAATTGAGTGACATTCTACAAAATGTCTGACTGATAGTCTTCAAAACTGTGAAAACTAAGGAGAGTCCTCACAACCCAGAGTAGACAATGGAGACAATTTGACTAAATGCAATTTCTATTCCAAGATAGAATCCTGGAATAGCAAAAAGCATTAGTGAGAAAAACTACTTAAATCTGAATAAAATCTGTACCAATGCTGCTTTCTTAATCATGACAAATGTACCATAGTTATATGAGATAGTAACAACAGGAGAACACAGATGATGAAGATATGAGAAGTCTCTGGACTACCTTCAACTTTTTAATAAACTGAAGTTATTCCAAAATAAAAAGTTCAGTAAAAAATTATTTTAAAAATTAAATCATAAAACAAAATTAAAGATAAAATGAAATATGCCATCTAAGCAGCTATAGTCTTCATTTTATCTTTTAACCAACATAAAAGACTTTAAATATATAAAGTATCTACCATCTCTCTACATCATCATTATGAATCAATTATTTGAATAATTTAAAAGATTTGGGTTTTCTTTACATCTACCATCTCTCTACATCATCATTATGAATCAATTATTTGAATAATTTAAAAGATTTGGGTCCAATTCAAAATTTAGAGACATCTGCTCAGTTTCTGTATTCAAAGCTCTCATAAGCTTTTCAAAACATTCTGGAATTCAAAGAAGCCTTTGAAGGAAGAGACAGAGTAGAAGTAAGAAGAGAAAAGGAGGAGAAATGACATTCATGGAATGGAGCATGTGAGACAGAACTGTGTTCATGATCTTATCTAAATTATCTCATCAGATGCTCACAATTCCCCGAGGTAGGTATTATTATCACAGTTAAGCAAAAGGAGGTTATGATCTTGTCCAAATTCACACTAATAGTCAAGACTAACAAACTATAGAGCCAAAACAAGGGTGCACAGTATTATACTGCCCTCTTGTAAGCCAAAAATGTTTAAAGGCCACTTGCCCACATGAATGTGAATGACAGAGTTCTAGTAACTATTTTAAAAACAAGGAAATAGAAAAAAATTTAAACTAAGCCAATAAGGAAATGACAAAACTTAATAAATTATTCACTCATTTTTTAAAGGTGCTTAATTTTACATTCTGTGAATTACTTAAACCATGAAATATCTGGCTTTATACATCCTTATACATCCCTCTATGCTGCTTTTGATTGCTGTCCTTCATATATATATATATATATATATATATATTATATATACTTATATATATATAGTAATCATAATATATATTTATATACACACTGTCTTAAGTGTGTGTGTGTGTATATATATATATCACAAAGCTACAAAGAAAATCTGTCTCAATCTTGAAACCTGGGTCAGTTTAATCCTGGTGACTCAAATGGCAAGCCTCAATTACAGCTCAGAGTTCTGGACTTCTTGTCAATTACTCCCACTTGTGGGAACTTCTAATATGAAACTTAGGCTAGAAATCACGGGAACAGCAACACTAGTGTAAGAAGAGCTAAAGAAAATGAGTGCATTTGGGAAGCCTTATCAAAGGTGGAAAATGTTCTTTCCTTTCATCAATTCAGGGGCCCTAGCAAACTGTCTGCCAACTTACATGTTTTCACCATAATTATTTTTCAGCTGGGCTTATTGCATCTTCCATTGATTAAACTGTTGGGCACACTTTCAAGATTGTGAAATCAAGACCTATCTCCGTTGCTCAAGTTTACAATCAAAGGAACAAAAGCAAAAATAAGTTTCATTATACAGGACTGGCAAATTCAGGGAAGGTCTGATACTGACCCATTATGAGAACCTAGAGTGAAGGTTTTGTTGCAGAGAAGGAAGGGATGGCAATTGAGATGGGTACTGCTATATGGGCTCCGAAGGTCTGGAGCCATTCCTGTATTATGAATACTGACAGCCACTCAAGTCCATTCTTTTAGGGAAATGCATTCTGCCCTTTGGAAGGAAAACACAATGATCTTCAGCTCACTGAATTAATCACAGCACACTCTCAAACCAGGAGCACTCATAATCATGTTATCATCAGAGACAACTTGGAGCTTTGGAAATAATGAATTCCCTGATACAGCTCCATGAAACTGATAGGTAATCTGTGCCATATAAACACATCCAAAGTGACCGACCAAGTTATCCCCCATGCTGCATTCTGTCTCTCTCAAAATAAGGGAATTACTACTATTTTTGAAATGACTCCTCGATCTTTATGGTAAGTTTAAGAGACATAAAGTCTGCTGCCAGGAATGAATTCCTCGGTTTGTATGCAGCCATCATCAACTTGAAAGCTGAACATACACAAAATCCACATAGATTAAACTACTTTATTCATTACCATATTTGAATGGGAAAGTGGCTGCAAAGTGCTTCACACAGAGCTTACTACATAACAAAAATGCAACAAATCTTGGCTATTATTTGATTATTGTTAGTTTTTCACAGCCCTCCGACATTAACCCTTGAAAGAAACACATTTATGAAATCATAGGTAGAGACAACTAAATATTGAGAAGTCTATCAGTTTACAAGCCAAACTAGCATAATGTGGGTGGGGGTGAGGAGTGGGAGGGTGGAGCAGGGAATTTTTTTTTTTTTTAAATAACAAGGGGAAAAAGGAATCTTAAGATTTCACAACCTCTCTTCCTGATTCATTTAAGTATTTAATAACCCTGTCAGGAAATTTCTCAATTACTCTAACCTAACTACCTCATACTGCAATTTAAGTTTATTTCCTCATGTTCCAGCTTCAATGGAGATAGAGAACAGATGGTCTCTATCCTTTGCATAATAGTAACTTTTAAAATGTTTTATGGGTTCAGAGACTTAGTAAATCTTTCCTTGATTATTTTCTTCACCTCAACAAATAAGTTTAGTGCATTAAACACCATCAGTAGCAGTATGTTTGAATATAGCAGACAAGTGGCAAATATCAAGGAAAACATACCCATCATTATTAACATGCACAAAACATCCTCAAATTTGTCTATTTTGAACAGGAATCTGTATACACCACACATCAGTAGGACAGCAAGTGCTTTCTTTGAAAATCTCTTTGAAGAAGAGATTTCTAGGAACTAAATACAAAATCAGATCCAGAAAATTCTTCACTAACCAGCAGAATAACTTCTGCAAAAAAAAAAAAAAAAAAAAGGAAAGGAAAGAAAGAAAAGAAAATGATAGGGATCAGTTTTGCCATATTTCTTACTCAAGTTTGATTTAAGAAGGATCTGAATAGCAGTAGACTAATTTACCTAGAATAATATAAAATTCAGAACAAATTATAGAGATTTATATTTTAAACAAAACAAAATTCTGGATAAGAAAATAACACATATCCTCAAAGAAACTTTGATAAGACTGATGAGAAAAAGCAGACATCTGTTAACTTACCTGACAAGACTTGAGAACACATCAAGGGCTGAGTAGATAAAAACAAAATTTTACTAAAAAGTATCTTGTCTAAAACATGGACAGTTAGTGCATTTTTGCATATATTTTAAGAGTAAATGATTTCTAGCATCAAAAGGACAGCTTACTTATCTGCATGTTCAGGAACTGAATTTTGTCATTTTGATTGTTTGTCATTCTATGTCTCTCTTTCCTGTGTGTGTTTATTTTCCCCCACTGAATTTCTTTTTGACAGCTTCTTTATCCATCTTTCTCTCACTTTCAAACATTTCCAAAAACTTTTGAGCTTTAAAAAACTATTCCATTATTAAAATCACATTCTATCATTGTTAACCAATCCCTTATATTTTGGAAATTATAAGAACTCAATCTAAAAAGTGTGAATAACTTTTTGTCTCCTTCAAGCTCTGGGATAAAGTGTTGATGCTTTACCAGTCTGATCTCATTTTCACAAGAATTAAACAAACATGTACATAGAACTGAGCATCACATATTTTTATGATTTGCTTTTCTACAGATTTATATTCACCCAAATCCAACATGCTGTTTCCTAGGAAATATTCTATTAAATTTCAGCCTGTTCATTTCCAAGAAAACTTAATCCATTTGTATCATTCTGCTATGGATCAAAGTAACTTAAAAGTCAAATTTAATTTATTTAAATGGAAGTTAAATTCATTTCTAAAACATATCCCCTCTCATTTAAATAAATATCCATCTCACATGTGTGAGAGATTTGTTATTAAGAACCCACAGGGGCACTTGGGTGGCTCAGTGGTTGAGCATTTATTTGCCTTTGGCTCAGGTCATCCTCTCAGGGCTCCACAGGGAGCCTGCTTCTCCCTCTGCCTATGTCTCTGCCTCTCTCTGTGTGTCTCTCATGAATGAATACATAAAATCTTTAAAAAAAAATAGTACTCACATATCCATGTTTTCTGAATTCCTGAATATTTTGCTCTTTGAGTTGTCCTATAACCATGTTATGCAAAAGTAGAATTTCCATTCATCAGTGGGAATAGGCAAACTATGTCAAAACCCCACTTTATTTTAAAGAATTAAAAACTAACTCTAAAGAGTCTTCTTTTAATTCCCATATTACATTAGACCTTCCTTTGACTATCTTCATGATACACTGAACTCCTCCTTTAATATAAAAGCCATGTATTTAATTTTTTAAATTATTCTGTAAAATTAGTTTTTTAATCTCTCCCCTGGAAGAACCCAGATTCCATAGGGGTAAGAAACATGTCTCTCTTATTCACTAGTATATCGCTGCAAAAAGCAAATATTTATCATAGGAATTCATGAATTTTAAGTTTCCGATATCCAGTTAAAATTGGGAATAATCTATGGCTCTAAAAAATAGCCTTTAATTTTTTTAATCTATTGTACTAAAACCAAATTCCTCTGGAGCACTGATATACACCATTTCAGCTATGTTGTTGAACAGAATGCCAGTAAGGATAGTTTTCTCTGGTTCATTAAACACTTCTATAAATGACATAAACAGACTATTCTGATAGTCTCTTTTATTTTAAACAATTAAAAATGGTTGGATGACAGTTTTATCATAGAATAGAGTTAGTCCATTAAGCATTTTACTATAAAATGATTTTGTGGTACTAATCGTATCCCTGGAGATGGTTATATAAAGAAATTTCTTCAATAAATTAACAAAAAACAGATGCTTCTCTTGCCCTTACATGTCAGAATTGTAAAGGCATTCTATTACATAAATTGTGCATCAATTTATGTTCATTGTATCCATGGCAGTGTAAACTAATTATGGAGCAAATCTCTGGAGCTCATTAGCTTTCATCTTCCCTTTAAGACCAATTACATAAAGAAAATGAGCTCCCATAAATATTTTTGGCTCATCTTATTCCTCATTTGGTTTTAGTGAACATGAATATTTACTTTATTTGAACTTGTCAACTTTTGAACAAGGAATCCTGCTTCCAAAAATATTTATTTGGATTCTGGCCTACTGACCAAAAATAAATAAATAAATAAACCCAGATGTCAGAAACAAGCCCAGGTAATACAGTTAAACCAAAACTTATCTGTTAGAGGACAACTCATGGAAGGTAAGATCCATAAAATGTTTTTATTTCTTTAAACTCAAACAGTGCTGCGAAAGTTCCAAATATTTGGTGGGCCAGAGACCTAATTCTACTGAAACATACTAATGGGCCACCCTTTCTCATCAACACTGGTTAATCAATCCAAATAGAGATGTTGATCATGTGAAGTTTCCACAATTATAGCAATCTTAATACTTCTAAGATATTTAACATAAAAATAAGGGGCATTCAAAAGATTTAAGTAAATCTGTTTAAAGGGCAATAGGAGTATGGATGATATTTTTCCTTGACAACTCTAATAAAACCTTCAAAAGCCAGGCAATCTGACTCATCAGTGGCTTTGATTGTTTAATACACAGTAAAAGGCTTCACTAGCCTCTTCAGTGAATGATTTGACAAAATAAAACTCTCGATTTGAACCATATTACATGGTATATTAGGCATAAAATGCCAAGAGCAGAAGGCAATCATCAGATGTGGGATTCGTGAAGCAAATTTACTGGAACTGTTAGTAAATTTACTGGATCATCACTTTTGGAATTCCACATAAATCATGCCGGTCACTGTACTTATAAAAACGGTGTAACCCTAAATGCAATGTCAAAGAATGATAACAGAATGCTCCCAGATCTTGCTTTTGCAGAGAATGCCCTGCCTTTGCTTCAGGTTTTCCTTTCAAATCCAGACAAATGTGATTCAATCCTTATTTAAATAAAAGGCATGGCATGGCCTTTCAAAAGCAGTCACAGAAAATCGCTTTTGAAAGCCAAATAGAGAATATACCTCCACTTGCACATAGCCACCACAGATTGCAGTCCTACATCTAGTTTCATTCTGCTTTTCAGCAAACGGTGGTGGACTAGCAAATATCCAACAGTAGGAAGTTGCTGCCATCTACAGGCTTCCTAGAACTTTATCCTATATATTTAAACATTTTTCTGAAATCAAAGGACCAAGAACCTCTAAGGTAAACAGATTTGGTACAGGAGCCTATAATATCCTAAAAACTAATAAATGAGAAAGATGCCTGTTAGAATCCTTTGGGGTGCCCTCTGAAATTTCTTTATATCAGCTGGACTTCATCTTTTAAACCACGATACATTTAATTTTTTTAAGTATTTAAAACCTAAAATAGTTTCAGGAAATTAACTTTCTTATTCAAGTAACATATAAACAAAAATAAATACTTCTGACTAATTTATCTATATTTTCGCAGCAGTCTTAATCATCATCCAATCGTTTTCTTCTTATAACCACCTAATTAGTAACTTATAAATTAATATTAAATGCAGTGTGGCAAAATGATTAACAGAATCTGTATTCAGAGGGCTCATCTTCAATTCTTACCCTACAACTTACCATTGGTATGACATTGGACAAGTAACTTGGCAACTCTGTGCCTCTTCATCATTAAAGTGGAGAGAAAACACAAGCCATAAGAATATTGTAATGTTTAAAAAAATGCACTAAGGACACTAGTAGCAGTCATGGCCATTTAGCTCATTAAATATTAACCTTATCATAGTAAAAGTTACATGTGCAAATTATATATGTAAATTTGTATATTATAGATATGCAGGTAGTATGAACATTCCCATATGTCAAAATAGTAGGTAAAGCCAAAGGTATTTATCCCAATGGTTTTCAAACCTGAATGAGAACTGGAATCTCTTTGGGAGCTGTAAAAAATTATAAACGTCTCAACTTCATTCCTAGAGATTATTGTAATTTTTTCAAAGATTCCCCAAGTGATTCGACTGTATGGCCAAAGTTTAGAATCAACCTTATATATTTGGTTATGTGTTTTTATTATATAACATAATGAAAATTAAAATAAAGATGAATTCTTTCAACCATGCTCATCATTTGAAAATGTGTTACGACAGTCATCTACAGTATAGCAACTTTTATAATGACATATATGCTCCCTCTCTGTTATGTCTATGTTGAAAACAGTGTTTATAAAATAATCCATTTTTGTAGTTAGCACACTTGGGGTTGGTTGAAAAAAAAAATAAATCCTATTTGTTTTTACCCGTGAGCAACACCACCAGTGATGAATTTATAATTAAAGGACACCTGATCATTTGGTTGAGGCATGTAAATTCGTTAGGCTGTAGTTTAAAAAATCGGGAGATCTCTATTAGCCTGATTCTCTAGTAAGCTACCCTGGGCAAACTGGAGCAAAGACTAAAGAATCCCATATTTGTAATCTGATAACACAGGATACATGAAAAATGAAAGTGAAGAAGTCAATATAGACCAAACAGGTTGTTAACATTTACATTTCTATAAGTAGATTTTGAATTTGAATTGATCACAAGAAAATATTTACAGACTCTGTCTTGCCTTGATGAGGTAGCAAAGCATCAACACAAATGTTTACTAATTTAAAAAAAAATAACTTCAGGTTTACATTTCTTTATTCACTGCCTCATACCATATAATTACTCAGAACATAGAGATTTTAGGTATAACTGCATAGTCTAACAACTTCAGCATAGATAAAACAATACTTTTCCTTATAGTATGAATATGTATAGTATGACTATGTACCAAATAAGTATCTTTCAGTAGCAATTTTATTCTAAAGGTGAAAATTTTAGCCGATGATTTCTTATTTGCAATGCAGTGCTCACTCACCTAACAAACATTGGTATATTTTTAGAGTGTAAACAGATGCTTCCCGACTTCTTCCTAGAGTATCCATCCTCATATGGTCTATTTAGTCTAGTTGACACATAACTCAGGCATAAAAATTACAAAAATGAAAATATTTCACTCAAAGTAGCAAATAAAACAGGACAGGGAGAAAAGTAGTCTTCTCAAATGTGAGCAACCTATAAAACATGGCATAATTAGTTACATTTTGAGTGAATTTAATGCACTAAACACATATGCACACACAAAAAAGAGTTATAAGTACTATAGAATAGATCTATAATCTAAACCAGATGGACAATGGAGAGAGAGAATTTGTTATCATCATCATAATAATAATAATAAATCTACCTCTATTCTTTATACAGCTTAATGCTACAAACTGTAAAAAGCTAAAATCAGTAAGAACTGACTCAAAATGAGTAAGTCTCAAAGCTCATAATGCCTAATAATATTATATTTATAAAAAAGATTAAATAGCTATAATTTTGACTATCTGTATATAAATCCATATGATGACAGAGATCAGGCAAAGTTATTTTGGTGTGAAAAATGACAGACCTCTAGGGATCCAGTTATGATAAAGACCAGCTAATCCAGTACTTCCCAACCTTTTAAAATATGACTATTTTCAAGAAATAATAATGATAACTAATAATTGTGAATATATGTATTAAAGATATCACATGCCATATTCTGCTCTGCATACTACTGTTATAGTTATAAGGTAGCTATTATTATTTCTCAGCCTTTTAGAGGAAGAATATGAGGGACAGGGATTTTCTAGCCTCCCAGAATCTAAAACCAAGGAATCAGCTTCAAGGTCCAGACTGGCATTTGCTACAAGATATGGCAGTAATAGCCAAAAATATGTCCTCTCCAAATATTTCAACTTTAAAAGTAGATTTTTCATTTTTCTAAGTATTTTATAAGATTTAACATACCTTTTGAAACAATTATACATATGCGAGATTCTGATACTCCTCTCTCATTCTCCAGGTTGAAAATCATGGCTCTTGTCCTACCTTCTTATTTTATAGATTCATGCCTTTAGGAATATTTTTTAAACACCTGTATTGGGTGATGAGCAAAATACAATCTTCTACTTGATGATAGTTTCAAAAATAATTGTACAAATGAGTAAAAGGTGTTAAATTAATAAAAGATGGATAAATATAATTTAAAAACTATCAGAAGGCCTCTTGATAGAAATAGTGTATTTAGTAAATTCTAAAGAATGGGTAGGGTTTAGATAAATTTAAATAGTTAAGAAAGATGTTCCAAGTATAAAAAAATGATGAGGAAGAGGGGAGAGATTTAAAAGTACATGATGAGCAGGAAACAAAGAGTCCAATTTGCCAGAAATGAAAACAATTAAAATGCATATAGGAATAGATAATGTTGAAGGTAGAAGAAGGAGGTTCTGGAAAGTTAGACAATTCCATAAACAAGGGTATAATAAGACTAGAGCTCAGTTTTACACAGGTAAATCTGGTGGCAGTATATAAAATAAATTGGCATGATGATAAAATACAACTGGCAAGAGAACTATAAGAATGGCAATGGAAATGCAGCAAATGGGGGAATGAAAGTTACATATTATACAAATAGAATCCATACATTTTGAGAAACAAGTGAGCTAGACAAGTATAAGAGAATACAACTTCATGAGACAAATGACTGTGAAGATTAAGGATCATCAACAAAAATAGTAAATACAGGGGAACATCAGCTCTAAGGGTCAGTCATAATTTCAGTTTGAAAAGCTGAATCTGAAAGGTCAGAATAGTCAGGGGAAGATATCTAGCAGACATTTTTAAAATGTTTCATTAAAATTCAAGAGCAAAACCAGGGTCCGGGACACAAATGTGTTACACTGGTTACAGATTCTGTTATAAAATTAGATATATGAGGATACCAAGGCAGGGTATACACTGAGAAAAGAATTAAAGCAGGTCCTTGAGAAACATCTACATTGAAGGGGAGAAGAGAAGGAGTAAAAAAGACAAAAGTCATCATCAAAGAGAGCAGAAATTCAGGCAAGTTGTAATTAAGAAATTAAGGGTGGGTAAAGAGTATGTAGTAGACAATAATAACAAACATTACAGGTAGGTCAAGGATGGTAAAGCCTGAGGAATTCCACTGGATTTGTTAATAAGTCAATGACATCCTTCAAAAAAGCATTTGTGGTAAGCAGAATAATGGCTCCTAAAAGATGTCCATATCTAAACCCCTGGAACTTGTGAAAATGTTACCTTACACGGCAAAAGGGACTTTGCAGATGTGATTAAGGATTTTGAGACAGGATGAGTATCCTGCATTATCCAGGTGGGCCTGTATGTAATTACCAGGTCCTTACAAGTAAAAGAGGGAAGCAGGAAAGGAATAAGGAGATGTGATAATGGAAGCAAATTTTGGAGCAATGGGATAGCTTCACTGAGGAGGACTAGGGGTCGGGAAGGTGGGGGACACAAGAAAAGAATGTAGGTGGCCTCTAGAAACTGGAAAGGCAAAGGAAGCCTCCTCTCCTCAAGGACCTCCAGAAGGAATGAGCTCTGCCAACATCTTGAATTTAGTCCCATGAGACTATTTCGTATTCCTGACCTCCAAAACTGTAAGATAATAAACATGTGTGACTTAAGCCAACAAGCTTGTAGTAATTTACTACAACAGAAATAAGAAATTAAAACTTTCAGTTAAGGGGCTAAATTAGTTGCTACTCTTCACACCAACATTTGAGCTGTAAAGTTAAGGTCAACATCAAGTCCCAACAGTACAAATTACTTGACTTTTCCATGTGTCAGTTTCCTTGTCTGTAAAGTGAGAGTAATAATAGTACCTACCTTACGGAGTTGAGAATATATGAATACATAAATGAGATGACACATGTAAAATATTTAGTGCTTAGCACCTAGCATGGGCTCCATAAATGTTAATTATTGTTATGTCATATGATGAAGGATTAAGGAATATTCTAGGCACTATAAAGCAGTAAGACAGGTGGGATCCCCTGGTGGTTCAGTGGTTTAGCGCCACCTTCAGTCCAGGGCGTGATCCTGGAGTCCTGGGATAGACTCCCACATCGGGCTCCCTGCATGGAGCCTGCTTCTTCCTCTGCCTGTGTCTCTGCCTCTCTCTCTGTGTGTGTGTCTCTCGTGGATAAATAAAATATTTTTAAAAAATAAAATAAAATAAAATAATAAAATAAAATAAAATAAAAATAAAATAAAATAAAATAATAAAATAAAATAAAATAAAGCAGTAAGACAGTGAAGCCTAGAGAAAGTGGAGACCTGTGGAAACTCAAAGTGATAAGACTGCTTTGAACTGATTCAAGTCATATTGTCATATTCCCAGTTGTGTTGGCCCTGGTCCAACAGCACTCTTGCACTATATCACATTATTTGTGGCAGAGACTACTATCTGTCCCTTTCACCTTAGTAGTAGAACCTCTGCGTTTTTCCTAGCACAAGGTCACACAACTAGAGATTATCTTTTGTATCCTTCCTTACATACAAATGTCCCCATGTGACTACATTCAAACAGCTGAATGTGGATAGAAATATGCCAACTGGAGGTCAATCCTCTAAAAGACAAAAGATCCTTGATCTCTACTTTCTCTTTCCCTTCTTAAACACTAGGACATGGGCAAGGTGCTAGTAAAGCAGCTCCAGCCATGTTAGAGAAGATCTCATCCTAAGAGATAGTGTAAAACAAAATGAAAGGAAATCAGACTCCTAGATGACCTCATTGAACAGGGCTAATTATTGCGTTGGACCATCCACCTACTTCTGGACTAATTATATAAGAGAGAATCAACTCCTATTTTGTTCTGGGCTACTTAATCCATACTCTATATACTTATACTGTTCCTATAAATAAATTAATGAAATAGAAGAAAAAAGAATATAGAGAAAAGTTAGAGGAACCTGAGGTTTCAGAATGATAAATCTAATCACTATTCTAGAAAAAGATTGGAAATCTTTTTTGAAGAGTTAATAAAAATATTAATAACTTTAATTGCAAGCATATTATGTTCCAGGAACTAGGCTAAGTTTTTTCCATGCAGTGTCCCATTTAAGCTCTATTATATTTCTATAAGAATAGTCCTAATATATCCCCATTTTTTGATAAAAAAAAAAGATTAGCCGATGATATTGGCTAAACCACCCAAGGTCACATAAGCAAAAAGTGATTTTAACTAAAGTTGGCCTAATTTCTAAACCCTAGATTTTAATCACTATATGTCCTGCCACTTATGCAGGAATAGTAAACAACAATTTAGCATTTAGGGGTAACTTACGATACTAAGATTTTCCATCACATACACTTTTATATTATATCCAAGCAGTCATGATTTTTTATTTCTACTAGAAAACATATTTTAGATAATGACTTCTTTTATCTAAACATTATGGGTGTCCAAGCATATTTTTTATTGGAAATGTAAATTTGAGCTACACATCTTATGGGCACACACATACATAAATACATCAAAATTGGCAAGAAGTTAATAGGGAGGCTGGCTGGCTTGAATGTAAACAGAATGTGAGGGAACATCTGTATAGGATTTAAGACCTAAGCTGGTAATCTGCTGCATGTTCAAAGGAGTCAATATGAAACAAATTGTAATTTCAAATTATTATGTATTCTTCAAATAGACATTCTTCAATCAGTTACTAAAGATTATTTCTGGAAATTGAAGCCTATCTCCTAATTATATGTTTTTTTATCTTGAATGAGACTTCTCAAAAAAATAGATTGCAGTTTTGTTTAAAGACTACCCAGAAATTTCAGTCCTTTATCTAAAGCTTATTATTTCTTTTGAGCATAATATATATAGTTGGGCATGAGTAAATACCACTAATTTGAGATTTGATTTCCAGACCAGCAGTCAGTACAGGAAAGGACAGCAAAACCAGATTGTGAATTTGCTATTGACATTGGGCTACTATTTAGGAATATAAAAATTCTGCCATCAAAACCATATAACATATTACAAATGGGCTGCATATTTAGTGCTTAGTACTAGATTTAATAGGACTCAAGTCTAGACCCAATGAAAGATGTATTAGAACACAGATAATTTCAGGTTTGTAATCAAAGCTTTGTTATTGCCATAGACTGAATATTTGTGTGCCTCTAAAGTCACATGATGAACCCTAATCTTCAATATGATGATATGAAAATGTGGGACTTTTGGGAAGTAATGAGATCATGAGGGCAGAGCATTCATGAATGGGATATTAATCCTCATAAAAAAGAATCCAGAGAACTCCCTTGCCCCTCTGCCATGCGAGGACACAATTAGAAGACAACCATTTCTGAACCAGAAAGCAAAAGCACATCATGAAGTTCTCAATTCATTGGAAGGGAGGGCTAATTTCTAATCAGTGTGCTATGAATAAATGTTAAATGTTAAATCAGAGCTATGATAGATTTTATGATGGAAATATACATATCATTATGATAGTTTAAAACATGAAGACATGATATAGCCCCTGATATCAGATAGAACTTCTCTAAGCAAGAAATGTATCAGCTGTATCTTTAAAAATTAAAGGAAGTTACCAAAGGCGAGAAGAGTGCAGGTGGAAGAAGAAGAGATCATTCAAGAAACTAAATGAAAACCAGTGTAAAGCTTGGGACAAGATGAGCTTGGAGTGGGAGGCAGAGCCAGAATTGGCAGGGCTTTATACACCATGTTAATGATTTTAATCACTGTCTTGGGAACAACAGGAAGCCAATGAAAGGTTTTAACCAAGAAATGACAGGGTAAACATAACAATATTCTCACCGCATCATGAAATTTGAAGGGAAACAAGAATGGATAATGGGAGAGCAGTCTAAAAGCATGTTAGTTCAGGTCTTCCAAGAAGCAGATGCCAAGATGGATTAGAAACACAAGGAATTTATCAAGGTTAATGCATATGAAAAATAAAATAAAAAACAGGAGATGGAATATCCAGAGAAATATTTCAGACTGCAACATAAGTCTGAAACTTTTGAAAGAGAAATGTCAGCAAGAAGGATTAAGTAGGAAGAACATTACACTAAGCCACTTTGACAAAGTCTCACTCAGCCCAACAAAGAGCTTTAGGGCAAAGATCACACATGGAGGAGTTCCACACTGGTCATAGCAGACCAAGTCCAACCACCCCTTCTGTGATTAGTCATTGGCCAGAGCTGTTAGAAGTCAATCCTGGAGGCAACATCAGTTAACTATACTCTTTATGGGTTGTTCTCTCCTAAAGTGAAATCTGAGGAGTGCCTCTGTCACTATAAGAAGTTGACTTAAAAATCCAGGCGAAAGATGAGGTAGGTGGTGGTAAAAATAGAGATGAAGAAAAAAAAATTATGTACTCAAGAAATACTTAAGAAGAATGAAAATGAGTATGAAAGAAAGGGCAGCACTAAGAAAGCTCTTGTATATCAGATAAAGATAATTATCATATGATTCCACTAGTATATGGCATTTAAAAAACAAAACAGAGGATCATAGCGGAAGGGAGGGAAAAATAAAATCAGACAAAATCAGAGAGGGAGACAAACCATAAGAGACTCTTAACTATAGGAAACAAACTGAGGGTTGCTGGAGGGGAGGGGAGTGAGGGGATAGAGTAACTGAGCTATCCTATAATTTTATTTATTTATTTATGAGAACACAGAGACCTAGGCAGAGGGAGAAGCAGGCTCCCAATGGGGAGCCTGATGTGGGACTCAATCCCAGGGCCCCATGATCATGACCTAAGCCAAAGGCAGATGCTCAACCACTGAGCCACCCAGGTGTCCCTCATCCTTTATTTTAATGTGCAGTAGAAATGTGTCTGTTGTGTTTAAAACTGGGTTTCAATATAAAAAAATAAAAAAATAAAAAAAATAAAAAAATAAAAAAAATAAAATAAAACTGGGTTTCAGCCATAAATATTCTTTGCTGGTAAGCATCTTTTTTTCTTTCAAAAGTGTTTACTACATGTCAACAGGTTCGGAAATACATCACCTTAGAATTATATAATTCATAAAAGGTTATATAACCAGTCATCTAGTGAATTATTACATAATTGTAACCAATTTTAATATCGCTGATTTGACTGGTGACCGGTAGTCATAGTGTCCATAGTACAGTCATAGTCCCCAAAACTTTAGTCAGCATGCAAAACTGGTCCACCAAACTAAAGCTGAGAATCAACTGTCTACATCTCTCCAGAGTGTATGGAGCTGGCTGCAGACCACTATACACTGACCATAAAATGACACCAATACACTGTAGAGCATCATGAGCAGAGGTCACGAGATATACTGGCCAGCAGTGAGCAGTGCCCAAGACAGAAAGAGAGACTGACCAATCCTTGGACTAGAAGGGCAAGCCGTCCACCTCATGTCTCTTACTTGCTCACAGTTTCAGCTTAATGTACTAAATAGGAATAAAGAAATGAAAGTTGTGACTGCTAAGTGATGCCAATTTCTCTTCCTGCTGCCTCTACATTGACCTCTGGAGCCGCAGGTCTTCTCATTGACCTGGAAATGTTGTTTCTCGGAATAATGCATCAGGCCAAAGAAAGGATGTAGGATGGGTTGGGGGGCTGGGAAAAGGAGAAGAGAGGGAGAGATCCATATATTGAACTTGTTCTCCTTCTCCAGGGAAGGAGAAGTCCTACCAAATGCAAAGAAAAACAAACAAAAACAATTGTCTTGATGACTTATTGCCTATCTGAGGATCTTTAAAAAGGTAACTGTGACTATGTGTGATTTCATCTCAAGGGCTAACTTCAGTATTAACATTCTACTACCACCACTACTCCTTCCTATTAATATGTGTCACTAGATATATACTGTAAATCTGATAAGTTATAAGGGAAGGTTAGAGGTATTAAATTCTGGCATTAAATTGTATTTTGTCACCAGCAGTTGGCTTATTCCTTTTCCCACAGTTGTCATAAAATAACCCTCTTGCTTAAATTCCCACTCACTATTTACCATAGATCCCCAAAATTCTAATTATAGTATTTGCGAAAATACAGCTACAATTCTTGTTAAATAACTTTAAAGGGATGCTTTCCAATTTGTTCTAAATATCTCTGTAAGTTGTAATGAGATTTTAGTAAACTTTTAGAAAGATAAGATGACTTTACCAAAATAAGAGAACATAAATCAATTGCCTGAGTTCTAAATAATAAATAAATTATATTGTGAATAAAACAGAGGTCACAGAGATCCCTGGGTGGCTCTGCCTTCAGCCCAGGACGTGATCCTCGAGTCCCGGGATCGAGTCCCACATTAGGCTCCTGCAGGGAGCCTGCTTCTCCCTCTGCCTGTGTCTCTGCCTCTCTCTCTTTCTCTCTGTGTCTCTCATGAATAAATAAATAAAATCTTAAAAAAAAAAAAAACAGAAGTCACAGAAATAACAACAGTGTGAGAAGCTGGAAGAGCCCCTGAATATACTTCTAACATTGTTTTAATATTGTAAGACAATTTCAGTGGGAAAAACTGATGGATTTACAAAGATTATTTCAAATACTTTAAAAATATTTTGTAGGACCTTAATTTTAAGTGTTTATGAAAAGAGAGAATAAACTCCTTTAAGTTTAAAGGAATATAAAGAGGAAGAAAGGAAAGGAAAAGAAAGGAAAGGAAGGAAAAAAGAAAAGAAAGGAGGCAGGAGAGGAATCAGAAAATCTAAATTCTTATTCAGAGAAAAATATTAACTTCCTGAATTGAATTCTTATCACTTAGAAACTGATTAAAGGAACTGAGGCTTTCTATATCCCAAAACATTGAGATCCTCTAAACTGTTATCTTTCAGGTTTTGGGCAACAGCCACCCCAGATAATAATAAAATATGAGCTTTCATGTAAGACTTCTCTATATTAGATGTTGAACTTTACTGAGATAATAGAGAACACTTAATAATGTTAATGTTATCAATTTTTAATAACAAAAAAACTACCTCTATCTGAATGACCTCCAGATCTTGAGAAAACCTTATTTTATGGAATAGACACGTCATCAAAACATTATTCATAAATCTTTTGTTTTTTCTAATACAATCATATTTCTCCACTAAGTTATAATTTCTAACATGCTTTGTCTTTATCTCAAGATAAAGACTTTATTCAATTGGCAGAAATGCCTAAAAATTTGGCTTTTAGTTTCTCTGTCAAGAACCTATCCTATATAGTAAGTGATTTATAACTTTAGAACAAAAGAATAGACATCACTTTGCTTTTTAAAGAAAAGAACCTTTGTAGTAAATATTTTTACGATACAAAGATTCATGTGCTAGAATGGCAGTTGCAAAGAATACTCATTTTACCTTCCAAACTACATTAGCTAGACTGGCGTAGCTGATGCTACAATAGCAAATACACCCCCAAGTATTAGTAGCCTAAGATACTCAAGTTTGGGTTATTTTTTTTAATCACCTCTTCATATTAGTTAGGGAATCTTTAAAAGCTACTATCTTTCATGTGGTAACTCAGGGATTCAAGCTCTTTCTATCTCAATTCATGGCTTCCAGGATTGCTGTGGCAGTAGAAGACTAGTTAGAAGTCCTAAAGAACTATGCCTGGTCAGGTCGATAATTTGCATGCATCATTTCTGCCCATCATCCGAATTAGACACATGGTCTCCCATCTAACTGCAAGGGATGCACACAGATATTTGGCGAGGTATTACTCACTCAGCCACCATGGTTCAAGTTTTATTATTTGCTGAAGCATTTCAAAAAGAATCTGCAGCACAATGGCATTTGTGCTGTAATAGGTTTCTATTAAGTTTGCATGTATGCGTGTTGGAATAGACAAAGTTACTAAACCACACTGTGCCTGACTGAACAGAAAAACTCTCCTGCAACCAGGTCTCATCTTCCCTCACAATTCCATTAGTCGGAAATTTTCTCTTCCCTTCCTTTTCCTTTCCCTTCCATTAGTTGTTGCCCAGGAAGCAGCTGCCCCTATCCATTCTCTTTTAACCCCAAAGCTACTCCAAGGTGTGATCTGCCATAGAAGTTAAATGCAGTAGAGGTTAAAATTCAGGGGACATAGAAGAAGATGGAAATAATTAGCCTACACTCAACCCTCAATTGTCCGTTACTACCATTAAGACTTCCAACCTAATGCTGATTTGGGGGACAAGACTCACCCTCCCTCTCAACATCTCACTCTCCCTGTTTGCAACAAAATGAAAGAAAAGCAAGAAATAGAAGTTTTAGGTCCTGAGAAAAGATAAAGTGTTTTCTGCTTTCTAACAGTACCAGAGAGAAAGGAAATAAAACTCAAGAAAGAAATAAATGGTACACATAAGCAGAAATGCAGTCTTTCGAATAATCCCCATGTTCCAAGTTTAGCAATGAAGTGACAGAAAATTGCCAGAACTAAAAGAGCCATACTTCCGAGAACACAGGATATAATCTGGAACAGGTAAAGTCACTGCTGCCACACACACACAACTGGGTAAGACCCTGGAACTCTGGCATAAACCAGAGAGAGAAGAAACACCAGGAGGGACAGAGATTACCTAATTAATTCCAGCCCCAACCCACTGCAATAGCAGAAATGAATGAAATGCAAAATGCAAACTGAGTTTTTCATAGAAAATGAACAGTTAAAATCTTTGTTTGTAAACGGGTCCATATCTACTATAGTTACATGTAATTATTTTAAAATATTTGCATAAATGTAAATTATAACAAGAGAAAAAGATAAAACACGCTAACTTCTAGGGATTATGAATGAATTTTATTGTTAAATTGTCTTCCAACATGGCTTTAATGTGCTAACAGTTCACACTTACTCTATTTACACATGACAATACGATTGTAAAGCTCTCAAAGTAATAAGACAATTTAGAGAAATTTAATAAAATATATGAAAATGTATTGGCCAATACTTAACAGCTAAAATCAAATTACAGATAAATATTTGATAGCAAATAAAATTTTCTTATATTGATCTGAGTGTATCCATTCCAAAAAAATTTCCAATGAAACAATATAACCTTTTAAAAATGGTTATAACAAACAACATAACTGTTAGGTTGAAGCTAGATAATAGCAGTGGAAGGAACATCCAAAGGTAGAGTCCCAAGTCCTTGAAGAATGATAAGAGAAATAAGCTGGAGGCAAGGATGGTGATAAATAAGCTACACAATAAATGCCCAGAGACACAACATCCAGATCTTGTGGCTTCCAAGACCTTGGGGTTGACAAATCAAGAGCCACAGGTGCAGAGCATGCGCTCTGCTTTCCCACCTCTGCCCCTGAGTAACTCCTAACCTTGTTATAATGCATTTGCATAGAGGTTATAGCCCCTCAGATACAGAAAAGCATTCTGATACAAACCTTGCTGGGTCAAAAATGCCCCCTCCTAACCCGTGGGTGAAGTTCCCCAAAAAACTGGAAGCAGCCTCCATTAGAGCCCACCCAATTGCGCATTATAGCTCCTCCAAGCCAAGTGACACAACCACTATCCAATCCTTACACAACCTAAGCCTAGTTCCACCTTGCAGAACTTGCCCACTCTTCCACTTTAAGACATACTTTCCTTTTAGTAAACTGCTTTGCACTTGCTACTTTCCTTTCAGCTGTCTAGATGCCCACACAAATCTTCTTCCAGAGAATCCAAGGACAGAAACCTCCATTCACACAATGCAGACTCTCCCACCAATAACATAACCTTCTGAGAATTGACACCACTATTAAATTTTAAAAGCTAACATCCTGGTGTTATTTAAATTCATCTTGATTTTCCTGTATCTTTAATTATCTACCATCCTATGTCCTAATTGATTCATGGCTGAATTAGGAGAACAAAGATTTAAATATTTTGTTAACTATCTAAAATTGTTGATTTTATTCTTAAGGCATGCTTACATTTTGATCAACTCTAAAGCATTTGACTATTAACTATAGTACCAACTGGCAAGACAAGCAATAGGCAGTCTAGTGAGCAAACAACATCATGAGTATTGGGGCAGAGAAAAAATTAGCAAGGAACTGAGAATGAGTCCTCAGTAAATAGCAACAGTTAACTTTTTTTTTTTAATCAGTAGGGAAAACTACTTTATCCCTTTGTTTTGGTGAACCTGAAGAAAAAGTAAAGCAAATGTGTAGCTAGTTGGAGTAGTAATTTAGGTTCATGATGGAAGAACACTGAGAAACCCACGACAACCATGATTCTTTCATGAGTATCTTCTACAGTGGTCCTTTGGACTTCTCAGTAAAGGTTGCTTCTGGACACTACGCTGAAACCTCAAAAGTGTTTTTCTCTACTAAAAATGAAGGATTTTGCTGCCTGTCATAAATAATTTTGTTGCAACATATCATTTAGTAAAGCAAGTAAAATGTGGCTCCTTACTATCATTTAGTGAGGTAATGGTAGCTATTAAAAGATGAAGACACCTTGTAATTTGAATTGCTTCCAGCTGAGCAGTCATCACCTGGACATATGCTATGCAAATGCTACTCCTCTTCCTGAACTCCTCTACTTTTAACACCATTAGTTTTACTCTCCAATTCTGACACTGAAACCAAAACAAACAAAAAAATAAAGCTTTTAAATAAAAACTATGCAGTTAAACCACAAAAAAGGTAAGGCATTCTGCCTAACTGAATAAAATAATAGTTTTTCATTATGGTTCATATTTGCCTGTACTTCTGTAAATTCCAAGGCAAATGTAACCTTTTAAGGTAGAAAAAGAAGTCTTCATACTACAAAAAATTATAATAAAATCAGAAACAAATTATTCAATTTATCAAACATACCGATTGGTTACAAGCATAGGCTTTGGAGTCATGCAGATGTGGATGTGCATCCTGGTCCTATCACATCTGTTATGACCCTAGACAAAGTACTAGGTCTCACTAGGCCTCAGTTCCTCCCATGTAAAATGGGAAGAACAGAACCTAAATCACGAGGTAATTATGAAGTTTAAGGAAACAATACTCTTAAACACTTATCATAGTGCCTGGAACAGACTAAGCTATAGTCTATAAATATTAGCTATAAAAAAAAGTGATTAGCTATAAATATTATAATGTATACTATTCACGGTATCAAAAATCTAGTAAAGGAAGATCATTGTAAGCTTTGAAGTTCAGGCTTAGCAAAACCCCTACCTTAAGAAGCTTTGAGGAAAAAGGCACAAGAAATGGTTTGATAACATGTATAGAAAAACATTATTTGCTCAGCTTTTTGTTCTTACTTCACATACTTTAGGGAAGAAATTGTTGTGCTTTGCAATTATACTGAAATCAAAACTGCTCTTTTGTCCAAACTGCTTTTAAAATGTCAATCCTACAAAAGCAAGCAGAAACTAGAGAGAGAATGGCCTGTTAGAAAAGAGAAGCAAAATAAGATAAGCCCACATTTGACTGGATTTTTCTCTTAAGGACACTCCCCGTTTGGTCTGTGCATGGATGTTTGCACTCAAGCAAAAAATAATAGTCTTAGTTTATAGCAGAGTGATAGGTCAAAGTTCAGGGTTGACTGAGCAGACGGAAATTGAAAGAGAAATCCCAGACATGAGGGAACCACAGAGGGGTCAGCCCTGAACTCTGCATACAAATACCTGTTAAATATTTGAATGAGTTCTAAAATTTAGAGTGTCAGTTGAGGTTTCAAGGACTCACGTGGAAGACTAGAATAGTTTAGCATGAATTTCAGTAGTCTGGGAAGACAAGTTTGGAATTGAAGTCCAACCACCTCAAAAGAGATTAGCTTTCCATCAAAACTCAAGAAGTATATCAGTTTTACAAATAATGACTATACCCAAAACTATGGGCTACATCCTTGAATTAAAAATAAAATAAAAACAAACCATCCTAAAAAGCTAAACAAATCCTCCATAGGATATAAGTAATTCGCCAGTGATTTAAATGCCTTTTAAATTCAACACTATTCAAAGCAAAAAAACAGAATCAATTGTCCAACATACTACCAATAATATTTAGGATTAGGTATGCAAAGAAGCAGGCAACTTTGATCTATAATCAAAACCAAGTATCAATAGAAGTAGAGCCACAAATAACCCAAATGTCAGGATTAGTAATGAGAGGGACACCTAGATGGCTCATCAGTTAGGTGTCCAACTGTTGGTTTCAGCTCAAGTCATGATCTCAACCCCCAGCTCCATGCTCCTTGTGGAGTCTGTTTCAGATTCTCTCGCTCTCGCTCTCCCTCCTCCTCTGTCTCTCCTCTCATGCACATGCACACACTCTCTCTCAAAATAAATAAATAAAATCTTTTTTTAAAAATAAAGAATCAGGGACACCTGGGTGGCTCAGTGGTTTAGTGCCTACCTTTGGCCCAGGACGTGATCCTGGAGTCCAGGGATCGAGTCCCACATCAGACTCCCTGAATGAGCCTGCTTCTCCCTCTGCCTGTGTCTCTGCCTCTCTCTCTCTGTGTCTCTCGTGAATAAATAAATAAAATTTTAAAAAAAAGAATTAGTAAACAAGGACTGTACATTATAAATACGTCAAGGAAATTGTAGAACAAGATGGATGTAATCACCAACATAATGAGAAATTTCAAGAGAGAATTTTCAACTCTAACCAAAAAAATTGGAATTCTAGAACTGAAAAATACAACATATACAATCAAAAATTTATTGGTTTAATAGTAGATTGAACTCTGCAAAAGCAAGGAAATGTGAATATAAAGACAAATCAATAACAGAGAAAAACAATAAAAATAAACACTAAATCAATGAACTAGAAGAATATTAAGCTGTATAACTCAAGTGCCATTGGAGTCCCAGAGGGAGACAAGGGAATAATAATATTTGAAAAAATAATAACCAAGTTTTTCTAAGTTTCAACTTAGAACTCAATAAGCTCACTAAATCCCAAGCAAAATAACTTTTAAAAAAATCTATTCCCTGGGCAGCCCGCATAGCTCAGTGGTTTAGTGCCGCCTTCAGCCCAGGGTGTGATCCTGGACACCTGGGATCGAGTCCCATGTTGGGCTCCCTGTGTGGAGCCTGCTTCTCCCTCTCCCTGTGTCTGTGCCTCTCTCTCTCTCTCTCTCTCTCTCTCTCTCTCTCCCTCTCTCTCTCTCTCTCTGTGTGTGTGTGTGTGTGTGTCTCACGAATAAATAAATAAAATCTTTTTTAAAAATCTACTTTTGGGATCCCTGGGTGGCGCAGTGGTTTAGCACCCGCCTTTGGCCCAGGGCGCGATCCTGGAGACCCGGGATCGAATCCCACGTTGGGCTCCCGGTGCATGGAGCCTGCTTCTCCCTCTGCCTATGTCTCTGCCTCTCTCTCTCTCTCTCTGTGACTATCATAAATAAAAAAAAAAAAAAAATTAAAAAAAAGATTTTTAAAAAATAAAAATAAATAAAAATCTACTTTTTATGTGATAACAGAAGGAAGAAGTACTTACATGATCATCAAACTACTGAAAAACAAAGGTAAAAAAGAGTAATTTTAAAAGCCAAAGGAAAAAATACACTATATAAGCAGAAACACTGATAAGAATAGCAAGTTACTTCTAGTAAAAATAATAATAACTGAAGCCAGAAGACAATGGAATAATGTCTTTAAAGATCTAAAATGGAGAAGAAAGAAAAAGTTGTCAAATACAGTTCTGTATTTGGTGAAATGTCTTTCAAAAAATAAACGCAAAATAAAGTCCTTCTTATGTACATAAAATTTGACAAAGCTTGTTGCCAGCAGATCTAAGAAAAACTAAAAGAAGCTCCTCAGGCTAAACAGATATGATGCCCAGTGGAAATTCATACAGAAAGAAATGATAAGCAGTGAGAGAAAATGGTAAATATATGGGTAAATATAAAAGGCAACTTTTTCTCTTCTTAATTTCTTTTAAAAGATAGCATAGTATTTAAATAATAAATATTCTGCTTAAAGTATAGAAAGCTGTCACACTACTCCTATGCTAGTAATAAGGAAAAAAAAACATAATCTACAAAAAAATGTTTCTTAAACTGATCAGAGACCTCAACTAACAAGGCAACCAACTGAACTGAATTTCAAAGTGTGACAAGTCTCTCCAAAAGAGATGAACTCTTTCATCTTTGGCAGAGCACAGAAGGAAAAGGTGGCTGCCAAAAATGTAGGCAAGAATAAATCAGCTAACACTTTAACATACTCCTACAGGCCAAGTGTGGGCATGTAACAGTTTAGAATAATTTAGAGCCTTAGACAGAGGGTTTGTTCATACTCACAGATTCTTTTTCATAAGCCTCTACTAGGTACCCATAAGAAAGATTCTAGGCAGGGCAGAAGACCAGGGAGCATCACACTTATCAAAGGGGACATTCTGTGAGTGGCGATCAGTCACCACTGAGGCACAGGCACAAAACACTGCTGCTTCCATCCTCCTGCATGAGCCAAAACCTTAAGCTACTGGGTAAGAGGGAGCAAACACTCTTGCCACCACAGCCCAGGTACAGATCTATTGCTTCTAAGCAGTATAGAAGGAACTCTTATTTTTTTGTAAGATTTTATTCACTTTTTTGAGAGAGAGAGAGAGCACTTAAGAGAGAGCAAGCACAAGCCAGGAGAAGAGAGAGTGGAGAAGCAGACTCCCCACTGAGCAGGGAGCCTGACATGGGGTTCAATCCTGGGACTTTGGGATCATGACCTGAGCCAAAGGCAGACACTTAACCCACTGAGCTACCCAGGCACCCCTAGAAGGAATTCTTTAGGCATTTTTTTAAGGAATTCTTCTTTCCCACACCCAAGAGTCAAGCAAAAACTGAATGCTTCTAGAAGAATAGAAACAAAAGCTATTTCTATGGAATGGGCAGAAAATCTCCTGAGTCCAGAATCCTGTGCTGATACAAAGGTTTGTTTCCACCAGCAAAGAGGAAGAAAACTCTATCCTGCCCAAGACCCCTCCTCACAAAGATATAATACATAGTTTGGCTACCACTGTCAAGAAGACCAAGAATGCTCGGAAGTCCCCATTCTTAAGATACAGGCACACTCTGCCTAAGACTGAAGCTGGACAAGAAGACCAAGTACAAAAAAAAAAAAAAAAAAAGACCAAGCACAGGGACTGCTCAAATCTCAGGGTTGAAGAAGAGCACTGAAGATAAACTATGTGCTACCTCAGCTGCCATAATAAGCACAAGATAATAACAGGCCACCATTGAAGAATTTGAAGCCTAAGATGTAATAAGGATAATGATAACAACAACAACAAAACTTAAACCTAGCACAACTACAAATTATATTGACTAAACTCCCATGATAATAAACTGGAAGAAAAAAATATGCATGAACATTCTAAAACATCAGTATTATTTCTCTCAAGCTCTACTGTTCTTCATACAATGACTGGTATTCAATAGAAAATCATTAAGAGCTACTCAATGTTGTCCAGAGAAATAGAACCAATAGGACATGTATGTGTGTATTTATAGAAAGAGATTTGTTTTAAAGAATTAACTCACATGGAGGCTGGTGTGTCCAAAAGCTGTAGGGCGGCCTAGCAGCCTGGAGACCATGGAAGAGCTGATGCTATAATTCAAATCTGATGGCCATTAGGCTGAAAATTCAAAGATGAGTTGATGTCACAGTGCATGTCTGAAGGCTGCCTACTGGAAGAACTTCTTCTTGCTCAAGAAAGGTCTGCTTTGGGGATCCCTGGGTGGCTCAGCGGTTTGGCGCCTGCCTTTGGCCCAGGGCGTGATCCTGAAGCCCCAGTATCGAGTCCCACGTCGGGCTCCCGGCATGGAGCCTGCTTCTCCTTCCGCCTGTGTCTCTGCCTCTCTCCCTCTCTTTCTATGTCTATCATGAATAAATAAATAAAATATTTTTTTAAAAAAAAGAAAGGTCTGCTTTTATTCTATTGAAACCTTCAACTAATTGGATGAAGCCCACCACATTATGGAGAGCAACCTGCTCTTTTACCCAAAGCCCACAGATTTATTTTCTATTTTTTTAATTAATTAATTTATTTTTAAGATTTTATTTATTTATTTATTCATGAGAGACACAGAAAGAGAGAGAGGCAGAGACACAGGCAGAGGGAGAAGCAGGCTTCATGCAGGGAGCCCGACATGGGACTTCATCCCAGGTCTCCAGGATCACACCCTGGGCTGAAGGTGGCACTAAGCCACTGAGCCACCCAGGCTGCCCTTTTTTTAATTTAATTTCAAGTTAGTTAACATACAGTGCAGCACTGGTTTCAGGAGCAGAATCCTGAATTCACCCATATACAATACCCAGTACTCATCCCAAAAAATGCCTTCCTTAATGCTCATCACCCATATAACCAATCCCCCCCAACCTCCAGCAACCCTGTTTGTTCTCTATATTGAATAGTCTCTTATGGTTTGCCTTGCTCTCTGTTTTTATCTTATTTTATTTTTCCTTCCCTTTCCCTATGTTCATCTGTGTTGTTTCTTAAATTCCACTAAATTCCACATATGAGTGAAATCATATGATATTTGTCTTTTTCTGACTTATTTTGTTTAGCATAATACACTCTAGTTCCATCCACATTGTTTCAAATGGCAAGATTTCATTCTTTTTGATTGCCAAGTAATATTCCATATATATATGTTTATGTGTATATATATCTCACAACTTCTTTATCTACTCATCAGTCAATCTAAAGCCCACAAGTTTAAATGATAATCCTATCCAAAAACACACTGACCAAAAAAAAAAAACCCTGACAGAAACATCCAGAATTATGTTTGATCATATATCCAAGTACTAAATGTTATTAAGCATCAGAATTTGCTTTTTAGTAAAAGAAAAAATAAAAATAAGCACTGTCAAGAGATAGATCAAAACAGAACCAGAGGACAAAAAGCAAATTATTAACATCATAAATAAAGTAAATGATATTATTACAGATTCTGAAGACATTAAGATAATAAAAAATATTATAAACAACTTTATGTCTATAATTTTGATAATACCAGTGGGGGGTACTAAGTCACATAGCAATCACCTCCCTTATGGTGATAGGGAGGAGGATGTTACATAACTGCTACAATAGAATCTGCATACCCAGTAATCCCACTTCCGTTAAAAACATCATGGCAAATGAATATGTATATATGAAGGTTACAACATTATTTCTAATCGTAAAAAAAAAACATTAGAAACCACCTGAATATTCATAGTAGAGGAATAGCTGAGTATATCTTAGTACAACTTTACAAGGCAATATTTGCAAATAAAAAAAAAAGTGCTACAGCTATTTATCTGTTAAGTTAGAAAAATGTAAAAAAGAATAAACTGTTTTGTGTATGTGAATGTTTTTATGGCCATGAAGAAAGATGTTGAAGAATATACTCCATTATAATCAATTACCTCAAGGGAATAATAATGGATGGGAATGGTTTGGTAGAAGATGATAATGAATATGTTCCTTATATGTGTTTAGAGTTTTACTTTTTAAAAGCACAAATTACTTTCTAATTAATTTTAAGATGAATTTTTAAAATAAAAATGTATAAGTCTTCCAGGAAAAAGTAAAATATATGATCTTTTTAGAATTAACCTACTGATATCTCAAGTATGTATAAGAAACCTCTGAAACATTTCCATCATCCTAGTCATGAATCAGTGCATACTCAAACCTAGTATTAAAAAAGAGTTCTTGAACATGAAATAACAATGATAATAAGGAACAGTTGATATCATGAAAATGTTAATGTTAACTTTTAAACTTTATTTTCACATAAATCTTATCTCAGCTATAGTTTGAATTAGAAAACCTAATCTGGGCAGCCCCAGTGGCAGTGGTTTGGTGCCACCTGCAGCCCGGGGCATGATCCTGGAGACCCTAGACTGAATCCCACGTCGGCCTGTGTCTCTGCCTCTCTCTCTCTCTCTCTCTCTCTCTCTCTCTCTGCATCTCTATGAATAAATAAATAAAATCTTTAAAAAAAGAAAAGAAAACCTAATCTTCTGAAAACTATAACAATCTTAAACCTTTCAATTCCCAGTCCAACAACTGTTAATTATCAGTATGATGGTCAAACAGCAATTTGATTTAAAATAATATTTTCTTCTACAATATTATATACATAGTATAGTTGGCTATGTTTGGGAGCACTGTGGCTATACATTTTCCAAAATTATTCAGCTCAACAAAAAATACTTGGACACTTATGTGCCTAGTTACGTGCTAGATAATAGGAATAATAACAAAATTTAAAAGATACTTGCTTGAAGTACCTTTTACATAACATTTACATATAACATTAGTGAGATGCAGAAAAACATAAATGTAATATATATATATTAGCTAATTCATTATTCCTTCTTTAAAGGCAAATGAGCTTTGAAATAGCATATTAGGGGCATCTGGGTGGTTCAGTTGGCTAAGTGGCTGCCTTCGTCTCAGGTCATGATCCCGGGATCCTAGGCTCAAGCCCTACGTCAGGCTCCCTACTCAGCGGGGAGTCTGCTTCTCCCTCTGCCTCTCCTCCTGTTCCTGCTCATGCTTCTCTCTCGCTCTCATTTTCTCAAATAAATGTATAAAACTCTTAAAAAATATATTAATTTCTCCAAATTTTTCTTTGTTTTCAGTTTGTAGCACTAAGGTCTCCCTCCTCCTCTGCTTATCTGTCAATCCATTACATTTTATAACACTATATTGAAATAATCCATGTGAAACTTTCCCTCACAAACTATAAACACTTCTATAACCAATACATCTTGCTTACATTATGAGTATGCAGTAGACCCTGAATAAATGCTCATTGAAGTGGAATAAAACTGATGCTGCTTATACTAACCTGAATTACAAAAAGAGGACTCTAAGAAGAATAATAAACAGTTGACATGTTATTGCCCCTGCATGCTCTGAATACCCTTCCTATGTCTGAGGAATTTGCCACCATTTAAGTCCAGCCTTGCCAAGGTAGAACATCTCCCTGCAGTTAGAAGCAATCCTGAAAATCAGACATTCAGATAGAAGACAACAGAGAACAAGGTGAGGAAGCACACAGAATCAGTTTTCTACTGAGGATGGAGATGGAGAGTGTGCAGCTTTCATCCACAAAGCCACTGCAATGTTGTATTCCTAGTACAAAATGGCAGCAGGGAAATTCTAATATCTAGCAGCAGCAGCAGCAGTACCCTTCAGACAATTCTACAACATGGTTTTGGGCATTGTTCCTGCACATTTAGCCTTGAATCTGGTTCTTCAGATCTCCCATGGCCCTATGAGCTCCCCATTATCCCACCAAACACTGCTTCTGTTTAATTCAGACTCCCTGTCATTTGCATGCAGTTACAAACACAAACACAATTAGTTTAAGCAAAAGAAAGTGATTCTAAGAGTCATTGATTATAAATGGATATTTTTCTGTATATGTGGGAAACAGGGGTAATCCTAGTTATCAGAAGGCCAACACTGAGAAGAAACTCACTTCATATGGAATGGACCAGAATAAGTTAGAGCCAACACTCAATTTCACTCAATTTCCCTGGAATTCTGTGAGCCCTGAGATCTGAAAGTCGATGTTAAGAAATCAGCCTTTCAATCACTCCAGGCTCATGTAGGGAAAAACTTTATGGCTTATTTTTCTTATTGCAACCACTATTCCCGAGATGTGCTTATACCCAGGAACTCAATAGCAAAATTATGCAAGGACAGAAACAATAACATTTCTGAGGATCTGTGAAGCCAAACACATCCTATGTGTGCTGGTTTTTTATTTAAATAATGTGGTGCACGTTTTGTTTTCTCAGCTGCAGTCTATTGTAATGGAGTAATTTGACTTTGTTTATAAGTGATTCTAAAGACCACTGGAGCAAATCCACCACCCCTTGCCAGTGATGAGGGACAATAATCTTCTGACCAGTGGTTTCTCAAGTCTAGTTGCACAGTGGTATATGCTGGGGGAGATTTTAAAAACACTGAAGCTTAGGTCTCCATACCAAACATTCGAACTTCATTGTTCAGGGGTGTGACCAGAGCATCAAGATTCTTCTATTTTTCCAGGTGTTTCTAACATGAGCCAATGTTCAGAACCACTGAACCTGTTTTAGACCCTGGCTACCCCATAGGCCAGCAGCTTGTGGACCTATTTTTAACTTGCTGCTTATAGTAAAATGTGAGAAAAGAGGGGCAAATCAATGTTAGAATAGTTAAACTGAAAGGAACCAGGACTTGAGGATTTGGGAAATTCTCAGCCTGTCCTGATGGTGTAAGCTATTAAAATAAAAACCTTGTTTCTGAAAGTGTAGCACAGAGAAAAAGCTAATAAGTACAGGACTGAGTATGTGCCTTTGCTCAAATACTGGAAGGATCAAAAGGCCAAAGATATTCAGTGACATTACTTCAGTTATCTTCTCAATCAAATCAAACAGCTTCTAAGAAGCTTAAGGGGGCTATGTCCTTCAGCCATTTCAAAACTAGCCAAATACAGAGAAGGGATTATCTCAAAATAATTTGTGGACTTGAGATCTAATGGGATGAATTACTGTACCATGGGAGACCCACGAGATTCTTGAGAAATACTGCCAGCATAGACTAAAAGAGAAAAGAGATTACAAAACAAAAGAAGATTGTTGGGCCCCTGAAATTCTGTGGGAAGAAAGTGGGTCAAGAGCCTAGAGAATGGAATCAGGAGCTCAGGGGAAGAGCCAAAAGCCACAGAGAATTATCCCCACACTTTGAAACCAAAGGGAATCTGCCTAAATGAATTTCAAAACTTCTTTGAACCAGTTACTCCCTTTTGTTTTCTTTTTCTCCCCCATTTTGAGTCATCGTGTCTGTAATTCTCACCTTCTTGATGCCTCACCATTTTTTTTACCTTTTTTTTTTTTTTTTTAGATTAAATGTTCACTTAGTATCGCAGATTCACAGATGATAAGAATTCCGACCAGGAGCTTCATCTGAACTGATTTAGATGCTTTAGGTGATATGACTAAATTTTGAGAAGATGTTGTATTGGTATGAGACGTATGAGGAGCATAAAGTTGGTTAACATATTTTACATGTGGAATAGTCATGGAGTCAGAGGGTGGATGGGAAAGACAGAACTATATGGTCTTCCAGAGATGTCCTGTCTTAAGTCCAGAATGTGTGAATATGATAATATATCACTCCCATGATTACAAAATACTATATCGTACAGTTGATCTTAAAATAGGAAATTACACAAGCCCGAATCTAATCACAAAAGAAAAGAACTTTTCTAGCCAGTTGTAGAAAGCCAAGTCAAGAAAAGGATTCAACATGTCACTGTTACTTTAAAGATGAAATGTACATGAGCCGAGAAATGAAGATAAATTCTGGAAGCTGAGAACAACCTCCAGCCAACAGCCAGCAAGATAACAGAGACAGTCCTACAAGTGTAGGAACACAAGTCCTACCACCACAAGGAACACAATATTAAGACATTCTATTAACAGCCTGAATGATCCTGGAAGCAGACTGTTTTCTTTTTTTTTTTTCTTTTTTCTTTTTTTTAGCAGACTGTTTCCCCCTCAGAGTCACCAGATGAAAATCTCAGCTAGTTACCCCCCCTAATTTCAACTGAGCTCACCAGGATTTTTTACTATGATAACTGTGAAATAAGAAATGTTTTAAGGTACTAAGTTTGTGGTAAATTGCTACACAGCAATAGAAAATGAATATGTTGGGGAAAAAAAAAACTTTTGCAAAGACTTTGTCCTCTTTTAAAGTACCATCAGAAATTGGGCATCTGGGTAGCTCAGTGGTTAAGCATCTGCCTTTGGCTCAGGGCATGATCCTGGGGTCCTGGGATCGAGTCCCACATCAGGCTCTCTGCAGGGAGCCTGCTTGTCCCTCTGCCTATGTCTCTGCCTCTCCGTGTGTGTCTCTCATGAATAAATAAATAAAATCTTTAAAAATAAACAAAGTCATCTTGCTTAAAAAAAGAAGAAAGAAACATCTTGCTAGAGGAACACTATAATTTTAATGAAGTAACAGATGTATTTTCTGTCATTAAAGAAGTAATTTGTATTGGAATTGGAAATAATTTGTATGTGGATTTAGAAATGAAATGAGAAATGAATCTTAATGATTTCCTTTTCACACTGAAACTAAGTATAAAAACACAAACTGAAAAGGAATGAACAGGATTAATGAAGAAGAGATTTTGATTCTTAAAGCTTTCTTAATTAATTTGACAAATGTTTTTAAGCACCTATCATGTACTCAACTCTTTATATGCCTTAGCAATGTAAAATAGACCAGACATAATTTAAGAAACCCTTGAACAATAATGCTAATAATAATGATGAACACTTACTGGATACAACCTAGGTGCCAGGTGTGCTAAGATTTTATCTGTATTCTCCTTTCAACAAACAAGTAAAGCCATGATAAAAACACATCTAGAAGAACATATGAGGCAACAACTTATGGTACAAAAGAAATTAACAAACATTGCTCATGAAGAATACTGAGGCAGTTTAAGACTAAGGACTCACAAAACAAGGCAACGATGAGCAATCAAATCAGAGAAAATAATGTATCTTAAGTCTTGAGGGATAGAAACAGTGAGGTTTATCTGGGAAACTTATAGGTACACTAGTTCAGCAGGAGAAAAGAAGGCAACATTGAGAGACAGGCAGAAATCAATGGAAGAACTTGTATATTTAGCTAAGGAACTATAGACTTGTGCTAATTCTTCCAAAAATATTGTCACTTTGGTTGTAAGAACAGACCCTTTTCTTGTTGCCACCTACTCCCTTGTTCTTATACTCACTTGAAGAAAACACATACCAAAAAATATGTTATTTTTTCAAACCCTAATGAAAAACTATTCAGTGAATTTCACCTGGTCTCACTCACTTATTTTAACCACTGGTAATAATGAGACTCAGAGATGTTACACTATCTGTTTAAGTACCATAACTAGAAAGATGCTTATTAAGAGTCTGTGCTCAACTACTCTGACTCCCACTCCAGGAATCTTTCCACTGTGCCTTAAGTTATTTTTGTAATTTTCACATAACAATGTTTGAAAACTAAAGAAGTTTGCATCTTTCAAGGATCTGGAATATTATTTTAGAAATAAGTAAATCTTTTGAGGCAAATGTTCAGAATGAGTTGTATAGTTTTATTAAGTCTAATATAATACAAATAACTAACATAGTTGGCCAATTATTTACTCAAAAGAAGGAAGAAATAAAACAGATGAGAAAGAAGAGCAAGAAAAACACTAATCTCAGTCTTTGAAATGCAAGCATTTTGGTTGGAAACAACCTAGCCATATCAGGGTCTTCTACGCAGCCAGAGTATCTTAGGGTCCTGGGCTATGCAAAGATGACTGACTTTAATCTTCCTCACAAAATCTTAGGAAATTTTATGTTCCTCATAATAAGAACATCATGCTCAGGAACACCATGAAAGCAGATTGGACTCCTCTTAAGCCTGACATAGCAGAAAACTGGCATTCAGATTTTTATAGATGAGGGTATGACCACAATTATAATCTCTTTTGTAACTCTTTTTGATCTACACACACACACACACACACACACACACACACACACCCTTTCCCATCATTATGTTCATTCACGTTCCATAGTTATAATCTATATTCTTTGACAAATGGGTCTTCTGGTATTTCCTTTTTGGTTTTCCTACTGTGTTAAAAAAGTATCATTTCCTAAAATAAATCAGTCAGTTCTGAGCCATTCCAGATTCCCTAGTACCCTCCCCAATACTAATGTCAATCTTAGAAGATAGTAACACAATACCCAGGATCCTCACATCAAAATTCTCAGAAGCACAGGTTTCATATCAAGAAAAAAAGTGTACATTTTTTAACTTTCTTGTATCTATCACAATAGTTATAACCAGACCAAAGACAGAGGAGAAAGCCAACAGGTTATCTTTATTAAAAAAAAAAAAAAGTTTTTTTCACCCCAAAAGCTAGGTGAAGATAGTGATTATTTTTTAATGACTTTATTTATTCAACAGAGAGTGAGAGCACAAGAAGAGGGAGTGGAGGCAAAGGAAAATGAGAAACAGGCTCCCCACTGAGGAGGGAGTCCAGCGCAGGGCTCGATCCCAGGACTCTGGGCTCATGACCTGAGCCAAAGGCAGATGATTAACTGACTAAACCATCCAGGCACCCCACATCATGATTACTTAAACAAGACTTTTTAAGACTTGGAAGTTTACTTACTTAATTCAGATAATTCTTTCTTAGGTTTAGAAAAAGAGAAAGAGTTATTACTAAATGAAATAACTCCACAGCAATAAATTCAAAATTGTGAACAAAATCCTTTATAAAACTTAAATAAATATTGGAATGAAGGAAGTTGAATATATCCATTGTTAAAGTTGAATATATCCATTGTGGGCAAATATATTACTGTTCAAAATATTTGCAGCCTCCCTGAGGGAGGATTGTATATTGTATATCGTATATATCATATATTCACAGTCTTGTTTAAAATCAAGCAGGGCCATTAGACTTCCTTTGGTCAAAGAAATGGAAGTAGAATAGATGTTTCCCCTCCTCCAGGAAGAAACTTCAGGAGCCATAACACTGTTCCCATGAACTGTTTCCTTCAGCCATGCAAATGGTAGTGTTACAGAGGCAGAGGTGAGGTGAGCAGAGCCATGACTGACCAACCCATAAGGGAAAAGAAGTGTGAACCACACAAAAACCTTTCTGTGAAAGCCACTGAAGTGTTAAGGTCATTTATTATTACAGTCTAACCCAACCTATCTGAAAATAGGAGTAAATTTCCTATTTGCCTAAAGCAAAGATATCACTAAATAGTCAAAATTAGAAGTATGGTCCCTGGGATAAAGCTAAGGATGCCCACTATCAACAATATGATATCATATTGTATTGGAGGTCCTAGCTAGCTCTGTCAGACAAGAGTAAAAAGATGATGGGTAGATAGATAGATAGATAGATAGATACAGATATGAAGGAATAAAAGAAAACTGCCATTTTCCCAAGAGAACTGACTATTTTCCCAAGAGAACTGACGGTCCAATAACTACAAGTAATCAGAGGCTTCGGCAATGTTGCTAGATGAATGGTCAATGTAACAACCAATGCAGAAAATCAATTGCATTCCCATATACCAACAACAAAGAGCCAAAAAGTGAAATTTTTTTAAAGCTTCCATTTATAACAGCAATAAGATACCAAAGATAAACCTTACTAAAGATGTCACAAAGAAATTATAAAATAATACTGGAAAACATTGAAAAAGACCTAAGTAAATGAAAATCTACACCCCAAATTAATCTATTAAATCATTCTGTTACATCCAAACTCACAGAAGGTCCTTCTTCAAAGTTAAGAAAACTTATTATCAAATGTATAAGAGTGAGCAAAGACCCAAGAACACTAAATATAATATTGAAGAAAAACAGTAAGAGTCCAGAAAAATAAACACAATACTGAAGAAAAATAATAAGGTATGGAGAATCACCCTACTGATATCTTGGCTAACCAAAAAGTAAAAGCAATTGAGACAACGTGGTATTGGCAGAGGATTTTAAGAAAAACAGGTCAGAAAGACATCTCAGGAACAGAGCCATGTGCATATGTAGACTGGACATGGCAAAAACGAAATTATTATGTATAAGAAAATATATTTAGGTATTCATGATTAGAATAATAAATGGGAAAAATTGATAAATTGACTATGTTAAAATTTTAAACTATTGTACATCAAAAGACACTATGAAAGAAAGAGAGGAAGAATAGCCAGCAGAAAATTAGTAGCCAAAGTACATAATCATGTATAATCAATAAAAGAATACAACTCAATAGAAATGAGCAAAGAATTTAAAAAAATAAATTCCTAGAAAAGAAAAACAGAATGGCCAATAAACATGAAATTATGATAAAACATTAGTAAGCAGAATTAAATAAGAGACAATTACCCCCACAAATTGGCATAAGTTTAAAAACCTGACAATATGAGGTAATGGATATGCATGGCTCAGAGGGTAAAATGGTGCAATTACTCTAGAGGACAATTTGATCTCATGCAGTGAGGTGAGGATGTGCATTCCCCGTGACCCAGCAATTCCACTCCTAAGTATGTACCTCAGAAAAACGTTCCCACAGACAACAATGAGACACGTGCAATAGAGGTCACTGAACTATTGCTAATGTGGTGCATCTCTCATCTATAACATGGGGATAAAATCAATACTTACTTCATGGGGTGCTTGTAAGAAATAAATGTCTTAGGACTTGTAAATTCTTAGACCAGTACCTGCAATAGTGCAAGTGCTTATTTAAGCTTACCTGTTGTTAATAAGGTCATTTCTAGGCTCCCCTTACCTTATTTTAATTCTCAGCACCTACTGCACTATGCTCAAAACTTGAGATATTTTCCTTTGCAAGCTTTCTTCTCTCACAAATGCTGACCTCATTTAATGGCTTGTTCCCCAGGTCCCAGACAAGTTGGCTTGCCATTTAATAAGTCTGCAGCCAGGCCTGCTGTGATCTGGGTGGGACTTGCTCATCCTCTCAGGTCATGTTTATGCTAAACTTCTTCTCCAGAGGTGAGTTGGGCAACTATCCCATCTTACATTTTCTCTGGTGAGGTCTGCCAAAGTTCTTAAAAACTATTTTGATCTTTCAGATCGACATATGATAAATTATGCCAATGGACATTTCAATTACCACTTAACAGAACTGTTAATTGTCAGGATCTACTCTAAATAAATGTAAAAGGAAAAAGTAAGGGAAGGAAAGAAGGGAGGGTAAAAGGGAGGAAAGGCAGGAGTGAAGGGATATTGAAAGTCCAAATATTTTTCAAAGAAAGAAAAATTATATATAATTAACAACTTAGAGACATGCTTTTGTCAACCGTATCCAAAATTTCAACCTGAGTAAATTTTGCATTCCACCCTCACCTACAGCACATTTATGACCTCTTCCCTCGGAATCATGTCCTTTGAAACTCTTAATCCTATAAACAAATCAATATTAAGGATTAATGGGTACTAACATGAAATGTGTCATTCTCTCCAGATAGCATATTCACATTTCTAGATGGACCCGTAAAATAGGTACAATCTATTTACCAGAATTCTCTAAAAGCCAATTCTTCCAGGGTTACAAGTTTTAGTCAAGAAGGCCATTGAGTGTGGGAGAAATGAC
The DNA here is from genome assembly GCF_905146905.1 of Nyctereutes procyonoides. Classification (NCBI taxonomy): domain Eukaryota; kingdom Metazoa; phylum Chordata; class Mammalia; order Carnivora; family Canidae; genus Nyctereutes; species Nyctereutes procyonoides. The sequence goes on from NW_026575146.1 coordinate 27,947,462, forward strand.
TCATTTATAAGTAAGATTAGGTGGCCAAGTACCCTCTATTCCACCCTCCCAACCTGTTCCATTCTATAATCACCAGGGACAGGGAGCATTAACTTAATTTGAGCATAAATACATATATTCCTCTTAATGACCAACTTATTTAAGTGTTTAAAAGTATTACAATGTTTTATACAAGTGTTAACCCGCATAGTTACAAATCATTTTTATTTTATCCCTTATTTAACTATATACCTTCTATTGATTCTCACAGCTAAGACCTACTCCTGTCCCTTAGTCTTTCCCCCTTCCTCAAAACAGATGGAAAATAAAGGTGTGAGGACAGGGTCCATGTCCTGTGGGGAAGAAGCTGGCAAGAGGTAGTCTAATAGCAGTAACTGGGAAATCATCTAAGATTCAGTGATGTTATGACACAGATGTCCAGAATGAACCAAACTTCCCAACACTAATATGCTTTCTCTAGAATTCTTTTGCTAAAACATTGAAGGATTGTATATCTTGCTTCTCTTGGGAGAAGCTGCTTGCTGAAAGAGTCTATGTGCATATTTTGTGATGCATCTATACATGTATGGGGACAACCATACAACACCAGTTCTGTGATCTCAAGTGATATACTATAACATTATGGCCCTGGATGAGTAAGACTAAAAATCAATCCTTATTTAGATTACCAAAAGGATAAAAACCATATAGAGAATTAATCAAATGCTATTTATTCAGAGCTCAGTCTCACTAAAAGAAAATCAGCTGCTGTCAGTTTAGCTCTGGTAGACTGAAAAGGCTTTGAAAGGAAAGTGGATTTTATAGAGTGAAAGGAGAAAATATTTAACTCTTTGGTCATTGTTCTTCTATGCAAGGATTTCCTATTATAGTGGGATCTGGGGAAGTGGAATGGGAAGACTTTCTGATTGGCTTTGACAGCCTTAGATTGGAGTGCAATCTACTGGTACATAAAGTTTTCCAAGCTGGTTAAGGGTCAAAATGAGTTTTCTGTTTCAATAAAAAATTATCTGGTCCTCCAGTTTAGGACTCAAGTTTTGAATGAGCAATTCATAAATGTAAGTTATTTTTCCAGCAAATCCACTTGTAATGATTTTTCATTTACCTTTATTGTCTCATATACTCCAATTACATAAGCTTTTACAAAAATAGTGGTTCTTCCTATTGTTCAGAGACTCCTTATTCAGCACTTTATAGAAAGTTTATATGCAAAGTGTCATTAAAAATAAATGCACAATAAAACAATAGGGCAATAAAATAACAATTTAATTATACTATGGATTAAAAAGACAACTAAAATGTTATGAAAAACAGATATCGTTTTTTTTTTTCAGTCCAAATGCATGGCATTTGAAAAAAATAGTAGTAATCTCAGAATCTGGATCTCTAATCTGATGAGCTCTATTCTTTACCAAGTCCTTAATTTTTTGTTTCTTTGCTCTTTGGAAAAAATTTCCCTAAGAGGCTTTTTTTTTTCTTTCCTTTTTTATCAACAAAGAATAAATGAACAGCTTCTTTTTCTCTTAGCAAAATGGTATTTTACTTAATTTTTTAAATTAGTGTATCTTCCAACATGCCAGGATGGTCAGTAATCCTCCCTGCTAGGTATTATGAAAACTGCTGTAATTCCCCCTTTTCTTTCTCTAGTTGCATCAAATACTCTAATCACTTCATCCTGCATTTGGATCTTTATGCTCTTTAGCTGTGTCTCTTCACAGGACCACTATAAACCTTTTAAATTTATAGTCGTAAATGCTGACTCATCCTGCCTTTCATCGTAAGTCAACTCTTCCTAGACTCCTCAATTATCCACAGACTCTTACTTTCAACATTTCCCAACTGGATTGCACAAAAGTAGTTAAGTTGGTCCAGATTTGCTTGTTAATACTAACAAAGGCATTCACTTAGTGAGTTTGTACCCCAGATGAAGCACTTTGCTAAGGACTTTCCTTCCATACACCTTTCCATTCAATCTTCCTACAAATTCCATAAAGTAGAAATTACTAAGGAAACTAAGATTTGGTGAGTTCAGGAACCAAGAGCTTTCATTTAATCACACAGATAAGTAACTGGAGAACCAGTAGGTAGTCAATTTGATCCCAAAGTCTATGTTCTACCTTAAAGATTCATCAAGTGATGCCTGAGCATCATTTGCACCACAATTACCTGGAATACATGATAAAAATATGGATTCCTGCACCCAGCCCAGACCTTTTGATATCTGTCTCTAAGGAAAAGAACCAGAAACATACATTTTTAACAAGCCCCCACATGCTTCTTAGACATGCTAAAGTTTGAGAATCATTGAACTGCAAAGCCCAAACATACGTATCACCATGTCTCCCTCAACAAGCCCAGTCCTTGGCTCATAAATTAATATATGCTTGATGAACTGAAGTTACATAAGCCTACCATAATGAAATGGTGTTGATATAGTGCCTTTGGCTTTTTAGAAAAAGGTTCTATAAAAACACTAGGTGAGATTAGTATTTTCACATCAAAATTGAGTACTCCCAACATTGGCATTGAGCCAGCTTAGTGAGGCGCCGTTCTTATTTAGCACATGCCATAGCAAGGCCTCATATCATGCCTTCTGTTATAGGGAAAGTTGGTAGAAGGCTGATAGAATATCTCAAGACTGTTCATGATTTAAAATGATATAAACCTCAAATTTGAAAAACTCCCTTGCCCGAGATATCCTGTTCTAGTTAATGATAATCGTTGCTTAAAACTAACTTCCATCATCCTGATAGTAGGATGACCACCCCTTCCATAGTCTAATAACATGATTGTTAAGAAGGTTTACTATGAATTACTATCTCAAGCAACCATCTGCTAGTGACATAATTATGTGCATAAACAAAATCACAGAAAGCAAGAGACTTTGGCTTAAAGTACAGGGAAAACTGATGTCTATAAAATGTAAAATTTTAAAATAGATCTTTTCTATTGGGGGAAGTACATGATAACACAGTGTTGACTGTGTTATCAGGAGTATGTGCCACTGTTTCTCTTTAACCTTCTGCCTTACGGGAAACAGTACTGAGTCGATTGTCAAGATAGTGGTAAAATCTTTTCTAGGTAACTAAGAATGCTAGAAAAAAAATCAAACTAAATGAACTCTCAAAATTCCAGCTCTGTTTATTCACTCAATATCCTGCTGGCTAGGTTTTGTAAGGGATAGGAAATTGAGAGATATACAATATAGATAGATAGAGGTAGAGACATATAGACACACACACACATATCTACTGACTCCCTTTTTAAGATAAAGACAAGAAATGATTAAGAGAGCTACAGAAAATTTTGTGTTCAGGATAGTGACCTCTAAGTAAGAAGCAGCCTGGGTATAAACAGGAATACTCAATGACACCATGGGGTTCCCTTAGCTCCTCCTTTTTTTGGGGGGGAGGGATTTGAACTACTTTTTTTTTTTAAAGATTTTATTTATTTATTCATGAGAAACAGAGAGAGAGAGAGGTAGAGACACAGGCAGAGGGAGAAGCAGGCTCCATGCAGGGAGCCTTATGTGGGACTTGATCCCATGATCCAGGATCACATTCTGGGCCAAAGGCAGGCGCTAAATCGCTCAGCCACCCAGGGATCCCCCCTTATCCCCTCCTTTGGAGAAATCACAAGTCTTAGTCCTCAAGGCTCCTCCATTAGACAGCCAAAATTTATCAGTATTACCTCCTGATAATAGGAGTTTTTGCCTTTAGATGTATTTTTCTTTCTCCTTACCTCCTTTTCACAAGCATAATGTGTGAGAGACTGCCCCATGATGATCATTTATTTCTCATTTCAAACTATTATCCAAAATGCAATTCCATCTGGAACATAAACTATCTTACTTTTTATCTCACTTCTAATTGAGTATAATAATCATATAACTTAGTAAACTGATCTTGGGTAGTTCATATTGCTTTAAAGATTTAGAATACCCCAGCTCACCTGAAGCTCTCTTAATAAGCAAAGACAGTTATGTTTTGTTTTGTTTTTTAATTTTCACAATAGTTTCACACTCACAGAACTCTCTTAAGGTTTCTGGGGATGTTTCCCTATTGTCTCTTTCCTTCCTAGCTGAGTCATAGGCCAGATGTGGTTCTAAGAGTTCTTTTGCCCATTACTTTCTCACAGAGGCCTCAGAGGCTGCAGGTAATTCTTGTCTACTCCTCTGGGCCTGTCCGTGATTTCCTCTTCTTGTGCTATAATCACTAGCAGCTGCTTTGTGGATTCATTTCCTTGTTTTAATAGCCAAGAGTCCTCTAGCTCCTAAGGTTTAACCAGAGTATTATTAGCTTATTGTCCTTGGATGAAACATAATGAAGGTGTATCCATGTATTGAGAAAGCAGCAGTGAAGAAATGTCTTGGGACCAAACATTCCCCCAAATTGAGGGCAAAACACTGGGCAAAGTTTCTTAAAATCAAAGACTTCAGAGCAAGTCCTATCAGATACAGATATGTATCCATGCAATATAGCAGATGCATAACAAAAATGTAATTTAAAAAAATGTAATTAATCAGTATAGTAAGAACAGTAAGAGAGATCAAAGGATAGAAAAACCTCAAAACGAATCTCAGATACAACAGATAAGACACCATAAAACAAAGAGGACATAAGGCTGAGATGCTTGAGTTTTGGAAAATATACAATACATATATTCAATAATTAACATGGATTAGAGTTAATATTTAGTTGAATATACATATATAATCTGGAAGAGTTTTCTAAAATTAAAGCAATAAGAATAGTAAAAAGAAAAATTTGAAAGTTGTGAGTAACCCAAAAAATCCAAAAATTGAACAAAATTTGAATAAAAATTTTAAAATACTTTGCAAATACAAAGAGCTCATACTTAGAAATAAACAAAACACTAAGACTCATTGATAAGTGAACAAAGATAATGAGTGGACAACATATAAAAAAGGCAAATGGATAATAAACATTTGAAAAAATTGTTTAATTGCATTAATAAAGAAAAGTGAAAAGTAGGTAAAAATGGGATGCTACTTTATTTTAACCCATCAAATAAGAAAAAAAAGATTATATTGAATATTTACAAGAGCTTAATAATACAAGGATCCTCATACACTGCTAGTAAGACAACTGATAGAACCTATCTGAAAATAACTTAGCAATATATTTCCCTGTCTAATAATTTATCATAAAAAATAAAAGACCAATATTTATGTACAAAAATGTTCAACACAATATTATTTATAATAAAAATTTTTAAACAATGAAAGTCTAACATCTGGAAATGATTAAATTAAGATATATCTAAAAATGAAATATTATATAAACAATAAAATTATGCTGTAAAGACTTAAATGCTTTTGTTATAATGAACATGAAGAAAAAAAGTCACAAAATTCCTTGTAAAAAAAATCTTAACTCTATTTTTTTTCTTAACTCTATTAAAAAAAAAATTAAGTTAAAAAGAAGTAAGCCAAAATGTGAAACAGCCACGCCTAGGTAGTAGAATTATGTGTGATTTTCCTATTCTCTGTTCTGATTAGTACTTTCCACATTTTTCTTTAAGAAAAATAATAAAAAACGGGGTCCCTGGGTGGCTCAGTCAGTTAAGCATATGCCTTCAGCTGAGCTCAAGATCCCAAGGACCTGGGATCACACCCCGCATTGGGCTCTCTGCTCAGCGGTGAGTCCACTTCTCTTTCTCCCTCTGCCCCTCCACCTCCACTCATGCTCTGACTCTGGCTCTCTCTCTCCCAAATAAATAAAATCTTTAAAATAATGATAATAATAATAAAGTATAAAAAGAAAAAAAACAGAATAGCCACACACCAAATAAGGAAAAAGTTTACTCTGATTTTTTCAGAAGATCAAGAATAATATAACAAAAAGTGAGTAAGGTAAAAAAATAAAATAAAATAAAAATAAAAATAAAAAAGTAAGGTACAAATATTAGCATATAGTTCAGTTCTAGAAATCCACTTTAATACTGAAAGTTGTATAAAATATTTCAAACATATATACTTTTATATATAAAATGTAAAAATACACATAAAAAAACATGAGTTATTGACTATGTGGGGCTGGGAGAAGATAATAGGGATAAAAAGGAATAAATACAAAAATAAACTGTTCTCAGAAAGGCATAAACAGCTTCCTTTAACCATTAGCAAATATGTCCCAGGCTTGATTAGGCAACCTAAATTATAATTTTAAGATTGTATGTATGTTTAGGTTTCATTGTTTATTTTTGAAGGGTTAATATCTACTTAAAATTAGGTTTATAAACATTACATAATGAAACAACTAGCAATGCCATACTCCACTTACAGCATGAAAATTTCCAGACTAGTTTTCTGCTACAAAATGTTCTTCTCCCTTTATTTCCATTGTTAATTTTGAACCACAGTGGATCTGCTTATGAAATTCAGCATGATGGAGAGGCACCTCAAAAAAACATCCAAAAACTTGTTTAAACTATAACAATTTTTTATAGACATTTATCAGAGAATTTTAAAGTTCCACCAACTCTAAATGTGCATTATTTGTCATTCCAGAAAAACTCGAAGGCTATACCTATCCAAAGGATGTGGCAGTGATTTCAGAATATTGCAGGTTAATGTGGTCTATATAGGAGAAATAGAAACAAAAATGCAGAAAAGTATGCATTGTTTCATTTTAAGAGAAGCAGTTGTTTTTTATTACTTCTTCCTAGGTATAAGTACCTCACTAATGGCCTCTACTCACAGAAGAATTAATAATATCCATCTTGCAAGTTACTATTTTTCTAATAGTTTCGTTTGGCAATCATATTTAATGTTACTCATTTGCAGATAGGATAAATGTATGATTACTAAAACATCCTTAAAATAGTTTAAAATTCATCAGATCTAAAAAAAAAAATTATACGTATCCTAGAATTCAAGCCTCTTCCTTAATAATGCTTTTCCCTCCCTAAGCCATCAAAACCCACTAGCAAAGATTTTCATAAAAACTATGCTATAAAAAAGTAGTAAGAGAAATTGGACATTCTGAATGTCATTCAGCCCACTGCCTGATTTTCATTCATTCCCCACTTCATTTGCACTCTGAATTTTTGTGCTAAACTTCATAGTCTTTCCAAAAATATGTTTGACTATGTAAACTAAGAGTCTAAATCAGTGAATATTGAGCTACAGAATTTGGTAGGAATTTTGTGTTATATACAAATTAGGAGAGTAGCTAATCATGTTTGACATCAGAACAATAGAAAACAAAAGTTTAAAAATAAGACAAACTATTTAGAAAGAGAAGACCACTTCATGGTAAACACTAAATTTATCCAGAATAATTTATGCCAGGTAAGAAGGATGTTGATTTTTTTTTTCCGCTAGGATAATGTGGTCTGGTTAATTTGCTGTACTTACTGAAAATACTAGTTTAGAAATTGTCTTAGATACTGGTTTTTGGTATCCCATGATGTTTATTTCCTCCATAAAAAAGACATATTCCTAGAATTTACACATATGCCTTTTTTCTTTTGTACATTTAGCTTCAGCAAATCCCTTCTAAATGTAATCCCTTCTGAGTAAATCAGGAAAATATAATTATTTAATCCTTTAGCTGCCCTTCTCTATAGGATAAAATCCAAATTATTTTTTCTACCATTTAAGATCCTACACTGCACTTTCTTCTACTTTCCTACATATCTTTTCACTCATGTAGAAAGCTTCATTCATTAAACTATCCATTCTGCTGAAGAGATTGTAGCAGCCATCCAAATGTAAGTTGATGGACTGAGTGGCAAGAAAAAAGAGAACAGACACTTGAAGGTTACTTTCAAGGTAGGAAACACTGAAATTCCTTTCTTGGGAAGCCCAAAGGTATAGAGACAAAGAATATGAAGGCAGGGGAGAAAGAAAACTGAAAAATGACAATGCTATCTTGTAGTATTTGAATGCTTCAGTTTTATATAAATTATAATCCCCTTAGAGTGAGAACACTTTTTATAGCTTTTATTTAAAAGCTCACATTTTTTCACAGTGATAGCCACCCAGCAGGCATTCAATAAGTACTTGTTGAATGAATGAACATCAGTTGTCCTAACTGCCACTTTAATACTATCTCCTTTTGTTAAAAAATTGCCTATGAGGGGATCCCTGGGTGGCGCAGCGGTTTGGCGCCTGCCTTTGGCCCAGGGTGCGGTCTTGGAGACCCGGGATCGAGTCCCACGTCGGGCTCCCGGTGCATGGAGCCTGCTTCTTTCTCTGCCTATGTCTCTCTCTCTCTCTCTCTCTCTCTCTCTCTCTCTCTCTCTCTCTGTAACTATCATAAATAAATAAAAATTAAAAGAAAAAAATTGCCTGTGAATTTCATATTTATAATAAAATATTTTGTGAAAACTTGAATGGAAAAAATTGAGAAGACTGACAATATCAAGTTAGAGAAGATATGGGTCAACTCTAACACATAAAATATGAAGAAAGGGTAAACTGGAACAACCTCTTGGGGAAATAGTTTGGCATTACTTTGTAAGCAGAACATGTGCATATCCCATACCCTAGAATTTCCAATCCTAGAGAAATTCATATTTATATACTAGAGAATTGCTTGTAAATGTGCTCCAAAGGGCTCACAGTAGCAATGTTTGTAATAATAATAAAAAAGAATTAGAGAAAACACATCTAAAAGAAAAGAGATTGTGATGTGTTCACATGTGAAATAAAACAGTACAGATGAGTAAACCAAGACTTGCAACATAAGTGCCTCTTACACATATAATTAAGTGAACAAAGCCAGTATCAGAAGGCTATACACACTATGACACAAATTTTGTAGCTCAAAACAAGCACATATAATACAATGTTTACAATTGTTTACAATACAATGTTGTTTAGGCAAACATACATTTTTTTATTTAATTTAAGGCAAAAGAATGATTTATCTCTGTGTTGACTCTCAGGATAAAAGGGGGAGTCAAGAGGATAGGGAAAAAAAGCAAGCACTAGTTTAGATGTAAAACCGGTAACATTTTTAATTAAATTACAGATTCTTGGATGCATTATATCATTATACCTTAGAACTTCTATACATACGTTACATATATCCTTATAGCAGGTAACATATTTTTAACTGATAGTAAAGGGAAAATGTTCAAAAAATATCAGCCTGAAAAAAACTTTGTCTTCAGGGGGAAAAAATGGGTATAGTTATAAATGAATATGACGTGTAAGTCCTACCATAGAGAAAGGGCAATGGAAGAATTAATAGCAACATATAACAGTGGGAGATTCATAATTATAATGAATTTACTGGATTCATTACTTGTTTTTACTTCATTAACTTTTTTGCCCCATCAAAGTACTCTGAACAATAAACTTAGTTTGTCCAACATATGGGAAGAATTAGACAGAAAATCTCTTATTTCACATTGTCAAGCCCAGAGCAATTCTTTGTTTAACCAGAACACTGGCTTTGTCCTCAAATTTACCAGGGACAAGTAGGAGGAAAGAAGTTATGACAAATATAAATTCAAGTGCTTTTGTTTAGTTTTTCCATGTATTTTTGCAGCAATTTTTTCACTGAGACCTATTCTGGAATTTTATGTTGTCTGATTGTGGTACAAAACCTTTACTCTTTGATTTAATATGAAGGTGATTAGAGATTGCAATGTACCTAGAAAACCTTGACCCCATTATTTCTCATTGCCTTTCAAGAGATTTTTGTCATTAACACTCCCACCTTGGGGGCTGAGCACATACTACCATCATACTTGCCAATCTCTCTGAATCTACATGTCTTCTTCAGGAAATCATTCTCTTGCAGAGGTAATGTTTTCATTATCATGTTGCATCAAAAGTAAAGTATGTCCTTGAATAACAATAAACACTTCCAACAGCAGAGATCCATGTGTGTGTGTATGTGTGTTCATACAATTCATATATATGAATTTAAAATATTTTTCTATTACAAGGGTAAGTTTTGGGTCCCCCATGTTTTAGGGAATATGTCTTCAGTGTCTTTTATTCCTCAAAGTAAGAGATATGAGTAAATGAACAACATGTTTTCTAATCTTACAAACCTATTGCAATTACTAAAATTTAAAAGAGACCCAGAGAAATTCTGCTTCATTAGCATCTCTCATTTTTCATTTGGTCACTGTAGGAGAGAAATTAATATGAAGACAGCATAGAAATTTAGCAACTAGGGGTGAGTGAGAAAATCCCAAAATTCCTAAATGGCTTGTTCCTTCCAATAATTTATGCCCTGGTCTCCTTATCTTCTCTTACTTTGGCTCATTCAAATTTACAGAAGCAAACTGAAGAGATATTAACTCCTTAAAAGCTAGTAAGAGCTAAGTCAACAAATATTTCCTGAATAGTGTATTAGATTAAAACCAAAAATCTGGGGATCCCTGGGTGGCGCAGCGGTTTGGCGCTTGCCTTTGGCCCAGGGCGCTATCCTGGAGACCCGGGATCGAATCCCACGTCAGGCTCCCGGTGCATGGAGCCTGCTTCTCCCTCTGCCTGTGTCTCTGCCTCTCTCTCTCTCACTGTATGACTATCATAAATAAATAAAAAAAAATTAAAAAAAATAAAAAGCAAATTATGTTAAAAAAAAAAAAAAACAAAAAAACAAAAATCTACAGCCCATGCCCTAAAGAGCTTGAGAATCAGAAATTTTTTAAAGGAATCCTTCCATGCCATGAAGACTCCTTTATCCAGTCTATCTGGTTAATGGAATGGTCATTTAGCCTCCAATGATAGGAAATGCTTCATTGTCAAAGGAGGCCCATTCCATCAGTTGACAGCATTAGAAAATTCTTATGCTAAACTACAATTTACAGGCAGCCCGGGTGGCTCCCCAGTTTTGCGCCACCTTCAGCCCAGGGCATGATCCTGGAGACCCGGAATCGAGTCCCACGTCGGGCTTCCTGCATGGAGCCTGCTTCTCCCTCTGCCTGTGTCTCTGCTTCTCTCTCTGTGTGTGTCTCTCATGAATAAATAAATAAAATCTTTAAAAAAATAAACTACAATTTACAGCTTTATAGCTTGCCTTTATTTGCTCTTTACCAGCCTATCGTAATAACAAGCCTGTCCTCATGTGTACATAAGGATTTTTTTGTTAATTTTTTTAAATGCCTATTTAAAAATCTTCCCTTTTTCTTCTTTGTTCCACTATAACGTTCTGTCCCCACAGGACACAGGTTTCATTTTTCTTCAAGTTTCCAGGTTTTTTTTTTTCTCCTGCATAGCATTTTGTCACTGTGAGTCTGAAAACATGGTACTCAGAAGCATACATCATATTTTAGGAATGAATCACCTTATACTACAGACTACATAGACTTCCATTACTTCAATCAAATATTATGCTAGCTTTTCTATAATTCAGTAATGGTGCATTTAGCAAACATTTACCAAGTACCTAAGTGCTTGGTTTAGGCTAGGCCTTTGGGATTCAAAATCAAGCAGTCTCTACCCTCACACAGATGCATTAAACTATTACCTCATGGAAACCAGACGATCAGTTAAAATCCTAGCTCTCTTGCATTTGTCTCTCCAAACAGATCACCACCTCTGTGTAAACATGTGTAGAGAAACTGACCTTCAACACTGATGAAGTTTACTGTGACTTTAATCACAGCATTCCCTTTAGGAATAGTTTTAATTCCGGTTATCAAAACTGTATATTCTATTTGCTATTCCTTTAAAGCAAAGATTAGGAAATAAACTTCACTCTCTCACCTTCTTAAATGGCTTTTAGAAAAATGAGTAGCATAGTCAAGGACAGGTACCTATGTTGAGCCTTCTACCCCTTTGCTCTCTGTAAGTCACCATGCAACACACCTTAGATACAATGTCTTTAACCAGATAAGACTTTCTCACTTTTTTTTTTTTAGATTTTATTTATTTATGAGAGAGAGAGTGATAGGGGGAGGAGCAGAGGGAGAGGGACAAGCCAACTCTGCACTGAGCATGGAGCGCAACACGGGGCTTAATCTCATGACCTTGAGATCATGAGATCATGAGCTGAAACCCAAGAGTCAGATGCTTCACTGACCTAGGAACCCCAGAAGTTTTCACTTCTATCATTCACCTACATTTGATCAATTGATTCACAAATGAAAATTAAGATACACTGTACACATATTCTCCTGGTTTGTCATATTAGCAACTCCATTACAAAAGGACATTTAATTTTAATGCCATGATCTCAGTGAACTCATTCTGAAGCTTTGTGATATCGCAATCCTCCAAAATTCTCCAAAGTACTCACAATTTTTTATTACTCCATTCTAGATTTTTGCTAGGGACTGCAATTATTTTTTGAGGTCCGTTCTTCTCAAGACTTTTCTTTTCATCTTCTGAAAATTAGACAATCGGGGGATCCCTGGGTGGCGCAGCGGTTTGGCGCCTGCCTTTGGCCCAGGGCGCGATCCTGGAGACCCGGGATCGAGTCCCACGTCGGGCTCCCGGTGCATGGAGCCTGCTTCTCCCTCTGCCTGTGTCTCTGCCTCTCTCTCTCTCTCTCTGTGACTATCATAAAGAAATAAAAAAAAAAAAAAAAAATTTGAAAATTAGACAATCTACATTTTCTGTCACTTTTCATTTCCCATCCTTCCCCCTCCAAAGAAAATTCTGATTCTTATGGAAGCAGGAGGCGAGTAATGGACTTAGAGTAGGAGCAGCAATGACTAAGAGGAGGATCCTCTGCCTCCCAAACAGCAGTGATTTTCAAACTCCTTTCAATTCCGTTTCAATTTCTTCAAGTGAAAACTTAACAGTAGTCCAATAACTGAAACAGATACAATTGAAGCTCCTCTAGTTGAAGGAAGGAAATAGAGCCCCTCTCCTAAAACCTTACTTTTCACACGTTAATATGCGTATCAGTCTCACCTGAGGATCTTGCTATACTCTAAATCCAGGATCAGTAGGTCTGTGGTAGTGCCTAAGAGTCTGCTCTCTACCAAGCTCCAGGTGCTGCCCATGTGCTGCCCCATGGAGCAGACTTTGTATAGCAGGACCCTGGGCCATTTTCACTGTATTTCTAGGGCTCCCCCAAAGAATTATACTTATGTGGCTCTGGCATTTCCATCTGTTTTCTCATAGCTACATATCATCATCTTCCACTCTGGTAAGTACAATTACGTATGCCCCTTCCCCAAAGATGTCTATGTCCTAATCCCTGGAGCCTGTGAAAAGTTACCTTACATGGCAAAGGAGAATTAAGTTTGCAGATGGATTAGGTTTGTTCATCAGACCTTAAAATAGGGAGATTATCCAGGTGGATCTAATGTAATCACAAGATTTCTTAAAAATAGAAGCATAACTCATAGTCAAAGATGTGACTCTTCAAGACTTGTTATGGAGATACAGTACTTCTGGCTTTGAAGATGCAAGGATGGAAGCCAGGATCCAAGGAATGTGAACAGTCTCTAGAAACTAAAAAAGGCAAGGAAACAGATTTTGCCCTAGAGCCTCCAGAAAGGAACATAGCCCAGTTAACAACTTGATTTTAGCCCCGTGACTTCTACCAGACCTCTACCCTACAGAACTGCAAGATAATAATTTGTGCTGTTTTAAGCTCCCAAATTTGTGGGAGTTTGTTACAGCAGAAATCAAAAACTAATATATCCTCCTCATCATGTTTTTCACTGGATAACTAAAGAGCCAACTCTAATGGCCTACATAATATCGTGAAGTTCTCTTAAAAAAAAAAAAAAAAGATAATTCACTCAGAAGCTTTCTCCCTGAGTTGCTACTTTGTTTTCACGCTGAATTGTGTAACTGCTCCAAGGAGTCTCCTTATGTATATGTCCATGATTTCTGCATATGACAAAATAGTATACATTACTAACTCTGCACCTGGGTTTAAAAAGAAAACAAATTGTTAAAAATATACATATAAATAAATAAAAAGAAAACAATTGTTTCACTGGTTTTAGAACAAGACTACTCAAACTGCATAGAGTCTGACTTTAAAGGTGACATTTTGTTCTTCAGTGTTCAAAAATGTGTCACCATTATTGCTTTAAAAAAATAACGGAAAACACGTAAAATGATTTTTGTTACTACTTTTCTTCTTCATGGTACTTAAAGAGAGCTTTACCACATTTACCACCAAATGAGTTTAAATGTCAGCATAATAAATTTTCCATAATCCTAAATTAGCTAGAATTTTGGTTGGAAGAAACCAGTACAAGTACTGAAATTGAAAGCATCAGGACTTAGGCCTCTTACATGAACAATTCTTAATTTCCCAGAAATTTTTGGGTGAGGGTGGGGGGGAAATGTCAATAAAATTAAAGCATTCTAAGACTGCATGTCTCTAAACAATTGAAGCTGCACCATGAAACAGTTCAACAAAGGAAATGATCTAAAAATAGACGCACACCACTTGCACGGCAAAATCTCCCTATAGCAAGTAATAAAGGTGCTACAGAACGTAAATGAAACATCACAAAATCTGTGGATAAGCTTTATCTATTTAGATATAGTGCTTTCCATGAGAAAGTGCTCTGCATCACTGGCCATCAGGGAAATACAAATCAAAACCACAATGAGGTACCACCTCACACCAGTGAGAATGGGGAAAATTAACAAGGCAGGAAACAATAAATGTTGGTGAGGATGTGGAGAAAGGGGAACCCTCTTGCACTGTTGGTGGGAATGTGAACAGCCACTCCGGAAAACTGTGTGGAGTTTCCTCAAAGAGTTAAAAATAGAACTGCCCTATGACCCAGCTATTACACTGCTGGGGATTTACCCCAAAGATACAGATGCAGTGAAACACCGGGACACCTGCACCCCAATGTTCACAGCAGCAATGTCCACAATAGCCAAACTGTGGAAGGAGCCTTGGTGTCCATCGAAAGATGAATGGATAAAGAAGATGTGGTCTATATATAGAATGGAATATTCCTCAGCCATTAGAAATGACAAATACCTACCTTTTGCTTCGACATGGATGGAACTGGAGGGTATTATGCTGAGTGAAGTAAGTCAATCGGAGAAGGACAAACATTATATGGTCTCATTCATTTGGGGAATATAAAAATTAGTGAAAGGGAATAAAGGGAAAGGAGAGAAAATGAGTGAAAATATCAGTGAGGGTGACAAAACATGAGAGACACCTAACTCTGGGAAATGAACAAGGGGTAGTGGAAGGGGAGGTGGGCGGGGGTTTGTGGTGACTGGGTGATGGGCACTGAGAGGGGCACTTGGCGGGATGAGCACTGGGTGTTATGCTATATGTTGGCAAATTGAACTCCAATAAAAAAATAAAAAGAAAAAAGAAAAAAATAGATACAGTGCTTTCTGCTTTACACATCATTCAATGACCTAGATGCAAGAAATGGTCACTTTCAGGTGTCAGCAGGGCTAGCTCTCAATGTTAAATGTATGACAGCAAGGCTCATCACACTGTCTGTTCCCATCTCCCACTAGGAGAGGAGATCAGAGAAGAGAACAAGGGGAGATCTGGGTAAGAGGGGCATCAAAGGAGGCCTTAAAGGGAAAGAAAATCAGGGATGGGCTCCAATATAAGAAAAAAATAGAATAAATAGTTGGGCACGGGACATTCTTTGATCAGGGTTTATAATTTCAAATAACATAAATTGACCATGATTTTAGAAAAAAAGACAATTTCTTGAAAAGTGAAAAAGTTACAATTCTGTGAGTTAAAGAACAGGTGCAAATGAGGGCAAGGAACCATGATCAAGCCATTCCACAAAACCAATCCAGAGAAGTCACTGCTGCTTCCTACGACCTAATGCTGACTGCCGTAGGCTGCTCTGCCACTGCTTCTGGCATTGGACTTTCAAAGCCTTTGCTGGCCCTAAAAACTTGATATTACTGCCACTACTGCTGCCACTACCTATCACCAAAATGGATTTTCTCCAGCGACTGCTCCTTTGAATCAGTAATTTCTTATTCAAAGCTGGAGGGGGACACATTTATCTGATTGGTGGAATGTAAGTGATGTGCTCAGAGCCCTAGATGGAAGGAACCCTGGGAAAGCAAACATCAAGCATTCTCAGCCTCCATCCTGTGCAAGACAGGTGCTCCGTCTCTCTCCAAGACTAAATATAGGGAAATGCAGGAATATAAGAAGGGACATCAGATGTTAGTCAGCCCTCCAGACCCTCACAAAAAAAAAAAAAAAAAGGAGGCAAATATCCACTACAAGAAACTGAATTGAATGGTAGAGAGTGGAATTAATTTAGTGTTGATTTCATTCAAATAAGCCTGAAATATTTTAGAAGAGCAGAAGACAGAAAACCTCTTTCTACTTTCCCACTACCTCTGAGTCACTAACTGTAGTTCAAGAATATCAGTTGGGGGGAACTTGGGTGGCTCAGCATGTTAGGCATCTGACTTCGGCTCAGGTCACGATCCCAGAATCCTGGGATCAAGCCACAAGACTGGGCTCCCCTAAGCATGGAGTCTGCTTGTCCCTCCCCACCTCCTTGTTCCTCTCTCCTTCCCTGGCTCTTGCATGCTTGCATGCTCTTGCTCTCTCTCAAATAAACAATTTTTAAAAATCTTTTAAGAATATATCAAAATATATACCTTAGGAAATCATGCTATTGAGTCAACCCCAGGGATTAGTCTGCATAAAATATTAAACAAAACATAATATTGAATGTGGACTTACTGAAGATTAGAACCAACCTTTTTTTTTTTTTCAGGCAAAATTTAAAATCAAATATCTAGCTTTATGGTAAGAACTAATAAAAATAGATTATTGATTAATCATACACTATCTTAAGCATTCCATCTTGCTGCATTAGCCCTCTCTGCTTAATAAAAATATGCAAAAATATGTAACTCAAATCAAATTATTATTATATGCCAAATATTATGCTAATTACTTACAAAATTATTCTATCCCATCTTTATATACCTTATGAAAAGAGATGCTATGATCATTCTATTTTAGAGATGAATTAACAGACCTGCTGCAGTAAGAGACTTGCCAAGGGTCACACAAAAATAACAAAGTTAAGGCTCTACTCCACTAATGTCTTCATCTCAAGTTCCGACTCTAACTCCAAAGCCCAGCTCTGGCTAAAAAGTGCTATAGAGGAAGTTCAGCAAAGTTGACCTTTCTCATATTTGTTTTATTCATCATCCTCTCTTCAGTGTTAAAATGAACTTATCAAACTTCAGCAACAAAATCTAAAATTGCAATTGAAAGTACTTGGGATCCCTGGGTGGCGCAGAGGTTTAGCGCCTGCCTTTGGCTCAGGGCGCGATCCTGGAGACCCGGGATCGAATCCCACGTCGGGCTCCCGGTGCATGGAGCCTGCTTCTCCCTCTGCCTATGTCTCTGCCTCTCTCTCTCTCTCTCTCTCTCTCTCTCTCTCTCTCTCTCTCTCATAAATAAATAAAAAATAATAATAAAAAAAGTACTTATAGCAACTGGGAGCTACTCTAGGGAGTACGAGGTCCTGGGCAAAATATTTTTGCGGTGCCCCTACCTACAAAATCACATCTTAAAACACATTATAAAATTCATAGTCCTTATGTAGATCAGTAAGTTATTGATGATGATTTAGAGTAACAGGTAGAAAAGAGGTACTTATTTGTTTATTGTCCAATTGGTTCTTGATCATATGTACTGGTTCTTGACCATATGTCAAGAACCAATGACCATATGTCAAGAACCAATGTTTTCCTGTTCAGGTCTAGGAACCTTCTCTTTATGTTCCTTATTGTCAGATATCTTTCACTGTGAAACTATGCTATCATCACAATGCCATAGTTCTTTGGAGCCCATTGTACTGAAGCAACCCGTATCTTCTTGTCTCTGAAGTTCCCTAATGCTGGTTGCATTATTACTCATGATGCTGAATTATCCTTCATGCTGCCTGTAGATCCTGGCTTCAAATGATTCTCCCTAAGGTTGCTAATCCTCTTCTCAAACTAAAGTACACAAGGCAATAAGTACAGTCTTATTAAGAGTATACAGGAAATGTAAACAGTAATTAATATACCGGTCATGTTACTTTTACTAGTCACAATTTTATAGTATGAATCTAGAACAACACATCTTACAATAATGTTGACCACTCAACTGCCCTATCAATGAGGCATAGGATCCGTGGGCAAAGTAAGAATGGCCCCATCTATACAAGGAATGTGCATACCTTAACTTGCATGGCTCCTTGACAACTGCCTGACACATGACAAGGAAACTGCAAAGAAGTGAAAATGGGCACCCTGGGTGCCAGCAGCAGGGATGGAGAGGCGCCAGAGGAAAGGATGTGAGCAACCCCACTCAACACAAGCTTTGGGCTGCACTATATGCAATATGTTAGGTTTTGTAAAGGTTTTGTTTTTTTGTTGCCTCTTCATTTCATCATCTCTGTCTTAAAATAAATTATCTAGAGAAAATTATAAGCATAAGAAGTTCTTGAAGTCTAAATTCTCTAAATAATCTACCCCAACCTTAGTGAATTTGAGGACATCATGCTACCATTTTTCACTGGTTCTCTGGATTCCCAGTTTAAATATCCTGCTCCTCCTATTACATTATATATAAAATCTAGTTACTTTTAATATGTTACAGTGGTTCATATTTTGATAAATGCCCTGGATGATGCTCCCTCAAGAGCAAATTATTAAACAAATGGATCAAATGCAAAAAAAAAAATGAAGACACACAATGTACTAAGTATCTGATGAATAATCCTGCCTGTGACTGAACAAATATATGTGCTAGCTGACATCTGTTTGAATCTATCTTCTTTAGATACAGATTCATAGTTTTGACCTTATATTTTGTGTTGCTATTAATTGTTATCGAAGCACTCTTTGAAAAATCACCCTACATACAAGGATCATTGAAAAAAAATAATGTCTGGTGGAGACAAGTTAGATCAAATCATGGAAGGAATAAGACTTATTGAAGTTTAAAATTAGTAATGCTGAAAGGTTTTTGTGTTTCTGAGCTTATTAAATCTATGGTGAAAATAATGTTATTTTTTATGTATTTTTATTTTTTAAGATTTTATTTATTTATTCATGAGACACACACAGAGAGAGGCAGAGATATAGGCAGAGGGAGAAGCAGGCTCCCTGCAGGGAGCCCGATGTGGGACTTGATCCGGGGACCCCAGGATCATGCCCAAAGGCAGATGCTCAATCACTGAGCCACCCAGGTGCCCCGAAAATAATGTGGTTAGCACAATTTCGTTACTTTCTGTCATTTCATGTTGCCTTTTTTCTTTTTTTCTACAGAACAATACAGTTAATGTTTTATCAGAAGTTTATCACTAGTCTTTATCAGTATGTAACTGTATTTTTTTCTTAAACAGAATTTTAACTAGCCAAATGCCATCTCTAATTCAATAATGAAAATAATAAGAAAAAAATATAACAGAATTCTCTTAACAAAAGTTTAGATAGCAGAGTTTTTTATTCCATTACAGGAAGAGTGGGCAAGTGACTATGTGTAGCTCATACTGTGAGATACCTTCTCTAGTTAAATAAATGCTTATTTTTGACACCATCTACAGAAAACTAAAGCATATGAAAAAAGAATCAGAAGTACTCCCAACAGAAATTCCTTTAATTTTTGATACAAGCCAAGCTCTTCATCCTTGAGAAATAGTTTGTATAGAGAAGTGTCCTAAATTCTTCCAACAGTGCACTTCTGAACTGCTCCAAGTAATACATTTTGTCCTTGTACGTGAGAAAGTGTTTAGTAAAACCAGATGCCCAACTGTTTTCCTGTCCTGAAGCACTTAAAACTGGCAAGAAGATATTTGAGGTCAAAAACCTTACAGATCCTGATGACATGAACAGACACTTGAAAACTCTGGCTCTTCTATACTTAGATTATTTCTATTATTCTCCACCCAACTCTTACTAAGTCACAGTTTGTTATCTGAAAAATATTACCCTAATACATACTCATCCCCACCTTTGTGGAAGTCTGTACAGACTATACTGTCATTTAAAGCACTAAGAAACCAATAGGAAAATAAATTAGATTTCAAACCAGCACTTAATCCCCCCATCTTTATTATTGGATATTCTGAGTGTCACCCCTGAATATTCAACTTAGAGAGATGTGCTCACGCATCAGGACACAGCTATATGATAAAATCTGTGTTCAAAGACAAGTGGAGGCTGCAGGCCAGTGCTTCTCCAAGGAATCTCCTAGGATCTTGTTAACATGAAGTGTTTGGCTCAGTAGGTATAGATTGTGGCCTATGGATCTACACTTTTAATAAGCCCCCAGGTGTTGCCAGTGCTCCTGGACTGTGAGTGATTTTGAATACCAAATTTCCAGGTCTACACAAGGTTCAGAATTCTATTGCTGCTATGCCTCCCAACTTCTTCCATGATGTACCCAACCTCTCTCTCTCTCTCTTTTCCATGACCCACCTTTCATGACACTCTACTCCAACTCCTTTTATGAGCTACTGGTTCATGTAATGAAGTTTGTAGTTTTTGTTTACCTCTCCAGCCTCCATAGTTCTCATCTCATGTGAAGATTCTTTCTTCAGCCTCTGGCCTCTAGAATCCCTTCCTTCATTTTGACATCACCTCCAGAGCTCCTTGTAGGGTAGCCGGTGTCTAGATAATAACAGTGGGAAGACAGAATGAAAGAAGACCCTAAACTGCCAAAAGGAAGTATAAGATAGAAAAGGAATCTGAAATGCATTTGAAAGATGTCAGATAATTAAACCTAAATCCATTTGAAAGATATCAGATAATTAAACCACTGATCGAGCCCTTTTATCAGTGCAAGACTGCATATATATACAAGCCAAGTGATCAACCAGTACTTCAGAGTTCAGAGAGAAGAGTAATCACAGTAACTAAAGTAGGGGAGCTTTATTGGAAATTGGAGGGATAAACTCTATTTTAAAAGTTGTGTAGGGATCAAACAGGTGCAGTGGTCTGGGAATGACATTCCAGGAAGAGAGTAACATAAGCAAAGTATGCAAGGGTAGAAAAGTTTAAGCAAAGAATGTAACAGGATCAGTGAATTCACCTATCAGAAATGCACAAAGAGTTAATATGAAGGTCCTGAATGCCAAGTTAAAAAAGATTTAGTTCTATTCGTAGGTAGTGGAAGAATTATCTTACTTCCCATTTTGCCTGGGACGGTTCCAGTTTGCACCACTGTCCAGGCATAATTATTATAATTACTAATATCCCCCTTTCAATGTCCAAAGTGCTCCAGTTTGAATAATATATTATGTGGTCTCCCTAGACATAATGGAGTCAATATTTCATTCAAATGGATTAGAACAGGGTTATGTAGCCTGTAGCCTTAAGTGCCCAGCTCACAAATGGAGGACTGTCTGGGATACTAAAAGAATATATTTGCTTGGTGTGTTTATGCTGATTATTACATGTGGACCAAACTTTCATTGTAGTCATATTATGCATATTAGATTTATAGAAAATATATAAATTAACTAAGTACCACGATCACTTACAAATGTACTTTATCATTAGAACTTTTCAATTTTTTTTATTTATTTATGATAGTCACAGAGAGAGAGAGAGAGAGAGAGAGAGAGAGAGGCAGAGACACAGGCAGAGGGAGAAGCAGGCTCCATGCACCGGGAGCCTGACGTGGGATTCGATCCCGGGTCCCCAGGATCACGCCCTGGGCCAAAGGCAGGCGCCAAACCGCTGCGCCACCCAGGGACCCCCCTTAGAACTTTTCAAAATATAAAATCAGAATGAGAAAATAAAGGGATGTGTGTGGAGGTTACAAGTGAATTAGAATATAGTGAAATAAGTTAAGAAGGCAATGGCAGGGGTACCTGAGTGCTCAGTTGCCTAAGTGTCTAGGGTTAAATGTCTGACTTCAGCTCAGATCATGATCTCAGGATCCTGGGATCGAGCCCTATGTGTGTCTCCCCACGCAGTGGAGGGGTCTGCTTTTCCCTGTGACCCTCCTTCTGCTCATGCTCCCTGGTGCATATACACTCTCCCTCTTATATAAATATAAATAATGTTAAAAAAAAGAAGAAGAAGAAGAAGAAGGCAATGGCAACTTGGGGAATGTGGTTAGGGAGCTGATTAGGATGGCAACAGGGGAAAAAGTTAGACGTTAGATACATTTTAGATGGAGAATCAACAGGCCTTAGAACCTGCCAGGCTACAGAAGGCCAAAGAGAAAAAAAAAGAGAAAGGATGATGATGATGATGATGATTATTATTATTATTACTATTTTTTTTTTTTAGTTTTAAGTCAGATGCCTGAAATAAACAAGAAATACAAGGGGCTGCAAAGTAGGAGAGAGGGGGGTTCAGAAGGTGAGATAATGGCATGGTCTTCAAGTGCACATATCTAATAAGTATTTCAATATCTTTTTACCCAGAAACTGGATTCTTTGCTTTCACTTTTTATTTGTCAAATCATATCTATATTGACTGTTACCTCTTGCATCCCTATAGATCCAGAGAAAAGAAACCTCAGGGAGAATGAATCCTTCCATTTTTGTGGAGACATCAAATTTCTAGCTCATAATTCCAAGTCTCAGAGATATGGAGGTTCAGAACATTTTTGTGATTCAATTAACAGTGTTTTTTTAAAAAATTAAGTTATTGTCACAGGAAAATTATGAAGTATGGTTCGAGCCATGTGACCTTAGGTATCAAGTCATGCCTAAATTCAATGACATATAAGAAAGTGTTTTTTTATCAAAAATCATAAATGAGGGATGCCTGGGTGGCTCAGTCGGTTAAGCGTCTGCCTTCGGCTCAGGTCACAGTCCTGGGATCCTGGCATGGAGTCCCTGCATCGGGCTCCCTGCTCAGCGGGGAGCCTGCTTCTCCCTCTCCCCGCACCCGCACCCCACGCATGCTCTCTCTCATGCTCTCTTTCTCTCAAATAAATAAAACCTTTTTTAAAAATCATAAATGAATGAGAAAATGGATTTGATTTACATACATAGGGATTATTCTTTATTCTTTACCTAGATTCAGTTTACATCAGCAGTATATTCCTGCTGTACTTTCTCTTTCTTCAGTTCCCAAGCCAGACATCACTGAATGGGAATATTGCCTGAACAGGGAGTATAGAAGAGAGGCAAAGTGTGACCTCAACTATTAAAGTATTCTTGAAGCATCTACCTTAAATCTACCCTTCTATTCACTTGGCCTACACTCATGGCTCTTGTGAGTCCGATAAGTTCAGACTTCTCAGATTTTGAAACCACTGGTCTACTCTGTCCTCGGTCATATATTGGGGTATCTGACTTCCTAGGTCCTATTGGGGTATCTGACTTCCAATGCAAGTACACCTTGACTCTTCTTTTCCATCCTAGTTTCTAGTAGCATTTCAAACTAAATCTTTTGAAGCCAGGGATATTTCTGGGTTTACTTCCACCAGGTATTTTGATGATGTTAGTATTAAGCCCAGATCATAACCTTTAAAGTAAGGTAAAAAAAAGATCTTGTGGAACACACAGTAATTTTACAGACAAGGAAACCGACCCCAGCAAGTTAAGTACTCAGAATCATACAGCAAATTGGTGGCAGATTTAAGACTAGAAGCCAAATGATGATACATCTTCTAGCTCAAGGTTCCATTTACCACAAGCTTCTTTATTCCTTAGCTGTGATCAAACTTAATAATAGTTGTATTTTGATCTTTAGCATACATATATATATATATCATCCTACCATTCGTGCCTTCCTCCTATCCTCTTACTAAGCCTCATTTACAAGACACAGATAATTTATTTTCACCTGAAAAATGGAGATAGTCCCAGGATGAAATATAATAGCTACTAAAGCAATTCACTAAAAACAAATTACATTCAAACAACAGAGAAATAACTCATTACCAATCTGAAGGACATAAGGAATCTATATGATGCTGCATAACTATCAAAATGAAAAAAAATAGACACAGCTCAAAGACACTGTCACCTTAGTAATGTTCTCTGGAACTCCTATCATCAAGAAGTTTCATACTGTTCTTATAAGAAGTTGGTACTTTAAGATTTCTCAGGAGCACAGAACTAATTAGATTGTAAAGCACTGATTTACTACTATTTAAAAACAATAATTCCATATTCTAAATCACCAACATTAATGCTCTCACAAGCTGAAAACTCGTTTTGTGTACAGATTTCAAATCCTTTAAAATATAAATTAAACAAACAGGACATATGCAATATCCAAACTCTGACAGTTGTTACAAAAAAGAAAAAAAAAGATAAAAATCTTTTATCTGGAATAGATAATTGGAATTATTATCTGGAATTCCCAAGTCTCAAATGCACATCTTGTTCCAGCAACAACCCACATGAATTTTGTCCTCCCCCACTAAAAAACAAAACACTAATTTAAGCACTTCAAAGCTAGCATGGTTTTTGTGCAAAGCACTTATTGGATGGTTGATGTGGAAATAAATCAAGAGATGGGTGAAAAAAAAATATTTTGCAGGAAAGAATGAGGATTCAGAATCCAGGTCAATGTATTCTTTTCCTCTCCTTTTGCTCTTTTTTGTAGCAATCCTAAAGAAGAGTAGGCATAAATAATGAGACAGGAAGAATAAGAATTTGATTATCTATTCTCCCAAGCCCTCAACAGAAATATATTAATAGAGATAAAATTGGGGCTTGCTTGGTTTCTCAGTTACACTGAGTGGGTACTCTTTTTTTTGTTTAAAATCTTTTTTGTAGGGATATCTGGGTGACTCAGTGGTTGAGTGTCTGCCTTTGGCTCAGGGCGCATGATCCTGAGTCCCAGGATCAAGTCTTGCATTGGACTCCCTGCATGCAGCCTGCTTCTCCCTCTGTCTATCTCTGCCTCTCTCTATATATCTCTATCGTGAATGAATAAATTTTTAAAAAAAAATTAAAATAAAATGAATAAAATAAAATCCTTTTGTGTATACATCTTTAAATAAAATACAGATAAAAATAGGGGGCAGCCCAGGTGGCTCAGCAGTTTGGCACTGCCTTCAGCCCAGGGTGTGATCCTGGAGACCCGGGATCGAGTCCCACGTCGGGCTCCCTGCATGGAGCCTGCTTCTCCTTCTGCCTGTGTCTCTGCCTCTCTCTCTCTCCCTCTCTCTCTCTCCCTCTGTCTCTCATGAATAAATAAATAAAATATTTAAAAATATACAGATAAAAATAACAAGGTTTTTAACAAAATTAACAAAACGAAGAGCTGTTCACTTTGCTTTGAGGAAAATGGATATAGACTTCTGAACTAATGAAAATAAGAAGATATTTCACATTTAAGTCCAACATTAGAAATTACCATGTCTCTGTTGGATATTTTCTCCATCAGTAAGTTAGAGAAGCATAGATAATCTTATTTCTTACAGTTTTAATCTCAAAGTACTCATGGTAATACCAAAAAGCCCAGGCATAGGTCAATCCCCTTTGCTACACTTCTGAAAATCTCAGGAGGAAAAGTAACCCAATTTATTGAAAAACTACTATGTTCCCATTTTGATGCTGAGGGCATTAAATAGAATATTTATAACAATATTAGGAAGTATATATTATTGACTTTCTATTAGTAAAAGACTATTATGGTTCAGACATTGGGCAAATGGAGATATGAGAATTCAAACCCAAATTTTTTTAACTCCAAAACCCATTCTCTCTCCACAGCACTGTGCTACTGCTAGTAACTCCACACAACCAAATACGTGAAGTAGACTGTGATGTACTGTATTTACCAAAAAGACTTTTTTAAACTCATTTAATTGCATTTGCTGATAGCTACAGAGAAAATACTCATGCGATCATTTTAACAGGCTATCTTGTGAAAGCATTGTGATTTCTTTATTAAAGTATCATTGATGCACATACAACTAAGAAACTCTTCTAAGTAATGCAGAAAATTCCTCAAACTATTCAGTGCTTCACTGAATAGGTATTTACTTGCTCTCTCATTTTCCCCCACATTTCCCTACTAGAAGGGATAGTTTAGTGATAAGATGATTTCACAGATGAAATTCCAAAGAAGTATCATCATAAGAAGCAACTTCAAGTTGATTTCCATCAATAAACGTATTTGCTCCAACCTTCAATTTTTGACAAGTGTATAAGGAACAGCGAAACAGACACCTGAATAAAGGCTGTAGCCAATGAATGGTATGTGTTTCTGTGTGACACGAACAAGCACATAGACAGAGGTAACCACTATTGATACCACTTTGTCATCAAGTGAACTATCTAGCTTGAATAATCTTCCTGGCCCCTCCAAAAACCCAAGAGTTAGCTATATGCATTAGTTCCAAATATAGTCATATATTTGGTTACCAAAAACCTCAGTCACACATGACAATTTTAGAAAAAGCCTCCAAATATACTTTCCGTCTAAAATCACTTTCTGATTATAATAAGAGAATAAAAGTATTGGTTGCTCCTTCATCATACAGAGGCAGCAATAATCCACATAACATTCAATAATCAAAAGCCTCTTAAAACGAGATATCTACTCCTTTAAGACTCTGAACTTTGCTTTACTTTAGAAAAGATAGAAAAGAGTGTTTGGCACTGGATTAATCTCCCTCAAAGCCATGTTACTGCTGAGTGAAATAACAAAACCAGATTATTTAAGCATGGCAGGCTGCTAGGCAGCACATTTCTGAGTGGTTATCACAGACGATACCTCAGGTAGCTGTTGTAGGGCTCCAGACCAAAAGTAAAGTGATTCACAAGAACTGCATAAATCAACAGAAATTATTTTATTTGGCATTCATATTGCTATGATGAAATGAAATTAATTTAGATGAATAAAGAAAAATTTGCAACATGCTAACCTCTTACTGTGCCTTCTCCTCATGTTCACAACACCCTTTGGTTTGAATGTACCACAGGATAGAAATCACATATAAAATTCTCTGGCTTAAAACAGAAATTCTGTAGCTTGCATCCAATTTCTTGCTACTCTACCAAGTACATTACTGATAGACACCAGAAACATTGTCAAACCCACCGAGGTGACAAATGAGGCAAAAAGACCATGTGTGCAATGAGGTAAAGAGAGGCCATGTGTTTTCCATAGAGCCAGACGAAACATGTCATTCTCAAAGAACTTTTAGAAAAGGCTAATCAATTTTCAACAGGTGATTTTGAGTCACCTGCTGGGGGAGCTCAAGAAAGTAATTAATGAGCAGCATACAACTATATATATTGCCAAGTACATATTATGTGCCAGGAATTTAACATTCATTACCTCATTCAGTCACAATACCCCGATTTTAGGAAGTTTCCCTTTTTTTTATTTTTTATTTTTTTCTAGGAAATTTCCATTTTAGATATGAGGAAACTGGAGTCAGAGATCAAATACTATCTTCATTCACTTAAATATGACCTCAATCAGGGCAAATCATATAATTCACTAATGTACACTCAGCTCCAAAACAGTGTCAAGCACACAATAGGTGTTCAATAAATTATTGTTGATGGGAAGTCTTAACAATTCCAAAGTTGAAGGCCCTTTTCCCAATGCCACACTACTTCTCTAGAGATGTGGGAAGACAAGAAAGAAGGAAGGAGAGAAAGAGAGAAAAAAAGAAGAAAAGGAAAAGAAAAAGAGTATTATTAGTGGGAAGAAAAATCTTTCATATATTCATTGGTTTAAAACCAACAGACAATGGATAATTATATTTATACATCTGCCTGGCTAATGAACAACTTTATGCTTATAAATTCAACAAATTAGAGGAAATGGATAAATTTCTTGAAAAATATAAACTACCAAAGGTCACTCAAGAAGAAATTCATAACCTGAATAGCCCCTCATCTATTCAAGAAATAAAAATTAACTTTTCTACAAAGAAAACTATTTTCCACTGTCACTATCTTACTCCTTTTGTATATAATCAATAACCCATGCTTATCAATTTTTTCTTTAAAATTTCAGTCCTTGTCTTCTCCTACTACCTGGCCAAAACCTTTTCAACTTTTGCCTGAATTAATATAACACTTTCTAAGATGTTACTCTGCTTTAAGTCTTTCCTGGAAAAATTTTTATGTACCTGCTTAAAACAATTTTCAAATTCCCCTTTGTCTACAGAAGTAGTCTCAACTCTGTTGGGAGTCAATTTTCCACAGGACTATCATAAACAAAGCACTGACTGCTCCTTGTTTTAGATTATTATTTTCAAGGATGTTTATACAGGAGATAGATACAGTGTCTCTCCCTCTGGAACCAAAGGGAGGCATGCTACTTTCCATTATAAAATATTCAGGCCCCCTAAACTCACAGATCCTCTCCTATAATGAAACCTACTATGTGTACAGATGTCATTTGTATCATCCTACAGGAATTAGGACTCAAAAAAACAGCAAAAAAAAAATGTTGTTACTCTGCCTTCTGATATTTCTATGAATAATAAACTGTCCTTCATCTCTGACAAAGGAATCTCATGATTTATACCAGCATCCTTGAAACTAACTTCTTAGCTATCAGAGTAAAATTTCAGACCCTTCACTGTTCTTGAGAATTAGAATTTAAGAACACCCATGTCCAGTCTCCATCATATCAATTAATTCAGAATCTCTGGCAGTGAGTCCTGACATTTTTTGTTTGTTTGTTTTGTTTTGCTTTGCTTTGTTTTGCTGGCTGATTGGAGTTTATTTCCCACATGGTATGGGGCACACAGTTACAGGGTGTCAGGAAGGCTTGCCTGTGGCTTGGATAGTAAAGAGTAGAATTCTCTCACCTTCCTTTTTGGTGTTTTGCAGTTTTGATATAAAAGAGTCCAACTGTGGCTTCCTGCAGCCTGCCTGGTATACTGGGAGGAGAAGAGCTCTGGCGAGCCTAGCGCCATGTGGTGGCCACTCAGGATTGGGGCCCAGTATTGGCTTTGCCAGGCAGGCCACCAGGATGCCTCCTCATGGCTTCCAGAAGCAAGAACAGGTGACTGTGCTGCTGGTGGCCTGGAAAGGTTCCAAACGTTTGGAGACTCCAACACTTAGCCATGAACGGGAAAGTAGACTTCTCCAAAAAGGAGCTTGCCCACCAGTGACCCCAGTGGGCCTTGGAGAGACTGGGTAGTGAGAGATGACCTCCCCAGGATACTCTGCATTTCGTCAGGAGCTGTTATTGGAAGTGGAATCCAGGTGGTGCCAGTAATAGTCGTGGAGGGCCATGAGTGGGCCACTGGAGGGAATGGCTGCCTTTGCTGTCACTTGTAGACTGGTGGAAACCTTGATGGTGACTCCCGAAGGCCTCAGGGCGTGACAACAGATAGAGGGAACAGAAACACTAGGCAACTGAACCCATTGGCAGAGGAGACTGCCCACGGCTGCTCCATGACCAAAGCGCCCACAGAGTCTGAACACTGGACTTTTTAAAGCTCCCCAGGCAATTCTAATGTGCAGTCACATTAATCTATAGAATTTATATTCAAAGCCTTCTAAAATCTGACTCAAATTTGCCTCTTCAAACTAATTTTTCTGGGGGAACATTGGACACAATTTTATAGAAGTAATTATCTAAGCTGGAGGAAAAGAGACATCTTCATAAGAGAAAAATGAAATATAGAAAAAAAGGACAGAAAAATGCAATGGAGAAAACAAGATTCCGAAAGCCACAACAGAAACATAAAAAGGGAAAAAAACAAAAACAAAAACACCATGTATCCAGCATCTAGGATTGCTTAATGTTAAAGAATGCATTAGAAAAAAGGGGGGAGGGGAGAGAAAGAGGGAGAGATCTAATGGTTACTAGGGTCCAACAACATCTGAGAGAGGAAGACAGAGATAAAATCTCAAAAAAAAAAAACAGAAAGAAATGATTCTCCTAAGGAGTGATTCTCCTAAGGAAATGATCCTGGAAACTATTAAAGATGGCTTCTCAAGCTGCAAAGAAAGAGTCCATTGTCAAAGTAGTTGGGGAAGAACCCCTTAAGCTTAGGACAGCAAAACTAAGCTGTTAAAATAAAAATCTGCACATATTTGAGGGGAGAAAGTCAGGATCATCATAAACATACAGCAAGAATTATGAAGTGAGTTTCAGGGTGATACTGTGCCCTGAAAGTACATACCTGAAAAGTGGGTGAAAGTAGGGCTCTAGGGATGGCAAAGCAAAGATGGGGGACAGTACAGTGGAGCCAGACAGGACACAAGCAGATGGAAGTCTTAGATGTTGGCCAGATGGGAGAATATCTCCCAGGTGGGATTACCCAACTCAAAGCATATAAATTGGACAAGATATATTTGACAGGCAAAGGATTTGATAGTCCCAGACTCCCATCATCCCACTATCCGCATTGACACATAATCTAAAGGAATAAGACAGAAATACAAAGAATAAATTAAAGGAGGATAAAAAAGTGTTTAGAGCAAGCAAGTGGTGCTAAAGGAAAGAAAGGAAACAATTTAAGAAGCTAATTAGAAATTTAATTGAGCTTCTCTGAAGATTTAACAGAACCGTAGAGAAAAATGAAGCTAGAGACAAATATCCTACAGCTACAGAAAACGATGTGGGAGAAAATAATGTTACTCAAGACCTGGAACATTTAAAAATCAAGAACAATGCCTTAAGGAGCAGGCCCTGAGAGACACGGCTTTCAGAATTACCAAAAGGAGCTTCAGTTCAGAAATCTATTAGAGCGGCTCTCGGCTAGGTGCTCGGGGATTACTTCCCTAGCAGCAAGTTCCTGATATTAGGCAATTCATATTAAAAGAGAACAGGTACAGGGCAAAAAAATAAAAAATAAAAAATAAAAGCCTGTTCACAAGATATTGGATGACTATGTCTCTAGAC
Source organism: Nyctereutes procyonoides (assembly GCF_905146905.1). Lineage (NCBI taxonomy): Eukaryota > Metazoa > Chordata > Mammalia > Carnivora > Canidae > Nyctereutes > Nyctereutes procyonoides. The sequence continues at coordinate 27,978,135 of NW_026575146.1, forward strand.
AGAGTACACACTCATTAAGCTCTGGAGTGCCTGAACCACAAGATTCAAAGAGAAAAAAACTGAATTGGAAATTGAGAGGGTATAAATATGCAAAAGGAAAAGAAAAATACCTCAAATGAGACCCATGGGCCAAAGTTGCCACCACCATAATTTTTAAGCTTAAGAGGAAATACACAGTACAGGGATAGCTTCCCCTCCCCAATTCTGGTCATGGGATAGGGCCAAAATTAACTCTTGCTAGGGGAGATCTCAGGCTTTCAAGTACACTGATCATAGACCTAAAAGAACTGTAATCATGGATGAGAATCACAGCAAGTCTGAACCGAGAAAAATGCCTCCACCTAACTTTTTTTCTTCCAAGTACCCTTAGCAACACTAAAAACAGGGTCCTGAGGACATACTTTCATCAGGATTTCTGCTCTGTGAGATTGGAATTGGCCTGTTTCCTAAATTAGGTGGGTGTGGGGTTGGTGCTCAGGTCATCTTTTGTTCTATTAAATCTTTGGACACTTTTTTAAAAGCAATGGCATGAAAAGGGTAAGGAATACAACGAAAGCAAATACCTGCATTTTAGTGAAAAACTGACCAAAGAAGCTAAAAGAACCTGACTCTATCCAGACACCAGAGAGAGAAAATTTGAAAATTTGGGATGACATAAAGTCCTCTGATTTTAATTTAATTTCAGCAATATAATTTGAGACTTCAAATCTTTGAAATCTCCCTGAAATATTATAATTAGGAGGCACTGATGTTCAATTTTGGGACATCTTTGTGGTGATAGCAGTTTCTTACCAAATTGTCTTAGTGTTTGCATGCAATCTTACTGCAAAAGTGACAAGGGATTCTGGACATTATGGTCAGCCTTGGTCACAAAATGTTACTTTAATTAGTGCACTCGTCCAAATTATTTCAGAGGTGCTAGGTGCTACATCTACACTGAGTACTAGTGGGGTACGAGGTACAACAATTGTGGGTAGGGGGCGGCCTCATGAAAAGGGAGGCGGTCTCAAAAGTGTATCTGGCCCCCTAGAAAGGAAAGCCACATTCCTGACAGACCACGGCAGGCTTCATGGTTAAACCCAATGGGTTAAAAGCAACAAAACAATAACTCCATGGAATTTGGCAAATAGAGGTAACAGGAAACTCTGGGTATTCATTGATGACTTTGGGAACAGGGACCAGAAAAGCAGAGCTGAGATCAAGCAGAGCTGAGATCCTTCCCTACCCCTCCTCTTTATGGGAACAATGAGTCTGCAGAGAGTACACATTATCCTCTATCCTTAACACAACTGAAATGTTACAACTCTGCCCCAGGGGAGGAGGCCGGCCAGAATCCAGACCTGCCTGTGGGTGGGAAAGTCTGTCTATTTATGGGATTCAGTATTGATGGAGTTCAGTATCTTTGCCACATACCCGTGTCCTAACAATTCTGGCAATAAATTAAATTCCGGCAATAAATGTTAATAAAACTAACATTTAGATCCTCCTCAGCTAGACTTCTTTGTCTATCTCAATTGATCCAAATTCAGAAGAAAGATTCAGATTGATGTTACATCCTGTTCTTCTCCAAACCCCAAACTCTGACTCTAAATTAGCCCAACCTACACCCTACTGCCGCACACCAGACAGCTCGGTTACCCTCCTAACCCAAGTAGGTATTTGAGTGTGACCCCTGGAACAGTAATATCGAACCTGAATTAAAGAAAAGTTCATTGAATAAGCACAGATGGGACTGGGTGATAGATCGGTACCAGATTGGTAAAAGGAAGAAAGTATCACGGATAACACCAAACATTTCATTTGGGGGGATGGGGAAGAATCGGAAAAATGATAATGTTGCTTTAAAATAAAAATGAGGGGTTCCTGGGTGGCTCAGTTGGCTAAGTGTTGCCATCGGCTTGGGTCATGATCCCAGGGTACTGGGATCGAGCCCCACATCTGGCTCTCTGCTCAGTGGGGAGCCTGCTTCTCCCTCTCCCTTTGCCTGCCGCTCCCCCTGCTTGTGCTCGCTCTGTCAAATGAATAAATAAAATATTTTTAAAAATTAAAATAAAACAAAAATAAAATATAATCAAAAGAAAGCAGAGCTCAACCTGATATCACTTACTACATACCAGGAGCTCCGTTCTGAGTTAACTGTATGCAAGTGAAAGGGCATGCAGGAAGGTCTTGGTCAACTACCCTTTGTCTCCTGCCTGGTGGCACTAGTGGGACACTCAGTGGGACACAGAGTACACCAGATTGTAAATTTCTGGCTTAAATGTTTTACTTTAATCCATCAAAGAAGATCCAAATGCATGTCCACGACAATACAGTACATTCCCTTTCCTCTCAATTGTTCTGCTCACATCAGATTTCCAGAAACTCTCAGTCCCCAAACCCCCAGTTTCTCAACCCTGTTTTGTTTTTTGTTTTGTTTTGTTTTGTTTCTGCCTCCTCTCACTCTTGATTCTTCTTTCTCCATTTTCCTTTTCACCTGATGTTCCCAAATCCTCCCTACAGATTGTGACTTCCTGAGGGATGTCATCTGGGACCTCCTGACTTTTCTCCCTAATGGATCAGCCCACTGACTTGTTCCTGCCTTCCTCGCTTGACATTAACAAAAGTGTAATATCCTTTCTGGAAACGCCGGAATTCCTTTTGAAAGGTAGTAAAGGCAAGGAAAATGAGTGAGTACAGCCAAAATCCTCTTCAGAAGAAATTAGACGGGGTGGTACGGAAAACACTCACACAATTTTGTCCAATCACAATCATAATGATCAACATAATAATTAAAAATACTGAGTGTTTACTACACGCAAGGATGGATCCTGAGCACTCTTACACGGACTATTTCATTTGATGTACAAGTTCTTTGAGATAATGACTGTGACCATTATTGCAGTTGACCCTTGAACAACAGCACAGGGCTTGGGGGGCACCCACGGTGAGCGAGTATCCATGCATGACTTCTGACTCCCCGAAAAGGCGCTAATGGCCTACTGTTGATAGGAAGTCTGGCCAAGAACATAAACAATCGAGTAACACGTTTTATGTATGTATTACATGCTGTTATTCTTTTTTCAATTCATGAGAGAGACACACAGAGAGGGAGGCAGAGACACAAGCAGAGGGAGAAGCAGGCTCCATGCAGGGGGCCTGACGCGGGACTCGAACCCGGGTCTCCAGGGTCACGCCCTACTCACTGGAACTTCAAGGGACCCCCCTTCCTTCCATAACCCGCCCGCCCGAGGTAATTCCTGACGACCGTGTCTGCCCTCGTCTGCCCATCACCTTGTCCAACTTCCACTCATTTTAGACAGCTTTTTAGTACAAAATGCCAGGAATCGTAAAGTACTTAGAGCGTCACGATATCTGGAAGCACGTCCATGGTGCCAGCACATGGCACTACAAGAGATAGATATAGATATAGATATAGATATAGATATAGATATAGATATAGATATATAGATATATATTTATATATATTTTTTAAGATTTTATTTACTTATTCATTAGAGAAAAAGAGAGAGAGAGAGGCAGAGACACAGGCAGAGGGAGAAGCAGGCTCCATGCAGGGAGCCCGACGTGGGACTTGACCCCGGGATTGCGGGGTCACGACCTGGGCCGAAGGCAGGCGCTGAACCGCTGAGCCACCCAGGCTGCCCTACAAGTAATATTTATTTCACTTACAATGTCTAGAATAAAATACCTCCACCCAGTCCTTAGCATCCGAATCACTGTCTCCAAACTTTCTTCTGTAAAGTCTGTCATTTGACACACACGCACACGCTAGATCACATCACTTGGAGGTCACTCTGTCACAGAATCTGTTCAGTGAGTATCTCCTCTTTCTTTTTTTTTTAAAGATTTTATTCATTTATTCATTTATTCATGAGAGACAGAGAAAGAGGAGATGCAGAGACACAGGCAGAGGGAGAAGCAGGCTCCATGTAGGAGCCCGAGGTGGGACTCTATCCTGGGTCCCCAGGGGAACGACCTGGGCCCAAGGCAGCGCTAAACTGCTGAGCCATACAGGCTGCCCCCAGTGAGTATCTCCTCTTGATTCTTCTCTGATGATGTCCCTCTCATCAGTCTTTTCAGGACTACTGTCATGCCTGGCATAGGCCCCTCATCATTTTAGACTTTGAAGTACCACAGTAATACCTTAAGTGAATTCCCATTTCTAGTTTCCCAATTTTGACACACTACATACTGACTTTTAACAAATTCCTCAATGATTCATCAGTCTTTAGGCTAGATTCCACATTCGTTTGTCACAGTCTGACCCCGTACATCTCTAATCCCCAAAGTCTCGGCTTCAGGCAAACTGCTTGCTCATTATTCCCTGAATATATATTCACATTTCTTTCTTATAAGCAAAATATAAACAACCAATAATATTTTTAAAAAGGGCTCATCTTTACTCACAGTGAAAGGTATATTAATTGAAACAATGAAATATAATGTTTAATCCAGCAGATATACAAAGACAAAACTTAAAGTTATTAATAAAAATGTGGGAAATTCTAATATCTTAGCAACACTAATTCCTTAACATTCTAGGTAGGTCCTTAACAGCATAAAGTACTTCAGTGTTTGGAGGACTATTTATACCAAAAATGTAAAAGGTGGGGTGCCTGGGTGGCGCAGTTGGTTGAGCAACCCACTCCTGGTTTCAGCTCAGGTTGTGGTCTCACGGTCCTGAGATTGAGCCCACTGAGCCCCAGGTCAGGCTCCACACTCAGCAGAGTCTGCTTAAGACTCTCTTCTCTCCCTGCCTCTCCACCACTAAAATAAATAAATAAATCTTTTAAAAAAAATGTAAAAGGGATCCCTTATAACTCTAAGAACTTGTGCTATACTTTAACACAAGTAGGCAGAAGTGTATATACATATATATGTAAATTTATTTACTAAACATTGTTATGCTATTAAAAATATCTAGGAAACAACCCAAATGTCAAACAAGAAATAAACTAAATAAATTATGATGCATCTATACAATGGCACACTATGCTTTTGTAAATATATGAATTATGTATATGTGTGTGTAAATGTATCTGATTGATCTACATATACTAACATAGATGTTTCTGATATAATAACTGAGTGCAAAAATACGTTATGGTACTACAGCGAATCTCAAGGGAATTAGGCTGAGTTTTTAAAAAGGCAAAGTTAAAAGGTTACATACTATTTAATTCCATTTACATAACATTATGAAATAACAAAATTACACAGTTGAAGAACAGATTAGTGATTGCCAGAAGTTCAGGATTGAGGTTGTAGCTGTAAAGAGGGTAGCACAAGGGAGCCTTGTGGTAGGAACTACAGGCAGCTCCTTGTAGTCAAATTGCAGGGGAGTACACACACATAGTCATACCTATAGTACATATATAACTGTTAAAATCTGAATTAGTTCTGTGGATTGTATCAATGTCAATTTCCTGGTTTGATACTGTACTATTGATGTTAACTTTGGGGAAGGGTGGGTGAAGAGTACAGGGAACATCCTTTGTACATATCTTTACAACGTCTCATGAGTATATCATTATTTCAAAATAAAAAGATTTTTTAAGACATAGGTATTCTCTCTGCATTCACAGAAAAAGCAATATCGAATATTAAGATTATGTAACTCTTACTAGAACAGAAAGCTGAATGATGTTAGTACTTTAAGAGGAGTACAGATGTTGTATAAAAAGGAATAGTATTGTTACAACATGCTAACATTCTATAGTCTCACCTTTTTTTCCTACTTAGGAGATGGATTATTGCAGATATAATTAAGGGCCTCAAGAGATCCTCCTGGACTGGCCAGGTAGGCCTTAAATCCAGTGGCAGATGTTCTTATAAGGAAACAGAAGCACAGAAGGCACAGGGAGGAGGGGAGAAGGCCGCAGAAACACAGAGGCAGAGATTGGCCTGAAGCAGCCCTAAGGAACTCCAGGAGACACCAGACTCTGGAAAAGGCAAGAAAGGATTCTCCCCTAGAGCCCCTAGAGCTCTTTCTTTTTGTGAATAGCAAAAAAATTAAAAAAGGATAATTTGCAGAATAGATGTGGTTATATTTCATTGATGTAAAATAAATAAATATTTATGGATTAAAACATCTGCTTGTCCATACCTAACTACTAATAATGACCCCTTCTAGGGAATGTGTTAGAGCTAGGGACAGGAGGAAAAATTTTATTTTTTACATTATACATTTTTGAATGTTTAACTTTCTTTTCTGTTGATATGTATGTTTTTATCATTTAAAATTGATTCAGAAGATAATGAAGAGGAAGAAACTGAAGGGGAAAAGAAAGGGAAAGAGTAATTTCTTCCTCTGAGCGTTTGTCCATCCCATTTTTTCAAGGCCCATTTAAGACCTTCCTTCTTACATGAGGTCTCAACAGAACTCTGAATTCTGGGGGTATTTTTCTTATTGTTTACACTACATATGTGGGATTTAGAAAAGTCTTCCTTGATATACGAGATCCTGAAATCACAGGATTCTCAAGAAATGTTTATCACGCTAATACTAATACCCTGTATTTGCTAAAAATGCATCACATTATCTATCTTTACGAAAAGGAGAATAAAGCTGATAATTTGAGAAACATGGACTTTAATTAAGTATCATAGTCTTAAACTTCTGAGTCAATTAGTGATTCAGAAGAAAAAAAATACAACCTTAATAATTACTCAGATTGGGGATCCCTGGGTGGCACAGAGGTTTAGCGCCTGCCTTTAGCCCAGTGCGCGATCCTGGAGACCCGGGATCGAGTCCCACGTCAGGCTCCCGGTGCATGGAGCCTGCTTCTCCCTCTGCCTGTGTCTCTGCCTCTCTCTCTCTCTGTGTGTGACTATCATAAATAAATAAATAAATAAATAAATAAATAAATAAATAAATAAATAAATAAATAAATAAATAAAATAATTACTCAGATTTAATAAAGGAAGACTTAGGGTTATTTGAACATAACCTACATATTTTAGAAAAGCAATCTAAATTTTAAAGACCATTAAAACTCATATGAACACCTAAAAAATGATACTGTCCAACCATACCAGTCCAGTGCTAGTCAATCTACTCCCATACATTTCCTACAAAGAGCCTGCCCTGCACTCTTGTGGTGGTTTCTGTCCTATGCAACAAACATAAGGAAAAGATCATCCAAAACATACATACCGCAGCATTCAGACTTCCTATTCCTTTCACTGATGTTAGGGAAGAAATGAGACTTATTTAATGTATATGAAGGCAGAGTAGCAGTCCATACTTCAAGACCTAATCTGAAGTACATGGATGTAGACCTATTTTTCATTTTACATTGCTAGTTGTGTAGTTGATGATAGTCTTATTTGGATATTTATCATTCACTTGAAGTAACTGAAAGAAATAGATATATCAAAATCTTCTTCATTACAGGCTAAAAAAATAATTCCATTACAATACCAAGGAAAAAATTACACCTGCATTTTATTACACTTCAAGAAATTATTGCATATAGGCCAATATCTCAAAAATATGAAATAATATCATCTCAATTATTAAATTATAATCAGTAGATAAAAGAGATTTGGTTTTATTCAGATGCAGAATAAAATAAAGAAAGGCTTTAGGTATTGCCTATTGATTTTTTCAACATAACTGTGCGTTGTGCACCACCTAGAGGAAATATGTAAAATTTATACTGATTATAAACACTTGTACAGATTGAACAATCTCATCATGAATTATAAAATAGAAATGAGGGGATTCCTGGGTGGCTCAGTGGTGGGGCGCCTACCTTCGGCCCAGGGCGTGATCCTGGAGACCCAGGATCAAGTCCCACGTCGGGCTCTCTGCATGGAGCCTGCTTCTCCCTCTGCCTGTGTCTCTGCCTCTCTCTCTCTCTCTCTCTCTCTCTCTCTCTCTCATGAATAAATAAAATCTTTTAAAAAAATAAAATAAAATGGAAATGATTTTCACCTGCCTGAGATGATTTTCATGTAGTCCAGACTTCTAATGATGAAGTCAGATGGCAGTTGGAATCTAATATGGATATTTATAGATCCAATTACTGAAAATTTTTTCTTGAATATAATTTCAACTGCAGTTTCTCATAGTAAATTGGAGAACCTGAAGCGAGATCTTCTTCAACATTAAATCAAGTCTGGGGATGCCTGGGTGGCTCAGCGGTTGAACGTCTGCCTTTGGCTCAGGGCATGATCCAGGGATCCAGGATTGAGTCCCACTTCGGGCTCCTTGCATGGAGCCTGCTTCTCCCACTGCCTGTGTCTCTGTGTCTCTCATGAATTAATAAATAAAATCTTAAAAATAAATAAATAAACCGTCTATTTATTTAAAATTAAATGAAACACTATATTACCAACAGATAGTTTAAGCAACAAGGAAAAAAACCTTTCTCTTTAGTTTTCCATATACACAAAAAAAAAATCTGTATTACTGACAAGAAAACTGAAAGATTATAAAAACTTTCAAACCAAAAAGAAGGGAAAAGAACTGAACCTCATCACCAAAAGTATTAACCAAATATCTTTCTGAGTCTCATAACATCATTGTAGCTAAGTGAGCTAAATTAATTGTTACTCTACCTTCTATGAGTAAATATTTTTAATATGCAACTCTGTCTTCATAGCAAATATTCCACTTGTTTTCTAATAATTGTTACTCATTTTTTTAAATGGGAAGAGGCTCCTTACTCTTACTAACCTATATTGAAAGCAATCAGAACTAAAGCTCTATGCCTTCATTTCTTCTCACTATATGATCTTTTTTCCTAATTAGTCTCATTCCATAATAAAGTCTTAGTTAATACTTAAATGTCATTGACTCCAAGTTAATATCTGTAATACAGCTCTCGTCTATGTATTCAAAAGCCAACTCAGAATCTCTGTTTGTACATCTCAAGGACACTTCAACTCAGCGTGTTCAAAGCCATCATATTCCCTCAAACTTGCTTCTCCTGCAGTTCTCCTTCGTTTAGGCTAAGGCACCATGAAACTTGAAAGTTATCCTTGAAAACTGCTTCTCCATCTCTTTCCAAATCTAGCCCATTGTCCAGACCACTGATTTAGCTTCTAAAGGACTATCAAATCTGTTCACTCCTGTCCATTTCCACTCTGGCAATTCTACTTCAAACAGCCAATGCTTATGGCCTGGGCAATTATAATTTCCAAACTCGTCTCCCTTCATCGCTAATGCCTGTACTTGGTTCAACGCACAACAGCCAGACTGTTTTTTTCACATTGTTCCCACCCCTGCCCCAAACCCTCTTACAACCTTCAGTGGCTTCCCAGTGCTCCTAGGGATAGAGACTCCAGCTCTGAAGCTACCTAAGAAGGCCCCATTTCACCAATCTCATCTGGCCAGTATCTGCTTACCCATCTCCTGTCACCTGGCTCTTCCCTTGTCCTCCATGCTGTAGCCACCTGAATTCTCTCAGTTCTTCTAAGCACTATTCTCTCTCTCTCTCTCTCTCTCTCTCTCTCTCTCTTTAATATTTTATTTATTTATTCATGAGAAACAGAGAGAGGGAGAGGCAGGCTCCATGCAGGGAGCCCGACGTGGGACTCGATCCTGAGTCTCCAGGATGACACCCTGGGCTGAAGGTGGCACAAAACCGCTGAGCCACCCAGGCTGCCCTAAGCACCATTCTCTTAGCCGGGCCTGGAACTTTGTAAATACAGTTGCCTTTTCCAAAAACATTCTTCCTCCCATCCCATTGTAATCTACCTCATTCTCAGTTATCCTTTATATCTCAATTCAAACTCACTTTCTCAAGGGAACTGCTCTCTGGGATTAAGCCAGGGCCCCCCTCACTTATCTGCCCCACTTGGCATCCCTATGAGCATAGAAGTGCTCTCTAGTGTTGTTTATAATTCTATTTTCAGTGCATGACATAGAATTAATAATCAATTAATAAATATTTTTTGAATGAGCAAATGAAGTCATGAATGACAGTGGCCCTTTCTATCTTCATTACAAGAAAAAAAATCAGATGAAAGACAACGTAACTGCTTATGTCCTCTCTTTGTTAAGACTCAGTGAAAATAATAATAGAGGTATATACAAAAAAAAGATATAAACCAACAATGAAAAAGAGAATGAAAAGCATGACAATCAATAAATGATTTCAACAAATCTGGGGAAGACTGAACACAGATAATGAATCAGTGAGTGATAAAGCAAAGTAAAGAGAGATGCTGTAAGGTATACACACAGAAAGGACTACACAGGAAGTTAGTCTGCCCAGTGGAATCCAGAGGACTGAGAACTTTGAAGCGCCAACTACAGTGGAGAGTAGAAGCGAGGCACAGGCTAAAAATGGAGAGATTTATTGAAAGAGTTCAGACAAAACATGTTCTCTCCATCCACATCCACCTCTGTCACCCAACATCTTTCTCAGAAGGTCCATCACCTAGTATCTTCCCTCATCACAGCTCTGGGTAAAAGAAAGAAAAGAAAGAGAGAGAAAGATAGCATGGAGGAGGGAGAGTAGAAAGGGAAGAAGGAAGGGAAGGAGAGAGGAAAGAAGGGATAAAGGAAGAAAGGAAGGAAGAAAAGGAGGAAGGAAGGAAGGAAGGAAGGAAGGAAGGAAGGAAGGAAGGAAGGGAGGGAGGGAGGGAGGGAGGGAGGAAGGAGTAAAAACAGCCATTCTTCTCTATAATAATTGAAAACACTGCTTGGGAAGAAGTAGGGCAGGTTGTGTGGGAGTTGGAACTCTGACATTTAAGAGTCCTAAATTATAATGTGCACTTCCCCACCCACACACCTTAAAACAAAGCGTACCAGTGCAGTAACTGCCTTTGGCAGTCAGTCACTCAGCTTTTCTATTACCCCCGAAAAATAAAATGGACAGACAAGGACCACCAAAAATCTGAGGGAAAAAACCTGCAATATGAATGAGAAAGATCAAAATAAGCAAAATTGATGTCAGGAAAAACATAGGTAACTTATCAAAGAGAGAAATCCTTAAAAAAAATCTTCTTATACTTCTTATTGTATCTTCAGAGATATTCAAGAAGATACTATATAAGGGGTTCCTGGGTGGCTCAGTGGGTTGAGCGTCTGACTTGATTTTGGGTCAAGGTCATGATCTCAAGATCCTAGGATAGAACCTGCATTGTCGTGCTCCTCATTCAGGGAGTCTGCTTGAGATTCTTTCCCTCCGCCTCTCCCCCTGCTGGCACACTGTCTCTCTAAAATAAATAAATAAATCTATAAACAAACAAACAAGAACAAGAAAAGGATGGCATTAAAAACCAGAAATCAAACGTGTTAAATTAAAATATGTGCCAAATTAAAATATGAATACTAAATAATTTACAAAATAACAAAATATTAGTACAAAATACTAAATACTTTACAAAATAACAAAATACTTTACAAAATATAGATATATTTATTTCTATAAGAAATAGAAACTATCAGAAAAAAACAAGACATAGATGATTACTCTAAGATGTCTGGCATTAGAGGGAGTGGAGATTATAGAATGGAAGTGGTAATAGTAATAAATAATAATCGTCATCTTGGAAGAAATCTACAACCGAGTACTTCAATGAAAGTCAAACTAAAAGAGCCTATGATGTGTCTGGCTCAATAAATAAAGGAAAGATATACCCTGAACCATATCACTGTAAAACTTTAAAACAATAAATAAAAACAATATATTTAAATTTTCCAGTGTGGAAATAAAAACAAATTCCTTAAAAGGGAACAAATCACACTATTATCAGCATTATCACACCACTAGATGATAGAAAACAAACGAAGAATGCTTTCCAATATCGGAAGGAAAATGATTTTCCACCTAAAAACCTGCATACAGTAAAACCATTTATCAAATGTGAAAACGGAAAAAAAAGATTTTCAGACACGTAAGCCATCAGAAAGTTTAGCTACTGTGGTGCTCTCTGATGAAATTCCTTAGGATATACTCCAACAAAAAAGGAAGAATAATCCAAGAAAGAAGAAAATGCTAGGAAACAGTGAGTTCTATTCAGAAGAGCAGTGAAGGCGAGTTCCAGGATAACCAGAACCGCAACTCGTACAGGAAGAAGGAGAGCTCCAAACAGAACTTGGTGGTAAAAAGGTCCACCATATCATAGACTGTATGACAGGAAGTTTGAATAAAATTTAATATGTAATCATGACAAATGATGCAAGGAAAAAAGATACCAATTACCAATTCCACAAGAAAGAAGCAAAAGAAATATAAACATAATGCTCAATTTGACTTTCCAGGGACCAATATTTACACAATTATAATAACATTTTCAGTGTTTATTGAATTTTGTATTGTAGAATCAGCATATGAACAAAATAGGAAAGTGTTGTGGTTATGGAGTAGGATGTAAGACATGTGAAATTCAATAAAAGCAAAAGTACAGTGATAAAAGGTGAAAGGAGGCAGCTCTGGTGGCTCAGTGGTTTAGCGCTAATTTCACCCCAGCGTGTGATCCTGGAGACCCGGGATCGAGTCCCACATCAGGCTCCCTGCATGGAACCTGCTTCTCCCTCTGCCGCCTGTGTCTGTGCCTCCCTCTCTCTCTCTCTCTCTCTCTCTCTCTCTCTCTCTCTGTGTGTGTGTGTGTCATGAATAAATACATTAAATCTTTAAAAAAAATAAAAATATTTTTTAAAAGATGACAGGTGGAAGGGAAAATAGGAGAATTGAAGGAATGAAGAGGGCTATTGCATGTATTTTGCAGAATGGAGATATTGATGCTCTCTATTGTTGGAGAAACAAGAAACAAGGGCAGTAAAAAAAATTATACTAACGAAACTTCACTAAAGCTGTAGCACAGAAGATTAAATTTTTGTGAAAATATATCTGAAGACGAGGATGTTGGAAAGTTTGGGCAAAATAAGCTAAATCCTCAGCTATCACAGCAAGAAGTCAATAAAGGATATCCAAAACTGATAAATATAGGAATACATAAAGCACACTTTGGGAATGTCTTAGAGATTCACTAGCTATGTGAGAGCTAAGTAACTTAACCCTACAGTGCCTATTTCCTCATCTGTAAAATGAGAATAATAATAGTATTTCATGGTGTTCGTTTTGAGGATTATGTGAGCTAATATATGTAAATCCCTATAATACCGTGTGAGTGCCACATACAAATGAATAAATATATATTTGATACCTTTGATGACTAATACTGGTGGAGATGGGGAAGGGAACCACAGGGCTTTTAATTCTCACTTTTTATCCTTCATTTTATTTATTTTAACAAGGATAGTCACTGCTTTGATAACAAAAAATTACTTGTTCAAATAACTTAAAAATCATGTTTCACCGCTAAATAAGGTCAATTCCAAAGCTCAGAGATGCCAAATTTACACTTACACAATGAACTTTTAAGCTTCACCATAAACTGGTAAAAACTACTATGTAAAGTCAAATTGAATTAGAGGATTAACGCATGTGCTTCTATGCCAAATTCTCATTTGCTTTTTTTTTTCCTGGGCAAGAGTGTTTGGGTGCTCTATTCCTCTTTGTTACAGTACATGGGTACACAATTGTTCCTTTCTTTTTCTCCTTCACTTCATTTCATTTCCACACCTCTCCCACCCCTTTCCTCTTTTATTGTCTTCTCTCTGTTTGTAGGAGCTGCTCAGCCTGAACTTTAAGTATGCTAGTGGCCTTACAGCGCTTGTTTACCCCTGTTGGAAGTATTTATTACTCAGCAGCTTGGAAACCATGAAAATAGATATTTCAGAAATTAAAATTTGTGGATCTATATCACATAGTCATTCTTGTAATACATGTCATAAATGCAATTGATTCAATATTATAAATATAATGCTGAAATGGTTTCCTAAAATCTTGGAAATGACTGAAATTTTTTAATTTAGGAAAATAACTTTTAAAAAATATTCAAATAAATATGAGGCATCCTATAGAGTATCCCAAAATTCTACTGTCTTAGGGAATCATTGAAATAACTCGGAGAAATCATAAGCCTAGACACTTAAAAAAAAATCATACCTGCCAAAAGAATCATTTACTGTGCATTCACGTCTTATCATTAATTTAAAGAAAATTGACATCAGATGTTAGCTCTACTTCATTTTTATAAAAGTAAAAAAAAAAACACAAAAGAAAATTTATATTACCCAAGGGGGAAAAAAATCTGATGCTAGGGAATACAACTCTGCAGTCTATTTGGTTATGTAGTTTTGCTGCAAATAATCAATTCTAGTGCTGGGAGAGCGGAACTTAGGAAATTAATCATATTAAACGCCACTTGGAGGCTTCTTAGGATGAGATTCAAGTTTCTTTCATAGTTTTTTTTTTTTTTTTAATAACTGCAATCTTTTTCTGTGGTATTTGCTTTTAGCTCAGCGTCCAAAAATAGTGCACGGATCCACAGATCGCGGCAATAACGCGGCGTGAACAGCAGAGGGAGCCAAAGGGGCAGGCCAGGAGGTTAATGTCAGAGAGCCTAGAATTTTTTTCTCTTTTTTTAAGATTTTATTTATTTATTCGTGAGATACACAGAGAGAGAAGCAGAGACACAAGCAGAGGGAGAAGCAGGCTCCCTGCGGGGAGCCCAACACGGGACTGGATCCCAGGATCCCGGGATCAGGACCTGAACCAAAGGCAGGCACTCAGCCCCTGAGCCACCCAGGGGCCCTGAGAGTCAAGGATTTCACAGCCTAACCTGGCTTGAACTTGTCACAGGCATGCATAAGCAACACTCCTCAACAGGAGGGTGTGCAAAGCATATCAATCGAAATAATTGGGAGATTTCTTTATTCTTAAAAGTAGTACAAAAAGGTGAACTGTCCTTAATGATGTCTATTGTTGCCAAATACTATTTCTAGGGCACATATAATGAGAGAAGGATCTTATTGTCAATTTATTTTTTAATACTCTGGAAACACCATTTTCAAAGATTTCAGCAGCTCTACAACTCTGGTATGAGTACCATCAATTAGTGCAAAGATGCAGGGCTCCTTACCTGAAGATTTTCCACCCTGGGGTAGTGAGGTAAGCCAAAACAAAAATCTTAACTTCTACAAAGAAGAGCTTTTTAGGGTGGCCCAGTTACAGACTTACTCCCACAGATGAAGCATGTTTAAATTCCTTTCCACTATCTCTTTTCCATTGTCTTATGTTTTTCTCAGTTTTTTCATGTTTCCTTTCCTTTGAATTTTACTTATTTCTATTTCTTTCATTTCTACAACTCCTTCTCTCCAAATATCTCCCAATTATTGTCTATTTTTTACTTTATCTCTTGTTCTAATCACATTTTATTTCAACTTCTGTTTTTATTGCTCTTTCATTTCTTTTTAATGATTTTTTTGTCATTGACCTGTTCTTTTTCTTTTTTTTTGATCTGTTCTTTTTCATCCATAAAACTCCCTTCTTCTTCTATAATCTTAGCCATTGTCTCAAGAAAATTTTGTTCTTTTTTCACAGTTATTATAAATCTACTTCTTTTCCACTTCTGTGTCATGGGAAGAACAATATCCCATGTTCCAATAGTGGCTTTATTCACTAATTTATTTATTTTAGAAATGCTTTGTGGATGCTTATACTATATAAGACACTTACTAGACACCAGGGTGGGGCTAGCAAGAAGGAATGAATAATGAGGATAAAAATGAAAAAAAAAACCATGATTCCTTTCCTCTGTTGTAATACAATAATAGATACAAATAAATGTAAAAGCTGTATCATATCAGTACCATCATGTAGTGTAATATTTTTCTCTGGGGAATCAGGATTAACATGAAAACTTTTTATGAGGAGACAACCTCTATGAGGAATCTTGAGGAATGGAAGAGTGCCAATGAGTATAACTGGGGAGAACAAAGTGAACAATGAGGTGAAAGAGGGAACAGTTTAATGGTATTAAAGCATGGGGTGTGTTTGGGAGAATAGCTGGGAATTTTGTATGTTATTTATTGGATAAAAGTGGTCCCTCCACAATATTCATAATAGATTTTGCCTTTGATAAACCTCTCTCACTTTTTTGTAATCTTGATGGCAAAGACTGAATATCACAATTACTAATTCTCATCTTGCTTTAGCTTTTCTTCTGCTGTAAAATGGATAAAAGAGTACTTAATTCATCAGAGTTTGGTCAAAATTAAATGAGTTAATAAATGTAAAGTACATATAACTGCTCCTGGAACATATAAAGTGCTATAAAAGTGTTTCTTCTTGTTGGTGTTTTTGTTATATTAAGGGTTAATTGAGGTCAACTCACATGCCCTACACACCTTCCATGAAGTCTTTTCTAATCTCTCCAACCCTCTCTTTATTTCATGTTACCTAGTTAATATTTAATTACTCTGTAATTACTTTGTGTATTTTCATTTTGTGTGATCATAAGTTCCTTTGGCAGGTACCACAAAGCATTGTATCCTTGCTTGATTTGTGGAACTAATATGATTGAGGACACCCAATAAGACTCAAAGAAACATTAGCGAAACTAATCAATGCATTCCATATCTTACAAGTGAATAAGTAACTAGTATGAAATATAAGCCTGCTCATTCATTAGTGGAAGTTGAAAATTATAAATAAGCTTCGGAGATATCTAAGAACTGCTCATAAAAAAACACAGTATTTTACTATTTGGAAGTTGACAGTATCAGGGGACATTTCTTGGATATTTACTATTACAGAACAATTTATCCATAATGAATTCATTATTTAACTAAATTTTCACAACAACCTTGTAAGATCTTGTAAATGATTGAGGCTCAAAGAGATTCACAGTCATGCTGTCAGTAATAATGACAGGGCTAGGGTCCAAATCCGTGTCTACAAAACTCCAAGTACATGTGACCCTTAACATGGATTTGAACTACACGGGCCCATTTACAAGCAAATTTTTTTCAATACAGTACTGTACTATATTTTTTTCTCTCTCTCTTTGATTTTCTTTTTTGTTTTAAAGATTTGTATTTATTTATTTGACAGAGAGAGAGAGAGAGAGAGCACATGCAAGGGGAGTGGGAGAAATAGGCTCCCTGCTAAGCAGGGGCTCTATCCCAGGACCCTGGGATCATGACTTGAGCTGAAGGCAGATGCTTAACCATCTGAGCCACCCAAGTGCCCCTCCTTTTCATTTTCTTCATAACATTTTCTTTTCCCTAGCTTTCTTTATTGTAATAATACAGTATGTAATACATATAACATACAAAATATGTATTAATCGACTGTTTCCATTATTGGTAAAGCTTCCAGTCAACAGTAGGCTAGTAGTAAAGTTTTGTGGAGTCAAAAGTTATACAAGGATTTTCAACTGCACGAGGGTCAGTGCCCCAACCTCCAAGTTGTTCAAGAGTCAACAATATGTGCTCTTTCTTCTACAACATCTTTATTCATAGAAGTAAGATAATTGGAGAAAAAAAAGTTATTTTTTGATTAAACAAGTATATTACATAGGCAAACAATTACGGAAACAAAAAGAATAAACACTCAAAATGCATATTTCTAGAGTTATCCAAGAAAAGCTAGCAAGAACATTCAAATGCCAAAATTTAATCGATTTTAAAAGGTTTGAATCCTGCAAGTTTATTGTAAAATTTCAAAAAATATTAATATTGAATTTTTTCAATGGTGAAACAAATACTTCTTTTTTACAGATGGTATGGCAAATGTTGGACATTTATTTATTGAGTGAACAAAGTTCATAATAACAATAAAGTGCTTTGATTTTTAGTTCATGTTTTTAAGGATCAGCCTATATTTTTTCTTGATCCCATAAGTGAGCCATTTCTTTGATAACTTGGAGTAGGATTAATGCATCATTAAATAGAATCTGCCTTTATGTCAAGTCAGCCAGCTCTAGTTTAGCCAGTTTTAGTAATTAACTTAGTTGATAGAATGTTACATTAAAATCTTCTCCTCTCATGCATTCATTTATTCATTTTTCAAAAAATATTTATTGAATGCCAGTAATGTGCCAACCATTCCTCTAGGATCTTGGTATACATCAGTGAGAAAACAAAGATCCCGGCCTTTGCAAATAAGGAAAAAATAAGAATAAAAAAAAGATCCTTGCCCTAATAAAAAGGGATTAGGGATGCATGAAAGCGTGGTGGTAAGAAATCATTGCAATTTTAAATAGGCTAGTCAGGATGGTCCTCATAGAAAAAGATGGCAAGAGCAAACACTTGAGAGGAGAGAGTTGGCTCTGAGATACTGAGGAAAATGCATTCCAGGCAGAGAAGCTGTTTGTGCAAAGGCCCTAAGGCAAAGTGATCCTGATATGTTTGAAGAACAGAAAGGAGTCCAGCACATCTGGAAAGAAATGAGAGTAGAAAGAGATGATCTTGGTGGCTTAAAAAAAAATTTTTTTTTAAGATTTATTTATTTATTTATTTATTTATTTATTTATTTATTTATTTGAGAGAGAGTGAATAGGGGGAAGGGCAGAGGGAGAGAGAGACAAGCAGGCTTCCTGCTCAATCCCAGCCCCTGAGATCATGACCTAAGCCAAAATCAAGAGTCAGACACTTTACTGCCTAAGTCACCCAGGTGCCCTGAACTTGTTGGCTTTTACTTAAAGAGGGATAGGAAGCCTTTGCAGAATTTTTTTTTTTTTGCCTTTGCAGAATTTTGAGCAGAGAAGCAACATGTTTTGATGTATATTTGCAGTTAATAATAAATAGCATAAAAATGTATTTTAAAATAATTTAAAAGTAGTAGGCTAGCAAAGGGAAAAAATGATTTGACTACTGCTAAGATACTGATAATTTTTTTTCTTCTTAGATATTAAAAATTGCATATCCCTTAAATCTTTTCTAGTTGTAAATTAATCACAGACTAAACTATAATTCTAATAGAATTAACCTACTCACCTAGGCTTAGAATAATGCCTTATTATATCATCATGAAGTTGTGATTATTAAAGATATTAATAGCCTTTAAAAAAATAGCCTTTAAAATATATTTATCAGGGCAGCCCCAGTGGCCCAGCGGTTTAGCGCCGCCTTCAGCCTGGGTGTGATCCTGGAGACCCAGGATCAGGTCCCACGTCAGGCTCCCTGCATGGAGCCTGCTTCTCCCTCTGCCTGTGTCTCTGCCTCTCCCTCTCTCTCTCTCTGTGTGTGTCTGTCATGAATAAATAAAATATAAAAAAATGTATTTATCAGTTTATCCAGTCATAAATGAACCAGGTAAGTAAATATTTTGATTAAGGTTGCATTAATATGCAAAATGGTTGGATTCTTTGGATGACCTGAGTTTTTGGTGCAGCTGAAGGTCACAAATCTCAGGCAGAGAGCACATTAACAATCTCAGTTACAAGACTTCCAACAATGCCAGTGTGCAAGGAAGGAGGAGGGAACAGGTAAAATCAGGGTAGGAGAGGGAGCCTGGCTGTAGGCCAGATGGGAGTGGATGGTCAGCAGATCCTGTCACAGTATTCAATGGGTATGGTGAACGTCTTCCCTACATGGGCCAGCACCCATGCCCCAAGGAGGGAAGCCAAGGAATAGTTGGGTACCTGCAATGCTCATCTAGGTATTAGCTTGCTAAGGCTGCCATAAGAAAATGTCACAGACTAAGTATCTTAAGCAACAGACATTTATTTTTTCAGTTCTTGAGGTTAGAAGTGCAAGAGCAAGGTTGTCGGGTTTAGATTCTTCGGAAACCTCTCTCCTTGAGTTGCAGATGGCCACCTTCTAAGTCCTCAAATGCTTGCTCCTCTGTCTGTGTGTTGTCTGTCCTAATCCCTTATTATAAGGTCACCAGCCATATTGGATTAGGGACCATCCACATGACTTCATTAATTACCTCTTTAAGGGCCCAAACAGTCACATTCTGAGGTACTAGGAGTTAAGATTTCAACATCTAAATTGGGTGGGCTGAGGTGGGGGAAGGAGGGAGGACACAATCCAGACTATAACACCTAGCATAAAGACCTAAATGATCTAGCTGGTTGAAGCAAGAGTTAGGACCAGAGCACCCAATTACGCGACTAAGCACTAGGCAAGGCAGGAGAACCAAAACATGTTTTTGTTTGTGCTTGTTTTGTTTATTGCAGATTTTTACATTTTCAAAAAGTATCAAAGCAGTCATCATGAAAAATACAGAACTCAATTCCAATTTCTTTTCTTAGTATAATAGAGGCTTATTTTGAGGATAAAGGGAGGAGCCCAGCCAAGCAGGTGGGCATTCGAGGCAGGGCCCTGGGCCTAGCATTGGAATTGGGGTGCAAATCAGAAAACTATGACTGACTCCCAGTTATAGTGTCCAAAGGAGTAAAGAGAGTCAAAAGGGAAGACTGCTGATTTGGAAAGCCAAGCACTCACTCCAGGCACACCAGATAGGAGACTTGGGATACTACATGTGGTCTGAATTCCTTTAGGGTCTTCAGAGGGTAAATTATAAACAATGTGGTGAAAAGACATATGCTTTAAAACAAAAAAACTTCCAAATCAAAAAATTAAATATGTATCATACCAACTGTGAATGTATGAAAATGTGATCAAACATCTCTGGGTCTCAATTTCAGTAAGTATCTTCGTAACCCTAGTTCCTTTCCTTTACTCTTTTCACACAGCTGACAAGGACTAGAGTTCATTACTGACAATTATGAGTTTAATCCAGTGAAAAGTAAACTAGAACTAAACAGGCCCAGAAGCAGCCAACAACGCCTGCAAAGTCATGTGTAACAAAATTTATAGTTTTCTGGCTTTGCATTATTTTTTTATGAAAATATTGAAGAATAAAGCTATTACTTTTGAAATTTCTATGTAATAGTCGAAACTCCCATTAGCACCAAATATTAGATCCTTCTCTATCAAGCTTAAACCTTTGCTATTACCACAGAAGCATGATGTTGACATTTCTGGTTGCTAGGAAGCGTCATAGTGTTGGATACATGTACAATAGCATTCTGTTAGCTCAAAAGCGGGGCTTTTTAATCAGCAGGACTTTCTTTTTATATACCAGCACAATAATAGGAGGTGTAGATTTACCATGCAAATTATACAGGAAAATCTGAATTCACTAATCTGGAAAATAAAAGCATGAACATTTAAAGACATGTTTAAGGATTTTTTTTTTTGCAGCATCTTTCAGAGTGAAATAAATAAATAAATGAAGGCCTTGAAACAAAGCAGATGCCCACCAGTAAGTAGCAGAATGGCTGAATATATTGTGCTCCACACACACCATGGAACACCATGGAGTCATTAAAAGAAGTAAATTATAGCTACGTCAGTTGACTTGAAAGAATTTCCAGCGTGCATTGTCAAGCAAGAAAAGCTAAATGCATAAAATTATGTATGTGCAGCAATGTTCACAGCAGTGTTACTCACAATAGCCAAAAGTGGAACCATTTAAAATGTATTAATTACAATTTATATTTATTATTAAATTTTGTTACATAATTCTTAATGTTTTATAACTTAAACATACTAATATAACTTTAATTTCTCATTTTTTGTACTTACTTTATATAATATTTTATGAACTATACTCAAATTTAGATTTTAAATCACTTTCTTTGAAAGTGATTACATTTTTAATGCTTTGATCATTATCATCAAATGGAACACAGATCATGTGAAAATAGCAACCCACTAATGATTTAAAACATTCTTATAGAATAAACATACGATAATTTATGAGTTACATATGTATTTATTTTATTGATCCTCTAAGACATCCCAACTGACAGAATGCCAGATAATAATAATTAAATTTGGTCTTTTTGGATATTTTGCTAACTTCAATTCTTATAAAACCATAGCTTTATATATATCTTTCAAATTTGTTATTATGAAGACATTTATCAAGGTAGGAAAAGAGCATATATTTTACTTAACATTTGGTTAACTTGATAGGTCATCTTTAAGCATTCTAAAATATGTATGTGGGACCCCATTTTTACTTCGACCCAAAGCACCCAAATCTCCAGGACTGACCAAGAAAGTCCTCTAAATACAGGACCTATGAGAATCCTAAAATTAGGGTACCTAATCTTAGACACAGAAGGGCATAGGCTACTAGCTCAAGATATACTGAAGCCTAGGTTAGTTAAGATTAGAGAAAGACAATACACTGTATCTAGCCCAAACACATATCCTGAACCTCATTCATTTTACCAATGGAAAAATCATTTACAAATCTATTTGCCTAATTAACAAAATGTGTGGTATTGATGAAAAAAAAAAAAAAACTTAAGACAAAGCCTTCAGGGAGGAGGCTTTTGATTGGTCTTTCAAGTGCTAACTAACCACCTCTCGAGTATGCATTTCTAATTAGGGTATTTCAAATGTTAACTAACTGCCCCTAGGGTTAGATTACAATGAATTATCACAGTATAGACCACTGTTTCAATAGCATCATTTTAAAGTAAATTATAGGAAATGTAATAATTCTCATATTTAAGATCTTTATAATGAAGGGTCCTGCCATTAATTAATATTTCTTTAATGTGTTCTTGCAAGTCCTTGATTCAAACAATGCCAGACTTTTCTCTGGAAGGTCCGAAGTAATTCTGTTCAATCTATTCTAAACCACACTGTGAACAAATAGACTAGAAAAGACTTCTCCCTTTTCCACTGGTCCCTGCTGCTCACAGGACTTGGCTAAACTTTAAAGAGGTTAGAAGTGTTCCAATCATTGCCACTTCTCCGTACACATCTCCCAGATCATGGCATACATGACAGTGGTTACCTCCTAACTGAAGCCAATTTCTTCAGTTTAATCTTGCTTTCAAGGTGTAAGTAGATTTCTGTCCTCGAGCCATATAACCCAGTTCATTTAATTGTGGAAGGGGCTCAGATCTCCACCATCACATTATCTGAATGCAATGATCATCTAAACCCTGCTGTCTAGAAAGATGAAGTCCAAACACCTATCTTAGCTACTTCTACTTGGAGCAAGACCAGTCCCAGAGGGATAGAAACTGGAGCCCTAGCATGATGCTATTCTTAGAAGTAATGGAAGGCTTATATCAAGATCATGTCACTAATCTACCACATTTTTCTATTGATTCTAGTCTTTTTAAGTTTTCTGGCCTTACGTTTTCTGTCTTAATCAATGTCTGTCTGCATGAGTCTGGGCCTCCATTGGGATACGGATTTGCAGGATACATGGAGGTCTTCTATTTATCATCAAGCTGTTGGGATACCATGAAAGAGTACCTACACCCTGCTTCCAGAAAAGAGTAAGTAAGAACTGCATTTAAATGTTAGATCACTTATCTGCACTTGCTGTTATAGGAGTTATTTGGCCTAGATGGATGAGTTCCCTGCTCCTTGTCCAAAGTCAATAACTGAAAGAGGCTAGAGTTAGTGTGACCAACCATCCTGGTTTGCCTGGGGCTAAGGGAGTACCTGTGGCATAGGGACTTTCAGTACTAAGATGGAAAGGAGTTGTGCAAACCTGGACTTAACACCTCTGTTGGTTGATGGGTCAGATTTTACCCAATTTGGCTTAGAGTAGAAGTTTCGTGTAGAGCAGTCCTATCCCCAATCTGGTACAAGTGGTAGTAACACATGTCCACGTAAAAGGCTTATTCAGCCAGAGTCTCTGCACCCAAGCTGTAGCCTTAGAAAAAAGTTTCTTTGTTGATCTTCTTAAAAATTTTAAGGAATTAACTTTCACAGTTTTTTTCTTAGCTCTCTACTTATTCAAAAGCCTAGTATATAGTATTTAAGCGTTTTCTCACTGTTATCAAAGTGCTGTTTGTTTCAAACACAAATGACTTCAAGCCTGGGACTATAACATTCCATTAATGTCTGGCATTTTCAGAATTCTGATATTTGCTCTACTAATAGCTCCTCAATCACATGCCTCTCAGTTGAGCTATCCCTAAATTTTCCTTCTCTTCATTTTCTTCTCTTAGCTAAAAAGTTTATATGGATTGAAATCTAATAACTTATAAGGAGTTCCCTTACTATTCAATAGAGTACATTCTATCCAAAGGGTTTCAAAAGCTAAAATTATTCACTCAACAAATATTTATTGGCAGTTCCTGTATTATTACCACCATGTTTGCTGCTAGGGATACAACAGTGAACATTGTATGGACAATCTTTCAGGTCCGTAAGGGCTGCTCAGAAATAAATGAGCAGCAGCAGTGTGGTAAATACCAAGTTCCATATGCTATGGAAGCATATGAGAGAAGCCACTAATCCCAAATTTGGGAACCATGGAAGACTAAGTGACTTTAGTACTCATCTGTTCATGTATTCATTGATTAATTCAACAAATATTTATTGAGAGTGGAACATGTGCAAGACACTGTGATAGCCATAGTCTTTATGTTGAAGTTGTATAGACTAGTATGAAAAAATACCTGTAAATAATTACAATATGATGTAATAAGTGCTAAAAATAAAGGTCTCCAGGAAGTTTCATAAAAGAGGTGACTTCTGTATGGAATTGGACATGACTTTGAAGGTTAAGGGGAAATATGAGGTCTAATGGGGTAGAAGAAGGGCTCTCTACACAGGAGCAACAGCTTGTGGAAATATGTAGAAGTGTGAACGAACCTGACCAGTAGGGTATCAAGCAGTTGGGTGTGCTAAGTGTAGGAGTAAGGTGAAGAGTGGTAGCCAATGACTGGAATGACAGGTGGCATCAGAGCACACCTTACGGGTTTGAGTTTATTTATGCCATCTTAAGGCGTTTGAATGTATTTTGAAATTTATGGGAAGCTACTGAATGGGTTTTTTTTAATTTTTATTTATTTATTTTTTTAATTTATGATAGTCACACAGAGAGAGAGAGAGAGAGGCAGAGACATAGGCAGAGGGAGAAGCAGGCTCCATGCACCGGGAGCCCGACGTGGGATTCGATTCCCGGTCTCCAGGATCACGCCCTGGGCCAAAGGCAGGCGCCAAACCGCTGCGCCACCCAGGGATCCCTACTGAATGGTTTTAAGTCAGGAAGTGACCTTTTCAGATTTGTGCTTCAGAAAGATATCTCAAGATTGTGAGGTGGGCTGAAGAAGTAATGTATCTGATCCTCAAAACCACTCTGTGAAGTATATATAACAGGTATTTTCAATCACATTTTTTAGTATAAGGATCTAGGACTTGGAGGTGTCTAGTGATTTGTCAAAGGCCTGCTGAGTCATTACAAAATTGAAAAAACTCAACACTGTGTCCAGATAGGAATGTAGATGAAAACCTCTGTGCAGTTCACCTTTGGTTCCAATCATGCTCTACTTATAAAACAATCTTTAGAAGCTACTGTTGTGCTTGTACTGCTGATTCCAATTAGTTTTGCATAATTGATCAGATTGAATTTGTACAATCTGAATGAGAGGCTTTGAAGCAGTAAGGCATATTACAACATGCTTTTCTGTTTCCTAAGTAAAGCCTAAGTCACTCATATTTTCTAATGTTATTCTAAATCTTGTAAATCGTACACTCAGTCTGGAAATGAGCCACGGAGATATTTTAACTTTTAAAATTTGGAGTCAACAGGAGGAAACTCACTTTCAGAAAGTGACATTTTTATTTTCTAATATTGTAGACGTTACAAAATTGTGGACACTGGGTCAAATTTTGTTTTTTCTTATATATATATGTATTTTAAAAGATTTTATTTATCTATTGGACAGAGAGACTGCATTGAAGCAGGGGGAGCAGCAGCAGAAGAGGGAGAAGCAGGGTCTCTGCTAAGCAGGGAGCCGAATTCAGGGCACAATTTCCAGGCCCCTGGGATCATGGCCTGAGCTGAAGGCAGATGCTTAACTGAGCCACCCAGGCCACCTGTTTCTTCTTATATTTATGGGATTTGTAGATGGCAAATATCTGTGAATTAGCATGATTTGGTTTTCTTCCCTTCTCAAGTTTTATAATTGAGTGCAATACAAGTGCAAATGAGTCAATAGTGATTTTCTCTTCTCCCCAAAATGTCTCTAGTCAGTTCTTAAAGTTTTCAAAAAAAAGTTTATTACAATAAATATTAAGGATTAAGTCCATAGAAAAAGAAAACAGTTTATTTTATTTCTGGAATATTTGGATTTTGTTGAGATGAAAAGTGAGTAATAAGTCTGCACATCTTAGCAAAGGAAGGTCAGTTTTTACTATTTTTTTTCTCTATAACAGTGGTTCTTAGGGTCAGCAGTATCTGCATCACCTGGGAATTTGTTGGAAATACTTGTTAGTCTGAACCCCCCACCTACTCTGTAGAGTGGGAGGAAAAGCAGCAATCTGTTTTTTTAGAAGCCCTCCAGGCTATGCTGACATAGGCTGAAGTTGGAGTCACTCTGATTTAAAGGAAAAATATGTACATATATGTGTCAGAGTATGAAAAACATAGTTTCAATTCCAAAGCCTCGAGATTTTAGACGCGCTCAATATTTCCAGGTCTCATCACCAGGCCTCCTGGTTAATAACTTATCCCCTTAGCTGGCCTCATAAGTGAATAAATACTATCTACATGATATTTATTTATTTGCTATACTAACAGCATCTCCTCTCCAAGTGGTTTGGATGCACGTTTGAGAACAACTGGTCTACAAGATGCAATATATTAAAAGTAGACCTGCTACAGAATTTGCAGTGCCCAATTCAGAATGAAAATGCAAGATGCCTTGTTAAAAAAAAGGAAGAATTTCAAGACAGCGACAGCAGAGCATTAAACCAAGCATTTGAAGTCCAGAGCCCCACTAACCCCCAAGCCTATAACTGTACAGGATGAATGCCCAGAGTAGTTTCTGCTTGTATCTAACTACACTTTTTTTTTTTCAGATGGAAATAACTCAATGCCATGAAAGGAGGCCATATCTTCCCCCTCAGACATTACCAGTCTTACCTCTGGAGCCGTCACTCTCCATAGACAGATCATGCTCAATAGCCTCTCATTTTGGCCACTGTTGTCTTCCTTTCAGCTATTCCAATGTAACCATACTTCAAGATCCAACTTAAGGTCACCATCCTTCATGATATCTTCTCTTATTAACTTAATTTACTTATCTCTTTCTCAACTTTCCTAGTATTTTTAATACCATAAATTTAGCTTTTTCTTTTTCTTTTTAAAATTTTATTTATTTATTCATGACAGACCAGAGAGAGAGAGAGGCAGAGACAGGCAGAGCGAGAAGCAGGCTCCATGCAGGGAGCCCGATGTGGGACTCGATCCTTGGATTCCAGGATCACACCCTGGGCCGAAGGCAAGGGCCAAACCGTGGAGCCACCCAGGAATCCCCAAATTTAGCTTTCTCTAAAAAAATAATAATTGCTCATCATTGTGTTTATCTTGTTTCTTGAGTTAGAATATAAGCCTCTTAAGGAGGTGGTGCCATCATCATGCAATGGAAAGAGCACAGACTTTTGAGCTCAATAAACCCTGGGTGTAAATTCCATCTCTCATTTACTAGCTACAATACAGATAAATTAATTAATTCATTTTTGGGCCTTAGAATCTTCATTGTAAAAATGGGATGATAAGATAAACTTTATTGGGTTGTTGTGGGAATAGGACAGATAAAATATAGAAAACCCTAGGCATATATAAGTGCTCTCAAGTATTAATTTTTTCATGCAGATACATTGACTGTATTGGATACATCCCGCCATGTATTTGGTTTTGCTTCAGCAAACAGATGAGGGCTGAACAGAGAGTCACTATTCAATAAATATTTGCTCACTGGAAATTGCATTTTACTTTTTAAGGTATTATTTTACATGCACCCAGGAATTCTGTATAAAATATTATCTCTGACTTGTTTGTGAATTAATATTCAGGTGATTTTTGCAAAAAGGAAAAGTTTAATTTTGTATGGTTTTTTTTTTATTGCTACACCTATTAATATTATCTCACATGGGTAAAAAGGAGGGATAATCTTAGTTCCAATGAGGAGATGGAGTAGTCTGGCTCTGACAGAGTAAGGGACTACTACTCTAAATTACACAGAACTGGTGTAATCTAATATCCACTGAAGTGTCCTTGAAGCTGGGTTTAGATTCAGCTGTGCTGATTCCAGGTCCAGCTTTCCCCCCCGCACTGTATCAGACGATCTCTAGGAAACAGGAGCATACTTGTTACGTGTATGCAGGAATAATTATTTTAATTTACTGAAAGGCTACAAGCGAGACCATTTCTTTTTTGTGCCGAGCACACGGTTGGCGTGCAATGTCTGTTCAATTAACAACCAGCGGTGTAGTGTGTCTATTACCCTTCCTGCTTCCCTGCAGTACTTAGGATATTTAAATTCCTCTTTTTGATAAACGTATGTTCGTGGAACTTTTTTTTCTTTTTCCTCCTAATGAAACTTTAAGGGCGAGGTTTACTCATTTGTGAGACAGTTTCAAGTTGGGGCCTAGCACATCACGTTTGCAAGCTGCTGCCCTCCCCTGCCCTCTCCCCCCCCCCCCCCACGTGAATCACTATACTTCCTCCGGGCCGGCGCACACCACGCGTCGCCGGCCAATCCTACCGCTGAAACACCCCGGAGGGCTTTCCGTAGCCTCCCGGCCCCAGCTCGGAAACCCTAAGCCGTCTCCACGTGAAACAGCCAAACACAGCCCACGGCGCCCGAGGTCCGCTACAGTGACGGCTCGGGTATAAAAGGCGAATGAGAAGGCAGCGCCCCCTTTGCTCCCGCCCCCCCCGCCGTCCGCAACGTCCAATCGCTTTCCTTTGTCCTGCGGCCCGCGCCTCCGATTGGTCGGGAGCGGGGCCGACGCGGGCCCAGCGCGCACGGGCCGAACGCCGGGGCTTGTCCGTCATGTGCGGCGGCCGGTCCGCCCCGCCCCGCTGCGCGCTCGGCGAGGCTGGGGGGGCGGGGCCCGAGAGTTGCTGCGCCTGCGCGGTGGGCGTTCTCCCGGAGCAGCAGCTGCCGCCGTCGCCGCCGCCGCCGCTGCCGCCGCCGCTACCACCGTCGCCGCCTCCACCGCCGCCGCCACCGCCGCCGCCGTGTTCGGGTGTAGAATTCGGAATCCCAGCGTCTCGTTAACAATGAAGCAGAGTTCAAACGTGCCGGCTTTCCTCAGCAAGCTGTGGACGCTTGTGGAGGAAGCCCACACGAACGAGTTCATCACCTGGAGCCAGGTACGGGCGAGGGCACGGCGGCCTCCGAACCCCCTGACTAACCGCCGCGGCTCCCGCGGGCTTGTCTGTCGCGGCCTGCGGCTCGAGGCCCGGCGAGGCCCGCGGGGCGGCGGGCGGCGCTGCCCCGGCGTTCAGGCTCGCGAGGGACCCCTTGTATTGTTCGCGCGGGGGAGCCGCGGGGGTCCCGGCCGGCGCCGCGGGCTCAGGCCGCGGTGGGGGAGGGGCGGCCCGCGCGGGCTCCGCGGCCCGGGCGGCCCCGTAACGGTCCGGGCCCTCGGCGGCGTTCGGAACCGGCCCGGCGGGGCCAGGGGGGCGGCCGACGAGCGGCGGGCGCGGGAGCCACGTTCCTGCACACTCATCCTCCGCCCTCCCTCGCCGGGGGGGGCGCGGGGGGGCGTTCGTCTGAGGGATCTTCTCCCCCCGCGACCTGATTCTCCTCACTGGAAAACACACCCCGCTTTGCACCTGGAGCCCCCCCCCCCCCGAGGAGAGCAGTCGGGGGCGCAGGTACCTGCAAACGCAGCTGCTTCCACTGGTGCTCACTCAGTAGGTCTCGAAATTTTAGGTAGAAAACGGGACGTGGTTCTTGTGTGTGTGTGTAGGGGGGGGGGAATTCTGAGCCATTTGTAGAAACAGATTTTTTTTTTTTTTTTGGTGATCATTTTTAATAAAAGTGCTCTGCTGGGTGTCCACTAGCTCAGCGAGAAGCCAAAATGAATCAGTTTCACCGAACAGTTGCTGGGAGAGTGGGATGCGATGCCTGCCCCGGCCGTGGGCTTGAGCCCGGCCCTCCGCCCCTGCGCAGTGATGGTGACCTTAGGCAGGCTCCCTATCTCGTGTGGCCTGAGTTGCGTCGTCCTCAAGATGAATGGGGTTGCCCGGGTGACCCGGGACAGTTCCAGTTTGAAATACTAAGATTCTAAGCAGAATGATGATGACGTCAACAGTGCATTTGCTTTCGAATGCGCTCGGGCTGTTTTGGGGGGAGTTTTGTGAAGTGGAGTGGATTTTTTTTTTTTTTTTCCTGGCTGCGATTGATCAATCTGTTTGGGATATCACCTTGTTCAGAGGGCCGGGAAGAGTAAGTGAAAACTGCCTTCCCCGTGCCTGGCACCTGTTAAGTGCTGAGTATATGTTACCTCCTCTCTTTCTTCTTTCCTGTTACAGGAGCTCAGTTTTACTTACGCATTGTATGGAGTACATGAAGTTTTTGACTGCTGTAACACCGTATTCTTCCGCCTATCACTGTCATTTGTTCTTTTTCTTTTTTTTTTTTTTAAATTTTATATATATACCCTTTCTAGGACTTAATTTTCTTGAAGGTCAGTATCACCAGTTGGATGGTGTGTGTTGAGCATTTGATGAATTCTATGCAGTTGTACAAAGAAAGGTGAAAATAAGGAAGACAGCCGCCAGCGTACACTTAAAAATAAACAGATGTCTCATGCTTTTCATCAGTCAGAAGGATTAAAAGTTGACAGGGATGGGTCAGCACAGACTGCTGTTACTCAGCCTTGTATTCGTATTAGAGATTGGTCTGAGAATCTCTCCCCAACCAAGCTGATTTTATCATACCTTTTGGCTTGGATGGCCATTTAAAAATAATTATTTATCCCATTGTTAAGTCTAAGCTTATGTTTTACTCATTTTCTAATAGATAATGGGACAACGGAAATATAAATTCAGTGAGGGCAAAGACTGTGTCTGTGCCAAGGACACAGTAGGTATTTAATAAATGTTTGATGAATCAATGAAATCCTTAGAATATATAATAAAAATGGTGGGAATGACATTATGCCTGAAGAGAATCTTAGCGGTAATCTACTTTAGTCTCATTATTATATAGATGAGGATTTGAGGCTTAGAGTAGATTTCTTATCCATAATTATAAAGCTAGCTACTAATGGAGAAGAGACTCTAACATAGATTTCTGACCTCCCAGATCAGAGATCAGTCTTCTATCAACAGCACTTCACTTAACATAGGTAGGCACAATATTTAGTGTTATATCAAAATGTTACCCTTTCTCAAGTCAGTGAATAGTTGTGGATTAATGTTGTGTAGGGCTTAGCTTGGTTGCTTAGGAAGTCTGTCTCTATTACTTTCCCACAGATTTTTCCAAGAACAGTGTTAACAATGAAGGGAAAGGTAAAACTCTTAAGTAAACAATGATGTTAAATGGAAAAAACAAAATAAGTTACTCTCATCTTTTAGAAGATGCTATTTATGGTTGTTTCTGGTTTCCTTCAAACATGTTTTGCTGAATTTCTGTCGCGGTAATTTAGCATTTATACTATCTGAGTGAAAATCATATTAAGACCTTTTAGAAGCAGCAGATGTTTTGGAAACCAGGCAATCTTCTATGCAATTTTTTTTTTCTTTTGGAAAATAACTTACTCTTCTAGCTTGAGTGTAAGGTAAGGAGAAAAAATCAACTGCAGTTTGAAAAGCCTGGCTTAATATTCCTGAAGACTTACTCTTATAACAGTTTTTCCTAAAACTTGTAGTATGACTAAAATGAAAAATAAAGTAATGCCCATTCTCATGAGTAATTATCGAAATAGAATATTCCAAGCAAAATTATACTGAATATATTATTGATTCAAATAACAGAAATGTCTTTAGATCCAGAGTGTCTTTAAAACATTTATATATTTTTTATTTTTTCTCATATTCTCCCTTTAAAAGTTTCTTCGTTTTTTCTAATTTTTTTGTTTGTTTTTACATTTCCCATAACTTCAAAATTTTATATAGCTATTTTGGCTCTGGTAGGCAGTCTATTGCCAGAATGAGGGACAAAGATAATATTGTTGGACAACCTAAAGCTTTTTTAAATGTAACTGAGTCCTAAACAGAAGGCACAGGTTTAACTTGGAAGCAACTGCAGAAACTTGATATTCAGGGACAAGAGGTTGTGGAAGTTGGATGGAAGTTCTTGCCATTGATAGAGGAACAGCCTTTACTGTTACTGAAATTTGATAGTGTACGTTGAAGTGAAGTAGTTACAAGAGCAAGAAAGAACTGGAAGTAATTGTTTTGTTAGTGTTTCTGTTCTTCAGATGGTTTGAGAAGACCAAGAAAGGATTTCCATTAAAGACCTCATACTCTGGGTGCCTGGATGGCTCAGTTAAGTGTCCAATTATTGATCTCAGTTCAGGTCTTCATCTTAGATTCATGAATTCAAGCCCCACATTGGGCTCCATGCTGAGCGTAGAACCTACTTTTTTTTAAAAAAAAAGGGGCAGCCTGGGTGGCTCAGTGGTTTTAAGTGCCTGCCTTCCGCCCGGGGCGTGATCCTGGGGACCCGGGATCAAGTCCCGCATCGGGCTCTCTGCATGGAGCCTGCTTCTCTCCCTTTCTCTCTCTCTCTCTCTCTCTCTCTCTCTCTCTCTCTTTCTCTCTTAATGAATAAATAAATTAAAATCTTAAAAAAAAAAAAAGACCTCTTACCCATCTTTTCTGCCTTTTGTGCCCTGTGACATTCTCTACTTCTCCATCCCTCTCAAATCAACAGAGACAAATCAGGAAATAGGAAGGAAATGGAGCAAAACGAGTATTGATCCAGGGTCTTCTAGCTATTTTGAATAATTTGAGCGTCCAGAATTTGATGTCTGGGTATTGTTTTGAACTTCGGAGTAACCGTTGCACTATTACACTATCCTCAAGTGAAAACAAGAAAGCTGTAGGTGTGGCACAATAGGAGTAAAAATCTACCTTAGGTGAGCCTACAGAAAAGTGATGGAAGATTCATTGATGAATATTATTCATTCATTCATTCATTCATTCATTCATTCATTCATTCATTCGAGACAGAGAGAGAGGTAGAGACTTAGGCAAAGGGAGAAGCAGGCTCCCTGCAGGGAGCCCAATGTGGGACTCGATCCCAGGACTCCAGGATCATCCCCTGGGCCGAAAGGCAGGCACTTAACCGCTGAGCCACCTGGGCGTCCTGATGAATATTTTTTATTTGTATATGTAAGAGAGGATGAGCTAGAAACTCAGAAGGAATAGTTGGTGAACATTAAGTTATGGACTGGCTAAAACTACAAATTTCTATTCTGAAAAATGTTTTAAAGTAATGGGATTGAAGTATTAGATTATTAGTAAGAATATTTTGGATGTTTTTAACTGACTACCCAGTTAGAGCAGTAGCAACTTATTATTTGGAAGATTACCAGCCTTTATGAATAAAGCCTAAAAAGAAGCTACCTGTCTCCCAACCTTAGTCAGTGTGACTTTTGTGCCCCTTATGGAATGTGTTGAGAAAGTTTTGGATTGTATTGTTTGAGCCTCACAGGTTTAAATGGCAGTATGGTGGAATTTTTGCACTCAGAGGTTATCTACTAATTTTAGAGTAGAGACTGAAGGAATACCATAAGCAGAAACACAGAGTATGAGTGAATGAGGGTTGTATGAAAGAAAGGGGGAGAGCACATGCAGATACAAGCAAGGTGGCATTCATTGTTTCATTTGATATAATCCATGAGTTGAACTTCTAAAAAGATATTTTGGTCCACTATAGCCAACAATTCACTTATTTGGTCACTCACAAGTATTTATCATGAATATGTTGTTACCAGGCAGTGTCCTAGGTACTAGGAATACATTTATTTAGTAGTGAACAAAGTGACTTCATAGAGCTTATATTCTAGTGGAGGACGCTGATAATTAAACAGTAAGCAAACACAGGTAATATACTTTCAGTTAGTGGTGTGTACCATGAAGGAAGTAAAGCAGGGTAAAGAGAGATATCAGGGTCCAATTAGGAGACAGATGTCACATAGTATAAAAGTACAAAAGAGGGCAATAACTGTTTTTAAATATTTTAAACAGGGGAAGCTTAGAGAATTGCTGTATCAGGGGAAATGGAGTTAAAAACCCTAAAGAATATAGGATAGGCAGTTATAAAAACAATATGACCACATCTCCCTTCATGGGAAAGAAGGCACTGGTGGCATCTGGAACTTACTGGAAGTTCATCCTTCAGAACTTGTGGAGAAATACACCTTCTAAGGCAGTGATTGGCAAACCATGGCCCATGGCCAGTCAACTGTTTTGTAAAGTTCCATTGGGACATAACCATGCTCAATCTGTTTACATATTGTTTGTACCTGCTTTCTTGCTACAAGGGCAGTATTATGACCTTATGAGCTGCAAGCCCAAAATATTTAACCCTTTAAGAAAAGGTTTATCAACCCTTGTTCTAGAGCACCCTTGACAGCTGTTCGTGGGGACATGTCTTGCCAGATATACTATGATTTGAAGCCTCCAAAGAGAGAGAGAATGCTGGGGAAAGCTGTTGGCTTTGTGCTGCTGACCTTCTGTACTTCAAGAGCTAGATGCTTGGAGAACTGACCTGCACTGTCGGAGTCTGGTATTTTTAAAGAACCAGGAAATAGGAAGGAGACCTCCCTTCTCTTAGAGTATCTCTCTAGTGTCTTCTGTTGACAAAGCTTCTCACCATGCTATCTAGAAAAAGATATTTAAGGGACCCAGCTCTATATTTGCAAAGCAGACAATGAAGAATGAACTTGGAGCAATAAATCAGTAACTAGCACATAAAATGACTGGGATTTGTGGGTATTTTGGGTAGAATGATGAGGAAAGCCACTCTGAGAAGATGATGTTTGAGCAGAGATTTGAACAATTTGAAAGGGGAATGGCAAACATACAGGCCTTGAACATGGCATGTTCATGTGTTTGGAGAAGGTCCATGTGGTTAGAGTATCTTTGGAGAATGTGAGATTGAGGTCAGAGCAGGAAGGAGCAGATGGTGTAGGGCCTTAGGTCTGTGGTAAGGAGACTGGAAATCTAGGGAACTAGTTTGCATATTATCATAACTTTCCACTGTGGTATTGAAAATAGTGTGGTTGAGCCTAGGGTATTTGCAGTGGAGATGGTGAGAAGTTGTGGGATTTGGTATCTACTTTAAAGGTAACGCAGTAGAATTTACTAATTGTCTGAAGTTGCAGAAAAGACAAAGAATAAGAACTCAGATTGGGCCTGAACAATAAGATAAATGATGAGACCATTTGGTCAGATGGGGGAATATTCAGAGAAATGCAGGTAGAGAGTGGCCATATTAACTTTGAGATTACAATGGACACTAGTGTTTCTTGAAAATTGTTTTTGTTTAGCTTACATTTCATTGATCACTTGGTCATATGATCATGACTAATAATTTAAGAGGAGATGGGGAAGTTCAGTGCTAGGAAGAACAGGAATATTTTTGAACAGCCTGAATGACTTCTACACTCCAAGACAGCCAAGTGGAAATGTTGAACAGGATTTTTGGATATAAGACACTGGCATTCAGGGTGGAGTTTGTGGAGCATATGAGTGGTAAAGCCATGGGACTGGATGAAATCATACAGGGAAACAAATAGAGATAGAAGGAGATGAAAGACAAAGTCATTCTGATTTTTAGAGGGTGTGAAAATAAGAAACAACTAGGAAAGGAGATTGAGAAGAAACAGTACAACAGGGGATCCCTGGGTGGCGCAGCGGTTTGGCGCCTGCCTTTGGCCCAGGGCGCGATCCTGGAGACCCGGGATCGAATCCCACGTCGGGCTCCCGGTGCATGGAGCCTGCTTCTCCCTCTGCTTGTGTCTCTGCCTTCTCTCTCTCTCTCTCTCTCTCTCTCTCTCTCTGTGACTATCATAAATAAAAAAATTAAAAAAAAAGAAACAGTACAACAGGAAGAAAAAGGAACGAGATCAAAGAAGTTAATGAAAAAAATGGTTCAAAAAAAGATGATCAACTGTGCCAAATGCTGTTATGAATATTATACACTTCTTGTGTATATAAGCAATAATTTCTTTAAGGTATATATACATTCATTGGAGATTGGAATTGCTGAAATATAGGGTATGAACCATTCTCCCAGAAGGTAGTTCAAATTGGTTTCAAAAGAGATTTAACGATTTTATACTCCTGTTAGCCAAGTGTGAGATTTCCCATTAATCCACATCTTTAAAACTTGATACTATCATCCTTCTTAATTTTTTACCAGTAGAGGATGTAAAGTATGTCAATGAGTTGATATTTTCCTGATTGCTAATGTGTTCAGATACCTTTTCATATTTTTTGGCTTTATATGTTTCCTATTCTGTGAGGAATTCGGCCATTTTACTATTGGGTGGCTTGGTTTTTACTGTTTGTAGGAATTCCTTGTATATTCTGTATATCCATTTTTTTTTTTTGCATCTATATATTGCTTACATCTTCTCCCAGTTTGAGGCTTATCTTTTTCTTTTGATGAGTACAAGTTTTTAATTTTAGTGTAATCATCCTTTTTGGTCATGCTTTTTATTTCTTCAGGATGAAATCCTTTTTCTTACCTCTTCCCCAGAGAGAGAAAGCTACTTTTCCATTTCTTTTCTTTTTTTCTGGAGGTTTTAAAACTGCATTTTATGTGTAAGTCTTTAATTCACCTGGAATTGATTTTTGTGTGTGGCATGAGGACTTCAGTTTCATTGTTTACAATATAAATACTCAATTGGCCTAGCTCCTTCATTGAATGGTTCCTTCTTTCTGTGGTGCTGTGTACCTTCCTCTATTTTAGAGCAAAATTTTAGGTAGATACTGTGATTTTGTTTCTTGGTTGTCTATTCCATTGCTTTGAACAATTTTTTTCTGCCCTTATCCCATGTTTTCATAACTATAGCTTTATACTGTCTTGCTTTTGGGAAGGCAGCTTATCCTTCAGGAGTATCTTGACTATTGTTGGCCTTTGCTCATCTGTATATATTTTAAAATCAAATTCCATTAAACTTAACGGGATTTTGGGCAGCCCCGGTGGCTCAGCAGTTTAGTGCCGCCTTCAGCCCGGGGTGTGATCCTGGATACCTGGGATCGAGTCCCACGTCAGGCTTCCTGCATGGAGCCTGCTTCTCCCTCTGCCTGTGTCTCTGCCCCCCCCCCCCCCCCCCGTCTCTCATGAATACATAAATACAATCTTAAAAAAGAAAAAAACTTACTGGGATTTTAATTGGAATTACGTTGAAACTATAAACCAGATTAGCAAAAATGGATGTCTTTATGATGTTAACTATTCCCATAAACAAGGTATGTTCTTAAATTCATTTTGTTTAATAAAGTTTTGTATTTTTTTATAATTAGGTCTTGCATGTTTGTTAGGTTTTCTTCTTAGGTATCTTACGTTGTTGTGAGTGATGTCTGTTAAAAAGTACATTTCTGGCTGTTGCTGATAGTTAGAAATACAGATAACACTTGTATGTTGATAAAAACCAGAAAGCTAATCATTTTAGTGATTTGGGGTCTCTAAGTATACATCCATGTATTTGTGAATGGTAGTTTTGTTTTTCCTTTCAGAACTTTATACCCTCAATAATAATAATAATAATAATAATAATAATAATAATAATAATAATAATAATTCTTCTTCTTCTTCTTCTTCTTCTTCTTCTTCTTCTTCTTCTTCTTCTTCTTCTTCTTCTTCTTCGTTTTGCAGTGGCTAAGACCTCAGGGTGTCAAATAGAAGTAGTGATCATGGGGCCCCTTTTTCTTAGTTTTAAAGGGAATGTTTCTCACATTTTCCTCTTAAGTTACTGACTGTTAAAATTGAGAGTTTTTTATTTATCTTTTTGTTGTTAATGTCATACTTGGGGGGGGGGGGGAATGGGCATGCCAAGAGGGAAGATACAGGAAAAAAGTAGACTTTGGTGAGTAGGAAGATGGATTTGAAATAGTA
This sequence comes from Nyctereutes procyonoides, assembly GCF_905146905.1. NCBI lineage: Eukaryota > Metazoa > Chordata > Mammalia > Carnivora > Canidae > Nyctereutes > Nyctereutes procyonoides. The sequence goes on from NW_026575146.1 coordinate 28,015,821, forward strand.
GGTTGAGAATGTAGTGAAGTAAAGAACATTATCTAAAAATGTTAACAATTGAAAAGTTTTAAGTGAAATGGTTGGGGCAGAGATGTAGATGTGATAATATATAATAAATCATCATACTTCATAAAGTCAGTAGTTAGATACACTGGCGTGGATGAGATTGCCTAAGGAAAGAGAGTATAAGGTGTCATGATCAAGGATAGAAACCTAAAAACACAACTTTAATAGGTGAAGACAATTGAAAGGAAATATGAGATAGGAGGCCTAATAGTATATAGCTTCAGAGCCAAAAGAGTAGAGTATTTGAGGAGGGGATTGTCAGTAGTGCCAAACGAAATGCCACAGAGAGGTGTGGGAAGATCAGGACTGAAAAGAAGGCATTGAATTTGGCATTTGACATTTTAGGAAAAACAAAAAACAGTTGAGACGAGTGAGGGAGACCAAAACCAATTTTTAGCAAGAATATTTTAGATAGTACTCATTTGGAGAAGGAGGCTTTGAAATATGTTTGTTAAATTTTGCAGTGAAGGAAAAGACAAATGGAGCGGGTAGATTGAGAAGTAAGAAGGAAAGTTTTTTTAAGATAGGAGAAAACATGCGTTTTTAATTTTAATAGTTATTACCTGATAACCTGCTCTGATTATCATCAGACTTAAAATTTTGCCAATCTAATAAGTGAAAATCATTATTTGTTTTGCTGTACATTCAATTATAATGAGATTGGGCCTCTCCTAAATTTTACATTGGGTTTTTCTTACTGATTTGTTAGAAATTTTTGATTAATGCAGTTAACTGTCATAAATATTTAAAATGTTTTTGTGTGGGATTCCTGGGTGGCGCAGCGATTTGGCGCCTGCCTTTGGCCCGGGACGCGATCCTGGAGACCCGGGATCGAGTCCCACATCGGGCTCCCGGTGCATGGAGCCTGCTTCTCCCTCTGCCTGTGTCTCTGCCTCTCTCGCTCTCTCTGTGACTATCCTAAGTAAATAAAAATAAAAAAAAATAAAAATAAAATGTTTTTGTGCTAATTATTCAACTTCATTGAATTTTTAAAATAACTCTATCAGGTTTAGTTTCAGACACAAATAGAAATCCAAATGATAGTTTAAACAGAATTAGAGTTGTCTTTTCCTTTTAAGTCTGAAGATACCTTCTGGACTTTTCAGCCGTACTTAGTTTCTGCACCTCAGTGGTTGTTGAAGTTGTAGTCAATTAGCTCCCAAGTTCCAAGCAGGGAAATGGGAGGTAGGGGTTTGACACTTTGAATCTTTCCCCTTTGAGAAGCTTTTCTGGAAGCTCTACCCAGTCAGTTCTATTTATATCGAAATTGCCAGGTGTGTATTTGGCTGCCTCTGTTGGGGGGCTGAGAAACATAGTTGCTGCATCAAACAGAACTGTGGTTCTGTTAGTAAGGAAGTAGTTTTTGCAAATGGATCTCTTTGTTTTTAAGGCTAAATGATGTTCCATTGTGTGTGTGTGTGTGTGTGTGTGTGTGTGTGTGTGTGTGTATGTGTATGTGTGGTATGTGTATCACAGTTTCTTTATCCATTCTTCTATTGAGGGACACTTAGGGTTGTTCTTGGCTATTGTGAATAATGCTGCAACGAACATTGGAGCACAGATAATTCTCTTGAGTTACTGATTTCATTTCCTTTGGGTGTATACCCAGGAAAGGGGTAGCTGGATCATGTGGTAGGTCTATATTTTTTTGTGGAACCTTAATGCTGTTTTCCATATGGCTATACTGATTTGCATTACCGCAGAAAGTTCCCTTTTCCCTAAACCCTTGCCAACACTTGTTGTCTTTTATTTAATAATGCCATCCTAACAGTTACGAAGTGTATGTACCTCATTGTGGTTTTGACTTGCATTTCCCTGAGGATTAGTAATCTTGAGCACCTTTTCATACACCTTTCTGTATCTTTGGGAAATTGTCTATTTGAGTTTTTTTTTAATTTTTTTTTTATTTATTTATGATAGTCACAGAGAGAGAGAGAGAGAGAGAGAGAGAGAGAGAGGCAGAGACATAGGCAGAGGGAGAAGCAGGCTCCATGCACCGGGAGCCCAACGTGGGACTCGATCCCGGGTCTCCAGGATCGCGCCCTGGGCCAAAGGCAGGCGCCAAACCGCTGTGCCACCCAGGGATCCCTCTATTTGAGTTTTTAATCGGTTTATGTCTTTTTTTTTTTTTTCTTCTGTTGAGTTGTATGTGTTCCTCACATACTTGGATTGTTGTTAATCCCTTACCAGGTAATCACATATATTGATTGCAAGTATTCTGTTAGGTTTTCTTTTTATTTTGTTGTTGTCTTTGCTCTGCACAAGCTTTTTAGCTGATGGAGATGGTATGTTAATTAGTTTCAATGTAGTAGTTCTTTGTGTGTGTAGATATATTAAATTATGTTGTATACATTAAAACTTGTAGTTTTAAAATAACAAAAATTAAAAAGTAAGTAGAGGAATTTGGAAATAAGGTAGGCAACTAGCAGTTTCCACGAATAAAATATAAATTCTTACCAGTATGACTTAGGTTTACAGCATACTTCCAGAAGCTTGCTTATAAAGAATGATTGAGCAGTAGGTTAGCATTGAGCTTTTGTTTTTTTTTTCTTTCTAGATGAAGAGTTCATGAACTCCTCTTTTTTCTCATTTTCCCCCCTGATTTTAATGTTATTTGTACTTATTACGTATTAAATTCTCAAATAGATTTGTTACTGCTTCCATTCTCTCTAGTTTATTTATTTATATTTACTATCTCTTCTTTAGTACCAAACTCTTATAAACTGTAATTCTATTACTTTTATGGGATAGAGTTAACACTTCTCATTGTTTTTAGTATTTTCTTGCCTCTTGTTAAATTATTTCACAAGTGAACTCTAGTACCTAATATTTGATTGTGTTAGCGTCTCTTCTACTCTCCAAAATTTTAATTGATAATTTATTGAGAATGTATTGGTTAATTAGAACTGACAGCTGTACAGTACTGTATTTGTTCCTCTATAGTTTAATATATTCTTAAGATTTATCTTAGATATGTGATATTTTTCTGTTATTGGAATTTTTTGTTCTATTTTAGTTTAAAATTGTTATGGTAAAATATACCTAACATAGAACTAACCATTTTACCCATTTTTAAGTATATGGTTCAGTGGCATTAATTACTTTTATGCTGCTATACAGCCATCACTACCATCTCTCCAGAATGTTTTTCAGATTTCCATAATGAAACTTCATACTAATTAGACAATAACTTCCAAGTCCTCCTTCCTCCTGGCCCCTAATAACCATACTATTTTTGTCTCGCTGAATTAGACTATTGTAGATATCTCATTTAAGTAGAATAGTACAATATTTGTCCTTTTGTGGCTAGTTTATTTCACTTAGCATAATGTCTTTAAAGTTCATCCATGTTGTAGCACCCATCAGAATTTCCTTCTTTTTTAAGGCTGAGTGTATTCTGTGTATTTACCACATTTTGTTTATCCATTCATCTGTCAGTGAACTTTTGGTTTACTTCCACTTCTTGACTGTTGCATATAATGCTGCTATGAATGTGGGTATATCTTTGTGAGTACCTGCCCAGTTCTTCTGGGAATATACTTTTGGTTTACTTCCACTTCTTGACTGTTGCATATAATGCTTCTATGAATGTGGGTATATCTTTGTGAGTACCTGCCCAGTTCTTCTGGGAATATACATAGAAGTAGGATTGCAGGATCGTATGTAAGTCTCTGTTTAGTTTTTTGGGGAACCACCATACTGTTTTCCATAGCAGCTGCACTATTTTACATTTCCACCCTCAATGTAAAGGGTTCTAATTTATCCACATCCTCCAACACTTATTTTCAGTTTATTGGGTGTTTTTAAAAATAATTGCCATTCTAATGGGTATGAAGTATTGATTGTGGTATTTGGTTTTCATTTCCCTAATGATTAGTGATTTTAGGCATCTTTGCTTGTATTTATTGACCATTTGTATATGTTCTTTGGAAAAATATCTGCTCAGGTCCTTTGCCCATTTCTTATGGGGTTGTATATTTTTTTGTTGAGTTCTAGAAGTTCTTTGTTATGGATATTAACTCCTTATTAGATACACAATTTGCAAATATTTTTTTGGATTCTATGGATGGCCTTTTCACTCTATTGATAGTGTTTGCACAAAAGTTTTTAAGTTTGAAGTAGCCTCATTGGTCTGTTTTTGCTTTTGTTGCTTGTGCTTTTGGTGTTAATCAAGAAATCATTGCCAAATCCAGTGTCATGAAGCTTTTCCCCCCTTATGTTTTTTTTTTTTAAATGATTTTCAGAGTTTTAGCTCTTACATTTAAGTCTTTAATCCATTTTGAGTTAATTTTTGTATATAGTGTAAGGTAAACTTTGTTTTTTTGCACAAGAGTATCCAGGTTTCCTAGCATTGTTTGTTGAAAACTCTCTTTTTCCCATTGAATGGTCTTGGGACTCTTGTCAAAACTCTTTGGACCTGGGGATCCCTGGGGATCCCTGGGTGGCTCGGCAGTTTAGCGCGGCCTTCAGCCTAGGACGTGATCCTGGAATCCCGGGATCGAGTTCCGCATCGGGCTCCTTGCATGGAGCCTGCTTCTCCCTTTGCCTGTGTCTCTGCCTCTCTCTCTCTCTCTCTCTGTGTGTGTGTGTCTCTCTCATGAATAAATAAATAAAATCTTTTAAGAAAAAAAAAAACCCAAAAACCTCTTTGGACCTTATATATAATGGTGTATTTGGCTGTTGTTTATTCTGTTCCATTGGTCTGTCTCTCTGTGTTTATGCCAGTATCATACTGTTTTGATACTATATTATAGTAAGTTTCAAATTGTTTTTTTTTTCTATGGAAGAACACTAGTGACTTTAAATATTAATTATTAACCAGATATTTTACCGAATTGTTTTAGTTTTTCAGTTGATTGTGTAAAGATATGGCTGTTGCAAATAATGATAAAATATCATTTCTTCTTGAATTTTGTCTATTTTTGTCTAATTGCATTGGCTTTCCATGTTAAATAATTATGTTGCCCATTTACGGTATTTCTTTCTTGCTTCTGATTTAGTGGAAATTCTTCTAATATTTCACCAGAGTGTATGATGCAATTTTTGGTTTAGACATGCTCCTAAACGTCTGAGGCTGACATCAAAGGCTTAATTACAGTTTGGCACTTAAAGATGGTTTGTTTCTTGTTGGTCTTAATAGGAATAAAAGATGAATCTGAAAGTATCATAGAAGGACTGCTCGGTTTTGATTCATATACATCAGCTAATTGACTTTTTCTCTTTTTCAGAATGGCCAGAGTTTTCTGGTTTTGGATGAACAAAGATTTGCAAAAGAAATTCTTCCTAAATATTTCAAGCACAATAACATGGCAAGCTTTGTGAGGCAGTTGAATATGTGTGAGTATAGGCAGTGGTTATTTGGAATACTGTGGTCAGCCCCGATTAATCCATTTTTTCCCCCATTAGGTTGATAAAGGAAAGGGAAATTTTTTTACTTTTATCTATTTTAGTCATCTAAATTTTGAATCTTTTTTCAGATGGTTTTCGTAAGGTTGTGCATATTGACTCTGGAATTGTAAAGCAGGAACGAGATGGGCCTGTTGAATTTCAGCATCCTTACTTCAAACAAGGCCAGGATGACTTGTTGGAGAACATTAAAAGGAAGGTGAGCTATTGTTAATATGATTTATTTAAGGCATTACCATGTAGCATACTCGGCCAACACAATATTTCACCTGTTGAAATTAAGAATGTATAGAAATACACAGGTATTTTTGTTGGGATAACTTAGACTAATAAAGCTTTAATTATTTCCCTCTATTTTATATTTTTTTTCTGCAGTCAACTGTCCTAAAGGCTCAGTCTTCAAATACGTTCTAGAGGGAAGGAAAATGTTTACATTCTGACTGAGGGTGAAAAATCATCCATATTGGGATGGCTCACTCTTTCTAATTTAGCTTAAAATATGTAAACTTTTGTTAGAATGTCCACTCCTTGGAGGGCCTTTTCTGTAGTTCGCTGCTGAATATCCAATGCCCAGAATAAGTCCCTTGCATATAGTAAGCATCTAATAATATATTTTTTAATGAATGGTATCTTTTACTGAAATAAAATATTTTTACTAAATCCACAAAAGAAGAGGGATAAAAGAGTAATGGACCATGAAAGAAAATGGCCTAGTGTGCAGCTGTTACTGCATAAATTTAATTAAACGTGGAATGTGATAATAAAGAGGCTTGGGGAAATTACAGTGAGTTTGGCTAAAGGGAATGAAAAAAAAAAAAAAGCCCCTAAGTTGTTCCTGCTTGTAGAAACTTCTCCACATTTAAAAAAAAAGATTATTTCTTATCCTTGTCTTTGAGCTATTCTTTTTATAGAATCCTATCCTGGACTTTTTGGAACTAAATCTAACTTCCTGAATCAGCTACAAACCCACTTATAATAGGGAAACTTTTTTTTTTTTTAATAGGGAAACTTTGAATTACAAATATGGTATTTAGTATTTGATTTCCTAAATTTGTTTTCAAAAGGTTTCATCTTCAAAACCAGAAGAAAATAAGATTCGTCAGGAAGATTTAACAAAAATTATAAGTAGTGCTCAGAAAGTTCAAATAAAACAAGAAACTATTGAGTCCAGACTTTCTGAATTAAAAAGGTAAAGTATTATTGCCAAATATAATCTTCATATAGGGATTGGTGTGTGTGTGTTGGGATTGGAGGTTAGTGCTTTAAGTACTTAGATCTCATTGTTGAAGCCAAGATAAAAGGTCATTTTTCTGTAAGTACTGGTTCCCTTAGTTTGATTTTTAGCCCTTGACTTTACCTCAATATTATATTTTCTTGACCGTGGTCAAAAGATTTTATGACTATGGGCAATTAAAACAGTTTGATGCTGGAGTCTCACTGATGAAACAATAGATATTTAAATTGATGTAGGAATTGCCCCTGGGTGGCTTGCTTAGTCCATTAAGTGTCTGCTTCCTGCTCAGGTCTTGGTCTCCCAGTTCTGGGATTGAGTTCCACATCAGACTCCCTGCCCCAGGGGGAAGTGTGCTTCTCCCTTTCCCTCTGCCTCTCTTCTGGCTTCTGTGTGTGTGCATGCTCTCTCTCAAATAAATAAATAAAATATTTAAAAAAAATAAATCAGTGTAGGAAATATGATTCCACGTAGCTTTCATATGATGTTCACACACATGAGGGAACACAAGCCATAAAAATATACTACATATGTTACTCATCTCTTCTTTTATGGCAGTTTAATATGCTTTTTCTATGTGGCTTAAGATAAAATAGGACAAAAAATAGGGAAAAGGATGCAAGAGACTTGCTTTACTTGGTATTTGTCATACATAGACATGGTAATGGTGTTATTCAAATCAATTATCTACAGAAACATACTTTTGCCTTATGGCAATTCTTGGCACCATTACTTGCCACACTAACAATTTGTATATAGAGTAGATGTATACTTCTCTTCTTAGTAAGTAGTTGAGATTTTTTCTTATCCTAATAGGGGCCAAGGTCTTGATTGATTTTATGTATTCTCTCTTCCATTTCAAATGTGGGATATTAGTTTAGCTGTCTTAACTCAAGTGTCTTCGTTAAAAGAATAACCTTGAATTTTGATTCCATTTTTTAATAAGGTTTAATTTTAAGCTGTCCCATTTTGTGTATTTCATTTAATCAGTTATGCTAGTTTATGGTATGTATCTTGTGTCTACTGAGGTGCCCTTTGACCCAATTCCTTGAATCTCCAGTTTAACCCTTAAGAAATAGATCCCCAGATTGGACCTGTAAGTTTTAGAGGTAACTGTTCTTCTACTTAAATTTAGTAGGCAGATGATAATATCTTCAAATATCTGAGTCAAAAAGAGTACCCTATTCAGTAAGTATTAAAGGAAGTTTTATTTTCAATATCTTCTGTATGTAAGATATAGAAGTCCCTTTTGTAATAGTTTAGCTTGAAGAGGATGGATATTATGGAAATTAACAAGAACAAAACTTAAAACATTTAATAGGTGGATTATCCTTCATGCCTTCTAAGTATTGTTGCTGCTAATACTTAATAACTGCAATTTCAGTAGTAGTTAATGAAGAAAAAGAAACTATTACCACTAGGCAAATTATTGGCTTGTCACATATTTAGACATGCTTTAAAATTTTTTTTTTAGTGTTTTTCTATGTCTGTGTTTGAAGCATCTTAAGATAGTTTTAGGACCTGATAAACTTTCAGATCAACTTTAACACTTACTACACATTACCTGTGTGAACTTAGGCAAGTCCTCTCAATTCTTGAGGTTCAGTGTCCTCCTCTATAAAATAGAGCTAATAATTCCTTTCTTGACTGATTTTAGAGAAGTTTAGATAAGAAATACACTAAAATGCTTAGTATAATGCCTGGAACATAGGTAGTGCTGGATAAATGTCACTTTCTTTAAGAATTCTTTTCTAAGCACAACTCCTGAATTCACTTGGTAGCCAAAGATTAGTTTATTTTTTAAACAAGAAGTAATGAACCACATTGTCAGAGAAGTAAATTGCCTACTACTATATGGCTACAGGCATGTGTCTTTAATTTTTGTGTTTATATTGCCATGAATATAAAGTACTATAGTTAGGAAGGGAAGATTCTGGAGTTGTGTCAAGATAGTAGCCATTTTATATAATTGAACCAAAGTTTTTTCATTTTCATGAAAATATATAGGAAAGTTCACTGGTATTCTTTTTTTTTTTTTTTTTTTTGTTCACTGGTATTCTTAATTAAAGATAATGAGGTCTGCGTTTCTCACTAAATTTTGTTTTGCTTTTTAATAAATGATAACATAGTGAGAATGAGTCCCTTTGGAAGGAGGTGTCAGAATTACGAGCAAAACATGCACAACAGCAACAAGTTATTCGAAAGGTAAGCTTTTTCATCCCATGACTGTAATCTGCCTTTGTTTAATTTGTGTACCATTCGTGACCCAAAAAAAGTCTCTATGGAATAGTCAGTGATTGATCTTAGTTTCTTATATATTGGGTTCGTATATAATAGTGAAACTATGAAATCAAACAAATTAGGTCAACTGTTATATTTTCTTTTTAATAAGGAACATTTCTCATTACCTAAATATGGTTATTCCATACTCTCAGCCTAAGTCTCATTAGATTTAAGTAAGTGACTTTTAGCCTGATATAAAAACTTTAAAGATACTTTATTTTTAGGAACATAATTAATATACTACCCATTTTTTTTACTATGAATAACAATCTTACTGTGTTCTGTTGTTTTTACTATTTTTTTTACTTGAAATGGCATAGATATGGTCTTTGAAGACAAATGACTAAAATTTTCAAATCATTCACCAAATTATGAATTCAAAAAATTAGTTACCAATGTATGCCATTATCAGTATTTCTAGAAAAGCAGAAAAATAAATTCTAGATTTTAGTATCTGAGCTGAAAATTACTGGGGGAACTGAAAATCTCTCTGTTGCATTGTGTCCTTGTGATTTAGTCTTTTCATATCAGCTTTCATATGTTAATAAGACTTGAAACATAAAAGTAATTAAGGCAGCTATTTTTTGCTCATGAGTAAACTAGACTCTTAAGTTTAAGCAACAGGTTTTTGAGGGGGAGGAAGGGTGGGAGAACTTCAGCTGGTTTGTGCTGAGATGCCTTTAGCTAAAAATAGGGTTATGACTGACAGGATCTGGGTCTAGTGGAGCAAGCTTAGAACAGAGATGAATGGTTGCAGCCTTTGGCCTGTAGTCAGATAGATACACTGTGTGTGTGTGTGTGTGTGTGTGTGTGTGTGTGTGTGTGTGTGTGTGTAGTTTTTCCAAATCAGTATGTAAGTGAAGGTTGAATGTACAATTTAGTTCTAAGTGTTTAGTCCAAGTACATATATTTTCAAAACTTCCATAGCTGATTCCAACATGCAAGCCTGTTAAGAATAGCTGATTTAAAATGATAGGTGTTTGGGGGCACCTGGATGGCTCAGTGGTTGAGCACCTGCCTTTGACTCCGGGCCTGATCTCAGGATCCTGGGATCGAGTCCCACATCAGGTTCTCTGCAGGGAGCCTGCTTCTCCCTCTGCCTGTGTCTCTGCCTCTCTCTCTGTTCTCTCATGAATAAATAAATAAAATCTTAAAAAAAAAAAGTATAGATGTACCTTAACCTGCACTTCATTAAAAAAAAAAAATCTTTTCCAGAAAACGTTTTAGTTAAATATTAGCTTATAATACTATATGATTTTTTTTCACCTAAAAGCAAGGAAAGTTGATGAAATACTTATAGAGGATTTCAGGTTTTCATGAAACCTAGCATACTGTCTGCTCAAATTTGAGTTTTGAATAAATGTGGTTTGGTGGAGCTAGGGAATTTTCATGATGCGTAGTGATAGCTGATAATCTCTTCTGTATTGCTGTATTTGGCTCCTATGTCTGCCATTCACTCCTTGGCTTTATATTAATTGGAATAGTATATGTGAGTTACCTGGTATAGGTACTTGTTACAGGATAGGATAAATAGTACCTGTTATAGAATTTACCAGGTCCAGAAATTAGATGTTGTAAATGTTAGGTGCCTTATCTTCTTCAGGAAATAAGGTTTGTGTACAGCATGATGCAGAATGTCATAATAAGAGAACTAAAATACAGAAAAAATTTCAGGAGAAATTTAGCCAGTGCTTCATGTTCTTATAATTCAACCACTAATGTTTTTAGAATTTTTTATAACACTTATAAATTAACAAAAGTAATTGAAGCCAAATTATTTCATAGATACCTTTAAGTTTAAATTTGTCTTCTCATCAGCATCAGTCAGCATTTTCTTTTGAATAAACAATTTAGTGGCTGGCTTCCTTTTCATGACTCTAAAACTGTTTAACTTTTCTGCAAAGAGTCTAAATAGTCCTTCAGTTGCTTTTGGCCTTTATTTATAGCCTCTCAGTGATATACTGCTTTTCATAGTTCACCATATGATCCTGACTTCTTTAGCTCCTTTAGGAAGGTGACAATAAATTTCAAGACATATCCTAAGCCAGTGATTCTCACATTCACATCAGTATCACCTGGAGGACATTGCTGGACCCTGTCCTCAGAATTTCGGATTCCGTTAATTATGGAGTGGGGTTGAGAATGTGTGTCTAACAGATTCCTGGGCTAATACTGCTAGTCCACGGACCACACTGTAAGAAATGCTGTCATAAAATATGAAAGATTGTTTGCATGTCTTGATCTGTTTAGTAGCCTTTTCCTTTTAAATTTAATTAAGCTCTGAAGATTAAACCAGCTTCTCTTGATTGGCAGTATGTGTGTCTTGGATAGTTAAGAGGAAAACCATCTGAAACAAAATCTATTCATTGTTTATTTAAAAAAAAATGTACTCCCAACTTTGAAATTGTGTATTTATTTTTGGATAATTTCTAATTAACTGTATTTTGGGGTTTATTTCTGTTACTGTATAATTAGATATTTCATGATTTTATTAAGCAATAATTTTTCTAGAATAACCCAATAAGCTTTTTCTCCCTTGAAAATTTTATGCTCTCTTCTGAAAGAGATGGAAATTTCTTTGGCCTCTAATTGCATTACCTAGTTTAAGAAAAATGTTGCCTGTCACTCCCCCCCGCCCCTCAGCATAATCTTGAAAGAATTTTAGTTAAAAACTTGGGATCTGTATTCAGGCATGCTTGGATCTTAGCACCAAAACAAATAACTGAGTGGAGTATTGGGTAGATGGATGCATCGGGGGATAGATAGATGAATGGATGGATGGATGGATGAGTAGATGAATGTCTTAGGCATCTTGATATCCTGGGTGGCTGCTACTTTTATTACAGGTTATTCTTCTGCCTGGAAACTGTTACATTTCTTTAGATATTAATTACAAGGTGCACCCAAATTTCAAATATGTTAACACCAGAGACATTATGTGACTTAGAAAATATGTAGTATTTGAATTAATTTCTTAACACTTGTAATGTGGACTAAAGAATTAGGAGTCTATGATGGGAAATTTTTTGTGTATATTTTCCTTTTAGATTGTCCAGTTTATTGTTACATTGGTTCAGAATAACCAGCTTGTGAGCTTAAAACGTAAAAGGTAAGTTTCTGTGTAAAATACTTTGACCTATTCCTGGACAGCTAAACATGTTAGTGTTTAACGGTGAATGGCCTACATTCGCTTAGTGTATGTCTGTTGTTCCAGATGAACAGTCCTTCCTTGTTAAATTATACTCTCAGCATTTCAAGAGTAGTGTTACTTCTTCCTCCAGTCATCCTGCTAATGTTTTTCAGAGACAAGTATAGCTAAATGGTCACTTTACAGACATACAGGGAGTTAATCAGGAATCCATTTTTATTTGCATTAGCCATTTACTGTAAAGTTAGAAGGCCTGAGTGAGGGGAATTTTTAAAAGAAGGTCATACATTGAAAACAAAAATACTTGATCACTTATATTTAATCCACTAACAAGAAATTTAAAAACCCAAATATTGACTGTGGCTTATGATACATAAAAATGTTAGTATTTGCCATTGTTAAAACTAAAGCTTAAGGATGGTGGACAAAGGAGTAGTTGGAAGAAGAAAAAACTTATCTTAAAGCTTGGTTATGTGCACACTTTATGCTGTGGCCTTAACTCTACTTCCACGAACTAGTTATGTATGTTAGTACAGTTCATTATGATGTAGTTCAGTCAGCAATGAAATAGTATATTGTATTTATTATATTATTATATATCATTGTTATATACTACATATTATTTATTATAGTTATTATATTAATTTTAGCAAAAATAGTATAGAAGAATGCCAAAATCAAAGACCTAGGCATAGTCACCCCCTAGTTTCTGTTCCTAAGATGTGACCATTGTGTATCACTATGTTCTTTGTGTATCCCTAACTAAAATCTTTTATTATTAAAGTGTATATGTTCATGTGAGGGTAAAATATTAGAATAGTTTAAATTTCTTGTGTGCTCGCTTCACTGAATTTCATGAATATCTTCTGATTTTCAGGCCTCTACTTCTAAATACTAATGGAGCCCAAAAGAAGAATTTGTTTCAGCATATAGTCAAAGAACCAGCTGATAATCACCATCATAAAGTAATTTTTTGGTTAAATTCTATTTTATATTTGTTATTTCAAACCAAATTTTATTGCAGCAGTATTTCATATATTCAGAATTCACATTCAAAGTTTAGTGAATAATAATCTAAGTGTTCATTCTCCAGTTTTATTAAATCATGCCTTTTTAAATTATTTACTTTAAATTATTTTAAGAAAGAAACTGTTATAAATAGAATTATTTTAGTTTTCTGTTCCCAAGTTTGTTTTTTTGCCTCTCAAGTTTGTTTATTGACTCCTCTTTGGTCTCTCATAGATAATCACTATCTTGAATTGATATTTATATCAGTCATTTTTGAATTGGTCATTTCATATGTGTGAACTCATGAACAGTATTTGCTATTATTTTGCATGTATCCAAGCTTCATATAAATGATACTGTTTTAAAAAAATAAATAAATGATACTGTTTTGCACATATCATTTTACATTGTGACTTTTTTCACTTGGTTTTGCTTTTGAGATGTATTAAATTAAGTTCATCTCTACTACTTGATATTAATTCAGTATTATGATCATGTAATTAAGCATTCATCCATAAATTATTTTAAGTTTCCAACTTTTATTATAAGGTGTATAGACTAGACTTTTTACTCTAGCAATTTCAAAACTATTTTTGTTTACCTTTATTTTTGTGTTGGGTTCTCTGGATCATTTGTCAAACTTACACCCATTGGCAAATCATTCCAGTCCAGTGTCTCAACTTCCTTTAATAGCTGATTGTTATTGTAACTTTCAAATCTTAGAATTCTAAATACTGCTTCAGATTTGTTATTAGAGTACCAAGATTTTTTTTCTTGAGCAAATCAGAGTTAACATCAGGTTCTTCTTCCCACTACTGTTTCTAAATAATAAAGCATACCTAACTATTGTGTTTTTAGGATTTAAGATTCAATGTAAATGGAATAGAATTTCTTAATTTAACCAGATTTATAAATTTTTAAGTACTTTGGATCTTTTGCCTCAGATTTATCTACTGTTGAAATTTATAGATTTTGCATTTTAATAATGAGTTTAATTTGCTTTAGAGAATCGAATGCTTTCTTATTTATTATGTACCTACAACCTGAATATATCTGCAAATGAATAAAAAAAAATAATTGCTGAAAACTCAGGCTGACATTTAACTGGAGCTATTGCAATGGTTTTTTTTTTTTTCCCTATTAATGAAAGCATTTAATGAGAAAGAATAAACCATATGTCAGAGTAGCTTGGATAAAATAATCCTCATCAGCAACAGTAGCCATCTGGTTATGCTTGAAATTCCTACTGAAGTCTTAAGATTTTTTCTTTTTTTAACCCTTTGGATACAAAAAATACTTTAAAATTTGAAAATCTTTCCATAGAATCATTCTGAGGCATGCCACCTTCAAGATTCCTTACAGTCAAAGAAATAAGTAGAATGAAGTAACACACCTCATACCTTTGTGAATTGGTATAAATAAAATTAGTAAGTCCCATTAGGGCAGAGAACATAGCTAAATTGTATCCTCAAAATTTAGTAAATAATGGGTGCCCAATTAACACTTTTTAAATGGTATGTTGTTCAGTAGTCAATATAATTTCAGTTTTTGATACATTTTCTGCCTGATTTTTTTAGGTTCCACACAGTAGGACTGAAGGTTTAAAGCCAAGGGAGCGGATTTCAGATGACATCATTATTTATGATGTAACTGATGATAATGCAGATGAAGAAAATATCCCAGTTATTCCAGAAACTAATGAGGATGTTATATCTGATCCATCCAAGTAAGGAAATTATGAAGTAAAATTTGTGAAAATATTGGTTACTTTTCTTATCAAAGAGTTAAATTCGAAATGACTTTATTCTGTGATAATTTACTGTCTAATTCATATTTGGTTTATTAAACTGAAAAAGCCAAAATATTTAATGAGATGTTCTCCCCTCAGCAAAAAGACTTCTGACAAAAAGTAATGAGAATTCTGATTTTTTAATTTTGGAGTTAAACATCTTTAATTGATTCTTTGTGGTCTCATATGGTGAATCAATATTTGTGATTAAGCTGACTCACCCAAGAAATTTGTGCCTTTTGATACGTTTTGGGGAGAAGGTTTCCATGAAGAATGAATGGACAAATTAATTTATTGAATGTGTTTGAAAATATAATTGGTTCTTTCTCATATTGCTGATCTAGCTGTAGCCAGTACCCTGATATTGTCATTGTTGAAGATGACAATGAAGATGAGTATGCACCTGTCATTCAGAGTGGAGATCAGAATGAACCAGCCAGAGAATCCCTAAGTTCAGGCAGTGATGGCACCAGTCCTCTCATGTCTAGTGCTGTCCAGCTAAATGGCTCATCTAGTCTGACCACAGAAGATCCTGTGACCATGATGGATTCCATTTTAAATGATAACATCAATCTTTTGGGAAAGTGAGTGCTCATCTAGGTTATCTGAGTTTATTTGCTTGCTTTGTTTACTTTACATGTTCTCTTTTCTTTGAATGACCTTCTTTTCAGATTATGAACCCATGTAACTATCTTTCTTTGTTTTAGTCAGGGCTAAGTTCTGCAAATTTTTTTTTGAGAAGGATTTAATCATCTCAAGAATAGTCTTGAGATTTTCCTGGCAATTCCTTAGATTTCTTTAATGAGATACTTGTTTTGAATATTCATAAAGTGTGTGTGTGTGTATTTGTGTTTTTATCAGGGCTATAGAATAAGATAATCTCTGTTAAGGGACTTATAGCATAAGAAAACCAGAAATTAGTAGCAATTACCAATAATAAGTTAAATATTTTATAATTTATAGGGTAGAGGAAAAAAGATAAATCAGACTGTTGTCACAGTCTTTTTTTCTGTAAATATTAAAGTTTTGTGTAAAAGCTGTGAGTTCTTAGTAAACCACATTTTTGGGAATCTCAAATACTGAATAGGATCTCTTACGATTAAGAATTTTGTAATGTGAGTTTAAATGTAAAAACAAGGAAACCTAATATTTGATATTTTTTTAATATTTTTTCCTTAGGGTTGAGCTGTTGGATTATCTTGACAGTATTGATTGCAGTTTAGAGGACTTTCAAGCCATGCTGTCGGGAAGACAGTTTAGCATAGACCCAGATCTCCTGGTTGATGTAGGTACTTTGAATACTTCTTGCTATACTGGCAGTTTGTGTATTTATGTATATTGTTTATAGATCAGCACGTCATTTTCTTGTATTCTCACTATTTTTGCATTTTCTTTTTTTAAAATGAATGATTTTGTGTACTAGAAACAATGAGCAGATGGTTCAGGATAGTGAAGGAGGTTGATCACTACCCATTTCTGAATAGCAGTTCAGTTAATCCTCCTGTAACAACATATCAATTCTGTTCAACAGTGCTGCTAAATCCAGGCCTTTTCTGGACTTGTGGCTGTGTTTTGTTTTGTTCTAGAATAAATTGTCGCTCAATAGAAATTGGTGGAAATTTAGTAATAGAATTACTTAGCCAGGAAATAGCATGAAGACACTTTCTAAGACTTTGGGAATTAATGTTTTCCAATCAAATGAACTATATTTTATTATATTTGCTATATTTTTAAAATTTTTATGTCCTGAGTCCTAAGGTTATCCTGTTCCAGTCCGTACCACCACCTATATGAACATGACTCCCAATGTTGTCTGGACTGTGAATCCTTATCTACCATTTCTGGCATTAATTTTCTTGCTCTCTTACCTCTTGCTCCTACCACTCCTCTCTCCCTTACTGTGGCTTGGTCCTTTCCAGATGAAATTGTGTATTGTTCTCTCCCTGATTTCCATTTTCTGTTGTGATATGTTCTTCTGCCCTGAAAAGCTTTGTCGCTCCTTTTGTTGTTGTTGTTGCATTTTTCTGCCTTAAAATGCAGCTTTTCTCATGTCAAAATATTCTCTTATCCTTTTAAGAGCTTCTCAGTGAGGATAAAAGGAATTAGTCCTTTATTGCTCTTTAATCTTATTAGTATACCACCTTATCATTCTGCTTCTCAGTCTTTGTCAATATGCACGATTTGATTATCTTTTACAAACCGTCAGTATGTCACAGGATGGATTTCCCTTTCTTTGAAGATTTCTTTCCTTTTTTTTTTTTTTTTTTTAAGATTTCTTTTTCATACTGGCTTATGTTACCATCTTAAGTGAATTCAGTATCCACGCTAATGACCTACTTTAATTTGTTAATAGCAATTTGGCAGCCCTTCTTGATTCTATCATTCTTTGTTCTCAGTCTGAATCCATGGACCTTTTAGGATAGCTGTCCCCTGGATCATAAAAAAGGAAATAAAATTCCATAATCCTGACCCTCTGCAAATCCTTGCAGTCTTCAATTAGATTATTTTAATTTAACCTTGGAACATTTATCATACTCTTCTGTCCCCAAAACCTCATCTAGCCAGCTCTTCCCTATTCATAGAAGATAATCACCATACTCTGGGTCTCTGGTAAGCTGTGGAATCTTTTCTTAGAGGAAGTGCTTACTTTCTCTTTAAAGTTTATTTGTAAACCTGCCTTCTCCCTGTCTCTTTTTCTATCTCTGTCCTTGATCTTTCCCATCTCGCTTCAGTGGACACAGATGTCCATCTTAAACATTTTGATGTGTTGCTCTGCTCATTTACCATTTTGCTTCTATGATCATTTCACTACAAAACTTTAGAAATGAGTAGCTATATTTGTTACTTCTTTTTTACCCTATATTTCTTTTTGAAACCCTGCATTGTCTTGCTTATTTACTCTAAGCCTGTGCTGCCTTGTTTTATCCATAGTGGGCTACGTTTGTTTTTGTTTTTCTAAGTCAGGCCATTGGGCTAGTAGGTTTATTCTGAATCAGATTTGGGCTTCATTTGGGTATGTCACTTACTAGCTCTGATACTAACTTTGGGAAATTTTACTTCTCTTGTTCAGTTTCCCCATCTTTTAAATGCGGCTAATGCTTAACACAAAGCGCTCTTGTGGGGATTCTAAATAATTAGTGCTATTATTATTAATACTAGTTACTTTTGACAATGGAACTATTTCTGTTTTTTTTTTAAATTTTTATTTATTTATGATAGTCACACAGAGAGAGAGAGGCAGAGACACAGGCAGAGGGAGAAGCAGGCTCCATGCACTGGGAGCCCGACGTGGGTTTCGATCCCGGGTCTCCAGGATCACGCCCTGGGCCAAAGACAGGTGCCAAACCGCTGCGCCACCCAGGGATCCCCTATTTCTGTTAATTCTAGAGGCACTGGACTTTGGTTTTTTCCCCCGGTCTTCCTAGCTAATCTCTGTTTAAGAGCTTTTCTTTTTCCTGTAGTTTTCTACTTGTATTTCCCAAGGTAACCATTCTTTTAGCTTTTTATTTGTTCTGAGTCTCTTCTTTTTCTATCCTTCCTCTTTGAAGGGATTTTGGTTCTATGATTGCTCTCAAATTTTTATCTCTACCTCTTAATATCTTTTTAAAGTAAACTTTACTTGAATTCTAATTCCATGCCTTTGGGATCAGCAGTTAAGAAGATCTTGTTAAGATCTTGTCTTAGATTGTGTTTGACACAAGCTTTTCTTTATTCTCTAAACTAGCTATACTTCTCAGCTTTCTTATTTTTTTGTAGTGGTATCAGACTTCTCTCTACTCACTAGGATAATAATCACTGAGTCATTTTGGTTTCCTTATCTTTATCTCATTGTTCATCAAGTCCTGTGTATTTTCAAAAATAGCACTGATAAATCATCCCTACTTTCTGTTGCCTCGTTCATCCAAGACCTTCATTATTTCATCCTTGAATTATACTGTATTGTAAAAATGTAAAATTGCATATGCCTGTGCATCCATAGGTTGCCTTTTTCTCTGAGATGGCAAAGATGGTAAGGACATGAATAAGGTATGCTGAGGAGTTTATGGGTTCTCTACAGAGTTCAGTTCTGAGAGGCCTGGCCTTAGAATTCAATTAGTGTCACTCATGTATGATCTACTTTTTTTTTGCTTCACATTATACATCTGCTGGGAATACATGAAGGTATCCCTGATTTAGTGGGTGGCATGAGTGGGGCAAAGAAGGAGTGAGGAGCTTATACTCTACAGATGTTACTTTCAGTAGGGATCAAATATGGTCAGGCTCAGAGGCAGTGATGAGCCGAACCTGGCAGAGATTGGCAGTCATGTACGGTTAACTGCTCTTAAGGATCTGAGTCTCTTCCTTTTCATGTATCAGTAGATAATATGAAAGGGGGAAAAGTTAAGGAAGAGCTGGGAATATTTTTAGGACGATCATGAAAATGGAACTTTAAGGAAAGGAATCAGTGTCTAGAGACAGTGGAGGGGGGATCTGTGTGCATTTCATTATATCCTGTGAACCATTTTGTGTTCATTCTCATAAAATATTTTAATCATTGCTCAGGCCTTTTTCAAGCCTCTTACTGCTGACAGAATGTGGTCTTATCCTCTTACCAATTTTGCTCTACTTCTTGAACTTTATGTATACAGCTTAATATTCAACTCAGAACTTTTATATTATTTGGATTGGTCATCTTGTCTGTTGCTAGAACTTCCCCCTCAACCTTCCTTCTTCTCTATGATTGCTTGTGCTATAATTTTTTCTCCCCCCATTCTCTCCTTTCCAAGTCCTAACCATTCTCCAGGGATTGATACACGTTGGATAGCTTCATCAACACTTTTTGTTTCGTGTGTGTGTGTGTGTGTGTGTGTGTGTGTGTGTGGTTTTCTCCCTTTCTCCTTTCTCTTAGTACTTTTGATCCCCATCATCAATTAGTATTTTAATACTGGATTGTATCTGATCATATGTTACTATTTGACGTTGTTCTTGTCTTTTAGATTGTGAGCTCCCGGAGAGCAGGAATAGTGTCTTCATTTTGAATTCTTCATGATGTCAATTATTTCTTAGATGTTCAATAAATCCTTGTGGAATAAATGACTTTGAAGCTTATGGCTTAAAAGTTATGTCTGTAAATTGGCTGGACCAAGGGGTTTAGTGAGCAGTGGTCTTAGTATTTATGTCTTCTGTTGCTAGGCAAGGTAAAAAGAACCAACAAGGAAGTAAGTATGCTATTTGGTCAGAGGACTCTGAGGTGTAATTTAGAAGCCACCGTTGTAGAGCAGATTCTATAAATTTCTCACATAATTAGCAGGTAGTCAGAGAAGGTTTACTGTCAAGGCAAGGGACTCAGCCCTGGATGCCACTTAAAGCCAAAGGCATTTAGAGAGAAAGTAATCATAAGGAAATGAAGGAGAGGCGAAGTTGGCCAAACCATCATTTTCTTAAGTGATTTACCCCAATGTTTTATTTTATTTACTTTATTTATTTACTTTTTTTTATGTAAGGTCCCCCCACTGTTTTATAGAGAAATTCTTACAACTTCTGACGCATGGGCTAGCTTGCTCTGCTTTTATATGTTTTTCTTTCTTTCCTGCTTTTCTCTTTCAAACTTGTTTTACTGTATGAAAACTTCCTAGTGCAGGAGCTACATCTCTTCACCCAACATGGCTGTATAAAAATTTTGAACACACAGTTAATTCTTTTTTAATATTTTTTAAACTTATCATCTTTCTTGTTTGGTCTTTCAGCTTTTCACTAGTTCTGTGCAGATGAATTCCACAGATTACATCAATAATACAAAAGTAAGTTTTAATTCATGTTGCTCAGGACCCATAGCTGTAAGAATCTGAGAAAAAGTCCTAGTAAGTAGACAGCAGTATGACTCCCAGTTACAAAAAGCATTTTATATTCTTACCTTATATGTGTGGTCAAGATAGTAAAATTTTAGATGAAAAATGAGCTTTTGGTTATGAGGTGAGTCATTGCCCAATTCTGTAGGCATTTGTGTGATTAACTGTCAGTATGAAATCAGCCGTCAAGGTGCTGGGAGATCAACTGACTTAAACTTGGCATGTTCAGGTGTATCACTGAAACAAATTATTAAAATATTTCTTCATGTTTTATGTACTTCAGTTTACATTCTTATTGCTCCGTAAACAGCTTCTCGGCATTTTTTTATTGAAAATTCACGGGTACCCATATTTTTTAAGTTCCTTCATTTTATTAGCATGCAACTAAAGCTCAGTGATTTGAACTAATTTGTACTAATTGTAGGTAAGGCAGGTTGAAACAATGAAGTGTGGGCTTTCAACATTTTTTTTTTGAGTAATTTTTTTTTTTTTTTGTTATTTTCTTGGACTTACAGGATTTCCAGTTGGAATTAGCAAATGTTGACAGGAAATTCTTTAGAACTGGTTTTTAATGAATAGTAAGGACAATGTGAAGTTGTTAAGAGCAGATTGATTAGAATCATTCTGTTGCTTTGTATATGGTTTATTGTCTTAAATAGGTGTATACTCTGTTTATTGAATACCAAGGTGTAAATCAAGTCTTCTGTACAAAATCTAGATTAGTGGACTTAAAATTTTATCTTGGTTTTTGTTCTTTGTTGTCAAAAAATGAACACTTAAATATAAGTGTTTAGAGTGAGGGGTAGAATTTTTCTGACTAATGTCATGTGTGAGGATAGCCCGACCAGATTTTTTCTGCATATTCGAAGTTATAGCCTGGGTAACTTCGAGTTGAAAGAATTTGTGAATTTGAGGTTGATTATACATTCAGTATTTGGATAATTTTTATCAGGGGTTAGCATACTTTTATAAAGGCCAGCTGGTAAATACTTGCAGTTTTGCAGGCCATATGTTCTCTGTCACAACTGCATAGTGCTCTAATTATAGTGTAACAGCAGCCATAGACAATACATAAAAGAATGAGTATGGCTGTGTTTCAGTAAAGCTTTATTTACAAAGACAGGTGGCATGCTGAATTTGGCATGTGGACCACAGTTTGCTTGGATTTATACTGTAAGGTTCTGTGGATCACCTCAACACACTGGGTTTCACTAAATATGGTATTATTAAATGTTAGGTCATAAGGTGAATGAATGCATATCGTGCATTCTTGCATTCAGTTAGTGAATTTACTGCACTGTTTATTGCTACACATTGAATCATTCTTTATTCTTGGATTATATCCTCTTTATTCCAAAACCAATAGCTTAAATGCAGTTCTCAGGAATAGCAGTTAAACAGCAAATTGCATATTGTTTTATAGTACTATAGAAAAATTTGAGAATGACTTTTCATTATAGTTCTTAAATCTAGATTAAGGTTTTCAAATAATTGGCACATCAACTGCCATTCCCTTGCTCATGACAGGTATTTTATTAACATACATTACAACACTCTTTCCTAATAAATCAGGTTACTTGTATTCTTCAGTAGAGCAATCTAAGTGGCCACTACTAATGAGTAAGAATTTGCATGGAAAACCCCTTTTCATCCTGGTTCTCATGTTTTGGAATAAAAGTAGCATCCTTGGAAACTGCCTATTTTAAAAAAGTAAAAAATAAAGATTTTATTATTGCATTAATGTTTTTTTGTGATTGCTAAATGAAAAATGTTTTTATGTATATTTTTGGAAAGGTTTAGTTTATTATATCTTGGGGCCATTGTTATTTCTGAATCTGGAAACTTGTACTGCTTCATTTTATGATTTTATGATGAATATGAGGTAAATCACAGGAAATAGTATGTTTTTTACACCATTTAAACTTAACCAGCAAGCAACTGTTTGGAACTTATGGCTGTTTAGGGAAAATTATGAACCTCTGCACCTCAGTTTTGAACATCATTGAAAAGAGCATTGAAGAACTAAACAACATTAAAGGTTTAATCCCCTTTGCAATCAGATGTGAGGAGAGAAGACAATGGTTCAAAGAAGCAATTTAAATGACAGAAAAGAACTGAAAGAGTCTCAAAGGAAATGAAGAAACTTCACCTCAACTTTGAGGCTTCCAAATATAGAGATAATAGTTTTAAAGATATCACCATGTAATCCTGACCTACTCTAAAAATGTTCACTATGCTAAATATTCTGTTTGTGAATGAAGAGAAGTAATATACATTTTTAATCAAAGCTGTTTAAGATGGGTTTAAATGTTTAAAGAATCATCTGTTAGTTTGAAACCAGCCATCTTTGATTCATTTCCATCTTTTACCTGTGACGATGCGGTCTGTTCTTTTGAAATGCCCCCTCTTTTCATACTTAACTGTCATCCTAGTTCAGGTTCTTTATTTCATCCGCTTGATGACAGCAGTAGTTTTCTTAACCAGTCTTACCTATTCAAATCTGTTTCTCTTTCTAGTTCATCCTTCCTGGTGCTTTCCCCCTTCACCTGTATTTCAAATAACACACCAGTGCTCACATACTGTATCAGTTTTTTATTTTTTGCCATTATTAGGAATATATAAAATATGAAACAAGAATTTTTTATATTATTTTTTCTCTTTTAGTCTGAGAATAAAGGATTAGAAACTACCAAGAACAATGTAGTTCAGCCAGTTTCAGAAGAGGGAAGAAAATCTAAACCCAAAACAGGTAGGTATAAATGTAGTATTAGTTTTTACAGATTTTTAAAATTAAAGAGTCCTACACAGAAAGTAATGTGAGCCAAGGAAAGTCTTGCCATACTTAACGATTGAACACAGAATGTACTGTTCTCGGTTCTGTGCATAACGTATCAAGGTTTCAGCTTATAGAGAAAATTAAATTGGTGAGGTACTAGTTTAAGTCATTTTTTAAAAATTTAACTTTAGGAGAACTTAACTCTATCTTAATAGTTGGAATAACAAGACTTAACTTTTCTGACTAGTACATTTTAAAATTTACTGACACCAAAGTATCATATTTCTTGTTTGGGTGTATAAGGGTACTGATTGCATATATGCACAGCTGTTTCCATTTTTTCCACCTTCAGCTTGAACTCTGTATAAGCTGGTGATAAAAGAGCATTTTTCTAATCTTTATTATAGATAAGCAGCTTATCCAGTACACTGCCTTTCCACTTCTTGCATTCCTCGATGGGAACCCTACTTCTACTGTTGAACAGGGAAGTACAGCATCATCAGAAGTTATGTCCTCTGTAGATAAACCCATAGAAGTTGATGAGCTTCTGGATAGCAGCCTAGATCCAGAGCCAACCCAAAGTAAGCTTGTTCGCCTGGAGCCATTGACTGAAGCCGAAGCTAGTGAAGCCACACTGTTTTATTTATGTGAACTTGCTCCTGCACCTCTGGATAGTGATATGCCACTTTTAGATAGTTAAATCCCCAAGAAGTGGACTCTACATGTATATATTCATCAAAATGATGAACTATTTATTTTAAAGTATCATTTGGTACTTTTTTTTGTAAATTGCTTTGTTTTGTTTAATCAGATACTGTGGAATCAAAAGCACCTTTTGCTTTTCTTACTTACACACTCTTGCAAAGCTTTCAGATGTTACTCAGCTACGTAGGTACATAAGACTTAATGCACATTGTTGGCATATCTTTAAGTTGGATTCAAATGGCCATTTTTCTCCAGTTGTAGTAACTTGGATTTCTTTTTTACATATATGCCCATTAACCCCAGTTAAACTTTTGTTTGTTTTACTTGTTTGATGCTGTCTGTTTGCATTGAGTGTTAAGTCACTAGAACTAATGGTAGAACTCTTAAAGCTTTATCTGTTCCAGTTACTTTTATTAAATATTTTTCACTTGGCTTATTTTTAAAACTGGGAACATAAAGTGCCTGTATCTTGTAAAACTTCATTTGTCTCTCTTGTTCAGAGAAGTTCATTCATGTTCAACAGGAAAGGCAAAGTATACATGAGTGCTTGCTATCAGATACGGCTCCAGCTCCACATACATAGAAAGAAGGGGATGGGATGGCATCAACACCATCCATCTCGTTGGACTAGTTTTAAGTAAAAGTTTTCTGATTTGTTTGTGTTTTTTTGAACCATACTATTTAGTAAAATAAATATAATGAATGTTGCGTACTAGTGTCTGTTATGTGTCTTCTTTAGAGGTGACACCCACATAATATTTTTTTTCCTTTTTATAGGAAGTAGGTAGGCTTAAATTGTAAACTGTCTGTTGTCCATTGAGTCATACCAAGAAATTTGTGCCCCATCTCAAGAGATAGACTGTGTGTATTACAACAAGGAAGGAATGTAAGGTCTCTAAACTTAATGTGTTTTAAAGTTCTGTGTTAAAAGTTATACTCGTTTGCTTTCTATATTTCTAATAAAGAACTAAGAGAAGTATGCCTCTCATTGTCCCAAATGAGGTAAGAACATTATCACTGGATGCCACCCAGAGGCCTGTAATTTTTGCCCCTAGAGAGAGAAACAGTTAAGTCACTTTCTCCTTTTGGACCAGTTGTTCAAGAGGCTTACAGAGGCTTAATGCAAGGCGGGCACCTCTTTTATCAAGTTGAATTCCACATTCAGGCACAAGGGTGGAAGCAGTGCAGTTTATATTTGAATACAAATTAAAATAGGACCTTCCTCTTGGCCATATTCCGTCTCTTAATATCTTGGAATTTCTCTTACTATGATGTAGAAATTCACAGTAAAGCCTAGCACAGAGAAATAGGAAACCCTTCCTTAGCAGATCTTAAAACATTGGACTCCGACCGTGGCATCTTGGTGAACTAATTCAAGTCCCCAGAGGTTTCTGCATAAGCTATAGAGATCACTTTCCTGGAGGTTGTTAAGGTCTGTACAAGAATTTAGAGCTGAGAGGAGAAATAACTTTAGAGATGTTCTTATTCCCTTCTCTTCTTCAGTGTGGAATGATAAAATTTCTTCTCCTTGGGGATATTTTGGAGCTTTAAACGTATTCTAAAAATCTTGCAAAACTTCATACTTTGTAGTACTTTTTAAGTTTAAAAAATTAAAAATTTTCATCTTTAGTTGGAAGTTATATTTTTAAATGCTAATATTAACACCATCCTAAATTTAATTGTTACTGTTTAAAAATACAATTATGTGCTGTTTAAATGTATCTAGAGGAATCTGTAATTACCATAGTGATTTGATATCCATTCATCATCCATTCCAATTCTCCCAAAGAATTTTATCTTAATTTTATTACGTGTTAAAGTCCTACATTGAAGATAGCGTCACACTTCTCAACAACTAAATTTGAAATTATTTCCTAGAACAGTAAGATTCTAAGCATTACGGAAGTTTGTCTCCGATTATGTACAATTCACTAAAGCAGTCTAATTATCCAAGGCATTTTCTCTGTTATGCAGTTAGATTTATTTCCACCTTTGTAAACAAGGTGGCTGTGTAATTGAATTCTGACAGATAAATCAGAAGTGATGTACAGAACTTCCAGATCTGGTCTGTGAAAACCTCCCCTCTGCAATCCTTGCTCTTTCACCCCTTCACTAGCTTGATGCAGAGGAGTATGTGGCTTCTGAGTATTCATTCAAGAAGAAATTTGGCTTCCTGAATCACAGCTTAGAAGAGAGCCACCCATCAATCTTGGACACCCATTGTAGACTTCAGGTGAGTAGGGCACAAAAACTATTATGTTCTGTCTTTGGATTTTTTTTTTTTTTTTTGGTTGGTCATAGTGTTCACTAATAAAAGATTAAAATTTTGGTAAACGTAAGTAAAATGTTATCAGAAATACATTTTTTAGTGAGGTCTTGATGGGAGTTTTCCCCCCATTTTTTTTGTATCTGAGGGTGAAGATTATCAGTGTAAAAGCATCAATTTCATTCCTTTTTGTTTCCATAGGCGTAGAACTCTTGAAAACATGATGGAAGGAATTTTGTCACAGCAGTATCCCTCAGTCCTTTGAACTCCTTCAGAATTATATACCAGAACTATTATTTTATGATTTAGTAGCTGGGGATTTATAATTAGATCATCATTCAAAACAAAAAAATACCTGAATTGCAAAAAGATTTTTCCCCCCTATCATTCTTTCTCACCAATACACAAAATTTTATATATTGAGTGTTCGAGATTTTATCCAGATTGTTAAATGTGAAAAGTAACTGTTAAGAGGGATGATGCCTTGATGTCCTTAAGGCATCTTTTCAGGCAGATCCAACCTCAGGAAGGAGTTAATAAGGAAATTGAAGATTGGAAACTGATTTCTCTAAAAACTCTTGTTTACCAAAGGAAGTCTCTGTAGTGTCTGGAAAACAAGTACCACAGTATGAAGACTGTTAGAGTACCCCTCCTCCCCGCCCCATCTTCATCCCCTTTATAACTTACTTTCGCTTAAGGGGGTATAAGTATCACCATCAGAAATGGTGTAGGACAAAAAGCTGAATGTTCTTTAAGGTACGTCACTATGTTTTCATAGGGATGGTATACTCAGCTGACCAGAGGCTTAATTGTGAAAACAGTCTGTAGACTGGGAAAATGACAAAATGATATTTCATTGTGAACATACATAGGATGTTTAAGAATTAGAGCCTAAATGTTCAAGGACACATGAAATATTTTTTGAGAATTGGTTGCTTATTAGGCCATAAAGCAAATCACATTTCATGCAAATGGTGTCAGACTAAAGTACAAATAAGCTAGACTTTAGTTTGGAGTGCTGCCATGGTATTTTGATAGAATGATCTTCATTTGGGTTTACTGCTTTTCCCATTATTAAACAGGAGTTAATGGGTTTGGGTAAGAAAGACCACAGGGGTGAAGTGCCATTTTCAACATTTATCAAAGTATCCTATTGGTTGTTTTTCTGGAGAAACCTAATACACTTCACTAAAAAAAGGAACAAAAGTGTCCTTTTTATCTTACATCTTAGAACACAGAAAAATCAAGTGTGTACAAGAATGGAGCATCTGCCCCGTAAACGGGGATGCTTTCAGAGGTGTTACGGGGGCAGTCCTACAAACTGTTGAGCTGGCCAAGTAGTGACAAGTTTAACATAAAGGAACTATAACACCGTGAAAACAAACATGTAAAGTCTTTCAAAAATTGAAACTAATCAAAATTAACCATTTTTGCTCTTCAAAAGACTGTTCAGATGGTAAGACCCAGGATACAGACTAGGAGAAAGTTTGCAAACCACCTATCTGATAAAGGATGAGTAACTCTCAAAACTCAACAAATTAAAATAAAAAAAACATCCAACTAGAAAATAGCCAAAAGGCATGAACAGACATTTTACTGAGGACATAAAGATGGCAAATAAGCACATGAAAAGATAAACATCATCAGCCATTTGGGAAAGGCAAATAAATTAAAACCAGAGAGAGGATATTCCTATCAGAATGGCTAAAGCAAGTAGTGACACCAAATGCTGGCAAGGATGCAAAGAAACTGAATTGTGCAACGATGGTGTGAACATTGGAAGATGGCAGTTTCTGTAAAACTGCTCAGCCCATCCACAAGGATTCTTCTCTTCATCCTTGGTTCCAAAGAACCACTGATCTCCATTCCTTGAAAGCATATAATCAATGAAATTATACTTCTGTGTAACCTTTTGGGACTGGCTTTTTAAAATCCAATTTCATACTTCCCTGGAGAGCCAGTCAGGTTGGTTTGTGTACGAACAGTTCATTCCGGTTTTATTGTTTAGTAGTAGTCTATGATAGAGATGTACCACTATGTGTTTAAACATTCACCAGTTGAAGGACTTTGGGGTTTACAGCTTGGACCATTGCAAAAAAAGCAAGGAACAATCATTCCTATATACGCTTTTGTGTGAACCTAAGATTTTTCTGAGTAAATATCCAAAAGTTTTACATTGTTTTGCCTATAGTATTGGAGATATACCATTTTAAATGAATTATTAAAGTACACTAAATGGTAACTCAGCTGAAATGGCACTTTGTTACTTTTTTGTGGCGGGGCGAGGGTAGGCGGTAAGGGACTTTTTATACTGTCACGTGTCAGCATCCGTTTGCAATTTAGAAAAAAAAAGCCTACAGGACACAGCAGATATAGAATATTTATCAAATGAATTAAAAGTAGTCTCCAAACTAAACTGGCCCATTTACTAAAGGTTCTTCAAAGAACATCCCTTTTAATTACGCGAGATTCCAACTTCAAGGGTTACTTACAGAGGCCCGAAGGTCCTTTAAAACGATTCAGTTTTTCAGGACACAAAATGGACAGCTTAACCTTCTTGTTTCAGGTTCTTTTATATACAGGAAAAAAAGTAGGTCTGAGTATTATAGCTACCTAAATTTGAGTTGCTAAAGAATTAATATACCACACACTTTTCTCTGAATTCATTTATTTAGAGATAGAACACAGCCATTCAAAATGATGGAATACAATATCAACACACAGAATAAAGTTGGGGAATTATGGTGAGTTGTTATATATTTCATTTACATTAATAAATACCCTTAAAAGAAGCAAATGTAGATTTTAAGATCCATTAAGACACTAATAACATGTACAAGTAACTAAGTTTCTAAGTTAACTGTCATACTGCTTGATTTTTCAGATTGTAAGACTATAATTAAACTATGTATTTCAATTAGATGGCAGCAAACAAAAGCATTTTAAACATCATCTCAACTGTATAATGTACTATATAAGCAGTTTATATTCTGTAGCATTCCATCCATCATTCTCCTGGCCTCAGTTTATGGGTAGATGCCAAGCTGGACACCAGCAAATCACCTAACAAATTATCCACCACTAATAAGGTGTAAAATCTA
Organism: Nyctereutes procyonoides; assembly: GCF_905146905.1. Lineage (NCBI taxonomy): Eukaryota > Metazoa > Chordata > Mammalia > Carnivora > Canidae > Nyctereutes > Nyctereutes procyonoides. The sequence continues at coordinate 28,045,419 of NW_026575146.1, forward strand.
TTATGTCTGTATTCTGAATAGAAGTAATTTTTGAATGCCAAAAAAATGCCAGCTACTTTGGGAAAATTTGGGATTTCCCAGCTTGGCCACTGGTTAACTATCTGAGCTTCTTGAGCTTCAGTACCTTCATTTTTAAAATGAAGGACTGGATAAGATTTTATCCAAGTATCTCCTGAGGCTTGGTATATTGCAGTTCTGTCCTGTCCTGTCAAAAGTTTACCACCTTTGATTTTCAAAATGAACTTTCAAAGCAATTTTCAACAACTGACTTCTAACCCATGATTATCTTTTTCAAAAGCTTGGTCTAAATCCTTCAAAGTTCCTAACATCTCCACTGAACCTATATTTTTGCATGTGTGTAAGTGACCAAAAACAAAGTTGGTATGTTGCTGTGAAAGGCCATGCCTACCCAAGGAAGATTGTGATTTATGATCTAACTTTAACCCACTATCATAATCTTTCTGTGAAGCCTGTGTCTCAATTCCCATAATTTACACTGTTGTCCATCAAATACTCCCTACCTAGATAAGTTCCTTATCTTCACATCAAGGGAAAAACCTGAAAAGATTTTTCAGACTGGCATTTAAGCAACTTGTTTATACATTCTACAACAGCCATGTACTTTGCCATCTCTTGTAGGGCAAGGCATCAAGTATTTCAAAAGGCAGCTATACATTTCCTTTTATACTTTCTAAAACAGCTTAGGTACTAGCACAATTTAAAAGTCAAACTGTCAAGCAGTTTTGTTTTTACTCAGTTTCATAGGCACAGAGCTAAGGATAAACCTAACAATGTCCATTTTTCCTAAGTCACCACCAGACTTACTAAATCTCTCCTTTTGTAATTCATTCTAACACACGTATCAATGTGCTTGGCAAGAATACAATGAATAAAATGGCAAGCGATAAAATCTAGTTCATGCCAGAACACTGGAAAAGTTACGTGGGAAGCACACATACACAACTTTACAAAAGTTGGGAATACTGTGAATCTCAAACAAGCAATGATCAAAGTGGGACTTTCATGCCAGAAGTCCTGTTCTCAATCAAAATCACGATTTGTAAGGACAAGTGGTGCCACTAGTGTCCAAACATATAACACGATGCCGATCCAACTAGAAGAGATTTTCACCCAGACTGCTGTCCACTGACTTTTCATCTCACGAGAAGGCTCATACCTAAAATTTAAGAAAAAAAGGGAAGCGGTTGAGTTATCAGCCATCATACTTAGCTTTACTTCAAATGTGTTCTTTGTATACAATTTTTGATAAGATAGACAGCTTCTGGGCTAATCTGTTGCCCTGCTTGCCATACTACTTTAATAGCTAATGTGAAGGTAAATATCAATTAAAGGAATAAAGGAAGTCGGCTTCCGAATTAGTTCTTTTACTAATACTCACAAGGTCTTTACGTACAGGTCCCCACTTTCCGAAAGTTTGTATTAGGCCACTTTACTTTTACAAAAAAACCTACATAAGGTGTAAACAGCTTTTTTCTTAAAAGTAAAATTTCTCGTGTTCTTTCATCTAGCAAAAAAAGGTACTATACTGAAATCTTTCATAAAAATGAATTCGTATAATACAAGCATTAAGAAAGTAGGAGGGAACCTGTATTTCTGGCTTAGTAGTTCTGAGCAGAGAAATGGAGTGTGGATAAGAGTATTGTTATAAAAGACTTATCAATCCTGCCTTGTGTAAAAAGTATAATCTGTTCAAAGTGTATATGGGAACCACTCTCCCACCTTCAGCCTTTTCAGATTTAAGAGATTGGGACGGAAATACATGCCCAATTTATCTGGTTTTTGTGCAAATGAAAAATACCAAAAACATTTTTCATTTAAAAAAGATTTTGTTTTTCAGTAATCTCTACACCCAGCATGGGGCTCAAACTCACAACCCTGAGGATCAGAGTCGCATGCTTCGCTGACTGAGCCAGCCAGGGGCCCCAATCTAAAGTCTTAACGTTTACTATTATCTGACAGTCAAAGCTGTAAATTACTGAGGACTACACGGATTCTTTATCACTTAATAGGCTGCAGTGTAGGGATTTTAAAAAATACATGCCAGTAAAGTCTGCTCTCAAAATGAAGAATACTCTTTTACCTACATCTTTTTTCTACATTTTTATCTAAATCTTTTATCTACATTTTTTTTCTGGTATTCAAAGTCTTCTTACAAATTAAGGATATTCTGCATTAAAAATGATTAAAAACAGAACTGTCCAAACCATATAGTTCTATCTGAATCTTGAATTTATCCATAATCATTTTGACAAAATTAGAAATTTTTGAAAACAAAATATATAAACTACCTTCCTATTACTATAGATTTATAGATTGTGAAGTGATAAAAAAAAGCATAAATTACAGCTATGAAGAGTTCTAAGGATCCAATCTTAGAGTAGTCATTTATCTTTATCTACATTAATGTATTTCCACCTCAATTCTGAAAACAAGTGCTTTTAACAACAGTTTGAGGTATCTTACACTATGTCAGGAATTGGTTACAGTGTCAAAAAAAATAAAAACGTTGTGTTGGATCAACTATAAACATGGTAATTCTATTTCCACATGTTAATTTCATGAAGTTTTCTATTTTAATTTCTTCAAGATTGGGAAGTATTTCACTATTAATGCCAAAGCAAGGAAGTAAAAGTACATTTCTCACACTGATCTCATTATTCATGTAGATGTAAATTTTGAAATACCCTGGAGGAGAAAAAGTACTTCCTACCACATGTTTTGCAATGGAATCATGAAAAACATCAAAATTTCCACATGCGGAGTTTTCATGAAATATAATTACCTGTACCAGTTGGTAAGGGTCATCATGATATAAAGTGAAGCCAAGAAAAGCATGAAGTGAAAGAAGGAGTAACTATAAGTAACACCATCCCTTTCATTATCTACAGCTCGGTGAACATCATCTCCGTCCTCCAGTGACCCATCACTTCTGGCTCCACCATCTTCTATTAATGTTGATTCATCACTGGTTAGAGTCAATTTATTAACCTGACTGTTGTTTGAAGTGCGGATGCTGCATGAAAGACAGTTAAGGAAGAGAGAAGGAAAAAGGGTATTTTTTTAAAAATGATTTTTATACGAATGGCTAAGATTTCTTGTTAATCCACAGTTTTTCTTACCTTGAATAAAACACACACAATAAAAAGAGGATCAGTCCTATAATTCCTTGAGCATGCCACCACTGGACGGACTGCCCCTCCTTTGGGATAGTGCTTGTTGTATTGTACCCAATTATGCTTAGTAGACTTGGGTTGCAATTAGTTTCTGTAATGTAAATTAAGGTCAAATTAAAATGTCAGAATAGTATAAAAAGTAATTTATTTTTCAGGGCCTAGTTATTACATTTCTTTAAAATGCTTTATGTCCTTGCATATTCAAAAAATTTTCCTGGAAAAGGGTACAAGCGCAAGAAAAAAATACTTGGAGATAACAAGTATTTGTTAATGATGAGACCTTTGAAATACTATAGTGCTAATTTTATAGAAATGCCCAGAAAAATCAAGTAATTTCATTTTTTTTTAAAGATTTTATTTATTCATGAGACAGAGAGAGAGAGAGAGAGAGAGAGAGAGAGAGAGAGAGGCAGAGACACACAGGCAGAGGGAGAAGCAGGCTCCACGCAGGGAGCCTTGATGTGGGACTCGATCCCGGGTCTCCAGTATCAAGCCCTGGGCCAAAGGCAGGCACTAAACCGCTGAGCCATCCAGGGATCCCCCAAGTAATTTCATTTTAAACCTCAAGTGAAAACGAGGATATTATTAAACATAGGTGAAATTTAGATGAGCTCTCCTAAGTATAATAAAATTGAGGGCAGCCTGGGTGGCTCCGTGATTTAGCACCACCTTCAGCCCAGGGCATGATCCTGGGGATCCAGGATGGAGTCCCATGTCAGGTTCCCTGCATGGAGCCTGCTTCTCCCTCTCTCTCTCTCTCTCTCTCATGAACGAATAAATAAAATCTTAAAAAAAAATAATAAAATTCAAGTGTTCTACACCAAATACAGTGTAAGAGAATAGTGACTTTATGAAACTTACAGCCTTGTCTAAGTACATTGCTACATAAGCAACATAGCTTACACGTAAAATTACCAGTATTTAAAATTTTAACAAATGCTTTGTGGAAATGTCCAAATAAGTCATAATGACTTAATCCATACTCAGTTTTTTAACTTGTGTTAAAAAAAGGTTGTATTCACTACAGTATCCAAAATGTTTCTCTCTCTCACAAAGCCAGGTATGTCAATTATGATTGTAATGAAGATGGTCCTTAATTAGGGAAAAAAACAAAAAAAAATAATTCTTATCTTTGAGCCATTCCACCTAATACCTGAACAAAAATACTCTAATACTAAAAAAGTCTTTCTCCAATTAGTGATAAAGTACCTACTGAGTTTATAAACTTGACATCAGATTCAGATAACGTATTTTACAATTTTCTTTTTAAGTAAAAGGGACCATATTTCCTTCCTTTTCAAAATTAACTAATATTTTGCTAATTTCCACTCCAAGTAATGTATATTGGCTTTAATCTCATGGAATGCAGTGTAACTATAAAGAGATTCATTAGGAAGTCCAATTATATTCACTTATAGCATACTCATACAAATATATATTAGTAAAAAAAACAAACCCCAAAAAACTATACAGTTTAGCATTCAATCAAGGAACATTTTTAACAGCTTTTCTCACTATATATAATATTATAAATATGACTGTACAAGTCAGGCATATTTGTTATAATTTTTATATAACGTCTTATAATTTTGTTAGTGAAAGAAACAAAATGAAAACATACACAGTGATAAATCAAACATAAAAATGGTATTATTTCCGTACTGTTTATTCCTCTAGAGGCTTATTTTTCTTTTTTGAAAGATGGATTTATTTTAGAAAAAGAGAGGGAAAGTGAGAACAAGAGAGCGTGCCTCCCCAGCCCCCCTCTCCCCAGAGAGGGGAGAGAGAATTTCAAGCAACTCCCTGCTGAGTGATCAGGGGAATTTATCTCAGGATCCATGAAATCATGACATGAACTGAAATCAAGAGTCAGACACTTAATCCACTGAGCCACCCAGGTGCCCCTAGAGGCTTTTTAAAATATCTTAATTTCACAAAATGACCATCTTTGAAAAAAAAAAAAAAGTTGCAGAATTCACTAAAAATAAACAAACCCGGGGATCCGTGGATGGCTCTGAGGCTTAGTGGCCTTTGGCCCAGGGCGTGACCCCAGAGTCCCGGCATCGAGTCCCACATTGGCTCCCTGCATGGAGTCTACTTCTCCTCTGCCTGTCTCTCATGAATGAATAAAAATCTTAAAAAAAAAAAAAGTAATAAAAAAAAATAAACCCAAGCAAACAAAACATACCTGGTTCATTGGTCATAGCAGACCATGTCAAGTACATTGTGTAGACTGTGATTACTGAGGACTGTAACAAACCAGACCTGGGTTGTGATTCCTACAAAGAAAATTTAAGCAAGACAAATAAATATTCTGACATCATTAAAAATTTAGGAAAACTTAGAAAAATGGAAACTTCATAAAAACTAATGACATAAAGATCATACTTGGATTTTTGGCAGTATAGACATTACAGAAGCACCAAGGCAGAGGAGCATGTTGACACTGATGAATGCTTTATTTTCTGGACAACTGGCTGGATGAGTATAGTAAACGAAGAATAGGACAATAGCAACTAAAGACAGCAGGTAATTCAGAGCTGTAGCTGATAACAATGCTGTGAAAGAAATATAATTGGACAATTAGAATTTATCACAAATATTAGGAATGAGGCATAGGGCTCATTTTCAAAACAATCATTTTATTCAAAATGTATTTTAAGCAACTAACATTGTCAGCATTATGCAGGCTATAAAAGCAGGAAGAATATTATTTCTGAAGTTTATCATAGATTTTATAGTCTTCACACAGAGCTCACTCACTATAGGACTTTCAAGGACAATAAGTAATATATTAAATAATATCTCTTACAGACATTCACATACATTAACCATAATTTTCAAAATACAGAAAAAGAAAAGGAAAATTAAATGCTAAGCCCACAAAATGATGCTTTTCCCTATTAACTAATTATTTTTTACTTTTTTTAATGTAGGGCTCCATGCCTAGTGTGGAACCCAACTCAGAGCTTGAACTCATGACCCTGAGATCAAGAGTCCATTGCTTAACCAAACAAACCACCCAAGTGCCCCTTAACTACCTTCACGAAGTTTTTATTATGTAACAGTAAGTCATTATTATTTAATGAGACAAACCAAGTTTCTTCTATGTAAATTAAAACATATACAATGTATTTTTGTGCTAATGTGTGATCTGTATACAGGTGGTTTATGTAGATATGCCTGATGGGATTCACCCAACAAATTAATTGAACACCTACAAAGTTCTAAGCACTGGTAGTACAGCAGGGAACAAAACAGAAACTCTTGCATTAGATTTGCATTAAAGAGTGAGGTGTTTATAAAAGTGAATTTTCCAAATGACTGAAGCTTATTTCTCTGAATAATAAACTCTCTTAGCTGAAACTCAGAACATTTCACGTAAGAACTGAGACTGACGGCTTTTGAAAGAAATCAGAAAAAATCTAATCAATACTGAGTTCGCGTATCTACTATGTGAAACTGAGCAGCAGCATTGCACCTTAACTAGGGTCTTCATCATAGTTCTGTTCGCACAAGGACAGACTACTATGCACTTAACCTGGTTCTCTTCCCTCCTTTTCATCACCTGCAGTAAGCAAATGAATTCCAATCCTTATTTTGCTACAAACCAGAAGATTCAAGCTCATAATTACAAGTAAAATATCTGTCACACTTATATAAGAATTCCCCTTGGGTGTTACTGATACACAAAAAGGCATCTTCCTACTTACATAAAATAAAATGTTCGAGTTGCTTTTTATATTTTTCTGCATGCTGATGTTTATGAATTATGCCATTGTTTATTTCTAGCAGTCCTAGTCCCTTTAATATTTTTAAGCTGCTGTAAAATAGAAAAATTAGGCTGTTAAAAGTACCTACTGTCGGCAGTAGCCTTTGTGCTACATCTAGTTTAGCTGTTCAAGGTATTTTGGATTATATCCTAGCTCTTGAGTATGATGTCCTTGATTCCCCAGAAGCTCTCTCAGCAAGTTGCTGACAGAATGTGATACAATGCCACTCACAAACTTGTAAACACTTCTTCACAAAAACTTATGTCCTAAAAATCCTGATTTCCCTAAAGGCTACATACATGCTCTCACCTTCAAAGTTCATCTATCTTGAGGATGCTCTGTAAGACAAAAGGCTTACCTGCATACCAGCATCTTGAGTTCCCTTCTTCCATTTTTTCAACCCATGATTCATTCCATGAATGGGCAAAATCAATAAGTAAGACTAGCTGTATGAGGATGAAGCAAAAGGCACCTGCCATGCCTACATAAAACCACACTGAAAGAAAAAAACACATGTACAAATGAGTGGCTGGTTCACTTTTTGTTATTTCGTCTTCATAATGACAATACACAAAGGGGGGGAAATAATATTTTACACAATTGCCTTGATTTTGCCAACTGGAAACCCCCCCCCAAAAAAAAACCCCAAAAAACAAAACAAGTGGTGTTACAGTTCCAGGCAACAGTTATGTCAGTTTCTTTATAAAACATCAACATCACACAAGAAAAAAGATTTATTACCAGTTGTAAAAGTTCCTTCTGGAATGAAGAAAGCCCCAATAATAATCGCAATTGCTGTGGCAAATTTAAAGAACCAAAATCTAAAAGAAATAGAGATATATTTTACTAATAAATATTCACTCAGTAAATAGTTTCATGTATGAAATCTTTTAAGAGCATCTGAAAAAATAGAGTTTACATGACTGTTTAGGACAATTTTAAGAAAGATAACTCATGAGAAAACGAGAATATTCTATATTCATGATTTTATTTTATTTTTAAAGATTTTTATTATTTTTTTTAAAATTTTTATTTATTTATGATAGTCACAGAGAGAGAGAGAGAGAGAGGCAGAGACTTAGGCAGAGGGAGAAGCAGGCTCCATGCACCGGGAGCCCGACGTGGGATTCGATCCCGGGTCTCCAGGATGGTGCCCTGGGCCAAAGGTAGGTGCTAAACCGCTGCACCACCCAGGGATCCCAAGATTTATTTATTTATTCATGATAGAGAGAGAGAGAGAGAGAGAGAGAGAGAGAGAGACAGACACAGGCAGAGGAAGAAGCAGGGTCCATGCCGGGAACCTGACGCGGGACTTGATCCCGGGTCTCCAGGATCGCGCCCTGGGCCAAAGGCAGGCGCTAAACCACTGAGCCACCCAGGGATCCCCTATATTCATGATTTTAAAAAATTAATCAGGTATGATGCTAAATGAAATAAGTCAGAAACACAAATACCTTAGGATTTCACTCATATGTGGAGTTTAACAAAGAAAAAAACAAATGAACAAAGAGAAAAAGATAAAAAAACCTCCCAGACTTTAAATACAGAGAACTAGTAGATGCCAGAAGGGAGGTGGGTGAAATCGATAAGAGATTAAGAGGACACATATCTTGATGAATGCTGAAAAATACATAGGATTGTTGAACCATTAAACTCTGATAGTAACAAAAAAACTGGCTTTTAGGACATCAGCATCTTGATGTTGTAGAAGTCCCTATTTTTTGTTCCCTGTTTTTAACAACTACTTAGGCATCCATCAACAGAAGTGCCTCTGTGGAGTTGTGAGATCCAGAAACATTTGCCAAGAAACCCAAAAGGAATTTTCAGCTCCTGTGTATTTTGTAATAGGCAGGTGGACTTTGGCTTGCAGAACCAATGAACTTCCTGAACCCCTCCCAGCTTTTCCCAGTTGGGGAAAAGCTCGAGTGCTGATGCTGGCAAATACCCATGACTGAGAAACACTTTATAGAAGTCTAGCCTTCTGGGGGAAGATTCCAGAATGGCATGTGCATGTGTTGGGAGCATGGAGCGTGGGGTTGGGGTGGAGAGATGAGTTTGGTGCAACAGAGAGGGGAAGAGAAACTTTGCCAGCACTGCCCCTGCACCATGGCAATACAATATGAACATTATCTGGCGGCAGCCTCTCCCATGGAGAAAAATGAGAGCTTTGAGTGACAGCTACCCCAACTCTGTGGGACAATTCTGGAGAAACCCATTTTTGTCCAGAAACACCCAAATTACTGAAGCAGGACCTCCGTGACTAAAGAGAGAGAGGACATGAAGAAAGCAGATAGGAATATCAAAAAGCACTACAGGAACACAGTTTCTGCTAACTACATTCAGGACTTCAGCAGGAAATACACTCACATATATTTGGGACATCCTCAGCTAAGGATCCGTTGCTGGCTGTGTGGGACCCCAAACACTGGGAGTATATTAAGCCCACAGCTCCCACTCTGCTGCCAGCTACTTGTGTGTGCTCCAGAGTGTGGCAACAAGAGCCAATGCAGGCACGAGAGTGCTCTGAGGAAAACATGGTGTGTGGCAAGGGAGAAACTGTAGACTTGAGCTATAGTGGTACCTTCTGGGAAACAAAAAAGACTTCTAGTGGCCAGCAAGGTGAGTTGTAAGAACCAGACAAGTCATAAAAACTTAAGATTTCTTCCACAAAGGGGAGCAAGAAATGTGAAGTGTGTAAATACAAGGTCAGAGAGAACCCCAGATACATAAACAGAATTAAGAAGAGTATACCCCATCTGAAGGCAACCAGTAAAGACTTGAGATATCTGCTATCTCAAGCAGCAACACAAAACTACATGGAACATTAAAAAAAGAAAACATTCCATCACCAAAAGATAATAATCCAACAACTGAGCTCAAAGGCATGGAATCTTGCAACCTATTGGCTAAAGAACCAAAATAGCTGCTTTAAGGAGACTCAATGAGCTAGCAGAAAACACAAAAAAGAAAAAATCAGGAAAATAAATACATGAACAAAACAAGAAATTTAGCAGAGCCAGAAATCATAAAAAAGAACCAAATTTTGGAGCCAAAGAATTTGATGAAAGAAATAAAAAATGCAAGAGAACACGTGCAGGAGGGTAGATCAAATGTAGGACAGAGTAGGTGACCTAGAGAACTTAAATTTTGAAATAACCAGATAAAATTGAGCAGAGGAAAAAAGAATGAAAAAGAACAAAGAAAGCCCACTTGATCCATGGTATCTAAACATTAGAATAATTAGCATTCCAGAGAGGGGAGGAGACAAATACGGGGGCAAAGTTTATTTAAAGAAGTAAGAGAATTTCCCAAGCATGGGAAATACACATCCAAGTTCACAACTCTTAAGACGCAAGATGGGTGGAAGATAAAGAGAAGACCGTAAAGGCAGTCAGAGAAAAAAAGGATTGTAATCTACTAAGGATCTCCCACTAAAATATCAGTGGATTTCTCAGCAGAAATGCTATAGGCTAGGAGAGAGGGGAATGAAACCTTCCAAGTTTTGAAAGAAAAAAACTGCCAGCCAAGAATACTCTATCCATCCAGAGTCATCCTTCTGATACGAAAGAGAAATAAAGACTTTCCCAGATAAATAAAAGCTGAGTTCACCACCCCAGACCTACCTTGCCCAAAATGGTGAAAGTTCAAGCTCAAATGAAAGATGCTGATTAGTGACATGAAAACATACAGAGTATGTAACAAACTGATGAAGATAAATACACAGTAAGATTACAGAAACTAATTCTATAATATGACATGTTAACATTTACCTATAAAGGTTAATGAGAAGTGTTCAACTATTCAGTACTATGTTAATATACAATATAAAAAAGGTAAACTATGACATAAAACATAAAAAAGGGGAGGAGTAAATAGGTAGGGCTTTTGTATACAATTGAAGTAGCTCTCAGCATAAAATAGACCGTTTTATCTAAAAGATGTTTTATGGAAGCCTCACAGTAACCACAAAGCAAAAACCTAGATTCACAAAAGATAAAGGGAAACAAAGCATACCACCAGAGAACACCAATGTAATTACAAAAGTAGGCAGAAATGAAGGGAAAAGAAAGCAATGAATACGGTAACATTATGAAGGCCTTACATATCAATGATTACCCTAAGTGTGTCTGTACTAAAGTTACCAATCAAAAGGCATGGTGTGGCTAGATGGATAAAAAACCAAGACCCAACTATATGCCGCACAGAAGACTCACTTCAGGCTCAAAGTGCAGGGATAGTAAAGGATATCCCGTGCAACTGGAAAGCAAAAGAAAGTAGGGGAAGCATACCTATACCAAACAAAATAAACTTTAAGACAAAAAAGGTAACACAAGAGACAAACGTGGCCGTTATATAATGATAATGGGGCCAACTCAATTCTCCACAAAGATACAACCACCCTAAGTATATATATGCCCAACACTGGAACACTTACATACATTAAGCAAATACTAACAGTTTTTTTTTTTTTAAGATTTTATTTATTCATGACAGAGAGAGAGAGAGAGAGGCAGAGACACAGGCAGAGGGAGAAGCAGGCTCCACGCTGGGGGCCTGACATGGGACTTGATCCCAGGTCTCTAGGATCAGGCCCTGGACTGGAGGTGGCGCTAAACCACTAGGCCACTGGGGCTGCCCAAATACTAACAGATTTTAAGGGAGAAATGGACAATACTAGTAGTAGACTTCAGTACCCCACACTTTCAGCAATGGATAAACCCTCGAGACCGAAAATCAACACAGAAATGCTGAATTTGAACCATGTGTTAGGCCAAACGGACCTAACACATTTATAGACCATTTCAACCAACATCAACAGAATACACATTCTTCTTGAGTGTACATGGAACAATCTCCAGAATGAACAGATCCTATGATAAGACCCAAAAAAGTCTTCAAATTTAAGACTGAAATCATACCAAGTATTTTTTCCAGCTACAACAGAATGAAACTAGAAACTGCAAAAGCAGTTCCTCGAGGAAGTATATAGTAACAAATGCATGTATTAAGAAAACAGTAAGACCTTTAACAACCTTACCAATATATATATATAACTTAAGGACTTGAAAAAAGAAGGTCAAAGCAGAAGCAGGGAAATAACAAAAATCAGAGTGGAAATAAACGTGATACAGAACAGTAAAAAATAGAAAAGATCAATGAAACTAAGAGTATTTCAGAAAAATGAAACCAACAAATCTTCAGCTAGACTAAGAAAAAAGAATACTCCAAATCAGAAACGAGAGGAAACATTAAAACTGATAACTATGGAAATACATACGTTCATAAGAAACTCCTATAAAGAATTATATACCAACAAATTGGATAACCAAAAGATATAAATTCTTAAAAAACATACAACCTATCAAGACTAAATCAAGAAGAAACAGAAAATCCAATTAAAAAATGGGCAGAGAAACTCATATATTTTTCCAAAGAAGACATACAAATGGCCAACGTATATGAAAAGGTGCTCAATATCACTAATCATCTGGGAAATATAAATCAAAGCCATTATGAGATATCATCTCACACTTGTTAGAATAAAATGGCTATCATTAAGAAGAAATAAGTGTTGACAAGGACATGGTGAGGAAAGGGAACACTTGTGCACTGTTGGTGGGAATGTAAACTAGTTCAGCCACTATGAAAAACAGTAGTTTCCTTAAAAGATTAAGAGAAACTCCCATCTGATCCAGCAATTCCACTTCTACTTATATATCTAAAGGAAATGAAAACCAGACACCAGGAAGATATCTCTCTCCCATGTTTATTGCAGCATTATTCACAATAGGCAAGATATGAAAAAAACGCAAATGTCTGTCAATGAATGAAGAAACCATAGTATTGATACACAACTGATTATTAGCCACGAGAAAGAAATCCAGCCACTGGTAAGGACACACAACTACGAAGGCACTGTGCTGAGCTAAGCCAGAGAGAAAGACAAATACCACAGGATCTTTCACTCATATGTGAAATCTGAAAAAAACTGAACCTGTAAAAATTGAGAATAGAATGGTTACCAGAATATAGGGTATGTGGGGGGAATTGGGAGATGTCATTAAAGAGAACAAACTTGCAACCAATAAGTAAGTCCTGGAGATCTAATGCACAGCACCATGGTTACGGGCAGCAAAACTGAATTAGACTTACTTCCACGTTGCTAACTGTTCTCTCACCAGAAAGAAATAACTGTGTGACATGACTGAGGTGTTGGCAAACTCTACAGCGGTAATCATACTGCAATAAACAAATGAAATCAACACTTTGTATATGCTAAATCTACAATGTTATGTCAATATTATCTCAATTAAAAAGAAAACATGTAAGAAGATGGTTGTAAGAGTGCCATGTGCATGCTACTTTGATTAGAGTATTATCTCAGGGAATTGTTGTCATAGTCTTCTGTGATGCACTCTGAGAAATGTTTAAAAACATTTAATATAGTTGTAGAAGCACAAACCAATGACTACAAGGACAAAATACATCAACCTGTCACAGCACATTTTTTCACTAATATTTGTATTTCACTTATTCATTCTTCCTGTCTTTGGTAGCATAATGTTAATAAATAAGCAACAGCAGATGCTCAAAAACAATTTTTAAAAAATTTATGAGGAGAAAAGAACAGATAAAATTCAAAACATTCAAATTAAGTACCAGAAAAGAGGCTCTCCATTAAAGATTAATTAAAGGGACCCTGAAGTTTCTTTCTAGATTGTCTAGTTACAACCAGCCATAACCAAGTTCAGTTTCATGTAGTAAGACTGGTCTACCAAGAGCTAAGAAGGAGGAGGAATGAGTTCCTCATTATTAACATATACTCTTAAAAAAAAATTTTTTTTTTTTTGAGAGAGAGAGCACAAGCAGGAGGGAACAGAGGGAGAGAAAATCTCAAGCCGACTCCACATGGAGTTCAGAGCCTGACTCGAGGCTAAATCTCATGACCCTGAGATCACGACATGAGCTGAAACCAAGTGTGATATTCAACTGGCTGTGGCCCCCAAGTGCCCTGGTAGATCCTCTTTTTCAGATGAAACTATAAAACATCATGCATCAGAGATTATACCAAAAAATAACCCAAGGCTACTATTTATATTTCTAAAATCTGATATTCTCAGTAAAGATATTTTTATCCGTTCATTCATGAACAAAAGAATTGTGCAAACTGTTTACATTAAGTCTCTTTCGACAGACTCAAAATTACTTAGAAAAGCCTCCCCAGACTTCTGTATTACTCAAAGACGTACCCATTATGCACTGCAGCTCTTGGATCACTGCTGCTCTTCACTTTGATCATTAGCAGAGAAAGGAGAAGATAGAACATAGCCAAGCCAAAGCACAGACGGTATACAGCTTTATAGCCAACCAGAATATTACATGGAACGATGCCTTTTTCATTTTCACAAAATCCAGGAATCTAGAAAACAAAGAGTCTATGATGTAGAATTTTTCAATAAAAATGAAAGTTCTATGTAATCAATAGTTTAAGGTTCAGAAAACAAATTTCCTTTACAGTTAATGCTGAATATGTAATCGAGGTAGGTCCAGAACTTTTTTTTTTTTTTTAAAGATTTTGTGAGAGAAAGAGATCAAGAGAACATAAGCAGAGGGAGGGGCAGACGGAGAGGGAGAAGAGACTCCCTTCTGAGAAGGGAGCCTGATGTGGGGCTCAATCCCAGGACCTATCGTGACCTGAGCCAAAGGCAAACGCTTACCTGGTTTAACTGACCAAGACACCCAGGCAACCCTGGAACATTTTCATCAGATAGATGTTTAACTCTCTTTGCACTTTATGTAAGCCCAAGATAAACTGTAAATGCTGATCCAAAACTGGGTGTTTATGCTGACTTACAGATTTATTCTAAATTTTCTAAAACTTGCATTCTCCTGTGATATGCTGACTTACCTGTACTAGAGAAATACAACCAATAAAAGCTTAAGGAATTATAAGGTCAGTTTCTAAATGAAAAAAAACAATGAAGGCTTCTCAAAGCCAAGGTGACCTAAATACATTTTGAGTTTGGTCTCTTAGTCTACAAGTGTTATTTTTCTTTCTTTTTTTTTTTTTTTTAAGATTTTATTTATTTATGAGAGACACAAGCAGAGGGAGTAGTCATGCCCTGAGCCAAAGACATGCTCAACTACTGAGCACCCAGGTGTCCCTACAAGTATTATTTCTGATAATGAATAGATTTGGATTAACAAATAGCTGACACGGGATCCCTGGGTGGCGCAGCGGTTTGGCGCCTGCCTTTGGCCCAGGGCCCGATCCTGGAGACCCGGGATCGAGTCCCACGTCGGGCTCCCGGTGCATGGAGCCTGCTTCTCCCTCTGCCTGTGTCTCTGCCTCTCTCTCTGTCTCTCTCTCTGTGTGATTATCATAAATAAATAAAAATTAAAAAAAAAACAAAAACAAATAGCTGACACTGATTTTATTTTTTAACTTAGAATTCTGAAAAAGAGTGATAGCCATTATAGAACAATCAGTACACAAACACAAATAATAAAATTTTAAAAATCGTGACATAAATGGGGTAGTCCTCAGAACTACATACACTACTCTTATGTATGAGAATGAATTATTTCCTCTAGAAAATGTTAAAGCAAACCAATATGCCAAAATATAACTGTTAATCTGCGCCTTTAAAACTAAGAATTTAAAATTATATTTAAGCTAATGGGAAGCCACGAAATTTCCTTTTGCTAGTTCCTACACAGTCTATAAGCTCTTTCCTGGTCTCACTTAAACCTCACCTTTCCAACCCAGTTTAAGCCCTTTGGAATATGTATTTACCTATAATCACTTGCAACATGTACTCAAGTAGGCACCCTTAATTATCCCGCTCCCTTATATGAGAGCAGGATACCACCTGGCAAATTCCCATTATTAAATTAATTCAACCACCTACAGTAGTCAGGTTAAGCTAGTTCAGTAACAACCCCCAAATGTCAGTGGCTTAAACAACACAGGAATAGTTCTTGCTCTTGCCCATGTATGTAACAGGTCCTGGTAGTCACTTCAGCAGGAGTCCAGACTGTTGGAGAAGCCACTGGTTCAAATGATGTACATGTTGTGACAGATAAAAAAGGAAATCTTGTATCAATAAGTACAGGCTGATATGTTTTCTTAAACTCACAACTCACTGGTCAGTACTAGAGACATGGCCCTACATATCACAAGCACTCTAGGAAATGCAAATCTTTGATGACCTTCAGGAAAGCAAAGCAGCAGAAATATTTGGTGATGAGAATTAACATCCACCAACTAAACTATTTATAACCAAAGTCAAATGGATCCATGACGAAACCATATAAATATGTCTTTTGCTTACGCCCAGGACTCAAGTACCCAGGCCATCCACATCTACTATGTACAATGCTAGTTACTTTCATAATCATAATAATCTCATTTCCCAAATTTTCATCATCTTTCCTTACTGCTATGCCAACCTAAGCAGACACTCACTATGCTTTAAAACGTCATACTCTCTCAGCCTCAAATTTTCTATAGTCACTCATCTTGTTTGGTGGAAAGCCAACTTCTATACCTTCTCTTGATCACTTTCTTCCTCTCTCCCTCATACAGACTGAAGCTCATATCTTCAACTCCTCTCAAAATACAAATCATTAAATCTCATCCTAAAAAATCCTTTTAGGATTTGCAATATTGCAGACCTCAGCTGCCCTCTCAGACCTCCATTTTTGCTATAAAACTCCTCAAATTAGCAGTTAATAACTAAAATGGATAAATTTTCTCAGGGCACCTGGGTGGCTCAGTGATTGAGAATCTGCCTTTGGCTGAGGTCATGATCCCGGGGTCCTGGGATCGAGTCCCGCATCAGGCTCCCTATGGGAGCCTGCCTTCTCCCTCTGCCTGTGTCTCTACCTGTGTCTCTCATGAATAAATAATAAAATCTTAAAAAAAAATTCCTCATGGCTATATGATTCTTCTCCTACTTCTGGTCCCAGCACTCTGAAGATGTACTGGCAGTCAAATTCTTTCTTCCTAAGGTCTGCATAACAGGGCATTCACTTGTTTCATTGTTTTTTAATTGTTTCTTAAAAGTTTCCCTTTTCTCTACCAACCCCTTTTAGTAAGAGCTTTTGTCAAAGTTAGAGTCCGTTTGCTTTGAATGGTCTTCTTCAGCATATGCTGCCATGATTTCAAACTTTCACCTCCATCTCCAAAACACCTCTAGCTAGGATCTCTTTTTTGTGACATTTTGTTTTCTACTTCTTGTTGGATACACACAAAAACACACTCTCTGACACATGTATGTAATGCAGTATCTCTAAGTCAATGTTTTACAAACTAAATTATATTTTCCTCATCTTTTATAACCTGATTTCCTAAAATAAAATAAAAAAAAAACACTGTATTTTTCTTTTTCTAGGTTAACAGTAACAGTTTCCTCCTAGTTGTCTAGAATCAGAAACTGGGTATTATGTAGGATTCTATCACTGACAATATTTAAATCCAGTTTTAGTTTATTCTACATCCAGAAAAGCTATTGCTAGCCTTCTATACAGTTCTTGATCACATGATTAAAAGAGACTCCAAAATTAACTGCTTGACTTCTAATTATCAGATCAGTCTTCCTAAAGCATACACTCAACAAGTTCTTTATCCTCATCTTGCTTCCTACGTTCAACCTCTGCATATAAAAGTTCTACTCATTCTTAGAATGTCCCTTTTTCCCTAAGTCCCACTGAGTTCTGACATTTAACTGGTTAGACTTATTTCTCATTACCACAGCCCATTTTCTGTGCCACATTCACAGAACTTCAGCTTATACATATTTTATATTCTTTCTTCCTTAAAAAACTATAAAGATTACTAAACTTAGAATTACATATTATCTTACTTTGTGGATTACAATTTCTAAAACTCAACAATTTTATGCATACTAATTATACAGGTTCAGTTAATCAATTAAAAAAGAAACTAACCTTATTCAGCTGTTCTTCCATTCCTGGTATTAACATTACACAAGCTACACATACTCCAACAAGCAGGAAAAGTGCATAGATCAATCTAGTCACAGTAGAGTTGTTTCCACTTGGACAGCATCGACATAGCAAACATGGGGCACTGCCACATAAACATGGTATCTGAGGAGAAAGAATATTAAAAATCTGTAGAGTTTAAAATGATACAGTGAAAATTTGTTTCATCCATTCAAAAAAGAGAAAGGACTGAAGTTAAATTACCAAGGAACAAAATGTATTCGGTTTACATATAATTATTCACAAACTATAAAACTTATTAATTTCCATATAAAGGACCAAAGTCCAACATAAAAGTGCTTGATCTCTAAATTAAAATAAATCAGTTAAAACAAAGAAAAAAAATCACCAGCAGCAGAGAGTTTACCTAAAAAACAGAATATTCATGATTACAAGCCCATCACCCAGCTCCTGTCCTTTAACCTCCAGTTATCATAGTGGTAAATTCACAAAATTCTGAGAATTCTCAAATACCCTAGAAGAGAAAAGGAAGGAAATGGGCATCCCTATCTTCTTCCTTTTTTGAATTGGTGGTGGTGAAAACTCCAGCTAGATAACTTTCTCCAGTGGAACTCCACACTAAACTACTAGTATATAACTGGGGAACAGGATACTTCCCTCAACAGGAGAGTTGAACATTGATAAGCGCATTTGCCACTATTTCAGAAAGGCAAAGCATTAAGTGTTCTCACAAGTACGGACCATCACCTAGGCTGAACGCCACCACACCGTCAGACTTCAGAAAAATTGAAGACTAGGATATTCCAGCCTTTTAACTAGAGCTCTGGGGAGAAAGTCTCAGAAACCAAGGGAAGGGAATATTGCAGAAGTCAAACACACTACAGCAAGCAACATAATGCAGAAACAAAGCTGTTTATATCAAGCTTAAACAAGACAAAAATAAGTCACAGCAACTATGCAAACATACTCTAGCAAAAAATATATAAGCACATCCCTCAGGGAAAGGAAAAAACTAGGGTGACAGAGAGACAATTGAAGAATCCAGTCTGAAACAAAATATAACTCAGTAAGAAAAGGAAATTCTGTATAAGTGCAAATCAAAGAGTTCAAGATGAAATGGGAAAATAAGATGAGCAGAGAAAGTCAAACTTTAAAACAAATTTTTTTTAGAAAGTCAAACTTTAAGAATAATTATCGAGAAACAAAATTGTCAACTGGAAAAAAATTACAGAAAAAAGCTTGAGATAATTTCTATGAACTTAGGCCAAGAGAGATGCAGTTAATACTGAGGACACATATCCTACTGCCCTAACGCCCTAACCAATGGAAAAAATTAAAGCAATAGTTTTTCAGACAATTAACAAGAGGTGATTGCAGGACAGTAATTTCTGATAGAGGAAAAGAAACAATGTGAGCAACATGACTGACTCCTCTTTCTGCCTGGGAGAGCTTCCGAGTGCAGGCAGAGGCCAGCAGAACCTGAATTAAGGAGATAAGAGGTAGGAGCTGGAACAGAGTTGGATGCTGAGAGAAATAAAGGTAGCTAGAGTTTATTTTTTTATTTTTATTTTTTTTTAAGGTAGCTAGAGTTTAAAGACAGAATCCTGGAGAGGAGAAAGTGACAGAGTAAGCTCTGGAAATCTGCAGAGGTGTCAGCTTGAGTCTTCAGCAAAGCAGTGATCAGTGCATGCATTTGAATAATACCCAAAAAGAGGTAAGAGTTGGTATTCCCACCAGCCATAGTGGAAACACCTTGGAATCCAGGAGACATTGAGCTATAGGCAATTACTTAGAAAAAAAAAAATGAGTCATAAAACTAAAGGTTGCTCCAGTCTCACTCAACAAAGCCAAAGGAAACACTGAAAAGATCAAATTTTCTTCAAGTAACTCACCGATGCCCAAGAATATTTTCTTTTTAAATACAAGTACATCCAGCATCCCTCTAGGTAAAATTTATAATGTCGGACATCTAATAAAGAATTGATAGGTATACAAAAAGGCAGGAAAATACAACCTTTAATGGGAAAAACCAATAAAAATCAACCTAATAATAACACAGATGACTAAATTATAATAGCATAGTTTTTTTAACTATATTTCATAAGCTCAAGGAAACAAAAAAAATCAGCACATTAAGAAGGAGATGTAGAAGATAACTTAAAAGATCTCTATCAAATCTAAAAAAAAAAAATAGTCACTGAACCAAAAATACTAAGACTACAAAAAGGGTTAATAAACCCAAAGATAAAGCAAATGAGACAAAAATGCTAGGACAGAAATGAACAGAACATCAGCGTAGACCTCTTCAAACAGCCTAATAGAAGTGAAATTGGAGTTCTCAGAGAGGAGATGAGACAGAAGAGTCCATCTCAGGAAATAATTGTCTAAATATTCCCCAATTTAATCAAGATTATAAATTCACAGATCCAAGCAGCTCAATGAAATTCTAGCAAAATACACATGATGGAAACCACACCAACTTATAATCAAACTGCTTAAAAACAACCATGAACAGAAAAATATTTAAAAAGCAGGCAGAAAAATTAAGGCATTTAATATAAAAAGATAAATATCCACTAACAATTTAAAAACTGCAAGCCAAAAATAATTACTGAAAAAAAAAAACCATAAATGAAAAAGTTTTATTCTGTAAGTCTCTTTCAAAAATTAATGTAAAGGGACACCCCAGTGGCTCAGTTGGTCATATCAAATCATGATATCAGGGTCCTGGGATCAAGCCCCACAAGAGATTCCCTGCTCAGTGGGGAGTCTCCTCCTCCTCCCCCAAGTTGTTATCTAACAAATAAATCTTAAAAAAATTAATGTAAAATATAAACATTCTCAGATATAGAAAGGACAAGAATCTAAAACTAGCAGACCTACACTACGAGAAATGTTGAAGGAAATCCTTCCAGCTAAAAGAAGATGATACCAGATAGTTCATCAATACACATACCAGAAAACTCGATCTACAGAAAAGAAAAAAATGTTATTTTCTTATAGAAAGAAAATTCTTTAAAGGATAATTATCCTTTTATTTTTGTTTTATTTTTTATAAGATTTTATTTATTTATTTATTTATTTATTTATTATTATTTATTTATTTATTTATTTATTTATTTATTTATTTATGAGAGACAGAAAGAGAGGCAGAGACACAGGCAGAGGGAGAAGCAGGCTCCATGCAGGGAGCCCGACGGTGGGACTCGATCCTGGGACTCCAGGATCACACCCTGGGCCAAAGGCAGGCGCTAAACACGGAGCCACCCAGGGCTTCTGATAATTATCCTTTTAAAGAAAAATGATAGCAACACATTGTAGGAGGTTGTAACAAAGGCAGAAAAAATGCATGACGATTGCAAATAGTATGCAAGAAACATTCAAGAGACATTCAAGTATATTTTACTGTAAGGTTCTTAAATTGTAAATAAGTGGTATGACTGGACATGAAGTCAGATTATAAACAATTAAAAATGAATACTATAAACCCTAAAGTAACCTCTGAAAAACTCAAGACAAAGAAATATAGCTAGTAAGCCATGGAAATAGAACACTAAGAAATGGCCAATTAATGAAAAACAAGGCAAAAAAGCTACAGAAAGGGGAAAAAGGTCAGGACAAATAAAAAACAGATGGTTGACTTAAGCCCAAACATAACCAATTATCACGCTAAATGTAAATGGCATAAAATTCCCAATGAAAAGGCAAAGACCATCACAGATAAAATACTGAGATCCAACACTCTTCTATGAGAAACCTAATTAAATATAAAAACGCCAACAGGTTAAAAACGAAAGAAATAAAAAATAAACACCATGCTACAGCAGCACCAGATAAAATAGATTTTAGAGCAAACAATCCTACCAGGGTTGATAAGAAGGGACACTTCAGAATGAAAAGGGGACATAAACAGAGATATGGGATATTAATGGAAGACCTGCAGTCCTAAATGTTTCTATATTTAATAAATGAATTTCAAAATACACCGAAAAAAATAAAACTGCAAAGAATGACAAGTTCACATTTATATTCTCTCATATGGCAAAACAAAAATCGGCATATAGCAACCTCGTACAATATTATCAAGTAGTTGTGCCTAACATATTTAGGGAATATTCAATCTAACTAGAGGAGTGCACAAATTGTTTTCCAGAGTGCATAGAACCATGCACTTGACCAAAATGGAACATATTCATGGCCATAAAGCAAATCTCAAATTGCAATAAACATATAACAGAAAAGATATCTGGAAACTAAGTAACACACTTCTAATTAATCCAGAGAGAAAAGATATCAAAAGGAAATGGAATGAAATTAACACACTACATTTGTGAACACACTGAAAATTAATTTACAGTACTTAATGACTACATTAGACAAAAAATTCAAAACAATCTGAGCTTCTACATTAAAAAAAAAATCAAATTAGCAAATTAAAACCAAAGTAGAATTAAGAAAATAGTAACGAAAACAAATCAAGGCAGTTAAAAGCAGAACAAGAAAATCAGTGAAACCAGTTTTAAAAGACCATTACAACTAATAAACTTAGACTCATCAGGATATTAAAAAATAAAAGAACAAGAGTAAACACGCACAAATCATGAATCATGGAAATGTGAAGAGACACAAATACAGATACTAAAAGCATTAAAAAACTAAGGGGAACATATGAACCATTTTATTTATTAGCTTAGAAAGTCTATGAAAAACCTACACTGCCAGAAATTATTCAATTAAAAAAAATCTGACAAAGGAGCCTGGCTGATGCAGCCAGTACAGCATCTGACTTTAATCTTGGGCTTGTGAGTTCAAGCCCCATGTTGGGTGTACACATGTAAAAATAAAATCTAAAACAAACAAACAAAAACCTACCAAAAACAAAGCACACACACACACACACACACACACACTTAAAAATTAAATTTGTAGTTAAAAACCTTCGAGGCATAGACGGTTTCACCAGTGAGTTATATTAAGCATTTAAGGAATGAATTATGAATTCTACACAAACTATTCTGGAAAACTAAAGAGGCAAAACACTTCACAACTCTTTTCTAGCCAGAATTACTTTGACGCTAAAGCCAGACCAGTATCCTTCATGAACATAAATCCTTAATATCTTGCCAATTCAAAATCAACAATATAAAAAGGATATGAAGACTTCTAATACCTGTTTTCCCATGCAAGAAGCATGGAAGTCACCACCACTCTGTCCTAATAGTAAAAAGCTGAACAGAGTGAAAAATCAAGAACTTTTAGGATCCATAAGAGCGATTAGGATATAGGGTAAATCACTGCCCTCAAGATTGGAGACAGATAGGCAAATATAAGGAGTTGTGGCTTACCAGAGCAGAGATTCACAAGTGGAAATGAATTTAGGAACCAATGCCCAGGTAGCACAAACTGTTAACTGAAGAACTGTAGAAATTCCCTCATGCTTCCTGCAGCAGACGGGAAAGGAACTGTTTTAAAACATACCCAGAACACTGTTCTTTACAATGCCTACGCTAAGGAGAAACTAGTTATGAGAACCTAACCTGGGGGGGTGTTATCAAAGCCACATTAGTGCAGGGAAATGGAAATACTCACTTCCAGCCCAAATTAGCCATCCTCTTCTATTAGGAAAAAAAAAAAAAAAAAACAAACCCTGAGAAACACTTGTATAGTTCACAGTCCAAAGACATAGGCTCACTAAATGACTAAGACCTAAACATAGGGCTGTGGAAACTTCTTCCCCAACACCTCACCACAATGTGACCAAAATCTATTTATATCAATCACTTTTACCCAGTACAGCATGTCCAACTATCAAGAAAAAGTTACAAAGCACAACAAAAGGTAAAAAACAAAACAAAACTTAAGGAGTCAGAGCAAACATCAAAATCAGATATGGTAGGGATGTTGGAATTATCAACCTAGGAATTTAAAACATCTATTACAAAATAATAATAATAATAATAACTTGAAGCCTCCCCATTAATATCAGGTACAAACCAAGGATGTTTCCTCACTCTTCCTTTTCAACACTGACTATAAGTTTTAGCTAATATAATAAAACAAGAAAAGGAAATAAAAGGTATATGCACTAGGAAAAAATATAAAATTATTTTTCTTCACAGATGACATTATCTACATAGAAAATTCAAAAGAACGGATCAAAAGAAAGCCCCACAAAACCATTATAGTAGGGCTGCAGAATACAAAGTTTAAATACAGAAGTCAATCGCTTTCCTATA
This sequence comes from Nyctereutes procyonoides, assembly GCF_905146905.1. NCBI lineage: Eukaryota > Metazoa > Chordata > Mammalia > Carnivora > Canidae > Nyctereutes > Nyctereutes procyonoides. The sequence continues at coordinate 28,069,593 of NW_026575146.1, forward strand.
TCAGCAATAAAAAAGAACTTGAAATTAGAAATACATTACCATTTACATTAGTATCCAAAACCAAAAACCCCCAAGTACTTAGGTATCAATCTACCAAAATAAGTAGATCAATATGAGAAAAAACACAAAATTCTGATAAGCAAAATAAATGAACAGATATTCCACGTTCATGCATTAGGATGACTCAATATAGTCAAGATATCAATTCCTCAAACTTGATCTATAGATTCAGTGCATTCCTAATTAAAATCTCAACAAGTTCTTCTGTAGATATTGATAAGCTGATTCTAAAATTCATGTAGAGAGACAAAAGACCCAGAATAACCAACATGATATTGAAGAACAAAGTTGAAGGACTGATAATACCAGACTTAAAATTTATTATGACGCAACAACAGTAATCATGTCAGTGTGGCACTGTCAAAAAGAAAATAACAAATCAACGGAACAAAATAGCGATAAATAGCCTCAGATAAATACAATCAGCTAATCTTTGACAAAGGTGCAAAGGCAATTCAATGAAGCAAATATGGTTTTTTCAACAAAAGGTGTTGTAACAACTGAGCATCAGCATGCAAAAAAAGGAATCTCAACATACACAGATCTCACACCCTTCCCCCAAATTAACTCGAAATAGATCTTAAATCTAAATATAAATCTAAAACTATAAAACTAGTATAAGATTATATACAAAAAAACTAAATGATCTTGGTTGTGGCAATGAGTCCTCAGATACAACATGAAAGGCATGATCCACAAAGAAAAAATAATTGATAAGCTGGTCTTCATTAAAATCTTAAAAATTCTGCTTTGCAAAGGTCTATGTCAAAAGAATGAAGAGAGGCCGACTGTGTGAAAATATTTGCAAAAGACACATCGGATCTTAAAGGACTATTATCCCAAACCCAGAAATAACTCTTAAAACACAACAATAAGGAAGCAATCAGATTAACAAATGGGTCCATAGACACCTCACCAAACTACATACATAGATGGCAAATATATGAAAAGATGTTCCATATATTTCATATGTGTATGAGAAATGTGTGTTAATATAAGATATCACTATATGCCTATTAGGAAGGCTAAAATCCAAAACACTGATAATACCAAATGCTGATGAGCATATGGATCAACAGTGATTCTCATACACTGCTGGTAGGAAAACGGTACAACCACTTTGAAAGACGGCTTGACAGTTTCTTATAAAACTAAACAGATGTTTACCAATACAATCCAGTTAAGTACCAAGAAAACCTCACGTACACACTAAAACCTGCACTCAGATGTTTACAGCAGCTTTATTCCTAACTACCCAAACTTGGAAGCAACCAAGATGTCCTTCAGTAGATTAATGAACAAATAAACTGTGGTACATCTAAATAATGGTGTATTAGTGCTGAAAACAAAGGAGTTCTCAAGCCATGAAAAGACCTGGAAAAATCTAAAATGAGTACTATCAACTTAAAACAATGTGAAAAAAACTACATCTTGTAGGATTACGACTGTATGAAATTCTGGAAAAGGCTAAACCATGGAGACAGTATCAGTGATTGGAGTGGGTACAGGGATGAATAGGCAAGGCACACAGGATTTTAAGAGCACTGGAAATATTCTGTATGCTACTATAACGGTGGATACATGTTATTAAACATTTGCCCAAACTCACAGAATGTCCAACAACAAGGGTGAACCATAATGTAAACTATAAACTTTGGGTGATTATGATATGCCAACAAAGATTAATTAATTTTAACAAATATACCCTCTCACACACTCCGGTGGGGGATATGATAATGAAGGAGGCTACCCATGGGTTGGCTCAGGGGATATACAGTAAATCTTTGTATCTTTCAAGTTTTCTATGAATCTAAAAAAACTGCAAAGAAAGCCCCCCCTCTTTTTTTTTTTTTTTGAGAGAGCACAAGCATACAAGTGGGGGAGGGGACTGAGGGGCAGAGAATGAGGGACAGAAAGAATCTTAAGCAGGCTCTATGCTTACGATCTAAGATCATGACCTAAGCCAAAATCAAGAGTCAGATGCTCAACTGACTGAGCTACTCAGGTGCCCCTAAAGAAGACTTTAAAAATAATAAGATATTGGGACCAGGTAGGGTTTAGTCAGGGAAAATAGGCTGATTTAGCTTTTGAAAATCAATCAATGCAATTCATCATATTCACAAACTAAAGAAAAACCATTTACAGGCATCTCAATGAATGCAGGAAAATCACTTGACAAAATTCAACGGTCATTTTTGATAAATTGAACAAAACTTTCTACAAAGAAAGAACACAATATCCTCAACTTGATGAAGTGCATTTACAAAAAAATCTATACTGTCATCCATACTTCATGGTGAAAGTCTGATATCCCCTATGGCTCCAAACATATCCAAGGATATCTGTTCTCATCACATATATCTATGTACAAGACAAGAAAGGAAAAGAATACACACAAGAAGGGAGGGAAAAAATCTTTTCCATTCACAAATAATTGCTTACTTGGAAAACCCCAAAAAACATACAGAATGCTACTAGAATTACAAGGGAATTTAACAAGATCTCAGGACACAAAGTCAGTACACATATATTAATCACACTCCTGCACACCAACAAATAACTGAAAACTAAAATTAAACCAACAAAAAGAAATACTAAAGTATAAATCTAACAAAATATATACTAGATACCAAATGAGAATTAAAAAACACTGATGAAATAAATCAAAGACTTAAATGACTTATGTAAACAGGAAGATAAATAAAATGGGCTCTCATGAACTGAAAAACTCAATATTATAAAATGACAATTCTTTCTAAACTTATCTATAGAATGAACCATATTCCAACCACAATCCTAGCAGGAGTTTGGTAGAAATAAATCAGTTGCTTTAAAAATGTATATGGAAAGGTAAGGGAACTAGACGAGCCCAAATAATTTTGGAATATAAGACTGGAAGACTCACACTAGCTAACTTCAAGATTAACTTTAAAGCCACAGTAATCAAAATAGGGTGGGGTTATGCAATAGTATGGGCACAAATAAATGAAATAGAATATAGTTCATAATAGACTTATGTAAATATGGTAAAAGGATTTTTGATAAAAATACCAAAACAGTCAATATAGGAAAGATAATCTTTTTAATAAACAGTGCTGAAATAACTATCTAAAAGAACCTTAAGGAGCATGTGAGTGGCTCAGTGGTTGAGCATCTGTCTGCCTTTGGCTTCGGTCATGATCCTGGGATCCTGGGATCCAGTCCTGCAGCAGTCTCCCTGCAGAGAGTCTGCTTTTCCTTCTGCCTATCTCTCATGAATAAATTAAAATCTAATAAAAAAAAAAAAAAAAAAAAGCTTAAGCCACAACCAAACCATATACCAAAATTAACTGAGGATTTCTTAGGTATGATATGAAAAGCATGACCCACAGAAGAAAGAAAACTGATAAACTAAGCCTCACCAAAATTAAGAACTTCTGCTCTTTGAAAGACATCCTGAAGAGAATTAAGACAAGCCACAGACTTTAATATAGGGGAATCAGGTAGCTGATAAATGATTTGTACTTAGAATATATAATGAACTCTTAAAGCTTAATAAGAAACCAACCAAAAAAACTGAGCAATTTCTTTTAGTATTTTAAGAAAAAAAAATACATGGATGGCAAATAAGCACATGAAAAAGTGCTCAACATCATCAGTTACTAAAGATATGCACACTAAAACAATAAGATACACACACACACACACATTGGAATGCCTAATAATCAAATAATATCAAGTACTGAGAACTCTCTTTGTTGGTAGGAATGAAAATTAGTACAGCTATTTTGAAAACCAGCTTGGTAGTTTCTTAGAAATCAAATGTGTGCTTGTCATATTGCTCAGCAATTCCACTGCTAGATAGTTTACCTAAGCAAAAGAATTTAAGAGTCACACAAAAAAATCTTTATGGCACCTTTACAGAAATGCATGTAGCTCTTTTATCACCAGGATGTGGAGATGCCCTTCACCTATACATAGAAAGTAACTTGTGGTACATTCAAGCAATGGAATACTATGGAAAAATAAAAAGGAACAAACTACTAATACACGTAACATGAATAAATCTCAAATGAACTATATTCAGTAAAAAAAAAAAACAGACTCAAAAAGGCCATATGCTGTATGATCGATCCTATTCATATGCCACTCTGGGAAGAAAGAACTCTGGAGACTGAAAAAACAGTGGTTGCCAAGGTGGGAATGACAGAATTTTTTAAGGTGCTGTTTCGTAGTTGTTATATATAACCACAAGATTTCTCAAAAATTCACGGACCTGTATATTACAGAGTGTGAATTTCACGTAAATTAAATCAACTAAAAAAAGAAAGATAAAGATATAGAAAAACAATATGGAAAGAAAATAAAGACAATATATCATCATGAAGGTAACTGGTGTCCTTAAAACAGAGAATCTTCTAAATAAACAAAAAGATATTCAAAGATAAAATACAAGAAAAACTTCCCTAGATGAAGAAGTGTATCTATATTTTCAATAGAATACTATTTTCTAGATGAGAAAAAAATGATAGATTTAAAGTCAGACATATATGGTTAATCTCAAAGATAAGTAAAAACCCTTCAGATATCCAGGTAGAGTTGGAAACAAGTCAACAGAACATGTGAGATGTTCTGGGAGGGAGTGGACACCACAGTGTTTCAAGACAAAACACTATTCATAGAAAACACTATTAAGTTCTGAAGGAAATGGTATACTATTATACTGGTAAATAATGTCTCAAAAACCTAAGAGATATTTTTATATATGAAAGAAATTCAAGCTGAAATCCATGAATTCTTCAAAAAGTCCACCAGATTATAAAATTTAGCCAATTAGGAGAGGACATGAAGATGAAAAAAACTGGGAGAAGCCATGGTTAAAAAGGAATGCAATGCGCTTTCAAACTACTTAAGTGTAGAGCAGCAGTTATCACAAACACCTGGAAGGTTCATTAAAACAGAATGCTGGCCCTTAGTGTCTCCCTAACTCTCTTGGTATGCTGATGCTAGAATCCAGGGAACATGTTTTAAGAATGACTTGTTTAGTTCTAAAACTAAACACCTAGGATAATTATGGTTATAAAACACAATGGTCACATATAAAAAAATAATACAAAGAGATTCTGATAAAGGTAGCAGACTGAATATGTGAATTTACCCACACTCCCTTTAGAAATATCAATGAAATTTTTTTTAAAAAAGGGCTTTTTAAAAGGAGTAGACTTAAAATGAACAAACTTAGGAATGAACTTAAAAAAGGTCAAAGACTTCCAGATTTTTTCTCCTGTTCTTTTTGACCCTTTAAGGCATAGAAAATTGAAAATATAAGCCATCAAAGGAATGTAGAGTAGAATTCTCAAACAGATCAGGAATTGGTGGCACCAGGTAGCATCCATAACTGAGGCAGAAGGTAGGGGTAAAAATAGGATTATTAAATGCTTTTTTAAAGAGCATTTAAGACTCTCGAATTTCATTCCATTTTTTGTTCTGGCCAACTGAAGAGGATAAAGCAGAATTTCTCAAGCTAGGCATTGATATCTTGGGCCAAAAAATTCTTTGTTGCTAGGGGCCAGCCTGTGCAGTTGTAAAAGTTTAGCAGTATCTCTGGCTTTTATTTACTAGATGCTATTAGCACCTCTTACCCCAAATTGGACAACGAAAAAAAAAATGCCTGCAGACATTGCCAAATGTCCCTCGGGGGCAAAACTGTGCCCAGCTGAGAACCACTGCTGTAGAAACATGTCCTTAGATGAATCTTTTTAGCAAACTCTCCTGATGAAGAAATGTGTAACGTTTAGCAACTCGTTTACTTTTATTTTTGTTAAAACCAAGAAAAATAAGATTTAATGCTTTGTTTAAAAATACATGTTTAGCATGCTACTACCATTCCTAAAAAATATTTTTGTCCTTTCATCCATGTGTCATGTATTGACAGAGGAGTATTGGTGGTAGCATATTTTTTGTGACATTTAAAGTTTGTACTCTGCTATGCTTGATTGTTCATAGTGACTATGAATCATTTCTGCAAAACCAAGTTATTGTACTAAAAAACAAAAATCTAGCAGAGGCTGACACAAAATAGGTAGGCAGTAATCACTAGCTCTTTCTTTTTAACTAGATTATCTTGGGCAACAATAACAAAAATGATTGTTATTGTACATAAGGTCCAGTACCTCAAAAAAAAAAAAAAAACAACTCTAGTTATTAACATCATTGTTGAGATTGTGGTGGAGAAAAGCACTGAGGTAGGCATAAATTGATGGTAATGTAGTTTCAGGATTAGGTGGGAGATCCACAGATGTTTAAGTGGTCAATGTAATAACCGATCAAAGAGCACACATGAACCAAGGATTATGACCAATCTAATTCTAGGCCACTTAGCAAAAAATCTTAAAATAAAAAATTAACTCCAATCTCTATACAACAGTACTACATGTATTTTTTTCGTGTTTTCATAGTTCAGAAATTTTCTACAGCCGTTTTAACTCAGAAAAATTGACAAAAGTTGATTAGGCCTCAAGAAATCTGAGTAAAAACTAAGATTTAATTGTGGTTTAACTGTTCTAATTTAATGACCTGAATACTTTTCAAAATTTAATTGTAAATTTGTCAAAACCTTTATTTTTTTATTTTTTATAAAGCTTTTATTTATTCATGACAGAGAGAGAGAGAGGCAGAGAGAGAAGCAGGCTCCATTCAGGGAGCAAATTTGTAAAAACCTTTAAATTAGCGTATTGATCATTAAGACTGCTGAAAAAAATGGATTTGTATATTATAGGCAAAGTCCCCTTTGGTTGCTATAAAATTACACCAAAATTGAACAATTCAGGAATAGACACATAAGCACCAGGAAGGAAGGGGGGGGGATATAGACAGAATTGCATACTATAGAGTTAATTGCTTTTGTAGACTGGCCACAATAATCTAGCACGCTTAAGATCAACCTTGGCCACCTAGCCTTATCCGCCAGAGATCTAATTAGTGGAAGGTAAGAAAACGGTCTGCTTGTTACTACCTTTCCAATATACCTTGTCATTAACGATGACTAAAATGTAGTGTCAATTTTACCAGTTTTCTAGTCAATAAAGATGAAGAATTAAGTTGTAAAAACTTTAATAGGAATGTAATTTTTCCATATTGTGCACTAAAGCGATTTTCTTTCTGATTTATGATAAATATAAAAAAAATTCTTAACCCCTTCCCCCCCAATAATCGTAAAAGGGAAAAATGGTGTTCATCATGGTCCTGGAGAACAAAACTGAACAGATGAATTCTTCCTTTTATGTCTTTACTATATACAAAGAACATGCTTACTTGATAAATGGACAAAAATCTGACTTTATAAGTCACACATTTCCCCCAAAAGAAAACAATGTTTTAACATTTATAATTTTGTAATACATTTATTACACCATGCCTCTTTGTATTAAACAATAGACTCAAGTAGACTCTCGAGGTTTTTTTTTTTTTTTTTTTTTTTTTTTTTACTGAGATTAAAAATACCTGGTTTTCATGGCCAACTACAGGAAGAAATATAAACGTAATCAAGAGAATGATCTCGGTGGAAGTAACCACCTCCAGGCATCACTTTATTAACATCTAACATTTATAGTTCAAGCAATAGAACTTTCTGGAAAAAAAAAAAGAGAGCTCTGTAAAATAAAAATTCTGCGCCCTGTATATAATGGAGTCATTCGGGAAATCAGCCAAGCGTTAGACGTGGAATTTAAAAATCATAGATTAATGAGATATGATGTGAACCCAAATACCTAGCCCCGAATTACAAATAACTACTAAAACTGTCATGTTAGTATGTTGTCTACATGCGGAGGGGAGTGTGTGGATTATCTTAAATTTGCACCCCCTGAATCAAGAAACTGTACCGTTATAATGAAAAATGGTTTCACTCTGACGACGCTCTCCAAGTAAAATGCGACCTACACCCGATTAAAGGAAATTTGCGTGCTTCAGGTCAAAAGATACTGAGTACCCTCAGATGTAGGATTACTTGAGCACTACAGTCCTTTGGCGGTAGCACGAAGGCAGGGGACCCAGCAGCGCCCGCGCACTAAGGCCGGGCTGGCCCACCTGCCGGGCGTCTAAGTGTCCTCGGCTCCGCAGAACAAAGAGGCCGGCAGGCCTCGGGGGACCGCAAGCGCCGCAGCCGGAGGTCGCCGGCAACGTGACGAGGAGAGACACGGTGCTCCGCGGAAAGGGCCTAAGACGCCTGGACACGCGGCCTACGCAGACACAAGGAAAAAACCACCAACAAAAAGGGACCTGGAGGAACAGGGGAGCAGCTTTCACCAGAGACGGCGGCGGGGTGGGGGAGGGAGGCCGCAGCCCGGTCGGCTTCTCCCCTCGGGGCAACGCTCCCGTGTCCGCCGCTCCTCGCGGCCCCCGCACTCCGCTCTTCGCAACGAGCCGCGGGGCCCCGAAAGCGGCGTCGGCGCGACCGCGGGAGACAGGGAGAAAACAGGGACGGAAGGCACTCCCTGACGAGATGGGTGGAGCACCACGTTACCGACGCTCCGCACCCAGCCGGGCCCGCGTTCCCTTGTCCTTCGCCTCTTAACGCTTAAACACCGCCGCCTCCCACCCCCCCCCCCGAAGGCCACGAAAACCCTCCTTACCCAGCTCGCCACGGAGCACAGCCCCAGGACGTTCCCCATCTCCGCGGCGCCGACGGACAGGGAGCCGACCGCGACAAGATGGAGACACCACCTCTCTCCACCCAGTCGGGCCTTATTTACTATCTGCGAGCCACTTCCGGCGCAGAGCCCTCCCCGCCCCTCAGCTTTGCGTCACTTCCGTTGAGGCCTGCGTTCGGGTGTGGCGGGCGGGCGCGCCGGGAGGGTGTCGAGTAGAGATTGCGCATGCGCGTTCTTGCAGCTCGAGGCCGCGGTCCTCAGAGCGGGATGCAGGTGAGAAGCCTCTCACCTTCGCTTGATGTTTCTGAGCGGAGGCTGGCGGGTGATTTTGTCCGCCGGCCGTTAGGAGAGTTTCTCGCTACTTTTGGAGGAATGCCTTCTCTCCCAGGACCGTCCGTTCATCCAAAAACTTCTCGTTTTTTAACACTTTTGCGTCTTCCGTGCCCAGCTTACCTGCTCAGGTGCTTCCTGCAGCCTGCAGCTGGGGGCAGGTTTCCGTTCGGGTCCGCCTAGTGCCGCCTGTCACTTCTTGGTTGTGGACGACGCCTTTTAGTGTCTTGTCCCATGAAGATGTTCCGGGAAGTCGACGTGGTCAGCAAATGTGACCACAGGTGAAAAGACACCTAACACGGATCCTAGGAACGCAGACCTCGCATTGATCTGTATTGAAGGTCGGGAGCTGTTCAGGAGACGTTCGGAAATCCTTGCAGGTTAAGTGAGGATCTTTGCATCACCTCCGGGGGATGTACGCGAAGTTGCGCTCAGCGGGGATCAAAGAATTGCATTTCCCAGGGTGCGCAGCCTGAAGTAGAATCCCAAGCAGTGTTCGGATTTCAGGAGGTTGACAGGATTTTCATGGGGGGGAAAAAGAGGAAGATGGGGGTAAATCGTTTAACAGGAGAGTTCAGGGCAGCCCTGGGGGGCTCAGGGGCTGAGCACTTGCCTTGGGCCCAGGTGTGACCCCGGGGTCCCGGGATCGAGTTCCACGTCGGGCTCCCTGCGTGGAGCCTGCTTCTCCCTCTGTGTCTCTCATGAATAAATAAATAACCTCTTTAAGAAAAAAAAAAAAAAAAGATGGGCAGCTCCTCAGACCCTTTCTTTTTTTTTTTCTTTTTTTAAATTTATTTATGATACAGAGAGAGAGAAAGAGAGAGAGAGAGGCAGAGACACAGGCAGAGGGAGAAGCAGGCTCCATGCACCGGGAGCCCGACGTGGGACTCGATCCCGGGTCTCCAGGATCGCGCCCTGGGCCAAAGGCAGGCGCCAAACCGCTGCGCCACCCAGGGATCCCCTCCTCAAACCCTTTCTAAAAATAATAATAATAAAAAAATAAGGCACCTTCCCCTCAAATGGCTGCTCTGGCTCCGTTTTAAAATGGTGCTACCGAAGTCTTTTTAACAAAGATACACGATTGAAGTGGATATCCAAAGAAAAATGTTGTAGAGTTAGAAGAGTCCTTAATACAGATCAAAAAAATTTAACACTGGAAAAATTACCAAGTGGAGATAAGCTATCAGCTTAGTCTTTAACTTCTCTTTGATTGTTGATGTCATTTAGGCCCACCCCTCCTTTCAGGGTCTGCGTTTCAAATTCTGCTTTCAACATAAATTGTGAAAATACCTTTATTAAGGTACTTGACTTCGCAGAATCTCAGAATCCTTATTAGTAATATATCAACTTTTAAGAGTTGAGAGGATCAAATAATATCCGTGGTCTTAGGATCCCTGGGTGGTGCAGTGGTTTGGCCCCTGCCTTTGGCCCAGGGCGCGATCCTGGAGACCCGGGATTGAATCCCACGTCGGACTCCCGGTGCATGGAGCCTGCTTCTCCCTCTGCCTGTGTCTCTGCCTCTCTCTCTCTCTCTCTCTCTCTCTCTCTCTCTCTCTGTGACTATCATAAATAAATTAAAAAAAATAAAAAAAATATCCGTGGTCTTATCCGTTGTAGCACCATGTGAGCTCAGGGTAGACTATCAAAACAAACTTATATCCCCCAAAATCAATTGTCTTAAAGGACGAATAAAATTTATGCATAGTTTATATTGTATCATACAAGGACAGAAAGCATCTATGAAAAGTATTTTATGACTTTAATCCTAAAATAATTAAATTCTAAATGTAGTAAGCCAGGAACACACAAAATAACCTGTAGGGGTCAGTATAAACTTAGAATTGGAAGAGACCCTATCCTGATTAAAGACCTGCTTTTGTCAATTAATCTATAAAAATCAAAATATGATAAAGGTACAGACACTCTCCTGATTTATTGCCTTAGTATAAACTAGCCTGTGAACAATTTTCTTTCCACACAGGTTCTTTTTTTTCTCCCACCAAAAGTAAGCCAGTAATTCCCGTAACAACCAGATATGTCTATACCAGTGAAATAGATGAATACAAAAGTATATTTACTTCAGGCAGAGCATATATAAATTTAGGGGAAAAAAAGCAAATATTCATGTAAATAATGAAGTGAGTAGAGAATTCAAATGTTTCTAGTGTTTAAGATACTATTTTATAATCATTTAGAGTGACTACCTAAAGAAATGCTAATGAAATTTCTAAAACATTTTGCTTCTCAAGGGCAATCAGCTAAAAAAATATGTTAAGAATTTATTGACCTCACATAGTAGTTGATGAAATATAATGTTATCATATATTGAAGAACTATTAAAATCAAGGATTCATTCACCATAAAATGTTATTATGCTGTAGAAAGGAGCCAACTATTTCTATTTAGGCATTTATCAGATTTCTGAATTTTTATCAAACACGTTATTAGGGCAATGTTTAAATCATCACTTTCCAAAAAAAGATGATGTGAGCGATGTTTATAATTTAAAATTTTCTAGTAACCACATTAAAAGGAAAAAGAGGGGATCCCTGGGTGGCTCAGTGGTTTAGCGCCTGCTTTCAGCCCAGGGACTGATCCTGGGGTCCTGGGATCGAGTCCCTGCATGGAGCCCGCTTCTCCCTCTGCCTGTGTCTCTGCCTCTCCTTCTCTCTCTCTCTGTTTCTCATGAATAAATAAATAAAATCTTTAAAAATACATAAAATAAAAATAAAAAGATACAGAAAAAAATAATTTTAACAATACTTTGATACATTTAATTTAACCCAATATCATTTCGACATGACATTAATATAAAAATGATTAATGAGGGCAGCCCCGGTGGCGCAGCGATTTAGTGCCCCTGCAGCCCAGGGCGTGATCCTGGAGACCCTAGATCGAGTCCCACGTCAGGCTCTCTGTATGATGCCTGCTTCTCTCTCTGCCTGTGTCTCTGCCTCTCTCTCTCTCTCTCTCTGTTTCTATGAATAAATAAATTAAAAAAAATCTAAAAAAATGATTAATGAAATGTTTTACATTATTTTTCATGTTAAGTTTTCTAAATCTGGTTTGTATTATACAATTACAGTGAATCTCAATTCGGACTAGCCACGTTAAAAGAACTGACTAGCCCCCAAATTGAACAATGTATATCTAAGTATTGAGGGAAAAAAATGAAGCGATTAACCAGAAGACCCAGTAGAAAAGAAACATACTTTTCTTTGTATAAATTATTTAGGTATTTCAGGATAAAGTGATTTTGAGCTTGCATATTTACATCAGACATTGAATTGAGTTCATCTAATTTATTTTTGTATAAAAATCAAATCTGATAGACTGTAAGAAGGATGAATATTAAATTCTTAAAATTTTTTAGGCTAATGCTTTGATTTGGGCATAGACAGACACTGCACCACACTGTTCAGCAATCCCAAATGTTCGTCTTTAGTAAGAGAGAAAAACATAAGGAGTTGGCTAATACACAAGAATTATGCTTTATTTATTTATTTTTTAAAAGATTTATTTATTTATTTATTTATTTATTTATTTATTTATTTATTTATTTATTTAATGATCGACATAGAGAGAGAGAGAGAGGCAGAGACACAGGCAGAGGGAGAAGTAGGCTCCATGTCGGGAGCCTGACATGGGACTCGATCCCGGGACTCCAGGATCACGCCCTGGGCCGAAGGCAGGTGCTAAACCACTGAGCCACCCAGGGATCCCCAGGAATTATGCTTTAAAAGGATGTCTCACATCAAATGGATCCCAGAAGATGGACTTTTCCCATTGAATCTCCATATAGAAACACCGTTTAATTAAATGTCAATAGAGGAAAGTGTTTAGAGACATGCTGAGGTAAGGATGCCTATGCATAAATGCTACCTCCCCCCCCCCCCGCCCCAAATTAACTGTGTGACCTTGGGCCAATTTTATTTTTTGTGCTTCAGATTCCTCAACTTTAAGACGGGAGAGTACCAGTACCTTTTTCATAAAGTTGCTGTGTGGATTAAATGAAAACAAGTGAAGTGCATAGAATGGTGTCAGGCTCATGGTAAGTGCTCAATAAATATTAGTTGCTACTTCTAGATATCTGGATTACTTTTTCCTTTAATACCGTCCCCCAACCCCCATAGTTTCTTAATCTTTGAAACCCTGTGTCTGGCTCTCAGTCAAATGTTTCCATCTGATTTTCTCCTCAATAAAATTGAAGGCAGAATAGGGTAGGGGCTTCAGGCCTTGCTAAGTAAATAACCAGTAGACAAAACAGGCCCTTTGTATAATTCTTATTACCTGTTAACCTTAAAAATACAACTGCCAGTCATTTTGTCAGCAGAAGGTGGGTTCATTTAGGAATAGGAGAGAATGGCAATCCAGGACAAGCAAGCTGCAGCAAAACCATGGGCAGTTATGGAGAACAAAGGGGAGGAGTGTGTTATCAGTAGGGGAAAGTGGGGAGTTGGGAGGGACTGTTATAAACTAAAAAGTCCACTGACGTTAACTGGGAATTTGATTACAGCGGCTTTTCATTGGCTAGGCTGTTTCCAGGGAAAGAAGAAATCTTCCTTCCTCTGGCTGGGATGGTAAAGTAGTAAGAACTTGCAGGGTCCATCTGTTCTTGTTGGGTGTGCAGTTGGTAACTGGTGCTAGGTCTAAGAGCTCCCCCTGTTGGCCTCCCAACCTCATCCTAAATGAGGTTTGTTTTTTGTTGTTAAATTTTTGCTGTGACTTTACTAAAGTACGACTCCCATGCATTGTTTTGTTAAGAAAATGTTTGTTGGTTTCTTTTTAAAATCTTACCAAAGACCCCGTGTCAGGAGGAGATGAGAATTTGTAGTATTTAGAACCTATCCTGGATGCAGAGCAGTTATAGGATTGGCTGATTTAAGCACTTAAGCATGATAATTTTGAAAGAAAGAGGAATTCTCTGCACCCTCCTGACACCCTTCCAAGCATCTCTTTTTCACAAGGAGGAAAGCATTTTCCAGAGTCCCCCCCACCCCCACCTGCCACCTGCCATCAGATTCTGCTTCAACCTCAAGATCAGAATTGTCTTATATGTCTTTGCTTTAAACGATTCTTGAAAAAGGGAGTGTAGATACACCATGATAGGTATACTCATCAGTAAACCCTACATAGGGCCCAAAGAACATAGCCTTGGTTGAGACCCAAACAAAACTGAAGTTCTGTTACCAAGCCACCTCAAGTCTAGAAGCTAGCTGCTTCATTCTCAAGCAAACTTTTAAAATTCTTTTCTCTTAAAGGTTATTTATTTATTATTTATTATTTATTTTTATTATTTATTTTTATTTCATTTTTATTTATTTAGTATTCATTATTATTACTTATTTATTTATTTATTTGAGACACACACACACACACACACACACACACCACACAGAGGCAGAGACACAGGCAGAGGGAGAAGCAGGCTTCATACAGGGAGCCCGACGTGGGACTCTATCGCGGGTTCCCGGGATCACACCCTGGGCTGAAGGTAGCGCTAAACCACTGAGCCACCCAGGCTGCCCTCAAGCAAACTTCTAAAATTCAGTGTATTACTTTTCAATAATAAAAAATGTCATTTTCTATAAATAAATAGAAAATGTGAATTTTTACTCACAATAATTAGGAACTTAAGTCAGTAAGACAGTAAATTTCTTTTTTTTTCTTTTAAGATATTATTTATTTACTTATTTAGAGAAAGCAGAGGGGAGGGACAAAGGGAGAGGAAGAAAGAGAATCTCAAGCTGACTCTGCCCTGAGCTCAAGCCCAATGCAGGGCTTGATCCCAGGATCCTGAGATCATGACCTGGGGTGAAATCAAGATGCTTAACCAACTGAGCCAAGCAGGATACTAATTTTCTGTAAATACCTACCCATCTTCTTTTCTAGGAAATAGAATTCTTTTGAGAGCCAAAGCTTACTTGCTCTAATCTCATTTTTTATAGAAATTGCTGCTAGATCTGCAAGTCTTTTATATGACATTGTGCACATTGACTAGTTGTTAATAATTTTTAATTTTGAGAAGCTCTTTATTGGCAAATAATATTGTGTGAATATATTTATATATTTGCATAAATATAAATATATAGAAAAATTCTATTTTAATAATGAAAATATTTAAAGCAATAGATTTTCCCTGAATAACATTTTCCATTTCTTGTAGATACAGTATGAAAAGTCCTCCATTTCATTGTATTATATAAAAGTTATGATTTCCTTTAAAATTCCCTTTTTGATATGAATGTTTTCAGCAGTGATGGTATTTCTTAATTTCCAAATAGAAGAGACTTTTCTAAAATCATTGGCTTATGACTTTTCTAATGTCATTGGCTTATGTTATTGGTTTATTTTATTATCAGTTTGTGACCAAGCATCTGATTGGTTTTTCTAAATGTTATGCTGACATAAAAAGGAAAAACCATATTATCTTTTAGAGAAACTTAAAGACCCATAAATCTATTAAATTACGGTTATTACTTCTATTATTTAATTCCTTTGTCCTTATTTTTTATTTGCTAGATAAATCCAGTTGTAAGCAGGGTCTATTGAATCTCCCACCATAATTAAGTTTTTAACTCACTTTGTCTTGCATTTCTCATGGTATTTACTTTGTTTTTAGTTATTTCTTTGATGTATTCAAGTTACGATTATGTTAGCTTTCTCAATTATAACTTTTATTAACACTGAATCCTTCTTCATTCTACTGTGTTGTACCTTAATATTCACCTTCCCTGGTATTTATATAACTATTCCTACTTTCTCATGATTTGCTTTACATGATATCATTTGCTGTTATAACTGAAGCAATCAGCATTGTTACACTTCTCTCATCCTCTTGTCTCAGCTTTTGTTATTTTGCTATTTCTAAGGCATGAGGGCATTTATGTTCTCTTCTGACCCCCTCAGCTGTGTGTTTATTTTGATATTAGTTCTATCGTAAAATATAGTCAGTGTTCACTTCCAATATTTTGCTGTAGTTTCTTAAGTTATCTTTTAGTTAACGAGGTTCTGTTTTGTGGATTCCCCAAAAAAGGACTCAAGAAAACAAGATTCCTTGAGTTCTTGCTTCTTTAATTTTTTTTTTTTGCCTGTGTATACTAGATTGCCAAGAAATAAAATTACTAGATCACCTCTCTTTGTAAGGAATTTTTTTAGATCATCTCTCTTTGTAAGGGATTTTTTTTTTAGGTGTGTATCATCAATTGTCTTTTTTTTTTTTTTTTTTAGTTAAGTGTTTCTGTCTCTACAGAAGTCTGAACTCAGTCTGATATTTTTCCTCTTATGAGTAACCTAATCTTTTCAACCATCATATCCATAACTTCATTAGAATACCTTGGTATTGAACATTCTGAGTCAAGTTTCTCTGGAGCATGGGGAACCCTTTCAAAGGTAAATTCAGATTTAATTTTTTCAAAAAAGTTGTCTTGAATTAGAATCTCAAATTATTTGCTTATTTCCATTATTTTATTTTTCTTCTATAGGAACATCAATGATTTATAGATTGGCTCTCTTGACTGTCTTCCATACATACTATCTTCTTCCTAACCTTTTTAAACTCTTTTATGTTGTTCATCTTCTCTCACTTACTTTCTCACCTCTGCTACTAACATTTCTTTCTTCCTATTATTTCCTCATTCCTTCTCCGAGTTCTTTTATCTATCTTTGCTTTGATCTATTGCTTCATAGAAGTCAGTTTGCTTCTTTAAGGTTGTGGTTGACTATTTTATTCTTTGTGGTATTGTTTTTCTGGTTTATGATCATCATTGGCTACTTCTTTTTCTTCTCTTTTTCTCTTCATGCATGATAATATTCTTATATAGATCCTATGCTTATAATATTTTAATTTCTCATCTTTAAATGAGTTTTGTTCTGGACTTGGTAAATAAAGGAGATTCATGTGGAGAAATGGCCAGCACCATGTTCCACCCTATCTAAAATTTTCTTTTGACCTAATATTTTTCTGGGAGGAGAGCAGGAGGGATGTTATTTATATTTTATTTCTCCTTAGTGGAAATTGTTCCTATCCCCTATTGCCCCGTAACATTTCTTTTTTAATTTTCTTCTGTTTTCTTTTTTCTTTAGCTACTATTTTTTTTTTTTAACTTTAGCTACTACTGTCTTCATATACGAATTTATTTTCATGATCTCCAGATCAGACCCTCTGGTTTTCATACCCAAACCCGGCCCAGAGAAACATTATAACCATTGTCTACTATTGGTTTTCAACATTGCAAATAAGGAAGTTAGTTTTTCACATAAAAGTGTGCCCTCTTCCAATGAGAATTGGATTTTGCTGGTTCTTTTGGAGATCTACAGCCAAGGCATCCTCCCTGCTTCCTCTTGAATATATCCCCATCTCTTCTACAGTAATTTTTGTCAACCTTTTCTTCAGTTTCACCTAGGACTCAGCTGTCCCAAGATTTTGCTTTGAAAATGAGATTGTATTTTGTTTTTCTTCCTCCTCATTCTATTTGGATGACTTCCAGGAATAGAATAAGTAAAATGCCAACTTCCATCTTGGAACTGGAAGTTCCACTGTTGTGACTTGCATTTTATTTTATGCTTACGTCACTCCACACTGCTTGGAGTTTACCCAACATGCAGTGAACTTTTTTATCCTTCTGTCTTTGCTTTGGTATGTATTTCTACCTGAAATATTCCCAGCCCCATTTCTCATAAATGCTTTTATCTAGCTGATACCAATTTATCAGCTAATCCTCAGGTGCAACTCCTACAAATCTCCCTAACAGCCTCTCCTTTCCTTGGCTAATTTCTAACATTAAGTATGATGATTTATCTACTCTCTATGTGGCCTGAGCAGTTTTGCATGCCTACATTTATCTTATTGTTACCTGCATTACTTGCTATTCTGTTGTGTTTTTATCTCCCATCCATACTAGGCTTCCTGAGAACAGTGGCTGTTTTAGGCATTTTTGTATCCTCAGGCTAAAAAGAAATGTTAGGCCTGCAATAAGCAATTAATAAACCTAGTTGAATGAGTAAATACACAGGGTATTTGGAGAGAAAACTCTCAAAATATGTGATCAGTAACATTCATGAGCATGAAAGAGTGTATTCATTTAGAATTTAGTTTTTTTTTAAGATTTTATTTATTCATGAGAGGCATACAGAGGGGGAGACAGGGAGAAGCAAGCTCCCCTTGGGGAGCTCAATGTGGGACTCAATCCCGATCCCCCATATCCTGGGATCACACCTTGAGCCAAAGGTAGACACTCAAACACTGAGCCACCCAGGCATCCCTAGAATTTAGTTTTTAAAACATTTATAAATAATTACATTTATAGATATAACTATAAAAATTAGCAATTCAGCTCAGGCAATATCGTTTTGTGTGAATGAGATTACAGTGAGTCAATCTATTCATTTCTCAGAGATTTCCATAGCAAGTTTGCTATTCAAGTGGAAATGTAATTTTTGTTTCTTCTAGTAACCCACAATCCACCTGCGATCTGTCAGCAAGTAATGCTATTTCTGTTTTTAGCATCCTCATCAGTAATAATTATTGCAATTGCATCTTAGCTGACGATTCTCATTCTGCAGTGTAAGAGAAACATTCTATTATTCTTTCTGCAATATATAACTGGAAAAGTTAGCCTTTTAGTAATATAAAAAAGTATTACTTTCATGTAATCTAACATCAGATATCTTAATGTCAAGTTTAAGGGTATATTACTTCACCTTTAACTCCTTAGGAAATATATGCCTGACATTTAGCAATATAAACCTAACATATGTCTTTCTCGGTTATGCATGAACATAACCGCACTGAACTTGTTTTTTTTTTTTTAAGATTTTATTTATTTATTCATGAGAGACACAGAGAGAGAGAGAGAGGCAGACGCACAGGCAGAGGGAGAAGCCGGCTCCATGCAGGGAGCCTGACGTGGGACTCCATCCCGGGACTACAGGATCACACCCTGGACCAAAGGCAGGCGCTAAAGCACTGAGCAACCCAGGGAGCCCCTGAACTTGGTTTTTAAACTATTCTATAAGACTTTTTAAAAAAAGATTTTATTTATTTACTTGAGAGAGAGAGAGAGAGAGAGAGAGAGAGCACAAACAGGGAGGGCAGCAAGCAGAGGGAGAGGGAGAAGCAGGCTCCCCGAGGAGCAAGGAGCCCAAAGGGCTGGATCCCAGGACTCCAGGATCACGACCTGCACCAAAGGCAGACGCTTAACCAACTGAACCACCCAGGTGCCCCTATAAATGAAGACACATATGAAAGAACATCATATAATATTTTTTTCTTTTCTGTTTTGAAGAGAAGGTAGTACTAAATAGACTATATACTATAAACAGTAACTATAAAAGAGCACATTTTATTGTTCAACCACCCCCCCATATAATAAAATAATTTAAATTCATATTTATTGTTAGGAATAATCAAAATTATGTTGTATGATAATTAGTTATAAGTGACAATTTCTAATCTATTCACAGATACTTTCTCTATTTGTGTGGTTATGAATAGAAGGTAAATCTGTGAGTGTTTTATATTATGTTTGATTAAGTATACCTGGTGTCCACATAGGAGTATCAGTATATATGCTAGAGAATATATTTCTAGCTCTCATTTCTAGAAAAAGGTTCAACAAAGAAATGAGTTAAAGCTTCTACTATGACATAAAATCTATACCTTTATTAAACTGCCCCAACAATTTATTGTTATTTTTAAACAATGCCAGCTCTGCTATCCCTCAAGGAGCCTTGGTTAAATAAACTGCTTAACCTCATGTTGTTCAAATATCTTTATCATGTTTGTTCAAATATACAATTTGTGTATGGTGTGAGTTGGTAGTTTTGGTACAATTCTGAGAGGGAGAAGGAGACAGTGACAAATATGTCATGAAATTCCCAGAAGTGAAACAAATGGAAAACGTTAGAGATGGGATACAGTCATCAAGAATAAACAAAGGCCACTACATTTATCATGAAATTCAAGTAATCATTCAAATCTGTAATATTGTAGACTTAGAAAATTGTCATCAAGGTTCAAAATAAAATTTAAGGAAACTGTGAGCACTTTGGTAGAAGTCTTCAGTAGTAAAATTGCTACTACTTTGGTATCCTTCATGTGTATATATTATCTTGCTTAGTCATGAGGAAATCTAGTGATGGTTGAGAGTTCAGTATCTTTGGCAAATTACTTAAACAGTTTTGCCTTAGTTCTCTCATCTGTGAAATTGGGATAATTATAGTATCTACTTTTTTTCTTCTAGTTTTACTGAGAAATAATTGACATACATCACTATACAAGTTTAAGACCTACAGCATGATGATTTGATTTACATATATTGTGAAACGATTACCATAATAGGTTCAGCTGACATCCATCATCTCATTTAGGTACAGTATAAAGGAAAGAAATAAGAAAAAAAAATTCTCTTTTTGTTGAGAACTCTTAGAATTTACTCTCTTAACAACATTCCTACATATCATACAGCAGTGTTAGCCACAGTCATCATGTTGTACATCACACCTGTAGTACTTATTTATAATTGGAAGTCTGTACCTTTTGACTGGCTTCTTCCAATTCCTCCTCCCCCAACCCTTTGCCTCTGGTAACTGCAAGTCAGATCTCATAGAAACTCTATGAGTTTGGTGTGGTGGAGTTATTTTGGGTTTTTTTAGGTTCCATGTAAGTAAAAACGTACAGTATTCGTTTTTCTCTGTTTTATGTCTATTAGCATAATGCCTTCAAGATCCAAGCTTTGTTGCTTATGTTATGGATGTCATATCCAAAATATCATTACCAAGACCCATCTCAAGAAGATTTATTCCTATGTTTTCTTCTAGTAATTTCATGCTGTTAGGTTTTGCATTTAAGTCTTTAATTCATATCAAGTTCATTTTTGTGAATAGTATAAGATAGAATCTAGTTTCAGTTTTTTTTACATGGAATATCCAGTTATTCCAGAAAAATTTATTGAAAAGACTATGTTTTCTCTATTGAATATTCTTGGCTTCCTTGTCAAATATTAGTTGGCCACATATGCTTGGGTTTTATTTCTGTGTTCTCAGTTCTGTTCCATTTGATATGTCTATTTTTATGACATAACTATACTGGTTTAATTACAATAGCTTTAGTATAGCTTGAAATCAGGAAGTATGATGCCTCCTGCTTTGTTCATCTTTCTCTGGACTTCTTTGGCTATTCAGGATCTTTTGAGATTCCACATAATTTTAAAAGTGTTTTTTTTTTTCTAATTCTGTAAAAAAATGCCATTGGAGTCTTGATAGTTATTACATTGAATCTATAGATGGCTCTCGGTAGAACTGACCTTTTAACAATATTAATGCTTCCGATTCATGAACATAGCATAGCTTTCCATTTATTTGTCTTCTATTTCTTTCACCAATATCTCTTGTAGTTTTCAGAGTAGAGATCCTTCACCTCCTTGATTAAATTTGTTTCTAAGTATTGTTTTTGATGTTATTGCAAGTGGGATTAGTTTCTTCTTTTTCTTAAAATTTGTTGTTAGTGTTTAGAACTTCTACTTAATTTTGTATGCTAGTTATGTATCTTTCAACATTACTGTATTCGTTGATTAGATCTAACAGGTTTTTGGTTGTGCCTTCTGGATTTTCCATATATAAAATTTACAAGTAGAGACAATTTTACTTCTTCCTTTCCAATTCTGATAAGTTTTATTTCTTTTTCATGCCTGATTGCTCTAGCTAGGACTTCTAGTACTATATTGAGTAGGAATGGTGAGAGTGGTCACCCTTGTCTTATTCCTTATCTTAGAAGAAAAGTTTTTAACCTTTCACTGTTGAGTATGATTTTTAACTGTCAGCTTGTCATATATGAACCATTGTTATATTGTAATATCTTCCCTCTGTGCTTAATTTGTGGTGAGATTACTTTTTTATCATGAATGGATGTTAAATTTTGTCAAATGCTTTTTTGGTATCTATTGTGATAATTATATGATTCTTTTCTTTCATTCCATCAATGTGATATGTCACATTGATTGATTTGCATATGGTGAACCATCCTTGTGCCCCAGAGATAAATCCCATCTGATCATGGAAAATGATCTTTTTAATGTGTTGCCGCATTGTTTGTTAGCATTTTTTTTTTTTTGAAAATGTTGTATTTATGTCTCTCAGGTATCTTGGCCTTTAATTTTCTAGTAGTATCCTTTGCTGGTTTTAGAATCATTATAATGCTGGCCTCATAAAATGAGTTGGGAGTATTTCCTCCCCTTCAGTTTTTTTGGAGAGTTTAGAGAAAGATTGGTGTTAATTCCTTGTTAAATGGTAAAATTCACCAGTGAACCCATCTGGTCCTGAACTTTTTTTCATTAAGAGATTTTTGATTATGGATTCAAACTCCTTACTAGTAATTGGTCTATTCAGATTTTCTATTTCTTCTTGATTTAGTCTTGGTAAGCAGTACACATTTCTGAGAAATTTTTCATTTCTTTCTGTTTCTTTCTTTTTCAGGTAGTGGAGAGAAATTGGGGGGGGGGACTAGAAGCGGGGAGAGAGAGAGTGTGTGTGTGTAAATCTTAAGCAGGTTCCTTGCTCAGCATGGAGACCAGGGCAGGGCTTGATCTCATGACCTTGAGATCATGACCTGAGCAGAAATCAAGAGTTAGACACTTAACTGACTGAGCCACCCAGACACCCCTCCATTTCTTTTAGATTGTCTAGTTTGTTGGTATATAGTTGTTCATAGTAGCCTCTAATGATCCTCTGTATTTCTGTGGTATCAGTTGCAATGTCTCCTTTTTTCATTTATAGGTTTATTGATTTAGGTCTTTTTTTTTTCTCCTTGGTTAGCCTAGCTAAGGGTTTGTCAATTTTGTTTATCTTCTTAAAGAACTAACTCTTAGTTTGGTTAATCTTTTCTATTGTCTTTGTTCTCTATTTCTATTCTAATCTTTATTATTTCCTTTCTTTTGCTAACTTTGGGCTCAGGTTGTTCTTCTTTTTCTAGTTCCTTAAGACGTAGAGGTTGGTGGCTTATTTGGGATCTTTTTTACTTCTTATTATAGGCGCTTATTTCTATGAACTTCCCTCTTAGAAATACTTTCACTGGATCCCATAAGTTCTGAAATATTGGTTTTCCATTTTGTTTTTCTCAAGAAACATTTTTGTTACCCCTTTAATTTTTTCTTTGATCCATTAGTTATTCATAATTTCTATATGTTCATGAATTTTCCAGTTTTCCTCTTTCTGTTAAGTTCTAGTTTCATGCCATTGTGGTCAGAAAGATACTTGGTATGATTTCAGTCTTCTTGAATTTGCCTGTTTTGTGGCCTAACATATGGTGTTATCCTAGAAAATGTTCCATATGCTCTTTTTAAAAAAATTAATAAAATTCAATTTGCCAATATATAGTATAATACCCAGTGCTCATCTCATCATGTGCTCCTGAAAAAATATGTATTCTGTTGTTGTTGGATAGTATTGCTCCTATCTTCTGTTTCCTTATTAATTCTCTGTCTAGATGCCCTACCCATTGTTGAGAGTTGGGTATTAAAATCCCCAACTATTATTATACTACCATTCATTTTTCCTTTTATGTCTGTTAATTTTATTTTATATATATTTAGGTGCTCCAATATTGGGAACATACATTTCTACAATTGTTATGTTTTATTATTGACCCCTTCATCATTACATAAATGACTTTGTCTCTATTTGCCATATTTAGTTAAAGTCTTTTATGTCTAATATAAGTACAGCTAACCCTGTTGTGTTGTTTTCACCATTTGCTTGAAATGATTTTCTGTCCCTTAACTTTCATTCTGTGTGCTTTTAAAGCTAAAGTGAATCTCCTATAGAAAACATATTGCTGGATCTTTTTTTTTAATCCACTCAGCCATTCTATTTCTTTTGATTGAGAATTTAATCTATACATTTAAGTAATTATTGGTAGATAAGGACTTCTTGCTGTCTTTTTGTTGTTTTCTGGTTGTTTTGTAGATTCGTTGTTTCTTGTTTTTATCTTGCTGTCTTTTTTCATGTTTTGATGTCTTTTGGTATCAGTAGTTTTAACTTCTTTGTCATGTTCTTTTGTGCAATTGGTACAGGTTTTTCCCTTGTGGTTACCATGGGGCTTACATAAAACATCTTAAAATTCTGACACCCTACTTTAACGTGATAATAACTTGAAAACAATCCCTAAACTTTACACTTTTGCTTTTTCTTCCCCTCACATTTTAGGCTATTGCTGTTACAATTTACATATTTTTTATATCGTGTAAATAATAAGATTATTGTAGTTATGGTTATCTTTACTCTGTTTATTTACTTATTTATTTATTTGGAGAGAGAGAGAGAGAGAGAGAGAGAGAGAGCAAGTGTGAGTTGGGGGAGGAGCAGAGGGAGAAGGAGAGAGAAAATCTTAAGCCAGCTCTATGCTCAGTGTAGAGCCTGATGTGGGACTTAATATCACAACCCTCAGATCATGATCTGAGCTGAAATCAAAAGTTGGATGCTTAACCGACTGAGCCACCCAGATTTTGTTTGCTCTGGAAAGTTTTTATCCTTCCTTCATTTTTTTTAAATAAATTTATTTTTTATTGGTGTTCAATTTACCAACATAGAGAATAACACCCAGTGCTCATCCCGTCAACTGCCCCCCTCAGTGCCCGTCACCCATTCACCCCCACCCCCCGCCCTCCTCCCCTTCCATCACCCCTAGTTCGTTTCCCAGAGTTAGGAGTCTTTATGTTCTGTCTCCCTTTCTGATATTTCCCACACATTTCTTCTCCCTTCCCTTATATTCCCTTTCACTATTATTTATATTCCCCAAATGAATGAGAACATACAATGTTTGTCATTCTCTGATTGACTTACTTCACTCAGCATAATACCCTCCAGTTCCATCCACGTTGAAGCAAATGGTGGGTATTTGTCATTTCTAATGGCTGAGTAATATTCCATTGTATACATAAACCACATCTTCTTTATCCATTCATCTTTCGATGGGCACCGAGGCTCTTTCCACAGTTTGGCTATTGTGGACATTGCTGCTAGAAACATCGGGGTGCAGGTGTTCCGGCGTTTCATTGCATCTGAATCTTTGGGGTAAATCCCCAACAGTGCAATTGCTGGGTCGTAGGGCAGGTCTATTTTTAACTCTTTGAGGAACCTCCACACAGTTTTCCAGAGTGGCTGCACCAGTTCACATTCCCACCAACAGTGTAAGAGTGTTCCCTTTTCTCCGCATCCTCTCCAACATTTGTGGTTTCCTGCCTTGTTAATTTTCCCCATTCTCACTGGTGTGAGGTGGTATCTCATTGTGGTTTTGATTTGTATTTCCCTGATGGCAAGTGATGCAGAGCATTTTCTCATGTGCATGTTGGCCATGTCTATGTCTTCCTCTGTGAGATTTCTCTTCATGTCTTTTGCCCATTTCATGATTGGATTGTTTGTTCTTTGGTGTTGAGTTTAAGAAGTTCTTTATAGATCTTGGAAACTAGCCCTTTATCTGATACGTCATTTGCAAATATCTTCTCCCATTCCGTAGGTTGTCTTTTAGTTTTGTTGACTGTATCCTTTGCTGTGCAAAAGCTTCTTATCTTGATGAAGTCCCAATAGTTCATTTTTGCTTTTGTTTCTTTTGCATTCATGGATGAATCTTGCAAGAAGTTACTGTGGCTGAGTTCAAAAAGGGTGTTGCCTGTGTTCTCCTCTAGGATTTTGATGGAATCTTGTCTCACATTTAGATCTTTCATCCATTTTGAGTTTATCTTTGTGTATGGTGAAAGAGAGTGGTCTAGTTTCATTCTTCTGCATGTGGATGTCCGATTTTCCCAGCACCATTTATTGAAGAGACTGTCTTTATTCCAGTGGATAGTCTTTCCTCCTTTATCGAATATTAGTTGACCATAAAGTTCAGGGTCCACTTCTGGGTTCTCTGTTCTGTTCCATTGATCTATATGTCTGTTTTTGTGCCAGTACCACACTGTCTTGATGACCACAGCTTTGTAGTACAACCTGAAATCTGGCATTGTGATGCCCCCAGCTATGGTTTTCTTTTTTAAAATTCCCCTGGCTATTAGGGGTCTTTTCTGATTCCACACAAATCTTTTTTTTTTTTCATAAATTAATTTTTATTGGTGTTCAATTTACCAACATACAGAATAACACCCAGTGCTCATCCCGTCAAGTGTACCCCTCAGTGCCCGTCACCCATTCACCCCCACCCCCCGCCCTCCTCCCCCTCCACCACCCCTAGTTCATTTCCCAGAGTTAGAAGTCTTTATGTTCTGTCTCCCTTTCTGATATTTCTCACACATTTCTTCTCCCTTCCCTTATATTCCCTTTCACTATTATTCATATTCCCCAAATGAATGAGAACATACACTGTCCTTCTCCGGTTACTGTGGCCAAGTTCAAAAAGGGTGTTGCCTGAGTTCTCCTCTGGGATTTTGATGGAATCTTGTCTCACATTTAGATCTTTCATCCATTTTGAGTTTATCTTTGTGTATGGTGAAAGAGAGTGGTCTAGTTTCATTCTTCTGCATGTGGATGTCCGATTTTCCCAGCACCATTTATTGAAGAGACTGTCTTTATTCCAGTGGATAGTCTTTCCTCCTTTATCGAATATTAGTTGACCATAAAGTTCAGGGTCCACTTCTGGGTTCTCTGTTCTGTTCCATTGATCTATATGTCTGTTTTTGTGCCAGTACCACACTGTCTTGATGACCACAGCTTTGTAGTACAACCTGAAATCTGGCATTGTGATGCCCCCAGCTATGGTTTTCTTTTTTAAAATTCCCCTGGCTATTGGGGTCTTTTCTGATTCCACACAAATCTTTTTTTTTTTTCATAAATTAATTTTTATTGGTGTTCAATTTACCAACATACAGAATAACACCCAGTGCTCATCCCGTCAAGTGTACCCCTCAGTGCCCGTCACCCATTCACCCCCACCCCCCGCCCTCCTCCCCCTCCACCACCCCTAGTTCATTTCCCAGAGTTAGAAGTCTTTATGTTCTGTCTCCCTTTCTGATATTTCTCACACATTTCTTCTCCCTTCCCTTATATTCCCTTTCACTATTATTCATATTCCCCAAATGAATGAGAACATACACTGTTTGCCTTCTCCGGTTCCTGTGGCCAAGTTCAAAAAGGGTGTTGCCTGAGTTCTCCTCTGGGATTTTGATGGAATCTTGTCTCACATTTAGATCTTTCATCTATTTTGAGTTTATCTTTGTGTATGGTGCAAGAGAGTGGTCCAGTTTCATTCTTCTGCATGTGGATGTCCAATTTTCCCAGCACCATTTATTGAAGAGAGTGTCTTTCTTCCAGTGGATCGTCTTTCCTCCTTTATCGTATATTAGTTGACCATAAAGTTCAGGGTCCACTTCTGGGTTCTCTGTTCTGTTCCATTGATCTATATGTCTGTTTTTGTGCCAGTACCACACTGTCTTGATGAACACAGCTTTGTAGTACAACCTGAAATCTGGCATTGTGATGCCCCCAGATATGGTTTTCTTTTTTAAAATTCCCCTGGCTGTTTGGGGTCTTTTCTGATTCCACACAAATCTTAAAATAATTTGTTCTAAGTCTCTGAAGAAAGTCCATGGTGTTTTGATAGGGATTGCATTAAACGTGTAAATTGCCCTGGGTAACACTGACATTTTCACAATATTAATTCTGCCAATCCATGAGCATGGAATATTTTTCCATCTCTTTGTGTCTTCCTCAATTTCTTTCAGAAGTGTTCTATAGTTTTTTAGGGTATAGATCCTTTACCTCTTTGGTTAGGTTTATTCCTAGGTATCTTATGCTTTTGGGTGCAATTGTAAATGGGATTGACTCCTTAATTTCTCTTTCTTCAGTCTCATTGTTAGTGTAGAGAAATGCCATTGATTTCTGGGCATTGATTTTGTATCCTGCAACGCTACCAAATTGTTGTATGAGTTCTAGCAATCTTGGGGTGGAGGCTTTTGGGTTTTCTATGTAGAGTATCATGTCATCGGCGAAGAGGGAGAGTTTGACTTCTTCTTTGCCAATTTGAATGCCTTTAATGTCTTTTTGTTGTCTGATTGCTGAGGCTAGGACTTCCAGTACTATGTTGAATAGCAGTGGTGAGAGTGGACATCCCTGTCTTGTTCCTGATCTTAGGGGAAAGGCTCCCAGTGCTTCCCCATTGAGAATGATATTTGCTGTGGGCTTTTCGTAGATGGCTTTTAAGATGTCGAGGAATGTTCCCTCTATCCCTACGCTCTGAAGAGTTTTGATCAGGAATGGATGCTGTATTTTGTCAAATGCTTTCTCTGCATCTAATGAGAGGATCATATGGTTCTTGGTTTCTCTCTTGCTGATATGATCAATCACATTGATTGTTTGACGAGTGTTGAACCAGCCTTGTGTCCCGGGGATAAATCCTACTTGGTCATGGTGAATAATTTTCTTAATGTACTGTTGGATCCTATTGGCTAGTATCTTGTTGAGAATTTTTGCATCCATGTTCATCAGGGATATTGGTCTGTAATTCTCCTTTTTGGTGGGGTCTTTGTCTGGTTTTGGAATTAAGGTGATGCTGGCCTCATAGAATGAATTTGGAAGTACTCCATCTCTTTCTATCTTTCCAAACAGCTTTAATAGAATAGGTATGGTTTCTTCTTTAAACTTTTGATAGAATTCCCCTGGGAAGCCATCTGGCCCTGGACTTTTGTGTCTTGGGAGGTTTTTGATGACTGCTTCAATTTCCTCCCTGGTTATTGGCCTGTTCAGGTTTTCTATTTCTTCCTGTTCCAGTTTTGGTAGTTTGTGGCTTTCCAGGAATGCATCCATTTCTTCTAGATTGCTTAATTTATTGGCGTAGAGCTGTTCATAATATGTTTTTAAAATCGTTTTTATTTCCTTGGTGTTGGTAGTGATCTCTCTTTTCTCATTCATAATTTTATTAATTTGAGTCTTCTCTCTCTTCTTTTTAATAAGGCTGGCTAATGGTTTATCTATCTTATTAATTCTTTCAAAGAACCAACTCCTGGTTTTGTTGATCTGTTCCACAGTTCTTCTGTTCCCGATTTCATTGAGTTCTGCTCAAATCTTAATTAACTCTCTTCTTCTGCTGGGCGTCGGGTCGATTTGCTGCTTCTTCTCTAGCTCCTTTATGTGTAAGGTTAGCTTTTGTATTTGAGTTCTTTCCAGTTTTTGAATGGATGCTTGTATTGCGATGTATTTCCCCCTCAGGACTGCTTTTGCTGCATCCCAAAGATTTTGAACAGTTGTATCTTCATTCTCATTAGTTTCCATGAATCTTTTTAATTCTTCCTTAATTTCCTGGTTGACCTTTTCATCTTTTAGCAGGATGGTCCTTAACCTCCACGTGTTTGAGGTCCTTCCAAACTTCTTGTTGTGATTTAGTTCTAATTTCAAGGCATTATGGTCTGAGAATATGCAGGGGATGATCCCAATCTTTTGGTATTGGTTCAGACCCAATTTGTGACCCAGTATGTGGTCTATTCTGGAGAAAGTTCTATGTGCACTTGAGAAGAATGTGTATTCAGTTGAGTTTGGATGTTAAGTTCTGTAGATATCTGTGAAATCCATCTGGTCCAGTGTATCATTTAAAGCTCTCGTTTCTTTGGAGATGTTGTGCTTAGAAGACCTATCTAGTATAGACAGAGCTAGATTGAAGTCACCAAGTATAAGTGTATTATTATCTAAGTATTTCTTCACTTTGGTTATTGATTCATTTAAATATTTGGGAGCTCCCACATTTGGGGCATATATATTGAGGATTGTTAAGTCCTCTTGTTGGATAGATCCTTTAAGTATGATATAGTGTCCCTCTTCATCTCTCACTACAGTCTTCGGGGTAAATTTTAGTTTATCTGATATAAGGATGGTGCCCCCTGCTTTCTTTTGAGGACCATTTGAATGGTAAATGGTTCTCCAACCTTTTATTTTCAGGCTGTACGTGTCCTTCTGTCTAAAATGAGTCTCTTGTAGACAGCATATAGATGGGTCCTGCTTTTTTATCCAGTCTGAAACCCTGCGCCTTTTGATGGGGTCATTAAGCCCGTTCACGTTCAGAGTTACTATCGAAAGATATGAGTTTAGGGTCATCATGATATCTATTCAGTCCTTGTTTTTGTGGATTGTTCCACTGAACTTCTTCTTAAAGGGGAATTTTAAGAGTCTCCCTTAAAATTTCTTGCAGAGCTGGTTTGGTGGTCACATATTCTTTCAGTTCCTGCCTGTCTTGGAAGCTCTTTATCTCTCCTTCCATTTTGAATGAGAGCCTTGCTGGATAAAGTATTCTTGGTTGCATGTTCTTCTCATTTAGGATCCTGAATATATCCTGCGAGCCCTTTCTGGCCTGCGAGGTCTCTGTGGAGAGGTCTGCTGTTACCCTAATACTCCTCCCCATAAAGGTCAGGGATTTCTTGTCTCTTGCTGCTTTAAGGATCTTCTCTTTATCTTTGGAATTTGCAAGCTTAGCTGTTAGATGTCGAGGTGTTGAACGGTTTTTATTGATTTTAGGGGGGGATCTCTCTATTTCCTGGATCTGAATGCCTGTTTCCCTTCCCAGATTAGGAAAGTTTTCAGCTATGATTTGTTCAAATACATATTCTGGCCCTCTGTCCCTTTCGGCGCCCTCGGGAACCCCAATTAAACGTAGGTTTTTCTTCCTTAGGCTGTCATTTATTTCCCTTAATCTGTCTTCATGGTCTTTTAATTGTCTGTCTCTTTTTTCCTCAGTTTCCCTCTTTGCCATTAACTTGTCTTCTGTGTCACTCACTCGTTCTTCCACCTCGTTAACCCTCGTCCTTAGGACTTCTAGTTTGGATTGCATCTCATTCAATTGATTTTTAATTTCTGCCTGATTGGATCTAAATTCTGCAGTCATGAAGTCTCGTGAGTCCTTAATGCTTTTTTCTAGAGCCACCAGTAGCTGTATAATAGTGCTTCTGAATTGGCTTTCTGACATTGAATTGTAATCCAGATTTTGTAACTCTGTGGGAGAGAGGGCTGTTTCTGATTCTTTCTTTTGAGGTGAGGTTTTCCTTCTAGTCATTTTGCTCAGTGCAGAGTGGCCAAAAACAAGTTGTACTGGGAAAAGGAGAGAGAGAGAAGGAAAGAAAAGAGAAAAAGAAAAAAGAAAAAGAAAAAAAAAGGAAAAAAGAGAAGAAAAAGAGAAAGAAAAAGAAAGAAAGGTGAAAAAAAAAGGGGGGTGGGGGAAGCTATCAGAAATCAAAAAGAAAAGAAAAAAGAAAAAAAAACACGGGGGAGTATCTTCTGAATCTGTAGACTTTAAGTCCCTTGACTTCCCCTGGAACTGGTCCGTCCAGCTGGTCTTCTGGGGGAGGGGCCTGCTGTGCTGATTTTCAGGTGTTAGCACTTGGGGGAGCTGCTCTGCCCCTGCCTGCTGCCGGGCTCAGCGGGGGTTGTTTACCCCGTGAGGCCCCAGGAGGAACAGCCGCAGTTGTTATGGCAGCTCTGGAGCCCTGGATTCAGCCTCCGCAGGAACTACGGGGCTCTCCGTCCGCAGGGCCTGGAGGCTCCGGGGCGGGGCCGCTGATCTGCTCAGCTCCGGGCAGGAGCGTCCTTGCTGTCCTGGGCCCTCCCGGCCTCTGCCTGTCCCGGGGGAGGCCGGATCCTGGGCTGTGTCCCGGCGCCCTGTGCTCCGGGGCCTGCGCTGTTGGATTCGCGCTCCCGCCCCGCAGCCCCCTCCGCGGAGCCGCCGCCCGAGCCCCTCCGAGCTGCTCCGGTCCCGCCGTGCGCGCTGCAGCCCTTAGGGAGCTCGGCGCACTCTCCCGGGGGCGCAGGTGTCTGTTAGTGTCCCAGGGAGCCCGAGGGCATCCCCGCCCTCCTGGGTCCTGCTCCAACTCCCTGCGAGCCCCTTTCCGCCCGCCCGGGAAGGTTGGTGCAGCTCCTGCTCCTCCGGGACGGGGCTCTCCTGTCCTGGGGACACTCGCCCCGGCCTCAGCCCGGCCCCTCGCGGGGCCCCTCCCCCTCGGAGGCCTTTTGTTTCTTTATTTCTTTTTCCCCGTTTTCCTACCTTGATAGAAGCGCGAACTCTTCTCACTGTAGCGTTCCAGCTGGTCTCTCTTTAAATCTCAGGCCAAAGTCGTAGATTTTCAGGATGATTTGAATGTTATCTAGGTAATTTGGTGGGGACAGGTGATTTGGGGACCCTACTCTTCCGCCGTCTTGCCCCTCCTTCCCTATTGTTGGTTAATGAATGTTTATTCTCCTTAATCTTTTTATAATTGTTGTCTGTGGAAAATAACCTAATCATTTAAGAAAATGTTTTAATATTATTCAAAAATAAATAACACATTTGTGAAGTATTTACATGAAAATTTTAATGAATAATCTAGTTTGTTTCCTTGAGGTCACCTCTGAAAAAGCATACTGCTACCACTTTTAAATAATGTGTGGTCTTCATCATGCCTCAAACAGTATACTCAAAATTTAATCACATGATACCTATGCAATTTACTGTTTTTTCAAAATGAAAACATGCCTTTTACATAAGATGTGTTTTCAAATAAATAATTGTTATTTTAATTAATTATGGAACTGGTGTGAAATGAATTTGACTTTAGTTTTATTTCTACGAATCATCTTTGCTTGAATGCCCCTCTATAGTTTAAATCTATAAGGTTGTAGATTGTTTTATGTGCTTTGATGGTACTGGGCACGCCTTTGCTCATAGTATACATTCATATAAATGAATGAATTTAAGAGTGAATTTCATAGCAGGGGGAAATAAGTGAAGGAAGTTTTGGATGACACTGAGGAGCTACTTTAGGTCCCTTTTTTCACCTTTTTTTGATCCTGCTATGAAAGTATTTCTTTAGGAGACTTAAACTTTCTGATACTTTTCAAAATTATTTTCTTGGACATAATCTAAGATATCAAATCTGGAAGTCATGGTTATGGTTTTCTATGAAAAAAGATAAAAAGTATATTGACAGTCCTAAATGAATAGCAATTACTAAATCTTATAACATTAACAAATCTAGAGAAAACAAATTTATGATACTATCTATTGAGAAAATCTCTTGGGGTTACCTTACGATTTCCTATCCCCTTCCCCCAAATTCTAGTAAATAGAAGGGCTTTAATGTAAAACAATATTAAGTTGGACTCTAGCTAACAAAGCAAAATTTTGTTTTTGATTTTGTTATTCCTCAGTTATAGAGATAAAGGTGGTATATTATGATGAAATATCTCAACAAAACTGCCCTTGTCTAATGAATGTGACCTGAAAACATTTGACCTCTTTTATACATGAGTGAGTAGAGTAAGTGACTATCCTGGAAACAAAACTTGAGTCTATGGCTTGTGTTTGAATTTAATTTAGAAAGCCAGAAATAAAAGTTGCCACAAATTGTAACATTTAGAAAGCCAGAAATATAATATGCTATGAATTTTAACTAGGAATACCTTGCAAAAAAAAAAAAAAAAAAGAAAGAAAGAAAGAAAAAAAAGAAAAAGAAAAATACTTTGCAACCTTGAAGAATTTAAAAACTTTTCCTCTTAGTTTTTGGAAATATCAAGCTAATTTAAAGGTTCACAACTTTAATTTATCCTCTTTTCCAGATGGTATCAGTCCTGACATAGAGAATTGGAATTAAAGAGGTATGGAGAAGGAAGCAAGTCTTACAGAAAGTATGATTGTTTTTAAAAACAAAACCCATGAGGTGTTTTCAGTCACTTTGGTGAGAAGGATTAAAACAAATTGAGCTGAAAGGATAAAGCCTGATTGTGAATATTATGTAAGTGAAAAAAAAAAACCAAAACACCTCACCTGTAGTATGATTGCAAATAATTCCATTGTTACAGGCACATCTTGTTACTTTTTAAAATTTGTCATTTGTTATTCTCCAAACTGCCAGAGGATTTTTAATTTGGTATTTACTTACAAGTGAAAGTAAGATTTTTCTAGTGCATTTATTCCCTCTTCCGCAAACGCCTGCAGCCCACAGCTAGCTACAAAAGGATTGATTTTTGATTCTTTAAGAGCTCTTCCAGGCTTCTTCAATAATACCCTCTTCTGTACGCTCTAGTAGTGGAACAATGTCATAAATTCTTTCGACATTCACAGCTTGACCTTCCTTTTGTATTTAAAGCCAGAATGTAGGCTTCATAAACAGCAGGCATTGTAATGCTTGAGAGATTTGCGTAGGCATTATTTATGCCAGCCAATAACTATGGTTGCTTTTATATAAATATAACCAATATTTTGGCTGAGAAAGTAGAACAGCTGACCATATCCTCTAAAAATAGGTTGATTCTGTATATATTTGTTTAAGTTAGTATGTTAGTTCCAAATAAGAGTTTTATTCTATATTGGCGTTTAAATTTTATCTTGAAACTACATACCAGAATAGTTGAGACTTGGTTCAGAATATTTAAGATTAAGAATCCTGACTTAATTGTAAGGTTATTGATTATATCCTGGGGTAGAGGAGAAATATATGGAGTACAAAAGAGCCTGCAATTTAAAGGAGATTGTGTATATTGTCCCTCTGCAGTAGTAGGGTTTAGTCCTGCCCAAGGCAAGGTAATGGAGTCCTCTAGAATAGATGCACATTCCAAATCTTACAGTTTTGACATGAATTGTGGTTTTAAATTATTATCAGATCTGTTGTCTTTTTAATATTCTATTTAGGGAGTGTTTGAATTTTCAGAAGCAATTTTTTTGTTCATTGATGACCCTGATATTTTTGTAATATATATTTACTTTTAAAAAATATTTTATTTAAATTCAATTTGCCAACATACAGTATAACACCCAGCACTCATCTCATCATGTACCCTCCTTAATGTATATATTTACTTTTAAAACATGGATATCAATTTAAGAGAGCTGACACTCTTGAATGATATTCCATTTTTGAAGTAAAAGTCTTTTTACTTACTTTTGAATGGACTATTTATCCATTTTCCAATTAGTTCATCAGTTTCATATTCAATTTGGAGGCACAGACATTTATTCCAGGATAGGAAAAGTAAATCGCCTAGTTGCTATATGACTCTTATCATCATCACCAACACCATCATAGATAACAATAATAATAATAGTAATAATCCAAAACCTGTACTATATGCAAGCTGTTACTAGTATTTGCATGTATTAACTCATTAATTCTCATCACAACTCTCTAAGGAAAATAATATTCTATTTTACAGATGAGAAATCTGAAGGCTGGAGAAATCAAGTGACTTGCCTAAAGGTAGGTGCCCAGCTAGTAAGGGGCAGAACTTCAGGTAGCCACTATTACCCGTTAATAAATCCTGTGTTATTATTTTGAGAATTTAGCATTACATATTTTACTCTACTGTCATTTAGTAGTGTTCAATGGCTATATTTGTGTTAGGTTTATATTTATTATTATTACCATTGAAATTCATAATTTTAAATGACCTCCAGTCACAGATATATATTAATATTAAGAGTGGTGGGTGCCCAGACTGCTGAGGATATGGTTGAGACAGTGTTGTGAATGTTCACTGGCTGGGATTTAAATGTGCCTGTACTTAGAGGAATTCAAAATGATTAAGAGATTGTCTTTACTTTCAAGAAGTTTCCAGTCTTGAACAAGTGTTTATGATCTGAAGATAAAAAGATTTGGGGCCTGAGTGGTTCATTGTGTTAAGCATCTAACTCTTGATTTCACTTCAGGTTGTAATCTCAGGGTCATAGGATCAAGCCCTACAAAGGACTCTGTGCTCAGCCCGGAGTCTGCTTCTCTCCCTCTCCTTCTGCCCCACCCCCTCCATCTAAAATAAATAAATACATCTTAAAAAATAAATAAAAAGATCTACTGAATATTGCCTGGCTGAGGTAAATTCTAAATATCTAAATATTTAGGATTTAAACAAATATTAAGATGGGCATGACTCCACAACTTCTCTTTAACAGCCCCTGTGCCTCTGCCACCCAGAACCACAACATTCTCCCTTTCATTAATATTTTTTATTTATTTTGAGACATTGAACTCTCCTTTCTAGGGCCTTACCTCATGCTGTTATTCTCTCTAAAACACACCTCATCCTCCTTGTAGTTTTACTACCATCATCAACCTATTGCCCTATACAATAGGGCAGTGGCTTAGTGAACAATTATTGAGTGAATCAATGCACTTCCTGGTGCCTTGAATGTTTTCCACATGACGTTTCTTTTTTTTTTTTCCACATGACATTTCTGCAGCGAATATACCCATATACTTAAAAAACATATATTTTATTTATTTATTTTAGAGAGATATATAGAGAGAAACAGAGAGCACAAATGAGCAGAGGGAGAGGGAGAAGCAGACTCCCTGCTGAGTGAGGAGCCTGATGTGGGGCTCGATTCCAGGACCCTGGGACCATGACCTGAGCCAAATACAGATGCTTAACTAATTGAACCACCCAGATGCCCCCATATACATACACTTTTAAATAATTATCTGAGGTAAAAAAAAAACAATGCCTTTTCAAATACCTACAACCTAAGAAATTGATATAAACACAAACTAAATCATATGAAATAATTTCATGTGTTCAGTTCCTGTATTTGTTAAAAGATGTAGGACTGTGCCACAGAAATCAAATTCCAAACTCTATATCTTAACTGAAAATCATTCCAATCAACTCTTGGAATATGGACAACTTCAAAGAATAAATATGATTTAATTTTTGGAAAGTCTATTCTGTGAGGAATTGTTATGGGAGGATTTCATGTAGCTCTGGTAAGAAAGGAGAATTCTGAAGTAAAAGGGAGGCCGAAGTGAAGAGATCTTTTTTCAAATAAGTGCTTTCTGTGTTAGAGATTCATAGCACACATTACTTTTCAAAGGCTTTGAGAAATCCTGTGATAAACCTATTAAGCCAGTGTATAATTTACACAACCTCAGGACTTAACAAAGTCTCCTGAAACAAAACAAAACAATTAACATATATTACATCTCAAGGATTATGCTTGGGGAAACAACTGTTCAAATGTATTCTTTTTCAGAACGTGGTAACTGGGTGGTTTATATTTCCACTGAGAATCACATGGGACAAAATGGGAAAACTGGATTAATCTATTACATGGGATATAAAATAAGAGTTCTAAGTAAGAATCTATACACTGAATTTATTTCCCAAAGGAAAAGTAGAATCTTACTTTACAAATAGAACAGATAGTCATCTATAAAGTATTTTTATGGGGGTGGGGTTATGGGTTAAAATATTAGCACAAACTAATTTGTCAAAGTAGCATCATCCTTCAGGTAAAAGGCAGAAGTATGAGCAATAAAAACATTACATTCTCTAGAATGTTTAAGATTCAGAATCAAATCAGTAGTGTGACTGGAATACAGAAACTAGGATCCAAGGGAAGCACATGGCAGCAAACAAGAAACAAGTCAAGTAATAAAGGAGTGGTTAACACACTTCCGAGTCAAAGCCAGAAGAAGGCAGAGGATGGCTAGTTAACAGCAGAAACATCAAAGGCAGTGTTGAAACAGAAGATTAAGTTCAGGTTTCTGACCTTGAAGAGTGGTGAAAGAAATCCTCAGCCAACTGAAGGGTGCCTAGGGATTGAATCCTTAACTGAATCTGTTGTCTTCCTTATCATGAATCAACAATGGACAGTAGGAACTGATTCAGTATAAGGTTTGGATATTGCCCTACGTCTTGCCTTTTCTCTTTTGTGTGGCAGCAAATGTTGGTCCCCAAAATTAATCCACTCTTCCACTTTTGTCCTCCAAATCCCTAACACATGTCTTTCCCCAGAAACAACCTCTACGAGCTTATGGTTCTCTTCTAGACAGAATATATTCATAGACACACTTAAAAATGTAACTGATAGATTGAACGTATAAACTTAGAAATGAAGCACTTTACTTTTGTCTGCTACTGTCTCTTCTAACTTGTGGTGCTACTTCTTCCTGTGGCAATGAAAGAAATCTTGAATCTGGTCTCTTCATTTTGGGTCATGTTTCAGATACTGAAAAGTCCAACATGACCGAAACCAATCCTTAGTCCCTCTGAACTCAGTCTCAATTGAGTAGTGACTCTATTCATTCCAGAGTAACAACTATAACGTTTTTACGAATTATGTGTTTATTTGTTCTATTTCATTCTTTTAGCTTTTTCTTTGAAGATTCCCATCTGTGTTCCTTGATCCCACCCTCTTTATCTATCTATCTATCTATCTATCTATCTATCATCTATATATATATATACTTTTGTCTTTATCGATTTAAAATTTATTTCTCTTTCACTGGTTCATTTTTTTTTTAGTTTTATCTTCTAAGTTTCAGCAGTATCTAAATTCCATTAGATTCCTTTCGATTGTATTCATTATTTGCATGATTATTTTTGTTTTTCTACTTCTTGGTCTTCCTTTCATGTTTTATTCCCTTTTATTTGTCTTATCATTTCATCCCAGAGTTCTGCTATTTCTGCTCCGTGGTCTTCTAGTTAGAGAGACTTGTTTTAATAAGTTTTAAATTTCTTGGCAGAATGTTTGACCACAGTTTTAGTCTGTACCATGACGTTTTTCTTGTATATTTTGCTTTTTAAAAGTACAACATTTTAAAACTCCTTAGTTGTAATAATTTCAAATTTACAGAAAAGTTATAAGAATAGTACAGATGACCCCATGGAAAGTAGAAGGGACCCGATGGGAAAAATTGCTATTTTTGCTCCCTTTCCTGCTTTTATTCTTGCTTTGATACCCCTGCCTTACACATGCCTTAATCTGTGTTCTACTTGTAAAGGTCAAAGAGTTACTGATTTTTTTGGAGACTTCCAGCACAATAGTAACATCTAAGGAGAGACCAGGAGGGATCATCATCACATTTTCCAAGACCACTGACTCCAGACACCTTGATGCCAAGACCCCTGGCTCTACGGCATGAGTGACTTATGAAGGACATCTAAGCATTCATCCTCGTTTTACCAGGTCCTGGCTGCTTGAGAGGACACATACACCAGACCACCATCCTCAATAAAAACCCCAGACCCTAAGCAAAGATGAGACTCCCTGTTCTTTCCTTTCTGAGTCTCCCAGATGCTTTGTCTGTGTCTGTACTCTCTCTCTCTCTCTGTCTTCAATAAACTCTGCTCTTACTTTTCAGCTCACATTTAATTCTGTCCTGAGTGAAACCAACAGTCAAGAGGGTCTTTGGCCTGGCAGCAGTTTCCTTGGCCCTATAGGTTTCACTGGCTCCCTCAGAGGAAAGGAAGTGAAAGGAATTGATAAATATTTTTTAAGGAGTGGAAGGGGAAGGGGACTTTAAAAAACCAATTCTGTCCTTTAAAAATATTATTCATCGGGATCCCTGGGTGGCGCAGCGGTTTGGCGCCTGCCTTTGGCCCAGGGCGCGATCCTGGAGACCCAGGATCGAATCCCACATCGGGCTCCCGGTGCATGGAGCCTGCTTCTCCCTCTGCCTATGTCTCTGCGCCTCTCTCTCTCTCTCTCTCTCTGTGACTATCATAAATAAATAAAAATTTAAAAAAATATTATTCATCATTGAATGAGTTAAGATTTCTTGGACTCATCATTTGTAAGAGGTTCCTTTGGGGAGAAGACGACAAGGTAGGGTTTTAGGCTAGCTAGTTTTCATAGAGCAAAGTCTTTCTCTTTTTCTGTTACAGACTCATGTTGCTTCCTGCAAATATGACTTTTCTGTATAATTCTTTTTATAGCCTCACCTCTTCTAAGGAAGAAAGATGTGCCAGCTCTATATAGTTTTTGCACCAAGGATCATAACCTTGAAATATTACTTTTTGACTTCAAGAAGTATCCTAATTTTCAGGAAGTATAGTTTTAAAGATTTTATTTATTTATTTGACAGAGAGGCAGAGCACAAGCAGGGGGAGTGGCAGGCAGAGGGAGAGGGAGAAGCAGGCTCCCTGCTGAGCACAGGGCCCTGGAATCATGACCTGAGCTGAAGGCAGACGCTTAACTGACTAAGCCACCCAGGTGCTCCAGGAAGTATATGTTTGCTGATGCTTTTGGAGATCTGTTTTCATTGGTTCCCTGCTTTTGAGATTAGAGGAACTCTTGTTTCCACTGCTGCTTTTTGTTCCCAATGACTATCACCTACTTTTGTCAGTGTTTGATATAAAATGGATTCTGGGTTATATGTGCTTCCGAGTTCTCCAAAAATGGTTTGTGAACTTATAAAAGCTTCTTCTTGTAGCTCTTGAATAATTACCCTGAGAAGGGGAAAACGTGGCTTTATGCAGGCCTGTGTAGAGTTGTGATGTATGGAGTTCCCCAGGAGGAAGACTCTGAGATGAAGTTTAGCATGAAGATGCATATTAAGTAGTGCTCTTGGGATTCATAGCTGCAGCAGGGGTGAGAAAGAAACAGGAATGGGCAGAGGGAGAGGTTGTACTGTGATGCAGGCCTGCTTGTAGCCTCAACTGATTCATAGGGAAGCTCTGGAGCCAGAATGACACTTTAGAGTTGAGGTGGGCCTTCATGCCCTGACATCAATCCATTGTTGATGTAGGCCATGAGAAGGGGTATGGTGGCCTTGGGCAAGAGAGCACTTTCCCAAGCTGGTGCAACAAGTCCTTTCTTGAAAACGAATCATGCAACTACGGCATGACCTTCTGGACTGTAGTTTTCATCTGATTTCAATTCTGTTCATGATCCAGAAATGTAAAGAATCACTGAATTATTGGGCAAATTCATGATATCTCTACCTTGATTGTTTTAATCTAGAAAACTAAAGTTAATCTAGAAAGCTTTGAGCTGAATTTCTGAAACTATTTGGTAAAAATAAATTTTGCGGTTTTCCAGTTGGCAAATTTCCTTTAGTTATATGTGATATCTGTCATCTTATTACATTACTAAAAGCAAAGACCCACTAACTATGTATTGGTTTACATATTTATTTCTGAAGCTTGGAGGTTTTATTCTGAGGCTTTAAGCCTTCTGTACCCAGTGCCTGTGAGAGTATTGCCTAGAACCAAGAGGGGGCAGCAGAGGGCCATCGGCGCAGTGAGCTCCTGGTGCAGGAACTTAGCACTGAGAAGGCTACTTATTGTAGCTTGGTCTTGAGGATCTAGCTAGAGTGTCCTACCAATGCCAAATACAGAAAGTAGTACTTGGGTTTAAGAAGAATTATACGTTTATAAGCATACTGGGAGAATCACCAGTTGTTCATGTGTAGTGCTCATGGGACAAAAACTCAAAGACGGAAGGAGCCTCGGTGCCCATCGAAAGATGAATGGATAAAGAAGCTGTGGTTTATGTATACAATGGAATATTACTCAGCCATTAGAAACGACAAATACCCACCATTTGCTTCAACGTGGATGGAACTGGAGGGTATTATGCTGAGTGAAGTAAGTCAATCGGAGAAGGACAAACAGTGTATGTTCTCATTCATTTGGGGAATATGAATAATAGTGAAGGGGAATATAAGGGAAGGGATAAGAAATGTGTGGGAGATATCAGAAAGGGACACAGAACACAAAGACTTCTAACTCTGGGAAATGAACTAGGGGTGGTGGAGGGGAGGAGGGCGGGGGGTGGGGGTGAATGGGTGACGGGCACGGAGGGGGACACTTGACGGGATGAGCACTGGGTGTTATTCTGTATGTTGGTAAATTGAACACCAATAAAAATTAATTTATAAAAAAAAAAGACGAAAAGCAAACAGGATCCAGGTTATAGGGAAGCCATGAGCTTTCTGGGAAGTCTGTGCTTCTTTTAGATTTCTGACCTAGAGCCACCTCTGGACTGTAAATCAGCATTACCGTTGAGCACCCAAGACATAACATGAGACCAAAGATGGCCTCGGTAACTTTTCCAGAAATGTGCTTGTATTACTTTTCCACTCATTCCTGGACTAGAATAAGTGATTTTGGAGGCATTCTTTCAAGTAATTTTTTCCCCTGGTGAAAGGTTTTGCTTTTAAAGATCAGACTCCCATTTTCTTTCACTTTCTAGTTTGACTTTCATTATTATTTTTGTTGCTCTAACACTTTATGTTTTATTTTGTTGAAATGCTCTTTTTTCTGTATTAATAATAATTAATGTATTAAAAAGTTATGTTTGCCTACATACATACAGCTTTGCCATATCTTATACATTTTAATGGAGTTCTTATTTTTTAAAAATTCTCTCAAAATTTTTCCTGGTAGCTTTGGTTCTCTTTTAAGCCTAGCAATTTTTTTAGGATATATTTTCCATTTTCTGCATGGGGTAAGCCTTTTGGTTTTAGTTACTGTCATTAAGTTACCGTTTTATTACACTGTAGAATATGGTTTTTATCATTTCTACGGTAGCAAAATTGAAGTTTTGTGTCCCAGGAGTTGATTTACTTTTTGTTTCATGCATTCTTGAAAAGGACATATTTCCTAAGACAAGTTATCTATTTGTTTATCTAATCCCAACCTCATTAATTAGATTCTCCAAAATTTTCTGAATTAAAAAAAAATCCTTTAAAGCTATCAAAGCATGAGAAGTATTAAAATCTTCTATGGAAAATCATGGGGGTATTTTTCTCAATTTCTTCACATTTCCAGTAGACTTTATGTATGCTTTGTGCTGTGCTTTTTAGCACCTAAATGTTCATTATTCTGTAACTTTGATATTGGTGGTGTCTCATAAAGAGTATCTTTAGCCTGAAGTTCTGCTTTGTCTTTTTGTTTTTTTGTTTGTATTTATTTATTTATTTATTTATTTATTTATTTATTTATTTATTTATGATAGTCACACAGAGAGAGAGAGAGAGGCAGAGACACAGGCAGAGGGAGAAGCAGGCTCAACGCACCGGGAGCCCGACGTGGGATTCGATCCCGGGTCCCCAGGATCACTCCCTGGGCCAAAGGCAGGCGCCAAACCGCTGCGCCACCCAGGGATCCCTGCTTTGTCTTTTTGTATGAGACCAGGAAATCCAAGGAGTTTTCTAAAATGTTTTTCTCCATCAGGATACAAAAGTTACGGGCTCATCCTTTTTCTGAGATTCAGTTTATGTTTCTTTTGTCCTTCAGAATCTTTTTGTGGGCCTTAAACACTCTAGCGTTTAAGTGCTCTAGCCAGTCTAATATTTGCCGACTTGACTTTGACCTTCCTGCCTGTACCCTTTACTCCAGGGATATAAAATTCTTTTCTTGGATCCATAGCCAGGTGGCAGGTTATTCCCACTAATCCTGTTCTCACAGTCATTGATCTACTATGGCTCTGCTGGAAAGAAAGATCTTTCCCATCCCTACTGTTTGCTTTATTACTTGCTTTTAATCTTTAGTTATTTTCTTAAGTTGTCCTTTAGAGTCATGAAGCATATGTTCATGTTAATAGAGAAGGAAATAAGAAAAATCTGTTAGTAATTCAGTATCAGTTACTAAATCTAACTGCACACAGGCATTGGGTTTTCTTGTTTGAAAAATTGGTTTGTTAGTTCACCCTGAGTCCAAACACTCAAAATTCAGAGAACTGGAAAAGAATGCTATAGCATTAAAAAAACATTCATGTAGCTTAGGAATATTGATTAAGAAAAGCCTTTCTGCCATTTTGTCACCCTTGTGACACCTTTGTCACTAGCTTTGTCATCCTTAATCAAGCCTATATGACTTCTCCGGATTTTCTAAAAACAGTGACTAGACTAGTGGTGCCAGAAGGTTCTTCCTTCCTGCAGGTACTTGGAAATATTTGGATTATTTTAATTGTCACAATAACTAAAGAGTGCTACAGGGTAGGGGCCAGAATATTAGTTATCCTTTAATTCATGGAATATTGTTGTACTATAGAGAATTGTCCCAACCAAAATGTCAATGATGCTTCCCTTGGGAAACATTGGCAGATGATTGCTAAACTTCACTAATTTTTAATGAAAGCTTTTTAAATGTGTTTTGATTCTTTCAGTTTGAAAACATGTATTGAAAGGGAATGGTCAAAAAATTACCTGTAAAATAAATCTTACTTCTGTTTTCATTTCCAAATACTTAATACAGAAAATAATACTGTTAGCATTTCATATTGTTCTTCAATGTCCTATGATTCTTGGACTATTAGTTGATAATTGCTGGCAAAATGTATTGAAAATATCTGCATTACCTGCACATTCAGTTTTTTAAAAAATAAACTTAAAAGTTTTTAGAATAGTTTTAGATTCATCCAAGAGTTGCAAAGATAATGCAGGAAGTTTATATACACCCTGCACCCAGTTTTTAAAGTTTTTTGAAAACTTTTAGTCAGGGTGGTTTTGGTGAGACTGGGTAAGTGGGATGAAACAGTACAGCTAAGAGAATGAGACTTAGCCCTGCACCACAGAAATAAGACTACACAAAACTAATCCTTTTGACTATGCTTCTATACATAAATCAGTTTTATGATGTATTTTTTGATACAGTGCCCAGATTGACCAATGATAGAGAAAGCTCTTACTTTAATAACCCACTCAATGAGGTTAGGAATAATTGAAGAAAATTCCTCAACCATCTTTGAATTTCTAGGCAGCAGAGGCTATGTCATGTTCATTTTTAATATTCACTACCCAAGACCTACTAGATGCTCAATAAATATTAATGAAAATTATAATAATAAGGAAGGTATTATAATCTTTTTGTCTCTCTATTTTAGCTCTTTTCTGTAAATTTTTTCTGTAAATTTTTGTTTGCAGTAATTTACATAGTTAACACAAGAAATAACTTTGAGTCTTTTCCCACATTGGTAGGTGTAAACCTTTACACTCGGTAGCTGGGAGTTCACACACAAGAATGCTATATATGAGATTGTCTCTAGAATTATTCTGGTTGCTACAGAGAATTAAGAATTTACCCCATATCACATGCATGGATTCTTAGATACAGCCAATTTCTATAAAATAAGTAGATATTATATTTTCTTAGATATGGGGAAATTTATTTGCTATGAGATA
Source organism: Nyctereutes procyonoides (assembly GCF_905146905.1). NCBI lineage: Eukaryota > Metazoa > Chordata > Mammalia > Carnivora > Canidae > Nyctereutes > Nyctereutes procyonoides. The sequence goes on from NW_026575146.1 coordinate 28,114,450, forward strand.
GGTACCAAAAAGATTTTCTTTATGTACTAAATAAAGAAAATTCCAGACTGTTTGGAGATGAATCCTTCAGCTCATAAATTATGTAGATCTTGGTTCCTTTTCTGTCAAAGATCACTTTTCAGTAATTTTTCATAGCTAATTACATGTTTTCTTTGAAAGAATCAAGCAGGGGTAGTGAGTCTCTGAAATTTTCACATAGCAACTCTTGTAGAGATTTAAAAGTCACAGAGGAAGTAAAAATTATGCCTCATAAGAGGCTTATGTATTCTTTGTAAGTTTAGCCAAATGCTACTATTATTATGGATAGTTGGTGTTTGATGTTAATAATTTATATAAATGTTTCTGTTTCTTAAAACCCAATTCAAATTGGCTTAAGGAAATAAGGGAATTTATCTTAGTACTTCAAGATGACTGGATCCAGGGATTTAAATAAAGCCTTCGGGATTTTCTCTTTTCCCATCACTTTTATGTTTGTAGCTTCATTCTCTTCTACTACCATAAGCTTTCTTCAAAAGGGTACATGTCAGTACCCCAAAAGAAAGAGAGGACTAGTTTATTTGGGGATGTTACAAGGCAGATTGAATACCTGCCTATAGTCTTGCTCATTCCTCTCATATTTACTATAGTAGAGCAGTAGACAACCATGGTTGGCTAGGCCTTGGTCACGTACCCACATCTTAGGTCATGAAGATGAGGCACTGTGACTCTTTTTAGCAGTCCGTTTTCCAGACTAGGGTTGAGGAAGGACAGTTTTCCAAAGAAAATAGGGCCTGTAATACAAAACAAATATAGAAGAGAGGAAAATAATACGGAAAGACTGGGATTCCCAAGTGGCTCAGTCAGTTGAGCATTGGACTCTTGGTTTCCTCTCAGACCATTATCTCATAGGATTGTTCTGAGCTCCCTGCTCAGCGGAGAGTCTGCTTCTCCCTTTCCCTCTCCACCCATCTGTCCCCACCACCCACTGCTCGTACATGCTTGCTCTCTCCCTCTCAAATAATTAAATAAATATTAAAAAAAAAAAGAATATGGAAAGACCAAAGCAAATCCAAAAATTTTTCTATTTAGCCAAACAGCCAACTACATTATAGTTTTTAATAATAATAATGAGTTGATTCCAATGCCTTTTATGACAGTTAATATTTAAATATTTTCTAGGGGTTGAAATATCTATTTCAACTGTTCATTTTCTTTGGAAAGATGCCAGTGAAGGATATATTTAAAAGCATTTTTTCATTCCTAATTCAGTGGGCTAGACCTACATTTATTGTCTTTTTTGGTAGATCTTGCAGCAATGAGTAATTATTTTCTTTTCTGAGGTCAATGGGGGTCATATCTTTTGGTCTTGGGTATTCTGGCTTTAGGAATCTTTAATAATTTGGATAATTCCTTATTTAAAAATCTTTACCATCTATTAAATGAATTTTCCTTTTGATAAAATAATTCATTTAACTATAAAGTTCACCTAGTCTTGTGGTATGAGCCTTGACAACTTGGAATACATATGAATCTAATGAAGCATTGTTTTATTTACTATGGCTCAAAAGGTGTTCAAGCCATTAAGTGATCAATGTCCAGTAGTTGAATACAGTTGCTCAAATAATAGTGCCCTTCATTTAAGATTCCTTGAAAGTTGATGTTAGTCTCTTTGAATGCATTTTCTAATTTTAGTTTGTTTGAGACACATGGATGCACAGAGAGAGTTATTTCCGATAGCTTGAAAAATGATTTTAGCACAATTCCAACAAATTGTACTATGGATGAACATAGGGGAAGGGAAGGAAAAATAAAATAAGATGAAATAGAGAGGGAGGCAAATCATAGGAGACTCTTAACTATAGGAAACAAACTGAGGGTTATTAGAAGGAAAGTGAGCGGGATGATGGGGTAATTGGGTGATGGGCATTAAGGAGGGCATTTGAAGTAATGATATTCAACTGATAAATCACTAACTTGTACATCTGAAACTAATAATAGAGTATATGTTAATTAAATTGAATTTAAATTTAAAAATTTTAAAAACTAAATATTTGCTATGTCATATAATATTTTTTACATCTCTTGTATTTTTGTATAGACATAATTATATATTTTATCCACTGAAGGACATTTTACAAAAAGATAGTAAATAAAATGTGTTGGTTTAGAAATAATGTAAAGATTTGCATTGCAGACACTTTTTAGGGCATGTCTTAACCTGTTTAAAATTATATCTTTACTTCAAACAATATGAGATACATTTTATTGCATTTTTGAGATATAGGAAAGCATCAATGCCTTAAAATAATCAGATTAGAGTCTTCCTGAAATACTCTTTTCTTTTGGGATATGTTAGTCCCTAGTCCTCTTACATTCTCCAACCACTCTTCTTAGTGGAATTTTCTTTTTCTTTTCATTCCTTAAGTGTTCTCATGTTTCTCTCCTTGTCCTCTTGTAATTTTTCCATCAGAGATTGGAAACTAGTGACTCCTTAGGCCAAATCTACCTAAACACAGTTAATTATAATAGAAAGCTTCTGCACAGCAAAGGAAACAATCAACAAAACTGGAAGACAACCTACTAAATGGAAGAAGATATTTGCAAATGACGTATCTGATAATGAAGGTATTTGCAAATGACATATCTGATGACATATTTACCATCCAAATATAGAAAGAACTTATACAACTCAACACCCCCCCCAAATAATCCAATGAAAAAGTGGACAGAAGATATGAACAGACATTTGTCCAAGAAGACACAGCTGACCAGCAGATACTTGGAAAGATGTACAACATCATTCATCATCAGGGAAATTCAAATCAAAACCACAATGAGATATTACTTCACACGGGTCAGAATGGCTAAATCAACAACACAAGAAACAATGTGTTGGCAAGGATGTGGAGAAAAAGCAATCCTCTTGCACTGTTGGTGGGAATGCAAACTGGTGCAGCCTCTGTGGAAAATAGTATGGAGTTAAAATGTTAAAAATAGAACTACCCTATGACCAAGTAATCACAGTATCCCCAAAATACAAAAACACTAATTAAAAGGGATACATGTACCTCTCTTTTTTTGCAGCATTACTTGTAATAGCCAAATAATGGAAGAAGCCCAAGCATCCATGGATAGATGAAGGATAAACAGCATATGGTATGTACAAAATGGAATATTATACAGCCATAAAAATGAAAAATGAAAATTGCCATTTGTAACAACATGGATGGAGCTAGAGAATATAATGTAATGCTAAGCAAAATAAGCCTGTCAGAGAAAAACAAATACCATATGATTTCACTTATGTGTGGAAAGAAACAAATGAATGAATAAAAAGAGAGACAAACCAAGAAACATACTCTTTAAAAAAAAAATATTTATTTATTTATTTATTCAGAGAGAAAGAGAGAGAGAGAGAGGCAGAAACACAGGCAGAGGGAAAAGCAGGCTCCATGCAGGAAGCCCGACGTAGGACTGGATCCTGGGTCTCCAGGATCACACCCTGGGCTGCAGGTGGCACTAAACCACTGCACCACTGGGACTGCCCCAAGAAACATACTCTTAACTCCAGAGAACAAACTAATGATTACCAGAATGGGTGAAATAGGTGACAGGGATTAACGAGTACACTTATAATTGATGAGCACTGAGTGATGTATAGAGTTGTTGCATTACTATATTATACACCTGAAATTAATATGACACTATGTTAACTATATTGGAATTAAAATAAAAAATAAAATCTTAAAAAATAATAAAATTAAATTAAAAAATTAATAAAAATAGTAATAATAACAATAATAATTTGACCTTTGAAATATTTTGAAATAAATGTACCTAATTTAAAAATTGGGGGATTACACATTAAATCTGTTTTCAGCTTTTCCTGGAAAACTGGACTGTCTGGACAACCTTAACTAGTATTTCCACCTGGTGATAGCTGGAGCTGTGTGCCGGCTGCCCATTTGGACAAAACAGGCACTCTCTCTTCCACTGACCACTGCTTTTGATACTGTTAGCGCTCCGACTCTAAGCTTTGCTTGTTGCTTTTCACATGTGGACTGTTATTTTTCTTATAATAATAGAGAAACATTTCTTGATTTCTGTATTTCCATAAAAAAATTGGAAAATGAAAGACCAAGAGAGCTTTGTGCTTTAAGGAAAGTTGGAGGAATGCAAATATTAATGTCCAAACAGCAAGTCCACTCTCTTATCTCTGAAAAATTTCATTTACTTCCATAAGCTTGCAGCTACCATTTTTAATATAAATGACTCTAAACTATATATCTCCTATTTGGAGTTTTTACCTCAACTTTTGACCCATATTTTCCACTGCTTGTTCAGCATCTGTGCTTGAATGTCTTACAGATATTTTAAGCATAACATGTCTTACATGAACACATCATGTAGCTCCTCAAATTCACTCTTCCACCTGTGATCTGTTGTGGCAGATTGTATTATTGTTTCCAATTATTCATTCTCCTCCTCTCTCTCAGAGAATAATATACCTCCCTCAGCTGCCACGTGCTTATAATGCTTTCCTTGGAAAGAATGTACTTTCCCACATCATTGAGACTAGGCTCAGCCATATGACTTTCCGGCCAGTGATATGTAAGCCAAAGTGATAGTAACCTGTAAGAGCAGAAGCGTTTGCAGTATGTAGTTTCACCAAGTCTTAACTCTATACATTGAGAAAAACAAATAAGGTGGTATTCTCCTTCCACCTGGATGCTGGAGTGAAAGTAAAAAACCACTAAACTGCTGGATAAAATATTTCAAAAATGAAATTTGTAAGTAGGGAAAGTGATGGAATCCTCCAAGACCAGAAATAATAGAACATTATGAGTCTCTTTCTAGGTCAGTGTTAAAGTCAGCATTTGTACTGAGGTCTTATGTTGCTCCGTAGCATTTCTATTTTATTTTAATGAGTAGTTTATTAAAGTCAGGAACACTTGGTCTTATAATTTGAGAGATTCAAGTGAGACACAGAGACAAATCCAGGTATCCCAAAGGGAACATGTTAAGGGGATGAGCTATCTTATCCAGGACATAGAGGTAATATGGACGCTTGCCTTCCTTGGTATTAGCTGTAGGTAAAAGAAAAAAAAAAAGGTAAAAAGGAAAAAATTCCCTTAGGAATTCTCAACAAGCATTTTATGTACTTGGGGGCCAGAATCATATACCCCATAAGCTTGGAAAAACCCAGGCCACTAATTTATGTGAAAATTACCCTGGACTAGTAGTACACACAGGTTCCTGGCATTTTAGCAAACTCAAATCCTCTATGGATGTATATTCTTTAAACTCAGGTCTCAAAGAAGTCCCACTGATAAAGTTCCATAAAACCTTAAGGAGATAATAAAAAATATTTAAAACACGCTTGGAAGAACAAGCTACCATTAGTGAAATGCAGCAAAACAATACAATGAAGAGTCAGGTTCACAAAGCTGGCATACACATGGATGTTTAAAGCTACAATAAAAGTGCTTAATATATTTAATTGACTTAAAGAAGACATTTTCAGGGGTCCTACCTATCTTCTTCTGTGGATACCAAAATAAGAAATCCTTCTTCAGAGAGTAGTTTTATTCAGGCTTTGTATCACATTTATTCTATGCTTCTGTGACTGAGGTCTTTGCAAGAATAATGGTATGCAGCTGTATCCTCGTTCACATACATCTGGCTTGTAGCAAGAGTCAGGTTGACTGAAGGTGAAAGATATCGAATATTTAGAATCTGGTAGGACATAAAAGTATCAGAAAGCAGGTGAAGAAGTTCCAGCCCATAAAGCAGTATTGAAACATGTATTGAGAATGGGAGTAGCCAGGGAATGAAATTAGGGAGAGGAGACAGGGATTAGTGGAAGACTGAGAGATTCCCACTGATTATTGGAACAGGGGAAGACTCCTTCCCAGTCTGTCCTTTAGGTTTTTCCAGGGACATCTGAAAGATGTGCCTGTTAAGGAATGGGGATGAATAGATACCTGATTCTAATTTCCATCCTAGCTTACTCTATGCTTATATCCTGTTCCCACCCAGGGTCCAGAATGATACAGGTACCCTGGCCACATGGATCAATCTGAATATTTATTTGGTAGGTTTTGTCTTAGAATCTCAGAATTTTTAGAAGTAAAAAAGTCTTTAGAAATAATTCCAATCACTCAGAAGTTTTGCTTTTTGTTGTTTTGGTTGACTTTCTATTGAAAAATATATATACAGAAAAGCACACAAGTACACACTTCTTAGAATTTTTACAGAATGAGCACATCCTAATGATCATCCAAATTAAGTTAGAATATTTCTAGGACCCCAGAAACTTCCCTAAAGCTCAGTCTCGGGCATTGGTCAACGCCAAAAGTAACCACTGCTCTGACTTTCATTAGAGAAAAAGTTTTAAAATATTTTTCTTTTTTGACAGTTCTAGGAAATGCCCAAATATTAAACAAACATTCACTAAACATATACTATACACTGAGCAACAAGGATTTTTTTTTAAAGATTTTATTTATTTATTCATGAGAGAGAGAGAGAGAGAGAGAGAGAGAGAGAGAGAGAGAGCCAGAGACACAAGCAGGCTCCATGCAGGGAGCCCGATGTGGGACTCGATTCCTGGTCTCCAGGATCGCGCCCTGGGCCAAAGGCAGGCGCCAAACCACTGCGCCACCCAGGGATCCCAACAAGGATTTTAAAAAGAATAAAATACCAACTTTGCCCCCTAAAAAAGGAGTTGGCCAACTTTTTATATAAAGGGCTAAACAGTAAATATTTTTGACTTTGCTGGATAACATGTCTGTCACAACTACTCAGCTCTTCTGTTGTGCAAAAATAACCATAAGAAATGAATGAGCATGATTGTATTCCAATAAAACTTCATGGATCTGGAAATGTATATATATGGAAATACATAATCTTCACATCATAAAATAATCTTCTTTTGAATGTTTTTCCCCAACCATTAAAAAATACGAAAACCATTCTTAGCTTGTTGGCTGTATGAAAACAGGCAGGCAGAAACCAGGATTTGACAAGTGGGCCTAGGTTACCAAATCTGCTTTAAGAGTTCACAGTCTTGAAGGAGATAGAAGAAAATAAACAAATACTCTCTTTTTTAAAAATACAGTACTTCAAGTCTTTTTAGAGTAACATATGCAGTTCTTCTAGCCCCCCCTCCTTCCCCCCCCCCACCCGGGGAGAGGAACTAACTGCTCACATATGTTCAGGGAGATTTCACAGGAGAAATTGAGGGAGTAAGGCTCTGCTTTAATTAGAGGTTGTGAGGACATCTCTGGGGAGGAATCATTTGAAGCTGAGAACTAACGGTTGACACAGAGCAGCAGTTGGAGAACTGCAGGCCGTGTCTTCCAAGGAGAAGGAAGCAACATTTCTTATACCAACCCTAGATGGAAGCAGGAGATAACGCACCAGCATGGCTTTTAAGGTCGACCGTAGCCCGGATATGACATGCTAATCTCTGCTCCCCACCCTTGTGCTGAACTGTTTGCATTTTCCACACTTATCATGCAGTTTCTTACCTTTCAGAGATTCTCCCTGCAATGCCATCACTACCAAAGCAAATTAATATTCCCAGTGAAGTCATATTCCTTCATGGTGACCGAGGTCCGGCATCAATTCCCAGACACCTTTCCTAAACTCAAGGCGGGTCCAGGTGCCTCTTAGTTTGCTTCCCTGGCACTCTACTCATTCTTTATCATGGCACTTGTTACAGTACATTGAAATGGTCTCTGTATGGATCAGTTTCTTCAAGCTCCTAAAGGAAATAAATGAGTGATATCTTTTTGGTAGTCATCATGTCTCTGACACTTAGAATAGTTGGTGGCCACTAAGTCTTTATGATTCTTTACATGTTTGATAAACTGATTGAAGAAGAAACTGGATTACAAAGATGGCTTTGTGGTTTTCTGATGATCTGACTTGATATAGGAATTTATTACAAAAAAATCATTAATGCCTCTCCTTATAGAAAAGTCCTCCTGAATATCAACAGACTCCATTCACCCACAGGCCTATTCTGCAGACAGTTTGAAATTCAGATCCTTAGCATGTATCTAAGTGCAAACGTGGTTTTCTCATCTGTTTTTTCCTCCTGTGTTGATGCTGGTTTCCTTCTCTAATAGAACTGATTGTTTCTTCTCAGACTCTCTTTGTAGATCTACTACTTCCTCTGTTGCTTTCTCAGCATAATCTGTCCTTTATATTCAAACTGTTCTGAGTTCACGAGGAAAGCCTCTGTCAAAATCTTCCTACCAAAATACTGAACGTGGTCATTTCCGCAGGAGGAAGCAGACAGGACCCCTTCACTGCCATGGCTACTATCTACTGTCATGCATTTATCTTTAAGGATTTCTTCATTAAGGGTCTATGCAATGTTGCTGTGTACAGTTTTACAAGTGAATAATAATAACATAAGCTCTCCCATCAGAGTTCTTTCCCATGAATTCCATATTAAGTTTCAAAACATCTCTCACAGTTAATTCTTTGTTAGAAAGCTGATGCACTGTAAGCACAAGTTTCTCCTCCCTTCCTTGTTTGAATCTGAAATAAATTTATCTCTGACCCCAGACACTGGACTCAGTTTTTCTTACCATCATCTTTTGCCTTCAAGGAAGCATTATTGGAGGTATACACATTGTTGTACAAAATAGGAATTCATTTTTATTGTGGTAAAAATATAGTAAATATAATACAGTAGCGGTAAGTACATTTATGTTGTAGATCAGATCTCCAGAACTTTTTCATCTTGCAAATTTGAAATTTTTTACCCATTTTTTTAAAAAAAGAGTTTATTCATTTATTCATCAGAGACACACACAGAGAGAAGCAGAGACATAGGCAGAGGAAGAAGCAGGTTCCCTGAGGGGAGCCCGATGCGACACTCTATCCCGAAACTTCAGGGTCACGCCCTGAGCCAAAGGCAGACACTCAACCACTGAGGCACCCAGGTGTCCTGAAAGCTTATACCCATTAAAAAGCAACTCCCCTTTCCTCTTCCTTCCAGCCCTGGTAATGATCATTCTACTTTCTGTTTCTATGAATTTGTGTAATGTAGGTACCTCATATAAATGGAATCATGCAGGATTTGTCTTTTTGTGACTGGCTTATTTCACTTAGCATAAAACCTTCAAGGTTCATCCATGTTGTACCAAGTGACACAATTTCCTTCCCTTTTTGGGTTGAATAACATTCCACTGTATGTACATACCATATTCCACCCCCACAACCCCACTTATCCATTGATGGGCATTTGGATTGCGATTATGAGTAGTGCTGCTTTGAGCACTGAGTGTGCAAATATCTCTTTGAGACCCTATTTTTAGTTCTTTGGGAAGTGGGATTGCTGGAGCATATGGTGTTTTTTTTTTTTAAATTTTTGAGGAATCTCTATGCTGGTTTCCATAGTGGTCGCACAATTTTTCAATTCTACCAACAGTGTACAAGGATCCCAAATTCTCTATATCCTTACCAACACTTGTTATTCTCTGTTTTGTTTTAATAGGGAACCATCTTTATGGATATGAGGTATCTCTCATTGTAGTTTTGATTTGAATTTCCCTAATGATTAGTGATGTTGAGCATCATTTCATGTGTTTATTGACCATTTGTATCTCTTCTTTGCAGAACTATTCATGCCCTATGCCCATTAAAAATATATATATAATATGTAATATATATGTATATATATACATACACAGACACAGCATGCACGTATATGCAAGCGTGGGGAAAGGCAGTGGGAGAGGGAGAGAGAGAATCCTAAGCAGGCTCTACATTGAGCATAGAGCCAAACTCAGTGCTCTATCTCACAACCCTGAGATCATGACCTGAATGGAAACCAAGAGTCCAAGGCTTAACTGTGCCATCCAGGCACCCTTTGTTAAATGTTTGTTTTTTATTGTTGAGTTTGGGGAGTTCTTTATATTTTCTGTATATAAACTCTTTATCAGAAAAATGATTTGCGGATATTTTCTCCCATTCCATGGGTTACCTTTTTACTCTCTTGATAGCATTCTTTGCACAGAAGTTTTAAAATTTGATGTAGTCCCATTTGTCTGTTTTTGCTTTTGTTGCCTATGCTTTTGGTGTCACATCAAATAAATCATCACCAAATCCAATGTCATGAAGTTTTCTTCTAAGAGTTTTATGGTTCCAGCATTTACTTTTGTCTTTTTTTTAAAGGTTTTATTTCATTTTTAAAAGTTTTTATTTAAATTCTAGTTAGTTAACATACAGTGTAATATCGGTTTCAGGAGTAGACTTTAGTGATTCATCACTTATATATAACTAAAGATTTTATTTTTAAGTAATCTCTACACCCAACATGAGGCTTGAACTCACTACCCTGAGATCAAGAGTTGCATGCTCTACTGACTGAGCCAGCAAGGTGCCCCTTACTTTTAGGGCTTTGATCCATTTTGACCTAATTTTTGTATATGGAATAAGGGAAGGGTGCAACTTCATTTTTTGGCATGTGGATATCCAGCTTTTTCAGCACCATTTGTTGAAAAGACTACTTTTAACCCAGTCTTGACATCATTGTCAAATATAATTTGACAATATGTGCTAAAGTTTACTTTTTAGTTCTCTATTCTATTTCATTGACCTATCTGTATGTCTTTCCACCAGTACCACACTGTTTTGTTATTGAAGCTTTGTAATAAGTTATTTTATTTTATTTTATTTTATTTTATTTTATACTTGAGAGAGAGAACATGAGAAGAAGATGGGGCAGAGGGAGAGGGAGAAGTAGGCTCCCTGCTGAGGAGGTATCCCAATGTGGCGCTTGGTGCAGTGCTTAATGACAGGACCCTGAAGTCATGACCTGGGCTGAAGGCAGACGCTTAACTAACTGAGCCACCCAGGTGCCCCTGTAGTAAGTTTTGAAAAAGTGTGAACCCTACTTTTTTTTTTTTTCAAAATTATTTGGCTCATCAGGGTTCCTTGAGATTCTATTTGAAGTTTGAAATAAATCTATTTCTTCAAAAATACCATTGGGATTTTGATAGTGGTTGCATTGAATCTGCTGTTTTCTTCTCTTTCCCTTTCATATCAGCAAAATGGATACAATTAATACTTATGGTTCTAAAGGAAGATTAGTTATATGGAGACTACATGATTCTGGCCAAATTGAACTTTAGAGAGAAAATTTTGGTCAAATTTCTATTATTCAGCATAGCTGCCTCAGTCAATCCAGATTCCAGTCTCCGTCTTCATAGCCAGAGAAACTATCATGCTTTATGTAAGTCCTTTTTCACAAACTGTGGTCTAGAAAAAGTCTCTAGGGAGATAGCAAGGATATTGTAAAGCAAACCTCAGTTGTCTCCCTTAAAGGGATCACAGTCTTGTGCTGCTTGTTGGCCAATGTCTGAAGATCATTGTTTCATATATTTTATTCTGTTTTCTATTTGTTTATTGTGGGAGGGCAAGTCCAGTATCAATTCCTCTATGAAAGTTAGAAGTAGAAATTCTTATTTAATTTTTAAACTTCCACCATCAATACCGATTTCTGATCTAAATAGTGAATATAAAATAACTAAAGGAACAAAAATAATTTTCTCTATTCTTTCTCATTACTCAGCACTGAAAATACTAATTTTCAGAGCACAAGAGCACAAGAGACTTCATGTACTGTTTTATTTGTAGAATTTTCATGCTTGTGTTTTAAAATCCTCAGAAGAACAACAACTATATTTTAAGGTGAGTTTATTTTGAATTTGATTACTCAAGTAACAAGAACAATTTACAGCCAAAAACTAACTCAGGAAAACATTACCTGATCATATTATGATAATGTCTGACTCCTGCTTCTTTTCTCATACGTCTACCACCTTTTCTCTTATTGTTTGTCAATTGATATAACTTGAAGTCTCATCTCAGTCATATTGTATGACCCTCAAACCTTCTAATGCTTGCCTCTTAACCTTCTCTATATCTTTATTTGTGTAAACTGGGCTTCTCAATTCTTGTCTCCTCTATCTACCATTTTCTTTAGCCTCCTCTTATTCTTGTCATATCTTGTGTTTTGCAATCTTCCACCCATCCACTTTCTCACTCTTCCAACTCCCAATATATATGAATTTCACCTATGAGCTAATCTAATTCTTTTCTATTTTATTTTATTTATATTTTTAAATTTTTATTTATATTTTATTTTATTTATATTTTTTAATTAAAAAAAGACTTTTTTTTTTATTTATCTGACAGAGAGCACAAGCAGGGGGAACAGCAAGCAGAGTGAGAGGGAGAAGCAGGCTCCCAGCTGAGTAGGGAGCCCTGTGTGGGGCTGAATGCAGAGCTGAATGCAGGGCTCAATCTGAGGACTCTAGGATCATGATCTGAGCCAAAGGCAGACACTTGAGCCACCCAGGTGCCCTATATCATAGCCATTTTTAAATTAAAAGATTCAGAAAGGGTAACTGGCTACTAGAAATACCGAAATTATTTCTGTGTATGTGGGATTAATAGAAAGGAAGGCCAAAAACAAAACAAAACAAAACAAAACAAAAAAGAAAGAGATCCAGAGTACATTCATTCATATTTTCTCCAGATTAGTGATATTCTCTCCCTTCACACATGTTACCTCCTTCAGGGCTTTCATAATTGCTGTGATGCACTTATAATTCAAGTTTTCTCTTAGTGAAAATGGCTGCATCTTTGACTTCAGGGATAATTTATAGAATACTCTAAATAAGTTCCTTTTCCCCCTCTAAATTTGAAGGGCTCAGTCAGACCTCAATTTGTTTTTGTTTTCCTTTGTTTCTTTTTTTCTCAATACATGGCTTGGTATTTTGGGGTATTTTTTAGTCTTGTCATGGAGATCTGTTTTTAGTTAACCTATGTCTGCAAAACCTATTTGGTCTTTGTAAGATAATATTTTAATTAATTGATTAATTTTTATTTTCAGGGACTTTATAATTTAGGTGAGAGTTTCACTCATAAGACACTCTCTAAGCACTTTGATTACAAGTACCCAATTTAAAATTTAGGTTTTTAGGGGATCCCTGGGTGCTCAGCGGTTTAGCGCCTGCCTTTGGACCAGGGCGTGATCCTGGAGACCCGGGATCGAGTCCCACGTCGGGCTCCCGGCATGGAGCCTGCTTCTCCCTCCTCCTGTGTCTCTGCCTGCCTCTCTCCCTCCTCCTGTGTCTCTGCCTGCCTCTCTCTCTGTGTGTCTATCATGAATAAATAAATAAATCTTTTTTAAAAATTAGGTTTTTAAATATTCCTTGTAAATCATTGTTTACTTCTATTTTCTTTCTTCTCTGAAAAGTATTCAAATATGGATTCCTTTTATATAATCATTATTCACTCAAACAATATTTGCTTTTGTTCTATCTTAGCTCTTTGTTAGTAAAGTGTGACGTGTTTGGTCCATTATGTAGTTAATTATTAAAATGACAACTATCAAATTTTGACTCCATGGTTTTTATACTGCTTATTCTTGTTCACTTATCCAGAATGACCTGTATGCTGACCATACTTTGTGTGGTTAAGAAGTCCACAAACCTTTCAAGATGATGCCTTCTTCTCTGTTTTAGTCTCTTTTTAGTTGTTTTTAACTGCTACCTGTTGTTCTTTTCAAGATAGTTGGACTGTGTGGTCATAGGAGAGGCAAACTAGTAAGAGGTTAAGCATACAGGCCTGGGGATTAAAGCACATGTAGGTTCATTACTGGTATCACCCCTCATTACTGGTATCACTTTGAGAAAATTTCTTAGCTAGTCTCTAAAGAAATTATCAATAATTTTTTTTGCAAACCTTAAAAATATTCTGGTCAAATATTCAATATCCAGATCTGAACATAGCATGCTAAATAAAACCTACACATTTGAAATGTGAAAATAATCTTTTAAAAAATCAGATACTGATTTTTTTTTTCCTTTTGAACAAGAAGTGGTCTAGGGCTCTAATCTGGAAGGGGCTTTTGAGATCTGGGCTTGGCTAATGGAGTATACCAGAAAAGGGAGGGTCCATAGCAGAATTTGGTGGACGTATCTCACTCCTTCCTAAATTAAAAAAAAAAAAAATCCGAATGGACCATCAGCTTTAAAAGGACCAAATAGATAGGTGAATATAAATATAGAGCAGAGACTGGCATCTAGGACAAGAGAGTAGTTATTGGGATTAAGTGTGTGGATAAAAGAGATTCCTGAGAGGTTGCCCTGGGGGTCCATGAATAGAGTCAAGAGGACTTGTTAATGTGTGGTAGAGTCCCAGGAACAGGAGTCTTCTCAGATTAAAGCTCATTTCTCTTTAATGGAAGCATTCTAATTAACAGTATAAATATGGGATAGTTTAGTGTCCACTGGAAAGAAGGTCCTCAGCTGTGGGAAGCTGCAAACAGTTTTCTTTTCTTGAGAAGGTCAGTATTTTGAATGGCCAAGGGAGAAAAGTAGGAGGACAAAACTACCAATAATGTCTGATGACCCCAGTATGTCAAACTTCAGAGCTGTGGTTAACACAAAGATCCCTAAATTGGATACAATACATCCTAAAACCTACACCTTGAGGTGGGATCTTATCACCAGATCACTGGCCATGATTTTATCTTCAAAATGATGCATAACATTTCAAAAACCCTGGGGGTTTAGAGACTCAGCTTAGTTTGCAACAACCTTTATGCCTCACAACAAAGGAATGTTGAATAATTTCATATTTTAATGTACTCTAGTTGAAATATTATGTAGCTATTTAACTGTTTTATGATTTTAAAATAACATGGAGACTGTTCATCTTCACTGTCTACTTTCATATACAAATTAAGTGGATATCATGCTTATAACTATATAAAGATGGCTACAAACAGGAGAAAAGTAAAGGGAGGAATATTTTAAAACATTATCTCTGTATATTTAGATGAAAAAACTGTGTTCATTTGATTTCTTTTTTCTTTTTCATTTTTTGCTTTACTGTATTCTTCAAATACTCTTAACTGTATTTTTTAAAGAGCACTAATAAAAATAATGTATTGAGTGCTAAATATGTACAGAATCAGAGCTAGATACAGTGGGGATAAGAAGTTAAATAAGAACTGAGGAGGGGGATCCCTGGGTGGCGCAGCGGTTTGGCGCCTGCCTTTGGCCCAGGGCGCGATCCTGGAGACCCGGGATCGAATCCCACATCGGGCTTCCGGTGCATGGAGCCTGCTTCTCCCTCTGCCTGTGTCTCTGCCTCTCTCTCTCTCTGTGACTATCATAAATAAAAAAAAAAATTCTTTCAAAAAAAAAAAAAAAGAACTGAGGAGGGCACTTGGTAGGATGAGCACTGGGTGTTATATGTTGGCAAATCGAACTTAAATAAAAACAAATGTAAAAAAAAAGTCAAATAAGAAAGGGTGGCTTTCTTAACGAGCTATATTATAGTAAGGAGATGAGGCACACGTAACACAATGTGAGATAGAAAGGAGCATATGTTACACAAGCCTCAGAATAAGCGCCACACTGGGGAAGGGACAGGAGGGATTATGACTACTGCCTTGTGTCATTTTTTATTTGCCATTTAATTCATACAGGTCAGCTTTAGATCAGTGAATAATGAAGCTAAATCCATAAAATAAATCTCTGTGTAACGTTAGAACATTTTATTTACCATTCATATTTCAGAGAATAGGAACCTGGTTGCTGGTACTTTATTGAATCTCTTTCCTCCCGGATTTGAAAATGTGTTGTAAAGGAAGAACAAAGGTAATTTAATTTCAACAGGCCTGTTTTGACATGACTCTAAGTAATTGAAAACACACCTGGGAATTACAGTAGCTTACAGACAACTCTCAACTCATTTTCTGGTCAAAAAAGAAATTCACACTGCATTTTAAATATGAAAATAACCTTTTATGAGACTTTTATGAGAAGGCTTTTAAGAGCTTCTATAATGTGGTCAATGACATATAGACTTTCAACAGCTAAACTCTTCAGTTCCCGAGCATTTCTGAAACAAAGAAATCTCTTAGCAAATATGAAATTTCATCCCATTCTTTTTAGAATGGTGATCTGACATCAAGATAGAAAGCATACATAGAGAATAATAGGAGGCAAAGACATCAAATATTATTATTTCTTTTCAATTTAGAATACAGTATTGTGATAGTTACATGGGTCATACACATAGTTATATTATTAAACGTGTTTCAATAATAGGATGGCAGGATGAATACAAAGTAGAATTAAGTATTTTATTCAGTTTTCATCTTTTATTTTTGGTCATAAAGAGAGACAAATATGGCAAGTGCACAATGAATAAATTGGCAGAAAAATAGAGTTAAGGAGCTAAAGTTTAAATTATTCAGAATATATGAGAGTACAATTAACAATATTAGCATTTTGGAGTTACAAAAGAAGAGAACACTTAAGCATATTTTGATTGTACTTTGAATTCATTCACATGGAAATTTTATGAAATTTACTTAAAGAAGAAAAAATACTTTTTTTAGGTAACTATCTATAGTTAACACTGAATTTTAAACCAATGTTTTGCATGACAAAGACATATCCATGTTCTAGCACACAGGTTCATTCCAAAAGTATTGTGAGCTTCTGATAACCTACAGCAGTGACTTTTCCACTTTCCTGACTACACCCCACAAAAAGAAATACACTGTAAAATCACAGACAGTTTTTGAAGCCAAGAAGATAATCTAGCTCATTCTCTCCCTTTGATTCTGAATCATGTGTCAGCCATCAGCACAGATGTGAATCTCTTCTATTCTTAAAGCTACTATGATTCAGCTCATCTGTAAAATGAGGCTAATAAGATTTGTCTCATTAGAATTAGGATTAAGTCAAATGATATAGGTAAAAGACCTAGTAAGAGTATCTCATACGTGTGAGGCAGTAAAAAAGAAAAAAAATAGCAGCTATTATTATTATTATTAATGAGATGATACAGTAATCTGTTTTAATTGAAAAGCACTTATTTTCAAGAGATTTTTTTCATATTTCTCTTAGATAATTGAATTATCATGTTACGGTTCATACCCTACAATGAGCACTGATGGCAATGTCCTCTAATACCTTTGTTTCACATTTCTCTCACCACCCCTCTAGCCTGTTTAAACTTGTGAGCTCCTTGAGGTTAAGGACTCTGTTCTTATACTACTTTTATCCCCAGTGCAGAACATTGAGCTGGGCACACAATAAATTCTTAGCACATATTTGTTCAGTGAGTGTGAAATGAAAAAATTTTTAACTAATAGTCTTTTTTCCTTTTTAAGCTAACGTCATTTTGAAAAAGTAATATGTACACAGTTTATAAGTCAAATATATGAAACAAAATATAATTTTCTGCTAAATTCTTCTCCAATTCCTTTCTCTGGAGGCAATTTTTACTCCTTTAGAGATTCCTTCTTCATACATCTCTGTATTTCTAAATAATATGCATATGCTCTTATATTTTGATGATTCAATTTTAGATGTTATCTGTTGACTTTCTAATATGTTCGTTGAGGATTTAGCTCCCTGGAACTTCTGCAGGGGCCCGGGCCTGACCACCCCAGAATTTACCACTTTGGCCTGTGGATGATTTTGAGCTGAAAGCAATCAAGACCCTGAGGGCTCAAGAGAAACTTTCGTTCTTCCTCTAACTATATAGGGGAATCTAAATTGGGAGTCTTTTCCAGAATATGGGTTATTACCATAGATGGATTATATCTGAGGGTCCTATCTGTACACTAGGACAAAAATCTTATTGTCAAATGTCTGCTCTCCTTCTTATTGTCCTGTGAACTCCATTCCTTCCCTTTGAAGTCCCAAACCCCTATCCCATTCTATTTATTTCAGGATCGCCTACATATCTCATTTTGCTTGACTACCTTTGGAATTTCTCATCTGTGTGGATTTCCTGTACATATAAAACTGAATTTTACTTCCTCCTTTAATCTGTCTCATGTCAGTTTGAGTCAGTCCAGCTGGAAGGACACTGACGGGAAGAAAACAGTAAATCCTCCTCAACATTTTCATCTCCTCTGTTTTCCCTCCCCACCTCTCACAATAAAATTACATTAAAAGTTTTGTTTAGATTTAATTAATTGACATTTTTATGACTGTGTCAATATTTATAGTTGAGCATTTTAGGAAGTTACTGAAGTCACATTTCCTTCTACGTTTTCATTTTTTCTTGTTTTTTCATCAGATTGATTTCATTTAAACCTTTTGCTAACTCTTTACAATAACCTTTTAGTACCATTTCCCGAGATCCTTCTTTGGTAATCTATCAGTTCCAATTATTTTTTTTATGGAGTCATCCATCTGAAGACCTCCATTCTTTTCAGGGATACTGCAAAGCACTTGTCCAGGAATTTCTCTTCATTGCTTTGCTGAGACTTCCCTAGATTTTCTTCTGATTTAAGTGTCCTGTTTTCTTAATCTCTTCTTTCATCTTTATTTTTTACTTTCTTGTTTCTTGGAGCATGTCTTCCAGTTATTTCCTGAGAAAGGCTGCATGACATGGGAAATACAATGTAAAAATGTCTTTATTTTACCAATAACATTAGTAGGCTGGGGATCAATTTCCATACCAAAATAATTATTCTTAATTCGAAAGTGCTGCCCTCTCTCCTTGAGAGAGCAATATTATTCTCCACTTTTGCATGGCATGCTACTATTCTTTTTTTTTCTCTCTTGAAACTTTCTCGTTATCCTGAAATTCCACTGACGGGCCTTATTTGGATCTATTTTTCATCTTTTTTTTTTTTTTCTGTCACTTAGTGGGCCCTTTTACTCTGGAACTTATGTTTTTCAGTGCTGAGAAGCTTTCTTAAATTATCTTATTGGTGATTCCCTGGCTAATGTTTATCTTATTTCCTTTTTGAAATATTCATGATTCAAATATTTTGCCTCCTGAACTATCTATTTTCTCATCTCTGTGTCATTTCCCCTCTCTTTGTCTTTGTACTCTAATTTCTGGATCACTTCCTTAACATAATCTTTCAGCACTACTATTGGGTGTTTTATTTCTGCCATCATACTTCTTTATCATGTTCTTCGTTTCCTAAGTGTTCCTTTTTATTGCAAGAAAATCGTGCAATGTTTTCTGCCTCCTTTGAGAATATTTGAGCTTTCTTCACCTTTTAAGGTCTTTCTTCCGATTATTGTTTTTGTCTCTGTCTTTCATGATAGAGGCTTCCTCAGATGTCCTGTTAGTCTTATCTTCTCATTTTAAGTGTGGAGAACTAACAGTTGTCAACACTGAGCCAGCCTCTGGAAGCCAGGAAGGAAAACACAGTCGTCTCAATATTCACCATTCAGTATGTCTGTATTCACTTATTCACCTAATTTTCACACTGAGCCTGGCCTGTCCCAGCCCAAAGACCTTCTGTTTGTCTTCAAAGAATAAAACTCTGATCTTTCCGCTAGGTTGAAGGAAGGCAGTCCCCCTGCTGCAGAGGATGATGGAAGCCTTCTGGGAATCTGAGTTTTAAACAGTGTTCCACCAATCCTCCATTTTTAGCCTCTGCCTTCTCTGCCAGTTCTAGAGAAGGCATCAGCTGTTAAGCCTTTTGTTCATTCTTGATACAAAATCATACTGGTTCTGTGCTGTCTCCACTGCTTTCTCTAACTCTAAATTCACCCTTTTCACCTTCTCTGTGAAAATGGAGATAGGCCAATTAAATATTTTCTTTGCAGGTAGCACAATGTTCAACTTTGTCACTAGAGGGTGCTGGAAAGACATTTAAGAAGGAAGGGGCTTTCCTTCCTAGTTCCAGTGTGTTCCTTTTGTTTGGCTCCTGCAGCATGGGTGGGTTCTGCAGCACCAGACTTTTCCAGTCCAGGCAGCCTCTCCAGTGCCCAGCTTAGTGGTTCATGTTGGGCAGCAGAACCCAGCAGCTGACAGCTTCTTCAGCAACTCCACCCTCGGGCAGTTTTAGAACAGAGGCCTCCAGTGAGTCATCTCCCTGCGAACAGTTTTCACTGGCACCCTAGTGGGTGTATTTCCAGCCTGTTCCAGCAGTTCAAGCATCACAGTATCCTCTCTGCATTCAGTGAGCCACTTCTGTGCCCTCTCCAACAAGGTCTGGATCAGAGCCTTTGGGAGCCAAGGTAGGCTTGTCCTTGGGCTCTATCCCATCCTAAGAGGTGGTGACCTTCTTATAGCTGATATTCCTATCTTCTCTAGAGTTCTTTTCACGTTTTACCAACTAATCCCTGGTATTGCAGTTAGTAACCCACTGGTATAGTTAGTAATTCTTTATATTAAATCATCCCTGTTCAAACTACTCTGATTCTGTCCTGACTGCTACAGTCACTGTGAGCCTTCAAGACTTCAAGCCCCTAAGAGGCTGTGTATCATTTACAGGGTAATAACATTGTGTATGGTGTTCTTTTCCATCTGCCCCTACCATCTATGCATAAATCCTCTGGCTGTCCTGACTGCCCTGTACTTCACTCCCCATAGACAAACACTTTTTTCTTTCCATGAATTCTAAATTATTTGAGTTTTCACAATTCACAAAGCAGATTAATATTCCTGGCCCTTAAGTGTGTGCAGTTCCCTTTCTTAAGATATACCTTAACTCAGCAGCATAGTCATCTTGCAAGATTGTTCAATGCCACCTTTTCTAAAACCCTTTGCTGATCTTTTCCCTCTCTTGAGATTTGGTGTTTTTACCTTTTGTTCCCTTAGGGCACAAGCTGTTCACAGTTATGTCCCCTGAGTTTACAGTGAACCCTTTATCTTTCTTTCTGTTACCAGACTTAGTACATTGCCATTTTGTCACATAGTAAAAACTCAATAGACCTATGTGGAATGAATTGATGTGTTGAATTTGTAAGGAATCCAATTTACAGTTTCTTCCAAAGAGAATTGAATTACACATGTAAGATGCAAAATCAAGGTGAAATTCGGGAGAGGGAAAGATAGCAAATGGTAGGATGATTCGTCCTTGGTGCACAGCCCTATTTCCACTGTTGTTGCCACACTTACAGCTGCTCTCTCATTTTTGTTGTTGTTGTTGGTTGGTTGGTTTTTTTAGAGAGGGAGTGGGGGAGGGGCAGAAAGTGGGGGAGAGAGAGAGAATCCTAAGCAGGTTCTGTGTCCAGCATGGAGGCAAATGTGGAGCTCAATCTCCTGACCCTAAGATCACGACCTGAGCCAAAATCAAGAGTCAGATGCTTAGCTGACTGAGCCACCCAAGCACTCCACTAACCTGCTATTTTCAAAACAGTTGTCACATCCCCTTGAGCTTGGTGCTCTTTGCAACTCACAAGACGAGCAAAGTGACACAGGTGCTTCTAATTTAGTTGGAGCAAAGTAACACTTCTAATTTAGGTAAAACAAATTATCAATGTATTTCAGTATTCTGGTGGACATTTACATTTATAGGTCAGCAGGGATGACTAAGAATCTGTAGTTCTCAAATAAATTCAGTTAGCATTTCATAGATTCCTTAAATTTACCAATTTAAAACTCTATACCACTGTGTTGGGATTTACCTGGGCTGAAATTTGAATTAGACACCAGGACTACTACATGAGACTAGTATGATTACAAATTGTTTGTTTCTTTCTGGTGAAAGTGAGGTATTAGCCAAAATAATGACAGAAAAAATTAATTACAACTATGAAGAAAAGACTTCTGAAATTTCCATTTACTGTCTCAGTGCTTTTCTTTGAAAAATAAATGTTAATTAGGTTTCTATTTTGCTCAGACATTGTGCAGGTTGGTAGAGATATAATATTAAATAAATCATAGAGTACCCAAGTCATTGGTACTCACTAAATATATCAGTATGTTTATCAGATACAAAAATACTCATAATTCTTGCATTTGACTAGTGTTTGTACTCACTTAATAAACTATAATTTTTAAGAAATCTGTAAGATGGGCAAAAATTACTTTCATTTTACAGTGGAAAGATAACTGAGCAATAGAGGGATGATGCATCAAATGTCACACAGTCGGTATATTGGAAAACAAGGACTTTAATAAAGGTTTCTGCCCACTATTCTGGCTGAGATAAGTATATGATTTAGAGTAAACTATAAAAAAATCAACTTTTGGGATCCCTGGGTGGCGCAGCGGTTTGGCGCCTGCCTTTGGCCCAGGGCGCGATCCTGGAGACCCGGGATCGAATCCCACGTCGGGCTCCCGGTGCATGGAGGCTGCTTCTCCCTCTGCCTGTGTCTCTGCCTCTCTCTCTCTCTCTCTCTCTCTCTCTCTCTCTCTCTCTCTGTGTGTGTGTGACTATCATAAATAAATTAAAAAAAAATAAAAAAAATCAACTTTTTATTTAACTGGTCAGTTCTCTTTTTTATATACAGATTCATGCAAAGGTTGACCAAAAATACCAACAAATTAGACATTAAATACCAGACTTCTAAATGACCTCTAAACAAATTATTTCAAAGGAACATTCTGTTAATGACTTTAGATAATTGCTTATGTAGCTGTTTTGAAAAAATAACTTTCCTCTTAAAGATTTAAAATAAAATCAATGGCAAATTGCAGGTGAATAGATGGGGCTCTACAGTGGAGGATCTTGGCAAACCACAAGTTAATAAATCCAACCATTCATTTGTTTAACAAATGTTTGTTATGCTCTTTCTTTGTTCTATTCACTGAAATAGGCATATGTAAATCAAAAAAAAAAATCTCTTGTGGTGAGCACTCTAACAATTATGATCCAAATGCTGTGGGGAACCCAGAGATGAAACTGATCCACTTATTTGGGGGGATTAGGGAAATAAGGGAAATCAGAGAAGAAATGATATTTGAGTTGAATCTTGAGGTTGAATTGTGCAATCCAGAAGAGGAGGGAGGTCATTTCTAGGAGAGGGACCAGGACATGCAAAGACTGGTAATTGTGAAAACATACAACATATTTGAGGAAAGGTGGGGAATTCAGCATGGTTTGAGAATAGATTACATGGATGGCTGAGGCTGGAAAGATATATGGTGGGGTCATATCTGAAAAAGACTTTGGCTATGAGGTTTTTGCTTTTTATCTTATGGGCAGCAAGGAAGAACTAGAAATTAATAGTTTATGGTAGGGATAATTGATAGAACTCAGCATGAGGATGAGAGTAAAAGAGATACCAAATGGTTAAAACAAGGAAAAAATATAAAGAAGAAGATAAGGACCTGCAGAATTCCTCCTGAATGTGGCATTCTCTTTTTAGTGGCAGAAGAGGAGTAATTTCATATTCTAATTCTGTGATTTCATACCCTGTAGGCTCTCTTTTTTTTTTCTCCAAATTGCCATTAGGTTTTTAGCCTTTGGTTTCATTTCTTATCTTAGTGTTCTGCTTTCTTTCAGAACATTACTTACAGTTGCTTTGAAGATTCTGTTCACTATCACTTAGCTCTTCCTTATTAGTAATGATACTTTTCAGAAAACTAATCTTATCATAACATACAAGAGAAAAACTCACCACACTGGAAATGTAAGCCCTTGTATAACATAGAAATACCACATGAAAGTTCAGGGGTTTGTCTCCTTCGTGAAATATCTGGAGGTCTGCTGGCCTGGAACATGTTGATATGTTCTTTTGAGGATGAAGGGAAGCTACCACCGTACCTGCCTTATTAACACTAAGAAAGAGACAAACCCCTTGTAGGCCTCTTTGGATTCTTGGAGACAGTGTATATGCTATTCCAACTTCTATACCAAATATCTCCAAAGGCTGGTAGTTTTGAGTAGAACCAGAGAAAGAGAAGTCTCTATCTCAGGTCCGGGCTGCCATACTGAGCAGATCTGATGGCTCTTGAGGGGTCAGAGGTGGACTGGAATGCTGACTAGAACCTTTGGCAATCCCTACAAGTGAGTCATACTACAGAGCTTTAATAATTTTGGAGCAAAGCTTTGCATTCTCTGCAGAAAACTCTCCCCCTTTGGAAAAGCGGCTTCTGATTTGTTATTAGGCAAGTCAAAAGTAGTAGGATCAAACTAAAGGCTTGATCCTGGGCCTCTAAATCACCAAATCATCAGAGCTGTCTATCATTATCTAGGTATTTGGCACCAAGCTAAAATATTGGGCATGTGTAGCCGGCAACACTTCATCAAGTAAAACTAGTATATACAAGATTAGATCAAGCAAGTCTTGAAGGCAAAAGTTAGTGCAGAGCAAGTATCGCAGATGCTCATGGCCCCTATTTCTGCCTACATTGCTTCCTCCATCTCACCTTGTACCAATGACCTGAGAGGGAGACCCCTATGACCAGCCTATTAAGGAAGAACAAAATCTGTGGTTTGGTTTACATATGGTAAATATGTACAATATGCTGGCATGACTCTAATGAGGATATCTGCAGGATTATAGCTCCACTCAGTGATAGCCCTAAGGGACAGTGGTGAGGGAAATCCTTACATTGGGCAGCACTCAAAGCACGGCATATGGTTGTTCATTTCTTCCTAGAAGAAGCGATGGCCAGAGACATGGATCTACCCTGATCCATATGCAGTGCTTAATGTTCAGAAGAATAGTCAGAGACTTGGAAGGAACACAATCAGAAAATTGGTTACAAGATAATCTAGGGAAGAGATCTGTAGATAGACCTCTGATGAAAGATTTTTGCAATTTATGTTAAAAGTCAACAAAGAGTGACATCAGCAAAGGAGGATTCTAATAATCGCTTGAAAAGTTGCTATTGAGTGGATGTCAGTGAAATTCTATCCGTAGCTACTGCTGTCTTCGCCAAATAAACATAGAAAATGGCTGTGGAGACAAGGGTAGATGTTTTATATGGACTCAGCAACACAAGGCTGATCTGGCCACAGCCAGTGCTGAATGTCCAACCTGCCAACAGGCAAAATCTGAGACACTAATATGGCACCACTCCCCTGGTAGTCTTGCCAGCCACCTGCTGGTAGGATGATTACATTGAATTACTTCCATCATTCTGCTTTATTTTCACTGGAATAGATCCTCCTCTGGATTTGGAATTGCCTTCCCTATCTGTAAAGGTTCTGCCAAGACCATCACCCTTGGACTTATGGAATGCCTTATTTAACAACCATAGAATTCCACACTGCATTACCCCTGACTAATGAACTCATTTTACAACAAATGAAGTGTGGCAATGGGCTTGTGCTCATAGAATTCACTGAACTTAGCATGCTACCCATCACCCTGCAGCAGCTGGCCTGATAGAACGGTGTGGAAACTCAGCTGTGGTGCCAGCTGGACAGTAACACCTTTGGGAGCTGAAGTAATGTCTTACAGGATTAGCTATATTATCTGAATCTGAGACCAAAATATGGTAGTGTTTTCTGCATGGCTAAGATTCAGGGGGGCAGAAATGGGAGTGTCTATCTGTGAACATTTTTCTTCTTATTCCTGCAACTTTTGGCTCTGCTTGTTTGGAGGTCTTAGTTTCCAAGGGAGGGATACTTCCCTTAGGGGCCATAAAAAGGGATTCACTAAGCTGATTGTTGAGACCAACTGGCCACCGTGGGCTCCTCATGCCACCTAAGCCATTGGCAAGAAGAGGGGTTATTGTACTATTGGGAGTGATTGATCCTGACTATGAAGGGGAAATTGGGTTACTCCTTACAATGGAGAACAAGGAGTATATTTGGAATGGGGGCATTCTTTGAGGTACACCATAGTACTTTCATATCCTATGATAAAAGTTAATGAAAAATTATAACTAACCAACAGAGGCAGGGCTGGTAAAGGTATAGACTATTTCTAAATGAAAGCTTTGATGATCTCACTAGGAAGAAAACTACCACCAACTGAAACATTTGCTGAGAGAAAAGGGATTATGGACTGGCTGGTGAAGAAGATCATAAATATCAGCTATAATTATATGACCAGCTGGTGAAATAAGCAGTGTTGTAGTTATGAGTATTTCCTCCTTATTTTGACCTGAACTTATTTTTTACCTACACTAAATGATCATATTCCTTTCTTCTTTCCCCTTCCTATTTCCCTACTGTATAAATAAGATAATGGTTAAACTGATGGCTTATTAGGTTATAGGATATCAAAAAAGGAGTGTAGAGAAGAAATCACTCTAAGATGGCATTTTGTATATTCTTTGGGGATAGGAATAGTGTATTTTCAGTTAAGCAAGAGAGAGTTGCATGATGTTAGGCAGAAGTATGGTTTTTCTTTTGTTTTATGTGGGGAAAAGTATGCACTGATGACAAATAGACTAGGAGAGAACTGTTTTGGATTGTACTGTGTCAACTTGGGTAAGCTGAGAGCATTTCCTAGAATCCTGTTCCCTGTAAGATTACAAATAAAAGTTGACCAAAGGAGAACTTGCCTCAGATTTGTGTGAAACAGCAGCGTTTATTCTCTACAGGACTTTGTGGTCAGATACAGTGACAGAGAGGTGCCTCTTCACAGCTCTTGGCCCTCATGAGTAAGAGCAGTTCCAGGGGGCACTTTGGTGGCTCAGTTGGTTGAGCGGCCAACTCTCAATTTTTACTCAGATCACGATCTCCCTAGGATCAAGCCCTGTGTTGGGCTCTGCACTCAGCAGGGACTCTGCTTCAATGATTTTCTCTTTCTCTCTAAAATAAATAAAAAATTCTAAAAAAAAAAAAAAAAAAAAAAAAGCAGTTCCTGGCATATCACCAAATGCATGGCTGTACTTTGACAAAAGCCTTTCATAGACCTCCCTGCCATAGTCCCACTTTGGTGGCTAGATGTGCTGGTCTTCTCAGAAACCCCTGAAATTATGGACATTTTTAGTCGGAGCAGTGCTTCAGAAGGACTCATTAGAGACTCCTTCTTTGATCCTCCTATTTTTCCCTTCTGCACTGACAATTCCCTAGCTCTTTCCACAACTATGTAAGTTTTATCTCTTATCCTGAAGCACTCATAGTGACTCTGCTTCTGTGACTGAACCACACATGACCTCCAAGATCTTGATTTTCTTCAAATCTTCATAATCTTAAGACAACTAAGTGAATTTTAAGGAATTAGGAAGTTTTTCTGTGCAAGCTTTCTTTCTTGAGAAATTCAATAAATACTATATGTCAGAAAGATTTAGAAAATAAAAGTTTGATTTTTGAAGTAGAGGGTAAGACTAGAAATATATTTATGTTTATTAGGACTTCAAAATTTCAGAAATACATCTTGAACCTACTGCAGCAGAAAATGGAATTTAATGGCTCAAATAACTGAGAAATGCAGGTTGTATATATGAGCTTTGGGCATGAATAAATTTAGGTGCTCACACAATGTTATCAAAAGTCTCCCTCTCTCTGCACCTCTCAAATCTTCTTTCTTGGGTGGTTTCATCCTCAAAAGCTTTCTAAGTCATGGGATAACTGGGTGGTTCAGGCAATTAAGTGTCTAAGTTTTTATTTCGGCTCAGGTCATGATCCCAGGGTTGTGAGATCGAGCTCTGCATCAGGCTCTGTGCTGGGTGTGGAGCCTGCTTGATATTCGCTCTGTCTCTGTCTCTCTTTCTCTCTGCCCCTTCCCCACCCCCAGAAGCTTTCTAAGTGGTAGCAAAGATGAGCAGTGGTTGCTCCAGGCTGATGTTTTACCAACTTGCCAATGCCAATGGAATAGGAGTGCTTTTTTCCCAATACATTTTAGCAAAAAATCTTTTTTTATAAGAAGATTTTATTTATCTGAGAGGCAGGGGAGGAGCAGAGGGAGTAGGAGAAGCAGACTCCCCACTGAGCAGGGAGCCTGACATGGGGCTCTATCTCAGGACTCCAAATGTTTAACTGACTGTGCCACCCAGTGACCCCTAGCAAAAATCTTCAAGCTGATTTGGTTGACCTGCCTTGGGTCATGTGCCATCTCTTAAGTTATTGATTCTTTTTAATTTTTTTTAAAGATTTTATTTATTTATTCATGAAAGACACACAGAGAGAGTCAGAGATGTAGGCAGAGGGAGAAGCAGGCTCCCTGTGGGTAGCCCGATGCAACACTTGATCCCAGGAGCTCAGGATCATGACCTGAGCCAAAGGCAGATGCTCAACCACTGAGCCACCCAGGTGGCCCAGTAATTATTGATTCTGATTGTTAATGATAGTGTCAGAATATACTCCTAGACCTGGGGTAGCCCATCCCAATATCATGTTTTGAACATAAAGAGGTCTGTAAGAGGGGTTCTGTTGCCAAGGATGCCTGAGAGGTAAAATCAATACAGCTCTATTATAGAGCATGTAGTTTTCCAGCAAAACACATACACTTTCTTCTAATTGATACACCTCAACATTTATTTTTATACCTACGTTACTCCTATGTAACACAAAACAACTATTTTATGCACAACAAATACTACATTCATCTCCTGTCTAAAGAGTTAAAATTGGTGTTGTACAGTTATCCTATTACCTCTAGATCAGGATCTTTATTTTGTGCCTGTCAGTCTCAGATATTAGTTCATATTGTCTGGCAGTCTATTACTAACGATATATTTGTTTAACCACCTACAGCAAATATAATAGACAATGGTGGAGTAAGTAAAGCCTAAATTCAATACAATTCTCATTTGGAAATGGGAAGAGGGAAAAAGTAAATAAACAGTTGTTCTACTCATTAGGGATTCTTACTGACCTGGAAGGACAGTGAATCCCTTGGTCAGGAATCTGCATTATGGTGGATTTTACTTGGGAGTTATCTTCTTGTGGGTACATTTGATATCTATTTTTGGTGGCTGTTGTATGTTAGCAACACACTTCCTATTGAGGTTTTAATGGTGGAGGGAATACTTAGGGGTTAAGTACTTATGAGCATTAGCTTACCAGGTTTGGAGTTTTTTTGGAAGGAAAACAACATTAAAACCTTGCTAGGCATCTAGTTCATTTGCATTTGGTTAATGCTATAGACTAGTGACTAGTAAGTGGAAACTGAGATCCTGTTGAATCATAGTTTCAAGAGAAATCTGAGACTGTAGATTCTGTTTCTTAACAGTAGGCCTCAATGCTCTACCCATCTTCCAACTCTTAAATTAAAGGTTTATAATGGTAAAGAACAATTGGTTGGGATTGGAAGTCATCACTAATCCTCTCTGTATCTCTAGATTAGGTATGACAGGGGAATTGCTTTCCATGGTCTTTTAATTAAGATAACTGGATTGGAGTTTCTGTCATTTCCACCTGAAAACCTCATACCTAACACCTTCTTCAGGCAGGGGGTAGCAGTTGAGGTTCTTCGGAAGGGCCTAGAGAATCAAATTGTAGCTTTTACTAGATCCTCCTCTTATCCACAGCGTTGTTGTCAGACTCCTTGGCTTTCCATGCATTAACTTTTTCTTGGAGTGAAGAATTTGGCTTTTTCAATTTTTAAAGCACAGGGCTTATTTGAATTTCAGCTCTCTTGGATTGTTAGATGTAGTCATAGAGCAAGACTCTGTTTTCTTCCTCTTCTTCTTCCCCCTCTTTCCCCTCTTCCTCCTCCTCCTCCTCCTCTTCTTCTTCTTCTTCTTCTTCTTCTTCTTCTTCTTCTTCTACAGCCAATATTAAAGTATTGAGAACTGACTATAATATTCCAGGATCCTGACATATTTTTACCAAGTTCCTTTAAGTTCTAACCTCAGTAGATGCATAACCTGAGTCCAAAGGTATGACAGGTAACAGTTTAACCATCTGCTTTGCTACTGCATAAGCAGATGGACCACATTCTAGCTAGCATGAGGGGAACATTCATTATCCTGCAGCCTATCTCGGCTTGGCCAACTCAACATTTTTAAGATTTGTAAGTAACAACAAGTGACCTCCATATTGGCCAGGATACTTTTATATGAAAATGACAGCGACCTCAATCTAATTATCTTAATTAAAACGAAAAAAAAAAAAAAAGCATGTATTGGTTCACAAAACTGAAAAGGCCAAGGTAAACCTTAGCTTGAGGGGTGGCCAGATCTGAATATCTGAGTACCTTAGCACTGTCATAAGAAATCTGTCTCTCTCCATTTCTAGCTCTGTTTTCCTCCACTCTCAGGTAGACTCTCTTCTGAGCTGACAAAAATGAGCATGGGTGACTCCAAGCTTTCCATTTTCTAGTAGTTTAGCAGTCAGTGGAAGAAGCCATCAGAAGTCCTTGGCTGGCCTAACGTGGGTCACATGCCCAGTTCTTCACCAATCACTGTGGCTCTCACTTGTTAGGCTTAGGTCTACTACCCACCCTTGAAGATGAGAAGATGAGGAGGTTCTTGAAAATAAAAGAAGAAATCTAGTTACTATAAAAGGGTGCTGGGCAAGCAAACATAACAGATATGTACCACTGTCATAAAGAGCTCCTTTTGGCCAGGAGTCAAAAGAAATCTAGTCTAATCACAGTTCCATCACTTTCTAGCCATTTGGACATTTCTGGAACTTAATTTCCTCATCTGTAAAATAAGGACATTAATACTTAAACTCAATTATTTCATAAAATTTTTGCAACGGCAAGATGAGATTGTATATAGAACCTCAGAAGTTATAGATAGAAAGCACATATGAAAATATTTTTTGGATGATCAATACTTACATTGCTTTAAAAACATGTTATTTTTAGCATAAAAATAACTACATAAGCCCAATCCCCAGAACAATTGTGTTATCATTCTTAAATATTACATCTCATCTTTCTTCTTTTTCTTGCTTTCTTTCTCCCTCAAAAATATTTTTCTCTTATGGCTATATAATCTTCATATTCTCAGCATTAATGGAAAAATTTCATCAGACATATAATTTTCCTAATGATTCATTTGTTGTTGGACATTTAAATTATTTATATTTCTTAACATTATGATAACACTGTGATGAACATATATATAATATATATAATTATTATAAATATATATAATAATTCTATATTATATATAATTATTTATATATACATATATAAATAATTATATATATAATTATTTCTATGGAGTAGCCCTTAGTACCAGCATTTCTAAGGCTCTTCATATATAGTCAGCTGTCTTTCTAAAGGAATTGTGGCAAATTACATCATTCCTAGCAAGGAACAGAGATATGTTTCACCATGCCCTCTGTAGCTATAGTAGATGCTACAGTCATCTTCCCTCTTTGCCTTGGATTGTACCATTTTGGTGTACTCAGGTGACTTCCAAAGGGTGACATCTGTTTTTCTCTGCTTGATTTTGTCCAAGTGTCAAGTCTGCAGGTCAGAAATGCTAGGGAATTAACATACCCCAGGAACAGCTTTTAAATAATAACTGATGGGAGTTAATGAGTAAGTATTCTTTGAGGCATGTGTTTTATACCATTATCTGCAGGATGATGCTCAAGTCACCCACCCACTGGTGATAGCTGGATTCATACACAGTCTTCTATTTCCACATTTTTATTGAGATATAATTGATATATTATATAATTTTGAGAAGTATAAGATGATGATTTGATATAGGAATATATTGCAAAATGATTGCCACAAAAGATTAGTTAACACATCTGTCACCTCACATAATTACCTTTTATGGTGTGTATGGTGAAAACCTTTAAGATCTATTCTCTTAGCAATTTTCAAGTATACAAGACAGTATTAACTATAGTCAACATGCTGTACATTAGATTTCCAGAACTTACTCATCTTATAACTGGAAATGTGTACCCTTTGACCCCTTTGCCCATTTCCCCCACCCACTCACCCCTGGCAACCACCAATCTACTCTGTTTTTATGAGTTCAGTTTCTTTAGATTGCACAAATAAATGAGATCACACATTATTTGCCTTGCCCTGTCTTACTTCAATTAGCATAATGCTCTTCAGGTTCATCTATGTTGTCACAAATGGCAGGATTTCCTTCTTTTTTATGGCTGAATAGTATTTTTTAATCCATTCACTGTTGGACACTTAGGTTGTTTCCATGCTCTGACTATTGTAAATAATGCCACAATGAACACGGGAGTGAAGATATCTCTTTGAGACAGTGATTTCATTTCATTCAGATATATATCCAGCAGTGGGATTGCTAGATCATATGGTAGTTCTCTTTTTAATTTATTGAGGAATCTCCCCACTGTTTTCCATAGTGGCTGCACCAGTTCATATAATACACTCCTAATCTGCTCTCTTTTCTTCCCTGTCTTGTTTCCCCACTCTGCCAAGGTTCTTTGTACGATCAGATAAATTACTTACACTTGAAGCTTCATCTCAGAGTCTACTTCTTGGAAGGATCCAAGATAAAACATCAGGACTTAATTTTTAAAATGGCTAACTTAGTAGGAAATCAGTTATTTATTATTTGTATCAACATAGATCTCAAAACATATTATTAAATGAAAGAAGTAACCTTTAGAGAATTCCTAAGTAGGGTAGTACTTGTGAAGCAATAGCATATACAAAATAATTTTATGCATGCAAAGCAAAGCCGTATATACAAAATTGCATAAATGTAAAGTGATATAAAATATGTAACAAAATATATGATAAAAGATTCTTGGGAATGATAAAGCCACAACCAGAATTGCAAAAACCTCTAGAGAGAAGGGAAGGATATGTTACTGGGATGTTTACATAGGCTCAGTAATGTTATTTTTTTTTTAAGCTGTATTTAGCTCTGTGTATTTACATCATTCCATGTGTTTTTTTGGTATGTCTAAAATAAGTTAGTATAAAAATGATTATGTAACTTATATTAAAACAAAATATTTATAAAGAAAATTCACCTAATACTTGAAATGTTCATCTAATAAATAAATCTTTACAACATACAAAAGACAACTAAATTGAGGTCTGATAGAATTAAGTTTTAAAAAATGTACATGTTAAAATACTATAATGGTAGATACATGTCATTAAGCAATTGCTGAACCCTTAGGATGTATATCACCAAGAGAGGCCTAATATCAACTATGGTATTTGAGTGATAATGATATGTCAGTATAGGCTCATCATTTATAACAAATGTACCAGTCTGTTGGGGAATGTTGATAACAGAGGAGGCTGAGTATGTGTAGGGGAAGGAGGAATATGGGAAATCTCTGTACTTTCTACTCTATTTTGCTTTGAACCTGAAACTACTCTAAAAATTTGTCTGCTAAAATGAACCAAAAAATGAGAGAATTTTTCTATGCCAAAAAATTGAAACAAAATTGTCTGAACTAGGAAACTATCACAAATATGAAAGATATGATATCTGTAGTATATAGAGGTTACATGAATCAATCTATAAAACACAAAAGGCTTAAGAGAAAAATGGCAAAAGTATATGAACATGCATTTCTCCAAGAGGAGACAAAAATGAAACTATCACAAATATGAAAGATATGATATCTGTAGTATATAGAGGTTACATGAATCAATCTATAAAACACAAAAGGCTTAAGAGAAAAATGGCAAAAGTATATGAACATGCATTTCTCCAAGAGGAGACAAAAATGACTGTAAGTCATAAGAAACTAGTTAATCAGTTTTTAGTTAACTTAATAATCAAAGAAAGGATAATAAATAAGAGTTAAAATATTCATCTCTAAAAATGGCAAATGTTTAAAACTTTATTACTTTTAGTGCCGATTAGGAGATAGATACATTTTCAGATGTGCTCACGGCATTTTAAAATGTTGGTCTCTTTGCCTCAATAATTTGTCTTCTTGAATTTAATTTTAAAGGTCCAATCAAAGCTTTGGTTTTCCTGGTCATAGAGAAGATGTGGCATCAGAAAAATCTTGATTCAAATAGCTCCTCTACTTCTTACTGGTTGTGTGACTTAAAGTAAGTTATTTTTTTCTTCCCACTGAATCTATTTCCTCAACTGTAAATATGGATAATTATATCTATCTTATAGAAAATCATGAAGATTAAATAATGTAATTAATAATGTGGTGTAGGGCTGAACATTTAGAATTATTTGCCTGATAGCTATTTAATGATAGCATTGTTTCTTACAGTAATACATATAATCTTAAAAATTTAGACATTATCCAAAGGACTAATATATAGAAGGATAGGCAAAAATATTATGATACTGTTTTCAAAGAGAACAGCATGTGCCATTAAAGATATTTTATAAACAATGCTGACAATATTGATTTAAAAGGATATATCTAACATATATCATATTGATTTTGTTAATCATATGATACATTACCTCATGCCTTTTAAAATTAATTTTAATTTGGTTGGCTTTATGTGTAATTAAGCAAATTGAAAACTACCATAGGAGAGAGAATCAAGGAAATAAATATGACATTTTAAGCACAGTTCTTCTAAAGCCCTTTCTTCTGAATGGTCATTAGTTCTAACTTCAGCACGTTCACTTCTTCGTGTATTTATTCATCAAACATTAGGCCACATGTTATGTGTCAGCAACTGCACCAGGCAGGAGGCACATAAAAATTAAAATGGAGCACCTGGGTGGTTCAGTCGGTTAAGCCCTTCAGCTCAGATCATAATCCCAGGGTCCAGGGATTGAGCCCTGCGTCAAGTTCCTTGCTCAGCAGGAGTCTGCTTCTCTCTCTCCCTCTGCCCCTTACTGTGTACTTTCTCTCTCTTTCTATCAAATAAATATATAAAATCTTTAAAAAAATTTAAAATAGGATGATCCCTGTCTTCAAGGATCTCACACCTTGATAGAAAGACAATGATTACACTATAACATTACACCATAACCATTGTATAATGGTTTACACTAGAAAGTCCTGTGGGTGCATAAAAGCAGGAGCCACTCATGATTTGATTAGGGCATTTTTCAGGGAAGGAGACAGGGTTGGAGAGACGTCAAAGCAATAAAGTGATGAGATCCTAACTATGGACCTTGAATTTGGGCTTATTTTGTCTATATGCTGTTGTCTTAGGAGTTTATAGTTACACTACTTTTGAAACATTTGTTGAACAAAGGTGATAAAAATTTGCAGGTTTATGAACTCATCAAATCTTTCCAGAAAAACAGCACCCATTTGCTGTCAAATATCAATGAAAAAAAGAAATATGGAAACCAGCACTGAGGGAAAATGGAATTGTTCTTTTTTTTATAAATTTATTTAAAATGCATTAACTGAAGTGAAACAAAAAAGAGCATTGTTGGGGGGGAATATAATCTCTATTGAATTTAGTATAAAGGTGTAAAACTTTGTGGGCACGAATTCTTTTAGGATGGTGTTAAAAGAGAGGAGAAATGTGCTTGATGAGAAATTAACAAATATGTTTGAGTTAGAAGGATATGTGAGTAGTAATAATAAGAGCCAGAAAGATCAATTCTACTTCAAATGCGAGTGAAAGGAGACCAGGGAGGTGGACAAAAATAAAAACAGGCTTCAAGCAAGCCATTTTCAGGGGATTTGGCAACTGAATTAGCACCATGCATGATTCTTCATGCTAGCAAGGTTGCTATTTATGTGGGGGAAGAAGGTTAATATAGTTTTTTGACCTCTCTCCCTTGACATCTTTCTAAAATCTTGAATTCTGCTTGTTCAAAATGGAACTCACCAATTTCTCATGCAAAATCCATTTTTGTCTGGCCTTACCTGTTACTATCAATTACAACACTGATTTTGTAGTCCCGAGAAGCCAAACTGTTATTTTGTCTTTTCTGTTTCCTATATTCAGTTATATGCCTAGTTGTCCAGGGTCCCTCTGTCCAATGAATCTTTACTTTCTTCCATCTCCGAGGTAACTACCCTAATCTTGGTCTCTGTTACTTCCTGCCCGGGCTCGCAGAGTCTCCCATCTCTTTCCCACAATGCACATGATTGATGGTATAATCCTCTGCTGGCCTGATCTGATCACATCACTCCACCTGCTCAAACCCCTTCCACAATTTATTACTTCAGAATACAGTCATAATGTACCTACAAGCTACTTTCTCAGGTTTACTCCCAATTATTTCCTTATAGACTTCTTATATTTTAGTGAAATTGGACTTTTCACTGATGCACTAACACAACCCCTGCTCTTCCATCTCCATATCTTTGCATTTGTGCTTTCTCTGTGTGGAATATCCTCCTTTTCTCCTTCTAATCCACATGCCCTAAACTATTCTTCAAGAGCCATCTTTAAATCCTCTATGAAGATTTTCCTGGCACATCAAATTCCTTGGAGTTGTTTTCTTGTTTAAATTCTCTTCCTATTATTTTTTGTGCCACTTCCTTTACTCTATCTTCTAAGAATGCATAAATTATTTTTTATTTCCTGTACTAGATTATAGCCTTTTCAGAGCAGGGATTTGTGTATTACTCATCTTTTTGGACTCTTTACATCAGATTAGGCACTCAGTAAATATTTCTTGAAATGAATATTAATAATTAGTAACAAAGTACTATTTATAAAAATATGATGTATTTCATCAATTATTCAGATTTTAAAATTTGAGCCATATCATTTCTTTTTTTTTAAAAAAAAATTATTTATTAATGAGAGACACAGAGAGAGAAAGAAGCAGAGACACAGGCAGAGGGAGAAGCAGGCTCCATGCAGGGAGCCTGATGCGGAACTCGATCCCAGGTCTCCAGGATCACACCCTGGGCTGAAGGCAGGTGCTCAACGGCTGAGCCACCCAGGGATCCCATCATTTCTTAATTAAAAGTAGTATACCACGGGATCCCTGGGTGGCGCAGCGGTTTGGCGCCTGCCTTTGGCCCAGGGCGCGATCCTGGAGACCCGGGATCCGGTCCCACGTCAGGCTCCCGGTGCATGGAGCCTGCTTCTCCCTCTGCCTGTGTCTCTGCCTCTCTCTCTCTGTGTGACTATCATAAATGAATAAAAATTTAAAAAAAAAGTAGTATACCACAGAATAAGATTTACCTTCTGGTATTTTCTCTGGGGCCCATATATCAAGGTCAGGTTGTAAATAATGAATGCTATTGCTGATAATAAAGTGGCAACCTTTCCATAGTTTAGCTGGAGGAAATCAGAATTGTTCTTCCACAAGTTATTACCCACATCAAATAAATGATACATGTTGAACACAACCAGATGTTTCTCATTTAGAGAGATTCAAATGCAAAGGAAAGACATCGTGTATAGACTGATAATGCCATCAACTTTGTCCTGGTATTATTAAAAATCAGCTTTAAAATGCTTTCTATTCAGTAAAATGAATAGTTTTTAGTTTTTATAATACAAAAATATTTGGACTAGTAATGGGTTAAATATAAAATAGTTTTTATAAAATTTCAGCATAAATTTTTATAGTCCAATATATTAAAAGTTTTAAAATTTGTTTTCCCTCTTTGAAAATAGAGGACTTTATGTGAATGCATTTAAATTCAAACACTAAAATCATTTACTTGAAGATTCTTCTATAATCTGAAATGTTTCAAGTGGAATCTAAGCATGGAAAAGCGTATTTGTAGTATCTTAAATCATGAATTACAGAAATCAAAGCTTTATAAATTGGAATTTGGTTGATTTTGATGGGAAACTGGGATCTCTGGAAAATGTCTTTGGCAGGTAATGATGTTATTTGTTTTCATCTCTTGGACTAAATGAAGATAATTATTAAGTCTATTGCCTTTAGTATGTTATTTATTAAGTGAATTAGAAATATATTTCTCCTATATCACATTTTTCCTCATTCCCTTTTTCTTTCTTAAGAATTAATTTTCTTTTTTTTTTAAATTTTTTTAATTTTTATTTATTTATGATAGTCACATAGAATGAGAGAGAGAGAGGCAGAGACACAGGCAGAGGGAGAAGCAGGCTCCATGCACCGGGAGCCCGATGTGGGATTCGATCCCGGGTCTCCAGGATCGCGCCCTGGGCCAAAGGCAGGCGCCAAACCACTGCGCCACCCAGGGATCCCAAGAATTAATTTTCTTTGTTAGCCTGTTAATTGAAGTAAATTGTCTGCCTGGGCAGGGTTTGCCCAGCTTCACATTGTTAGTTAGGTCTCCCTGAATATAAGGGTTTTCATGCTGCTGTGACATTGGCACAGGAACTTTCCTGCATCATTATCTGCATGTACTCTGCAAGCAGCAAAGAATATTATTTGGTTTCATATCTTCTTAGTTCCTGGCACATCAGTGTTTTCTTCTTCTTCTTTTTTTATTTAAATATTTTATTTATTTATTCATGAGAGTCACAGAGAGAGAGAGAGAGAGAGAGAGAGAGAGAGAAGCAGAGGGAGAAGCAGGCTCCACGTAGGGAGCCTGATGTAGGATTTGATCCCGGGATTCCAGGATCATGCCCTAGGCCAAAGGGAGGCGCCAAACCGCTGAGCCACCCAGGGATCCCCTTCTTCATTTTTTTTCAACTGATTCTATCTAAGTGAACACCCAAAATGAAAAATTAAAGGCTAAATGGAATAGTAAGATTTATCTATTTTTACTGAATTTGGCTCAATATCTTGTCTGACACTACCTGTGGTAAATCTGCTTTACTCCCTTTAGAAAACACATGAATCGTAGCTGATGGAGAAACAATTATTATCAATTCTTGTTGTCTTGGCTACCACTGGGTGGGGGCAGCTGATATATATTACAGTCTCCAGGCTGCCAAATGTCCAGGATTGTCCATTAATCACAGGCTTGAGATACACCTAGGGTCACACTAGAGCCTAAGACCATTGGAGATCACACAGCCAGGATATCAACTCACTCCTCAAATAGACCTAGTAATATTGTGGAAATACAAATTTAACTACCATAGCACATTGATTTAGAAGAATGGAGCCATTATATAATCCTATCACAATGTTTTCATACAAAAGATGGAATAGACTTTTCAGGTCTGAAGCAGTTTCTTGGCATTGAAATTTAAGATCTCCTGGGAAATGCAGATTTCTGCTTAAAGAATTTCCTCCCCGCCCCCATCAGTCATGAGTTGTTTTTATTTAAGCATTTCTTTAACAGTGGAAGATATCCCTTTCCATCTTGATGTATGATTGCTAGTTATTATCAAAACCAGGCAATGACCAGAAAAAACTGAACAGAAACGAAGTAATGCAAATTGTTTGGTCAGAAAGCCTCTCAATTAAATAGATTAGGGATGGAGATGCAAGATTGTGTTAAGTGTAAATAACTTGCCAAATAAATGCTGAAAAACAATGACCAAATCTTTAAGATTTCAAAGGTTAAGATTAAAGGTTTAAAAGAAATTCATTTTCTTTCTTATGCAAACTTAATCCTCCTTTTAATGCATTTGTTCTTACAATTCTGTGATTTATCCATGTTTGCATTTTATCATACTTCTGTTTTTCTTCCTTATTATATCTTAATCTCTTTTGTGAATCTTTAATTGTGCCAGATGTCTCTGACTTCTGAATAAATATTAGTTGATTGAGCCATAAGGATATGTTTGCATGATTGCATCTTTCTGTACGCCACAATTACAAAGTTTTTGTTCTAGCTTTCTGCCTTTATGCAAGAATGGTCTCCATAGAGTGGGCAGTGGGTGTTAAATGTAAAATATGATGTCATTCTGTATTTAAAAAATGCTTACGCCCTTCTTTTACATATGAACCATACAGATACAGGAACACATATGTATGTGTATATATGTACACATTTACATATATGAATATATACATATGAACTATGCATATATATGTATGTGTGGGTGTGTGTATACATATATATATATATAGAGAGAGAGAGAGAGTGTATGTTTCCTTTCTTTGAGTGCAGAGATTGTCTTTTACACTATGAACCATACAATATATGTTTCATGGTTAATACACAGTAGACGTTAAAAAAAAGTTTGTGCCTCTTGATGCTGGATGAGAGAACTCTGCAATTGTTTATCTTCAGTCACCTCCATAGAACTAATACTATAATAGTTAACATTCTATACAAAAAAAGTGAAAGTCTATTTTCCAGGTCATCCTTGAGCCTTAATGTGTCTCCCCAGTAAAAATTCTTCAGCAAGCAGAACTTATTAGTTATGCCCCTGAGTTTCTCTTTACTTTCTTCTATTTGCCATGAAAAAAAAAAGAGGTGAATAAGAGAACCTAAGAGAGGAATAAGAAGATGTGGTTACTGTCGCAACAATTCACCCAGTTGTTGGCTTTGGCTTTCATTCAGGTGCAAATGAGTGGGAATGATTCCAAAGGCCAAAAAGCAGTTTTATATTATAATATATTATTAAACAGATTCTGAATATAAAGTCTGGTGTTTTTTTGCCCTCAAATGTCATTCCTACTAATGTTTGTAAATATGTCTTTCAAAGAAGTTGAAGTGTTACCTGGCTGAAGGGGCTAGACAGAGAAATCTATGACCAGCCATGTTTTTTGCCTGTGTGCCTGCGATGATAGCTGACTTCTTGGTGGTGATGGATGGTATTTGTAGAAGATGCAATATCTTTGTACAGTCTGTGATAAAGACAATGATGGCCATATTAATATATCATTATATATAAATATCTCTAAGAAGAACTGGAACATAGGCTCCACAAGGTCAGAGATTTTCATCTGTTTTGTTTTTACATATCTTAAGACTTCAAGCGGTACTTAACACACAGTAGTTATGAAAGAAATTGTTATTGAATAAAATATTAGAATCTTGACACCTTATTCTTGCATTTAGTCACCTTTGGTTATGCAGGTTATGTTTTGTTTTCCTGACTCTTCATAATCATCTACTGAGTATTTATACTAAGCAATCTGAACAGATCTAAGATATAGAATAGTCTTAGCAATTATGACAGAAAAATACTTGCATCATCAATATTTTCTTTTCTTTTTGGCTATTTTTCTTGAATAGGTTGATTACATGGGTTGCCATTTGATTTCATTAAATAGTGCACTGTAGAAATCAAACAAAATAAACTTTGGTGAGGATTACTTTGAATAAATTAATAGAGTAACAATTTTGAGAATATATTTCAGAAAATTTTATTACTAGCCTTAGAACAGAAATATTAATAGTATCTTCTATATTATGCAGACAACAAACTGTGAGACAAGAGTGCTAATGCACTTCTACGGAAGGACTTACATATTCTTGTAATATTCAATTATTCTTAGAATTGAGAATTTTTATTCTAATAATGACATGAGTGATAAACCAGCATTAAATATATTAAGGATTTGACTCATAATTTATCTTGCAAAATACAATTATTCACAGAGGCTTCCCTGAAATACCTCTTTAACATTTTCCTTTGCTTACCAGATTATTCCATTAAATCTTTACTGTTATTACTTTAGGATGTTGCTTTAGCACTACACCCCTTCCCACCATTTACTTAACTAAAACACACAGTCACACATGCATGTGCATTCTGCAGTTATAATCCTGCAGGATTATAAAAGGTGTCTTTTTAGTTTTGTTCTAGGCACAAATACCAAACCTAATGAACATCATTAATCATGATGCTGATGATATTAATAACAAGAGGAATAATCCATTCTGTATTAGCTTATTTTCACAAACTTAAATTTATTTTTTCAACTTGAGAGGTAAACAGTTCCTTAATATCCTCTGAAAGTAGTGAGAATAGAGCAGAAAGGCCAACTGTTAGGATTATCAGAGTTTCATTTGGATGTAAAATGGGTGTTTCCCTGGAATGAAGAGTTAGAGAGTTAGTATTTAAATGTCTGTACTACAGGAGAGTCTAATTTGGGAAGCCATAGAGGAATGGAAAGGAGGGTTTTACCTATTATTCTGGTGGCCTGATACTCTGTCCTACTCTTTTGAAATGTATGAATATATTATATCTGACACTAGGGGGAGTGTCAGCTAAGTTTAAACCTTTCTTAGCTTTTCCACAGCTCACGGAATGTCTTTTGTTAGAGGATTCTTGGAAAGTTTGAGAAACGAGAGAAGAGATGGCAGTCTTGCTGGAT
Source organism: Nyctereutes procyonoides (assembly GCF_905146905.1). Lineage (NCBI taxonomy): Eukaryota > Metazoa > Chordata > Mammalia > Carnivora > Canidae > Nyctereutes > Nyctereutes procyonoides. Next base: position 28,156,021 of record NW_026575146.1, read on the forward strand.
AGATCTAAGAGGCACTGCGATCACCACTCTTGCCCCTGTTAGACATTAAATTTATGCTTTGAATTATATGTGCTACCTTTACTTGTCTACCTGAGATGAGCTTTTGGATGATGAATATACAACACTCACTCGCATGTACAATGCTGGGCCCAGTACTGGACATGAAGAGATGAAAGAGGATTTGAGTAGAATTCTTTATAAAGTCTGGTATATAAGGAACCTCTTAGCATACAAAGTGTATATAGAATTGAAGGATCTAATTTTACCTATAGGAGATTATACATCATTAAAATCTCATTATGTAATCATCATTATAAATGAGATAAATGACTTTAAAATATAGGTTGACAATAAGTATAAATACAACCTAATTAAAGTGCTTGCCATTCGTCATTAAGAAAATATATTAGGAATGGGAAGAATGTAAGAATGGTTATATGTGGGCAGCCTGGGTGGCACAGCGGTTTAGCGCCGTCTTCAGTCCAGGGACCCGGGATCGAGTCCTATGTCAGGTTCCTTACATGGAACCTGCTTCTCCCTCTGCCTGTATCTCTGCCTCTCTCTCTCTGTTTCTCTCATGAGTAAATCAAATCCTTAAAAAAAAAAAAAAAAAAGTAAGATTTTAGGGCAATATCCCTACCTTTTTTCCAAATTAGTAATATTTTTTTCTTATCTCAGGGGAACAATAAATGCATAAGTTAAATTAAAGCTTACATCTGCAAACCAGGGGTTAAATATGTCTGTACAAAAGTAAAATAGCATTTGGAAATTATAATAAATCCTAGATTAACTGGACCATGGATAGAATTCTAACCAGGTGTTTTATTTTTGCATAAATGAATTTAATAAGTAAATCACATAGCAACAAGTTGGAGGCTTGTGATACACTGATTAACAATCTAGTGGATTTTTTCCCCTAACATTCCACATTTAGAGGAAAGATTAAAAAATATTAGGTAAAAATATCTCCTGTCTTAGATATTAATAACTATACATCACAGATATTTAAGTGTAGTTTTAAGAAGTGAACAGAACCAGGGAACTGTTATATTTACCATATTATTTATTCATGGTCAGAAAAGTAGCCTTAGTTAAGAAAGGATTTTAAAATGGAAGGTTGAGACTAAGTAATGAGCTGTCTGATGGACTTACCGTTGTTCCAAAATATTAAATTCAATAAATAGGGGGATCCCTGGGTGGCTCAGCGGTTTAGCGCCTGCCTTTGGCCCAGGACGCGATCCTGGAGTCCCGGGATCGAGTCCCACATCAGGCTCCCGCATGGAGCCTGCTTCTCCCTCTGCCTGTGTCTCTGCCTCTCTCTCTCTCTCTCTCTCTCTATCATAAATGAATAAATAAATCTTTAAAAAAATTCAATAAATACCTTAGTTGCCAAGTATTTTGATCAATGAAAGAATATTCATCCAATACAGTGAGGTAAGATATACAAAGAGCAGCAGATGGTCTACTGAATAATTGAATACCTTTCAACTTTACCTGCCTTTCATCGAACTCACCTATCCGACCTATCTTTGCTATTTTTCTATATAAGCAACTGGAAGCCAAATAGCTGGTTAAAGCTGAAAGTGTCCATACATTATTTAATTTCCTCCCTCTCTCATAGCTAAAGAAAGTTAAGTCTATACAAGTGGAATTAAATTATGTAAGTACCACGCTGCAAGTTAATGGAAGAGCATAGCTAAAACTTAATTTCTTAACTTCTAGTCCAGTGTTCTTTCCCTGCTATTATCCTACTTCCCTCAAACAATTTATTTTTTTTAAGATTTTTTATTTATTCATGAGAGACACAGAGAGAGAGAAAGAGAGAGGCAGAGACACAGAGGGAGAAGCAGGCTCCATGCAGGGAGCCCCACGTAGGTCTGGATCCCGGCATTCCGGGATCACGCCCTGAGCCAAAGGCAGCTGCTCAGCCGCTGAGTTACTTACCCAGGTGTCCCTCCCTCAAACAATTTCTTACAAAATGTTAAAGTTGGGCAAAAATATATTTTCTTGAATTATCCAGAATAGCGATTCCTAATGTTTTTTGGAGTTGTTACTACCTTATGATGTTAATCATGCAGAGTCCTTGAAAAATACATTTGTAACCTGTTTCTCTTCCTCTTTGTTTCCCTTTTTTTTTGTTTAAAGAGACACACTTCGAAATTAATTTAGTTTTGAGATTTGAGAACTGTGAAATACTTCCAATGGCAGGTAAATTCCAGCAATTAGTAGCATGTCTGGTCCATGATAAATGTTCTCTAAACTGAATTAAGCTTAACCAAGTTGATGTAATCGACAAATGGTTAGTGAAATCATGCTGTGAAGTCCCTTACTCAGAGAATGTTTCAATTTCCCAGTTTGTGTGGGTAGACACTATGTTGAAAATAAACTGATCTATTTAACCAAGGATGGCATTGACAAACAGGAACTTACCTTTTTTTCCTACTTAGCTTTTTCATTATTTGTGTTGTAATTGTTAGATGTGATCTTGATATGTCATGTGTTTTCCTCATTTTAATATAGCTCTACCTTATCATAATTTACTTTTGGCTGTCTTCTCAGCAGAGTGATAATTCAGTGTCAGTATTTACTTTACACCGTCTATTGTGATTCATTTTTTTTGTGTCCTCACATAGTCCTTTTGCCTTTGAAGCTACTGTGACTTCAAAGAAAGCTTAAATAAATGAAGCGATGTATATAGGCTCAGTGCTAAAGGAGAGGAATCCTAAAAACCTGGATAAAAAGTGGTTGTATTTTTCTTTTTCATTTTTCATAAGTATTCAAATGCTAAGTCTCCTCTTGAGGAAGCCCTTCCCCCATATTTCCCCTTCTTGACCTCCCCCCCTCTTTTAATTCAGTGTGTGTGTGCATGCTATGTGCAGTTTACGATATAGCAGATGGGAGGACTTGTATTTAGCAGAACATCCAGCAGATGGGCCTTAAGATGAATTTGGGCAGCTACAAATCTAGGGAACACAAGAAACAGCCCCCAGAACTCCACGTCCCAGTATTGGCCACAGCCCAGTATTGGAAATTACCACTTTGGGGCTACTGGAAACATGTAAGCACCTGTTAGAACCAATCTTATGCCCCCACCTGAGTGGGGTGGTTGGAGAGGGCAATAACTTTACCCCAAACTTTATTGTTTGCACATAGAGTATACCAAGCAGTTGCTTCATTCGGACAAATAAAGCGAACTAAATAAATGAGAAGTGTTTATCTTTTATACTTTTATACTTTTTCTTTTGGAAAGCACACATTTTGTGGCCCACATAAATTTGTTTAAGGAATACCTATCTGTTTATACATTGTTTTGTTTCCTGGTTTTATTTATTTTTCTGTCCTTATGGAAACACTGTAGATTCTTACATATGCCTTGTTTGTATTTGTTGAATGAATGAATAAAGAAGAACAGAAATATGCCAAGTAGATCTGGAACATTTCTGAGAAATAAATCATCTAATCCCATCGCCTAGTACTATAAGTGAGAATATGGAAGTCTGGAGAGGCTGCACAACTTGTAATTAGCAGAAAGAGTGGTTACCGTCCATTTCCTTTGATTCCCACTACATTATGTTTTCCATTGCAAAAATACAACTGCTAAATTACTAGACTTTTTATAACTGTTGACTCCAGGATTGAGGAGGTTCTTCCTTTCATGCCTGAGCCTTTATGATCCTAATATAATTTCTGACCACAGAAATATCTTAAAGACATAGCTAGAAATCCTATTTTTATCTATCATAGAATATGTGTATACAAGGATTCATAAAAATGTGTGTTTGTTCCAGCAGTGTTTATAATGATAAAATCCTGGAAAGAACCTCAATGTTTCTGTGTGGGTTGTGGTTCAATGAATCTTAATACTTTTATTCTATGAAATAAGATTGTTACTGAGCAACAGTTAAAAAGAATGAGTCATACCTGTGTTTGGTAATAGCAACAGAATTCTAAGACATTGTACAATAAAAACATAAAAATTGCAGAGTATCTACAGTATGTAAAACACATAGACATGTAAAAAACAATATATAAAGCAATTCTAGATCTATATGACATGTATATGGAAGTACTAAGAAAAGTTGGAAAAAATATGTTAAATTTCTGATAGAAATAGTTACCTATGGGGAAGGTAGGGCTAAAAGTTGAAGGTGGCTTTCGAAGGTGGCTTGATTTCATCTCCATGTTTAATTTGTAAAAAAAAAACAGAATGTATTCATGAGTTATTTGTGTAGTATAAGAAAAGTTTCAATACGCCTCTATTTTGACATCAGCTTACACTAGGTACTGAGAGAGAATATGCAGATATGCAAGAAGAGGTTGTCATTCTGGGCCACCAATGTTCTAGGAAAGAGATAAATAAGTTATTGATATCTAATTGTTATAGGAAATGAAGAAAATTATGAAGAACAAGGAGCAGTAGTGAAAAAATAGTGGAACTGATAATATTTTTGTCAACAGATTTAATTTCATTAATAATAAGAAATCAATTTTTTCAAGTCTGGATAAGTGATACTCAAGTATTCAATACATCCTATTCTCTGAAAATGATCATAATTTTCAGAGCTTGGCTATTCTGAAATATTTTATCTTTTGTTACTTTGGCACTTGATTATTACCTATGTTTTGACATCAATGGAAATCAGAAGAAATGAGTAAAAATCAGGATAAGGAGAAAAAGGGGGAGGATATTTAAACATATATTTAGAGAAGAAACAGTGAAATGTATAAAAATGATAAATTAATGGTAAGGAAGAATGGTATCCAATTAAAATGTTTATCTTTTTGAGATCTGAGCTGCCTGCTAGGAAATATGGTGTCGTCGTAAAGAGTTATTCAGGGAGAAAGAGCTTCATGAATCACTATTTTACATCAAAGATGATTCACAAAAAAGCTTTGTGAGGTTTGTTTATGGGAAATTATGTAGTAAGGAGGTGAAGATCACTGGCCCAATGTGTAGGCATATCTAAGTTTTGAAACGTGATTGTGCCACTTACAGGTTGTAAGATCTGTGTAAGCTATTTAATCTGTCTGTGCCTCAGTTTATTCTTTTGTTAAAGGCAATGATATTGCATACTTCGCCTGCTGTTTTAAGGAGGTAATAAGTGATGTAATGAAAAAAAAATGCACTTCACTTAGTAGTACTCAGTAAGCTGGAGAAGAATTCCATTTTTTTCCTTCCTGTAGAAGTCTATAAATGTAGGCAGACCGTAAAATGATACCTTTTTATCAGTGTTCTACCAAGAAAGTGTAGATTATTTAGCACGTTAGTGCATTTGATGAATATAGACACATATCATGTAGATATGATAGCTTAAACCCAGTGGCAAGCTTTTCAGGATTTTCACAAGGACAGAATAATTAGCCGTTTTTCTTGGTGTCATGTGGCCAAAGGGGAAGGGAGAGGCTGGAGATCAAAGTGATGGTGGGGAGATGGAGCTGCGCAGTTTCTGCCCACAGGGCTGTCCTCTGCACACAGATGATAACTGACTTCAGTTGACAAGGATTAGGGGAGTAGATTGAGGTAGATTAAAGCATGGAGAGTATACGCCAGTGCTAAAGTACTTCACAGCTGCATGGTGGTTCCTTTAGAATCGACCCTTCCCTTCATGGGCATATCTATCACAAGCTTTACTTCAAGAAAAAAAAAAAAAACAACAACAGAAAAACAAAAAACAAAACACATGGATCTCAACCGTATGAGCAGGTTATGGTTTATCCAATTGATCCCTAACTTTAGGGGTAACTAAAGTGGGTGGGAAATTCCACATGCTCCAGTTTTCCTTGTTAAGTAATTATATAGTTAGGGAGGTCTTTCATCTAATTTCTATTTCTCCCCCCCCACACACACACCACCCTGCCATGTACACACATACCCACCACCCACCACCCTGATGCATACACACACATTGCTGGGTTAGAAAAACTTTTTTTTATGACTATTATGCTTTTCCTCTGAATAACTGAATGCTACTGGAAATTGCTGCTTTGCTCTGCCTTCTTCTCCTTCAACAGACTGATTTCTCCTTTTTCCTTTACTAGAAATGAAAAATACCCATTTACTGTCCTTTGTAGAATAACTTCTCATAGATCTGAGCTTACTCAAATTCGACTTTCAAGGTAGTATTTGAGACGCAAGTCAAGAACGCAGCAGCATTCTTTTTCTGGTCTTAATATCAACATTGTCATGGAATAAGCCAAAACAAATGTACATGAAAACTATTAGTTCTCAAAGTGTCTTCATCTAAGGAAAGACTATTTGTATTGAGTAAAAAGCACTTTATTTCCAAAATACCAGTTGTTTCATGGATACCTAACCTGAGGGTTTTGACGAGGTGACTATGACTTCATCAAATATCAGGAATTCAAAGTTTTTCATTTTTTAAAAAACTAAATCAGATCTTTGTTCTTATCAACTTACCTTTATTCAGGATTTAGCCAACAGGATTTAGATTTTTTTGGTGTATATTAGACTTTATTCAACAGTTAGAATGACATGAAACCAAATATAGCATCTTTCATTTACTGTAGAAATATAACTCTTCAGGTAAAAGTCTGGTTCAAAAAATTGATCATCTGTATAGAAGGTTTTAAAAAGCAAAATGAACTATGTGGTTATTAATATCTTCAACTGAGATTCTATACATGGGATTGCAAATGCTAATTGGTGATATATTCTGTTTTGCTTCCCTTTTTTTACTTAATTTCCAGGAAGTGAAGAGCCAGATTTAATGTCTAATCTTAATAAACACAGGCCAGGTGGTTGATATATTTATTTCATTCCTTTTATCCATTTCAAAAAATAAATCTAGTTTAACAGTTTTATTTTATATAGTGATATTTTACTTTATTTTTTAAAAAGATTTATTTATTTGAGAGAGAGAGAGGATGCGAACACATGCATGCAGGAAGAGGAGGGACAGAGGGAGAGAATCTTCAAGCAGACTTCCTGCTTAGCGCAGAGCCTGCTGCAGGGCTTGATACCACCAAGATCACCACCTTAGTGGAAACCAAGAGTGGGAGGCTTAACCAACTGAACTACTACGCAGGCACCCCACAGAGGTATTTTATAGTAATAAGTTCTTTTTGGAAGTTGGCAGGTTCAGCTATATAGAGGATAAAAAATAAGGTCTGCAATTTCTTATTGCAAATTACTTCCCTTTATTTTTATTTTTTAAAATATTTTATTGATTTATTAATGAGAGAGAAAGAGAGAGAGAGGCACAGACACAGGCAGAGAGAGAAGCAGGCTCCATGAAGGGAGCCTGACATGGGACTTGATCCTGGGTCTCCAGGATCAGGCCCTGACTGAAGGTGGCACTAAACCGCTGAGCTATCCAGGCTGCCCCCTACTTCCCTTTAAATAACAGGAGATGATCTAGAATAGGAGGACTAAATATCCTCTAGAATATCTTCTTGATCTAAATTCCTATTATTATGATTGGGCTTTTGAACAACTTATCCAACCTTTTTATCAGAACAATGAAATTGATTTTATTTTAAATTAGGGGCTTGCATAAGTTCTGGAAAATTCTAATCATTAAAAGAATCATGAAGTAATCGCATTTTAAATAATGTATAGTCATATGCAGTGTCCTGCAGTTCAGAATCAAGAGACCTGGGACATGTTTTCAGGAAAGAAAGATCCTTGCTTTCTTGAATGATTTTCCATAATACCTCACTCACGCACCTGAACCTTTGCCTATAAGTTTCATTTGTCACCACAGAAACTGAATTCAACACAAGGATTACTGTACAATGGTGAGAGAAAAGAAAAATATAGTTTATCTTTTTTTTTTTTAAAGATTTTATTTATTTATTCATGAGAAACACAGAGAGAGAGGCAGAGACACAGGCCGAGGGAGAAGCAGGCTCCATGCAGGGAGCCCGACATGGGACCCAATCCCAGGTCTCCAGGATCACGCCCTGGGCTAAAGGCAGCGCTAAACTGCTGAGCCACCCAGGCTGCCCAAAATATAGTTTATCTAGAGTAAAACCTTGAGTTTAGGCACTGAGTTAGGGATGCAAGGTGATGTGCAGCAGTGCTTCTCAAGCTTTAATGTGTGTACAGATCTTGGGGTCTTGTTAAGTGCATACTGTGACTTGTCAGGTCTAGGGTGATGTCTGAGATCCTGCGTTTCTAACAAGCTTCCTGCTGGTGTGAATTCTACTGGTCTGGGAATCTTGCATAATAGTGGTGTACATAACTCTGATAGTTAGGATCAAGTAAGATTGGTATTTTTTATTTCAAATCTAAGAATGTGGGACCTGGGTGGCTCAGTGGTTGAGTGTCTGCCTTTGGCTCAGGACGTGATCCTGGGGTCCTGGGATTGAGTCCATATCAGGCTACCCACAGGGAGCCTGCTTCTCCCTCTACCTGTGTCTCTGCCTCTCTCCGTGTGTCTCTCATGAATAAATAAATAAAATCTTAAAAAAAAAAAGAAATCTAAGAATGTTTGGAGGTCACATTCTGTCATCAACCTTCACAGACTAAAATCATCATTGATGGTAAAGGTACGTCCTGCCAAACTAACATTTTCAGCGAAAAATTGTCCCTTTATTGAGGGGCTTTGTTTGCTGGAATGGAATTAAATCTTTTTTTAAAAAGATTTTATTTATTTATTTGCGATAGAGTGACAGAGACAGAACATGAGACAGGAGGCAGAGGGAGAGGGCAAAGCCGGTTCCCCACTGAGCAGGGAGCCGGGCGTGGGACTGGATCCCAGGACCCTGGGATCGTGACCTGAGCTGAAGGCAGATACTTAGCCAACTGAGCTACCCAGTTGCCCCTGGAATTAACAATTTGCTAACACATTAGGCTAAATGTGTCTATGGATCTGCACACATGGGTTTTGGGGTAAATACAGAATTCTTTCAAGTATCTGTGCTATTTAATTTTCTTTATTTTGAATGTGTGATATGGTTTGATATGAACCAGGAGGAATGATGGGAGAAGATTTGGATTTAGCAAGTTTATTTGTTTTTACTTTTCAAATACAGCAGAAATTTGTAGAAGCTGCTTTTATATAACCATTATAGAGATGTTTTGGGGAAAAATGGGGATATTTATTAATAAAAACCCAGTAGGTCATTCAGTTAATGTGAAAGCTGAGAATATTATCACTGTTATATTGATAAATAATTTTTATTTTCCCCCTTCCTTGAGATACATCATCAATGTTGCTATTGCAATTGACTTTATCAGATGATTTCCAGAGCATGACTTGGAATCAGCTCCCTTTTTGATAATAATTTATCAAATGTTAATAGGTAACATTCACAATTATTAAAGTACTTCACAGGCAATATGGATAGAATTTCAATAATAATCCTAGTTAAGACTCTTCTTTTTTTAAAGATTTTATTTATTCATGAGAGACACACAGAGAGAGGCAGACACAGGCAGAGGGAGAAGCAAACTCCCTGCGGGGAGCCCGATGCAGGACTCGATCCCAGAACTCTGGGATCATGACCTGAGCCGAAGGCAGATGCTCAAGCACTAAGCCACCCAGGTGCCCCAAGACTGTCTTTGTTTTAATATAATGTAGAAAAAAAGTTCTTAATTTTAGAGAGGAATGTCAATGCCCATTACCACTTTATATGAAAACATAGGCATAAAAAATTAAGGCCAGAGAAGTTGTCACAAATAGAGCTGAGAAGAGAAGTGTCATCTTTGAATCATGTCCTTCACTAAATTCTCCAGGTAAATTTTTCTCTGAGTAACATGTAAGTGAACAGAATGTCTCCTTTCTCTTTAATATTTATTGCATTCAATCTAAAACATTTATAAAAAGTCCATTTTGTGCAGTGAACTATTATTAAGTGTTATATGGAAAGGATTTATATGAAAAAAACAAAGCCAAAACTAAAACTAAAAAGTAAAACCAAATTACTGGGTAGCCCTGGTGGCTCAGCAGTTTAGCACCGCCTTCAGTCTGGGGCCTGATCCTGGAGTCCCGAGATGGAGTCCCATGTCAGGCTCCCTGCATGGAGCCTGCTTCTCCCTCTGCCTGTATCTCTGCCTCTCTCTGTGTCTCTCATGAATAAATAAGTAAAATCTTAAAAAAAAAAAAAAAACGAACAATTACTAAATGGACTTCTGCTTCTAGTGAAGATGGGGTAATAATAGCGGCCAGATTTACCCTCCTGTCTAAAACAACTATAAAAACAGACAAAACAGGGGGCAATGTTTTCAGATATTGAACAACAGGCAGCACAGGACAGTGATCCTTGAGAAAGAGGAAACAAACGAGGTAAAGCACTATGATTGCCTCAGCTCAGTCCCTGAAGAGAATTTCTTGCTAATAGTTCAGGGAGAGGGAACCCAGGCTAAGTCTGGTCTCTCAGAGTTGAAGAGATGAAACTGGTCACCTGGGGAGCCAGAACATCTTTAGAGATTGCAAGGCAGAGTCCCTGCACAGAGAGAACTTCACAGACCAAGAACTCCTGAAATCTCCAGAAGATACCCTCAAGTCTTCAGTTGGGTACAAATCAGTTTATGCATGTAAAGACACAAGAGCCATTCAAAGAAACACAAAGCTCAAACAGCAAAATAAGCCCTAAAGAAATGTCTCTAATCCTGCTTTATAAAACTTAATGGAGAGACTCAAAAGGATAAACTCTTCCCAAGTAACTTAACTATGGCCGAGAACAAAATTCAAGAATTTTAATAGGAACGCAAAACTATCCATCACCCACCCCACAAGGCAAAATCACAATGTCTGGCATCTAATAGGAAATTACCACACATGTAAAGAAGCAGAGAAATATGACTTAAAGTGAAGAGAAAAAGCCATCAATTGAATATAGAAGCAGGTTCCCGGGGTCCGGCTCCCACATTTACCAATCCAAAACTGGATTGGTATTAGTATTCCAGTATTTGGATTGGTATTCCAAAACTAATGGAATTAGTAGGTGATGACATGATAGAAGCTATTGTAGCTATATCCCATATAAAGGAGAGATGGAGCACAGTAAGTAAAGACATGAAAGATATGTAAAAAATCTAAATCAAACTTCTAAAGATATAAAATATGTTATCTGAGGTGATATAGACACTTGTATAGAACTCACAACACATTAAACACTACAGAGTAAAACAAATCAGTGAGATTCAAGACAGCAAAAGGACTATTCAAAATAGAACACGGAGAGGAAAAAGACCAAAAACAAATGAACGGAGCCTCTGTGATCTGTGGGAAAACTTTAAGTAGCTTAAGCATATGTGTTAATTGAAATCCTCAAGGCGTGGGGGCAGAAAAATTATTTGAAGAAATGATTGAAATGTTTCTAACCCAAGACATGCAATAGACCTCAGGTGTATGAAACACAGAGAAACCTACACTACAGACCTCATAATAAAATTGTTTAAATTACTGGCAAAGAGAAAATCTTAAAAACAGAATAAAAAACATATTTGTATACAGGACAAAGTATAACAATTTTTAAAAAGTATTGGGAAAAATTTCTGTCAACCAATATAGAATTTTATATCAAAATTTTCCTTATTACTTAAGAAAAGGAATCTTCATTAAATAGCTTGGAATCAGGGGATCCCTGGGTGGCTTAGCGGTTTAGCACCTGCCTTTCACCAGGGCGTGATCCTGGGGTCCCGGGATTGAGTCCCACGTCAGGCTCCCTGCGTGGAACCTGATTCTCCCTCTACCTGTGTCTCTGCCTCTCTCTCTCTCTCTTTCTCTCTGTCTCTGTCTCTCTCTCTCTCTCTCTCTCTCTGTGTGTGTCTATCATGAGTGAATAAATTAAAAAAATCTAAAAGAAAATATAGCTTGGAATCAGTTAGGAAAGTATGGGCCGTGTCTGGTAAGTCCTCAAGGTGATAGGCTGCAGTCACTCCTTGTTCCTTCCACACACACCCCCCTTTTTTAAATCAATACAAGGTTGGGGAAAAGATTTCTCTTATGCATATCTATTACTTGGTAATGCTAAGGTCTCATTTGTAAAGGAAGATGTCCCCTCATTGGTATCAAAGTGGTGCCTAAACTCTAACTTTTGGAAATCAATGATTACTTCTCAAATATTACTATGTCTCTAAAGTTCTCCTCTGCAATGTCACTTACTCTGCTTCTTCACTGGTGACCTCAAAGAGTGTTGCACAAAAAGCTACCGAGGGGCTCACTGTGTTTATAAACCCACTCATGTCTTCCAGGAGAACTTGGTTGGGAAGGAGAAGATGAAAAGGATGCAGAAAGAGGACAGATTTTAGTTATGTTAAAATTTTGTCTAGGGCTACAACTAATAAGGAGAATCATTGATAAGATGCATCTAATCCAAGAAACCTAGATGAATATTAATGCTAAAGATTATATTTTGATTGCTAAGATACTTTAAATTGAAGGCATACAATTTTCTGTTATGTGCTCTACTGACAGTAACTCTTTTAGGGCTCCTGGACCCAATTCCAATGTGGTGAGGAGGTCTCCCACCACAACACCCCATGGGTGTCTGAGAAATCAACACAATTCTGACACCAACTACGTGAAGATAGCATCAGATTCTATAGGTTAAGGGCTCAGTCCTATGAAATTATTCTCCACCCCCCAGTTCAGATGCCGGTTACAAACCCCAGGCTATTACCTGTACTTCTGACTGACCAGTTATGGATTGGAGGCTCCAATGACTTTCTCCTTGGGTTCTTTTAATTTGCCAGAGTGACTCACAGAATTCTGGGAAACACAATTATCAGTTTATTGAGGATATGAAAGCGCATGTGAGTCAACAGCCAGATGAAGAGATATATAGGATGAAGTGTGGAGAAAGGTAAGGAGTGTCTGTGACCTCTCCAGGGTTCTTCCTTGTGTCACCCACCTGGAAGATCCCCCCACTCTGTCCTTTTAGGTTTTTTTGGAGGCTTCCCTGCACAGTCCTGTTTGACTAAGTCACTGGCATTGGCTGGCTCAACCTCCAGCTTGCCTCACCTCCAGTCTGGGGTTGAGGTGAAAGTTCCAAATCTCTGATCATGTGTTTGGTTCTCCTGGCAATCAGCTCCCAGTCCTTAGGTTACCTAAGAGCTTTCCAAAAGTGGTCTCATTAACATAACAAAAGATACCTTTATCACCCTTATCACAGGAAGTTCTAAAGGTTTTAGGAACTATGAGCCCCAAACTGGAAGAAGACCAAATGAAAATGAGAAATATATTTTGGTCACCATTCGTCTGAATGACCAAATTATATTATTTCTTATAAGTCCAAATATCACATTTGCCTTAGGTTTATTGGCTAATGTTAATTTTTACAGCTTTTCTAACTCCGGTACACTCTAAGGAAAATTAAAAAAAAAAAAGAGGGTTGCAATTGAGTTAAGTCTAAATTCTGTCTCCCAGGAAATTTTTAAGAGGGTAGCATTCAAGTCCAATGCCCCAGGAACATCTCAGAACACCCTCTTTAGAAGGTCCACCCATCCTAACTTCTATCAGTGATACTTAAGTTATGTTAAATTAGTTTGCCCGAAATCAAAAAAGACCCAATTCATTTTATAAGGTAACTTAGATTCAATATAGTTATCTGCAGTTATTGAGTCATTCAGGGCCGTAATAAATAACATTTACTATTAATAATATAATAGGTAACATGCAAATATTAATGAACTTCTGATAAAATGTATAATAAGAGAAAATTCAAGAGGACTTGGCTGACTCAGTTGGTAGAGCATGTGACTCCTGGTTTCAGGGTCATGAGTTCAACTCCCACGCTAAGTATAGAGCTACTTAAAAAAAAATGAGAGACACAGAAAATTCTAGAGATGCTGAGATCCCTTGTGTTAGAAGTTCTGAATTAATTTTTTAAATTCTTAAACTTTGATCTCTGATTTTATGAATGTACAAAGAAACAATTCATATAAAAGTGTATTAAAATGTTTTAACTATTTCTAAAATATGTTGTTAAAAATAATGCTAATTTGGGCAAGTAATTCACCACATTCTGAGGAAAGGTCATCATACTGAAAAGAGGAAGAAGAATGATTGGTGTTTGTAATGTGTGTGCGTGTGTGTATAAAATCATGGTTGAGTTGAAAGGTGTGGCTGGATTTACATTTTTATAAAAACATTCTCATTTACTGGATGAAGTTGGAAAACACTATTATGGAATATAAAAGCTTCCTGCTAAGAAACTTGTAGTATAATTAAAAAGATTTAATACACACGAAAGTGTTTTAAGGACATGCCAAAAACTTAAGAAAAATACTATTTTTCTTTTCATTTAAAATTGCTATACTCTTCCAAACACATGGCATTTGTTTGAGCAAATGATCAGAGGTGGAAAAAATTCATCAATAGGTCTCCAAAAATAGATTATTTGTGAACAGGAGTTTGAAGAAATTAAATGGCATTGCCTGAGTAGGAGGTGGTGAAAAGAAGTTTATCCCCTACACCAATTATGAATGCCGGAGTGCAAACGTCAGTCACAAGGACTGGCAAGTTGACTAGCTTATCTGCGAAAAGGATTTGTGTTGGGTAATGGTAAGAATTGAAGTGAGATGGAGAGGAGTCCATATGGTTGTTCTAAATGTTGAGTTTGGAATGAATGAGAAAGCCAATTCAGACTCTTAGGGAATTATAGAGCAGGACAATCTTTTGATCTTATGCCTTCTGTTTCCCTTTGGAGAAAACTGATTTTAGTGAAAATAAACACTATTTTTATTTTTGAAGATTTTATTTATTCATGAGAGACACACACAGAGAGACAGAGAGGCAAAGACACAAGCAGAGGGAGAGGCAGGCTCCATGCAAGGAGCCTGAAGTGGGATTCAATCCTGGAACTCCAGGATCACACCTTGGGCCGAAAGTGGCGCTAAACCACTGAGCCACCCGGGCTACCCAAGAATAAACACTATTAATGGCATTGCCAGTTGGGATCAGAATTCAAGATTTCCTTTTTTCAGTGTATGTTTGTTTGTTGTCATATACTCTGCTACTTTGTGAAATGATGTTCCATTGACTAGGAGCAAGGGAAACATATGACTGTAATGACAATTTGGAATACTTTCTTAGGAGATTTCTACTTTAAATACTAAAATGAAAGCACTCTCTCCCCTCTTCCCTCTGCTTCAACTGTATAGCCTCAGATGGATGGATTACCAGCCCTTGATGTATATGGGTCTGTGATATTATTTCTTGCATACAATAGGAGCAGAGTCACTACTGTGCACCTCAGGCTCCACTCCCTTCTGCCAAATGCCACTATGTCATCCAACCTCTGTCTCAGGGCAACTTCCTTCAAGGTCACCCAAAGATGGATGCTCCTCTAACCTGCTAGAAATCTCAGCCCTCTACTGCCACAACTTGGGATCTTCTCACTGCTATCACCCAGAAAATGATGGATGGAACCTTTGATGGAATTTATGGCTCCTGTTCTATTTTAAGCAGAAGAGTGCAACTCCTTTTAAGAGGCATCCTTTTGACTTTGGTAGCTACTCAACCATTTCTCAGAATCCCTGTCAGCTGGAGGAGGAGCATGGGGTAACACAGAATCAGTTTCAACATTTGTTTCTTCCTTTTCTAAGAGTTTTTAAGATTGTTCTTTATAAATCATGGTTTGGGAAGCTAGCTCAGCCTCTGCTACAGATTCACAAGGTCACTCTTTTAGTCCTTCTAAATATCATATTTTCAGGGAGGGATGAAATGTGGTCATCCTGTAGAGCCTCCTTTAGTACCAGGGGACCACATATGTCCTCCAGAATGGAGGATGGCTGAAGAGGAGGAGTGGAAGATACCATTTGCTCAATTCTCTATGACCAATTGGGACACTGTCCCAAGTACATGATTTCTCTCCTCAGTGCATTTTGTCCGCAAGGACAGATAGCCACTCGTAGGAATGTAAAATCTCTCTAGGCAGTTTTAATCTTCTGGTTTCATATGTATTAAATTTCATGGTTGGAAAGCTTCAGAAACATTGATAAGCTTCACATTATTATAGATATGTTGACTTTTCAAATAGACCTGAAAGGCTATCAGCTGCCAATGTCATTTAGACTGGCTGCTGTTCTTGGGGCCTCAGGCAACCTGACTGTAGTGGACTGAATGTCCGTCTCCAAAAAGATATGTTTAAGTCCTAACCCCAGTACTTGTGATTTGGGAAAAGAGTCTTTGAAGATGTAATTAAAATCAGGAGCTCCAGATGCCATGGTCCAGGATTAAGCAGGTGGATCCTAAATCAGATGACTATCTTATTTTTTTTAAAGATTTTATTTATTTATTCATGACACACACACACACACACACACACAGAGAGAGAGAGAGAGAGAGAGAGAGAGGCAGAGACACAGGCAGAGGGAGAAGCAGGCTCCATGCAGGTATCCTGGGACTCCAGGATCACGCCCTGGGCCAAAGGCAGGCGCTCAACGGCTGAACCACCCAGGATTCCCCAGATGACTATCTTACAAGAGAAAGATACAGACTGCAGAGGAGAAACACAGAGAATATGTGAAGATAGAGGCAGAGGTTGGAGTTACGCAGCTGCAGGCCAAGGAGCACTGATCATTACCTTTAGCCACCAAAAGCTGAGAAGGCAAGGATTCTCCCCTACAGCCTTCAGAGGGAGCACTGTCCTGCCAACATCCTGATTTTGAACTCTGGCTTCCCGAAATGTGAGAAAATAAAATTCTGCTGGTTCAAGTCACCAGATCTGTGGAGATAAGTTACGACGCTAGCCCTAGGAAGTGAGCCCACTAGCCCATGGCAACCTGAAGCAGGCTGCTGGGGACTCCAGTGTGGCTCTCCTGCCTGGCGGGCAGCTAGCCTGTCCCTGAAGACAGCAAAACTGGATGTCATCTGAAACCTCGCAGCCACACCCCTTCCTCCACCATTCTTGTGTCCCGTCACAATACAGTCTCCTGGCTCAGTCTCTGCCATACATTAATCCTCAGTGGGACTGCACTGCTTCTTGCTTCACCAAGCTTCCATTTTTCCACTTTCTCCAAATGGGACTGGCTGCATAATTTGAGGGAACTACTGACAATGGAAATACGGGATCATTTGCAAATGCAGAATTTCAAGACAAGAAGAGAGGAGCTCTAAGCCAAGCACGGAAGTAGAGCCCCACGCTCCCACACAGGGTGCATAACCCTGTGGCCAGCTCTGCCTCCTAAAGTCATCCACTCTGACCTGGCGGAGTCTTCGATGAATACTGACAAATCCCACTACCTTCATAACTTATTCACACCATGCTTTAGCCATTTTCTTGCTTTTGTGAAAATCAGCTTACTTCTAAGAATAGTGTAAAATGCTCATTATTTTAACTCCCTAGGAGCATAGGAGGTGGCACTGGCGTCCTTGTGGCTCCCCAGTATTGCTTTTGAATGGCATACCAATTCTTAGACCAGCCCTTGATCTGTTTAGCCTCTGACTCCCTGTATGTGTACCTTCTGCCCCTCAGTTCCAGATCATTCCACCACATTCATGGGAATCTTTGGTATCTGAGCCACTCCTCCTCTATCTTGTGGCTTCTCATCACTGTTGGTAGCTTCATTGTCCATGTGGACAGCCTTTTCAGAACCTTAGTCTCCAGTTTCTTTATCTTCATTCTATGTCAGCCAACCTCACCCACTTTTCTTCTGTAAACCATGTCATCACTACCACTAGAGCTTTCAAGAAAAGTCTCATTTTGACTACAACTTATTCTCCTCTCTCCCTCATTTGATTTATAGCTGTAGTTCCTTGACTTCTTTTTCACTCCTTATTAATGTCTTCACCTATTCTCCTATGTCATATTACATTAATCTCATTGCTCCATCCTTCAACTACTCTCTTAGTAAAGGCAGCCAACTTTTCTCCTTGTCTTCCCATCAGATCACTTGGCCAAAGACCAAAATTGATTAAACTTTCTGCATTGAGAATCATATTTTTTTATACAAATACACACAATGGTGTGCAACTACTACTTCCAAATTCCTAGAATCAAAAGTATTTCTTTGGGCTTATGGTCAGCTTCTCTCTACCAATCCTAACAACAGTTACTGCAAACCTTTAGGCTGTTTGCCTGATCACACCATATCCCTTACTTTCCCGATAGAAGTGAGAGACTACCAAAAATCCTCAATCCACTCTAGGTAGACAAAAGCATTCTATAAATAGTATTTTCTTAAGTTATTATTTTGTCTTAATTGAAGGAAATGAGATTACAGTTTGTCATTTAAAAACTGCTTTTAAGCACTTTTTCTGTGCTTAAAAACAAGCTACTAAAGATACAGTGTCCTATACTGTAACTACTTAAGATACAGTGTTCATAGAACATACATTCAAGTGGTTCTGATTATTTCTAATATATAATTTAAAAGTATATCAGTCAGGACTAAAGATTTCATCAAACCTAACCAAAAGTACAGATTTTACGAAACAAAGTTTGTGAGTATAAGGAACACAGTTGCAGAACCATAAAAATCCAATCATGATAGTATAACTCATATATATAAACATTTAAGTATCATTCTCTATGATAGGCTATCTAAAATAAATAGGGCTTAGAAAAATTTCCCTTAGTAATAGTATTTAGAATATATTTGACATACAAATATATTTGATAATGTCAAATAGTAAGTTTTGAAGTTACACTAAAAATAACTCTCAATCTCTTTAATTAATATTTGTATGACCACACAAGTAACTGTGGTTTTAGAAAATAAAATTTACAGGTTGGCTTCTAGAAAAATAACAAGCTTTATGAATAGAGTGTAGGCTTAAAAAAAAAAGGTAAATCTTTTTTTTTTTTTTTTTAAGGGGGAGAAAGAGGGATGGTGGGGAGAGGCAGAGAATCTTAAGCAGGCTCCATGCATGTCTGGATCTCACAATCCTGAGATCATGACCTGAGCTGAAATCAAGAGTTGGACAGTTAATCCACTGAGCCACCCAGGTGCCTCAAAAGTTGATCAACCTTAAAGGCAGAAAGTTCTATGTTCAAAAACTGATTTGCAGCCTTGTTATCTATTTCACTTCATTCAAACTTCATCTCACCTTGCTGGGCCTCAGTTTATTAAGTGAAAACGGTGATGATTACTACATTGTGAGTTAGGAATAGTAAATAATTTAAAGGGCCTGATCGTAGCACCATTAGTAGATACTTTAAATATTTGCCTGATTATATTTTCATATCTCACCTAGTCTTTGCCTAAAAAGGCTATGTGAAGAGGCAGGTACCATAGGCCCCGGGGTAGGAAGCTAGAGCACAGAATCAATGACCGCATTGGTGTTAAGATTTCAAGCACTAAAAATGACTTTTAGGAAAACAGAGGTGATCCCAGGACTTCGGTGAGGACAAACCACCTTCTCAGGAAGCAGAGAATTGTACGTTAGTTTTTTAGTTTTTTCAGCAGTATTGTCATCCGCTTAATAGGACTTTTAAGGGACACAACAAAACCCTAGTAATAGGGACCTCATTTTCCTTAGTGAGAATCTTTAGATGAAACTGGATATGCACTGTTGTCTATTTCTCTGGGTCCAAAAGTTGGCAGCACCGCACGCTGCTTCCCAATCTGTGAAAAACGATCTGCTAATAAACACGCAGACCCAAACTCGGGGCGCAGATAAGAAGCCTCCGCGCCTCGTACCTTCCGCGCTCAGCCTCGGTTAGGTCTAAAGGCGGCCGCGTGGCCCGGGGAGCCTGAGCCCTCGGGGAGCCTGAGCCCTCGGGGCGCGTCCATCGCGCCGCCGCCCGGTCCTGGCGCCTGCGAAGCGCGGGGGCAGCGAGGCTCCGGCCGGCACCCCGGGCCCCGGGGTGGGAGCCGCAGGCGGGGAGCGCGGCGGACCCCACGACCAGCCCTCGGCCGGGGCGCGGGGATGTGGGGGCCCCCCTCCCGGAGCCCCCGCGGGCGCACGAGGCGGACCCCCACGACCAGCCCTCGGCCGGGGCGCGGGGATGGAGGCCCCCCGGAGCCCCCGCGGGCGCACACCGCGGGGCCCGGCCCGGCCCGGGGCGGAGGCGGGGCGGGGAGGCAGCGCTCGGCGCGGGGGGCGGGTCCCGGCGGCCGCTCCCGGCTGCGCCCCGGCTCCTCCGCTCACACGCGGCCGCGTCCCCGGGGCCGGAGGAGCCCGCGCCGCATCGCTCGGCGGCGGGGAGGCCGGGCGACCCCGGCGCTAGGATCCCCCACCCCGGCTCGGTGGGCAGCTCGCGGGTACGTCTCGGGGGGAGCGCGGGGCTGGTGCGGGGCGTCGCGCAGGACCGGGAGGCGTCGTGAGCGCAACTTTCCGCTCGGTCCGCGCGGGGAGTTGGCAGCGGGGCCCGGGGTGCGAGCCCAGGTGCCTGCGGGGAGGACGGGGCGCTGGGCCCGGGGCCGGAGGGGCGGGGGGGGCAGGGGGGCAGGAGGGGCCGGGGGTCGGGCGGGCCACCTGCTCGGGGCGGGGGAGCGGCGGGGCCGCAGCTGTGGCGCTCCACGGCCGCGCCGCCTCCCTGGGGCTGCGCGCTCCCCGCGCCCGGCGGCCGCCCGCGCCCGAGCCTCCGCGCCTGGGGCCCCCGCCCCCTGCCCCCCGCGCGGCCGCGCCGGTTCTTTGCCAAAATACGCGACCGATTGGAGCGGACGGTCCGGGGGTCCCCGCGGCGATCGGGACGCTGCCCGGGAGCCCGGGACCCCCGCCCCCGAGGCCGCCGGGTGCGATGCGCTCCCAGGGGCCTGGGGCACGGACGGCGAGGGGCCCGGTCGCCGCTGCCGCAGCCCCGTGGGGAAGCGCCTGGAAGGGCCCCCCGAGGAGGCTGGGCCCTGGGGAGGCTGGAGAAGCTGGTCCCTGGAGAGGCTGGTCCCGAGGGAGACTGGTCCTCTGGGGAGACTGGAGAGGCTGGTCCCCTGGGGAGACTGGTCCCTGGGGAGGCTGGGCCCCTGGGAGGCCAGAGAGGCTAGTTCCCCGGGGAGGCTGGCCCCCTGGAGAGGCTGGAGAGGCTGGTCCCTGGGGAGGCTGGGCCCCCGGGGAGGCTGGGCCGGGGGAGGCTGTCCCGCTGCGCCCCCCCCCCCCCCCCGCTGCCTGCGGAGTGAGACTGCCACCCGCGGGCCCGCCCCGTGTCGTCCCCCCCCCCCTCCCGCCCCAGCTCTCGCCGTGCCTTTGCATAGCGCTCCAGCGGGGCGAGAGGGAAACACGCTTAAAAACCTCCACAAAAGCCCCAAAACAACCTACTCCCCCCCTCTCCCTGCCCCTCATTCCCAACCTTGCAGGTGTTCTGGGTTAGACTCTATAGGACTGGAAAGTGGAGATTCGGGGCGGAAGACCCCCTCTAAACATCCATGTAGAAAATAATCAAAAACCCCTTGAACGGTTTGGGTACCAAAGAAGAACTGGGTAAGAACGACTATGAGCCCCGCATCTCTCCTCGTGCACATGTAGATGGACTCAAAACCCATCTCTCCACTCTATCGTTTTACAAGATGCCTTGTTTCATAGTGACATTTAATGCTACATGATAGGCTATCTGATCCTATCCTTCTGGGATTTCGGATTCAGAAAGCTCAGAATTTGGGTCATTAAAATGAGGTGTGATGGCCAGAAAGCTCGCAGAAAGTACTGTAATGGGGTAGATACTGGGTCCAGGTTGGTTAGGCCAGCATTTTAAAAACCTTGTTTGTTTCCTGCTGAGACGGTCCATGCTGGTCAGGGCCTCTCTGCTGACGCTATCTCAAAAAGAGTTTATTTTCTAAAAACATGTTTTGGAAGACAAAATGATTCAGTTTTGAAGCAAAATATGATGGGGGGGTAGGTCTTTAGTGATTGACTTTAGTCTCCACCATATGTTTCTATAGCAAAATATTGGAGGCTAATGGAATACTTTATGCAGGATATTTAAAAATGTGCCCCATTTCATTTGTGTTAAACAGTTTTTCTCGTCTTTTAGTCAGTTTTTATTTGGAAATTTACCCCTTTCAGTGATTTTTTTTTTTTTTAAGGAAAAGTTACCAAGTTGTAAAAGCATCACCATAATTCAATTTTAGAACATTTTCGTCACCCCCAGGAGATCCCTCATGTCCATTTATAGTTAATCTCTGTGCTCACTCCCAGCTTTAGGCAACTGCTTAATCTCTTTTCAGTCTCTACAGATTGGCCTTTTCTGGTCATTTCATCTGGAGTCAGACAATGTGTGGTCTTTTGTTCTCCGGTCCTTTGACTTTGCATAATGGTTTTGAGATTCATCTGTGTTGTAGCATGTAGCAGTATTTCATTCCTTTTTATTTAATGATTTTCCATTGTATGGATATATCACATTCCATCAGTATTCATCAGTGAATGGACATTTGGGTTGTTTTCATTTGAGGCTCTTATGAATCTTGATGCTAAGGACATTTACATGCAGATCTTAGTGGATACATATGTTTTCATTTCTCTTGGGTAGGTATTTAGCAGTGGAATTACAGGGTTGTATGATAAATTTATGTTTAACTTTGAAAGAGCATTGTGTAATGATTTTTATGTAGAAGTTATAGATTTATGAAATATAGAAAATTCTGGAGAAATAAATGTTTCTTAAATGATCACATATGATGTGATATATTTGTACAGAGAGGTTGGGAGGGGAAATGCTTTGTTTCCTTTCAAATTTAAAGCTCAAGTAATTTTGAAAAAGTATTTCTCAGAAGTAAAATATTTTAAAGATAATTTTTTGGGAGCATTTTTTAGATTCATAGCAAAATTGAAAGGAAGGTATAGAGATTCCTGGTATACCCTGAGCCCCAGACAAGCATAGCCTTCCCCATTATCAAAATCCCCCACTAGAGTGGCACCTTCGCAACAATGGATGAACCTACATTGACACACTGTAATCATTCAAAATCCATAGTTTACCTTAGGATTCACTCTTGTACATTCTGTAGATTTAGACAAATGTATAATGTCATCCACCACTATAATATCTACAGACTGTTTTCATTGCCCTAAAAGTCCTGTTTTTTCATACTTCTCTGCCTATTCATACTTCTCCCCAATTTGTTTTTTTAATGCTTTAATGAGAGTAAGTCAGGCTTAATGAAGACTAAATTTCTTTTAGTGTCCATTGAAAATGGAAAAGAAAGCAGTTTGAAAATTGTGTTTTAAACGTTGATGAGACTCAGACTTGAATGGCTTGGTAGTAAATTCAGTAGTTTTCCATTCCTCCAATACAAGATGTTAATTGTGTTAAAAAAATTGTGTTAAATCCTATAAGTCCTCTGATAAAATAAGCTTCCTTAACCATGATGCCCAATAATTCTTTTAAATAATAATTAGACATATTTTATTCTTAGATCTAAAGGATCTAAGGCCAATGATTGATTTGTGATATGTACAAAAATCATATATTAAGGATAAATGTAGGACTTCTGTATTCCTGTTTTAAAACACCTACCTGGAGGGTGTTGGTTAAGCATCCAACTGTTGGTTCCAACTCAGGTCATGATCTCAGCGAAGTGAGACCCAGCCCCACACCAGGCTCTGGACTCAGCTATGAGTCTGCTTAAGACTCTCCCTCTCCTTCTGTGCTCCCTCCCCACAAAACAGAGCAAAACAAAGTAAAACAAAACTTCTGCCATTAGTACAGTGCACTTCTGAATCTTGCGGGTCTCAGAAATGTTAATATGCTGTATGTACTTTTTATAAGCCATTATCAGTTAAAATATTACATAAAAAGAATTCCAGGTTAAGAATTTGAACATACTCAGAAAACCAAAATCTTACTTTTCTTTTTATTGGAAATACAATTGATTTTGAGAAATCAATCTGCCTTTCACTGAAGTAAGATACACTCTTTATTTCAGCTCTCGATGGCAAAAGCAGTTTGATGACCAGGAATGGTGCATGCTGTGGGCTTTATAAGTCAAAGTGGATTTGTGCCCTCCGGTCACTTCTATTTTCAAAATATGATGGTGTCCCAAGAGTTCATATGTTAAGTTGGAAAAGAAGTTCTGAGAATAAAATAATTTGGATTTGTATATATTCGTGAACAGGAGGAGGTAATCTCACCTAGAACCCTGGGTCAATTAGAATAGGATTTCTCAGAGTGCAAAGAGGGTCAAGGAAATGGAGACACTTTAAGTAGACTGGAGCCAAGAGAGCTTGAACACATGTTAGCAGCATTTACAGGGAAAATAAATGGAGCTAATTTTTTTCTATCACTTAAATTCCTCCTAACCATGATCCCTACTTCCTGCTAAGACCTAATGTCTACCATGTTGATGTAAAGGAATCCCCATTTGGGAATATGGAAATCATAATGGTTAACTCTAAAGCTTTCATTTTTTTTTGGGTGGAGTAAAGGAGGAAACTGATTTCCAGTGTGATAGTTTCAGGAATTAAACCACGGAAGACAGGGAAGCCTTAAGTAGCCTTTCCAGACATGTGTCTACTTAAATGACTATAACATTCTTTACTTTCTAGACTTTTTTTTTAAGATTTTATTTCTATATTCATGAGAGATACAACAGAGAGGCAGAGACACAGGCAGAAGGAGAAGCAGATTCCCTGCAGGGAGCCCAATGTGGGACTCAATCCCAGGACCCCAGGATCATGCCCTGAACAAAAGGCAGATGTTCAACCACTGAGCCACCCAGGCAGCCCTACTTCTAGACTTCTAGACTAATCTTTATTGTCTGGGCTAATATGTCTCAAAAGAAAAAAATACATATATGTATCTCTGTTTTCAAAAGAAAAATAATTTTTTTAAGAGAAAGAAAGAGAGCAAGTTCGAGTCGGAGGAGGGGCAGAGGGAAAGGGAGAGAGAATCCTAAGCAGATTCCATGCTCAGCATGGAGCCTGATGTGGGACTTGATCTCACGACGTTGATATCAGGATCTGAGCCAAAATCTAGAGTCAGATGCTTAACCAACTGAGCCCCCCAGGCACCCCAAAAACAATACTTTAAAAATCAGTGTGTGTATGTGTGTCCGTTGTATGCATACAACAAATAGCTAAGGATGGCTTACAACTCATGCAGTTATATTAGTTTATTATGTTTATTTATTTTAAAAATGAGAATAATGCTTCTCTCATGGAGTCGCTGGAGCCAGATACACTATTAAATGTCAAAACACTGAAAAAAATAAAAAACCCTTCTTGTCTGCCTTTCCCAAAGAGGCCTTGAAATCTAATAAATAGCTAGATTGTAGATATGATGGATTTTTTTTCACATTCTAAAGGCTTATAAAGAGTCCATCAAGCCAAAAGAAGATGTTATAAAGTCCAAGGCTTTCACAGAAACCAGTCTGCTTCTTAGTTCCTACATCCCTGAAGAAGGGTATCTATCATAATTGTGCTCATTGCAGTAAAGGAGAAGTAACAAAAATTAAAAAAAAAACCCTCTACATCTTTCTAATATACCATGAAACTGTGTATTTGTATCTATAGATACTCTTGTAACTTGGTGTAGTAGCCCAAGCAAGAGATGCTAAGGAGTAAATTAGGGATTAGGGATAAAGAATTAGAGATGATCAAGAAATATTAGAAACTGAAAATGCTCAGGCTTGATAAAGTGGGATATGAAGTTAGAGAAGGGTGGGAGTGAAGGGTGTTTCTCAGATTCTTGGCTTGAAGTTTGAGGCAATAGAAGAATGAGGGCAGATTTGGCAGATTTACTGGGTTGGATGATGTCTCCTCAAAATTCATGTACTTCTTTGGTCCTCAGAATGTGACCTTATTTAGAAAGGTCATTGTGGTTGTAATTGGTTACGATGAGCTTATCCTGGAGAAGGGCCCTTCACCCAATATAACTGCTGTCCTTAAAAGACGCAGAGATGGAAATCACATAGAGGAAGACAAACATAGGACAATGGAGGCAGAGATTGGAGTCATGTAGCTGCAAGGGATTTGCCAGCCACCACCAGAAGCTGGGAGTCATGCAACAGATTCTTCTTCTGAGTCCCAGCAAGAAAGAATCAACCCTTCTGAGATCTTGATTTGGGATTGCTGGCCTCCCAAAATATGTGGGAGTAAATTCATGTTGTTTGAAGGCACTGAAACCAAGATAATTTGTTATAGCAGCCCTAGGAAACTAATATAGTGGGTATGGGGGAAGATGATGAGTAAAAGAGGAATCAGAGGTAAAGATATCCAACATTTGGTTGACATTGGTATCCAGGAGGTAAATATAATATGAGACCTCCTAAGGCAAGTACGTGGAATGAAAAAGGAAGTGGGAGGAAGTGGAAACCTGGAAGTGAGTTCTCCTGGGAGCCCGAAAAGAGGAGCTGGAAAGGGCATTGCCATAGCAACAAGGGTATGTAGAATGTCAAAATGTGTGGCATGATCAATAGGTCATAGTCATGAGATGACCTAGTAGGAGAAGGGCTGAAAACATTTTTTATTTGACAAGTAGAAAGTCAGAGAAATAGCTTTATGATTGGGAGGTGGAAGCCAGAATTTATTGGTAAGAAGTGGAAAGTAAGCGAATGGGGTCAGGTGTTGAGTACTCATCCTAGGATTATAGCTGAAAGATGGAAGAAAAAGGTGGATAGATAGTGGGGGTCAGGACATAGGGTCAAATTAATTTTTAGTTATTGTTCCAAGGAGAGACTTGGTTCTCTCTTCAGATGCCTTGAAGAAGTGATTAGTGTGGGAGGGGTTGAAGGTACAGAATGGATTAATTCATGGAGCTGATTTCCAAAGGAGGTAATGGGATTAGAACTAAAGTGGGGGCCTTCAACATGTATTTTTCAATTTATAACAGAAGCTTGAAATTTCTCTAAGGGACCATAGTTACTTTTTCTTTCAGTGGAAATGATCATACATGTTAAGGGAATGGAACCTTCTTTTTTAAAGATTTATTTTATTTATCTTAGAGGGAGAAAGAGGGAGAGTGCAGTGGGGAGGGGCGGACAAAGAGGGAGAAAGAGTCTTAAGCGGAATCTGCTCTGAGGCTCCTGTGGGGCTCAATCTCAGGACCCTGAGATCACAACCTGAGGTGAAACCAAGAGTCAACAACAGCACTTAACTGACTTCGCCACTCAGGCACCCGGGGGAATGGAAACTTCTATTTGCTGAGCAACAAACCAGGCCCACACTAGGTGCTTTCACATATTTCATTTATTCTCCAGCCTGTGGAGTTGATATTATGGCTCTCTTTTCTAAGTAAGTAGGTGAAAAGAACATCTACTCAAAGCCATGTAATAGAAAGTGGTGGAGTTGAGATAAAAAAGCCAGATTTGATTGGTGCCTAAATTCACAGCCTACCATTCTACTTAGCTCATTCACTCATATTGGGCATTCTTTTTTTTTAAACAATTATTTATTCATTAATAGATTATTCATTTTTCATCCTCTTAAAATTAGCCACTTGATAGTTTTTTTTTTAATTACTGTTGTTTTAATGTAAGTCCTACACCCAGTGTGGGGCTCGAACTCATGACCCCAAGATCAAGAATCACATGTACCAGCCAGGCACCCCCTCATGTTGACATTCTTTTTTTTCTTCTTCATATTGGACATTCTTCACAGTCACTGCTGAGCATGACACCTGTCCCCTGCCCCTCCTCAGTATTAGTTGTTGGACGGTTACAAAAAAGCAATGTGATCATGTGGGCAGTTCATCCACTGTATCCTGACATAGTCGAAGTGCTATACCACCGAGCCAGGAGTGGTCTACACCAGCTCATTTCAGGTTTTCCATTCACTGGCACCAAGTGGATTTGACACTTCAGAAATGGGACCAGTCTACAGTGTGGGGGGTGCAGTTTTTATGTTTGCCTCAGGGAAGAGTGGGAGCAGGTTTTCAGGAGGAAGGGAGACATATTTTCCTTATAGGGTAGATCTGGGTCAGCTCCCTGAGATGAGATGTTTATGGAATTTTGCCAAAAAAAATATTAAGATTCAGGTAAAACCCAGAATAAGTTGTTCCAACTCTGAGGAGTCCATATTTTGGATTGTAGTTTGAATGCTTTGAAAGCACACACAAACCTTTCAGTTTTAACTGCAAAACGAGGAGAAACAAAGCACCTTTTTTACTCATAGATGTTTATTTTTACCGACTTTACATAAGTATCCTATTTTATCCTAATTTGTTGAAAACTTTTTATATTATTTATCAGTGATTTTTATTGGTCTTAATAGTGGATTCAGTTCCTCACTTTGTTGGTTTTGTCTCAGTATGATCCACTTGAAACTGAAAACACAGCTTAGGTTTTATCTAAAAACATATCAAATTATCTTAAAAAAATAAAAACATCAAATTATCTTAAGAAAAATTGTTAAGGCTTACCTTATTTGTTAACTTTCAGATATTTTTATCATAAAGCCATCATGCAATTCAGAATATTTAAAGATTTTTAAATTTCAGCTTTAATATTCAATACTGAGTATGTTCCAGCCTTGGTACATTTATAAGGTTTTATCTTTATATTAATGTTAATAATGGTATCCTATTGCAAATTTTTAAAAAATTAGCATTTTTCATTCTTATGTAAAGTGACCCATGAAATAACTTTTGGTTAGATGAACTTCAGATCTTAAGGTTATGAAACAGAGAATTTTCCAATTTACCAAATGGGTACATTCTAATTTTGTTCCATCCTGTGGTAATCATTGTTTTGAGAAATGAAAAAACAAAAGAAAAACATACCCAATCCATTAAAATACATTGCTTTAAATATTAGCAATGTTCTAATGTAGAATTCAATTTTTCCAAGAACAGTTATGTGCTTGCTTTTGTAAATTCTTCACCAAGAGTCAGATTCTTACTCAATCTTATCTTTTTTGTCAACTCTCCCCCATTACATTCTAATGAGTTATTCTACATGCTATTTCCAGAGCAGGTGATGTTTGCCACTGAATATAAGTTTTAAACTTCAAAAATTTTTAAAAAGATTTTATTTATTTATTCATGAGAGACAGAGAGAGAGAGAGAGAGAGAGAGAGAGAGAGAGAGAGAGGCAGAGAGAGAGAGAGGCAGAGACACAGGCAGAGGAAGAAGCAAGCTCCATGCAGGGAGCATGATGTGGGACTTGATCCCGGGACTCCACGATCATGCCCTGGGCCGAAGGCGGTGCTAAACTGCTGAGCCACCCGCGCTGCCCTAAACTTAAAAATTTTTAAAGTGTTTTTGAGATAACATACATTGCAGTGAAAATCAAATTTCAGAATTGCATTAAGAAGAAAATAGGCTCTACATATATTTCCACCATGAATTAGAAAATCCTTTGCATATATGTAGCTTTAAAAAACAAACTTGATGTAACATATACCCTATTTCTCACTTAATATATCATCTAAATATATGTTTCTTAGTTAACAAATTATATTTTTAGTGTCTGCATCGTGTTCTATTACATTTGTGACTAACCCTTATAGTAAAAATGTGTAGAATGTCTCTAAGTTTGGTTTTATGAACAGAAAGATAGTTAAATAACTTTGTTCATAATTTTTACATACTTTATATACCTATTTGATTAATTCCTTTGGATAAATTTCTAAACACAGAGTTGGAAACATAGCATGTTCACTTTTTAAAAACTTTTGATACATTTTGCAAAATTTCTTTTCAGAAGGTGAACAGAATATTTTTTAGCCCTGCAAAGCATCATTTTCTAATGCTTCAAATCTCTGTTTTCATCTTTTGTCTGCTCTCTGCCATGAAACTTTATTATACTTTGTGCTACCTCTCCTTGCCCTAATCTCTCCTTTTTGTTCTTCAGAATCATTTGATCCTGCCTTCTGGAACACCTGTTCAATCACAGTAAACTCCTCTTTACCTCCACTTTTTTGCCTAGCCCTGGAGCTAGTATCTCACTTCCTCTGAGCTCTTTCTGTTGGAGACTCTTTATCATTCCATAGTTCATGAATCTCAGGGTGGGGAGGTGGGTCACACACCCTCCATATATCCATATCTCAC
Organism: Nyctereutes procyonoides; assembly: GCF_905146905.1. Classification (NCBI taxonomy): domain Eukaryota; kingdom Metazoa; phylum Chordata; class Mammalia; order Carnivora; family Canidae; genus Nyctereutes; species Nyctereutes procyonoides. Next base: position 28,185,793 of record NW_026575146.1, read on the forward strand.
CTCTAAACCATTATTTCTCTACCCTCTGTTACCCACCCCAGTGTCTGAGCCATCCAGCTATACAGTCCCCTGCCAGTGCTCATTCCTATCATCTACTCGCCACTTAAACAAACCCTTCCTTCACTGAACACTCTAGTGACTGGTGTGCAGTCATCTTTTCCCAGCCTTCCTCTGTCCTCCATCTGAGTGACTTCATATCTCCATCCAAGACCATGACCTCTCAGTTTTTGACCTCTACAACTCAAGCAGTAATCTCTTTACTACTTCTTACCCAACTATTTCTGCAGCCACACCCTGGACTTGTGCTTGTTATCATATGAAATTGTTCCTTCCTACAACTTCAAATTCAGAAACTCTCTGGGCATAGTACTATATATATGTAGTATGTGTATATGGTAAGATTTTATATAATATATAAATATTAATATATATATTTAAATACCAATCCAACAGTTTACACCTGTACTTGTCCTTTGGCTTCATTGGGAGAGCTGATTCTTTGGCCCATGTATTTTCACTCTCCATGCTCTTACTGCTTGGAGTAAGATGTTTCTCAGTGGACTCCATGTTTCCATCAGCACAAGTCAGTGAAGAACCTAAGAATGCTGTGTGGTTCCCTTTACCACCTTCTCCCCTACAACGACAGCAGCTCCATAGCCTCATCTGTTTTGAGTCTTCCATGACCTAATGTCCCCATATCTTCTTATTTATGCAGGTTACTGGAGGAATCTTTATGCTCCTAAGGACTATGACCAACTTTCCTGGCTTTTCTCGACCTGAGAGGTTTCCCAGGATGCTATGTATATAGAATAAGCCCTTGACTTAAAGAGTCTACACTTCTGGAATTTCTGAAATCCCTTAGTTTCTTTTTATATATCACCTGTCTTCATCTTTTGCTCTGCTTGGTGACAAAATAGCTATCAACAGCTCCTAGCCTGAACTCTCAAGTTTAAATTCAAAGAGAAAAAGGAATTTTTACCTAGTAGCTTTGGCACCAGTCCTAAGATGGACTAACTTGCATCGTGAACCCATTCTTTAAGTATTTGCTGGGTTGGAAAAATGTAATAAGCCTGCTGGGGCAGGTTTGAGTCACATACCACTTCTGAACTAATCACTGTGGCTAGGTGCATCTGGAGCTCAGATTTGTAAGATCTGAGTCTCAACTTTATTCTTGGAAACAACTGAATCACATGGAGTAAATATAGGAGGGAAGGCTTTGCATAGTGGAAATGGATGTTAAGAAGATGAGCTCTTTACTATCCATCAAACTGGTGACACACAGGTTAAAACAAAACAGAAGCATAAATGGGTACTGATTAAACTTGTAAGACTGTCTTATGAATAAAGACTGAATGTTATTAGTGCATAGATTTAATGACATTTATTTAGCTGCATTTTTAATATCCTGATTCTTGACTCTCTTGACTCTATTCTCTTTTCTTCTAAATAATTAAGCTTTATAGAAATAAATTGTTTGTTATAGTCCTCTTTAATCATTAATGGATTTTACTTTAAATTCTGCCTGTTAAAATAATATTTTGAAGATAAATAATAAGGGAATCATCCCTTACACAAATATTTTTGCAGCTAATATTTAAGAAGACATATTAACAGGGGCACCTGGGTGGCTCAGTGGTTGAGCGTCTGCCTTTGGCTCAGGGTGTGATCCTGGGGTCCTGGGATCGAGTCCTGCCCCAGGTTCCCCATGGGGAGCCTGCTTCTCCCTCTGCCTATGTCTCTGTCTCTCTCTCTCTCTGTCTCTCATGAATAAAAAAGAAGACATTAACAATAAAAAAAGAAAACATTGACACATGATTTGGGAGATAATAGAAAATTATAACTAAACTCAAAATTAAAAGCTTGCTTATGAGGCCAATTCAGCTTTTCATGTGACCCTGAAGAAGTCTCCTAATCCATTGAGATTTCAGTTTTTTATCAACTTGATTGTTCCAATATGAATAATATGATTTCAGTTCTTCATAAAATCAATACATTGAAAAACGTACCCGAATTATTCTACTAGAGTCTAGAATTCCCTATTTTAATGTTATATGTGCCCATTCATTTTCAGATTTATTTCTCTGAATGGTAATAATAGATGTCCTTCATTAAAGCTTTTAATGAGGGCACCTGACTGGCTCAGTTGGTGGAGCATGTGATTCTCAGTCTGGGAGTTGTGAGTTCGAGCCCCACATTAGGTGTAGAGATTACTTAAAAATATTAAATAAATAAAGTGTGATAGTGTTTTAAAAAATGCTTTTAGGGGCACCGGGTGGCTCAGTGGTTGAGTGTCTGCCTTTGACTCAGGTCATAATCCTGGGACCCTGGGGTCGAGTCCTACATCTCCCCCCACAGGGAGCCTGCTTCTCCTTCTGCCTATGTCTCTGCCTCTGTGTGTCTCTCATGAATAAATAAATAAATAATCTTTAAAAAAACTTTTAATGAATTTTGGAACTCATCTCATGCATCTTTGATATGAATAGTTAACTAAATACAAATAAACAAGCATCTATTAAAAAGCACCCTCCTGGATTCAGGTACCTGTGGTCAGTGATGTAGTGCATACAGGAATGAGTGAGACTCCATCTTTTCTAAAGAAGCTTAGAATTACTGTTCTGTTTGGAAGAGGTGGGGGAAGATAATATACACAACTTTCCTGCAAGGCAGATAGTAGTAAGGATCACAAAAGAACTAAAAAGTGCTGTCGGGTTTCAAAGAAGAGAAAGATAAACTTTGAGATTAATCAGAAAGACTTTATAGAACACACACTAATTGGGATGGCCCTTGAAGGACTGATGGAATTTCAATGAATGGGCAAGACATCCCTGATTGAGAAAACAGCATGAACGGAGGTATAAATACATAAAAGAATGGGACAGAACTATGTAGAATTTTAGGGACTTCGAAAAGATGAGGGCACAAGGATACATTTTAGCTGTAGTGAATCTTGAATGCTGGCATGAAGACTTTGGACTTAAATTTGGAGTTAATTTGCATTCTCACAAGTTTTTGAGTAGGGAGTCATAATCAGTGCTGCACTTTGAGTCAAAAATTATTTTAACAGGTTCTTTAGATGAGGGTAAATGTGAGTGGGTACAGTTTTTAAAAGAAACCAGATAATGGAAAAAAGTGATTATTAGTAGAATCGGTTTAAAATAATACTAAAGGTTTCTGATTTATGGCCAATTCAGTATGAATTGGTATCGCCAAGTGGTTTTCCGACAAAAGTAGTATATTTTTAAGTTGTATTAATAATAGTGTCTTATCCAGAACAAAGGACGTGATGGTCCAACTCCATTCTGCTGTGATTAAATTGTTCTCCCTCTCTCCCACCAAAAAATTATCAGAAATTTAGAGGCATAACTCAAAGTGCTCCATAGGAAAGGGCAGTTTCTCTGAAATCTTGTACTCATCTTATAAGCAAGTAATAATTTTGCATTCTACTTTGATATGTTTATTTTGTTTTGATATATAAATATGCTTTGAGATAGATACTCTCAAGTAAGACTGCTTTGGTAGGCAAAATTTATCACGTGGTTGTGAGTACTTTCTGGCACACAGTCAAATGTTTACAAGAATACAGAGTTCCTAGTTCCAGAAGCACACAGCCTTAGCAGTGTGTGGAACCCACAAGCTCTAACAGACTGAGAATTCTCTCTGAGTTTGACACAGATTGGTTCACAATTAAGATTTCCATTGATTAGAGTTTGTGTTGCATGGGTTAACCTAGAAAGTTGTCACTGCTAATATCAAAGTCTTTAGCAATAGGTTGCATAAATATATATGTGAACTTCTTATAGAAAAATCATAAAAGCATTGTTATATTTGAAAATGGCGGCCTGTGCCTCTAGCTCCTGAGGTGGTGAGGTAAGAGGTTGAACAGCTCTGAGATATTACATTTGGTTGCAACATTTGTGGGCTTATGTGTTTTGTTTGGTCATGTTCCTATTTTTTAAATTGGTGCTTTGAGGAAGACAGATGTTGAATAAATAAAATGTTGTGAATTATTGTTTAGGAAATTTTAAAATTAAAATAACTTTTTTTCTGACTTTGTATTTGGCTTTTATTTAATTTCTTTTATACTCTCTTCACCAAGATTTCTGTGAAAGCTTTTATAAAAAAATTTACTTATTTGAGAGAGAATGTGTGAGTGCGCATGAGCAGCGGTGGGAGGCAGAGGGAGAGGGGGAGAGAGAGAATCTCCAGCAGACTCCCCGCTGAGCGTGGAGCTCAACGCTGGGCTGGATCTCACAACCCTGGGATCTTGACCCTGAGATCACAACCTGAGCTGAAATCAAGAGTTGGACGCTTAACTGACCGAACCACCCAGGCACCCATCTGTGAAAGCTGTTTTAAAACAGCTACTAATCTAAGTGGGAAATTCCCTTCCCAGAGACCAGCTCCAGACCAGCTTTTAGTGATTTGGTTGCCAGACCATGTAATTCCCTTGAGCTTCATTTTATTATAATTAAAGCAAAAGAGGCTTAGGCAATCTGGTTATTTTAGCCATAATACTGGATGGATTGTATCACTGCAGAGGTGTTTGCCTATTTGCCCTCAATGACTCATCATAGTTTAGGGAGAAGAAGACCAGCCTGAAAGTGAGGAGATTAGATTATTTTGGGGTTTTAGTAAATTGTTTGATAGGTTAAAAATGCCCAGTCCTCATGTATTTTACCATTTTGCCTAGGAGCACTGTTTTCTCATCATTATTAAACTACAGCAAAAACACTTTCTTAATGCTAAGGAATACGCTAAGCACTGAGGAAATCAGGTTGAACAAAATTAAAGTTCTAGCCCTTGAACAACACAGGGTTAATGTTAAATAGATAAATAACTGTAAAGTAAGGCAACCAATGTCATCAGTAGCAGTATGACTTGGGTATAAAGATGCTCAGAGGTGTTTATGAGTAATTCTAAAATCAGGGACAGTTTCCCAGAGGCGGTGATGATAGCTACATCATAACAGGTAACCAATAGTTTGCCAGGCAAAGGGGAGTGTGTCCTGGGAAGAGGGAAGAGCCTTAAAATGTGTGACGTGTTTAGGGAAATATAATTGAATTACGTAGTGGACTGAGCAGATGTGGCTGGAAGTTTGATGGGAAGTAAAGTAGATTCAGAAGTGCCTTACATATCATGCTAAGTAGCTTGGACTTGAATGATGGCTTTAGATTAGGGGAATAACAGATTCTTACTTGGTACCCATGGTGTCCTGGCTGCAAGCCCATGTCTCTCGGAGCACCTAGGTCTTCCTCTACGGTAAGATGTAAGGGAGTAGGGAAGATTGGGGTGAGGCTGTACTCATGTTCTGTACTCATGTGTATGTTTTTAGATTCGCTGATTGAGTCATTGCCTTTGTCCTAAGGGGTAGGTTGGATATAGATGGAAAAATATGACAATTTAGATTTGTTGAATGTAGAAGGAGACGTTTATTGATTCAAATTGAAGGTCTTTCCTAGAAATTGCTGTACTTAGGGTTATGTGTTGAAATGCGTTAGGAACAAACTTGTAAAATTCTTATGTTTTCCCCATTTTTTGGTCTGTCAACAGATGATATCTAAATAGCAAAATTCTTTGAAACTATGAAAGCTTTGAAAGTTGTATTTTAAATGTGATTGAAAAAAGAATGACCTCCTTCATGTGTGTATGTGCTTTTCTAAATAGACTTTTTTGGCTGTAGATTTTGGCTATGATGCCTTAGTTTTCTGTCAGCTTCTCTAAAGATCCAGGGATAGAGTTTAAATTAAGGATACATTCAAGAGTACCCTTCAGGGGAGGAACTAGTTCTGCTCCGATTTTTATTTAGCGACAGCTGGAGAGCATTCTGAAAAATGTGCATAGGTTATGTAATTAGTCACTTAGGGCCCCTGGCCTCCAGTTAACCTGGCCCTCTTGAGAAGCAGTGCTCTGGGAGCAGCTGGGTCAGACTCAGTGCTGACTAGTGCCGTTGCCTAGCAGTCCCAGAGGAGCAGTCATAAGGGGTTGTTGCCGAGCAACTAGGGGGCCAGGATGGTGCATCATCCCCCATGGAGTTTTAGAGTAGTGCCCCCCCCCTCCCATGGACGAAGCAGTACGGTTTGGCAGGGGGCCCAGCCTCCCTCAGAGGCACAGGGGTTGTTAGCAGTAAGTATTTGACCTCAGAATCAAAGATGATAACTTCTCTTCTGTGAACATGCAAACACTTTCTGGAATTACTGATGTGAACTGAATTAAACCTGAACTGAAAGCAAGTCAGGTAGCTGTCGTAGCTAGAGTTCGTTGCAAATCCTTCTTTCTCCTTCAGGCCTAGTGGCAAGGTAGGGTTTCTGGGGAGTGGAAAAGTAATTTTTCTGTACACCTCGTGAAATATGTAACTTTCCCTATTAGTATTTAGCCAAAGCAAGTATTGGAGAAAAATCAGCAAACTCACTCTGGTCTTTTAAGTCAGAAGATGATTCACCAGGCCCACATCTTATTTTATTTGTAATTTTTATCCCGGTCCATAAGTGACTCTTCAGGAGAGTTGATAAAATGTCAAAACTAATCAGCTCTCATAAGAAGACTGAGTTCTGCTTTTAGGGTTTAAAGTTGCCAGTGTTGAGCAGGCCTTAAGATCCAGGCACATATTTTGAAGGCCAAAATTGAGCTCTTTCAATATCTTGGAAGAGCACATGGTTGCATCAAAGGCTAACATGTGAAGCAGAGGAATGTGCAACTGTCAGAGTTGAAAAATAAAACACTGACCAGCTAGAGAGAAGTGATACGAACCTTATTTCCCTTCCTCCCACTTCGTTTCCATCTAATACTTCTGGCCTTGAGCTTTCACTGTTTGCCCGCTGCTGTGAGGACAAAGGGGGAGCTTCTTTGTTGTATTAGGGTCTGTATTCCTTGAGGGAACTATATTCTTGAAAAACAACAAGAACGGCCAATTAAAAGCGTAGAAATTCCTCTCAAGAATTGCACACAGATTTTTGTTTGACACACATATATGCACACACACTCAGGTGTCTGAGCCAGTCAGTTAGGGGACTACTTGGGTATTTATATCAATACTAAAGAGTAAATTGTAATGTTTCTCTGAGATACCTTATTTATAGCTACTTACCATTTAAAAGTGGTCATTTTGCTCTTTTTATCATGTATATCATTGGTAGGAGCATTCAATTTATTTTTATATAAAGTCATAGAAGAGTAGTAGCAAATTTAAAACAGTAAGCACGGTGTGTACAGGGCTTTATTCTTCGAAGTCGTATGACTTTGATTAAGTACACGGCATTAAAACTTTCCAGTAACTGTATGTGATAGGTAATATAATTAAGAATATTTTACGTGTAGGGAAGCATAGGCCTGCCCAGAAAGGTTAAATAACCAGGCCAAATACACACAGTGAAGATTTATAATCAGAAAGTACGCCTTTAGACTCTGAGCTCTCCATCATTACAGACTACTCTGAGTACCATGTTATTTCATGAGGGCAACCCAGTTGGTATTCACAACAGGCTTCTTTTAGGGTCTAATGATACAAGAGAATGCAAGAGACTGCAAACGATGAAATCATTTACATAACCAAGTTTGCTTATCTTATGCTATGGGCTTATAGTCCACAGAAGGAAGCCTTTTTAATTATGCTTCTTTACATCCACCCAAATTCTGTGAACGTGTAAGATAAATTCAGCAGACACTTGGCATTGAAGTTGTTTCTCTTCAGTATAAAATGTGAGGTATATATATATATATGTATATATATATATACATATATATATACATATATATATATTTTTTTTTTTTGGTGTATGAGATGTGCAGGAATGGGAAGTGGTTAAAAGAAAAATCAAAGGAAATGGATAAGTGAATTGTTTTTGAATCAATTCTCCAAAAAATTCATATTTCATAGAGCTTTGAAGCAAAATAGTAAGTGTTAAGGACCTACTGTTTGGTCATAAGAGAAAAATAATATAGGGGAAAAGTTATATATACCAGCCAGGTTAGTAGTCCCAAAAATATTGTGAGGCGTCATGGTACATAGTGGATCAATCATAAGCTTTAGAGTCAGAACAGAATTTGAATCCTGTCTCTGTGACTTATTCGCTATGTCACCTTAAGGGTAGGTGTCTCGCCATCTCTAAGCTTTGAAAAAAAAAGCTATGTGGTAGGTTAGTTGTGAAGATTAAATGGGATAAAATGCTACATGTCTAGCAAGGCTTATGACACAGAACACTTGTTTATTAAATTTTAAAATTCCTTTGTCTCCTCTCCCACCCAGCAGCAGCAACACTGACAACGAAGTAAAAAAAGAGTTTTCCTGGGGACATAAAGGATCAAGGGAATTTCACAGTGGGATTACTGGGGCAGAGTTTGTCAATTTTTTTTAAGACTTTATTTATTTATTCATGAGAGACACCGAAAGAGAGAGAGAGAGAGAGAGAGAGAGAGAGAGAGAGAGGCAGAGACACAGGCAGAGGAAGAAGCAGACTCCATGCAGGGAGCCCGACTTGGGACTCGATCCCGGGTCTCAAGGATCACGCCCTGGGCCAAAGGCAGGCGCTAAACTGCTGAGCCACTTGGGCTGCCCCATAAACATTTTTAAAACAGAGTTGGTCAACTTTGGAATTCGGCAAAGTTGCCCAATTCCTATATAAAAGCAGTTGTACAATGCAGGCAGCTCATTTTTAATTAGAAAACTTGGTTTTTGCCTTTTAAAAATGTTTATGATACTTGACTTGAATCTAAGAGGACAACTGGCTGTTTAACTTTTGTATTGACTGAATGGGAAACATGAATAGATCTCTGATTCTTAATCATTGTCATCTGTTTCTCTTAATTCATTCTTCAGCTACTGAGGCTTCATCCAAAACATGTTTAGTAATGTCTGATAAATTAGAAATAGGACATTTAGGTACAATTTTGGTTTTGGTGATTTGTGTGTATTTTTTATCAACTACTCTAGCTGTAACCCTCTCCTGAAATGGCCTGTGTCTCTTGTGTGGTGTCTACCCCATGGTAGACAACAATGATTGCTGCCTGAATGAGGGGATGAACCAGGGTATTTAGAATTTTACATATGTATGATAGCTACTCAAGCTTTTGTATAGCAGTTGCCAAGGATTTAGTTATTAGGTTGGTTTAAAAACTGTTAGAGAAATCAAGCATATATAGTAGGAAAAAATAGAGAATAGGTTGAGTTAGTGAGAGGGAAACTTAAGAGTTTAAGTAAGAAAAGGAATTTGAATAGAATAATGCTGATTTTATTGTGAAGACTTTTATAAATGAGTACATGAGTTTTCCATATTTTCACATTCATGGTATAAGTTCATCTTTTTATAAATACATAGAGCAAGAGTGAACATAAAACATTTGCAAATCTTTATTTTGAAGTTATGATATATCTTGTTCCCATGCAAGTAAAGATGTGTGAATTTTCCATTCAGTAATCACTCATTGAGTACTTACAGTATGTCGTGCTAAGTCCTGTGGTTGGATGAGTAAAACATTGCCATTCAGGATATTCACAGGCTGCCAGGGAAGACTGTCACACGCAGTGCGTAATGTAAAACTGACCATGGTCCGTGCATTAGAGAGCTTTGCACAAAGTGATTTAATGGCAAGGATTATGATTCATATTCCAAAGAACTTTAAAAAAGAAGCTACATTTGAGTTGAGATCCTTGAAGGATGGCCCTGTGCCTGCTAGTGAGAGCAAAGGAGGATGTGCATTCAAGGCCGAAGAGCAGGGCATTTTTTTTTTTTTTATGGCCTGTATATGTAGTTCTTTTGGTATTTGTTGCTTGCCCAATATGGCCAAGGGGTTCAAACCAGAACATCTTATCACATCCGGTGCAAAGTCTCATGCATGGAAGGCCCTCAGTAAGTATTGATTTTGAGTTTCTGAATGAATAAATGAACATACATATACTCCTTAATATGTGACAATAATTTTAAAAAATTATACTTCATGGAGGGTTATTTTCTTCTTCTGATTATGACTATGCAATCCAAAGGAAAATTTAAACTTTGTAAACTCTGATTAACATTCATCTCACCAAATTTTAGGAAAATAGAACTGTGGGCCTTATTCCTATCACTTGGCCCTTCTCTATATATACTTAATTTCTATACTTTCTTTGGTTTGTTTAGATGCATGAGTTTAAATATATTCCCCCCCCCGCTTTTTTTAGTCTAAAATAAGAACTTCCTTGAACTGAGCCTTCAGCGCTGTTTATATATGAAGTGATATTTTGTATTTCCTCTTTAGAAGCAAAACAGACTCATTCTGTTATACATATTCCACATTCTCCTGTTAAAACTTACCACACAATGATAAAGAATAGGTGTATATTTCATATTGGAAAGTGACCAGTAATGTCTGGAGTGATTATCTGTGTTTTAAGGAGAATGCATTTTAACATTTGTGCCACAAATGGCAGTTGGGTTATTTTAGTTATGGTAGTTTTAGCCAGTTAATTTTTTTACTGTTTTGAGCCCTTTCTCCTTTCTTTCCTCTTCAGATTCAGCATGTCTTGGAAATCCAAATATGTTAGAATATGATTCCTTTGGTATTTTTCCCCCTTCGGGAGCCAAAACAAAAACTCTTTAGAACATCACAGTCCCAAAAGGAAGCTGCAAGACTTAAAAGTGTGATCACAGCTACCTTTTCTAGGAACCCAATCTGAATCTAGAGTTAACACACAAGAAGCACAGTTTTTTATCTTTGCAGTTAGTTCTTCGGGGAAGGTAACAGCAGCATTGCATATTTGGTATTTTATTGTGTGTGATCATCCTTGATTCCCAGAGCAACGTAGAGAGATAAGCAAGACAAATATTTCCATCCTCATTTGATAAACATGGCTCTGCCATTTACCTAACAAGAAAGGAGATGATTCGTCAGAGTCAACAGGTGATAAATGGATGAGCTGTAACTAGAACTAAGGTTACTTCTTCTGCCTTTTTATTACAGTCCCCCTGGGACTCTCTTGTGCTGGGTTATTTGTAAGCTATGAGGAAATATGGAAAGCAAAGAAAAGAGAAGAAAAGTGAAATTATTTGAAAACTACCTTAAAAGATGGCTAGCATAATACTGTCGGCATTTGGGAGACAAAATAGTTTATTTGAGATTAATCGTTCAATATTTCCACTGTGTATAATTCTTTACAAATTACAAAGTTCAGCGAGTGTCCCAACATGAATGATTTGTGGAATATGGACTGGAAGGGGCATGTGTCAAACCAGGGAGCCTAGTGAGAGATATCTTAACATCTATAGGAACTGATGGGATAGAAGAAGGTGTGGGACTGTGAGAATGGAATTGGAAGAGTGAGCTGAGGATCATTCTGAGCCTGAAATAGTCAGAATTTGGTGGATTATGCAGGAGAGGGCAGAGGAGAAAACAGTAGATAGCACTGGACTCTTTCCTGCTCTGAATAACCCTTATAAAGTTAGCATATACAAGCATAGGAATATTGCTATTACTGGCCCCACACTTTGTAGAAAAAGGAACAGATAATCTCTGTAACATGAAACATGGTGCTCTCATCTAGGACAAGTAGGCATGTACCATGTGCTCAGATGTGTAGACTTCCCGAGCAAAAGAGATCTGGTTTACCCTATGAGCAGTTGTAGCCACCTCCATCGGGAGTATATGAGGAAATGAAAATAACCCAGTTGTTTTCGGTATTATTACTTGTAAAACAGGGCTTTTGATATATAAAAATACGTAAAAGGATATGAACAGGAAAACCAGGCAAGTGGGTCGGATGCCTATTCACAGCAAATTTTCAAGTTACGTCTTGATGTCAAGGCATTCCATGTAGGCTGAATTCTATTTGGTTTGTTTTCTCTTCCAGAATTCCAAATACTATGGGGAAAACGATGTCCTTGCTCCTTGGCATTGGAATTCAAAGACAAACTGCTGCAGGGATTTATTGCTTTTAAAATCACACATTTGAGAAAGGTTGTCACTCAGCTAGTGAATCTATTTTCAATGGAAATTTAAAAAGCTGGGAAGAAAAACATGTATCTTGCTATATTGTTGTTTTTACTATTTAGTAAGAGTGCATGTGACTGCTCATGTTACACAGTCTTAGAAGCAAAACAGAAAAAAGATTGCTCAGAATACAGTTGATGAGTTTGAACAGTGAACAAAATAAGAAGAAACACACTCCTCATTTATAGGGGAGTATTGAGCTGCTTACTCAAGGAAATTTATCCTGTTCCTGCTATAAATCAGAAGAGTATAAAAGAGGATGAGGAATGAAAAAATAACCATGTTGTTTTTACAATTGTGTGGCATTTTCTTGTTAAATTAGACAGTATTATTGCCCAAGGAACCATTTGTTCTTTTCCAAAAGAGACAAGGAATAATAAGGACATCTTTCCCCCCTTTGTTTCCTTCAGGGGTCACGGTATACTGAAAGGCACTTGATCAAGAGAAATTTGGAGAAGCTGGAAATCGTCAAGCTATTGAGGCCACAAAGGGGGCAGAAAAGATAGAGGTAGGTATACTTTTGATCCCTTGATCCTGTTGAGGAGGTCCCTAAGAATATCTTTGTTACTATAAAGCCAGAGAACATCAAAGAAAAGATACAGTAGTAGGTCTTCATTTTAGAAAACCAGTCAATACGGTTTAATCGAAGCTTGATAGAATCTATTGTCAGTGTCAAATTAATAGCAAATAATGCCTACTGAGACCTTGAGATAGACATTTTCATCCTGTGTTTGTCAGAGACCAGTGATTAGTATGAGACTGAGTTTGGTTTGATATTTACATTCTTAGCTCTGCTTATTTAAGTTGTTCTTAGTCTACCAAAATATTGTTGTAAATGTATATATAGCCTTTAAAACAGAAGAGAAACCATTGTATTACCAATCGGGTCAATTCTAATCTCCTGAGAGGCCATAGTAAATACAAGCAAATATTTCTTGATGACACTGATTGGTAGACATAAATCTGAAGTACACCTTTTTTGAGAAACAGATTTCTTCGTGCTGGTGATATATATCTATATATCCATATATATCACACATTTCATATTTATAAATAACATATATATGACAATGACGTATATATATAAATGACACCCATTTGTGCAGATGAATATGAATATATATAGATCTCTGTATATACTCATATGTATGTATATCTATATCTGTATATTCTTATATTCACCTACTGTGGGTCCTTTAAAGTGAGGCTGCATTCGTGTTGCAATCTTAATACTTCACGAAAATTCTGTTATGGTGGGAGGACTTACGTTTGAGGCCACTTCAGTCTCTTGGTGCTGCGTTTTCCCAGGCAGAGAGAGACTGACCCTCCTGTTGCAGTTCAGATGGCCCATCAGAAAACATGGAGTAAGCTTCAGCTTGTGTGAAGGTTCTAACATCCACCTCCCACTCTCAGATTCCCATGAGAACAAAAAGCTCCAAGGGAACAGGAAAGAGTGGAAGACATTAAAATTGGTTTAGGCTCATTGCCTGGTTTTCTCGAAACCAGTACAACGTTTTTTAATAACCCGCAGTAGTTTCATGTAGACAGTGGCCATGTGTTCATCATGTATTATCAGAACATTTTTACTTTCTCATCCACTTTTTTTTCTTTTTTTTTCCTCGTCCACTTTTAAATTTATGACTGCAGAGAGTAACGTGTCTTAATTGAAATGTACCTTTTATTAAGAAGCAATTTCATACCAATAATTTTATCAAAAGCATGTCTTTCTATATATATAAATAACTAAAATCTCCATACTAAGAAAATATAGCAAATAAAATTGTAAACATTAATTTTATATTTAAGGAAATTGAGACTAATGTAAAATAATTTATTGTGTCTTTATTGTGGGTGGAGTGTATAGTGGTTTATAAACATAATGTCCTGTAATCCTCACAAAAACTCCACGTGAGAAAGGTAAGAAAAGTATGGTTTTTCTCTGTGATTGTGATAAAAATGCACCTTGCCAAGTGCACACATTTAGCCAGTGGGTGGTGAAGTTAGGATTTGAGCCTAATTTTGTCTGATGCTTAAGCCTATGTTCTTGACCAGCTTGGCTAGGAAGATTTGGCAGGAGCTAAAATATTCTGTTTATATGAGCAAAGTATCTTGTTTTCATCAGGTATTATAATCAGTGGTTGAAAGTACCTATTTTTCAGGAACATATTATCCCATACCCAATGAACTCTACAAAAGAGATGAACATTTTTCTGATTCATTTAATAAAAAGTGTAACAGGGCAGCCCAGGTGGCTCAGCGGCTTAGCGCCGCCTTCAGCCCAGGACCTGATCCTGGAGACCCGGATCGAGTCACACATCGAGCTCCCTGCGTGGAGCCTGCTTCTCCCTCTGCCTGTGTCTCTGCCTCTGTGTGTGTGTGTGTGTCTCATGAATAAATGAATAAAATCTTAAAAAAAAATTAAAAAATAAAAAGTGTAACACTAAAAAACAAAACAAAGAAAATCCCCAAAGCACTAATAAAAGGACAAAAAAGAGAATCATAGAAATTCATTGAATCAACTGGATATAGGAATACAGAAATAAAAAAATAGAACAATACAACCAATGATGTTTATTCTAGGAATGTACAAGTGATCCCATATTGAGAAATTTATTAAAATAATTTATTAGTCATAGGCTAAAGAATAGAACCCCTCCTTTTTATTTCCGAATAGAATTACAAATAGCATTTGATAAAATGCAACTGTAAGAAAACACACATACACACAACATAGTAATTTAGGAATAGAGAGATATTATTAAATTGTGAAAAAGCAATTTCAAGAAAACAAATGTTTGAGGCTTACTGGGTGCCCAGGATCCTCATTTACAGTTAATATCATTCTATACATTCTAGCCAGTACAATACATTTTAAAATTGGCTAGCATTCTTATTGTATGTGCTAGAGACTGTTCTAAATACTTTATAAATATTAATTCATTTAACCTTCACAACAATCCTAGGATATGAACTATCATCATTCTCATTTTATGAATCAAGAAGCTGAGGCCCAGAGAAGCTAAGTACCTTGGCCAAGGTCACACAGCTAAGTGGTAGAGCCGATTAAAACTAAAGCAGTTTAACTCATGTGTCTTTAATCTCAAATTATATGGTGTGCTGCCCCGTAAAGGTTATGATTATTAGAAAAGAGGTGACATCTTTTTCACTTGAAAAGACATTTTTGAGATGCCTGAGTGGCTCAGTGGTTGAGCCTCTGTCTTTGGCTCAGGTCATGATCCCGGGGTCCTGGGATCAAGTCCCTCAGTAGGCTCCCCACAGGGAGCCTGCTTCTCTCTCTGCCTCATTTCTGCTTCTCTCTGTGTGTCTCTCATGAATAAATAAGTAAAATCTTTTTTAAAAAATATATTTTTTACTAATAATCCCAAGAAAATTAACTGAAGAATTATTAGAATAAGGAACTTTGTTAAGTGGCCATACAGAAGATAAATATGAATAAATCCATTGACTTTACTATAACAGCTAAAACATGATGAAGAAATCCCATTTACAATAGCAATGAGATATGTATCTATGATTAAACTGTATAAGAAATGTGTAAGACTTAAATGAAAACAATAATAACATTTTATGAAGAAACACAAAATAAGATGAGCAGTAATGGAAATTTACACTATATTCTTGGATGAGAACAGCAAATGTAATGGTGTTGGATTTGCCCAATTAATTTACAAAGTTCATGTAATTCCATTTAAAGACAAAGATTTTTAGAGAGATGTTAGCAAAACGATTATTAAAATTCATGTGGAAGAATGAGAAAGGACATTTTTGAGAAAGATTAATGGAGAAAGAATTTCATTTCCAAGTACTAAAAAGGATTATAAAGTTACAACTACTAAGACAGTGTAGTACTTTTTACTAAATAAAATAGAAACTTAGAGGAACTAAGCTTGAAAATTCCCCAAACAGATTTAAGCACATAAAGGTGATGTATTACAAAGACAGCATTTCATGTTGGTGGAGAAAATACCAACTATTACCTGAATACAGTTCCAGTAGTTGGTTAATGTTAGGAAAAACTGTAAAGCTGGATCTTATTCATACCATATACAAATATCTATCAGATTAAAGAAGAAAAAACAGTGTCACACATCTGGAGGAAAACAGGTGGTTGAACATTTTTATAATCTTGTCTAATATGACATCAAAGGTGGAAACCATAATTGAAGCTCAATAGACTTGAATATGAACATCAAAACTTCTGTACATATAAGGAGAAAAAAAACTCAACCAGCATGCCTAACAATGTGGAATTTGAAATTTATTTTCTCTTGATTTTTTTTGGAATTAATAAATAAGCAGGTTCTAGCTAATATTCCAAATACACTACTCTCTGAAGGCTTAATAAAGCAGAGCCCATCCTGGAATAGTAGTCATTTGGTATTGTAATTGCTGTAGGCACAGAATATTGCAGACATGTTTGCGGGGTGAATATATAGTATGTCTTAGCCAAAAATAAAGATTGGATTCTAGAGATGACCCAATAATGACCTAAAAATTAGAATTATTCCACCTAAAAAGGTCAACTAAATTTGAGTTATGCCATCCAAAATAGTAAGGGATTTCAGCCAGACAGTTTTATAATTCTTTTTTTTTAAGATTTTATTTATTTATTCATGAAAGACAGAGAGAGAGAGAGAGAGAGAGAGGGAGAAGCAGGCTCCATGCAGGGAGCCCGACGTGGGACTCGATCTCAGGTCTCCAGGATCACACCCTGGGCTGAAGGCGGTGCTAAACCGCTGAGCCACCCAGGGCTGCCCCAGTTTTATGATTCTTAACACATGCTGAGGCATTTCCTTTCAATAGAAGTTACTTAGAACATCATTGAGTAATGTTTGAATTTATATAATGTGTTAAAATCTATTATTTCTAATAAAAATGAAATCATTACAGTTTCTTGTCTTGCATTACGGTATAGTTGATAATTGATAATTGCAGAGGATGTCACAACGATCAAATTTGGAGAGAAGTATCTCCTGTTTTATTGTACAATATAGCCCAAGGAAGATTGTTTTCTTTCTCTCCCTCTAGAGTAGCTTTGCTCTTTCAATGTTGAGGCCCTAGAGCAAGTGGGAAAGCAAAATTCATTGTCATCAATGGACAATGAAATAATAATAATAATAATAATAATAATAATAATAATAAAAATGTTTTACTTCATGTTAAATATCCCAGGTGATATCAGCTTGGACTATGACAATTCGCACTAATACTATCAAAACAGTAATTTTCTTTCCTGGAGGCTGTTAGAAAAATTGCTAAGCTCTGAGCCCCAAATAATCTCATGAGAAAGAGGAACCAGCAGGCCCATGAACTTCCTGGTCTTTTTTTGTTCACATCTACTTCTTCTCAGAGTCTGGTCAATGTGTTGCTACCTGCCACTGCTGTTCCTCCAGAGGCCACCCCCTGCCCCTCATTCTGTAGTGGTTCCTCTGCTCACATGGACAGTCTTCCCCACTGCTGCCTCTTCCTCATCTCTGGTGGCCTTTTCACTCTAGGGTCAAATAGCTCAATGTTCTGCACTCAGCCACCTTTCCTCTCCTTTCTAACCTGACCATTGCCCTTGGATCAGGTTTGTTTCTTCGACTCTCTTTAGTTACCAACTCTAAAGAGGCTTCTCCTTCTCTTACACAAAGGCTGGGACTGTTAATAGATGGCTTTTTCTCTTGGAGGTCTTGGTCCTGGGGATTGGCTAACAGCTGTTATCAGTGTCCTTCCTATAAAAAACTTTTAGATACTCATGAAGTTATATCCTTGGAAGAATCATCCATTCATCCTGCAGGCTCATGAGACATGCCTGGAAATGTCTGAATCTTAAAAAAAAAAAAAAAATCCTGCTTACCCTAGCTCCAATACCCCTGCTAAACAAATATTTGTTTCAGCATGTATCTGATTTGTTCATAGGCATATACTTAGTATGTATATATTATTGACCATCCTCAGAGAAAGGCCTTAATATGTATGTATTATTGACCATCCTCAGAAAAAGGCCTATAGAATGTTTTCTTCCCATAATAAAAGCAAAACAGAAGCTTAGCCACTTTATGTTAAATAAGAGAAACAAAACCAGACAAGCACAACCCTAAAGATAGATAAATCTTGTTGATTTTCATGCTAGCCAGACTGTTATCTTTGAAGATTGTTAGAAAACTATCTGTAAGTGGTCAATTCTAGAGGAGAAAATGGGCAACGAATCAGATAAAACAAGTGGTCAATTCTAGAGGAGAAAATGGGCAACGAATCAGATAAAACAACCAACCAACAAAAGAGCAGAACCAACAGACACCCCTGTAACGGGGAGGAAAGAGAATATATACATCAAGTGGAGGTGGTCATTGATAGTTTCGTTTTACTTGTTAGTGACCAAAATAATAGTCATTTAATGTTCATGGTGTTTGCAAAACTCATTTTCTCACTCCTTGGTTCAGTGAGTATTTCCTGAGCACTTACCCCACTTACCCTGGCCGGGCACTGTCGTGAGTATTAACCATACCCAGTAGATGACACTTTGCAATTCCCCAGGGTCTGGGACCTGCCAGAAGGGTGAGGAGACCCAAAAGAGAGGCTGATGTTTATTTGGTAGTTTGGGAGGCGGGGGGTCCTGCAGATGACATGGTAAACTTTCTTCAGTTATATGAGGAATATCATCTATTCTGTATGATTGAGAAGGAAACTAGGTTGAGTGGATGGGAAATCAGAGGAAGACCCATTTTTATTTAATCAGAGAAAAAGCTACCTGAAATAATAATAAGCTATCTCTGGTAATTGAGATGGTTCCAGAAGCTTGGTACTGATAGGAATTAATATATGGGATGGTAAGGGGCTAGGGATGGAAGGTTAGTAGTTATCTCTGAGGACAAAAGTTCCAGGACCTGTTATCGAGATTGTTCTTATAGTAAGGGCTCCCCGGAAGACAATACAGTGAGGAACCTTAAGGCCATTTTGGAACCTGGCCTTTCAGCTTTGCACTTAACTCCTAGATCTTGGCCAAATTTCCCATCTCTTGGCCTTAATTCCTACATCAGAATTTTGGGGATAGTATTAGTATTTATCTCATAGGACCGTGGTAAGAATTGAATAAAGTAAGTGTAAATGAACTAATTTAAAATGTTTAGTCTATAATAGGCACTTGATAAATGGTATGGTTATAATGGGAACCTAGAGTCTTATCTTGGGCAACACTTGGCCTGCCTTAACAATCCAGAAAGTAAAAATGAGGCCCATTAATGTAGGAAGTCCCTTTTGCCCTATCCTGGGATTTATAAAAACAAAATCTTCCTAAAATGTGCAGTGAGAAATAGTAAACACACACAACATCACAAAACACATTGGGTCAGTTGTTGCATTTTGTTAGTGTTTGCTTGTTATTTATCTGTTCTCAGATGCTCAAAAGAATCTTTTTTTTTTAGCTTAGTCTCTCACTTTTTGAATTATGCTCAGGGATATATTGTCAACCTCTGTTAGATCAAAAAGGATCTCGGACAATGTGATGTGAACTGTTCAAGGAGAGTCTGCTTATGCACTTTGGAGGACTTTGAAAGTTGCTGGGCCTTTGTCACTACATTCCTGTGTTATAGTCATGTAGTTGACATCAACCATTGAATAATTTGAATTAAGAAATCCAAAAGAGGAGGGCACCTGACGAGATGAGCACTGGGTATTATACTATATGTTGGCAAATCGAACTTCAATTAAAAAAAATACGTGTATCTAAAAAAAAAAGAAAAGAAATCCAGAAGAACCTCAGGTGATTATACGACAGTCAGCTTATGCCCACATGAGCCAATAAAGTGATTAGTGATTGCCTGTACCACCAACTCAGCAGACTGGTTGACTGCAAGTTCTTTTTACCAGCTGCAATCAAAAAGCCATTCTAGACGCTTACTTTTCTAGGCCTTTTTTTTTTCTTTTTTAAAGATTTTATTTATTTATTCATGAGAGAGAGAGAGGCAGAGACACAGGCAGAGGGAGAAGCAGGCTCCATGCAGGGAGCCCGATGTGGGACTTGATCCCCGGTCTCCAGGATCACCCCCCAAGTTGAAGGCAGCGCTAAACCGCTGAGCTGCCCTAGGCCTGTCTTTGGTTAGCTTTACCTTCTTTTGTTTCGGTAGCCTGTGTTCTGCAATTTATATATTAAGGCATTTAAAGAATGCAGAGAATAAAATCATCAAGGAACAAAATCCACTCCTGTCTCTCAGAATGATCACATTTCATTTCATAAATATTTGCTGAATCTTTCCTTTTAAGGAAATAAAAAACTACAATCAGTTAAATCCCCTTTCAGAAGCATCTGTGCATCAGTGTCTGTTGTTCCAATCCGTTTTTTACTTTTACTCATATATTTATGCAGCCATTTCAATAGTTAGTCTGGTTTGTGTTTTTAAATTTACAAAAATAATATCACACTGGTTTTCACAAAACTATGTTTTTGAGACCTACGCATGATATATATATATATATATATATATATATATATATATATATATATGTCTAGCCCTGTTCTCCCTAGTGAAATTGGTGTTTTCCTTGATGAGACATTTACCATTCAAATCTGGTGGCTTCCCTTACTCCTAAATCGGGCTCCTGGATGACAGGATGTTATTGCTGGACGAGTTAGGAGAAAACGTCATTCTAACTTACGTCTGTCTTCATGTGCTTGTCGACGCTGATATCTTTTGAAAATGACAAAACCTACGCTGGATGGGAAGTCAGGAAAATGTAAATAAACTAAGACTTTCCCAGGCAAATCACAATGGAGAAATTAGTCCACAAATGAAAACCAAACCAAACCAACAACAATGAACAACAAAAAACAAGGCCGTGGGAGGTGAAATGACTTCCTGGATCACACAGCTGGTTAATGGAAGTCCTCAAAATACCCAGCCCAGATCTCAAATTCAAACAACTGCTTGGGGTAAGATGGACAAAGTTTTCCAGTCCATTGTTCTTTTCATCATGTTTTCTAATGTTTAAGAAAGACAGTGAGAAGATAATGGCTTCTTAGGGTCACCTCATCAGAAAAAATTCTGCTACCCTGTCTTCAGAATGGCTGGTTACAGTATGGCTTTAATCCACCATTTAGCAGAATGTGGCCAGGTACATCAGCTTTCACTGGTGATCGGAGGTCATTCATTTTCCAGTTATATGTCAGCTTTGCTTTACCCTATAGTTTTCTTGTTAACAGCTGGCAAGTTAATGAACATGGCATGTCTGTTTCTGCAAAGTTTGGGTGTGCCAAGATTGTACCGGAAACAGAGAATTCGCTCCTAATTAGCCAGGGGTTTTCAGTTCCAACTCAGGTCTGTAGTTCTCTTCAAACAGGCTCAACCTCAGGTGCTCTTCACAGTGAGGTGGTATTGAATTAGTTCATTTATGGTACATGGAGTTAGGACAAGTGATTCATTGTTTCCTTTTTATTTCACTTCTAATACACCTCCTTGGATTAAAGGCTTGCAAGTAGTTTTTAAATTTTAACTTGTTTCAAATCTGTCGTTGTTTTTCCAAGATAATTTATACAGTTATAAGATAAATAAAACCAGTATTCTTGACTACTTGCCGGAAAGAAAACGTAATTGCCAATGTTCTCTATATAAATTACATGACATTCTGGAAGTGAAAATTTATCATGTGTTAAGTATCAAGTTTCATCTAAGTAGGTTCTTAATAAAATCATGTTAATTTGATTATTTTACAAATAAGTTCAGCCTGTAAAATTCTAATTTATGGATGCACGGGAACACATTTTTTATTAGGCAGTCTATTATCCTACCTTGTAAATAGCATAGAAATTGTAACTATAGTCATAAAAAAATAAAAATCCCTTGATAGGGAAGTGCTTGTCATTGTTTTAAAACACAATTAAATGGTCAAAGATATAACTTTTGAAAAGATGAAATCACTGTTCAAAAGCTGCACCTGACTTATTATTGTTACTTGTCTCAGATGATGTATCTTCACATTGCAGGAGGACGTCGTGAATATTTTAGCTGCTGGTCATTATTAAAGTCTTCAGTGTACGACAGACAGTTCCACATATGTGGGCATGGTGGCTGTGCAGGGTGGCTGAAAGGACAATGCTCCTCAGTCCTATCCACGTTGCCTACCTATGAAAGTTCCTCTTTGGTTTAGTTTGGTTTTGGTTCTATGTTATTTGTCTATTATGTGGAACATGGCTCAGTTTTGGGAACTGATTGCCAGGGGGCCCCCCAAATGAGCCACTTCACTAAAAATTACTAAATGTTAGTTTGAAAAGTCTGTTCTTAGTATTTAAATGCATATCATAGCTTAATCACATCAATTGCAATTTTAACAGTACTTCATGTATTGTTTGGCTGTTTTGCTTGTGGCACTTTATTTACTAGCCCACCATAATGTGATTTCAGGTCTCCCTGACATTAGGTGGACATTTGGATAACAAGAACGATTTGGTGGAAAGAGCACTGAACTTTGGAAGTGAAATTTCTTTTCTTTACCTTGCTTTGCCACCTTCTGGCTGCATAAGTCTTAGTACGTCATCCAGAGATAGAGCACCTGCAGGGGATCAAATCACTGATTGCCAAATTTCAGGCTTGCTTGTGCTGTGTATCAGCTGTTTGTTCTGGGGCAAGTTACTGAATCTCTCTGTTTTAGGGTTCTCATCTATAAAATGGAACTGACAATAACATCTATCCTCTAGAGTTATTAAGAAGATTAAATTAACTGGTATTTATAAAAAGTCTTGGTGCCTATATGACAATTTAATAAAACTTTAATGTGATTGGACTTCATTGGGTTTGATTTCTATAAGAGTATCTCCAGTTTGAAGACTATATCATTTTAAGTCTCTGTTTCTTGCTTAGTTTCAACATCTTTAACTCATTAAACTTATACTATTAAAAACATTGTTTCTGTACAGAGTATTAGTGGCTCTGTAGTCCAACTTTGATGATTTTTTTTTTGTCATTAAAAAAATGTTTTTAGGGGCACGTGGTTGTCTTGGTTGGTTGAGTGTCTGACTCTTGATTTTGACTCAGGTCGTGATGTCAGGGTTAAAGTCAGGGTTGTGAGATTAAGCCCCACATCAGGCTCCACGCTCACCAGAGATTCTGCTGGAATCTGTTTTCTCTTTTCCTCTCCCTACCCCCACCTGCATACTCATGCTCTCTCTCTCTAACGAAATTAAAAATAAAGTCTTATAAAAAAAAGTAAATAAAAAATTTTTTAAAAGATTTTAAGTAATCTCTATACCCAGTGTGTGGCTTGAACCCACAACCCCAAGATCAGAGTCACATACTCCACTGACTGAGCCAGCCAGGTGCCCCTGTCATTTGTTTTAAATTAAAGCACATATGCATAACTAAAAAACTGTTTTAAAGTCTAGGAAAAATATCTATTCATCTCAAAGTTGTATACACTGTGACACCTCTATAACCCGGCTTAGAACCTTTTTTTTTTTTTTGCATTGTGTAGACATTTTGTTTGTTTCCCTTCTAAAGGGTAAGTGTCATTTATTTCATTTTTCAATTTCTGTCTTATAATGTGCTATTGGATGGAAAGCTGTTTGGAAAACTGAATTTGATGATAGTTTTTTTTTACCTCGGTAGTATCGGTTGAAAATCTTCCACTGTCTCTCAGGTTTCTTGAGTACAGATTGGTACATGGCTTCTATCTTTTTAAGCTTATCCTACATACATAGCTCTTTGCTAAAGAATTTGCAATATCTTTTAATGAAGCTTGAAGCCTATTAAATTGAAATATTTTGTAGGGCATAGAGCAGTCTAACATTAGAACAAGAGCTTGTTGGTAGATGGATGGATTAGTTTTTTTTTTTTTTTTTTTTTTTAAAGACAGGACAGCCATGTGTACCAGAGGGAAAGAGGCTAGAGGCTATTGAAATTGGAATTTCAGTTGTTGGGAGAAAGTCAGGTCAAGCTACTGGGCACGTTACCTAGGGAGGATGATGACAACTACAGGAGGCTGTCCTGACAGGCAGGGGGTCGGAGTCCGGCAAGGTGCAACAGATGGTGTCCCAGCAGGTGGGTGTGCCACGGTGACACAGAGTCTGGAAGCAGGTGATATGCAGGCAGATAAACAGAGGAGTCTGATCACAGATAGTAGGGCCCCAGGGTTAGGGCTGGGGCTGTGGCCTGAAATTCAGACCCTGGGAAAACAGGGTAGACTGGTGTGCAGGCCCATTTTGGAGGGAATAGTGTGCGATGCAGGACCTTCAACAATGGCTCCATTATGGGGGGGAGAGGGGAGAGGCCCCCACAGTAAAGAGGACTCGTGGCATCCTTACTCTGGGAGTTGTGTGGCCTGGAGGAAAGCTGGGAGCCAGGCTCGTCTTTACAGATGCTGACTTTTCTTAGAGTCCTTACAATAGACTCATGTGACTGTCTTTTTGAAAACTGAAAAACTCAAGCATATTAATTACTAAACTGTGCTTTATTTCTAACGAATTAGATTAGAAGGCAACTCTGACATGATGAACCTTTGCCGTTGTTGTTTTTTGTTTTAAGGCTTGCAGTACCCTTCAGATAAGATTGAATTCCATGCAGTTGAAACTGCTCACATGGGGCCTAGGTTAAGTGAAACATACGGTATAGAGGTGTTATTATTCTTTCCTCTCCTTGGGTTTATTCTGAGAGGTCATATATCAGAGAAAAGAGATAAAATGAGAGGATTAGCAAGTAGCTCTTGGCTTTGGCGGAGCTTACTTGCAATGGAGGAAAAAAAATCGTGTAGAAGCTGCTGAAATTAATTTCCTTATGATGACACGGAGTGTTAACTGGCCTTTCCCTGGCTGTCATCATTTAGGGGAACTCAGGCCAATTTATATTACAGTGGGAATGTTGTGCTTCAAACCAAGACCTCTGCTTCCAGGGACTAAAAGAGAAAATTGGAAATTGAGTCTTTTGTCTGTGTCTTAGCTTTTAGCAGTTTTCTCTAAAAGTGTCCTGTTCCTTACATTTTGAATCAAGTCTTATGCTGATGCTCACTATTTTCTGTTAACTTGGCTATTATGAAATTATGAAAAAGCTTCAATCATTATTTCTCCAAGTACTGTTTTCAGTAGAAGAAAGCCCATGGCTCCTTCTAATAGATTTTCTTTATAAAGGTGAATAGTGTCTACAGAAACTTCACATGTGTTTATCAAATGAGATTGCTAGTTGATTGCTAACTGTGAGTGATTGGTACCAGTGAGTAGTGCCACCCCCATTTCCACCCCTTGATTCCTGGACTCATGCATCCTAGCTGTGGGGGACAGAGTGTTATAAATTGAATGTTGATTTAGAGCACATGTAGCTTCTTGGAGGATCTTGCCAGAGTCCAGCCAGGTCCTGCCACCTCACTAGCATGGTCTTCAGAGGCCATCCCACTGTTGTTCCATGCCACCTGCTTCAAAGTAATGGAGAACATGACATCACCAGTGAGTGGGTGTTGCTGGTCTTCATTTGCTGTGAACTCCTTGATCAGCAGAAATGTAGTGTGGAGTATCAGGACAGTAGATGAAACATTCTATAAGCCCATGGATGGCAATTTTGGCAGAAATATTGCCCATCGCAAAGGAGGCTCTATATCCAGAGTATCTGTTATGATAAGAAGAAAACAGTGCCCCTCCCACGATGGAAGCAGATAGCTGGCTGAGCATTCTGGGGATGGTGCACTAGTGGGAACTCAGTGTGTATGTCCTGGGCCCGATTGGGCACCCAGAAGTGGCTGTAGCCAGCTCGACCTAGTGCCGTCTCGTGTTGCTGAGCCCATGTACAATCCTCACCTCTGTTACCACGGCGCCTATTGATGAGTCCATCAGGCAACAACAATAGTGGCTGGGGAAAGAGGCACAGCATCCGCACAAAGGTCCTCCTAATCCGTTTGATTATTAAAATCTTCCTCCGCTGAGGTCAGCCTTTGGTAGGCATTCACATGGGACACAAACATCTTCACGTTTGTTGCCCACGTAGAGCGGTCTGAGTGCCTCTATACCTCTTCCTCCAATTTCCTTGTCACCAATTTTCTAATCTTTTTCTTTCTAAATTACTGACCATTCAGTCAAAGCATTTGCCGCAGCCCAGGAGTCAGGACAGTTTTATACCTCTGGCCATTAGGCACCTGGTAGCACTGTTCAAGTGCTCCCCCCTGGGAGGATTTCATCCCTTCACCATTGTGCTTCCAAGATATCTGAGAAAGGGGGTGTGTGGTGCAAGAGCTGTCCACTTTCAGGTGGTACCTGCATACTGCACAGAAACACCTGGAAGCCAGGCCCAAGTTTTCTCTTCCACAGTGAACTAGCTTTAGCGAACTCCTCATGAGGCAATAGGTATGGACGGGTAGAGATTAGGTAATGTAGCAAGAGTAAGGACCATGGGCATTTGGGTCACTTCATCTTGTGATTTATTTATACCTCCAAGGCCTGCTTGACCATGGTCTCATACGTGCCTCTTCCAGTTGATCACTGGAGTGCTTCTGTGCGTGCCCAGCTTTATGGCTTGCTGGGTCAGACAGCAGCCAGTTTACAATACGCAGCTCAGGTCTCATGGTAATTTGGTAGCCCATGATTAGGTGTTCATTTTCTTCTAAGGCCCTGTAGTAAGACAAAAGCTGTTTCTGAACAGGAAAGCAGGTATCTGCAGAGGAAGGTAGGGCTTTGTTCCAACGGCCTCAGGGTTTGCATTGTGATGTACCTACAGGGCTTGCCACATCTCCAAAAAGCATCCCTGCCCACCACTGGCACTCACGGGCTAGGAGAAAGATCTGCAATATGAATTTTGGTCAGTACGACATGGAGTGGGCCTCCCCTTCATTCAAAGGGTTCTGGGCCTGTAAACTAGATCAAGGCTAGGAATTGACTGAGAGGTGTGACTCTGATGATTCAAGAGAGACTTCTGTTTACTAGTCCTAGAACTCTTAGGCTTTTATTTTTTAAATTTATTTATTTATGAGAGACACAGAGAGAGAGAGGCAGAGACACAGGCAGAAGGAGAAGCAGGCTCCTCATGGAACCTGATGTAGGACTCGATCCCGGAACCCCAGGATCACGCCCTGAGCCAAAGACAGACACTCAACCACTGAGCCACCTAGGGGTCCCTAGAACTCGTAGGCTTAGAGAGATCCAAGTAAGTATTAGATTGCCCATCCACTGTCCTGGGACACCATGATCACATACCCAATGCCACTGGCTTCTCTCTGCAAATCAGGCTATTCTAATTACTGTTTTGGCTCTACTGTCCGTTCTGGTAACCATATCTACTTTGTCTCCCCTCCCAAATGTATTTCTCACATCACAGTGAAAGGTGTGTCCTTTGGGCCCTCTTGGGGTAGGTAAGCAGGTATTACATAATAAGCCAGTTTAACATTGGACATTATTCTGTAGTATACAAAGGCAGTCAATTCTGGCCTTCTGATTTCATTTAATGTTGGTCCATGTTTCTTTTTTATTTCTTAAGATTTTATTTATTTATTTATTAATGAGAGACAGAGAGAGAGAAAGAGAGGCAGAGACATAGGCTGAGGGAGAAGCAGGCTCCCTTTGGGGAGCCCGATGAGGGACTCAATCCCGGGACTCTAGGATCACACCCTGAGCCAAAGGTAGATGCTCAACCACGGAGCCACCCAGGCGTCCCTTGGTCCATGTTTCAACCCACCAGCCAAAATGTTAGACCTCTTTCTAAACCTTGACCTAAAAGACTGAATCCAACATCTCTGCTTAGTGAGCCCATATCAATAAATTCATTCTGATATCTGACTTTATGATCCTGCTACAATTATCCAACAAGTTAGAAAAATAGTGCTTCTTCTTTGGTATGTAGCATACTTTCTCATGGGCCACATTTTGTGCTTTATTTAGATTCTGCTGCAACAGAAGCCTAGCTATTGGTTAATTTAGAAGCAAAGAGGGGTGGCAGGGGTAGGTGCTGAGGAGAATCAGCAGTGTCTTGCAAAGCATCTACTTTAGGAGAGACTATTACAAGTTTTTTTCAAGGAAAGCAGGCAGGGACCTCTTTGGATAGGAGTGGAAGAGTAGCTTCCACTGGCAAAGATAACTCAGAGGAACTTAGGGGTTTGAGATCCTCAGCTTCGTTGGAATTTCTCATATGTCTGTATTTTTTTTAATTTATTTTTTATTTTTATTTTTTTTCATATGTCTGTATTGTAATTTTCAAAATCCCATTCTTTGCCAACCAATGCTCTCGCATTAACAGATGTTCTGCAAGGTTGGGATTTGTGTTGTAATTTATCACCTACAGCTACAGGAGACAAGGGTTTCCCTCTGGGGAGACATAGAAGCTTTCAGGTCATTTATGCAGAGCTTGAATTGGGAATTTCAAGCCCCGAACTCATCCCTTTATTTCCCTGTAAGTTTCTGCCAAGAGAGATATTGTATGATCAGAGTTTATGTGATTATGGAGGCTGGCTAGGCAAGTCCAAAATCCATATGCCAGGTTGGCAAGCTAGAAACTCTGGCAGCTGCAGCTTCAGTCTACAGGTGGAATTTCTTCTTCCTCAGGGAAACTTGTTCTGTTCTTTCAACTGATTGGGTCAGGCCCATCTAGATTATTGAGGATAATGTCCTTTGCTTAAATAAATTGATTATATGCTAATTACATCAGTAGAATTCCTT
Organism: Nyctereutes procyonoides; assembly: GCF_905146905.1. Taxonomy (NCBI): domain Eukaryota; kingdom Metazoa; phylum Chordata; class Mammalia; order Carnivora; family Canidae; genus Nyctereutes; species Nyctereutes procyonoides. The sequence continues at coordinate 28,214,369 of NW_026575146.1, forward strand.
TACAGCAGCACCTAGATTAGTGCTTGTTTCTGTTTTTTTAAAAAGATTTTATTTATTCAATCACAAGAGACACAGAAAGAGAGGCGGAGACACAAGCAGGCTCCTCAAGGAAAGCCTGATGTGGGACTTGATCCCAGGATCCTGGGATCACACCCTGAACCAAAGGCAGATGCTCAACCACGGAGCCACCCAGGTGTCCCTAGATTAGTGTTTGATTGAATAACTGGGGACTGTGACCTACATAGTGAACGCGTAAGACTGACTATCCAAAGAGTTCAATTTTGTTCTTGATGACTCACAGCCTTCACACATATCGATAGACAAATCTAAATGATGTGTCCACAAGGATTATGGCTAATTACCGAAGCACAGGCTCTCCAATTTGGTTTCTTGAAAAAGTTCTAGAAAAGGTTGCCTTTTTAGTCTTTTATTTTTCCTTAAACATAGAATGAAGTATTGCAGCTACAATATTTTCTTTGGTAGCATGACATAGTCCTTCTCCTTCTCCTTCTCCTTCTCCTTCTCCTTCTCCTTCTCCTTCTCCTTCTCCTTCTCCTTCTCCTCCTTCTCCTTCTCCTTCTCCTTCTTCTTCTTCTTCCTTCTTCTTCTTCTTCTTCTTCTTCTTCTTCTTCTTCTTCTTCTTCTTCTTCTTCTTCTTTCTTCTTCTTCTTCTTTTCTCCTTCTTCCTTCTTCCTTCTTCTTTCTTCTTCTTCTTCTTCCAGAGAGGTAGCTGTAGTAGCTTTTCCTCAACAGATTTTCTCACTTTCCAGAAAATCATCTTATTTGCAGTCTGTGGCTATTAGTATCTTTAAATGGCTACACTTTAAAACATCCATAAGAGAGTGGGTCAGCAATGATCTTTGAGTCCAGGAGTCTTTTCTATTGTGTTCATTTATTGCTGTCTGTTGTGGGGCTGATTGTTTTTAACAGGTTTGGAATTTACTTTTGTTTGTCTAAGAATTCTGGAATCTGAAAATTCCAGAAGGCTGGTCCCTGGATAGCTGAGCTTTCTCAATATGTTGTTAAAAATGTTTAAGATGTACTTCAAAAAAAGAAAGTTAACATGCGACTAAAATTGTATCTCTTCTGAGGAAAAGGAGCATATTCCTGAGGCAACATTTGGTTATCAATCAACAAACAAGGTGACAGGTTCCCCTGGATTGGTTTTTCCAGGTGACTACTACCTTTAGCCGAGCTCTTAAGACTCGTTTACTTGGAATAATGATGTGTGTTAGGCCATTCTGACTCCTGCGTATGCTCTGGTGGCCAGAAGTTAAGATGTAAATTGCTCTGACGGGATTTCAGGTGCAATCTATGACTGTGATATTTTCGTAGGAAACCTTTAAGGGCAGCTTATTTGATGCTTTACAGTTAAAACTGGGGGGTGGCGGGGGGGTGGCAGGGAAGTAGGAGGCAATGGGAGTAAGAGGAGTCTGATTCCAAAGCGTGTACTTCTCCCTCTATATTAAACTCCCTGTGTTTCATTTAATACAACTGGAAAGGATTATTTGAAGGAAAAGAAACCTGGGGTGGAGGGGGTGCTTCCTGGTAATCAGCAGAGCCCTCTCTTCCACCGGGTGCCTTTCCCCACCTCTGTTTATGATCAGCAGGACATTACCTGTGTTTTAATTTAGACCGGATCATTTTAGCGCTTGAGGACAATCAGATTCCCTCTTTTGCCCAATCTCCAATCCCAGTGTTCCGCCCTGGCAGTGTGACATAGTGTGAGGAATTTCACCTCTGGAGACTAGTTACCCCAGGTTTCGGATTCTTACTGTCTTTAGAGATCAAATTTTCAAAACTGTGGTTTCCTTATGAAGAAAAATGGCGATGAGTCAGAACATCGTGTTGGAATAAGTCATATGTGTGAAAAGTGCATGGTACAGGGCAGGTACTTAACAATGTGTTCTTGCTGCCCTCCCCTCTACTTTCTGAGCATAGAAGTGTGTACACAAAGGGTGGAGATGAGAGCTGTCATTCCAGACATTTCCTCCAGTCCTTCAACTGTGCCTCCATTTTATATTCTAGATACAAACCCATAATCATTACCCTTTTACCTCTAGAATGTTGTTAGTAGTAGCAGACGTTTACTGAAAGTCTGTGTTCAGGGTGGTTAACCAAGGCTAAGGAGAACCATCAATACCAACTGGCATTATGGTGTGATTGTGGATTTTAAGAATGTAACCTACATTTTGGTATTCTATTCTCAAACTCTCAAACAAGATGTAAGCCTTGTTCCCAGTATTAGTGTTCTGTTTTTCTGTACTGATTTACTCATAACCTGTTGAGATATATTACATTATCTTTTTAAAAATTTTATACTCTTTCACAATTTTAGTGTTGGGAAAAGAAATTTTGACGTCTAAATACTTTAGATTTATTTTCTCATGTAGAAGAAAAATATGGCTCATGTCAGTTTACCTTTTTGTTTAGACTGCTAATATAGTCAGAAATTAATTTATTTTTATTTTTAAAATTTTATTTAATTTATTTATTCATGAGAGACAGAGGGAGAGAAAGAGAGAGAGCGGCAGAGGGAGAAGCAGGCTCCATGTAGGGAGCCCAACATGGGACTCAATCCTGGGTCCCCAGGATCACACCCTGGACTGAAGGCAGCCCTAAACCACTGAGCCACCCAGGCTGCCCTGAAATTTAAATAGCTTTTGGTCTCCATGTGTTCTTTCCTGCGTTTCACTCAGTAACTTTAAATTCTTATATATAAATACCATATATTTGATAAAAATATATTGAGGGACTCTTAGGGCCTAAGGACTTGGAACAAAAGTGGAAACTACCTGACTTCATGGAGGGGTAGTAGTCTAGCAGGGAAGGTAGACAAAGAAGCAGGTGAATGTATATGCAGCTACAAATTGTGATGAATGTTATGGAAAAAAGTGTAAATTGCTAGAGAGAATAGACTTAATCCTTATAGTGTTAAGAAAGGTAATTTAGTTTTTTAAAAAGGCTGTACAAGAAAATCCCTAGGAAAATAGTCATTGTAGGCTTGATTCTATCTAACAAACACTCAGGAAGAAACAATTATTTGTGTTTGGTCCAGCTATAGGGCTTTGAAACTTAAAAATCTAAGGAGGTACTTATTTTAGTATTTTTCTCTGTCTTTAATAGTAACTTGTCTTCATGGTATTGTGAGGTTTGTTTGCCCAGATGCATAATATTATTAGTTTTTTTTTTCTTTTTTTCTTGCTAACTAGGAATCTCAGATTTAACACCTGAAAATGTTTATACCTAAAAACGATAGTTGGTTATTGAGCTATTGTGTGTGCCAGGAGAATTTGACCAGGGTGATGTTTATCTCCATGAAATACCAGATCTGGTAAATCTGTTATATAAAAGACTATTGTGTTGTAGACATTATATCATCAAATTTTAAATGCTCTTTTAAATAGTAACAATAGCGTAAACCTCATTTTTATTTTAGGTGAACATTAAGAGCTCCAGCATATTCCCAAATAATTGGAATCAGTTTATAGAGAGGTGAAATTTGCTTACTTAGGTTTTTTTTTAAATGTAGTGCTTGAATTTGAGAAAAATAAATTTTGCCTAGCTATTGTGGCAAGGAATTGCTCCTATAATGTTAAGAAAAGCTTTTTATCCACACTGACTTGTCGGTGCTGAGATTTGTCCCCATGCATACAGATCACCTGGTTGGTTCTCATTCCTTTGGCGCTCACTCCAAAATGCAGCAGGACCACAGAGCTAGAGCTTTACATTTACAGCCAGTCTGGAGAAGCCCCTCTGGGAGGTGTAAAGGGGGAAGGAGGTTAATGGAGGAGCCATGACTCCAGACTCCTGGGAGTCAAAAAGAAGGGAAGCAAGGACATCCCTGAATTGTAGACATGGTACTGAGGGTGCAGAGGCAAAGCTGGCATGTAGGTAAAGACACGTCATTTTATCAGTGAAGACAAGGTCACTGGGACCCACACGTTTGCCTCATGGTACAGTTGGGGTATTTGCCACATGCGGCTCTACCAAATTTGCCTCACAGCACTGTCTCTGATCTCTCCACCTGATTTAGATGGTCTTGAGTTCTCATTTTCCCTGTCATAACCCTCATCAAAACTGTAAATTAGTAGGGTATTGTCTTTCTTGTTTACTGCATTACCCGGCTCTAGGTTCTAGCTGTTCAGTACAGATTTGTTAAATGCATGAATGACAATCAAAGCTTTTGATTGGTTACTGTCATCACCAAGATGCTTGGAAATGTTAGTGTTGTTGTTTTCCCTTCAGAGCAATTATTCAGTTGGCTTGCAATTAGATATTGGTGATTGTTTACATCCAAAATGTAGCTATTCATCCTTACTTAGTATCACCATCTATGTTAATGTTAATTATTTTTATTGGTACTAATCACTGATGTTAAGATGATATTTTGGAGCTAATTTAGCTTTGTTTTGAGGGTAGTATATAGAGTTGGTAGTGAGGGGAATTTATGAGTGAACAACAGTAGAAGTATTTGGATTATTTCTTGTTTGGGGGATATCTGTATGCTGCTTCCTTCTTCATCATCGTTAAGTAAAAGCCTCTTGGATCTTTCTTACATTAATGTTTTCAACAAACTATATTGATATTTGTTGAGCTCTTGTTCAGCTGTGTGTTTTTAAGGTTTGAAAGATTAGGGAGTAATGCAACTTAAACACTAACTTTCAGCCACATCTCAAGGCACTCAAACAACCAATAAAAGTTCCTTCAGTCCAGCTTCACAGATGCAGGAATCTGCAGCCCTTGCTGGGGCAATTAAGGGACATGAGTAAAGATAAGAGGCTGGTCAATGATCAGATATGTGGTGATACGTATGGTAACCCTAAGGAAATACTCACAAAAATCATTTTTTAAAAAGATTTATTTATTTAATTGAGAGAGAGGGAGAGTGCCAGGGAGAAGGGATAGAGAGAGAGGGAGAGGAAAACTCAAGCAAACTCTCCACTGAGCATGGAGCCCAATGTGGGCTCAGTCTCACGACCATGAGATTGTGACCTGAGCTGAAATCAAAGGTCAGATGCTTAACTGACTGAGCCACCCAGGTGACCCTTAATGAGATATTTTTATGAATGGATTTGGTCAGCTTTGAAAGTGATAAAACATGAAAAATGCAATATTTTTATTTATTTATTATTTTAATTTACTTATGCAGTAAGCATAAGGCACTAACATTACTAAGGACAAATGGAAGGGTTTATATTTCATGAGAAGGTGGAATGAAAACCAATCAGGTTACCACCAGTGGATTTCTTGTCCAGGAACTACTCTGGGTCTGTTATGGAAAATAATTACAGAAATGTGTTAGTATTGAGTCCAGTCCAAACACACTAACCTAACCCTTCTGTCTTTATTGCTCTGATGTATGATTGAAATCACAGTGGCAAAGCTCATAGAGAAGAGGCTGCTCTTGGGGAGCAAGTTCGGGAATGGGTAAATTTTAGTTTGCCAAAGTTCTAGGAAACTTTTTATCCCCAGAAGACGAGAAGTACCAATAATATTTGGTTAGTGTGTTTGGATTGGACTCAAGACCAGAGGTTGACTCTTGACCATGGCGCTAACCAGCTTGTGGTTTGGGCAACCTCTCCTAGTCTGTTTTCTCATCAGTGAAGTGAGGTTTATCGTATCTACCTTCAGAATGTTAGGAGGACTGTGATAATAAGTCACATTAGTTACCTAGCATATTTAGTTGCTCAGTAGAAGCTATTTTTATTATATGTTTATGCCTTAGCCAGAGTACTACCAGAAATAATGGAACAAAGTATGGAAAGACTGTAACTATATTTTTCTTCTTTGGCTTACTACTCAAAAAAAAAAAAAAAGGCCATAATAAAAACAAGCCTAATGATTGGAAATAAGGGGGAACCAAAATAACAGGCTCTGGCAGCTTATCCATAAATTGAGAATTGTAGTATCTGACTTATAAGAATGTTATAAGGATTAGGTGAATTAATGTGTGAAGGCTTAAAATCATGTATAGCACACAGAGGAACAGCTCAACAATATTATTATTATTAATTACATCATTGCTAGCATTATTAGTACTATTATTATTACTGTAGAGGTGAAGGTCAGCTCTGCAGTCAGGGGGAGCTGGATTTAAGTCTGTAAACTTGTTCAGAGGGCAACCTTGGGGATTTACTTAGCCTTCTGAACTTAGCCGCATCTGTAAAATGGAGGCGATAGTAGTTTGTCTTCAGTTGGCCTGTTAGAGGATGAAACCAATAAAATAAAGTTTAGCACAGTTCCTGGCACATTCAAAGCACTTGGTAATGTTAGATGTTTATGTTAACAATGATATTTGCTCACTTATTTAGCATTCTTTGACAAATTTTTATTAAGCACCTACTTACCATCTGCCAGGCTCTCTTCTAAATACTGGGAATGTAATGTTGATTACAATGGAATCATAGCCTAATGTTACTAACATTTTATAATAATATTTTTTTAAGATTTTATGTATTTATTCATGAGATCTGAGAGAGAGAGGCAGAGACATAGGCAGAGGGAGAAGCAGGTTCCCTGCGGGGAGCCCAATGCAGGACTTGATCTCAGGACCCTGGGATCACGACCTGAGCCGAAGGCAGACATTCAACTACTGAGCCACCCAGGCGTCCCTTTTTTTATGATAATATTAAACTATAACCTCTATTTAAAATTTTTAATCAAAGCAATTTATTTTCATGAGGAAAAAAAAACTAGACTTCACCAAATAGAAGTCATATGGACTGTTTAAATGAATAAAATGTTTTTATTTTATTACTAACATGGAAATAGGTACTTCCAAATACTTTTAAAAAATTCTGTTTTTGGACAAGTTTGAAGATCTCTATTTCTCATTAGAATTTATTTACTCCATAAATGCACATAGCAAATTTTATGAGACTTTATATATACACATAAAATATACTTGAGTGTAGTTTTAAATTCCAAGCCATAGAGTTATTACAGTTTCAAAATTACTGGCATCAAGAATATTCAGCCGTTTCCATGCTGTTTCCCTCAGAGATGATGCAAAATTTAATTATGGTTTTAAAAGACATTGTGAATCATGAATCTATTGATAAATCAAACAACGTGTGAAATCATTCTGTAAGACCATTTGGCTGTTATATGATTTATCTATAGGTACTTGGCTTATTTTTTTTTCACACAAGCACTGAGTAAGCTTTAACTTAGTAGAGGAGAATATTCTTATGTCATCCTTACAGCTCATGGAAAGAAGCTCACTGTTTGAAAGAAGAAGTCATATTCTTAACTAGTATCTAAAATTCTAATTTAGTAGAATTACTGTCTCAACTTTTTTTGGGTAAAGTTGTCTATGTCTGGCATTGATTAAATGAAATAGCAAGAGGAGAATCTGTAAATACAAAAGTGAAGTAATTTGAAAATCTATTAGCTGAGGGATTTCTGCTCATACTATTTTTAGAGGACACAAATAAGGAAAAAAAGTAAGATGCAAGAACCTTTTATATAAAAGACACAAGAGAATGACAGTCCACAATAGAAGGCACTGCACAAAAGAAAAAGAGAAAAGAAAAACATTTATCCCGTGCAGCATGATATTAAAATATTCTGAAAGAACATGAAAGTTAATTATGTACTTCAGTTTGCCTTTACAAATGAATTTTAGAGATGTCAAATTTCGGGATGAATGAGAAAGCTGAACACTGAATCATTTGCAGGTGTTTTCTGAACACCGCAGAACCCAGAGGACTCTGATGTGCATAAGAAAAGCCCCACAAAACACGATGGGTTTATCATATTTGTATGCACAGCATTGTTGTTGACAACACGGTCAAGAGAAAAGAAGCCCAGTTGTGTTATGCATTGAAAGACAGTCTGATGTAAAAAAGAACACTGGGGAGGAGCTCAGAAGGCCCGAGTTCTAACTCGGCCTCTGCTCTATGTTTTGGCGACCTATACAGGAACTATGGCGTGGAGTGCCTCTCTTCTGAAATTAGAGGATTGAGATTAAAGAGTTAAATATATATTTTTTCTAAGGCTCCTTCCAACTCCAGCATTCCATAGCTCTGGGATCAGTTTTTCTCTTAGAAGCTAAACCGTAGACGTAGTCACGTTCTCCTTGCATAGACTTCATGGCTAAGAAAGCTTGCTGTATGTTTAGAAATAGTAATTACTGGAAATCATGAAAGGCATGAATATCTTGGAATAAATAAGCACATGGCTACTTACACCAAAAAATTCCTGTTCCATCAAGCACAGATTCTTGATCAAAATAAGATAAGGCATCCCGTTCCCTAGACTATGTTATGGTGTAAAGGATGGTTGTGTCTGTGATTAAGAGACCAAAGAGAGCATATTTTCATATGGAAATGTGTGGTTTCTTCAGGAAAATAAATTTGGAACTGAGTTGTAAATAAAAGAGAAAATCTCAGTGATTTGTGCATTCCTGCTGCCAGTATTCCCACTTATCCAAAACACCCCTTTAATAAACGTTTCTATATACATTTACACTTGTAGATAGGATATCCATATTAGACCTTTCTTCCTATCTTAGAAAAATAATTGAAAGGTAAAGAACACATATGAGATATGTTAAATGTGACAAGCTGGGATCCTAATTCTACATTCTATTTTTCTATACAAGAATCAAGTTCAAGTTGAGATCTTTTTTTTCAAAATTCTTGAAGAAACAGTTGTATGGATAAACGAGTGATATATTGCACATAAATCTTCCCTCTTATTAGTATTCATACTGAACATTAACATCCTCTGAGGATGTTTTGCAATGAATTTAACTTTTTTTTTTTTTTTAGAGAGGTGGGGGAGAGAGAGGCATGGGGTGGGGTGAAGGATGGGGGAGAGAAAGAATCTTAAGCAGGCTCTGTCTCAGTGTGGAACCTGATGTGGGGCTGAATATCATGACACAGAGATCATGACCTCAGCCAAAATCAAGAGTTGGACACAACTGACTGAGCCACCCAGGTACCCCAGTAAATTTATTTAACTTAAAAAAAACTTTGTTGACATATAATTCACATACCATAAAAGTGACCCATTTAAAGTACACAGTTCAGTGGTTTCTAGTATATTCATGCACCATCACCACAAACAGCTTTAGACCATTTGCATCACCACACAGAGAAACTCTAAAGCCATTAGTGTGATTCTTCAGTTATCCCCAGGTCATTCCCTCCACACTAGCCCTAGGAAACCACAACTCTTCTTTGTTTCTATGAATAAGCGTATTTTGGACATTTGATATAAATGGAAATGTACATGTGCTTTGTTTCATTTAGCCTAACTGTTTTCTGGTGTCATCTATGTTATAGCATGGATCAGTATTTCATTACTTTTTATTGCTGAATAACATTAAATGTTAAGAACAGACTACATTTTATTTATGCATAGATAGGTTGATAGATAGTTGGGTTGTTCCCACTTTTTGTTTATGATGAATGACATTGCTGTGAAGCAGTGTTAAACTGTTAGGCCTGCATGAGTTTTCACATGAGTGTAGGCTTTTATTTCTTTTGCGTGTATACCTAAGAGTATAGTATAGTAACGATGTTTAACAATTTGAGGAATTTGCAAACTATGTTCTAATGTGGCTGCCATGCTAAACGGCGTCAGATGAGGCTTTCAGTTTTTCCATATCCTCGCCAATACTTGTCATTGTCCATAGCCATCCTGATAGAAGGTGGTATTTCATTGTGGTTTAATTTGCATTTTCCTATTAGATAATGATGTTGCACATGTTTTCATGTGCCTTTTGGCTATTTGCATACCTTCTTTGGAGAAATGTCTATTATTGCCTGTTGCCCATTTTCTAAATTGAATTATTTATCTTTTATTATTTAATTGTAATAGTTCTTATATACTCCAGATACAAGTTGCTGATCAGATATTTCACATCTGTGGATCACCTTTTCACTTTTTGAGGGTATCCTTTAAAGCACAAAAATTTGGCTTTTTTTTTTTTTTAAGATTTTATTTATTTGAGAGACAGAGAGAGCACAAGTAGGGGGAGGAGCAGAGGGAGAAGCAAGTTCCCTGCTGATCAGGGAGCCTGATGTGGGGCTCGATCCCAGGACCCTGAGATCATGACCTGAGCCAAAAGCAGACATTTGACCGACTGAGCCACCCAGATGTCCCATAAAGCACAAAAGTTTTTAATTTTAGTGAAGTTCAGTTTATCTATTTTTTTCTTTTGTTACTTGTGCTTTTGGTGTTATATCTAAGAAATTATTGCCTAACCCAAAGTCATGAAGATTTACTTATTTTTCTTCTAAAAATTTTATGATGTTAGCTATTATATTTAGTTCTTTGATCCATTTTGAATTAATTCTTGTGTATGGTGTGAAATGGATTACAATTTCATTTTTTAAGGACTTTTATTTATTTATTCATGAGAGACACAGAGAGAGAGAGGCAGAGACACAGGCAGAGGGAGAAACAGGCTACATGGAAGGAGCCCAATGTGGGACTCGATCCTGGGACTCCAGGATCACGCCCTGGGCTGAAGGCAGGTGCTCAACCTCTGAGCCACTCAGGTGTCCCTACAATTTCATTCTTTTGCACCTGGAATATAGTTGTCCTGGCACCATTTGTTGAAAAGACTATTCTGTTGTCTTGACATTCTTGTTGAAAATCAAATCAAACCATAAATGTGTGTTATTTTTCTAGACTTTCAATTCCATTCCGTTGATCTGCATGTCTATCTACACATGTGTATCTATATCAGCATCACACTGTGTTGGTTACTCTAGCTTTGTGTTAAGTTTTAAAATCAAAATGTGTAAAAAATAAATAAATAAATAAATAAATAAATAAATAAATAAATAAATAAATAAATAAAATCAAAATGTGTGAGTCCTCACACTTTGTTTCTTTTTCAAGAATGTTTTGGCCATATTTCCTGCTTTCCAGCTGAGTTTTAGAATCCGTTTGTCAATTTCTGCAAAAAAGCAAGCTAGGATTTTGATGTTGCTGATACTTGAATCTGTAGTTTGGGGAGGATTGCCATCTTAGCCATATGAAGTGTTTAGATCTAAAATCCTTCTATAAACTTTATATTTCTTTCTTGAATGGACCCATTTCAAGGTGGAGAAAAATCTCTAGTGATACCCTCCTGAGCACTGCTTTTGGGTGATCTCTGTTTAATATTAGAAGGCATTTTTTTCGTCTTTGTTGATGACACAATATTGGGAGGGGCAGCATTTGGTAGGAGTGATACTTAGTTTCAGACCAGATTGGTGAACTGAAATAGAAAATATTAAAGTTGTCAGCCTTAAAAGTAAATAACTATATTTAGGTTCAAAAACAACTGTTCAACATGTTGGAGGAGGTTTTAAAAATAATAAATTATATATTATATATATATTAATTTGAGCAGAAAGAGTTAAGGCATGATAACTGGCATTTTAGATATCTGCAATTCTACCTATGGAAGAAGATGAAACAAAATGAAGAAAAAAAATAGGATGATATTATAAGGGGATAGACTTAACACAGTGAGCATGCTTTGTACATTATAAAAGGCCATTTTGATACATTTATTAAAGCATTATGTAAAAAAGATCATCCTATAATACTTGATATTCAGAATACATAATGCCCGTCAATCACTGCATAAGGCTCAGTGATTAAAATAGTAGTGTCATGTCCAGTATCTTCCACTTAACCACCAGGATAAAGGGATTAGAATATATTAGAAACATTCTTATCAACAAGATTTGCAAAAGATGTACTCTTTCTGTCCAATTGCATGTAGTCCAAGTGAGGCTGTGGCACTATGGGCACTTTTTAGAGTTGACCTATTTTGCAACTGGCTTTCTTTCTTTCTGGTTTAAAAATAGAAGGCAGAGATGTGGAGGCACATCTCTTCCATGGATGCAGTGGCAACTTAACATACAGAGTAGTAGTAATAATAATGGCTAATAATTACCAAATGGTTTCTTTATAAAGTTGGTAGGATTATTAGTCTCATTTACTAATGAGTGCATTGAAGTTGAGAGAGGATATGGAACTTGCACAAAGACACAGAACTCATTAGTGGTGGAACTAACGTAACTCAAGGGTGTCTGGATCTAGACGCTGTGTTTTTCTACCTTCCAAGAGAAAAACTTAAGCAAGAATTACAAAGATATAATTTAATGGCTTAATCTCTTAAGCATATTTCTGTCTTTTATCCTGATTGTGCCATTTCTTCTGCACTTCTTTTGCTTTGAAAAACTTCGTGGAAATAGATACTCTAGTGATTCTAATACATCTGTTCATTTTTTTTTTCAGTGTGTTGGAACTTTTAGGCATGAGTAAGTGTGCTGAAAGCTTGACATCTGTTAATACTGACAGGTCATGAGATAACACCAGGAACCACTAGAAACACAAGGTGTTAGGAGATACTTGGTTCATCTCAAGCTATTTTTACATATTTTAAAATCTAAGATCTGTTAGTTGCGTCCTGATTTTGTTTATCCTTAGAATTATCTACACACTTAAGGATGCTTTAACTTGAGAAAAGTCTCTAATCTGAGTAAATGTGGCCTGTAAGAAAATTCTGTGTAGGCACTGTGGCTCCCTGGGTCAGCACTGTTTGTACCCATGCCTTCCAAGAGCAGCTGATACTCTTACACCATCCTCAGATCGATGCCCTAAAAAGGTTACCATAACAAAGTACCACAAACTGAATGTTTTAAAAAGTGCAGAAATTTATATTTTCATAGTCTGGAAGCCAGAAGTCTGAAACCAAGGTGTTTGCAAGGCTGTGGTCCCTCCAGAGCCTCTAGGGGAAGACCCTTCCTTGTTTCGTCCAGCTTCTGGTAGCACCAGGTATTCCTTGGCTTGTCAATGCATAACTCGCATTTCTGCCTCCATCTTTCCATGACATTTGCCCTGTATCTCTGCATCTTCACATTGTCTTCCCTCTTTTTATGAGGACACACAGTCATAATGGATTAAGGGTCTGCCCTAATTCTGTATAACCTCATTTCAACTTTTCTAGAGATTCTATTTCCAAATCAGATCACATTCATAGGTACTGCGCATATCTCTTTAGGGGACACAGTTCAATCTGTGACACCAAATCTGGTATTTGTGACACTTGTGGCGTGTGACAGACTGAGGCCCATCTCTCAGAGAAGCACAGAAGTGGGTGGACTCATTCTACTAAAAATAAATGCGTCTCTTAGCAGTTAGAATGACTGAGTGCTCTTTTACCACCTCCTTCACAGAATGGTTGTATTTTCATGATGATGTGAATTTTCTCATATTTGAAGGGTCCCCAAGATGATGTTATTTCAACTAGCACAGCATGATATGACAACAGTCATACCGCAGTGCAACGCAAATATCAACAACCACGAAATCAATAGACTGAGCAGATGATGTGACTCAACTAGCTGTGACAATCAGCAAATGATTGATGTGAAGAGCACAGCTTTCGGCAGCAGCTGCTTCACTGAGAATTGGTTTTAGTGAATCACCAGCAGCTGCCATTTTTCTCTGAGCCAGATAAATCCTGATATGAATAGGTGCTGTTATTGGAGATGTAAATTCAGCTAGTAATAAATGTCACTGGCCTAAGTCTGAGGCACGTAGTCACTCTCACATTCAAGGAAGAGGCTAATTTTGACGACTATATTTTTGTTGAGTTTTGTCTCTTTTTTTTTTGTCCTGTCCATAACCTTGCATTGAATCTACTGTCTTAATGTGACGCATATCTAAATAAGCAAAGGGAAGCATATGTGAATACGTTAATTCATCTTCTAAGAAGCAAATGTATTTAATATGAGGAATTGAGTGGGTCTAGTAAACAACACTCTGGGAAAAAAGAAATCTTCATAAAAAGTGTATTAAGATTTTCCTTTGTTCTAAATTTGTACTTCAATAGCATTAACAGTATTTAAATTCAGCTGTGAGTGTGGAATTACGGTATGAGTGGTGGTCGTGAAGCCTGGTCTATACGGCCTAACGCAGTGGCCTGCTCCAAATACCGCTCCAGTTCTAGAAAGATCATAAATTAGAAAAGTGAAGTTTTTTTTAGTTGACCCATATACCTGAATTATAAAAAAAAAAATCTTTAACACGACAGTGACAACAGGCAACAACAGTGTCAAAAAGAAACAAGACTAGTCTGCATCCCTTAGGGAAGATAAATAGGAAAACTAGAAATGAGCATTTCTGCCTAAGTCTCTTCACTGATGAACTGAGTATGAAGTCTTTACTTGGTCAGTTTGCTTTCAGAGATTGTTCTTACAGTTGGTGCTTAAAAGTTACTCTTGAGGGACACCTGGGTGGCTCCGTGGTCAGCCTTTGGCAGAGATCATGACCCTGGGGTCCTAGGATCGAGTCCCACATCGGGCTCCCCGCATGGAGCCTGCTACTCCCTCTGCCTGTGTCTCTGCCTCTCTCTCTGTGTCTCTCATGAATAAATAAATAAAATCTTTTTTAAAAAGTGACTCTTGAAAGACCCTGCAAGAATGGATTTATCTCAAAATGCTATTTCAGGGTCTTTATTTTCCTAATATAATTCTAAAATCTGAAACTGACATTCTATATCTTATTTAGATAGAACAATCTAAATCTGCAGCATGTTAAATAGTTAGCAAGGATGCAGTGCCTTTTGAATAATGCTACTCTAATATGTTTCTCCTTCCTGTGTGCTTTTCCAAGACTAGAGAAGGAAATAGCTATAACTGAGAATATCAGAACAAAGTAGGTTCACGAAGGAGACCTTTAGCCCAAGAACTAACAGAATCAAAATGACACAAGAATCCATACTGATTTGAAAGGAAATGGAGGTCAGGAAGAGGAAAAAAGCGTTGGCTGGAAAGTCAGTTTTGTTAATGAAAAAAATAATTAAAGGACATTTGAAATTTTCTCAGACCTCTTCTGGCCCTATGTTGGTATTGGTTATTTTTAATTTTTTTTTAAAATACGTATTTATTTATTTGAGAGAGAAGGCAAGTGCGAGCAAGCACGTGTGCATGTGAGGGAGAGAGGGAGGGAGACTTCAGGCAGACGCCCTGGTCAGTGCAGACTGGCCCCTCAGGGCTCTGATCCCACTGCCCATGAGATCATGACCTCACCCAAAACCAAGAGTCAGACGCATCATCGACAGCCACCCAGGTGCCCTAGTAATTGGTTATTCAGAAGCAATTTGATTTTAGATGAAGCTGAGTTCGTATTCCCTTCCCCCCATAATAAAGAAATGGCTCATGGTCTTGTGCTTGTCACTGAACCTTCCAAAATACAGTTTCTCATACAAGACGATCATTTGGTGAGCACTCACTACGTGTTAGGCATTATACTGGGGCCTTTTCAGATATTGTCTCACTTAACGTTCATAACATGTTCTGTGAGGCAGAAGTTTTCTTTCCACATTAAAAACTAAAGTTGGGGCGAAGTTATCCAAGTTATAGCTCTCAAGTTCTGGAGACAGCCTGGCTCCAAAGCTCATGTGCAGAGCATTATACTGTCTTTAGTATTAGAATGTCTCCCAGCTTTAGCCTTCTCTGACCAAACCTTTTGGACTGACTTCCTTCGCCCAGGGTTCTCGCCTTTGGCCCTGTCTCTCTTCAAGGCTCCAGAAGGTTTGCATTGCAAAAGCCCTGAAAGCTCTCAGGCTATCTGTGCAGGTATGGGAACTGAAGTCCCAAGGGCTTACTACTTTGTAGGAAGTCATAATGTCCGTTTCATAAGAGTGTCTTGTCTTACCCAAAAGGGCACTAAATTATAATAGTAATATGTATTTATATATCATTACATATTATAATATGTTTATATTTAATAATTTATATGTTATTTAAAACTGAGGATCTATTTATTGGTCCTCCTCTTCCACTTTCCAACTGTTAGTCTAAGAGTCTGTGAAATCACTTTCTGGTAAATGTGGGAGGATGGCAACACATTTGTTTTTTCTCTGTTGGTAAATTTGTCTTTATTTTTTAATTTAGAATCAATTAATTAGGGGCACCTGGGTGGCTCAGTGGTTGAGCGTCTGCCTTCGGCTCAGGTCATGATCTCGGGTTCCTGGGATTGAGTCCCACATCGGGCTCCCCACAGGGAACCTGCTTCCCTGTCTGCCTATGTCTCTGCCTCTCTCTGTGTATCTCTCATGAATAAATAAATAAAATCTTAAAAAAATAAATTCAATTAATTAACTCATAGTGTATTAGTTTCAGAGGTAGAGGCCAGTGATTCATCAGTCTTATATAACACCTAGTGCTCATTACATCACGTGCCCTCCTTAAAGTCCATCATCCAGTGCTGTCCTGAACTGCCTTCAATGATATTGCTGTGCTGCTAAAAAAAAAAAAAAAAAAAAAAAAAAAAAAAACAAACAAACAACAAAGCTGGCTCCTTTGAACAGGTTACTGATCTCATCAAGGTGAGGATGGAGTATCTGGTATTAAAATACAAGGCTAAAAAAAAAAAAATAAAATACAAGGCTAATAGAATGTCCTATAAAAACTGCTTTGAAAAAAAAAAACGTGGTATATTTTCCACATACTTAGTTTTTGCTGCTCCTATGGGTTGAATTAATCGAGTTACGCTGCTATTCTTGAGACAGCATGACTTGGTGTCAGGCAGATGTGTGTTCCAACCTTGACACTCCTTGGTGTTGGCTCTCTTATAAGAACAGACTCTTTCAGGTGTCCAATAGTATTAATATCTCCTTTTGAGGGCTTTTGTGTGAGAATGTTTAAGGCATTTGGAAAATCATGAACACTCAGCAATTGTTAGCTCTCTTCCCTCCTGAGTTGGTATAGTCACTTCCCTATATAACATCAGTTTCATTGACTTTCTCTGTGGACATAAACACCCAATCTAAATATGCTAGTATGAATATAAGAGTATTGGGGTTAGTACTTACAATTTTATTCTTTTATTAACATCTAAATTACTTTATTAATGTAATGCCTAACAGTGTTCTCTTTAGCCTAGTTATACCTATTAAGATGTTGTAAATCATTTGGAATGCCAAAGGCTTACGAGATGATTTCCTGATATTTGAGGATTGTGATATAAGCAAGAAGGTAATATAGGCTAAGAAGTTTAATGTTGTTGGAAAAATTTAAAACATAACTTTCTTTACTGAACACTAAGAAACAGTAGTAAGGAGGTAGAGAAAGGAGCTTTCCTAAATAATCAGAGTGGCTTTCAGTTTATATGTTCAATGCCAGGAATTTTGGAACCACACAAGCCACATCTGAGGGATGGGAGTGAAGCATGACAGTTCTGCATGTTGTATGCTAAGTACCACGAGACACAATCCTCTTTCCTGCTCCCGCCCCTGATACATGCACACATCCTTCTCTTATATCAACTCAAATTAGAAAAAAACAAGTTTTTTGCCTTCAAGCTAATTTGATGGTGTACAGTAACTTTTGTTCAGTATTTTGCAACCATTTATAAGGAAGAGGTCATTTTAGGGCAAGCCTTTCTACCTTGGTTTCCTTGGAATATATAGTAATGTCTGGTCATTACATCTAAAAAGGGAGGAAGGTGGAATCCTACTATTCGAGGCAGTATTAAGAACTTAAAAAAATATTATGAAGCTCACGTGTAATGCTAGAAACAATAAGGGCAAAAACTAACCCCCATGCAGTTTAAAGACCATGGATAATGCGGTCACCATGTGAAGAGGAAAAGATGACTAACAGACTTCTCTTCAAAGGAAAGGAGGGGAATATCAATTCCTCATACAAAGGGAATTGGTATGATTGATTTCAGTGAAAATATAATGGTTAAGAATCCTGGAATTTTGATGTCCTTGGGTAGCTACAATGTACATTGTAAGCTAGGGAGAAAATAATCTTAAGGAAAAGCTACTATCGTTACTGCCATCAGTCCGAAGTGCACGGTGGTGGACAGTGGAATGAAGAACAGAAATCTCTGGGCTGATGGCTCCCTAAAAAAAATATCCTCCTGGGTGGCTGGCAGAGGTGAGGTGGGGAGGAAGAACTATATAAGAGCAGGGCACACCAGGTTGTCTGAATATTCTGGAATGCTGGTGATCTTCCAGTAATTGGAATGCATGTAGCAAGTGCCTCAGATTCCCAAACTCTTATAGGGCACAGTGGACTTGCATGTTGCCAACTTTGTATTAATTTCAAAGCATAGATCTAGATCCACTGTGACTTAAATTGAGATCCAAAATGAAATTTAGATCCACTGTATCTTTGAGCATAACTTAATAAAAGTTGGGAGGAGGCGTTCGTTTTATTTTGTAATTTCCACTTAAGGACATCAGCCTCCTAGAAAGGAGAAAAACACTTCTGCTTCCACTTCCCTTTACTCCTCTCATCTCATCTCGTTCCTTTCTCTACTATGAGAATAAGGAAAAGAGAAAACGATAGAAGTACCTATTGCTTGTTTTTTCTGTCTTGGGATTCTGGACATTTAAGTGGAAACTGCAGCATGATTAAGACCTGGTTTGTTCAGAACCCTGATTAATGCTTTCTTATTTCAAGGACTGTTTGCTTTAATTTCTCATGAGAACTTTAAACAGATTTAAGAAGTTTAGGCTACATCAAATCCCTTTTAAATTTGTTTGTCTTCTTGGATTAAGGTTAATTATTCCATGATTTCAAATCATTTCCCTTTTGTTATTAAGATAAGAAACTTTTTTTTCCCCCTTTGCTGATTACTGCTTCTTCCTCCTGCCTTCTGGGAGAACACCTGTTACTCAGTTTTTGACACACTGGTCTCTCTGGGTCTGAGATTTTATCCATTCTCACTTTTTCAATTATGTTCTTTTTTTTTAATTTTTTTAAATTTATTTACGATAGTCATACAGAGAGAGAGAGAGAGGCAGAGACACAGGCAGAGGGAGAAGCAGGCTCCATGCACCGGGAGCCCGACGTGGGATTCGATCCCGGGTCTCCAGGATCGCGCCCTGGGCCAAAGGCAGGCGCCAAACCGCTGCGCCACCCAGGGATCCCTTTCAATTATGTTCTATACAAAATTGTTGAAATTTCCGTTTTCAGTTTTCTCCTCTTGCCTGAGTCCCAGGCCCATAGTGGCAGTGACTCACAGCGCACATCCCCTGGACTCTTTGGGGACCATGTAAACGTCACCAGCTCTCCTCCTCATCTGTTATTTTGTTAGTGGTTCCACTCTCCTAGTTCCCTACACGTGAAACCTTGGAGTTGCTTTAGCTCACTGCTTTCCTTCGTTCACTACAGCTATCACCACGTTCCATGGATTTTTCCATTTTGAAATGTTTTTTAGATTAATTTCTATTTCTATCAGTTTGCCACATCACAAGGGGCAAAAATAACTGGATCAAACACCATGTAAGTTTAGTCCTGTGTCGTGTACAGCTCAGGAAAATGGCACAGGGGTGGAATCATGGCATGGCCATGTTAGGAATGCAGGCTCCTTCCATCCCATTGCTTTGTCACCCCCAAAGTCTTGATTGTCCTTGTCTGCTTGTCAGCTCAGCACCACAGGCACAGACCAGTGTTCAAGTCAGGGGCGAGAGGAGACAGAGGCCACATTCCCCTCTCTTTTAGGGTACAACCAGGAAATGAAATACGTCACTTCTGCCCACAGCCCATGTTTAAATGACAAAATCCATTTGCATGGCCTTATTCAGTGCATGGTTCTGTGGTCCTTAGCATGTGCCCAGGCAGCCTTCCTATTTCTACAGAAGACAAGGGGAACTTTGGGAGCCAACCAGCAGCATCTGTCACACCTTCCTTTCTCCAACTTAACCGTCTTTACCCTTTGGTAGACCTTTATCGATCATTGCCAAGATTATTTCTAGAGACTTTTAGCTAGATTTACAATTGGCTATCAAGCCACCCATACTTTCTTTTAAAGATCCACTTTTTTTTTTTTCTTATTTAACCTCTACTCAACAGCCCACAGCACAATGTCTCTGTTTCAGAGCTCTTCAAAATCTGGTCCCATTCTACCTTTTTCTCCTCTTTTTATCCAAAGTTCATGGATTCATTCATTTATCCAGTAAATATGTGCTGAGTGCCTACTGTGTCAGACACGGAGTCATTTATTTTCCTAAACTAGTGCATGTGAGTTCTGTGGATGGAAAACATCTTCATGAAGGTACAGACTTTCTAATGTCACAGTGATTCATTTCTTTGAGGCTTGTTTTCACCACTGTCATGCTTGAGAGGTTAACTACATTTTAAGAACAGCCTTTTAAAACTAGGTCTTGCCGTTGAAGTGGCTAATGTGCTTTTAGGAATCAGCTGATGTTCACTTGGCACATTTCAACTTTCAGGTTTTTATGCGTTTTAGAACAATGATTTGCTTTTAAAAACTAAACAAAAATGGGAACATGCTTATTGAAGCAGCTGTAACTAGATTTAGTAGCTCATTGAAATCGTAAAATTGCTCAAATGCAAGCATGAACTAAGTAGTACCTCCTGTGTTACACTTGTCCAGTTGGGTATTTGTTCCCAAACACCATCACTTCATTTTCAGTCCTGCAGACGGAGGTGTGAAGGTGTGCACCTTGTTTGGGCTTTGTCCTCCAGACTACATTTTCTTCTTTTTCTGTAATCCTAGGTAACATAGACACAGATTTTTACTTAATACAACTAATCTGACATGATTTTTATATTTGCTCTTTACTCTTTCAGAGAAGTTGCTGGACCAGGTCCAGGTCTAGAGCGAGATATATGAGGCTGAGTTGTACAAATACAGGGTCAAATCTTTCTTTAAATTTTTGATGTTTTTTTTTCCTTTTCATCGTAGAATTTTTAAGCTAATATTGATTTTTTTAAAAATTACATTAAAATATTTACCTTGATTTCTGAGGATTCGGGGACCTCCTGAAATCTCATGATTGAGGTGCACTGGATCCTTCTTCTTTAGTAAGTTATTTGTATATCGATACGGCTGGCTGCTTGAGTCCTTAAAACTTTCAAGTTAGGAAGTATACATTTCGAAGAGAAAATAAATATTCATTATTTTATCAAACACCAGAAGTGAAAATTATCTTAAATGCCATTAAATCATCATAGTTTAAGTATTTATACGTACAACTGAGATCAGATCAGGATACACAGGGAAGCCACTCCATGAAAACAAGGCAGGGACATTGAGAGGGATGATGCACAAGTGCCCAGTTTGAGTAGTTTTAGCTACTTTATTACATTCTGTCTTGAAATGGCTGCTCCCATTCCATCTCCAGCCTGGTAACCTCATCTCTAAAATGTCAGTGCGGTCATGTCATTTTCAGACATGACCTTCCTCTCTGGAGGAGGAAGAAAAGAGGAAGAGGTGAGAGGGGGTAGAGTCTGGGAGCTGCTGTAACCAGAGCGGTTCTGCTTGTATCCATCTTACCTATTGGCCATCTGGTAAAGAGTCCATTTGGAAAAAAATATATTAAAAAAATAGTTTGAAAATCACTGGATGAGATGATTCATAATTCTGAGTGTATATGTGGCTCTAATATGATGGATTCCTGTTGGCCTACCTTCTCCTCAATCTGCTCCTCTTGTCAGGCATGCAAGCAAATACCCTTTGGTGAGATTACTGCTTTCCGCCTTGGGTATCTCCTAGCCTTCATATGATCCTATGTTCTCTCTAGATTTATTTCTTTTAAGATTTTATTTATTTATTCATGAGAAACACACAGGGAGAGACAGAGACACAGGCAGAGGGAGAAGCAGGCTCCATGCAGGAGGCCTGATGAGGGACTCGATCCTGGGATCATGACCTGAGCCGAAGGCAGATGCTCAACCACTGAGCCCCCCAGGTGCTCCTGTTTTCTCTAGATGTAAAAGTCCCAAGAGAGACAGTAGAGAGAATTAGACCATGTGCAGTAGCAATGTCTTACAGATTCTGAATCTTGTGTTGAAGTTTAGGAAGAACATAATAGAATACTCAGTTATATGTTTTTTTTTCATTTTAAATTTCTGTTAATGCATTTCATATATATAATAGTTATAATACATAACTTATATTAGTGTATTAGTATAGTGATACTTATAATTTATAAAAATAAGTATTTGAAAATAGGAGATGTGTGCTCAAAATGATCTTTCTGTTATGGTTGGGGCATGCCGCTGTTCTTGAAACCTTTTCAGAAATTACTGCTCTTTTGTTAGTAAAATTGTTGATAGTTGATGACTTATGTTAAGTAGAGGCTCTCCCAGTCTCTTAATCTTCAGCATATCACTCATAAATCTAAATTTTGATGGATATGAGTTATCAAAAATCTGTATGGAATATTATTTTCAAAATCCCATAGGTATACTGGATTAACATAAGCTGCAAAGAGTTAGAGAGGGAAAAATAACTCTATCAACATACTATTTCTTTTTTTTTCTTGGTTCTAGTATAATGGGCAGAAATGGTGGAAATTCATAAAATGAAAACATTAGTATAGTAAAGGTATACAATAGGGATTTTTTAAGACATGCATTTTAAAGATACATATGACAATGTTTAGTTTTATCAAACTGACTTTAAACTGGGTTCCTATTTGCAGTTTCTACTATATCTTTGCCAAGAGCTATATGCAGATGTTTGAAAAAATTAGGACTACAAAAGTATGTTTTCTTAAACTTGTTTTTTAGGGTGAATATTTACATTGCATATATTTTGAAGCTTATAAATTTTTATTTTATTACTATTTCCCCCATGATCGTGTTTTCATTTATTTTTCTCTTCCTCTTCTCAGTTCCTTATATTTGGTGTGAACAAATTGGACTCAATTGAAGGGAAATAGTCCCAGATTCAGAGTGAGAGGAACAGTGAAAACCATATGGGAAGCTGGGTACAGGAACAAGGTTAAATAAAAGATGTCCATTTTTGGATTTTAAAATTCTTTCACACTGATAAAGTATGTACTCAGGAAACCCTGAGTCTGAAAAATACCTCATACACCTTGGCATTCAACAGATATTTATTTTATTCCTCCTACCATGTACAAAATGTTGTGCAAGAGGAATGAGTCACAATCAATGTCCTCAAAAGGCTTTAAAAAACTGTGTGAGGTGGAGATGGGAAGACACTAATCAGAAATTTGTAAGTTCAATAATGGAGATACATGCGAGTATTTCAGAGCAGAGAGGAAGGTACCCATTAGCCTGAGGAGATCAGAGAAGGCTTTCAGGAAAGGGGTGTGCCCAAGTTAACCATGAATGGATGAATGTATGCTAGCCAGGGATGGGGAGAAGATTGAAGGCAAAGAACCTCAATGACAGGGACAGTATAAATAAGGCATAGGGGTGCCACTGGCTGGATATGACTTCAGAGCCTTAGGATTAATGCAGGTTGGGCATAGGTGAAAAGGAAGGAGAGGTAGACTGAGGCCAACTCTTGGAGGGCACTATACATGCTGTTAAAGGGCTTGGACTTGATCCTATAGGTGAGCGGATGGCTGTGAAGGGTTAATTATAGAATGACCATGGGCACATTTACTTTGAAATAATTCCATCTGACATCTGAGTAAAGAATGGGGTTGCAGGAAGCAAGAATGTGTGCAAGAAGAGTTATTTAGGATGTTGTTGCAATAGGCCCAGGAGAATAAATGGCAGGCCGGCTGAGGGTAGGGGGAATGTGGTGGAGGGAATTTGCAAAGCGCCCTCTTGCTTTCTGAGCCATTGTGAATACTGATGGTTCAGAGATATGGGGCCCATTCGGTGAACAGGAATTATATGCACATGGTTTACCTTTGTTTCTAGGAGCAAGATGGTTGGATTCTATCCAGATGGTCCCCATTTGGGTAGTGGGAATATTGGCACAATGCCTCAGGCACTTAAAGATAAAAAAATTCTACAGTCATATTCCAAAAGCATAACAAGTTTTTACAATTTCCCAGAGGTGTAGTCATGCCAAGTATTTTCTTACAGTAATTTTTCTATGGTTACAAGTATTGCCGTGATGGACAGTCGCGTATAGACAATGGCTTTCTCAACCTGACATTAATCCCTAATAGCACTGATGTAGTAATTATCCACTGTATTTGGTAGCTGGCAATCCTTGGCACTAACACCTGTTATTTGAAATGAAGCCCTTTTGACTTTTAACAGAAATTTATTTTTATTTTTATTTTTTTTATTTTTTTTTAATTTTTATTTATTTATGATAGTCACATCACACAGAGAGAGAGAGAGGCAGAGACACAGGGAGAGGGAGAAGCAGGCTCCATGCACCGGGAGCCCGACGTGGGATTCGATCCCGGGTCTCCAGGATCGCGCCCTGGGCCAAAGGCAGGCGCCAAACCGCGGCGCCACCCAGGGATCCCTATTTTTATTTTTTAAAAAAGATTTATTTAGGGGTGTCTAAGTGGCTCAGTCAGTTAAGTGTCAGCCTTCAGCTTGGATCATGATCTCAGGGTTCTGGGATCAAGCCCCGCATTGGTGCTTTCTGTTCAGTGGGATATCTGCTTCTCCTTCTCCCTCTGTTCCTCCCCACTGTTCATGCTCATGTTCTCTCTCTCTCTCTCTCTCTCTCAAGTAAGCAAATAAATACTCTTTTTTAAAAAATAACTTAAGGATTTATTTATTTATTTATTTATTCCAGAGAAAGGGGGGATGGGCAGAGAGGGAACCTTGAGCAGACACCCTGCTGAGTAGACTCCCCATTGAGCACCTTAACAGAAAATTTTATTGTAGAATAGGAGGTCCTGCTTTTCTCAAGAAAGCCAAGTCATGGTGTTTACCAGTTGTAACTATAAAAACAAAATGATTAAAATTTGTTAATCTAACTGAATTTATTCTTTTTCCTTTCTTAATAGCTTTTTCTTATTAATTTACAGGAAAGAAAGTTTATCAGAGTTTCTTCCTAAACCTCTTTGAAATAACAGCATATTTTAATCAGAGACTTGTAAGTATCCTTTTCTTCTTTATTTAGAAAATTAGATATTCATTTTGTGGAAGAACCGGCTCCTTCAAGAGAACACTTGACAGGATATAGCTATACAATCTGAGTTGGCATGCAAAATTTGAATGAGAGTGAAGCACACAGAAAATCACCTCTCAAAAAGCAAAAGAAACTGACACCTCAGTCAGAAAACCTTCATCAAATCTATCTACAGCCAGTGAATGTTTGACTTATTTTTTGGCAGTTTCTCTTTGTTGACGTCATTTTCATTACTTTTTCCTCTTTTTGGAAATATCTGTGTGTCCGCATATTTCAGAAAGCCTGTAACATCAATAGGAAGGAAGAGGAAAAGGGTAGGGTGTGAACACAGGAAGGGGAAGAATTTGTATTCTGTTAAAAGCAACACGGCTTTGGGCGACTTTGTATTTTCTATTTACACTTTCAGTGAATTTTTATTTTTTTTTAATAAAATCAAAGCTAGGTCTCATAATAGCTAAGGTTCAGTCAGTTTTATCATGTTTTTGAAATGCCCGTTACAGTGCTAAATCCCCAAATGGGGAATCAGGGAGACCCTTCCTACTTCAGTTTAGCAAGAGGTCAAGACAAACACATCTTTTCACAAGCAAGTATTTTATTAAATAAATTGAGAAGACTCAATGAGGAAAAAGAAAAAAAAAAAAGCTTTGTCCTAAAAATGTCTGTAGCAACAGCATTTAATACTTTATTCCCTGAAAGTTATTTGAAATCTAATGTAGTCCTGTTCTAGCACTAAGGCAGATAGTTGTCATACAGAGTCTAGGGCCCACATAGATTAATGAATCATTCAGGTAACCAAGGTCTGGAGCCGGGTGGGTTCTTCATTAGGTGGGTAAAACCGTAGCATACTTCTAGGTTTCTTGACTCTAAATATTTGTGTTTGAAGGTTGTTGACTAGAAATGGTGACTACCCTGGATCATTTTATGGCTCTAGGACATCCCTGAAACACTGTTGCTTAGTAGTTAATAGTCATTTTATCTTGGGTAATCTATGATTAGTATAATGACATTAACATTGGTGTAGTGGCTAATAAAACCAACCAACAGGAGCTGAAACATATTTCTAGCTTGCTTCATCAGATAAGATCTCAGCAAATTGTTTAATTAAAAGGTGTACTAAAATCTTAATTATACATTCTGTCACAATATAGGTGGTTTCCTAGCTACATGACATTAATTTTTAGTTCCAATGTATCCATATTGTGAATCTTGCGTGTGTGAGCCAGTTACCTGAATTCTCTAATGGTTTAATTTATCAGTAAAATGAAATTAAAAATGCTTATATTATAGGCTTGTATGAGGATTAAATGAAATGATGAAACAATATGATATGAATAATAATATTGAAATAAACCTATACTGCAATCATAATTTCCTATCTCTCCTATATTGTTTCATAGACTTTGAGGTTTTGCCCACAGAATGATTTCATTTGTCCGTGTATATAAACTATTTATAAAGTCACTGAAAGAATGGTGAGAAAGGAGATTTTTGGCCACATTCCCAGATATTTTTAACAAGCATCTCAGATAATTCACATGAACATGATCCACAGGCTACCCTTTGAGAAACACAAATTTTTCTTTTAAAAATGAGCCTTGAAGTAGTTGATTTATCAAATCACATGGGAGCTTTCTAAAAAAAAAATACATATTTGTAGGGCTCCATCTTGGAGATTCCAATTTGGCAGGTCTGGAACAAGGCTTTGGACGTTGTGTTTCAAACAATTTTCCATGCTGATTTTGGTTTTTGCAAACCACTGCTTTACAGCCTCACCATATCTCTTAACTTTTTATTGATAAAGCTTATAGTGTGCTTACTATATGGAGATGATGGGATATCATTATGGGACGGTGCTTCAGCTAGTCCAGTTCAAGTTCCAGGAGTGAAGAGATGAAGTAGGATGTTTGTGTACATTAACCAGATTAACAATCTTCTCTACTTTGGTTGTGTAGCTGCCTTAAGTAAATCAAGGCAAATCCACAAATTGTGGAGCCCCTGATGAGAAAGGACTGTTGGAGACCACTTAGTTTAAACCCTTTGTTTCACAGAGGAGGAAAACGAGGCTCAGAGGTCTGCTGAAGGCCACAGGGCAAGATCAGAACTAACACTTGGATTTCTATGCTCACCTCAGTTCCATTTCCACTGCAGTTGGTTGACTGTGATGCTGCCTTTTCAATAATGTGCAGCCTGTGAAATCAGCTACCCCAGAGCTGGCTGTAGGCTTCCCAGCAGGCATAGAAAATCTGTATGAGCCAGCCTTCCTACCTAACTGTTCAGCTGTCTGAAAGTGACAGCTTTTTCCTTTCCATCTCCAATTCTCTATCCTGAATAACAAAGAGGCAAGAAGGCCAGGGAGGGCCTGAAGGACTCCCCAGGAGAGGCGGCCTGTTCTGGCAGTGACACAATCTTCTCAGTTGCCTTCCTGATTCTTTATCTTAGCCAGAGCCATCTGCTTTTTCTCCAACTCTCTATCTCTAGATGGCAGAGACATCATTGCTTTAGCTGTCATTTTACTCTTGCATCATTTTCTAGTACCACTGTGTCTCAAGAACTGTCTCGGGCACCAGAGATGTAAAATGAAGCTAGCTTGGTCCTAGTTTCAGAAGAGTTTACATTATCATGGGGAGAGAGATCAGTATAAAAATCTGCAGGAGTGCTTCAGAGTGTTACAGCAGCCACAGCTACTACTCCCAAGAATCTTGGTAGAGGAAGTGACAGTGGTCTGTTTTTGAGTGAAAAAAATTGTTACCCACAGGATAAATATGCAACATTTTGCAGCCACATGAAGAGAATGTTTCCAGGGCTTAAGGAAGAGAGCTAATGAAATCAGAGATTAACAAGGTAGGTGTTGGCATGATGGTGGGAAAGGGACACTGCAGCCTGTAGCAGACCTAGGTCTTCTGCTCATACTACCAACTCCAACCTATGTTACTTGCACCAGTCCAGTGAGACTCTTCAGGCCCCACTTGAGTGCTCAACTCAATTCATTCAAATAATGAAGTTCAAGTTGTAGGCTGTCGTATAGTCTTGGTAGACAGTCAGGTGGAGGAAAAGTGCCTCCCAGACAAAGTGCTATTTAAGCCAAAGCCTCAGTTTTTCAGTAGGTATTAATCGAGTGGAGAGAAGCTTTGGAAGAAGAATGCTCCAGCTAGGAGGAGCTCGTCCATCAGTGAAGGGAGTATTTCTGGGAGCTACAAGTCCTGAGTAGGGAGCAGTTTCTTTCAGCCACTGGACCACAAAGGAGGAGAACCAAGAGGCAAGGCTGGGATGTAAGCAGAACGTAGATTGTGCAGGGTGTTGTTAGTCATGCTAAGGAAATAGATGACTTTTTCTTGGTTTAAGGAGAATGGTTGAAGAGCTGAGACAATAAGATTTGCATGGCTAACATAAAGAATGGAAGAGGAAAACAAAACTGATCATCAGTGAAGGGGATAATCCAATTTGGAGATGCTGGTGATCTTAACTAGGTTAGTGAAAGAGATTGAGCCCAGAACAGTTGGTCCATCAATTAAAGAGCTATTTAGAGAATAGAGTTTATATGCCTTGATGGTCATGGAGGTGAGGGAAAAGGATGCCTGCTGGGCCTCTGACTTGTGCAACTGGGTGGATATTAGTGCTGTTCATGGAGAAAGAAACTCAGGAGGAGGAACAGATTTCAAAAGGAATTCGAGAATCTCTAACATGAGGGGATGAAACTAGCCAATCAGTCCTGGGGCTTTTCATACTCACTGGCCTTCCACATGCTGAGAATATCACACACGTTGTCACACTTAGTCTTCTCAGCTGTTGGAGATAGGATTATGTGCTCAAAAGATGTGAAAGCTGAAGCTCAGAGAGCTTAATGCCTTTTCCCTTAGATAATAAGTAGTGGAGCTAAAAGTTCAGATCAGAGCTAAACCAGGTTCATTTCATTCTAAAGCATGTGCACCTTCTATTTTATCACTCCCCTTTCCCTTTGAATCTGATACGTGTATTCCGTGAAAATAGGTCACTTGTAGAACACAAATAACTTTAGACTTCATGGATTGTTAGATTGAAGACATAAACTCTACCTTCTAACTGATCATTATCTCTCACCTGGAATACTGCAGTTGTCTCCAAACTCTTCTGATTCCACTCTTCTTTCCCAGTCTGCTCCATCTGCTGCCACCAAAGTGATCTTTTAAAGGTCAGTTTTAATCATCGTGCTGTTGCTTCAAAAATGTCAATGACTATCTATTGCTGTTAGGATGGAACAAACCCTTAACATGCCTCAATGATGTAGCCCCTGTTAACTGACCCACTTCGTCTTGTGCCACTTTCCACCTTCTTCTCTGTGCTTAGGCCACACTGGCCTTCCCTCTTTTCCTGTGCTGTGTTCTCCTCTGCATGAAATACTCTTCTTCTGCCTCTATATCAAGCAGCTAGCTTCTTTTCTTCATATCTCAGCTTATGTTGTCAATGAATCAGGTTCTGATAGACTCACAAAACAAACCACAGTTTGTATTTATACGTGGATTTGTGTTCATTAGTTTTTTCTCACCCATTAGATTCCATGAAAGTAGTTATATAACTGTTTTGCCAGGCATATAATTGGCACTCAATAGATAGTTTCCAAGTCAATTAATAAATTTATAAAAGAATGAATGCAATCCTACATTAGCTAAGTTATATTTGATTATTTCTTTGGTATATTATTATTTAGAATTGAAAAAAAATATTTTCTTTATTCCCATAAAATAAGCTTAGTTTCAGTTATGTACAACATTGTTATTTAATATCTTGATGATATAGTATTTCCCCTGGTACTATATTATAGTTGTTTTTCCCTTTCTGAAGTCGATTTTCTTTCACATGATAAATGAAGCTAATTCTAACAGCATAGTGGTAATTACTGAATTGACATTTTTTGGATTAAACCAATTAAACCAAAGCAATTAAAACTTGGAAATGGCAACTATAAAAGAACGATATATCATCATTCAGTGTACCAATGAAGAATGGAAGTGTGTTATAATTAGTTTGTAAATGTCACATCTTTATTGTACTTGCTAATTAAATGAGACTTTTCCATCTCAGCCTTGCTGAAGATAATTTGGAATTTTCATGAGTGATATTTTATTTTTTTCACTCAGAATGATTCTCTATCATGTGACTCTCATAGTCTAACAAATGAGACTTGGATAACGCCTAGTGAAGAATGCCACTGATGTGCCAGCCCTTAGCCCTCAAGTAGTGGTGGGCTTTCAGTGCTCAAAATAGGCTATCAGGACTCTGGACTGAACACATGATTGAGATGGATTGGGATAGAATATAGCATAAGAGATCTTTGCAACTTTGCAATCTATTCTATGGATATATTGCTGAGACCTCTTAGAATTGTCTGTGAACATTGACTATGGTTACCTAGCCTTTCAATCTTAAAGGGCCAACTGTAGAGATTAGATTACATGAGCACTTAACAAAACAAAGTTCTTTATTTTGAATAGCCTGTAATTCTACATAGAAGAAGGAGCAAATTGAAGATGGGTGGAAGAAGGCTTACATATTAGAGATGAAAGTTCCAGGAGGCAGTTTTTTTGGCCACTAGGGTGACGATTTATGATCTAGTCCAGCCTTTACCAACATGGGGATCCCAATCTCCTAGGATTCTACAGAATTATTAGAGGAGTCCGCAAGCCATGTATGTATCTGTGTCTAAATAAACACTGTCATATGCCATATATATATTAACATTTTCCAAATGTATATAGATTGTTATAAAAATGAGAATTAGCTGCTTTGAAATATTTATTTCATAGTACCTTTTCACCTGGTGTATATTTTCTCAGTCAGATATCTAAAAGATGTAGGTTCTTCAACCTTGAGGCATCATCTTGCATCAAACCTCAGTGAACTATTGTTCACTGTATTTCCCATTCTATGGGCTGTACAAACTTTTTTCCCCCCACACCTAGTATTTCTGAGATTCTTCAGATTCCAGGACTCCATCCTGAGTGTTACCTGTTACTTTTCTCATCTGATGCTCTGGTTTCTCTGCTCACCACTTTCTCTGTTTTCTACGACTTTTTGATGCTACTGCAACTCTCTCTGGTTGAAATCAGACTCGGATTGTCCTCAGCGTCCTCTCTTTGTTGCCCAAAGCAGAGATATCATTAAGGTGGTTGCAGTGCATAGTAAACTTTACCTGAGACTGGAGGATAATATGAGGGAATTATAGTGCAGAAATAGGAAACATAGCATTAGATATTCAACATCATTACTACTAGAGTCCATTAATTATGTCCATTAATGGGGGTCCCTACTGGTTGGCTCTGTCCTTATTGTCCAGCCTTGTGTCAAGTGTCTACCCTTCTTCCACAGGCAGAGCTGCTTCAATATTGTCCTGCCTCCCTGGACTCTAGGCTAGAATCCTTCTCCCTGAACATATAGAAATTAGTACATGTTATGATTTTATATCCTGGACGTTATTATGCAATTCAGACCCTAAAGAATACAATGTTAAAATTACAATAGTAAGTAACTGTTATTGTCTAAATATCATCATTCCAAGGTAGGATTATCATTTAATGAGCCTCCTCTACCCCAACAATCTACTTCCAAGCAAGAGGGCTTTCCAGTCAGAGGGATGAATGATCCTTTTCACAAAGCCTTAAAAGAACATGGATTGGTGTCTAAGCACAGCACAAGGTCAAGATAGGACATGTCTTTCCCTAATAGACTTACAATAAGAAACCTTCTCCTAAGTAACATAAAGGTCTGGCCTTCATAGAATGGGGTAGCAAAAGGTCTAACTTCCTCTCCCACACACACCCAAAGACTTGCCTTTTCCTATTGCAAATTAACATCCACCATGTCCACAGGTGATCTAATGTTTAAAAATGGTTTTATCCTTGAAAAAATTAGAAATAATCATTATTGTAGTAGGATAAATGCTGGTTCAGGTGTCCAGTGACATGCTGTCTAGACTCAACTCTGAATTAATAAAATCTCGCCATACCAGCAATCTGGTCTTCTTTTCCTCGTGTTTGGAATCAGGATTGTTTTGTTAGTATAATTTTTGTTTGTTAATTTGCTGATAACCAAAGCTCCTTCTAGCTCCAAAACTCTCAGATATCTCCAAGTCACTTATGGAATGTCAATTGTTTTGTTTTTCTCTTGACTGTCTTCAGTAGCATTGATTAGTTTGGCTTTGCATCAATTCTATGAATTGTAAAATAAGAAAAAAAAATTGGATTAGGTGTGCTGTGATCAAAATCAGATAGACATTTGAGTGTCTTCTGCAAAATGTTACATCTCAATTTTTAAAATTAGCCTATTGAAATATTTCCATATATCCTTAAAAGCAGAAAACATACTTACTAATTTTCACCCAGCCACTGAACTTCACAGGTCATTAAAAATGTGTTATGAAAAATTAGTCACTTGCCCCCCGGTTATTGATGGTGATAGAATTACGAATTGAATCATATGTTTCCATCACTCTCCTTAATTTAAGAAATGAGAGTTAGCATTAAAATAAATTAAAGAGAGAGACTTTGTCAGAATGCAGATATTTTAAAAATACGCTATTAAAAAGACTGAACATTCTATTTACAGCTATAATTACTGCTATGTATATGAGAAATAGAGATGAGAATATCTCAGTGTATGTTCCCTAGATAAATCTTGAGGCAAGTTACAGAAAGTATTAAAAGAGAAAGAAGATTCTTAGACTCCAAAGAGTTTACTGCATGCATTAACTAGAGGTGAAATGGCCGCTCAACTTGGCCTCAGCTGAATAGATGCCTGTGAAAAAAAAATACACGATGAAAATATTATGTTATGACTGGGCTAGCTTAAATTAAAAATACATCAAAGAAACATGGTATTTCAGACTACAGATTTAGAATTTACTGGGAAACAAGTTTTGAATTTTAATTTTGGCAATTAATATTTTAAAATAAGAAGACTATTTAAGTTAACAGAAGATAAGCAACTCTGCTTTCCCTCCATGATTCATGGATGATTTGCTGGGGAAGGTCGCACACACGTAGATAAGAAAAAAAAAAACCCATGAACATTTGTATTATTTTCATTATTTCCTAATAGGGGTTTCTGAAAATGCCAGGATGTTCCTCTCTCCATACAATGTAATGTATGATTTTTATCACTGTCCTGCCATTCCCAACATGCAAGGCTTCATAGTGTTTAGAAACCTTAGTACTCCAAGGTGGAGTATGTAGCTTAGAACTAAAGAGTCATCTTTTCTGAGACTAAAAGACCCAGGAATAGTCTCCTGGTGACACAAGAGTGACTTGCACAAGTCTACATTCTTCATTCAAATAAAACAAGAGCTATCATGTACATACTGGTTAGTTTTTCTTTAAACTCACACTTTTTAGTACAAGTAAGATATATTTTTAGTAAAATTTACCCATCTAGCTCAAAAAATTTTAGGTTTTGAGGTTATTGCAACAAATGCATCTAGTCCATAGGTCTTAAAAGTGAAACAACTTGCCTTATAAATGCTTATAATTAGAATATACTTTAATGACTACTTTTCTTGTTAGTTTCTGGCTGTTTTTTATGAGTGGAAAGTTTAGGTAGGTTAAAGCAGATTTGTGGGAAGGTAAAAGGAGTGAAAGAGGTGACAGCTAAAAGTTACTTCATTACCAGAGAGAAAACTAAAAGTCTAGGTTCTCTTGCCTACACTGCAAATGGAAAACAAAGGGACTTAGTCATTGAGGAAACATAACAAGACAGGGTCAAGGGAAACTGAGGCTCAAAGAGGTTGAGGAATCTGCCCAATGTTATATAATTGGTGGTGCTAAACACACAGATGTGACTGCTACCTCCCTGCCCCAACCTTAAACATAGGCAGAAGATAAAATACTGACAATTCAGGAAAGTCTTACACACACACATACACACACACACACACACACCGTCTTTCTCAAATAACACTTCTGTTAGCTAATTTGCACAAGTGCCACCATTAACGATGGGCTTCTTTGGTCTAAGACCTTGTCTGGTTAGGGAACCTCACATACAGCATAATTCTGTGAACTAATTAAGCAAATATTTGCCAAGAGCTGATCTGAATAGGATGAAGAGGAAGAGGACACTGAAAGGTCTACAGCAGGAGTGGGGTGGGGAAAACAAGAGAAAATTGAGGAGTGAAGACTGTGAAGGGGGCAAAGCTGTTGGTCTGGGAGAGTTTGCAGTTGACCAGAGGCTATACTGATTATGTAATGAAATTGTGCTCTAAATGTGTTCTGATGTAGGGGAGCCTGGGTGGCTTAGTTGGTTAAGTCTGCCTTTGGCTCAGGTCATGATATCAGGGTCCATGGATCAAGCCCCAAGTTGGAATCTCTGCTCAGCAGGAGTCTGCTTCTCCCTCTGTCTCTCCTTCTCTCTCTCTCTCTCTCTCAAAAAAAAAAAACAGTCTTTAAAAATAAATACATGTTCTCTCATATGATCGTGTAATGCTTGTTTCCCTTATGTCACTGCCTTCATATATTGATTCTCAGCATTTGTCCTCTTACAAGCAGCTGTTTTACATTGATCACCTTTCAAAAGATTTTTCTGATATTTTTATTCTGAAGATGCACATCTATAAATTAATGTCTCCAAATATTAGTTGAATTAAGTGAGATCTTCTTCAACCTTGCCTGTTTCTTAGTTCATTATTTTTTACGGTCTCTTTGAAAGACCCAGAAATATCATTTAAAAAAAAGATTTATTTATTTATTCATGAGAGATGCAGAGAGAGAGGCAGAGACACAGGCAGAGGGAGAAGTAGGGTCCTAGCAGCAAGCCCTATGCGGGATTCGATCCTAGGACTCTGGGATCATGCCCTGAGCTGAAGGCAGATGCTCAACCACTGAGCCACCTGGGTGTCCCAAGATCCAGAAATATCTTGATCAATGTCATCCAGAATGTTCTGACCCCTCAGGCTGACTTTCCCAGGTAAATAAGCTGTGGAGAGCAGTTGTTTCTGCTATATTCAGTGTATCCATGTTTCCATGCTTCCTTCCTCCTCAGCTTTCCCTGCTAGTGAAGATCTTCAGGACTGTCTATAATTACACTAACTTTCAGATTATTATAAATGAATCAGCTTTTTAGTATTTTCTTCAGTTATTTTAATTATGATGGATTTGGGAGAATTTTTTATACTAAAATTCTTCAGCATCCTTAATCAAATGTCGAGGGATAACAATGAGATGTGAAATGGATCAGTGTGGCAGATTGACTTGAAATGTCTTTCTTGGTTCAGAAATATTGCCAGGCCTAGGGTTTAAATGAGCTAATGTTTAAAATGCCAACAGAGCATTTTCAGGTTTGATGACATAAGCTTCCTGTTTGCTCAGACAGGATCTACAAATGATGTGGATTGCACAATCAGATCGATGTGTGGAGTTCAATGGGAAGGTATTCATTGAACAACTACTATCCACTGTCCACATGTAGAACCTATTTGTTATTGTCTCCCAGGAGGTGTGATCTTCTAGGGGTAAAACAGTCACCCACACAGAACTTTTTGTGAAAAAAATATTAAACTTGTTTAGTGGTGGACTTCAGGGTCGACTATTGGAGTGAACGGTGAAAAAGCCTAGGGGGTGGCTGATATAGCCAAGGCCCTCGGTATATGTCTTGATTAGAGCAGCTCTGGAAAAAGTTAATTTTGTGATGTATTTCATTTTTAATCTACTACAGGAAAATTTGTAATAACCTTGGAAATTGGATGAATAGATCTCTCAGGCTATGCATATGCATTGGTATACTTTATTAAAACAGTTATTCTGTATGTTGGTAAACTGAACACCAATAAAAATTAATTTATTAAAAAAAACAGTCATTCTGTTTGGTGATACATGCTGTTAGGGAAGCCCAATAATTTATGGACTTATGTTTGTGGGGTTTTTTCAGTGTATTGTTAGAGAACCTGACCTCACGCCTTTCCGACAATTCAGTCATTCCCAAATTTGTGTGGCAACATGAATCTCCTTGAGTGCTTATAATGTACATGGTGTCAAACACACTGAATTGGAGGTTCTAGTCTGTATTGTTAACAGACGACCCAGGTGAGCCTTATGAACAGGCAAATTTTGGAATCTCTAGTTTATCTGGCTTAAGATTAATTTTAGGTAAATTGGCTTTTTACCCACCCTTGCCCCCTCTCTTCCTATCTATTTCTCTCCCTCTCCTCTATCAAGACTTAAAAACAAACAAATAAACCTTAGCAAGAGCTAATTTGCTTTAAATGTACTTTTAGTTTCCAGGCTGGCATAAGTGAGATACATTTTTCCCACAGACCTATTTTTTTGGTCTTCTTTCCGCTATTTAATCAACAGTTAAGGTGAAAAATCTTGTTCTTCTCTGTGAAGTGGCTCATAAGACGGAAGAGGAATTAATTTACACTGCCTGGTGTCAGGATGCATTATGATTATGTTGACAAAGCTATAAAAAGAAAGTATCCAAAGCTTATTAAAAAATTCCAAAGAGGCCCTGTTAGAGCAGATGGATGAAGCAGAATGCTTGATCATTTAGCAGCTACTGAGCTGAAGGATATTCGAGCCAACGTGTACACAGCTAGGGCAGCTTGGAGAAGGTCACCAAATCATAGTTATACCTTTCAAGGGGAAAGTTCAGAATTTTACAGTACAATGTTATAATTATTTTTCTTACTCTATAAAAATGACTAAAAAGCCTGGTAAATACATTGCAGTCAATAGTGAATTGCCTCCAAGAGGTCTTTTTTTTTTTTGTAAGATTTTACTTATTTATTCATGAGAGACAGAGAGAGAGAGAGGGAGAGGCAGAGACTCAGGCAGAGGGAGAAGCAGGCTCCATGCAGGGAGCCCGATGTGGGACTTGATACCGGGTCTCCAGGATCACACCTTTAACTGAAGGCAGCTGCTTAACTGCTGAGCCCCCCCAGGCATCCCTCCCCTAGGAAATATCATAGTGGATTTCCTTTGTTGTATTCTTTGGAGCTTCCTCTCATTTATAATCAGAAAATATCTTTCCACAAAATGCAAACCAGAACTACAACAATAGAGTTCAGGAAAAATAAACAAATAAATAGTCTAGAATTACCCCCCCCCAAAAAAAAGTCTTATGGTTTCTAAATAAAAGTTAATATTGACTTCTTACTGTTTTCATTGAATTCTGCTAATTGTGATGTAAGAAAAATTGGAAGGTAAAAGTAACAACCTGAAAATAGCAGTAATTAATTTATTGAGAATTATACCACCAGCAATGGAAATTTGCTTTCATCTTACTCTGTGAAGGAATTTTGAGATCTCTGAATGTGTGTGGTCACAAATGATATAATTATACCATATATGTATATCATATAATAGTTACTAGAAGTCTAAAGAGAACAAAAAATTTTTATTCAGTGTGCATATTATTGCAATCATATGATCTTTATTTTTAAGATTCAAAACAATGAAAATTTTCATATTAGACAAATTGTTTGAAAAATGTACTGAGTTTGGTTCACCAGTATGGAAAGTATGAAGTTCAAAGCAAGAAAGTATTCTTTTTTAAAAAAATTAATTTATTTATTCCTGAGAGACACACAGAGAGAGGCAGAGACATAGGCAAAGGGAGAGAAGCAGGCACCCTGATGGGAACCTGATGTAGGACTCGATCCCAGGACCCCAGGATCACGACCTGAGCCGAAGGCAGAAGACGCTCATCGACTGAACTGCCCAGGTGTCCCAAGAAAGTATTCTTGATAAAGTGATTCATACGTATGGTAGATGGTGTAGTAGGTGAATTTTAGGTGACATTTGGTCCCTAGCTTTATAATTCTTAACATTTCTATGCTATCTAATCTCTCCTAAACTTCTAAGGGTGTGACTCTAGGAGGGAGGCAGTAAAATGAAATGATTAACCCATGTTTTGGAATCACATGTAACGGCTTAAATCCTAATTTAGAGCAAGTTCCTAATATCTGGAAGATTCAATTTTGTTTGCCTCATTTGAATTATGAGTATAATTCCCACCCTATCTCACCTGACCCTGTATCTCTAACATTTGTGGGAAGGATTAAATAAAGTAAGGCATTATAAAGCAATACCTAGGTAAGTAAAGGCTCAATTAAGAGCAGCTGTTTCAAATGTGTATGGCTGATACTTAAAATAATCACTCCTTTACACTTCCTTTGATGCTTTTTATAGACATTGTTTGTTGTGCAATAATACAGGTTCACTTAAGTTTCTGATTAGTTTTTTTCAAAGATTTATTAATTTATTTTAGAGACAAACCACAAGTGGGAGGGGCAGGAGAGGGAGAGAGAATTCTAAGCAGACTCCACGCTGGGTGTGAGATCTTGACTTGGGGCTCCATCTCACAAACCTGAGATCATGACCTGAGCCAAACAAAGAGTGGGTGACGACCTACCATAGCACCCAGGCTCCCCTGATTAGTTTTTTTAAATGTCAGCAAAAAGCCATAGTCTTAAAGGTCAAAGTTGTTTCTGAAAATAACCTTGCTTTTGAAAGAAAGGATTTTTAAGCTATCTATAACTGGAGAACTGGGAACAGACTTTAGAATGGGAAAGAGTATATGACAACATAAAAGTTACTTTTTGTTTCTGAGGAGAGAATTGAATCATTCAGTAGTGGTGAGAGAGGAATTCAAGATGTGATGAGGCCCCCCTAGTATTATCTGAGTCTCTGGGAAGGTGCCCAGGATCCCAATTCACTGGGTCGAGCTGGAGGGGAATTAAGCAGTAGAAATTTGAATGAGGTTAGGAAATCCAAGTATAGATGGAACTAGGATTTAATTCTCAGGGAAACATAGCATCTTAAAGAAGCTTCGTATTTAGTAGAACCCTAGAAAGGTAGACAGACAATGGTGAGGAGAAGTGCCTCAGCAGATGAGCCACATGGAAGTTCCCAGACCCTCCCATAGGGGTGCAGGAGAAAGATTGAAATGACCTCAAGAAAGGCACAGGATAGTTTAAATAGGCCATGGGCCCTAAATACCCCAGGATTGGAACAAAGAGGATGCAGATGTGTATACTTCTACCTGAGGTTCTGGTTATACATGAGACAATGGCAGTGGATCTCAGTGCACAATGGTGGACAAGTGGTAACTCCGTCGCGGTCAGTGTGGTCACAGGACATCTGCACACCTGATGCCTGTCTTCCCTATACCTAAGACTCCCTTTCTTTTTAAAAAAAATTTTTATTTAAATTCAATTTGGCAACATACAGTATAACACCCATATACTCATGTATATGTGTTCATCCCATCAAGTGCCCTACTCAGTGCCGATCACCCAGTTGCCCCATCCCCCCAACCTCCTCCCCTTTCACAACCCTTTGTTTCCCAAGTTAGGAGTCTCTCATGGTTTTTCTCCTTCTCTAATTTTTTTCTCCCATTGAGTTTCCCCTCCTTTCCCTTATAGTCCCTTTCACTATTTCTTATATTCCATGTATGAGTGAAACCATATGATGATTGTCCTTCTTTGATTGACTTACTTCACTCAGCATAATACCCTTCAGTTCCATCCACGTTGAAGCAAATGGTAGGTATTCATTCTTTCTGATGGCTTAGTAATATTCCATTGTGTATGTTTATGAGGTTCCCTTTCAACAGAGAAAGGAAAGTGGGATTGGTGGTAGGTGTGTTAGTCACCTCCTATTCACGATTTCCACCTGAGGATTGTGGGGATGATAAACCCGTGACACCTGACACTGAACAGATGTGGTCAGATGCAATCAAGAGCTGTTTATTAGTCACATATACTCATAGTCATGGGCAGGAAGACACTTTAGGGCTCACAGGGAATGTACTTGGGAACAGAGTAAACAACCAAGGCTGTGGGAGGCAGGCTTTGTAGTATTAAGAAGGTGGCACTCCTCTGGGTTCCTCTGGGAGGATATGATTGGCTTGTTTGGATAATTCTTCAGGCAGTCAGGAAACTGAAACCTGCTACTTAGGGATGAGCAGGAATTACGCATGGTCCCTTTGATAGGGAACACTGTTTGGCAAAGGGACCTTATCCATGAGGGCAGTGTGAGGAGAAGAACTTGTGATTAGGCTATCTGAGGTCTATTTTTACCACATGTCAGAGCAGAAATCTGTGTGGCATTAGTGTAGGGAGTGGATATCCTCAGGGGTGGGCATGAGTTTTTTACTTTGTGACTTACATAGTACTTGAGGAGCCCATTCGGCCTCTCAAACCTGCTGCCTAGGACTGGCTATGAAGGAGCTGAAAGTTTGATTGCTTTCTTCAAGATCCCAGTATTGTGCATTCTGCTCAGTGAAATGAGTGCCTTGGTCACTATTAGTGTATCTTGAACTCCAAAGGGGATAAGGAACATTCTAGTGAAGCTTTATATTGTAGTCTTAGTGTATATATGTAGAGAAATGGGTTACCTTGATTTTTATTTTGGGTATTTGTGAAGTGATTCCCAGAGTTCTTTACCCCAAAGGGGGCAACTTGTAGGCAATGTACAAAAATGTCCAGATGGGCCCAATTGTTATTATCTGAAGTATGCCAATCCTGCTGACCCTTGGGTTCTCATTTTATCAGAGACATTCTGATTAAGGGATAAAAGCAGCAGTTTTCCACTGAGTTCCATCATGTATAATGGTGGAGATATCATCAGTAAAATGTATGCACTCCCATTGCTGGCCATTCATTTAATTCTAACGGGCTCCCCAAGTAGTTGGCTCTGGCGAAGGCATGGGCCTCCACCAGCACTGTGGCATCTGTTGAGAGACTGAAGACAGGACAGGCCACCCCTTCCGCAGGTAGATTATATCAGGGGGCCCAGGTTTGACCATATCCAGTAACAAAGAAGGCTCAGAAGCTATGTTGAGCTTTTGGGGTGCTGCTTTAATAACTGAAGGCATAATGGCTAGCCAGCTGCAAAGCGTCACAGGCTTAAGGTTTGTGAGAGCTGTATTTCCAGAAAAGTCCATTGTATGGCCAGTAATTGCCACTCTAATGGTATATAATACCAAGCCAAGAAAGGCATCAGAAGCCCATGGGCAACTCATGGCCAGCAGACGTGACCCAGAAATTCCAGGAGCCATGAAAGATGTTTGCTGAAGCCCCTGTGGTGAAGAAGCTTCTGAGGGCACAAACTGGAGTGCTTGCTGATTTCAATTTAGACAGTGTTAGAGCCTTTTATTGGTGGGACCCCCCCCTTCAAAGTGGGCTAATTTGTAAATAACATTAGTGACATTAAATGAAATTTGTAAATGAAGTATATGTTACCTTCCGAACCCAAGAAAGGACTAAAGATGTTGAAGTTGTCTGAACCATGTGAGTGCTAAGATGGTCAATACCTATTTCTTTTTAATTTTTTTTTAGATTTTATTTATTTATTTACTTACTTACTTACTTACAGAGCATGAGTAGGGGGAGAGGCAGGAAGAGAGGGAGAAAGAGAATCCCAAGCCAACTCCGTGCTGAACTCCAACAGAGCCAGATGTGCAATCTCTTGACCCTGAGATCATGACTTGAGCCAAAATCAGGAGTCAGATGCTTGACCAACTGAGCCACCCAGGCTCCCCAAAACCTTTCTTGATAATCTCAGGGCTGGAGCAACTGTCAGTTTATCAAGTATCTTTCAGAGATTTAATGGAGGCATCAAGGCCTTTCACTATGTGTGGAACAATGCTTTATCCCCTTTTTATGAGCTCTTTTGTGACTATTTTGTGTCTTTCATGAGTACGTCAAACAGATAATGTCATACCTGTGCTCCTGGAGAAAAGTTAGTGTAGTTAAGATTTTGCCTATAAAAATTGTGTACAATGTCGAGGCTGTTGAAGTATCCCATCGCTATTCCTTGTAAAGGGGAATTGTGTCCCGTCAGTGGTAAAGGCAAAGTGTCTGAGAGTCTGTTTGAAATAGGCATTGAACAGAACATATTAGCCAAATTTATAGTAGCAAAATATTTACCAGTCACTGATTGGATAGAGTCAGTGATTTCAGGAATTAGGTTATTGGGTGTAGAGGTCTTAATGGGATGGGACCGTGGCATTACAATTGTAGCAATCCCCTGTAGGCCGCCATTCATTTGTTTGAGATTTAAGGAACAGGTCAAATAAGGCTGTTAAATGGAATAGCAATGGGATTAGGGAAGGATTCACTCATGACCTGTTACATAACAAGTTTTTAATCCTTGAAGACCTTGTTTGAATTACATTCAGTCATGTTAACTATTTTAATGGGGTGGGGAGAGTGAGGAGTGGGACATGGGTCATGGGTTCTTATTTTGTTAAACCAGTATGTGTTGAAAACTTAATTTTCATTTTTTTTTGGGGGGGGGTCAGAGTATCTGTGCCCACTATGGGATATTTTAGGGCAATGAGTGCTATAGCCATAGGGAATTTAAGCTACACAAAAGTTCTTATAGTTAAAAGTGAGTCATACCTATTTGCCTTCTACCTAATATTCAGCAACTCCTTTAAGTAAATCCTTGATTAAGGGGGATACCATGTTTTGGTTAAGACCAATTGGTGAATTTCTGCAGATATTAAAATTAATTCAGGGGTGCCTGGGTAACTCAGTTGGTTAAGTGTCCAACTCTTGGTATCAGCTTGGGTCATGATCTCATGGGTCA
The DNA here is from genome assembly GCF_905146905.1 of Nyctereutes procyonoides. Lineage (NCBI taxonomy): Eukaryota > Metazoa > Chordata > Mammalia > Carnivora > Canidae > Nyctereutes > Nyctereutes procyonoides. The sequence goes on from NW_026575146.1 coordinate 28,256,734, forward strand.
TGGGATCTAGCCCTGGGTCAGGCTCCACACTCAGTGGGGAGTCCGCTTAAAGATTATCTTCCTCTGCTCCCCCCTGCCTCAAATAAATAAGTAAATCTTTTAAAAAAATAACTCAGAACTTAGATTGTAAAGGCACACAAGCAATCAGTGTCCTTTTATTTTTTGCTATATAAATTTTTCTAGTAAATTTTGGATTTCCAATTAGGTCAAATTATGGACCTCTGTTTTAAGTTGTTTTTTATTGGTTTTATCTCCCTGTATTCAGAATTATTTCTTTGTTTTATTTTTTTATGTATCTTGTAATTGTTGTTGGTTGAGGATGCTGCTGTCCAGTCCTCCCATATTTATAAGTTTCTTCCCCCAGAGAACCTCAAATCAGTCTGATCAGGTTGGGGGGGGGGTCTCCCCAGTAGCAATAGTTTATGGTTTGAATTAACCCCTTCATGGTGCCACAAGGGTGCCATGGGTGGGTTGTAGAGGATTAGAATCTTTGTTGCAACAGAGACAAGGAGAACAGAGTGGCACCGGGAAGGGTTGTGGGCCTACCACCAGACTTGATGGATAAAAACCTTCCTCTGCTGTGGCCTCACCTCTTCTGTCATGTGGACTTCCTTCCCCCCGTTTAAATTCCCCGTGAATATTTTAGGTTTTTAGGCACATAAAATTGCAGCTTTCAGTTTCTGTCTGCACAAATCACCTGCAGTGCAGACGTTTTGGATATTTATGGAGAACCATTCAGAAGCTTGGTAGCCTCCTTTGTAGGGGGTTGCCTTTTAATCCAGGAAATACCAGTCTTCCTGGGATCAAGGTCCATGTCCAATAAAGTCATTTTGTCTATGGCTTGTATGGAGACCATAAAGCCAATAATTGTAGGATTTGCCCTTTGGTGTGCTGGTAGGCAGCAATACTGAACAAAGCCTAGGTACATTGGCTATGAGTTTTGTTTTGGGAGAACAGTTGAGTACCAATGTTCCTTCCTCCCCCTACCCTTTTTTTTTTCACCAGCCCCTGGGCCACAGGCCACGATGGATGTGCACCTCGATACTCCTGAGGGTCAGGAGAGCGCAAGCAACAGTGGCAAGGGAAGCAGCGGCACAGGAAACCAGCAAGGTCACTACCCTTGCATGAACAACAACAACTGGGATGCCATGCTCAATTCTCTACTGGGTGGTGATCTCCTTTCTTTCCACAATCCTCACAAGAGGCTATCTATTTCTGGGCCTGTCCTGGAGGTGCACAGTTCAAACAATGTCTGTATAGCTTCCCTCAGGCAGCCGGTGATAGTCACCAGGCCAGACACAGTGATGTAGGCTGATCCTTGGTAAGCAGGGCCCACCTGCCAAACAGATTAAGCCCGACATCACCAGGTTATACTGGGGTACAGTGAAATAACAATTCTCATCTTGGAGGCAAGAGAGTTTTAGGGTGGGAAGGGATGGCAATGGCTGGCAAAGACAACAGAATACCACACAGGACATGGCCCAAGCCTGCCAGAAATTAGCTGTTCCATCTCAGGCAGCCTCACCATATCACAGAATCAACTAAGTTAACCAAGTTCAATGAATTAAGGCTGACCAGGTGTCCTTAGTCATAGTGGAGCATATCATGTGATTTGGGACACAGTGGTTTCTGTTGCCTCTTATCCACCCCATTGGTAAGGGAGAGATTCCTGCCTTGAGGACCTGGGGATGGCTAAGCACACAGCACTTGACACTGTAGAGGTGAGATTGATAGCTAATTATTAGTCATACATATTTATAACTCATGGAGAAGGATACTGAAGGCCATGCAGGGCCTCATAGGGATGGTACTGAGGAACAGAGTGAACAACCAAGGGACTATAGGAGGTATACTTTGTAGTAACAAGAGTGTGTGGTGCCTCCTGGTTCTTACAAGATGAAATGATTGACTGGTTTGAATAATTCCACAGGCTGGCAAAATCACAACTTAAGGATAAGTAGGAACTGTGCCTGGTCCCTTTGATAAGGAGGATTGTTTGGCCAGGGTACCTTATCCATGAGAGCAGAGTGGGAAGAGGGAAACATATTTAGGCCATTTGAAGCCCTCTCAATTTTCCCAGATGTAAGGGCAGCATATAATATTGAGCCTTAATTTTAGGCCTTACACCACATGGAGAAATGAATTCTGTGTATGATTGTGAATTGGTTGGAAATTTACCCAGAGAGAATAAATTTTAATGTGGAAGTGAATGATTATACTTGAAATCAGAAGACTGTTTTCTTCTCTGAAAGAAAAATGGGGATCTGTGAGTTAAAATAAGTTCTGTTAAAGAATAATATACTTACATCATTGCATATCTTTTTTTGTTTTGTTTTGTTTTCTAAGTAAAATGAGTATCTTGCTGTTACTTGAGTAAAAAATCATTTCATTGAAGGGAGCCTGGGTGGCTCAGTCAGTAGAGTATTCAATTCTTGATCTCAGGATTATGAGTTTGAGTGCCATGTTGGATGTAGAGATCACTTTAAAAAAATATAAAACAAAACCCTTTGTCTCCACCACTATACCATGAAATAAGCTAGTGAACATTATTAAAAAAAATATTGAAACTTAGCTAAAACTTCCTTTTATGGAATAATAGAAGACTTAATGTCCTTTAGAAAACCTTAGTACACAACACTCTACAAGGTAGGATATATTTTCAAAAAAAAATGTAAGCTTTTATTTATTAATTAATTTAGAGAGACAGAGCGTGCACACACATTGGGGGCAGAGCAGAGGGAGGAGAGAGAATCTTAAGCAGGTTCCATGCCCTTTGCAGGGCTCAATCTCATGACCCTCTGATCATGACCTGAGCCAAAATCGAGAATTGGACATTTAACCAACTGAGCCACCCAGGTGCCCCCTCTTCAAAACGTTTTTTAAATGTATGCTTATGTTGGCAAATAAGAGAATGCTTCATAAGCCCTGAACAATGAAAAATCACAAATCTAAAGGCTTGTGAGTGGTGTACTCACTGAGTTCCCCAGTAATTCACAATATCTGTTTTTAAAAAGCCATGTTCTGGGGACAGGAAAAGAAACTTAGGAACCACTCAAGTTGAAATATCAAATTGAGTCCTCACCATAAGCCTTAGGCTATGAAGAGTGACATGCTGAGTCGAAAGGTAATGTGGGAAAACCCTAACCTTCAAGGGAAGACAGTAAGGATACTTGCCAGTCTTGTCCTTGACTTGGGTGGAAAGGGAGGGAAAATTTTCCTGATCATTTATTACCACAGGGGGAACCTTAAATAGGTTTGCAACTTTGTAGTCTGAAAATTTTCCTGCTGAGAATTTAAAGCTAATCAATTGGGTAGTGCTCCTAGGCCCCAGGGGAGGCAAATTCAGAGCCTATCTAAAGGAGAACACTTTAATTAGGGTCTGAAGTAATTTGAAGTAAAAAGTTTTAAAAATATAAGTTTACAATAAAAAAATCATAAATCATGCAAGGAACTGAGCCACCATGAGATAGATTATACAGAAACAATATAATCAAGTATAAAGAATTCAGATATTAGGATTATTCATGCAGAATTTTAAAAAATAGACTTATCATTTTGATAGGATAAATGAAAATACTTAAGTTATGTATGCCCAAAGAACAAAATACTGTGTGATACAGTGAGGCAGACTTGAAAAAGAGCAAAACATATTGTCTAGAAATGGAAAATACAAACCAAAGCTTGATGTGTAGTTTATGTAGCAGATAAGACACATGAGAGACCTAGTGAACAAGAAGATAGTTCTGAAGATATTATGCAGAATACAGCATAGAGAAACAAAAGAGATGGGAACAATGAAAGGCTGAGAGACATGGTTAATAGAGTGTCTATCTCATGTGTCTATTTGGAATTCCCAAGGATATAATAAAGGATAAAAGGTAAAAGTCAATGAAATACCACCTGAGAATTTTCCAGAATTGTTACAAGTCTCAAATTCAGGAATACTAACAAATCTCAGGAAGGAGAAACAAAAAAGGTGCCTAGGCAACTTGTATGACATTCCAGAACCCCAAAGAGAGAAATCCTCAAAATAAGCCAGAAAAAAAAAAAAAAAAGACTCCACAAAACACCAAGGATGATAGATATACCATCAGTGTATTAGTCAGGGTTCTCTAGAAGAACAGAACCAATAGGGTATGTATTTATTATAAGTAATTGGCTCATGCTAGTATGGAGATTGAGAAATTCCACGATCTGTAGTCAGCAGGCTGGAGACCCAGGAGAGACAGTGGGATAGTTCCCTTTCAAGTCTGAGGGCCTGAGAAGCAGAGAGCGAGAGCGTACTTTCCAGTCCCAGTAGGAGTCTGAAGGCAGGAGAGAGGCTGATGCCCCAGCTCCGAGACAGTCAGGCAGAGAGAGCAAATTCTTCCTTTCTCAGTCTTTTATTATACTCAGGCCTTCAGTGGTTTGGACAATGACCATCCACATTGGTGAAGGCAATCTTCTTTACTCAGTCTCTCGATCCAAATGTTAATTCCAGAAACACCCTCACAGACACACCCAGAATATTGTTTCAACAAATACTAGGCACCCTGCAGCTCAGCCAAGTTGACACATAAAATGCTCATATTTAGCAAACCTTTTAACAGCAAAAATGGAATAAAGTAGGATAGTACTGTGAAGTGCTTGTAGAAGGTAACCTTCAACCCAGGCACTTCCACAATCTCCTTTTAATGGCAACCTAGAATAGTGTCCCAAGATTAAGGATAAATTAGATCTTTTCAGACATACAGAAACCACTAAAAGGAATTTCTAAAAGCAGTGCTTTAGGGAAAAGGGAGAATTATCTCAGAATTGCAATGTGCAAAAAAAGACCATTGTGGAAATACAGTAGTATTATGGATATAAAGAAAAATGTGGTCCTTAGATACATGCTAAAATATTTGATGTGAAACGTTATGGTATCAGAAGCTTCCTTTCAAATGGTTGACAAAAATAGTGTGTATGTTTAGAGAGAGAGAGTGAATATAGCTGTTAATTCTTAAAATCAAATGGAGGTTACATACTCTTCTTTCGACTTATTGGTATGACAATATTTAAATACAAAATTCTGAGAGAAGACACTATAGCATGAAGTAATTTATTTAATAATCTTAGAATTTTGTCACAAATTATTATAAGGCCCACCTGTTTTTTCCATGATCAACAATCTTCCTATCAATATCAATATCAGTATCAATATCAATATCTACTTTTCTGTCATTTCCTCTCTGTGAATCATCCAAGATCACCAGCAATGGATCAATGACCACATCACCAGCTTTGCCCTTTTCATGAATCAAGGGTCCATATGTATATGTGCCTATTTCTGGAATCTCTGTTTTATTCTATCAATCCTTTAGCATGCTACACTAGCTTAATACCTAATACTTCGTAACGAATCTTTATATCAAATGACCTAAGTCCTTAAGCTTTATGAGTCTTCATTGTAAGTCTTTCTACCTTTTTCCTTCCTTCTTAAATAAAATGCTATTCTTGGGCCTGTTGCATTTGCATATAAATTTTGTAGTCAGTTTATCACTCTTATGGTGGATTTGCTTACAGAATTTCCATTTTTAATAGCCTTTTAATAATACTCCTTCACATCAGTCTCTATTTGCAGACAATGCATCTTATGTACACTTTTATTATGTGACTTAGAAATGTTCATGATTCCCCAGTGTTCAGAGGAAGGAATACAATCTCCTTTAAAAAAAAAAAATTTATTTATTTATTTGAGAGACACTATGTGAATGGGAGGTGGAAGGGATTAGGGTCAGAAGGAGAGAGGGAGAGTAAGAGAGAAGCAGGCACCCTGCTGAGTGTGAAGCCCAACACATGGCTTGAACTCACCACCCTGAGATCACGACTTGAGCTGAAATCAGGAGTAGGATGCTTAACCAACTGAGGCTTCCACAATCTCCTTTTAATGGCATTCATTTTCTTTGCAATATGGGTTCCAGTGATGACTATGCTTCAACTTATTTTTCCAACTCCATATGGCTTAACATTCTGTGAGAGCTAGATGTTTCCTTTTCTTTTACTTGGAGGTTGCCTTTTACTTTCACTTCATGAGTTAGCTTAAATTATTTCCCTTGCTTGGTAAGCCTTTTAATGTCTTTTCTATCTGTATGAATCTCCCCCTCCCAAATATTAGGGCCCCATGTGTGTTTCATAGCTTCTATGAAGTCTCAGTCACCCCAAAATTCAGTAGCTCTTTACCTTTTATATTTCTGTAGCATTTTTCATTTGTACCACTTACTAGAAGATATCAGATGTTGACTTCTGTTTTTACATTCCCTTTAATGTGCATGTATTTCATCTGTACAATTAGGTCACACACTCTTTCACAGCAAGGACCATCATTATGCATTCTGTGTGTGTCCCCACTTTGGTAATTACAGTGTTTGGTCTTATTTCTTTAGAATTTTGCACTCGATAAGGGTGCTCAATAACAGTTGGCTGAATGAAAGCCGAGTCTCTTCAACAAATATTTGGTGAGGTGTAATAGGAGTAATGAATGAGGTGTCAGATGAAATGGGTTCTGGTCTTGCTTCTACTACTCCCTAGTTCCGTTGCTTTAGCCAAATCATTGTATTTTTATGATCCTCAGTTTTCTAACCTTTAAAATGAAGATAGTAATGACTGCCCGACAGTACAGAATCACATGCACTGAATCTCACTAAAGTGATTTAAAATGATGTATGCTCAACACATGTTTATGCTTTTTTTCATATAATGAAAATCATCATAGGAAATTTAGAAAACACAAAGTTTAAGGAAGAGAATAGAAATCATGTAAAATAAGAGCACTTAGAAAGCACTGTTAAAATTTTGGATATTTCCCTTATGTTTTTCTGTGCATCTATTTTGAAAATTATTATATATAACTGGTTTTGAACTTTTTTATTATGCCTACTGAATATATTTTAGACATATTTTCATGAAGATTCATTTTTTTTCTAATGAACTTATGTAACATTAAAGAAATATAGTAACAGAATTTATTATTTTTACAAAGGCTTTTGTAAAAAGTTAGATACATCCATATAAATAAGTTTACTTCTTAACTTAATCGTAGACAAATATCAATATACATAATTTGATGAACAAAAATATTTCAATGGTATGACTTTTCTTTCTGAAGTTATTTGCTATTTGGTTGGGATTTTTTTTTTTTTTTTTTTGCCCAAGTGACCCAGAAAATCCTCAAAACAACTTTAAAAGTTTTGCTACTGTGATTTTGATTGAATTTTTTGCTTGATGAAACACCAAAATGATTTCTTCTTCTGCAAAGGAAAATAAAATACTAAAGAGGACTTAGAAAACAAATCAGAGCTTGAAAAAGCTCAATCATTTCCCCATTTTTCTCAGTTGGAAGAAAAAAAAAAGATGAAAATTAAATCTATTCAAAAAGAGACCAAAAGACATCCCAAAGATTTTTTTTTTACTGATGAAATAGAAGAAAAAGATATTACTGGAACTTTTAAAGCTGTACATTTAAACATTTAAAAAAGCATCTTACCTATAAATCAACTTTATCCAATTTAATTAAGGAAAAGTTTGTGAATGATTTCTGTCCTCAGTTGTTTTTCACTTTTACCATTGTGTTTGAGCTTTTGGCTATGTCTATTTTACATAGTTGGTTTAAGCCCTGAAATGTTAGCTTTCTAGAAAATTTTCTTTTTTCAAACTTTCACTAAAAATTTAGAATTATGTTGGCCTTAAAACAATTATATTTTAAAAGATATGATCAAACAATTTATAAAAGATATAATAAAATGATATTAAATAAACCTAACATCAAAATATGGACATGTAAGATATTTATGTGCATCTGTGTAATGTAGCACACAAAATTCTGGATGGATATGCACCAGAATTATAATAGTGCTCTCACTGGATAATGGGTAAAAGGCAATTTGCTTTTTCTGCTTCTAGAAGAATTGTCATTTTTTTTCCTACAATGAGAGTGTATTATTTTCATAGTCAGAAAAAAAGAATTAATTTTGAAAAAGATGTGAAAGAATAATTGTTTCATTCAGTAAGTAAACTCTATTAGAGGACCTACTAAGTGAGTGCCAGGCATGACTTAGTGCTACAGATGTATCAATGAAAAACCTATAAAAACCTATGCCTACAAAACCTTATAAAATCCCATGCCTACAAAAACCTATGCCTTTGTGGAGCTTACATTGTAGTAGGGGGGATAGTAAACAGCAGTGAAATTGTAGTAAGTTGTAATGTGTGTTAAAGCTACTAAGTGCTACGGGAAAATAGAGCAAGTTAAGGGAAGTCAGGAGCTACAGGGAGAAGACGTTGTTTTAAATGGAATGGCAGCCTTACTGAGAAAGAATTGTCTCAACATATTTTGTGACCCTCACTATATTGGGTCTTTATTACTCAGATTAAGAATTGTTTTTCAGTTGACATGACAAAACTGAGAATTTCAATCCTATTTTAACTAGTAACGAAACACACAAACATGGTTTGTTGCTGAAAAGTATACAAATGCTTTACCCTTAGGGAGAAACCATGATGGAATGATGTGAGGGAGATGCAGGCTTCTGTGACAGGTGGCTTGTCTGGAACAGATGTTGCAGAAAGGTAGCCAACTTTGAGGTATTTGTGTGGAGGGGATTCGGGGGGCAGAATGTAAATTTTTTATGCTCTTTTTCCCCCCTAAACACCAAGTTTCAGGAAATACCTCGGTGTTCATCTTTTCTTGTCTTTATGACTTAAAATGTCAGAGACTGTCTCTAGAGCCAAATGAAAGGCCTACTTTTAACAGGATAATCAATGTTTATAATGATAATCTATTATAGTGCCTATAAGTTAATATGATTGATTTCTAAACAAATTTCATTTGTGCGGTTGTTAACCAAGCACATTTATATCCATTGTTTGTTGGGTTCTAAGGTAGTAAAACAGGTAGTATTGTTCTACTTCTGATAAATGTGGAGACTTAATTAGCAGAGAAGTTAAGTGTCTTGTTGAAAGTCACAAGTTTATTTGAAGGCAATGCAAGATTCCGCTAAATGCTCACTTTTAGGTGACCAAACTTTCCATTGCTCCATTTGGTGGACTGCTTAATAAAAATGAGGACTAATATAAGGGCAGTCATTCTAAGGGTGTGTTAAAGTAGTTCAGTAATGCTATCATTGCTCAAAGCTCCACTTTGAAATCTTCACTTGAAATAGAATTCTTCTGAATATATGCAAATCTAAATTACTAAAGGAAGCTTTGAAAAAAAAAAAACCTCAAGTAATTTCAGTGCAAAGAAATGGGTGATCAGTTGGGATAGTTTTTAATCAAAAACAGCTCACTATAAAATATGATGTTACATTTTAAACATAGCATAATTCTACCATTATATTATACAGGAGTATAAAGCGGGTTGCCCTGATGGAATCACAAAAATATTTTGAGAGGTAGTATACATATGTAGCTTCCTAAAGTAATGGCTTTGATGAATATGGTACACATTTACATATACAAATTTTCATACATTAGTAAAAATAGTTCTTTTGTATCACTGCATTTTTCCTTTTGAAGACAGATAAACATACATAAGGTGTTTTTAAAAGATTATTTATTTATTTATTCATGAGAGGCAGAGACACAGGCAGAGGGAGAAGCAGGCTCCCTGCAGGAAGCCTGATGTGGGACTCGATCCCGGGACTCCAGGATCATGACCTGAGCCAAAGGCTGATGAGGCTCAACTGCTGAGCCACCCAGGCATCCCAACATGCATAAGTTATAAAAATTTTCTGAAATAAAAGCGTGCAGTTTAAAGTGTCCAAGCTTAAGCTATTGCTTTAGATTACCTTTACACCAGAGGCATAATTATGGGACTAATTTTTGTCATAGAGGAATCACTCTCAGTAATAATCTTAGGCAAAGAAAATAAGCCCAGAGAATTAAGGCTCTATCTTTCCCCTTGTTGAAAATGAAAATAGTAAAAGAGAATTAGTTGAAAAAGTTAAAACTATAGGATCTGGTCTGTTTAAAGTGTTAGAGGATTGCATATTTACACCAGGGAAAGTTGATAGAATTGTGACTTTAGGTCTGGCAGTCTGTTCACAGTTTAATGTTTATGAATCTTCTTCCAGAGAGCCAATGTCAAAAGACTGTCCTATTCAGATGTCTTAGGTGAGGGTGATTCAAAAGAGTTTTCGCATTAACTTCTGCTCTGCATATGACCATTGATGTTCTCCACACCTACAAGGCATTGTGTTTGCCACTAGCCTACATCTTGCCCCTAAAGCTATTTTATTGGTAAAATAATAAAATTCATTTTAATATTGATTAACTGAACGTTCAGTCCTTATTGAGAATATTAATAATTCAAAGCACATTCACTAGCTATGCTTGCCTGCCTATAATTTATAGGTATTGGCTATTAGTTCAATATTTATTTATTGAATTTACTAGGCAACTATGTGCCAGTCCATGTGCTAGGTAGAGGGATACAAAGACATTTCTATCATGATTATGTTGGTCAGATTAACTTCCCTTTTTCTCCTTCCTACTGATATCTTTAAAAGTCACTTGACATTTTAAAACCACTGTCTTATTAAAAAAGGAACTGAGATTTTAGGACCTGCTTTGAACCCCCCTGCACAGATAGGCTGTGTTCACTCTGAGATGGGAATCCATTTTCCAAGCAAACCATATGATCCTCAAAATTATTTCATTTTCTCAGTAGTGCAAATTCAGTTCTTGGGCTTTTGTGAGCTTGGGAAGTCTTTGTGCCTTTTTTGAAATCTAAGAACACTTTGCATCCAAAAATGGTCAGGAAAAGGCAAAGATGAGACGTGCATGATCTGAAAGTAGTCACTTGGCTGGAATTTGCTCACTCTTTCTCTGGGACCCCACTCTACACCCTGCCTTGTAGAGAAACTAACCACTCCCTCCTTTGTGCAGGTGGGGGAGCTGCTGGGCATGTGGGGGGAGCTGCCTGGCACCCAGCTTTTCCAGGTCTCCAGTTGGGGCAGGGGGAAGTCCTTACTGTGGCAAATAGCACAGTGCTTTGCACATAGTCGGTGTTAAATACTTTTTGAATTGAATCCAAATACTTCCTTAAGTAGGCTCCAGTACCTGAATAAAATAAGAAAACAACAATTTGAGTCCATTGACTGGAAAGGAAAATGTGAAAAATACATGAGAATGGAATACAGGCAGGGTTTGAGGTAAACTGGGGGGGGCGGGGGGGATGAGAATGGTTCCTTCTAATTCAAGCTAAGTGCCCTTAGTTCTGATCACTCAGAAAGATAGAAATAAAAAGGTGAGAAGTAAAAGGCCAAAACTATGTCAGGTATAAGATAGAAGGGATGCTCTGCTACAACTTATAACCATTTAGAATCATGTTCATCTAAGGGAGAACTGAAAGTATCACTGTGTGTCCTGGATACCACCCATCACGCATAATGCATGCACATGCGTATGTGCTTCGCAAGCTAATATACTAATTAGGGAAATCTGTTTTGGAGGGGAGTGGGGCGGGGGGGGTCATGAAAATGGCAGAAGAGTACTGTCTGAACTCAGAAAAGACTTTTTAAAAAAAGATTTTATTTATTTATTCATGAGAGATACAGAGAGAGAGAGAGAGAGAGAGAGAGGCAGAGGGAGAAGCAGGCTCCATGCAGGGAACCTGGCGTGGGACCTGATCCCCGGTCTCCAGGATCACACCCTGGGCCGAAGGCAGGTGCCAAACTGCTGAGCCACGCAGGCGTCCCTAGAAAAGACTTTGACTCAAACTGGCTGTGTTATGTTAATGCATCACTGAGGTGTCTGGGTCTGTATCATTTACCTTTAATGGTCTTTTTTGGAAGCTGCAAGGGGTAGGGGTAGGTAGGCCTGTGGGAAACTAACTCCCTACAATCCTTGTGTTTTGGGTAGGTTTTCTAGCAGGAAACTAAAGGGTAGGATGACCAGTTAAATGTGATGACCCCTAAACCCCTCCAATCAAGGGGGTTGCATGGTTAGTGCAGTTAATCTTCTTAGCTTTATCCACATTAGTCCATATTATTATTCTAAGTGACCGTATCTTAGTATAACAATGTTACTGTGCCAGCAAGGCATTCAGATGTGCTCATTACTTTACCATGGAGATTATAGGAAAATCGATTTGACTTTATATTTAGTATTTTATAGGTCAAAGTTGTCAAAAATTCTGCTTGGTAAAAAAAGCCTTCATGTGCCTACCAATATATGTTGAAGGGTCTGTTTAAATCATTGTCAGGCAGGAATCTAAGCGTGAAAAATGGTATGTGTGTCAACAGACAAGATGTAGAATTTCCTTTGGTTTATACTTGAGGCACAGAAACTCCATATGTGGAGGAATTACAAAAAAAAAAAAAGGGAGGGTCTCTAAGTTGAAAAAAAAAAGTTTTTATACAGGTATACATTTCATGTAAGCTCTGGGTGGCCTAAAATAGTCTCAGTACCTAGGTGAATAGATGTGTTAGGATTCCCATTTTTAGAGGTGGATATTTTTACTTTATTTCCAAAGAACAGGATCTGAGGTCAAGAAAAGTACTAAAAAGATCAGAAAGTGTTTCATCTCACCAGACTATGGGTTCCTCTTTGTAGCTCGTGGGCCTAGCACAGGGCCTGGCACTTAAGAGGAGCTTGATAAATGTTGACTGGATGAATAAATAAGTAATCATCCGTTTTGATGGTCCACATTATCAAGCAACTGTGATAGTTCTCTCACCTCATTTGGAAGAGGTTTTTATGCTCCAGAACAGAAAATGTTGCAAAAGATGAGCTGTAGGCAGAGAACTAAAGAAATCTAGTGTGAGGTTGTTAAGGTGATGAAAGCTGCAGAAAGATGGATGAGGAATTTGCTTATCAGCTGAGGCCAGTGTATGTCTCACTCTACCTCATCCTTTCTTTTGACCAGAAAAAGCACTGAGTTTCCAAAATATATGCTCTTCCTTGTTACTTTAAGTGTTTTTTTTTTCAGATAGCCTGACTCCTACCCCCAGAGAACTGGTTTAGTGGGCAAGAAGTTTATTTCACGTCTTACATGGAGAATGAGTTTCACTATGGGCAATGAAGTGAGTCATACGGATCCAGAGATTAGAGAAAAGGTAACCACCTCCTTGCAGTTTTGGAAACTCTAAGGAAAGGAAACTCGAGAAAAGCATGAGTGTGAGCTAAGAGGGTGGACCATCTCAGTTGGGGGAGAAAGAAGTTGCAAAAACTTCTCTTTCTGATTATGCTTATAACATACTAATACTCTTTTCTTAGCAGGCTCTTTTGAGCCCACTGGGAGCTGACTAGTGATTTTATATATATAAATATATATAAGTACATATGTATACACATGTATATAAATACATAGATATAATGTGTATATAAGTGTATATACAGTACATATTATTGATATTTATTTATAATATACATATTATTTATAATATGTATAATACATATTTTATAAAGAATAAAAGTATTCTTTATATATCTATATATATTACTTTTTTTCCTCCAGTGCTTCATTTAGCTTGAACATCTTTGTCCTCTTCATTTGTACTGGTGTTACATTTTCAATATTGCAGAGCTGCAGGTGCTGGCGTGTGTGTATATATGACTGGGTAATGGTCTTTTGTTAAGGCGTCCTGAAAATCATGCATTTTCAAAAGAGATGAAAGGGATGAAAATTGCATCACCTTGCCGGGGGCATGCAAGGACTTCTGCGAAATCTCCAAATGTCCAAATGGTTTCAGCTCCTGTAAGCGTCCACAGTCGACAAAGCAGAACTCATCCAGATTCCTCTACTAATTCTGTAGAAGAAAAAGAGGAAGAGTGGCTAGTGAGTCAGCTGCCATCATTAGCAAACATAAACATAATTAGCTTTTAAGCCCAGAAAACTAAAAGAACTTGGAAGTTAATCTCTCTTCTATGTTTATTAGTAGTATTTCCTCATCTTTCTATGGGTTATATATTTTTAAAATGTCACAAAGCATTTGAATAGAGAAGTGCTGTCTATATATAGTGTTGACCAAAAAAGGAGTCACTGAAAATTAAAGCAAACTGGCTTTTTTTTTCTTTTTTTTTTTAGAATTGGGTTCCAAGGAAGACAAAGAAGGGGGCAGAGTTATAAAGGTGGAAGGTTAGGAGTATAGTTTTTATTTAGGTCCTCTGTGCAAAAGAGGGATTGAAGTTAGGTTAACTGGGATTGGTTGTGTATGTAAATGAAGGATTGAAGCTTGTTAAACCGAATTGGCTCCTTTAGAAGTGAAGACCACAGATGATCCAGTTGCCATGGTGAGGAGGAAGTTACGTCCAGGCTGAGGGCCTGTGGCTAGATTAAAAGTTCAAACAGTTCATAGTTTCTCTGCTGAGGATGTGCATAAATTCCTCCTCCCTTATGGCCTCCTAACCTGTTTTAAAGGAGGTTCTCTTAGCTAGACTTGCTTGCTCCATTTTGAAGTCTTTTACCCAGTGTATAATCATCCTTCTAATCAGACCTATGCAGTCAATGTTGCATAGGACAATAAGGACAGACGGGTAAGATGACTTTTTTGGTACAGAGAGAAGCTTACTTACACTTAAAGATACACTATTTTTGGTTAAATTGTCAAAATGTGACTTTTAGGAACTTTCTGTGCTAGAAAATCTGTGTATTCATATTTTTGCCAGGCGAATGTGTTTCATTTCTTTTAAATTACAATGATCATGCATGCTTGTCATTACAAGTTAGCATATGAAAGCAAGTACCCCAAAACGGCTAATATTCTTTCTCCTGGTCCTTACATTTTTCAACTAGGATTTTTTATCTTTTTTACAAAGTTGAAATAATACTGTATGCATTATTTTCCTCCCCCACACTGTAAGTATTACTTTCGAAATTTGCTTCATTTTACAATTTGTCATGAACATCTCTGTAGGTAGATCTAACTGGATTTAGCACATTCCTTATAATAGCGGTATAATGTTCCATAATATTATATATATAGTTTATTCAGCCAGTCTTCCCTTATGGGCTTTCATATTATTTCCAATGCTACAGTAGGTCTCCTTGCCAGAGAATTAAAAGAACCCATTTGCGAATCACCCTGTGGATTCAAATGTTCCTGCCAACCAGTGATCTCTAAATCACCAACACCTTCTGTCAGGAAGACAAGATGACTTTTCACTGTAGAAACCTGCCTCTCCTCACAGCCCTGGATGACCCATCTCTTGTGGGGGACCCTGGCACCCTGGTCACTCAGTGCCGGTGTTGGTACAGGCTCTGAAAGGAAGATGGTCCTGGGAAGAGAGAGGGCTTGGAAATGACCAAGCTCCCAAGTAAAGCAGCCTGTTATTGCTCGTCCTCCTGCACATCTAGTTGTGTTTCTGATCTTAAAATGGTAGTTAATGAATATAACTTTGAAATACTCATGTAAAGGCAGAAGCAGAACTTCCAAAATAGCAGCCAACAGCAAAGAGACCTTGAAATAAACTTGGGGACCAGAATTTCTTCTTCCTTGTTGATGGCCTACTCTATAGGCCACCTTTTGGAAGTTCCCTTTCAATATACAAATTCTAATTCAATACTTCTTTAACATAGACTGTCTTACTAAAAAAGTTTACTCTGTTTAACCTAAGACATATAGCACTGAAGTATTTTAAATTGTGTATCTTAGCATTTTTATATGTATCATTATCTTCAACTTTAAGATTGTGGACCATCAGGCCGGTGATAACCAAGGTATTCATAGAACTGGTCCTCCAATCTTAGCATAGTAAACTTATTTGTGTGACACAGGGAAATGCTCCAGAGAAATAAACACTTGATCATGGCTCTGGCATCTCATGTGCTGTTAATTGGCTGAGGACAGAGTGGAAACCTGAAAATGGGGTCTTTTCCTATCTTGGTGTCAGGTGCTTCTCACAAGCTGTAGAGAAGAGATCTCTAATTGACGTTCATGTATCACGGGGAGGTGGGGGACTCACTAGATAACCAAACATTCCAGCCAGAAAGGGACACCCATGAAAAGATAGGGAATCTCTCCCTCTCTCCCTCAAACACACACACACACACACACACACACACACACACACATATGTGATTTTCCCAAGGTAAAAAGTAACGAAGGGCTGAATCAAAAGTAGCTGTTGTATGTCTGTCTATACATATCGCAGGGATTTGGAAAAATAATTTTGCGGTAAAACCTGCCATCTTGCCTTAAGAGTGAACTGAAACTGGATTTGCATGCCTGTGCCACATTAGCAGCCGGGTGACTTTAGATAAATTATTTAACCTCCCCGAGCCCCGGTTTCCACGTCCATGTAGTGAGAGTTATTCCTTACTACCTTGTAAGATTACTGGGAGGTGTAAAATGAGATAATAGATACGAAAATGTTCCTGTTGTATTGAATAAATCTGATTTTCCCTCTTAGGAAACTCAAGAGGTCTTTCAGTAGGAAGATGCTTGGGAGGGTTACAGGGATACACAGAAGGGCGGTGGAGCAAATAAAACCTTGTGAGATGTGAACAATGATGCCAGTAACCAAACATATGGTTTCAGGGTTATGAAGAGTTTCTACATCCTTTATCTCATTAGTTCTTCACAAGAATACTGGGAGTCAGGCTAATATCTTTATACCCATTGTACAGAGGAGGAACGAGACGCAGAGAAATTAAGTGAATTAGCCAGTATCACTTACAAGCCTGTAATGGAGTGAAGCTCCCTTTGACTAACAGCCCAGCGCTCTTTACTCTGTGCTGTCAATGCCAGACGGTTGGCAAATACTAAACAGCTGGAAGTCTAATGGATTCCAGGACTGTGCCCGAAAAGCTCGCATTGTTCTCAAATTTTCCACAATTCCTGCAAAGATGAGCCTGTTTTGGCCCCAGCCGGGCCTACTCCTGGACTCCCGAAGCCCACACTACGCTCAGTGTGTGTTTCTTGGGTCCTCTGAACCAAAGGACTTGTGTTTCGAATGTGAAACGCACTGTGTTTTGTGACTATTTCACTTTATTTTTTAGCATTTCCTGATTTGAAGTTCACCTATTGGAAAGGGCTCCCATCCAACTACAGGGAAAAGCTTGCTTTGCTTTGTGTAGGTCAAGACTCCCCTATCTCTGCCCGCAAGCACCACAGGTGATGTCTCTCCATTCCTTGGCTGAGACTCAGCACATTCTGTGGTATGATGTTGCCTGTCCTCATGTGTATACCTTCTTTCTCCCCTTTGAGAGTACACGTGCCACCCAAATGGAGACTATATTATTCCTTTGTACTTTGAGTGCCCAGCTGAGAGCCTTGGACTTAATAGGTTCTCAATAAATGCTTGCCGCTGCCGCTGCTGCTGCTTTGGAGATACTATTCAGCGTTGGCTTCTTAGGGAAGATTCTTTAGAAAACCTCATGTGAAAGAGGGTTCGTTTTAGAATAAACAGTATCTGCTACTTCTCGGCCTCCCTGTATGGTACATGATTTCCTGAGAATTCTTTCACAGAGACAATTACTAGAAAGACGAAGGAGGCTTGGGGAGGCACTAGTAATGACGATGTCCACTTCAGGGCAAGAAAAGGTAAAACAGCTTCTACTCTCCTAAACACGAACAGGAGGCTGTTGAAAATGAGGTCTGACGGAAATGCGCAGCTGTCGCTGGGGGAAAATGCCTTTGGGATAAAGTTGAATTTCTTATTTCTAAAGGGTAGGAGCCCAGTGTGTTTCTTTGGGCCTTACAAGTTACAGTGATTTGGTTTCAGCCTGAACGGGCACCACAGACGATTCCGGCAGGCAGGGCCTCTGCAGGAGTGGCCTCCGTTTTCATTTCCTTCCAAGCCCTAGTTTGGCGGATCCATCCACAGAGAAATAGAACAAAAGACAAGAGATTACTGCACCCTAAAGCATCCAAGTGGCTTATTCGGCTCAGGGGTTATTTATAGCAAGCTGGCTCACACTGAGCCCTTCCTGCTGTATTCAGGGAGTGTGGGAATGTGCTAATGGAAGCTTCGAGACCCTAACAGTAGACATAGGTGCAGAGTGTGATCGGTGATTGGATTCTCAAGCCTGTTGTGGCTTTGGTCTGGCCATGCCTTTCAGCACCACTGTGAGCATTTACCTCAAAATAGGCTCAGCCTCTTCCTCATGTGCACGTTCTATTTGCAGATGTTGCTATGAGGACAGATAGATCCGAGATGACTGATGTGGAGTCTGTGGTCAACAATTTTGCGTCCTCAGCCAGGACAGGCCGCCGGAACGCCGTGCCAGACATCCAGGGCTCAGCTGGGACAGGCGGATCCTCAGAGTTGCCCCTCAGCCTGGAGGCCCTCTCCGTGAAGGAAGGTAACATGCAAACTGTCCTCAAACCAGCAGGCCTCTCTCCTTGAGCAGTCCTTTCCTCTGGAACAGTCTCTCTTCCAACTAGTTATAAGTGCTCTTTTTTTTTTTTTCTTTTATGTTGACTAAGATCTCTCAGCTTTTGTTTAGGGCTAAGGACAGTTTTTAGGCTTTCTGAGAGTGAGTATCTCTCTTGATGTGTGTGTGCAAGCTGGACATTCAGGTAGCGACTGGGCATGTGCAGTCATGCGTAGTGCTAGTGATTGGGAGGAAGATGTGAACAAATATAATCCCTTCCCTCAATAAACTTAGAAATTTATCGAGAAACATTCAGAAATGAAATCGTTTTCCTCCTGTCATCCATCAGTCAACCACTTGGGAAGCTTGTGCTTCGCTATAGTATTCTACAAGCCCTTCTATTTCTCATATCTAAGAAGAAGGTTATTATCAATTAAAGATGAAGACTTTAAGGTATTTGTATAAAAGGTGACCGTTCTTCAGTGGAAAAAGTTGAATTAAGGAAAAAGGGGAGCTGTCAAATCAATGAAAGAAAATCTTGGGTCTTTCTCCCCGTTGCTTACATACAGTTCATATAGTTTCCAGAGTACAGTCTTCGGGAAATAAATATAATGAAGTCTTTTTATTTAAAAACAGTCATGGGAGTTAAAGAAACCTTCAGTTCCAAGTCATCATCAAAATACCTGTGCCTTATGCCCCATTTTAGACGTCAAGGTGGACTTTAGGATGGGTGTAGAAATTTATTCCTGCTGCCGATGAGGCCAGAGTGAGCCAGCAGCTTCTGCACATCTACTCTACTCACGTAGCTCCCAGAAGAAGACTCTTAGTCCTTTGCTTTAGAACATTTTTTGTAGCCTGGCAGTTACAAGTGTTTCTGGTATGATCCCTGTGATTTAAGTATGTCTTTGTTTAGCCAGAGACACCTCACCTTTTCCCAGAGGTCGTTGCATTTCTTATGCGAGACCCTACAGGTAATAGCAAAAAAGTACGTACATACACACAAACTAGTATGAGATGGAAAAAGGGAAAGAAAGAAAATTTTTTAAAAAATGTGTGTCATGGTTTTGGCCTTTTCAGTTTGAAAGTGGAATGTGGCTAGCAGAACACGGTGCTACTTCTGAGGGGCCATCCTCAACCAGTGACGTGGAGAAGCTAAGTTACTTATCCGTATGAACAGGCCTAATTAAAGTTTATATACCCCAAACACGCACCCAAAACCGTGATGCTTGTTGACATTACCTAGTTAAACAAAAGAGAAAAAACACACGGTAGGAGATTTAGTAGCCTTCGCCACTTTGTTTTGGTCACTAGAGAAGCCATTGTCTGAAAGAATGTTGTTACTAGTTTTATGTTGTTACAGCATAAAAATGTAACTAAGTAAATTTGAAGATTTAATTGACTTTATTATGGGATTCATGAATCAGGTGGCTTCCCATCCGGCAAATAGAGGGGAGCTCTGAGGAGTTGTGCAAGATGGAAAGTTCTTATCAGTAGGAGGCTGGGGCAGGAGAGTTACCAGCAAAAGAAAATAAAGGATTGTTCCAAGCGAGGTCCCATTCCCTTAGGGGGAAGGGCAAAGGGGTTATTAGGTGGATTATTTGGCGGTTATTAAGTGAGTTCCCTCAGCTCTGTCCTCTGGTTTCTGTTTTTGTTGTTGTTGATAAATATTTTAAGTGGGAAGAACTTTAGGATCTCAGATGTCTCGCATCCTGCATGAAATTCACCTGTCTGGAATTGGCCTAGCTCATCATCTGCCTCAATCTATGTCTTATACATTAATAATCACCATAGGGAGGATAATGATGCCCGATAGCATATCAGCAAGAAGCAACAGAGGGTGGCAGGTGTAAATGTCACAGAGGGCCTTTTCTTAAGTCCCTCCATCACTATGTATTGGATCCATCATTCAATGTAGTGCCCACCAAGTGCTAAGCACTATTCTAAAACCCATCGGCATAGTAAAGTCTTGTTGTCATGGATCTTGTATCTCCAGTGCGAGGGGTAGGTTATAAACAAGTGATGGGTTCTAGCAGAGAATTAAGTAGGATGTTAAGGTAGAGTTACTGCGTGGCTTTAGCCTGAGAAGTTAGGGCAGCCCTAACTGAAACCGGAAGGACAATGGGGTGTTTTGAATCACAACTGAAGGAAGCAGCAGACACAGGAAGGTCAGAGGTAAGCGTGGTCTTTGCAGAAGGAGCAGCTAGTAAAAAGCTCTGACATGGACATGCCTCCAAATCCTTTGTCTCTTTCCCTGACCCTCACCACATCACTCCTCTATTTCAAGATCACAAATGACATTGTCCCTGATGACATCAGTGGTCCATTCTTGGTCTCCAACCTGTGATCTCTTGGTTGGCAGTTTTGTCATGTTGGATCGTGCCCTTCTTCCCTGGGCTTCCTGGACACTTCACTCTCCTGGTTTTCTTCCTGCTTCACTGGCTCTTCTTCCCTATGCTGTTGTGTTTTTGTTGTTGTTGTTGTTTGTTTTGTTTTGTTTTGTTTGCTGTTGTGTTTTTTTTTTCATATCCCTTATCTCTTAATGAATTAGATGGTACCAGAACTCAGTCTTTTGACATCTTCTCTATCAATGTTCCCTCCTCTTGAGATATCATTCAATTTCACTGGGATAATATCATCTTCCTGATTACTCACAGATTTGGTATCTCTAGCCGGAAGCTCCTCTGGGTTCACACTCTTAAATCCATCTGCCTACTTGACCTCTCGACTTGGCTATCTAGCAGGAATCTCAAACTTAGGGGTAATAAAGAGACTCCAGACATTCTCCCTGACGCCTGCTCTTCCTGCCTGTTCCCCATGTTGGGGAATGGTAGTTTCACACTTCTAGTTGCTAGAGCCAAAACCTTGGAATCATCCTTGTCTAAGGATGAGAGACATATCATTAATTTTATTATTCAAATTTACATCTAATTTATCAGCAAAAATTGTCAGCTCTACTTTCACATTTGTCCAAATAACTGCCATTTCTCACTTAAAAGATCTGGTCACTTGGTACCTCTCTGACTCCTCCCTCTGCTCTTTTTCCTCCATACTGGTTCCCACTCGCTGCACATTGATGCCTTTGACCTTGCAGTTCCCTCAGTTTGGGTTGCTCTCTCCATGCTACCGGCATAGCTCACCCCTCACCTTCTCAGATCTTCACTCGCATGCCCCTCCTCCCCAGCCAATCCTATCTAAAATCGCAACCTCCAGGCCCCAAGACCTCTTGACAACTCCTATTCTTAAATTTCCTCCATAGCACTTAGGACTCCTCACTTGCCACACATTTTACTTGTTTTGTTTGTTTCCCATATCCCTCATCAGAAGTCTTCTGAGGGCTGGATTTTTTTTTTCACTGCTTGGTACATAATACATGCTTAATAAATATTTTCTGAATGAAAGTTGAAGACCTGAATAGAGTCCATGAGATTTAACTTCAGAGATACCAGTGATGATTTTGGTAAGCACTTTTGGGGAAGCAGCAGAGACTTAATATTGTCATTTAAAAGGGAGACACAGAAGATGATCCATTTTGAAGGGATAAAAGACAAGACAGTGTGTGGAAGAACTGTGGTTGAAAGAAGGCCTTTGTTAGTGTGAAGTTGATGGTGACTTGAGGAAGTGAGGAGTCAAGAGAAAGGGAGAGTCCAGTGAAAGAGGGGAAGGATGATTGTCAGAGTCAGCTTCCTGATGAAGCAGAAATAGATAGGATCCCCGATCATGAAAGAGTAGACCTGGGAGTCTGAGCAGCACCTGGACCGGCTCCAAAGGTGCGCAGCAAGTGTGGTTGCACAGGGCCCTGGGCTCAGAAGAGATTCGCACTTGGTGTCATGCTCTACTGTTGCTGTCTTGAAGTTTTCCATGTTCTTTGAACAAGGGGTGCTGCATTTACACTTTGCTCTGGGCTCTGATAAATTGTGTAGCCAGTCCCGAGGAGCACTTTTTCCATTGCCATGGGAGGGAGGGTGGAAGGAATACGTACAGACCATGGGGTTTTAGAGGTCTGGTGGCAGATAGTTGAGGGAGTTTTATCCGATGGCTTGAATTGTTTTGCTTTTTCTTTCCTGTGAAATAGAAAGTGAGATCATCTTCTAAGAGCAAAAGAGGTAGAAAGTGTGAGAAGTAGGAGACGGCATGATGCACTATAGAGAGGTCATTAAGGGGGATGGGCTGTGGAACCACTTGGCAAGGTCCAAATTGTGTCTCCATCACTTCCTAGCTCTGTGACTTGGAGCAAGTCAATTAACCTATTTGTGCCTTGGTGGACTAATCTATAAGTGGAAATTGTAATAATACCTCCTCAAGATACTGCCTGGCATGTAACTATTCTGGAGAATAGGAGAGTAAGGTAACTAGGGGCATGTGGATTCCCAGAACTACCCATATTTCTTTTCTTTGTGTAAGGTCTAGATTGAGGGCAAAGCGTGTCTGGTTCAAGGAGAAAATGATCAGGGCACATTACAAAAATCCTAACTGTTTCATCCCAGTTATAGTATGAAATATATTTCATTATATTCTATAAGTGGATGAAATTATGTATTTATTTTTTTAGATGTAAAAAAGAAAAATGAAGAAACAGCACAAAGTTGCTTGGAAAAGCCAAAGAAAGAAGAAAAATGAAGGCTTGGAAACTATCAAAAGTACTGAATTTCTGTACACTGAAAGACTTAGTGGCTCTGCTTCCCTGAGATGTTTGATCTGGTGGTAACTATGGTAACATTGCAATTCTAAGCAACATGTGTATATTAGATAATTTTGTTGTGAAGCTACTCACTTGGAATGCATCCATGATGTACAATGTAGGTTATTAAAAGGCATATTATTTCCAGATTGCACCCAAAAAAAGGTTAAGAATGTATGTCACTTAAATACATATCATTATCTATAAACCCAACAAAATCCACTGCTCTCTTTTTTGAATTTACTTAGCCAGATGTATTTTTAATTCCATTTTTATGGTAATGGGTAAATTATTACTTGGTAAATATAAAGCAAACACCATTCATTTAAAACTTTATGGAATTTATAGGACATAGTGTTTTTTTGATGAGAAGGAATAATAGTCCGAAAGACATAGAGAATATTTGTTTTTAACCAAAAATGTACCATTTTCCCACCACCCTAAAGTGATTTGGAAAAATTGCAAAAGTTTGACAACCTAAATATCTCTAGTATGTTTCTGCTTGATGCATTTTGCTTCTAGTCTATGCATACTGTGATTTTTTTCATGTGGACTCTTAGAACACAAAATTTGTGACAAATTGTTTATATGGAACATGCCTATTAAATGAATTTAGCTGTCTTCCTTAACTTTGGTGTATGTGTGTGCATATGTTTTTCTTTAATATGAATTACACAAAACACTTTACCGGTTCTTTTATACTGTCTTTTCTTATTCTTAGGGCTTTTTGTGTATTGTGATTTGTTTCTAAAACTATTTCCTCAGGAATGCAGACCTTAATTTTTATATATTTCCTAAAGTAGTTAACATAACACATAAATATTTAGTGAAAGTTATAGATAGAAATAGCAAAATACTTGCTTTTAATATATATTTAAGTATATATTTTAAAAGGAACAAAAACAAAACCAAAGTTTTAGTAAATTTTTATTTATTAGACATCTAGAAAAATAATAAAATTCTGAATTTCTAAAAAATGGACAAATGAATTTATTTTCATTTTCAGATATATACGCATGCAGTTATATTTTATTTGATTGTTGACTTAGGCCATGTCTGTATACGGTAATCAAATAAACTCTTCACTGTTCAAGAAACTTTGTGCTGAAACAAGTCTTCTTAATTTTATCTCCTAAAGTATACTAACTGAAAAATGGCAACACATTTTAAAGGGGGAAGTTAATAAACTTTGCAGTATAGATCACCTCCTACTTACTATTTCATTGACAAAGTCTAACTTAATATCTTGCATACACCAAGGAGGGTAGATTTCAAAGCATCTGATTGTTTTCTCAATACAAAATTTTTTAATAAAAGAATCTAAATTAATATCTTAGATGTAGCACTGAATTAATATTAATTAAATTAATATTCAATAAAATATATTACAGAGAGTGACGATTTGGCCTCATAGAGACATTTGGCAACGTCTAGAGACTTTAACTGATAACTAAAGTGGGGCCCGAGGAGAGAAAGCGCTACTGGCATCTAGTGGGCAGAGACTAGGGATGCTGCTAACCTGGCCAGCATCCTGTAGTCCTGTGGGCAGGCCCTCACAGCAAAGGATTATCTGGCGATGCCTGTCGGTAGTGCTGAGCTTGAGAAACCCTGGAGTAGAGTTAAGCTGTTAAACACATGGATTTTTTTTTTTGTATTAAGCATTAGTACTTTATTGCCTACAGATTGTCAGATCATTCTTATTGTCCCAATGTTTAGCATTTATACAATAATTTCTTTTTTTAGCCTGTGTGAATGAATTCTACACATTGTGTATTCATTATAAAAACATGATGGCAAACATCAGATTGAGTCTCAGAGTTCCCCTGTTTTCTTAAATTTATAAAGGCTAACTTTCTGAAATAATTGTTGTTCATTTCCCTCATTCTTTTTTTTAAATTTTTTTTTATTTATTTATGATAGTCACACAGAGAGAGAGAGAGAGAGAGATCGAGAGAGAGGCAGAGACACAGGCAGAGGGAGAAGCAGGCTCCATGCACCGGGAGCCCGACGTGGGATTCAATTCCGGGTCTCCAGGATCGCACCCTGGGCCAAAGGCAGGCGCCAAACCGCTGCACCACCCAGGGATCCCTCCTCATTCTTTTTTTTAAGTTTTGTTTAAATTCCAGTTAGTTAACACATACTGTAGTACTAGTTTCAACAATATAGTGATTCAACGTTTCCATACAATACTCTGTGCTCTTCACAAATGCCCTCCTTAATCCCCATCCCCTATTTCACCCGTCTCCCACCCACCTCCCCTCTGGTGACCATCAGTTCGTTCTCTGTAGTTAACAGTCTGTTTCTTGCTTTGCTTTCCTCTCTCTTTTCCCCTTTGTTCATTTGTTTTGTTTCTTAAATTCCACGTATGAATTAAATAATATGGTATTTGTCTTTCTCTGGTTCATTTTGCTTAGCATAATACTCTGTAGCTCCATCTTTGTCATTGCAAATGGTAAGATTTCATTCTTTTCATGGCTAAGTACTATTCCACTTTATACATTAAATATACTTATATAAATATAAATAAACTTATATAATTATATATTTAATATATAATTATATATATATAATAAATATAGCACATCTTCTTTGGGCTGTTTCCACAATGCTGCTATAAACATTGGGGGTGCATGTATCCCTTTGAATTAGTATTTTTGTATTCTCTGGGTAAATACCTAGTAGTGCAATTGCTGAATCATAGGGTAGTTCTATTTTTAACTTTTGAGGAACCACCGCACTGTTTTCCACGGTGGCTGCACCAGCTTGCATTTCCCGCTGGCCGCACCAGTGCAAGAGGGGTCCCATTTCTCCACACCCTCACCAACACCTGTTGCTTCTTGTATTGTTGATTTTAGCCATTCTGACCAGTGTGAGGTGATATTGTAGTTTTGATTTGTATTCCCCTGGTGATTTGTGATGTTGAGCACCTTTTCATGTCTCTTGGCCATTTGTATGTCTTCTTCGGAAAAATATCTATTCATGCCTTCTGCCCTTTTTTAAATTGGATTATTTGGTTTATGGGTGTTGAGTTTTATAAGCATGTGGGTTTTGGATCCATATGACTTGAGTTTGCATTCTAGCTCTGGCACTCACTAGCTGCATGATATTGGGCAATTTACATCATTTCCAAGTCTCAGTTTTATCCTCTGTAGAATGGTATTGAGAATAGTACATATCTTATAGGGTGAGTGGAAGTATAAATGAGACAGTATATATAAAACACTTGACGAATGCCTGGTAAATAATATTTATTCAATAAATATCGGCTATCATCATCATCACTTTTATTCCAGATGCTTTTGCCATTATTCTCTGGTAGTGGAGGTGCTGGGCAGCTGGATTTGTTAATTTGGCTATTTTCTGCCTTCCTCTGTGTTTTCACAGACATTCCCAGTTCTTGGTGCTGGGAGAAGACAGTAAAATAATGGAAATTGAAGATTCATAGTAATTACCACATTAGTGCCAGTTCAGATGTGCTAATGAGCTCCTGACAGGTGATGAGTATTATCCCTTAACAATGAATCACCTCACTAATGTTTTATGACAGTTACTGCAACAAAACAGAATTTCGAGTATTTAAATGAGTGACTATGCTATGAAAATGTAGAAGAAAAAAATTAACAACTCTTTGGTCCTAGTATTATATGATATTTTTCTCTCCTTTAGAATTAGAAGACAAGAAATGAAGCCATGTCCTTCCTCACTGTTGCTGGTTATAACACACATTCCAAATGTACATCCTAAATCACTTATTCATCACAATACACACATACATGTCCCATTATATACATATTTATAAGTATTTTGCATTACAGAAGGTACCCAGCTTGTTGAATATTTACTAATGAAAGGATTTTTTTTTTCTGAGATGGAATCCAGACAAAGGAGAATGAAAGGTCAGTTATAAAGACAAAATTGAATTTGCCCACCAACTTTTTGAAAAAAAAAAAATCAAGCTCTTTTGGGAGAACTTTTGCTGTTTTGTCAAAGACGGTGTCAACAAAACTATCTAGCTGGGGCTCATTAAAGCACATCTCCAAGCCTATTTTTGTCATTGTCTATTTACAAGCCACTTGCTTTAGTCAATAGCTGTAAAGTCTTAATTAATACTGTCAGATAAACCAGGACAAGAGGGAATGATAAAGCTACAAAGTGGTTATTTGGAAACTTGGCTATGAAAGAGGAGAAAACAGAACAAAAAAGCCTTCTGTGCTAAGAGATCTTTTTGTGATCTGGGATGGAAAGGTTGGAACTGTCTCAGAATGGGAGTGACTACAGAGCAAGACGTCTTAGTTGCAAAAGGAAATGGTTTTGCTAGCTTAGGTGGCTTTGGCCAGTTGGGGCAGAGGATGTTGGGGGGGGGGGAGAAGGAGAGAAAGAGAAGAGTTACCAAAGCACACTAGCCTATTGCCTTATCCGTGAAACCTGACACTTCAAATTCAAATTACAGTTCTGCCATTTGCTGTCAAGACTTTGTTGTTTACTCTCTGTGCTTCAATTTCATCCAATGTGTAAAATGGCGAATTATGGGAATATGCATGAACACTAGGAAAGTGCTAAGGAAAGTGCCTGATACAAAGACAAGCTGTTATCATTATTTTTATGTTTATCTTTAGTCTTAAGTTTTATTTTAAAGGATCACCGCCATTGTCGTCTGTAATCAACTTAGAAGATGGCCACCCATTTGGTCAGATTGATTGATTCTTTAGCAGTTGAAGCATTTAAAATGACAGTTTTTACTCTAAATATATATATATTTAAGATTTTATTTATTTATTAATGAGAGACACACAGAGAGGGCCAGAGACACAGGCGGAGAGAGAAGCAGACTCCCTGCAGGAAGCCTGACATGGGACTTGATCCCAGGACCCCGGGATCAAAACCTGAGCCAAAGGCAGATACTCAACCACTGAGCCACCCAGGTGCCCCTCTAAATCTTTAATAGTATATAATATTATTGATATTATAGTATATTGACTATACTTGAGAATGTTTTGCTTTCTTCTGGAGAAAATATAAGCCCCAATGTAAACCTTTAGACTATCCTACAGCACAATTTCAATAAAAAAGTTTTACTGATAACTGGACAATTTATACAATATGGAAGGGATATAACAAGAGTGGTTGTGAAGTGGCCAGTCTTGTAAGTCAGAGCTATGATCCTTGATCCACTGCTCAAACCGCTTCAATATCTGATTGATAATATCCTCTAGATTTGGTTTATTGCTGGACAGCTGATGTACTAGTTCTTTTTTTTTTTTTAAGATTTTATTTGCTTATTCATGAGAGTCACAGAGAGAGAGGCAGAGACACAGGCAGAGGGAGAAGCAGGCTCCCTGCAGGGAACCCGATGTGTGGTACTCATTCCCAGGACCGTAGGATCATGACCTGAGCCAAAGACAGATGCTCAACCCTGAGCCACCCAGGTACCCCAGATGTACTATTTCTTCCTTGTAGGATGCTAATGCTTCTTCATAAAGAATTTGAAAAATTTCACACCGAATATTGTCTTTTAGTTTCTTCTCATTATAACCCTTTATTTCAAGTCTTGTACAACACACCGTTATCTGCTTGCAGCACAAAAACTATATGAAAACCCGAGTTCAGGGAAGAAATCATCAAATAATTCATCAACTACTTTATCTTCATCTAAAATGGGGCAGTCATGCTCTTCATCAGAGCCCTCATATAACTGCCCTTCATCATATAACTGCCCTTCTCACACTGCATCACCCACATTAATGTATTTCAGTCCTGATCCTTCATGCAAGTTCTTTGCCTAGTGTGATTTTTCCAGCCCCGGATGTACTGGTGAGCAGGATGTTTGCAACATGGTCCTCACCATGCTGCCTCCGAGAACCCCAAAAAGCTGTTGTTATTATTAATTACTATTATTATTATTAATTGAGCATAAAGAATGGTAGAGACTTTAAGGTAAATGTCTGTTCTTTTCTATGTTATTTTGTCAAAATATTCCTATTCCTCTGCTCTCTTTTCTTTTCATGAGCAGCACCTCTTTAGCTAAAACCAGGACTGATTAATCAGAATGGATTCCATTTTTTTTAAAGATTTTATTTATTTATTCATGATAGACAGAGAAAGAGAGAGAGAGAGGTAGAGACACAGGCACAGGGAGAAGCAGGCTCCATCCCTGGAGCCTGACGTGGGACTTGATCCCGGGACTCCAGGATCATGTCCTGGGCCAAAGGCAGGTGCTAAACCTCTGAGCCACCCAGGGATCCCCTGGATTCCATTTTTTATCCAGAATTATTGATGACAATTCTTATTGAAAAATCTGCAGCTATTTAAAAATGGAAGCATTGGCTCAAACAAAAGGCTGGAAAGATGTTTTTGCTCCCTTTTAAAATCCTAGGACAGATTTCTTATTATTGAGCACATCCCATTGGGAATAATGATAATAATATGTATATATCAAATAATAATAACTATTACTATTATATAGCGATTCTTGGAGTGGTGCTTACTAAGTACTATAGCAGATTCTTCTGAAGCTTCAGAATAATGTTCATACAAAATAGTTGCTAATGTTTCTCATTTTATAGATGAAGAAATGGATTCAGGAAGTGCCTTTGGGAATTCACACAAAATAGAAAGTGACAACAGTGACCTGGGATGAGGCCCTCAGAGCCAGGATGTATCCTGCCTCTCTGGCACAGAAAGGCCCTCTGTTCAAACCATCTTTGCTGGTTTGAGTCTTAATAAGTTTTTCTGATTTCCACTCAGGATTCCTAAAAAAATTTGAATAGTTGAATATAGGCAGATTAGCACATTAACCATCCTGAGGCGTTTATGTCTGAGTCCAAGGAGTTTTGTTCGTTTGGCATTTATTCATTCATTCATTTAAATTTTACCTTATTTATTCCAGAAAAGATTTTGTATGGCAAGTGCAGTTGCTGTTTAATTTGCATTAATTTGCAGGACTCTTAGGGACGGAAATTGGTGAGAAGCTTATGGCTCTTTTGGGTGGACGGAAGTAGCCTGGAAATGAAGCAAAGGCATACAGGCTGAACGGAAAAGAAGAGAAGGGACCACACCCAAACTTGACTCATTTCACAGCTGTCCTGGGGCTGCCTATGACTGGAAAGGGCACGATGATAATCTGTGGGAATCACAAAAATAATCTGTCAGGAACTAACTATAAATCTCTTAAAGGTAGAGCCACACAGGCAAATGAAAGGATCTCCTTTGTTCTATGTAGATCTATTTCAGGCCTTGAATAATATTTGGCAGTACTGATGGCAGAGAAGCCCCTGAAGGTTAGGTGAAGGTCACCACAGAGCCCTCAGGGAACCATTCTTGGAGCAAGAAATTACAAAAAAAAAAAAAAAGTCCTGCCCCACCTTAGGGTGTATGAAGTTTACTTTGATAGCTCTTTGAAGGAACTCATGGTGCTCTAGACATGAGTCTAGACATCCAAATATTCCAGTTTTATCATGAAATTTTCATCTGAATTGGATTTCTATTAGTGGAGAAAATTTACTTTTAAAATACTTCTCTTATTTGATAATATAAAGATTGTGGAGAACAATAGGAAAAAAAGGAGGGAGATGTCAGTCAATCAATGTGATTTGCTTGCAGAATGTTGACCTAACTTTAACCTAAATTATATTCTTTTGGGTAAATTATTATTTTTTTCATACGTAAGAATTACTCAGCGTCGACACTAGGTGGTGCTGGCACCACATTTCTTACTGTTCTTACAGGCTTGTCGAATTTAATTTCGTTTTCCTAAAGTTTCCAATCTGTTTTGTTTTGGTTTGTTTGGTTATACCAATTCTGTTACATGTATTGTTCAGGATTATTGCAAAAACAAAACAACAACAGCAGCAACAAACAAAAAATAGAGTATTTCAAACACGATTTTTCTGAGAGAGTTTTTGAAAGGAAATCATGGGCTGAGAAAATTGCTGCTAGTCTCTGGCTATTGAATTTTGGGATACCCTATGTACGTAGGTACCAAAAGAGGGTGCTCTAATACATCTGAAAAATGCTCTTAGAAATAAGGCTACAACTTTTTCTTCCATGCAACAAAGAGTTCTTTTTCCTGTACAACAGGGTCGACTGGATAATTTTTCTTTCTCTTTCTTTCTTTCTTTCTTTCTTTCTTTCTTTCTTTCTTTCTTTCTTTCTTTCTTTCTTTTTCTTTCTTTCTTTCTTCTTTCTTCTTTCTTTCCTTTTTAATTTAAGATGGTCGTGCACAAATGTCTTACTCATCAAAATCAGGTTAAAACAGTTCTGAATTCTCCACAATCTTAGACTCAGCATTGGCCTTTCATGTGTTTAAAGTTGAAAGTACTATTTTCAGTCGTGACTTTGAGACTTTGAAAAGCCCCTTGGCAGCTCGAGCCCAAGTAAATGGCATATGAATATGTGGCTTTATTCTTGATTTAATTAAGAATACCTTCTATCACCTCAGAGTTTCTCCTTCACTTGGGAGAAAGATGGGTCTCATGAAAAGAGAATGTGGGTTAACTAAGGGATTATTCCTGGTCTCCCAAGGGCAGGAAGGGAAACAGGGAAACCTTTTCCCATAACTTTCCTTGCACGTTGTGTGGGAAAGTTGGCTGCACAAAGGGGACGCTGGCCAAGTCGTCTTGGCGAGGCCCCTGCTGAGAGTAAGAGGCCCTGGGCACGGCTTCTTGATACCTCTGGAGTGTTGTCACTGGACACAAGTTCCAGATTCAGCGACAGGCCACATGTGGGTGAGTGGGGAGGGGAAAGGAGGTAATGCTTAATAGGCATTAACAGTTAACACTTAATGTACATTAAAGACTGTTGCCAGGGCTTTCTGTGTGTGTGTGTGTACTTAATTCTCTTAACAGCACAACATATGAAAAAACAGGCCAGGGAAGTCCTTGCCCAAGGTCACGCTCAAAAATGGCAAAGCCAAGTCTCAAACCAAAGCAGGTCGAATACAGAATCTGTGCTCCTAACCACATCTATCATCTTCTCGAAGGAGAGCACACCTGGTGTTTACTACACACCAGGTATGTTGCTAAGTGCTTTACCCACACCCACTGTCTTAATTCTCGTAACCCTGATGTGGGCATTATCGTCCCCATTTCACAACTGAAGAAATGGAGGCACTGGCCCATAAAATGTTTAGGATAATGATTGTGCGTATAAAGGCAAGATTTCAAAGCAAAGTCTGTTTAAAGAATACCCAGCAGAACTGAGCTCTGAGCTCCTTTCCCCTCAGATTCTCGTAGTTCCATCCAAGCCACCACTTCCAGGCTGACTCCCAGTCGTGTTGCCTCTCTCTGGTGGCTTTGGTCAAGGCGTGGGGATGAGTTTCTTGTCACGGCTGGGGTGTTCCAGAGCTCTGATCCTCAAGAAGAACAAGAAATACTCATTTCCTCTGCTGAGCATTATGTGCTGAGACGGAGCTGCTTTAGCACCAAGGCTCTGGGGCAACTTTAGAAGCCTCCTTTCTTTCTTTCTTTCTTTCTTTCTTTCTTTCTTTCTTTCTTTCTTTCCTTCTTTCTTTCTTTCTTTCTTTCTTCTTCTTTTCTTTTCTTTTCTTTTCTTTTTGTTTAAAGATTTATTTATTTATTTATTTATTTATTCATGAGAGAAAGAGAGGCAGAGACACAGGCAGAGAAGCAGACTCCATGCAGGGAGCCTGACGCAGGACTCGATCCCGGGTCTCCAGGATCACACCCTGGGCCGAAGGCGGCACTAAACCGCTGAGCCACCCGGGCTGCCCAGAAGCCTCCTTTCTTGCCACCTCCAGCCTGCCCTCCATGCACGCCATCTCCCTAGCAGTCTTCCCTTCCCCCCCCCCCCACAGCCGAGATGACTTGGGTCCCCTCCCCACCTTTGTCTCCCTACCAGTAATTGGCAAAGTGAATGGTCCCACTCTGCCGGTGAGAACACCTGCTCCCCTGCAGCAGTGGATGTTTGGGTGGTTGGTCAGGAGACCCTGGGAGGGTCTGTTGGGCTCTGGGGGAGGTGGTTCCATTGGAGGCTGTAGACTCAAGGAGCTAGCTTCGTAGTTACCTACTAGAAGGAAGTGAGGACCACGAGGCTGGATGGTTCCATCACCAGGAAATCCAAAAGGGAAAGAAAGAGAGGTGCTTGTTCATTGACAGGTTCTCTGCAAATATAAACATTCTTCATTTCTTGGAACTTTGGCTTTCTTCGACGTAGAATGACATTATTTCGAAGTCCTCTAAATCTTACCTAACTCTGATAGTTTCTAACGTCCACGCTCCCTTTAGGAGATACTTTGAGAAATAAAACTGGCTGTCAGCAGTGGTCAGAATATATACCCTTAGCTTGCAAACAAGTCCATATTTTGGTTTTTATTGTTTTTAAACTTTTTTCTGGCTACTTAGTCCCATTTTCCAGCTAAGACAAGGCAGGGCGGATGTATATTCAACAAATGAGTGATAATGGAAATGCTCAGTATTAACTGAAGAAATGATCAGAGTTTCCATAACAAGTAATACTACCCAAAACTTTCACTTAATTAAATTGAGTGCCTTTCTAAAGCTACCCTCACTTTCCCTTCACTGTATCTTCACGATGTGGAAATTGGCAGCTGTTCACTGACACACGTCTGAGTTACCCATATCCCAAAACACCACGTTACACTCGGTAGGGAGCCACCTCATCTGTGTGGCCTGTAACCCTAAGGACATTCCGCTCCTCCTCTTAAGACTCTCACCCATTGACAGGGGCACCCGGGTGGCTCAGTTGGTTGAGCATCTGACTTTGGCTCAGGTCATGATCTCCTGGGATCGAGCCCCTCCTGGGGGGATCCCTGTTCAGTGGGAGTCTGCTTCTCCCTCTGCTCCTCCCCCTACTCCTACTCTCTCTCTGTTTCTCAAATAAATAAAAAATCTTAAAAAAACTTTCACCTCTTGAAATAATCTTTGATTCCTCACCTCATCTGGTCCTTGTTCTTAGGTCGCTCTGGAATTTGAGGTCTTTGGCAACGATGGTCAGAAAAGAGAGGAGGGAAAACCACAGTGGCTGCCTTTGGGATGCTCTTTTCCAAGTATTATGTCCTGCTTCCCTGAATATGGGGCCCAGCTGTAACTGCTGGTCAATGTGATTGGTGGAATGAGAAGAGCATCTCCGAGATGACCAGAGGCTGAGAGGAGAGAGAAATGCACATGGCGTATTAGGAAAGAAATGGACTGGTGCTGTTGGCATCGGGGTGCAGAGAGTAGTGGGAGATATGTGAAATAGGATCAGGAATCAGATTCAGAGCAGATTCTAGAGACTCGTGAAAGGCAGGCCGAGGCATCTGGACCCTGCCCTGTAGGCAATAGCAACTCACTTAAGGAGGTGGTTTTTTTGGTGGTTGTTTTTAGTTGTGAAGCAATAAGATGGAAACTATCAAACACCTTTATTTTAAGTAACGTACACAAAAACTATTTATGCTCTAAGTCAAATGAGAAATGGGTGGCAACTAACCAGAATCTGTCAACAACATCTCCAGTCAGAACCAGATCCGGAAGCTTTAAGAGACCTCAGTCCATACAAATGACTGCTCAGCAGTCACATTTCCCCCTCCCAGAACATTAACTTATTTCTTGCCAGTCTAGCTCACCCTAGCTAGCAATCTGCTAACCAAAGGGATTTCTCCTCAAATCAAAGTTCTTCACCCTTGTTTGTTTTTGGTGTTGCTTAAGAAGTTGCACTTCAAATGCCCTCAGCCTTCAGAGAAAGGAGGCAGATGTGGAAATTAGAGTCTGAACCACTGTTGTCTCTATTACTAAGACTTCCACATTTTAATAAGCTGGTAGCTTATTAGTGTAACCACGCTCCGGTAGCGTAAGTGAGCAGAATTCCCATATTTATGAAATATCTACAATTGGTTTTTAGTGTAAGCGAGCAGAATTTCCAAATTTACGAAAGGCCTGCAGTTGATTTTCAGTGTGAGCAGAATTTCCACATTTACGAAAGGCCTACAGTTGATTTTCTAAAAAGGAACAAAATAGTAACCAGATGGTAGTTGACAAGCCAACTTTAAAGGCAAATATTTGTTTTGATCTCTTTCCTAAGGGAAAGAACATTGGGATACTTACAAGAAGAAGAGGGGGAAAAAAAGCAAGAGGAGAAGACATGCTAAAGATAATGTAAAAAGAGAAATGTAGGGGAGGAACTAGATATTGGAAAATTAGGGGAAAAAAATTAACCAAAGTTAGAAAAATAGAACACGAGAGAGGAAAAAAAAATTAACTGCAGGTTTTGCACCAAGTGGTTGCCTAGGCAACTTAACTAGGAGTGGTTGTCTCTCTACTGAATAGTTATGGAAAGACGCCCTGAATTTAGAGTCTGTTGGCTTCATGAGTAGCAGCTGGAAAGCAAATATGTTTCAGGCATTTGAGTTATGGGCACATATATAACAAGAGAAGTGGTGGATTTCGGTGATTTTGGAGGGTGATAGAAGAGGAGCAGGAAAATTGAAATGCAGGCACAGTGAGAGTTTTGAAGTCAGATTAGCCCAGGATGGCACATTAGCATGTGTACCATCAAGTAACAAACTGAGGAAAAAAGTAAATTAGGAAGCAGCTCAAAGCCCACTTGGCAATGTGAGATCATCTTTCCTGATGGCCAAAGATGCTGTTGAAAAGCATTTTTGCATATAAAGAGTTTGGTAAACCTGAAGCCATATAGTGGAGAGACTAAAAGATGTCTTCACCAGTTTTTTTTTTTTTTTTATCTTCCATTCATAGGCAGCTCCTATGGATTCTGTTATCCCTGCTTTCTGTTTAATCAAGTCATGATAAAGAACAAAAATATTTTACAATGCTTTGCTCCCCCTATTTGAATTTGCCTTGCCTACAGCTCACTGCATTTTCCAGAAAACATTAATATTACATTGTTAAAAATAAACCCGTCTCTACAAAGTGGTCCTTGTATTGGGGGGCTGAATTCGTGGTGTGTGTGTGTGTGTGTGTGTGTGTGTGTGTGTGTGTGTGTTTGGAGTCGTGTGGAAAGGGGTGTGAGGCAATGAGAGTAATAACAGCAGTTGTTTTCTGTAATGATTCACACCATCTCTTTCTCCTAAGCAAAAACAAGAATAAAGAGTGTTGAGAATTGTTGCTGTTGTTTGGAAACACACTTGGCTTATGTCATCCTGTTTTGCCTTCATATGAACACAGGTTTCTCTAAAGGAAACTTACAAAATGATATGCTATCCCGTGGGATAGAATGAATCCTAGATCATAAACATTTATGATCATAGACAACAAATCGGAAAGGCAGAGCATGAAATAAAGTTATCTTTGGTTTTTGGCGACTGTTTGAATTTCCTCCTCAGGAGTCCCTTTGCCAGTCATTTACCCCTCACTTTTACCTACTAGAGAGAAAAGCAAAATCTAAGTTCACAGCAGGATTAGTAGCCAAGCAAATGTAATACTCAACCCTTGGCCACCTCTTTGGATTAAGGTAAAGATTTTCTCCAAACGAGGAATGAGATAGAGAAAGCCAAGAAAAGCCTGGTGGATTTTTGCTAAGGTGTATTTATTTTCTTGAACTAGGTAACACTGGAAAAAAAAAAAAAAGTCAAGCGGATATACTATATCTCTGCATATTTGTATCACTTAGGCATAGCTTGTATATGTATGCATACTTTTTTTTAGGTCTTTTTATGTTTTAGTTGAGCAAGATGGCTACACATTTTACTTTTTTTTAAGATTGATTTGAGAGAGCTTGCATGAGAGTGCACGTGGCAGCAGGGGGAGGGGGAGAGAGAGAAGGAGAGAGAGAATCCACAAGCAGACTCCCTGATGAGCCTGGACCTCCATCCCAGGACCCACCTGACCTTCATCCAGGCCCTGGGATCATGACTTGAGCCCAAATCAAGACTAGGCTGCTTAACCCACTGAATCCATCTGGGCGCCCTCCCATACATTTTAATTCTAAGTAAACCTCACAAAAGAGTAAAAAAGTGATCTAATTCAAAAATAATGATTGTAATAAAATAAATAATCTTGGAAGTTCCAATCTATTCTGGTATTATATAGTGTCAACATAGTATATTTCTTACCTACTGCCTTCTAGGCTATACTCCGGGAGTAGTAATTAGCTGAGCATGCGACCTTGATTCTCCTCAAATATTATGTGAAGGAATTGACCTAGATGCTCCTTTACAAACTCTCTTCTGAAAAAATTCTGTAGGTTTCACTACTTAGAAAGAATTCATTATATAAAACGAAAGATAAAAATAGAGCAAAATATAATTATTTAGACAATGTAAAAGAACTCAACGTGGAAAGCATTAGTATTCAAATTAAAAAATAAATAAGGGATGATACTGAAGCGGGAGAGTGAAGTTCTTGTCTCATGGAGTTGAAGAATGAATCTCAACAAAAGAAAGTGAATAAAGTGATAGAGTTTTATTAAGCGAGGATACAGGAAAAGCTCTCAGGAGTGAGAGGGGTCCCAATAGTGTTGCCAACCTGGGCCTCCTCTGACAGTCTTTTATTTAGAACTGACCAGGGAGCTTTTGGCCTGACCATTGTTGTGACGTCTTAGTTTGAGTAAGGACTGGTGATAACATCGTAAATGGTGTCTTCTCTGGGGTCTGGTTATTCTTTGTTGGTCACAATGTAACTGCCATAAAAAGACCCCACCTCTGACGCCCAAGGCAGGGTCGTCTGATTTGTTCCCTTATCTCTGGTTTCATTAGGCCTCAGCATTTCTGGGATTTCTGATCATGTGGCCCCCTAACTATCTCTTCCTACCTAGCCCTACCTGGCCTTTACTCAATGAGACTCTTTTGATGTATGCGGGTGGGTCATATAGTTGGGGGATGACTGCCAACATGTATCTTGGGGAATAGAGACAAAAGTTCCCAAAGGAATTTTTATATATTAAAGTAGACTTACCGGCTCCTGGGGGTCAGGCTAAGATTGTCTTTTGCCCTTAGCAAAGTGTCAGACACATCCAGGGAGTTGAGTCCCTAGAGGAATGTCACTCTACCTGTTTCAAGGATGCGTCAATGGGCTGTATGTAGTAAGGAAATTTCATAATTTTTCTCCTGCCTTTGCTTCCCACATCCACACCAGAAAATAGTTCACAAAGAAGGAAAAAAATGTTTGAAAAAATAGTAAAAGAACATGAATAAAATACATGTTTTTATTTTTTATTTTTTTGACTATTGAATTAACCAAAATAAGGCAATATGGCATGGCGGTGAAGACCGTGGGTCTGAGGCAGAAGGACCCGAGGCAGTTGCTGTTGCCCTCTGAGATTGCCGGCCCTGGGCAAGTCTCCACTTCCCTACAGCTCATAGAGAAAAACAATAGCATCTACTTCCTAGAGTGATTAATGATGATTTAAATGAGCTTAATGTACTCAGCACAGTTCCTAGTTTATGTTAAGAGTTTAATCTTAATAAGTTATTGTGTCTCTCATGCTGGTGGAAATGTACAGTGGTGCAGACATTTTAATAAGAAATTGGATGATATATTGATGAAATATTAAGTAGTCCTTAACATGCTTTAGCTTTTAATAACACCATAAAGTGGATCTAGCAATCTTAGTTTGGGAACCATGATGAATTAAATGTTCTTACATGGTCCTTTTAGTAAAGACTGTTGACTTTTAAGCTGTTTTGGTTCAGTACCTCATTTTATGAGAAGAATATTAATGCACACACACAGAGATGTATGTATGTATATATGTATGCATATGTTTAAATCTGTATATAAAATTTATATTTGTATATAAGACAAAAAAGCAACAAAAATCTAAAACACTCATCAATGTTGTTTAAAGGGTATATTTTATCATCATTGTGTAATAAATTCTATATCTTATTTTGAGAATTTGAATATAGGGGCACCTGGGTGGCTCAATTGGTTAAGCATCTGCCTTTAGGTCAGGTCATAGTCCCAGGGTCCTGGTATTGAGCCCCACATCTGGCTCCCTGCTCAGAGGAGTGTCTGCTTCTCCATCTCCCTCTCCCTCTGCCTACTGCTCCCCCTACTTGTGCTTTCTCTCTGTCAAATAAAATCTTAAAAAAAAAAGAAAAAAGAAAATTTGAACATAAAATTCCATCAAAGTTGAGAATTTATTTCAGGTGTGTTTTCCACAGGTAAATTAAGTTTTTAAAAAATTTGGGGAACACCCACAGGCCTCTAAAATTCTTAGCTGTACAGTTTTCAAAACCTAACCAATTGCAAGCTTATGCTTAAGTCAAACAAACTTAGTTATTTGCAAAAGTACTGACATGTATCACTCCCCAACTGAATTATTTAACCACATTGTGTATTTTTCATAAAAGATTCTTAAGAGATTTTTCTATTTTCATATTTTGCCATAAATCTGTAATAACTTATAGTTAAACTACTTAATCTCTAAGAAGTATGAATGGTAGTAAGCAAAGAACATTTTTTTTTTAGGAACATGCTTTTTAACTAAGAAAATACCTTTTCTATTTTTTGAGCTACACATAATAAAACAAAACTACCACTGATAAGAAAAAATGCACCTATATTATCTATAATAACTATACATTTCATAATATCTTACAGTTTTTGAGAATATATTCAGAATAAAACATGTCCAGTAATTAAGATACACCAAGCTTAAGCTTGATCATAGTTTTTAATATTTGGTGAGAATGACCATCTCTTTTAAAAGATGCCTTTTATAATGCTCTTATAACACCGTTTGCTTATGGTGGTTCTTTTTTTTTTTTAAAGTGGATATTTTATTTGTACTTAAGCCATCCAAACTGGTAGTATTATCATGATACATTAAGATACAAGACATCTTTCTACAACTACTAGAATGAACAAATTAACAATTCTAGTAAATCACAAAGGGCAGAGGAAACCAATGAAGCATATTGTATATAGCTTAACCCTTCACCGTTAATGGAGGTGATGAAAACAAGACTCACAATCTCAGAAAATACAATTATCCTTTATCACAGGTCTTTGTATTTTTACTTCCTTTTCTTGATATAATCTACAGCCTAAAGATACCTGAATTAGTATTACATCTAGTTATCTATAGCCAGAAACATCTATTTATTTATTTATTTATTTATTTATTTATTTATTTAATTTTATGATAGTCACACAGAGAGAGAGAGAGGCAGAGACACAGGCAGAGGGAGAAGCAGGCCCCATGCACCGGGAGCCCGACGTGAGACTCGATCCGGGGTCTCCAGGATCACGCCCCGGACCAAAGTCAGGCGCCAAACCGCTGCGCCACCCAGGGATCCCAGCCAGAAACATCTTATCATGTTGTGCATAGCAGCCAACGCTACTGAAACCTTTGACTCCAATCATATCCCCTCAATGGATACACTCAGCATAATAGGACACTATCGAGGCAGAGATATAGGACCCTAAAAGACAAATCCAATCAGAAATAATACTGCCCAAATTGAGATCGAATAATATACTTATCAGCACACATCTTCAGGTTGAATGTTCAGAGTGATTTGGGAAAAAATCCATTATTTGCTGAGTACTAAAATACTTAGTGGATTGCTGTAGGACACCATGGCTTTCCCCAGCAGTTTCGAAGATGGACTCCAGATCGCCCATAGAATTTTGCTGGAGGGATCCCTGGGTGGCGCAGCGGTTTAGCGCCTGCCTTTGGCCCAGGGCGCGATCCTGGAGACCCGGGATCGAATCCCACATCGGGCTCCCGGTGCATGGAGCCTGCTTCTCCCTCTGCCTGTGTCTCTGCCTCTCTCTCTATCTGTGTGACTGTCATAAATAAATAAAAATTAAAAAAAAAAAAGAATTTTGCTGGAACTGGATCGGGGGCTGCAGCGATTCCTCTTCACAGTTGTGGAGCGGATTGTTCCAGGCTTGGGGGCACCAGGTCTGACTGTTCCAGGAGTGGCTGCTCCAGGATTGGCTGTTCCAGGTCTGGCTGCTCCAATTCGGGTTATTCCAGGCCTGGCTGCTCCACAGTGGGAGGTTTCCAGAAGGGTTCGGCAGGTACCCCTGGCGACAGGGGTAGAAGCCTGCGTATTCCGTGGTGGCAGAGCTGTTCTGCTTATAGCTGAGGTTCAGAATGTTGGAAAGTTCTTGCATCTGCTGGAAACAGAGGTATTTCTGTCTCTGAAATCGATCATTGAGAACATACAGCTGGGTCTGAGAGAACACAGTCCTCATCTTCTGTTTCTTGCCCTGGGTTGCATCTTCCTTCCTAGCTGTTCTCTCCTCTCCAGAGGTGGGTGGGAGTTTTACTCGCGGACTGGTGGAAGAATCGGGGCTGTCCTGAGTAAGCAGATCCATGGAGGAAGGAAGAGGAGAGACGGTCTCCGCGCGGGGCGTCTCAGCAGAGGACATTGGCAAGGATGCAGGATTTTCTCGGGGCCCGTAAATCTCAGGCATTGGAGAAGGGTCCCTAGAGTTGGGTGCTTGGGGGCCAGGCGGGCATTGGGGCGGAGCTGGATCCGCACTCATGTCGCTGGGTTGAGGGTAGAGGGGGGGAAACAAAAACAAAGAGCGAGATGGTAAGAAAGGCCCAGGCTTATGGCTCTAGGTGGAAGAGCGGAGAGAAGGACGAAGGCCTCCACATGTAAAGAGTAGGTGAAAGACAAGATGCAGTGGGGCACGGGCAACAGCGAGAGGCCAGCCCCTCGGCCATGGTGGTTCTTAATACCTTTAAAGTAGTGAAAAGATTTAAATCTTTTTTTTTAAAAAAAGGATTTTTATTTATTTATTAATGAGAGACACAGAGAGAGAGAGAGGCAGAGACACAGGCAGAGGGAAAAGCAGGCTCCATGCAGGGAGCCCGACATGGGACTCGATCCCAGGACTCCAGGATCACGCCTTGGGCCAAAGGCGGTGCTAAACCGCTGAGCCACCTGGGCTGCCCAAAAGATTTAAATCTTGATTTTCAATATACTGTCATGAAACACTTTAGTCGAATTACTATTTTTTTCTATGGCTTTTTAGTGATGAAGTAATCCAACTTGATCATTGGGATAACATGGTTTCTTAGGCAACTTGATTATCAGGATTTTAAAACTTAACGATTTGTTATTCTAAATTTGCTATTTCTAATCAAGTATGTTTTTTAAAAAGAGAAAAATCTCCACTTTAACTCTATTTTACTATTTCTTACATATATGCTAATATATGGTAAGAAACCATATATTGGTAAGCGAACATGGATTTTCACAAGTATTCCATTTTTATTTTTCATAAAGATAAAGCCACTCCGGCATCCCCAGATATTCAATACTAAACTAGCTGGGGGAGGATCTTCAACGCACAGTTATTGTAGATTAACTTAAATTACTCATAATGCTCTTTGACTGCAAGAGGCAGGCACTCAGTCTGAATTTAAGCAAAAAGAATTTATTGGGCACCTGGGTGGCTCAGTGGTTGAGCATCTGCCTTTGGCTCAGGTCTTGATCCCGGGGTCCTGGGATCGAGTCCCACATCAGGCTCCCTGCAGGGAGCCCTGCTTCTCCCTCTGCCTGTGTCTGCCTCTCTCTTTGTGTCTTTCATGAATAAATAAATAAAATCTTAGAAAAAAAAAAGAATTTATTGACTCATGTCCCAAAGTGTAACTTCTGAAACAAGAGATCCAGGGCCTTCAATGATGTTGTTGTTCTCTGTCTATATTTCTTAGCCCTTAGTGTCTGATGTATCAATGGTACATTGCCTCCTTGCCTCTGTCTCGCTTGATTTTTCACACTAGGACTAAATACGTGACTGACAAGAAAGCCACCAACAACCCCAGACTCCTAACTTGCACCTTAAACATCCCACCAGGGAAAGAGACTGGTGTTCCCCATTAGTTCCAGCAAATAATTTCTGGGATACTTTGGTCAGTCTGTGTGGAGATAAGCTCCTATCCTGAGCCTTTCAGCTTCTAGAAAGGAGACACCTGGATGGGCGATGACTGATACGGGTTCTCCCCACTGTGGCAAGAACAAAGAGGCAAACACCTTATTTTCCTGAGTGTTAGAAATATTTTGTGATACTGCACACATTTTTTAAAGAACACATGACCATGGTGTTAACAGTGGAAGCTAAGTGATGATTAGTATTCTCTTTGTACTGGTGTGCGAGGGAACATTTCCCTATTAGTTAGGAAAAAGAAATACATGTCTGTCTTTAGGGACCTGGTGCTCCTAAATGCAGTAGCATGACTTATAACCCCACATATCCTCTCTCATGACTAACACCACAGAAGACCCAGGGAATCATTCTTTATGTGTACCATCCCCTAAAGCATACAGGAAATGAAGGACTTGATGTGTATCATCCCCTAGAGCATATAGGAAATGAAGGACTTGAAATGAAGGGCAGCTCTGCCCAGCAGCCATGAATGTTTGTGGGCTCTTTCCTTGCTCCCATCAGAGACCAAAGAAGCTTCCAGGGCAAGGGAAGATTTGAGCAGGAGAAACATTTAAGCCAAGAGAAAAAAAACCCAAGTGACTGGTCAAATTTTTTTTTTTCTCACAGGTTAGCAAGCATGCAGTAGATGGTTGCGTGACAAAAAATATCATTTCCCATGATCCCAGACAGTACTATTGCTTCGTCTCATGCTGTGATTTGTGGTTCTAGGCTTAACCATGAATTGTAACAGCATTCACCACACTTGCACGTGGTGGAGGAATATTTCATAGCCTTGTGGAAATGTGTGGAGGAGCCTCATCTGATACGGGATTGGGAAGCTCTGAATGGAGAGCGTTCATCCACAGGCCCCTTGTTGCAGTTATTTACCCAACAGAAAGCAGCTTAGTTTACTACCCCAGGAGGAGGAAGGGAAATTCCGCGCCTTGCCCAGCAACAACCCCGCCAATGAGGAACTGCTGCGTTTCAGCCAACAAGTTGCCACAATTTTGAACACTTGTCTGTCTCGTGCCAAACAGCCCTCCTAACCCCCCTTCTTTTCCTCTGTAAAAGGAAGCTCCTCTCCCTTGTTCTCTGGGCTTGCACAGTTCACCATAATTTGCAGGTCCCAAATTGCGATTCCTCTAGTCCCTAATGAACTCACTTTGCTGGTAAAGTAACTGGCTGTTTTATTTTTAAGGTTGATAGTAGTAGGTGATTTATAGGACTTTTAGA
Source organism: Nyctereutes procyonoides (assembly GCF_905146905.1). Lineage (NCBI taxonomy): Eukaryota > Metazoa > Chordata > Mammalia > Carnivora > Canidae > Nyctereutes > Nyctereutes procyonoides. Next base: position 28,300,727 of record NW_026575146.1, read on the forward strand.
TACAACACACATCGTGGTGCCAACTCAATTAGATGGAAACTGAATGCTAGATTTCTGAGTGGTTTAAACGTTATTGACAGACGTAGCAAGATTTATGTATACCATATGTTGGCAAACCAAACTTCAATTAAAAAATATATATAAAGAATATTGAGACTTATAAAAAAAGATTTATATGAATTCTAAAACTTAAGATGTTTAACATAGTTAATTATGTTTAATGTGCATTAGTTTTTTGGCATTGGTTTTATACTTTTAACAGATAATGTTGGACATTTCAGAAGACAAGTGCTTGAAAACAAATAATTTTAATTTTTGCTTTTTGATGTACTTTTTAGTGAAACTGTTCAAGCTTTGTACATACTGAATATAATTACGTATTTTTTTTTAATCCTTTAGAATAATTGCTTCCGATGGAACACAAAATAGGTGAAGAGTCTTGGTTGTTACAACCTGTATTTTGCTTAAATGAAGGCAAGAAAATAGGTTTATGGAATAAATATATAATAATTAATAAATTGTGCTTGTGTTTGTTATTCATATGTTGGTAGCTCATGAACGATGCAAACATGTGTAATAATAACTAAATTCTTTTCTTTTTGATATTTTGCTAACTGTCACCCTCATGAAATCATAGAACCTAAATTTGACAATATGTGGGCCTCCGTTTTTACTCTTACTTTGGGAGGATGAACAGAGAAAAGATGCTTGGTTTAAATCTGGGTGTTTGACAGAAATTTAAGGTGTTGATAAAAACAGCATTGAAATGATTTAGTCTAGGACAAGGCTCATAAGGAGAGAAAAATGAAGTCACGAAGTGGCTGATAAATGAGAGAATAAGGAAATAATGAAAGATGAGGTTTATGCTGAAGAGGAAAAATGGTGGCATTTATCCTTTTTCTGGTTTGGGGTTTTGTTTGTTTTGTGTTTTTTTTTTTTTTTTTGGTGCCAACTATACTATTACTTTGATTTGCCATTATCTGTTATAAATAATACCTCATAATTCAAAATTCACACCACACATCTTCTCAGTGGGCTTAAATCTTTGTGTGAAAATGCAATTATATCATACATGTGTCCACACACATATATATGATTTTTCTGAGCAGTCTAGTCTACAAGGTATCCTAAAACTGATGTCAGTCAATTCTACTTAATTTAAATTAATCGAGGATTTTTATTTTTGACCTCTGTGTGCCTTCTTCATCTGCAAAGTGGGTTTCATAATGGTTCCTACATCATAGGACTGTTTGTGAGAATTAAATATGTCATATATAAAAACTACATCGAATAGTGGCTGGTCTGTAGAAAGCTCCATATCTTGGCTACTACTATTATGACCTCCACCTTCATCCTTGCTGGTAGCCATGCTTTCCAGGTGATGAAGGGGACGGGGGTGGGGTTCCCATGGGAGCGTAGCATGGTGAGATACCTCTCATCCCCAGTTTTCATCAAAACGGATGGCAGTACCCTTACTGAGAAGTCCTGTTCCTCTAAGGTTTCCACTCAGGTAACTACCACATCTTGGCTACAGGCCTTTCTGGTTTCCTTTCACACTTTGCTATTTCACACTTAGCTGTCACACCTCATCTCAGCACATTTAACTCAGGAAAGTTCTGTGTCAGACACACCTACTTAGATAATGCAAATGGCTACTCTATTTTAACACTCCGCTCTGCTTGTGCGTCAGAAGGACCCTAACGAAGGTTGCCCTCTCCTCTCCTCCACCTGAGAACTGAGGCAAAAACTCTGTCTTCAGATCCTTCCAAATACGGACAGGATTTCGTTCTGTGCTACACCTCAAGTCTCAGCCACGGGGAAAGGGAGCTGGGCCTCCCCAGTGACTCCCTGGCTCCCAAGCTCTCTGGCTTCCCTGCTCAGCTCCCATTCTCTCTCTCTCTCTCTCTCTCTCTCTCTCTCTCTCTCTCATCCCTCTGCCTCTGCTCAGGTCATCTTTATCTCCTAAGGGCCTTATAGAATCTGAAATCCAGGGAGGACTGGCTGTAGTTTACACCTCTGTCTCCAAACCCAAATTCTTTGACTTCTATAACTAAATATCTACTGCCCACCCCAGGTCTTTCCACTACACCCCATTCCCTGCTTCTCTCTGTGGAAAAATCTCCTCCCCTGTGACTTGGCTGAACTAGCGAGGTGATTTACTCATTCGATTGGGAGAAAGGCTAAGGAGTTGATGATCTACTTTTCAAAATACTCTATTTTGTTCTAGGAACTTTGTGTTCTGAGAAAGAAAATTGACTTCTCATTGAGGTGGGTTTGTCCCTGTCTGCATTCTCAAAAAAAAAAAAAAAAATTGGGGACATGGTTTTTCCATACAAGATCTATTTCACAAGAGGAGTGACTTCCTCATCAGGCTATGAATCCCATGGGCATTCTGGCTGACATTTCCTCCCCGGCCTCCACGGTTAAGCCCAAGTAGTGGCTTCCCTCTGTGAGCAAACCCCTTGCCAGTCACTTTAAAGGGGAATTTCCTCCTTCCAGTGCCAGCCTCGGCCACTCCCGTCCCCCTTTGGCCTCCTCGGAGGACAGTGATCATGACACAGGCTGAAGTTGTCCTTCATTAATCAGCTCAGGAGTGAAGAGCTGGCTCTGCTGATAGCGAGGGTGCTCTGTACACTTTGCTTAAGCCTCAGACACTTTTGAAAGTGAAAGGGGACACTGGCTCTAATTGCACCAGGACAGTAGGTCTGAGCTGGATTAGTGTCTCTCCCTTCCAGTAAACCAAGCCTCTAGGGCACTCAGAGTTCATGAGGCCGCCAGTCTCCCCAGCAGGGTTCTCGCCCCCTCCACTCCCTCCACCCGGGGAGAGGCTAGTCTTTGCCACCAGTGTTCAGGTCAAGAAAACGTTGGTAGAGCTTCGAGCTTCAGCGGCATAGGGTCAGGGGTCCCTCTCTGATTTGTTGAGTCTCCTTCCTAAGCCTGTGTGGTCTTTGTGTCTTTGTTGTTTGTAGCTATGGTTTCTGAGTGTGAGCTAAGAACAAAATGCCATTTTTGCTTTTCCTAAAGGCAAAGAAAAAGAGAAGTGCCTCCTCCGGACAAATAAATCCTTAGCAGGTGTCCCATGACAGTTCTTTCTCTGGGACTAAGTGGTTCTCTCTGGCTTTACAGGGGAGTCCAAACTCCTCTGCTGAGCCAGGTCTGTCTCCTGACACCTACCCCCAAGCCACTGCTTGATGGCACATCTGCAAGGTACCTGGAGCTCTGTGCCTTGCTATGCTTTCATAGATAGGTTTGGCTCTAATATAGAAGAATGGGCTCTAATATAATGTTCACTCCTTCCTAGGTATTTTCCAGGGCTTTAGAAGATTGAATTTCTGTAGCAATTCAGAAGACTGTTGCCTCTTGTTTCTTTCCTTGCATAGATTCTCATACACCTTCCTAGAACATTTGAAGGATTCAGTAACTTGTTCACACTCAGAGGTTTATTCGAAATTAGTTTGACTTGGAGGTGGCCTCATTCTTACCCACCCATTCATTCCATCTCCCACCTCAAGAGGATCTGGTTCTGTCCTGCATGTATTTGGCAAAGGGAGGCTCCTACGTATCATGGGTGCATACATAACAAGACTCAGGTGCATAAGAAATGCAACTTCACTTTTCTAAATTCAAACATAGCTTCAAACAGGAATTCCACAAAGCACATCAAATCCTGATAATCTCAATTCACTCAAGGTTCAGTCTTAATTGATGAATGCATCCTCTTTCTCAGAGGAAAATCATGCAAGTGTCTTCTCATCTTCTCCCATCCAGCCCACTAGATTCCCTGCTTCAGTGTCCACATGCCCTGCCTTCTATTTCAGCGAGAGAACTACCCCCCCACCAAGGCCATTCCTTCACTGCACTGTAGTTCTCAGATGCGTCTACCCTCTCAAGGGCTTCTCTCCAGGGACTCTACCCCTTTTCTTATTTCTCCCTGAGACCTTCAAAGAATTCAAAAGTTCAGCCTTTTTCAACTGAAAAGTGTTAGCTTTTTTTTTTTTTTTTTTTGGCTTTCCCCTTCCCTGTTCATCAGTGGTGACAATAGGTGCCTCAAAGTCTAGCTTCAAGGAGTGGCTCCAGCCAAAAGTCTTGTACTCTTTCTGGACACTGCCCTTGCTCTCATGTGGGACAGGGACCATCAGCACCAGATGCAGGGGGGATGAGTGCCAATGTCCAAAGGCGACTGAGACCAAGACCCCGTGATACCACCTTCATGCCACTTCCTTCCTCACCCCTATCCTCTGGCACTTCCATTCCATCCCGTCTTCTCTTCGGATCTTGGGTGAAACCTCATAGGGAAAGTAGAAGAGGGAATCCTTGAACTGACTTATTGTAGACCTAAAATGCCTTAATAATCACAGATTCTAATGAATTTGGAGAAGACTATAAAGTTTTCTGCACTTAGGTAAAAACGGGAAGTTGAGTTAGTAATCAAGTTCAGCTATAGGAAAAGAAAGACATAAGTTATTATTATTTCTAGGTCTAGACTACAAATTCATACCTGCTCTCTTTGAGGGTTCTCTCTTCATATGTGACTTGTGGACTCTCTTTCCATCAAGACAGTATACAAAAATGCTATTTATTTTGTTTCATCCCCTTCTCTTCAGTTCAAATTTTTATGTAAAATCCTATATTAGCAGGGCATCAATTATGAATAAATTAATAAATTATATATGAGAAGGACAGACATTTTTTAATGATGGGGTGAAAAGTAAAAAATATTTTGAGACCATTGCTCAACAGGACAGCAATGAACAGGACTGCTTCTAAATCTTATATATGGTAGAGCTCATGGTACTTTGAGAAGTTTCTTAAGCTCCCTTGGGACAAACATCATATTTTGTTTTCTACTTGGGTTTTTCCTTTATAAAGTTCTGAAGCAGGGCCATTAGCATCACATACTCAGAATGAGTCTTACACCTTTCCATTCACTCATTCATTCAAACATATTAATTAAGCGCATCCTATTCATATAGTGTAACAGGACAGAATCCAGAAGTTCTTCCTAAAAAAATCTCCAAATCAAGTAACCAGAATTCTTGACAGCAATTCCAAATTGTATTTAGCTGCCATCTTTCCCCACAGGGTGTCTGCCAACTATGCAAATCAAATTATAGGAAGAGGTTTGGCGTTGCTCAAGCTAAAAATCTAGACATGCAAATTAATTCTAGTTCATCCCTAGGTTAAAAAATGATTTCAAACAAAGGGCTATTTTTCTTTCTTCTCTCTTCCTATTTTTCTCCTTTCAATGTGTTAAAATAATGTCACACGTGGCCAGAAGCATCCACTGTTGATCCGGGGTAAGCAGAGAATACAGGCTATGATAATAGCTAACAACCATTGAGTATGTCTTAAGCACTTTATTTGTACTAATTCATTTAATCCTTACAAGGACCATTTAACTATGACTCTGCTCATTTTAAAGAGAAACTGAAGCACAGAGCGATTAACTGATTTAGTTAATTTTCTGTTTAGTAAGGAGTAGAGGCAGGACTTTGCCTCTGACAGTCTGGCCAAAGAGCACATAATTTGAATCATTGTGCAATGACACTACGTCTAGCCCACTTATGGTTCATTGGACAGATGTCAATTTTTTCTTTCTCTTTTTTAAACATTTTTTAAAAGATTTATCTAAAAAGATTTATCTATCTATCTATCTATCTATCTATTTATTTATTTATTTATTTTAGGGGGGAGCAATTGTAGAGGGTGGGAGGAGGGGCAAAGGGAGAGAGAGAATTTCAAGCAGACTTGCTGCTGAGCTTGGAGCCCAACATGGGTGTCAATATCATGACCCTGAGAACATGACGTGAGCTGAAATCAAGAGCTGGACACTTAACTGACTCAGGAGCCCTTTTTTTTTTACTTTATTCAGATATAATTCAAATGCAGCAAATGTACCCATTAAAGTGTACAGTTTGATAATTTTCTCAAATGTATATACCCCAGTATCCAACAGACTAAGATGGAGTATATTTTCATCATTTTAGGTTTCATTACTTCCTCAGGCCCCTTTGCAAGAAATAATAATTGAAATTTTCATCTTTATAAAATGTCCCTCTTTATCCCTAGTAAGTTTTCTTGTCCTGTTCTACAATTTTGTCTCATAATAACACAATTACTTCAGCTTTCTTAGATTAGTATTTGCATGATATCTTTTCTATTGCTTTTAACATATGTGACTATTTATTTATTTATTGTGACTTTATATTTAAAATAAACATTCTTGTAGAAAGTACATGGGGGGAAAGATCTGTATATATATTTAATTCTATCATGTCACTCTTTGTTTTCTATTTGTCCAGTCCCATTTGTTCTTTGTTACTTTTCTTCCTCTGCATCGGCCTTTTTTGGGGTTAATTGAAATTTTTTTGGCATTTAATTTTTATAGGCACATTTAGCTTCTTAGGTATAATTCATTTTATTTTTAACTGTAAAAATATGGCTGAGGAATAGTTTCACATTAATTTTTAAATTGGTCAATTGAATAGCTAGCTTTTTTTAAGTGGCTCTTTTTGAAAACAATAAATATCTTAATTTGTTATGACATTCTGATTTTATTTAAATAGTCACTCTCTTGTTACACTGTTTTATTATGTATTGTTATATCTTCTTTATCATATTATTTTGAGTCACATATAATGCTATTATATATTTTATATATACATAGTTATATATATTTTATATGTTATTATATCCAAAATGGATAAAATGAAAGTCACAGAATGCAAGAAATGAGAAAACGGAGTTTTTTTTTTTTTTTTTTAATTTATGATAGTCACAGAGAGACAGAGAGAGGCAGAGACACAGGCAGCGGGAGAAGGAGGCTCCACGCACCGGGAGCCCGATGTGGGATTCGATCCTGGGTCTCCAGGATCGCTCCCTGGGCCAAAGGCAGGCGCCAAACCGCTGCGCCACCCAGGGATCCCAAAAATGGAGGTTTTTAAGGGATGAGTCAGTAAATGTGGCTTCTTCAATGCACTACTTGTTTCAAAACTGATATGAACAATAAAGTGAGTCTTTGTTGGGCATTTTCCTTGATGATGACTAGGAATATTTTCTTAGCTATAAATACTTGAGAGATAACAGTGAGTTGAGCATGTATCTCTATAATAACTTAAAAATGAGTGTTTTCACCTTTTTGAGGTGATTAGCATATAGTTCCTCATTAAGTAAATAATCAAAATTTTAATAAAACTTGTTTTGAAACAAAATTTATGAGATTTCTGGGTTAAAGTTAGCTTTATTTACCAGAGAAACTCAAACACAGCTATTTAGTTCCTTTTCCCTTCCCCCAATTCTATCTGGGTGAGTGTATGAGGCTTATGTACAGTGATTATTAACATAAATAGGTCCAAGATCTTTTAACTTCTCTGACAGGGTTTCCATGAAGTTAAATTTTCAAACAGATCAACATAATGTAGAAGTACCAAAGAATCCTAGGACATTTAAGAAATAAATGATGATGATCTAGAGTGACATCATCATTTCTAGACCAAGATTCAGTTGGTAAAATGGTTAGGTAATTTATCTAAGGAAAAGTGTACAGAGAGTCAGTGGAAGAAACCCTGTGTTTTGATCCTGGACCGTAATCTTTCAAAGTCAAAACAAGAAAATCTTCTCATAATAGGATTTTAATATAGGGCAACCAAAGATTATTATATTAATTTATTTAAGTACTGAATTTGAATAGATTTAAGATTAAAAGTGCTAATCCCTGGGTTATGGAGTTTTGCTTCATTTTGTCTTTGTTTTTACTATTTGTTCTATTGAAAGCTGTCTTGAAAGGAGTGAAAAGATCGAGGACACAGACTATATGTGGAAAGTAAACATTTTACTGAAAGAAGTGTCACACTTTTGGAAAAATGAAGCTAAAACCTATGGTCTCTACATGGAAAGACTACATAGAATAATGATTCAATCCTTACTTGACAAAATTTATAAATTTTAACTCTATTCTGATCTGTTAAAATTTTGAAAAGGAGAAGTTCAAAGAAGCAGAAAGACTATCCTCTCCAAAAGGAGCCCCAAGAAATCTTGAACCAAAGCATTACATCAATCTTTTATGTCCCATCACCCCTTTGATAAAAACTGCATGCTGACCTTTGACATTGAGTCAAAACAATGAATATTTTGTACATGCCTTTTTTTTTTTTTACCTGAGCACATCTTCCTTTCCCACACCCAACAGTTTCCCTTTAGAGAAGGGATAAATGTATGTATCTTTCCTATGAGTCGCAAGCCATTTCCTTGAAGTGTTTGCCATTGTTCCAAATTGGGATTTGATCTTGAGGATTCTGAAATACGTTTGGATAGCAAATCTTGATTTTGTCCCAGGGGCAGACGCAAGTCAACTAGGCTGTCAAGATGGATGTATGCCATCAGAATTTACTAATTTATAAGAGAAATAAAATTATAGAGTAAATTGGAGTCTCAAGTCCATTGCCTAATATAGTCTCTTCCTGCAGACAAGCAACACATGAAAATGGTATAATAAGAATGCCTGTTGATTGATTTTTCAAAGAGAACATGTCTTCTACATTCACATATAATGAAAGCAGAGTTGAATCCCAGCAGAGTTGAATTCCCAGTTGAATCCCAGTTTTCAAACACTCTGTGACATTACTCTGTATTTATTTGGTATGTAAATGCTACAATGGAAGACTATGGTCAGCCATACCTCTTATAACATTTTTTGCATCTTTTCCTCAGATTGAATGTCTATTGGTTTTTCCCCTTATTTTTATATTTACTTATTTGAATTATATTTGATGAAAAAATATTGCTAGAGTTAGAGTTTGGGTTCTATTTTCATTTATTATATCAAATGATGTGGTATTTTAATCTAAATACTGATGCTTGTAGTCAGGTATAGAAGGTTTTCCTCAATTATGATTTTGTTTATTCCATTTGTTTTGATGTCTATCTTAGTAATATCTGTAATAATTAGGTTGCATTTTCATTCTCTTCATATCTAACATTTCACCTTCACCATTCACAATGTCTCCCTGCATTCTGGACATTCTCTTCAAACAAAATTATTCTATTTATTATTATCTCCTTGGTTGATATAATACCTTCTATTTAGTTATTAATTTCCTTAAATCTTTTGATCACATTCAGCTTTGTTTGAACCTCAGTTTTTTCGTGGTTGTTTTCATGAGGCTACCTTTTTTATTTCAATCTGTTCTCTTCTTACGGTTTCTTGCTCCTGTCTTAGAGAAGCCACTGCTACCTATTGATATTCCAGAAATATTTTTGTGTTTTTTTATTCTATTTGTTTTGATAAATCATTTTCCAAGGATATACTCTTGTTCTCTGTCATCAGAATAATGACTCTACTCTTTTGTAGATATGCCAACAGATTTCATGCTTCGTTTGATTTTTACCTTCTTGTTTTCCTCCTTAAATAGAAATAAATAATCACGCAGACTTGGCATTTGTTACAAACACTACGAGTAGTGGTTTGGGTTTGTTTTTTTAAACTAGTCTTGCTAACCAGATAGTAGCTGGTAGAACTTACCCCTCAGATGAAAGAGCTCTGTGAACCAGCTGCCTTAGCTGGAGGATAGGTTTAATGGGATCAGCTTCCAGTTGTGAAACAAGTGTGAAATGAGTTGGAATATTCTTTTGTCCTCACTTCTTAGTTCTCTGACACTTTTGGGTATTACATGCAGGAAAACTATCATATTCATCATTTACTGCTTACGTGGTTTTAGAGTATTTGTTCAAGATAATGGCACCTTGTATGTGGAAATCACACTTCTCGGGATGCAGTAGGCTAGCTATTCCCAACCCTTCTCTAATATCAAGGAAGGAGAAGGAAAGTGCAGGAAAAGGGGACAGAATTATAACAATCTAAAATGTAATGTTCCTGTCTGTGATAGCCAAGGAAATATGTCTTGCTGGGTTTCTGATTGGCACAGACCTAACATCCCATACCCAGGAGGCAGATGGTGGGCTAGATCAAAGATATTCTTGCTTTATTTTAGGCTTTAAAGGACACACTGTATTAGATGGCAGAAGGGCATATTACCCATCAGCATACCCATTCATAATAAAAGTAGTTAGAAAACCAGGAATTTAAGGGACCATCTTTACTATAAAATGAAATGATTTACAAAAATCCTGGAAATGACATAGTAAATAGATGAACATTAGAAGCATTCCTTTAAAAATTAGGAATGAGACAATAATGCTTTTACCTTATATCTGGCTTTTAGTTGAACTTCTTAGCACAATACTATAAGAAAAATTATATCAGAGCGGAATAAGTTAAAATAGCATTACTTTTATATGCTATCATTATTTATTTAGAAAAAAATAACTATGGGTTGTTAAAAATAATAGGATAGTGTAGTGAGCAAGCTTCAAATCAGATGTTTCCCCACATTGGCTATATTTTTATAAAATGGCAGCAAATCACCAAAAAATACAATTAAGAAGATACTATTTTCAGTAGTTTCAGGGAGCCCCAGTTATCTAAGAATAAATCTATATAACATATGTACAAAAGACTTTGAGGGAGGGGCTCCTGGGTGGCTCAGTCAGTTAAGCATCTGCCTTTGGCTCAGGTTATGCATGATCTCTGGGTCCCTGGGATTGAGTCCTGCATCCGGCTCCCTGCTCAGGGGTGAGCCTCCTTCCTCCTCTCCCTTTGGCCCTTCCCCCTGCTCATGCGCATTCTCTCTCTCTCTCTCTCTCACTCTTGCTTTCTCTCAAAAAATAAATAAAATCTTTAAAAAAAAAACCAAAATTGTTAGAGGGAAAGCTATGAAATATTATTACACAATATTGAAGGCTATATATATAAATATATATAAATAGATACATCATTTACATAAATAGGAAAATAATATCATAAAGGTGTCAATTCTTCCAAAATGATCTACAAAATAGATGCAATTCCATTTAAAAAACAGAATTTTTAATGGATGTTAATAGAATTTTAGCATATATATAAATAAGGGCCATGAATAGTTAGGATATTTCCAACGAAGAATAAAAAGTTGAAGAGTCTTACTCTTCCAGATACTGGATTGTCACAAAGCTATAATAATTAAGATGGTTTAGGTAGAGGGATTACAAAATTGATTAGTGGAATCAAATAGGATGCAGAGATTAACACATATATGGAACTTCAAAAATTACACAGGTGGAGTATATTTTGGGTCCCTTCTTCTCATGACATGTAAAAATATAGTCCCGAAAGTTAAACACTCAAATGTTAAAACTTTAAAAGTCTTGGTAGAAAATGTAGATAATTGTCTTCTGAACCTGGGGTAGGCTATTTTCCTAAATAAGGCAAAACACATTGAACATAAAATAAAATATTAATAAATTTTACAATATTAAAAGTAAGAACGATCAAAAGCTACATCAAAAGCTACATTTAAAAAAGTAAGCTACGAATTTGTAGAAGATATTCATGACAACCGTAGTCTAAAACAATTAGGATCAAGAATATGCAATAAGAAAAGCACAAACAACCTACATGATATTGGGCAGAGGATGAACAAATATGTCACAGAGGAAGAAACTATAGACCAATAAACACATGAAGAGATGTCCATCCTCATTAGAGATTAGGAAAACACAAATCGAGACAAAATTGTCCTTTTATATGCATTGGATAGGCCAACTTTAAAAAAACCCTGTCAATACTAAGTGTTGGGGAAGATGTGAATCTACTTGTGGGAGCCTAAACTGGTGAATCCATTTTGGGAAAACATTTTGGTGTTCTCTTCAAAATTGAAGGTCAATGTATGGTCCAAGAATTTCAGGTCAAGCTATGTATGGTTGGCTCACTTTGATCAAGAACAATGTTAAAAATGTATTAATTCTCTCTGTTTTCTTAAGAAGAAAAAATTTCCATAAAGCAGGTGCCAGGAGATTGAACTCCACGTGGAGATTTTGCCAAGACCCCCAAAGCAGCTTTTCTTTCTTTGCTCCTTTTGTTTCACTAATAAAAAAAAATCTTTATAATGGATTCTTGAGAGACCTTATTGTCATTAGTTAATACATAGAGGAAATAGCCCTGAAAGAGTGGTCATTTTATCACAGTATTTCCTTCTTAAAGCCTGTGGGTGCATTTGTATTATTAAAGCCATAGCAAAATCATAAATTGCTCACAAGTGTAGGAAAATTGGAAAAATATGTATTAGTTGAATCATTTTTAGCACAACACAGTCTCCTCTCTATTCTTTCACTTTCTCTTCTATTAAAACTGTCAATAAGCTGAGCAAATAATCTATTATTTGAAAGCAAACATGCGGGGATCCCTGGGTGGCGCAGCGGTTTGGCGCCTGCCTTTGGCCTAGGGTGCTATCCTGGAGACCCGGGATCGAATCCCACGTCGGGCTCCCGGTGCATGGAGCCTGCTTCTCCCTCTGCCTGTGTCTCTGCCTCTATCTCTCTCTCTGTGACTATCATAAGTAAATAAAAAAAAATTTAAAAAAAAAAAAAAAAAAAAAAAAAAGAAAGCAAACATGCTTAGATATAAATCTAATACATCTTAAATAATTAAAAATGGTAACATTAAATGTGTCAGTTTACAGAGTTATAACATCATCAAGTGGCTTTTCCTTAAATTTCTACTATAGACACGTGTATAGCAACATTCTCTTGCTTCACACTGAATTAATACACAACCAAAAAAATTATCTCTAAATTGCTGGGTCTTTATGATTTATATAAGGTATGAAAAGAATCAGAATTACAGAACATATGCTTTAAGTTAAAATTAGTATGTCATCAGAAGCTTATATCTTATATAAAGAGTGGAAGAAATAAATGAGTATGGATGAATAATTTCAGCACTATGATCTATAAGGGGCTAAGGTGAATATGTATGTATAATACATGGGCCTTGCTTTCAATGATCTTACATTCTTGGACGATGAAAAAGAAATGGTTTATTTGTATTTTAGAGTAATATTTAAACATTCTAAGAACTTTAACATGTTTTATTAAATGGGATGTATAGGAATATTTTGATGTTACAAAATAACTTGGTCTAAGAACCTCTACCATAGGATAGTTTGCATAATGGATTAGTCATTTAGATTTAGGAAAAAAAAAAAGAGTTTATGAAAAGGTCATAGATGGGGCTAGCTGTAGGGAGTTGTTTCAAAGGCCCAGTTGGTGTCAAAAGGGTCTGGCCATATATGCTTTGCTTTCTCTGGGTTGTCTTCTTTGCAGGCTTTTTCATAGTGGCCTCTGGCATCTTTAGTCATGTCAGTATAATACCAAGTCCAAATTAGTCCCTGACCCAAGTTTCGGGGATTCCAGAACAGCGTCTGCCTGCCTACCTCACCAGATCTGTGCTAGTGCTCAGGCCCGCAAGGAACCATAGGATGACCTGTTGGGAAAGGGTGCAGGCCTAGGCTATGAATCCTAGCTGGGACGCTGGTCAGACTGCAGGCATCATTGGATCTATAACTTTTATTGTTTAGACATAACGGCATGTCAACCTCCCTTTGAATTCTTAGTCTGAGTCCTATAAATGTTAGGGGCAGGCCAGGTATAGGAAATGTTAGAAATTTCGTCTAACCTGAGGGTGGGAGAAAGTCATGTGAAGTCAGGAGAGGAACAAGATAAGATTTAGATTCTTTAAGATGGCTTGACTGTGCTATATTCAGCATAAAATCGGCTGCACATATTCAATGTATATACCTGATAAATTTTGACACACCCATGAAACCATTATCACAATCAAAACAATGAAGAAAATGAGGAAACAAATGCTTTTTTGTCTAGAATATATAGAGGACTCTATAATTCAGTAGTACTAAGACAAACAACCCAGTTAAAAATGGACAAAAGATTTGAACAGTCACTTTACCAAAGAAGATATACAAATAGCAGAGAAGCCCATGAAAAGAGTCTAAACACCATTTGTCACTAGGAAGATGCAGATTCGTATTTTAAGAGGTCATTCAGGCTCCAGTGTAGGGAAAGAATTGGAAATCAGGCATGGCTGAAAGAAGAACTGTTGAGACGCTGTTGCCATAGTGACGTAGGAATGATGGTAGGGTTTGAAGCCTAAAGCCAAGAAAGAATTCTTGAGATGATTTTGGTGCAAAAAGGTGGTTTTATTAAGGCATGGGGACAGGACTCCTGGGCAGGAAGAGTTGCAGCAAGGTCCTGAGGAGGGGCCCATTAGATACTTTCAAATTGGGAGGGGGTTATGCGTAACGTAAGTTTTTAAGGAATTTTGGAAGCAGGGTTTCCGGGATCTTGAGGGAGCTAGCTATTGTTAGGAAAAGGTCATTTATTACTGTTTAGTAAAAATAGTCATGAAACCCTTCAGATATGAATCGGTGGGTCATATGCTTGGGGGATGACTGCCAACATGTGAGATAAAGGAAGTTTCCAAAGGAATTTTTAATTGTTAAATTAAATTTACAGAATCTGGGGCTTAGGCCTTGACCTCTTGCCCTTAGCAAAATATTAACATGGAGGCAAAAGCTGGGTTTCTGGAGGAAGGTCACTCTGCCTATTTCAAGGACGTGTCAAGGGGCTGTAAAGAATAAGGAAATTTAATAGTTTTTCTCCTACCTTTGCTTCCCACATGAACAGGACTAGTAAAAGACGGTGCCTGCTTGACTGAAGATGGCGGTTGTAGAGACAGAAGGTGGATGACAACTGCACAAATATTCAGGAAGCAAAGTAGATAGGCCTTGACACTGACTTTGGTTTTAGGGAATAAAGTGTTAAAAATGATTCCAGGTTTTCTGGCTTGTGCAGTGGGGTGGCTGATGGGGCCATTCACAAACATGGTGAAAACTAGAGAAAGACCAGGTATGGGGAAAGATTAAATTTCTGCTAAATGAGCACTTTTGAGGGATCTTTGAGGCATCAGAGTCTTGGAGTTGGCAGTGGAACAAGACGTGTTCTGAGCTTTGTCTCTTGTATTTGACGGTGGGCTGAGGTTTAAATGCAGGGAGACAGAAGGGAGCAGGAATTGCCAAATCAGATCCCCCTGTTTCATCCCTTTGAAAACCAGGGAATCTATTTTTCATGGGGAGTCTGCATTAAGGAAAACAGGAAGAACCTCTGGGGGAAGGGGAGTTGCAGAGACCTCTCTGCTAAACACTCTGCTTAGAACTCTTGAGGTGTGTTGCTATCTGGGGGAGGGGACCCTGAATCAGAACAAGTACAGCCAAAACTCTTCTGATTCCCATCGCTCCTCCAATTCCTGCCCTACCTGCGTTGGTTAACTCCCAACTGAGATACGGATGGTACTTACATGGACGTGGCCTCAGGAAATCAAAAGGTCCTACCGTGCAGGTCATTCAAAAATCTTATTAAATCATGTTATGTTGTTTTTCCTCATGGATTCTATAATCTGTTGGAGAGAGAGAGAGAAAAAAAGAGCATTTCTTTACTTTGAACCTCATTAGTGAATCCTAACCATACTCCTCCTTCGGTCCATTTTCCATTTCAGTCTGGCTCTCGGATTCTTAGAAAGGACAATGGATCTTTAAATTCACCCAGTTTGCGTTGGGAAGAGGCCAAAGTTAGTTAGTATCCCATTGATACTCAGTCAGAGTAGCCTTCTAGCTGCACAATCCAGGGAAGGCATTTCCACCCCCACCCCTACCCCCCCTTTTCCTCGTTTGGCATATTCTAGCTTGTGTTTTGCCCTCCCCGTATATGAGAGAAAAGAAAAGACACTATTCAGCCTCCTTTGTCTGAAAAGCCTGGCATCTCAATGGTTTTCCTTAAAGGGGGTCCTCATTTGTAACCCACTTTGCCACGAACGGAAATCAATCTGAATGTCCTATTGTGCATCTTTTTCTTCCTGCACAGTCTGGCATCGCCTTTGCCAAGTTCTCGAGCTGAACCTAAAAGACCCTCTCTCATTTCCCCCATGCCCTGCCTCCAGCCCCATTGAATCCTTGCAGAGCTTTCTCAGCAGCAGGGCTGTAGAGGGGGATAGGGAGGAGCTCGCCCTACTCTGCTAACCCAGTGGCCTGAGCCAATCACCAAGCAGATTGGAACCTCGCTTGAGCCCCCCTTCCCACCCCCACCCCCCTTCCCCAGGGCGACAGCCTCCTGAGAAAGGGGGACACAGGGAGGGTGTGTTTGCCATTCAAATCCTTGGCTTTCTGCCTGCTTCGGCTCCAAATAAGAAGGCGGGAGCTGCTGCGGGGTGCAAAGGGGTCTTGGGCATTGCAGTGGCAAGAAGACCCAGAGGTCCCCCCTCCTGTCTCTTGAACGGCCGTCGGGGCTACCGGAGAGGGCAAGGATGGTGGAGGCTTTCTGTGCTACCTGGAAGCTGACCGACAGCCAGAACTTTGATGAGTACATGAAGGCTCTAGGTAGGTAGAGAGAGGGGGGCTGTGCTCCTCTTAACCTGCAGCTTCTGTAGCTCCCACTAGATGGGCAAGCGGCCAGGACACATCCCACTGCCATCATCAAATGCTGGCCTCTGTGCTTCCCACAGGGGGGTTTTCAGGAGGTCTTCCCCTGCCTTCCTGCCCGGGGCTGAATAATGGAGCCACTACTCTGTGCAGGAGGCCAAGCTTCTCTACCTTTGTGTTTTCTCTCCTCTTATCACTATGCATCCAGTTAAGCACCCGCAAGTCCTTAAAGTCAGGGGCTGCAGGTTCTGATTCAGGGGCTGAACGTGTCCTACTGACACTGAGGCTCTGCGGGCCTGGATTCCAGGATAGGAAAGCCGAGTCCTGCCCACCCCCCCACCCCCCCGAGTTATTTTGGAAGGTGCCAGCTAACGGTGTTGCTTTTTCAGGTGTGGGCTTTGCCACCAGGCAGGTGGGAAATGTGACCAAACCAACCGTGATCATCGGTCAGGAGGGGGACAAAGTGGTGATCAGAACTCAGTGCACGTTCAAGAACACAGAGATTAGTTTCCACCTGGGAGAGGAGTTTGATGAAACCACTGCAGATGACAGAAACTGTAAGGTAAGGAGCTGCTCCTTCTCTGGGCTGGGGATGGGGAGCAGGGAGTAAAAGAGAGGTTCCTGACACCTCTCTTTGTTAGACGATGGGATGGGAAGGAGAGAATGTTCTGGACACGTCAATTCAGGGAGGACGCCAGGATTCATTTTGCATTCTAGTGTGCACATGTTGTGTTCTGAACAGTGGGTACTGGCTGTCGCTCAAATCTCAAATCTCTTTGTCTCTCACTATATATATATATATTTTTTTCATATCTGTATTTCAGAAAGCAACAGTGTTCATTTAAAAACAAAGATTGCATTTTGTTTATTAGTCTCTCCGGTGGCCTTAGGTTGATCAGTTTTGCCTCCTTGTAAAGCTTTGTTTAAAGAGTCGAGTGACTGGTCTGAGAGTACTTGTTCAGGATTCTCATTCCTAATAGATGAGATGCACCTATTTCAATGAAATGTTAAATGAATAGAGTTTATATAACAATGACTCTACAAGCAACAGAGGATATGATACTAATAAGCGCTAATGGGATAATTAGTTGATCGCCATGTATTCAATTATGTAACTCCTTAAAAAAACACTTCACTTGAGTTTCTTATCAGAAATCTAACCTGGGGATCCCTGGGTGGCGCAGTGGTTTAGCGCCTGCCTTTGGCCCAGGGCGCGATCCTGGAGACCCGGGATCGAATCCCACGTCAGGCTCCCGGTGTATGGAGCCTGCTTCTCCCTCTGCCTGTGTCTCTGCCTCTCTCTCTCTCACTGTGTGCCTATCATAGATAAAAAAATAAAAAATAAAAACATTTAAAAAAAAAAAAAAAAAAAAGAAATCTAACCTGGACCTTATGCTATGTTCTGCATTTTGTTGTCGGTCTCAGTCTGTTGTTAGCCTGGATGGGGACAAACTTGTTCATGTACAGAAGTGGGATGGCAAAGAAACAAATTTTGTAAGAGAAATTAAGGATGGCAAAATGGTTATGGTAAGTAATGGCAATCCCCCCTCTATTCCCTCTTCCTGTGCACTCCCTGCTCCCACTTCCCTTCTCCTTCTTTAATAACATTAAATCTGCAGCAAGACTCTCTGACCTAGGCTAAAACAGAAGAAATTAAAAATGTCCTAGCTAACTATACTCGGCTCTCTGCTTCTTTAATTATAGAAAAAAAAAAAAGGAAAATACTATGCAGCATAGTTTTTAAAAGTTGCCATTGACTAAGCTAAAAGTGTCAAAAGAATTGGTGCAGGATTACTGTGAATGTCTGAACCTCAAATGAAATCTAAATATAAAAATATTCATGGGGAGCTTGGGTGGTTCAGTTGGCTGAGCGTCCGACTCCTGGTTTCAGCTCAGGTCATGATCTCAGGGTCCTGAGACTGAGCCTCACGAAGGGCTCTGTGCTTAGCTCCAAGTGTGATTCTCTCCCTCTCCCTCTGCTCCTCTTCCCTCTCGTGCTCTCTCTCTTTCTCAAATAAATAAATAAATAAATAACATCTCTAAAAATAATTCATGGAAATATATAAGAGGGAGTGATACAGCTCTAAGAATATCGAGCTTACTGAATATCAGAGAAATTACAGCTGCTGTAATAAATAAGAGATTTTTAAACATTTTATATTTTAATATAAAAGTTCTCTAAGTTCAGTGCAGATAATTTGGGCTATAGCAGAAAAGTGTAGTTTCTCCTTAGGGGAACCATCTTAATGTTACTTCTTTCCAGTCTTTCTTTTGATGCATAAGGTTGCCTTGTAAATATGACTGTTCAATACTGGCAGTCATGCAAAAACTATATGATATAAAAATTAAACTCCAGGGACGCCTGGGTGGCTCAGCGGTTGAGCGGTTGAGCGTCTTCCTTCGACTCAGGGTGTGATCCCAGGGTCCTGGGATGAGTCCCACATCGGGCTCCCCACAGGGAACCTGCATCTCCCTCTACCTATGTCTCTGCCTCTCTCTGTGTCTCTCATGAATAAATACATAAAATCTTAAAAAAACAACAACAACTCTAATGGTGGGGTAGCATCATAAACAGGGGAAAATTTTATGTTTTAATCTAACATCCAGGCACCTTTTTGTAACTGAGTAATGGTATTTTGATGACAGAGAGATAGTCAAATATAGCATTTTGGGTTTTTTTAAGGGGGCGGGGGGGGGGATTGATTTACATATTCCTTCTAGGATAATGGACAAAGGGTTTTTTTGTTTTTGTGATTTAAGGAAATGGATTTTTTTTTCTCTTCTATCTGCTGCAATCAGCATTGTTCTAGATTAAGACACAGGGCTTACATTATTCATGGTTCTTTTCATGGGTGCAAGTGGGATGGGGAACAGAGAGTCAGTTTTCCCTTTGTGTGAACAAATATTTGCCCACTTATTTTTGCACTGATCATCGAAAGAAAGGATTTATTTATCGAAGATTCAATCTGAGGTTCTCCTTTATGCTTTTATCTCCATTTCCCCCCCCCTGAATACAGGACACTGGTAGCTCAGCTTTGGCATGCATGACTGGTCAGTCAAGGCTGAGTTCAAAAAAGATTAAAGCAATGGATGACAAGGGCATGCTATATTCTTGAAAGTCAAGTCAATACATGAAAATAATGGACACTAAACCCCCCTCCTAGGTTTGGTAAAGAGGATTTATGCAATTCTTCCAGTGAGATTTGACATAAAAGTCCATGTTCCATATTACACCTGCCTAGACACCTAGGTTCACATCAGCTGAAGTTCACACCGGCCAAAGCATTTGTATGACTTTGAAACAAGTCATTCCAAATACCCTTTGCTAAAATGATTTCGATTTTCTAAAAAGTCTTCAAAATGTATCTATTACGAAAACCTACTATAAATTCCATTCACTTTCAAAGCAGATGGCTATTTTGCTCCATCACCTCCTCAATAATTTAAGGCAAAGGAATTCTTTTGACCTGAATTACTTAATCTCAGTGTTTTGCTTCATTTTCCTTTTAGAGACATGAACGATGTGTACATGGCATTCACTCAATAAATTTCTTTCCTTTTTAAGAACTGAGGAGCTTATGCAGGATTTAGTGTCTGTAAATGACATCATGCTTTTGCATAATATGTAAATTATATATGATAATCTTTAGACATTTCAGCTTCTGTTATTCTTATGTAAAAAGATTTGATTATTTTTTGCATCTTCCAGACTCTTACTTTTGGTGATGTGGTTGCTGTTCGCCAGTATGAGAAGGCATAGAAAGGCTCCTGATCTGGGGTTGGAAAAGCTCTACAGTTTTTCTGTTTACTCAAGTCTCAGTGTTATCCTATTACAGCATGGGTGATCACTAACTAGAAGGTTATCTTTGATGTGGAGGTGGAAAATGGTGCTTTAAAAACTTGTCTTAAAAACTTTTTACTGCCACTAGCCCAATTTTGATCTGCAAACCGATAATGTTTTGTAATTCATATTAAAAATTTTAGGCCACATTTTAAAAATAAAGAAATGAATACATTTTATAATTTCCCTTGGAATGCAAATCAAATTGGAATAAAAATCTTACATCCATAAGAAATTTTGTCTTTGTTTTTAATATTACTAATCTGGCCGAGAATTATACATGGGGAGGTTTTAGACAGAATAACCTTTCTTATTGTCTAAAGCAAAGGTGGAAAAGTAAGCGCTTTGTTTAAAATACTAATTAAAAAGAAATAAGCAGAAGCCTGAGGAAAAGTGGAAATGCCACAGATTTGGTTGAGACTTGCGTAGAGATTTTGTGACAATTAAATTCATTGGTAAGAACCCAAAGGAGCCTTGTAATGGTGACTTGGGCTGCTATTAGGAACATGTAGGCTGATAAAGCAAAATAATATACATGAAAATGTCTTATTAAAAGGTAAATATAGTCAAAACATTACATAATCAAAATGTCATATAATTCAAGTTTCATATTGAAAGGTAAATAGGAAAAGAAAGTCAATTTTATCCTGGATTATAAGATGTGTCTCCAGACAAGTACGTTGAACTGAACTATCAGTGAAGTCAGTGAGAGTGCTAAAATGGAGTGTGCATAAAACGTGCATTAAGGCATTCAAATTCCTTTTTTTTGGGTGTGTGTGGGGGGGCATTCTTGGAACTGAGTTGACCAAGGGAAGATAAATATCTATTTGTAGCCTATTAGTGTTTGCCTTTGTAAGTAGACACAAACAACTGTTATTCTGTATTTCATTGTTTATAAAATGCTTTTTATCCATTTTCCCAAACCAACAATATGAAGGCAGATAGTAGTATTTTTATTTTGCTGAAGGGGAAATTGAATATTGGGTTTACAAGTCCACATTCTCATAATTAGTAACAATACTGTAAACTTTGTGATTTTTCCTCTTCATTTATTCTCAAAAATTGACATTTCAGCTTCAATATTGCTTGGGTGGGGGCAGGATCTTAGTTTCCCTGACCACTCCTTAGGAAATCTTTTTCTTCTGGGAAGGAAAATAGGGTAAATATTTTTCAGGAAAAAAATATGCCATAATCATTTTGATTAGCCAGGTGATTTCAGTAAATTTCTATAAATTCATTGAAGGCCCAATTAACTTACAGAAAGAAGCATGAGGAAACTTACTTTCACTTACGAAATTCACCATCATGATACTATTATCCGACTATTGGATTACTTTAGTTACTATAATGAAAAGTAGGAAAAGCTAAAGTACAGCTATGGGATTTAACATATGAATACAATTATTACTGAATGCCAACAAAGATTTTCTAAGATGACCATCCCTAAAAGTACAGTCAACACCCCCCTACACTTTTTTTTCAGTAGGATCCACACCCTGAGTGGAGCCCAATGTAAGGGCTTGAACTCATAACCCTGAGATCAAGAGCCAATGTTAAACCAACTGAGCCACCCAGGCACCCCATGCTTTCGTCTTTAAAAGCATGAAACACAACATTGAGAGTGTTTGCTCTGAATTGCTCAGACAGCCTTCGTCTTTGCTTCTGTTGGAAGACTTGATTTCTCTTGGTGATTCCAGCCTATGCTCCAGTAGAAACACGGACTCTGGCCTCTCTGTCCTTAAAGATACAAGGCCAAGGACGGGGATTCAGTAGCTTTGGCTCATTATAATTAGGCCAAATAACATCCTGTGGGCATTTATTTGCATAACAACTGTCTCATGGAGTGAAGAACGGGGGCGGGTTTTGGGTGGCCTCAATGAGAAACAAAATTCCAATTACAAAGATCAAGAGCTGCAATGGTGGACCAAATGCATTTTTCTGGGAAGGCAATTAACGAATATCTTTGCTTCCTAAATGTTTACAGGGTAGTTGCCAATCATTTTTCTTCAAACAGTATTCTGGCTCACGTAGTAATCAGCCAATGTCCTAAGTTTTCTGGGTTGCCCTTTTTGTTTTTAATATAGTTCATAGAACAGGGAAAATTACCAAGCCTACAGGCAATTTGACCAACAGGCCCTGGAAAAACGTTTGTGAAATGGCCTACAAACTTGAGTAAAGGCTGTCTTGTGAAATCCACAGTTGGATGATGAGTAAGCCGTGGCCCCCCCACTGTCACATGTGCTTTCCCTCACAACAAATGACTCCTCCACCTGGGACATGGGGGCCTAGAAGTTCATGTCCAAGCTTAAGGGGAAAACCCAAAATGTTGGGGCACTGTAACTTTGCACTTCTGATAGAGGAGGTATAAAGGAAAACAAAAGAAAACAGGGAGTAGAAGGGTGAATGATGTTTCTACCCTTTGTCTTTTATAGGATTTCAAGCACTGCTTAGGATTCAACACATGCGTGTGGTATTTTATTCCTAGGTTCTGAAGAACTGCTTCACAATCAATTCACTTCCAGTAAAACTTATTGAAATAGGTTGGGGGGGGGGTGGACCGAAAATTGCTATTTTTACACATTAAAAAATCCTTTTCCCATCTTTGAAAACTTTTGGGCTAGAAACACACAAGTCATCCAGCTGTCCTCAAAGTCATTCTCTCTCATCTGTTGACCATTTTTTCCCCCTGTCCCTTCTCCTCCATACCTTTGAGGTGGCTGGCCTGAGAAATTCCAAAGACCATCCTGCCACCCCTGGGAAGCATTTTGCTTCTTGAAGGGCTCTCTGAGTGACCCTAAAACTGAGACAGGCCCTAACTACGCTGGCAGCACATGAAACAAAACGGAAGCATTCATTGCAAAGCCCCTTTCATGTGGCCCATTAATTAAACCACACGGGATATAATATAAGGTTTCCTGGGCTGGGAAACAAATACATTTTATAGCATCTTTTATGAGGCCAGTCATTCCGCAGGGTATTTTCCTCTCCGGAGGAATTCCATGTCCTGCAAATTGAAGCTGTGTGCTGGTGACCTTCAGGAGGCCAGCATCCTCATCAAAGGCCAAAGAAGGAACCAAGACCCCGAGGCGGGCTGGGGGATCTCGGCCCCACTGTCGGGCCAAGTACCTTTAAAGATTCCTCAGAAGAGGAAGATCAAGAGGCTCTATTTCTGCTTCTCCGGCATCTCGGGGCCCAGACGCTGTCAACGAGCAACCAAGCAAAAGCCCTGGAACCTGGAGTCCCTGAGCCGAGCTCTCCAACGTCAGCATCACTGCAGCGTCACCTGGAGGGCTTTTTAAGAAAACACACCTTGCTGGGCCCTTATCCCCCCCACCCCGCACCCGGAGTTTCCGACGGACTTGGCCCGGGGTGGGGCCCGGGAACCGTCACTCACTGCGATTCCCGGGGGCGCGGTCGCAGGACCTGCGGCGGGGGGAGGGCCCCCCGCTGGGGTTTGCCCAGGCGCCTTCCCCCGAGGCCCGTCGCCCGCCCGACGCATAAGAGGCCGGTCGTGGCCGCGGCGGCCGAAGGTCCAGGAGCCCCGCGGCCCGGGGCGAGCGCACCTGCCGCCCCCGCCCCCGCCTCCCCGCCGCGGCGCTCCCGATGGCGCTGCTCCGCGCGCTCGTCTGCTGCCTGGTGGCCGCCGGGCTAGGCCGGCCCGGGCTCGGGATGTCGCTGGCGCCCGCCGGAGGCCCGAGCCCCGCCCCGACGGCCGGTGAGTCCCGGGGGCCGCGGGGGGAGCGGTGCGCACCCCGGGAGGACGCAGCCCCAGGCCGCGGCGCAGGGAGGAGCGGCGCCCGGGGAGACCGGGGGGACCGAGGGGACCGGGGGGCGCGGGGAGACCGGGGGGCGCGGGAAGACCGGGGGGACCGGGGGACCCGGGGGACGCGGGGGGCGCAGGGAGACCGGGAGGACCGGGTGGACCAGGGGGAGCAGGGAGACCGAGGGGACCGGGGAGACCGGGGAGATCGGGGAGACCGGGGGGCGCAGGGAGACCGGGGAGATCGGGGAGACCGGGGGGCGCAGGGAGACCGGGGAGACCGGGGGGCGCAGGGAGACCAGGGACACGGGGAGGAGCGGGGAGGCCGGGGAGACCGGGGGGACCGGTGGGCGCGGGCGACGGGGGTGCACGGGGAGACCCGGGGGCGCGGGGTGCTGGGGACCGGGGACGCGGGGAGACCAGGGAGACCGGGGGGCACGGGGGACGGGGGAGCACGGGGCGCGGGTGCAGGAGTGAGGAGGGATCGAGGGGCGCAGGGGGCGTGGGGATGCGGGGGGGCACAGGGGACCCGGGACGCGGGGGCCCGGGGGGATGGAGGGAGGTACCCCCGCCGGCGGGGGCGCGGGGGGGCACGGGGTCCGGGGGCTTGGGTGTGCGGGGTCACAGGGCGTCGGGAGGGCGCAGGGGCCCGGGGGCGCGGGGCGCGGGGGTGCGGGGGACCGGAGGGACCAGGGGCTGGGGGGATGGGGAGGTGCCCCGCGGGCGGGGGCGCGGCCGGGGCGCTGCCGGGCCAGAGCTCTCCGCGCGTCTGTCTCCGGGGAAACCCGAGCGGGCGGCGGGGCACTGCGCCCTCGCCGAGCCTGGGGAACCCGCGAGGTTCCTGGTCCCCACCGGGATGCACAGCTCAGTGGGACCGGGGTGTCCTTTGTCCCCATTACCTGGATGCCCCTGGGTTCCCCGGGAGTGGGACCAACTTTTATTATTATTTTGTTATTTTTAAGATTTTATTTATTCATTCATGAGAGACACAGAGAGAGGCAGACACATAGGCAGAGGGAGAAGCAGGCTCCCTGCGGGGGGGCCCGATGGGGACTCGATCCTGGGACCCCGGGGTCACTTCCCGGCCCCGCTGCCCCGCTGCGCCACCGCTGCGCCACCGCGGCTCCCAACTTGATTCATTCTTGACCCTCGAATGCAGTACTTGTTGCAGCAGCGGCTGCCAAGCTGGGATGGGCCCAGCGCATGGGCATCACCTGAAGTGGTTAGGAGTGCGGGTTTCCAGGCCACCCCACACGTATGGAATAGGAAACTCTGAGAATTGGGGTCCCACAACCTGCCTCACGAATTTCCCATTGTAGGATGCCTTTTGAGCCTTCAGTTTCAAAGATGAAGGTACCCCCACCTCCCTGACTCCCTGGGAAAAGAATTGCTTTGTTAATTAGCGGGGCTGGGGGGGTGGGGGAGGGTTTTGATAGGTGGAGGTCTATTTTGTGGTTGGGGCATAGCTGTCCCCAAAACACAGGCGCTTGGTGCCTTAGACCCTCCCCTCTCCGTCGCTCTTGCTCTCTCACTTTGGAAATGCTTTGAGAAAAGAACCTCCTCTTTGTCTGAGAGCCAAGTTCTCATGACTCAGCTGTCAGGCAGTTGAAAGCAAGAACTGTGAATCTGGTTTCCCAACTGTCAGTCATAACAAGAAGTTGTCCCCAAATACGTGTGTATGCTGCTTTCTGCTTTTAGTAAAGCTAGTGGTGTTTTTAGGATTTTGAGATAAAATGTCCCAGGGTGCCTGGGACCACCCAATGGCAAATTTGCTGTTTGGTTTTAAGGCTCTGATGGCAGAAGGCCTCGATGACAACTTTCTGATGTCTAGGAGATCTTCACTTACAGTTCCCTGTTTTGATAGGGAGGTAGAGTCACTTAGGGAGGGGGCAGGAGTGGGGTGACCGGGTTTGAAGATCTGCCCAAGTGTTGATTCAGCACTTTCATTGGATATATTATTTTATTTGTTTTCCACTCAATGTGACATTCTCTCTCCTCCTGACTCCATCCTAAATTGCTTCCTTTACAACACCCACCACGAATGGCCTCTGCTCACTTGGGGTATGTGTTTGTGTGTGTATGTGTGTGTGTGTGTGTAAATTCCCCGCCCTGTCAAGTCCCAGGGCTCAGAGGACAACTCAGAGAGACCTTACCTGGGTGTCTGTCTCCAACTCTTCAGAATTAGTACAGCAGGGCCTGCACAAGTATTTGGTAGGAACTGACATTATAAACAAGCAAACAAAAATACCTGTTGGAAACAATAACCATGTGTCCAAACATCTAAATTATGGTTTATTAGGTTCTTTAGGATAAATTATAATGTCTTTAGATAAATTATAAGTTTTGGGGGGATAATGTTGAGCATTTATCTAGGTATGTTGATGGCTGCATATGCACATACATTTGCCGAAATCTCGTTTAAGATTATCTGCAGAACAAGACAGAAATAATTGTGTAGTAAAAAGTGCTTTGGACTGAGAACCAGGGAATCTATAGCAGAGTGTGAGCCACAGGCCAGGTCTTTGGCCTTAGACACACACACACACACACACACACACACACATGCACAGCACTTTAATATATAATTTCACTAGAGGTGGGAGGTGAGGCCTCCAGAGGTTCATTATTCATAAACTTGTCAGAGCTCCTTTTGGTTTCTATTTAAAGACTTCCTTCAGTGCATCTAAATAATTACCCCTCACTTATCTGTATCTGGCAATGCAATATAGTGGAAAGAACGCTAGACTGGAAGTCTGGACAGACTGGTTCTAGTTCAGCTTTCATTGCGGAGTCACCAAGTGACCTTGAGGAAACCCTGAAATTCTCCTGTGCCTAATTGAAAAATGTTTATTGAGGACCCACTCTAGGTCAGAAATATTCTAAGACGCTCAGGATATATAAATCTAGGTACTAGAGGTGTGTTCTTGATATGTTCCTAGCTTGGGTTTCTACAATGTTAATATATTTATTCTCTCACGCTCCTTAGTTGTCACAGTACCTCACGTAGGTGTTGTCATCTATTTTACATGAGGCAAGTGAGACGGAAGGACGCTTAAGGGTGAACACACACACAGAGGCAAGCGTTGCAGGGTTAAGAGCAGCGTGGAGTCTGGAGTTCTATCTCCTGAATCCCTATCTTGACTCTCTGGGGATTGGCACATGTGACTTGGACTTAATCTCTGTATGCTGCAATTCCTTGCCCGTAAAATGAAAACCATGATGAGTTAATGCAGGTAAAGCATGAAAAAAAAAAAAAAAAGAAAAGAAAAAACCAGTACTAAGCTAACAGTAAGTACTTGATACATTTTAACTGTTGCTTGGAAATGAAGAGGTTCAATCTCAATTTCAAGCTTGGGGTCAAAATAACTGTATAACTAGCATCGAGTTTACTAAATGCCTGGTATCTTTTAAGAGCTTTTCTTCTACTAAGTCACTTAACCCTCATACAAAACGCAGTCATAGTCTTCCCATTTTGCAGATGAAACAAGACAAGATCACACAGATTAGGAAGAGGAGCTTGGGTTGATTGATTGATTGATTTAAAATCAGAGAGAGAAGTGGGGAGGGGCAGAAGGAGAGGGAGAGAGAGAGAGAGTCCTAAGCAGACTTGGCCCTGAGGGTGGGGCCCTACATGGGCTGGATCCCATAATCCTGAGATCACGACCTGAGCTGAGACCAACCCACTGCACCACTGAGGCGCCCCTGCATTTAAAGTCGTGGTCATCTCACTCCAGAGTCCCCACTCTTAACCGCAACACTGTACTGTTCTGTGTGTAGTTTATTATAATTTAACATTCTACAAGTGGTTAAAAATGCATGTTTACATAAAAGAAGATGTACTATATATTTTTATGCCAAGAAGGACAGCCTCCAGGTTGATGCCGAGCTATTTGCTGACCCCGCTCTGTGTGTTGGCTAACGTATGTCCAAGCTAAAAATACAAGTTGGAATATTCTCTGCACTAAAGAATAAAATAAATCCAGCCCGAGTGGCTCAGCAGTTTAGTACCACCTTCAGCCCAGAGCGTGATCCTGGAGCCCTGGGATCGAGTCCCACATGGGGCTCCCTGCAGGGAGCCTGCTTCTCCCTCTGCCTGTGTCTCTGCTTCTCTGTGTGTGTGTCTCTCATGAATAAATTAATAAAATCTTTTAAAAAAAGTAAAATAAATCCCTCTTGGCAAATGTTTTCAAATGGGGATGGAATACCAGGTAATCGATTGTAAAGACTAGTTTAGGTCTATTTGCTTCTGGATCTTTTGTCTTCCACTTCTTGGCTATGAAGTTCAATATGTTATAAACTTATAACAATGTTATGGAGAAAAAACAGCCCAAATGTAACTTCCCTTTTGTACCTTAACAAATGAACAGTTTTCAGTGTTCTGCTGTATTATCCAGCTTTGGGTTCTCTTCAGGTGTTTGCTCACATACACACTCAGCTTTTATCAGCTTTGTCCAGAGAGATAAAAGTTCGCATTCTTCTTGTCTGCTGCACGGTCCTAGGGTAGCACCTGCTGCTATGTCACTTCTGACGTGTTTCTGACAAAAGTTAGTCATGATCAGAGTGAGCTCAAAATTCAAAGTGTGAAAAAGCCTCAATATGAAACTAATTCATTAGTTGTATATGAGAAGGCAGCCAAGTGGTAAGACAGTCCACGTAAATTCGCTGTAAGCAAACTGGAGGACCTTTCAAAATGGGGTTCAGATTTTGACCCTGCCATTTATTAGCTGTGTCTTCCTGAGCAAATTTCTTAATCGACCCAGCATTCACTTCTCACCTCGAAAATGTGAACAAAGATTCTTACTTCAAGTGAGTAATTTTGGGAATGAACTGAACATAGTATATTTAGTTTCCTTATTATAACGCCTGGCACAAATGCTTAATGAAGAGAGGTACTACTATGATTATTAGTACTGGTATTTCCTTCAATTAGAGAGTCCTGTCCAGGCTATGACATGGGCTCTACCCATGGTTTCTACCCATGGTTTCATCCTCTTTAGCAAATGCTTTCCTTCCTATTATTAACATTCGATACAAGTGTGCACTAGATGTTCCTATATTTAGTACCTTTTAAGAGCTTCTGGAAATCCTTCTTTTGGCTTAAAGCTAGTAGTTAAAGATTTATATATGTATTTTTTCCACTAATGTTGACAGGCGAGGGTTTTCAAGTCAAGAGGAGGGAGATTTAGCCCCTGGTCACTGTGGAACCCTCACAGACCACATCATGTTTCCACAGGAAGAACATAAATAAATTCTGAAACCCTAAATTCTGCAAGGAAGGAACTATGCTATTAAGACACAATATAATTTTATCAGTGATCTCCCAGAAGGATATCTCCCCATATTTCATGACGCAACTGAGTGTTTGTTGCGTAGTCTTTGTTAGGTAGTCGTGCCATCCCTAAGCTCATCAGTTCTGATACATGTAAGTAACACATTTTAGTAAATTCTTCCTACTATCTTCAGAATCCTCACCTTCTGACAGGGAGGCATTGTATTTCCCTTCAGGGTAAATGAAATTTCAGTTACTAAGGCTTTCCTCCATCACAGGGAGGACTGTCTCTAGTCTGACTGTAAATACTTGTATGGACACATTCCTAAAGGAGAGTAGATTTAACACCATTTCTTTACTTTTTTTTCTAATAATAATTTATTTTTTATTGGTGTTCAATTTGCCAACATACAGAATAACACCCAGTGCTCATCCCGTCAAGTGCCCCCTCAGTGCCCGTCACCCATTCACCCCCACCCCCCGCCCTCCTCCCCTTCCACCACCCCTAGTTCGTTTCCCAGAGTTAGGAGTCTTTAAACACCATTTCTTTTCTATTCCAACAGGACAGTTTTGGCATGTGACTGACCTGCACTTAGACCCTACTTACCACATCACAGATGACCACACAAAAGTGTGCGCATCATCTAAAGGCGCAAATGCCTCCAATCCCGGCCCTTTTGGAGATGTTCTGTGTGATTCTCCATATGACCTTATTTTGTCAGCATTTGATTTTATTAAAAATTCGGGACAAGAAGCATCTTTCATGATATGGACAGGGTAAGTGATTATATACACACTCTTAGTTTCTCAATGCTTATCTCTGGTGTCCTCAGCTTCATTAGAATGCTGAATTCCTATGAAGATTAATTAGGTTTTAAGTTAAGAATTATTGGGGTTTTAGAAATGCTATGTCAAATAAATCATTAGATTACTAGAGATAAGGAAGATTTTAGAGGTCTCAGAATTTTTATTTTATTTTATTTTTCTAATACAGACTCTAGGAAAATGTTGATGTTAGCTAAGAGGTGACTCCACGCCTAGGTCAGTGTTTTGAGGTGTTTGTTAATAGGTAATAGGTCTTGATCAAATAATTAAAGCAAAAGGCTACAAAGGGAGTTGACCTGTGATAGTAATTTTATAAACATCATCTGTCATTACAGAGTGACGAGGTCTATATTTCCTATGCCTGCAGTAATGACCGTGATGCTATTTAGCCAATTTATACATTATAACTCATTTAGTCTTCACAATTGATGCTATTATTATTATTCCCATTTTACAGATGAACAAATGAAGGCTGAGCATCTAAGTAACTTGTTCAAGTGCACACAGCTAGTGAATGGCAAAGCTGGGGCTTGACTCTAGGCCTGTTACCTGTGGAATCTGTGCTTTTAATTACAAAAATATTAGCCTCTCGTAAATCTTCGGTCAAGCAGTGTGATAGGGCTTGTGTTTTGTATTCATATTACACAAATTTTTAAAAATAGGATTCTGGGTGGGAGAAAGGTAAATGAAGAGTATATCAACTCAACAATCATCTGTTGTTTTGTTGTGGAAGTGTGCATGATAATATGGCAAGTCATCATGCATAAGTCTAGTGACTTTTTATAGAAATTGATTTTGTTCTCAGGGCACTTGGGTAGCTCTGTTGGTTAAGTGGCCTTACTCTTGGGGTCAGGATCTCAGGGTCCTGGGATGGAGCCGATGTGGGGCTCCATCTTGAGGATTTGCTCTTGTCCTCTCCCTCTGCCCTTCCCTGCCCCACTTGTGCTCTCTCTCTCTGAAATAGACATCTTTAAGAAAAATGGTGTAGAAATTGATTTTGTCCCTAATGATTCTGTCTCCTTTTCAGGGACAGCCCACCTCATGTTCCAGTGCATGAACTCTCAACAGAGAAAGTCATAAATGTGATTGCTAACATGACAGCTACCATCCAGAATCTCTTTCCGAATCGCCAGGTTTTCCCTGCGCTGGGTAATCATGACTATTGGCCACAGGTAAATTTTTTTTTTAACATTTTATTTATTTATTCATAGAGACACACACACACACACACAGAGAGGCAGAGACACAGGCAGAGGGAGAAGCAGGCTCCATGCAGGGAACCAGATGTGGGACTCGATCTCGGGTCTCCGGGATCATGCCCTGGGCTGGAGGCGGCGCTAAACCCGCTGAGCCACCTGGGCTGCCCGGCCACAGGTAAATTTGATTTCAGCTTCCAAAAGTGTTTAAAGGATTTTTCCCATCAGGAACTGTCAAAATTAGGACAATAAGTGGCTGATGGTGGGGACTGGGAGTGGGGCTCATGGAGGTAGAGTGTGCTCTTAACAACTATAGAAGAAGGTAAGACAAGCTCTGAGGAAGTTAAAGTGACTTTTACTAACCCATAACAAATTACGTGTATTGTGAGTTTTGGAAGCAAATTGCCTAGTTTATGGATTATTGATTCCTGTTTTCCTTCATAATCTTCCTCAATTTCTACTTTCTTTTAAATAATTTTGTCGTTCATTCACATTTCTGAGGTAAGGTGAGCAAGAAAGTTTAATATTGACAAATGTTTACATCTAGCAGGATTTCTATCGGGTGTACAAAGTTCTCCATGCTCTGCTCCATGCTAGATTATGATGAACAAAAACATAGCAAACTCTCCTAAGAACCAAAGAGGGAGGTTCCTGTTCAAGTCTAGTTTATCTAATTAAGATGTAATTCAAGACAGAAATCGTGTTCAGAATATTTCATGCCTGATGAGCTCAGGTCTCAACCTGTTAGAGGGGCTGTTTGTTACATAGCCTGTAGGTAACAATTGGATACCGGCACTGGCTACGGGGTCCTGTCTTAGTGGTGTAGAATCTTAGACTTGTACCAATTCAAGAGATCTCTGAAGTTGCTTAGCAGTTCAGGGCTTGGCAAACTGTGACCTGTGGTCCACATTTGGCCTGCCCCTTGTTTTTGTGAATAAAATCTTATCGCAACACAGCCATGGCTATGCTTTCTGTATTGCTGATTTTGCACTAGATCGACAGAGTAGAAATGTGGCAACAGAGACTGTACGGCCTGTGAAATATTTATTATTTGGCCCTTTATAGGAAGAGTTTACTGAGCCTTGGTCTAGATCAACTCTTTGTTTTATAGATGAGAAAACTGAGGCCCAGAAATGTCACTTGTTCACGTGCTCACAGTCGCTTAGTGGTGGAGTGCGTGTCCTGGATCTTTTGTGCTCAGTTAGACTGACATCCTTTCATACATCCCTTGTTCTTGCCAGGTTAACATACTCAGCATTCCTGAACACGGTATTTACTTTCATGCCTCTCTTTGTCTAGTTTTATCTTCTTTTAGAATACATTTTCCATCTCATGTCAAAAGAATACTGAGGGTTTCGATCACCTAAATTTTGAAAATTTGTCTTCTAGGATGAGCTTAAGTTTCAAATACCTTCTTGGCACTGGCCTCCAGGCTTGAGATGAGCAATATATTAGTCTTTGGGAGTCACCCTCTAAGCCAGTGGTCAACCTTGTTATTGTTGAGATATTAGGCCACACCGGGCAGAGGCTTGGGGATGAACAATCTCCAGAAGCCAGAGGCTGCCTACATTGCCTTTTTTTTTTTTTAAAGATTTATTTATTTATTTATTTATTTATTTATTTATTTATTTATTTATTTATTTATTTTAGGGAGAGCTTGATGGGGGAGGGGCAGAGGGAGAGAGAGAGCTTAAAACAGCCTCCTGGCTGAGGGTGGAGCCCAGCGTGGGGCTGGATCACAGGATCCCGAGGTCAGGACCCGAGGTGAAACCAAGAGTCTGCCTCCTAACCCATTGAGCCACCCAAGTGCCCCAGGCACCTTATTTTTATCTGCTTTAGGAGACAAGGCAGATTGGCACAGGGGAGAACACATGAGATTTAGAGTCGTATTCACTAGAATGCAAACCCCCATCCTGCTCTGCTCCTAATAGTTTGACCAACTTGGATAACTCACTTAATGTCCTTGACCCATAAGTCATACATTTGTAAATAGGAGCAATAATACCTACCCTGGAAAGTTTTGTGAAATACCTACCCTGGAAAGTTTTTGTGAGAATTAGTGATATTACGTGAAAAGGGCATGGTTTCCTACCTGGCACATACTAGGTCCTCAGTAAGTGGAGTGGCAGCTATTACAGCAATAAGCAGTGACATGGGATACACTTTTCCCATGAGGATTTGTTTTATTTTACTTTTCTTTCTGTCTTTTTGTGAAGCCAAATCGTAAAATAATTCAAAGATATAGATAATATCCAAATTCTAAAATATATCCTATGACATGTCCTGCTAGGGTATTTGAGCAGCCTCTATACCTTACAGAGTTAATTTTTTTTTCTCTTCCTAGCTTATGACTTTATATCTGAAAATCTTTCTACCATTCTACTTCCATCCTTCCCCCCCACTCCCAGTTTTGGAAATATCAAATGTAATGTGAAAGCCCCATGACAAATTCTCCTACAGACTGATGGTTGAGATTGAATTCTAGTGAATGTTAGTAACAAATACATTAGTAACAAATCAAGCAGATAATTTGATAAGTATTATTTCTCCATTATAATCTCGTAAACATGCACATAAACATAGTTACATAAACATACATACACAGATGCATGTCCACACCCATTACATCAGAAGTAGATATTAGTGTGGGCAGCCCGGGGATTCTTTTCAGTCGCCACCCAAGGAAGCAGTCTGGGCCAGGGTCCTCATTTACTCCTACACTGGCAAGGCTGGTGCCACCAAACTTATGGGTGAGTCACTTCTCATTATACCTCATTTCTCGGCAGTGCTCATGTCACATCCAGAGAGGACTGAGTTGATGGCATGGTCCAACAGATAATTAGACATAGGAGTGATGGTGGAAAAGCCTGGGATTTAGACCAAGCTCTGGAACTGCCCAGCAGTCCCTGGATGAATCATCTAACTTCTCTGGTGCTCATATTTCTCATGTCTAAAATTGAGAAAAGAGTCCAGAGTAATTTTATATAATTTTAAGATTATACATGACCACACTGGTATGTTGCCATGGCTAACATAAATGGCCAACACTTTTAGGTTTTTGATGATGATGACGGTGACCCATTTTTAATCAGAATTCAGATTGGCTTATAAGTCATTGGTTTCAGACAGATGCCTCTGATATATGACACAATTTGAAAATATATTTAAGATAGTTAGTTCTAGTTAGAACAAGTTATTTGATTATTACATTCCCTGAATGTACTTCTATTTTCATCATGTATTAGGAACATATATTAGAAACTAATGCGACTTGGGTGTCATCTTGAAAAATAACTAAGCATTTTAGCTGATGCTGACAGGAAAACTTCTTTAAGAGATAGATCTATATCACCAATATACAGAAGAATATGAGGAAGAGTAAAGAAAATGGCTTCAGTTTATTCATATAATTTTTTTAAAACAAAAAATAGGGATGATTACCTAATTTCACAAATCATTTGTGGATTCTTATTGAGTATGTACTTTCTTAAAGCTTTGGGTTTTTTTTTTCCTTCCTTAAAGCTTATGTCACCATAAAGATTCTTTATTATAATATGATAAAACAGGGCACACCTGGGTGGCTCAGCAGTTAAGCGTTTGCCTTTGGCTCAGGGCCTGATCCTGGGATCCGGGATCCGGGATCCGGGATCGAGTCCCCACATCAGGCTTCCTACAGGGAGCCTGCTTCTCCCTCTGCCTATGTCTCTGCCTCTGTCTCTCTCCCTCTCTGTGTCTCTCATGCATAAAGAAATAAAATCTTAAAAATAATAATATGATAAAACAGGATGATAAAAAATACTTTATGGTAATAAAAATGTTTTGGACACATATTGTTTGAGAAATCAAAACCTACTGATATTCTTCACATCAAAAGCATGTGGTTGTAACTTTTCATTTAGAAGTTTTATACTGGTGTGAACATTTCAGGGGACTCTGATTAATTCTAAAGTCCTGAAGTTTTCTCCATTCCCTCAGCGTACTATACCAGGCCCTGCGTGTTCAGGCTCAAGCCTGCCTCTCTCTCTTTAATTAGCTCCCTCCCACATCCATCCTATATCCTGGCCAACCAGCACGGGAGCTTCTTTCTGTATAGAGCACTGTGTGTGCTGGTGTCTGGGCCATTGCCTTTGCTCTGATGTCCTTTCTTGTTACCTTGAAATCATTATTCAAGGCCTGGTTAGCATACTCTCTTCACTTTCCCCCGACACCATAGGCCAGCTGCAATCGTTCACACTTCTATCCTCCTAGAACCTCTGGGGTAGTGCACCTTGCACATTTTCTTATAGGTGATTGATTACATATTTTTTTGTCTCCTTAAATTACAAATTCCTTAAAGATTAAAGTCCATCTAGTATTCATCCTTGCAATTCCAGATATCCAACCTAGTACTAAGTGTTCAAGTAATGTTTAAATTAGTTAATCCATGTGTCTTTAAAGTTTCAATGGTGGGTTATATTGTTTGTGGCCAGGATCAGCTGCCTGTAGTCACCAGCAGGGTGTACAATGCAGTAGCCGATCTCTGGGAACCCTGGCTAGATGAAGAAGCTCTCCATACCTTAAGGAAAGGTAAGTGAAAGATTTATTCATCCTTCTTCTTTCTCTATTTTTATTCATGTTGTTTAGACTAAGAACTTTAATGTTTGATTGGGTGGGTGTGTTCATTCGGGATGTGCCCAGTTTTTCTGGAGGCCCATAAGTCATGTTCGAAAGCTGAAGAGAGGCACAGATGGTGAGTGGACCCAGGGCAGAGAGCAGGTCCAAGGTCAGGTGCGAGCTCTGAAAGTACAGTTGCAGCAGACCCGGGGGGGTTCTTGTCACTGGCTCCCGGGTGTGAGTGGGGTTTGCCTTTAAGCCTCATCCTCATGGAGACTGTAGTAGCTCTGGATTATATGATATCTCTTCCAGGAGATCTCTGGAAAGGTCCAACTGTGTTCCCAGTCTCTGCATTTTATGTCTCGTGGTATCTCTCATCTTAACTCCCCAAACATGCAAAACTAGGAGTTAATGCATTAATATTTCTTTTCTAAAATTTGATACCTCGTGGTTTAGTGCCAAAACACTTAATCGTTGTTTCATTGGATATTGGATACAACTGTTGTTAGTTCGGTGCGCGGAAGTGCCACTACTCAACGCGGCACTCAGTAGGTTTTCAGTAAGCATTAAACCCGATTCTTATTTAATGACAACCTATGTACGTATGAACTAAATAATGAGAAATAAGTATGACCTTCCTGACTGGCTTGTAAATCATAATTAAGAATTTGTTTTCATAGTCACTGTGAGTCTGTGTGTGTGTTTTTCTAGCGTCTGTCTTACATTTGTTTTTATAGGTGGCTTTTATTCACAGAAAGTTTCACCTAATCTGAACCTTAGGATCATCAGTCTAAACACAAACTTGTACTACGGCCCAAATATCATGACGCTGAATAAGACTGACCCAGCAGATCAGTTTGAATGGCTAGAAAATACACTGAACACCTCTCAGCAAAATAATGAGAAGGTATCCCAGAGACCAAAATCAAGGGATAAACAAGGGCTAAATTTGTGTATTTATTAACTCAAACGGGGTTTGGTATTATTAATAAAAGTATTAAAATAGAAGACATTTTTGCATGAAACACCTTATGATCTAATCAACTCTACTGTGTTTTATTTTGCTTTGGTTTTAATGCTTTGAAGATTGATTGACATCTGTTTTTTTATTTAAAAAAAGATGTGACCAAGGTCACAGTTACCATATATCATCAACAGTGCAGTTTAAATGAGTTAAATGCAAAGATATTAATAGTTTTATAATTTCATCTGTTTTTGGTGATAGGAGGGGTGGTATATTTGCTTTCTAAATTTTAATCAGTATACTTTCAATCTTGGGTATCTAAATGTCATTTGGTTATGATAAATATGCAGAAAGATTCTCATCAGTCCTCATTGTGTTTCTTTCTCCAGGTGTACATCATAGCACATATCCCAGTGGGGTATCTGCCCTATTCAGGCGGCACCATGGCAATGAGAGAATTCTATAATGAGAAATTGATAGAGATTTTTAGAAAATACAGCAATATCATTGCAGGACAATTTTATGGACACACTCACAGAGATAGCATTATGGTTCTTTCTGATACAAAAGGTAATATGTTGTTCTGTTTGCATCTCCCCAATCCAAGATGCTAGAGCAAAGCAGTGAATATCCAGTAATTTTTATGATCCAGCAAATTAAAAGTTTCACTAAATCAATCTGTCAGCACCAGGTTTTTCTGAATTATCTTCTATGCTTGTGAGCCTAATTCATATTTAGGTCTGTAATTAAGTTTCTCCCTATTTGTTTTGCGGGGCCACCAACATCTGATAGCTGTCAACAAAAAAGGCTCTGAAACCCTCAGCTCACTCAACTTTTCTTTTAGATCCTCAAGTTTAGAGGAATATTGCTGTTTGTTGTTTACCTCTTAGACTCAAGTTTCTTTTGATATGACTTATTTTACCTTTCGGAATTTGATTAGCAAAGCACAATTTACAACTGGTTTAAAATATAACAAGCACTCAATTTTAAGTGCTAATCAACATTGTCTCTACTCAGAATTAAAAGAAAAAATAGAAGCTCTAGCATCAAACAAATAGTGATTACTTATTTGTAAAGATGACTTCCTCACGAGGACAGAAAATTGGGAGTTAACGAAATAGGAGTTCTGATTTTTAGAGTAGCCAGCCTGGAAAAAAAAATTTTTTTCAGCAATTGGGGAATATTTTTAAAATGCATTACTTCTTCCTTTCTTTCTTTCCTTCTTTCTTTCTTTTTATTTATTTATTTATGAATTTATTTATTTACTTGAGGAGGGAAAGAGATAGTGACAGAGATAGCAAGAGCCAGGAGGAGAGGGAGAAGCAGGCTCCCTGCTTTACCTCTTCCATCTACAATGAATAGGCTTGGTAAAAATGACCATTTTTTCAGCATATGATAGCTGTTTTATTCAGAAATTTAGTTCTATGACAGATATATGTATAAAAACATGCTGACACTAATCAGATTCTTAGTATGTAATTATTGGCATATTGTTCTAGGTAGGTGTACAGAACTAAGTAGTTTTGTATTTGTGTATGTGTGCGTACTTGCAATAACTTGGATTTTGTTATTATTAATATTTTCAAATATTCCAAATATACTTAAAAGCAGAGAATAATAAAATAACCCATGTACCATCATTTATATTTAACATCTATTAAGATTTTGCCACATTTGCTCTGTCCATTCATTTTTTTTTATTTCTTTATTTTTCTCAAGCATTTGAAAGTGAATCTCAAACATTAGATCTGTTTTAGCCTTGCATGCTTCTGTGTGCATTGCTAAAATATATGGATAACTTACATAATTATAATATGATTGACTTACCTAACCAGATCAACGATAATTCTTTGGTATTGTCTGATACCAGATCATAATAAAAATTCTTCTAGTTTCTCAAAAGTGTCTCTTTATAGTTGTTTCAAGTCAAGATTCATCAAGGACCATGTCATTTGGCTGTTATGCCTGTTAATCTCTTAATCTCGAATTTGTTCATATTTTTAATAAAGTTAAGCTCAATTAAAAATATATGTTTATGTACGTATGTTTTGTCCAGGAAGTCCAATAAATTCTTTGTTTGTGGCTCCTGCTGTTACCCCAGTGAAGAGTGTTTTACAAAAACAGACCAACAATCCTGGCATCAGGCTGTTCCAGTATGATCCTCATGACTATAAATTACTGGTAAGTTGGCATAGTTTTGGAATTGACCCCATATTTATGCATGTCTTTGTAGTTTTCATTTGTTTAGTTGAATGTTTTCAGCTTAACTATGTAAGTTGTTTCTATATTGAAATCTCATGACGTCCTTCCTCTTTTTTATATTTGGCTTATCAGCACTTTCTAAGTATGGGTAAATGACGTCAGCCTTTGGGAGGTTGTTTCTGTTCATCTAAGGACTTCACATTTGTTTTGCACATTGGGAGGGCCTGATTTGTGGACTTGTATACATATGGAAACTTTTCACTAAGCTATATTTGTTCCAAATTATTCTT
This sequence comes from Nyctereutes procyonoides, assembly GCF_905146905.1. Taxonomy (NCBI): domain Eukaryota; kingdom Metazoa; phylum Chordata; class Mammalia; order Carnivora; family Canidae; genus Nyctereutes; species Nyctereutes procyonoides. The sequence goes on from NW_026575146.1 coordinate 28,340,031, forward strand.
CTCTAGAACATAGCTGTGTAGATGATTGTAAACTCTGAAACCACACTCCCTCAAGAGTTGTTTTTACCTAACTTGCTGTTCCCAATCTATTCCTCTGTAAAACGAGGTTGAAACGAAGTATTACTGACCTCACAGAGCTGCTGTGACGATTACATGAACAAATATATGTAAAGCACCTAGAAAAATGCTTGGCTAATAGTAAGCACTCAATAAATGTCAAAAAAATTTTTGTAAAGAAAGTAAAATTGAGCTGGATATTTATTCTTGAGACAAAAGTTCTTTGGAGCTTATATATGGCTCTACTTTAGATCAGTTTAACGTCAAAAGGCTGGGATTTTTGCTTATGAGCACTGCCCCTTTTAATTAATAAAAATTATATTAATATAATTTGAAAAGAATTTTTCAACTAAAGTCTCTATTGATGTAAATACCTTTTTTTCTAGATAAATTTGATAGAAGTAGCTTTCTTATTCTGCAGAGTGTGTTTTAATGAAGAAAGGGCAAGGGAAATCAGATTTATTCATAAACATTAAATTAAATGAAATAAAACAGTTCACTGAATTATTTTTACAACTATTAGTTCCCTATTTTTGGATCTGAATGTCAGATACACACATATATACATATGTATTATATATGTGTATACATGTACATGTACTTGTGTGTGTATATATATATGTATATATATATATATATACATATATATATATATAAGAAAAGATACCCTGACATAGCACTAAATTATTTTTAAAGATTTTTTTTTTAATTAATGGAAGATAGAGAGAGGCAGAGACACAGGCAGAGGGAGAAGCAGGCTCCATGCAGGGAGCCTGACGTGGGACTCGATCCCAGGTCTCCAGGATCATGCCCTGGGCTGAAGGCAGCACCAAACCGCTGAGCCACCCGGGCTGCCCACTAAATTATTTTTAAAAGTGCAAAACAATACAGAATATAACTTCATTTTTTGGAAAAGACAAAAAGATAGTAGGTATATATATTCTCAGTATTTATATTTGATTTGTACATGAAGTGTAGAACAACACACATACACGGGAGTGCTGATATATGTTCAGCAAGTTCCTCACTAAGGAGAAAGAACCACTTTCATTTATAGTGCCGATTTCCATGATACTCCCATCATGGCCAATTTTAAACTGCCAAAGTGATGTCAATTAACTTTCAAGATTCCTGAAAATTTGGTAAGGGCTCTGTGAACTGATACAAGCTGCCCCCACACCACAGATTTATATGCAGCTATTAACAGTGGTTACTTCTGAGGTGTGTGAGTCAAAAGCTTTTTATTTTGTACATGTCTCCATATAGTTTAGATTATTTTCTATTATGTTCCGCCATTATTTTTAATATGAAAAAAAGTAATACAGACTTTTCTGTCAAGACTTGTTTTTTAGCAAAACCAATTCTCATTTTTATCTAAAATGACTACGACTTTAAATTAAGAGTGTCACATAAATCCTAATAAGGACTCTTCTTGCTGAGTGGTACATTAGATGCCAAAGAATGAACCAAGCTTTGTTACTGTTTTTGATATAGGATATGTTGCAGTATTATTTGAACCTGACAGATGCAAATCTAAAGGGAGAATCCAATTGGGAGCTGGAATATGTGCTGACACAGACCTACAAGATTGAAGATTTACAGCCAAAAAGTTTGTATGGACTAGCAAAACAATTTGCAACCCCGGGCAATGAGCAGTTTATGAAATACTACAAGTACTTCTTTGTGAGTTACGACAGCAGTGTAATTTGCGATGGGAAATGTAAGGCCTATCAAATTTGTGCAATTTTGAGTCTTGATCATATTTCCTACAGAGATTGCCTCAAACAACATTATATAAAGCACCATCCTTAAAGTATTTCACAGTTTGTAGAAAATGCAGCATTGTTCTGTTTCTGAGATCAGTTTGTGTGAATTGTTACATAAATCTTTGTGAGTTAGAGTGGGCAAGCAAAATTCCTAGCTTGGCCTTCTTTTTTATAATCCTCAAATGTAGATATTTGTAACACTTTAAATCTTTACTACATCGAATATATTCAAACTGTGCCTTACTAGAATGATGTCTGGATGTGAATATCTGATCTTCCAGTTTATATGCCTAATTTATACTCTTGTACACTCTTGAAATTACCATTTATACAATAAAGCAAATGATTTCTCCTCAGTTGTGATGAATTACTTTAAAAAGGGAAATTTTCTTTTAATTCGCTCTTGTTAAAAGCTCATGTGTAAACTGAGGTTCAAACTGTTTAAATCTCATGTGTAAACTGAGGCTAACATTGTTTCCAAGCACCAGCTGCTGTTGGAAAAACACCAACGTCTCATTGAGGCCATCTAGGGGCTTATGCAACACTATGGGACATGAGTTGCTGTCTTTGCTGTGTGAGTGAGGCGGAGTCCTCTCCACTTTAAGGAAGTCTCTTCTCTTTAAGGAAGAGAGGGTCACAAGTTGTGCTTATTGTAAGTGTAGTACTAGCTTAAGGCCTAGATCCTAGCCCAGTGCCTGGCACTTTTAGTAAATAATTGTTGAAATGAATTGAAAGATACGAATATTTCTCAACGAAATATGCCAAGACGCAGCAGTGGTGTTTTCTTTGTCACAATACTCCAAGAAGGATAAAAATGAGCCTTTATTTTGTGGGATTGTTTTTAGGGTTCTCCCAAGGTTGCTTGCCTCTCAGCAGCTTCTCTCAAGCTGTTGTTTGCTTCCCGGCTAAGTGGGAGACTTCAAGTAGAAAAGAGGAGGAGGAGACCCAGAGATTTAGGAAACTTCAATACTTTGGCTAACTGAAGAGGACAAGAATCAGCAATCTGAAGTCAATCAATAAGCAGAGTGAGACTCATTATCCTGTGATTGGTTTCACTTCATGTAAGAAAAAGAAAAGTGACTTAAACATGTAAGATCTCATCATAATGAAACTCAATTATTCTGATTTCCAAAGGGCTGAGAACACAAATATTGCAAAGTAAAAACATAACATCTAAGAGACTATTGCTATTCATTAGGGAAATATTTTCTTTTTTTTTAAATTTTTATTTATTTATGATAGTCATACAGAGAGAGAGAGAGAGGCAGAGACACAGGCAGAGGGAGAAGCAGGCTCCATGCACCGGGAGCCCGACGTGGGATTCGATCCCGGGTCTCCAGGATCGCGCCCTGGGCCAAAGGCAGGCGCCAAACCGCTGCACCACCCAGGGATCCCTGGGAAATATTTTCTTAATTTTTAGGTTTAAAAAATAAATGAGTATGGTTGTTGGAAGTGAGAATGTGAAAACAAAGCAAAAATTCATTGTTATAAAATAATCACATTATTTCAATATCATCCTGCCTTCAATTATATTCAAAGTTGATATTGTCAAAAGGCTACATTATATATTTATATATTTTTACACATAAAGAAGTTAAGGAAGGGCAGAAGTTTTAAGGAAACAGGTTTGTGCTATATAAGAAAAAAATTTTAAATGGCAAGAACCAAAGATGGTGTGACTCACAATGAGTCCCCACACTGGGAGTGAACAAGCTTAGGCTTGCAGGATCATGGTGGAGGGAATTCCTGCATCTGCTGGGGTTTGGGGCAATGAACAAGCAGGGTCCTTTCTACATTATTCTACAGCTTAAAATTTTTAATGCTGTTAGTATTCAGGTTACTTTTCCCTTAAAATAGAAATAAAAGGTCTTCCATTTCGGGTAATGTTTAGGGGTTTGTCTCAGTAATTAAATGAATTTCACTGTTCCAAAGTCAGAGCAATTTACAATGATTTATCATGGTCTATTTCAGATTATCATTAACCAAATCTCAAACTCAGCTGTCCAGTGCTTGAAAGGTCAATACAAGAGACAAATGTTGATTGGAAAGGAATTTGAGCTTTATATTCAGAAGGCCAGCCACCTGGAGAAAAGGCAGATTTTTGTCCAAAAGCCAGTTCTGAGGTTTCTGCCTCGCCCAGAGGGTTTTTTTTTTTTAAAGATTTTATTTATTTATTCATGACAGACACACACAGAGAGAGAGAGGCAGAGACACAGGCAGAGGGAGAAGCAGGCTCCATGCAGGGAGCCTGATGTGGGACTCGATCCCAGGACTCCAGGATCACGCCCTGGGCCGAAGGCAGGCACTAAACCACTGGGCCACTCAGGGATCCCCCCAGAGGATTTTCAAAAGACAGGGAGTCGTTAATCAGTAAGGAGGTGCAGTGGCCTGTATCACTGCCTGACTCTATGTAGATCTCGTGGTGCCTACTTACAACTTTCAGTGCTTGAGGGTTGTGTAAGAGGCCTAATCCCTGTTCTGTGATGTGTGAGGGCTTTCTATTCGCCTTCTAGAAAGGAAAGTAAGGTTTATCAATTCACAAGGAGGGTTAGTAAGTCAATCATGCGAACTTAAGAACACCTACTAAAGACCATCAGGCTACTTAGAAAGATCACGGCAGCCTCAATTTCCCGCTGTCAATTTTACCATTCCATATCTATGGGATTAAGGACCCAGGTCCATCTTCTGTAGCTTCTTCATGCTGTCGGAGGGCGTAGTCGTGACCTTGGAATGGAGTATGTTAATACAGGCTTGAAGCATTCCTTTACGCACAACTGAGTTGACTTGCTCGCACAGTTTTGCTAGACACATTGTAATGAGCTTAATTCCTATGTATACACATACTGCTACTAGCATGAGGGTGAATCTTAATTTTAGAATGTCTTCTAATATGGACCTAAGTCCTGATGGTATCCAGGAGAAGGTGTTTGTGAACCAATTCCATCCTCCCTGGAGCAGAGGTGTATGGCAATCTATAGAGTTTGCTGCAGCCAAGTGGCTTGTTATCTGATTTTATCAAAACTGGTTTCCACTTCCGAGGAGCTATTGATATAAGCACAACGAGACGAATTAGCCACACTATGAATTCCCCCTTACTCAACTAGGATATAGTCTAGGTCCATATGGTTATCCAGGACAACTTTAGGGAATCTAATAATTTTTGTAAGGTAGCCAAAGATTTGGTGGTTTTGCGATGGTTGAGTTTGGTACAAGTTGCAAAGCACATGGTGATGGGCAGGAGCCTGCCACCATGGCAACAACATATAACCAAAGAAATACTGACCCCCATAAAGGATATTGCCCTAGGAGGTCACAAGTCAGTCTTGTAGATGATATCAGGGAACTAGCTCCATGTTTATTCTCATTAACCAAGTGGAGGGAGAAAGGGATTCCTGGGGTGTCCAGGAGTAGGAAGGGTAAAAGAATTTGTAATACAGTCTGTGGCCCAGGGGACTCCATCTAATTTGCAAGTAAAGACAAACCCATCCGGAGCACAATGATGGAAGGTGGAGTCCTTCTCAGGTCTTAGTGAAAATCCACTTACCAACAGGGCAGCTCAGTCCCTCCAATTTCTGCTCACCTGAACCTGGCTATTGATGTCATCTGTAGCCGAAAAGAAAATAGGGTTCTTGTTTACACATAGGGAGCTGGTCCCTTTTGGGAGATAGTTTCATATGATATCTAATTGGGGAATGCATGCCTATTTTCTGTGCTTTGAAAATAACCTCTTTTAGGATAGTTACTTAGAGGGACTATGAGACATTGAGGTGCTTCAAGATCATTTTGAGGGAATCCAGCTATTCTAAAACTATAGATTTTTAAGTATTTTTTTTTAATTAAGTAAGCTCTACGCCCAATGTGAGGCTTGAATTTGTGACCTTGAGTTCAAGAGCCACATGTTCTACTGACTAAGCCAGCCAGGTGTCTCCTAACCCTATGCGTTTTTATCTGGGCCTTAGCAATTGGGAAATCAATTGCCTTTGGAGATTTCTGAGGTGTTTGAAATGGAGTGGGCCAAGGGTTCTCCATGGCCTAGCACCAATTGGGCTTTTGGATGACATATCCAACAATCAGTAGCATATGTAGTTGTAGCCAAAGTCTGAATTACCCATACTGGTGTCCTGTCTTTCCAATTAAAGCAAGAGAAGACGTGGTTATTATGGATCACAGAATGAGCATAGTTGTCATGGATTTCCTTTCCTAAAGGGGGATTTTAAATCTCCTCCAATAGGATGGCTTTCCCAGTGGGGGATTTCAGTGGCCTCTTTGTTGTCAGTAGGTGGAGCCCTCTTCATTCTGAAGTGCATCTGCGGCTTTACCCCTGCAAGCTTCAGAGAAGTATGAGTGGTTAGTAAGACTTTCTAAGACCCTACCCATTTCTCAGCCAACTACTGATTGGGTCCTTAATTTTTCCAGGTCTTTAATAGTACTATGTCTCCAAGGCTGAGGGGATGTAGTGGCTCATCGGATGGATACATAAACCTAGAGAGGACAAATCTGGGCTAAACAGTGAATATTTGACTTAAATGTTTCATGTGTTGTTTACTCCTATTTTCACTTTCTTTGTCTAAAGGTGATGTCCCTAGAGACAAGGCTTGACAGGGTCCATATATAATCTCAAAAGAGCTTCATTTTAGCTTGCTTCTGGGGACAAGCCTAATGCAGAGCAGGGCTATCCGTAGAACCTTATCCCATCTCAGGTTTGTTTCTTGACAGCTTTTGGCCAAAGCCCTTTTCCATATATGATTCATTTTTTTTCCTGTTTTTCCTGTGCCTGAGGTTTCTATGAAGCATATAATTTCCAGTTGATCTGTAAAGCAGTATTTACTTTCTGCATTATATCAGATACAAAGGCAGGTCCGTTATCATTCTGAATAGTATAAGGGAAACCGAACTTAGGAACAATTTCCTCTAGCAGAAGTCTTACAATGTTTGAAGATTTTCCTATTTGGGTATGAAAAACTTCAACCCATCTCAATACACTAGTAAATATTTAAAATTCCCAGTAGTCTTAGGCATTGAGTAAAGTCTACTTACCCATTCCCCTTTATGTTATATCCCTTGGCTTGGTGGATGACTTTCAGTTTTTGATTATTCTTTGCACATAGAGGGCATCTCTGGGTGACCATATGGGCCATTTTTTATAGCGATGGCCCTTTGTTGTGCTTTGTTGTGCTTGACCTGAGACCCAACCCCAGGGACTATCTTCTGGGCATCCTGTGTCAATTTAGTGTTCAAACACCATATATGACCCTTGTATCTGCTAAAAAGTCCATCAGTTGGTTGCCTACTGTCAACTGTTCCTGGGACTCCTGTGGGGAAATTATCAATGACACATAGAGAGCCTCAAGGCCTCTTCATTCATTCCTATTGCCCCTGTATCCTTTTGGAGCTTTTTCCATATATCAGGGGTGCTCTGTTCAATGAATTTTACATTTCTGGGGACTCTGGGTCAATATGTACATTTCTGACAGGCTTGATAAATTCTTTCTAACCAGGCTGTTGGGTTTTCAGTTATTTCTTTTCTTAATTCTTGAATTTTACTCAAACCATACTAGAATCTCCTTATTCAAATGTGCCATGATGCACCACTGGTAATGCTCATGTTGAGGTCAACCCCTCTGCTTGGGGGTTGGTTCAACATGGGACAACCAATGGGAGGGCAGTTGCTGGGTGTGAGGCCTGAGCTGAGTCTTCACGATAGAGGTGCTACACTTTCTCATCTGCTTTGGGTAGTACTAGCCATCTTTCATTGGCAGTTAACATCATATTCATTAAAGCTGGTATGTCTGCCCAAGTTGGTTGATGGTTCACAAAAATGCTCAGAAAGAGTTCCATCACCTTTTGGGTGTCACATCTATAAAAGAGATTGATATTTTTTTCAATTCATTAAGACTGACGTTGAAAAACAAGTATATGTCCAATAATATCTGAGGAGCTATTCTTGAGCATCAGTGCTCCCTAATGGGTATTGACTTGAAAAGATATTGCCTAGGCATCACAGTGAGTGCTCTCTGTCCAAATTGGGTGCTCTGTCAGGTCTTAAAGGGAGATATTATCCCAGGATTCCCTTCTCCCATCCCATAGGATAGTGGGATCAAAGCCCCAAGAAGGGGAGAAGGAGGTGGAGGTAGGAGCTCTGGCGGGGGTGGGGAGAGAGTGGGGAGCAGTAGAGCTAGATTTGCTATATGTCCTTCCCCCTCCTTCTCTCTTTGTTTTTTTACTTATACCATCAAGACATGCTTTTGGTCCTTCTCTTAGTCTTTGCGCCGTTAAGTTACTGTTTTCCCAGGCAGCATCTTTATGATAAAGTTACGAAGGCCCGAACACAGGGTATCTCATCATCCTTTCCTTTGACAAAAAAACTCTAATTGTAAAATAGTGTAAGATTTTAAAGATCCATTTAGGGGCCCTCTCTCATCTGACTCTAGATGGGACATTGGCCTGGCAGTATTAAAATAGAAAATCTTCTTTTTCTTAGTCATGGATTCCTGGCTATATTCTCTCAATTTATTCAAAATCCAATCCAATGGGGTAGGTGGCAGGGTAGAGATAGAACTTCTCATTACAGAAAATATGATAAACACAAGCACATATACACACGTCCTAAAGCCAGATCTGCCCTGAATCCTAAAGAAATTGTTAATTCAAGTCCTTAGTTGCTCTCAAATGTTGTGCCTTTCCCAGAACAGAGGAGTACAGACAACAAAAATAAAAGTGCCTGACACTTCACAAGAAAACTAAGTCAGTGTGCACTTCTGAGAAACTTACCTGGTCCAGAAACTTGCAGAAACCTGGTCACCTTGCACCAAATGTTCTTTTCCTTTCCATTCAAGTCAAAAAGCGAAATTGGCAGTTACTGCTGGTTGGGAATCAGCAGGCAATTTCCCTGAGGCAAAAGAAGCCTCTGCATCTGTGGGGACAAATCTCTGATACCCTCTGGGAGACCATCTAGCCCCTGGGCTGCTAACCACTTGCCATCTTCCAAGTTATTACCTGGGAAGTGAATGAGGAAGCTCTGGTGCACTGCAGCAGCCAACTGCTTCTCTTTGGGATCCCAGGGGTCACTGGATGCCACAGGGGCATCAGCTCCCAGCTGGCTCACCAAAATTTGTGACTGAATCCCAAGTTCAGCTGCTCGTCCCCACCAAAGGTCAATCAATACTCAAGAGACAAGCGAAGATTGGAACATGAGCTTTATTCGGGAGGCTGGCCACCTGGGGAAAAGGTTGACTCTTGTCCAAAAGCCAACTCCCCAGGTGGCCGGCATCCCTGAATAAAGCTCATGTTCCTTTTCAATCAATGCTTATCTCTTGAGTATTGACCTTTCCAGCAATCAGCAGCCAAATTTGGGATTCAGTAACAGCATGTTCAAATACAGAGTAAATTTTATAATGGCCACACTGAAATTTATCTTGATTTGTCTCTGTTTATTGATTGTACTTTGACAAATTCATAAACTACATCCTGTTTAGATTTTTAAAATTGCTACCTTGAAGCCAGTTTTGTTGATGGGAAGGAGGGTTATAAAAGTAAGGGAAATGACAGATCTTAATAAGAGCCCCTGAGTTAGGTGGGTAGAGAGATGTAAGGGCAAAATGTACTTGTTTATGGATACAATACTAGAAATAGCTATTCAAATGGATTCTTCCCATTTATAATAGTAACATATTCGCATATTATGAGTTGGTTGGCTAAACTGAACAGACATCTCCCATCTTGCATGAACACAATAGAAGAATCTGCTTAGTGGATTCAGCAGCCCTCCCTGTGTGGCCTTGTCCTAGGACAAGGTCTTCATCCAAACTCCTGAGAGAATTCTACAAACTCTAGACTCTTGGCAGGTGAGCATAGTTTCCACCTTCCCCTGACTATTGGAGCTGTTTTATCTTCCAAAAGAACTGAATCACTGCAAATAACTACAGCGGGTCGGTTCTATAATATAGAGTTGAAGATGAAATTCTCTGTTGCTTAGCAATTTAGTCTGAGGCATATATCTAAGAATAAACCCTCAAAAATATGCAGTAAAAATACAAAAATATCTATGGAAGCATTGTTTGTGGTAACAACAAGGAACCTAAAAACCAATTAACTATGCATCAACGGGAGAATGGATGAGTGAAACAGTATTTGTTCAGAAGGCGGAATATTATACAGAACTGAAAATCAACATTCATAAATGTCACAAGCGTACCAATGAGTGAAGAAAACCAAGTTGCCAAAGGATAAATACAATACCATTAATATCAAACTTGGAAAATGAAGAACTAGGATTGCTTAGAGACATATATGTAGCCCACCAAAAAGAGATATGCTGTTAAATAAACATTATTAAATATAAGAATGTTGGAGGTTAGTGAATGAGAAAGTTGATTGAGGAGAGATAAGTAAGGGGATTGAAATGTGTTGGTAAAGTTTTATTTCCTAATGCAGTCAGTGGGTACGTTGAGATATGCCCTATTTTTCTCTGTACATTTTATATATGCCAAATACTATATTCCCCTTTGTAAGGGGAATTTGAAAACCAGCCTTTAAAATTGATTTGTTTTAGCTCTTCTTGGTGAATGATTCATAGCGAAAGCATGGAGACACTGGGAGTGTTTGAAGTAGTCTTGTTGAGAGGGGACTGTAGGTGGGCGAAGGTGGTGGCAGTGGAAAAAGTTGCCCATTTTGTGATAGATTTTGGAAGTAGAAACAGCAGGAGTTGTTGACATGGATGTAAGAGATGAAGTACAGAGAGAAATAAAGGATTCCTAGATTTGTGGCTGGAGAAACTGATAGATGGTAGTGTCATGAGGGATTTGGGATTGTGGGATTGCCAGGAGAGGTGAGGGCTGGTGGGGAGTGGGTGGGGGACAGAGCAACAGACTGAGGGTTATTGTGTGTTACAGCTAATGCAGGCTGCTGAAGAATTCATCTAGTTCATTAAATATTTTGTGATTCCAATCATCTCTTTAGAATTTTAGGGTTTCTTTTAAAAATAAATTAGTATCCTAAGAAAGAAGCCAAACCAACTAAGATAATACTAGTATGACTGTTTCTACAATATTTAAAATGTGTTAGGAATAAATATGATTGACTTATAAAAACTGTATCATCTGCCTGCCTCCCAACTGGGAGCGCTTAAATCATTCTAGACTAATGTTGAGGACAGTTAGGGAAAGGAAAACCAGTATTAATTCTATTATTGATGAGCTATCTATTCTTTTGGTGGAGAATGGATTTCCTCAGGCTACAGAATCCCCAATTGGTTGCTTCTTCTCTGAGTAATTACATGCACATGCATGATGTCGGCAACTGCTCCATGAAACGTTGACATAAATAATGAAAAAAAAAGAAATAATGAAAATATAAGGATCATATTGATTTTATAACTTTAATTTTTCAAGACGAATATTCTTGTTTTGCAAAATTGTAAATTAAATTAAATTTTACCAAGACTCAGCATCCTTACCTTTTAATAAGATGAATTCCTTTCTACCTTATGTATCTGTTAATTTAAAAAATGAAATCAGTATAAAACTTCTTTCTCTCATATTGTAAAAAATTCATCCCTTTTGTATTCTATTCTATGCATAAAACATTCCCTTTTGAAAATTCTGTGTCCTCAGACTGGTGATTTAGAAGGATGGCTATGGATGAATTCTAATTAAAATAGATGATCAGTTTCTAAGCACAAATGCAATTACCCATCTTCTTCACCTTTACTCACATTGTTCCTTTTCTCAGTTTACCCCCCTACTCCATTTATTTCTCTTTCCAATATTATTTTTTTCTAAAAGACCCAACATAAAAATTGCCTTTGTCTTCAAAACTCATCTAACTTCATGTAGAATGAATCTTTTTCCCTCAGGACCACCATTCACCTTATTTAAAAACACTGATGCTATTATCATGCCTCCTTTTTCTCTCATTTCCTCTCTTCCATTAGTTCTGAGAAGATGAGGGCTCTGCTTTACTCACCTTCTTATCCTTGTTGCCTAGCACAGCGCTTGACAATTAGGTAAATAAGCTTTATAATGAAGAAGGTTGAATGAATGAAATTGTATCTACCTTTGGAGATTTTTTTTCTCAATTTCTTGCTGCTGTCTGAATCCCTCGATGGATAAACAAAATTGAGCCGAGATTAAAGTTTTAAGACGGAGATGTTTGGGTTGGGTAATACATCGACTGAAACTTATTTACACTAAAGGGTCATGAGTTGATTAGTCAGCCATCTTACATAACTGGAGGATCCTCATTCTGTTTGAGGCAGAGAGGATGGATTCTGGCACTGGCAGGTCAGAAAAGGGAACTGAGAAGGGAGGTGGGGTTTTGAGACAAGAAAAGAAGGATATCATATGTTCCCACCTTTGTGGTACCAAGGAGATATAGTGAGTAGGAGGTCTTTGGGAAGTGATATGATAAAGTGATGTGGTCACAGCTTCTAGTTAGAGGCATTCAAGAACTGACCCCAGCTCCTCCACTCAATTTGAATGTGGTCAAAGTAACTTCTCTGTAATTAAATTTAACTCATCAATTAAAGGTTAGTGATAACATAAGTTGGTCTGTGATGTTGTAGGGATTAAATGAAAATGTCAAGTGCACAGCTCAGTTTCTGGACATAGTAAGCACTGTATTATGTAAAAATTATAAATATTGGTATTATTTTGAACATTATTTGTTGCTCAAAGGAAACGGAGTAGATTTGACAGGGACTTGGAAGGGTACAGAAAATGGAAGATGAAGTTAAGTGAAAACAGAACCTCACACTCTTCAGAGTTGCTCTGGGGAACATTCTGTTTATATACAAATCAAATCATGGCCATTGGGTTTTGCATGGCACATTTCTCTTCAAAAATACATGCGGGGTTCCTTCAATGCTCCAGACACTGTTGTAGGTGCTAGGGACACAGTAGTGAGTAAAAGAGAGAGTCCTGCCTTTGCGGAGCTTATTCTAGCGTGCACATTGGTGTGACCCACATGTGTGCAACTTATCGAGAACATTGATTGCCTTTGAACCACATCATACAGAATTAAAACTGATTTAGCAATTAAAATATTTTTAACAGGATCACCTTCGTTACAATGGACTTCATTCCCAGAGACCTAATTAGTGGAGGCTGTGACTGTCATGTCACAAAAGTGTCAAATACTGACAATTATGTTACAAAGATGTCCATCTGCTTCATGTCTTTGATTCTTCAGAAGAATCATGAAAAGTTTCTAAAATGATCACTTTGCCTAAAATAATGCTCAGTACCTCAACATTGAAATGGTTACCACAATACAGAAGAAAAACCTATTTCTGATTAGTCTATCAGGCAAATTTTATTATTTTGGTGATCAGCAGTGAGGTGCCTGTCATACACTTACAAAGTCCCTTTTTTATGTATGTATCTTAAAAGCATTTGTTCTCAGATCATTCAGACAGCAATGTAATTAGGCTTGGAACAATGGAATTTTGTACGCAGAGCATTTTGCTCCAGTGTGCATTTGTCTTCCTTCCTGCTAAGTCTGCAAATTGCTGCCAAGTGGTATCAAAACACCATAGCAGCAGCCCAAGGTAGTTTCTACTCACCTGAACATTCATTAATCATCTCCCCCCTTAAAATCTAGTTGTAATCTTTAGCTGAAGTATGTGTGGTTTCTTATAATCCTGTATTTGTTAGGGAAAGGGTGGCAACACTGATTTTAGAATTTATAGATCTTAAATTCCTTGGAAAATAAAGTTACTTAAAAATTTGAAATACCATCTACTCATTGTTATACATACATATATATATATGTATATATATATATTTTTTTCTTTTTTAGAGAATGAGAGAGAGCACCTGTGTGCTCAAATGGGAGTGGGGGGTGGGGATGGGAGGTGATACGGAGAGAGATAGAGAGAGCATCTTAAGCAGGCTCCATGCTCAGCACAGAGCTGGATATGGGGTTGTCTCACAACCACTTAACCAACTGAGCCACCTGGTTACCCATACTTATTATTATACATATATTTGTTTTATTATTATATTTTAATGAATATGTTTGCTATGCCCTAAAGAACCAAAATCTTTCATATGGAATCTTTATACTTTAGAAGCAAAAGAAGATCTTTTCAATAAGAGTACTTTTAAGATGCTATCCATCTTCTTCAGCTGAGAATGAGAGTCCGGAGAATATTAAATTGTGGGCTCATTTGTAACGTATTTATTTAAGTTACTCATATGTCCAACACTTATTTTATAGAAAAGGGAGGAGTGGATGCCTACATTTATTCATCAAACATTTTTTGAAAGATTTTATTTATTTATTCATGAGACACGGGGGGGGGGGGAAGAGAGAGAGAGAGAGAGAGAGAGAGAGAGAGAGAGGCAGAGACACAGGTAGAGGGAGAAGCAGGCTCCCTGTGGGGAGCCCAATGTGGGATTTGATCCCAGGACCCAGGGATCATGACCTGAGCCAAAGGCAGATGCTCAATCACTGAGCCACTCAGGTGCCCTCATCAAACATTTTTTAATGTCTATTGTGTACAGGACCTATTCTAGGTATAAGTGTACAAAGGTGATTGAATCATGAAACAAAAGGGAAGACACACACATTAAGTGAATAATTGAAAATTTTTATACTTACCACAAAAAAAGCAGTGGTAATTATGTGAGATGATGGAGGTGTAGGTTGCAGTACTATCGCAGTATATTAAATGTATCAAATCCACATGTACACTTTAAACTTCCACTACATTTCGGGTCAATTACATCTCAATAAGCTGGAGGGGAAAGGGCTATTAGTCTGAGAAGTTCTAAATTCAGAAATTATGCCCACCCTTACAATTCATATGACACATTCTGGGAATGGAGAGCATTAAATGCCAGTCTTTGTGGTATTTTTCCTGAACCGTGATATTTTTGTGCTAATCCAGTGCTGCCTTTGAGTTTTTTTTTTTTTTTTGCCATTGTGTTTTAAAGTATATTTAAACCAAGAGTGGAGCAGAAACATTTTTAATGAAGCTTTTAAAAGGATTTACATTTAACTTAGCAATAAAACTTACTCTACTCTCCAAAAAACAGAATGGGTAAATCTAATTGATTTGCTGTCTCATTTTACCTGATTTTTCAGAATTACAAATTGCTTTTGCATTCAATTGAGAATTTTAACAAGGTTTATAAAATTATTTTTGTTCTTTTGATAAATTATTTTGGAAATGCAGTCCCCCCCTCCCAAGTCCTAAGTTTCAGTGTTTGTGTTTGTTTGTTTGTTTTTCTTTTGCTGTGTTAGTTTTATATAATTTCCACATGGGCTTTTTCTGTCATGCAATTCCAAATGAGGTAAACCTGGTTCTGGATTTTACCAAGAGAAAGAAGAAATTTTTCTCATCTATAAACAGAGTTGCTAATAGTGCTTCACATAGAAGGTTGTTGCAAATCAATTTTTGATGTAGGACATGCTACAAAATGTAGGTAAATAAAACTGAATATACATAACCCTTGATTTCATTCATTGTATCCTTGAGCGTTATGAACTGACCTAAGTCAACTTAGTCTTGGCTTCTTTTTGGCAGATAATGGTAGCCATCCTGAAATTGTTGGGTGGCAGGTTAAAATGAAAGCAGGTTTGAGTTAGATTATACCATACAGAGACATTTGTAAAGTAAATGTTTATTAGTAAGATAAGATAAAACAATAGAAAATAAAAACAAAACAAATATTTCGCACCATAGTTTATAGTCCCTAGAAGATACAGTTCATCCTCCTTTGAGGTGCTTTGAGTACTACCTGGAATGAAAGGTTTCCTCTGGAGCCAAGTGCCAAAATTCTAGAAACAAGATATTTCAGTCCTGTAGCCTTCTCTGACACTCAAAAATCAGGGCTGTGAGTCACTTAGCATGTGGTGCAAAATTTGAAGAGTTGCCAAAAAACTTAGTAGTCAAGAGAAATAATATTTTAAGTCAACATTTTAAAAGGTCAAAATGAATGCAAAACAATTATGAGCAAAAAGTAAAATTTTTAAATAAAGATGGACAATTGTTTGGTTTAAGTTTCTGCATTACTGTGCAACAGAAAAAGTCATTGCTGAGTAGCAAATGTTACTGGCCTTCCATAACAGTTTATGGAGTTTAACAGCGGCATCTGATCCCATCAGGCCAATGCAGGGTTTTATATACGGTTATATTTTTTTATTATAGCGATTCCATTAACTTTCTCCATTTGGTTCAAAATATGGTAAGTGCATAAATTTTGGTAAGCACATAAAAGGGTGCACTTGTTTTCTCACTGAGCTCTGACTCCACTATGGCTGGACGGGGCACTACTCAAAGCCCTCATGAGTTCATTTTTGAGGGCAGAGGGAGAAGAATTTTAGTCTAAGGCATCATCCCTAAAGGCTGCTGATCTTTCTGGGCTCTTCTACTTTGCTTATGCAGTGGGAATGAGTGTCTTTTTAAAAAATACATGTATATATGTCTATGTCCATCCATTGATCCATCCATCGATCCATCGATCCATTGATCCATCCATC
The DNA here is from genome assembly GCF_905146905.1 of Nyctereutes procyonoides. Classification (NCBI taxonomy): domain Eukaryota; kingdom Metazoa; phylum Chordata; class Mammalia; order Carnivora; family Canidae; genus Nyctereutes; species Nyctereutes procyonoides. The sequence goes on from NW_026575146.1 coordinate 28,356,338, forward strand.
CATCCATCTATCTTTCTAGCCATGCTAATTGAAATACTTTAAATACCATTAATTTAACTAATTAGCTAATTGAAATACTTTAAATACCATTAATTTAACCTTTGAGAGTTCATTTCCACCATCTATCGTGCCTGTGCACGTGCCATTGTTTCCACCAATAAAAACTCATTTTTGCAATTGTGTGAAAATTGTCAGAGGAACAGCTTCCTAATCGGAACTCACACTGACCACTTCCAGGTCTGTATTCTTTTTTTTTTTCTTTCAGGTCTGTATTCTTGATGGAAAGTTAGTTGCTCATTTAAGCATGTGAACTTTTCAATTACAAGTGGACTGGCCCTGGAGCTGAAGCTTAAACTAAGTTACGCATACATAACACAATGTCTCTGATGGGGTATTTTAAAGTAAGTCACTGTGCAACACTGAATTTTAGTCAATGTATTATTTGATCTGAAGTTGGATGGCATATAGCTGCTTACCTCCTAGGCCAATTTAAATATATGCCAAACATATAGACAATAGGGTTTTGTTTGACTTACGCTGATACCTTGTCTCTCCTATTTGGTTGTCTGAGATGCTAAAACACCATTATTATGGGATAATGCATAATTTCTTGGTAGTATTTGGGATCAGCCTACCTCCATATACATATTGTTTTTTAAGTTATTTGAGAGGGAGTGAGGGAAGGGAGACAAGGAGACTCCTCATGGAGCAGGGAGTCCAACACAGGTCCCTCCCTCTCAGGGACCCTGAGATCATGATCTGAGCTGAAGTCAGACAGTTAACCAATCAACCCCCCAGGCGCCCCATGTACATATAATTTTTTTTAAATGAAGGCTACGTCTCCCAGAGTTCTACGAACATTTCTCCTCCTATTTCTTGCCTACTTATTTTCAGAGGAGGGGTGTCTTAGTCTAATATTTTTGTATAAAGAGATGAATTGAGGATGAGGGAAGCTAGTATTCAGGTTTCTGCACTCTGGCTGGAGAAGGGTATATGCTTTGATTTCTGGTTGGTAAATACCTTGTGCTTCTGAGCCAGTGACAGACGAAGGGGTAGGGACAAACGTTTCTTTTCTTCTTTCAAGCCAGCAGTTTGCATTGCTTGATCGAATATTTTACAGAGATTGCTCATTGTTCTTCCCATCTGGTTATCAGTTCAAATACTTTCCAGATTCTCACAATAGGATGACTCCTAGTCCTGGTTAATTCACTTGGTCTTTCATCAAGTGTTTTTGGAATTCCTCCTTCATTCTAGGTGCTGTTTTAGGCACTGGGGATGTAGGGACTTAAATTATTTTGGAGCCTTTTGATTTTATTCTGAATAAGAATTCATGGAGAAGCAGTATGGTGAACTGCCAGACAGATGTCATTTGACACTGAAGTCCAACCTAAAACCTTTTAGGCATATCTAGTGAACTTCAGTTTTTAGGGTGATTATCAGTTTAATCTATTCTAATATCCATAAGTTACCCATTAATGAGATTAAACATTTAAAATAAAACTGTATAGCATTACACATATATCCTCCATGGACCTTCAAAGTAATATACTTTTTTTTTTAGCACCTTAATATTTCAAAAGCATTTTAGCCTACCTGCCACTTTACTTATGAGCAGAGTTGACTCACAAAGATTGAGTAACCTCCCCAGGGGATATATCCAATTAAGTAAAGAAGCTGAAACTTAAACCCACGCGTTCTGACTTCCGAGTTCAGGACTGTTTCCATTAAACTAGTCAAGTTTGTAGTTTCCAGGACTTTCCACAGTGATGCATGATTCACCAGGGTCACAGGACAACCAATAATAAACTCTTCTAGCAAAACAATTTTAGGTACATGTTTCACAACTGAGTCAGAAAGTGGATTTTTTCCCAAAATTGCCCGTTGGTATTTCAAAATGTTGTGTTTGTTCAGTAAGCCTCATGTCTCTCTCATGTTAGATTGTGCCAGCTCTGAGAGCTCAGCATCAGCACTCTTCAGATGCTACATGCCTTCTTGCAAAGAAACATCCATGGTTACTAATGAATTGAAAACACAACCAGCATTAAAGCTGCAGGATGTTGTCCTGACCAGTTTATATTAAATGAAAACCTCCATTGTATATCTTGGTTTCCTTTTTCTCCCTACTGGGAGACATAATTTAGGAATCATGCAAGAAAGAGTTTATTCTTTTTCTATTGCTTCAGGGTAAGACGTAACCTTTCACGTATAAGGAAATTTTTTCCAATCTTGATTTTTATATATTAAATGCATCGTTACTTTTAATACGCTGCTAGAAAGCATTCTTTTATCTTTTTTAAACAACTCATTATATATTTAATGGGGTTCATTCAATTATCCATTTAACATAGTCTACTGAGCATCCATTTTATGAAGCTACAAAATTAAGTTCCTATACACCTGATTATTCTGGTTTATGAAATGACTTTCACGTTTCTGCACAGCTTCTGGGCCCCCAGAGCTGATGTTAAAAAAGGATCCATCACTTGGACATCCATCCACCAATCTTTTTGTTCAGAGGGTAAAAGTCCTCCAACTGCATGAAGAAATAAAGGTTGTTCTTGTAAAACACACATCTACGCACACATATATACTTATGCCAATCTATATTATGTCATTATACAGAACTTTCTTAGGAAGTGATAAATACTATAAGTGTTGCAAACACATGCACTTACACACACATTAAGGTAACCCCATGAGAGAAAAGGCTTTCCACTCAAAGAGCATGTGAACAGGAAAGAAATACTTCTGTCTTGTTTTAGGAAGTCGGTTAAATTGCCTGTTCAATCAACAAGCATCTCTCCATATACCTAAGGACATAAAAATGAGAAATGAAAAAATCCAAATCTATTTTCTTAGTTTCTACCAATATAGATTTTTTCAAATACTACTGATATTATTTTTCAACCATCACATAATAATTATTTCCAGCAAGTATCACTGATGGATATGAAAATGCTAGAACTAACGGGGGAAAGTTTGATGAGGGACAGTATATTGCACGATCACAATATATCTCCTGACAGATTACAAGTTAATTATAAAAATGAAAAGAGTAACTTTCTCGCACCGAAACCTGCCAGATGCCACCTTCACCAAGTCTTCATAGTTAAAGTCACTAACAAACAGGTGAGGGTCCTGTTGTGATTCACTAATGACACAATACTCCTGCCTGAGATGTGTAAATGGATGTGCACTTAAGGAAACATCAGACAAATCCACACTGAGAGACATTTTGTGAAACAGCTGTTCCATCATCTTCAAAAAGGTTAATGTCATAAATGCAAACAGAAGACGAAGGAATTATTTTAGATAAAAAAAGGAGGCTAAAGAGACTTGACATGTAAATGCAATCAGTGCAAAGTCCTGGATTGGGACAGAAATTTCCAAAAAGAACATAATTGGGATAATTAGTGAATATGGAGAATGAGATGTATATTGTATAATATTGCATTCATGTAAAGCCTCAGACTTTGATAATTATGTGTAGTTATGTAAGAAAAGGTCCTTGTTCTTGGGATACACACTGAAGTTTTGAAGGGTAAAAAGTATGGTGTTTGCAACTGTCAGATAGGTCAGGGGAAAAAACCAGCTGGCACACACGCACACACTCAAATACATATGCATAAAATAAAATGTGAAAAAGTCAAATAAAATATGAAAAAGTTAATCCAAGAAAAACTTCCAAGCTAAAAAACAGAAACAAAGCAAAAGTGAAACTCACTGAAACAATGATGGTTATGTTTCTTATAGTCTGGGGCCTGAGAAATAATACTTTAAACCAAGTGATAGAGCTTTGGGGCAAAACTGTGCATTTACACTCTTTTTACTTTCCAAAAAGTACCCCTCTTTTTTTTTTTTTTTTTTGCTTCATGTCATCAACTATTTCTTAATTGTTTTAGGTAGCTTACAAAATTTTGCATAGAAGGCAACTTAATTATGTTTTCTTGAATTTCTCTCTCTCTTGCTATCCTCACCACTCAGGCAGATGGTTGTTGCTGCCCTGAAACAGGGTCCTGCTGGATTTCACACAGCACCAGCCCCTGCCTTTATGTCCTCTCTGTTCACACACGGCGTGTTTAGCATCGCTGGTAAGGAGGCTGCCTGAACCATGGTAACCCTGTAACTCAGTAAGCAGTGGAAAGTAGATGGTTCATTCTTTCGAGAGGCATGCTGTGAGGTAATCGGCTTTCATTATGGGCTCTCCTCTCCTGGAGGTGATGAGGGATTAGATGCTGTAAAGCCAGGGTCGAATCTATCTGTTCTCCCAAAAGGCCAAGTTCGAGATCTGTAGGAATCAGGCCTCTTACTTTCCCATTTTCAGTTTCTTTCTGAGCCTGTAAAACGGATCACCTTCCTAGCATGGATTCTTTCCATTTTCAACCTCTCTTCAAGGCATTTTCATTCCTCTAAATGATCCTGAAAAAAAGTCTTTCTTTCTTTGCTATATTAACTCGGCAATGAGTAGCTGGAAGCTATGTGACTGGGAGCAACATTTTCCTGGGGAAAGGAACAGCTTTTCCCATGCTGTCCTTTAAAGCGTAGAGAAGGAAAATGTAAAGCTTTCTTTTGTGTATGCGGTTGTGATCACCTAATGTCTGCTGAAAAATCAAATACGCTAATTTACATTTTCAAAATTTTAAGTTCTTAGTGATGAAGACTGGCAGGTTCTCATGAAAGAACTTATCCAGCACTACATGAAATGTATTTTCATAAGATCAGTGACCTGGGATCTTCCTCATTTCCTGCTGCTTCTTGTTGCTATTAGGTTATTGTCACTGAAAGAACAACAGTGATTTAGCAACAAGGGATTTTTGTTGTACCTGCTTTCCACTGCAGAGTTGTAAGGCAGACTTAGTCAGCCCTACTGCGTCTCTTTCACTGTCCAAGTCACTGCAAACATGGTTCCCTAAATTGTATTTCTCTTTGAAGCATCTGGAATTTATAATTAAATAGTAGTTTGCACTATTATTTGCAGGGGGAATGGTTGGAAAATCTGGCTTTTGTTGCAAATGAAGTAGCTCTTTGGCATGGGGATAATTATGAAAAAAAATATCTTTGTCATTTGTAACAAGACATTGGGGCCTTACCCAAAAGTCCAAGAAATGGTTCTTTTTCTTTTCTTTCCTTTCTTTTTTTTCCTGCATGTTTAACATTAGTTTTTGTTTGTTTGTCTGAATATAGATGGGAAGACTTGACATTCCCAATACCTATTCTAGCTCTAGGATTATGTAATCACAGCAACATTAGAGCTTGAAGAGAATATAGCTAAAGCCAGATAATGCTGACAAGACATTTCCAGGGTCACTCTTTCTAAAAGTTATTTACCTAAGGAAGCACCTATGATATAGCCTCAAGATAGTCCATTTCTACTACCTCATTCATAACCACCTTCTTCCCATTTTTACAAAGAAAGATATTATTCTCATCTATCCAGGATCTTTCTATGGTTCCTGCCTTCCCCCACCCCGCCCTGCCCTGTGCCAAAATTTCCCACATCCAAAAATAAAGGGTTACTTAGAAATATTGCAATGTTGAAAAAGTGAATACCCTTAATGACTGGATAACAAATCCTGCTATAACTGAGGTAGTTGCTTCCAATATATGGATAGATTTTTAGAGATAACGGAGATAGATTTTTAAAATCAACAGAGCATTAAGCGGCTGCTTTGAATGAATCCCTCTGGACCCAGCCTTGTGCCTTAACTCCTCAGGGTGGGTTCACCCCCAAGCAAATAGAGTTCCCGGAAAGGGAGTCCCATTGAATGTCTGGATCCAGAATAGCCAGATACTGCCTGGATTCCTAATGGCATGACCCTCCTCCTTAATTGGCTTCCTTGGTACCAATAACTTTCTAATTCAGGTCTGAGAAATGTGCTACCTTGCTTCCTTCTGAGCTGTGTGGAGGAAGGAAAGGCAGCTGAGAGATTAGGGATTAGAACAGGTTTGTAGCATGGCATTTTGAGGAGAGAGATGCAAAGTTGAGTCACTGTGGAGAACTGGGAAGGGAGGTGATGGGCAGCAGCCTGAGACAAGAAATAGAGGATGAAGCTAGGTCACAGAGCTGAGTGCAGCCCACTTAGCACCGAGCCTGGGGACACCATGTCTTGCCACAATCTCTTGAAGGAATTTGATAGTTAATGTTCTTGAAAACATGGGTCATCGTTGACACAGCAAATATAAAACAAATAATATAACCAGTAATATATAACCATTTACTTAATATTAGAAATCTAAGTTATTTCCAATGCTTTGCCATAACAAATAATGTTATAAGGGATATTCTTATACATCAACCTTGAATAGATTTATTTTTATTCTTTTCCTAGCACCACTTTCCAGAAATGGAATCACTGGATCAAATGATATGAAAAATTTTGGTTGATACCAATTTGTCTCCCTGTAAGAGTGTATATTCTAATTTCTACCTTCACTAGTAGAGTACACACTATACCAAATAATGATTATTATCATTTCAAAAGACTTTCAACCATATGATTGATGACAGTGCTATTTTACTATGCATTTCCTTGAATAAATCACTTTTGATATTGAGGAGTAACTTCTGAAAAAATCAAGAGGCAGGACTATCCTGGATGAAACTAGAGCATGTTTTCTGAAGTGTCTCTTCACCTCATTTTCATACACAAACTAAAAAACTGGCTGCCCCTGATGACTAGATTATGTGACTGAGTGATTGTAGATTCAAAATCCTGAGCCACCTTCTTCCCCCACCCTCCATGCCTTCAAGGCATTCCTCATTATTACACATTTGGTCTGACTGCAGTACTGCAGGCACAACTCCATCACTGTAAAATCAGCTTCTACTTCTCAGTAATAGGACATTATTATGATCATTGCTATTTTTCTTGGTGTTTCAACAATAACCACAGGCTTTTAAAATAACCTAGTCTCGATTAATATATATATAATCAGTGTTGAAATTACTCTTACACTTTGACAACATTTAAAATTCAGGCCCGTATTGTTTGAAACCATACTGTGTTAGGTTCCTAATTTGTTTTTGCTCAAAATTCTCTTTTTGACACTCTAGACCTAACTGCATACCCTGCCTTCTTTGATTATAGTGTGGCCTCCAGATGAAAATGTGGCACATGTGATGATGTGTGCATATCTTCCAAAAGAATCATATGTGAAATATCCCAATTCCAAATCAAAGGGTAATTTTGACTCTTCAAGGCCAACTTTTAGAAAGTCTCTGGAATTCAACTTGGTTCAAGGCTTGGTCCCTCACCTTTGGTGGAAAAGCAGACATCAGATGTTAGCACCTGAGACTTTTCTACATTCGAGTCACTTAGCATTATGGACTGAAAGTCTGTGTCCCCTCAAAATTTCCCTCTTGGAATTCTAACTCCCCGTGCGATGGTATTAGGAAGTGGGTACTGTGGGAGGTAATTGGGTCATGAGGGTAGAGCCTCCATAAATGGAATTAATGCCTTTCTAAGAAAAGATAGGAGAGTTGGTTCTCTTAATCTCCAACTACATAAGGATACAACAAGAAGATGACCATCTGCAAACCAAGAAGAGTTCTCTCACCAGACACCGGACCTACTGGCATCTTGATCTTGGAGTTTCCAGGCTCCAGAACTGGGAGAAATGAATTGTGGCTAAAGCCACATAGTCTTTGGTGTTTGGGTTATGACAGTCCCAATTAAGACACATAGTAAATTCCTCTTGTCTAACCCCTTTCTTATCCAGCATCTTTCTCATGGTTTGACTTCCCAGGTAGCTGGCATTCCTGCTGGCTAAGGTGATAAGTAGTTTGACCTGCCTACTATTCACATTTATTTTTGCAAGTTAATCAACTGATATTTATTTTCAGTTAAAAAAAATAGGTATCAAATTCCTTGAAATGTCTGATAAAAAATCTTAAACATGTTTTAACACAAAGGATATGTAGAAGAAATTTACAGAACTCAGCTTTTGGATCTGGACTGCTGGGGTTCAGATCTCATTTCTGCTGCTCATTAGTTGTATGACCCTGGTAAGTTTCTGGGCTTTGGTTTTCCTAATCAATAAAATATGATTAGCAATAGAATTTATATCACAAAATTGTTATATGTATTAAAGGAATAAATATTTATTAAGTGCTTAGAAAAGCATCTAGCAAAAGGCAAGCCCTACATAACCATAAGTTAGTATAATTAAATGAATTTGATAAATTATGTACACATGCAAAGAGGAATCTTTCACTTCACGTCTCATTCTCAAAGTTTATATATCTCAGATTCAATCTTTTTTCATATCCTCTTAGTAGGCTCAATGTTTTGTTTTGGTTATTCTGTTTAGCTCAATTAGAAGGAAATTGACATTTGTATGTTATCATCCTGGAATGAAACAAGTTTCCATATATGGATCTTACCAAATGTCTCTTCGAAACAGTCTGTGAAAAAAGCCTCTAACTTTGTATTGCTGAAGAGTTTCAGAAGAGGAAGGTGATGACAGATGAATACAGCCAAGCAATACGTGCGCTACTTGGTGAGTGCTGGACACACAGAAGGACGTGTAGGTCCGAAGGGGCAAATGCATGGGTAACAAAGGCAGGTACCCTATAGATATCCTGCACTAATCCGTGAGGAGAACTGGTTCAGACCTCAGGGCCAGATTAAGTCAAAGCTGGTACATTTTTTTCCATACAACTCATTTCTGAGATGGTCAATGACGTGACCGTAAATAATTTATGGAGTATTAACCGACTGTCTCTGCCCGGGAAGAACAGAATTACAAAATAGTATTTTAGATATCATTTGAGGATCTTCGGTCAGTGTTAAAATTTGTTATAGTGTTTCCAACAGAAGGCATTTGAACTTGCAAGAAATGACTCTTCCTAATGCTTACATGAGAAAATAAATGACACCCAAAGTATATGCAATTCAGAAAACTGTGAGTAGGGGATCCCTGGGTGGTTCAGTGGTTTAGCGCCTGACTTTGACCCAGGGCGTGATCCTGGAGTCCTGACTTTGGCCCAGGCTCCCTGCATGGAGCCTGCTTCTCCCTCTGCCTGTGTCTCTGCCTCTTTCTCCCTCTGTGTCTATCATGAATAAATAAATAAAAAATCTTTAAAAAAAAAGAAAAGAAAAGAAAAGAAAAAAGAAAAGAAAAGAAAAGAAAAGAAAACTGAGTAAATAACCGAGTCCACTGGAGGCCCAAGGCGTAACAAACACCATCAGCTCCAATGTCACCACACACACCACATCTCCCTTCTTCTTCCTCTTCCCCTTACTTCTTTGTTTATTCTGTATCTTGGCACTTTCCTGCAACTCCTGGAGTTAAACAAGCAGCACTTTCCAAGTGTGAGCTTCAGCTGCTGTTCCATCGGTCGTTCTCTGTGTAGGCCGCACAATGCCTGTTCACAGGGTGGGTAGTAATGTGGGAAGCCTTCCCCTTCAGCAGCTTCAAGGATCTCCTTTTCTTTCTTGCTTTTGAGATGCTTTGTCAGCTTCTGAATGCTGCCTCTCTGGTCGCCTTTGTAGAGACAGCTTGTGCTCAGATGTGATTTAGCTGTAAGCTGACTGCCGCTGCATGCGTGAAGGGAGCATGACCTGTTCGCGGGCAGCCAGTCAGTGCGCCCCCAGCCCGTTACATCAGCATCGCATGATGGGGACCTGGGCAGCACCAAACAGGCTCGCCTTCTTGCTTTTGCTGCTTTTTTGTTTTGTTTGCCTTTCAAGGAAACACAAGAAAGCCTGGGAAAAAAAAGAGCAAGTCTTGCCTGCTTTGTCCTTGAGAATCACTGAATCCACTGTAACAACAACTATATATATATATATATATATATATATATATATATATATATATATATATATACTTTTCATTGAGGTTCTAAAGTGAGAGGGGGAAGTAAAGGGAAACAAAAGATGAAGAAAAATTATGGTTTTGTGAGCAATGGGTCCAGGATGTCAGCCCTGTCTGTTTTGATCCTTTAGTGACCCCTCTCCCCCTCAGAATTCCCTCCCCCCTTTTCTGGTGGGTGCATTAACTTTGATCTGGAAACGTTTGTGCATTAGCAGAGCAGAGACAAAGAAAATAATACCTCTGTTTGTTTGGGTTTTGTTTGATCAAATGAAGTAGAATGCATCTTCCGGGTTTCTTAATATCCTGGGCAATCTGTCTTCAGACCTCGGATTACCTTGCTCACCGTGGATTGCATGATTTCAATGGAAGGGGAGCTGGTTCCCATTCCCTCTCCTGTGTCATTCCTCGTCCACGGCACACACTGGTCTGGGGAGGTGTGTTGTATGTGAGTGACACACTGGTTTTCCTGACGCTGCCACCTGAGGACTGTCTCATCGATGCTCTTCTTTCCCAGAGAACCTGGAGCCACAATATGCCCCATGTCCTACTGAAACAATTATAGTCAAAATTGATGACCCATTTGGTTTTGTGGCAATGAATGGTATTTTGATTCTGAGTTTGAACATTTGATCAAGAAGGTTTTTAAAATAAGGAGCTTCGTTCTGTGGAGGCCCACTAATGTCTCCATAACATGTGGACCAAACTCTTGAACGTGCTTCTTGCTGCTGCTTATCTAGGACAGAATTGCAGAAATCTATTTTCGATCACATGGGGCAAACAACGGTGACCCTGCTGATGATACTCCTCACAAATTCAAGAGGAAAGCATCCGTGTTTAAAAAAAACAATAAAGTCTCCTTCCTTATACTTCTGGGAAAAGAGATTACTCTTGTAGAGAACACTTGTCACAGTTACGAAGCAGAGGCACCAAATCACAGACCTCCAATCTTTTTGTCACTTTTAATAAAGCTCATTTATAATATTCCCTTATGCATTCTCCTTTCCCAGGGGAAGGGAGACTCAACTTTATCCCAAAAACTGAAATGTTAAGGAGAATATAGTTATGTATAGTTTAATACAATTCTGCTAATTTAATTACATAAGTCAAATAACATTCTTATTGCAAAAAAAGTCAAAATGGAGAAAACATAAAGAAGGAAACTATCCCATTATTCCATTACTTAAAGGTAACCTCTCTTAATAATCTCCTCATTGGTTGGTTGATAGAATATTTGTGAAGGGCTTCTGGGGAGGCATCCGACCTGACAAGTTGATCAGGCACTTTTCCTTGCAGCACTTGTCACAGATGAAATAATTTCATTCTTTTGCGCGTGATTTTGGAGGGAGGGGCTATCTCTCCCTTGGTAATAAATATAAGCTCCACAGGGACAGGTGCTTTTTCTGTTTTGTTCACTGTTCTATTTCTAGAACCAAGAAGGATGTCTGACATTAGAAGGCACTCACTAAGTATTTGTCAAATAATACTTTAATGAATGAGCATGAGTATTGTCTTATTTCTTTGAAGAGTCCTCACCTCATTGAACTTTTCATGACTAAGCAATTTTGCATCACAGTATCCAAAACAGCATCATAAACATCATTTTTTCCCTAAGCTTGTGTGGGGGATTCTTTATATAAGGCTGCAAAAGGAAATGCTAAGGGTCTTGAACATTATGCTTTTGAATGCTTAGTATAGGATTCCTTTGTGTTTGCTATTAGATGATTGTCTTGTTACTGCATTCCTCGTATCATCCTTTTCAAGCTCTCTTTCTTTGGTCTCCGTTACCATGGACCAAAGGTGTGGATGATGGCCATGCCTCTCTTCAGCAAATCCTTCTGGCCTCACTGATTTTTTGGAAGCTGCCGAACTCCTGCACAGGGCCTTTGCACAAGCTGTTCCCTTGCCTGGGAGACCCTTCTGTGCTCTTCAGAGGATGGTGTCTTCAGCTCTGTGCTTGACGGTCAGTTACCCAAAGCAGGCTTTCTTGACGTGCTATAGGAATTTATGTACATTTATCGCTGTTGGATATTTTAATTATTTTTCATGCATATGTCTGTTACCCCTGTTCCTCCAGTTTTTACCAGAATGTTTTCATGAGAAAGTGAAACTCATTTTATTCACCGTGGTATCCATAGAGAGAAGAAATAAATTGGACAGTGCTTTTTTGGGCAACATTTACTAGACTTACATGCTCTACCATGTTATATGCTAAATACTAAGAATTTGAAGATGACTATGAAGATGACTAGAGGTACCCACATACGTCGATGGAGCTAGGCAAAAAACGGCACAAGTTTCTAGGCTGCTTTTGATTTAAGATAATAGCGAGTGCTGAGAAGCCAAACTATGTGTCTGTTCATGTCCCCTTTTCCCAAAAATAAAGTTTGTGAGACATGAATGTGGATTCGAGGTTCTGGAATAAGTCAAATGCCAACACTAAGGAAAAAAAAATAGAGTAGAAACTAATGCATTTAATCCCATAAAAAGAATTTCATTAAAGTCACATATCTGATCATGAAAAGAGGATTTCTCTTGCCGATGGTAGGAGGCTTCATTCTGCAAGGGTAACAGGTTTATTCTGAAATGCTATGCTAACGAAGTGACGGAAATCCTATCCACAGAGCCCTCGATAACGCTTTAATTTCTTCAAACCAACAAAATGGTGAGTGAATTTTATTAGAGGGGCAGGAAAACTTACAATAAATGAGCCTAAAAGAGAATTCTCTCCTGTATGAATACTTTATTGCCTAGTAGCTGTTTGTAGCTCTTTACTGCCCTCGCCTGATCAATTTTAGAGATGCTGCTTCTCTCGGGGAAAATTAAACTCTTCCATCATTAGGAAAATAAATTTAGTCATTTCCTGGAATGGATAAATCTGAATGGCCTCTTTTCTGGGGGACAATCCCTCCTATGCCTCAAATTGCTGTACATGTTAGCTTCTCCCCAGAATGAATAACAAGGAAAGAAACCACCGCATGTAATGAACTCAGAGCCGTGGGAGCTCCAGATGGGTAGTTCCTTCCCTTTCCAGAAGTATTGCTCTATCTCATTAAAAGAATTAGAGGTGGGAATAAATAAATTGAATGAAGCTCCCTCCTTCATATCGTCTTCACACACAAGAGTCTTTCCTCTGAACTTGTCAGGAGTTAATGAAATCCCAGTAGCTCGAATACAACTTGATGGGAAGCGCATTGCTCTCCCTTCTAGCTTGCTTATGAATTTTTAAACGGTAGCTTGGGTGAGCAGGGGTCTTGTTTAATTTAGAATCACAGAATATTAGGCCCAAAAGCGAAGCCGAGGTAAACACACCTAGGGCCAGCCCTTGAATGAAAACGTGAGGACCCGGAATGCCAGACCGTGAAGGGAAGCTCAGGGTCACACATTGGAAAACAGAGGTTGACTCAACTACCCCTGATTTCTCTTCTACGCAGATCCCGCTACATCACCTGGGTTTGGAAAAGCCTCTCCTCATCTGTGTGTGTGGACCAGGGTGTTGGTTTTCTCCAGCTTCCTTCATTAAAACCTGAGTGCTGTTGTGCTACCATCTGGTGACAAGGAGCATGTACTACAGCTGCGGGCCGAGGTCCAGCCCATTCCTTGATTTTTTCACTCAACAAACATTTATGGAGGGCCACCAACTGCCTGCCACTGCTCTGTGCACTGGTGTTTCAGCAGTAAGAACAACATATGATGTCCCTTCCCTCGTGGACCTTACGTCCCAGCGCGGAGAGAAAGACCCTCCACACACTAGAATACATGAGGACTGTGAGGACCAATGGACCAGGGCCGCAGGTAGGAGTGTGTGGGCAGGAAGTTGCAACTTTTAGTAGTGGGTTCAGGGAAGGCCTCAGTGAACATCACGTCTGTGAAAAGGTTTGAAGGAAATGAGGGAATCGACCACAATAGTGTCTGGGGGGAAGATGACCTGGGGAGAGGAAAGGCAAAAATGTTGAGGGAAGAGCATACTTCCTGCATCTGAGGAGGCCAGTGCGGGCCTGAGCTGAGTGACGGGGAGGGCATAGGGCACAGGACAGAGCGGTGCAAAGGCTGGGGACCAGAAGGCCCTATGGGGCCTGGGGGCTGCAGCAAAGTTTGGCTTTTCTTTTGACGAGATAGGGGACTACTCAGGCTTTGTGAATAGAGCTGTGACATGAAGAGTCCTACGTTTTTACAGGATTCCCGTGACCTCTGAGCTGTGGATACATCCAGGGCTAGAAGCAGAGAAGCCATTCAGAAGGCTGAGGCAAAGTGTTGGAGGTGAGCACCACGGAGAGAGTTACAGAGGGAAGATTCTGGACACGTTTTGAACTTAGAGCCATGATTTGATGTAGGATGTGTACCCAAAAGACAAGTCAATGTGGATCACAAAATTTTTGACCTTAAGATGGAAGAATGGAGCCGTCATTAAAATGCGATAAGGAAAGTCTGGGCCGGAAGCAGATTTTGAGGAAAAATTCAGAAGCTCAGTTTGGGATATTGTAATCTTTATATTTATATTGAATAATATAAAATTATATTAAATTTTATATTTATCTACATATTTACCATTTATGGTACTCTTCATTCCCTTCCATAGGGCCAAATTATAACCTGACTGGTATAATTTTCCTTCAATCAGAACTTTCTTTAATATTTCTCTTAGTGCACCTCTGTTGGTAATGGTTAACACTTTTCTTGGTCTGAGATAATCTTTATTTCGCTTTCATTTTTAAAAGTTATTTTCATAGGAGATAGAATTCTAGGTCGAGAGTCTTCACCTTTCCTTCCAATATATTCAGTTGCTTCGCTGTCTTCTGGCTTTCATAGTTTCTGACAATTCTGTTGTCATCCTGGTCTTTGTCCTCTGAATTTATTAAACCTTTTTTCTCCAACTGCTTTTAAACCTTCCTTATCACCAGTTTGCAGCAATTTGATTTTGATGTGTGTTGGTGTGTTTTCCTTTATGCTTCTTTTTCTTTAGGGTTCTTTAAGCTTCTTGATATGTGGGTTTATAGTTTTCATCCAGCTTAGAACATTTTTGGTCACTGTTTCTTCAAGGACTATTTCTAGCACTTCTCCTTTCTGGATCTCCAATTACACTGTGTTACCTTGCTTGATATGGCCTCCCAGGTCATTGCTGCAGTGTTCATTTTCTTCCAAAGTCTTTTTCTCTCTGTGCTTCAGTGTGAATACTTCCTGTTGCCTTACTTTCACCTCAATACGTTTAAGTTGACTGATCTTTTCTTTTGTAGGGTCTAATCTGTGGTCATTTCTTCTATATTTTTTATTTCTGATGTTATCCTTTCTATTTCTGCAAATTACATTTGATTCATCCCTCATCATTTTCATGTTTTCTTCCACCTTCTTGAGTCTATGGAGTAATTCATTGTCTGCTAATTTCACCATCTTTGTAAATTCTGGTACTGTTGGTACTGATTGACTTTCTTCCTGGTGATAGATCATATATCCTGCTTATTGTCTGCCTTTTTTTTTTAAACTGAAGACAGATCTTATGAATTTTATGCTGTTGGGTGCTAGATTTTGTTGCATTCATTTAAATAGTGCTGGGCATTGTTTTGGCATGCAATGAGGTTACTTAGGATACGTTTGATCCTTTCGAGGTCTGTCTTAAGCTTTGCTAGGGTGAATCCAGAGCACCCTTTAGTCTGGGTCTAATTTGTCACCAACATTAAAGTGATACTCTTCTGAAGCTATTACCCAATGCTCCATGTATTACAAGGTCTTCCTCCTTTGGCTGGTGGAAATATTAAGTGTTCTCAACCCTGTGTATGCTTTTCTACTAGAATTTTTCTGCCTATTTTTTTTTTTGGAAGTTTCCTTCTCCAATCTCAGTTTCCTTTCACCTATGTTCACATCAGTACTCCACCAAGACTTGAATTGTCTCTGTGTAGCTCCCTCTTCTCTGGGATCTGCTTCACAAATTCTAGCTGCCTTAGACTCTCTGGACTCAAATTTCTGTCTTCTCAACTCCATTGGGCTCTGTCTAGGTTCCTTCTCATTGCTCTACAGCCTGGAAACTCTCTTCAGGCAGTTAACTAGGGCAAGCGTGGGCACACCTTGTTTGTTGCCCTTCTCTTGAGGATTACTGTTCACACTCCCTATTGTCCAGTGTCTAAAAACTCATTTCATATATTACGTCCGGTTTGCTAGTTTGTATTATGTTGAGCTGCTGCTGGTGGTGGCTAAATCCAATCCCTGTTGTTTCATCTGGGCACAAAGCAGAAGTCCCGAGGGCATTTTAATTTTGAGACGTGTCTGCTGAACATACAAGAGAAGTTGTCAAGAAGGTGATGAGGTATATGAGATTGGAATATACATGATCCAGAGTGTAGATAAACATTTATAACATAAATTTATCACCTATTTCCTTGGATACTTTCCTCCCACCTTTGGCTCCAGCCTCCATATCAGAACTAAATTATTCCACATTCTATCCTATCAGGTCTCAACTAAGGAAGAGAGAAACTAAATAAGATGATATAATGTCATTGAGTTACTCTTTTCTGGTACATATTTATATGCTGATAAGGCCCACTCAGGGCAATCAATATCTTTGCCAAGGAAGTGCAAGCAGATTTTACTTAAAGTGCCAATTCCTGTCTATTAATAGTAGCTTCCTGAAGTGTTATGTGCAAAAGGAATCTGAGGCCATGCCCAGGCTCAGGAGGAGAGAATACCATGATTGATTACTAATTTCTGTTGTGGCAGCAGGAGAGAGAATAGAGGCAACTACACCATGTGTTTACTTCACCTGTTTTAGCATAACATAATAAATGGATATATTTGGGGCACATGACACACAAATGACACAATCTAGACTATCAACTCTTCTGCTTCCATTGAAAGAGATATTAATTAATTATTTCTGAGGAATAGCTCACTAGTACATTCTCCCAACCCCTAATTAGCCAAGAAGACAAATGCCTGTTTCATCTTCCCTAATGGTTAGAAAATAGAACATTTTATTATTCAGACCATTTGTAGTTTCATTTGACATAATGGAGGGTGGTACCAATAGGCTAAGGATACCTCTCCTCTGTGCTTTCTGTCCTGTTGGACTCATCACTAGGATCTCACTGTAGCAGGGCAATCTAAAAGGACAAACATAATTCTGTAACTTAAGAGTTAAGATTTACCTGTAACATTAGGACTAAACCTTTTTTAGATTATCCTAAGTTGTATATTCAATCTTGTTTTTGTTTTTTGAGAGGGGAAGGGGCAGAGGGAGAGAAAGAATCTTAAGCAGATTCAAGGCCCAGTGTAGAGCTCAATGTGGGGTTCAGTCTCACGACCCTGGGATCATGACCTGAGCTGAAATCAAGAGTCAGATGCCTAACCAACTGAGCCACTCATGTGTCCCTTTCAAGCTTGTTTCGAATAGTCTTTGGATACAGTAAGCTCTCAACGTGTATTTCATGAATGCATTAATATGGCTTTTCCACACCCTATTTCCATTAACATGATGCTTTGGACTATGTTTAGGATTTTCCTTGGAGCAAAATATTGACACACTGGGCTTATCTCAAGAAACTTAGGACACCTCAGCCACATAAAAGCTTCTAACTAGAGCAGTTTTCTTCAATGAGGTGAACTTAAACTAGATACCAGAGCCCATCATAACACAGAGGTTCCATCATTCTACACAGATCACCTATCATAATTCCTCCTCAGTTGACTCAAATAGAATTAGTTGCACAAGGGAATTGTGTTTGTGGTTCAAGTTTAGCTCACCGTGACAAATATTTAATTAGAACCTACTGTGTGGCATAGTTTATCAACTTTAGTGTTACTGAGATTTTGGGTTGTCTAATTCCTTGCTCCACAGGGCCATCCTGCGCACTGTAGGATGTTTAGCAGCACCGCTGGCCTCTGCCCACCCAAATCACCCATCAGTCTTGATAATGTTTCCAGACATTGCCCAATGCCCCCAGGAGTAAAATCGTTGTTGCTTGAAAATTATTGCTCTATACCCTCACCTTTGTCAATAAACCCTCCTTGAATGGTCTTAATCTAAGTATGACATCTATATCCTGTTGGAATTAGGGCTGATACACGGCTTGTGCAAAACTGACAACTCAATACTCATTTTGTAAGGTACAAGTATTTGGTCTTAGAGTATTTGGTTAACTTCCAATTTTAAAAAGTTACTTTGTGTAGTAGAACAGGTGTTTGAAGTGCTAAATCTGGAATTAGGTAGAATGTCTAGTTAGCTACAAAAGTATTCCAGACATGCTACTAAAAATAGCTCAAATAAGCTTTCCTCAAGGAATGAAGGGGAAAGAGCTCTGCAGAGAGATGGATCCTCTCATCACCAAGGATGGTTGGAGAAATCCCCCACCTATTGTTCCCAATAAACTACAATTAGATTTGTTTACCTCTACAGCCTATGGATATAGTTATTTTTTATATGTAAAGTCTTTGGAAAGTATGGGAACAAAGGCCTAAACTAATTCATTGACAATAAGGACGGTAAAGAGGGGCTGGATTTCCAAAATAGTGAAGGGCAAACTTGATGTGACTTGATTCTTGCTTAATGTGAGAGTAAGAGACAGTGATGAGTCAAAAATGACTCATGTATTTGGTTATTCATGTAAAGTGGTGATTTTGCCAGTTAAAACTGGGAACTCCGAAGGAAGAGCATGGTTAGTGGTTCTCATTGTGTGTTTTCCAGATTAGCATCAACACATCACCTGGAAACTTGTTTGAGATACAAATTCGGATGCTTTACCCTAACATATTGAAATCAGGGACTCTGAGGGTAAGGCTCAGCAATGTGTTTTGACAAGATCTGTAAGCGATTGTGATGCTTGATAGAGTTTGAGAGCCTCTGAGATAAGGTAGTTATTTTCATCTGAGATCTGTTGAGTGTTCCAGAAAGACATTCAGGTGGAGATATGCAAGTGGCAAGTCACCCTCAATCTCACTGTGGTCAGCCACATGCACGTATTTGGGGAGGGGACGTGAATGAAGATGTCAGGCTTCTTTTTTTTTCCCCTCCCTCTCTCTTTCCTTAGGAGGAAACACTTCCTTTAGGAAAATGACACAAAAATGTGGTTGAGTGACAGTTATGGAGTTTATATTTCAGTCTAAAGGCTACTCTTTTCTTTCTTAGCTCTGGACTTCTGTTGATGGACTAATTGGTGGATTCATGGTCTACTTTCTTTCTACTACTGTCTTTTCTGTGCCTTACCTATAATTACTAAATGGCTTGAGTACTTCCTGTGCACAATTCTCAAGTAGAAGCAGGGATGTGTGCACACTTTAGAAGGTTCTTTAGTGCCGTCTGGACTCATCACTAGGTGTCAGGAACAACTAAATGATAAAGGTGGGAAGGGAGAAGTGTTGAGCCTGCCTGCCTTCTTTCTCTCCTCCCATCAGGATTCTTCTTTACAGCCGTCAGCAATGGCCATTGGGCCGAATTGGCCTATGACTGGTTTTTATAAAAAATTTTATTGGAATGCTACCATGCCCAACAGTTTACACATTGTCTATGGCTCCTTTTTCACCATCCCGCAGAGTTGAAGAGCTGTGACAGGCATGGTACAAACTGCAAAATCTAAAATTCTCTAGCCTTTTACAGAAAAAGTTTGCTGACCTGGTTTGAGCCAGTGGTTCTCAAAGTTCAGCTTGTATTGGAACCCCAGGGAGGGCTTTTAAAGCCAAAGTCCCTGGGCTCTATCCCTGGAGTTTCTAATTCAGTAGGTTTGGGGATACAGTCTGGGAATTTGCATTTCTTACAAGTTTCTGGGTGATGCTAATGCTGCTGATCTGGGGACCACATTTTGAGAACTACTGCTTTTGTGTAGTAAGTTTAAGTCCTCAGGACACCCATGCCTAGATCAAAGTGAGAAACTACCTTAGCTACAAGTTCAAGGAATTGTTTCAGATTCTGTCTCTATCTCAGCTTGGACTATCACCCTTATGAAACTCCATTTTCATCCTATGAGCTTTCTTTTTCTGTTGTTCCTCTCTTCCCAGGGCTTTGAGATATGAAATTTATTAAAAAAAATAAATTCAGGGGGACTGGCTGGCTCAGTCAGAAAAACATGTGACTCCTGACCTGGGAGTCGTGAGTTTGAGCCTCATGTTGGGTGTAGAGATTACTAAAAAATTAAACAAATAAACTTAAAAAAAACCCACCAACAACAAAACCTGACAGACTTCTTACTGTCCTGAGATGAAATACATTGAAATTTTGGCATCCAGCTCTTTTTAAGAATTAGCAACTATTTTAATCAATATTTTTTTCCTTTTGCTTTACTCCTGTATCTGTATATCCTCTTCCTATACTATATCAAATATATAGTTTTGTTTTGCTTATTTGAGTGACAGCTTCAAAGGAGAGGAAAACGATTTGTTTTTTTTACAAGTCAGAGACATGATGGCTTCAAGTAGAATTTAGGGAGAAGTTGAGATTGGGTCCAGTAGAAGTGGTGGTTACTTTCCCCATCCTGATGAGTTAGGCCTTTACAAGACTGGTTTCATTACTTTGTTAGAGGTACTGTGACTTATTGCTAAAAGCAGGCTCAATGATAAAAGCTTTTGTAACAGCCACCACTCAGAACCATCCATGTGACTGTTTCCTTCCATCCCTACAGAAATGTAAATGTGAGTGGCTATGAGTTTACCTTGGGAGAAAAGCTTGATATAACTTAATTTTGAACTTCAAATTCATAGGAAGTAGGGGTATATGTTATTGCACGACCAGCTACCAATAAAGAATTATATCCACCCAGTTGCTTCATAAACATGCAATAATATTTCTCTTTCCCCTACTTATCAGGGTCCATGGTTCATGGGAGAAACCACCAACGAGAGTTTATAAGTCAGTTTATTTCTCCCACATTCTTTCTGCCTTGAAAGAAAGTAAAATGTGCAGTAGGGAACTCTGATTAACTCATCATCCAACTTTTAAAAAACACGAAAATTGATGAACTGTTTGAGTGAAGAGTAAGGAAAACAACTACCCAATCTATAAATTGCTCAGCCAGAATGAAGTATTACCAGCTACTTTTTAAATATGAAATGTACTAGTACTGGTTCCATCCATTTATTATAGATTTTATGCCTCAAATATATTCATAATGTATTACAATGGTGAAGTTCATTCCTCACTGGTTTATATATTTAATATTTCTCCCTCAGAAGATTTGAACATGGCTGAAGGCAAAGTTATATTTCTCCTTGATAATAATAAAATAATAAAGTGTTACACATAAAGGAAGTTTACTCTGAATTTATGGCTGAAGCCATGCTGTATTTCATGCTGCAGTAATGATGCTCTTGCTCACTTGATATAGTGACTTCCTTTAGTATCATTACTCTTCTGTCTTAGGATGTGGTAGCAAAAAGTCATCTTTTCAAAGTTGGCACATTCAGATCTTGATAATTCAAGGTGATACACTCTCAGACAAACAGATAACTCTGGAGAATACCTTAGGGAAACCAAAGATCTCTAATTACTGTGTTTTTGACTTAATATCAAATAGGTAACAATATGACTAATATAAAATGGCAGGGTTGTTTCTATTTAAAAATGCATTGACAGAGCTATTCGATGGTGTTAGAGGATAGCATGGTTACTCCAATTATACCTGGAAGGTAGTCAGTCCCTTGGAAAAGGTATGAGGGGGGATCCCTGGGTGGCTCAGTGGTTGAGTGCCTGCTTTTGGTCCAGGGGATGATCCTGGAGTCCCGGGATTGAGTCCTGCATCGGGCTCCCTGTGTGGAGCTTGCTTCTCCCTCTGCCTGTGTCTCTCTCTCTCTGTGTCTCTCATGAATAAATGAATACAATCTTTAAAAAAAAAGAAAAAGAAAAAGAAAAAGGTATGAGGGGTCTTTTTTAAGTGCTGGGAATATTCTGTTTCTCGATCTTAGTGCTTATTTCATGAGTGTATTTATTTTGTGAAAATTCATCATGATATAGACTTATGATTTGGGTCCTTGATGTGTGTTAAACTTTAGTTAAAGTGTTTATTAAATAAAGTATGATAAATTAGGGTAACTTAGAAAATCAATTCTGCTTTATTTATAGTTGAAATTTTCCTGTGTAAAAGTTATCTTTGAATTTAGAAAAGATGCTTAAACTTTTATTTATATTGCCCAAAGAAGATGATTATTTGTCCCTGGGCATACCTTCTTCTAGTTATTGCCTCTGGGATTTGAATATTCCCGCTTGCTGCTGATACTACTTTTATTGTGGTATGCCCAGTTAGGATAGCTGTCCAAGAAAACATAGCAAGGGCTCCTCCTGCTTTTATAAAATTTGTTATAATACGAAGGTTCTTAGGAATAACCCTGGAAAGATGATGATCATACCTATTGCTCCAGCTTACTTCTGTTATTTGAAATAACATGTTAGGAACAAAACATGACAAATGTATGTATATATTGTATATTTTCATTCCATGATAGGATATATACATATAATATTTTCATTCCATAATATAGGCCTGGGACGGATAACAAGCACTATCCATTGACATTTCTGGGGAAGAGTTTACCAGATACTGTCCTATGATCTTACAGCCAGCTGGTGGCAGTTCACTACAGAAGTTACATGATCATTTGTTTGGCTGGAGATGGAAAAGCCCAGGGCAGGTGGGGTGATTGAGTATTTGGGTGGGAAGCATGCTTCACATTTTAATGGAGCACCACAAAACGTGCTACTGGCTGTCGGTGACCTCATTTTGGCAATCCCTTCACAAGGAGGTTAGTTCCTGCAGATTTGGGGAAGGGAGCTGGGCGGAGAGGTGCGGATGGCACTGGAGTTGGCTCTTGCAGGTGCTTGAGTGCCAGTAACAGCTCCTTGCCAGCATGCACCATTGGCTACTCCAGATATCCAGGCCTGCCAGATGGACAAATGGTGGAAGGATCTAGCCCCTAAAATTAATAAAACCATCGGATAGTAAATGGCATCTACAGCTCTAGATTGGATTTCTACAAATGAATGCATCTGTGTGCATTAAAGGCACATATCCATGCATTCACATCCTTATACTTCTAATGCTAATACAAACATTTCCACAATTCCAAATATAAAAACAAAGTAGCCAAAATATACACATGAAAATATTATGTTGGCATAACATTTCTTCATTTGTCGACACTGAAATTTCTCAATGTGACAATTAAGAGTGCATATCAGATCCTCCTATCTTCTCTACAATCTCCATTCTAAAAGTTCTTGGGTGGAAATAAACACCTGCAGAAATTTTTATTAGCTTTCCTCAGAAAGTAATTTATTCCTTAATAATATGGCAGAGAATAGTTTCTCTGAAATAAGCTCATTGATTGTATTTTATAAATTATTTCTGCAAGCTAAAAAGCAAAAAAACCCAGGGGGTCAATAGATCTGATAGTCTGCAGCTGAATCCCACAGAGAATGCACTGGATATCTCTTTGTGGAGAGTGCTTCTTGTTTATAATCCACCAATGTATTTTCCCCATGAAAAGTAAGAGTATCCTAATGTAACCTATGGCAACAAATAGCCCACTTGCTGGGCTAAAGAGAGAATAATGAGATGGTGAATCTGGACCAGTTGCTTGGTACTGGTTAAAAGTATTGATCCTTCACCTCATTTCAAATAAAATGAAGACCAAGAGTTTCTATAAATAAAAAGAGAACGAGTGCCTTGGTCATATCAGAAAAAAAAATTAGGAATCAGAATATTTGAACCCAGACTACCATTTACTAGTTCTATGACTAAGCTCATAGGCATTCTGAACATTATCTTTCGATCTTTAAAATGAGTATAGAACTGCTTAACTGAGATAAGACAAGTAAATACAGTAAAAAAAAATTATATATATATAAAGCCCCTTAGAAGCTCTAATTGTGATTGATACAGAAATACCAAGCACCCACTCTGCTTTGTGCCTTCAGACAACCCTGTGAAGCCGGCTGGGAGGCAGGGAGTGTGTTTGAGCAATCTGCTTACATGACAAAGCTTCCTTCACTTGAGAATGGACCGGCTTGAGAAACTGTTTTTAGAGAGACAAGCACAGAAAGGCGGGGCTTATTCCATAGGTTTCTATGGGGGGGTGGCAAAGAGGCAGGCATTCTTTAGCTCTTCCATTCTGCTCTGCTCTGCGTCATGTTTGCTAACCTGTCTCTATTAGAAAATAGAGGATGGCTGCCGCTGAGTACCTCAAATGAGAAGGAAAAAAGTATAACAATGTCATCTGTGTTGATTATTTTGGATATATATGAGCAAATCAAATCCTCTCTCTAGAGGGCGAAACAGAGAAGTGTTTGACAGTGGGCGGTGGTGGTTAGGTGTGGGAGTTTCCCCGGGTGCTCCACCTTTAAAACAGGTCAAGGAGGCTGCACCCTGGGGGCTGAAGAACAAGTTTGGGTAATTCCAATTATTACCTAATGTCATCCTGAGTAGAAAATTAAAGGACATTGTTGGAAAATGCTCCAGATTCATATCTGTCTCTTGGTGTATGAACCTTTTGTTCCTGATGTATACATACATTGCTTGGGACTTAGCAGGGAGAGAGAGCTCCTTCCCCACCTTTCTCAAAAATTCCCCCCAAATACCATTTCTAGCATATAACAAGAGACATCTTTGACTATTTGGTCTCATCTCCCTCTTTCTTAACCTATTTCAAGTTTAGGTTGCTGGGAAGACCCTCTTCTGGACCATAGACTCTGACTTCTCATGGTAGCCTCCTGTGGCAGAAAGAGAACTGGGATGCTCTCTGTGGGCTCTTTTATATACTATATGATATAATATGATATCATTATATTTTAGAGAGAGAAATAAGGAAAGGTAGAGGGAGAGAGAGAGAGAATCTCAAGCAGGCTCAATCCTCAGCACAGAGCCTGACTCAGGGCTTGATCTCATGACCCTGACATCATGACCTGAGCCAAAATCAAGAGTCAAGAGTCAGGCACTTAAATGGACTGAGCCACCCAGGCACCCACATGGGCTCTCTTAATAAGGGTACTAATTGCATTCATTAGGGCTCCACCTTATGACCTAAGTATTTCCCAAAGGTACCACCTCCTCATACTATCACATTGGGAATTAAAATTTTGACATATGAATTTTGGGGGGACAAATTCGGTCCAAAACAAACCATAAATTAGATTGCTGGGTCATATTACAAGTGTCTGACTTTATAAGAAACTAGCAAATTATTTTTTGAGTGGCTATATCATTTTGCATTTCCATCAACACTATATGAGTTTCTCTTGCTCTGTATGCTCACCAGCAGGTGAGATATTGTTAGTGTTTTTAATTTTAACCACTCTGAGAAGTATTCAGTGATATCTCAATGTGGTTTTTAAAAAGATTTTATGTTTGTTTATTTATTTATTTGAGAAAATGAGCCGGGGGAGGGGCAGAGGGAGAAGGAGAGAGAGAATCTCAAGCAGACTCCCTGCTGAGTACAGAGCCTGACAATGAGTTTGATCTCAGGACCCCGAGATCATGACCCAAGCCAAAATCAAGTCAGTCACGTAACTCTGGTTAGGTATCTGTCAATGTGGCTTTAATTCGCATTCCCCTAACAGCTAATAGTATTGCAGGTCTTTTATCTTCTGTATATCCCTTTGGGTGAAGTATCTGTTCAATTGTTTGGTCTATTTTCCAATGGAGTTGCTTTTAGTCTACTGCTGAGTTTAGAGAGTTTTTATATATTCTGAATCCAAGTCCTTTATTGAGTATTTGATTTGCAAATATCTTCTCCTAGTTTGAAGCTTGTCTTTTGCATTTTCTTGACAGTATCTTTAGCAGAATATAAGTTTTTTATCTTGATGAACTCCAGCTTATCGAGTTTTTCTTTTTGTAGATATTGTTTATGGTGTCATGTTGAGAATTCTTTCCCTAACTCTAAATTATAGAGATTTTCTATATTCTTCTGAGAGTTTTATATTTTTATATATTACATTTAGACATGATACATTTTGAGTTAACTGTATAAGACACGAGCTTTAGGTCAAGTTCTTATTTAATATTTATTTATGTATTTATTTATTTATTTTTAGTATACAGATGTCAAATTGTTCTCTCACTATTGAAAAGAATATCCTTCATTGAATTTCTTTGACATTTTTGTCAAAAATCTAATGGCCACACCTGTTTGGATCCATTTCTTGGCTCTCTGTTCTGTTCCACCTATCTCTCTGTCTCTCTGCTAAGACCATACTATTTTGATTACTGTACTTATTTTTTTAAAGATTTTATTTAGTTGCTCATGAGAGACACAGATTGAGAGACAGGCAGAGACACAGGCAGAGGGAGAAACAAGCTCCATGCAGGGAGCCTGACATGAGACTCAATCCCAGGTCTCCAGGATCACACCCTGGACTGAAGGCGGGGCTAAACTGCTGAGCCACCCGGGCTGCCGGGTTACTGTACTTTTATAGTAAGTCTTAAAATTGGTAGAGTGATTCTTTCAAATTTATTATTCTTTTTCAAAACTATTATAGCTATTCTAGTTCCTCTGTCCTCCATATAAATTTTAGAATGATCTTGTCTCTATACACAAAAAGCCCCGCTGGGATTTTTATTGGAATGCATTAAGTCTATAGATAAGTTAGGGGAAAATTGCTGTCTTTACCGCGTTGAGTCTTCAGATTCTTGAACATGGTGTGTCTCTCCATTTATTTAGATCTTCTTTGATTTATTCCATTAGCATTTTGTAGTTTTTAGCATATAGATCTGGAAAATGTTCTGTTAGATTTATACCTATTTCATTTTGGAGGGAGCTATTGTAAATGGTATTGTTTTTGAGATCAGTTTTCAAGCATGCATGGCTAGTATGTAGAAATGCCATGGATATTTGTGTGTTTATTCTGTAATTTGTGACCATGCTAAAGTCACTTGTTTTAAGAATGTCATTACAGAGCTTTTCACTTTTCTCCAGATGTGCCTATTGAAATTTTAACCTTTTCCCAAGGGCTTTCTTAAATACGATTCCTTTCTGAATCCTTTCCAGTTTCCCTTACCAGATGTGATTTCTCCTTCATTAAATATATGTCATTTTGTTGCTACATGTTCTATGTCTATTTTCCCTCATGTTATGGTGAATCGGATACTTCTCTTACTCCTCCAGTATAATTTGGGGATTGTTATGGTTTTAAATACTTTTAATCATGAGTCTATTTCTTCTCATCTGGGATATTGGGCAAGTTTCCTAATCTTTATGAACTTCTGGTTTCTTTTTGTTTATAAAATGGGAGTAGTAATAACTATTTTATTGGTTTATTATGAGGATAATGTGTTGGAAGCTAAATAAATATTAGTTTCTTTTTCCCTTTCTCTGGAGTTACGCATTCTTGAGAACCTATTGCTATATACTTGCTTGAGTCCTCCGCAGTGCCTAGGATGGAATAGGCCTTTGTAGACATATGCTTAATTGTGTTGACAAAACTTAGCACCGGGTAAGACATGCCATCTGTGCTTAGGAAGCTCTTGTCTTACAACTCTTCATTGTTTCTATGCCAAATTTCAATATTAAATGATAGTGAGGATCTTTAGGAAATTAGCCAAATTGCAGCATTAACATAAGTAAGCCATGTGGAGAAAAGTTCTCTAAGCAGCTATTTAATAAACCAAGGGGAAATCACCATGAACTGGGTGGGAGTAAGGGTAAAGGAGGCAAGAGAAATAGGCAGAATAACAAAGAGTAAATTTAACAGCAACTGAAGAATGGCTGGTGTATCGGATGGACTGTGGGACTTCAGGTGGAAAGGGCAAGCGAGGGGGGATCATCCCCCTGAGATGAGAAGGGATGAAGGCTAAAGAGTAGTATCACACCACCACTGGTCACTCTGGAATTCCCTGGTGGGGTTGCGATTCTTGTCATTGCTCTCACTATGCTGCTCGGCCACCTCAGAGGCCCAACGGCAAGCATGCCTGTTGATGCACCACAAGATTAACAAGAATGACTTTAACATTCAGAAAGTCACTTTCAGTCCCTTGATACCCATTCAAGTTAACTAGTGTCTTAGCTCAGGCTGCTGTCACAAAAGTACCACTGGGTGGCTTAAAGAACAAACAGTTACTTCTCACAGTTCTGGCTTGCAGTCCAAGATCAACCAACGTGCCAGTGGATCTGGTGTCTGGGGAGGTCTCACTTCCTGCCTTGTATAGAACCGCCTTCTCGCCATCTGCTCACATGGCCATGGAAGAGATACTCTTTCTCCTCTTTTTTCTTACAAGTACACAACTCACATTCACAAGGGCTCCAGCCTCATAATCTACATATTCCCCAAAGGCCTCACTTACAAACACAATAGGGATTGGGCTTCAAGATATAAATTTAGGGGAGGGCACATAAACATTCAATCCACTGCACTGAGAAAGAACAAACTTTTGCATAAACTGTTGGCATCTAAATATTTATTAGCTGGGTTAATCTCTGAACCAAGGAAAAGGAAGAAAATATTGGGAGGGGCTCATATAGCATTAGAGACTATGTTTCATCTGTGAGTGTTTGTTAAGAAGCTTGTCTAAGAGCAGGTGGCATTTCCAGGGGAGCCCACAGGGCACACCAAGAAGGAGAGGGACAGCAGCAGGAAACTGCAAACACATCACTGAGACAAAGGTACGTTTAACTGAGTTTATAATGACTTTCGATGCAGAATTACCCAGGTGAGGATAGGAGAATATTGGGATAGGAAAATTTCTGGAATTTCTGGAAGATTATTAAATGATATAATTTAGATATTTAATCTCAGTACATAGATTGAAAAATACCCTCCACAAAGAATCACAAGCTTTGTTCCTAAAATAAGTCATAGTAATTTTATTTTTTATAATATGAGCCCACCACATACTAGGCAAGATGTTTTCCAGAGCTATTGGTAATTGCCATGCTTTTCCTTTATCTCATCGTTACAGGAAAGGATATGAGGATAGTATTTTGAAAGTGACACAATCAGTCTTTCCTTTTGGCTCCAGTTATGACCAAAGAGGGCTATAACAATGTCGTCTTTGGCAATGAATACATGTGGCCATTTTCTAAATGCCATGCAGCAGCCTCAAGAATTACTAATAGATGTTCCAACATGCCAACTGGACTTCCTTTCTATCATCTCTCCCCTTCCACATGACCAAGTGTCCAGCTGAGAAACACATACGTGCCTCTTGGTACGAGGCAGGTATTCTCAGGGGACCACCAACCCTGCTTTAACAGAATGTCTGCAGTTCCAGGAATGTGTGGCCAGTTTAAACTGCTCAATTACCAGCTTAATCTGCTCTCTGCTAGAAAAAGCAAGGCTGTGTAAGAAGAATGTTTTTTGGGGCACCTGGGTGGCTCAGTGGTTGAGCATCTGCCTTTGGCTCAGGTTGTGATCCCGGGGTCCTGGGATCAAGCCTCATATCAGGCTCCCCTCAGGGAGCCTACTTCTCTCTTTGCCTGTGCCTCTGCTTCTCTCTCTGTGTCTCTCATGAATAAATCTTTAAAAACAAGAAGGATTCCTGGGTGGCTCAGCTGTTTAGCGCCTGCCTTCAGCCCAGGGTGTTATCCTGGGGTCCTGGGATCGAGTCCTATGTCGGGCTTCCTGCATGGAGCCTGCTTCTCCTCTGCTTCTCCCTCTGCCTGTGTCTCTGCCTCTCTCTTTCTCTGTATCTCTCATGAATAAATAAATATAATCTTTAAAAAAATAAAAAATAAAAAGAAGAAGAAGAAGAAGGAGAAGAAACAGAAGAAGGTTTACTGTTCACACTAAGACATCTAAACATTCACTATCCTAACAACATCTAGATCTGGGATATATCACATGGAACTGTGTGTCTTGATGCAGTCACATGTGAATTGTGTCAAAGCGGTTTTCTGAGTCTAAAACCAGAGTGAAAGGCAATCATACAATACAATGGAAAGAGCTGAGCTGAGGACTTTAATAATGTTGAAATATGCAGTGTAGGGGCTTAGGTATCACAGTATCACAGTCTACACCCTGGGTTAAGAGTATAAATTATTTCTCTAGATCAGTGCTTGAGAGAAGGAACAAGTGAGGCTAATCTAAGCTTAGTGCCTTTTTTTCTTTTTCTTTCTTTTTTTTTAGTGCCTTTTTTTTTTCAAAGCTTTGGTTCAGAAGTGGGAAGACAAATTGGAAGGGCGTGGTTGTCAACATGACTTATTGAATGCTCCATTCTTTTCCCACTGAAGCAAAATGTGATTTTTTTTAAATTTTATTTATATTCAATTTGCCAACATATAGGTATAACACCCAGTGCTTATCTCATCATGTGCCCTTCTTAATGCCCATCACCCAGTCACCTTATCCCTCCACCCACCTCCCCTTCCGCACCCCTTTGTTTGTTTTCCAGAGTTAGGAGTCTCTCATGGTTTGTCTTCTTCTCTGATTTTTCTCCACTCAG
This sequence comes from Nyctereutes procyonoides, assembly GCF_905146905.1. Classification (NCBI taxonomy): domain Eukaryota; kingdom Metazoa; phylum Chordata; class Mammalia; order Carnivora; family Canidae; genus Nyctereutes; species Nyctereutes procyonoides. Next base: position 28,386,493 of record NW_026575146.1, read on the forward strand.
TTGCCCCTCCTTCCTTATGGTCCTTTTCACCATTTCTTACATTACACATATGAGTGAAACCACATGATAATTGTCTTTCTCTAACTGACTTATTTCACCCAGCATAAAGCCTTCCAGTTCCATCCATGTTTATATAAATGGTAGGTATTCATCCTTTCTGATGGCTCAGTAATATTCTATTATATATATATGATATACATATATATGTATCATCTTCTTTACCCATTCATCTGTTAAAGGACATCATGGCTTCTTCCACGATGGCTGTTGTGGACATTGCTGCTGTGAACATTGGGTGCAGGTGTTCAGTCATTTCACAACACCTGTATCTTAGGGGTAAATACCCAGCAGTGCAATTGCTCGGTTGTAGGATAGCTCTATTTTTAACTTTTGAGGAACCTCCACACTGTTTTCCAGAGTGGCTGCACCAGTTTTCATTTCCACCAACTGTGCAGGAGGGTTTGCCTTTCTCCACATCTTCACCAACATTTGTTGCTTCCTGTCTTGTTAATTTTTGCCATTCTCACCAGTGTAAAGTGGTATTTCATTGTGGTTTTGATTTCTGTTTCCCTGATGAGAAGCATTTTTTCATGTGCTTGTTGGCCACGTGTAGGTCTTCTTTGGAGAAACGTCTGTTCAAGCTTCTTCACAGCATAAGAAACAGTCAACAAAAGTAAAAGGCACCCTAGAGAATGAAAGAAGATGTTTGCAAATGACATATCAGATCAAGGACTAGTATCCAAGATCTATAAAGAACTTATCAAACTCAACACCCAAAAACTAAACAATCCAGTCAAGAAATAGGCAGAAGCCATGAACAGACATTTCTCCAGTGAAATGTGATTGTAATCACATACTGAGAGATCCCATATTTAGATCTGTGTGTCGATTTTAGTTTGTTCCAGTGATTTATCTGCCTGGTCCTCTGCCTCTACCTCACTGTTTTAACTACCCTTTGTTACTCATTTAAACATGTTTATTTTTTATTAATAAATGTTTATATAACACCATGTGCAAAAGTTACTTTTAGTGATTTATAGTTATTAAATCATTTCATCTTCAAATAATCCTATGAAATGGGTTCCATTCTTGAATCCATTTTATAGACAGAGGAGTGACATAAATTCTACATCTTTCAACCCATAGTCAATGGAAATGTCAGCAACCACTGCAAGATTTCTAGGAATTCCAAAGGATTGAAATTCTGATGGTAATTTTTTGTCCAATTTTATGTCTCCTGCAAACTCTTAATTTCAATAGTATTTCCTTTCACAGACCTGTGCCTACTAGGCTAAGAAAAAACAACTATTATTTTTTCCTGATGTCCCTAAAATATTCCTATTCCCACAATGCTTTTCATGTAATAGTCAAGTTGATGGAAAGTTTTGCAAACTGAAATGTCCTTCAGTTCACTCTTGGGGATATGTGATTGTCTATTTTTTTGTTCTGTATTATATACCCTCCTCAAAGTCATAGCCTTAGAAGGTTAGTTTTGACATCTGAAGTGTCCTATTAAGGTAGCTGCCAAAATAGTAAAAGGTTCATCATGTCCTCTGAATTAAAATTATGCCAGCTCACTTAGGGACAGAAACATCTGTAGTAAATTGTAGCCTTTAGTAGTAATTGACCACCTTTTCCTCCTCATCATTAAAACATTGCTTGTTATATTACATTTTTGTTTACTAAAACATAAACTCATAAATGTTACAACAGGAAGAGACTTTGGATATCACATAGTCTGAGTTCTCTTTCGTAGGCCTGTAGTTCCCAACTGGGTTGCACATTGGAATCACCTGGGAATTTTAACAATTACCAATGCCTGGGCATACCCCCAGATATTTAGATTAAATAATTTTGGGTGGTGTTTGGCCATTAGAATTCTTTTAAGTTCCCAGTTGCTTCTAGTGTGCAGCCAAGTTGAATATCACTATTTTAGGTCCAGAAAAAGAAATCTACACAAAGGCCAAATTATTAGCTAGGGACAGAGCTGGATTTAAATTCAACTTGATAGGGATCCCTGGGTGGCGCAGCGGTTTGGCGCCTGCCTTTGGCCCAGGGCGCGATCCTGGAAACCCGGGATCGAATCCCACATCAGGCTCCCGGTGCATGGAGCCTGCTTCTCCCTCTGCCTGTGTCTCTGCCTCTCTCTCTCTCTCTGTGACTATCATAAAAAAATAAATAAATTCAACTTGATAGTTAAGACCAAGTTCTGTCATTCACTGTGTTATTTTGTGTAACTTTTCTAATGATTCTCTGATTCACTATGCACACCACTTGTATTCTGGGCTTAGAGTTCAAAGTGGTGGGTGCCAGCATGGTAGAAACCAAGAAGATATGTACATGTACCAAAAAGTCCTATGGCTTTTTTTTTTTTAAGTGCTCACTCGTGGCATTCCTTACAACAAATTTTCTGAAAAATTTATTTACTTTCAATTAATATGATAAAAGCAAGATTCTCTAAGCCAGGTGCATAAAGGGAAAAGAAGAGTGATGGAATGATTAAAATAGCACAGTTTTCAATATATAGAAAACCCCATTATATTAGTTTTCTTTTGCTGTATAATGAATTGCTAAAATCAGTGGCTTAAAACAGCAGCCACTTATTAGCTCACAGTTTTGTAGGTCAGAATTCTTGTAGGACATGGCTGGATTCTCTGCTCAGGGTATTACAACACTGAGACCAAGATGTTGACTACACAGAGTTCTCATCTGAAGGCTCTGGGGGAAAAAAATCTTCCAAGGCAATTCTTAGCCATCTGTAAAATCCAGTTCCTTTTAGCTGTAAGACTGAGGTCGTCACTTCCATGCGTGCTATCTAAGCTCCTAAATGTCACCTATGTTCTTTGCCACATGGTCCCTTCGATCTTCAAACCGATGGTGGTATGATAGTCAATCTTCAATGGTGGTATGATAGTCAATTCTTTTTTGCGCTTTGAATTTTTGACTTCTTCCTTTGCCACTTGTCAAAGAAAATGCTTTGTTTTTAAAGGGCTCTTGTGATTTGATAAGGCCCATTTGATAATCTCCTTAAGGTTGGCTGACTTGGGATCTTAATCACATCAGCAAAATCCCTTCACATCAATACCTAGATTAATGTTTGATTGAAAAATGGAAAAAGTGTGTCTATCAGGGCCTGGGGACCTCGGGTCCATCTTAAAATTCTGACTACAGCATCCTATTTAAGATTCATACTTGGTTTGACAGCTTTTTATTCCATATTTCATCCTCAATTCTGAGAGCAGCATTGCGGTTTTCGAGAAACTTTCATAATATAGCGAATAAAGAGCAAATCTGTTGAATAAAATAAAGGAACCAAACAGCCAAACAATTTAATTCTTCAAATATAAGAAATAATTGACCTTCATCCCTGACAAATGTTAAGGTAAGGAATTGTTTTCTCTTTATCAAGAATTTCTCATGGATAGGGACAGGAAGCGCATTCTGGGGACAGAGGGAACAATGCACAAGAAGGTGTAGAAGGTGAAACCAAGTGGTGCTTTCCAGGAACTTGAGGTAAAGCTATTAAGTGATAGAGGGACTTGGGCAGATTTATATTTTAAAAAATATCAGCCTGAGGCCAGGGGATGGGCTGGTTTGAGGGGAAAGGTTTGGAGGCTGGAAGGTTTGTCTGGAGGTCTCCAAATGGGAAATGATGAGGGCTGTGGTGGAGGAGGGGATAATATTTAGGATGAGAAATGAACAGGATTTACTGATAGATCAAAAGTGTAAGAGAAAGAGGGAAAGATTAGAATTCCCATCTCGTGTCAGGTTTCATTTGGCTGTCTCCAGAAGGGTTGTAAAGGGCAGCAGGAAGTCTTTCTTGGTTGCTGTGTTTTGGGGTTGGGCTATTACAGGGAAAATAGGAAAGGAAAAATGAACTACAGCAACCACTTTGAGGGAAGAACACTTGCTCACTTTTCTAGAATACTGGGGAGAGCTCTTAGCTGCCTCAGTACAGCACAATAGAAAGATGGCTTGCTTTGGCACCAGGCTTGGTTTGGAAGGCTTTGTTTACTTTCAAACGCCAACATTTTCTCCTTTTTTTCTGCCTTCACTCATCTGCACACGTCAGCCTCCTCCTATCTTGTGCCAAAAGAAACAACACCTAACGCAAATTGGTTACTTACATTAAGAACATTAACCATTGCCAAGTCCTTATCCAAGCCCTGATTTATTTGATCCTCATCACACCATTGTGAAGTTGGCAGGGTAATAAAGCCATAAGGGAGTAATTATTATTATAACCCTAATTTTATATAAGGAAACTGAGGCACACCTAGCAAAATAGAGCATAAGGATTTGAGAGTCGAGTAATGGCCTGTCTGATTTTAAAGCCATGGGTCTTAGTCCCTAAATTGTACCTACAATGACTTCGAAACATGTAAAACACCATCAGCAAGTCAAGAAGTTCATTTTGTCATTATCAGCTATTCAAAAACACAAGAAACACACTTGTGCACCCTTAAATTTAGGCACACACACATAAACAGGCCCAGTAATAGGAAGACCATGATTACTAGTTTTATTAACATTGCAATTTAACTTAGAGCTCCTGAATGCTGAGTTGAGCTGAGTTAACAGGTAGTATAAGAATTAAAAAGGGATTTAGTGTAATGAGGTAGAAATGGACTAGGAATTAGGAAGCTGAGTCAACGATTTCTCCCTACCTGTCTCCCTACCACAGACCAGCTCCAGGACCCTGGGTTTGCAATTGTTCCTGTTGTATCTGGTGTCCACAGTTGCACAATGTGGCATTCCCATCCAGTGGTTGCTAAGACCCCTTCCAGTTAAGAAGGCAATAACTTTATATTTTTATTTAGATTAGTTGAAACATGTGTGTATCTATTTCCTTTTCTCTGGTATTTATTTATTTAACTTTTTGGTCTTCAATTACTCATTTTATTTTTGAAATCTAATTTTATATCTTAATAATAGTGAAATCATGGTAATAATTATGATGATAACAGGTAACATTTATGAAACACTAAATTCTAGGAATATTTACGAATTATATGTATTAACTTACTTTATCCTCATAAATGTCTAAATAAGTAAGAGCTGTTACTACCCCCATTTTAGAGATGTTGAAACTGAAATACGGTAGGGATAGTAGGGAGCCTGTTCAAGGTCCCACAGCCAGTTTGTGGCAGAAGACGAAGTGAGGTAATCTGATTCCTGAATTTGTTCTTTAAACTATTTCATACTAGCTCTCAATATTTTTTTTTAGGTGCCATAAATGGAGGGTTTACATGCTAATTAGTGGAGTTTACTTAACGACCCCTTAAAACTCTGTGGAATCCAAAATAATCAAGCTGCTTTCCACATTTTAATGGTATGTGATTTAATAAATTTCTAACTTTCTCAACATACACACACACACACACATACACACATAGCATACCCTGTAGCCTATTCCTTATTTTATTTATAGTCCAGGAGACAGATAATATCTAAGATATTTCTTTATGAGAAAAATATAAATGTCATATTTAGGGGGGAAAAAAAGCACATGTTTTTATGTTAAGGACATTATATCTCGTGACTTGTCTCTGCCTCTTGGGAATTTAATTAAAATAATAAAGCAGAGAGCATTACCATAGTTTGTCACATAAGTTTGCTAGCAGAATAGAAGAGTATAAAGTTAATCCCTTCTTTCCATAATGTTGCCTAATGTGCATTTGCAACCAGAAACTAATGATGCCAGCTGTACCAATAAGGGGCAATAAGCTCACTGCAGAATCTGCAGGATTGGCTGATTGTACAGCAGTGTTTCGAGTCTCAGCTGTAAAGATCTAGAAAATACACATCAGCACAGGAAGTTGCCTTCACTGTGGCTGGCGGTTACCATGGTTTTTGGGTCTGAAGGTAGGGCACTGTAGCCTTAGAGGCTTCTGAGTCCAAACCACTTTCTACTAAGGCAAAATACTAAATTGGAGTAATAATATAGATAATTTTCACAAGATGAAACCAAGGTTCACCCCCCTCTAAGCCCCCAGGAATTATCTTTCTGGATAATAATTTTTAATCATTTGTGAATTGGCTTTTAATCATTTAATCACTGTCCGAGTAACATGCTGCTTGCCCCTCTTGGAACATGTGAATTAGCAAGAGGTAGACAATGCTGTGCTTTTATTTAAAAAGGAACCCTTGCAGAAATGTCTGAGAATTTTGTTCTTCTAATATTTATAGGATTGTCCATATTCTTTACTATAACTAATTTTATATTATTATATATTTCATAATATATGTATGTATATTAGGTATTTAGACAGCTGGAACATAAGGACAAAAATGAAACATGATAGTCTCCAACTCATAAATATATTACTTTCCTAAAGCTTATGTATAAATTAGTTGTTTAGGAACCAGTAGAGCATTTTTTCTATAGAAAATAACTGTCTGGCTGATATTCTTTTTCATTTTTACTGCAGAAACCAGGAAAAATAGCAATAGTACTCTATGAGTACTAAATATGTTCTCATAGAGTAAGAGTGGTTTTTGTTGTTATTCTAAGAGGAGGGAATAGAAGAAACTAGAAACATTGGGGCTGGGTCTATGGAAATTCCAAGTTTCCGTGTACTTCCTTCTGCCTCTTTCTCATTCAGCTGGGCCCTTGGGTTTCTCTGCTCTGGGCACTGAGCTGTCCTGGATCTCCCTCCAGGATACCACATTCACATGAGCCCTAAGCTTTCACAAGTATTGTTCCCTAAGTGACCTATGGATTATTCTCTAAATTCTCTTTACTTTCAATCAAAAGCAAGCTGAAGACCACAGAGTTGAGCATCCATTTCTGGATTCTCTATTCTGTTCCATTGATCTATGTATCTATTTCTGTGCTAGTACCATGCTGTCTTGATGATCACAGCTTTGTAATATAGCTTGAAGTCAGGCATTGTGATGCCCCCAGCTTTGGTTTTCTTTTTCAACATTCCTCTGGGTCTTTTCCAGTTTCACAAAAATTTTAGGATTATTTGTTCCAGCTCTGTGATAAATGTCAATGGTATTTTGATATGGATTGCAGTGTAGATTGCTCTGGGTAGCATAGACATTTTCACAATATTTATTCTTCCAATCCATGAGCATGGAATGTTTTTCCATCCTTTGTGTCTTCCTCAGTTTCTTTCATAAGTGTTTTGTAACTAATTTTTGACAAAGCAGGAAAGAATATCCAATAGAAAAAAAAACCAGTCTCTTCAATAAATGGTGCTGGGAAAATTGAACAGCCACATGTAGAAGAATGAAACTAGACCATTCTCTTACACCATACACAAAGATAGACTCAAAATGGATGAAAGACCTTAAAGTGAGACAAGAATCCATCAAAATCCTAGAGGAGAATACAGGCAGCAACCTGCTTGATCTCAGCCACAGTAACTTCTTGCAATACATGTCTCTGAGGGGAAGGAAAACAAAAGCAAAAATGAACTATTGAGACTCATAAAGATAAAAAGCTTCTGCACAACAAAGGGAACAGTCAGCAAAGTGAAAAGACAACCTACAGAATGGGAGAGGGTATTTGCTAATGACATATCAGATAGAGGGCTAATATCTAAGAACTATAAGGAACTTATCAAACTCAATACCCTCAAAACAAAATAATCCAGTCAAGAAATGGACAGAAGACACAAACAGACATTTCTCCAAAGAAAACTTACAGATGGTCAGCACACACATGAAGAAATGTTCAACATCATCAGGGAAGTATAAATAAAAACCACAATGAGATATCATTTATACTAGCTAGAATGACTAAAATTAACCAGACAGGATATAGCAGATGTTGATGAGGATGTGGAGAAAAGGGAATGCTCTTACACTGATGGGAATGCAAGCTGGTATAGCCACTCTGGAAAATAGAATGGTTCCTCAAGAAGTTAAAAATAAAGCTACCCTACAACCCAGCAATTGCACTATTGAGTATTAATTCAAGATAGAGTTGAGGTGAAACAAAGGAGCACATGAACCGTGATGTTCATAGCAGCAATGTCCACAATAGCCAAATTGTGGAAAGAGCTGAGATGTCCTTTGACAGATGAATGGATAAAGAAGATGTGATATATATATATATATATATCATGGAATATTACTCAGCATCAGAAAGGATGAATACTTACCATTTACGTTGAGATGGATGGAACTGAAGGGTACTATGCTAACTGAAATAAATCAGAGAAAGACCATTATCATATGATTTCACTCATATGTGGAATAGAAGAAATAGTGCAGAAGACCATATGGGAAGGGAGGGAAAACTCAATGGGAAAAAATCAGAGAGAAAGACAAACCATAAGAGATGCTTAACTCTGGGAAACAACTTGAGGGTTGCTGAAGGGGAGGTGGGTAAGGGGGTGGGGTAATAGGGTGATGGGCACGTGATGTGATGAGCACTGAGTGTTATATGCAACTGATGAATTATTGAAAACTATATCTGAAACTAATGATATACTGCATGTTGGCTAATTGAATTTAAATAAAGATAAAGAAAAATTATATAAGAAAAAAACAAGCAAAAGCAAGCACAAATTCAGATTTCTCACACATAAAAGAGTACACAGATTTTTTTAGTAGGTTTTCCCCATGTTGACTTTATAATTATTATCACAATATTATTTTTAAAATCTATAAACATATTACCCAATATAAATTTTTAATGCTTATTGGTTTTAATACAAGTATAAATTATAGTCATAAAGCATTTATAAATCAAATACAAACAAAGCCAGAAAATTCAAATAACATTAATATTATATAATGAATGATCTTTGGTTGAAATTAAATAATTGATGTTAGATTTAGTAGTAGAAAAATGTTATTGATATATTTTTTTATTTCACTTGTTATTAGCTCGATTCTTCAGATTTTTGGAGATGAGATCATTAATTGTGTCAATTATATTTTTATTAGTTTTCCTTTTCAAAAGAAACTAATTTTTTTACTGTCTATTGTTATTTTGAAGAGCCAATTAATACTGTATCTCAAAAGAAAACTTTGAAAAATATTATGTTTTAATACTAATCAGTTGTTCTTAGTTGACATATTAATTGGCAATTAGATGATAGTACTTATAACAACAGAATCTCCAAGGCATATCCACTCTTACTGGGAAGGAGAAGGGGCTACTGTGAATAAAGTTCTTTTGAATTTGGCAATTCTATCTCACTATGAGACATGCAATGACTCAGTTCTCTCATTGACTTTTTGCTGCTTGACCAGTAGGGAAAGTCTGTTCAAATCTTTGATAGGGATTCCCATATCACCAGTTCAGAGACACTGTCAAGTATTTGCAAGTATCTATGAGGCCATTCATGATTTGCTCACTTTCTTCCATGTGTTATATTTCTGACCCTAAATCCCAATTTTCTTTGAAGGCCTCTATTTTTTCTTTTTTCACTGTAGAATTTTACTGTCAGTCTTAAGCTATATTATAAACTGCACACGTAGATACTCAGTGACTATTTGTCAAACTAATAAGGTAATGGACAAAATTTATTAACACATCTAGTGTTACCCCATTGCTAAAGATGATTTTTTTAAAAAAATATTTTATTTATTTATTCTTGAGACACACAGAGAGAGAGGCAGAGACATAGGCAGAGGGAGATGCAGGCTCCTCACAGGGAGCTGGATCCGGGACTCGATCCCTGGACTGGGATCATGCCCCGAGCCAAAGGCAGATGCTCAATCGCTGAGGCACCCAGGTGTCCCACTAAAGATAATTTTTATTCACTCAGTAGTTTACCTTTCCCCAGATTGAAGAATTTTTTTTCCCTGGTGTTATGTTTGAGATCTTGTGATTCAGGGTTAGGCATATGGGCAGAAAGAGGACTAGAGAAGCAAAGGAAGGTGGGAGCACAGACAAAAACCACTTGGTACCCGAATGTGGCAGAACTTCCTGACAGCAGAGGGTAGAAAGGTTCTACAGTGTTCAAGAAAGGACAGACAGGCAAAGATTGTTTTAAGAAATGTTGCCATGAATTAAGATATGAATTTTCTTTAAATTACTTTCAATGACTTGAGCTAGTAGGGGGATTTCTTTGAATTGTAAACTCTATCAAGATCCTTGCAGTGCCCCACCTCATAATCAGAGCGTGTACACATTTATCCTTTTCTTAGACTAAATGGATTATGGATATGAATTTGTAAAACTTCATTGTATTTGGTTATGAATGATTGAGTAAAAAGGTGAGTATTTGAATGGCTATTCTAATTTTTAAAAATTATCAAGGAACTAAGGAAAAATTAGAAAAAAATGTTAAAACACAGAACTCCAAGAATATAATAATTCCTGAAAATGATAGGTGCCCTCTAATTTTACCAGGGAGATTTTTCAGAGAATGCAGGGTACTGTCTGGGATGCCTCACCAGCTCAGAGAAAGCTCTCTGCATTCCTTAAGGGTGATTAGGGAAATCACCCCATTCTCCAGACCTAACACCAACTTTTCTCTATTGTTAAAATAGGCTTTTTCAATGGAGTTTAGCTTCTAGAAACTTTGGACTATTAATGCCTCCTGCAAAGATCTAATTCTATGCTTCATACCAGACCCAGATGGAGCATGTTATATCTGGGAAATTGAATAATTCACATCTCTGAGTATTGTACATGGTTTAGAAAGTTCTGATATCTTAATGGACTTAGGTTGAATTCAGGCATATTTCCTAGAATAGTGCTTCAAGTAAAATAGGTAGAATTAGGTCTATTATGATGAAGTGATAAAACCTCAAGAATTAGCCTTCGTGTAGGTTAATGACATGTCTTTCTGGGTGACAAGCATTCATGGTGGCATCACTGGCAAGATACCTCGCCATTACGGAAATTGTTGCTAACCTCATTGCCTCTTCTGCCCATCTGTTCTTTTGGCTTCTTTGATCTCCAGTTCCCTAGTTGCATTTGTCTTATTTCTGCTCATTTTTCAACTTGCTATACATCATGTTTTCTTAGGGGCACACTTGCCAACACCCAAGAATCACATGTATATTATTCGGGTCCCTGGTAGTACATGTTTTATCTCAAGATAATTGGTAATTTAAAAATCTTAGCACACTTTAGTAGGCATACATACATCATGATCCTTTTCACTAACGCAACTCTACTTTTTCATAGGCATCCTCACAGAAAATCTCAAAAACAACAGTTTTTTCCTGCTTATCATTACTTTTATATTGAACATATACTTTTATTTCATACTTGTATTTACTCTTACACAAAATAAGAACCATTATCAACCTAAAAGGGGTATTATCAATATGAAATAAGTTTTAGGTATAGGCAAAAATACATTTTAATAAGATACCATGACTTGGAATAATAGAATTTAGAGATGAAAAAATCCTGAAGAATTATTTGACCTAACCATTTACTTAATGATAGAATTTCCCCTACTTACAATACTTCTCCTGATGGACGACCGCCTCACATCTATAAGACTATCTCTAATGAATTATTTTCTTGTAAGACATCTCATTCCACCTCTAAAGAGCACTGCTTGAAAGTCTTTTCTAACATTAACCTAGGTCTATTTCATCATAATTTCTAGTGATTAACTCCTGCAAATTCTCCTAAAGCTACTTCTAATAATTTGAATTTCTCAATAATGTGATCACCCTTCAAATATTTGAAGACAGTTCACATTTCTAGATAAAGCAAAGGAAATATCAGAAAATTAATGGGTGGAAGGAAACAAAGGCACAAATTGACTGAACCAAAGAAAGGAAAGGAATGAGACTCAGAGCAAGACGAAAGGCAAAGAAATAACCTGATGCACTGGACCCAAAGAATACGCGGGAGTTTTTAAATTCACAGAATGACAATTGACCTTCAGGAGGTGACGCTGAGTGACGCTCTGCAGTGCTAATTGGTATGTCTAAGGGAAAGCAGAATCAATCAGGTGGTTGGTGACTAGAGTAGAATGAGGAAAGGTGAACTGATGCCTTGGCAACACAAGGTAGATTAGTCCAACAAAAAGAGATGTTCTGTGATGGTAATGGCTCCCCACATGTTGAGGCAACTGTGTGATCACCTAGTGAGACCATCAGGAAGTGTTTCTTCCTCTTCTTAAAGCAGGCATGTGGGATGAGAAAGTGTCCTTATATAAATAAAGACAATGCATTTGTATTAGGACTACAATGTCCTATATGGACATTGTTATTAATGGTTATTAATAACACACACATACATACACATACGCCAGCTGCCAGCAGATTGAATAGAGTTTTCTTCTATTTTTTTAAAAATATTTTATTTATTTATTCACAGAGAGAGGCAGAGACCTAGGCAGAGGGAGAAGCAGCTTCCTACAGGGAGCCCGATGCGGGACTCAATCCTGGAACTCCAGGATCATGCCCTGAGCCACCCAGGCCTCCCGAGTTGTCTTCTTTACTAAGAACATGAGGGCAAGCATATTTGGGTGATGTATACTCTGAGTCATAACTGAGCTAGGCAAGCAGTGACATAGATCACACTACTCTGTACGTCTATATGTGTGACTATTTTCTCATTAAGGTCTTTTCTCAAGAACACCTTCTGTTTCCTTGAATTTGACAGCCAGCAGCTTAATACCACTTTAGTCTTTCTAATCCCCAGAAGTAGGTTGAGGACTAGAGGACACTGAAGATGTCTAATACAAAAAAGATCAGAAATCCCTGGAGGACCTGGGATTATTTAATTTAGGTTATACTTGGTAGTAGGTGGTCTAGGGGTTTATGATAGAGTGAACACTGGCCCCTGAGAAATATCCACATCCTAATCCTTGGAACCTGTAAATGTTACTTTAGATAGCAAAAAGGACTTTGTGAATATGATTGAGAATTTTTAGACTGGGAGATTGTTCTGGATTATCCTGCTGCACTCTAAACGTAATTCTTCCTTATGAGAGGAATGCAAAGGATCAGAGCCAGTACTAGGAAATGTAAGGAAGGAAACAAAAGATTCGAGTGGTGTGGTCAAGACAAGAAATGCAGGCAGCCTCTCAAAGTTGGAAGGGTCAGGAAACAGATTCTCCTCTGGAAACTCCAAAAGAAACAAGCTCTTGCAACACCTCAATTTTAGCTTTGTAAGACTTATTTGGGATTTCTGACCTCCAGAACTATGAGAAAATAAATTAAAATTGTTTTAAGTCCCTAAGTTAATGGCAGTTTGTTACAGCAGGACTAGGAATAAATACCAACACAATATTCTGTATGTTTTCTATTGACTTAACTTCTTCCTATGATTCTAGTATAAGAGCATTTGTTTCTACATCAGATATTCTCAGGGTGCTGTGAGAGGAAGTAGTTTGGAGGACCATGCATTGAATCATACAATAGTACATGAAACTAAATTGTATCAGTCAAGGTCCATTAGTTGCAAGGATCACAAAGCAACTCTGACAGATTTAAGCAGAAAATGAATTTACTGAGAGGATATTGGGAACATTATTGACTGTGGGATTTGAAAAATAAAAAGAACAAGGAAGCCAGGCATCAGCTAAGACCTAAAGTTTTAGTATTTCTGATATGGAAAGTTTCCATTAGGCTTTTATTTTGTTCACTTTATTTCTGAGCCCCATTTTACACACTTGGTTTTGAGATACTGTTTATGTAAAATTTTAGTTCAGTTAATGAGACAATTACAACGATAGAGTGAAATTAAATTACACTTGCACATTTTGGCGGGGGGTGCTTCAAAGTCATTAGTGAATTCCATGGCTCTCATTTAATGAATTAAATTACCACTGAAAACTATCGTACCTAAGAATATTTATACTAGGGTAGGGTACAGCTCATTCTTTGTCTTTTCTCCTTTCTCCTATATTCTTTATAAAAAAAACAAAAAACAAAAAACAAAAAACAAAAAACAGAAAAACAGGTTAGGCTGGTTTTATTTCTTCAACTACCTATAACTTTCCAACACATCTTTGAAAATTCCCCAGACCTTGAGGACTCAAACATGTGTGTGTGTGTGTATTGGGGGGAGGGCTTGAGATTCTTTTTCATTTTTTAAAACTTGTAATTGGAAAATGCAACATACATAAACAATAGCATTGTTAAATGGCTCTACCCTTTTAGGGAGACCTAATCATTTTCCAAAATCCCCACCTTCAAATACCATCACATTGGGGGTTAGTATTTTAACATATAAATTGTGGAGGCCGAGAAAAATTAAGGCCATCCCACCTAAAGTTTAGCATTAGCACAAGTGCAGCTATCTTAGGCCCCTGTGAATAAGAGCTGAACTTTATGGGAAAAACTGCAGAATGTCCTCAATGTCCTCGGCAGGTAATCAGAAAGACAACAGAGCCCACACCCCTGGTAGGAAGTCCCATATTAGAATGAGAACAGAGCTCAATGCCCTTGAAAGCCCCATATCAGAATGTAAACAGAACTTGAGAAATTCCTCCATCCCTTCTGAAAAATCCCCTAGACCAGCCTATTAAAAAACCAGCTGTAACCCACTTCGGGGTCCAAGTCCCTGCTCCGCTGTATCGGGTATACTTGGACCCAAGCTCGAGCTTGCTAATAAACCCTCGTGCACTTGCATCGGTGTTGGCTCCTTGGTGTTTTCTCGGATTCGCAATCTTGGGCACATCATAAATCTGGTGGAGAAGGGACACAAACATTTAGTCTATAGGATTCACACCCAATCCATCAACAAAATATACTAAGCACCTACCCATTTCTCATCATTTCTGCTTCTACAACCCTGTAACAAAACACCATCATCTTGCCTCCGGATTGATGGAATTAAGTCCTAGTTGGCTTCATTCTTCCCATCCCTTCTTTATATAACACAATAGAGCCAGAGGATCTCATTAGAAAGAATCTCAAACCACTCCTCATTTGAAAACATTCCAATAGTTCCTATCTCATGCAGGGTAAATGCCAAAGTCTTTATAATGGTCCAGGAGGCTCTATTCAACTTGCTACCCTGCTGTTTCTTTGACTTAATTTCTTACTGTCTTTTTTTTTTTTTTTTCATTTTGCGCTGCCATGTTGGCTTCTCTGCTGTTCCATGAACAGGCCCTAAGAGCTCCCACCTTAGGGCTTTGTTACTGGAATACTTGTCCCTAAAGTAGTCTTATGACCCATCTCCTCAGCTCTTTTGGGTCTTTGCTCACATTCCATCTCTCCAGTGAGATTCTTTCTTGACTCCCTATTTAAAATTGTACATCCCATGTAGTCTCAAATTGTTTTTCCTAAACCTTCTGATAATCTTAATAAAATATACTTTCTAATAAAACTCTTCTATCCACATAACCATAGCTTAAAAAATAAAACTATCATTTATATAGTCAGTAAACATCTACTGAATGCATACCATGTATTGTGTACTATGTTAGACTCTGGGTAAACTGAATGCATAAAATTTACTTCTTATCCTCCACCTACTGGCATCACAATTTTTGGCTCAAACATTAGCAATATTATCACTATCATTTCATGGATGGGAAAGTTAGACATGGATAATTTAAGTAATATTTACTCAAGTTCTCATGGTTATAAATAGAGAGGCAGGATTCAAATTCAGGCCTGAATCCTTATAATCTACATCAAATTTTTATGGAAATCTTCAATGGTGGATTTCCAGCTTTTCTGCCTGATGGAAAATGAGATTCAATGTAGGTTTCAAAAACTCATTTGATTCCAAAAGTGACAAGAAAGACATTTTATTAGATTATTTTATTAGATTGGTATGTCTGATAATCCAATGTAAATGTAAAGTTATGATTCTTTTTTGTCTCACATTTTGCATCCAGGCAATTGCAAAAGAAGTTTCAAAAATATTTCAACTACTGACAGACTCCCTGGAATTAATTAATTAATTAATTAATTAATTAATTAATTTATTCATATTATGGTTCTCCAAGGTGAAGTTTTCTTGGAAGGATAACTTTCAATTATATGTGCAAGTTCTTTGGTTTCAAAAAGATATTATTATTATTATATTTTTAGAGAGATAGAGAGAGTGGGAAGGGGAAGGGCAGAGAGAGGGGAGAGAGAGAATCTTAAGCGGGTCCCAAACCCAGCATGGTGCCCAAGGCGGGGCTCAATCTCATGAGATCACAAGCCAAAATTGAGTGTGATGCTTAATCAACTGAGCCACTCAGGTGCCCTCAAAAAGGTATTTTATTATTATTATTTTTTTACCATTACTCCAGGAAGGATTTTAAGAAGAAATAACTTAACTCTACTATTCATCATTACCAACTTAGGCCAATTAGTTTATCATATTTTTTTCCATTATTTAGTCAACCCAAGGAGAAGGAGAGGACAAAGAGCTTCTGAAGACTAAGCAAAAGGCATTCTGAAATATAATAGATCTTACCATAATTTTGACATCAATGTACATTTGTATAACTGGGTAGTAAAAAGATTAGGATCTATAATGTCTCAAAATACTTTTTTTCAATATTTTGGCTCGGGCTTTGGGTCAACCTTCTTTAGACTGTAGTGTTTTTAATAGAAAGAAAATATACTCTTTTTGTAGCACATAGAATTTACTTATCCTCATTGTTTGCTCACCATGTTATTTTTAAGGTGGTCTTCTGTCCTTTCATATTTTTCTTGATCATCATTTTAAATAAAATAAATAAGAGTCCTTTCATTCTTGTTCAGAAACACAGACAAATACCATCTGTTCCTTGAACTGTTCCAGGTATAGTGACCACCTATTGCTCTCCATCTGTCAGTTGTACATTTATCCATGTCATCTGTGCTCTCTGTTTGTTTTACACTTTAGGATACTGACAAAAGTTTTCTGCATCTATTTTATAGTCAGTACAATGTAGAATTTTCATCTACAAATAAAACATGAAACTATAGGACAGTGAATATGGTTTTCTAAGTTTCCTAGAAGGACAGTTCAAGGAGGATTTCCAAAAATGATTGCAGCATAACTGGCATATGTATTTAGTCTTTCAGAATGAATTGTTTTGATGATGGCACTCGTTGGATGTTTACTGTTCAGTAAGTTAAGCTTTAAAGCAGTAAATCTTCCTATTTTATTATTACAACTCATAGAATAAATACTATAATAGTAACTATGTTAGATAAACCTGAATAAAGGTAGGCATTTAAGTAACAAAAATTTAGTATTGTACCTTCTCAGTTTTAAATAGCTTTTATCATAACATTAAAACTGTCATTTAAGCAATATTCATATTTAAAAATTTGTCTCAAAATTTAAGTTAAATGAAGCTAAAGGGGTACCCTAAATATCATAGGGCATTTGACTATTTTTTAGGCTTTGAACAACATATTAAAATAAGTCTGTCTTTATAGTTGAAGAAGTTAGCTAGAGATCTTAAAACAATTATAAAACATACCCTTACAGGAGTTCATGAAATAAAGGGTCTCATAGAAACTGTAGAATACAAAGTTCCAGGCTTCATCGTCCACAGAAACACAATTTAACTATGATATATGGATCAAATAACTTTATGAGAAGCCCAGAATCCAGTTTAAGGAATTGCCATAGTCCCGATGAATACAAAACTGAGAACCATTACAGTAACATGAGTAAGAACAATCTCACTTTTCCTGTGTCAGCCTCTCCCCATGACAGCACATCTCAGTACTTGGGTAAGAGAGAATGGAGCATGCCTCCAAAAGCCAAGTCTTTTCGTGTACCACCCTAGGGTCCAGTTTCTGCCTCATTTCACTTGGAGAAATACTGGAATTAATGTAGTTTAGATGCTTCTGTTCAGTTAAGAACAAAGAAAAAGGGTAAGTAGCTTATTGTGGCTGGCACAGATCTGTGAGATTAAGAGAAGACAGGGGACCTGGGGCTTCTTTCCCTGAGGGAGGGTCTGGAGCACACCTCCACTAACTAATCCTAACCCTTCAGTGCTTTGTCTGAGGGGCTGGTTCCTGTCTCGCCCCACCCAGAGCTGGACAGAACCTGCATAGTTTGGTGGGCACAGCTAAGAACAAAAGGAAAGAGCAGGGCTCTGTGAAATTGGGAGAAGGCACAGAATTTGAGGATTCTCTTCACAGGAGAGGAAGGAGAGGAGGGAATGAGTGTGCCTCCAACGTCCCAGCCTAGCACAGTGGTCAGACACTAGAGGGAGCAAGAGATTATGGGCTTCTGGGGAGGAAAAAAAAAAAAAAAAAAGGAATCCAGTAAATCTCCTTTAATTAGGAATCTACATACACAAGTGCAGAGTAGACGTTATCTACAGAAAGTATAGGAGGATCCCAGAGTCTCTGGATAGACTGATTGCTGAAAGTAATTTTCTGTGGAAACTAGTTCATAAAAACTGGGAAAAGTGACTGTTCTTTCAAATTCAGACACAATGCCAAGCTCTAGGGAATAGAAAAAAATCAGAAAAACATAACACAGTCAAAAGAACAGGATATATCTCCAGTAAATGTCCCTGAAAAAAATGGAGATCTATTCATTGCTTGACAAAGAATAAAAAATGACCGTCTTAAAGAAGCTTAGTGAGTTATAATAGAAAACAAGAAGGCAACTAAATGCAATCAGGAAAATGATACATGAATAAAAGAAGAGTATCAACAAATATTGAAACTATAAAAAAGGAACCATACAGAAATTCTGGGGTTGAAAAACATAACAATTGAACTTAAAAATAAACTAGAACTTAAAAATAAACTTCAATATTAAACTAGACCATTAGAAGAAATAATTAGTAAACCCAAAAGTCATTTGAAATTATCCAGTTAGAGAAGCAAAATAAAATAAAATAAAATAAAATAAAATAAAAAATAGTAAAAAAAAAAGCATATAGGACACTAGATGCCATTCGAAGAACCAATATATCCATTATAGAAGTCTCAAACAAAAGAGAGAGAGTAAAGGGGCAGAAAGTTTATTTGAAGAAATAATGGCAGAAAACTTCCCAAATCTTGGAAGGTAAATGGGCATCCAGATTTGCAAAGCTCCAAAAGAACACTGAATAGGATCATTTTAAATAAATATATCTGGATACACATTATAATCAAACTGACAAAGACAAAGAATTTTGAAAGCAGCAAAACAAATGTGATTTATTACATAAAAGAGTCCCCGTAAGGCTCAATAAATTCTCAGAAGAAACCTTGCAGGCTAGAAAACAGTGGAATGTTATATTCAAAGTGCTATACCAAAAAAAAAAAAAAAAGTACTGGCAAACAAGAATACTATCTTTGGAAAAACTGTCTTTCAAAAATAAAGGAAAGATAAGTTTTACTGAGACAAACAAAAGCTGAAAGAGTTCCTTATTTCCACACCATCATACAAGAAATGCCAGAGGGAGCTCTTTAAGTTGAAACAGTGGATGCTTAACAGCAACACAAATGCATATGAAAATATGAAACTCACTGATAAAGGTAAATATAGAGACAAATACAGAGTACGAGAACGCCGGAAAACTGTAAAGGTGGTATGTAAATTACTTTTAATCTAGTAAAAAGGTTAAAAGACAGAAGTATTAAGAATAACTATAACTACACAAACTTGTTAATAATTATACAGTATAAAAAGATGTAAATGGTAACATCAATAACAAAGTATTGGGTGAGAGAATTAAAAGTTTAGTTATTGTGTGCAATAGAAGTTAAATTGTTTCAGCTTAAAATAGATTGTTATGACTACAAAGTATATTATGCAAACTTCATGATAATGACCAAAAAGTACCTATAAAAGATACACACACACACACACACACACACACACACACACACACACAGAAAAAGAGAAAGACATCGCAGGACATTACTTAAAAAAAAAAAAGAGTCACAAAGGAAGATAGCAAGAGAGGTAAAGAACCACAAAAGAACCACACAACAAACTAAAAAAATGAAAAAAAAATTGGCAATAGTAAGTCTTTAATCATGTCAAAAGATAATAGATTAAACCCCTAATAATGGCCAAAGAGTGGCTGACTCTATTAAAAAAAAAGAGAGAGAGAGAAAGAAAAGAAAAAAAAAAGATCCAACTAAATGTTCTCTGTGAGAGACTCACTTTAGAGTTAAGGACGCATACAACCTGAAATATAAGGGCATATGGACGCGTATGGCTACATAATACATATGTGTATCAGACAAAATGACTCAAAACTGTCAAAGGGGATAAAGAAGGTCATGATGTAATGATAAGGGATCAATGCACCAGAAGACATAGCATTATCAATACATATGCACACAACATCAAAGCACCCAAATATATGAAGCAAACATTGACATAGCTGAAGGCAGAAATAGACGGCAACACAACCATAGTAGAAGATTTCAACACCCAACTTCCATTAATCGGCAGAACATCCAGACAGATCAATCAAGAAACAGAGGACCAACGCGATAGACCAAAGGAGCGAGTCTTTTACTGTTTCAATTCTATGGCCCTCCATCCTCGATACGCCCTGAGTTTTGTTTCCTGTTCTCTAGTCTTCGTGAAGAAGAGGAAATCAATGTACAAATTATTCCAATTCATATATCCATTGACATATGTCAATTACACCAATGCATTGATACATTTGAGAAGATGTTACTTACAAGAAGGGTGAAGTAGGTGCTTATTCAATCCTTTTGCTCGAAGGTTCCTAAAACAAAGTTCTAAAAGGAATGAACTATTCTGTGTAGATTTTGCTGTTATTTTTAAGAGCTTGAAATGATCTCATTTGTTTCTCCTTCATTGATTGTCATGTTCTTCACTGCTCTCCATCCAAGCTACTTTCGGCTTTTACTGAAAAAGTTGATTCATACTCACGGTGGAAGTAAAGGGTATTATTAGGCATGTCAAATCTGAGTATACACAGTTCATCAAGGATTTTTGTTCCAAAGTCATTTACTTTATCAGAATCAAATTAGAGAATTTACGCCTAACGCTTCAGTGTTAGGGCATAGATTATTCGATGGGAAACTCTATTGACCTTACAACAGCAGAAGTTGCAACATAAAAGACATAGGGAGTAATGAGACTGTCAAATGACATACTGGCATACTGAGAAACGTCTTGAGTCAGCTTAGGTTATGGAATGAAAAGGAAATTCCTTCCTTTAGGTCGATGATTACATTAGAACCCCAGGGCACTTCAATTTGGTTTCAGTATCCTTCAAAAATTACTTTTTTAAAAAAAATTAAAAGTATATTTTTCCTCAGGCCATATCTTTAAACACGAAGCAAATCCTTGTTACTCCTCCCAGAAATATTAAACTCAAATGAAAACATCTTTTTATTATGAAATCTATAAAAAAAACCCCACCTCTTTATGGGTAGGTAAGGGACACTGTCATACTTATAAATACATGTCTTTTTCTTTCAGTTTCCTGTTTTCTGTAATAAATTTAAAGTCAAGATCACGCTCTTGGTTGGCTGTGAAAGGGTCAAATTCCAGTAGATGAATCTGTTTCAGATTTGTGTTTTTAAGCCCTTGGAAAAAGTTTTCAAGGCACAAAAATACCAGTAAGGGCACTGGCAGCAGGATAAGGATTCATCCGGATATTGTATTTATTATGTAAGAAATGAAGTTGTTGCACTGTCTTCTTCACTTTATGATCTTTAATATCATCATGGGAAGATTAAGAAGTCAAGTTTTAGCGGTTAAAGAAGTGGATGGAATGTAGTAAATGTTATCTTAAAGAAAACACAGAAAATTGTAAATACGGTCTCAAGCACTACGTATAAAAAATCCATATTTGACTATTCATAATGCCTCTCAAAATGCCTTGTTAAAATGTGACTTAATGACTTTTAAGCCTTTTAACTGTTTCTTCTATGATTGTTCTTATATGTCTAAGGAATACCCTCATATTGTTAGGTTGTATGTTATCACTCTTACGTCTCATATTCTGATTTCTTGCATCGCTGGCTTATTTACACCATCTTATCCCCCTCCTTCATTTATTCATTCAGGAAATATTCACTGAGGCATACTATGAGCCAGATCGTAGGGACACAACAATTAATGAGACACATAGGTCTCTATTCTCAAAGAGCGTATGGTCCTGTGAGGAGAGAGATGAGCATGTAAATGAATTAATGAGAAAATTTGGATGTTAGTGGGTGAAATGAAGAGAACAAAGCATGGTCATGTTAAGGAAAAAAGTGACTGGGGATCCCTCGGTGGCGCAGCGGTTTGGCGCCTGCCTTTGGCCCAGGGCGCGATCCTGGAGACCCGGGATCGAATCCCACGTCGGGCTCCCGGTGCATGGAGCCTGCTTCTCCCTCTGCCTGTGTCTCTGCCTCTCTCTCTCTCACTGTGTGCCTATCATAAATAAATAAAAATTTAAAAAAAAAGTGACTAATACAGCTTTATAGGGGTGTGTCAGGGAAGGCTCTCTTGGAAAAGGTCTTCAGCAAGAACCGGAGCATAGAGGGGTTCCGTTTATACAAGTCTGGGTGACACGTTCCAGACTGTAGCGACAGCAAAGGAAAGACCTTAGAGTGGGAATTTTCTATCAATATAATAATGACCTATTCCATAAATGTTAGTATATTTCTATGCCTTAAACAGTTGTTTTTGTACCATTTATATCAGACAGCATATACTCATTTCTCAATATCTAAGACAAGAATTTCAATATTTTCAAATTTCTTTTCCTTCTTTTTCATTTTAGGGTTTGTCATTTAAACTTTTAAATTGTTAATGTTAATAATACCTATATTATGCTCTGTGATAAAAATTAAGTTGTTCAGTTCTCCCAATAGTTAATTCTAAGAATTCAAAAGATAAGCAGTGCTTAATTAAATAGTAAAGTCTGGTTTACAGAATCAGGTGTTTCCTATGAGCTTTGCTATCTTGGGTGTACAGTTTTTTGCTTTCCAGCAGTTTCTCTTGCATTTTTTCCCCTCCTACTGTGTGGTTTCTCATATTTTTATTTTATTTTACTTTTTATTTCTTTTTCTTTAAAAAATATTTTATTTATTTGAGAGAGAGAGAGAGAGAGAGAGCATGAACAGGAGAGGCAGAGGGAGAAGGAGAATGAGAATCTCAAGCAGACTCCATACTGAGCATGGAGCTCAACATGGGACTCAATCCTGGCACCCTGAGATCATGACCTGAGCCAAAACCAAGATTTGGATGCTTAATTGACTGTGCCACCCATTTTTAAAAATTTCATTACCAAGTATTTTTTTCTTCTATTTAAAAACATTATTTAAATTCTAGTTAATATTAGTTGCAGGTGTACAATAGAGTGATTCATTATTTACGTACAGTACCCACAGCTCATTACAAGTGCCCTCCTTATACCCTTCACCTATTTAGCATCCCCCCCACCTCCCCTCTGGTGATCACAGTTTGTTCTCTATAGTTAAGAGTCTGTTTCTAGTCTTTTTATTTTTTGATCTCCCTACCACTTAAGAATTTTGTGAACTTCCCTTTTTTCCCTAGAGGCTCTCTTTTGAATGCTTTTTGTCCTTGTTTGCTACCTACAACTATTGCATAACTATTATTTTGAGATTTTCCTTATTTTTTGCTCTTTATTCCACAATTGCCTGAATCCCCTACCTTTACCTTATATCAGTAGAATAATTTGAACAAGTAAGAGGAAGCCACACCCAGATGACTTAAGTGATCACAGAAATCATTATCTCACACAGAAGGCCTGAGATTTGGTAATTTTAGAGTTGTCCACTTCAGCGACTAAATGAAAACAAGATTGCAATTGACTTTTCATCTTCGTGCTCTGCCATCCTCAGCACATCATCTCTGTCCAATTCCCTGGTTGCTGTCAGTGTCACAGCACGGTTGCCACAATTCTAAGCATCACATGTAGGCCACGGACATATCCAGATTTTCTTTTTTTTCTCTCTATTCCAAGATTAACAAAACCTTCTCTAGAAGTCATGGTCCAGAGTCCTGCTCTCATCTCACTCCCAAGCCAATTATTGGCAAGGAAAATGGAACTGGTACGATGGTTTAAATAATCAAAATTTACCCACAAGGTCGAAGCTAGGATCACCATTCCAAGATCATTTGCAAGAGAGATAGACAACCGCCCTGCCACCCCTCACCTCCCACCAAAAGCAGGAATAATAGAAAGTTTGGCTTTTGAAATGTGTCTGCTGCACTTTTTCTTGGCTGAGATCTTTGTTGATTGCATCACATTGCTTTAAATAATGTCCTAAAGAAAAGTCTGTGGATGTAAGTTTTTTGGATTTCTGCATGTGTTAAAATGTCTCAATTTTATCTCCAAAAGGATTGATAATTATCTGATTTTGGACTCCTAGAATGAAAACATGTTTCCTCAGAACTTCGAAGGGATTGCTCTATGTCTACCATGTTCCAGTGATGAGAACTTTCACACAGGACTTTGCAAGTGATCAATTTAATCCTTGGGAAGCTTTCAGGAAATACTCATCATTCTTGGTGTGCTGCAACTTCATAATGAGGTGTTGTTATGTTTTCTTTTTTCTTTCAGGGCCGTCCAACCTCAAATCTAGGGTCTTTTATCCTACTTCCACTCAAGGGTATTTGTTTTTTTACAGCTTAAATAATAGCTGCCTTCCCTTTTTTCTTTAGTTTTTCTTCCTAGAATTTCTAGTAATTACCTGTTTGATGTTATGAATTGGTCGTTTTCATTTTTTATCTTTTCTCTCACATTTCACCTATTTTTGATTGTTCTGACTTCTGGGAGATACTCTCCATTTTATTATCAAATTCCTAGTTGAATTTTTATTTCAGTCATCATATTCTTAAGTTTCATGATCTTTTTTAATTTGCCTCTCATTTTTTCCTTTCTCTTTGTACATTTTGTTTTAGTTATAGACACAATATCTCCTCTAGCCTAAACTGCATTTACACTAAAGTCAACTTCTCTCATTATTTACTAATAGATAGTGTGTTTCCTATATTTCTGAGTTGACAAAAGGATTGAAAGTCTATTTCTGTATAGAAATAGACTGATTCAAGAAGAATGGAGTATGTTGTATAGAAGGATCAAGAATATATGATGCACACTCACAATGCTGATTTTAATGGTGTAGTCTTGGGGACATCATCAAGATTTGCCATTATCAAAATTGCTAGGATGCTGAATTTGTGTTAAATGTTCTGGTTTTCTTTCCCTTTCCTATTCAGTATGGCATTTCCCTGATTTTCTCCTCAAATTGGTTACTGCTCTCAATTGGCTTACTCTGAGACCCAACTCAGGCCTTTCTATCCCCAAAGTTCACCTAGTTTACATATTCTATTCTTCTTTTATCAAATCTGCCAATCTTTAGCAAGAAACATATCAAAATTAGCTGATTAATTCATGCATAGATATGAATGATTGATGGTCCAAAGAGAGGTCTTGAAAACTTAATCCTTAATTAACATAACTGAGAAAGAAGAATATTTTTGAGAGCCTTTCCAGGACCTCTTCTTTTCTCTAGGCAAAATCTCACAAGCTCTGTCTCAGATATATTAAAACAGTATTTGGCAACTTAATGTCTTAATTCCGAAAGAACTTTATATTACCACAGTGGTTTGTAAATGCATCCAGTTGCTATAAATCTGTATATACATTATATAGACAGTTATCACCATCATTTGGTTTTAAGTCAGAAGAGTATATTTGTCTTTTTATGTTTTTCTTTTCTTTAAGATTTCATTTATTTATTTATTTGGGAGAGAGACCGAGAGAGCATGAGCAGCAGGGAGGGGCAGACAAGCAGACTTCGTGCTGAGCAGGAAATCTGATACGGGGCTCAATCTCAGGACCCTGAGATCCTGACCTGAGCTGAGGGCAGATGCTTAACCGACAGCCACCCAGGCACCCCATCTTTTCAAGTTTTTCAAGATCCAGATGCAATTATAGCTAATCTCTATACAATAAAGTCTGCAGAGAGATAAAGTTAACAAGAAGTCATTATACCTGATGTCTTTCCTTCTCAAAAGCCTCTAACACTGGGACACCCGGGAGGTGCAGTTGGTTGAGCATCTAACTCTTGTTTTCAGCTTGGGTCCTGGTCTCAGGGTCAGAGATGAGTTCTGTGTTGGGCTCCGAGCTCAGTGCAGAGTCTGCTTGGGACTCTCTCTCCCTGCCCTGCCCCTCTCCCCTGCACTATCTCTCTTTCTCAAAATAAATAAATCTTTTAAAAACCCACAAAACTAATAAACCATCTAACATTACTGACCTAGGAGTGCATTTAGAAGCATGTACCTGGTTCAGTCTGTTTATTGTAGACAAATTGCAATATATGGGCCATAGCTGCACTGAAGAATAAAAGTTACATAGCCAGAGCAGAGCTAGGTGAGTACCATGATACATAAGTGCACAGAACTCCAAAACTAAATGGTTTCCTTCAGTTGAACTTGCCCTCAGTTTACTCATTATCATGGAAACTCACACTTGCAAGTGTGGGAAACGGACTTAGGAATCCGTATCTGACAGTTGGAAGCCTCTGCTATATTGATGCTGGACATGGGACTTCAGATGTCCTATCTTTTGCTAAGTGTCAGTGAAGACTGATTGCTGGATTAGACTGATGTTTTGGAGCAGTGTGTCTGATGTTCTCAGGTCCTGTGATTACACAGTCTGTGTAAGTGCAGACTTCTGCCATTTACGGTGTGTTTCAAAGAAAAATGTATTCAAGCAAATGCACACATCCCCAACTGTATTTTAATATAAGCACAAAAGGGAGGAATTATTATATAATTTAAAGGATAAGAACTTTGTAATTGGACTTAGGCTTGAATATCATTTTTGTAATTAATAGTACGTACATTTTAGCAAGCTACTTACCTCTCTGAATGTCAGTTTCCTCATTAGCAAGAAGAGGACATACCAGTAATCTTATAGCAATTAAATGAAATAATTAATTGATGGTACTTCAGTCTCATCAGATAGTAGATTCTTAAAATGCCTAATTTTCTCCTTCTCTTTATTCCTCACAGATTATACTCGGAAACCAGTCTTTTCTGGTGTTGCTGTTACACTGTTACACTTGTACACATAAATATACCCAATTAGGCACATTCTGATATAGATGTATGCTCTTAGATTTATTGGAGGGATTTGATGACCATAAACAATGATAACAAAATAGGTAGAAAGATAGGAAAAGAAAAGTTTCTTTAAAATGTGAGGATCAATGATGCACAGTGAAATCAAGTGTCAAAAGCTGAATATTAACCAAAGAATCAAGCTTTTCTGTTACAATGCAAACATCACCAGGTATATACTTTAAAAAGATAGATCTAGGTTTTCAGTTTGGAATTATTTTTAACCATATACGCTATCCATTTGCCTACCTAACCCATTTGTAGTTTTTATGCTAATGTCATGCCTCTGTCTATTGCTGCATCACCTGGGACAACCCATTGCCTAGAATGGCCTTTTCGGCGCCTGTCATACAACTATAGAGTGGGAGATTTTAAAACGAGGAAATCTGTTGGTTGCTAGTGGCAATAATGAGGAAGTGTCAGCAAAAGATAGAGAATATTTGTCATTGTTGTTATGGAAAGAGTATTAGTGCTATTGATGTTTTTTTGAAAGAGTTACCTTTCTTTTTCTTTCTCCAAATTTTTATTTAAATTCCAGTTAGTTAACATACAGTGTGATATTAGTTTCAGGTGTTTGAGATGGTGACTCAACAATTCCATACAACACCCAGTACTCATCACGACGAGGGCGTTCCTTTATCCCCATCCCCCATTTAACCCATCCCTCTGCCCACCTCAGTCTTCTGGTAACCATCAGTTTTTTCTCTATAGTTAAGAGTCTGTTTCTTGGCTTGTACCCCCCACCCCAATGTTCATCTGTTTTGTTTCTTAAGTTCCACAAAGAAGTGAAATCATATGGCATTTGTTTTATCTGACTGACTTACTTCGCTTAACATAACACTTTACCTCCATCCACATCGTGGCAAACAGTAACATTTCATTCTTTGAAAGGATTGTCTTGACATGACTCCCAGAAAGATATAAACCTAAAAATCATAGTTACGTGTGGTAGATAATCTAGTGGTACAGGATACTCACAATGTCACATGTGCACATATTTTAAAATGCTTAATTATTTCCAATTATAATTTTAGCTATAGTGGGCATTGAACTATTTTCTGATAACTCCTTTGCTAAACAATAACAACAACAACAACAGTTTACATAACCTTATGAGGTACTGATTTTGACTGATATGGTGGGCATTCCCACTTGAGCACAAAATAGACATTTTTACAAGTTGTAATTCATCCTAAGAAGAGTAAACAGTGCATGAAAGAATTGACTTAGTAACAAAGCTTAAAGTAAGAGTGAATTCTTCTCTATGGAACATCAGTTTCCTATGGAACTTTGGCATTTTGAAGATAGCAGTGCAACTCCTTGGGTGATGACAAAGTAAAGATTAGATATTTTAAAACTGCAAGAAAGACCTTTAGAGATCTTGTCAACTTGGAAGCACTTGTGAAACAA
Organism: Nyctereutes procyonoides; assembly: GCF_905146905.1. Taxonomy (NCBI): domain Eukaryota; kingdom Metazoa; phylum Chordata; class Mammalia; order Carnivora; family Canidae; genus Nyctereutes; species Nyctereutes procyonoides. The sequence continues at coordinate 28,414,808 of NW_026575146.1, forward strand.
AGCCCTGCATGGGGTCCAGTGAACACAATCTGGAGTGGGATGACATGAATAATCTCGACCTCAGAAATGAACTTTAATTGGTTCTGTACATGCAGGGAACTCATGGAGGGAACTTACTACCAGAAAGCAAAGGTTCTCTCCTAACACATCCACTCAAACACTCTCTCCAGGATTTATCTTTCTTACCTCTTCTCAGAATTTGGAAAAGATTTTATAGCTTTTCAGTCATTTTCAGATATTAAAAAAAAAACAAATGTAAGTCAAAATTCTAATTTTACCTACAATTTAATGCTGATCTCTTTTCCTTACTTCAAGCATATCCCAAAGCTTAAGAAGAGGGATGAGAAAGAGGATGAGAAAGAGAGAGAGAGATTAGAGAGAGCACCCGTAGGCAAATACCTGAGATGAGGTGACTATTTAAGAAAGAGCCACCCATGGATGCAGAAAATTTTCCTTTAGTATGACAATAGAATGGCATTTATAACACAGTTTGGAAAAAAAAAAAGTTATCCAGACATTTCTGCTTAGATCATTAAAATGTAACAACTGAAATCTGTTTTATCCTTCTCAAACCATTTCTCCTGTGGCGTTGTGCAAAATGATTTAAATGAGTGATAATGAGAGCAGAAGGTTTTCATAGCATCCCAAATGTTTAGAATGTATATGTGCAAACATAAATAATACACCCTCATGCCTGCAAAATTGAGGTGTGGAAAATGAGAGCCTGAAGTTGGTGGGTGGTGATATAGATTGAGGTTACCCTGGAGGGAAATAAGACAAGCTAATAAATATTTATGTTCTTGATAAATATGTGAAGAATTTCTACTATGGGTATATGGCTAAAATTGCTGCACTGAACTAAAGTTAGAGGCAACAAGAAATAAAAATGTTTGAATGTAAATGATATTCAGTTGGCAATAGCTATTTTACAAGCATCTAATGAGCATTCCTTCCAGAAAATAAAAATTAGTGTTGATGTCATGATGCATACATATTTGAATTTTTGTGCTTAATGATAAATGTTTGAATTAAAGTTATTTATTTTCCTGGTTTTAAAAATTATATGTAATAATGTCCATTATATACAGTTAGGGAAAAAAAGTTTAAGATTTTATTTATTTATTTGACACTGAGAGAGAGAGAGAGACAGAGAGAGAGAGACAGAGAGAGAGAGAGAGAGCACAAGCAACCCCGAGAGTGGCCAGCAGAGGGAGAGGGAGAAGCAGGCCCCTCGCTGAGTGAGGATCCTGATGTGGGACTTGATCCCAGGATTCTGGGATCTTGACCTGTGCCAAAGGTAGACACTTAACTAACTGAGCCACCCAGGTGCCCCAGGGGGAAAAAAAGTTAGGGATGCCTGGGTGGCCCGGTTGATTAAGACAGGAACTCTTTTTTTTTTTTTTAATAAATTAATTTTTATTGGTGTTCAATTTACCAACATACAGAATAACACCCAGTGCTCATCCCGTCAAGTGTCCCCCTCCATGCCTGTCACCCATTCACCCCCACCCCCCGCCCTCCTCCCCTTCCACCACCCCTAGTTCATTTCCCAGAGTTAGAAGTCTTTATGTTCTGTGTCCCTTTCTGAATCTCCCACACATTTCTTCTCCCTTCCCTTATATTAAGACAGGAACTCTTGATTTTGGCTCAGGTTGCTATCTCAGGGTCTTGAGATCAGGCCCCTGTGTGGGGCTCTGTGCTCAGTGTGAAGCTGTCTTGTCCCTCTCCTTCTGCTCCTCCCTCAACCTTTCTCTTAAATACATAAATAAAATATTAAAAAAAAATTAAAAATTAACATTACTTGGAGTCTACCTTCCAGAAATAACAACTTTATAAATAGTGTTACAATGAAAATTCTTGCACATATGCCTTAGGTGCTACTGTGGTCTGAATGTTGATGCCCTTCCCTCCCTCAATTCTTGAAATCCAACACACCCTCTGTGCTTGGAGGTGTGCACCTCTGATTGGTGCTTAGTCATGAAGGTGGATCCTCATGGATAGGATGGATTAGGATCCTTATAAAAAATATCCTACCAAGCTTCCTAGCTCCATCTGCCATCTGAAAATACCAAGAAACCTGCAGCCTGGAAGAGGGTCTTTATCCAGCCATGTTGGAACCTTGATTTCAGACTTCTAGCCTCAAGACTGTGAAAAATAAATGTCAGTCATTTATAAGCCATCCAGTCTGTGGCATTTTGTTATAGCAGGTTGACCACACTTAGGTACATACAATTCCATCATTCTTACATCTTTTGATGGAGTTGTACTTTTTTAAAAATTTTTATTTATTTATGATAGTCACACAGAGAGAGAGAGAGGCAGAGACATAGGCAAAGGGAGAAGCAGGCTCCATGCACCAGGACCCCGACGTGGGATTCGATCCCGGGTCTCCAGGATCGTGCCCTAGGCCAAAGGCAGGCGCCAAACCGCTGCGCCACCCAGGGATCCCCTGTGCTTTTATTTTTATGTGTCTGTTCATCATTAGCTCCAAAACATATAAATGGCTTCAATCCATCTGTTGGGAAAAAAAATCAGATTGTTGGGTTAGGTTTTTGAAAGAAATCCACCTCTATGTTACTGACAAAAGAAACATCCAGAACACTCACACACATACATACACATATATATACATACATGTATGACACAGATGGAACATAAAATAACAGAAGAAAATATATTTTGCAAAAACTAACCAAAGGAAAGCCAAAGTAGCATGTTAATTTTAGACAAAACATAAATTAAGGAAAAATCCCTTAAAAGAGCTAAAGATTATAATCAATGATTAATTATATGGATTTATTTTTGCAACTTATTTTGTGTTTTCTGCTTTTCATATTTTCCTTTCTTCCTGCTTCCCTGCTTTCTGTTCATTATTTCTTTCTATTCCCCTATTATTTTAGAAATTTCAATATTAATTTGGCATTTTATACATATTATGCTAATGATATTTTTTTGAAGATTTTATTTATTCATTCATAAGGGACACACAGAGAGAGAGAGGCAGAGACACAGGCAGAGGGAGAAGCAGGCTCCATGCAGGGAGCCCGACGTGGGACTCGATCCTGGGTCTCCAGGATCAGGCCCTGGGCTGAAGGTGGCGCTAAACCGCTGGGCCACCCCGGCTGCCCCTAACTATATATTACCAACTAATTATTTCAAACAGCTCCATAAGTTATGTACTTTTGGTATGGTCATTTTATGGATAACAAAAGTGAGTTCTAAAGAGATTAATTCAATAATTAACCTACAGTCATGTAATAAATAGTAAAAGAACCAGAATTCAACCCAGACATTTTTGCTCCAGAGTCCATCTATGCTCTTCCTAATCACTGAGCTAAATCAGCGCCGTGGACAAAATACAGGGTTTTGGACAAGGTTGTAGGGAGGTCTCAATATCACATACCATGGTAATAAATGACATGGCAAGAAAGACCTGATTCGGAAGGTAGTTTGTGAGCAGAGATTTCAAGGAGGTGAGGAAACAAGTCATAGAGATATCTGGGGACTCTACCCAGAATTCTGGGTAGAAACAAGTCCTCAGCCTTGTGGTGGTAGCGACAAACAAGGAATCCTTGTGTCTGTGAGCAGGCAAGGATTCTGTATTGACAGTGAGCAAAAAAGACTAGGTCATAGAGCCTTACTGGTTACAAGAGAAATTTTTATTGGAACACAGCCACACCCATACATTTGCATTTTGTAGGACTAAACAGTAGAAGAGTGTATGGCCTCTTCAAAGCTTAACCTGTGTACTATTTGGCCCTCTACAGAAAAAAACTTGTGAACGTCTGTTCTACTCCACAGATGTTTGTTGAGTGAATGAATAAAACACCTAGATTTTGGTTCTTTATCATATAATTATATTATCATAGATAATAAATGTATATTACATAATAGGCAACTCAACTCAATTCTAAAGTAGGAACTGTGCCTTATAATTTCTTTATTACTCCTTTCCCAATTTAACTTGGTGCTAAAGTATTTAATAAATACTTGAGTTGACATAAAATTGTTTAAGCTATCTTAATTCTTACCCTACTGACCTGTTATAACCTTTTGCTCCTAATTGGAGGCTTATATCAGAAGACAGGTATAAAGAGCTATTTGTGTGCAGGGTAAGTACAAGCTCCTTTGTGAATTGTGATTAAGGAGTCTTGGAGTTAATGAACTTCCTAAAATGCCTTATTAGCAACAGTTATACATAGGGAGTATCCAGTTCCATATGCCATAGCAGAGCTTTCTGTGTTAGATTTGTATGCTTCTTTTCCACAGAGGTTTTGGTCCATTTTCAAAGCTATGGACATTGATGGATTAAAAGGTAATATGACCAATATTTAAAACCATGCAGTCCTAAACTGCGTGCTACATTGAAGCTGCTTAAAGTAGTGTAGCTTTTGTTTAAAAAGAAAATGTAGGTAGGAGAAATAAAAACAATTTTGTAGGAAGCTAAGTCCATAAGTGAAGGGCAGTGATGTGCATTAAGTTGGAAAAAATATCTTTGATAATGTGTTCTGAGAGCAAAAATCTATAGTAGAGTTATAGTAGAGCTAGCTGTCTCTTCAATTACAATTTGTCACAAACTGTGTGGAAGTTTTAAAGAATCATAAACACTGCCTGACAACACACAAAATTAAGAATCCTCTCTATGTTACACAATGGGCACCATTTGTATCAGTGTCATTTATCCAATGACTCCACAAACCATATAAACGATATAGTTCATGAGTGCACAAATCTTTCACAAGGGGGCGTGAAATATTCAACTTTTATTGTATCAGCTTGAATCTGTTCTCCCTTATTATTTGGCATTAGTGTCCATCTGATGGACACTTTAGGACCTCTATGAAAAGACTGGGAGTTTATGTCAGGGTGGAAGTTACTGAACCAATTGATTCCTCAAACTACAAGTGGTAGTCTGCAGAGCCTCATATCTCTCATGACTTTTGCATTTTGGCATTGTTATATATTATGTATATTTGGCTGACTAAAACCCAGGGTCTAAGCCATTGCCTGCCATGTTAGTACATTTTCTTTTTGCTTTTATGTAAGAATTGCTGCCTAAATAGAACATGTCGAGTTTGCTGGGAGAACATTCTTTCTCCTCGTAGATTTGGAACACAAACTGTCAGCTTTAGAGCCTATGTTCTTATACCCCAATTTTTATAATATAATGAACAACAGTTCTCTCAGGCATGCAAACTTAAAATTTCATTTAAAAAAATGGGGCTGAGGCATAGGGGTGGGAAATGACAAGGGATTTGTACCAATCTTGTTCCTGGGAACAAAGAGGAGAAAAAAACCACATTTTTTTTTTTCCTGGCAGAGAAATTGTATTCTTTCCTTCTGGGAACCAAGTGAGATTTGTTTTTATCTTAGCAAACAAGAAACGGAAAGCTCTTTCCTTGGTAAGTCTAAAGGTATGTGGAGAAAGTAGCACTGAGTTTCATTATACAAGAAAAAAAAAGGGTACTAATACTGAGAACTGGATGTGTGACACTGATAGCATCTTTACAAACATCACATTTAATCATGACAAGGACCTTACAGATCAGGTAACTAAGCTTTAGAGATAATGACATTCTCTGATTCATCCCATATGCTTTGTTCTGCAACTATCAGAATATATGATTCAAACTTACATAGTAAGGATATACCCTGCATGAAATCCAAAGCTAAGGGTGAGCTTTAGTGTTGATGGATACAATTAACCAAATATGTTATCAAGGACTCTGATCCCTTGGTCTGTCTATGAAGTGATATACAGTTTGGGTTTCAACCTAGGGCCAGTACTTCCATGGTCCTAAGGTGCCTGCCAGTAGCAACTGAGCTTCGTGTTTCCTCATTCATATGTAGGAAGAGCGAGAGAGAACATCATCTCCAGAGGCTCTCTCAGAAGAAGGCTGACTTTCCTCAAACCTTCCAACAACAGCAGCCTTGTCTTTGAATTTCATTGGCCTAAACCCAACCAATCTTATCTCTAGCAAAAGGGATGAGATGACCCTTAGAGGAGTTATACTCACCCCTAAAGCTGGTGGGTAGAGTCAGTGCGTTGAGAATTAGGGCCTGAATGGGCAGAATTGATAAAGAAATAAAACTGAGTTCTGTTAGAGCTAGATAGTAGAATAGGACGTCCCAATGCCTCCTTGTCCTACAGAGACACTGAATGACAATACACAGACCAATTCCTTCTGTGAGAAATCTAGAAACTAGTTAAGAAGCTGGTGTGCCCCAGGGAAGTGGTTCACCATGGTCCCCCCTTCCCCCCTCCCTGGGGAAAGTGCAGCACGATTGGGAGAAAACTACAAGCTTCAGCTTCTCCCTAGGGAGAAGAAGATAGTATTGAGATACTTCCAACACTCAGGTTTTTCAGGGGCCTGCCCAAGGGACTGGTTTCTGTTTTCCCTGAATCTAAGCACTGAGAGCAAAGGGCATCAGGTTGGAGGCCTCTGAGAATATACATGACAGTTTGGACTAGAACACAGTCACCTATCCGAGTCCCTACTCCCAGGTCAGTGTGAATAGGCAGGAGAAAAATCTCCAACCCTTTGCTTTTTCTTGGAGAGGAAAAGAGTTAGAGCATGCATACAATGTTCCAACTTTTCAGGAGGCTGCTCAAGGGATGGATTTCTGTCTTGCTTGTCTTGGAATGCTAACAGGACCAGCATACTCAATGCCTGAGGACTGCTGAGAATAAAAGAGATTTGTATGGCTTGTTGCTGGGGCAGAAGACAGAGGCTGATATAGCTTGGTGAACTCTCCTTTTAGATGGAGGAAGAAGAAGATAAGAGTGGAGCATGCATCCAAATTTCCAGCTTCCCAGGGGCTGTTCAGGGGAATAGTTTCCATCTTGCTTGAGTGAGAGTGCTGACAGGGTCTGGCACACTCTTAGAAACCTTGAGGTCACTGAGAACATAAGAGGGTGTTCTCTCTTTGTAGAGAACCTACAGTACTACAGACAGACAGAAGAAGGAACAAGAGAATATAAGCTGCTGAAAAAAGTAAATGGAAAATGCCTATAACTGAGAATTTACATACCCAAGTCCAGAGATGATGTATCAACAGGAAAGGTTTGAGAAGCCCCCAGAATGTGTAGTTGGGCTGACTGGTGAAAGTCTTTTTCTGTATGAAGCCAGTTTGTAAAGACTAGGAGATCTGACTGTTTTTTCAAATGTATAAATCCAAACACAAAGGGAAAAAAATCTTTGAAAACTGACCCTAAAGGCATAGAGACATATGAATTACCTGATAGAGAATTCAAAGTAACTGTCATTAAGTTGCTAAATGAGCTCAAAATAATCATGCCCACAGCAAATGAGAAACAACAAAGAGAAAGAAAGAAAAGAAAGAGAAAGAAAACATTAAAAAAAGAACAAAGCAGATATTTTGGAGCTGCAGAATACAATAACTTCATTGAAAAATTCACTAGAGGATCCATTTAAAACTATCAAGTTAGGGGATCCCTGAGTGGCTCAGCGGTTTAGTGCCTGCCTTCAGCCCAAGGTGTGATCCTTGAGTCCCAGGATCGAGACCCCACATCAGGCTCCCTGCATGGAGCCTGCTTCTCCCTCTGCCTGTGTCTCTGCCTCTCTCTCTCTCTGTGTGTGTCTCTCTTTCTCTGTGTCTCTCATGAATAAATAAAATCTTTAAAAAAATTTAAAAAAACCTATCAAGTTAGAGAAGCAAAAAAAAAAAAAAAAAAGAAGGAAAAAAGAAAAAGAGTGAAGACAGTCTATGGGACTTATGAAATATATCATCCAGTGAACTAATATGTGCTTTACAGGCATCCCAGAAGGAGAGGAGAGAGAGAGAGAGGGCAGAGAGCTTACTTTAGAAAATAATGTTGAAAATCCCCAAATCTGCAGAAAGAAATGGATATCTAGATTAAGTTAGCTGAACAGACTTTAACTAGTATGATTTAACGATGCCTGCACTGAGGCACATTATAATCAACTTGTCAAAAGTCAAAGACAAAATTCTAATTTTAAGGGAAGCAAGATAAAAGGGATATGCCAAGTGCAAGTAAACCCTGCAAGACTGTCAGATTTGTTGAAAGAAACCTTGCTATTCAGAAGGATGGAATGATATATTGAAAATGCTGAAAGAAAAAAGCTGCCAACTAAGAATATTATATCCACTGAAACTGTCCTTCAAAAAATGGAGAAATAAAGGCTTTTCCAGATACACAAAAGTAGATGGAGTTCATTAGCGTTAGACCTGCTTTATCAGAAATGCTAAGGAGAGTCCTTCAAGTTGAAAGGAAAAGATTTTAGCAATACAACAATACAAAAACATAGGGTGGTATAAAGCTTGCTGATAAAGACAAATATGTAGACAAATACTAGAATACTGTAATACTATACTGGTGGCACATAAATTATGTCATGCATCTTTTGAGACACATTTCACTTAATTCATCTTATAAGAAGTGTTCTTCAAGAGTCCTGTATAAGCATAGGACTGAATACATGTCCATTCTCTAATGCTAATACAGAACTCTTGAAGAACACTTCTTACAAGACATATATCTAAGCTGCTACTTGAAAGACAAAGATACATTGAGCACAGTGCTATTTCACTGAGTTAAGCACATGATATGAAATTTGAAATAAAAAAGTATAAAAAATAGCTATAACTCTAAAAATGTTAATGGATACAAAATATAAAAAATGAAATTTGTGATGTCAGTATCACAAAATGTGTGTACAGGGTTGAGAAGTAAAAGAGTAGAGTTTCTGTATGTGATTCAAGTTATTATCAGCTTACAATGGATGATTATAACTATAAGATGTTTTGATGTAAGCTCCATGAAAGGGATGCCTGGGTGGCTCAGCAGTTTAGTGCCTGCCTTCAGCCCAGGGTGTGATCCTGGAGTCCCAGGATCAAGTCCCATGTCAGGTTCCTTGCATGGAACCTGCTTCTCTCTCTCTCTGCCTGTGTCTCTGCCTCTCTCTCTCTCTCTCTCTCTCTCTCTGTCTCTCATGAAGATATAAATAAAATCTTAAAAAAAAAACCACGACTCCATGAAAATGCCAAAAAAAAAAAAGAAAAGAAAAAGACTATAGGAGATGAACAAAAGAAAATGTGAAAGAATTCAAAGCATATTACTACAAAATATCACAAACACTGAAAGAACTAGATAGGGGAAAAAAAGGACAGCAAATCTACAGGATAGAAAGTCAATTAATAAAATGGCAGCAGTAAATCCTTTCCTATTTGTAATTATTTTAAACACAAACAGATTAAACTCTTCAATAAAAAGACATGGAGTGGCTGAATGGATTAAAAAAAAAGATCTAATTATATATTGTCTGGAAGACACTCACTTTAGATTTAAGGAGCTGAAAGTGAGGGGATGAAAAACATTTTCCAAGCAAATAATCACCAAAAAAGAGTAAGGATTGCCATATTTGTATCAGACAAAAAAAAATTAGGCCAAAACTATCACAAGAGACAAAGAAAAAATATATTTTAAAGATTTTATTTATTTATTCATGAGAGACACACAGAGAGAGGCAGAGACATAGGCAGAGGGAGAAGCTGACCCTTCGTGGGGAACTTGATACAGGACTTGATCTGGGACCACACCTTGAGCTGAAGGCAGATGCTCAACCGCTGAGCCACCCAGGAGTCCTGAGACAAAGAAAAATATTATTTGACGATAAATGGGTCAACAGGAAAATAGAACAGTGATAAATATATATGCACCCAACACTAGAGCACCCAAAATATAAAGCAATTATTGCCAGAGAGATAGATAGCAACATAAGAAGATTTTAGTATCCTACTTTCAGTAACGGATACAACATCCAGACAAAACAAAAAGGAAACAAAGGACTCGAAAAATATGAGAGACTAAATGAATCTGATAGATATATACAAAATGTTCCTCCTAACAGCAGAAGAATATACATTTTTCTCAAGTACACACAGATATTCTCCAGGGTAGATCACATATTCATTCACAAAACAAATCTTGATAAATTTATGAAGATGGAAACTTATACCAAGTATCTTTCTGACTACACTGGAATTAAACCAGAAATCAATAGCTGGAGGAAAAATGGAAGGCACATAAATGTATGGAATTTAGATAATACACTCTTGAACAACAAAAGGATGAGATAAATCTAAAAGGAAATTAAAAAATATATTGAGACAAATGAAAATGAAAACATAATATATCAAAACTTCTGGGATGTAGCAAAAACAGTACCAAGAGGAAAGCATAGTAGCATATGCCTATGTTCACTAAGAAGAAAGATTTCAAATAAACAACCTAAATTTATATGGCAAGAAATTTGAAAAAAAAAAAAAAACCAACAATCTAACCCCAGAGTTAGCAGAACAGAGGACATATTAAAGATCATAACATACATGAAATAAATAAATGAAAAAAGAATAGAGAAACAATTGAAAAAAATCAATGAAACTGAGTTATATTTTGAAAAGAGCAACAAATCTAGCAAACATCTAGCTAGACTAAAGAAAAAGAGAGAGAGAAAAAAACCCAAATAAATGAAATCAGAAGTTAAAATGGAGACATTACAGTAGATGCCACAGAAATAAAAAGCATTATACATACTTCAATGAATAATTATAAACCATCACATTGGATAACCTAGAAGAAATGGATAAATATGACCTACCAATGCTGAATTATGAAGAAATAGAAAAGTTAACAGATCTTTAGCTACTAAAAAGATTGAATTAATAATCAGAAACTTTCAACAACAAAAAGAAAGGAAGAAAGAAAGAAAAAAGGAAGAAAGAAAGAAAAAAGAAATTTGAAATAAAGACAAGCCCAAGACCAGATGGCTTCATTGACAAATTTTGCCAAAATTTTAAAGAAAAGTTAACATCAATTCTTCTCAAGCTCTTCTAAAAAAATGAAAGTGGTGACAACCGCTTTTTTTTTTTTTTGAAGATCTTATAGGTATTTTGTATTGAAAGATCACTTTCCTTCAATAATGGACATTTTACATTAAAACTTTATACAACCAAAAATCTCAAAATAATATTAAAATCACACTAAGATATTTTTCATTGTTGTCTCTACTTAATTTTATTATTGGTAAAAATATCGCAAGACACTTGTAACTAATGTTTCTGCTTTAAAATAAGCAATTAAACTAAATGTCACTAGAAGAGACAATACATACTATAATTTGCTAATAACTGGCTAAAATGATAATTTAATTGTAATGCGTAAGAAACAATTGCACTTGAAAAATTAAAAAAAGTAAACAAAAAACTAGTTAATATACAAATTTATGAACAGAGGTTAATTTGTTATCTTTGCCAAGAGAAGTGTATGTTTAAGTTAAAAAAAATTTAACATAGCAATCATTCATTTAAAAAAAAGTCTTTTCTTTTTACAGAATTTCCCCCATAGTTTGTTGATCAGAAAAGACTGCAACACAACTAAAGCAAAATAACACTTCATTGGTATTTAGTGCAAATTTGGAGTCATTTTACATGAAATATTGAACATGTACCCTTTAGTCATTCTACGAAACCATCATTACCCTGGTACCAAAGCCAAACCAAAAAAAAAAAAAATTCAAGAAAATAAAACTAAAGACCATAACCCCAATGAATATTGCTGCAAAAATCCTCAGCAAAGTACAAGCAAATCAAATTCAATCGCATATTAAAAGGATCATAAACCATGACCTTTTGGAATTTATCCCAGGGAAGTAAAATATAGCTAAACCAATGAAAATGAATCAGTGTGATATACTACATTAACAGGACAGAGGATAAAAATCACATAATCAATAATGCAGGAAAAGTATTTGATAAAATTCAACATGCTTTCATGATAAAAACACCCAACAATCTAAGAATGGAAGAATTTATGTCAATATAATAAAGGCTATATATGAAGAGCCCATAGCTAACATCATTTTGATGGCAAAACCTGAAAACTTTTAACATCAGGAATAAGACAGTGATGCTCACTGTTAGAACTTCCACTCAGCATAGTAAATAAAAATTCTAGTTAGAACATTTAAGTAAGAAAAAGAAATAAAAGTTACCAAAATTGTAAAGTAGGAAGTAAAATCATTTCTGTTCACAGATGACATTATCTTATATATAGAAAACCCTAAAGACTAATTTTAAAAACCCCTGCTAAACCTAATAAATCAATTTGGGAAAATTTCAAGATACAAAATCAGTACTAAGAATCATTTGTGCTTCTATATGATAAAATGAATAATCCCCAAAAAGAAATTAAGAAAATTAAGAAAACGATCCCATTTACAATAGCATCTAAAAGAATAAAGTAATTAAGAATAAACTTAATCAAGAAGGTGAAATACTTCAAGACATTATACAAATAAATGGAAAGACATCTGTTTTCATGGGTTGGAAAGTATTGTTAAAATGTCTACACAAGAGTGCCAAAATTACACAATTGGGAAAAGGTAATCTCTTCAACAAATGGTGTTGGGAAAGCTGGATTTCCACATATCTTATCTTTTTTTTTTTTTTTTAGATTTTATTTATTTATTTATTTATTTATTTATTTATTTATTTATTTATTTAGAGAAAGAGAGAGAGAGAGAGAGAATGGCTGGGACACAGGCACAGGGAGAAGCAGGCTCCATGCAGGGAACCTGACGTGGGACTCGATCCCGGATCTCCAGGACCACACCCCAGGCTGCAGGCGGCACTAAACCGCTGTGCCACCGGGGCTGCCCCTCCACATATTTTATCTTTTGCATGATATCCACAGGTAGAAGAATCAAATCGGACCCTTATATCATATGTTAAAATCAACTCAAAATGAATTAAAGACTTAGAAACTGGGCCTGAAACTATACAACACGTTGAAGAAAATATACGGGCAATGCTTCATAGCATTAGTCTTGGCAATGATTTCTTGGACATTACACCAAAACTACAGGTATCAAAAGCAAAAAACCAAACAAAAATCCCCCCAAAACCCAAGTAGGATTATTTAAAATAGTCTTGCACAGCAAAGGAAGCAATCAACAGAGTGAAATGGCAGCCTATGAAGAGGGAGAAAATATTTGCAAACTATGTATCTGATAAGAGGTTAATATCCAAAAAAAAATAATAATAAGGAATTCCTACAATTCAATAGTACAAAAACAAAAAAGCCAATTAAAAAATGGGCTAAGGACCTGGATTGACATTTCTCCAAAGAGGACATACCAATGAACAAAATACATATTAAAACATGCTCGGCAACACTAATCATCAGGGAAATGAAAATCAAAAACACCTCCCACCTATTAGGATGACCATTATAAATAAAAACAACACAACAAGCTAGTATGGGAAGAAATTGGAACTTTTGTGCACTATTGGTAGGAATATAAAATGACTGTAGCCACTATGGAAAACAGAATGAAGATTCCTCAAACAATTAAAAATATTACCATATGATCCAACAATCCCATTTGTTTTGAATCCCATTCAAAAAAGTTGAAAACAGAATCTAAAAGAAATATTTGTCTTCCCATTTTCACTGCAGCATCATTCGCAATGGCCAAGATGTAGAAACAACCTAAATTTCCATCAGTAGATGAAAAGATTTTAAAAAGTGGTATATACATACAATGGAATATTACTGATCCTTAAAAAAGGGAGAAAATTCTGTCTTGGGCTACAAATAAACAAATCTTGCGGACATTGTATGAAATAATGAGTCACAGAGGAAAAATACTGTGTTATCTCCCTTATATGAACTATCGAAAGTAGGCAAACTTATAGAAGCAGAAGGTAGAATGGTGGTTGCCTGTGGTTGGAGGGACAAGAAATGGGGAGTTGCATCTCAGTGGGAATAGTTTTAGTCATACCAGGTAAAAAAGTTGTAGCGATTTGTTGTACGACAACGTATGTAGAGCTAACAAAATTGTACTGTACACACAAAAATTTAAGAAAGTAGATTTCATGTATATGGTTTTTTTTTCCACTCTAAAAACAAAAAACAACTGAGTCCTCTTAGGAAGAAAGAAGGGACTTAGGATAGATTGTGGGTAAGTAAATAATGATGTTGGTTATACTCTATTAAATAGGATCTTTGATTCTTTAATATAGAAAGAAAAATTAATTTAGGAAAAAGAAATGTATGGTCTACTGAGAAGAATATTACTAACTACCACTTACTAAGTACCTACTTGTGTCAAATTCTTCGGTAAGCTCTCTACTTGTGTCACCTAATTTAACCCTCCCAAAACTCCTATAGAAGTAGATACAACTATGTCTATTTTACCTGTACAAATAGGAAGAGCAGAGAGTTTAAGCAACTTGCTCCAACTAAGTAAGGTGTGGAAGACTTCAAGCCTGAGCAGCATAACTGCAAAGTCCACTCCCTTGAAACACGTGAGAGAAAACTAAAGGGGACTCTATTTGGAGAAAATCTACATTAGAGTTAGCCTGCCTTAAATGATTGACAAAATCACAATGATAGCTCAAAAGGAACAGAAATATTAACATTGATTCACAGCATCTTGTGTGATCCCTTGAAGGTAAAGGGGAGAATGGGGAGCATTCCTGATGATTGTACTTGTTCTCTCCTGGTGTGGCTCTAACTCAGATTCTTTTCTTCAGTGTTCAAGTGCAGTATGCTCCTGACTTCCTGACAAAAATGGAATTCTTTTGGCCATAGTTAATGCAGAAACCATTGGAAACTATTAATATTTCCATTTTTCTCTCTTAACTTCTGCCTACTTTCATATACATGAACTACAATTAGATGCTCAAAGGGAAGGCCATAAATCATTGAAGGTAGTTGACCTCCACAAAAAGTTCAGGTCTGTGGGTCTTTAGAAGAAATAGGAAAAATTGTCTTTTTCCCAGGGGATGTTAAATCTCTTATTCCAAGTGTTACTCTTGGGTCACTATGGGTGGGGGCAAGCCCTATGTTATACATCTCCATTTTTACTTCTGAATTCTTGCTTTATGTTCCTTTCTCTTTCCAGATGGTGTGCTGAGGGCTGTCCCACTACATTGCTGGGCAGCCATAAAAAAAATCTCTAATTATTTTCCTGTATCATCCTTTCCCTGTGTTGCCATGGAAGGGTCTCAAAATAGTTGTCCAATGTCACAATTTTCAAGGGCAAATTTTTCATTTTTCTTCAGAATATGTATTAAATTTATGCATATTCTTGGTTTTATTTGTAAGTTATTTAAAATGATACTCTCTTAGTTCTGTTTAAAAATCTTAAATTTAAAGTATGCCAAGCCACAGTATATAGAATTTGAAAATGACATATTCAAATGGTATTTTCTTATCATTTCCCTTTTCTGTATAGTTCTTGCCCATTATTCTGAGAAGGAATTTTAATTTGGGTTTTTTTTTCTTATGCCTAATTTTACCTTGGACTGTTTGTTTAGTTAGATCATGAGATAATTTGACTACTTAGTGAACATTTTGGAAAGTTTTGTTTTTGAAAGGAAATGAATTTCAGCAGAATGTCCAGATCTAAAATTCTAAGAGTTGTAATCTTGGACTTTCTCCAAACTACCTCTCCTGTCAGCATCAGAAGGAACCTTCTACTTGAATAATTTACCATCTATGCTCTCAAGTGTTTGTTTCAAAATCCTCTTTATTTTATTTAACTTTTTGTTATGGGCATTTTTCAAACATGTAAACATTAGAGAGAAGAACATAACGAAGTCCCAAATATCCGTAACCCAGCTTCAATAATTACAACCTTTTTTTCCCATTGCTTTTAAACTTTCCACCTCTCTCAATTTTTTTCCCAAAGTCGTTCAAAGTAAATCCCAGGCATCATGTCATGTTATCTGTCAATAATTTCATCTGCATAGAGCTCTTATTAAAGAGTCAGGATTACACAAGGAAATATTCAAATGAATATGACAATCACACTTATTCCTCTAGATATGCTCATGTCCTAGGGAGTAGAAAGGAGATTTGCAAGCTTTTGGTTCCCTTGAGTTACCAGTCCTAACTCAGGCACATATTAACAATGGGGTTCAATCATGCACCTTAACCTCTGATTCCTCAGTTCTTATTTCTAAGGGGAGAATTTTATTTTATTTTAATTTTTTTTAATTTATTTTTTGTAAGTTTTTTTATTTATTTATGATAGTCACAGAGAGAGAGAGAGGCAGAGACATAGGCAGAGGGAGAAGCAGGCTCCATGCACCGGGAGCCCGATGTGGGATTCGACCCCGGGTCTCCAGGATCACGCCCTGGGCCAAAGGCAGACGCCAAACCGCTGCGCCACCCAGGGATCCCAAGGGGAGAATTTTAAAATGTCTTTTACCTCAGAGACAAATACTAGGTTGTTTTAAGAATGTAACATCTAAAGAATGCAAATTGGCTTTGTAAACCTCATATAACAAGGACGATTTATCAAGGCTTGATCATGTAAGCACCAAATAAATATGTGTTAAATGGAAGAATGAATATGTAAAAATGAATTAATGTACAAGGTTGTATGAAAAGTATAAAGTGAGTCACTTCAACTGACATCAAGCAGGTAGCTATTTAGAAATAGCAATTGAATATACGATGTATATAAAATATACCTTTAGACCATTTGACATTTTTTCTCTTTCATCAATAAAACACCATATAATCGACAAACATTTTCATTTAGATGCTTGTTATAATGTAGTAATAGCAAGAAAAGATGCTATGTTTTATGCATTGCTGCTTGCATTAAAACATCAGATCTTTGCATTTAGTTTACAACTTTTGTGTTTTGGGTGTATTGCTGCTGCCTAATACGGTGACTAAATGAATCCTCTCACATGGGCTTTTAGAGATCACTGGGTGTTTGTGGTGAATACAGTGATTGTTTGAGAAATTATGTTTTCCCCTAAATGTTTTTTAAAAAAGTAAGATTATTTTGGATTGGTTAAAGTCAGTTCAATTAGACACAAAAATGTTGATTTTTTTTTTTTTCTTTTTGGAGAGTACCATTTTTTTTTTTTTTTTTTTTTTTTTTTGTGGTTGTAAGGGATGAAAACGCCACGGGCACTGCCCTTTCAGAACTTGCAGTCCTGTCACAGAGAAAAACATGAAAAAAAAAAAAAGGTCAGCTGCTAGACAGAATAAAACATGCACTTTAAGGAGGTAAAAATGAATTAGGACAAAGTAAGGAGCAATTAAATCCAGAGGAAAAGAAGAGTGGGAAAGAAAACAGAATGTTGAGCTAGTGGGTTGCAATTTGTATCCAGAGCCTGAAAAAATAAAATATAAGGTAATGTATGTTCTTGCCCTGAGAGGCCATTAAAAAAATTGCACGAAACAAGTGTGTGGTCTGAAGAAATATACATAGATCTGTCCTTTCTTTTTTTATCCACAAGCTCAAAGGAAGGTTGATAATAGAGTATTTGTGGTTGA
The DNA here is from genome assembly GCF_905146905.1 of Nyctereutes procyonoides. Lineage (NCBI taxonomy): Eukaryota > Metazoa > Chordata > Mammalia > Carnivora > Canidae > Nyctereutes > Nyctereutes procyonoides. The sequence goes on from NW_026575146.1 coordinate 28,432,155, forward strand.
TAATGGAAAATTTTTTTTAAATAAAAATAAGAGGAAAGAGGATTATAATCAGCAGTTTTTCTAAACATCCTATATAACATCATGTAATTAAACAGTTTCTGTGGGGAAAAAATGGCATAGAATTACAGTAAGCTTTTTAGTCAAGGCAGCTGCTCTGATGATTTTGTGTAAGGCTTACTGAGTTCACACTACACAAAGAGCTTTCTCGGGCACCACAGTGGTTGCTCCCATTTTCTCACGCTGCAATATCAAATTGTCTGTATAAACCACAAAAGGTTTAGAACATCTAATAAATGGAATTGATGATATTTAAAGCTTTTGTTCTCACCATTCTAGAGCTATGTAACAAACTATGGAGAACCTGAGAATTTTATTTTATTTTTCCATTTAAAAAATGCATCTGGGGAACCTTTGAGTGTATGATAGCAGCATTTGGAGGAGGCATTGTGTAATTCTTGTTGCTATGAGGGATATGTCAATACCCAACACTTTAGAGAGTGTGCACTTTTATGCTTTTGCCCTGACAAATGCACACTACCTGGTTAAAATGGGAGAAAGGGCCTCTTCTGCCCCTGACCCGAAGACTCTCCTTAGTGCAGTCTTCTTCCATGGAGAAGCCTGGGATCTCTCCCTGGCCACCAACACTTGCACTGAGGACCCTCTACAATTCCCCCTTCAGACCAGCTGGTCACTAAGTGGAGTGGAGCAAGTCTGCTGGCCTGTGTCTCTTTTTAACTTGCTCACACATTCTTTGGGACTATCTGCAGCTTTCCTGGACTTCAATACAGTGCTGCGCGACATACAGAGCGCATCTCCTTCCCCCAGCCATCTTCATAGCTCCATTCGCGGAGACAGTGAGGGGGGAGGATCAAGCTTATTATACAGGGAGAGTCAATTGATTTCCATTCAGTGTGAGTCATGTTTGCTTTAATTGGTACATAATCAATGTCCATTCTACTAAGACAGTCAGTATGCTCTTTTGATGAATTGCTTTTAATTTTGCTCTGACAGTTTGTGGATAGATTCTCAAAGGTGATATTACCTTGCTCACTAAAACTGGAAATTCTACATCTCTAAGCCATATGGCAATGCTCTGACATTAAATCCTACTCATTTGAAGAAGTATAATACTTACGTTTTGAATTCTTCATGCCAGCTTCTGTGTTGATCTAATCAAAGAAGGTAATGCATGAAAAAGTACTAATAATACACACAGCCAGAGCACAGGATCATTGAATTGATAAGTGAATTTCTATCTAAAGTTGAATCGTAGTGATTAGAATTGAATTACTAAGAGTAGATTTAAAAGTAGGTTTCAAGTCACCATTTATAGTAGAGACAAACTGTGTTCCACTTCAATTTTATTTAAAAATTAGATTTTCCATTCAGTAGCAAAAGCCCAAAAAACAAAGCAATTTATAAGGAGAGCGTGAAAGATATTTAGCCAAAGCACCATGGCTTATAAAGATAAATATTTTTTCCATTACTCCCATTTTACACAACTGAACAGAAGTAAATAAAACGTGTTGTTAGTTAAGCAGTCTGGTAAGCATTTGTACTTTACATATATTCTACTTACATTTAATGCTATTACCTGAGAAAAGGATTTTAAGTTTGATAGAAATGTTAGAAGTCACTTAACTGAACCTCTTATTTCACAAGTGAAGAAAAAGTAGTTAAGTGATCTTAAATAACCTAGCCTAATAGCACAGCAAGTAAGAGAGACATAACTAATATCTAGTCTCTTGACTCTTAACGAATGCCATTTCTACCATATAATTTATAAAGCTATTTCTTATCTGTTTTAAATCACTGCTATTATATTTTATTTGACATGTTTATTCGAGCTTTTGTATTCTCTGAGAAACCTGGTATATTCCCTAAATCAGAAAACCAAATGATGTTATTCATTAATTCAACATGTATTTATCATACCCCTACAAGACAAAGCCCTTGCTTTACAGAACTTATGCACACTAGAGAACAAGATAAAAAAGGAGAAAGTGGGCGATTGCACTAGAGCATGATGATGTGTGATAAGAGTTTATCATACAGTGTTATGAGCACAGAATAGAAGCACAGATCAATCTTGGATAGGGGTGGGTAGGTCTTATAATGAGATTGATTTCAAGCTGAGTCCTGAATGATCAGTAGTTGTTACCATGACAGCGAAGAAGGGTGCAAGAAGTATGTTCCAGAATTGGGGAGCAGACTGTGGATCAGAGTGTGCAAAGACTCAGAAGCAAGACTGTGCAATACTCTTGCTTTCAAGAATGTGCTAGGAGATTGATTTTGCTGAAGCCAAGTGAATGACAAGAGAAATGAGTAGAGAAATAAGCCAGGATCAGATAATACCTGAACTTTAAGCTGAGAGAAAGAGAGAACTATTGAAGGGTCTTAAAGAGGAGATATAAAGTTCACTCTAATCGAAGGGCAGGGGCTGGCACCCTTGTGGCCAGGGTGATCACCTTAGTACGTGACATTCCTACTTTCAATCATGGAATAGCTCCCAACCTTCATAGAATGGAGTCTAACTAATATCTTTACAAAATATACAGGGATCTGCCTGTTTCTTTCACCCTAATGTCAAATTTCAGCCATACTGCAACAGAATGTTTCATGCGAAGACTGGCTTCTGAGATATTGAAAATGGTGCTTCTTACCTGGGACATGTCTCCCCTTCCTCTTTGTCCGGACAGAACCTACTCATGCTTTAGGCTTCAGGTGAAGTGTCACTTCCTCCAGGAAGCCTTCCCTGAAATCTCCCAGTACTACTCTAAGCTGGTTTTTATCTACTCTGTATCTTCAAGACCAAGTATGTTATCACTGCCATACATTGTCATCCTATAACACGATTGCACTAAGATCCTTGTGTTCTTAAAAAAAAAATCAAATGTGAATAATTCATAAGTAATATTATATGGAATAGGAATAATAAGGCTGGCATTGCTGGAAACAGAAGTTGTAACTACAAATTTACTTATTTTTCTCCCCGCTGGCTATAAACTTGGCTCTGTAAATGCTTGTTGAATAGATGAATTGGTATAAAGCTGTGCTAATGAGACCAATACAAGGTGGTTACAGATAGGATGGAAGGCCTGACCAAGGGAATGGCAATGGCGTTGGTTGGAAGTGGATGAACTCTAGAGCTGTGAAGGAGATAAAAAGGAAAATCTGACTGGACTAGAGATCAGTTGAGAAGGATGATGGCACAATAGTGGTTGATCTTCAGGCTTCTGGCTCGTGCAATGGCTTGAAGGTACCAGTCAATGAAGCTGGGGACCCAGAGGCAGAGTACTTACGGAAGGCGAAGATGAAGACTTTCAGTTTTATGCACGTTGCAGTTTTAGGCCTGAAGGATCTACATGCAGAAATATGCTTGAGACTCTGGCCGGAGAGTCTGGAACTTCTTAGGGTCATTTGGCTAGAGAGGTGTGAGTCTTTGGCATGGGAGTGGCAGCATATGTGCACAGCATAAAAGGAAGGGGCTGAGAAAGCAACCTTAAGGAATATAAATATAAAATAAACATTTTAGGGTTGGAAGAAGAATTATGAAACCACAAAGGTACAGTGAGGTGACAATAATTGTTTGTTGTAGGCTTTCCATATTCCATGGTGCCAAGTGCTATATTATATCATTTAATCAATGTGACAACAATGATGTCATTATATCCCTATTTCTTACGTTCTCTTTCATATTTTGAAGCTATCAAGGTAATGTATGCTTTCACAAATTTCACAATGATGTAAATACATAATTTAGAAGGTAACTCTACATTCCATTCCATTAAAAACTTTTGGTCAAGTTTAGTGCACGTCCCTCTAACTTTTTCTACACTTTGCATATTTATATTGCTATTGATAATTCTTTTCAGGATCATGATACTTTTGTGCAACTTAATTTTACCAGATGATTGCAATTGATTGATTAATGTTTTAAAATAACTGCTTGGGGGATCCCTGGGTGGCGCAACGGTTTAGCGCCTGCCTTTGGCCCAGGGCGCGATCCTGGAGACCTGGGATCGAATCCCACTTCGGGCTCCCGGTGCATGGAGCCTGCTTCTCCCTCTGCCTGTGTCTCTGCCTCTCTCTCTCTCTCTGTGTGTGTGACTAGCATAAATAAATAAATAAAAATTTAAAAATAAAATAACTGCTTGGTATTTTACTGCATGGATACCGTAAACAATCCACGTAATGCTACAGTGAGCAATCTTTCCAGTGAGGAAAATTAGACGTATAGATAAAAATAGACTTAGGGTAAAACTGTCAAGGGAAAATGGCTGATAAATGGTGGAAACAGGACTCAGAGAAACTGAATGCATATCAGATCTCAGAAGCCTAAAGACCACTTGCTAAGATGACAAGAAAGATGGGGGTATTAACAGTGCAAATGCTACAGAGATTAAGTGATATTGTCAGTGACATCCACTAATGCCTGGCAAAGACATTTTAATGGAGTAAGTCAGAGGGTAAAGTCAAGGGCAACTGGAAGAGGACAAGGATGAAATGGGGGCTTAAGCAGTTTTTTTCAAAACTTGTAAAGGAGTGGAGAGGAAAAAGATAGTGTGGTGGTTAGAGGGGTTTGTGAAGTTGAAGAACCCTAGAAGTGATACCATTTGACCATTTGTTAAGATCCAAGGCCATTTTGATAGCTCATCAAAATATTTTTCTTTGATTTGTAATTAGATGAATGCATAATAGAGTATTATCTATTATCTATTACATAATAGATAATGTAATCAGATGAAACATCACAGAGGATGGGTGAAAAGACAAAAGACAAAATATGAAATAAAATACTATACAAAATATTAAATACATAAAAAACCCCAAATATTAAATACTAAATAAATGTGTATCACATGCCTTGACCTGTATATAAAAATCACCAAAATATGTGTATGATTAAAGCAACACCAATGTTTTCCTCTTTCTTAAAAGCTTATTATGAAACATTGAAGACATGGAAGTAGAAAGAATATCATGAGGAAATCCTTCTACCCACTAACATACTGAAAAATAGAGTAGTGACAAATTAAAGCTATGGTATCCCTCTGTGATCTTATCTCTCTGCCTCCATCCAAACAGTTACCAGTATTACGAATTTGGTGACTTCTCCGCAGAAGGCAAAATTTTTTTCTAAGAATAAATTTTCATTTTGTCATTTTCATGGAAATACGATGACAGCTGATAGGCATTAGTGAAATATCAATCTATTACTTGACATTATAAGTAACGCTCCATTTTGAAAAGGCTTAAAATATATTTTTATAGGGAGGGGGGTTGAAGCCACACCAGCTAAGTTAATTTTTATGTAAACCAGCCTGGGCAATATAGCAAAAGATAAAACTTAGGAGATAAGCTAAAGCTTCTGCTCTCACTGATGCACCTAATTGCATTCCATTTCCTTATTCTCATAGTGTCTAATATAATATTTTATGCTTAAAATGATTTTTTTCCAGGTTAAGCCTCTTAGGCTGAAGCACCAGTCTTCCTTGGGCATTATGCAGTTCATTTGGTGGAAAGGATGTGCTGTTTCTAAAAGTGAGTCTCGCAGCAGTCAAGGTACCTGGCTAGTGGTGTGACGTGAGGGCAGATAAGATGGGACATTATTCCAGAGGCTCATCGCCAGAAATTAATCAAGCTCATTCCTCCTCTACATGATACTCCTCATCCATCCTATAATGTAAATCTTGGTCATGGGGTGCCTGGGTGGCTCAGTGGTTGAGCGTTTCCCTTTGGCTCTGGGCATGATCCTGGGGTCCTGGGATCAAGTTCCGCATTAGGTTCCCTGCAGGGAGCCTGTTTTTCCCTCTGCCTATGTCTCTGCTTCTCTCTGTATGTCTCTCATGAATAAATAAATAAAATCTTAAAAAAAAAACTAAATCTTGGTCACATTATACCAGAGTACAGCTAAGTATTTCCTATAGAGCAGGAGTGTTTTTTGTCTTGTTCAGAGACAGCTTCAATAGTTTTTAGTGTTCAAAGTGAAATAGTTCAACTTTATGTTAATAAAGAGATGCGGGGATCCGTGGGTGGCTCAGCGGTTCAGGGCCTGCCTTTGACCCAGGGCGTGATCCTGGAGACCCGGGATTGAGTCCCACGTCGGGCTCCCAGCATGGATCCTGCTTCTCCCTCTGCCTCTGTCTCTGCTCCTCTCTCTCTCTCTCTCTCTCTGTGTGTCTATCATGAATAAATAAATAAAATCTTTAAAAAAAAAAAAGAGATGCAATTAATTTTACCGGATTACTTGTCTCCCCCTTTTAGAAGTCTCAATTACATTTGGATTTACTGATCATTTTTGAAACAAATATATATTCTTTGATGCTCTGAAAGACCCATTTATTTTCTTTGGAGAGAAATAACTTTTAGTTTCATAATCACAAAACATCAAATCAACATAAACACCCACAGCAGCTCCTTTGAGACTGGCTCGCATCAGGTGTTGGGAAGTCCATATCAGGAAGATTTGGTTCTTTTTTTTTTTTTTTTCAAGAGGCCCAAGGATCTCCTTGTGCCTGCTGATTCCAGGTCCTTCAAATCACAGCACATTTCAAAGGCTGAGATCACACACAAAGACACGTTTAACTTATTCATTGAGTTTCTTTGAACTTCAAACTCTCCAGCTCTCAGTTTCTTTCACAGGAAATGGAGGCATGTCTTGGAGTCTGCCCTCCCTCCAAGAGCCAAGGCAGTCACGTAAGATAAACCAGATAAATCAAATAAGCAGCTTCCCAGGCTGCAGACACTTTATTGACTTCCTATAGAAAGTCCCTCTCGAATCCACTGCTCGTACTTCCCATCACTCCCTCGGTCCTGTAGGCATTTGCTAACCTGACCACTGGGTGCAGGGCCTTCATCATGAGGCTGCTCTTGCTCACCAGCTTATTCCCCTATTTCTTCCCTGTTTCCATTTCCATTTCTTGTGTCAGTAAAATAGGCCCTGTTTTTTACTCTTAATTTCTTTCATCCCCTCTGTAGGAACAGATTTTTCATCTAGGCCTGCCAGATGAAATATAGGAAATTCAGTTAGATTTGAATTTAATCTAAAAACATTTGTAGAAGTATGCCTCAAGTATTTCATGGGACACATTTGTGCTAAAAGAAAGTTTTATATTTTGTTTATCTGAAATTTAAATTTATCTGAGCATCTCTCTCTCTCTCTCTTTTTTTTTTCTTCCTCTAAAATAGGCAACCCTTCTTTCAACTGGCACAAGGTAGTCCAGACCCCAGGTAGGTGACCATGAAGCTTTGGGCTCCTGGATGTTAGTCAAGCTCTAGCAAGTTTGCAGCTCCCTCTGCTGGGAAGCCAGGCCACATGTGGCTGGAATTCTGCTCTGAAGCTGCCAGCAGGGAGTAATGGGTAGCCAGCCCCAGAAGAAGGTATCTAATACTTCTAGAGGGAATGAGTAAACCCATATGTAAGAAGTTAGGGTTATTTTGAAGAGTTGAGCGGCCTCTTTTTCCTCAGTTGTTTTGTATTTTAAGAATTCTTATAACCTTATAAATTTACTTATTCTTTGATAAATTTTGAAATCATGACATCGATATTTTATTTCTTCTGCTCCATAGTGGATATACATCAAACTCTTCTGATATTCCCTAGTAACATGGATCCCAGAAAACTTGCAACTCTCTTTGGAGTCCTGTTTTGTAGCTTCTAGAGGATTACAGGATCAAAAGATAGAAGGGGGTATTACTTTCAGTGGTTAGTGTTCTGGCAATAAACAATTTGAAAACTCTAGCTGGATAAAATTGCTACTAATAGGGTTTTTTTTTAAAGATTTTATTTATTTATTTGAGAGAGAGAGAGAGAGAGAGAGAGATTGAGAGCACAAGCAGAGAGGAGGGCAGAGGGAGAGGGAGAAGCAACCTCTCTACTGAGCAAGGAACCCGCAGCATGGCTGGATTCTAGGACTCCAGGATCATGACCCAAGCTGAAGGCAGATGCTTAACCAACTGAGCCACTCAGGAGCCCCTAACAGTTTTTTTTTTCTTATTATGATACTATTTTGATTATGTTTTGCTTCATTGTGAAAGTTGTTCAAATCTTTTTCCATAGTAACTTGATAGGCACATACTGCAAAGCTGCTGAGGTTTGGGAAACATTTATCATAAATAAGTCTCTTAACCTTTGTAAGCAGGTAACGTGAAAATGGGCAGGTAACACTTTGAGCCAACTGCCACGGTCAGGCCTATTCTGGGCTACTCAAGGTATATTGCAATTTTGGGAGATTCAAGAACAATGTTGGTTAAACAAAGGAAGGAAGATGGAGCCAAAAGTACCTACTCTCTGAGATGTCGCTGAGCCTCTGGTACTTTTCTGGAGGTGTCTAAATCTTTCCCATGCAGTGTTGGAGGAGGGATGTGCTCTTGACCTTGATCCCAGAAGCGGTGGGTTCTGGGGCCTGGCCTCATGTTCAGGTAGTCAAAGTGTAGCCGGCAGTCCTTGGACTGGTAAGGGAACATTCAGAAGTCAGAGAGGTCATGGTCACCTTCTGGAGAAATTGCCTATTAATGGCTGGCGCCTGGTATCAGATAAAAGGCAATATTCCAACCACAAGGAGAGCAACAGAATAAGCAAAGCCAGAATAACAGAGAGCCAATCGATACGCAAGAGTCTGGTACATGCTTCATCGCTCATTCCTGTGGGCTGGGTCCACTTGTGGGTCAAATACAAGGCAGTTCTGAAGGTCTGTGATCTGGGGACTATACCGATGCTGGCTAAGGCCAGCTTCTGGCACATCATGACCCAGGGAGTTGAGTAACTAAAGTGATCGAGTGGTGGGATGAGGACAGTGGAGCAGCACAACATGAGGATGCAGGAGGTGCGGTGGGCCACAAAATCTCAGGTTTGAAGCATGAGAGAGGAATAGCTTAGGCAGGAAACAGTAGCTAATGTCAAGGGCTGCAAACGGGCCTCACATGCTGATGTTTCGGTGGCCTGCACGGTGTGACAAGACGTCGGTGTCCTCTCAAGTCAGCCAGTTACCAACATGCTCCATGTGTGGCCCTACCCGGGCTGCTTCACATTTTAAGATACCCCACGGTTGGGTCCCTCATGGCATTTGAATTCGGAACTTCCGTTGATCTTACTTTTGTTTTGATTGATTTGGAAAGCTGAAAAGGGCCAGGATCTTCAGAAGCATCCTGTTGGGATTCAGCCTTGAGGAGCTGGGTCAACCAGAGGCAGAGAAATGAAGGAGGCAGCTGACATAACTAAACACTGTCATCAACAAGTAGTTGTTATCAAAAAAAGACACCTAAGTCATTCAGACACAGACACTAAATAAATTTCACATCAAGGGATGAGGCCAAGATCAGCACTCTTAATTATGGAGAGCCAACAGACACCTTTTGTAAAGATCAGGTGTGAGGTGCATCACATCACATTGTGACCACTAAGACCTAAAGTACTGACATTTGGAAATTGTTCATCTTCACCCTACAACTGAGAGGAGGATTCCGGGTTGGGTTTTTATAACTCTGTCTTCCTCTCGGATATACTTTCTTTGAGAGGAGGAATCCTGGATAAGGCAAGCTTTCCAGGGATTGCACAAAACCTGAAGGCCTTATCTTTTCTATGAGTTCATGCGATGATATCTGACACAGGCCAGGAAAACCTGTATGGAGTGGCTCAGAAAAATGGAACTGTTTTTAAAGGGATGCTAAAAGGGGAACTTTTGGGTTATAACATCAATTTGAAAGGCCAGACTATCACTGGTAGTGGTCGTTATCTTGAAAGATTCTGTTTAAATTTATACAACTATGCCTACCTTAAACTGGAAAATGTGACCAAGCAATATAACCCTGAAAATGAGGCGTTGGTAAAATAAGCCTCCAATAGTTCAGATAATTTGTATGTAATGTGTCCCACCGAGCTGAAAATGAAGGAGTTGCCTAGCACAGGGTGCACATCATAATTGGTTCTCAATAAATACTTGGTGAAAGAACAAATGAATTAGTAAAGGACTGAAACTCCATTTGCATCTTTAAACAACGTTTTTTTTTCAAACTTCACGGGAGGATCAATCCATGACTTCCTGGAATGATTTTTTAAAGCATTCTTTGTATCACTAAGAATGTCATCTTAATAATCCATCAACACGTAGCTGCCTAGACAGTTTCAAGGCTTTCTTCTACAGTATAATCTTTTTTAGTAAGCAAGAAGATAAACAGTTTGGGAAAGATACATGGGTGTCTGTAACTGCAGCTTGAGAGGAAGTAAACCATTGAAAATCTAAGGGAAATATTTTCAAAGGATGATTTAAATGAACTGCAAAAAAAAATCATAGAAAACCAATTTATAATACATTGAGTCAAATGTCAGAGAACTACTTTCATGAATCTAAAATATGTTACTTGTATATTTTGAGGACTATTTCCATGTTTTAAAAAATGATCTTCAGATGAAACACATATGGTTTTATTTTTTTAATTTTACAAGTTATATTTTTCTTCCCCTTGTTTTCACTGATGGCTTTTTGAGTTTTAATGCATGCTGAGCACTGGGGCCGCACAGCAGGGCAAACATACATATAGTTTCTATGTGCTGGTTGTAGAAAATCTCTAATACTCATGAAATTTAGGTAATCATATTCTATTAAAACAAACAGGCCCTATTAGATGATTATTAGTAGATATGATGCAGTAACAGAATTGTTAATATTTTTTTAAAGACTTATTTATTTGTTTGAGGGAGAGAGAGAGAGAGATATCACACGTAGGTGTACAGGTGCCTGTGGGAGTTGAGGGGAGGGACAGAGGGAGAGAAGGACTCTTAAGCAGTCCCAGTGCTGAGCATGGAGCCCAATGTGGGGCTTCATCTCAGGACCCCGGGATCATGACCCGAGGTAAAACCAAGAGTCCCCACTTAACTGACTGAGCCACCCAGTTGCCCCAGATTGTCAATATTTTCAAGAACAAAATTATCCCTGAGAAAATGGAAGAGATTTAAGTTTGAGCAGTTGGTATAAAAATATGTTACAACTGAAATTATATGCCTCAAAACAAGAGCAATGAGGCAGAACTGAATTTGTTCTTATCTACTGACGAGACATCACCAACAGGGTGACATTTAGTCACTGGCATGTTCACTACATCGATAAGCCTGGATACAACTGCATTCATTTAAGAAATGACAATTCTGAGAAATCCAGCCAAACTGTAGTTTTCCACATGTTTATCTATTGCAGTATCTTCACGCTGACAGACTCTTTAGTGTCGTAAATTGGGAAGCTCATTTCAGGGGAGTTAGTATCGTTGATCCCAAACTATTGCCCAGGGAGAAAGAACATGTCAGTTTATTATGATTAAAATAGCTGAGGCTTATATACATCCATCCAGACCTTTGTTGTTCTTTTTACCTACCTACCTACCTACACACACACACACACACACACACACACACACACACACACAAATACACACCTCTCAATCTTTTATAGAGTGTTTTTCCTTAATGATTATTTTAATCTAGTTTCACCTGTGCAACTCTATTGGAACTATTGACAGATGGAATTAAGTGACCTGGGCAAAGTATATCCATTTAGAAGTCTTTATTAAAAGTAGAGAGAAACTTTGCAAAATAAAATAACCAAAAGATTAATTTAATATAGATCTGTGATATGAAATGATATTAAAATAGTCATATATATAATTTATTATAATTTTAAATAAAACTCACCAGATTAAGATTTAATATAATCATCTCCTAAATTACATTTACTTCTCTTAAGGAAAGAAGAGCAATACAATCACCTCCATTGCATCTAATACAGTTTCTGGGAAGCATTTGTATCACCAGGGGAATAGCTGGATCAATTTCCTATTACTGGTTTCTGTGAAGGTGTGATATCATTGGTAACACAACACTAAGATGAAATGAGAATTTGTCAACTACATCTGCAACACCTAGTCAAACCTCTGGAGGAAAAAAAATTGCCTATTAGCTACCACAATGGAGATTGTGTACTATGATTGTGACGATGGAAATGGTCAAGATATTATTTCAAAGTTCTCTTAATGTTCTGTTATGCTAGGGAAACTACTGGTTATGAATCCTCTAGTGGAAGGAAGAAAATTCTAAAATATCAGTGCATTTAGATATATTAGGGGCATGGTTTTGGGGGCCTGAGAGTTAAGCAGAACTAAAAGAGGTGGATATGGCTATAAAAGAGTAACAGGAGGGATCCTTATGGTGATTGAAATATCTGTCTCTTGACTGTATCAGTTTCAATATCCTGGTTGTGTTGTGTTACCATTGGGAGAAACTGGGCTAAGGGTACATGAGATCTCTGTATTATTTCATAAAATTGCATGTCAATATAAAGTGGTCTCAAAATAAAAATTCAATTGAAATCCTCAACTTATGATTTTTAATTTAATTAAATTTTAAATATATAAACATTTTCTTTTATTTTAAGGATCAACTGTCACTTGTCTGCAAGTGGAACTTACAGATAAAATAAATAAGCATTTGAGAAATAACTACTGAAGGAAAAATTTAGAAATGTGTTCTAATGTTAAAGTTAAAATAAATTTTTATTCTTCTCATGAACATGTGAGCTTCTCAGAGTGATTTAAGAATGCAGGCATTGTTCCTACAGGTAAAATAGTTTTATATACCTCTTAATTATACATTCTAGATGTAGATATATAATTATGGTCTCCAACATTAAAAAATGTCTACCAGTACTAAGAGAATTTGGAAACTGGCTTAAACTATCCTACAGTTTCTTAAGAAAAAAGAATTCAGTTTGGGTATTTTGGAGATTGATAGGAGTCCTGAAGACATCTAGAAGTGACAATCAACAAAAGGAAACCCTACCTAAAGCTATCAGAGAGACAATAACAGAGAATCAGAGGGAAGAACAGGGATGCCCGGTATTGGGGGCCACTTTTTCCTGAGGGTCATTTTATGATTGATGAAAAAGAAGCTGAGAGTTTAAGAGGCTGATCAGTACTTTTGATAGCTTCAAAAGTCTAGGGAATAGGTGTTAGACTCCAGGGCCCACCACAGGGAAGTATACCAGAAATGTACTTATCCTTATACAGAGTGCAGCTCAGTTGCAAATAATTTCACTCCCTGGAATAAGATAAAGTTGATCTGTAGTTCTAGTGCCCAATTGTTCATATGTATGGACACAAGGTGACGGATAAAAGCTATAGCAAAAACTCTCTGGAGTAAGATAAAGTCATTCTAGATCTTAATTTATTGATATAAATACCTTTGTTAGTTCAATGACCAGGATGCAATTTTTTAAATAGGCAGAAACTCAAGGAAATAATATAATTAAAAACAAAAACCAGAGAAACAATGGAAACAATAATTAATAATAGAGCAGATCCACCAGAAACCCAGGTATTGGAGTTATTAAAGAATTTAAAATCACTATCTATTACATTTGTAGAGATAAAAACAGATGATAATTCCAGCATAATTGACATATATGTGTGTATCTGTCTGTGTAATATGTGGCAATCCTAGAACTAGAAAATACAAAATTAAGAACTGAATGACAGACAGTTAAAACAGCAGTAGACTAGCAAGAGTTGATGAATGATTTAATAAACTGAAAGCAATTCAGACAGAAAATATCCAAAAGGAAATATGAGGCAAAAATGGGTGGAAAATGCGGAGGAAACATAGGGAGACCCAGAGGAAATGGTGAGGAGATACAATACCCGTGTAACTGAAATTCCAGAAGCAGAGGAGAAAGAAAATGGAACAGAAACAACATATGAAGATACTATGACTTAGATCGTTCCAAAGGCACATGAGAGCCCTCAAGATAGCATCAGGAAGCCCTCTAACTCTCAAGAAGGATTTTTTAAATTGTATAAAGGAATACAAGAATGAAACAGTGATAAATGAGCAAAGTCATAAAAGGAAACTGCTAAAAATGAAAGGAAGAAAAAATAAAATCAGCTAGAGACAAATAGAGATTACTTTCAAAAGAATAATGAAAAGGTGAGAGCTAACTTTACAACAGAAATACTACAGGACAGAAAGAGTTGGATTATAATATTTGAAATGCTGAAAGAACATAGCTGCAAATCCAGACTCTCATACCCAGCAAGATTATTCTTCAAGGGGAAAATCAAGAGAAAGTGGCTTTCAGGCAAACAAGACAAGTCATTTTTTAGCCCTCAGATCTGTGTTAAAGGATATATTAAAGGGTGTGCTTCAAGTAAAAGAAAAATAACTATTTGTGGAAACTCAGAGATACATGGAGGAATAAAGAACAATGAAAAGGATAAATGTGTATGTAAATCCAGAGCAATGATTCTTGAGCATTAACATGAATTAGAGTCATGTGAAAGGCTGGACAGACAATACTGTGAGATCCCATACCAGGATTGTGGTTCAGGATGTCAGAGGTGGGGATTTACATTTCTAACACGTTCCCAGGTGATGCTAATTCTACTGGTCTGAAGCTTACACTTTGAGAACCACTGAGGAATAATACCGTTTCTAAAACAGTGACTTGTCTTGTGGGATTTAAAATTTATATTGAATCAAATCTATGCATATGTGGACAGTTATTTTGTGACAGTGGTAGCTTTTCTGTTCAATAGGGAAAATATCATCTTTTCAATAAATAGTCTCAATAAATGGTACTCAGTCATCTTATATTCATATAAAAAAATACTCTCTCCCTTTCTCACACCATACACTAAACTCAGTCTCAGGTGGACTGTAGGCTTAAGTGAAGGACAAAAACAATAAAACTTCTAGAAGGAAATATCAGAGAATATCTGAGTGACCTTGAGATATTCTTAAAGAGGACCCAGAAAACACTATTCATTGAAGAAAAATTGAACTATATTAAAATTTAAAATGATGTTAATCAAAAGATTAAATAAGAGAGCAATGGCACTTCACACAAAAGTTTTCTACAAATGGCCAAAAGAATACGAAAACTTGTCCAACCTCGTTAGCAATCATGGAGATCATACCCAAATCACCATGCAATATACCTGTTGAAAATCAGAAGGGATAAAGTTAAACTGATGGGTAATAGTAAGGTACATGAGAACGTGGCACAGTGAGAAATCCTACATACTTTTGCAGAGAGGGTGAAATAGCACAACCGTTTGAAAAATAATTTGGGGGATCCCTGGGTGGCGCAGTGGTTTGGCGCCTGCCTTTGGCCCAGGGCGCGATCCTGGAGACCCGGGATCGAGTCCCACGTCGGGCTCCTGGTGCGTGGAGCCTGCTTCTCCCTCTGCCTGTGTCTCTGCCTCTCTCTCTCTCTCTCTGTCTCTGTGACTATCATAAATAAATAAAAATTCAAAAAAAATTCTTGAAAAATAATTTGGCGTCATCTAGTAAATTTGAAGATGCTCATCATTCCGTATGACCCAGCACTTCCATTCCAACGTATGTCCATATGTCCATGTGCACCAAGAGATGTAGATCGGAATGTTTATACGTGGTGATTCATAAAAGCCCTAAATAGAGAAACAACTCAAATCTCCATCAGCAGTAGAACAGATAAGTATATTGTTTATAAAATGGAATTCCATGCGTCATCACTGAATATGGATGAACTAACTACATGCAACAACTTGGGAGAAGGAGTCCTATTTCACAAACATAATATTGAATAAGAGCAGCCAATCACGAAATTACAATGAATGATTACATTCAAGTTTAAGAAAAAACCCCAGGAAAAATGAAATTATGGTGCAGAGTCACTTAGTTTGTAAAATTTTAAAGAAAAACAAGGAAGTGATTATTTTCCAAATGAAGATGGTGTGGCTTCCTTTGTTGGAAGGCAAGGCAAGTAGTTAGGAGAGGAGGAGAGAGGTGCTTTGTGGGTACTAACGATGTTCTCTTCCTTCAACTGGGTGGGTATCTATACAAATGATTGCTTTGTAATATCCCACAAAACTATACATCTTGTTTCGTGCCCCTTTCGGAATGTATATTTTATTTAACAATAGATGGGATGAAATGGTTTAAAATGTAAATTACTTACTCTGTCCACTTTAAATATGGCAATAAACCAAACTGCTTTCGGGTTCCTTGAAAACACCGGAAGTCCTTAATGTAACTATTTTTCCAACAATACTTTAATGAATCCTTTTGTTTAGTTAATGTATTCTCCTATTCTAGTTCCTACATAACTTTGCGTTAATTTGGGCAAGTAAATAAATGTTGAATGGGAATCGAATGCTCTGAAGTCATCTGGATAAACACCTTGTTTAACCCTTAGATTACTCTGTATATTTATTTTGGTTTCAGAACTGATTTCAATTGTTAAAGTAGAGAGAGACTAGTAGTAAAATTACTGGAGTAAGGACTTAACAGTTTGTGAATATAATGAAAAAAATTCTTGTATATACCTACCTGACCTACTCCAAACAGACCTACTGCATGATAGATGCGATTTCCATGACATACTGATAGAATAAAATGAATCTTATTTGAATCAATGATTATTGATAAATAATAAAAATATCATCATTAACTATAATCCACACCATACCTTGGACCAACAAATTTAATTTTATTCCTTTCTAAAAATATGCTCTACTGCTGAGAAGGGTCTCAGAGAACAAAATTAAGTAATTGGTTTTTAAGCACCTGTCGGTTCTAAGATGTAACCCCACTTGCAAGCTAACAGCTTTAGCTGGCCAGAGTTTTATGTCTGCCATAGAAGAAGTTGCGAAACCCTTGGGTTAGAGAGAAACAACTTTATCACTCAGGCACAGAAGCAGTCTAAGCACCAGCATATTTTATGCTTGCTTCCTGAGCCCGGATTCCTACAAGCCTAAGAGAAGAGGGTCAGATTGGTACACATAGTGGGTGGCATTACATACAGGACGGTAGCTTTGAGATCAGGGAAGCAAACCTTACACTCGGATGGAGGTACTACTATCCCTAGCTTCCAATTCCCTTCCAAAGTTGTGCACTATACACACTGTACACACAGCCTTGAGAAGAGTCTGGAAAAAAACAGTTCATGCTCTGCACCTGAGGCATTCAGAAATACAAGAGGTCTATGGAGCGCTGTCTCTCCGTATCAGGGAAATCTCTTTATAAACCCTCTTGCTGCAGTTCATACGAACACACATTTTCTTCAAGTTCTAGAATATTGGCCAAAAATAAATTTTTCAAAGGTTTTTAAACTGTGAACCGAATTATTTTAATAGTTCACATTATACTCAAAATGCTTTTGAAGAGTCATAATTATATAAAGTCCTAGAAGGATATTATATATGGGTGTGTATGAATGAGTGAGCGAGTGTGTGTTAGTTTCTTACTTCAAGTGTAAATTCCTTGGGAATAATGACTGTGCGCGTGTGTAATGTATTCTCTTATTCTGTTTCTTTCAAAACTTTGCACTAATTTAATGAATAAAATGCTAAAGGTCTGTCCTCCCTCTTTTTTTTTCTTCTCTTTGTGAACACCATTGCTGAAGAACAACAAAAAGTGTGCACCTGTACCCTGAGTGTTCTAACGGTCATCGGGGAGGACAGGTTCTCCCAGCTTGGAGACCACCTATTCTACGCTTAGAGCCCAGGACAATGCCCACCCCGCAGTGGAGCTCAGGAAATACTGGTTGCATTGTGCAGACTGGAATTTAGGGCTCGTTCTATCTAGTCTGTAAGCCCAAGTTGCTCTCCGTGACACCTCGGGAATACATGCTGTGCGTTGAAAAGAGAAAACATTCCTTGCCCTCAAACCCTTGGAAGTCACCTTAAGCCCCAAGCCATCCATTTATGATGATTCTAGTCTGCAGACGGATACAAGTCCGGGGAACGAGCGCACGTGTCTGCAGAAACGTTTGCTTTATTATGAGATGAGAAATGAGTCGAGGGGTGTCCTTCCCCTGGGACTCTTTTCCTTTTCCTTTTGCGGGCCCAGGTGGCCCATGGCACTCCAGCAGCCGGGCCTTACGGCTGGGACACTATTCGTAGAAGTTCCTGCGGAGGTTTCGTCATCCACGCGGCGCTCTGGAACCCCTCTGCTCTTCTGGGCGAGAGCAAACATTTCTGGCGACAGGCAGTGCCCGAAGTCCCGAGGATTTCCGGACACTTTGCACCGCGGCGCGGTCGCCCGGGGGCCCGGAGAAGGTGAGTTGGCGCGAACCGACCGCTCGGGGTCTTGTCCCCATAGGGCGGGGGGCGCGGGGTGGGGGGGCGGCCTGGGGAGGGGGCGCTGCGGAGGGGCGCGGAGGGAGGAGGGGGCACGGGGGGCTGCAGGGAGGGCGCGGGGGGGTCCGGGGGGGCATGGGGGACCGCGGGGGGGCCTCGGGGGGAGGAAAGGGGGCGCGGGAGGACCGCAGGCGGGCACGGGGCTGCTGCAGGGGGCACGGGGACCACCGGGGGGCGCAGGGGGGCGCAGGGGGGAGCTCGGGGGGGTGCGGGGTGGGGGGAGGCGGCCGGGCATCGCGGCTCCGCCCGGCCAGGTGTCGCCCTCCCGGGGCCCTGCGGGGGAGCGGCGGCGGGAGGAGGCTGCGGTCGGGGCCGGGGCTGTTTGGACGCGGCGGAGGGTGGCGGCCGGGCCGGGGCGGCGGGAGCGGGGTGCGCGCGCGAGCCGAGGGGGCGCTTACGTCGCAGCTCGAGCGGAGCTGGGGTGGTTAGAGCCGAGTCCTCGGAGCCGCGCAGCCCGAGCCGCAGCCGCAGCCGCAGCCGCAGCCGCAGCCGCAGCCGCAGCCGGAGCAGCAGCAGCAGCAGCAGCAGCCGCCCGGAGGGGCGCGCCCCCCGCAGCAGCCCCGCCGCCCCCCGCAGCCCGGCGCACAAAGGCGGCGGCCGCCCGCCCGGCCTCCTCCCGCCGGCCTCCTCCCGCCGCCTCCCGGGGGCGCGAATGGCCTCGCGGGGCGACGACCTGGGGCTCGGGGGGCCCTAGGTCGGCGCGCCCCGGCCCCACCCCGCCGGCCGGGAGGGGGCGATGCGGGCCCGGGGCCCCGCCGCCCGCCGCCGCCGCGCTGCAGCCCGCGGAGCCGAGTGGGTGCCGCCGCCTCGGGCGCCGCTGGACGCCGGGGAGAGCCCCCGCCCCCGCCTCCGCCCCCGGGGCTGCCGGTAGGAGGCTTCGGGCAGCTAGGCACCTTCCCCTTTGGGTCCCCGCTCCCCTGCTCCACCTCCTCCACCCCACCCCACCCTCACATTCTGGAAGCTCCGGGGAGGGAGCGATCCCTGCCCTCCCTGCGCACCCCCACCCCCGGGACAACCCCGTGGGAATAAAGGGCTGGAGGCAGGCCGAAGTTGCGGGTGGGGCTGGGGCTGGGGCGGGGGGGGGGGCAGACCCTTCTGGTGCCTTCTGAGATCACCCTGTGTCTGCCTGGGAGGGGAGAAGGGAAGGTGCGCGATCTGCAGCGTCTCCGCCTAATTGGAACCTAATCGCTTTAAACAAAATCTTACAAACGTCTTTTTTTTTTTTTTAATAACCTCTTGGAATAAAGCAGAAGGAAAAATAAGCTCCTTTCTCCGCCCTCCCCCCCCTTTCCCTTTCTCTCTTTTTCTCTCTGCCGAAGACGCTCCCTCCCCGCCCCGGAGCTCAGCGCCGGAGAGCCACCTTATTATTAATCGGAATTGCCACCGCGGGCCCTGGCAGGCGCATCCTTCAGGGGGGACCAGGGAAGCGGCGCGGAGCTGCGGCTGAGATGTGCGCGGGGGCGGTGGTGGTTACATCTCGGAAGAGAAGAGGACGCTCCCCGGATCAGTGCCAAGCGTGCAGGGTGGGCTTCGGGGCATTCTGTTAGGATTGAGGAAGGACAGGGGGTGCTGGGCCCTCCGCAGGTCCGCATCCCTGTAAGGGAGAGGGGAGAGGAAACCAAAGTGAGGCGTCTTTTTTTTTTTTTTTTTTTTTTTAAGAGGTGGGAAAAAGAAGTTTATACCCCCCAGAAGGGGAAGAAAAAAAAAAAAAGCTGCGGGAAAGCAGGAGCAACAGGGTACTAGCCTGGACACTGAGACAAAAAAAATTTCCTGTGCAGAAGAGGAAGCAGGCTGCAGAGAGGCCCGGAGGCCGCACGCAGCGCGGTGGTGGCAAAGGCCAGGTGTGTTGTTGCGGGACAGTCAAGAGGAAAGGAAGGTTCAGGAACAAGGGGAACAATGACTCATTTACAAGCTGGTCTCTCTCCCGAGACCCTGGAGAAAGCTCGCTTGGAGCTCAACGAGAATCCAGACACGCTGCACCAGGACATCCAGGAGGTGAGGGACATGGTCATCACCAGGCCGGACATCGGCTTTCTGCGCACAGATGATGCCTTCATCTTACGCTTCTTGCGGGCCAGGAAGTTTCATCACTTTGAGGCCTTCCGCCTCCTGGCCCAGTACTTTGAGTACCGGCAGCAGAACCTGGACATGTTCAAAAGCTTCAAGGCCACGGACCCTGGCATCAAGCAGGCTCTGAAGGATGGCTTCCCCGGGGGCCTGGCCAACCTGGACCACTATGGCAGGAAGATTCTAGTCCTTTTTGCAGCCAACTGGGATCAGAGCAGGTAAATCCTAAATTCAGACTTGTACTAGGGGTTCTTTTACTCTCCCATTTTCCAGAATTTACCCTGAGTGTCATAGTTTTACAGCTTTGATGTTTGTGCTCATTTGGCTGGGGAAAAAGAAATTGGAACTACAAACTGGGGGTCTGGGAGGGTGATCTAGGGGTGGGAGTAAGGCTTTTATTTTTACCTTTGAAACTCTCACTTCGTGAGCACCTAGTCTCTACTGCAGCTTTAAGTGCTTCCTGAACCATATTACTGTGCTGCAGTCTAAAAGCATTCAACTTCTAAATAAAGCCGCTAAATTTTTCACCTCTTGAATAAGTTTACTGTTCTGTGGAGAAATGAGGATGAGGATGGAGACAACTTTTCCTCCTTCCTCCTAATGAAATTCTTAAGCTAGATTCATCATCATCATCACCATCACCATCATCATCATCACCATCATCATCATCGTCATCATCATTTCTCTCCTCAGTACTGAGGTTTTATTTTTTAATAGTAGCCTGGCATTCAACCAAGATCAAGTAGTTTTGTTCGCTTGGGAACTTTTCTGCTTGGTGATGTGTAGATGAAGGAATAATATGATGTGTGTCACTTCAATGAGAAGGAAGAGTTGTACCCTCTGTCGCTGAGCATGCCTACTGACACTGAAAATAAAGACTGACTGGTGTGCTCGTTCTACACCTGTCACTAATCTAAGGAATGTGTTTCCTGTCTGATGTGATTTTTCATCTTTCATAAGGAAGTGGAAAATGTTCAGACATGGTAGTTGGTAGACTTTTTTGAGCTCTCTTGCTTTTTAATGGAGGAGAAATTATATTCTTATTTCATCTGTATCATAACAGACAAATGGAGAGGGGGACTATTTCACTGCCTCAATCAAAATTATTTTCTCAGACTGAAAGACATAAATTATGAAAGGGTCTTGTGTAAGGTAGTTTCAATTAAGTTCAAAGCTAAATATATTTCATGGGACTTGAAAATGTTACCAGAACTATGAATCATGAGGAACTGGTTGTTATAACATTGGTGTATTTTTAGTTCTGTGAATGGTGACTTTTGATGCATCTGGTTAGTTGAAAACATCTCTGGAACAATTGTAAAAGACTTTTATAGTTACTGAGAAAGCTTATTGATCTTATGGCTTTCTAGAAAGGCTTCTCAGACTGTTTTGTAAATGAAAGGGTTTTACTCTTTAGTTATTCACCTGTTCCCTGTGAGTCTAAGTTGAGAACTACTCTAACTTCTTTTAGGTAAATACAAAGAAAATTACTACCTGAGGAATCATAAAGCCAAGAAACTTACAGAGTTAGCTACTGAGGGGGAATGGAGTTCCATTCCTTATTTTGATTATCACTCTACTTTTTATTGGGTGGCAAAGTTTAGAGGATTGTGAAATGCTACCTTCTGACCACAGTTTCTCTTTAAGAAGTTCCCATCCATCTGAGATGTACATTGTAGGGTCATATAAACCAATTATTGTATATATCAAAATTGAAAAAAAATATTCAAGAAAGAACCTAATCCATATGACAGTGAGATTGGTATTCTGTTGATTGAGCTACAGTGAAATGGGAGCTGTGGAGATTTTACATTTAAATATATCTCAGAGTCTGTCAAAGATACCCATAGAGGGGCAGATTGCATTCAGACAGACGTGCATATAGATCAGAACTTTTTTCACTTATCTTTATAAGTGAACTGATATTCACTAATTAAGATCAAAGTCACTTATAGTTCTCATGTATATGGGCAGTTGATGACTCCAGATTTACTAAAGGAACTGTGTTTTAGTCGTCTGTCTTATTCTTTCATGTAAAGGATATGGTCATGAAGATCTAGCTCCTTGGAAATCTATAATGGGAGATGATTTATTATTTGGTATGTAAAATCATTTTTTATTAAATCTACACAAAATCCTAGACATTAGAATTTCATATATGTGAGGTTAACAATGAGAAGCTATGCCCTGTACAAATACTCTATCGGGACTTACAGACTAAAAATTGTGGATTCTGTTTCTGCGGTTGGAAATAAACATGTATAATCAAAAAGTTATAGTTTGTCAAGATCAGAAGGTATATGAGTTATATAGAGCTGGTCTAAAATTCCTCCTAAATCATTCCTTCCTTCTTCCTACCTGCCCCCCATCTCAGATCCGTATATATCCAGTGACAAGGACTAGTGGATCAACAGTTCTATCCTCTTGACATACTCTCTAGACTTTTATCATTGGGACATGTGCATAAGAACTGCCCTGAAGCCTGCAGGACGGTTTCTGGCAGTACCTTCCTTCCAGTATCAGGATAGCACCATCACTTTTCCTACCTTGGGTCTGAATCTCTTTCCTTTCTACACTCTGCAGCCCCCCTTATCTCAGAAATCTGTGCTTCCTTACCTCGATGTTTACCTTACTACTGTTCTCTTAGGTGGACATGCCACATGCCGAATTCTCTTGGTCCCCATGCCTCTCCTGTCCTGTGAGTCCTATCCCACTCTCATCCTGTCAGACCACACAGCTTGGGTCTCTTGAGAAGACTGCACATGTGATCATAATTCTGACCACCTTCCTTAAGTTGTTCAGTGAATTGCCTGGCTTTCAACATTTTTTTTTTAAATAGCGTTGTTTTAAGAAAGTAAAATAGCATTGTTTTAAAGAAACAATAGATGGGAATGTCCAGGATTACACAGGGAAATTCCAGAAATGAAAGTGTCCCTTTTATTTGGAAAATAGGCTATTTCCGACTTCCTAAAGGGAAAAGCAAGACTTTTTTTAAAGAAATTTTGAAAAATTTTGTAAAGACCTCTGAAATAACTGATCTGTATAACAGAAAAGACAAAATCTTGGTCTTATCATATTTATAATAACATGCGAACCAGAGTTAATGCTAATTGATATTTGTTGCAGTGAGTTATGCATCAAAAAATATTCTAAGTAGGAAGTTACCCGATATATACTTTATCCTATGTTCAATTTGTAGGACAGTGTTCTGTGCTCCTCAGGAGACTAGCAACAGTAAATGTGTGTGAGATAGTGACTATAAATAAAATAGTGTCTCTTTCTACTGCAGTGTGGTGCAGATTAGTTTCAGGTTATGGCAAAGAATTGGACCATTTCCAAATCTTTTATAGGAGACATGGAATCTTCAGGAAGACTAAGGTAAAATAATAATGTTTACAGTGTACCTGCCTTTCAACATATCTAAAAAATAATTGAAATACTGAAATGTCAGAATGCCTTCCAATGTGGTCTGTGGGTGTTCTAAAAAGGATAGACCAGGGCCAGATGATTTATTACACGTGTTGAGATTCATGGTACATTTGTTGAGGACCTTGGTAAAGATTCATACAGTTTTATCTCATTTCTCTCAGATTGTTTAACATAAATTTCTGAAAACAAGAGCGAATTCCACAAAATTAAAAACAATTAATTGTTTAGTACGCCAGCTCACTAAGGGTGGAGTAGTTTTTTCACACATTACATGCTGTATTTCCTTCCTGAATGATAGTGCCCGGCTTGGGACTCAGCAGGTACCTTCAGTTGTCACCCTGATTGCAACCGTAGCGTATGAGGATCATGTAACGTGAAGCAAGAAGAGATCATACTGTCTCAAGAGAAGGAAGTTTGGAATGAAAATAGATCACAGTTTAGACTCTAGAGCACAGGAGCAGATATCTGAGAGGTTGAATTCACTGGAAAATAAATTTTGTGAATATTCATGAGTAAATTGGGTCACCTGAAACATAATGATGACATGCATTCTGATAGTCGGCCTGTAGGTCATAAGTAGTATTTTACCTCACTAGACGTATAAAGCAGCTCTCTAAATATTTGCACATAAAACAAGCATTTATCTGGAATCTGGTTAATAACCATTGGAAAACAAATACAGTTAAACCAAAATGATTCCTAATATAGAGGCAATTCAGAAGCGCTGACCATCCTGCATTATGTTTGGCTTGTCGTGATACACATCGATTATCATTTATAATACTGAAGCTCTAGAAGGGGTGCAAGAGCCACGGGTCAAACATCATGCTGTGATTCTCTAACGTATCCTGGAATTTTCCTACAAAACATATTATTGTCAGCTTGTTTGTTCCTACTGTGTGGCTTTTTCACACACACACACACAAAAAAGAAATAATGACATCTGCCAGTTCAGAATGAATTATGATTAGGCGCCCATGTATTAAAATAATGTGGTCAGTCTCCAAATTGCAAGAACGTCATGTTGACAATAAATTAAAATTTTAAAATAGCCATAGACTATACAGATATGTTTTAATCCCAGCCACAAAGTCTTACTCTTCTCTGGAAGTGCACTAAAATCAAATAAAACAAAATAAAGTAAAAATTACTAAGAATAATCAAGGGTAATCAACTAGATAATTAGGGCGAAACACTCATACTCAGGAGTCTTAAGAGCAAAAACCAAAACACCAGAAGAATATAGGCTTACTTTTGAGGCCTCATTTTTGAAGACTTTGTGTCCCTGTTTATTAAAGTGTATATTTATTTTCTTTAAATATGTTTCAACTTTTTGTTTTACAGTGTTATATATCATGTCAAGCTCAGGAATGTTCACCCTTCAAATCCTGGAAGCATTGTTGTGCTGTGTTATGGGTGGATTTTGAGATTCAGTCAAAACTGGAAATGGCAAGTGTGGATTCCATGGGACTTCAGTCCCCACAGAGCTTCTGTGTTGCTTCCTATAAGGAGGCTCTTTTCACAAATATTCTGGAAACTGCAGCTCATTCCAAACCATGCTTTGGTTCATACCATGGAAAATGGGAAAGAAAAAAAAAAAAAACATTGTCCTGACAAATGTTAGTGGAATATTGGACAAATTTCTGGAAAAAATAGGACGGTCCCTAGAAACTGGGGCAATTATACAGTAATTAGTGAAATAATCTTGAAATAACCACAAAGACCAAGAGTGCCAACCTTAAAGTAGGATGTTGATGGGGTCTGGCTTGAACAGGGCTATTTTCACGTTTTAGATATGCAACTTTAAACAAAATTGAAGAGAAGAGAAGGATCTGAGGTTACTACACTGCACTGAAAGGATGCCTCAAAGGAAATGTTGAAAGATATTTTAAAACAGAGACCAACAGTTAATAAATTAATGTTGTCCTTAGGAAATGAATACATTTCCTCCATTCTGAGAAAGATTGAGCTCTTTTCCCTCACTGAGTGCAGGTACATATACTTTACTAACATAATAGACAGCACTACTGACAGGAGGGAAAGGATGTCCTTGTATGTCAGGTCTTTATAACATCAAATAATAAACTGAGCAAATAGTACTCAATTCAAATCATTTTTGAAAAAAAAAAAAGTACGCCTGAGTTGAGCATTTGCTACATACATACAACTTTATAGTAGGTACCAAGGGGCAAATAAAGACGCATAAGATGTTCTTTATACCATCAAGGGACACATGACCTTTGGAAAGAATAAACATGAGGCATCAAGTCACTACCAGAGAGACTCTAAGTGCTTAATGAGGGTACTGTTTGCCCTTGATCGAAGTTCAGGGCTAAGGGCCAGCCGTAGCCTCTTCGGCGTTGTGCCTCTAGAGCATCGCCTTCTCTGGTAACTTGAATTCAACTATTTATTGTTTCATTTTAATTAATTAATTAATTATTTCATTTATTCATTCGTTTAAAATACTTTTATAACGTGCGTGGTGTGCCAGGCCCTCCTCTAAGCCCTTTACAGAATTAATCTCTTAAATCCTATCGCATTCCTCTAAGGTGGGGCTTACTTGCGGACGAGGAAGGTGAGGCGCTGGCCAGTTAAGACCCTCGCCCATGACCATACAACCAGTAAGTGAGTTGGTTAAATGTGTTGTGTGTGTACACACAGTTACCAGCACGAGTCTAGGGAAAAACAAACCGAGGGGAAAGAACTGCATCTATCATTTAGAAAATGTTGAATGAATGTCAGCATAGATCATTAGAAAGTTCAGTTGCTAGAGTAAATCTTCCAAAGACAAGGACTGCACTTAGCAGACGTTTACTTTCTACCCTGAAAAGGAGAGCTGCCTTTTTGACCTTTGCATTTTTTTTCCAGCACAGTTCTGTTTCATTTTATTTTATCTTATTCTGATGGCAGTAGGTGCATGTTGTTTTACACCCCCCCCCCCCCCCCCCGGTTAAAGACATTATTCCTGTAGATGCTTCCGTTTGGGTGATTCACTTGTTCTCACTCACCTACATCCCCACAGCAGTAAAACTAACTCAAGGCTCAGACAGCTAATCATCTGAGCTCCGTGATAGAAGCCAGACAGAGGAGAGGTTCAGAGATATATTCTCTGTAGGCTTTGTAGACCTCTCCTCTTCCCATTGAGACTCGTGAATGTCTTCTTGGCTCTCCTTCACCAAAGCCTGCTGCTGGGGCCAGGCTGAAGCATGCCCTGGAACCTTGCACGGTGCCACACTGGGGATGGGCTTCCCCTGCCTTTGGACATGCGGGCCATGGAGACCTGAAACAGCAGGACAGCGATTCATGGGTGTTCTAGGCGTGAGGTACCCTGGGGAGTGCAAGAGAACCCAGGTACCCTGGGAAGTGCAAGAGAAACCAAAGACCTGGCTTCTCCTGTAGGCTCCCTGGCCGATTCTGGGCAAACCATTCACATTCTTGGAGACCCTGTGCCCTTATCTCTGAAATAATAGGAGCAGAGCCAGCAGAGGGACTTTGGGCTTGTTTTGAGTTTAAGATCATGCACTTGAAATCGCCTTGGAAATCTTCAATGATGACACAGATGAAGGTATTTTTATTATTACTAGCACTCAGTAAGATACAATACCTAGATAGGTCCATCAGCCCTAGCGCTGATGATACCATGAGGCATCAGAGAGGTGATTTGGGGCCTTTTGTCTTCCCCTCAGCACCCTTCTAATAGGAAGTGCTTCAGATGGGAGAAACGTGGCTTAATGAAAACTGAGGGGTGGGGCGGCCTTAATGAAGAACTTGGCTGACTGATTTAGTGACAAAGGGAAATTTCCTGGTGTGGTGCTGTTCAGTGTGTTGCCCAGGTGCTAGTTTTTCCTTGTCAGGCTGAAGGAAAAGGCTGGGGAACGGGAAGGAAATGACCTGCTTGTGATTTAGGTTGCTCTTTGCATGGATTGTAAATGGTAGGGGACGCCTCTCTGTAAGGCCCAGGGGAGCACAGGCCGCTGAGCTTCCCCTGTCCTTGCAGGGCCGGAGGCAGCAAGCAAGCTGCCCTGCTCTTCTTGACTGGATGGCTAGTGAACCACAGATACAGGTGTCAGCCTCCTCCAGACGGTATTTACATAGCTTCGCAGCTCCGCTGTCTCTCAAGAGCAATGGTCTGGGTAGTCTGGTGTCCCAGTTGTAAAATCCCTTACCGGTGTTGGTATTTCTTCTTACTCCAGGCTATGCATCATCCTCTCCAAGTTGATTTCAGATTCAGGCTTTACTTGATGATGTTTTGGGAAGCAACGTCAAGAGTCAAGAGCTGCATTAATGTGCTAGTTTGTTATTTATGGCTTTCTTCCAACATACAAGGGAAGAATAGCAATGGTGGAGCTCCTACAGTTGGGAAGGAGGCCTCAAACACCAAGGTACTCATTGCGGTGGCCTCAGGTTTGTAGATTATAACAGGTAAAGATAATTTCCAACAGAAGAAGAATGACAGTAGGATTCCTGAAGATATAAAATTCATAAAATCCTCCATTTCTTTGGAAGATATTTTACAGACTTTGGCAAGATCTCATGTCCTAATGCTCTGCTTATGAGTAGCCTGCTGAGCTGCTAATGGTAGCGATGTGACATGTTTGACAACAGGGGACTAGAATGTCAAGAGTGGCTTTGACCTGCCCTTTGAATGCAGTCAGCTGAGATGTTTTAATGTTTCTTTGCTTCAATTTGGACATCAAAATGATTTATATAAAGATCAGAGGATTCTCTTTTTGAAGAAAGCTATTACATTTAAAAACTTGGTGAGGTTTACACTTGAAAACTTTGCAAACCTGATTTTCTCCTTTGCTGATCAGGGGATTTGCTTTATTATATCCTTGGGAATGCTGATAACGTCTATAAATTTTTCTCTTGATTTGGCCTCAGTTTTGGAAAACCATGCATGAGGTGTGTTATTTAAGATACCTTGCATCTTGATTTCTGCCTTTACTAGTGGTTCTCACTGGATATAATACATCATCCTTCCAAAGCTGATTTCAGATTCAAATTTATTTCATGCTATTTGGTGTTAATGCTCTTTGGTGTTCCTATAGGTAATGTAAGAGTGATCTTACTGGGGAGAAATGCTAAATTGGGCTTTTCTAATTAAAATTTTTTTTATTATCATACTATTATTGTGGATGTCAGGAACTAAAATGAATATATTTTTTTAAAGAGGTGGCTCAATTTAAATCAGAAATGTAGCCTTCTTCTGCCATTTTTCCAGTCTGTGCAGATTTATAGGCTTTTTGTCATAACACTAGGTTAGGCCATCATATTTATAAAGGAGATAAGCCAGCCATGGAGTGACAAATAAAGGTATCCAGCTATATATATTTTACAGGTTTAAAGACAAATAGATAATAGAACTCTACACAAAATTTTATTATCTTATGTATTCAGGACATATTTTATAGGCCTAAGGATGCTATATCCTTAAAATATGCTGTATACCTTCCAAAGATTTAAAAATTATCTCTCAGTCCTTGCCTTTTATAAGAGTAATAAGCTGTCTAACGATCATCAATTTTTAAGTATAATGTACAAATAGCCTTCAGTTCCGACTATATCCTTCTTAGTACTCTGTGTCTATGTGTTACCCTTACAAAAAAAAAGTACGTTCTGTTATATTCCAACCAACACTTTCCACTGAACACTTGCTGTATACCTAGCACTGTGGAAGTGCTTTTACGTGAATCATGTCATTGACTTTCCTCCCCATCCCCACCTCACCTCCCTACTGCCAATGAGATAGAATAAGATAATTACAGGTGCTCCCATTTTTTCATATGAGGGCACTTCCATTTCTTCATATACTCAGAAGTATAGATCAATGACATGTCCAGGATCACACATCTAATGAGGGACAGGGAAGAGATTCCATCTTGAAGTCTTCTGACACCATGCCCTATGCCTGAGTAATGCTGGGATCCCAAGGGGATTGTATTCCAAACTACTGATTTTACAGATGAGGAAATGAGACCCAGAGCAACTGAAAAGTTGCCTGAAGTTCCTTTCTGGACTACTGTGCTTTCTCCATTCACCTCCAAATGTTTTTAGAAGTAAAAAAGTGGAACTCCTCCCTCATACGTACTCACTACCTCATACTGTTTTCCTGGTGAGCCCATCACTTCCACTCCTTGCTAGGGATTTCTACTCCTAATCCACCCCCCCATCCCACCTGATTTCTTTCAAGATTTCTTTGTCTGGTGTTTCCTAGATGTCTATACCTGAATATCTGAGGGGAAAACCCTGAAATGTTAGCGTTTTTATAAATTTGCTTATTCATCTTGAAATGCTGGGATTCCTTTCTTGAATAACACTCTGATTTGCTTCTCAGCTATGACTCCATGACCTCCTTCACTTACTTGAACTTAGGCTCTGTATGTTTTTGACTCTGGAATTTTCTCCCTCCAGCTTTCACCTCAGTTTACAGTCTACTTTTTCTGATGTTTCCTTAATATATCTTTCTGGATGTTCTACATACTTCTAGATGCAGTGGGTTTATTCCAAACTCTACATTTCCCACCATCTCCCAACTGTCTCCTTGTCTTGCATTATTGATTTTGATGAAAGATTTTACCATTTACTTAGGCACGGAAACTAGAGAATCTTTGTGTCGTCCTTTACTCTTCCTTCAACCTTAGTTTCTGTGTCTAAGTATCGAATTTTAACAAGTTTCCCTCTAAAATACTTCTCACATTTGGCTTTTTCCTTTGTTCTTCCTTCTGCCATCGCTGAGGCAGTATCTTACATTATAAATAGTGTCTTTGCACTCTCGTCTACTCCCATTTTACAGGAATGCAAAGAGCATTTATTGGGTTCCTACAACATGCCAGGCACTGCACTAGGGTGCGAGGTTGAGAAAGATACAGACTCAATCACATACCCTTCTATCTTTAATTGCATCTTTATGCTATAAACTCCATACGAGTAATTAAAATATACTGACACTTTTAACCATAGCTGTTTAACCCTAGTATTCGTGTCTATTGGTGAAACTCCTTCAAATCTCATTCTCAAATTTTCCAAATGTCAAGGTGTGAAATGTCAGTATTACTGAGGCCATTCTTGAGCTGCTTCAGAAAGCACGATGCTTAATTTTCAGGATAGTTAAGGTGAGATTTTAGAAAATCCTAGGAAGGCCTGGAGGTAAAGGAAATGATTGTAAAATATGAAACAAAATATTTTCAAGAGCATTTTCGTTTGTTTTGGTAGGATACACGTTAAATTCTAATATGTCCCTGAAGTGCAGCAAGTAAATTTCTTCTTAGGAGATTTCTAAACAAAATTATCTTCAGACTCCTGAGGTATTTTAAAGGGAATTTTTAGTGTGCTAAACAATTTCTATAGTTTTGAGGAAAGTGGTTGTTAGATTTAATGCAGTATATTTCTGTTGCTGATAGGTACACACTGGTGGATATTTTGCGTGCCATCTTACTTTCTTTAGAAGCCATGATTGAAGATCCTGAGCTTCAAGTCAATGGATTTGTTTTGATCATAGACTGGAGTAACTTCACCTTCAAGCAAGCCTCCAAACTTACACCAAGCATGCTGCGATTGGCTATTGAAGGCCTTCAGGTAAAGATTTATAAATTACCCAGTTTCTCAGCCTTTTGCATTTGACTTCTCTTAGCTAATATGTTAGAATGACAAAATATCTTACTAAAAAAAGAATAACAAAAATATTTTTTAAATAATTTTTAAGCCCCAATATTACAACACTAACTGGGCGAAGGATGATAGAAGAAAAGTTGAAAGATGTGGACCTTTTAACAGACAGAGTTGGTAATACTGGGGGCAAACCTCAGTATGACTAAGCATAAATATTGATGATGACCTGAGATTTTTTTTTATCTTGATAATCAGAACAAATAGCACATTTTGGATTTTAATTATTAGCTATTTAGGCTTTTTTTTTTGTTCTATTTCTTTCTTTTTTCGGGGTATATTAATTATTAGCTCAAAATTTGCTTTACTATTCCATTTAACCTGGTAGATTGGGAATATGTTTCATGTTGCACAGAAAACTGTTAGGCAATCAAGGGACGCTTGGGTGGCTCAGTGGTTGAGCATCTGTCTTAGGCCTAGGGCATGATCTTGGAGTCCCAGGATTGAGTCCCACTTTGGGCTCCCTGTGGAGAACCTGCTTATCTCTCTGGCTGTGTCTCTGCCTCTCTCTGTCTCTCATGAATGAATAATAATAATAAGAAGAAAAAGGCAATCAATATGTCTTTTGATATCTATGATTTGGAATCACTGTTTTGAACTACTTCTCTAAAGTTACTTGGGGTTTTTGTTGTTGTTTTGGTGGAAGGGCTGTCATATGGAATTTACATAGGAATGGTGCATCTTCCAGTGAATGGCACCTGTTTAGGAACTATAAAATGAAAAATCAATGGTTATTAATTAGTGACATGTCATAAACCTACTATTGACTATTTCTTTTTAAATTTTAGGATGTCCTTCTTCTGCTCTCTCTGTAGTTTATCATATTTCACATACAATATCTATGGAATAAATTTTCAATTCTTTCAAAGCTTTGCAAATGAACCCTCCAGTGATATTAATTGCTATTTGTTCTCCATATATTCAACAGGCATTTTAGAAGTTTGCAAATCAACAGTTAATTTTTGTAACTTTTACTGCTGAAAATATCACTTGTTTTAAAATGGCTAATTATATCTCTGTCATTCAGAATTCTAGACTTTATTTTTTTATGTTGAATAGCCAAAATTATCCAGATCTCTGTTCCATAGTAATTTCTGACTGTGTCTGTAGGCACCTAAATTGATGGCTGATGACTCACTAAAAATGGTCCACTTCTCCAGGCAGCAGGACATCTTAACCAAATTCAATTCACAGTTTGGATTATGCCTCTGAAGTGAATAAGGCACACTGATCCTTTTCTCTACATAGCTTTTCCCTGGTGCAGGTTTCCTGACTTGCTCTGGGTGAGTCAGCCTTGCTCCTGTCTTCTCTTAAACAACATCTTTTTTAAAACTCCATAGAGGCAGTTAAGGGGGTTGGGAGAGGACACAGGATAAGCATGTTTGGAAATGTGTACATTACGTAGAATCAGTCCTAATCTGCTTCCTTGCCAGCAGTGTGCAAAGCATCCTTTGCTTTGTAAAGAAAATTGGTTACCACAACCGTGTTACTTAGCACAGAATAGTAATCTAGCCTTTTATAATTTTTTAAAAAATTTAATCTGCCATCCTCTTTTTGCACAAAGGATAGGCCAAACCTTCAGGTACATGAAGAACTGGAGGCCTCATATTATTTGTAAGAGATTGGAGAAAAAAAAGTCTCAAGAATAGAATTGGTATCTTGCTATTTGCCAACTTACATGCTGTGTGAAGTCCTGTAATAGTAGCATTGTCAGTCATTCCAGGGGAGGGATACTGACAACTGGGACACGTTTAGAAGCTTCCCCATTAGCCGTGGCCTCTATCAGAATTTCTTTAAGTGCTAAGTGTCAGCATGACAGGATCTGTAGTCAGTGTAAGTCTCTGTGTTTATGTTGGAGAGGGAGAGATCTCCTCCTCAGCAGGGCGGGGCCTGGAATGCTTCAGTCCCTTTCCATTCTCCCAAGACCCAGACTGAGCAACCGAGGTTGAGTTCCCCTGGTGGCCAACTGGGAAGCCACTTAAAAAAAAAGGAACTCTTTCTGAGAAATAAATTTGACATGTTACTAACCTTTATTTTATTTTTCAAATATTTAATTTATTTATTTGATAGAAAGACTTGACAGAGCATGAACGGGGGTGGGGCAGAGGGAGAGGGAGAGGTCGACTCCATGCTCCATCCCAGGACCCTAACATCATGGACCTGAGCCAAAGGCAGACACTTAACCAACTGAGCCACCCTGTTACTAACCTTTTATTTTTTTTATTTTTTAAAGATTTTATTTATTCATGAGAGACAGAGAGGGAGAGGCAGAGACACAGGCAGAGGGAGAAACAGGCTCCATGCAGGGAGTCCAACATGGGACTTGATCCCGGGTCTCCAGGATCACACCTTGGGCTGAAGGCAGTGCTAAACCACTGAGCTACCTGGGCTGCCCAGTTACTAACCTTTTAAATCCAGTTTTTCTCCAGTTTGAACTGATTTTTTAAATGCTCTGAATCAATGTGTCTATCTTGTGTCTGTATCTACGTCTAGATCTAGATGAAAAAATAATAGTAATTCCAAATAACAATAGAAAATGTGCTAACAATGTTCCATTTATTGAGACGTGCATGATTTCCTAGTTTGTCTGCTACTGGGGTAACATTTTATGACTTTTCTAATCACTACTCTGTTTTACTTCTCATATGCTCTGTGAGAAGCATTGTTGCATGTTGATATGTTTCTTGTGAAGCATCAATAAACTTTTTTTGAGATTAATGTAACACCAAGAAATGTTTGAAGTAAGATATATACGAAACATTAGGTTGTGCCATCACCAAGACTACCAGTACTACCACAATAGTAAACCCCTTCCAATGAAGCCAGTCAGGAAAATTAAGAGATGAGGATATTCCTAATAACTCAGTGATAATTTATATCATGCTATAGTATGATACTTTTATTTTGACAAACATAAAAAATATTCTAAGGAATTGAACTCAAAATAAGAAAGGCCACCAATGGGTCTAGTGCCAGGAAGAAAACTCACTTTAATGATATATATTATTAATAAGATAATGTAACTGTGCTTTCAAGAGGCTCCATCTTTTTTCTTCTTTAGGTGGTTGTATAACCTGTCTACATATACACACCAACCTCTTTTTTCTCAGGCATGAGTATTTTGAATGACTTGGCTAGAGGTAGCATCTGATAACATCCTAAAACCATTGCTTTTAAGACCTACCTGTGATCAAAGTGCAGGCTGGAAAGGTGAAAGTAGAATGGGCTTTAGAGGCAGATAGGCCTGGATTTGGATGACAAGCCTGTTACATACTAAACACTTGGGCAAATTACATTATTTTGTTTGAATCTCAGTCTGTTCATTTATACCAATTTTAAAGTATTACATTCAAAATGATACATCTTGTACCTAACAGGTGATAGCAATGCTCAAAGTAATTGATGTGGATAAGCTCATTTGTCAGGTGGCATATTTTTCTACATATGTGCTGGTTTTCTCACAATTCAGTGACTAATTAAACTATTTAGATTTAAAGCTGATTAGGAATCTGAATAACACCATCTTTTGCTTTAATGCTTAGGTTATCAATACACAGATTGCATTTTTTAAAAGAAATCACTTCGCTGTGTGGTTAAGTAGCATCTAGATGTTTTTATGTTAGGTGGTGGGTAAAATATTTTTTCATGTTGGAAGCCAAATGAAAAATGAGATTGTTTCACCTGGTGAAAATTAATCTTTTGTTTTTTGCGGGGAGAAACTCTAGGCACAGCTGGAAAGGTGGCAGTTGTGGAGATATCCGTGGCCTGGAAGGATGAGCAAGAATTTGCTAAATGGACAAGGATAGGAAGAACGTTTGGGGCAGGAAAACCTTGGGGAAGTGCTTTGAACAAACATAAAGCTGTAAGACGTTGAAGCTATATGATAAATCTGTTTTGAGGTGGCTAGTCTGAGAAGTGAATTGAGGCAAATGACCAGAGATGAGCCAAGAAAGGCTGGCTGGGATGGAGGATGGCATCCTATGTGGTTTGGCCTGTATTCTCCACACAAATTGGGAGGGTTGGGACAGGCAAGTGGGCCTGGTCACTCCTTTGCTTTGGAAAGATATTTTGAGTAGAAGAAAGGACTTGGATAGAAGGATAGAGACGTTAGATTTAGAGAGCCCTATACCACCATGGAGCTAACTAGATTGATCTCATTTTGTAGGATGGGAAATGAAACTTCAGGGAGTTTAAGAGACTTACCCAAATTTTCTCAAACGACCTAAGGGCTTGAGTCCAAGTGTCTGACTCAAAAGACCAATATCTTTCCTGGATCTTGTTTCTATTGTTTCCAGAGCTGTGTTTAAGAAGTCACAAATGGCTAGCCAGTGGCAGAACCATTTTCTTCTTCCCCATGAACATCCTCCTTGAATGATTGCCAGCCTCTCAGTTCAATATGATAAAGGCCACGTGAAAGGCAATTTTCCATAGCCAAAGAGAACTTTTATCAACACAAGCACAGATTGATAAGCCACTCGTGATATATGGTCCAGGGCAATTCTGTATGCTTTCTCTGTACGGAATCTGTAAACGTTTTTTTTTAAGCGGAAGGCCTCCAACATTTTTACCAACATAATGTAGTTCCTTGATAGATAAGAGGTAACATCAGATATTTTTGTGGAAATAAATTATTCAGTCCTCATTGGAAAGACACAAGAAAGAAAATTATCTTGCTCCTTATAAGAAGTTAATTGATTGGGGTAGTCATGGTAACAGGAAGCATCTTAGAAAATCAATACAAGATTAAGTGGATGTGACTTGTAGCCCTGGGAAGCCAATTAAAACATGAAATGTTTGGAAATACCTGGAACAGCTTGGACTGAATTTATAGTCAAGCGATGTTCTTTTTAATATTTTTTTGTCCTTGTTGTTCCATTTCAATTTTTTTCTCATAAAATACTATCATTCTTAAAACTCTTTAGCAATGAAAAACTCCAACTCTCTTATGAATCCAGAATCTCTTACTTGTCATCTTTTTTTTAACTTAACACTAACGCTACCTGTGTTGTTCATTGTTCCTTGGATATATTTATCTGTTTTTCCTTCTTAGTTCTGTCCTGTTGTGTCTCCGTGCTTTTGTTTCACAATTTCACAGGAATCCCCAAACTCCATCTGCTGAACAGTACATAATGTAGTCAAGGCCCGGCTTGCTGTCAGGGGGTTTGGCTCTAACAAAGAACTGAATAGCTCTTTGAGTTGCTACATAAAACTCAGATGTAAGGGCCGTCACAAAATGCCAAAATCAGTGCCAGATATTTTAAGAGCCCTTAATAAATAGGACTTGTGAAAGAATAAAGAATATGTAATCAATTCACAGTACTTAATGCCAGCCCTTTCTTCTATCTAAAGGGTCTAGTGTTAGGAGCAGCCACCAATCTGTCAGCTTTGGGAGCTCTGGTCATTCATGTGGAAGGCAGAAAGTGCTGCTGCTACAAATTCTGGCTCTGACTGTTTGGAAGCCCAATCCTACCAGGGGGAGCTTGCCAAAAACAGAAGACATGCTAATGACTTGGAGTATCACTGTCCAAGCCTAGCGGGTGAGGAGCCCCATTAACTCGGTCCAGCAGTAGTTTGTGCAGTCCTCTAAATCCGATCTGCAATTTCTGGCAGCTTCCAAATTCTGTGTGTGTGTGTGTGTGTGTGTGTGCACATGCGTGTAGGGTGGTTAAGAGACAATATCAAAAGAGAACTCAGTGAGATATTGAGTAAACTTGGACTTTGTAACAAAACAAAAGGACTCCATGCTTTGCAACCATGTTCTCTGCAAGGGTTGTTAGCCTGCCAATAGCTTTCAGGCTTCACGTGCCTTGGACAGCAGCAGAAACTTCTTGCATTGGAGCTGCCTTGCACACTCAAGGCGGCATTATGGTCCCTTGGTGGCAGAGGGCTGAAACAATGCCTATCTTTTTCAAAATGAACACAGATTCATGAGCCGTATTCATTCAGACAGCCTGAAGGTGGGAGCGTTTATTTCCACATTTCGTATGCACAAGCAGAACCATCCCGGGAAACAGTGACAAGGGCAGCGTGTAAAAGAAGTGACATTTTGTTCGTCACATGCATCGCTGCCTGAGCTAAGTGTGTTTCCTCTCAGTCCTTACTTAACCTAAAACAAATGAGTGAAACCCTTAACGTTGCTTTATTTCATGGTGTGAGAATGTGGTGGCTCGGCTGAGAGGTTCAGTTCCCAGAAGTAGGACGTTGGCAGTCTTTTTAAAAGCTGACAATAGGCATGTAAAAGCTATATATAATATTCAGTTCAGCAAGCAGGCTAAGGATTATATAACCTTTGATGATGGGCTAGGAAAATTCTGTGGATGCCTATATATACATAGATACATAGGAATGTGTGTGTGTATATATATATACATATATATATATATTACTATTTTTTCCTCACATTACAATTGCTATTTTATTTTCTGATTACTGGCTAAATCTGTTTAAAATGTCTAGTTGTAGGAAGGAGGTGTCAACCTTGACAGAAAAATGAAGAGATGGGTGCTCTAGAGTTACTTAACACGTACTGACTTAGAGTAGTAATTGTCAATAAAATGTAATACCTCTACACTTTTTTTCCCTCCACACTTTTAATTTAATACCTCTACACGACGGAAGGAGATTATATTCACTTCACGTAGCCAAATAATTGCAGTGACAAAAGGGAAAGAAGCAAGTGGCAATCTTTTGGTCTGAGTCAGTGAGATAATGATAAATGGACAGAAAGTAATTATCTATAATGAAAAACTGAACGAACCATATGAGCTGCTCTGCATTTCATTTTATTGGCTATGTTTAGACATGTCCTTAACTAGAGAACAAAAAAGATGAGTAAGTGCAAGTTCCCTTTTATTCTTTTTAGTAGCAATGCAAATGCATCTTGATATATCCTTCTCCCCCAATCGGACTTTATTTTTTCACTCTCTGTAATTCTAAACAGCAAAAATGTGAACATCCACTTATCCTTTCAAAAACTTGGTTTTTAGGATGTCTGGGTGGCTCAGTGGTTGAGTGTCTGCCTTTGGCCCAAGGCGTGATCTTGGAGTCCTGGGATCAAGTCCTGCATCGGGCTCCCTGCCTGGAGCCTGTTTCTCCTCCCTCTGCCTGTGTCTCTGCCTCTCTTTCTATGTCTCTCATGAATAAATAAATAAAATCTTAAAAAAAATAACTTGGTTTTGGCACAGTGGAATACTACTGAACCTTATAAAAGAAGGAAAGTCTGCCTTTTGCAACAGTACGCATGAGCCTGGAAGACATTCTGCTAAGGGAAATAAACCAGGCACAGAAAGACAAATGACTGCATGATCTTACTTACATGTGGAATCTTTTAAAAAATCAAATTCATAGTAATAGGAGTAGAAGGGTACTTATCAGGGGCTGGGAGGTGAGGGAAATGGGAGATGCTGGTCTCTAAGCTCTCAGCCATAAGATGCAGAAGTCCGAGACCTAATGTCATATAACATGGTGACTATAGATAGTAACAATGTACTATATTGATGCAATTTGCAAAGAAAATAGATCTCATTTTTTTTAAAAAGATTTTATTTATTTATTCATGAGAGACACACAGAGAGAGGCAGAGACATAAGCAGAGGGAGAAGTAGGCTCCCTGTGGGGGGCCCGAAGCAGGATTCGATACCAGGACCCCGGGATCATGCCCTGAGCCAAAGGCAGATGCTCAACCACTGAGCCACCCAGGTGCCCGATCTCAAATGTTTTTACTACAAACACCCACATGCATCCCTTTCCGCCAACAGTCATTATGTGAGGTGACCAATGTGTTAATTAGCTTGATTGTGGCAGTGATTTGACAGTGTGTGCATATAACAAAACATGCTGTGTGTCTTAAATATATACAATTTTTATTTGTCAGTCATATCTTAATAATGCTGGGAAAAGATTAGGACCCTTATGTCATCAGATTTTTCTACAGAGGTTGATAAAAATTGACATGCCTATTTTTCAAATGTTTAGTCATTTCACCTTCATAAATATAACCTTAGGTACATCTAAACTGAAAAATTTGAAATCTCAAACTAAGGTGTCATTTTTGTTTTCATTAATTTTAAAATTCTGGTACCATATTTTCAGAATCCTGGAGATGAGTGATTTTTCTGTCTCATCCATGGGTAACACTCTTGTTATATTTTCTTAAGATTGATCTGGAAGGAAAATATATCCTTCATCATAACTATTTTGAAGATCTGTTTTTAATGGGCTTAGTCTTCTTCACATCTGCAATTGGAGAAACTACAAAAAACTCATAAAAGGAATACTTCTTAGACTACTATTTGATGCACAATTAGTGTGTGTGTTTAAAGATTTTATATATTTATTTGAGAAAGAGAGAGTGGGAGAAGGAGCAGGAGAGGGAACGAGGGTGGGCAGGGGCAGAAAGAACAAGACAGAGACAAGCAGGCTCTCTGTTCAGCAGGGAGCTCATCCCTGAGATCCCACATAGGGGCTCATCATTGATCCCTCAAACCCAGGACCTTGAGCCAAAGGCAAATGCTTAACCTATTGAGCCACCCAAATGCCCCAACAGTGTGTTTCCATAACTTAAAGTCAAATGCATTTTGCAAGGTCCCAATTAATTGGAATTTTAAGATGTGGGTGAGTGTGAGGTAGTTAGATAAAGTGGTAATAGCTGCTATAACAAACCAAATATGTACACTGACTCAGCCATCTTGCCATGAAGTCCAATAAGAAGCTTCTCCTAGTGAGTCAATGACTCATGTTCCTTCCATTTTGTTGTCCTGCCACTTTCTAGGTACAGTTTTTCAGGTCACTTTGCTCAATTCCATTCCATTTCCCAATAACGTAAAAAAGTATGGAGGATCACCCATGATATGTTTCTATGGGCCAGCCCTGAAAACAGTGCACATTGCTTTCTTTCACATTTTATTGGCTAGAAAATTCAGTCAAGTAGATATCCATAACTACGAAGGTGAAGAAATGTAGTCTGGTTGTGATCCTGGGAAGAAGAGGAATGGTGGACATCTTGTATTCTCTTTCACAAAACTGATTCCCTGAAATAACTCTTTTTTTTTTAATGTTTGCTTATGTTCTCTGAAAGGAAGAGGTGATAATTAAACAGTGTTTCAAGGAAGTTTAATTGCTACATTCAAGCACAATGGAATAAATACATCTTTTCTATAATTCATTCTATGTACTGACTGCAGTCTCTGTACCTGACTAGTTTTGCTTAGATAAGGGGCTGGCAATTTCTGTATACCTGGTCACTACATTCCAGTTCGACTTTCCTAAGGAGTATTCCCAAATATGCTGAATTTAAAAGGAGGAAAAGCTAAATAATTCCTCTGTAAACTTAAGACAGTGTCCAAGATAACAATGATCGTGATGCGGTTGCTTTAGCTTGAAGTTAGAAATCCTCTGAATTTGGGACTTAATTTTTATAAATTGAGACTATGACTTTTTTTTAAAAAGATGAGAAAGAGAATACATTTTTTAATGAGGTGTCCTAACTTGAGAAACTCCCAGAAAAGATTATTAGCTGCTAACACACTAAAAGGATTCTCACTATAGAGTCTTGTAAGGACTTAGAGAATACAATCTCTGTCAGACGAGGTTGGAGAGTCCACGAACACTCAACATTTATCAAATGCCTTAAAAACCAGGTGGAGTTTTACTTATTATTTAGTCATATAGAGAAAACATGCAGAAGTCAGTATAATTTTAATCAGTACAGAAATTAGTAAAGTCAGGAAGCCTGGGTGGCTCAGCGGTTGAGTGCCTGCCTTCAGCCCAGGGCGTGATCCTGGAGTCCCAGGATCAAGTCCCACATTGGACTCCCTGCATGGAGCCTGCTTCTCTCGCTGCCTCTGCCTCTCTTGCTCTGTGTGTCTCATGAATAAATAAGTAAAATCTTAAAAAAAAAAAGAAATTAGTAAAGCAAAAGTTACATCATCAGTACCTAGTTTTTCAATCATATTGTGTACTATCAGGAATTCACTTTCCTCCTGAAGATATTCTTGGAGCTCTTTATTTCATGTTACAATTTTTATCTATCTCAAGCTGCCACCTTAGAAAATTTTAAAATTTCACTTGTGCTATATTAACTGTTTCCTGGATTTCATTTCCTCAAGTCTTTGCATTCTTTCTTATTTTTGTTGTTGTTCGTTTTTACCAAGAGTATGAGGTAAGAGGTAAAATGGCAGAGTATTTGAATTTTCTTAAAAGGTTAATTTCCACATTGATTGATAGTTTTGCTAGATATAGAAATACAGACTCAAAATAATTTTCCCTCAATACTGTGAAATCATTATTTCATAGTTGTTAAACATCCATTATTTTTTCTAAGAAGTCTGGCTTTAGATAAATCCTTGTTACTTTGTAGGTGTTTACACTTTGTAAAACATTTTAGTATCTTTATCTTTGGCATTTGCAAGTGTGCACTGGGGAGCATGTCTTTTATGTGTCTACTAGACCATATGAAACATTTTTATTATTCTTTCAGTTGGAAAAAGAAACATTTGTATTATTCTTTCCACTGAATTTTTCTCTGATCCCTTTTCTCATATTCCTATAGCATGGGCTTTGTATCTGTGACCTTAATCCTTTGTATATCATGTTTCATGATCAAATGTATTTATTTATTACATTTTTAAATTTTATTTTGATATCATTGTAGATTCATGTGCAGTTGTAAGTAGTACAGAGAAATCTCATATTTCCCTCATTGGTAAAGTCTTATAAAAATACTATACAATCTCACAATTAGGATGTTAATGATGATATTGTAGGGAATGAAAGTCCTGACTGATTGGTCACCCTTCTCCGATACCACTCTGGTAGGGGGCTGGGGTGCCTCATAACAGCCTGGGAAAAATGCCATTCTAGACTTCCCTCTCACCTTTTGTTGATGTGGGTGGTAATGAGGTCACATGGTTTTCTTTTCTTTTCTTTTCTTTTCTTTTCTTTTTTTTTCTTTTCTTCTTTTTTCCTTTCCTTTCCTTTCCTTTCCTTTCCTTTCCTTTCCTTTCCTTTTCTTTTCTTTCTTTTCTTTTCTTTTTCTTTCCTTTCTTTTCTTTCCCTTTTCTTTTTCCTTTTCCCTGTGGTATATGGCTGGAGTAGAGTACTTATTGCTTAAATGTTTTGTACATTGTGAGTGTACAACTTTCTTGATCTTTTACGCAGTGAGAGTAAGATTTTGTTAGGGCTCTTACTTTTTTTATTTTTATTTTTCGGTCTGTGCTCATTGGAATTTCCAGTTGCCCAGTTTCTCGAGCTTGAAACCTGAGATATATAAGGCAAAATCAAATCTAGGGAATTTACCTAGGTCGTTCTTTGGATCCTAAGGTTTTTGGCTGGTCTACTTTCACTTTTCCTAGTCTTCTTATGTTTGTTTTATGTACAACTCCCAGTTTTTAAGATATGCTTAATGGGAAGAATAAGGAAAAGTGTGATTATTCTATTGTCTTGGGGATAGGAGTCAGAACGCCATGTATTTTTTCATCTTTTAAAATTTTATCCAGGGCAGCCTGGGTGGCTCAACGGTTTAGCGCCACCTTTGGCCCAGGGCATGATCCTGGAGACCCGGGATGGTGTCCCACGTCAGGTTCCCTGCATGGAGCCTGCTGCTTCTCCCTCTGCCTGTGTCTCTGCCTCTGTCTCTGTCTCTCTCTCTCCCTCTCTCTCTCTCGCTGTCTCTCATGAATAAATAAATAAAATCTAAAAAAAATTTTATCCAATCTCTGATTTATTAATATTACTTTGCTTCTTTCATGGTGCTTTTGTAAATTTACTATAAATTTATTATTGTTTGTACTGTTTATTATCATTTAAATTTATAAAGGGAGGTGAGGACATTGAGTTTATTCAGTCTGCTGTATTGATGTGAAAGCTCCTTACAGCCTTAAAACCAATCAGTATCTAGTTTATGATCAAAGGATGATAGAAATGAAGTTCATGAGGCATCATTTTTTAACCTTTATATATGGGTGTAGAGAGAAATCATTATTCTCTCACGTGGTAATAGTTTTGTTATTATTGTTTTTTAATCTAAATTCTCAGAGATATTTTTTCTAGGGTGAAATACAGAATAAATTTATTTCCAAAATCAAAATTCAAAGGGATGTACTCACAATTTTTTGCAAATAAGTATAAGCCCACCTAACCTAAGTAAGACTCTGAAGTTCAGAAAACCAGATTTGTTTGTAACTAGGTAGTGATTCAGGCAGATAGACAACTTAATCACCTGGTTTCAGTAGATCTCTAAGAGATGCCTCTGATTATCCCATTATCTCTGCTAATGTGGCTAAGGAAAGCACATTCTACTCCACACAAGACAATAATGGTTGCTACGTAGCTGGTAAACAAACTATATTTAGTGGCAACTGAGGCCTGCTGTCTCAACCCAGGTAGATAGCATCATAGTAGGTTACTGCTAGGTGCTAAACTTAGAGATACAATTAAGTTAGTGAAAGAAGAGTCAGCTCACTCTACTATAAATCATAAGAAGCTGTTTTCTAGTTTTATAAATATTTATATCTGGAAAAGACCTTAACCCCCAAAAAGAGCTGCATAGAAACCATCAAAGGAGGCTTAGGTGGAATTGAGCAGCACCATGGAGAGCTCCTAAAATTCTGCGTAGTTTGCCATTTTCTGCTTTCTAGTTTTGATTTTCTCTCATCATTATTGCCTCTAACGTAAAACTCCTTATCCTTTAGAAAAGGTCACAATCCCTGCAGAAGTAGAGGGCTTTTTTTTTCATTATCCTGAGTCTCATAGTTTATTTGTTTGAGTTAAGACTACATTTTTTGTGTGATTCCATGTTCTCCTTTTAAGACATTTTCTTGGGACACCTGGGTGGCTCAGTGGTTGAGCATCTGCCTTCAGCTCAGGTTGTGATCCTGGGGTCTTGGGATTGAGTCCCGAATCAGGTTCCCTGCGGGGAGCCTGCTTCTCTCTCTGCTTATGTCTCTGCCTCTCTCTCTGTGTCCCTCATGAATAAATTATATATATATATATATATATATATATATATATAAAAGACATTTGTTTTATTATCTAGCTCCTGTTTGTTTTTGGAATTGTTTACTGAAAGTTCACATATTGGGATTGCCTTCCCTTTTCTTTCCTCTTAGAGGTGTCCCACCTGTTGTTTATAACCTAATTTTTAGAATGTGAGCCGTTCTTAAGTTGGATTTAGGGTAGAAGAAGTGACACTGTGAGTTGTTTTTCATCATGATACCAGGTAAGGAAGAAAGAGATCATTTTGTTTCACCCAAGCAAACTGCTTGGAAAGTCATGTTCAATTATGTTCTTTCTTTATAAGGAGTTGTTTGGAGAAGAATTTTAGAGCATATGGTTAAAAGCAAAATCATCTCCTCTTGACAATTGCTGGAATAGGT
This sequence comes from Nyctereutes procyonoides, assembly GCF_905146905.1. NCBI lineage: Eukaryota > Metazoa > Chordata > Mammalia > Carnivora > Canidae > Nyctereutes > Nyctereutes procyonoides. The sequence continues at coordinate 28,476,860 of NW_026575146.1, forward strand.
CAGACTTTAGAATCAGGTGTTCCTGGGCTTAAATCTTGCCTCTACCACATCCAGATTTCAATTTTAGATAGACTGCTTAACTGATACAAGGCTTTGTTATCACATCTTTAAAAATGGGATTAATACCTTCCATCTGGTATTATGATGAGGATTAAACAAGATATCCTATATGAGAGAGACAGGCATGATACCTAGTCAGAGAAGGCTCTTGGTTAAATCAATTCTGTCCATGAACTTCCTTTTTGCCCTGTGCTCCAGAAGAGAATGTAAGCAAACTTATTTATTAAAAAGGTTATTCCTTTAAAGTATGATTTTTACATAATGTAACTAATCAGCCTCACTTGGCAGATCATACAAAACTAACCAACTGAAGTTATGTGGGAAGAACCTCCCCTCCCCCAACACGCACACAATTTCTTGCAAATTACACACCTTTTAATAGTTTCTCATAGAAGTTTACAGCCCCTGCCCTTGTCCTTTCTGGGTGCAAATAATAGTTAAATATGATCATAGTAAGTATTGGTGTTTTATGGTACATGGAATTCATTAGTTTATTTCTAGGATTAATGACTCCTGAGATTTTCACTCTAGGGAACATCACAAATATTTTCTGTTGAAACCACATGAAGAAACTTGTACAGATGTGATTAATATACAAACCTCTCCTCACTGTTCTCAGCCGTACAGTAAGCTCCTCGATGGTAAGAATGACATTGAGTTCAGCCAGATAACTCACAAGTTATGGCAAGAAGGATCATAATACTGGTTCTGGGTGGACTAAAGGCGTATTGTAGAACTGAAGTTCTTAAAACTTTCACCTGTGGTGAAGTAGGATGGGATACTTTTGGGAGAGCATACATTGGAAGGTGTAATATCTCAGGCATTTGAGAGATTCAGAAGTGGTAATCAAAAGAAGTATGGGAAAAAGAGAGCTGATACATTAGAGAAAGTCATTAAAAGGACTTTGTGACCAGTAGGAGTGGCAGGATTCAGAAATAGTACTGGCTAGGTGATGGCATTTAAACATCAGAAATATGTGGAGAGCAAATATAATGAGTGGCACAGCTGGAGTGGCAGTCATAAGGGCTTGGCCTTTGGGGGTTATGGTATTCCTATGGGAAAGGTAGATGGGAAGACTATAAGTGTTGCTTAAAATATTCAGCCAAAACAAATGAAAAGGAATGAAGACAACTTTCTCAATGTAAGGTAAAGATACTATGCTTAGTTTTCTGACCTGAGCCGGTTCTCAGCCTCAGAATCCATGACCAGAGGAGAATATGGGAATCTCCATAAAGAAGGATCCTGCAACACCATGTTTTTTTCTACTATGGGTGATCTTTCAACTCTTAGGAGTAATTTTGCAAAGAGTTTGTAATAATATGGGCAATGGTTATGTATAACCTTAAGTAAAAAACATATAAGTGAATGTAAAACATCATATTTATGTTAATAATGTGTTAAAAAAAGCAGAAAATGTATTGAAATGTAAACAATTATTGCATGGGAATGATAGGACTATGTGAATTTTTTTTCTAATTTCTGCATTTTGCACATTGGGACATAGTATTTTAATTACGAAATATTTATTTCAAATAGCCATGATATACAGTAGAAAACAAAGCAAATTATTTAACAAGAAAAATATAATATGCCATGTTAAAAAGGTTATCTTCTATTTTTAAATAATATTAACATAGGTTGATAAGTAAGCTAATAGAATCAGGCAGCTGTAGCTGCTTATCTTAAGAAAATTATACAGTGCTAACATATAGAGCTGTGAAGGGTCACGTTTAGGGGCCACAAAAAAATCTGCAGCAGAGTCAGTGGAAATGTAAATATGGTTCGGAGTAAAAGATCAGACATGCTTATAAAAACATTTAATGAAATTACCAGGCTGGAATATAATCTGAAATATTATACTAATATACTTGGCATGTATTAACTAGTTTTTGGTCTGAAGAAGAAAGGAAATTGAATTGAAACAGCCATCAATAAGCCTTATTTAAAAAACACTTTTATGCAAATGAATTAAAAGACAAAAAAGTGGACATAATTACACCTCATAAAGACAATCATGCTTTTTTAAAGAATGCCTACTATTTCTGACTGTCAATTTTATCTTTATGCAATTAAAATTAATTAAATCAGTTAAGTAAATGGCAAAATAAATTTCATAGACAGAAATTGTTTAATGGTTCAGAGGAAAGGATTATGCTATATGACTAAAAACGTTAGAAAGGTTTTACAGAAGAATTGAAAATTGCACTAGATAGTCAAGAATGAGATAATATGGGTATAGAGAGACATAAGGAAGGAAACAGCAGAGCTAAGGTTTAGAGATGAACAAGCTTATATTGGATTTTGAATATGTAGTAAGTCTAGGCAGCCTGATGTAAAGGGTTGATGCAAGATAGGCAAGAAAGATAAGCTGAAGGAATCTGATAGGTTGGGGCCAAAATATTAGGGACTTTGAATTTAAACTATATTTTATAAAGAATGGAGAATCAATGAGTACTTTGAGGAAAACAAATCATGAAAAATGGCCAATACAAAAATTAATGAGACATCACTCATTTGTTCATGATTGCATTGTACAAATATGTATCGTGTGGGATAATTTTAAGGAAAGGATTTGGGAAAGTGGGAATCTAGAAAGCTTTTGTAGCAACCCAGCATGGATTTGCTGGAAGTCCACAGTAGTGCAGGCCAAGTAATAATGAAAAAGAAAGGGAGGGTCCTTTTTGTCTGTCTTTTCCTTTTTTTTTTTGTCTGTCTTTTCCTATCCACCCTTTCTTCGTGTCCTTATTTAAATCTTGTCTCTCACCTTGGTTATTTCAAAAGACAGATGAGTGGCCCTGAGTCCAACTTGCCTCTCCTTGACATGGTGACAACAACTTTTTTCCTAAAACATGATCTTATACAACCTGATGTATTATTTGTATGCTTTAAATATTTAACGGAAAAAAAATATTTAACGGTTACAGGTACATGATTGGATTTTTTCCCCCTATACACTCTCTAGACTAATAACTAAGTGTAGGTGAATAGAAAACTGAGTCTTAAAACATCAGAGAGCTTCCTAATGTGATCTGTCTTATCTAATAGGGATGCTATTTCTTGGCATTTTATGTGATTCTTTATTGGGCTATTGGCCATTCTGTACAGATCTAAGTCAGTTTTAGTAGGTGCACAACAGAGGAGCAAATACTATGTCAAGTGTTATAATGAAAAGCTTAGCGTAGACATGTCTAGAATCTTAGAATCTTAGCATTTGAAAGAAACTTAAACATCACACAGGCCGTCTTACATAAGAATTACTTCTGTGTGGTAGTCTTAAAAGATGATTATGCAACTTCTGTTTATACACATTCGGAGCCTGCTAGTGCGGCTTCTAACAAGGCAGACCTTTTCATCTTTAAGAGTTTGGCATCAAAGCTTTTCTTAAATTCAGCTAAAACCCGCCTCAGAATCTTGCACTTTATACCACCTCTTATACCAACTCTTGAACACAGGATTAATGCCACTCCACCTAATACACTCTTTTATATAAAAATATTTCGAAAACATACAGTGTGTGTTCCTTTGAACATTCGTTTTATAATTTCCTTCTCCAAATATGTATTGCCTGTTCTTCCATCCTTTCTCTCTTGACATAGTTTCTAAATGGTGTATCATTCTGGTTGACTTCTGAACTCAAAACATTTTATCAGTTTTTTCTCCAAGTGAAAGTATAATTATTCTACATGTATTTTGATTCATTTGGCAAATATTTTCCACTTGCAGAAAATATTGTATTTTATATTTTAATATATATTACTTATACATTATTATATCATATTATATCATTTTAATATGTTATTTACTTTACTTAGTATATTACTAAATAGCCAATGATCTATAAAAGTGCAAAAAGGACAGGTCAATTATAGTTTACTTAGGGAAAGGATTAGGAAAAGAGATATCCATAGATGGCCCTAGAAGGAATTAGAAAGGAGGATAATGCATTGTTAAAAATCTTATTGGCTAAAAAAAAAAAAATCTTATTGGCTGAGAAAAGATGGGGGTGGGGGGAGAACAGAGATGGATGTGTACATAATGCGCTTGGATATTATTAGCAAGTAGGTGAATTTAGTCGTATCTTAACATTCATGAAGAAGTAAAATAGGGAACAGGGTTGGAAAGGTTAGTTAATACCTAACCATAAAAGGTCATGATTGCCACTCTTAAGTTTTTGAGTTTCTTCTGTAGGTGATCAGTCAAGTTTCAACTTGACAGGATAAGAATATTTTAAGAGATCAGTCTAGTGGTCCTGTGATAAAGGATGGGTTCCGCGGAAGGAAGCATTGTAACAGTGACAACACGCTGTTGGCTCACGTTAAGCAAGCCGTCAACCATATTTCTAACAAATACTTACTGATGATGAATTCCTAGGCAGCAAGGAAGCAGTGTATTAAAACACAGATTGATGAGGCAGTTTTTGTCAAAAGCCCTGTGGGGATAGTTCTCATGAATCATCTTACGTGGAGAATGCTGTTCGACCTGAAGATGCATCACCCTCACTTAGTGAAATGCTCAGAACCTCTGCACACTGGACATCCAGAAGCCACTCCGAGAGAGCAAAGCTCTGTCAAAGCACGGCTAGTGCCGACTGTCAAAAGAGGCAGGAAGTTACATCTGTCACCATCACAGTGTTGTCTTAGAACATCCCAAAGTCTCCTTTCATATGACTTTTTTCTTATTTCTTTGAAACAGGTTTTTAAATAGGCTGTTAATAAAAGTGTGTAAATTTAGTTCTTTTCTTGTCCAATTCTATCTGTGCATGATCTTTGATCTCATCTCTGGGCCTCTGGAGCTATTATAAGAGACGAGCAAGAGACAGGCTTCTTGAATCCATTGTGTAATGTTTAATCTTCAGTAGAGTCCCAGTTATCTGAGAATCTTATCTCATATTCCATGTTAACGTTCTCAAAGCCCTAGCAGTAAGAAATAGGAATGAGTCACTTTGAAGACACACTATATGTCACCTGAACCTCTATGTTGTTCAGACTCATATGAGAATGCTTGGGGATTGTTCACTTCCTGCTGGCTAAGCATAAAGGTCACCCCTACCTTCAGCAACATTTTTTTCCCCAGAGGTGCTTCCCTTTGTCTCTCTCCATAGCTCCCAACTGGACTTTGCTGTCCAGGTAATATTGGAGGGGAACCAAGCAGTGCAGATCCACACGACAGTGCATACTTCCTCCTTCCCATTAGTATCTGAGACTCCGACTACTTTTGCCAAACCCCCTGGAGTAAATCCCAGGGCCTTCCATGCTGCTTTATTGGCTATGTGCTGGGATGAGGTGGAAATAATTTTGTAAGGAGCATTTTAATCCTGTCTGAAAGGTTATTATTTAGTACATGACAGAGCAGAGGAAGGATATATTTCTGTCGGTAGGCGTCATCACTATTAGGTGACGTCTGTGTTCTCAAGCAAATGGCAGTTCTAAGTCCAGCTCATATACCTGCTAAAGAATCTGATGAACTTTTAAGTGACCATTTTCAGAAGATTGTCAGGGAGTACACCTCCCGATTCTGCTGCTAAAATACTCAGGGATATGTTTGCACATTTTTTCTTGCATTAGTTTCCTGATTCTGCCTCTTGGTCTTATTGTTCCTTCTTTTATACTTAACTCCATTTAAAAATATTATATTGGTGGGACATCTGGGTGGCTCAGTTGGTTAAGTGTCTGGCTCTTGATTTCAGTTCAGGTCTTGATCTCAGGGTTGTGAGTTCGAGCCCCATGAAACAACTGTATCAGGTAAGATATTTACTTCTTTATAAAAAAATTAAAGAGAGTTTACAATGAAAAGGAAAAGGCCTTTTCCCACTATTCACTGCCAAAACTTTATAGTTAGCTTTTCATAGTATTTACTCATGAAATTTCTTCTATTCTTTCAAAAATCCTTCTTCTTTTAGGCTAGTGACTTTCTCTTCTGCTTTGTCCAATTGCTTTCTAGTTTTGCTGTATGGCTATCACTCTGGATCATTTTTCACTGGACTCCTGGTTTAAATCTGTCATTTCTAGTTGAATATCTTTATCCTGCCACCCCTGCTTTTCACACCTGTATTGCTTTTGTTTTATTCATTAGACTTTTATCTCCTTCTCCTATTTTAAAAGTGCTTTGAAATAATTTATGCAATGATTATTTTTTCTCCACTTCTCTCACTATTAACGGTTTTCATTTCCTTTAAAAAAATATTCACCTTCCATCACTTTAAATGAAGTCTCAAGAGTAAGGGAGATAAATATATGTGTTCAGTCGTTTTAAATCAGAAAATACTCATCTACCATTTTTTAAAGATTTTATTTTTAATTTATTTTTTGTTTATTTTTTCATGGGAGACACACAGAGAGGCAGAAACAGACAGATGGAGAAGCAGGGTCCCTGCAAGAAGCCCAATGTGGGACTCAATCCCGGACCCCAGGATCATTCCCTGAGACACTCAACTGCTGAGCCACCCAGGCATCCAGAAAGATTTTATTTTTATGCAAACTCTACACCCAACATGGACCTTAAATCATCAATCCCAAGATCAAAGTCACATGCTCTGACTTAGTCAGCTGGGTGCTCCAATGCTCATCTGCTTTTAAATAATTTTATGTATCATTGTAAGCCACTGAAACCCTCCAGGGTGAAACAGAGAGTAAAACTTTATTTCAACTGAGGGGCAAAATCCATAGGTGGCGGGGATGGTGTCTTACTATCACTAAGGGGATGGCAAAAAATGGGGCTTAACACATGTTCATTAAATATCTCATATATCTGTGTGTGTGTGTGTGTGTGTGTGTGTATATATATATATATATAATCAATAAAATTTGGTTTTCTTCTTTTCCTAAACTAAGAAAATGATAGTATATGTTGGTTATAGAGTGATCAAAGCAATGTCACTGCTGTGGGAATATGTGCCATATTTTCTTAAGATGATAGTGCTTATTTAATATGCAAATTTTCATCTCTTTAATGAATACAAACTTAGAGTCAATGAACTAAAAAGAAGATTTGAAACTATGGTTAAGTCCATGCTTTCCTTGAGTAATAACAGCTTGATTAGAGGTTTACTCTTTCGAATTTTTAAGCTTTCTGTGCCTTGTTTTTCTCATTTATAAAATTAAGATGGCACAATAACAGGCTGGTCCAAGAGATTATGGGCGTGCTGTAAATCATGAACACTGAAAGTTTAGTTGTTCTCTATTGTTTTATCTATGTGAGATTTTTAAAAACTATTCCCTAGATTTGTGTTTTTTCCTAGTAAATTTTCTCAGTCTTCAGATGTATAACTTTGACTCAAGATTGTGATTTATCTTTTTCATGTTGGCATATTAATCTTTAAAAATTTTTTTTAAGATTTATTTTTATTTGAGAGAGAGAGAGCATGTGCACATGAATTGAGGGAGAGGCAAAGGGGGGTAGAGGAAGAGAATCCTCAAGCAGACTGCCCACTGAGCATGGAGCCCCAACGCAGGGCTGGGTCCCAGGTCCCTAGGATCATGACCTAAGCTGATATCAAGAGTTGGACGCTTGGGATCCCTGGGTGGTGCAGCGGTTTGGCGCCTGCCTTTGGCCCAGGGCGCGATCCTGGAGACCCGGGATCAAATCCCACATCGGGCTCCCGGTACATGGAGCCTGCTTCTCCCTCTGCCTATGTCTCTGCCTCTCTCTCTCTCTCTCTCTCTCTCTCTCTCTCTCTCTCTGACTATCATAAAATAAAAAATAAATAAAAATAAAAATTAAAAAAAAAAAGAGTTGGACGCTTAACTGACGGAGCCATCCAGGTTCCCCGCTTGTTTTGTTCAGAGGGAAACATTTCAAACTAATATTATTTGGCTTATGAAATTAAAAAGATTCAAAGTGACAAGCTAATTTTAGCTTTTCTGGGTAAGGCACGGTTTTCTTAAAAATCCACTTTTATTTAACATCCAGAGAACAACATAGTGTTATATTTAGAAAATATTTTAAATTTACATCCTTAAAAGAAATAGATTGTCCCTTTGTGTGTGTGTGTTAAATCTATATAACAGCAATAATATTAAATGTCGTAATGGTTACACACAGCCATACAGGTGATAAAATTGCATAGAAGTACACACATATGCACTCACATCTAAATAGGCTCTGTGGATTGTACAAATATCAAATTCCTGGTTTTGATGGTTTATTCTAGTGAAGTATCCCACTGGGATCCGGAGGCAGGGGATGGGATCTCCCTATTCATTTTATAATTTCCTGGGGATCTATAAATATTTCAAAATTTAAAAACAGTTACTCAATAGATAGATACGGATACCTTCTGAGTGGTGAAAAAGTGAGATATCACAAAGTCTAGATCCTACCGCCAGCATTGTGGCAATATATAGTAGACATAGTAAATAACTGTTGAATGAGAATGAAGAGATGATGTCTGTTATCTCTTTTGAAGAACACCATAAGATAGTATTTTAAAAAGCATTTTTATTTTGAATCATTAAAAGAAGTTGGATTTTGTTTTTAGTGTTTCATTTTGGTTTCGATTAATGATAGGAAGAATATTAGAGATAAAAGCAGAAGTCTTCAAAGTAAAACCCTCTTTGTTAACATTTTATGTAAAGGAATGTTTTGATGACTTTACCTAAATGTGGGGATTGTTTTTTCAGAGTTAATACATAAACCTTCAAGTAGAACTTTCCTTTGGCTACACACACACACACACACACACACACACACACACACACGAGCATGAATACAGATAAGACCCATATTGAAGGAATGGGAAGCAGATGGTAAGAGAAAGGGATTATCATCAAGATCTGATCTAACAGCAAACTATATGGATGGGGTTTGGTGACTATTGAAGATATAGATGTTGGAGAAAAGATGTAACTGTGTTTTATCTACAGAATTTCTAGAGTCCACCTAAATTGTAACTCACAGTTGAACCATGGTCTATTTTAAAAAGTAGAGTGAATTTTTTAAAAATCTATAAATCAAAATAGCAGCCTAAATATGTCACATACTTCAATGTCTAAAATGACATGCATCGGCCTAGCCAGATTCACGTTACATAAAACAGATCTTTACCAGTTTTGTCACTAATTCAGAATCGTTGTGTACACTTAGGTTTCAAGGATCTCTTGCTTATACTCATGAATTGCAAGGAAGAGGTCAAAGCCAGGCAGCTCTCTTAACAACACAAGCATACATCCACATACACAGCCACAGTTGGAAACATTTCTTTATTCAGGAGAATCTGTGTGTCCTTGAGAGCCTGTGTAACTTAATGGGGCTGGAACGAAAATTTTGTGTTTTTATTTACGTGCCATTACTGAGATTATGGAAAGAAAAATTGCAAATGTGTGTGGTTGTCCTGATGTGAATGATTGATCAGATGGAGATGCTTGTGTATCTTGTTTATACAAATTGGCAGACCAAAGACTAACATGAACTCTCCAATTGCATTGCAAGATTCCAGAATAAATGGAGACCTTAAGTGTATAATACTGCTACGGGGAGATGGTTAAGGCTAATTGTTGACTTTGCCATTCCAGTGAAGTGCACCATAGGTCAAAAACTTGTTGAGTATTCCTTCCTAAAGAATTTTATTTGGAGGAGGGCTTTGCAGCAGTGGGATGGAAGATGTCTAAGGAATAGCTCTGGATGATGATTACTTGTCAATGAAGTAACAGAGGGTCAAGCAAAAGGCAAAAGAAACTGAGGCCACATAGATTTCCTGGTGGTTAATCAGAATATTCTCAAATTAACCAAAATTGATAAGTATCTATAAAATTTTGGGATACACACAAGAAAAGCACAGTGAAATCTTTGAAGCACTGACTTAAAAGTTCTTTTTGTAGTTAGAGGTACACTCATTAACTATCTTTGAATTTTGGGGAGGGGATGATGATCCGAATTTGAACCCTCGCTTCCTTCCTGTCGTAAAACTAGCAAATAAGAGAAAGCATATATTCCTAGATTAGCTAACCTGAGGCATCATCTTGCTTACCCCCAGCCTTGCAGGGAGGTGTTCAGAGACTGAATGGGAATTCCTCACTAGCAGGCAGGCAGAGGGGGACTGCCTACACCGTGAGCCCTAGTCGTGCTGTTTTTCATGCGTGCTTCTTTGAAGGACACGTGCCTGAAGCATCTTTAGACTCTCTCAAGCTGTCTCTATAATCCACTGCCTCACAACCCATATGGACATCACACAGTCTTGGAAGGCGGTGGTAAAGCTAAAAGTGTTCTGGCAAATGGTTGGAAAACATCATTCTAGCTTCAGTGACCTCTTCTCTCCAACTCCTTACTTAAGCCAGTCCTTGACATTGGTCAGGAACTTAAATGAGGGAGAAAAACTGTATATTATGATTATGTTAATAGTACATAGATTACCGTAGCTTTTTGGTATATTCACAAATCTTAATTTTTTTTTTGCTCCATTTCTGCTTTCTAATTCTGTGTGAGCTCTCCAAGCTTAGGGGTATCTTCACTTGTATGGCCTACAGCACTGAAATCTCAACATATCAGACCTCCTCTTAATCTGATCTTTTCCTTATATCAGTTTCTGGTACAATGAGTGGTGAATAAACCCAGGTTAAAAAACAGCAGCCTACTTTCAGCCATTCTGTGGTAGGTCTCCTGTGCATCCAGTCATTTGTTAAGCTGTATATTCTCCATCTTTTTAACATGTGTAACTTGTTTTCCTTTTATGCCTTTAGGCCTTAATAGGACTCAAATTCAGGCTCTAGTGCCTGTATCGTGCTAATAGATTTGAATGCCTGTCTCCATCTTCTTGAAATCAAGTAAAGTAGGATATTTTGTAGGCATTCATCGAACAAATTGGGCAAGTCAAAGGATCAAATCACCATTTTCTATTTCAAGAAATGTGCACCCAGGATGATATTATGCTGAGTGATATTATGCTATAAATTAGTCAGAAGAAGACCATTATCATATGCTTTCATTCATTTGTAGAATATAAGAAATAGTGAAAGGGACTATAAGGGAAGGGGGAAAACTGAGTGGGGAAAAAATAGAGAAAGACAAACCATGAAAGCCTCCAAACTCTGGGAAACAAAGAAAGGGTTACAGAAGGGGTGGGTGAGTGGGGTAACTGGATGACGGGCATTAAGAAGGACACATGATGTGATGAGCACTGGGTGTTATCCTGTATGTTGGCAAATTGAATACAAATAAAATAAAATTTTAAAAAATATGCACCCATAACCCTTATTCTATCCTTATCTCTAACAGTTCTAACTACAGCCCTATTCCATCCCTATTCCATCTCTAACCCTCATCACCTCATCCCTGCTGCTCCATGATGGATGGTCATGATAAAGGACCTGGTAGATGGTGGGTCACACATTACTTCATCATTTAAAAAAATAATTAGACTAAAACTCTAGCTGTTTTTAAAATTTTTAACCTGAGATAGAATGTCTCCACATCAAAGTGGTTGCACTAAAACATAAATATTACAATGTCAGATTTCCGGAACAAACTACACACCCCTGCTGGGCGTGTTCCTACAACATGAATGTAACATACCACTCTGTTCTCAAGAATGCCCAGTACAAGCCCCCTCGGGCAAGACAACCAGGATGGTCCACATAGACTCCATAATGATCTTCTCAGCCATGCTGCCAACATTTTCTCACATACCCTCAATTCCTGATAAACACTTCGAGCAACCGTTATCTTAAAGGTGGCTCAGTCTTCACATCTTTGGTCCTACTGCTCCTTCACCCCAGGACACCCTTCCACTCTCTCCAGTGCCTCATCCACAACTACCAGATTCTCATTGACACCCCAAGGTCTGTGCCATGGACTACCTCTTTTGGGAGTACTTTCATCATTATTCTAAATTTCTCTTCAAACTGGCATCGTCCCTTTCCTTCAAACTTAAACACACCTTGTAGAAATTATTTTTTCTTGATTTATGTTATTCTCTGTTATTCCCTTTAGCAGTAGTCTATAATTTCCTTCAAGGTAAGGCCTCTGCTTCATTCACATTCCCCTTACATTTCCCAGGCTTGAGTAGGGTTCAATAAATATTTGCTAAATTTAATAGATGCATAGACAGGCATATTGCTGTCTTTATGTTGATATTTTTAAAGTATTTGATGTTTTTACCACTATACATATTTACAAGTGTGTGTGTGTTTGTGTGTAGTACATGGTCATATAAAAACATCTGAAAAATATAAAATATGCAAAGCATAAAAAGAAAAGCCATCTATTATACAGTTACACAGAATTAACGCAGCTAACATTTTGATGTATTTTTCTAAATATTTTATATTCCTTTTTAAAGTAAATTAATGTTTTTCCTAATTTCTTTTTTTTTATTTTTTTTAAATTTTTATTTATGATAGTCACAGAGGGAGAGAGAGAGAGAGGCGCAGAGACACAGGCAGAGGGAGAAGCAGGCTCCATGCACCGGGAGCCCGATGTGGGATTCGATCCTGGGTCTCCAGGATCGCGCCCTGGGCCAAAGGCAGGCGCCAAACCGCTGCGCCACCCAGGGATCCCTGTTTTTCCTAATTTCTTAACCTATTATAATATTTGATTATTTTCTGTCATTAAAAATTCTTTGGAAATGCCATTTTAATTGCTCTTGAACATGAGCAAATATATTATTCTTTTATTCACTGTTTTGTTAAAGTAACTTTAAATTGATCCCAATGTTTTCCTCATTACAAAATATGTATAAAACACTGTTGTACATAAAATCTTACTCTAACAATGATTTCTTTATAATTGGTTTCTAGAACTGATATTAGGGTACAAAAGGAGTATATTTTGAGGTTTCTCTCAGGAATGTTTTACCAGTTTATATTCCCTCAACAGAATCTGATGGCTCCTGTCTTGCCAAACCCTTGCAGCATTGAGTTTCATCATAAAAAACAATCTGGTCTAGTTTTGCATGCCTGATGTAGGCAGGAGTGTCCTGAAATATCCACTTAAGGACTTCTGCCTAATTCTTTTTATAATTTGCTCTTCTCAATTCCTCTAGCTGAAGTTCTGCAGCTTAACTCCCCTTTGGCAATTTTGAATATGAGAATGTCAGCACTTCTGAATGTGTGTTACTAAAGTAGTTTAAAAGTTTAGTGAGAGACCTAATCATTATTGATATACGGCTGGGGTAGTAGTAAGGTCTACTGCATTTGACTTCTAGACTGGAGCTACAGGCCTCAAGACACAGGTCACGGAAAATTACTACGTATTCTATTTTGATGAGAAATGGCACAACTATTTGTTACCCTTGCTATGCATTCACTTTTAATAGAAGAGCCTGACTTGGAACATGATGATGTAACAATTTCATAAGTTGGTGGTTTTTACTGTGGGTTCTCTCCTGCTGTTATACTTGATTGGAACTGATATTTCATGAATTGTGAAGAGGTGTGAGAATGGCTTTGTGTCACGTTCTCCAGGCTGCCTTGCCTCCTGCATGTACCAGGCACACAAGAGCCTTGTGTCTTCATGTTAAGGCTCTGTGGCTGTGATTTGCTTCCATCTGTTATCACCATCTCTGACAGAAAAAAAAGTAGCTGGGAGCAACACGTATGTTGCTCACAAAAGAAAGATCTTCCTGCCCATTCAGTTATAGGATGACCAAACATGTTCTAAGTAGTTTTCCATGTTGGTTTTGCATTAAGAAATAGTTTTAGCTCAGAAGAGCTCTTTCGAGGAGGAATATTTTATGTAATATCCCACTAAGTTGCCTCAAGACTCAGACATTCCTCTCTCCATGCAAAGTTGATGCTACTGAGTCACCAGTGTAATTTGAGAGTTTTATCCAAGTGGAGGGATTCTTCTAAACTAATAAACCAGCATTTGTGTTCCAGGGACCCTTGCAGGGTGAGGAGGGCTGTGTTTGAAGCCAGGTGAGCCAGCACCAACTGATTAATGGTGGGCACAGGAAAAAAATGACAAAATAATGATTTGTCTAGAATTAGAGTATCCTTGAGATTTTGAGATAGATTAGGCGGTTCTAGCCCACAAATTTCAGAGGCCCTGATCATACAGTCATAGTGTACTCCAGGAGTACACTATTAGTACTCCTATACTAATAGTACACTATTAATAGTAGTTAATAGTACTAGTAATTAATAGTAATTAATACTATAGTACTAGTAATTAGTAAATTAGTAGTAAATAGTACTAGTAATTAATAGTACACTATTCTCTCCACAATAGTCCTCTGTTCTATTTAGTAATTCTATATATGTGGCAGGGATACTTTTGCTGACAGAGACACATTTGTCTCATGGGTAAGTAGATTTATCACTGGAACCTAGAAGCCAAGAATGTATGGATGATTTCAATACACGTGTTCAAAACGAGTAGGAAAAGAAAAAAATGGATTAACATTGCATTTTTTTCTGTTGAATCAGTATATAACAAGTTATTATGTCGTTATTTTGATATATTTATTGACATGGTATTTACAAGTGATTGTTATGTGTACTTGTTATTTACAAATGATAATTTACCGGCAGAAAAGGAACTGAGGTTATTCCTTGTAGATTTAAACAAGTCAGCAATGCTGTTATTTAAGATTTTTAAAACAAAATTAAAAATTTAGAACTGATGGTCTATGTTAAGATTGCAGCAGTGTTAAGAACACCACAAAACACTCATTTTTACTTGAGCAGATGATAATCATGTGTTATCTTGGATGAGGAAAGCACAATTCCTTGCTTTTCTCTGGGCCTGTAGCTTTATAAACTGGGAAGCCCTTGACCACCACTGTGCTCTGAGTGACCTGAGAAGATTCCTCTTAGTGTTCTTGAGTGGAAGTTAAAAGACTCTCTTAGTCCAAATAATAAATTCTGATTGTAGAATCACGAAAGCCATGCAATAAAATCCCTCTGCATTCAACATGTTGGTGTGAGACCTGAGCTGCCTACAGCATATGTCCACTCACAATTAAAGGTGATGATTATTCTACATCTTAGAATCCCTGTGGCAGGTTTCCTAGTAATTTGCCTTGAGAACATACAGCCCTTCAGAAAATCCTTCTATGCTTTCATTTATGCACCCTATAAAGGAGAACATCAGGCAACATCATTGTACATGGGCATCATTTCTAATTAACTTAAAAATTAAACCAGAGGACACCCTCGGATGAAACTGAAAAAGAACAAATCTAGCCCATATCTATAATGAGAACTGAATTTCATGAAAGGAGAGCGATAGAGCAAAAGAGAATTATTAGGAGTCACAGTGTCATGAAGTATTCATTAGCTAAATATTGATGTATATAGAATGGGGTGAGGAATGGCTACTTTTTAAATAGAAATGTCAGAAATGACATGTATTTGCCTTTGGGTAGAGTACATTCTGTTGACCACCCTTAAGAGAAATACATGTTGACACAATTGTATTCATGATAGTTTAAACAATAGCTGACATTTTGCCAAAGGTCTTAGAACAAATAGATATTGTAAAATATGCAAATGCAAATCTAGGTACATTAATTTTTAAATTAAAAAATCTAAAAAGTTATCTGTATTTTAGTGCATATGTAGATTAGGATTTTAGCACTTGGGAGGGCAAAATTATTTCAAAATATATTCATATCTTAAAATTTTTTAATTCTAAAAAAATGTTTACCTACGACGCCACATATTAATGGGAAATTAATGTATACTATTAATTACTCTTTTAAATGATCCGTTATGGTTAATCAATGTTTCTTAAAACACTTATTAAAATTATGACATTGTTTTCTGAGGAATCATTAAAATTCAAGTCTGTAATTTATGTGCATTTTGTTTCAGAGATTGCTCATCAAATAGAAAACCTTGTTAAGTGCTTATTTTGAAATAAAATGTGATGTATTTTTGAAGGCTGACTTGTTTCCTCTAACAAGAATTGATTGTTCATTTTTAACCATTTAATTATTTTTTTCTCTTTTCTCAAATTCCAAAGTGTTAAGTAAACTTTAGAAAATGTTAGTAATTATTGTTTCCATACATGTCAGAGCAATTGCCCGTTTTGGTGAAGTTTGTTTCTACGCAGTTCTTTCCGTGTAACCCAGTTCCTTTATCGTCTGCTTACCTGGATAGCATGAGGGTTTAATGGGCAGTTAGAAGTTAAGAGGTTGGAGGTGAAGCATCCTCCTGCATTTGTACAACCCCAGCTTAAATGCTTATCTCTGCACCAGGTCAAGAGCCTTTGTTTTCAATCTGTTATTTGCATCCATTTACACATGGCTCATTACCAGTTATGAGGCAGGCATAGAAAAAGACATTCCAATTAGCTGTCATTAAATAGTTTCCTGGCTGTTTTCTCTCAATTAGGCAAAACACACGAGTTAGAATATTTTGGTAAAAATCCTTGTTTCCCCCATGAAAGCAATGGAATGATTTACCTAGATGTGCCTGTCTGGTATTAATGAGACTACATATATGGGATTATATATCCCAGCTGTAGCTCCATTCTCTTTAGTTCCAGACACTGCACAGAATACTAGAGGTGGGAATGGAAGCAGGGCTTTGGAACTAGGACAAACCTGATTTCTTTCAGGAATATTAATCTTTTTTTTTTTTTTTTGGAATCTTAATCTTTTAGAAGATGTGTAGGGTCTGCATACAAATAGCTTATTCAGCATTCTAAAAGATAGGTATGAGTATACAAATGCTACTATACCAGCTAGAAAGAATATCTCCAAAAGACATATTTAGGAAAATATGGTGTGGTTAGTATATCCAGGCACATCAGTTTCCCCCCACCAAATCCTGATTTTCTTTATTAGATCGGCTAAGAGAACAGATTAATAAAATTCTCTGAATTCTCTATTAACAGAACTCCTAATTGAGGCCTTCCTACAACCATTCAGAATGTTAGTTATGTATTTTCCACATTGGCACCTTTCACAGGCACTTTTGCATTTCCACTCCATTCTCTTCAATATTCTGGGCTGCATTTTAGATCTGTCCTTCTGGGGGATGCCTTCCCCATCCTACCTTCTTCCTAAGACATCTTTGTAAAGCAGCCAAATCTTAAATTTAAACATATCTGAAGGAAATTAATATTGATGCAGTCTAAGGAACTAGTAGTACCAACTGCTGTAATAGTTACCTCCTACTTTCTATACCTAGGCAGACTTTAAGAGAGAGGGTGATATTATTATATATGTTGTATACATATTAAGACTTTGTAAAAATTATTCTCATAATTCTAGACTTTTACATATAATTTTATGTCATCTGTATAAAACTTAACTGAAAAGAATTAGAAGCATCCCCTAAGATGCTTAAAGTATTCCTTTTGGCTCTGGTTGATAAGGTGATGAGCACTTTTTTTTATTGTGCTTTATTTGATATTTAGAATTTCTACAATAATCATGCTCAATAATTTTACTGAAATCATCATAATAGTGCAATATTTTTAATCTTAGTATAATTCTCGGGATAGAGTTTTGAATTAAAATTGTAACTTCTAGGTGTTGCATACTATGACTTATCATTATATGCACTTTGCCATAGTGCATATAACAGTTGAAATTATGTGCTTCAAAAGTGCAGTAAAGGTAGAAAAGAAAAACAAACATTAAAAAAAGACTAATGGGGGTGCCAGAGTAGCAGAGTCACTTAAGTGTGTCTTGATTTCAGCTCAGATTGTGGTCTCAAGGTTGTGAGATTGAGGCCTGCATTGGACTCTGTGCTCAGTGTGGAGTCTGCTTGGGACTCATTCTCCCTCTCTCTCTCCCTTTGCCCCTCTTCCCCACTCCACATGCTCTCTCTCTCCCTCTAAAATAAATAAAAATAAATAAATAAATAAATAAATAAATCTTTTTTAAAAAGGCTAATGAATTTAGTTTTGAATGAGTGAGTTACACATACAGTTTTTGCCTATGTTTACATGAGGTCACTTCTTAACACACTTGATCATTTTTCGAATCCTAGAGAGTCTTGTGAAACAGGACCAAAGTTGTAGATTTAATTCTCATAAAAGAGTCTATTTTGTTCATGTTTATGGCTACAAACTGTACCTTGATTGTACCAGAAATTGCATTGATTTATGTTGTTCTCAAGACTGACTCCTTGTGATAGTATTATCCTAACACATAATTTTTTTATTTCACCAATATCAATTAAAGAACTGAATAATATATTAATGGTTCATTTTCCAAGTTTTCTTTTTGAATGGCCAAACATCTGAGGCAAACAAATTTATGCTAGAAATGTGTGCATAACTTACTTATGTATATTTGATACATGTACGTATATTTACCTCTCTCCAGAATACCCATAGTGCCAATATTTATAGTGTCCATATTGCTTATATGCCAATGAGGAAAAGGTAGAGACTTTGCTTTGATTGATATTATTTTGTAATTGTTGGCAATAGCAATCAACTTATAGGGAAACTCATATATTGCATGAGGGGAATATTTCCAAAGTCATCTTCTCCCAAAGAAAGATATTTACTTGAGTATATAGTCAACAGAGGCTTGGAGAGATGTTGAATTCCACTAGAGCTTTGGCAGCCAAGTTTCCATTAACTCAAGTGCTCAGTCAAGATAATCCAGCACACTTTGTACATCCAGCACAAAGTGTACCACTCAAGAATAAAATGAATGGGAGCAGGTAAATTGCCAGAAGTTTTTAGAAGGCAGAAATTCTGTTAACTTTCTTCAACCAGTCTTGATTATACTTCCACTGACTGCAAGGTACTTCTTATTTCATCATCTTCAGTAAAGAGCATTGTGGCCAGCAGAGTCAACGACAGGCATATTGTATGTTGCTATTTTATTTTATTTTATTATTTTATTTTATTTTACTTTAGATTTTATTTATTTATAGGAGAGAAAGAAAGAGAGAGAGCATGAACAGAGGGGAGAGGCAGAGGGAGAGGGAGAAGCAGACTCCTTGCTGAGCAAAGTGATCAAGCCAAAGCGAGGCTTGATCCCAGGATCCTGAGATCATGACCTGAGCTGAAGGCAGACATTTAACTGACTGAGACACCCAGTTATCCCTGTATGCTGTTATTTTAAATATTATGTTATACTATGTAGTGTTTTAGGACCAAACAACTTCCCATTAAACCACATTATAAAATTCCTTCATGGTCATTTCCATATGTATAAAGTAAAAATTGATATTTAATATGGTAGTCCAGGACTTAGGAGGTGTGCTTAATGGCTATGGTTGGCCATTAACAGTCCTATTAAATGTTTCAATTTTGCAGATAGGGAGATGGAGGCTCAGTTTACATATGTAGTAAGTACCAGAATCTATTCTATTCAAGAAACATTCATCTAGCTCTGCTCTAGGACACACACACACACACACACACACACTCTCTCTCTCTCTCTCTCTCTCTCTCTTTTAAAATATTGGGAATGTAAAGATGAAATCATACACAGTCTGGATCTGAGTTAATGTGCAAAATAGAAATCTCTCTGGATGGTTCAAGGACAGATGAATTAAAATACAGGGAGCTTGTGCTTTAAAATTTCATCGGAAAAATGGGAGGAATTACAATGTCATTAGGGAGCTGTGTCTGCTTTCTTGGTTTTGAGGTCCCAACCCTGCAGATGTGATCCAGAGATCAAGAAACTGCTGTCTTCACCCTCTCACTACTGGCATCCCAGCAGCCTCTCACCTAGTGATACCTAGAAAGTGGAAGGTAGTATCCAGACACTGCCATAAACAGTTGCTCCCCTAGTTTTCCTAGCAGCTGCAACTGCAACAAAAATGTGACTGTGGCCTCCGGTTGGTCCTTTAAATCTTGTTCAAGTGTCTCTCACTGACAGAACTCTTACTTATAATCCCAGCTGTAGGATTATAATTATGTCTTAGCCTTCTATCCCCTGCCCTATTGGGTGGGGCACCAAGTGAGTGGAAATGGATGCAGGCTCATCTCCAACAGACCATATAAAACACAAAATCAAGCCTCAAAGAGCTCACATTTTAATAGTGGAAGCAGACAAATGAAGAGACAATTTCAAGATTATACAGGCAAGTGCAATGAGAGACTTAGGCACTGTGCTCCTGATGGCAGAGACTGGGCTTTTAAGAGAGAACAGGGCATGGAAAAGTGAGAGAAAGGATCAAAAAGAGCTTCCTGGAGATGATGTTGCCTGAGCTAGGCCTTAAAAGTTCAACATGAGAGGACAATGCAAAAAGGGAGGGGAGGCTATGCCAGGCACATGGGAGAGAACAAAGTCAACAAGCTTTAAAACTGCAAGTGGACTGCAACAGACATGAAGATGATGCAGGGAAGTGATGTCGTGCCAAGCTGGGAGTGGACACAGTGGATTTTGGGTTTTACTATGGCCATGAGAGTGAATACGAAAATATGAAGCTACACAAAGCTGAGGATATAAATATTGGAGGGCTTGGGGGCATGATTGGAAGCAAGTGGCTTATACTTCTGGTTTCTAGTTCTGCTTGGAAGAAGGTTGGAAGACTCCACCTTGTCCTGACAACAAAGAAACAACCAGACTGGAAAATGAGGTGAGGTAACAGGGAAAACCATTGTCGCCAAGACTGGAGGGACAGGCAGGTGAACACAGGGAGTCTTGGCTTACTGGAGCAGAGATCCAGAAGGAGAAACAAACCATGGTGGGAACCAATGTTGGGGCAGGATATCATGAACTTTAAGTGATAAATTGCTGGAAGCTCACTGGTAATGAGGCTAAGAGTTAAAAATTCCAAGGGGCCCCATCCTAAGGGCTCCCCACACTTTTATGAGATTTGCTTCATGGGTTGGATCAGGTTTTTAGTAAATATTAGAGAAAAATCCCCTTGTGTTTCTGTCAGAGGAAAAGGAGAAGAAACCATTTTGAAATATGCCAGAGCACTCTGTTGTTGTAGTTGTTGTTGTTGCTACTGTTTTTCTCTTTCTGCTGGGGTATTATTAGAACCTAACTGGCCTGTGGGTAGAAAGATACGCAACTCTAGGCATCCACATGGGGAAGGGAAATACCCAACTCTAGGCTACCTGTCCCACCTCAGGGAAGAGAAAAAGACTGAGAAACACTTGGGAGTTCACAGTCCAGAGACAGACTCATTAGAAGACCAAGACCTAATCATAAAACTGTAGAACACTTCCCTCTTACCATACCTACCACTGCATTACAGCCCTTCCTTTTATCTGGTACATTATGTCTGGCTATCAGGAAAAGAAATTAAAAGGAGTACTAAAAAAAATAAAAAAAAAACACAACTTGAAGAGACAGAGCAAGCATCAGAACCAGACAGGGCAAGGAAGTCAGAATTATCAGACTGGGCATTTTAAACAATTTTGATTTATATACTAACTGCTCTAATGGATAAAGCAGACAATATGCAAAAGCAGATGGACTGTATAAGCAGAGAAATGGAAAGTGTAAGAAAGAGAAAAAAAGATATCTGGAGATCAAAAACACCCTAACAGAAATGAAGAATGCCTTTGATGGACTTATTAGTGGACTGGACATGGCTAAAGAAACAGTCTCTAAGCTTGGAGACTATGTCAATAGAAACCTCCAAAATGGAAAGCAAAGAGAAAGAACGTTGGAACAAAAAAGGAACAGAGTAACCAAGAACTGGAAGCCAGATACAGAAGGTATAACATATGTGTAATTGTAATACCGCAAGGAGAAGAGAAAGAAAGGAAACAAGGCATCACAGTGAGGAGAAGAGAGGAATCAAGGATTATGTTGTCATTGTGTTGCACTTTGATGCCTGAGAGGTGGCACTGAATCAGAATTTTAACCTAGATTAATTTGATTGCAAAGTCATTGCTTTCCCTTCCTGTGCACCCTGTCTCAACTGTGATTTGGCACTGATCAAGTCCTTGTTTATGTAAAGATACATCCAAGAAATCCCATGAACTCATGTGTATGTTTTGTGTATACGTGTGCATATTTATTTTTCAATAGAAGAAGCATGACCTCCACGGGATTGTAGTTTAAAAAAATCACTGAGCCAAGACGTTTGGTTTAACAACTTGATAGCTGATGTTTATTCACTTTTGTTTTAGAGATTAAATGCCTCTTCAGGAGTGGATTTTAAAAGCATTCTAAGTAGCTCTGCTTCAGGTTAAAAATTCCTGAAGATCTTCCCGCCATGAAACACAGAGTGTTAGATAAATCACAACAAATATATCTTCAGATTCTTTGCTGAACTCTAGGGAGCAAGAAAGAAGTCATCACCCCTCAACTGCCCCTTGAGCCCTAAAGCAAGAGCACAAAGTCTACTGGAAAAACAAAACAAAACAAAAAACAGGAGAATAAGTGAAGCCTAGGTGGTTCTGGAGGCAAATGTTGACTGCAGGAACCTACAGCTTTAGAGGGTAATGAATGCCTAGGGCATGGGGTGGTTAGAAGCAAAGACTGGGTTTGCATACATTGTGGGCAAAGGGGGACTAGCTGTGAGACTGCATTCGTCCAGGTGCTATATCCTTAGGGAAGGTTTGTGCAAGGAGAATTTCTGCTGGCTAGGAAACCTTTAAGAAAACCTCTCTGCCTCTCTCATAAGCAGGTGGAAAAATAATAGTAACAATAATAATATTGGTATTAATAATAATGATAATGTCTTCTTTGATAATCTGAGACCATAATCGTCTCCTCTGAGTCTGAGATTTTTTTTTTAAGATTTTATTTATTTATTCATGAGAAACACAGAGAGAGAGATAGAAGCAGAGACACAGGCAGAGGGAGAAGCAGGCTCCACGCAGGGAACCCGATGTGGGACTCGATCCCAGGTCTCCAGGATCACACCCTGGGCTGAAGGCGGCGCAAACTGCTGAGCCACCAGGGCTGCCTGAGTCTGAGATTTGAATGCACATTGTATAATCAGAGAAATCCCCCCTCAAAAGGAAATTAAATTAAAGCCGAATCATGTTGATAGCACCTAGTAGGAAATGATACAGACCTTATCTAGAGAAAGGCATCCTCAAACTAGCTCTTTCAGGATTCCCAATGATTAATATTAACCAAATATAAGTTCACCATAAATAAGATCAGTAACCAAATTCAGGGTCCCAAGGACTAAGACACAAAATACCTATGTATTAAGTGATCATGTTATTAAGTAATGTTATTAATGACAGAATTAAAATAAACAAAGTCCAAGTGACTAGGGAATTAAAGTTACATGAAAATCTATCTCATAACCTATAAATTGGCAAAAATTAAACAGATTGACGATACCAAGTGCTATATATGGAAGAGCTGCAACGTTCCTGATTGCTGGGGGATGGAGAGGTATAAATTGATGTAGTTGCTGTTACCAATTGTGTAAAGTATGTACACTCTATGACTTAAGACTTCAGATATATACCCCACATATATACTTGAACATGCCCAAGACACATGTCCATAAACGAAGTCTACAGAGCAGAGGTGCTGGTGATGCCTGGTGATGCACACCAGACAAAATATTTGGAAAACAATGTGCATTGACAAGAGAAAATAAATTATGACCTACCATACAATAGTATACCATACAATAGTGACAACTATAGTTGCACATGTGTAAAACTCAAATACGAGGAACTTCAAAAACAATATAATATGATGCTAGAAGAATACATTCATATATTTAGAAAGTTTAAGTACTTAGAAAACCTAACAGTATCTTTTAGGGGTTTTAGGTATATCCATAGCAAGAAATATAAAATATAGAAATAAATAAAATATACAAAATTATAAAATAAATAAGGAGTAAGATATTTATATATTTAAAATGCTTATAAAATATAAGAAAAACATTTATAATATAAAATTTTAAAATGTGGTAGAGGAACAGAGAATATGAATAAAGTCAACTCTAAGGTTACCAACCACGTTCTATTTCTTAAGCTGAGTGGAGGGCACATGGATGTTTATCTTAGCATTCTCTTTATTGTACATAGATTATTTTCCTTTTATGTATAAAAATATCATAACTTAAAAACATATGATGTCTACATTTCTATGTAATTCATTTCTATTATCATAATAAATTCTTGAGGAATGAAAACTACATGTTTATAAAAGAAGTAAGGTGCTTACATAAAAGGAGATGTATTTTACTTTTAGTTATTCCAATTTATTTATTTTTTAAGTATTGTTTTTTTATAGTGCGTTGCTGCCAGAGATAGAAATGGCTTTGCAAAAAAAAAAAAAAAAGTGCTATTGGCTCTGAAAATCAACATAGAAAACCATGAATTAATTATTAATGCTCCTAAGTGTCCCCTAAAGGTAAAACATGCACAACATAACATAATAGGGTTATGCTGTGCATGTTTTTGAGTAGACAATCTTGTTTAAAAAAAATTTAAAAATGCACCTATGATTATTTCAGTTCCTTTAGTTTTTCTTTGTTCCCATTCATGCTCTAAAAAGAATCCAGAAGAATGTCAGTTATTATGATACTTCCTGAGAGACACTTCTAGTGGTATAGTTTTTGTTGTTTTTTTTAACAAGACTTTCATAGTTGAGTGTGGGATTTCGAACTAGTAGCAAGGATCCATTCATTTATGTGGAGTCCATAGCACTCAAGTGAGGTCAGATGTTGCAATCTATTCAGCTTAAGGATTTCCTTCATATTATGGAGTGAAGTGGGACGCACCTGTTTAGTCACAGATAGGAAGAAAAGACATCTTTACATCACTTCAGATTCAAGCCTTACACAAGTGAGTTCCTGCTGAAGAGGAGACTGGCTTTAGGATAGGCCTGTTTTCTTCCTGAAAAGGTGTGAGCTCAGAGGGTTTTGACTTCACCTAGCAATAATGCATCCCCAGATTTCCCACACTACAACACAAAGTTTTTATTTTGCTTAAGCCTGTTTGCCCCCTGTTTTTTACAGCTGAAATAAGGGAAGGAGAATGTTTATAATGAAGTTGACAACATAGAATAAAGTGAGTTTTGATACATGATAGTGCTCACATTGTAGATAACTATAGTGAAATTTAAGAAAATACTTATTTAGATATACTTTAAACAATTTAAATAAAATGCTTATCTAACATAGATTCAGTATTTGACAAATCCCTCATGTCTTTTATTTCTGTTTCTTGGCCAATAGTGACTGTTAACAGTTTGTAGGCTTAAAATACAGCGTTCCTAAAAATGCTGAAGCTCTTATCAACAAACTGTTCTTGAGAAGGATTTGCTTTATTACGTATTGCTTCAGTTTAGGTATGAAAGTTGCAATGTTTAGTGTGGTAAGTTTCTTCCTTTTTTCTTAGTCATCTTAACTCTACAAATAATCTCAGCTAAGTGTGCGGAATAACAAATTTATATACCATATGACCTTCCTCAAGCCGTCTCAGTATATTAAAGCACGTGTTGGTTTTTCTCCCCACTCTGTGTTCCTCTAGGATAGTTTCCCAGCGAGGTTTGGAGGAATTCACTTTGTCAATCAGCCATGGTATATCCATGCCCTGTACACCGTGATCCGGCCTTTCCTCAAGGAGAAGACTCGGAAAAGGGTATTTGCTTGTTTCTTTGTTTTTGTATTCTTTTTCTTCCCATGTTCAACAAATTACGCTGCAAAATGTGTATGTAGTACTGGCCGTGGTAAAATCTACCCCTGTAGTGCATATGAGTATACTTTTAAGACATTTAAAAATTCTTCAAGACCCTATGATTAATTCTGATCAGTGTGTGTATGAAAGAAATATTTAAAAGCCTGCTCATTGGCTTTCCCACAAATTGGGAGAACATCGCAGTACATCATTATATGAAGCCTCAGTTTAAAAGTAAAAAAAAATAAATAATTATGCCATGTTACTAGATTTTTATTAGTACACTTAATTTCAAGTAAAATCTAGATCAAAGTTATAATTTTATAAGCTGACATATGAATGTTAGTCATTTCATAATATGTATCACATTGAATATAGAGTTTTGTATGTAGTATCTAACATAATTTTGTAGTGATTGTCATGTTCAATCATGCTTTTCAGAAAGAATGCTGATGTGTAGAGATATTAGTATTTCTTTAAATGACAAGTTACTTGCGTTCAAAGACTCGGTTTCATCTAACAATGAGGATCATTCAAAGGCATCTACAAGATAATAATCGTTGTTTTCTGCAAATAAGATAGTTTGTATAAAGCATTTGGCACAGTGCACGGTACATGGTAAGGGCTGAACACATTTATCGTTATTATTAATAATATAGATTGCAAAATGCATTTTAATGTCCATTATTTCATTTTATCCTCCAAAAGCCTCTGAAACATAAATTTAGTAAGCCTTATCTCCTATTTCACAGCTGAGAAAAGTAAGTCTTAAGACGGTTAAGTAACTTGCTTACTCATTTACACAGCTGTAGAGTTGTAGAGCTAATACATGAATCCAAATATTCCAGATTTAGAGCTATTTTTGCCTCCGTGCTGTGACCAATTTTCAAATGATTAGTTCCAAAGTAAAATATACTTCACTTCTAAATGTGTATTGAAAGTAATTTTCCATGTTTCTCAGTGAATGAGAAGGCATTTCAGGTATCTCCGAGCCATGTTATAGAGGCCTCATTGTGAGCATAAAGGGGAAATAATTGCTAAATATGTGTTTGTATCAACCGTTATTGAACAGAAGGTCTTCTGTATATGAATTTGTTGAAAATGTTCCGGCAGTAAAGGGGGAAGACTCTGTAAAAAATTGTAATTTATATCAGGAATTGTTTCTACCGGTGAGAATGGAATTAATTTACATGTTAGAGTTCAGAAAAGTGTATTGATGTGCTTCACAAATAACGCTTCCAAACTTTGTTTTATGAAGAGATGATCAGGATCCAAAACACCTGCTGGGGCTTTTAGTACATATTGCACTAGTGAATCCTTCTGTAGTATTCACTCTATGCCACATGCTGTTCTAAGGACTTTACATATGTTAATTCCGTTAATCCTTACAAGGACAGCTCTAGGGGATGCACTGTTATTTTTCTCCTTCTAGGGATGAGAAAATGAGGCACAGAAGGCTAAGCAAATTGCTCTAAATCACACCTGGGAGATAGTAGAGCTGACCATGTGGATTTATTAAGAAGGTCGTTCCAAAAAGACAAAGGCCCTGAGGTAGAAACTTGCCTGATATACTAGGCAAACAGCAAGAAGGCTCAGAAAGCTAGAGCAGAATGAGCTACTGAGGAGGGTGATACACGATGGGATAGAAGGGAATACGGTGTGCCAAATCATGTGGGGGCTTGTATTCAACTGCAAGGTTCTGGGCTTTCAGTCAGAATGATCGGGGAAAAAGTTTGAAAGACTTGAGGACAGGGTGACTTGTTCTGAAGGGTGTTCTGTGGAAAAAGACTAAAGAGGATCAAGCAGGGTGTTCTGCTCTGTGGAAAACGACTAAAGAGGATCAAGTCTAAGAAAATGAGGAAACCTCCAGGGCTGGGGCTATTTGATTGAATTGAGTAATTTTGACAATGCTTAGAAAAATTCACTGCTACTAGCATTATTCTAGATGGGAGGGAGGTATCTGAGCCTTACCATTTTGATTAAAACTATACGACTTGTAAATCTTCATATGAGAAAATAGTTATAGGTTAAAACACTTTTTGGTTTCTACCTATAGAATCAATATAAAGCACAAAGCTATTATATTTACTGGTATTCCAAGTGATCCAGCATCATAATATTACTCAAACGCTTTATACCGCAGATGCTATAAATCTGTGTTCTGAAAAACTGGTAAAAGAAAACTAAGGAATAGTTGTGAATCTTTTGTCACCAAAGACAAATGGTTCTTTCTTTATTTTTTTTCTGATTAAATGAAATCTGACTTTGAGTCACCAACATACTGGACTTTCTTTATTTTTTTCTGATTAAATGAAATTTGACTTTGAGTCTCCAACATACTGGACTGATGGGAATATCAACCCTAGGTGATATAGAATCCTTTCTTCTCAAAATCTCATTAATATCTGGAATCTTTTACATGGAGCCAAATTTCCCATCCAATATGGCCTCTTTGGACATCCTTACTCTTCAAGCCAGTATTATTTCCTTGAATTAAGATCTCCTTCTGCCCCCAAGTTGTCTGTGAAAAAAGATAGCATCTCCACTAAAGCTAGAACCCAAATGGCTAGTCTTCAACCTCAGGCACTCTTCAGCTATTCTAGGGTTATGGTCTTGCCACTCCGCAAGAGCTGACAGGAAAACAGGCCTCCCCACTGATTGGCGCAACTTTCTACCTGTTCCTCAATATGATGGACTCTCTCTTCTATTCTTTGCTGATTCCCAAACACATTTTACTTCCCTCCCTTCCACTCAGGTCACCTACCATAATCTTAATGACACAGTGTAGGGAAGTAAAATAAAAGTATTATTTAGGCTAATTCTTAGAATAGTAAGGTAATCAGAGGCAAGGGAGCCCACAAGAACAAGACATTCTTGCATGAAATGGTAGAAGAGAAAAAATGTAAGGAGAAAAATAACAGGAAAACTTGAATAAATGAAAGGCTTGCAGGATATGAAAGAAGAAGCCATGGAGATATCTAAAGACAAGACTCTTCAGTCTTGAGACAAATGTGTGCATCGTGTGTTTCAGCAGGGAGGAGGTATGAGATGTGTTCAGTGAAAGAGTTTATGGAGAGCCTTAGAAGATTTACTCTAAGGGAAAGGAAAAGCCGGTGGAGAATTGTGAGCAGGGACACATGATCTAACTAACGTTGTGATATGGTCATTCTGGCTGCTGTGTTGAGAATAAAGCGTAGGTGGTCAGAGTGGAAGTGGGGAGAACAGTTAGAAGGTTAGCACAGTAATACAATTTGAAGGATAATTGTAGTTTGATTAAAGGTTGTAGGGGCGGAATTGGTCAAATGTTCAGATTCATGATATATTTTGAATGAAGAACCAAAAAGACTTACTGACAACTTAGAAAGCAAATAAGGATGAGTTGAAGGTCTTAGCCTGAGAAACTAGAAGCAGTCATACCAGTAACTGATGTTGAAAAGAGAGAGGAACTGATTTCGGGAAAAAAGTTGTAAGTTCAGTTTTGGACATATTAAGTTGGAGGTGCCCACTGACCTCTTTTTTGTGTGTGTGCCCATTGACCTTTTAAGTGGAAATGTCAAGTAGAGAGTGGAAAGAGCAATCTGAAGTTCAAAGGAATGGTCTGGATTCGATATATAAATGTTCACTGTGTGAACAATATTTAGGGCCAGTAGACTGAATGAGATCACCAGGGAGTAGTAAGTACACTTAGAGAAAAGAATAAATCTAAGAAGTGAAGTCTGGAGCTCTGTGACACTAAGATGTTGGGCTGATGAGGAATAATTGGTAAAAGAGACTGAAAAGAAGCATCTGCCAAAGTAGGAGGAAATCAAGAGATGCTGGGAATAAATGTTTCAATGACGAGAGTCATTTATATCCAATGCTGCTGAGAGTTCAAGAAAAATAAGGGCTGAGAATTGGACACTGATTTAGCAATGAGAAAAAGCCCGACAAGAGCTGTCTTCATGCTGTAGAGTGGGAGGCAAGGCCTGTCTGGACTGGATTCAGGAAAAATGGGACTAGTGTATTTGGAAGGTGAAAATAAACAACTCCTTTGATGAGTTTTGTAATAAAGAGGAGAGAAATAAGATAATAACTGGAAGTAGAAGTCTGGCCAAGAGACGTTTTGTGTGTCTGAGGGGGGAATGGGAAGAGAAGAGTTGGCAAGTTTGTCCTCTGATGGAAAAGATCCAGCAGACGGAGGAAATTTGATGATGTGAGAGACAGAAGAGAATTTCTTGAGCAATCTGAGTAGAGGAGAGGGGATGGCTTCTAGTGCACAGGTGGAGAGGGTGGCCTTTGTAGAGTTTATCTTTCCATTGTACTAGGAGCGGAGGCGCAGCATATGGACACAGATGCTGGTGGGTGGGTCGCATCTGGTTGCCCTATTTTTTCAGTGAAAGAGAAAACAAGGCCAAAGCTGAAAGTGATGTTGAGGGAGGAGGTAGCAGGATGTTAGCAGAGAGAGAGGAAGGAGTGTGCTAGGATTTCATTTACTTCTCTAAGGATTTATTATGAGATCTCGCGCATAACTTGAAAGACGTTTCTTACGTGAAGAAACACATCTAATGAAATAAGGTCGTATAATTAATAAAACAAGAGTTTCAAGTGTTAGAACTTAACTATCCCCCCCCCAAATTATTTTGATTTTTTATGAGAAGAATCTAACCCTGTGTGTGTGTGTGTGTATGTGTGTGTAGGGGGTGCTATTGTGCTCTGCAAAGAGGAGTGGGAAGGTATAAACTTTGCAATTAACCTAATATACATTGGAGCAGATGGCATCTTCCACCTCTGTAGGCTCCACGTCAAGTATTTCAGGCAGCCATTTGCTCTGCCTATTTTGGCCAGTGACCTGCTCTCATCTGCTTTTCCTGGTCTGAAATCTGTTGAAATTACTTGTTAGTTGACAATTCCTATCCCTATCATTTTGCTGTATGTTGTAGACTGGTTTTTCTTTGTTTTTCTATATGTTGACGTCAGTCAACTCAAAAATTACGGAAAGCAAAGATAATTATGTTAGTCTATTCATCAAGAACCTGAAGTACAAGTCCCTTATAAGCCATAAGTGACGATTTCTAAGTTACTTACAAGCTATAATCATTAAAAAATATGACATAAATTATATGAGAGGACACGAATGCTTTTTCAGAGAAGGCTGATCTATAGTTTTGAGATGGAAATGAAGGAAGAGAAAAGAGATAGCAACTTATGGGAAAATGAATCCTGAGTATGTACCTTGAATAATTTTTCCGTGCAATGGTTTATTTATTTATGAGAGAGAGAGCAGGGCAGGGACAGAAAGAGATGGAGAGAGAGAGAATCTCAAGCAGACTCCACACTGAACATGGAGTTTGATGCAGGGCTTGATCCCACCACCCGAGGGCATGACCTGAGCCTAAACCAAGAGTTGGAAGCTCAGCTGAGTGAACCACCAGGTGCCTCGATAATTTTTCAGTTTTTTTTAAAGCTCTAGGAGACAATCATACCAAATAATTGATGTATACATACAGCTTTACATTTTCACTCCATTATTCCATTTTTATTTGAATAATAAGCGTGGTGGAAACCTCTTGCAGAGAAGATGCTGGCAACATTATAGAACACAAGTCCTTTGGGATGTGAACCTTCACTCAACCTTTTATTATGATGATGCTAATCCACTTTTATTTACATCACACACTTTGCATTACAAAGCTGTAATTTAGTGGTTACAGTGTTCTTATTTTTATTGATGATAAAAAAGAAAGCCATACTGGTAACAGCTTTTGGGCTTAATAACTTGGATGGGCTCTATAGTTGATGAGTCCCTCATGAGAAGGCTCTATTTTAACAGCATGCATTATGCACATCATTAGCTTTGCACAACTAACATCAAGATGATGTACAGATCAGCATGCACATTGGATTCTGCTCATGTCCTCAATTATAAAGTAGGAAACCAAGTATCAGGTTCCAGCTCTTTAACCTAACCACTGTCTGACTTTCGAGAAACTGCTTACAATTCCAACGCCTTGGAATTTTTATAGGAAATAGTAGGATAATAGTACCAGCCCTGTTTGTGTCACAGAGTGAATAAAGGACTTAAATATTTTAACAGACATGGAAAACTCTTGTTTTTGCTTTTCCTATCCTCACTCCTTCCTCCTAGCATTTGGATGGTATGAATCCTCCCATGCGTGTTTCTTCTCCTCACCCTTCTTCTTGCATTTGTAGATATTTTTGCATGGTAACAACCTGAACAGTCTACACCAACTAATTCATCCCGAGATCCTGCCTTCTGAGTTTGGAGGAATGCTGCCCCCTTATGACATGGGAACGTGGGCAAGAACACTGCTAGACCACGAATATGATGATGACAGTGAATACAATGTAGACTCCTACAGCATGCCTGTGAAGGAGGTGGAAAAGGAACTCTCCCCCAAGTCCATGAAGAGGTATGCTGGAGGTGGCTGGGAAGTGGGCAGCAGCCAGCATAGGGATACCCCACATTAATTCCAGGGCTTATAATTTGGGGGAATATGTATTTGGTGGGATCTTAAATCCTTTTTCGTCCCCATTCCTAGATGTCTAATCTAGGAATATTGAGTCAAAGACAAAGTCCTTCAAGGCTATGTCAACTCAGTTTTGTTTTATATTCACAGACAATCTAATAAGGCTGTTAGGGGTCACTAAATCTAGTGGTTTTCAAACTGTACTCTTACGGTTCTGGGGGGAGTGTCTTAGGCCAAGCAGGTGGGGTGGGGACAGTGCCTGTGACCACAGTGAGAACAACTCTCCTCTATCCAGGCAATTTACTAGACTCTAGTATAAGATTTCATTGGAAGAAAGAGATCCATGGCAAACACACATGCGCACACATTTCAAACAATACATTTAAAACCTTATATGCTCCCTTTAGTGTCTCAGCCATGTTTCTGATTTAAAACTCTAGCCGTTCCTGGGGCAAAACATTCTATTTTCCTATAGCTTTACTCTTTATAAAGTTCATTCTTGAGTGAGATGCTGATTCCCTGCTTTGATTCTCAAGGTACTTTTATGCCTGTTTTCTTTCCATCAGGACAGATTTGTTGAACCGATGCTCTATAATACGCACCTCCCTTGGTGTTTTGGATTCACAGTGGATACACACACACATCCATCACCTAGCATTTATGGAGGGTGGGGGAGTTGCTGAACATACCCAAATGCATAACTACCTCTGAGCTTGCGTTCTGTAACAAACCAGAAGATACCTAATTTTTCAGCCTCCCCCAGGCCGCAGCACCCCAGAGTTCACCTGGACGATAGTAACGAGTATTATTTCTCAGCTTATTTCCCATTACAGAAATTTAAGAACCACAGCTTCTGCAAGTCTCTCTTCACCTAGCTCAGGGAGGACCAAGGCATTGCCCCTGTCACCCCTCACACTTGCCTCTGATAAAAACCTTATGGTCCCTTGGTCATAGTTCTGCTCATGCAGGGGCACCTTTGTTCCTAGAGGCGGCCCTTTTTGTACAGCTGCTGCTGTTGTTGCTACTGTTGTGCGTGTGGTGTCTTCCTCTCCCCAGGCTGCTCTGCGATGTGTTGGAGAGAAAGGAATGACTGGAGACATCTCCAGCTTTCATTTCTTCACCAATAAACAACCTTATGTATAAGCCAAGTCTGGGCTTCTCAACTCCTTTCTCTTAAAACAGGGCTTCTTACTGTGAGTTCTATATATATATATATATATATATATATATATATATATATATATATATTTGTGTGTTTTTCTAGAGGAAATGGCATATATTTCATCAAATTCTCAAAACAGTTTTTCTAAAACAAAAATTTAAAACCCAGTTTCCTAAGAATAACTTCCTTCTGATAAAAATAATGATCCTAATTGTTGTTACAATCTGCCTTTTACTATCTACTTATCATGAGTCGGGCCCTTTTGAGATGTCTTTTTTGTAACATTAATTTATGTAATCCTCACAGCCACCCTGTTAAACAGATATTGTTTCCTCAAAATCACACAGTCTGCATGTAGTGGACTGGGATTCTAATCCATGAGGTGTAGAGCAACCATGTTGTTGATGTAAATCTTCCTAATCTATCCTTCCAGATAGTATGATGTAGTGCTCTCAACTCTGGAACTGAGCTATATAAGGATTTGGAAACAGCTGTCATCTGTGATCCTTGGTTTTTCTCCTTACCAGCTAATAATGCTCATTTCCTTCACCCACTTCTGTGAATTGTTCACCAACATGGTCCCCTCCTCTGAGCACATCTCTCTCCATATCCTACACAATCTGTGTGTATCCTATCACCTACAGTCTGTGTGCCTGCATTCCTCCCAGACTTCCTACCTGTTGTCTTTGCCTCTCACCTGACCCTGCTCCCCTGGCTCCCATTTATCATCCATGTGGCAATCTGAAAGATCTTTTTAAATATAAGTCAGATCATTTTATTTCTCTAATTTCTTTTTAGTAGCTGCTGACGATACAGTGAATAAAATAAATTCTGTAGCATGGCCTACAAAGTGCTATGTGATCTGATCCTGCCCCCCTCACTCCTCTATGTGTCTCCCACCTTCTCTCTCTTCCCCATCTTTCAGCCCCAATATCCTTCTTTCTGCTCCTGTAGCCTCCTTCTCGGGCTCGATCCTCTCTAATGGCCACTTGTCATGGCTGCATGGGATGCTCTTTTCCTGCATCTCCCAATCCAAAGTCACCTCGCTAAAAGAGCCATTAGGTCTTTATCAGGCCCTAGGTCTTAATCAACTCTATTTTCTCCTCATGCTGGTCTCTCCCTGTCAGTCACCTCATTTATTTTCTGCCTGTCAGTTGACTCATTTTATTTAGTGTTATGCCCCATCCCCAAATTAGGCTTCATGAAGACTTCAGTGGCTTTGTCTGAATAGGGGACTTCTGATGCTATTACTACTTGCGCTTCAGTACCAGAATGCTTTGCCTAGCATTTGCCCTCATTGGCTTCCTTTGGTGTCTGTTGTTGACTGTTGCTGCAGTTCAGGCAGCCAGAGCACATTGCTGACTCATATTGAACTCCCTAGCACTAGAAGAGGCTCTTTACTTATAGATCCATGTCTTCATAATTCTCTCTTTCTGTGTTTAGCTTTTTTTTTCCCCAAGCACATCATTTTAATTGATTAACACCATCTTGTTAGTTTTGGCTCAGTCTGTCTACCTTTTGAAGTCTTTTTGGATCCTGATTTTCCTTTCCAATTAATTAGGCCATTCTGTCCTCTTGCAGACTTGGCTCATAGCACGTTGACCTCCCCAACCCTGAGTTTCTTGCTTCTGATGTGGATTGATTAGAATTTCAGACATGCTTTGCTTGGTGTAGGTTTTATATAATACGAAGCTTTTAGGGTTTTATCTGAAAACTTATGAAGAATGAGCTTAAGAAAATTACTGTATTTGATTCTCACCTTCTGTGTGTCAGGGAGTGTCAGTTCCCCATCAAGGATGGGAGAAAATTGTTCCTAGGTTTCCCCCTGGTCTCCCCTCCTCCATTTTTTCCCCAGTTTTGGAATATCATTAGATTGAGAGGGAAAAAGAATCATTTCTTCACCAAAGACTTGTAGATATTTCCCCCGTCAGGGGAATTTAGCTAGATGTGTAGGAAGATGACTTTGTGCCCCTGTGTTAGTTTGTGGAGGGATAACATAGATAGTCACATGAAAAATACAAAGTTCGGTGGATTATGGGGGCCTTATACTAGGGGAAAGTCTTTCACCTTATATCTCTAGTACTTGAGATAGTGCCTAGCATAGGCACGTAACAGTGCAGTGAACCATTGCCATTGTGATATGAGCTCCGATTTTATTGAATAATATTCAACATCTACTGTTACTACTTGTCAGACTCCATCTAATAATGGTTTGTATATATTGACTCCTTTGCTTCTGTAAACAGTTAATTAGATAGTGCTATTCCCCTTTCTTTGGTGAGGAGACCCAGATACAGAGAAGGTAAGTAACTTCCACATGTCACATAGCCACAAAGTAGCACTGCTAATACTGAAAAACAGGCTATGCAACTCCAAAAATCATCTCCCTAACTGCTACCATTTGCTTTTTTGCCAGAATTTGTGCTGTGGTTTACGTACACATCATTGAACTTGATCCTTAGTACATCTGTATGGTGTAGGTGTTATTTTTCTCCATCTTGTAGTTAAAAGAACAAAATCTAGGAAGTTTAAATAGTTTCCTCCTGGTCCTAAGAGCTAGTAAATTAGCAGAACTAGAATCAGAATCCCTTTCTGTCCAAAATCTATCCTCCTACATTAAGGTATAGCACAATATTGTGGGCTCATGGCAAATGGATACATGATACCTGAATAATTAAATTCTTGGGTTTCGTGAAAAAAAGAAAAGTTATTTATTGCAAAGACAGCAGAGGCTATCTGGAGTCCACTGAGATATGCTATGAGTTAATGATAAACAACACCTTCTATTGCAGCAGAAACAGACCGATGCACTAATAGGTTGTGGTCCTGCACAAACAGCCCTGTTGTTTTGGATAAGACAGAGAAAAATCTGGACTAAAATAATGGTACACTTGGGACAATTAAATACCAAAAAAAAATTCTTAATCAGAAATCATTTCTGCCTGACTTGTTTTATTGAGGAATTGTTCTACATATGGAGCCAGCATTCATCATCCAACAATTCTGATACCAGTTGTGCATGATAAAAGCAAACTAGAAATTTAATTCCAGGTTGATAGTGCACTGTAATTTAAAATATTTCATTAAAGTCACCATATCCTCTAATCATTTTTTTAAATAGTCAAGGAACATAAGGATTTAAAAGATTGTATGTGGGTGTGCGTGCCCATGTGTGTACATGATATGTGTTTTAATAGAACCTCACAGCAACTGCTTAAATTGCATACTTTGTGTTGTCTGAAGAGCTTTGGTGTGGATTAATTGATGTCATTAAGATAGGCATCAACATTTATAGACTAAATCTAACTTTGTGAGAATTTTGAAACATATTTTCTGTTAAGAATTTCTTTTTTTTATAGGTGAATTGCTTTATCTTTATTACTCTTTGTTTTAAATGCTTAATCCCAAAATTCTTTCAGTCTGCAAACTATTTCTTGGATAGAAT
The DNA here is from genome assembly GCF_905146905.1 of Nyctereutes procyonoides. Taxonomy (NCBI): domain Eukaryota; kingdom Metazoa; phylum Chordata; class Mammalia; order Carnivora; family Canidae; genus Nyctereutes; species Nyctereutes procyonoides. Next base: position 28,513,407 of record NW_026575146.1, read on the forward strand.
TGAAGATATGGAGACAGTGTTGTGTAATAGCCTCTATGATACACGTTGTGTTCACCATAAGGAGAGAAACTGATGAAGTCTCTGCTCATGGAACTTATGGTTTAGTGGGGACCAGTTGTCAAGTTAATATTTCAGTATAGGACATTAAGTAAACATTTTTTTTTTGTATTTTAGCATGGATTTTTCTTGGGAAATATATTTTTTTAAATATTAGTCTAAGTAAAACAATATTAAAGGTCTAATTCCTAAGTGTTTTGTGCAGTTGTCCACTGTGTTAGAATGTATTTTATTCTTGAGATAAATCATTTTTCCTAAGATAAATTATTATTGCACTTAAAAGTGATGCAAAATCCCTTCTTCTGCTTCCTCTTCTTTTCCTTCTCCCTCTCCTTATCTCTCTCTCTCTTTCTCATCTGCTAATTCAACTTTAGTTGATCTCCTGTCTGATACAGACATATATTGACCTATAATGTATTATTGAGATAAAATAGTGAAAATGACTTAGGAAATACAACATTCTTGTTTTAATGTCCTCGCCTTTCTTTTTGTTCCCTCTTTAGAAATGAATTTAAGTTTATTTAAATGAATGCGTCAATTAATCAGTTAATCCTATAATTATTTTTGCTTTGATAATTAGTTCCATTGCTGTTCTTTTTCATTAGCATGTGCAGTTGTATTTTAGCTTATAGTCTTTCTTCTTGAGAGTTAATGAGGTTTGCTAAGAGGCATATTGCCACAGCAATAGCCAATTGGCTGGAATGCAGCAGCAGGGGGAAAATTCATTACCGAGGAGAATTTTAAAAGGGCAGCTGCTTCTTTAATGCCATAGCTATTAAGAATGCAGTTTCCTGCCATAACAGTAGCATGTTTCATTGACTTTCCTCCTTCTCAGTTTCATGTTGTTTCCTAATGATGAATTGAGATATAATTCCCACCTACTATCAAAAGCGTGTGTAAGGAGTTCAGATACTTGCTCTCCTAATCAGAAAGTGCCCCTGCCTAGACAAAAGAGGTTTTGTTTTTTCGTTTTGTTTTGTTTTGCTTTGCTTTTTAAAAAAATCTTAAGTCGGTTCACAAAACTTTCCAGAGTAAGACTGATTTTATTTGGATGTTCTAGTGGGGAATCTGACAAAGTCTCACATTCAAATTTTGATTTTTTTTTCTAATGGGGTCATTAGAAATAAAATATGATGGTCAAAAAATGCACATTCATGTTGAATTTGCTTCACAGACCTCCTTTTCTTTAAAGACTTATTTATTTGAGAGAGATAGAGGTTGCAAGAGAACTGGGGGAGGGTGGAGGGAGAGGGGGAGAGAGAGAATCTCAAGCAGGCTCCACCCCCAGATTGGACCCCAATGCAGAGCTCAATCTCACCACCCTGAGATCATGACCTGAGCTGAAATCAAGAAGAGTCTTGGCTTAACTGAGTCATGCAGGCACCCCTCATAATGCTCTTTAGGAGAGGAATCAAGTTTCTTATTGTTTCTATTTCATTTCTCATAACAGTAGTTTCACTGTAATAATTTCCTACTTGGAAATGTTCTATTATCACAGATCTGTCCTATTCTATAAATTCTCTGTGAAGAGGAGAATGTAAGCCTATTATGGTACATTCAGAAGCCTTTGCTGTTCATTATTCTATTTAGAATTCAGAGGGGATTTTTTTTTCTTCCTCTGATGCAAAACCCAACGTAAGTGTGCCCCACTCTAATTTTTCAGCATTCTCAGTTCATAAATTCCTTGATGTAGGGAAGATAATCCGCATCTCTGAGACAGGTAATAATGGAGAAAAGACAGGGAAGGGAATGTGATTATTTAATAATTACTCACTGACATTGGCCTTATCATTTCCAGATCCCAATCGGTAGTGGATCCTACAGTATTAAAACGCATGGATAAAAATGAAGAAGAAAACATGCAACCTTTGCTTTCTCTGGACTGATAACTTCTCTACACTCCCCATGGATTAGAAATGGAAGGTACTTGTTTTCAGCAACAGGGACAGCACTGTGGAGGAATGACCAGCTGGAAACTTATTTATTCATGTTAATGTAGCATAATATAAAATAAGACATTGGGCTTTCCCATTCGCTTGAACCATGGGTGCCCTGGTCTGGAGTTAAAGAAAAAAAAGTCAATAATTTATTCTGTAAGTGCCAAGTTCTTTGTAAATATAATGTAATCTTCACATCAAGTTTGTAAACTTTGGTAGTAACTGAAATTGGAAAAAATTGGCTCATGAGTCCATGCCAGTGGTATGAACTATAACAAAAAACAGAAAAGACACGTACTCAATGGAAGCTAATTAAATGTAGCCCTGTTTCCTATGAAGCCATATTTCAGCTATCATAGTGATTGTTTCTATGTTTTTCTCTGAAACTGTCATATTCCAGTATACTTTTAATGGACACAGGTGACTAGATGATTCTAGGAAATTAGGATGATAAATGTAAATCCTGTCTAGTGATTTTCATTTCACAGAAAACGTGTCCTAGTGATTATCACTGGCCTTGAATTTTGGAGAAAAGGAATGGCAGAGGAGCTGAAAAACTAAACACTTGAACTCTTCTATGTTGTTTAATTCCTGGAGTCTTGTGAAGAGATATGTTCCCCAGATTAAGATGTGGAATTCTGAAAGAGAGTGGATTTTTTTTTAAACTGCTGTCTTCACAGTGTGTCTTTTATTTGAGACCCCATTGTATCCTTGTCTGATGTACTTTAGGAACATTTCCCCCCTAAAATCCTTTGACCAAGAGAAAGAGAACCCATATGTGAATAGTGTTCTGACAACTAATTTTGGACATAAAAGTTGCCATGTATAAGGGGCTAATTTCTAATTCTTGTGCTCTGGTTGGAGATATATATACATACATATATGTATATATATTTATACACATATATATACATATATGTATATATATTCACATGCACATATATATATTTTTATTGAGCTCTAATAAATCCTTGATGTGACAGGCTTATAAAATAAATAATACATATTCAATGATCTTACAGATGTTTAAATAATTACATGAGATGCTAACTCTGGAAAACTATTTCCACTAAAGTTAATGAAAATGAAGTATAGTGAAATAGACTTTCAGTGAACCTATTTTAAGGGAATTCTAATTTAATTTGTAATGAAATCTTGAATTTGTGCCATTTTAGTGAATACATTTTTCCTTCAGAAAAAACAGGTCTCAACATAATGTAGGTAGTATCAGGTGACCAAATTTCTCTCAAATTCAAGGTAATTATCCTAATGAACCTATAAGTACAGATTTTCTTTCCAGAAAAGATTGAAAGAACATATTGTATTCATAAGACATAATGAAAGCATCTGAGGGCATCTGAGACAGCATATTATAGCTTAAATCTAGATGTGGAATCCTTATGTTATTTAGTTTTTATTTCATAAAAATCCTGCAATTATAGCACATTTTAAAAATATTACTTTAAATTTAAAATTCCAGTGTGAAAAGGCAAGATTTTTACCACCTTTTCAGAATGGTAATTTTTGAGATTGAAAATTTACCACTAAAATATTCTTTTGAAAGAAAAATATCTCAAGGAGCTCTTGGAAACCGATAGAAATAAATGTAACAGCCTTTATATGCTTGTTAGCCAAAAGCTTCAAAAATTCCAGTTATAATTCTATACCAAAAATCTTAAAATCAAGATCAGTACACCAATCTGCATAAGTATTGCAAATGGACTGTTCAGTGTTTGTAAAAATGCATAAATATGCATAAATAATATGATTGAAATATACCTTGAAAATGCCAACCTCAAGTTAAGTCTGGAAGAATAACAACTGTCAGGTCCTCTGCTCTACCCATAAATATTATAGAGATTGGAGTGAATTGGGGATAAAAAGCCATGGCAACTCTTATCTCTGTAAGGACCATAACCACAGGATTCTTATATTTTTGCCCAGCTGATATACATTTTATAGTCTTGGACTTTATATCAATAGAAGAAAGTGTTCAGCAATACAATGCATTAGTATAAACTAGAAACAAGGTGCAGGATGATGGTCAACTTTTCATTCTCCCATGTTTCTCTTGATACACACTGTTTATTGCCAATTTTTAGACCAGCTTCAGATGTCAAGCAGCAGAGCCAGCTTCTTTTCTCTCTCGTAAGGCTAGTGTCATATCTAAAAATAACCAGAAAGGCATATTGTATGAATAACTATTCAATTATAAGTATGATTTCCACTATCTCCCTTACCCAACATTTGGAGACTTTGCATCCTGTGGCTGTGCGTCTGCTTCTCTTCAAACGAGCAGTTGAGAGTTGGCTGCATTGTGTAAAATATTTTTAAACGAATGAACAAATTATGATGATGATGCCTTTTGAAATTGCTTTATCGAGTTCAATCTGTGAGTAAACTCATTGGCCAGAAATGTTTTTGGAGCTGCTTAGTCAAGGGATATTTGGTCAACTTTATAGATTTTCCCTTCCGTCTTAGCTAATTAGCACCATTTAGGGATTTCCCCCCCTAATTTAATTTCCTGTGTTCTGTAGTTATGTCTATTGTCACATAACTTAGTAAATAAGCACTCCTGTATGTCAGTTTAATTGTGATGGAGTCCTCTCTCTCTCTCTCTCTCTCTCTCTCTCTCTCATGCGCACGCATGCGCACACACACAGCTGTTGGCCATAACGAACATGCCTATTTTGAGATCTACATTTTCCATTTGTAGCTGTCTTGTCACTGAAAATATGTAGACATCAAAGAATTGCCACATTTGATTTGGAACAAGCTAGTAGTCGCTGCTTCTCTCACCCTGCCTGTTTTGCCAGCTCCTTCTTACATCTTTTCTTACTTCCATTGTTTCAGGGGCAGCTGCTTCCAAAGCTGGCGTAAAAATAAATACCTTTACTCTTATTGTCAGTGATATTTGCCTGATATCTTCAAAGGAAGAGATTGTCGTGAAAATACACTCTAAGAAATGTGAAGAAGTGCCTCTTTAAAATGAGGTAAAGCAGTGATACCAGAATGTGGATTCTATTGGTAGTCTCTTCTGGAAAGTAAATCCATGCATCTAAATCAAAAGGGTGAAATATGAGTACCATTCGAAGAAAGATCGTTGAGGCCTTGCCTGGAACATTCTCCTACAGTGTTAAGTCTTTATCGTGTCAGTTCAATACCGTAACTGGAGCACATTATTTACAAATCTGGCATTAGGCTAAAACAATACATGAGTCTTTACAAGGAAGTGTTTAAAGTGGGCATGCATGATTTCTTTTATTTCGAGGATAGTTTGCATAGTGTAGGCAGATATTCCTTAAGTCTTTTCACAGAAAATGCTGGTCTACTTTACAGGCCTGAAAAATTCATACATTCATAAGCAGGAAAGCCAAGCAGCTAGGTTCTCTTTCATATTGTTAACTAGGTCACATTGTTAAATTAAACATTTGAAGTTTCTGGAATATTCCTGAGGGAGCAGAGGTCCCTCTAATGCATCAAGAAAATGGAACATTGTTTTAGACCTTGGGGAACATGTTTATTACTCACAAATAGAAGCCCTTAGAGCCATGGCAGTGTATCTTCAGAAACCGACTTCCTTTCCTTCTACAAACAACCTGAAGGTTTATGGATATGCCTGTGGTCCTTTAGAGGGATTATATCAAGAAAACTTACTGAGAGGCTATGTACTCTTCTGTTGTTTTATCTAAATGTCTAGCTGGTCTGATTAGTTAAAATCTTTTTAAATTATTTTATGTGTATTTATTAATGATTACTTGAAAAGTTGCCATCAGCCATGAGGACATTTTAGAATGATTTTCCACACACAAAGTAAAAGGAGCAGAGCTCTGGCATGGTATTTGAACTTTCAGATATAGTATCCACATTTTTTATATCAATAAGCTCATAGGCATATATTCCACATAAATATGCTATGTAGATATATGGCCTAAGAAATAGTGGTGCATTTTAAGTTTATGAGGCCATTAGATCATGTAAGAATCGGCTAGTTATATGAAATATATTGGCATGAAAGTAGATTGGCTAAATTACCAGGATGCATAATTATCTTCCCTAGTGAAAAGAATTTGTTTTCTTTGTTTTAGTTGGAACAAAACTGATTTTCAATAAGCACTGCTTAGTATTTGAAAGGTGACAAATAAGTAAGAATACAAAAGGAGGCATGACTTTGAAACATTAATATCATGATCATAATGGCTTAGAGAACATAATTTTTCATAAATTCAAGTTTTGATTTGGTAAACATCCATGCATTAACCCACACATGGACATACTGTTATGAAGTCTATTTTGTGATGAGTGTGGGATTTTATTCCTTTTTATTGTGGGGAAAAAAAAAAACATTTAAGAGCAATTCTGTGGATTGAAATAGCCAAATTGTACTATTTTTCAAAGATGGAGGATGCAAGTGATACTGCTGAAATTAAAACAAAAAAATAAGCATAGATTTAGATGCAATGAATGCATTTTTATAGTAGATAGTGGACATTGTTACAATGAAGAAGGTGGTTGGTCAGTATTGGACTTAGTTTCAAGTTTCAATACAAATATTTGTGTCCTTAATGATGTTAATGCATTTATTCTGTCAAAATTATTTTTGTGGTGAATGAGAGGGACCTAGATGAAAATCAAAATAAATGTTAATGGAACTTTTAAGAGTGAAAAAATCCTTAACAATTTTAAAAAATTGCAATGGGCTATAATTGGTTTACATATAACAGAGATTCAAAGCATTGTCCAGTTTTCAGTTTTCAGACTTATTTAAAAGATAAATAAAATTCCAAAACCAAGTAGTTTTTGTTTTCAAAACTATCCAGAAAAAAAACAAGATGTCTAAGAGGTACTTCTACAAGTCCTTGATAAGAATACTAAAAACACTTGTTTACTATTTGAGGGAGCTCTTTATTCCAATACAGTATTATAATTGGTATGATATAATTTTTGAATAAATATACATTTCTGCTTTAAAAAAAGCATTCATTTTGCATATGGTGAACGTTGAATTTGGTAGTATTGAATCTGTTGCACCTGTAAAATGCAAATTTCTAAAATGTCATCTAAAAATGGACAATAACTATTTTTTAAAGAAATTTTAGCTATTTTGGTTAGAATATCTGAGATTTTCTGACACGTCTATGTTTGGAGCTTAAGGGGGCCACAATTCACTTAATCAAAATGTCATTTTTAGTATTCTATCACTTTTAGACAAGATTTCAAAGGATGGTCTTAATGGAGAAGTAAATCAACTTTTAAGTTCCTTATGGCATAAAATTTCATTTTTTATGTAAAGTTATCAAATATTAACCATAAATTCAAAATTATAAAGAAACATTGATTTAAATCAATTCTATTGGGCAGCCCTGGTGGCTCAGCGGTTTAGCGCCACCTTCAGCCCAGGGAGTGATCCTGGAGACCCGGAATCGAGTCCCACGTCCGGCTCCCTGCATGGAGCCTGCTCCTCCCTCTGCCTATGTCTCTGCCTCTCTCTCTCTCTCTCTCTCTCTCTCCCTCTGTCTCTCATGAATAAATAAATAAAATCTTTATTAAAAAAATAAATCGGGATCCCTGGGTGGTGCAGCGGTTTGGCCTGTCTTTGGCCCGGGGCGCGATCCTGGAGACCTGGGATCGAATCCCACATCGGGCTCCCGGTGCATGGAGCCTGCTTCTCCCTCTGCCTGTGTCTCTGCCTCTCTCTCTCTCTGTGACTATCATAAGTAAATAAAAAAAATTAAAAAAAATAAATAAATCTATTAAAAATACTCCAGTATTTTGAAAACATACTTTCAAAATATTAAGTGAAATTAATGTATTTAGCCTGATTTTGAAAAAAAAAATGCTTAACAAATTACGCATTTGTATCTGTGAGATTCCTTCATTCCTGTAGATGAAAAGTCATCTAATGAAGGAAAAGAGACATTTATCTAGAACCTTCTTTGGTAGACTTTACAACTTTCTCTGGCTCAACTGCAGATGATTTCGCACAGCAAAGACATCAGCAACCCCCGTCTCTGAATTCATTTCTCTCAGAAAATAAAAATGACTATGCTCTCTTCTCCCTCCTGCCTCTTTTTTTTCTAACTGGATTCATAAAAGTATCAGACAGAAACCATAAACACTTGGCTTCCTTTTGAGAAAAAATGTGACATTATACACATATAAATACAATTCACTTGGTTGCATAGGATTAAATATTTTGTCTTGATTTATAAATTTTTACCTAAAAGTTTCTCAAAAATATATAAGATTTTAGTGCTAGAAAATTCTGAAATGTTTTTTGTATCTACCATTCATGGAGAAGACCAGTAATATCCATCCCTTCCTTTAGATGTATGAAATGAAACATCTCATATTTAACATTTACAAAGAAACAAACTTCTCTTCTTTCCCCCTGAACTTGTTTCTCCTTTAACTTTCCCGTCTCCCTAAGTGTTGCCTTAATCTTCTGGCTTCCAGAGCTCAAAACTTTCCAATCATCCTCTTTCCACCCCCCTCTCTCAAAACTACATAAAAAATCAGCAAGCTCTTACTGTGGGCTCTTCTCCAAAATGTAATATCCATACTCTGACCACTTCTCTAACCATGACATCACTACCTGGTTTCAAAACTTCAACATTTTCCACCTGGAATATTTTAATAATCTGAAAATGAATCTCTTTGCATCTGCCCTTTTGCCCTAAAGTGGATTTATAATAAGAATGAGCTCAGATCATTTTGCTCTTCTCAAAACCTGCAAGAATAAAAAACCAATGTCCTTATAATGGAGAATGAGGAGGGTTGATAGAAAGTCTGTAAGCACCAGCAGAGCAGAATGGCATATTTTCTGATTGGTTTGGACTTTTTGGGTGTAAAATGCAAAAGTAATTGTTAAATAGTTTAGTCTCTTGCTTCTAAAGTTCTATGTAATATACCCTCTTACCCCTGATCTTAGCTTTTCTTAGAGATTTCTTAGGAATATTTCTCCTACTCATTATTCTTTTGCCGAATTGCCATCCTTGCTGTGCCAAGAGTTTGCCAAACATTCCTCCAGCTGAAAAACTTTGCATTTTTGTTCATTCTGTCTCATTCTACACCTCCCTCCCCCATATCCACATAGTTTTTTCCCCTCATTTCCTTCATCTTTATTCAAATGTCACCTTCTTAGAAAGACCTCTCTGAATTTTTCTATTTAAAATTACATGGTTCTTTATACTTCCCTTCTCCAGCCTATTTCTTCCCCATAACTTTTATCACCTTCTAACACACCAGATAGCTTATTTATTTTGTTTATTTTACTTTTTCCTATTAGAATACTAACTCCACACAAGCAGGGAGTTTGTCTGTCTTATTTACTGTTGCATTACTGGTGCCTTAACAGTGCCTGGAATTTAGTAGCAAATCCAAAAAGATTGCATGAAGATCTGTAATTTGTTTCAGCATGGTATGTTATGTAGTAGCCAGTAATATGCATTTAAGGATAGTTTTTTTCCCCTAATAAGAAACATCTTTTTCGTTATTCATTTCAAAGAGGGAGTTTTTCCCTCTCTAATGATGGTGGAAACATGAACCAATAATTATATCCCCATGTTTCCTCAAATCTGGTCTCTACCCTAGAGCCTTAGTTCTATATTAGTGTTTGAGCTCTGTCTTTGGAAGTTACTCTAAGTTTATTTGCCCTTTTATCTATAATATGCATAGCTTACACTCACTTTTGGAGAGGCTACAAAGACAAAAAGTCATTTTGAGCTCAAAACCATAGTAATTGTTCTTCATTGATTAGCCTTGTTCATACCGATTTAAAATTTGCAGGAAGTTGAAAAACCGTAACTCCTCCAATACTGGAAGGCAGAGTCAGAGAAAATGCCAAGATAGTTACTTTAGCTGGAAAGGAGAAAGAAAAGAAGAGGAGGGGAGTAAGAAATTGTGATCACTCCTTCTCTGAAATCGTTATAACAGAAATGAAGTTCTTTGGTTCTTCTGGTGATATTAGAAATACATATTACAACAATGTAGTCTGGAAACACTTTAACAGAAGTCATATCAGTTGTGTTTTATATTTGATACCTTTCTAAATTTTTTACTTTGGAGGCTGATAGTTCTGGTACCACATGACGGGAACCACTCGGGTTCACATGTTCTAACTAGCTTTCTCCCTTCTCTGCATTTTGATAACAACTATCATTTTCTGAACCTAAAGTCATACTTGTTATCCATGACTATCCCCATACTCCCCCCCCCCTTCAATTTGGGCTGACTTCACCATAATTTTAGTAGCCAAATACCTTAGATATTGGTTCTTGGTGTGATGTGTTGCTGATTTTTATCCTTTGCAGTTTATCGTCTCATTCTTATCCCTTCACGACCCCATGTCCCTTTCCCTACGTTGGAATCATTCAAGCTTCCAGCCTTACCATCTCCTACTAGGTATTCTACTAAGAAGACACTGAAAATAAGTGTGATGTTGAAGGTGAAGTTGAAGAAGGAACTATAACCTGAAGAATAAGAATAGATGTTGAAAATGTTTTCAGAAGACAATCAGTCTTTAAAATGGGGGACTTGTAGCATATCGATAATCAATGTAGATTATGTTTCTTGCCAATTACATAAATATACAGCAGTTAGGGGTTAATGGGTAATTTGGAAAACCTTTTTTTAAATTTTTTTATTTATTTATGATAGTTACACACACACAGAGAAAGAGAGAGAGAGAGAGAGAGAGAGAGAGAGAGAGAGAGAGAGGCAGAGACATAGGCAGAGGGAGAAGCAGGCTCCATGCACCGGGAGCCCGATGTGGGATTCGATCCTGGGTCTCCAGGATCGCGCCCTGGGCCAAAGGCAGGCGCCAAGCCGCTGCGCCTCCCAGGGATCCCTGGAAAACCTTCTATAGAGAAGAGATTAAATGGCCTGTGCTTGGGGAAAAAGAATTTTCTTACTTTTTTGATCTTTAACCATGTGGAAGGCATCTGCCTCTGTGACCTCCTTTTTTGCCAGTCTTCAAGAATGTGTTTAGCATCACTTCAGAAATAAAAGGGTTCAATTTCAAGCATACACAGTGCATGTCATCTTCTACCAAATTTTTTTAATGCATTATTTTTATGATTGAATCCTAGGAATATATTCATTGGTAAATTTTATTAATTCTATCTACTTCTACATGGATTTAGAAATTTTGTAGGTCCTCTATTATATTCTTAAAACCATAGTATTAATGTTTCACTTCTTGTTGAGGTTATTTCTGTCCCTTTTGATCTCTGAGGATGAACGGGCTTCTGTTAAATAAAATGTCACTAAATGAAATTTTGGATTCAGAAATGTGAATGTGAATATATCTCTTTCAATCTTTTTATCATAAACTAAATTCCTGTAAATTTAGAAGATATAATAAATAGCTATGAATAAATTTGTCATTAAAATAAGGAGACATGGCATTGGTGTTAGTATTTGGGAGTATATAATGCTTTCAAATGGATTGTAAATGTGTGGGCATGTTACAATGTTATTTTGATTTATTGTTGATTCAATCCAATATATTTGATAAAATTGGTATAATTCCAAATCATTATAAAGGCACTTCTTATGCCTTCTAGAATAACAGGATAGAGAGACAAGCCAGGGTCCATTATAGTCTACCCCATTAAGCCATGGAGTGAATGAATATTTCAGTTTATTTCAATATTAACAAATATTTATTGAGCACTTCCTCCACCCCAGTAACTGTTCCAAGTTCCAGGGATATGGCAGTAAAACAAAGCCCCTGCTCTTCCACATTCTAGTGGGGAAGACATACAAACAGCTGATAAGCAAGTTATATACGGTCACTTGGTGTTTTAAGTGTGATGAAGGCTTACCTAGTTTAATTTGTGTGACCTCTGGCACTCTCTCTCCTCATCTGTAAAATGGGCCAATAATTGTATCAACAGTGTGAACTAATTTTTGATACCTGGCCCCTTCCTTTTCATGGACAAATGTAGCATCATCTTCTCATATCCATGCTGTGTTGAGGGTGACTATTAGGGTTTTTTGATTCCTTCTTTTCTGCTTAGGCTGGAGGTAGTTACTAGGGCTGTTGACACTCAGGGGTAATGCAGCTCACAATCTGCTTTTTGAGGTGGTCCAAAGGTCCTGCACAATTTTCAATTTTGTCCCTTTTGAGGCAGATTCTTTACTACTCTAACTCATTATAACTGAAAAACAAACACTGATTTTCATCAGAAAAGAAGGCAAAGAGAAACCAAAGATAAATTCAGATAGACTGTATGATTTAATCTTTCCGTTTCGTCTATGATTTTCCCTTATCCACAGAGAACCACAAACCCATTGTTTTCTGGAACAAATTTGGGTATATTCTATGTACCACAGTTAAAGGAAGCTCTGACCATTGTACTTCCAGAGGTGCTAATTTAGATAGTATTAAAAAGATTATTTCCTCCTGATATGTGAAACTTAATGAGAAGTTTTGCTTTTTATAAAGCAAAGTCATATTATAAAATACCTAATGAAACTCATCATGGGAAAGTTTCAAAATATGGGTAGAGTAAAAGACACCATTAATACTGATTATAACTCATCTAGGAGGAGCCATGAGTAAATAAAAGTTTCTCTAAAGAAATATAGCAAAAAAAAAGAACAGCAAATAACTTAAGGAAATGTGGAGCTTCTCTATTTCTGTTCACATAGAAAATCAGGAAAATGTCTATGTCAGGGCAGGCTAGATGGCATGTTAATCAAAACTGGAGTTATTTCACATACTGTCTTTTATAAAGAGGTATTTAAGGACATCAACAACTGACTCATTACATTTATGAAGGAAAAACATAATTTATTATGGTCATAATAAAACATGTAGATTCTAGAAACAGGAAGGTAGAGACACCTTCAGATTGCCTACTTTTGTGAACTTGTTTGTTTTACGGAGTCTCTATACACTTATTTCCCTTATTGATTATATATGGAGGATTTTAGTTGGTCTCAGAAAAAAAATAGCGATTTTTTTACACAACTTATTTACTAAAGGATAATTGAAAACATTTTCCTGGAACAAGGAATTTTGAACCTTATTTTATCACAATTGCTCTTTTGTCATTTAATGAGCATTATAGGCATGTTTTAACAAACTTTTCTCAAGAGTAGTAAAACAAACTATATACTTCAAAATTTAAACAAAAATCTAAAAATATGTGACTATATATATATTTTTAACTTGGAATAATGATGAGAATATTTACTAATTGTAAACATATTTGATTAATGGAAACTGACAGATTATTATTAACACTTGAATTTATTTATTTATTTATTTATTTTTTTTAAAGATACTGTTATAGAATTTTTTTATTTTTATTTATTTATGATAGTCACACACACACACAGAGAGAGAGAGAGAGAGAGAGAGGCAGAGACACAGGCAGAGGGAGAAGCAGGCTCCATGCACTGGGAGCCCGATGTGGGATTCGATCCCGGGTCTCCAGGATCGCGCCCTGGGCCAAAGGCAGGCGCTAAACCGCTGCGCCACCCAGGGATCCCTAACACTTGAATTTAAAAACACACACACAAAAACAAAAGAAGTTTTATTATTATCCTTCAGGTATGGCCCCCTCATCTGAACCAAAAACTACCTCTGTTCTTACATCCCTGAGAATAACGGATGCCACTACTGGAAGATCCTAGAGATTAAATAATCTAAATTGCTCTTTTTATTAGTATATAAATGGAGACCCATAAATGGTCTATCTTGCTAGATGTCATACAATAAATTTAAGGTAGAATTGGTTCTACCAATATCAGTCCAGCGATATTGTTGTTGCTTTTAATAACTTTCCCCTTGTTCTCCTAACCCTTTTTCTATTTAACTCGGTTCTGCCTGCATATGAACCTGTTTCTTTTTCACCATACTATTTACCGTGCTTGGAATTCTCCACCAGTATTGTGTTAGGTAAACATCTACTCATTCAAAGAGGGCAATGCTCAGGGATTTTCAAATTAGAGACAGACTGTACATATCCACTATTCCCAAACTTTCAGGATCTTTGCAATCAATAGCTTCAGGCTAAGCCCAGTTCTACAGGAAGATGAAACTTTATCAGGCCTATCTCTAAATAGTCATTTCATGAAGCCAGCGATCATGGTTAGAAGCATGTGTTCCTTGATTTCAAGAAGAAAATGGGATGTGGAGCATCTCAACATAACTACTCCACTTAGCTCTTGACCATCTTCTCTACATTTGTCAGTGAGTTAAGGCAAGTAGGACAGGATGTTACTACCGTGATAGCTGCCAAACCACTGTGAAGATATATAGGAAAGCTGTGGTACTTTTTGGGAGAACTTCCCATGAGTCCATTCAGGTGTTCCCCTACTGCACATTTATGATGTGCAGTTCTCATAGAGCTTACTACAGGAATTTTGTAGACTGAAGTATTTAACAGATTGGATTTTCTGAAATCTTTAAAAAACATAGAGTTATGGATCTTAATAAATTGGCTAATCTAAGCATAAACATTTAAGTCAGTTCACTAAAAGGGAATAAAAAGGCTCTGCATTTTACTTGAGATTATTTCAGCATTTCCTGTTGTTGAGTTTGGAAAAGGGTGGTTTGGAATTACTTGGCCGCTATCATTTTATGTGACTTTTTCACTGCTTTTTTATGGCTTTTAAAATAATGTGTGAAGACATTGTATTAGACATGCACTGAGAATATAAATGATACACAGAGTCATGCTCTTTTAAAATAATGAATTTTAAAAAGATGTACTTATGATACTATTGTATTTTAAGTTGAGAATGATCTATTTAAGATAGATCTTTTTGGGAAAAGAAATTATGATTGAAAACAGCATAGCTCCATACATCATATCATACGTTACAATAAATTTCAAATATATTAATAATTTCAAATTTAAAAAAGGGAACCACAGAAGTGTTGGTAGAAAGCATGAAAGAATGCCTTGATAATCTTAAAATAGTCTTTTATACTATGATTCAAATTCCATAAAGTTATAAAAAGGATACATTTGACTAAATGAAAAAATGAAATTAAAAAGTTTTGCATGGAAAAAAATCATAAGCAAAGCCAAAAGGCAAATGAGAAACTGGGAGGATTTTCAACTTACAGACACAGAGTCAAGTTTTCTAATATAGTAAGAGGTTTCTAGAAATTGATGATAAAAAGGAAACTCAATAGAAAAATGGGTAGTTGATATGATCAGATGGGTCACAGGAAAGGAAATATAGTATCTTTAAAAATATGAAAAAAAAATGCCATACCATACTCAAAATGAGAGAAATAGAAATTCAAACGATGGAGTAGTTTGATAACATACTCTTTCTCAAGGCAGCTATGAGGAGATAAGCTCTTCTTATATTACTTTTAGGAAGGATGACAATTTGGCAATATATATCAAAATTACAAATGGGACTATACTCCAGCTACTCTTTTGGGGATTTATCCTTCAGACATACTTGCACACATGAGAAATATTTCATAAGATATATTCGAATATGCTTCCAAAGATATCTATAGGATAATTGTTTGCAGGAACAAAAATTTGGGAAGAAAAATCTTAAAAATATATGATATATCCATGGAAAAGATACTATGTAGATCTGATATAATCTGCTTAAATAAACAAGAACACTATACAAATCTAAAAAAAAATGAGTAAATTCTTTATGTGCTGGAATAGATTTCTAAATATATTGTTGAGAAAAACAGCAAGGGACAGAATATTGTACAGAATATGTTATGGTTAATGTAAAAAAGTGGAGTGGGAAATAAAATATTCATATTTGCCTATATGTTACGAAAATGCAGAAGAATATAAGGGATTAATAACATTTGTTGTTTGGAAATTGGGTGGATTAAGACAAGGGTGAGAAGGAAATTTTTATTTTTCACCTTTCTACATTTCTTTTTATTGTTGAACTTTGTGAATGTATTATTTATTGAGAAATCAAATTTAAAAAGCTTAAGATTTTTTATTGTCTCAAAGCATTTTGACATTGCTAATAGTTACAATGTTTGTAGTACAGAATAAAATAGAATAGTATAGAATAGTACAGAATAAAGGAAGGAGCACCCATGTGCTGACCTCTCAGCCTAAGATATAGACCATTTCCAATAGTTTAAATCCTCCTTTATGTCTCTACATGATGCCCTTTGATTACTGCTTAAGGGTAACTATCTTAATTTATGTTGACTGTTAATTTTACTTTCTCTATAGTTTACCACTTATGTGTATATCTCTAAAAAACATAGTTTTGCAAATAATTCATGTAAGATTGTTATCTCTTAATTTGAATGTCTGACAGAATTTAGTTAAAATGATTTGGGAGTGGTAGTTTCCTTATGTAGATATTTAAACTTTTAATCCTATATCCTCAATGACTTTAGGACTTGAAGTTTCCATTTATAGTTGAGTCTGTTTCAGTTACTGTATTTCTTTTTCCAGGAATTTGACCATTTTCAATGAAGTTTTCAATTTGCTTTGCATAAATTTTATAATAATCTCTACTTTTTAACATACATATGCTGTGTTTGTATTCATCTTCCCTTTCTACTCCTCAGACTATTCATATATGTCTTTATTAGTACTGTCATAAACCTTTTTTATATAGCTTTATAAGTTATGAAGTTCACTTGAAACTCTATTGTACCTTTGCTGCCTATTTCATTAATTTCACTATTTTTTTGGCCTGATTCTTTGTGTTAAATTTTGTGAATCTTGTCTTTTTAATATAAATTTCTAATTTGGGTTTAAACTATTAATCTTTCCTATTTTCTAATAAAAATTGTTAAAGCTATGGATTTTTCTATAGGAAATGATTTTTTCCTCTTTTCTTTTTTCCAGAATATTTTACATGTTTGCCTTTCACATTTAATTCTTTTTTTTTAATTTTTTTTATTTATTATTTATGATAGTCACACAGAGAGAGAGAGAGGCAGAGACACAGGAAGAGGGAGAAGCAGGCTCCATGCACCAGGAGCCCGACGTGGGATTCGATCCCGGGTCTCCAGGATCACGCCCTGGGCCAAAGGCAGGCGCTAAACTGCTGCGCCACCCAGGGATCCCCACATTTAATTATTGACCTCAGTGGAATTGATGTTTCCATGTAGTGAATGATGGAGATCGAATATTGCTCTCCTCCATCAGGTGTCTAACAGTCTTAGGTAGTCCTAACTCCATTCACTGCTCTGTGTTTCAAATGCTCCAGCCTTAAGCATTTATATTTCCTGTACCTTCAGTAACTATTCAAACCAAAACTTTTGGTAAAATAGGATTTGTAAAAGGTCCCAGGTCAATGGCTACCATCAATCTTTGAAAGATTTTTTTTATTTTTAAGTAATCTCTCTCATCAATCTTTGTTATCCTTCCTTAGATTCTCACACCTGGCTTATATTTATCATCTGAGGATTTCCCTTGCTTTATTGCCAGTTTAGCATTATTTAAATAGTCTTTAAATAATATAGCATTTCTACTTGTTTTGTAGTGGGAGGAATTGCCAGAGTATATACATATCAATAGTGCAAAAAGTCTTTTAAATTGATTGCCATTTTAATAACTTTGAACTCTAGCAGAATAGATCATTGGAATAAAAGCCTAATTTAGTTTTTTAAGAAAGGTACATTGTAGGAACTTTGCTATTCCCTTTGTGATACATTTTTTTTTTCTCACTAACACTTTCGACATGTGCTTCAATGCAATGTGTTCCAATACTGCAAATTAAAGGAAAGGAAACAAAATACTATGGCATAGGAAACTAAATATCTACTGATCTAATAATAAATATTCTAGACATTACTGATGCACATTAATTAAGGTATTCCATATTGGTTGGAAGTGACAGTAAGTTTCCTTGTAATAACAATTGCTTTGTCATTTATTTTCCTCTTGCAGATAATTTATGTATAAGCCTAGGCAAAAAGCTCTCAGATTTTACTCTTCCATAATGTGAGGCAGGATTTTCTGAGATCTTGGATACACAGAAAGTGTGCAACAAGTACTCATTTCCCTTGGATACCTTCTCTTTAAATAATCATATAGCAGAGATGAAATCCTTCCAGGATTATAGGAGGAAATGTTATGGTAACCAAGATATGCAAGTGAGATTCTTTCTATCTCTAAATTTTTTAGTGTTCAGAAACCTCCAAGATGTCTTTAAAACAGTTTTTAATAAAGTCATTTTATACCTTTCGGAATGGGTGGTCCAGAATCAAAGTCTGTTTCTTTTAAGATTCATCATTTGTGAACCAACATAAAACCCGAAGTTTCTGAAGTTACTCAGAACCTAAGGTGACTTTAAATAGCTCCCTATGATTATTTTGATAAACAGGTTCAAAATGAGTATTAATAATATGTATGGATTAGAACAACGTATACGTTTTTAGAAATTGGGAACAAAGAAAAATAACCATGTAAGCCATGGTACTCTAGAGTAGTTGTTGGCTGTGATCTCTCAGGTCAGACTCTTATTTAAGTCCTTTGTATTAGTTTACTAAGGCTGCCTTAACAAAATGCCATAGATTGGGTAGCTTAAAAGCACATTTGTTTTCTTACCATTCTGGAGGCAGAAGTCCAAGATCAAGATGTTGGCGTGTTTTGTTTCTTTATGAGGCTTCTCTCCTTGACTTGCAGATGGCTGCCTTCTTGCTGTGTCCTTACATGGTCTTTCCTCTGTGGACAAATAGCCTTGGTGTTTCTCCATGTCCCAATTTCCTTCTTTTATAAAACAGGAGTCAGACTGGATTAGACCCACCCTGAAAGCCTTATTTTTCACTTTATTACCACTTTAAAGGCACTATCTCCAAATGCAGTCACATTCTTTGGTACTGGGGATTAGGGTATTCAATATAAGAATTCAATATAAGAATTTGGAAATGGGGGACGTAATCTTATACTATAACATCTCTGCTTATCATCAGGATAATTAGACATCAGGATAATTTTTTAAAATCTTCTTTGTACTTATTAAGATTGTTGTGACTATTAAAAAAATAAGAAACATGTAAAACACTTAGGATAGAGCCTGGTAAATAACAAATGTTAGTTATTAGTGTTAATTATTATATGGTCGAAACTTTCTATTTTTACATTTAGGTAAAACATTATAAAATATGAAGTGTTCTGAAGGTGTCATTTAAGTATAGTGGGTTTCTAGTGTCTCTGTATTCTATTTTTTGATTGATATTATGGTTAGTTGTTTTATCCATTATCGAAAATGGAATATTGAAGACTCCAATGATTATTGTTGAATTCTCTATTACTTCTTTTAATTCTGTCAATATTTACTTCATGTATTTTGGCACTCTACTCTTAGATACCTAAAGGTTTATAATTGGCATGTTTTCTTGAAGGACTGACCCTTTTATCACTGTAAACTGATCTTAGTATAAAGAAGAACATCTATAATAGGAAGTCATAAACTCAGTGCCTCTTTTGCTCCAGATACTTTTTTTTATTTTTTATATTTCTATGTGTAGTAGCCCTTTTCCAGGCCACCAGTCCCATTTGAAGAAAGAGGAAACTATTACAGTGCTTTTGGTCAATGTTTCCTGCCTTATAGACCAACCATCCTTATGTGCTCTTACCACTAAGCAACTCGTGCCCTGACAACGGAGAGTACAGCTTACCAAGGGTGAATAGGGAGTTGGGAAATAGCAACAGTGTCATGAAACTGAACTAGAAGCCAGAGAACACCAATGCTATTCTGTTTGAGATGAGTACTGTTAAGCAACATTGAAAATTCTGACAAAGTCTCAAAGTACTGATGAATGTTCAATAATATTGGTTAATCTGTTTACTATCAGTATTATTTTTTTAAAGTTTTTATTTAAAGTCCAGTTAGTTAACAAACAGTGTAATATTAATTTTGGGTATATAATATAGTGATTCAAAACTTCCGTACATCTTGTGGTGCTCATCACAAGTGCCCTCCTTAATACCCATCATCTATTTAACCCATCTCCCAACTCATTTCCCTTCTGGTAACCATCAGTTTGTTCTTTACAGTTAAGACTCTGTTTTTTGGCCTCTCTCTTCTTTTTACCCTTTGCTCTTGGTTATTTCTTAAATTCCATATGTGAGTAAAACCATATGGTATTTCTCTTTCTCTGACTTATTTCACTTGGCATAATACGTCTAGCTCTATCCATTTTGTTGCAAATGCAAGATTTCATTCTTTCTTATGGCTGAGTAATATTCCATTGAATCACATACCACCTCTTCTTTATCCATTCATCAATTGATGGATACTGGGCAGTTTCCATAATTTGGCTATTATAGATAATGCTGCTATAAACATCAGAGTGCATGTATCCCCTTGAATCAGTACTTTTTTTCCCTTTGGGTAAATACCTAGTAGTGCAATTGCTGGACTGTAGTTCTATTTTTGACTTTTTGATTAGCCTCCATACTGTTTTCCAGAGTGGCAGCACCAGTTTGGATTCCCACCAACAGTGCAAGAGGGTTCCCCTTTCTTCACATTCTTGTCAACATTTCTTGTTTCTTATGTTGTTGATTTTAGCCACTCTGACAGGTGTAAGATGATATCTCATTGTAGTTTTGATTTGCATTTCCCTGATGACAAGTGATATTGAGTATGTTTTCATGTGTCTGTTGGTCATCTGTATACTGTCTTTGGAAAAAAAATGTCTATTCATGTTTTCTGCCCATTTTTAAGTGGATTATTTATTTTTTGGTGTTGAGTTTTACAAATTCTTTATATATTTTGAATATTAATCCTTTATCAGATATGTCCTTTGCAAATATCTTCTACCATTCCATAAGTTGCCTTTTAGTTCTGTTGATTGTTTCCTTCACCGTGCAGAAGATTTTTGTTTTGTGTAGTCCCAATAGTTTATTTCTGCTTTCAACATTATCAGCAATACAGAAAATGAAATTAGACTAAAGAGACAGAATATTACTTTACCTTAGCTATTATTTAACACATAGCTTATTCTACTTTTTAAATGTCCCTAATAAACATGGAAGAAGAGAATATATTATGTGCCAAGTAGGTAGTTTTTTAGCAGAGAGAAGGTATTTTTAACTCATGCTTCACTTTGATGAAACTTAAGATTTTTATGAAGATGAATTCAGAGTAGTAAGGGGAAGGAGCAGGTCTAAAACATGGTTATCTAGTGCTGAAGATATTTCTACTACAATTTTCTGCTACATAAAAATATCTTGAAATTATCAGAAATTAATCAAGATATTCTGCTTTTTAAATAATTCTAATTAATAGAAATTTTGTAACATAACGTGGTATAATGTGCAGCTTATCATGCATGTCATATATAACATGTATTGTATAATCCAGACAACTAGATGAATTGTTTAATTGCTGTTGAAATTAATTTTGTCATTTTATAGTAATTAAAAAACCTCATCTCTGTTACGTTTATTTAATGCAATGTGGTTTTCAAGATTGGCATATTTGCAAAATGTGTCAATAAAAAGAAAACATAAGATATAGAGAATATCTTATAAAACAATATTATCTACGTATATTGAAATACTTTCCGTGCAATGTAAGTGACTGATGATGTAAAAGACCTGGAGGGCAAATGTCACTATTTCTATGTCAAAGACAAAAACTAAGGGAAAGATATAAGTTGAAAATAAGAATGGACATTCTCAAAAAGGAGATTCATATTGGAAACACATTATCTAAAGCTACTTGGAAATGATCATCAGAAGTGGCTTCTAATGTTCCTGACAACTGAGAAAAAATATGGCATGTATTACATGTGTTAGAACTTTTTAAAGACTTATTTTTAATCAAAAGCATTTTATAAAAGAAGAAAAATGTGAGAAACCTACTCTCTGATGACTTACACTTCATGAATGTTTGCTTAAGATACATTATGATCTCCACTGAGTGGAAAATGAGGACACTGGAAGGGTCTCTTGCTCTCTTCCTTCACAGGACAGGTTTGTTGATGAACATGAGAAGCACTTATATGCTCTTATCTTTTTAAATTTTGAATATCTGTTATATTCACTTTATTAGTCTGATCCTACCATAAACTCCTTAAAATGACATAGAAAAAAGAAAAAAAGATGTTCAACAGATTTCTGGGGATACTAACAATCGAAGCAGATTTTCACTTTGTTAATTATATTAACCAAATGGCATCTACCAGTCTCCCAAAAGGAAACAAGAACAGGAGTTTAGAAAAGAAAAAGCAGCAAAAATAAGTAAAATAAATTTTGGTTGATTTTTAAGTTTTTTCCTGAATGGTCTCTTTCTGGAATGAGAAGTAAGAAATTACATAGACTGAATCCTTTGATTCTGAGTATAACTAGGTAAGTGATATTAGGAGCAGATGACCTGGGAAAGTGCTTAGAGAGACTGTATGGGACACCACAACATTACTGACATAAATTGGAAAAATTTAAATTGTCCCTGCTCCCAGTTTCAAGTGGTGGAGATAAGGAACATTTCTTGCTACATAATATGTCAGTTGGGATTTATTTATTTTATTTTGCAATTTGCATGACAGCAGAAATTTGGCAGCCAGGGACAGCCAGCTGAAATTCTGAAAATAAATAATTCATGATGCTGTACTGTTTATGGAAAATTAATCTGAATTTTAAACCCTTTGCTATACCTCCCAAGTGATATCTGAATAAAAAAATGTATAAAAATGCTGAAAAGAAAATGGAAACTATAGAACAGTTATTTATTAATTTTTAAGAATATAAATCCTGCTTTGCCCAATTAAAGTAAATCACGAAGTAAATCTATTTGATGTATATATATATATATATATATATATATATATACACAATATTTATAAATAGAAAAGAAGAACTTCAGCTTAGAGAAACAAAATAGAATGATCACAATATTTTTAAAATCCTTTTAAATGGATAATTGAGCAAATAAGAAAACAAGGGAAATATTCAAGATAAGAAAGCAAAAGTATTGAAGCTCCAGAATCATACTGGGTGGTGGGTTTGTGGAATGAGGGAGGGGTAAGAAGTGGATGGAGGAGATTGCTATTCTATTTTCATCAGTTTTAAAGGTTGAATGAAGGTTTGGATCCAAGAAAGAGATGGTAAATTAGAAATAAGATCCTACACTCAACTAGGCCCCCCAAAAGGATATGCCTTCATGAAAAAAAATAGAATAGCTACTTCACTAGGGAAATTTACCCTCATAAGGAAACTTATAAGTAAGTATTACTTATAGTATTTATACTATAATAACTTATAAGTATTACTCTCATTAATAATGAGAAAAACAACAGTCTATTCATATGAAGCAAAAGTATAAAAATATACCTGAGGTTGGAAATCACCAAATTTACCAGGTAGAAAGTAAGTGTCTCTGCTGAAAATTCATAACTGTGTGGAATTAAGGTTACAATTTAAGCTACATGAGTGGTCTAGAAAACCATAATCAGAAATAACACTTAAAAAAATGTCTTAGGCGGTGGTACTTCTGGAATGCCTGGAAAAAGAAAAGCACCAACCACTCTGGAGGGACATACCAAACTTATGTTTCCCAGGACTTCCATACAAAGGGATCTTGCAAATAAGTTCATAATGCACAATTTAAAATCCATGAGGAACCAAATTTACCATGAGCAAAATCATAAGATACAATAAATAGTAGCAAGGTTATCACTTCCCTTAAAATTTCAGACATTAGAACTATCAGATAAAAATTATAAATATGCATCCTACCTTATTTATTTAATATTTAGTATTCTTAGTGGATTCACACACCTTTTTTTTAATTCAATGGATTAAGAATTTAAGTGTGAAAATAAACCTTTAAAATTTTAGAAGGAAAATATAGCTGAATATCTTGATGCGAGGGTTAGGATTTCTTATGCCTCGCCACCACCACCACCAAAAAATTTTAAAGAAAGTCTTATATTTGATTATATTAAAATTAAAATTCTCTATATAGCAAAAGATAAACTTATTTATTTATTTTAAGATAAACTTATTTAATCATAAACCACAAATATATTTATTTATGATGAGATAGAGACTAGCAAAACCTATTTGCAATGAATATATCCAACAAAGGATTTGAATCTAGAATAAACTCCTGAAAATCAATAAGAAAAGGCAGAGAATGCCATTGAAAAATGAGCAAAGGATTTAAGAGAAAAGAAAGAAACTTTGGAACCTAGAATCTTGGGGAAATTTTTCCTCCTTTACAGTTTCTAGAGAAAGTTTTGGACAGGCACATAAGATTTGATACAAAAATTTTCCTTCAAATGTTATTTGTAAAAACCAACAAATTGAAAACAATGTAAATGTCCATCAAGAGAAGAATAAACAGTTCCATTGTGCTATATTCTACTATTCTACACTGGAGTGCCATAAGACAAAATAGCTGCAGCTACATATATAAAAGGAATTTGGACATTGACACCTATATATTCTGATGCCATTTATATGAAATTTAATAATGAGAAAAACAAGTCTGTTTATATGAAGCAAAAGAATAAAAATATCATACTGAGGGTAAAACCCACCAAATTCAAAATAATGATTATTACTTCTAAGAAGAAAAGAAGGGAATATGATCAAGTAGGGATTCACAGGGGCTTCAAATATATCTGTAATATATTTCTTTTAAAGGAAATTATCTTAAAGTATCTTCTAAGCTTTAAGTTGGATGAGTGACTAAGTTCCATTTTATTATTCTTTACTTTTCCTGTATGTTTGAAATATTATTTCAGTAAAAGAAAGAGAGATTTTTTTTTTATCCAATCCACTAAATAAATGTTGGTTTTATAATTGACTGATGTGTTGCCGTGTTTCCCAGGTCTACCCTTAGGATGAATGTCATACTTCTTGGAAGCGACCTACAGAATGATGTCCAGCTATTTTGGTGTTTGACTAGACAAGGTCAGGGAGGTTGATCTTTTTCAAATGAATAATCTGCAAGGTTGTTAAGGATTGAAACATATTCCTCCAGATTTCTTCTATTGAAGTCTTAACCCCTATTATAACTGTATTTGGAGATATGGCCTTTTAAGAAGTGATTAAGGGTAATAAATGAGATTGTAAATACGGGCCTTGTTAGGACCGGTGTCTTTATAAGAAAAGAGCACCAAAGAAGAGGCCATGTGAGGACAGAGCAAGAAGGAGGCTTTTTGCAAGTCAACGAGAGAGGCCTTAGGCAAAACCAAACCCAGCGGCACCCTGGTGTTTGACATCCAGCCTCCAGAACTGTGAGAAAATTAATTTTTGTTGCTTAAGTCATATGGTCTGTAGTATTTTGTTATGGCAGCCTTAGCAACCTAAGGTTGCTATTGAAACACAAGAATAAGTGAGATTGTAAGTCCAGAAATCAATTGAAGACTGGAGGAAGAAAACTTAACCTAAGAAACTGAAAAAGCCAGAAGAATAGCAAGGGGCAAAGTTGTTAGCAGTATTGGATTGGCTAAGACAGATTGGAAGAGATGTTCAGTGAGCCATGGCCTTACTCAAACATCACGTGATTGCTAGCATGGGTGAAAACCCAGGCGTAAATCCCATCTACAGGTAGAAATAGATTTTGTTTCAGCTATTGTGTGAATAGGGGCTTTGACTTTTGCACTGTATTTGTACTATTGTTTTGGGCTTTTTTTGTATTATTGTTAACATAATATCCTATGAATTTTGGCATATTAGCAAATCCTCTGTGGTTTAGTGCTCAATGACTTAACTTGAAGCCCGTTCACATTTTTAAAAACCACAAACAAAATCAAAAGACAAACAAATAAACAAAAGCAAACACCACACCCAGGTTTTAGGTAGACAATGGGTCTAGTTAACGTCACAGAAGTTAGTGTTCGAGTTTTAAAGTAATATCTGTATTTTTCATTTACTGCCTCTTTTTGGACATGAATCGTTTCTTGTCTCCATTCCTTTGGATGAGTGGATTGTACTGAGGTGAAAGGGAAGGTAAGAAATAAAGGGTTGTGCTGTGGAGAGTTAAGCCAGAGGAATGACTAAATAAAAGGAAAGAAATGATGTTAGCAACACTGGATTTGTATGGAAACAGACAATGTATGGAATATCCTTAATAATATTAGTTTTTGAACTCTCATCCTATGCCTGGTTCTTTGTTTTGCCTCTTATATACTGGATTCCACTTAAGCCTTAAAACCACTCCCTAGGGTAGACTCTGAGATTAGACAAAATTCTCCAATGAGGAAAACTGATTTTGTGACATCAGTTTATGTGCCCAAAGACCCTTCCCTCATAAGGGTAAGTTCTCTCTGATACATAAACCTAGGTCTTTAATCACCACAGAACACCAGCAAAGAGCAGATACCCCTCTTAAGGGATTACAACACGAAGTTTTATATTCTGAATCTCTTGCGCACTGTCAGCAGTCAGTAGAGAACGAAGCTGGGACTGGCTTTGCTTTGCCCTGCATCACTGCAGCACACTGTGTACTCCAACTTACATTTGCTGATGACTCAGAGTGGCTGACATCTCCATAACACATCAATTAGAGCAGAGCAGCAGGCCTTTCACCAGCTGAGGCTGGCCCTCAAGGTAGTGTACACCAATCAGACCTATCCTCTGGGAACTCCAGAATCAGATTTGGGAAGTCTGGAAGGAGGCCAGACTTTCTGTTCAATAGGAGTGGGCTGAGATTCAGATGTAAATAGAAGAGAAAGTCTGCTGGAGCAGTGGAAAATAACTATGTGGCCCTGGATTGCCAATTTAGCATAAATGCTGCAATGATTCATCTCTGAGTTGATAAACATGTTTTCCAAAGTGAGAGGCAGACAGACAGGATGCGGTTCCCTGCTCCAAGGGCTTCATTACTGAAAGGTTTGCAAAGAGAAGCCACCCTGCCCACGCCTCCACCGTGCTGGAAATGGATTGGTGCTAGGGGCACAGTTTTTCTTTTCAATGAAACACAGACAAGAGGAACTCTAGCAGGTTATTTCTCACAGATGGAGGTTGGTCCTTAGACTTTCTTTTCTTGTAGTTCATATAGTGACCCAGCTCCAGCATCATAATTAAGGCCTGCACTGAAGATAGGTATTCAGGAATTGTTCATTCGACAACTCACTGGCATGATAGCCAATGTATGCTCAATTCCTTTTTTCTTTTTTTTAAGATTTTATTTATTCATGAGAGACACACAGAGATAGAGAGAAGCAGAGACACGGGCAGAGGGAGAAGCAGGCTCTATGCAGGGAGCCCGATGTGGGACTCCATCCCGGGACTCCAGGATCACGCCCTGGGCAGAGGCTAAACCGCTGAGCCACCCAGAGGCTAAACCGCTGAGCCACCCAGGCATCCCTGTATGCTCAATTCCTAAAGGAAAATGTATACTCAATTCCTAAAGAAAAAAAATAGGACCACAGATTCCAAACTTGAAAGTATGGCGGGCACTGCTTACTCAAGGTCTGCATGCACAAAGAAATTAGGCACATAACTACCAGGTAGATAAAGGGAAACTACCATACCTGAGTTATTTACACATCAAGTTTACTTTACAGGTTCTCATTCATATGTTACTGCAACCCAAGTTCTCTACCTGTACCACCCCCAGGCTTTCAAGAATTGCTTTATAATTCATAGGAGGAAAAGAACCCTGTCCTCACAAGTAAACAAACTTCCAAAGTCTCTTTGAAAGGGAGAGCTAGCAATATGCACTTGAAAGGAGGTCAATTACATTTGAAAATAATGAAAAACAGATTTTTTTTCAGAAGAACAAAGTGTAGTGTACATTGAAGAACTCTACAGGGAGCCTGGTGGTGATTCAGGGAAATAAAGCCAATACTAAGAATATTTCGTTGATGTAGCTTTTAAATTTCGAATTTGTAACATGAAATGCTATTGATTATGCATGAGCTGATTGCTTTTTCATTACCTAACAGTGACAGGCAGATTGAGGTGAATTGTTAAATTAATTAAATAAGTAAACAATTGAATTGTGAAATATCCAAATAGCATATCATTTAGGCATTGGGCTATAGGTAAGGCTTAGAAGAGAGGTCACGATATAAATATGCTTTATATTCATGATTAAAAAAAAAACTGGAGATGGGATGCCTGGGTGGCTTATGTGGTTAAGTGTTTGCTTTCAGCTCAGGTCGCTATCTGGGGTCCTGGTGTCAGACTCCCAGCTCTGCAGGAATCTGCTTTTCCCTCTCCCTCCGTCCCTCCTCTCACTCATGCTCTCTCTCTCTCAAATAAATAAAATCTTTAAAAAACAATAGGAGGAGATATAAACACTTAACGAATGAGGATATGTTCAAATATGTACATAACTTAGATCTGAGCCTACAGAATTCTGACAGTTAAAGGTCTTCAGCAGAGAAGGAGTGAACGAGTGCCACTAGACGGGGCTGTATGAGAAACGAGAGGAAAACTAGGAGAATGTCCTGCTAAGAAAAAAAAGAAAAGGGTGTGTTGTAAGAACCAGAAGTTGGTGGTCAGCTTGTTGAATCCTAGAAAATTGAAATAAGTTTCTCTGTGATTTAGCCATTTGGTGGGACATTAGTTTCTTTTACAAGAGCACTTTTTTCAAGTGGTAGGGCCAGAAGCCAGACTAAACTGAAGAATGAGGTGAAAGTGAAGAACTAAAGAAACATTTGCAGAAAGCTTTTTTAAGAGAAGGTTTATGGCGAGATTCATCTGGAGATGTGATTTTCTTATTTGGGGCTGATGACAGTGAGAAGGACAGTGGAATTAGCTGTATCTGTAACAGAGTAGGAGACATGAGTATGTTTCACACTGAAGACAGAAAGGCTGCCACCCATGGTCAAAATAGTAGGGTTATTGGGTTGATGATCTCAGAGTTAGATGAACAACTGCTTCAGGGGAGAGAAGGAGTGGTTGGCAAGTGACTGGAAGAATGGGATGTTTTGGTCAGAGTGGGATATCTGCAATGGGTATTTTGGGAGTAATTTGAGTTTCTTGAGATGGTGGAGCTCAAGTTGTCACTAAGGGAGTAGGTGACCTAGGTGAAATGGAGGAGATCTTAGAGGTTCAATGAACACAGTCAAGATTGTTGGGTGGTTCATCTATGTGGCTATAGAATTCATTTGGATGATTACAGCAGCTAGGGTGAAGATGGAGATTGTCCACAATGAAGTCTTTAAGATGGATTGGAGTTTGGAGTTGGGGAGAGTGGTGAAGCTGGCTGATACAAAAGACAAAGTTCTAGAATTTTGGATTTGGACGTTTCCTGATAAAAACCTAGAGGACACTAATTTCACTTAGTAGCCCAACACTTAAACAATATGAGGGTGCAGGAGGGAAACAAACAAAACCCCTTGCCTGAGAAGATAAGGAGGAAATTTTGTTTTCTGAGAATGCCTAGGTTTCAGTTAAAATAATCATAAATAACAATTTAGAGGAATGTCAGTGGTAAATATAAAAGGTTTAGGAAGGAATGTTAGAATGAGAAACTGGGTTAGGAGAAAATATGTTGACAGCATTGTGGAAATGAGAATTGAGGAAATGATTGAATATTCTGAGAAGTTTGGACTCTGGGCAGTGACTCATAATAAACAGGGAAGAGAGATAGCATATGTTTGGTCCTGATCTTGACCTTATGAACTGGTTTAGCTGCAGTCCAGAAGCAAGGCCTTACAACACTGTGTAGGATTACGGTTTCTGCATTGTGTGAACATTCTCAGGGATTGGTCAGAATTTTCCATGGCTTTTGAATGACTAGGGCCACATACTCCTTGAGATAGCCTGAGGGGGTCCTACCTCACCTGTCATGGTGGTGGCTTTCTGGCATCTCCAGCAGCGTGTGAGTCGAGGAGCACAGGCTTATCAGCACTATGATAAAATATACCTTTAATTTTATATACTCCAAAACAGGATTTTTTTGTTATATACTGAATAGAGATGGGAGAGATCATTTTGTTTATCATCTAGAGCATAAGTTTGGTTTGAGTTTGAAAGCTAGCTGCACTACTTCGTCAGAGAATGACATGGAGAGAGTTGGTATCTTTTCTCAGGTTTCCTCTCCCTATCTTAAAATGAAAAAAAAAAAAAGAATTAACCTGTAGGGGTGATCTAAGAAATCTACACATTTCTGCATGTGGACACAGTCATACACAGAGACATATATGCATATGCATATATAACCTTGCACAGCTTGTGATAAATACGGGACAAATATAAGTCTAATTTTGATAGGATGCTATTCAGAGGTAATATTCAAATTATTTAACAATTAGTGAGGCAGAGGGAGAGAGGCTGACTGACTAATGAGAATGCATATTGGCCAGTTTGTGGGATCGAAGCATATCATGATGAGTATTGGCTCTGACACTAAGTACATTGAAATAGCAAGAGCAGCAGAGAGCAGTCCATTCTATCATGGCCACATGGTCTTGTGACTTTATTCAAAATGATCTAGCTTCTCATTTTCACCCACTGAATTAGTAGTGACATAAAATGCAAGAGGCAGTTTTCTCTATTGAAAAGTAGGATCATTATTTTAAATGTATGTTGCAGTAATATTTCAACAGTACTTTTTAAACTAGTCTTTATAAATGAAGAAATAGTACTTCACCTTCTACTGACAAGTTAGATTTACCTAAAACAGGTAATAATTAAGAGCAATTGTTTTCAATACCTTCTTTGGAGAGGTCGATATTTTGAGGAGGTGATGATATTTATTTTCCTAAGAACTCTTTTAAAAATATGCCTATTTCAATTTATAACAATTTAGCTTTTTTTTGGTGAGTTAGTATTTGAACACTGGGTCTGTCAAACTACTGTGTTATTAAACTGAGAAGATAGTCCTTATTCCAAATTCAAATGTTATTGTGTAATGTTGTATTTATATGGTAAAATAAGGGATTTAGGCAGTTAAAAAAATCTAGGTCTTCCATTTGCCCCAAGAAAATTGATTTCAAAGGTCAGATTTAGACTTTGGTAAATCATTAATTCTCCATAGGAGTTTGAGGTATAAAAACAACATGCATCTATATCATCCCTGGAAATATTGGAAGGCTTTGAAAGAATTTCTCTCCAGACTTTGATAAAAATTTGTTAAGATTTATCTAGGGCATTATTTAATCAGAACATGATTTTTATTTATTTTGTTCAAAAAGATATTTGTCAGGAATGCCATAGAGAGATATGTTGGCTTATCCTTTTATATATGAATCTTTAGAGTCCCTTATCCTTGACTTTGAAATGTAGGAAATTTTTGTTTCCACCTCTCAATCTAAGAAAGTATTTACTTTTTTCTGGCATTTAGAATACCACTGTAAGTTTTGACCAAAACCATTTTATTTGAGATCATAATTCTAAAAACTTTTTATATATGACATTATAATAAAATTGATTCTTTGCTGATATCTTTAGATTACTGCAAATAATTTATTGCCATGATTTAAATGATTTAGTCCATGAGAAATTAAAGAAAATAAGGCTGTGCCTCATTAAATCTGTACTCGATAAATATTTATTAAGTAAAAAAAATAAGTGAAGAAATACTTTTTAGTAATAGCTGTCATTATTTATAAATCTCTAATTGTAAATAACCTTTAAAAAGTTATTTTATCCAAATTATGGGGAAATCACAATACTAAATATGTGCAACCAAACCAATGTAGATAACTTGCACATCAACTCCTGCTCTCACTTCTATCAAATGACAAGACTACTGTAAAGCTGGAGTCCTTTGGCCTCCTTTATTATTCTTACAGATTGTTTCAAAATAAATTGCTCTGTAGGTTACTTAGATAAATAAAACCAATGGACAAGGAGAACTCAATTCACTGTTCCTCTGTGACAATCTTTTTTTTTCTTTAAGATTTTATTTATTTATTCATGAAAGACATAGAGAGAGATTGGCAGAGACATAGGCAGTGGGAGAAGCAGGCTCCATGCAGGAAACCCGATACAGGACTCAATCCTTGGACCCTGGGAACATGCCTTGAGCCAAAGGCAGACACTCAACCATTGAGCCATCCAGGTGTCCCTCCTCTGTGACAATCTCTTATTTGATACAAACATAGGAAATATGTCTTGGGCATCTAATATTTGGTGGGTCCCATCCAGCTGCTGGATAGGGATGTGAATAAGAAATAGTTTGTATCCTTCAGGGTCTTACAACCCAGTAAGGTAGACAGATGTACAAGCTCAAGTGTATGTCAAGCATCAGTGCCATACAGAAAAGTGGTAAAATTATAACATAAAATGGTAGACTGATGAGGAAGCAATTTTTTCTGAATAAAATTAGATAGTTGGGAATAAAAACATAACGACAGAAATCCATTTATATAAGGTCATGTCTGTGCTTGTTTTTGAAGCCTGAGAAATAATTTTTCAGGTTGACTGATGGAGGAAGACATTCTAAGTCTAGGGAAAAGCATGGTCAGAGTCTGTATAGAGAGTCTGTGTGGGATATATTTTAGCAATAGTGACCCTCCAGCAATGGCTATAGAGTGAAGGCAAGACGGGAAAGGTAAACTATGGCCAGGTCATGGGGTAAGTGGGACAGGTAGTGGGTAGGGTGGGGAGGTGGGGAGTAGTGATGTTGCCCTTCATGCAATGGAAAGTAGAAAGCAAGTAGAGGCTTTTACACAGGCAGGAACTGGTTCTCAGCTTTATGATAATTCAGATAGATATATATCTAGCTAATACATTATTTGGAGTTTCTTTAGATAAGGTATGTCAAAAAGTTGATTTTTCTTTCTCTTTTATTAATCAATTTAGGAGCATTGGGAAACTGAATCTCAATCCAAAATCAATTAGCAACATTTTATGAAATAAATATAAGCTAAGTTATTTAGGATGCATAACTTAATATTCCTTTAGGAAAAATTAACACTTGAATATATATTTACTAATCTTCCTCAAATGTCCTTATATGAAAAATTTTATTACTCATCATCTTGGATCTTAGATAAAATTATAATTCAGTACTTATTTATGAACTATGTAATATAGTAATTTTAGGTCTTATTTCTGAAGTATAGAGTAAGATTTTGTTTTCTCAAACTCTAAGAGATAATAACTTCTTCAGGGAATTATCTTTGAATTACTTTGCCTTATTAATTCATATGGACTTTTACTATTGCTCTGATGCCCCACTAAATTTAAGGTAGATGTTATTATCTGATTAAATAATCCAGGGAACTAAGTAACATCTCATCATAATCCATAAGCACCAAAGTTCCTCAAACCTTTTCTCAGGATGTATATGTCAGATCACTTGAACCCTTGAGGAATGATTTTTGAGGCCAGACTCTGTGCCACTCAACAAAGATTTATGTGCCCTAGGCAATGTTCTAGGTGCAGGGCTAAAAGACATAGTGACAGCTTTCAAGAAATTTACCTTTTAATGTGAGAACACTGTCTATAATCATGTAAACAAGTAAATGGCCTAACTTTAGGTAGTGCTAAGTGCTGTAGAAAAAAATAAAATAGGGGCAGTAATGGCAAAAAGAGTGACTTGGTGGAAGGAAGGGCCACTCCAGTGAGGATGGTTAGTGAAGAACTATCTGAAGAGGTGACAACTGAGCTAATTCTAGAAGGGGCAAACATATGACAGTCTGGGAAAACAGAGGAGTGAGGAGAGCAGTCTAGGCATAGCTTGTGCTAAGGCCATGATCCAGGAAAAGATTCTGGTCTATTTAGAAACCAGAAAGAAGTCTAGTATTTCTGGAGAGGAATTCTGTGAGAAGTGGAGAATAGTAGATGGTCAAATCAAGGGATGTCACGATTTAGATTTTGGTCTGGTTGCAATCAGATACCACTGAAGGGTTTTAAGACTCCGCTAAAAAGATTAAAGAGGAATGGACTATATGGCATTAGCATAGACTTAGAGACCTCTTAGAGACCAATAACAAGGTCTAGGTGAGATAACTATAGCTTACACCAACAGGTAGCAGTAGGGATGGAGAGAAATAGTAGGTTCCACCATTTGGAATATATTCTGGATGAATAATCAACAGAATCATTACTGTTCAGTTGAGAATGGGGTGAAAGTCATCACAAATGAGATCTAGGTTGGGACTCAAGCAGATGGTAGTGCCATCAATTAAGATAGAAAGAATAAAAAAAACACTTTGGAAGTGATACGGAATCAATAACTCTGTTTTGATATGTTGAGTTTATGATAGCTATTAGACGTGCGAACAGAAATGGTCAGATAGGTTGAAGTGAGGTCACAAGAGGAACCAAAGTGTGAAAATAAACATTTGGAACTGGTGGGACTTAGATTTTTTTTTAATGCTCTGGAGTTTGGATGAAACCTTCTAGAGAGGGAATATAGACAGAGGAAAGGAAAGGAGAGGAGAGGATATTTCTCTTTCCAGTTAAGACAGGAGTTCCCGTTCAAGAATTGTTCTGCTTGGGGCTGAGATAAAATAGTAGGTTTATACATTGGTACTTAGCTGAAGAGCAAAATGAAGAGGAAATGATATGGAAGGAGGATATCAGGTTCTCAACAACTTTTGGTATGTTCAGTTGTTCTGAGCATTTAGGGAAGGCTCCATTTGTCATCTCGCTGATTGGTTCCTTCAAACTGGCAATCTTATTTACCAAGTTCATGTGCCACATTCGAGTACATGGGACTTTCTGAGGAACCAAGCGCTCAGGTTCTTATGTTTGCCTCCAGCCGTCCCATCTCAGGCGCTGCCGTGCCAAGACCGGAATTCTCAGGGCTTTGAAGTTTCACTTTCTGGGACTTCAGAGTTTGGGTTTTTTTTCCTGTTACATATATATATTCTCTTGCATACATTTTTCCTTAAAATAATCATTGAATTTCTTCTTTGAGACTTTTTGAATGTTTGATTCCAACCTCCAAATCCAATCTCAATGCAGAACACCTCATGGCTTCATATGCTCTTTTGTGAACCAGCAATGCTAACTTTTTGAGATGTAGAGAAGGATAATATCCACCAGAGACACAACCAGATTCTGGGCTACTCTTTTATCTTTTGCTATTGTGGTAATGACAGTTTCCTTTTTTCATCATGGCAGAGAAGTTCAATAGTTAAAAAGAGGGGCTGGTATATGATGGAGTAAATGACAATGTCAATAACACATAACAAAGTTTATGTGTGCTTAGGAAAAAGGGTCAGTTGTAAGGATAAAGCCTATCAGTGATCCACTCTTTGTTTCCAAGAAGGGAGAATCATTAAAGTTGAGGCATAGGAACCTAAGATAAATGTCACTGTTACTCTATATTCTTTTTTTGTCCTCAAAACCTTAGCTAAGCAATAGTCACTCTATACAGAAAATGGTGAATTTTAACAGTGAAGATGCTTTTCAGGTGAATCGAACTGGCAAAATGATAAGTTTGCAATCACTTAGAAATAGAAACTAACCTGGATTTAAGTTAGAGACAGAGATACCTAGAGTTTAGCTCTTACACCTCCCTCTGTATCATCCTTGTATTCATCCCCAAGTCATAATGGTTTTGCCTCCTAAATAATTCTCAAATCCATTCATATTTCTATATCCTCTTCCTTAATCCTAGCTACATGGACTGCTTCAATAACCTTTTAATTGCTTTCCTGTATTGAACCCATTCTTTTAAAGGACAAAAGTTAATTACCTCGATCAGATTCAAATGTTATATGGAAAGCTTATGTATTTTAGTATACATACATAGAAAACATATATGTGAACGATATATGTATATATATGTACATGTATTTATATATGTGTACCTATAGGTGTGTATGTATGCATATATATATATATATATATATATATATATATATATACACATTTGTATAAATTTGCATGCCAAAGGCTGAAGTGTTTTGATTAAGAGAAGAGAAATGCAAAAGTACATTTCATGGGCCTTGGCAGGGAGACTAGGGATCAGGGAAAGGTATTTGCCAAGGGAAAATGAGGGCATAATGATGTTGTATACAGAGCCCCTTCATTGCCTCCCACACAAAAAGTATGGAAAAGGAGCTACTCCCTATAACCAATAATGGAAATGAAACCCAACGTGTTTCTAAGTGGCATATTCCATAAATGTTAATAGGAAGCGGAAATCCTTATTGTGCATGGTGGATGAATTAAATTCTGGATTTTAGTATTATGCTTCTTCCAGGAATACTTATAAGCATTATTTATAAGCAGGCAATTATAGATAGCTTATAATTTATTATTAAAGGGTGATAAAATGGAGATATAAAAAAGAAAACTTATGCCGTCCTTTAAGATAATGAATACTTTGGTTAAAATGACAAGATAAACCCACATTAGCAAAGAAAAAAAAAGCCACAGGAAGCAGCCGTGCAGAAAGATTTATAAAAATCCAATGTTATTTTCCTTATTTCATTTTTTAAGCTTCTATTGTGTCTATTATGAAAGCTGTTTCATTTTGTTGTATATTAGAAGGAGACAAGAATGTGCTTAAGGGAATTTGATCCAATTAGTATTACACTGCTGACCTTTAGTAAAGAATGTACCAAATGAATTCAAAAGTTGGACTGAAATAGATAGATATACATTTCACATATTCTAGAGGTTCAAAAGTATAAAAAATTTTACAAGCAAGTGCATTATAAGATTTTATCATCTGAATTGTTCATAGCTGTAGGACGTTTCAATAAACTATTCTTAGGGGAGAAATACAGTCAAATGAAACTGAACCATGTAACAAAATTAACAATATGCATTTGGTATCTACTTCCTTCTAAATATATTAATGTTATCAAGGCTGATCTCTCCCTCTAAGCAGTTAAAACCTAAAAGAGCAAATTACTGCTGCAGTTCTCCAGTTTGTGTTATTATAAAACTTGTGAAATTATTTTATAAATCAGTTTATTAGACATATCTTCATAGTCATGATTACAGTGTTATCCCGTGTATTTTTTAAAAATAAAATTGCAAGTGTAGATATAAGAAAAAAAAACCTGGTTGCGAAATAGAGCAAAATAAATTTCTGCTTCCTATTTTTCTCAGGATCATGACAATTTAATTTTTATCACTTGGGAGTACTGCACTTGAACTAGGCCATGAAAAATAATTTTGAGTACATAAAATAGGGCAGATCTGGAATTAAGAGATGCAGAGTTTAAGAAAAGTGGACTTTATTTTACCTAGTAAATGTTTTTCCAAAATTATATATGTAAGGAGGGATTGATTTTCACAAATAAGTGGTAGCTGAGCTTTTGTAAGTGAATTATATTGACCAGGCAATAATCGTGTTCATCCTCACTCCAACCAACATGTCCAAATGTATCCCATAGTCAATGTTAGATGTATCTACATTGGCCCTTACTTTATTCACAATTAGGCTTGAAAAATAACTTTGGCTGCTTTAACAATATGTTTGGCTGCTGACTATTTGGGAATCAAGCTCAGGTGATAAGTCTCTGAAGTCATTTCTGTCTAGTGGCCTATTGGACCTCACTTCTGCTCCAGTGGCTTAAAAATCCAACACGTACCCATTCCCTGGTGTCTGGATTAGACCACCCATACTCTTAACATCTTTCCATGTG
Organism: Nyctereutes procyonoides; assembly: GCF_905146905.1. Lineage (NCBI taxonomy): Eukaryota > Metazoa > Chordata > Mammalia > Carnivora > Canidae > Nyctereutes > Nyctereutes procyonoides. The sequence goes on from NW_026575146.1 coordinate 28,550,796, forward strand.
TGCTGGAGATCCTGGCATCTATTGCCCCACTCAATGACTTCACTCCAGCCATTCTCCCTTTTTCTTGCTTCATCATTTTTTTCCTCTTTACTGGCTCATTAACCTCAGCAAACATATATGCTGTACTTTTCTCCATTTTTAAAACAAAACAAAAGCAAAAAGTCTCCCTTGACCTCACATTCTCTTCCAGCTACTGCCCAAATCTTTGCTCTTCTCTCTAGCAAATCTATACACTTCTTTAAAGGTGTTCTTTGTCTTAGTGGGTACCACTTCTTTACTTCCATCATCTCTTGAACTTATTCCACTTTAGCAGTCTTCACCTCTCTACAAAAACTGCTCGTATCCAGGTTGCCAATAACATTCTCAGTAATAAATCCCAATTCTCGTCCTCATCTTTCTAGACTTGTCAGCAACATTTGAAGTTATCTTTCTCTGTTTTTAAGCATTGTCTTGTCTTCTGGAATACATTCTTGCTTACTTTCAATTATTTTTACCTGGGTCTGATTCAGCTTCCCCACAGCTAAACATGGTGCATTTCATGGTCGATTCTCAATCATCTTCTTTTCTGTAACTGCAAAGGCTCTCCTTCCTCCACAGAGTCTTAATCTCACTTATATGCTGATGGCTCTCACATTTGCATTTTCAGCCCTGACATTTCTCCTAATTTACATATTTGTACCTGCAAATTCCAGCTTGATATCTCCTTTGGATATATAAGAATTATCCCCAATTAGTATATCTTAAAACAAAGTTTTGATCATTTAAAAAAAATCTATTTCTTTATTATAACACAGTGGTTCTCAAATGGAGGTCATTTTGTCCCCAAGAAGACATTTGACAGAGTCTGGAGACATTTTTGGATGTTCCAACTAAGGGATGTATGCTACTGGCATCTACAATGCTTGGGATGGTTGCCCACAACAAAGAGTTTTCTGGCTTAAAATGTCTATCTTTGTCTTTTCTTCTCTAATTCTCATACTCAATCCATCAGCACACCTTGTCAACTCTGCTTTCAGAAAATATCTGCCAACTCTCCTCAGTTCCAGTGCTATTTCTCCAGTCTGCCTAACCATCACCTCTCACCCAGAATAACTCACCTCCTGCATCAACTCATCTCTTCTTTTCTGCAAATACAGATGAAAATTCTACACATCAGCTACTGTGATCCTTTTAAAACAAAGTTGGAGGCCTTCAGAGACTTGCTGCCTCAGAATAAAATCCAAAACTTTTACTTTTATTTGTAGTCTATTTATATTTGTTTCTAATTTATCTGTCTCAGTCTGCTAAAAGATAAGCTCTAAGGGAGCAATCTGCTTTGTTTATTGCAGAATTCCAGAGCTTAGAAAAGTATAGTATACATAGTAGGTGCAAAATATTTATGAATTGAGTGAATGACCACAAGGTTAGTCTTGATGACCCCAACAGTCAGTAAGGGCCTTTTAAGTACCACTGTGTGGATAATATTAACTGCAGAGTGGGTCATAATGTTGTATCAGAATATATATATATATATATATATATATATAATTTATATTTTAAGTAGGCTCTATGCCCAACATGAAGCTCCAGCTCATGACCCCAAGATCAGGAATCACATGCTCTATCTACTTGAGCCAGACCAGTCTCTCCAGAACACACATTTAAAATGTCCTTTTTTTAGCCAACAGAATGTTGGCTAGTCCTAGGTTAGTCTTCCAAAAAAAAGAAATTATGAGTGGCTTATGAAATCAAATTCCTATTTCCCTTTCCAATATACTGAATTAGACAAATTTTTTTTCCTGTCTGAACTACTACGAGATCCCTTGACAGTTTCAGACACTGAGCAATTCTATATTAGCTTTTTAGTCCATATTTCTGTGACTCCCTTCTTTCAATTATTTTGTACTAAGTGGGATGATGGGATTCCTTCCTCATTTGCCACAACATCCCACACTTTGATATTTTACTCAGTCCTTGAGGTTCACCTCAAATGGCACTCTCCCCCATAAACACCCTCCTCTCTGCCCTGAAAAGTAATTTTTCTTTCCTTTGAGTAACATAGAGTTCTATTAGTACCTCTTTCATGCTCTTATCTTCCTCTACCAGGTGTTAAAATTGGTTACATATTTGTCTTTTCTCTCCTCTTAGATGATAAATTCTTAAGGAAAGTGATATTTTTTTTAATTATAACTTTTGTAAAACTTGCCAATATATATTTAGACTTAATCATATATAACCTGTGTAAGCCTTGTGTTTTCTTTTCTTCTTTTTTAAAAAAGGCTTTATTTATTTGTCAGAGAGAGAGAGACAGAGAGAGAGAGAGAGAGTACAAGCAGAGAGAGCTGCAGAAAGAGAAGGAGAAGCAAGCTCCTGCTGAGGAAAGAGCCCGATGTTGGGCTCAATCCCAGGACCCTGAGATCATGACCTGCGCTGAAAGCAGACGCTAAAATGACTGAGCCACCCCGGTGCCGCAGCTTTGTGTTTTTAATAATTTAAATTCCTTGAGGTCTACAACTGTGTCTGTTTTCTATGGGGTGTTTTGGATTATATAAAATATATTTTGAATGTCATCTTTCCTGGATCCACAATAAAAGCTCAAAAGTAGTGTCGAACAAAATTTCATCTTGAAGTTTTTAAATGTATGATTAAAATAATTGTATTACAAATATGTGTGCTTAAACTTATACTGAAGTAAATTTTGAGCTTTACTTTTAAAGAAAGACTTGACAAATACATGAGCTTACTGTCTTTATACCTGAAAACAATTTAGAATAACATTGCTATTTTGATGGTACTAGTTTTCCTTGTAGTACAAAACTAAACAAAACTCCTTCCTGGACTCAAAAGCTATCATTATCCTGATAAATATATATAGGTTTTATCCTTTCCATATCTTCCATTCTCCTCTCCCTGCTAAGATAATTTCTATATATTTTAAAGAACAATCTAAAATGTTTCCAGCAGGAAACTTTTCCTGATCTTCCCAGTGTAATTCTGATCAAAGACTTTCCCTACCTGAATTACAATAATCATGAAATGCTGTTTCCTAATTTTTCTTTGTATCAGATCATCATTGAATTTCTTATAAAACTAATACAGCTAGCATATTACAAAACCAGCACAAATCACTGCTTAATTATATTTTACATTTAAAATATTAAAACTGTATATCTGAGGGGCATCTGGGTGGCTCAGTTGATTAAGCCTCTGACTCTTGGTTTTGGATCAGGTCATGATCTCATGGGTAGTGACTCATGAGTCAAGACTAGTTGGGAAGGGTGGTGCATGCTCAGCGGAGAGTCTGCTTGAAGATTCTCTTCCTCTGCACCTCCCCACATACATACTATATTAGTTTTTCTCTCTCAAATAAATAAGTAAATCGTTAAAAATATATTTATCTGAGCTATGAAAAAGTGTGATGATTTTCTGTTCAAAAGTGAATAGATCCTTATACCAGTCTCCAGGTCTCATTCTTGCCTGAGGGGTCTGGCCCCAAAACATACACCCTTAATCCTATATCATCAATCTTTCTCCTTACTGAATATTCTCTCCAGAATATACACATACCAAGTCTCCTATTCTAAGCAACATAAATTGCCTTATAACCCTATTCCTGCTTGCTTTCCCTTCTTTTCACAGCCAAGCTTTTAAAAAGAATAGTTAAAACTTCCTGTTCTGCTTCCTTAATGCTCCTCAAACTAAAACCCTCTTTGGTCCCTGTGATGACCAATTTTATTTGTCAATTAAGCCACAGAACCCAGATATTTGATGAAACATTATTCTAGATGTTTCTGTAAAAGATATTTTTTTTAAAAGATCAGACTAACATTTGAATAGTAGACTTTGAGTAAAGCAGATTATCCCCTCCATAATATAAATGTACAGTTGAGGATCTTAATTAAAAAAAAAAAAAGATTGACCTGTTATTGAAAAGAAAAAAAAAAAGGAACTCTGCCAGTAATGGTCTTCAGACTCAAACTGCAACTCTTCCCCAGGTCTCTAGCTTGCCTGCCTATCCTGCAGATTTTGGACTTGCGGGATCCCTGGGTGGCGCAGTGGTTTGGCGCCTGCCTTTGGCTCAGGGCACGATCCTGGAGACCCGGGATCGAATCCCATATCGGGCTCCCGGTGCATGGAGCCTGCTTCTCCCTCTGCCTGTGTCTCTGCCTCTCTCTCTCTCTCTCTCTCTCTCTGTGTGACTATCATAAATAAATAAATTTAAAAAAAATTAAAAAAAAAAGATTTTGGACTTGCTAGCCTCTATAATTGTATGTGCCTATTCCTTAAAATAAATCTCTCCAGATAGGTGATAGATAGACAGACACATAGAGTACAGAGATATGGATATACATACACACACATCTTCTTGGTTGTTTTTCTGGAGATCCTGGACTCATCCTACTTTGCTTCTCAAATCACTCTACTATGCTTACCAGTGACCTTCTCCCTACCTATCCTTTTAAACTTCTCCTACCATTTCAGTGTTTCTAGACCCTGTTATCTTTTACTTTCCACGGTTTTTATCAAGTCTCATAATTTTTTTAAAGATTTTTATTTATTTATTCATGAGAGACACAGACAGAGAGGCAGAAGGAGAAGCAGGCTCCCTGCATGGAGCCCGATGTGGGACTCGATTCCGGATCCTGGGATCTTACCTGACCCGAAGGCAGGTGCTTAGCCACTAAGCCAGGGACCAGGCATCCCATCAAGTCTCATAATTTTAATTGCCAAATGTATACGGATATTTCCAAGATTCATCTTAGATCTCTTTCCTCAAACATATATACCTATTTGTGTGCCTTAGTGTCAAAAACTGAGCTCTTAATCTTTCTCCTCTCTCTGTCCCTTCTATTAAAGGAAATGCTCTGAACATCCACTTCAAAATTGAAGTGGGAAACCTATTGGACATCCACAATTCTTCATCAACATCTACCTCCAAACCGATACCAAATTCACTTGAATGTGTGTCTGTGACAGTGAGTGTGTGTGTGTGTTAGAAGAATTCTAGGTTTATAGCTGTTTTCTCTCAGTATTCAGATATCATTCCATTATTTTCTGGCTTCCACTGTTGAGAGGTCAACATCTATTCTAATTATTTCTATTGAAAATAATTCAATAATTCTTGGGTACTTTGAAGATTTTTTTCTTTGCCTTTGGAATGCAGCAGTTTTACTCAGATAATCTTTTAAGTATAGGCTCTCTTCTGAACAAAAATATTGTCCCATTATCTGCCCCATTCTCTATCTTTCTACATCCCATTAAAATGGATCTTAGACATTTTCATGAAATCCCATATATAGCTTTTATAGGTTCTTTCCCACATATTGTCACTGTTTCCTCTTTATGCTTAAGATTGAATATTGTCTATTGACCTATATTTTCACTATTTATTCCCCGCATCACAAGCTGTTGCACCCATCTTCTGAATCCTTAATTTCTGTGATTGTATTTTTGCTGGTTTAGAATTTACTGCATATTAATTCCAGGTTTCTGATGACATTTTCCATTTTATTCTCTAGTTACTTGAAAATATTAATCACATTCATTGTCAAGTGTGTGTCTGGTGACTCTAAGTATTTATCCCTTGTGGTCCTTGTTCTGTTGTTTGGTCTTCTCTCCTATTTTTCTTAAATTGATTTTCCTGATATGTTTTATTGACTGCTAGTGACCGTATGTGAAAAATTAGGGTCTCTGGATGATTTATGGATGGTTTTCTTTTAATTCTGGCAGAAAGATAGCGTGGATTACAGTAATTCAATCTGAAGCTGAAGTTATTAAATTTTGGGCATTTTGTTTTTGTATAGATTGATCTATTTCCAGTTTTCCCTTGCTCTGATAGTATGTTTTTTCAAGTGGCTCTATTGATAGTTCAAGCTCTCCCCACACTTAGGAATCTCTTGGATTACATTTTTACTTTTAATAAGTTGGAAGAGTGACATTAGATGTTTTTCAGAATAGTAAGTTGAGAATGGCTGTAATGATTATGAATGCCTTCTTTGAAGACAGCAATGGAAATTAGAAATAAACAGTCAAGTAGGGACACTATCAAGTTTTTGTTTATAAGTAAGATTATGTGGTGTTGTGAGCAGAAGGTAAAGGACTCAGAGGAGATGCTTTGATGGAAAATTTAAATACAGGTTAAAGACGAAAATCTTTATGCCCAAATTTTGGACTACCAGTGTATTTCCCCGAGACACCTCTTGAATTTTTTCTCTTCATTTGATTGCCAGAACAGTCCCAGAAAAACATACCTCCTACATTGCATTGTTTTAGAAGTGGTAAATAGATACCTCTGGGTCTTGTAGAGCAAGTGATAGCTTGTTTATATCTCTTTTTTAGACAAGAGCCAATTATTCTGTTTTCTTTCATAAAAATGTGAGTGCGTGTATGTGTGTGTTGTCTGCTTAGAATGGAAAGTAAGCTAAATATATTTAAAAATAATAGTATTAGACTTGGCTTCATCAGTATATAGTATCTATACTGTAGGATTTCAGTGATACTAAGAAAGTTCCTCTGCTCAAAAATATATACATAAGCTCTCCTGATAATGCTAACTTGCACTTCTAGAAATGTTTTTCTTTGGGAATTGAAGATTCTTGTGGTCAGCAAGAATCTTTATGGTACTCCTAGGAGAGGTTATTATTGAACAAGTTGACATTTTAAGGGGAATTATCTTATTTTCTCAATTAGTGACAGTAAAGAGAGTCTATTCTACTGGGACTAAAAAAGAAATATGCCTCAGGTAGAGAGTAGAATTATTAAGAAGGAGGGGAAAGGGGCAAAGATAACTTATCTGTTTGACAATTTTGCTTATGGTTGGCTCTGAAGAATGGTCTGCTATTGACACACTGTAATTCTTCAGCCTTAAAGTACAATTCTGGAGAGAGGACCATCATACATCCATCTAGGAAGACACCACTCCTGTACACAGCAGAGGTAGAGAGCAGGTCCTGTCCCTTCTTCTGTAAGGGTTTGGGATCATCTTTCCCAGCCTCTCAAATTCCTCACACTTCTCACAAAAGGAGTGATTCCCTGGTAAAGGACCAGGCTTCTAAGAACCTTGCCATAATGTTCTCTACATTTTGTATCAAAAAGAATATAAATATTAAAGTGGCCATGATAGGCAATACTCTTATATCCAATAAATAGGATCTCTCCTGCAATTTACTTAATATTTTTTCTCAGATTTGATCTGAAGTTGCTTCAGTTTCTTTACATAGTCTCACCTTAAAAATCAAGGCTTTAGTGATTTCCATAAAATTATTAATGTGATAAGATATATATAATAATACATAACTAGAGATAATTAAAATACATAAACTAAGAAATGTTCTCCTCTGAAAGCATAGAATATGTAATACTGTGTCCTTCAGCAAACATTGTGCTGCAGCAGAATACATTTAAAATATTTTGAACTTCTTCATCCTTTAAACTTTTAGAAGATTAAATTTTTTAAAAAAATATGTGTTGCCATTGATTGCTATTTATGGGTTACTTAGCTAAATTCAGTTACAGTTTAAGCTGTGCATCCAAGCAATTTGAGTTTTTGGATGTAACTACAACCAATCTTCACCACCACTGTTTCCATTATTTTACTAAGCACAATAAGCTAAACACTGTGCTAAACACTTTTAAAACTTTATTGACATATTATTTAATCTACACAATAATCTTACAGTATAGGTCATATATCACCTATTTTCGATGAGGAAATGAGTCCCAGAGAATTTGAGTAAATTGCTCAAAGTCACACAAATGACCAAAAGCAGAGTGAAATTTCTACTCTAGATTTGTTGAATTCCAGAATTTATACTCTTAAATACACTATTACTTTACACTTAGCTACACATTACTTTACACTGAAGAACTTAAATGAGTATCAGATAATTTGCTTTTATTTACTTGCAAGGAGTTTTTTCTCTCATCACACAGAATAATCTCAAAATAATATGAAAAGTCTTCTCTCTTGGGTGCTGGGTGTGTCAGTTGGTTAAACATATGCCTTCAGCTCAGGTTATCATCCCAGTGTTCTGAGATCAAATCCTGCATCAGGCTTCCTGTTCAGTGGGGTGTCTACTTCTCCCTCCCCCTCTGCCTCTCCCCACCCCCCCTTGTTCTCTCTCTCAAAATAAATAAGTAAAATATTTTTTAAAAAGTCTTCCCTCACAAACATAAAGCAACGAAGAGAATGTACTAAAACATTTTTTTTTAACCAGAAGAAAATATGTTTCTTTGATAGAATGAGCTAACAGTTACACGTATTCACTTAGAAAAATAAAAGTGAGTGAAATAGAGAGTAACTTTGTAAAGTGGTATTTTCACCAAGTAAAAATTCTCTTCAGCACTTAATTATTTCTACTTAATTTTACTAAGAAAAGTAATTTCATGAATTTAGTACTCTATAATTAATGACCACCATTTTTCTCAAGGTGGTAATTTTCCATTAATGAGCCATTGCTCTGCTTGATTTGCTTTATAAACTGAAGTATATTCTTTTAAATACTCAGTTAAAATATCTGATTGCTATTCTACCAGAAGGTAACATTAGACACCTATTGAAATGACCCATAGTTTTTGTACTAATCACCAAGAATTATAGTATACATATCTTCTACCATCAAACAAAATCTATGACTCAAAGGTGGCTTTTCGTTGCTAAGCATTCCCTTTTCAAATTATTAGATTCTTCACCGTGGAATTTAATGAGGCTGATTCTCATATGGTTTTACAGACTAAAAACTATTTCAGGCAATATTTTGGAAAATATTTCTATATTATATTCAAGCTTTGGAAAGCATAAACCACAGATAGCTACAAGCATATCAGCATATATTAGAACAAAAAGCAAAAGTAATTTCATGATTTAATAATTCTTTCCAGATGGAGTGACTACCATTGCCTTTCATTAACATTTCTGTTTAGTATGGCTGAAATTAATAGTGCCCAGATCAGAATCCTAGAGGCTATAAGAATCTCAGGTTCATGCGCCAGTCCACGAAATATGGTTCATTCTCTGCTTCAAGTCCCTCTTGACATGATGGTGTTCAGTTCTCCAAGGTTTCTTCTTCCCATATAGAATCATGACTGAAACTGTAATGATCCATTGTAGGAGCATCTCCTGTTAAACAATGTTAGAATAAAGTAGAGATTGGCACCCCATATCCTTTTTTAGAGAGGTTGGGAAGGAAAATGTCCTATGTTGAGCTTCTCTATATGTAGAGAATCTCTGGTGTTTTCCCTGCCCAGGATCACTAACTCTTCTTCTGTTAATATTACATCAATTTACTTGATATTACTTGGGTGGGGGTGGCATTCCCCTTCCCATCCCTTCTACTTGAGAGGTCAGCACAGGTTGGGCCTAAAAAATAGATGCTTGGCAGATAAGCCCACATGTGGAAAATTCCACATTTAGAGGATTCCAGATCTCACATCCTTGACATCTGCCCACCCCAGGGGCCTAGACCTTAGTCACATTCAACCTTCAGAATATTTTCTGCAGTGAAATAGCATCTTGAAATACCATTTGTTCTGCAATTACTTATTTTTCTGAATGGATTTTATTACCTGAACTTTTCATTTTGAAATTATTTTAAAGTCGCATACATTTCTAAGAAATAATACAGAGATCCTGTATTATACTATAGCCTTTACCCAGTTTCCCCCAATGGTAGCATATTGCAAAACTATAGTATAATATCACAACCAGGATTTTGACATTGAAGCAATCCATCAATCTTACTCAGATTTCCTTGGTCTTAGTTTTGTGTGTGTATTTGTATTTAGTTCTATGTAATTAAATAACACATGTAAGTTTGTATATCCACCACTACAGTCAAGAGGAAGACATTTCTATCATTATGAGGATCCTTTGCATTTCCTTTTTATAATCACCCCTATCTTCACCTTGCCGCTAAACATTGACAACCACTAATCTGTTCTCCATCCCTATAATTTTGTCATTTTAAAAATGTTACATAAATGGAATCATACAGTAGTACCTTTTGCAGTTGGCTTTTCTTTACTCAGCCTAATTCTCTGGAGGTTCATTCAGGTTGGTGCATGTGTCAATAATTCATTTTTCTTTATTGTTGAATAGTATTCCATGCCTTGGATATATTATAGTTTATTTAACCATTCATCTGTTTAAAAACATCTGCCTTCCTGTAAGGTGAACATTTTCAAGGTTTCATTATGATTTACTTATAGTGTTTTTGAGTGTATCATTTTGTGTTGTTTTCTTAGTGGTGGCTCTGAACATTATATGTATGTGATTTATCATAGTTTACTAGGTACCAACATTTTATAGTTTTAAGTGTATAAATCTTATTTCCATTTTTGTCCCATTTACTTACTCATTTTTAAATATTACTGCCTTTAGTATTAGAAAGTATCATAATTTTTTATTATAATTTTTAATCATCAAATATGATTTAGAAATTTCAAAAGGGTAGTTTATTATATATCCTCATATTTCTGCTTTTTCTCTTCTTTCTTTCCTCCTGATGTTCCAGGTTTTCTTCTTTTATCATTTTCTTTCTGTTCGAAGAACCTCCTCTAGCCATTCTTTAAAGTTCGGTCTGATGGTGACAAATTCTCTAATTTTCCTTTATCTGAGAATACTTTTATTTTCTTCTCTTCTCTGATGTATACTATAGCTGAGTATAGAATTAATGGTTGACAATACTCATCTTTCAGCACTTGAAAAATGTGACACTTCCTTCTTGCCTCTATGCCTTTAGATGAGGAAATTTGCAGTCACTCAAATTAGTGTTTCCCTATATGTAATGTATTTGTTCTCCCTTCTTTTGTGGTCTTTTCTTTGCCTTCCGGTTTTAGAAGTTTAATCATGATGTGTCTTAGTGTAGCTTTGTTTAGATTCATCCTGTTTGGATTTACTTAGACTCTTGACCCTATGTCTTCTGACAAATTCTTCTTGAAACTGAAATTTTCAGGCTTCATTTCTTTAAATATTCTTTTTACCTCTCTTTTTGGATCTTTAGTTATTATGCCATAGGTTCCTGAGGTTCTGTTCACTATATATATTTTTTAAAAGATTTATCTATTGAACAGATAGATATAATATAGATATTTATCTATAGTGAACAGAACCTCACTATATATATATTTTTAAAAGACTTATCTATTTTAGAGGGAATGCACACGTATGTGTGTAAGTTAGAGGGTGGTGGAGGGTGGGGGGTAGAGAGAGAATCTTAAGTAGACTCCCTGCTGAAGAGGGAGCCCAATGCAGGGCTTGATCCCATTACCCTGAGATCAGGACCTGAACCAAAATCAAAAGTTGGATGCTCTGCTGACTGAGTCACTCAGGCACCCTTCACTATATTTTTTCAATTTATTTTCTCTCTGTTTTTCACATCAGTAAATTTTATTTTTCTCTCCTTAAGTTCACGATCCTCTCTATCATCTAGATTCTACTAATAAACTCATTAACAAGTTTCTTATTATAGTTATTGTTTTTCATTTCTAAAATTACAATCATTTCTTATGCTTCTATTTCATTGTTGAGATTTATCACTTTTTAAATTTGTTTCAAGAGAATACTTTTTGAAGTATTTTTATGATGACCAAAGCTTTGTCAGATAATTCCAACAGCTGATTTATCTTGGCATTGGCATCTTTCTCACTCAGGTTGTTATTGTCCTGTTTCTTGGTATGATGGGAGAGCCTCAGGTAGGTAGCTGAAAAGAGTCTCACAATCCATAGGGAAGGAGACTACTTTTTTGGCTGCTTATTGTCAGTAGGGCTCCTGGTTGATTCCTCTTGCTGGTGCCATTTGTTGGTAGTGGTGGAATTCTAGTTTGATCTGGAGGAAAATTACTAGACCAAAAAGTTACTAGACCAAAATAACCCATTTCTTCTTCTAAGACAGCTCAATGTATTGTACATTTTTAATTCTAGATTTCTGAGTTCCAATTTCTTGTCCAAATGGTTATCCTTTTCATTACTGATCAACCCATAAATGGTAACTTTGAAAAAAAAAAAAAAGAGAGAAGCTCTCCTCTAATCAAGAGTGGAAACAAGGCATGGCCAGCAGAGAGTGACTGGATTTCAGCCCGTTTGCTTTTTCAGACTGTTGGCCTTGTATTGGGCACAGCTTTCACAATTCTATGTTACAAGAGTGGGCAATAATTCTATTTGGTTGATTTTGTTTTGTTTCCCATACATTTTAATATGTAGATTTTTTATACAAAATTCAATTCTAAGAATTTAAATTTTCATTGTTATGATATATATATCGTATAACATCATAACAATTTAAATTTTCATTGTTATATATATATATATATATATATCACATTTCTTTTATCCATTCATCCATTAATGGACACTTATGTTGTTTCCATAGTTTGGCTATTATAAATATATTGCAATGAACATGAGGTTGCATATATCTTTTTGAGTTAGTGTTTTTGTTTTCTTTGGATAAATATCCAGAAGTAGCATATTTTTTGAAGTCATCCAGTAGTTTATTAGAAAGCATGTAGCCATTTAAAAAAATTTCCACCATATAAACATAAATTGAAATTTTTAAGCACTGGTATAGAGGGTCAAAAAAAGAAATAAAAGGGGCACCTGGGTGACTCAGTTGGTTAATTGTTGAACTCTTGATTTCAACTTAGGTTGTGATCTCAGGGTCATGACATTGAGCCCCACATTGGGCTCCACATTCAGCATGGAATCTGCTTATCAATCTCCCTTGGCTCCTCCCCTCATTCTCTCTCTCTCTCCCTATCTCTCAAATGAATAAAGTCTTTTAAAAAAGTAGAAATTTAAAAAAATATAGTACTGTATTAAAATTTTTTTTCACTCATTTGCCACAGTGACAGTGTAAATATAAATTTGACTTAAATGTACATACTCTCAAGCAGCAATGCACAGTCTTTCTTAATCTTCTATACTAAGATATATAAAGGTTTAAGGGTCAAACTATACCAAGTGTACAGGCTTTAAAAACCATTTAAGTTAGGGTATTCACTATTTTAGCTAAGATACATCTGATATACAGACAAGTGATCACTATGTACAATAATATGAAGTAAATTTTTTTAAAAATATAACTTTAGTGGAATAATCTTGAAGGATATAAAACAACAGGTTACCAGTTTGAGATATCAACCAATTTAGTTTAGCCACTTCAAGTCCGTGGTTTAGAATCTAAAATTTAGTTATATTTCCCTAAGCTAAGAGTTTGCCATCTCTGAAAATGTTTTTAAATTTCAAATCCTTAAAAAAAAAATTTCAAATCCTTATATCTCCTATTTATTTCCCTTAGTTTATTGCATTAGCCATTTCCTCTAGTTTGATGTGACATTAAAAACAATGAATGCAGTCATCTTTTTTGCTGTTGTTCTTATTTAAAGAGAATTCTCACTTCTTTCACTTGGTATGCTTATTATTACTATTAACTTTTATCATTTTTCAGATATTTGCTGTTTTTTATTTGTAGTGAGGTATTTAAAAAATGAATGGTATTGAATTTTATTCACATTTTATTGCATATATGTTCCCTATTATTAAGATAAATATCTTTAATCCTTTTTATATCTGTTGATACATTTGACTACATGAATAGATTTCAAAAAAAAATCATAGGTTGCTAAACTGTTGATGGTGTTGGTGGTCTGGCAGTGGTATATGTGAGTGTTTTGATCTGGTTCTCTAATTTCACTGTATCAATTTCATGTCAGTCATTTTCTATTTTCTATTAGTTATTGTTCTTTTTCATATTGTCTAATTTCCTTTTGTGTCTTTTATGTTGAAATTTTATCTTTTATTAAAGATTTATTTTTTATTATGCTGAAATTCTCTTGATAATTTGTATAAATTATTTGACTGTATGTTATTTTTCTCCACTGAGGAGTTTCTTTTTCTTATACCAAGGATCACCATAATTCAGTTTTAGGATCTGAACTTATGGGGGCCACCCAGCTGACTCAAAGCTGAACTGTGGTACATAGGAAGCTGGCCCCCTTCCAGTTTTTTTAACCCTTAGGATGCAGCCTTATACTTTTAAATTAATCTCTGAAGTTCTTTTTAACATAATTAAAAAATTTTCCTTTAGAAAAATGAAGCTCATGATTTATACTCATTTCTTTATTTTCTTTCTTTTTTTTAACATTTTGACATATAATACTTCTTTTTCTCTTATACAATATACATTTGATTTCAGGTAAAAGGAGAAAGCTCGTATTTAAAATGCACTGATTGTAAATAGTTTGGAAATGTCAATATGCAAGTAATTGGAAAGAACATATACATCCTTATTGTAAATAGTTTGGAAATGTCAGTATGCAAGTAATTGAAAAGAACATATACATCCTTAATGATGTCGAATTAATGTGGATAGGAAAAAAAAATCCCTACTCAAACTGAAGCAGAAAGATAAACTTTAGCAGCTTACCCACTTTCCATAGTAATATATCTTGTAAAATCTTCTTGTTGACAGATTTCATTATGGTGAAACTTTTTAAAGTACTCATAACTAGTAAAATCTACTTAAGAACTATATTTTGTTAAACTTGTGCATTTATACACAAAGACCCTTGGATCTTCCATGATATTTTTACAAAGAAGATTTATTATTTTTTAATTTAACACAAAATTTGTGATAATTGTCCTCATGCATTGATGTTAATAGTTAAATTATATGTTCTACGTTTTTTACTGACTTATTTGCTCACCATTGCTGTTGCAACAAAACTTTCTCCTGAAGTCATCTCTCTTCTGAGGTTAATCCTTTTCAGTAAGGGCTTTTAGATGGTAAACTCTCTTAAAAATTATTTGTCTGAAATCGTCTTTAAGAACCCTGCTGTAACGTTATGAGAAAGCCAAGTACACAGAGAAACGGCAAGTTGGCATCCCAGTCAACAACCTAGCTGAGGTTTTAGAGTCATTCCAGCCTGGGGATCAAACAAGAAAATGAAGAAGCTTCTAGCCCAAAGCTGAATGAGGACCAAGTCACTGTGGAACAGACACAAACCACCTGTACTTTGCCTCACATAAATTCCTGGCCCACAAATCTGTGAACATAATAAAATGATTGGTATCGATGTCGTTTTATTATACAATAGAGAACAGGAACACTAATTCTGCACATTTATATTCCTCTAATGATCCTGATGAGATTTAGGAAAAATGGAATGATTTTTCCTTTAATTACACTTGGCTGCTGAACAGTGCTTTTGAATGTTTGGTAGCTTGGAGATCATACCACTCAAACTGGATATTAGCATAGTGAACTTAATTTTTAACTCAGTTCAGCTAGAATTTGTTTAGTGATAAGCGTGTAAAAAGCATTCTCTAAGCACTCTAATCTTGATATTATCATCTATTTAAAGGGCAAGAATTAGCCAAGCAATATTATTCCAATGATGGTCCTTAAAAGGCTACCTTTGAGCTTTAGAAAATTTAATTTCTGGAAAAAAATGCTTTATGATCACACAGATGTCCTTTTGATGCAAACTCATTTTCAAAGCCTGTGACATTATCGATGGAAGTATAATGCTAAATATATCTCAGAAATTTTTAACAACTTTGATCCTCCTCCTTATGCATGGAAGTGTAATTTGTGAAAATTTACTTGACTATGAAAAAGCACCTTGCATTTTTCTCTGATTGCTAAACTTTTATTAAAATATATTTGTGATATTAACAGTATTTTCACATAGTTCTTGGATTTTAATCGCACATATTTTTCCCCCAACAAATTACTATTTATACTTTCTAGCAGTTGGTCTTCTGTTACTCATTGAACTTCCAGAGGTGAACTTCCAGAGAACTTCCTTCATTGCCTTCTATAAGAAGGTTATCATCCATGTCTAATGGAATTCTGATTGAGGAAGTTTGTTCCGATCATAAGCCTAAACTGGACTTTATTCTTCCAGAAACTCAGAGGGCACTTTGCATGTCACAGTAAATTCTGAAAGTCCTGTTAAACCCAAGGGCCTCATAAATAACATTTTCCAATAGTATACTCAAAGAATAAATGGTGTATTACTACATTTTAATATATCCCAACAGACACATCAAGAACTAAATATGAAATCACTTTATTCTGCCTGAGAACATCAAGATGAATCAGGAACCAGTCTTATATGACCTTGGAGACTTAAAGGAAGTTCTTTCTTCAAATGAAAACATATTTCTTATCTGTATGGTAAAGTTAAATATTCTATGGAATAAAAGCTGCTTTCAAATCAGACTTAGAGAAATACAAAACTCCTTCATCAAGTAAATTTAGTTATTTCCTCAAAAATTTGTGTAAAGCAAGTTATAACAACTCTTTGAAAACAGGATTCATGACATTATTTCAATGTAGTTCAAAAATTTCCCATCTGGCACATAGTAAACATCAAATAATTTTTACTTTGAAATGAATTGAATTTCACATGGAATTAAATCCTGAGATCCACACATATCCCAACCCAGTAACATTAATTAATAGAAGAGCCAAGATACTACACCAAATAAAAATGACTAAATCTCTCTTTACATGAATTTACCAAACCATAAACATCTGAATGAGTACCTACCAGTTTGCATAAAAGAACCTACTATATATACTACAGTAGGAACTTGGAAGATCCCTAAAATTGCACTGTTAATACAACTAATTTGGGAGAAGACACACAGTCTTTTATGTTCATAGAGATCAGTGCAAAACCAATCTGATGTGAGTATGGCTCAGCATTTGAAGTCACAAGAGTGGGACTAAAGGTTTCTGAGAATGGGACTAATAAGATGAAGGCCCAGGGTCACCAATGCATTCATTCATTCACAAACATTTCTTAAAAAAAAAAAAAGATTCCTTCCTTCCTTCCTTCCTTCCTTCCTTCCTTCCTTCCTTCCTTCTTTCTTTCTTTCTTTCTTTTTTCTTTCCTTTCTTTCTTTCTTCTTTCTTTTTTCTTTCTCTCTTTCTTTCTTTCTTTCTTTCTTTCTTTCTTTCTTTCTTTCTCTTCTTTCTTTCTTTTCTTCTTTCTTTCTTTCTTCTTTCTTTCTTTTCCTTTCTTTCTTTCTTTCTTTCTTTCTTTCTTTCTTTCTTTCTTTCTTCTTTCTTTCTTCTCTTTCTTTCTTTCTTTCTTTCTTTCTTTCTTTCTTTCTTTCTCTTTCTTTTTTTTCCTTCCTTTCGAGAGGGGAGGAGAAGAGAGAGAGAGAGAGAGAGAGAGAGAGAGAGAGAGGAATAAGTAAACTCTGTGTTAAGTGGGGAGTCTGACGCAGGGCTCCATCTCATGACCCTGAGATCATGACCTGAGCCAAAATCTAGAGTTGGTTGCTTAACCAACTGAGCCACCCAGGTGTCCCCATTCACAGATATTTCTTGAGCATCTACTATATATTTATATTCCACATAACCGAATTTTTAACCAATTCCACATAACAATGTTTATGTGGAGCCAACTAATGAACATTATTGCAGTCTGAGACAAAAGATGTGATGGTCTCCCTGACTTAACATCTCCATACAACCTGTCTGTCACTTTTTTTAACCACTGAGATTTTTGATTATTATGCTTTAGACAACCTCTTACATTATTCCCACCACATGGCATTATCAAATACCACTGAGCTTCAGAAACCCGAAGACTCTATTTGTTCTTTTGTCTTATGTGAGTTGGTTTTTATGGAGCACAGTCAATATTGTGGAAATAAATGGACTTAAAGAATTTGTTCTGTGTAAATTACTTGATGGGGGTTTTCAAATTATAATATGTAGTATACCCATATCTATATTTACGAATATATTTATAATTCTTGATATTAAGTATATTTTGTGATACTCTTGAATAATTTGACTCTGTCAAGCAATAACAGAGAAATGAATATACATCCATATTAAATAGAGTCCAGAACTAAATTTTCTGCAACAAAAAATAATGGTATTAAAAATAATTATATAAAACAAAGGAAAATTATGAAAAATTGAACTGAAATAGTGGGAATGAATTAGACAAAGCTACAAAGGGATTTCAAGCAAAATCTTAAGAGCCAAGTCTGGTTTACATTTCTCTGCTTTTCATTAGTGTTTTTATTAACATTTGGTATAGGGGGAAATCTCTCAATGTCTTATAATTTCTTGGAGTTGTTTCCATTGGGGAAATAAAAGCAGTGCATGTGTGTGTGATCTTAGACAGTTGGTTATGTTCTCAGGTGGTGCAGATGATAAAAATCATTAGGATTTATACAATTTTGAATCAATTTTGGAAATCTTGGAGAGGGAGAAAAATAGAAATGAAAATTGCACTGTGAAAATTAGGGTTCAAGGTTAGAATTTAACAAAATAATTTACTATAACAATATGTATCATGAGCAGTCATAAAATATTCTGAACAAGAAAGATTACTTTGAAAATTTCATATTAGATCAAGTAAAAGGAGAATTTTTAAAAGTAAAGGTCAAATGGAAACATCAACATGAACTCATGACCTTTACAATAAAAAAGGATTTCTCACTTCATTAATAAAATGATTTAAGTATTCCTTCCTCTAAGGTCTCTTGCCTAACATCAGGATTTATGCTTCACTAGTGCCTAGATTTGGAGCTCAAACACTTTCTTTTGACAGCCACTTGGAGAATAATCGGTCCCCTGTCTTGGCACATGAAAAATAAAGATCATGCTGGAACATTTTGTTTTCAGAAATAGGAAGACTCTCAGTAATTTCTGGGTTAGAGTTAAAATGGACAATTTGGTCAACCTGAAAATAGGACTTTTAGCAGACAAATTTTGACCTTTAGAGCATCAATAGAATACGATTTTTGCCAATTGAAACATTCCCAGTACATAAAATAAACTACATTGTTGAAACAAAAGTGCAGATTTTCAAAGTATGAACTAAAAGTTATTTCATCCACATGAGTTCCAAGTATTATCTCCCAAAGTCCATAAAATGATCAATACAAGTTATGAGTTCAAGAGTGGGGTTCTGATTAACCACCTGGATAGAAAAGATATAAATATGGGGTTTTAATACAACAGAAGAAGAGATTTAGATAGACATGTAGGGGGGATGCTGTGTAGTATATCTACCTTTGTTGTTTTCTCTGTTGAAGCTCTGGTAACACAGCTTGGCTTTTATTTGTGGACTTCTGTAGAACTTGTGTTTTGATTGCTTGGTCAGTGCTATACAGGAAGTCATGAGTCACAGATGGAATTGTCTGTTATAAGACTAAAGAGAGGAAGAAGGAAAGGAGAAAGGAAGGAAGGAAAAAGAAGGGAGGAATGGAAAGAAGGAAAGAAGGAAGGAAGGAAGGAAGGAAGGAAGAAGAAGAAGAAGAAGAAGAAGAAGAAGAAGAAGAAGAAGGAAGGAAGGAAGGAAGGAAGGAAGGAAGGAAGGAAGGAAGGAAGGAAGGAAGAAAGAAAAATCAAGACCTGAGCTGGGATCAGTTTTGGGAAATTGATTACCAGCCAGACTGGCTTGGTCCACTCCTGTTATTTCCTAGAGGTATCTGAGGCAGGGTAGGGTTTGATATAGAAGTATTGCCCAGGCTGTGTGGACACAAACTCAAGTGACTTTTAATTGTAATGGGGCATGGAATTGGATCACCTGGGCAGAAGAGCTTTGGAGAGAGAAGAAAGTATAGCAATTTGATTTAAAATGCATTGTTAAAGAACCCAGTAATTTTAGGGGTTCCTAAAATATACCACTTCCTTGATAATATTTTACATATTACTTACTAAAATATTATATTGACAACTGGACCTAAGTGGAGGTGGGGCAAGATGCTACTTAGTTTGGAGGGAAATTATTAGGGATATGTATCTGTAATTAAATTTTCTTTAGGCTAGAGACAAATTCTTCCTTTATCTCTTCTATCAAGTGGTATGTTGACCCTAAAGAATATATTTCAGGTGATTCCAAAAAGGGATCAATACTCCTGAGAAATATATTATGAAAGCCTCTTGTTCTGAACATATATATAAACTAAGCTGCTTTGTCCTGTAATGCTTTGAATATGAACTGTGCTTTAAAGGAAGGAATGGGTAACAGGTCTATTGAAAACATGATTCTGCTTACAGCATAGCTGTATTTATGCAAGTCACGGAATATGCAAGTCACAAATTATGAGTAATATTTGCAACATTAAATTCAAAGAATTAGTGTCCCAATTAATGTCCCAAATGAATAAAGACTCTACCAGAAAAAGAAGATGAAAATATAAGTTTATGGAAGAGACAGAAATGCCTGATAAAAGATGAAGAGTAACCAGGGAAGTGTCAATTGAGTGGTAGGAATTTGTGTAGCTTAAGACATGCATCTAAGAAAGGTATAAAACCAACATGTTTAAATGTATTAATTCAAACAATATGTAAATGTTTAGAAGGAAAAAAGATAAATATGATCCAGATTTCTCAAGAAAGATTTTATGGAGAAGATAAACTTCTGGTTGATAAAAATTGTGTCTCTATTACTAAGAAGTGAGCATCTATTAAGTAGAACACATGTTCTATGAAGGCAGTGTTTTGTTTCATTTACTGCTGTTCTTCGACATCCATAGCAGTGTCAAGCATAGAGGGTTCAATGAGTACATGTTCCTTAAGGAAATTATATTATATCAAACCAGGTAAAAAATGGAAACTCTTGAATAAGAAGTTTCCAGATGGAAAGCTGAATGGAATGACAATAGAAAGTGGGAAGAAAACAGCCTCATTATTTCCATTATTATATAGGCAGGCAAGCCTATAATAATAACTGTAATAATAACTGCTGAATAATAACAGTATATCATTTGATTTTCTGTGAAATATCCCCCTAAAATAATTTAAAATAACAGAGAATTTTGTCATTCTAAAAACAAAGTAAACTCAAAAGTATCCTCAAGAGATCCTTCAAGGTACTGTGTCTATGCATTAGAACAATGTTTCCACTTCCACATTCTAAATTAAATTAATTGTTTGCTCTTTTCACAAACAGCACCATCTGAGCTATTTATTGAACAAAACACATCATCTTTCTGATTATATTCAAAAATCAAACTTTGCTGGAAATTTTAAGTCCATTTTTGTTCTATCAAAAGGTGGTTCAGTTTTCTTTTCTACATTTGTAAAAGTATAAAGATGTTTCACTGTGTGCTAAAAAGAAAAAGAATTATCAAATTCAAATATTAAAATCCTTATAAACTGTTTACTCCTACCCTGAGATAATGTATATCAAACTTAGCATTTTGCTCTAGATGTTTAATTCCTCAAACACTGATAACATCGTAGATAAAAGTACCTATTACGCAGTGGTAACGTTAATTATTATTGTTGGTAGCAGTGATGCTCAAGGTGACGCGCCTTACACTGAGTCATTGATACAGTTGAAGGTTGAGCCTGAGTTAACGACTCAGCAACGTTTAGTGGACTCATTTCTTCATTGATTAATGGTCATGACAACATATTTATTAATGGAATAAATATCTATTGTCCCAGCATAAATATTAATAATGCCTCCTATTAGTCTTAAAGTTTCCAGATTAAATAATAAACTGTAGAGTCATCCTAAGCTCAAAGCAAATACATATTCTCTGACACATAAGGTTTTTATTTTATTTTTTAAAAAATTTCTAATCAGAAGTGTGTCACAAGGAAGAAGGTGCATTAATATAGCCTGATAATGAGATATTAAATTTTATCCATTATGTTAGCTCACTTTCAAGGCCGAATCTCCATTGAATGGATAAAGTCTAAGAAAAAATAACAAGCCATCTACAGCAAATCATGGGAAATTTGTTAAAGACAGAACGCCCAGAACCATCAAGCTTAAGTGGTACTCTTGAATAAAAAGAACTCTGTAAAATCAGATGGCTCATTGACATATAGGCATCATATTCCCAGATGTCAACTGAACAATTTTTATTTCCTATTAAAATAGGAGTTTACTGGTTAAGTACTAATATTTGCTGAAAGCTATAGAACTTCCCTAAACATACCTTAGGATATAAATTTTTAAATGAGGTGCTGCCAAACTAAGACAGCCTGTCAATATCAAGTTGGCTTTCTTAAATACCATTTTTGCTTCTATAAATCAATTGTCAGGAAGATAAAAGTATTTTTTTTTCTCAGAGATTAGAGCCCTGTGTTCTACTGCCAGGTGCAAGTTCATAACTTAGAGCAAGTTTCAGTTGTCTATTTTATGTGGAAAAGTCAATACATAATTGTGGAAGTGCTTTGGAGGGATTTTGCACTAATAATTATTCTGTTAGTAGTCTGGATTTTTAAAATCATCTAAAGAAATCTTTCGCCTTTATCCGGCAAAAAGTCATTTTTCAAAAGCAGTTTTGTCCCATTAGGTTTTTTCTTCTTCATTCTCAAGTTCATACTCTGATATGTGGGATAATGAATAATGATAAACACAAAAGTCAAAAGAAAAATGAAGAGAAACAGAAGCTTTAAATTTTTTACAAATTAGATCCCTGTGAAATTAGGTGGTAATAGAATAGACAATAGAATGACGTATTTTACATCCAGAAAAAAAATCAAAAGAAATAGTCAAGAAAATGGATAGGTGATTTCTTTCATTTTCTTTCTCTTTCTTTCTTTCTTTCTTTCTTTCTTTCTTTCTTTCTTTCTTTCTTTCTTTCTTCTTTCTTTTCTTTCTTTCTTTCTTCTTTCTCTCTTTCTTCTTTCTTTCTTTCTTTCTTTCTTTCTTTCTTTCTTTCTTTCTTTCTTTCTTTCTTCCTTTCTTTTTTTTCTTCTTTCTTCTTCCTTTTTCTTTCTTTATAACAGGAAAGCAAATTTCAGTGTTACATAGTTAATGATAATAATTACATTAACAGTAATATCACAGGCTAGATGCTGGACCAACATTGCATCATTGCAGAGGTCTTCGTAGTCAATAGTCAATAATCATTTCTTACAAAAGCTTAAGCAGTAGGTCAGAATTCAGAATTTAATTTTCTAGCAGAAGCTGAAGCTCACAGGCACAGAGCAATAAAGGCAGAGACTAATATCATAACTCTTAGTCCTATACTGGGCTTGTTGGATATCCACAGCGAAGGCATTCCTTCATTCCATTCCCAGAACTGGCTAGAATAAGCCTGTTTTGTTGCACATGAGGATTGTGCAGCTACATTTCTAACTTCTTTGCAAAATGTCAAAGCTTTAATGTCTGTAAGCTTCCCCGTCCCCTTCATTTATTTAGGATTCTATGCCTCTCAGCAGAGCTGTCAGAAGAAGTTAGTTTTTAAAAAATACACAAAGATAAAAAAGCAAGAAGCCAAAACAATCAAGTTACCATCAGTTTTTATACAACCACATGAGATAGTGATATTCTAAGGATCTTAGAATAGGTTGACTAGAAAAAGGAGAGAGAAACATCAGATTCTGCTGAATCATTAAAAAGGAGACATTATCCCTTCTTGTAGCTAAAGGATTCATCTACACATATTTTATAACTAAAACTTGTTTTGCAATGACAGATTTTTAATGGTAGTGTAATTAAATAATGTACATTATTTAAATAATGATTGTAAGTATGCATGCATAACTTGGTGGTATGTGTAAACTGGGAACACTGTAGTTGCAACTCTTTTGTGTTCCTCCCTTCTTTGTCACTCCATCTTTGGAATTTCTGTTCTTCTTCACAAATCTTCTCATTTCTCTATGGTTGTGAGTTAGGGACAAACAGGGCTAGGCAGGGCTAAGTAGGAGGCCACAGAATCAGGCTCACAAAAATCTCCAAAATGCTGAGGTGTAAGGAAACCAGAGATAAAGAAACAAGCCAGACCACCCTGCCCTAAGATGTGGGTGGGGAGGGTGTCTGGTTATAATGTGTGACCAACAAAAAAGTCATCAGACTCTTAAAAGGAAGTAAGCCATTAAAGATGTTATCACCAGTCCTTACGGGATGATGATATCAATGGATATGTCAAAAGGATTTAGGTTCCCCGATTAGGCTCTCAATAAAAGACCAAACCTCAGTGGCAACCCTGTTGGGACCCCTTTCACTCCTGAGAACTTTCTCTGTATCTTTACTTAAACTTCTATCCCTTCACTCACTATCCTGTGTCCAGGGCATTCATTCTTTGACTCCTCGAGACAAGAACCAAGCTCTCCTGTTATCAGTTGGAATCATTTCCTAATCAGAGGAAGGGTTGGCCAGTACCAACTCGCATTTAAGGGATGCCCTTGTAGTGTCAACTTTCCTAATCAAAGAGGGTTGATGAGAGAATTTTAGCCAAGTATCCTGAGAACAAGCAGCATGCAAGTTTTTCTTTTAAAAGTCTTTTCTGACTTCCTCAGCTTCCTTTAGGTGATGGTTCTTGAAGGCTTCCAGGATATATTCCTGTTACAGTACTTCTTGTGTAATATTGTAATTGTTTGTTTACTCATCCCTCTTCCTTATGGTCCACAAGGGTAAAAATTGTATATTTTCTTCATTAGAATATTTGAAATCCTGGGACACATGGATGGCTCAGTGTTTGAGTGTCTGCCTTTGGCTCAGGGCCTGATCCCAGCATCTGGGATTGAGTCCCATATCAGGCTCCCTGCATGGAGCCTGCTTCTCCCTCTGCCTATGTCTCTGCCTCTCTCTCTCTCTCTATCTCTCATGAATTAAAAAATAAAAGTTTTTGAAATCCCAATACCTATTTGAAACATATAGTAGATCTCTACAAATATTTATGAAGGAGAAAAACATCAATTAATCAGCTAGTTAATAAGCTATTGGAAATGGAACCCCTGGTACTTTTTTTTTCCTATCCTGAAGTATATAATTAGGGACTACGTGAAACTATTACCAGGTGATTTTATTGCTTCCTGATATCTCAAGGTATAACATTCTGTTGGGTATTGATAATAAAAACTATTTATTGAGTACCTATCATGTATCAGGCTCTATTTTAGATACTGGGGAAAGAATGACCAACAAGAATTCCCTAACAGAGGCCTATGAAGTAATATGAAAAAAAGAAAATGAGGATAATAGTATAGGAGATAACAGATGTGCTGTTTTGGATTGTGAGTTGAGAAGAGGTGTCTCAGAAAAGAGAAGTACTAAGTAGAGCCTGAAATGAAGGCGTAGACTCTCTCAGGGCTTCTCAATGAAGGGAATTCTTAGCTTTTATTCAGAGGATAAAATAGGGAATTGCAGAGCTTTAACAGAAGGCTACTGTGATATGACTTCCAGTTAAATGCTATGGAACATAGACGTATTAGAGCAAGAGGAAGATCAAGAAGACCCATAGAGGGCTACTATAGTCCTTCAGATGAGATCAGATGGTGGCTGAAGGAAGGCAGCGGTGAGGGTAACAAAATGTTGTCAGGGTTGAAATATATTTTGAGGGTTGAACCAAGGGAATGGACTGGATACATGGTGTGAAAGAAAATGAAGAGTCAACAATGCCTCTAGCCCCCACCCCTGCCAAGCAATTGGGTAAATAGGGGTGGCATTTAATTATGATAAGTGTTGCTGAGGAGATAGGAGTTTGTTCACTTTCTGCTGATATTCGAGGTGCAGATTAGACATCATACTAAAGATGTTGAGTAGGAAGTTGCTTAGGAGGCTCAAATTAAAAGTTTAAAAATTTGGTCTGAAAAAAAAATTTGGTCTGAAGATACAATTCCCGATATCATCAGTATGCTAATGTTATTGGACCAGAAAGATCACCACCAGGAAACGAGTGTATAGAAGGAAAAAGTGAAAGCACTGAAGACTGAAGTTATGCGCATGGCAATACATATGTCATTTCCCTTGGTCATTTCTGGCCACCTATTAAAAGCTCTGTTTTGTCTTTGGATATTTTCGATCTATTTTTCTTAGCACTGGTTCCCAAATCCTACTTACTTAACCACAGCCTAGACATCAGTTCCTTATGGAGGCCTTCCATGACCCTCTAGAAGGATCAGACATTATCTCTGTAAACCCTGGTACTACTCTTGTCACTACTTAGTCCTTGTAATACACATCATATTTCTATAATTTGATAAATGGTATATTATTGCTTGACCCCCGAGGTCAGATTTTATATTTGTCTTATTTTTAGTGCAACCAATTCCTAATCTAGTGCAAGCACATAATGGGTTCTCAATATCTTATTTGTTAAACTCTATTGAAATGTTAACCAGAAACCAATCTCTTCTGACTTTTGAGTAAGTGGTCCATTATGACACTAGATCATCATCAAATAGCGGTAATTGTGGATCTAATGTGTGAGTCTTTAACAGAAACCACAGTTCTCTGCATTCACACTTCCATTCCATTGCCATCCTGATTGAACAGTGCAATTACATAGAGTGTTAATTGTCTGCTAATAGGAGGAATAATGATAAAATTGCATAGTACATTCATGTAATAACACTCAAATTACTGTTTTAGATTCCTTCCCAATTTATAGCCAAGCAAAGTGATGTTGATCCAATTTTTCACGAGCACATTAGCAAATAGTGCTGGTACAAAATATTGTATCCAAATGCTGAATTTAAAATATATGTTAGAATTCAGCAAAGTAGCAGGATACCACATTAACACACAAAAGTAGGTTGCAAAAGGAGAGACAGTTCAAGATGGCAGTGTTGGAAGACACTGAAGTCACCTCCTCACAACACAACACATCTAAGGCTACATGCAAAGCAATTCCCTCTGAAAAAAACCCTGAAAACTAGCTGACCAGCTCCTTCACAACAATGGATACAGGGCATCATCGAGACAGCCCATCCTTTTTGGGCCTATTCTGATGCTTGTCTCTGGCAAGACTTGGTCCTGCTAAAAGCCCCAGCCCCCACCACAGCACAAGCATGGAGTTTCTCCTGGAGGACTGCGGGGTTCAAGCCCCACATCGGGCATATCAACCCTTAAGACCTGCACCAGAGAGGCAAGACTCCAAAATGTCTGGCTTTGAAAAATAATGGGGCTTCCATCCAAGAATCCAGGAGAGCCATAGGGCTGTAGGGACTTGAGGTTCCACTCTTAAATGGCTTACACAAAGCACTCATTTGCTCCCCGGGATTCAGCACAAAGGCAGCAGTTTGAAAAGTGGCTGGACAATCTGTGAAGAGATTCTTGTGCTGATGTTAAAGCATCTCCAAGAAGGGAGGACCCTATTAAGACTCTCCAAGGGGAATGGTGGCACAGGAGATTGCCATGTTTGCACTGTCCCTCCAACTTGCTAGTGGTCTGTGGCAGGTTCCGCCTTTTCCCCACAAGGGTCCTACCTGAGGTGGAGGCCAAGTACTCACCCTTGTGCTTCTTCAGTGGCCCTGCCAGAGCCAGACGGCTGAACATCCTGTCCCTGCACCATCCCTGGGCCCCACCGAAGCCAGCAAATGTGCACAGCCCACAAATGGGATGCTTGTCAATCCCTGCTCTGGTGGCCAGGGATGATTACATTTCCAGACCCCACAGATATGAAAAACTGAAGAGAAATTTCTTGGTACGCTACTGCCCCCCAGGTACTGCAGAGACAGCTGACCAAAACACACCCCTATCCTGTGAAAAGTCCTATTTTACTTGTCCTAGTGCTTTAGCCTGAGGAGAGTGCTTTAGAATTATCACATAGATAAAGGCTATGGAGTTGCTCTCAGGGAACTAGGCTGGGAGATGCCATCTTTGTGCTCTCCCTTGCTATGGCCCATTGACACCTCTCAGAGCAAAGATCAGATGCTCATCTGGAGCCCCAATTTTGAACTGTTGCCAAAGGGATCTGAAAGGCAGCAGGATTTACTGTTGTGGTTCCCCCACGATTGTGTCTATCTGCATCCTTTAAAAGCTGCTGCCTGAGGGCCTACCTTTCCATCATCCTCAAACCAGGAGCTGACTGAGCTTCATCTCTTGGGAACGTTCATAAGACTTGGCAATCTCTCAACAGTTAGGATCCATCGAGAATAAATAAAGCTGCTTAGACCATCACAAAGGTGAGAGAAATAACCAAAAGGAGGGGAAAGTTAATAATTTTGATCTTCTACACAAGTCCACTCTTCCAAGCCTGGGAGAGAGAGCTCTTTTTCTTAATGCCTAGAACCAAACAGAATCAAGCAAAATGAAGAAATCAAGTATATGCAGAACACATTCCTCTATTTCCATATGGGACGAGCCCACAGATAACTTCACACTCAGTGGTGCAAAACTGAACTTTTCCTTTAAGATCAAGAAAAAAACAGAGATGCCCACTCTCACCACTATTATTCAACATAGTATTGGAAGTTCTAGGCAGAGCAATTAGGCTGAAAATAGAAATAAAAGGCATCCAAGTTGGATAGGAGGAAATAAAGCTGTATACTATTTGTAGATAGTATGATTTTATCTATAGAAAACCCCGACTCCGCCGAAAGAAACCTGTTAAAACTAATAAACAAAATCAGTGAACAGTAAAGCACTATTACAAGTTATGCGGTTGTCACATGTAAAAAGAGAAATGGAAAGAGAGAGAGAGAGAGAGAGAGAGAGAGAGAGAGAGAGATGGAGCAAGCTGGTCCTGAATCTCCTGTTGAAAATGCAGATGTGCCATGCCCAAACATCACAATAAGGACTGGTAAGTAAACTAAGGACAACCATTTCCTTCCAAGCCCCCAAGCTTTGGAAAATGATGTTCTATTTATTTCAACTGCTGAGTGACACCAGCTTTTCAAATTTTACATCCTTTTTGGGCTTATTCTGATGCTGTTTCTGAATCCTGCAATTTCTGTTCTGGCAAACCCACTAATAAAGTCAACAAAAATTGCATATAAAGAGAAATGCAGTGCAAGAAAAAAATGATGAAATATTAAAGCTTAAAACATGTGTTTGCCTGAGGGCAGGAAAGCTTAAATATGTAAAATCCAAGCCTCTATAAGTATATTTTGTAACATCAGAAATCGAGAACTCGTTTGCATTATGCATTTTCTTCTGTACTCTTAAAAAAGTAGCATAATTTATCAGTGGATGATCAATTTTATCTAGAAAGCAAAAGAAATGTATCATTTATTTTTAGTAAAACATCAGATCAATGACTAAGGGACTTCATGAAGTCATTTAACCCCCCCTCTACTTTCTGGCAGAAAACGCCTGAGTATACTCAAAGTACAATTATTTATTTACTGACTGGTGTTTCCATTTCTACCTCAAAATTTTCTCACAGGTGCGCTTTCCATAGTTTCCCCTATAAATTATACTCTGAGATCATTAAAAATGTAAGGCGTTACCTTGATTGTCTTCTTTACTTGAGTTTAAAGTTGTGATTATTAACAAATTGATACATTGGTGTAATGGAAATCAAATTTGCTTTATCTCTTCACATAATTACCAATGATTTTGTTACATCGAATAATTGCTTAATATTTAATATATTTAATATTTAAAAGAAATATTAAATTATGTATTTATGTACTATAGTTTTTATACTTGAAATTACACAGTATGTAGTCAAATTAAAATGCCATCAATACAGGAATAAAGGACAATAAATTAATTGCTAAATATTCACATTTGAAACCCTTTGATAAAAAGTTCTTTAAATAGGGCAGCCCCGGTGGCGCAGCGGTTTGGCGCCGCCTGCAGCCCGGGGTGTGATCCTGGAGACCCGGGATCGAGTCCCACGTCGGGCTCCCTGTGTGGAGCCTGCTTCTCCCTCTGCCTGTGTCTCTGCCTCTCTCTCGCTCTCTATGAATAAATAAATAAATAAATAAATCTTTAAAAAAAAAGTTCTTTAAATAAATTTATACGTTGCTTTTACTTAGTCCTATTTTATTTAATATTTATTTTGTGTTATGTAGCCACATGCACTCTAAGATTCATAAATATCTGTCACTTTCTCCAGATTGTGAGCCCTTTGAGGTTGAGTACTGTCTTATTCATTTTGGGTTTTTTTCTGCCTCACCAGGCCTGGCACATAGCAGGTGCCATATGAATGTATGTTAGTTAAATGGATGAAGGAATCTTAAATGTTGTAGCAGATCTTCCTATACAACAGGCATTGCAACCAGACCTTAATTTTTTTTGAATGCCAATTTTCCCTAATCTATGCCAACCTATGTTGCTATAGATTTTCCCTTTTGATGTTGATTGTTCTAGGAATAAATATATGACCCAGTTCTAGTCAGTAAGTTATGAAGGAGACTCCACTGGGATTCTCTGGAGGAAGATTTTCTTTCCTAATGAAAGGGATAGCCAAAGAAGCAGACTGAAATTTGTTCCACTTGGTTCTTCCTTGAACTTGGGGTAATGACATGCGGAAATGTGAAACCTATAACTCTGAGCACCCAGAGCACAAGACCTCCCTGATACTCTGAGGATGACAAAGCAGTGAGCAGATAGGGTGTTGAGACAGTAAACGGAGTCACTCCATGACAACTCCACCTTTCTGCACAGGCTGGGCCTTAGGAATGAACGGCAAAGAAACTAAAGACTGAATTGCTCCGCAGAGATTCAGAGACTCACCTCCCTTGGACTCATTTGCTCACATTT
This sequence comes from Nyctereutes procyonoides, assembly GCF_905146905.1. Taxonomy (NCBI): domain Eukaryota; kingdom Metazoa; phylum Chordata; class Mammalia; order Carnivora; family Canidae; genus Nyctereutes; species Nyctereutes procyonoides. The sequence continues at coordinate 28,581,152 of NW_026575146.1, forward strand.
TAGTATGATAAAACCTAGGGACACTCCTCTCCTTTCCCAGAGAGGGTGTAGTTTTCTGGTGGCTGCAAGTTTCGCTGTGTTGCCTTATGAGGACCTGGGACATGGGGAGCTCATGAAAGCTGCTCTGTGAGTCAGCAGTATCTTCTCTCGTCCAGAACCCCCACATTTTCTGTTAGGATAAATACATGTATAGAGAAATTGAACACCTAACATTGGCTCTTTTAGAATATTGCTAGTGTACCAGATTGGTATGCCAATCCTAGAGTCTCTTATGTGAGAGACTTAGACGCCCTTATTTTAAAGATATTTTTAGACAGGTGCTCTCTTACTTTCAGTTAAAGATGTTCTAACTGAAACAGAATAAATCTACTTCTCACCCAGAGTCATATGATATGGCAGTTTTCTTAAACTCTTCCTATGATGACTTTAAAAGGACTTCTACCTAATTTATGCCTTGTTTCATAGTCAGAAAATTCATAATATTCAGCCACATTTTACCCTGTTTATCTGGTCTTCACCATAATGTTTACAAGTATAAGCTCTGTATTCAGATAATTCCAAGTTTTCATTCTAATTCAAGAATCTATTGGCTGTAAGATATTAAATCTCTGTTCTAAGCTTCAGTGTCACCATTTGCAAAGTGAGCAAAACAATACCTACATTGTTGAGTTTTATGATGAAATGAGATGATTTACATGAAGTGCTTAGCAGAAGGTTTGGCATAGAATAAGCTCTTAGAACAGATAATCTTAGTGAGTGAAGTACAAATTATACCACCACTATAATCACTGAGAACAATGTGCCTCAGTGTATAATTTAGTTGTGTTTTTCAAACTATAAATGTTTAGCCCGCATCCCAATTGCTCCAACAAGTAGAGATTCTAAATTAATCCTTCAGGTGATCATTTCTAGCAGCAGAAGTCTCAGTGGCTGGTGGAAGTGTGACATACAGCTTAGATATACTGGACCAAGACAAGGGACAATCACAGCATCAGCAAGTCTACTCATTATTTCTAGTTCCTCTTCAGCACAATGACCTTTAGCTATTTGGTGATAACCATCATGTTCCCATGAGGCCATTTTTGGAATGTTTCTTCTCATATCTTGCTTATTTGACTGTGTCTCTAGATTTGTCAGTTTTCCCATAATCTACTGAGGGTGCATTCTAGTTTGTTAATATACTTTCAAGATATAGTACAGAAAACCAAACCCCACAATTCTTCTCTAGGCATCATAAACAGTGAAGATCATAAAACCTAGTATTTTTCTTCATCTGAATGTCATGATTCTGGAAATTTGCCTACAACCTCAGGCACTCTTTTAGCACACCGTATAGACACCATTGGCTCATATTGTGCTTGTGTATACGCCTTCTTTAAGACAAGATCCCACGATGCACTTTAGGAATAAATGTAGGAATTTATCTTACTAGTTTTTATTCATTATCCTATCTTATTGAGATATCCTGTTATGTTTGTTTTTTAAAAACATATTTCTGATTACATAAATAATACTAGTATAGTACAAAATTTGCGGGAAATACAGAAACAGTAAAGTATGAAAAAGTATTTTTTTCTCAGAACAAGGATGAAACTCATATTGCCTTGTACATCTCTCCACGTTTTATGCTCATGTATGTATATGCGATCAACTTAAAAGGTTACATAGTTAATTATTATTTTTGCCTTTTAATGTAACTATTTAAAATATTTTTTGGAAAAAATATTTTTTGGTACTATGTATTGTTATGTTCCATCTCTCTGTTAAATCAGCTTTTGCTTTAAAGGCAAACCATCTTTAATTTATCAAGTTCAAAGTTAAAAACGTTGAGAAAACAGAATCATATACAGTGACTATAACACACACTAGAGGCCCCCCTTCCACATTGACATCACCCTATTAATCAACAGTGTTTGGACACAGGTATGCTTTCACCTAATTAAGCTATCTTTTGACATGTACATCTCCATCATGTCCACAGGAGAAGTTTTTGGTTCAATCAGTTATTTGTTGATTAAATTGGTTTATCAAAACGGAATTTAAGAAAAGTCTATGTGTAATGTCAACCATTGTACTTAGGTCCCTGAATACCAATTTAACAAACAACATTCTATATTTGCAATACTCACAGTCCACTGAGAAAGAGGGACATTTAAACAAATACCTCTGTTGTATACCAAATTCCGAATGTACAAAAAGTTAGAGGGGTTAAGAGAAAAGAAAATTATTATTCCTGAAGGGAATCAAACTTCAGACTGAATCCTGGATGTAACTTAGGAGCAAAGTAATGGCTGAGTAAACTATTATTATCTTTGATGCCAACTGAAAGGAACAAGAAAATGAAATATAAAGTTTAAAAATTCTATCTTTCTTGTAACCCTAACCTTTGAAGAATAGTTGCTTTAAAAAATCAAATTTGTATCAAATTGAGGACACTGAAACCTGCATGTATCTGACCATATCTCTGTGAATTTTGGTCAACAAAAGGTTTCCGAAATCAAGTAGCAAGCCCTACGTGGCCAAATCAATGATGACTGATTTACAATGTCAAGGTCTGGACTATAGGTAGGTTAAAAAATATCTGAGCTCCTTTAGCTGGTCAGGCAGGGCTCAAAAATAGTAACATGTAGATACCATTTTGGGAACTGGGGGCCTCTATTTACAGAGCTTGAAGGATACATGGGATTGTAAATTGCCTTTGCAGATGTTGATCGCTGTCAAAGAGAATTTTGTGCTAATGTATGCAGACCTATACTAGGAATCTAGAAGACTTTCTGGTACCGTGGAAATGAGATATACCTACATGTTAGAATCTTGTTAAGGAGCTCTGAGACAAAACAATCACAATCAGGTTGACACGATTCTTTAATACCCCCACAATTTCAGCAATAAAGAGTCTAAAAGAGAAATGCCTTCATTCAAACATAACCAGCAGAAAGCCAACAAAACAGGATCATACAAAAGTATTTCAAGAAACAAAAAAGCAGAAATTAACTTTAAAACCAGAGCAAAAGGGACACGAGGAAACTTCTGGGAGGCATAGAAATGTTCTGAATCTTGTTTGTAGTATTGGTGGTTTCCAATGGGTTTACATAGGTCAACACCATTTCCTACTTGCACAGAGAGAGGTCAGTCAGTAGTAACAGTTTAGGGTCTTATTTTCAGAGCTCACAACCCGGATGTGCACATAGGCCTACATCTGTGAGTGGCTATCAGGACTTAACCAAAGAAACATAACTAGTAGGAGATGCACATACATATCATATACATATGTGTATATATATATATATATATATATATATATGAATAGAATATGTACCAGTCCCAGTGTTGAGTGACTCATTTACATTATTTTATAGAATTCTCATTACAGCACAGTGAAAAGGTTTTTTTGAGGAAACTAACATATATAATGATGAAGTTGCTTGCTCATTGCTACATAACTAATAAGAAACAGATTTGGGATCTAAAGCCAGCCTCTGTGATGATGGCAAGTACATCCTATACATGACACCCAATCACCCTTGTAGTACTTAACAGCCACATTATAACTAGAAGCTGTCTAAACTCCCTGAGGAAACAAACAATGTAAGCCTTGGCCATATCGATTTTGTGTTCCGACAAAAAAGAAATGCTTACACAGTTATTATTTTCTCCGATGTTATAGTTGAGAACTCTTGGGTGGATTAATTCTTGGTTTTATCTCTAGGGGCCTAGGCTGTTTGGACATTCTTAAGAATAACCTTCCTCAATAGATTTTCTAGAAGCCTGGGAGTCATATATAATACATTTGTCATTTCTAGAGCTTTCACTGCTTGGTTCTTCTCTGCTAAAATATTTGCAGCTCAGTTGCAATTCCAAATGGACCCTTAGGCAAACAGAACCTACTGAATGTCACCATAAATCTCACTGCTTGGCACTGTCCTGGGGACTGAGGGATATGCCAAGTTTGTTAAATGCATTTTTTTTTTTAAGAGAATGCTTGGTCTTTGATCAATTGTAGTAAGAATAGAAGGGAAAAACAACAACAGTGTTTGGAAAAGGAAGGAGTTGTAATTCTCTCCTTTGGGAAAGGTGACTAAGCTTGTTATGGAAAGGAGGGAGCTGGACTGGGGAGCCCAGAAAAGACCACCAGCTTTTAACATGCAGTGCTTTTCTGGCAGTGGTGACAGTAGACTGCTCTGCAGACATAATAATCAAATTGGATTGTCTCTCTGGTGACAGGACTAGATCAGATAAGTGATGACAAATAGCAGACTTCTCTTTAGGGGGAAAGCACCTTGGTGTTTCAATAAACAGGGAACCCAGCCCTGGAAGACATGGGTTCAAACCTCGTTCTCCTGATTTACCAGCCCTATGACCTTGAAATGGAAGCACACGTGCTCTGAGCCTCAGTGTGGTCGTCTGAGCAATGATAATAACTTCCCTACCTCACGTGATCTAATGAGAGGAGGTATGTGAGAACACAAGGCAGTAATGACTGTTTAAATTCTAATCGTCAATATGTTTGCAATGGGTTATCTATAGGGAATGCTAATATGTTTCTAGTTTTCTCCTAGCTTTAATACATGTTACTTGGATGTTGGATTCCAGATCAGTATCTAAATTTACAAGCTGAAGGCCAGACTCTATTCTATAATATACTTTTTAGATGTAATTTTACACAATTGCATCAAATACCTGCATATTTCAAAGCTTGTGAAAACAGAGCTTTAATGACAAAACTAGAGGGGATTTTTCTTACTCATTATTACAGCAAATAAATGAGAATTTGCTAATGACCTTTGGATTCTGTATGGAGAAGGACCCTGCTGACCAAAGATCAGCTTTGTTGATGATGAAAGCTCAATCATACATTGAAGATGATAAAAACTGATTTTCCTTCCTCAGAGAAATTCATGTACAACATCTGAGAATGAGTCACAGAGGCCTTGATGAAAACTTGGAGCCTTTAGCTCATTGTTCAAAGATTGACTAATTGTTTCCTATGTAGCGGGCCCTAGAATATTCCTTGATTATTAAAAAGTTGGTTTCGTTGATGGTCACTAATAGATTTTACAGTTAATTTCCCTTTCCCTCAGGAATTGTAAGGCTTATAATCTCTGGAATTTGAATTACTTAGTTTTATCAGCTTTAGTCTGTAAAATAGTACCACAAATCAGAGTTCTATGCCTTTGGATTCCATATCCTGATCTATTACCAGCAATAATAATAACAATGATAATGGTAAATAGCAATTTATAGTTTTTAGAAACATCTGCATTTTTCAAAGTATATGGAATCATGATGCATAAATTATTAAATTCAATCTATGATTCTATTTATACTGAGATTACATATATCTTCTATGAAGATACAAAAAAAGACAAGCTATGAGCGCTCTGGTAAATGTAGTTGATAGTACTACACCTGTCAGGATTCCTCTCCCGGCGCGTGTTCTGCATGACCAGTTGCCTGCAGAGGATAGATGTGTCAGATACTGAGGAAATAGCGTCTTCCAGAATCTCCTCAAGGTACTAAGAAAGCAGCAAAAAGCCTGATTGAAAAGGTTCCTACGCTTATGCGAATTATATTTTGGAAGATACAGTAGACAGACAATAAACTGATTATAGCAATTTGTTCAGGTTTCAATTTTTTAGGAAAATGAGCCAGTTTAGGGGGTGGCAGTTATTACATGGACACTTACGATATTCAAACATCTTTTTCTCTTTCTGCCTGGAAATTTCTCGGTGGGTATATAATTTTGACAGCCTTTGTCTATTTATCCTTTTCTCTTTTATTCTCTGCTTTCTTGGTTTCTTTCCTACTACATTTCCCTCTTCTGTTTTCCAGGACACCTAGAAGATACTAGCTATTTCTGAAATAGGAAGAGGACAAATAACTTCCTCAAGTCAACACAAATGCATCTATGTTCCTATATCTTAGCTGATGCTCTAATGTCAGGGGAGCGCAAACCTAACAGGGCAACCAGAGATCTGTGCAGTGAGTAGTAGGAGAGAAATCTTTCCTTTCCCACGGGGAAACTTCAGTGCTCCACAGTCACATGGCCCCATGTATACCCACTAATGCCTTGATAAGGTGGAGTTAATAAATGAGTCAGCACGGAATGAACAGACCTCCAGTAAGAAAAATGAAATGAAACAACAACAACAAAACCCACAGAAAAATCAGTGAATACGTTTACAGGGGGAAAAGTAACACATTTGTTGAATTATAGGAACACTGAGACACTGATAATGCTGCCCTTCAACTGTAGAATGTTTCCTGAGATGCCTCTGGTGCAAAACTGGTGATTACAGAAAGTCTGACTGGCTCCACTGCTGAATTGGTGACAGTCTAGGAGAAATCAATGCTTCCTTTGCTTTGTGGTCTTGGTAAACACTCAAGAGGCAGACTGGAAAAAAAAAAAGTCAACACCAGATGGCTTCTAGCAGAAATGTTCCTAATCATTGAATTGTCTCAAGGAGAAACCCAAGGAGAACACTTTTGAAGGAGATTGTTACTGAGATTCCAAAACCCCATCTGTTCTGAGTCTTATGTATATGACATGAGCTTCATGACTTCACTCACCATGGCTAGAACCTAGCACTCTATAGTCCAGCTCAGCTCGTTGGTTCTATCGCCATCAAGTTTAAGGCTGTGCCTTACAAACTACACATACACAAACACACGCATGTGTGCAGAGTATATATGTGCAACGTGTGTGCATTCTGCATTATATATGGGAAAGGAAAATAAATGAAGCAGCTTGTATGCATGAAAATATGAAATGCTGGGTTATAGCTAATAGCTATAGAGTTATTATCCCAGCAATAAGATCATTTCTTAATATAAGAGAATCCTGAGTCAGGGAGATCTGAAGCAGCAAACAAAATTGCTTTTTAGCAGTTTACTCTGCTGCCTTAGGATACTTCTGTCTAAAAGTGACCCAGAAACTTTAAAGATGAGTAATAGCAAGTATATATTTCAAACTTTAGGATTGCCTATTTATATTCAGCCCCAAAATTAAAAATGTCATTCAAGAAGCACTCAAAATATGCAATAAGAATTAAAACTATCTAATTGAATGTCATCCTGCAGGATAATATCACACGTCTGCATGAGATTGGGTAGTTGACCCAGTAGACCATAGCCAAAAATATGCTGAGCAAATGGCCCTGATTCTTGCCGGGGTTTTAGGGGATGTTGGCTCAAGGGTGCCATAAAGTAGTAGTTTCCTCAGCAACATGAGGAACTATAACCTTTTTAATGAATTAACCTTGGCTGTAATAACAAAAATAAATCTGAGCTTTACCCATTATTTACCCTGCCAGTAGTACTAAAGATTTACATGCACTTTAAATGTGATCACAACAATAACCCCATAAGATGGTTTGTGTTATTATCCACATGTTTAGATGAGGAAACAGAATGAAATTAAGCATCTTACTCTTAGTTACACAGCTGGCAAGTGGTATAACATAGCTCCTGAATGTATGCCCTAACCATTGCCAAACTACTATATCAGTCAGCATATTGATCATCTCAAATGGTAGTCAACTTATTCACATGTATGCAATACTATTAGTTTTGTAAGTTAGACATTAGTTTTAAAAAGGAGATTTGAATCAGATTTGTGTCCTATCTGTAACCTACATTTACTTTCCTACAGTTAGTGTGACTGTAGAGCAACATACGTCATAGCTTCTTTGGGCTTTTTTTTTTTTTTTTTACTTTTGGAATGAATAACTTAGTCGTGTTTTCATTCAAGAAAACTTTATTAGATGCCTATTCTATGTATGGAAATTTAAGGTAAGAAGATGAACTAGACACAAGTCAGCCCTGCAGAATCTTTCGATCCAATAATGGAGCTAGCACAAATATAGAATAATTTAGAAAACAGATGTAAAAGAGAACTGCCAATAAAATGCCATAGGGTTCTAAAAGAGGAAGAAATTTCTTTCATAAGAGGGATTTAGAGATCAGCTGATGAGGAAAGAAGGCATTTGAATTAAGATTAATAGTGGATCAGATATAGAGAGGCAATGATAAAGAGTGCCTTTCTATGCAACAGTAACATAGGTGAAAACACAGAGGCTGAAAGATATGACACTTTTATGGGTTTATCACTGTTAGCAATAGTCATCACTCAGGAGTACTTCTGTGATATAGACCGTGATATTCACTATATACATTCATTGCTTCTAAACCACCCAATAAATAACCTTGGAAGATAGATACTAAGGATGTGGAACTAGAGTTTAGATTGCTTAAGAGACTTCCTCATGGTGGTAGTATTGAGCATTAGTCTGGATTCCAATACAATTCTGATTGGTGTGCTATATTACCCTGCTTTCCACAAATCACAAAAAAAGTAATTTACTATTATGGATAGAAGAATTGAAGGGGAAGAAGGAAACACATTTTTGAAAAGATACATTAGGTCCAGGAAACAATAGCAAAAATTTATATGCTAAGAATTGTTGTGAGCTCTTTCCTCATTTAACAACTCTATGAAGTAGATATTATTATGGCTCTTATGACAATCCCATTTCCAGATGAGAAATCTGAAGCATGGAGAGAGTAAATAATTTCCCTAGATTTCAGAACTAGGACTCAAACCCAGGACTTCAGAATCAACATTTTGGCTCTTAACCACTAGGATTAGCTGTCTCTTCGATGATGGAGAATAGAAACCGTTGAAAGGCTGAGTAAGGAATATGGATTTCCTTATAAAATAAAGGGAAGCCTGTAAAGACATTTGACCAGAATGCTAACAAAATAGAAATTTATGCTTTAGATAAATTAATCTATTATCTCTATATATAAAGTGATTGAATTAGAATGGAGTTTTTGCATGGAAAGAAATTAATTTGAGAGACTAAAGTACTAAAAATGTATCAGAATCTATCTATCCATCTATATATCTACCAAAATATGATTGTGAAACATGACCATAAAACACAAATTTCACATCTGAGAGATGTCACAGCTTTGTGATGACTGTAGCAAAGCCAGCAGGGATTTTATATATATATAATATATATATGTAAAGTACACATACATATATAATAAAATAATTATTTTATATATTATATATTTATATATGATTTTTTTTTTTTTTTAAAGATTTTATTTATTCATTCATGATAGTCACACAGAGAGAGACAGAGAGGCAGAGACACAGGCAGAGGGAGAAGCAGGCTTCCATGCAGGGAGCCTGACGCGGGATTCAACCCCGGGTCTCCAGGATCGCGCCCCGGGCCAAAGGCAGGCGCCAAACCGCTGCGCCACCCAGGGATCCCTATATATGATTTTTATATATGATTCTATATTTATATTTTTATATATATGCCTACAATCTATACCGTATCTATGTATCTATGTATTTATCTAGAAAAAGACTTTAATCCAGCTAGGATCCAGATAAATACTGTATCCAGTATTATTGCTATGTTTCCACATTGCTGTATTAGCCACCTAGCAAAAAAGTAGATACAATAAATAAGTCAGAATAATATGAAAACTTAGAATTTGCTGTGAAGCAAAATCATACTCAGCAACACTATAACACATACATGTTATTTTATTTAAGAGAACATGAAGCATATGAGAAATAAGACCAGAATCTCTAGTGACCCAAAGACTGAGAATTCTTAATAGATGATGCGATTACCTGGAAGGCCACACAAACCATGAAATGATACCTCGGGACCAAAGAAGAAAAGCCCTCCTACTTCATGCAGAGAAACCGTGACAGGGCCCAAGGGACTGAGGTCACTACTATTACTTACTAGATGTCTTTTTACCTATTTCACATTGACACAATGATGATTTAAATTGATGACATTACAGTTTTACAATCACTGTAAACTTGTGAATACGTAGTGGTATAAAAAATAAAACTGGCAAAATATCCTAGAAGAAAATGTGATAGAAGAATATGCTCATTAATCATTTCTACTTCACAAATGAAATTAACTAGAATGAAACAATCCCCCATCAAGGACTCTTAAAACTTCTGACACATTTATCTTGGGCTTATGAATATGATACAGAAATAACCCAGAAAACAGAATGCTAAGTACTAAGAATGACCACAAAAGGTGCAGGGCTTCCTGCTGATAGATTTTGAGCACTTTATTCCCTCTAATTACTTTCTTTCTGTGCAATAACTGCACTCTAATTTGCCATTTAACATGCGGCGCAGAAGTGATGGAAGAAGTACGCTCTGCATGCCTTATGTTCTACTAACCCAGTTGGAAACAATCTTTTGTTGGAATTTCCAAACAGACAAAGATAAATGAATTGAAAGATCACAAGAGAAACAAAAAGCAAAGGTGGGACTGAATTATGCAAACCAGAATGCAGTTGTATACAAAACACAAACCATGAAGTCTGTGTTCGTGTTGAGGATAGACCAAACTTAATTACAAGTTTTTCAACAGTTAATCTGAAGAGAGAAATACTACCAGCTATGCAATGCATGGTGACCAAAAAATGAAAACTATCCTATTGCTTCAGAGAAGTATAACTATCATTTATACAACGTCCAGAGAAATTTCTCATAGGAATCATCGTACAAAAGGTATTGGATAGACTAACATAAAAACCTTAGCATCATCTTTATAAGTGGAATATACGTTACAAAGTCTCCTTTTTTACATTTCAAGTCAAGGAATGTAGAAATCATATTAAGTGAGGCCTTTTATTGGCAGGCCTCAAAGATATTTGGTGTACGAGAAGCCACTTAAAACATTTACCAAGAAAACAAATATAAGGTAATTGTGAAACATGCAACCTTTAAAACCCTGAAATCTCACAGCTGAGACAGATGTCACAGCTCTGTGATGCCTACAGGAAGGCCAACCCAGGGCACTTGATTGTTTTATGAAAATACAATTTCATAACAATGACAATCATTGTTGGTGAAAATGCCTTTTTTTAGACCTCCTCAGCGGTGATAGAACCTAATGTGTCAAATTTAGAGACTCAACAGAAATTTTTTGAATGCAGAAGGGTTTATTACTTTATTGCCATATAGTGAAATGAGATAAAGGAGTGGGTTGTCCAGTATTTTAATCATACCATCTGCCTGGTTCCAAGTATTCTTGTTTATTAATTGTCCTTCCTCCCTCTTCCTCATCCTCTCTCCTTCTCCCTCCCTCCCCTCAGGAAGCAGGAAGAGCTTCCCTCCCTACCCTCCTTTCCTTCCTTCCTTCCTTCCTTCCTTCCTTCCTTCCTTCCTCCCTTGTTGCATCAATCAATCTGATTTGAATGTTTAGCTTGTTTCAAGTAAATATTGAGAAAAGGAACCAATTAGAATGGCATGTGTTATAAGCTGAAATAAATTACATTTTGTTAAAGAAAGGAAAGTGGGATTTTCTAGCTTTTTTCTGGGGCCAATCAAGGAAGACATGACAGATGCATCTTCAAAGATAAATAATGGCTCACTAGAATAATCAGATGGAAGAAGGAACAGGATATGATAACTGAGGAGGTTTGAAAGAGCACATGAGGTACTGGGAACTGCAAGTATTTTCAGTGTCTGGAGAACAAGAGGCATATGTGTGATTGCAAATGATGAAGCATCATTTACATATTACTGACCTTCAAATTTGGTTTGTTAATAATGGAGGGTGATTAAAATGCTTAAAGCTGGGTATTGACATAATTATATTTGTGTTTTTGATGGTGGAAAAGTGTAGGGCAATTAGACAAATAAAATCTTTTTTTTTAATATAAATTAATTTTTATTGGTGTTCAATTTACCAACATACAGAATAACACCCAGTGCTCATCCCGTCAAGTGTCCCCCTCAGTGCCCGTCACCCATTCACCCCCACCCCCGCCCTCCTCCCCCTCCACCACCCCTAGTTCATTTCCCAGAGTTAGAAGTCTTTATGTTTTGTCTCCCTTTCTGATATTTCTCACACATTTCTTCTCCCTTCCCTTATATTCCCTTTCACTATTATTCATATTCCCCAAGTGAATGAGAACATACACTGTTTGTCCTTCTCCGGTTACTGTGGCCAAGTTCAAAAAGGGTGTTGCCTGAGTTCTCCTCTGGGATTTTGATGGAATCTTGTCTCACATTTAGATCTTTCATCTATTTTGAGTTTATCTTTGTGTATGCTGCAAGAGAGTGGTCCAGTTTCATTCTTCTGCATATGGATGTCCAATTTTCCCAGCACCATTTATTGAAGAGACTGTCTTTCTTCCAGTGGATCGTCTTTCCTCCTTTATCGTATATTAGTTGACCATAAAGTTCAGGGTCCACTTCTGGGTTCTCTATTCTGTTCCATTGATCTATATGTCTGTTTTTGTGCCAGTACCACACTGTCTTGATGACCACAGCTTTGTAGTACAACCTGAAATCTGGCATTGTGATGCCCCCAGCTATGGTTTTCTTTTTTAAAATTCCCCTGGCTGTTCGGGGTCTTTTCTGATTCCACACAAATCTTAAAATAACTTGTTCTAAGTCTCTGAAGAAAGTCCATGGTATTTTGATAGGGATTGCATTATACGTGTAAATTGCCCTGGGTAAATTTGACATTTTCACAATATTAATTCTGCCAATCCATGAGCGTGGACTATTTTTCCATCTCTTTGTGTCTTCCTCAATTTCTTTCAGAAGTGTTCTATAGTTTTTAGGATATATTTTGAGAACCATTTGAATGGTAAATGGTTCTCCAACCTTTTATTTTCAGGTTGTAGGTGTCCTTCTGTCTAAAATGAGTCTCTTGTAGACAGCAAATAGATGGGTCCTGTTTTTTTATCCAGTCTGAAACCCTGCGCCTTTTGATGGGGTCATTAAGCCCGTTCACGTTCAGAGTTACTATTGACAGATATGAGTTTAGTGTCATCATGATATCTATTTAGTCCTTGTTTTTGTGGATTGTTCCACTGAACTTCTTCTTAAAGGGGAGTTTTAAGAGTCCCCCTTAAAATTTCTTGCAGAGCTGGTTTGGAGGTCACATATTCTTTCAGTTCCTGCCTGTCTTGGAAGCTCTTTATCTCTCCTTCCATTTTGAATGAGAGCCTTGCTGGATAAAGTATTCTTGGTTGCATGTTCTTCTCATTTAGGACCCTGAATATATCCTGCCAGCCCTTTCTGGCCTGCCACGTCTCTGTGGAGAGGTCTGCTGTTACCCTAATATTCCTCCCCATGAAAGTCAGGGACTTCTTGTCTCTTGCTGCTTTAAGGATCTTCTCTTTATCTTTGGAATTTGCAAGCTTCACTATTAGATGTCGAGGTGTTGAACGGTTTTTATTGATTTTAGGGGGGAATCTCTCTATTTCCTGGATCTGAATGCCTGTTTCCCTTCCCAGATTGGGAAAGTTTTCAGCTAGGATTTGTTCAAATACATATTCTGGCCCTCTGTCCCTTTCGGCGCCCTCGGGAACCCCAATTAAGCGTAGGTTTTTCTTCCTTAGAGTGTCATCTATTTGCCTTAATCTGTCTTCATGGTCCCTTAATTGTTTGTCTCTTTTTTCCTCAGTTTCCCTCTTTGCCATTAACTTGTCTTCTATGTCACTCACTCGTTCTTCCACCTCGTTAACCCTCGTCGTTAGGACTTCTAGTTTGGATTGCATCTCATTCAATTGATTTTTAATTTCTGCCTGATTGGATCTAAATTCTGCAGTCATGAAGTCTCGTGAGGCCTTAATGCTTTTTTCTAGAGCCACCAGTAGCTGTAGAATAGTGCTTCTGAATTGGCTTTCTGACATTGAAGTGTAATCCAGATTTTGTAACTCTGTGGGAAAGAGGGCTGTTTCTGATTCTTTCTTTTGAGGTGAGGTTTTCCTTCTAGTCATTTTGCTCAGTGCAGAGTGGCCAAAAACAATTTGTACTGGGAAAAGGAGAGAGAGAGAAGGAAAGAAAAGAGAAAAAGAAAAAAGAAAAAGAAAAAGAAAGGAAAAAAAGAGAAGAAAAAGAGAAAGAAAAAGAAAGAAAGGTGAAAAAAAAGGGGGGTGGGGGAAGCTATCAGAAATCAAAAAGAAAAGAAAAAAGAAAAAAAAAACACGGGGGAGTATCTTCTGAATCTGTAGACTTTAAGTCCCTTGACTTCCCCTGGAACTGGTCCGTCCAGCTGGTCTTCTGGGGGAGGGGCCTGCTGTGCTGATTCTCAGGTGTTAGCACTTGGGGGAGCTGCTCTGCCCCTGCCTGCTGCCGGGCTCTGCGGGGGTTGTTTACCCCGTGAGGCCCCAGGAGGATCAGCCGCAGTTGTTATGGCAGCTCTGGAGCCCTGGATTCAGCCTCCGCAGGAACTACGGGGCTCGGGGCTCTCGGTTCTCCGTCCGCAGGGCCTGGAGGCTCCGGGGCGGGGCCGCTGATCTGCTCAGCTCGGGGCAGGAGCGTCCTTGCTGTCCTGGGCCCTCCCGGCCTCTGCCTGTCCCGGGGGGAGGCCGGATCCTGGGCTGTGTCCCGGCGCCCTGTGCTCCGGGGCCTGCGCTGTTGGATTCGCGCTCCCGCCCCGCAGCCCCCTCCGCGGAGCCGCTCCCGAGCCCCTCCGAGCTGCTCCGGTCGGTCCCGCCGTGCGCGCTGCAGCCCTTAGGGAGCTCGGCGCACTCTCCCGGGGGCGCAGGTGTCTGTTAGTGTCCCCGGGAGCCCGAGGGCATCCCCGCCCTCCTGGGTCCTGCTCCAACTCCCTGCGAGCCCCTTTCCGCCCGCCGGGGAAGGTTGGTGCAGCTCCTGCTCCTCCGGGACGGGGCTCTCCTGTCCTGGGGACACTCGCCCCGGCCTCAGCCCGGCTCCTCGCGGGCCCCTCCCCCTCGGAGGCCTTTTGTTCCTTTATTTCTTTTTCCCCGTCTTCCTACCTGGATAGAAGCGCGAACTTTTCTCACTGTAGCGTTCCAGCTGGTCTCTCTTTACATCTCAGGCCGAATTCGTAAATTTTCAGGATGGTTTGAAGGTTATCTAGGTAATTTGGTGGGGACAGGTGACTTGGGGACCCTGCTCTTCCGCCATCTTGCCCCTCCTCCGACAAATCAAATCTGAAGGGAGAAAATTCAGATAACAAGCAAACATAGAAATGGCATGTGATGAAATGGAAGGAGCTTGGGCGTTAAAGCAGATGTTTACAAATCCAGCAGATAAAAATAATAATTAAGGTTGCTATGGCACTTCACAAATTATGAAACATTTTACATATATCATTTAATTAAATTATTCAACTATATTTAAGAGGTTCTCAGCATCTATGGAATGAGTTTTGATCCAGGTATTACCTTTAGTATATTGTAAAACTCTATGTTCCAGCCAAACACATATCCTCTAGAAGCATTTTTTTATTTCTTAATAAATCAACCAGGAAAGGATGTTAGCTTTGTTCTCTTGGACAAGAATAAAAATATCAGTCTGATGAATACAAATTAATGTATTGATTTCCTTTTAATATAGACTATGACTATGTGAGAAATAACAAATGTAGAGTTTAGCCCTTTTAAAAGATACTTGAAGATCTTTGTACCCTCTACCCTAGAACTTTAATTAACTCTTGAAAGTAAGTGCATCCTTAAAAACCTAGTGTATAAGTATAGATGTTATACAAGGGAAGATAAGTGATACCAGAAGTTTCCTTAGTGAGCAAAGAAACAAAATCAGGGAGAAGTTTTATGCTTCAATTATTTTATGTTGTATAAAAATAATCTGCTAAATCCATCTTTAAAGCAGAGACTCACCCACCACTGGACTAAAATATGTGCTTTCTTGTGATTTTTATTTTCATGTAAATTAAGATTTGGCTTTTCCTGTGACTTGGATAGAATTGATTTTAGGGAATATATAATTTAGGGGGAAAAGATTTTAAGGATTTGAAGTTAAAATGAGGGTCTCCAATGACCCTTAAATTTTAGAACTGATCTATTTACTCAGTGAAGGCTGACTTTGTTCTTAAAGAACAAAAGATCTGGATTTCTGGTTCCAACCAAGATGGAAGAAGCCCACTTCAGCCTATCTCTCTCGCTGATTGCAATTTAAAATTCTGAAAAAAAAAAAAAAGTTCTGAGAATTTGGAAAAGTAATAGCAGGCAGATTTGGGCAAAAAGGCAGCACTTGAAGAATAACCCATATATCAATAAACAGTTTCCTGTTTTTATTTTTTTCCACTTTCTTTATCCCCTTGTTTTGATGCAAGAGAGATCAAGCTGAGGAATTGTGTAGCAGGTGCACACAGTAAACAAGAGAAATTTTCTTTCTGGCTGAAAGTGTAGGGGATAAAGAGCTGCTGTGAACTAGAGAATGAGGGAGAGAATTCTTGTTTTTTTCTCCCTTTCTTTCACATCTCTGCCCTGAGGTCAGCCTCAGTTGTAGAACAATAATGCTGTGTTGCTGTGGTAAAGATGTAGGCAAAGCCCTGCAGAAAACCCTTCCCTCTGCAGAGAGAAACTTAGAAAAGTGCTCCCTGTTGTGCAGAACATGAGGAAACCCACATTAATTATTTTCTTTTTCATTCATCGTTTCACCCCAAAAGCTGACCCATTGGTACACAATTGCCTTACAAAATAGTTTTAGGAGGACTGAGAAAAACCTGTATTTCTGACCAGTGAAACTAGCAAGGGGGCCTCTCCATAGAAGTCAGAGAGTGTGGGGGAAATTGTGTATGAACTGGTACAAGTCTTGAACTCACTTCCAGGCTATTTATGTATGGAACACATCCAAGAAATCACAATACAAAATTTGGAAATGAACTAAAATGTAAATTGTTGTCCGATAAGAGTTGAGTTGCAAAGGCAGATCCAATACTAAAGATTTTGAAACTGATCTGACATTGGAACCACTGCCCTTAGAAAATGTTAACAGAATTGAGGATTTGTAACTCATAGGGTTGATTCTCTGCTAAACAAATGATCAATGTTCTAAAGATGTTTCAGTGGGACCCAAAATCTCAATAGTATATTATTCAAAATGTTGAGGATAAAGTCTAAAGTTTCTCAATACACACAAATGTATGAAAATATGATCAATTTTCAAAGGAAAAGACAATCAAAATATACTAACCTCAAAATAAGCAGATGTTCAAATGATTAAGTAAACATGTTAAAGCAGCTATTAATATTATGCTCCAGGTTATAGAAAACTATAAAAAGAACCCAATGGGAATTTTAGAGCTGAAAAAAATCTCAAAAAGTTTACTAGTTAGGTTCAATAGCAGAATAGAGATGAATGAGGAAAAAGTCAGTGACCTTGAAGATGGATCAATAGAATTTATTAAATTTGAAGACCAGAAAGAAAAAAAATAATGAAAAAGCCCCAGGGACCTATGGGAAATAGTAACAGTAGTCTTTTTTTTTTTTTTAAGTTTTTACTTATTCATTCATGAGAGCTGAGAGAGAGAGAGGCAGAGACACAGGCAGAGGGAGAGGCAGGCTCCATGCAGGAAGCCCATGTGGGACTCCATCCTGAACTCCAGGATCATGCCCTGAGCTGAAGGCGCCCCTAAATAAATAAAATCTTAAAAGAAGAAGAAGAAGAAGAAAGTACAATTAGCACAGTTTTAAATTCAACCAATAATGATGGGTATTAAGGACAGAACTTGTAATGAGCTCTGGGTATTATACATAAGGGATGAATCACTATATTCTACACTAGAAACCAATTTTACCATATATGTTAACTAACTAGAATTTAAATAAAAACTTGAAATAAAAAAAGAAAACCAAAAAATACATAAATAAATTCAACCAATTAAATTCTGCAAAATATCTGCATGTGTCTGAGAGACATGGATGCTGAGCCACTAGAATTTTGCTTTTGATTTGGCATACACTGACTGGTTGTGTGGACATTTTATGTTTTTGGCTATAAACTATATGTCTTGATACTAGAAAGCATATTGACTGCATAACTGAATGTAGTTATTCCCAAAAAGATTTTTAAGAAGTTTTTATGATTACTGTGTTCAATTATGGTAATTGTATTTTCCTAGGAAATTTTTCATTTTACACAGATGTTTTTTTTTTCATATAACTGTTCAAAATAACCTACAATATTGTTTTTCTTTTGAAAGAGAGAGAGAGCATGTGCAATGCAGGGGAGGGAAGGAGAGGCAGAAGGAGAGGGAGAGATAATCTCAAGCAGCCTCCATGTCCAGTGCAAAGCCCAACATTGGGCTCGATCCCATGACTTGGAGATCATGACCTGAGCCAAAATCAAGAGTTAAATGCTTAACCCGCTGAGCCACCCAGGTGCCCCCAATCTACAATATTTTTTAAATTTCCTCTGTGTGAATAATTATTCTCTCACTGTCATTTCTTTTTATTCCCATGCTATCTCCATTTGTCCCCCTTTAATAAGTCACTCTTGATTTTTCTCTAATGATTTGTTAAATAGAATTCTGATTTACTTACTAATTCCATTTTCTGTTTGATTTCTGTGTTTAACTTTGTTTCTTTTGTTCTGCTCTCCATTGATGTTCTTTTCCTAGAGTTTTGAGTTCAAATTTAAGGGATTATTTTAAATCTTTCATTTTTAACTGATGGAAATGTTTGAGCACTAGAACATTTCTTTGATTATTGTTTTGCTGTATCCCACAAATAATGTCTTTTTTATAATTCTGGGACTGAAATTCTCCAGTTTATATTTTCTCTATAGTTCAAAATTTTTTTTTATAGTTCAAATTTTTAAAAGAATTTTTGTTAATTTATTTAGTAAGAATTTTTCCAAATATTTTTATTCTTAATTTCTAGTTTTATTGTACTGTGATTAGAGAATGCTGTTAATATTTCTGCTTCATGAAACTTATAGAGGTTTTCTTTGTCAATTTAATATACAGCCAATTTTGTGAATGTCCCAGGTACACCTGAAAATAAAAGGTATTCTCTATTTTTAGTGTCATGATTTCTTAAGATCTACCTTAATTATTGCGTGTATATTTTCCACATTACATAGTGTTATACTCTCTTTTCCTAAATGACCTGTCTTAAACTGAGAGTCATGTATTAACATTTTCCATTTCACATGGATTTCTGTCTAGTTCTTGTGCTTCCTGAATTTCTGCTTTATGAAGGTGACTGCTATGTTACTTTATACATATATTCATAACAAACACTCTTTGTGGAATATAGCAAAGCAATGGCTGCTTAAGTGTATTTAATTCAAATTACAGTATTACAGTTTCATGTACTTTATGATTGTTTTGGGGAAGTGAAGTTTTTAAGCTCTTTAAAACTCAGTAATTTTCTCTTACATAAAAGAGTCTTAAAACTAAAAATCTGGAGAAAAAGAATAAAAAGTACAAATGGGATATTTGCATTTCATTCACTTCTTCACTCCTGAAAAGTTCTCAGAGAAATTTTTTTTTGGGGTGTACTTAAGTTTTTGTGATGTGTGAATATTACTGCTGTACTGAGGTCATGACTTTTTTTCCCTGAGAGATGAAAAGCTCCCTGTGTCTTCTTTATTAAGCCTCAAATCCCTTTGATATATTTGGAGTTAAAGAAATTCCAAAACAGATGACAAATGGGGCAGAGGTCAATGTTAATAGAAAAGTATTTTTTCTAAAACTAATGAAAGGAGGAGGACTAAATGGCATAACTTATTCAGAACTATTGTGGATGGAATTCCATAATTAACCAATAAGAGGCAACATGAATATCTGCCTTGAATTTTGAAAACTTTGCCCACAACTTCGTTCACTGTTACTATATTTGCTAATATATGCACTGTATATATGCATACATGTTGGAGGATGATGCAAAATAACATATTTAGGAAGTTCTAAGAATTAGTAATTGGAATAAGAAATGCAAGAGAAATAACAGTGATTAGATTACAGAACAAAAATTATAAAGAGAAAGTGAAGGCTGGACTAAGCCAGTAATATCTAATGTTAGATTTTCCGTATTAGATTAGAAAGGCTGAATGACAATTTAAATGGGTTATAAGTAGGTAATGGAACAGAGCAAAACTTGGTTGTTTAGAGTGTTAGCCTCTCAATGCCTTTGGGATACCCCATGAAAATAGGAGATTGTGCTAATGGTTTCAAATTGTCTTAAATTATTTTCTACTTAGGGGTAATGTCTCCTGGACCATTCAAAGATGAGCTCACATATCTATAAACAAGTAAGTTTCCATAGGTTCTTTTCTTTTTTCTTTTCTTTTCTTTTCTTTTCTTTTTTTCCTTTCCTTTCCTTTCCTTTCCTTTCCTTTCCTTTCCTTTCCTTTCCTTTCCTTTCCTTTCCTTTCCTTTCCTTTCCTTTCCTTTCCTTTCCTTTTCTTTTCTTTTCTTTCTTTTCTTTTCTTTTTTCTTTTCTTTTCTTTTTTTCTTTTCTTTTCTTTTCTTTTTTTCTTTCCTTTTCTTTTCTTTTCTTTTCTTTTTTCTTTTCTTTTTTTTCTTTTCTTTTCTTTTCTTTTCTGTAGTAAAAAAAATAGAGTTTCCTCAAATTCAGCTCTTCTTGACTAAAGTAAAGCCTTAGTCCCTGACTTCAGGCTTCTATCCTAAGCTTTCTTGTGTGTTTTTGCATTGGGAATTCCTCAAAACCATCTATATTTCTTTGGAAGAGCAGCATTACCAGTCCAAGTTGGATTGATTCCATGGCTTAAATGGTCTATAATATTTACAGAGCAATAATCAGTTATCAAGATTAATCTAGATGTCATGATTATAGAAGCAGAGAGGAAAGTTTGCATATAAGACCACTACCTACCTTCAATCCTTATTGATTTTTTTAAAGTTTTTTTAAAGCTTTCATAGTAAGTTTATTTCAAATCTAAATGGTGAAAGTAGCACTTTTATCTCATATCAAAGTGCAAATAAAGTATTAGGCGTTTCATAGTAAAAAGCTGAAAACATTATGTTTGTGGAGGATGGGAAGAGAGAAGCATTAATAGTTAATAACATCACTCTTATTCTCCTGAAGGTCAAAGAGCTCTCAGAACAGAGCCTGCATTTAACTTAGAACAAACTATCCAGATGAAAAGTGAAATGTCCAACTAGTCACTCAGTTATTTTGCCAACATCACATTCACACAGACCATGTAGGATTATGGAAAAAATATGAGAATTTAATTTTTCTTCTAGATGTTTGTCCGAATGTAATGGTAGCCACAAACACAATAATCTTTGCCATATAGGAAGCTGGAACATGTCAGGGTTATCAAAGTTTTACAAATATAGTAATCATATTAAGATAAAGGTGACATTATACTTGTGGGTTAAGAGCACATTGCTCATATACATTCAATTTAAGTCCCACATCACCATTAAACTACAACAAAGTCTTTAAAATTGTTTTTGTTTAAATATTAAGACATAAATAAATAAGAAGAGAAACAACAGAATTTTGGAAGCTAGAAAGCAGATGAAGGAAGAAAAAGGAATTACAAAACTAAGAAAACAAATCCTAATTAAGCAGGGGAAATCTCAAAGTCAGTATAATATTTTTCTTTTCTGAAAAATTTCCAGAAGGCTCAGAAAATGCCAGCCCCAAATACCTCTAGAAATTGGAGAAGGAGGGACACTAATATAAGGAAGATTTGACTGAAGGCTGTTTGAATAAGTGGTAGAGATCTAAATCCCTCCTAGATCCCATGCACTGGGATGACTGATTCCCTCCAATGCAAACAGATTAATGGAGTGTTATTTTCTAAATAGAAGAGAACATAAAATCTTTGTTCTGGGTATCTATGGAGTAGTTAAGGCCACAGATTTCCTGTTGAAAATAGTCAATAAGTGCCCTGACACATACTCAGTGGCTGTATCTCTTCTCTCCTCCCTTTACAACATCCAGAAACTAGGCATAATGAACTTTACCTCCCAGACAAGAGATGGAGGAAGTCTTCAGAAAAATCAGTAGCCTCAGAGGAAATGCTTAAGGAGACTGACTGCAGCCACTTCCCCACAAATATTTTCAGACAGGCAAGTTTCAAGGTATGTCTCTCTCTTGTACCCTTCACCTATGGTTACCAAAAAGTATCTTTTGAGATTATAAATAAGGTAGGAAACTAAGAGCTCGTGGGCTACAAAATATGAAACCAGGAGATCCAACAGAACAGAGTAAAAAAAAGGGGGGCGGATTTCAAATGAACAAAAAGGGAAAACCCAGGATGCTAATCTGTGACCCAGACAATGAAGGTGACCAGTCTGCTTGGAGTGGTGTGACTCAAAGGACATACATGTTGAAGGCTTTCATCACCAGGCGTTTGGTGTTATGCCATTTTACAATCTAACAAAATTATTGGGGTATTTGGAAAATAAATGAAGAAAGGAAAAGACAAGAAATCTAGGAACCTGAGAATCCAACTCAGAGGAAAGGTAAAGAGAATTGCAAGGATAAAACAAAGAACATTCTATGCTGGCACCTGGGCAGCAGAGAGAAGGGTGGAGATCTCCAGGGATATATGCAAGAGAACATGGCAATTTACAGATGGGCTGATTGATTGAGGTTATTGAAAATTTTTCTAAGAGGCTACTAGAAGGTATAGGAAGAATCAGTAACAGATAAAGTAGAAGGAAGTGGGAAATAAAAGTAAGTAATATCATATACTTATAATAAAACACAACATTCAGTTATAAATAATCATTTTCATAGATACCACAATGAAGACTCTGAATAATGACTTAACACAAAAAAACAAATGGAGAGATGGGGAAGGGATAACGGAAAGGATAAAAATGCTTGTAAAATGTATAGCCCTTTCCCAAAAAGCCATTTTAAAATCCACCTTATTAGTTTGATTTGTTATTATTGTTACTATTAGTATTACATTCTTTTTTTTTTTTAAGATTCATTTATTTATTTTAGAGGGTAGGGCAGAGGGAGAGGGAGACAGAGTCTTAAGCAGACTCTTCACTGAGTGCAGAGGCCTATGGGGGAGCTTGTTCTCAAGGCCCTGAGATCACGACCTGAGCTGAAACCAAGAGTATGAGGCTTAACTATCTGAGCCATTCAGGTGGCCCAGTATTGCTTTCTTTCTAGGAGAATCCTAATCATTTCTTTGTTTACTGCCTTTGCAATCAGCCTCATCATATCATTAGCAATAGTAAAAGAAGACAGCAGTATGTTGATATGCTTTGGTATGAGTCTGATGGGAATATTTAATGGATCAATACTTTCAAAGATTAATGGTGTGATCGTAAATGTGTTTATTAATGTCACGTATTTATTGAGTGTCTACTATGTTCTGGGCTCTGTGCTAGATCCTAGATAGAAAAGAAAACAGGTATCCTGTTTTCATGAAGCTTATATACCTAGCTAAAGTGAAGAGAAAAGAAACAATAAACCCAAGTTGAATGCCAATAACTGCCATGAAGAGCAAATACAGGATAAAGGTAAAGGGGAGTAATGGAAGATGCTGAGTATTACCTTACACGCTCAAAGTGGCGTGAATACACAGGAAGAATCATTGATCATCAAAATAATCATGTACTTAAATAAATATGGAGAATGTCTCTGAATAAGAATTGACAGGTAAGTGATTTCTTCTTTACAAAACATGCTATCTGAAAATAAGATAAACTTTTAATATGAGTTAGTTAGTTCCTCCAGGGCCTGCATCATTTAAAAACAAATTGAAGCAGATGGTTTATTCTGTCTTAGGCTAGGCATCTATATTAGTTTGCTAAGCTGTTATAACAAAATACCACAGATTGGGTGGCTTAACAGCAATTTATTGTCTCACAGCTCTGGAGGCTAGAAGTCTAAAATTAAGGTTGACAGGTTGGCTCCTTCTGAGGGCTCTGAGGAAGAAAAATCTCCTTCAGACTTGTCTCCTGGCTTATCAATGGCCTTCCTCATGTTCACATGGCATTCCCCCAATATGTGAGTCTCTGTGCCCGAAATTTCCCTTTTGTAAGGACACCAGTCATATTAGATCAAGGATCACCCTAATTATTTCATTTTGCCTTGATTATCTTGATAAAGTCCCTGTCTCCAAATAAGGTCACATTCTAAGGTACTGGGGTTTAGGACTTCAACATATCATTTGGAGAAGGAGGACACAGTCTAACCCACAAGGACACCTGGGTGACTTAGCAGTTGAGCATCTGCCTTCAGCTCAGGGCGTGATCCTGGAGAGCCGGGATCGAGCCCCACATCGGGCTCCCTGCATGGAGCCTGCTTCTCCTTCTGCCTGTGTCTCTGCTTCTCTCTCTGTCTCTCATGAATAAATAAATTGAATATTTTTTAAAACTCTAACCCATAATAGAATCTTAGACCCCAAAAGTAATTAGACCTGGAATTACTGTCCTTGTTCCAGGCCTGGAACCAATCTGTGGTATTTTGTTATAGCAGCTTAGCAAACTAATATAGATGCCTAGCCTAAGACAGAATAAATCTTCCACTGGAAGATTCTAGATTCCAGTGGAATCCTCGTTTTTTTCTAATACCCGCACTCTCTAAAAGTTGTTCCTTGACAGCGGATTCCACGTTACCTTCTGTTATATGACACCTTCAGGAGAACCAACCTAAACCAGATTCCACTTCTGGCACTTAGCAGCCCCTCTGTTAGGGACCTGGTTCCCTCTTCTAGTGAAAGAATTCAGAAATCAGTATTGCTCTTATTTCCTGATGCCAGTTATTTCTGGTCACCACTTCTACAGCCCACTTCTTCCAGTAGACTGGATTATTTTAGGTTCTAGTGTTCAAAACCACCAAGCAGCCTTTTGACATGGACATAGCATTTACTATTCCATTCTCACCTGGCCTTGACTTCAAACTCACTCCCAAATAGCTGAGATCCATCAGTACCTTAGGCTGGAGTCTATGTCTATGCAATAGAATGAATGCATACTGCTGAGCCAATGCAAAATGGCACACAGAAATTCTAGATAATATTTATTTTTGATCACTTTTTAAAATCCAATTCAGAAAAATAATGATCAATTTGTAGATATAAAAGAATAGGCATATCTATACATCTTTTCTATTGTGGTCTAATAGTAATAACTCTAAATATGGAAAAAAAATTCAAGCAAGGAAACTTACCTAATACTATCTAATTTCATCTAACAATTCAAATAGGGTTAGGATATTCTTTCGGGTATATGGAAATGCACAAGGATTTCTGATTTTCTTTCCATCTCCAATGCAGCAAACCTAATATTCTGTGTGCGTGGAGAGGTTACCTATTTATTTTATATTGAATGGATCTTATACTTAATGTATCTCAACTTCAGGAATTTCTGAAAAGAGGATTTTATTACCAGTGCTCTCTCATTTCATCTCATACCATTGTTACAGGTTGCATTGTGTTTCTTCAAAATTCATTTTGAAGCCTTGAGCTCCAGTACCTTAGATTGTGAATGTATTTGGGGACAGAACCTTTAAACAGATAACTAAGATTAAATGAGGTCATAAGGGTGAGGCCTCAACCCATTATGACTGGTGTCCGTGTAAGAAGAGGAAGATACAATACGTATACACAGAGGAAAAGCCACGTGAAGACGCAGCGAAGTGGCCATCTGCAAGCTAAGAAGAGAGGCCTCAGGTAAAGCCAAACCTTCTGACACTCTGATATTACACTTTTGACCTAGAGAACTGCAAGAAAATAAATTTCTGTTGTTGAAGCCAGTGATCCTGTGGTATTTTGTCACAACATCCTTAGCAAAATAAAACATCACCCAAGGGCTATTTATAAAGAAAATCACCTTTCTAAACAGATAACATCTGGGTTTTGATTTTTCCCAACTTTAAAATTATATTCTGGTTACAATTAACTAAAGACTCTTCTGGTCATATGCTCTCTTCTCATATACCATTACTCCAACAGTTAAAATATTTTTGTGGGTGATTGAAGACATGAACATAATTTCCTTTTGCAGAGTTCAATGATCATCAGTTAAGTACTTCAGATATGATTGCTCTTTTTTCTTTTATTTTTACTAGGGGTCCTTTCACTCAGGCTCTGCAAGCTCTCCAACCTTCTGCAGTATTAAAGAGACATCTAAATTTCTACAGTTTGAGCTTTTTTCAATCTTGTGATGGAATCATTGCTACTGTGGGACAAAGATGATTGGAGACAGGGCAGATAGAGAAGCTGTAATGTAACCCCCCCCCCCCAACGAGGTGTTTTGGAAGACTCAGTCCACCACCATCACTCAGGGAAAAATCCTTAGTTTTCTGCTTCTCAAGTTTTAATATGCTTAGGAATCATCCGGGGATCTAGTTCAAATGCAGATTCTACTTCAGTAGGTCTGAGATGGGTCTGAGATTTTGCATTTCTAATGAGTTTCCTGATTATGCCAGTGCTGCTGGTTTGTGGGCCACACTTTGAGTAGCAAGAGATTAGGCATTTCCTGGAGCCATAGCCTCTACTTCAGTTCTCTGGGATGCCAATGTACTTACCACTGGCCTGACCCCTAAAGGGTGGCCCGACCACATGGCAGGACTAGGGTAGCCTTTCTAAGTGGAAAGGTGACAGGTTGCAAGTCGAATGCAACAGATCTCTGACATCATGTGGTGGCGCCTCGTCTTTCTCCCACTGGTCAAAAAGAGCGAGTAGTCAATTGGAACTTCAAGAGTATTCTCTCTCTACATCCCAACTGTGGATTAAAATTAGTGTTTGGGATGGCGTGGCTGTCTAACACTCAAAATTTATTTAAGTGTAAAAGAAACATATGGTCAGGACAGATTTCTTATTTATTTTTTTTTATAAGATACTGAACTTCAAAGGCCAGCACAGAAGCCTAGAATAAGAATCATGGGAATTGGTGGCCTCTGAGACACAGGAGAAAAATGATCAGGCAAAGGATGGGGGTGTGAACCTAAGTCAGGCTAGAAAGAGAGATGAACCTGGCTTCCAAAAAGTGGAACCTGTATTTTTTTACAACTGAGAAGTGATAGGGGTAACTGTTCTGAGCTATGGGAATAAGTCAGGACAGCAAGGGTTGTGATGACTTTGTTAAAGTCTTAAATATTTGTGAGCTAAAGTAATTTTGAAAACTGCCATGCCTGGCATTACACTGGTTTCCACGATATCCAGAAAGGTGTGTCCAGGTTTGAATAGGACACTAGAGCCATAAGGAAGAATCAGAGGCTGTGCCTGTATGTAAAGGGTAAGCACTACTCCCAAATCCACTCTTTAAAACTAATGAATGGTTATTTCGTGAATAGATACACATATACTTTGGGGCTATGCATCAATCACTGTGGTAGGCACGGGGGATATATTTTTATGAGAAAGATATAGTTCCAGTCCTTAAAATTTCACAGTGTAGTAAGAGCAGTCTATCTAGCAAGGTAAGTGCCACAGGTTGTGATAAAATGAAGTACATTGAAGAGTCAATTTATTCATTTGGGGAGATAGGGAAGGCTTCTTTGAGCATTTAAGTATAGAACTGATTCCCAAAGGATAAGTAGAAGTTAAGCAAGGGGAGATCAGGTTGAAGGTGGAGGGTATGCTAGTGGAAGTGTGGGGAAGTATCAGTGTCCTAGCCTTGCAAAAGCACAGAGTAAAAGAGAATGGCTACAGGAAATCACAATGGATGAGTCTGAAGAGAAAACCTGAACATGCACAGGGAAGGGGGGCATGTTCCATGATGAATTTGGACCATATTCTAGTAGCAATGGGAAGCCACCAACAGATATGAAACAGCAGTAGAATTACATAATTAGGCTTTCAAGTGAAAGATTTACCTTTGTTGACAGTTTGGGAAATGGCCTGAAGGGACAAGACTGAAGAGGAGAGATCATTTAGAACGAGGTTACCAGGTAATGGATGTAAGTAATTTGAGCTAAGGAAATAGAAGTGAAGGTGGAGAGAAGTGGCTGGTCACTGGGAAGATAGATTGTCAGACCTTGGTGTGGGAAGTTGTGGTTCAGGCAGAAAGGAAGGTGATAAGGAAGAGAATGTGGACACAGACAGATTCCTGGTTTGAGAATCAGTATCTTTAAAAGAACACTGCTGTGTTCTTAGTTGGAACTAGTAAGCCAGAAGATAAAAAAAATCAAGGTTTTGAGCTATTCAGCTAAGAAATAGTAAGTAGCCCAACTGTATAAGGTAACAGCTTTGCTATATTAATACAGTCCATAAATATGTTTGAGAAGCTAGCATTTACATAAATTATACCTTAGTGGATTGCTTTCATTCATTTTTCCATTGAAACTCTGGTTGGTAGGATAGAAGAATGCTTGCATCCCATGGAACAATTTCATGAAACATTATTTGAAAGAAATAAATGAAGATGTAGTTGTTTGCAATAATCAGAAATTATGAAAGGAAACTTCATCTGGACTCAGAAGGAAATAAATTGTGTCTGTTTTAGTGTGATATGAGCTCTCATTTCATAAATTTAAGTCATCAGTATGGGTAATCAGGTATTAGATACCACTGATTCCTTGGTTAAACATTTTGACTGATACTAGGTAATCTTTGAAATTGATATGATGATCAATGTGCTCTCTATTGTGAATTTCACACTTTGTCAGTAACATGGACACCTTGGTACCATCTTTGCCTATCTTGGGCTCCCCATTTCCTTTTCCCTTTCTCCAGAATTTGCCTTCTACTGCCTTGCCTAGCATCAGATCTCTTTAAAAAATGTTCCCAATCCTTCCTCTTATACCACATAGAATAGAATTTAGCACATCCTCCTCCAGGCTCCTGTCACAGTTTGCGTGACCATTTTATAAGCTTCATATTATTTTACATTTGTTTACAGATCTGCCTCTCCCCCTGGACTTTAGATGCTTGAGGGCAGGAACAACAGCCTACTCATTGGGGTATCCTGAGCCCCTAGCAATTGTGCTTTGGGTCTGGCATACAATTTATGTTCATCAAATGAATTGATGTAAGCTTGTTGCCTAGCATTCTTATTGAAATACCAACATTATAATGTATAGTCTCTGAATTTTATTCCCCAGGCAACTCCAAAATAATATGGAAAATGTGTAGTGGTATCTTTAAAAAGAGAAACAATGCTTGGCTTTTACAGATAGATGCAATAGGGTGGCTATTTTAAGACATAATTCTCATAGTTAAAGCTACCAGCTAGGGTTATAGCTTTATGGCTCTCTTATTGAGAGACAGGCTAAATCACAAACTCTCTTATTATGCCAGCTTTCAATTTAAGGAAGTTGACTCCAACCAGTCAGTCATTAATCCTTGTGATGGGACCTTTTTGGCAAGGATGAAGTTTCCTCCAAAGAAGGATTTAAAAAAAAAATAGGCCTTATCTCTTCTGTGCTGATAATGAATTTTCTTGTTAAGTTCAGAATGGTTGCAGAGTAATTGGTTGTGTTTGCTAATTTAATTTAAGTAAACCACTTATCTGCCTCACATTAGCATAATAGAGTTTCCCCACAGCTCCATAGAAATTGAACTAAACGGGGAGAAAACGGTGTTTTTAGGAGATGGCATCAGAAGCAATGAATTGCAAGAGAGCAGAAAATTACACATGCTGATTAAATTACCTTTTCTTTAAAAAACATCAGTTGGGAAATGCTTTGTGATGACTCCTGCTTCTTAAAAAGGGCAGACTAGACAGGAGAATGTAGCATCTCCAGGACTTAAAGGAAGTTAATGTGCAACACAGAGCTTCTAAAACTGAGAGAGTAGAGGGATACGAATGGATTGAATCTCTCTCTGAGCAGACTGGGAGTCAAAACTGTAACCCAAACCTAAAGCTGATTACAATACACTGCTGTAAAAGTTCAAGTCCAAGTATGAAGCATTAGAGGAGGACATTTTAGGCTACTTAATCTTTGGAAAACAATCTAAAAGAGGCCTATGTGTTTTGGTTGCTCCTTCTCACATTTCTGGCCATTCACAGCAGGAGGTTGTGTCTGCTGCCAGCTTAGATTCTCTTGAGCACTGTACTGGGGGTTGCTGGAGTCTATGGCCTGTTTGTTTGTTTGTTTTAAGATTTTATTTATTTATTTGAGAAAGAGAGAGAATGTGGTAGGAGGGGCCAAGGAAGAGGGAGAAGCAGACTCCCCGCTGAGCAGGGCAATCCATGTGGGGCTCCATCCCAGGACCTCAGAATCATAACCAAAGGCAGACACTTAACAGACTGAGCCACCTAGGCAACTTTGATCTGTTTCCTTGTGACAAGGCGACTTCCAGAGAAAATGGAGTAGAGGCTGCCTAAGGGAATATTATTTCTGAACATAGGTGAGTTGCCTTCATAAAATAATTCATTTTTCCTGGACTTGACTTTTGGCAGAGTTCTTAATTCCTTAACTCTGGAGAAAAAAAGTACAAATAATTTCCAAGAGGTATACTGTGTTTAGCATTTTCATCTTTCAAGGCCACCAGAGCCAGAAGAATAATTGTAGAGGACAAAGGCAGGAAAGGAAGGTAAGCTTGGGAGCATGAAGATGAGGCTAGGAGAGCAGAGGCGTGGGCAGGCATAAGCATTGGCTAGTCCCCAAGAGAACCTACAAGGTGATGCTGAATGTTGTAAGTCTCATGACCATCTAAAGTCAAGGGTGATCATAAGAATCATAGGACTAAAGAATATCAGTGAATCAAATAGCAGTTGATGGTCTTAGATACTGAAAAACAAGGCAGAATGGCAGATGTTTTGAGTTGGTATCAGCCTATCAATAGTTAGTGCTGTAGTTGGACTGGCCTTTGTGGTTCTTAAGATTGCAAGACACCCTTCAGCAAGGACCATCGCTAAACTACACCTGGGACCAGACAAGGAGAGGTGAGAGGAGGGCTTTGCTAGGATTTCCCAGGCTCAGTCTTTCTGGGTGTGTTTAAAACATAAAAGCAGGAATTGCAAGCATGTGAAGAAAAAAAAAAAAAAAAACAAGTGGTTCAAACGGTTAGTTATGGTAATCAAGCAAGATCTCTAAAACAAAGGAGTCCCAATGCAGAGAGATTACCTGGCTCTTTAGTGTGGCTGGCACTGTGTTTATTTGAGATAGCTATTTGAAGCAGATGCCTCTTTGAAACAGATGCCTCAGCAATCAAAATTTAAATCAAGCACTTGTTTTGAAGAAAAAAAAAAAAAAGAGAAGAAACAACTGTCAGGAATTTACACTAGGAATTAGTATCAAGAAGAAATGAAGGGTAGGGTGGAGGAAACTAGACTTTACCGAACACTCGTAATGTGCCATGCATGTATTTTCTCATTTAATCTTCCCCATAACTCAATAGTCTATAAATATTACTAACATTCCTGTATTATAGAAAAAGACTGTTTTTCAAAGATTAAGTAAATTTCCCAAAGTCAAAAGGCGAATAAGATTCAGAACTAGTATTTAAAATGTGAAGTGCATGACATAAAAGCCAAGTGATCTCTAATACCAGCTTTTCTGAAGTAATTGAGATATATATTTCTAAGTGGGAGAAAAAGCCAGGGATTGGGACATGGCCCATCTGAGTCCTACAAGTACAAATGGACACATCCCACTAGAGGAAAAGGAGGAAGAGTAGATTAAACAATGAGGCCTGCAGAGTAAATAACTGATACATTAGGTTGTTAGATCAAATGCTGGCAGAGGATAGAAAAGCATGAAGACATTGACCAAGCAAGGAGGAGAAGACATGAAATACACACATACACACACACACACACAGGCTACTTTGAACTGATGAAGGTTTGGAATATAGGTGAGGTCCAGAGCCAACAACCAAGAAAGAATTCTTGAGATGTCTTTGGTGCAAAATGGTGGTTTTATTAAAGCCTGGGGACAGGACCCATGGACAGGAAGAGCTGCCTCCCTGGACCTGTGAGGGGTGGCTGATTATATTCCCAGGCACTGGGGGAAGCAAGGAAAAAGGATTTTAAAAGGATTTTCATATGCTAAGGAGGACCTACAAGTTACTGGAGGCCTTGCCATTGTCAAGTTAAAGATTGTTTTTCCCTCTAGCTAGGCATTAAGACAACTGGAAACTTCCTGAAGAATGTCACACATATCCCATCTTGGGTGTGGGTTGTTTGTGGGATATCAGCTGTGCTTTGTCCTCAGCTGGCCCTGTTCTGCCATCAGAACTGTCCACTTTTCTCAAAAAGTGATTGAAAAACTGCATTTTATACTTAATAAAATAAATTAGGAGTGCCTTTAGAATAAAAATGTGTTCTGTGACTTCTGAAAGAGAAATCTTTTTTTTTAATTGGAATTCAATTTGCCAACATATAGCATAACACCCAGTGCTCATCCCCTCAAGTGCCCCCCTCAGTGCCTGTGACCCAGTCACCCTCACCCCCCACCCACCTCCCTTTCCACCACCCCTTGTTTCCCAGAGTTAGGAGTCTCTCATGTTCTGTCTCTCTTTCTGATAATTCCACTCATTTTTTCTCCTTTCCCCTTTATTCCCTTTCACTATTTTTTATATTCCCCAAATGAATGAGACCATATAATGTTTGTCCTTTTCCGATTGACTTGTTTCACTCAGCATAATACCCTCCAGTTCCATCCATGTCGAAGCAAATGGTGGTTACTCATCGTTTCTAATGGCTGGGGAATATTCCATTGTATACATAGACCACATCTTCTTTATCCTTCATCTTTCACTGGACACCGAGGCTCCTTCCACAGTTTGGCTATTGTGGACATTGCTGCTATAAACATTGGGGTGCAGGTGTCCCTGCGTTTCACTGCATCTGTATCTTTGGGGTAAATCCCCAGCAGTGCAATTGCTGGGTCGTAGGGCAGATCTATTTTTAACTCTTTGAGGAACCTCCACACAGTTTTCAAGAGTGGCTGCACCAGTTCACATTCCCACCAACAGTGAAAGAGAAATCTTATAAAGAAGAACTTTGTTCGGTGTTAACCTGTAGATAGTTGAAAATGAAACAGACAGTGATAGGACCTGGAAGGAAGGTCAAGATGGAGGAACTCTTAGTTACTCTCTTACTGATTAAGAACCAGCCATCTATGTTTATGTCAGGCAGCTCAGGCTGGTGATGCACCATAAATCAGTGTGATGTTAGCTGTTTGCTTCACTAAATATACCTCAGAAGTGAGTAAGGGACTGGCAGGGCTAGGTAGTGAGAAATAGATTGGGGGCTATGGGTTCAGGCTCACAGAAATCCCCAAAATGCTGAAGAGTAAGGAAACCAGAGATGAGGGAACAAGCCAGACCACCCTGCCCTAGATGTGGGCCTAGAGGACAGTCATCTGTGACCAACAAAGAATAACCAGACCCAGTGAAGAAGTAAGCTATTAAAGATGTTATCACCAGTCCTAACTCAATGGTGATATTAATAGATATGTTAAAAGGGGGCAGCCCGGGTGGCTCAGTGGTTTAAGCGCCGCCTTCAGCCCAGGGCATGACCCTGGAGACCCAGGATCGAGTCCCATATCAGGCTACCTGAGTGAAGCCTGCTTCTCTTTCTGCCTCTCTCTCTCTCTCTGTCTCTCTCATCACTCATGAATAAATAAATAAAATCTTTAAAAAAATAGATATGTTAAAAGGATTTAGGTTCCCTGGTTGACTTTCAATAGAAGACCAACCCTATAAACCCTCAGTGGCAACTCTGTTAGGACTCCTCACACTTCTGAGAGTATTTTCTGTATCTTTACTTATTTAATAAACTACTATTGCTTTACTCACTCTCCTGTGTCTGTGAGATTCATTGTTGGACTCCGAGAGACAAGAACCAAGCTTTCCCATATTCCAGAAGGACATGTGTGCCTAGACTCACAGCCTTTTTCATCCTGGAGATGCTGGCCTACTGTCATGTTTGGATTCTAATCCAATAAATACTTCTGGATAGTTAGTCAAATCATTTTTTTCCTCAGCACTTTCTGCTAGTATGCAACCATAAACTGTTTTATTACTTAATGTATTATCCTGGAGTTAAACTTGCAGTGAATGCATTGAAAAAATAACCACTTAGAAAGTTTTTTCATAAAATGTCATATTCAAACCAATTACTTCTAATTTTTATTACACATTAAATTATAATAAAGGCTATTATACTTTCCTTCTGCATTCTAATTTCTGTATGCTCTTGCTAATTAGGCTATTCCCATTAAGTGAATATTCTTTTAATGAACAGTAATTTCATCTCAGGGTACAGACAGTTACCCCCAAGTGATTTTATCTCTTAACTTCTTTTTTTCCCTATGAAACATATTTTAATATGTTTACTTTGGTTTTTTCTCTAGTCCCACTCTTAATTTATGCTAAAATTTAGGAGTGTTGTATGAAGAAAATCCATTTTTACTACTATTTCACTCAGACCTTAATGACTTACATAAGCTCAGCCTGAAAAACAGGGTGACTTGGCTACTTCCTTTGCCCTCATGTCTTATACCCAACCTTCAGATCACTTTCTTTTTGTGACCCAGTTAACCAAGTATTTCAATCCTTAGACAGTTTCATTGGTCTACTACAAGAGAAATTTTGGCCTTAAGAGATTAGCGGTACTGATAGACATTCTGTAAAATAATGTGAAAGAGTTTTTGGGAATTCCACTTCAACACAGTTGCATTGTACTTGCTTTTGAATCATAAACAACTAGAACTGATAAAAACATATGACATAACTATCTTTGGAAATTGGAGGAAAAAAACAACTTGAGAGAAAAGAAAAAGATACGAGGACAATGATCACCGCATCATTTTTGTGGAGAGACTTTTCAAACAAGTATTCATGGAAGAGGAACTCAAGAAGAATATGACAGACTTGCATCACTAAGGGAAAAAGAGCAGGTGTAGGGAGAATGAAATGACAAGATTTTGCACAATAGCGATGAAGGAGGAGCTACAAAGAAAGAGTTTCAATAAACATGCATAGTCAGTTGTGGATATAAACTATGCTTACTTAGAGTGGAATTCCATGATGCAAGACAAATAACAACTGGAGCATTATAATCTGAGCAATTCCCTGAGCATTATCTCAGTGCATTCTCAGCAAGCCCATTCTCATCTGAACACTCAGAACATTTAGTGGAGACTAGAGAGGGTAAAAGACTAAAATAATGGATAATGAAGGTTAATGATAAGGCTCAAAGGAAAAAAAACTAATCCATAAATAACTTAATTGACTTATAGGAACAACTTGAATATTTTTTTTTAAGAAACTCTTTTTTTTTAAATTTTTATTTATTTATGATAGTTACAGAGAGAGAGAGAGAGGCAGAGACATAGGCAGAGGCAGAAGCAGGCTCCATGCACCGGGAGCCCGACCTGGGACTCGATCCCGGGTCTCCAGGATCGCGCCCTGGGCCAAAGGCAGGCGCCAAACCGATGTGCCACCCAGGGATCCCCAACTTGAATATTTTTTAAAGGAAGACAACAATTCCAGCATTCAATGATTTAAAATTATCTAGTGTTATTTAAATGCTACTAAAAACACAAAGAAATAGAAAAATGTGCTCCATTTTAGAACATCAGTCAATAGAAACAGATCCAGAGATGGCAAATATCATGGAATTAGCAGAACAGGGCTTTATAATACCTATTATGAATGTGCTAAATAATTTTAAAAAATCCATGAACATATTTAGGAAGAAAATGAGAAAAATAAAAAATAACAAACAAACAAAAAGCACCTAGAGAAGAATCATAAAATATCTGGTGAAAAAATTCATTGGTTGTGCTTATCAGCAGATTACATATTGTAGAAAAAAGATCAGAAAATTTGTACATACAGCAAAAGAAAAATTCCAAATTGAAGCATAATGAGAAAAAGACCTAAAAGTTAGCAGAATCACAGTGATATGTAGGACAACATCAAGTGGTCTAACATATGTGTAATTGGAATCCCAGAAAGATGAAATCAGTAAAATATTTGAAAAAGTAATGACTAAAATTTTCAAACTGGTCAAAATCAGAAATCTATAGACAAATGCCCTCAATAAAACTAAAGTATGATAAAAACATAAACCATGACACAAAGGTATATGGAAAATTGTCGAAATAAATGATGATCACAAGAAAATCTTAAAGGCAGAAAGAATATACCTATATTGTATGAGAAACAAAGGTGAAGTCTGAAGCCAGAAAACAATGGAATGGCACATTTAAAATACTTAAGGAAAAAAAAATGACAAACTACAATTCTATATTCAGTAACTAAATTCTTTATGAATTAAGGCATAGTTGCCTTAATTCATAAAACACAAAGTTGTTTTTTTTTTTTTTTTAACTAATAAAACCTGAACAACTTGTTGCCAGCAAACCAGCACTTAAAATTTTTCAGACAGGAAAAGTAATAAGTGATGGAAGCTTGGCTGTTTTTGTTTTTTGTTTTTAAGATGAATTACATTTTATGTATGACCCAGAAATTCCATGTCTAAGTGTTTACTCAGGAGAAATGAGAACATATCAACATAGGGAGTTGCACATGAATGTTCTAATAATGTTCTTTATTCACTATAGCCCCAAACTTTGAACAACTCAAATGTACTTCAACAGTGAATGGTAAAAGAAATTATGGTATAAAAAATAAAATATTACAATAAAAAGGAATGGATCACTGATGAAATATTATTGAAGAATCCCAAAAGCCAAACATTCCTAACTTTTCTGGTATCACAGAGCTTGTCATTTTTTTCATGGCCCTCAAAGAAAGAAAGAAAGAAAGAAAGAAAGAAAGAAAGAAAGAAAGAAATAACTATATACTTAGGTCAAAATGATTCTTAAGTATTTCTGTCCTAGTATACACTTAGTGGCTGTTTGGAAAATAATATACATCATTACTTGAAATAAAAATAACATTTGTATTTCATTCTATTTAAAAAACCATATTTATTTGTTAATTGTATTTGTGCACCTGTTGGGCACTGCATAACTTCTTAATATGGACTCAAATTGGACATCACCACCCTAATTACCTCTTCCACATTGATTTTCTTGTGGCATTTATTTATTTATTTTTTAATTACAGCCCAAAACTCAGCTTCACAAAGATTTGGTGTCATCAAAAGAAATGTAACTCAATTTAATGTTGAAATTGTGTATTACTTCAAGCTAGTAGCCCACACAGCTTTTGGCAGATGTCACTATGTTTCTTTAAAAATCTAAAACATGTGATGTCCTTGTGAATTCTCCAGTGTCCCTGTGTGACTCTGCATAGTTTTAGAACTACGATAAAAAAAAAAAAAAAGTTGTCAAATTTGGGGCACCTTGGTGGCTCAGTTGGTTAAGCATCTGCCATAGGCTCAGGTCATGATCTCATTAAGCCCCACTTTTTGGCTCCCTGCTCAGTAGGAAGTCTGCTTCTCTCTCTCTCTGCTTGTTCTCACTCTCTCTCTTAAATAGTAAATAAAATCTTTAAAAAAATTGTCAAATGAAAAAAATAACCAAAAGGGTATGCATGTATGCACTGTATGATTACATGCATATGAATATATAGGAAGTACAAAATTCAACTATCATGACAGAGAGCAGAACAGAGTTTGTTAGAAACCAAAGATAGGCAGAGATTTCACAACAAAGATGCTTGAATGACACTTTAGATAATGCTAATGCTCTTTATCTTGATTATGGTGATGGTTACACTGGTGTGTACATTTGAGTATTCTCTTAAAATGGGTGTGTTCTATTGTATACATATTATATCTCAAAAAAGTTGATACAGAGATAAAAAAAGACAAACTCTTGAGAAAATACTTAAAATGTCTATTGAAGGGGAGTTTGTTTTAGAATAGCTAAAGTTAGATTAGAAATCAAGATGACATAGAAAAATGCAAGATATATATATATATATTAATCTTATATATATACAATCTTTTTTTTCCTTTAATAAAAATAGGAAAGATGAAAGTAAAAGTAAAATTAAGATAATTATTTTTGGAGAAGGAGTTAGAGAAATTCATAATAGGAAAGTTTTTAGAATTTTTATAGGATCAAATAGACAGACATAAGCTCAGTTAAAGAGTGGCATACTTACCAACAGTTTAGTGCATGTTCTACCAGAGTACAAATGGAACCTTTACTAAAATATAGAAGATATTGCCTTTGAAATCAGAAGTTATTAATCAAGGACATGGCCAAAATTATTTGTTCAGCCAAGATTGGACATAAAGGTAGTATATACAAGCCACATGGCACTTTAATCTTGTGGCTGGATCTACAGACTAAAATATAACAACATAAACCAATATTTATTGAGCACTTTCTTTATTCTAGTTTTTATTAGACTGTCAATTAAATCTTATAGCAACTTTATGATATAGGTACTTTTACTTCATCTCTATTTTACACATGATGAAATTGAGTCACAATGAGCTTACATAGCTTGTTAATGATAAAATACTATTTGACTTAAGCCTCAGTAATCTGATCTCAAGGCTTCTCCTTATCACTATGCCCAAAGCTTGTCAATGCCTGTGCATGATTCTAGATCAAAAAGCTATGTCAGGGGTGTCTAGGTGGCTCAATCATCTAAGTATCTGACACTTTTTTGTTTTTAAAGATTTGTTTATTTATCTAAGAGAGAGAAAGAGAGAGAGAGAGAGAGAGATAGCAAGAGAAGCAGAAGTTGGGGGGAAAGGACAGAGGGAGAAAGAATATGTTGGGCTTCATGCTCAGCAGAGAGCCTGCTTCTCCTCTTCATCTGCCCCTCCCCACTGCTCTCTCTCTCTCTCTCTCTTTCTCAGTCTCTTTCTCTAAAGCAAACAACTAATTAAATCTTTTAAAATATTATGTAAAATAAAAAAAAAAAGAACTGAGTATGCATGTATATGCACATGTATATGAATTCAATCAGAAGACTTGATTCATCTTAAAGATGGGTTGAGTTGTAGCACTGAGATGTGGAGCTGATATCTAGCGGTAGATAATATGAAGCCCTCGGGATCTTTATGTTTTAAGATTACAAAACAGGCTTTTCCTTTCATAGTTTTTTCTTAGGATACTTCCTTTGTTGTATAATTTTGGCAAGGAATATGAAATGAGTAAGAGTATAATGCTTAAAATGCTTCTTAAAAGTAGGGCATGACTTTTACCAAAGCATTGAATGTATACCTCAAGAAACCATCAAATACAAGGTTATTAAGACATCTTTTTCAAAGGTCTTTTGGTGAACTACATAAATTCAAGTATAGGATTATTATTTTTTAAAAAAGGAAAAATAACACAGGGCACATAATATATGACAAAGGCTAACGGGTTATATAAAGGACTAAATTTTACAGCATCAAGTTTTATGAAAAGTAAATTTTTTTCCTGGATTAGAAATATTACCAAATAAAGAGAAGTAAGAAGAAGATAGTTATTTGGAAAAGATTTATTTTTAAAAAAAGGAAAACCCCAGCAGGCAATAAAAATAGAGGTCAAACATACTGTTTGAAATTGAGAACAGAAGTTGTTTTTTTTTTTTTTTTTAAAGAAGTCCAAATTCATTTTCCAGAATCTTTCTTTTTATATAGGGTCACTTTAATATTTTCACAGACTAAAGAAAGTGTTAGACTTTAGGAGGAGTTATAATGAGAATGAACTATTTCTCTCCTTGTGAGATGTGATAATTAACATGTACATAACTTTATCCATTTGCTTGACTGGCTTACTTTTTTTTTTTTTTTTGAAAAAGAAGAGTGAGCAAATGTAAAGTTAAAAAGTAAAAGAATCTAATACTGAATTTCTAAATTTTTAAACAGATGTATTTGTTATAAATGTACTTATTTGATTTAAAAATATATTCTGGACCATTTAACTCTTAATAGTCCTGACAGTATGCCTTAATGGCCAAACTATTCCAATTGTACTCTATTATTAAGTTAAAGACTTCATAATCTGCTTCCACAGAAATTGACTTATTTTCATCTAATATATAGCATATGCTGGACTAGCAATCATGTAAAGAAAACATGAGGATTTATGTCTTATGCCTAGAATAAACAAAGCTAGGGAGAATGTTGCTCTCACCCTAATAATAAGAAAATGCCAGGGAGTCTACAGATTTATAGACGAACCCACAAGAGAGCTGTGGTTAATGCACAAAAGCTAGCATGCAATATAAGGAAAGATGGTAAGGCATCTTGAAGTAGAGATGAGATGTAAATCCTAGCTCACTGGAGCTGTGAGGAAAATGGGGCCTCTACAGCAGGGAAAAAACAAACATTAGCTACAATTGCAATGAATTGGTACAACTCATGAATAAATATGGGCTACCATTATAGTATATAACACCTAGTAGCCACAAACACAAGAATTCATATCCCCTCATGGGCTCTTATTCATGGACCTTACCTGGTGCTCTTGAGAAAGATTGGGACAGGACAGGAGACTAGACAAATTCTCTTTCAGTGATGCAGTCCTGGAGGAGGGAAGGCAGGAAAAGAATAGAGCCCTACTTGGTCTTTTTGCCTCTAAGGAAAATAAAAGCCTTAAGACATGGGCAGGAAGAGCTAAAAACTATAACTTTCCCAAAGCAAGGATGAGGTCAGACTGTGCTGGAGAAGATAGAGTAAAAAAAATAGAACAAGAAAAGCCTCACAATTCTACCCCTGAGAGAGGGGCAGGGTTTCT
The DNA here is from genome assembly GCF_905146905.1 of Nyctereutes procyonoides. Taxonomy (NCBI): domain Eukaryota; kingdom Metazoa; phylum Chordata; class Mammalia; order Carnivora; family Canidae; genus Nyctereutes; species Nyctereutes procyonoides. The sequence goes on from NW_026575146.1 coordinate 28,621,445, forward strand.
GAGAAACCCTACCCTGAAGCCTAGGAAAACAAGTGAGTCAGGAAGAGGAAACTGTCCTCTTCCACTTCCATGCAGGGTAGCATACCCCAAGCAACAAGCAATAGCTGACTCTTGCTGGAGGAAGAACAGGGTATATAGAAAGGAAAGCATTTGGAAAGGCCTAAATAAGGTATATATGAACATCAAGATAACCCTTCATTTAAGCAAAAATTGCACCAGAGGAATTTGAAGCTGATGATGCACTGAAGGTAACCACAGCAATAACAAAGCCCAAGTCCAGTTCCACTATTGAGTAGGAAGACTCAATCCCCCATCCTAAGAGTATCAGAATGTGAAACATGTCCCTTTTCAGGAAAAATTACTATTATCTAAATGTTTAATACTTTCTATACTATACTGACAATAAAAAATAGAAGACATATAAGAAATAGACTGGAAAAAAAAACCACTGTTAAAAGACAAAGTAATTAACAGAATCAGACTCACAGATGAGCCAAATGTTGGAAATACCCTACAGGGAATTTACAATAAACTTGATTTATATGAAAAAGTCTATAATGAAAAAAGTGGGCAACATGAATAAATAGCAGAGAGCAGAGAAAATGTCAATAGAGACAAGGCAATTATAAGGAAAAGTCAAATAACAATGCTTGAATTCTAATTTTTTTAAAAAAATTATTTTTTATTGGTGTTCAATTTACCAACATACAGAATAACACCCAGTGCTCATCCCGTCAAGTGCCCCCCCCCAGTGCCCATCACCCATTCACCCCCACCCCCTGCCCTCCTCCCCTTCCACCACCCCTAGTTCGTTTCCCAGAGTTAGGAGTCTTTATGTTCTGTCTCCCTTTCTGATATTTCCCACACATTTCTTCTCCCTTCCCTTATATTCCCTTTCACTATTATTCATATTCCCCAAATGAGTGAGAACATACACTGTTTGTCCTTCTCCGATTGACTTACTTCACTCAGCATAATACCCTCCAGTTCCATCCACGTTGAAGCAAATGGTGGGTATTTGTCGTTTCTAATGGCTGAGGAATATTCCATTGTATACATAAACCACATCTTCTTTATCCATTCATCTTTCGATGGGCACCGAGGCTCCTTCCACAGTTTGGCTATTGTGGACATGGCTGCTAGAAACATCGGGGTGAGGGTGTCCCGGCGTTTCATTGCATCTGTATCTTTGGGGTAAATCCCCAACAGTGGAATTGCTGGGTCGTAGGGCAGGTCTATTTTTAACTCTTTGAGGAACCTCCACACAGTTTTCAAGAGTGGCTACACCAGTTCACATTCCCACCAACAGTGTAAGAGGATTCCCTTTTCTTCGCATCCTCTCCAACATTTGTGGTTTCCTGCCTTGTTAATTTTCCCCATTCTCACTGGTGTGAGGTGGTATCTCATTGTGGTTTTGATTTGTATTTCCCTGATGGCAAGTGATGCAGAGCATTTTCTCATGTGCATGTTGGCCATGTCTATGTCTTCCTCTGTGAGACTTCTGTTCATGTCTTTTGCCCATTTCATGATTGGGTTGTTTGTTTCTTTGGTGTTGAGTTTAATAATTCTTTATAGATCTTGGAAACTAGCCCTTTATCTGACACATCATTTGCAAATATTTTCTCCCATCCTGTAGGTTGTCTTTTAGTTTTGTTGACTGTATCCTTTGCTGTGCAAAAGCTTCTTATCTTGATGAAGTCCCAATAGTTCATTTTTGCTTTTGTTTCTTTTGCCTTCATGGATGTATCTTGCAAGAAGTTACTGTGGCTGAGTTCAAAAAGGGTGTTGCCTGTGTTCTCCTCTAGGATTTTGATGGAATCTTGTCTCACATTTAGATCTTTCATCCATTTTGAGTTTATCTTTGTGTATGGTGCAAGAGAGTGGTCTAGTTCCATTCTTCTGCATGTGGATGTCCAGTTTTCCCAGCACCATTTATTGAAGAGACTGTCTTTCTTCCAGTGGATAGTCTTTCTTCCTTTATGGAATATTAGTTGACCATAAAGTTGAAGGTCCACTTCTGGGTTCTCTATTCTGTTCCATTTATCTATGTGTCTGTTTTTGTGCCAGTACCACACTGTCTTGATGACCACAGCTTTATAGTACAACCTGAAATCTGGCATTGTGATGCCCCCAGCTATGGTTTTCTTTTTTAAAATTCCCCTGGCTATTCGGGGTCTTTTCTGGTTCCACACAAATCTTAAAATAATTTGTTCTAACTCTTTGAAGAAAGTCCATGGTATTTTGATAGTGTAAATTGCCCTGGGTAACATTGACATTTTCACAATATTAATTCTGCCAATCCACGAGCATGGAATATTTTTCCATCTCTTTGTGTCTTCCTCAATTTCTTTCAGAAGTGTTCTATAGTTTTTAGGGTATAGATCATTTACCTCTTTGGTTAGGTTTATTCCCAGGTATCTTATGCTTTTGGGTGCAATTGTAAATGGGACTGACTCCTTAATTTCTCTTTCTTCAGTCCATTGTTAGTGTATAGAAATGCCACTGATTTCTGAGCATTGATTTTGTATCCTGCCATGCTGCCAAATTGCTGTATGAATTCTAGCAATCTTGGGGTGGAGACTTTTGGGTTTTCTATGTAGAGTATCATGTCATCGGTGAAGAGGGAGAGTTTGACTTCTTCTTTGCCACTTTGAATGCCTTTAATGTCTCTTTGTTGTCTGATTCCTGAGGCTAGGACTTCCAGTACTACGTTGAATAGCAGTGGTGAGAGTAGACATCCCTGTCTTGTTCCTGATCTTAGGGGAAAGGCTCCCAGTGCTTCCCCATTGAGAATGATATTTGCTGTGGGCTTTTCGTAGATGGCTTTTAAGATATCGAGGAAAGTTCCCTCTATCCCTACACTCTGAAGAGTTTTAATCAGGAATGGATGCTGTATTTTGTCAAATGCTTTCTCTGCATCTAATGAGAGGATCATATGGTTCTTGGTTTTTCTCTTGCTGATATGATGAATCACATTGATTGTTTTACGAGTGTTTTGAATTCTTTTTTTAAAGTAAATGTATCATATACAAGAGGTAATAGAAAAGAAGAAGCCTTTGGAGAGTTTGTCAGTAAATACACATAGCTGAAGAAAGAACTAATAAACCTGAAGATAAGGAAACAGAAATTATGCAAAGTGAAATACAAAAAGAGAAAGAATGGAAAAGGGAAACCCAGAACAAAACATCCAAGACCAGGAGGCAATGTCAAATAGTTGAATTTACTTATTAACTTCAGAAAGAAAAGAGAGAAAAGATTAAGAAGAAAAAATATTTCAAGAGATAATGGCTGAAAATGATGAAATAAACCACAACTCAAGAAGTTCAGAAAACACCAAGCAGAAGAATAAATACCAGTAAACATTCCTAGACACACCATCTTCAAATGCTGAAAATCAAACATAAAGAGTAATTCTTGAAGGCAGCGAGGGGAAAAAGTCACCTTACACACAGAGGGGAAAAAAAAGAAAACAGATTTCATTAAGTTTGAGAAACAGAAAAATAAGTTATGTGAACTTTTAACTCAGAATTGTATATCCTGCAAAAATGTTTTTAACAATTAAAACATAATAAAGACTTTTAAAAACAAAAATGTTAAATATACTAGGTATTTTCTTTAATACATTTGTTTTTCCTTTTAAATAGCCTCCACATCCAATGTGGGGCTTGAACTCACAATCCTGAGATAAAGGGTCACATGCTCTACTGACTGGGCCAGCCAGGGATCCCATATACTAGTATGTTTTTCCCTTTAATTGCCCTGACAAAATTAGCTCTTTCATGCAAGAAGAGTGAAAAAGATTTTTGGTTCATAGATTGTGTAAAGGAAAAATAAGTAACAATGCATAAAATGTGAGAGGGAGGAATTATAAGTCTAAGTTCTTACACTATGCATGAAATGGGAAATAACCTTTCAAAGATAGGTTATGATTAATGAGAGATCTTTATTGTAATCAATTGAAAGATGCTAAAATAATTTATAAAAAGAAATATAAACTATAAGTCAATAGTGAAGATAAACTAATCGTAAGAAATTCACAATTACTATAAAAACAGGCAGGAAAGAGGAGAGAGGTAACAAAGCCCAGCTGAAACAAATAGTAAACAACAAACAATATGTAGGCTTAAATCTAATCATATTACTGATTTATTAAATTTAAATGATGTAAACCTATCAAAATACAAAGTGTCTTGATAACAGAGTAAAGACTTGAAAACAAAGACAACCATATGCTTTCTATGAGAAGTGCATTTTAAATATAAGGAGATTGAGAAGTTAAAAGTAAAAAATAAAAAATATGCACCACACAAATACCAGTCAAAAGAATGATGTATCTATATGAATTTCAGGTAAAATGGATTTTAGCACAAGGAAAATTGTCAATGAAAGAAACATTACATGATGTTAAGTGGGCTGATTCAATCAGGAAAACATACATATTCTGAATGTGAATGCATCTAACAACAGAGCTTCAAAATATGAAGCAGAACTGTAGAACAGAAAGGAGAAATAAATCCATTATTATAGTTGGAAATTTTAAAACTTTTTCATCTTATAGTTAGAAAAGATAGGCAAAGCATTGATAATGAACCAGAAGATCTGAACAGTCCAAGCAACAAACTTAACAATTGAAATTTGTAAAAACACGTCACTAAAAAACAGCTGAAAATACATCCTTTTCAAGTGCATATAGAACATCCACTAAGATTCCGGAACATATTTTCTGGAACATATAAAGAAATCTCAACAAACTTAAAATAATTGATATTCTAGAAATCATCTTCTTTGACTATTGTGGAATTGATAAAGAAATAAATAACAGACCTGGTAGATATTTGGACTATCTCCAGTTTTTTTTTCTTTAAAAAGTGCTACTATAAACATTCTTGTTAGTTCTTTATAATGCATATACGTGTGCATGGAAAGGTGAAGCCCTTATATCTCAGAAGTGAATTATTGGTTTATAGATTATGCAAATATTCATCTTCAGTGGATAATTCTAAACAAATTTTCTGATTGCTTGTAACAATTTGCAACCAACAGCAGAGTACGGGAGTCCCAAATTCTTCCTATCACTTGCTACTGTCAGATTTGTTTCTTTGAACTTCTAGTGGGTACATAATCATAGATCATTATTCTTATTCCTCATGATGTGACTTGTCAAATCCCCCATAAGGTACAAAGCAGAAGTGAATATGGAGCTGCCCCATTGTATTTCCCTTTCTCTAGGATTTTGACCTCTTGATACCTAACTGCTGCACTTGCTTTTTTATTTCTTTAGTTCATTTTATCAACTAGCTTTTATGATTATTCTCAGAAAAAGAATGAGTTTGATAAGATTACTGTAGCATGGCTGGAAGAGAATTCTCATATTTTCTTTGTAATTGTAAAATATTTCTTTTTTTAATATTTCAATCCTTTATTGAATAGTCCCCTATCATACAGATGCAAATCATATCCCATTTTTTTTGCTATTTTTGATGTTTCAGTGAATAATGTTGGACACACGTTGATAAACATATATAAATGTCTATGTATGCACCCCCCACACACACATAAGGCTAAATTCATTGAAGAGGGATTTCAGATTCAAAAATAACATGCATTAAAAAAAAACAAAACAAAAATAACATGCATTTATAATTTTGTAAAAGACTAATTGTTTCCAGATAACCTTGTCCCTGGGTATTGCTCCTTCTGAGGGCTCTGAGTTGTTCATAGTGGTTAACATTTAGTATGGGGCTATCTCTTTATGGAAATGAATATTCACTGCTGGATTTTGAGCTCTGTCAATGCTAGGCTCTTCCATAGTCTGATTCTGAGCACTGTGTGCAATTGCCCATATAGATGTTGTTGATCTCACTTATGTTGGTTGCACTTAAAAAGAGTTTTGAGTTTTCATGGGGTTTTTGTTTGTTTGTTTGTTTGTTCCCCAGTTTAATTGAAGATACATGATTTTGGATTTTTTATTTGTTCATTTGTTTGGTTCTTTGCTATCCTATGTGGATTCCAAGAAGTAGAAAAATTAGATGCCATATTTCTCTTAGAACCAGAATAGCATTCATTTCAAAAAACAAAATAAAATTTGGGACACCTGGATGGCTCAGTGGTTGAGCATCTGCCTTTGGCTCAGGCATGATCCCGGGTTCCTGGGATCGAGTCCAACATCAGGCTAACAGGCTAATGTGAGGAACCTGCTTCTCCCTCTGTCTATGTCTCTGCCTCTCTCTCCATGTCTCTCATGAATAAATAAAAAGAATCTTTAAAAAAATTAAATAAAGCAAAATTCAATATTTTTAAAACTGGAAAATAAATTGTTTTAAATTGAAAGTACTCCATTGCTAACATCAGTCTACTGCTACAGCTTTGGATGACTGAAATACAGAGACTTTTACAATTAATAGCCACCTGTTTCTTTCAAATAAAGTTTCAGCATGGATTAGGAAGCCAACCATACTTTTCTGAGCAATGGGGAAGACATTTACATTTGTAACTGTTAGTTACAGAAATTTGATAATATTAGGCAAAGATTTTCTAATTGGTCATTCTGAGTAACAAAAATCTGATGCCCACATTTCAGATCTCTGGAAATAATGCCAACTTTTAATCTCATTATGAGCTATATGAAAAATATTTTAAAGAAATAAAAAGATCATAATTCACATTGTTAACACCCTCAGCTTTCCAATTGTAACTTTGATGTGAAATACTCTTTAGTTCTCCTTAGTTCAAAAGACTCTGCCTGAAATATATGATAAATCCCATTCACATTCTATTTTATTCAGTTCTGTTAGAGTTTATAATCCCTGTCTAGCATGAAGGAAACTTATTATATGCATGTCTAAAATGACTTAACTAGCTGGTTAGCCATGCTAAAAACTGTTCAAAATAAAAAAGGCTTAAAATGGCTTCGATTCATGCTGTTGACATCCATCCTACTGAAATTTGTTATTATAAATCCAGTTTAAAAATATATTTTATACTTTTAACTACAAACTCTTAGCTAGTTGAGGAGGAATTGGTAAATGTTATTTGCTTCACTGGTTGCTTCATATCATTTTTTACTATAACATAATACTAACCCCCTCAAAAAATAAAACATATTTAGTATGTTGATTATTTAGAGCACATTTTGAGAAATGATATAAAAATTGTCCTTTACATTTTATATGACATGGCAAAAAAATAGCATATTTTACATGAATGGAATGTCTATTGTGGAATATGAGACCACAACACAATTACATTTTCTGTAATTTAATTTCAGTGTTACTAACTTTACTCAAGAAATGGGCGACCTTTTGAAATAGAGAAAACAATTTTGAAATGGGCTGAAAGATTTTTATTCTTTGGTTACCAGGCCAATTCCTAGATCTATAAAGATATTTTTAAAGTATCTAATAGAATAAGAAGAATAAGACTCTAACCAAGTTAGAATAAAAATGTCAAAATCATTCCATAGTAGACTAACAACTAGAGCATAATAGTAATCAAGCTAATAATCAAAAGTATAATGCTATTAGATTACAGTTAATGAGGACATAATTTTTTTATACAAGCATACCTAGGAGATGTTGTGGGTTCCAATTTCAGACCACTGCAATAAAGTGAATCAAATGACTTTTTGGTTCCCTAGTGCATATAAAAGTTATGTTTATTCTATACTGTAGTATTAAGTATGCAGTAGCATTATAAAAAACAATATACATACCTTAATTTAAAAAATACTTTTTTGTCAAAAAAATTGCCAATGATTGTCTGAGCTTTCAGAGAGTCATAATCTTTTTGCTGGTGGAAAGTCTTGTCTCAATGTTGTTAGCTATTGACTTATCAAGGTGGCTGTTGCTGAAGGTTGGGGTGGCCACAGCAATTTCTTAAAATAAGACAACATTGAAGTTTGCCACGTTGTTAAGTCTTCCTTTGCAAACAATTTCTCTGCAGTGTGCTATTCTGTTTGACTGCATTTTATCCATGGTAGAATGTCTTTCAAAATTGAAATTAATCCTTTTAAACCCTGATGTTGCTTTATCAGCAACTTTATGTTGTATTCTAAATTCTTTGTTGTCACTTTTTTTTTTTAAAGATTTTATTTACTTATTCATGAGAGACAGAGAGAGAGAGAGAGAGAGAGAGAGAGAGAGAAGCAGAGACACAGGCAAAGAAAGAAGCAGGCTCCATGCAGGAAGCCCCACGCAGGACTTGATCCTGGGTCTCCAGGGTCACACCCTGGGCGGAAGGCAGGCGCTAAACTGCTGAGCCACCAGGGCTGCCCTTCATTGTCATTTCCACTATCTTCACTGCATCTTCACCAGGAGAAGATTCCATCTGAAGAAACCATTTATTTTGCTCATTCCTAAGAAGCACCTCTTCCTCTGTTGAATTTTTATCATGAGAGTGCAAGAATTCAGTCACATCTTGGGGTTCCGCTTCTAATTCTACTTCTTTTGCTCTTTTTACCACATCTGCATTTGCTTCCTCCACTGAAGTCTTGAACCCCTCAAAGTATCCATGAGGGTTGGAATGAAGTTTTTCCAAACTTCTGTTGATGTTGATATTTTGATCTCTTTTTCATGAATCACAAATGTTCTTAATGGCATCTGGAATGATGAATATTTTCCAAAGGTTTTCAATTTACTTTGCCCAGATCCATCAGAGGAATTATCTATGGCAGCTGTGGCTTTCCTCCAGCAGAGCTTTTGAGTGACCAGTGTGTTGTCAATGAGCAGGAATATTTTGAAAGGAATTTTTCTGAGCAATAGTTCTCAAGGGCAGACTTCAAATATTCAGTAAATCATTTTATGAACAGATATATTGTCATTCAGGCTTTATAGAGCACAAGCAGAGTAGATTTGGCATAATTCTGAAGGCCTTAGGATTTCAGAACGGTCCATAAATGTTGGCTTATACTTAAAGTCACCAGCTGGATTAGTCCCTAACAAGAGAGTCAGCCAGTCTTTTGAAGCTTGGAAGCCAAACATTGACTTCTTCTCTCCAGCTGTGAACTTCGTACATAGCACGATCTTCTAATATAAAGCTCTTTGATCTACATTGAAGATCTATTGTGTAGTGAAACCCCCTTCATCATCTCAGCTGAATCTTTTGGATAACTTACTGTAGCTTCTACATGAGCATTTGTTGCATTACTTCACATCTCTATGCTTTGGAGATGGGTTCATTCCTCAAACTTCATGAACCAACCTCTACTTGCTTCAGACTTTTTTTCGTTAGTTTCCTCACCTCTCTCAACTGTCATAGAATTGAAGAGAGTTAAAACTAAAATCAAAATTGGCTAACATAAAAAACACAAGAAACAACAAGTGTTGGCAAAGATGGGGAGAAAAAGGAATCCCTACACACTGTTGATGAGAATGCAAACTGGTGCAGCCACTGAGGAAAACAGTATGGAGTTTCCTCAAAAAGTTAAATATAGAACTACCCTACGATCCAAAAATCACACCACTGGGTATTTACCAAAAAAATACAGAACATTAGTTCAAAGGGATACATGCATTCCTAAGTTTATAGCAATATTATTTACAATAGCCAAATTATGGAAACTGTCCTAGTGTCCATCAATTAGTAAATGCATAAAAGAAGATGTGGTCTATATATACAATGGAATATTTTTCAGCCATAAAAAAAGAATAAAATCTTACCATTTTCAACAACACGAATGCAGTTAGGGAGTATAATGCTAAGTGAAATAAGCCTGCCAGAGAATGACAAATACCATATAATTTCACTCATATATGGAATTTAAGAAACAAACAAACAAAAAAAGCAAAGAATAAAAAAGAAGAGAGAGACAAATCAAGAAACAGACTCTTAACTGTAGAGAACAAACTGATGGTTACCATGGGGGGGCGGGTGGGTATGGAAGAAATAGGTGATGGAGATGAAAGAGAAAAAAGTACACTTACAATGAGCACTGAGTAATGTATGGAATTGTTGAATCCCTATATTGTACAGGTGAAACTAATATAACACTGTATGTTAACTATAATGAAATTACATTTTTTAATTTTTTTTATTAAAATAAAAGAACTAAAGAGAGTTAGCTTTACTGTAGACTATGCTTTGGCTTAAGGGTATATTATAGCTAGCTTGCTCTTCTAACCGACCACTTAGACTTTTTCCATAACAGCAATAAGGCTGTTTTGCTTTCTTATCATTCATGTGTTCACTGGAGTAGCACTTTTAATTTCCTTCAAGAGCTTTTCCTTTGCATTCACAACTTGGCTACCTGTCTAGTCCAAGAAGCCTAGTTTTTGGCCTAGGACATACCTACCTCACTAAACTTAATCATTTTTAGCTTTTAATTTAAAGTAAGAAACATAGAATTCTTCCTTTCATTTGAACACTTAGAGGCTATTGTACCACTGTAGGGTTATTAGTTGGCCTAATTTCAAGTTGGTTGTGTCTTAGGTACTAGGGAGGCCAAAGGAGAGGGGGTGATGGGAGAATAGCTGGTCAACACCCACAACAGTTATTAATTTTGCCATCTTACGTGGGTGCAGTTCATAGCACCGCTCCCCCCCATTACAATAGTAATATAGTAACATTACAGATGTCCATAACAAATATAGTAATAATTTAAAACTTTAGGGGATCCCTGGGTGGCTCAGCAGTTTAGCCCCTGCCTTCCGCCCAGGGCTTGATCCTGGAGTCCCAGGATCGATTCCCACATCGGGCTTCCTACATGGAGCCTACTTCTCCCTCTGCCTGTGTCTCTGCCTCTCTCTGTGTGTCTCTTGAATAAATAAATAAAATCTTTTTAAAAATAATAGTAAAATAAAATAAAAATTTAAAATATTGCAGGAATTGCCGATATGTGACAGAGAGGTAACAAATGATGTGAAGAGAATTACTCAATGTAGGGTTGCCACAAACCTTTAATTTGTAAAAAGAAAATGAAACAATAACAAAACACAATAGCTGCCAAGTGCAATAAAGCAAATCACAATAAAATGAGATATGCTTGTATATGGAACACCAATTCAGTGATAACAGGAATAAGTAACTTTATTTTTCCTTCAGAAAGGAAGTCTTTTATAAAAAGGTTTTTTTATTAAAAAAAAACAAGTTTAAGAAATCTGTCCAGTTAATATTTATACTTATTTCAACAGGGATAAATTTTAAATGTTAGCAATGTTTCTTTATCCTTTACAGTCTATAGAGGAAGATATTATGCTTTGGGGGTCAGCCCTGTAACTCTCATTTATCAATCAGCTGAGAAATTAGTATTCGTGGATTTTACTTTTTTAAAAAAATAGCCATTCTAACAGGTACGTAATGGTATCTCTTTGTGGTTTTATTCTGAATGATTAATCTACTGATTAATGACATTGAACATCTTTTCATATGTTTATTTGCCATCCATATATATTCTTTGATGAGCTGTCTATACAAATACATTGCACTTAATAAAAATTAGACTTTCCTTATTACTGATTTTTGATGGGTCTACATACATTCTAGATGAGTCATTTGCCAGAAAAAAGTGTTTTGCAAATATTCCTTTGGTCTGTGTCATGTTCTTTGATTCATTTCACAGTGTCAAGAGTAGATGTTCAATTTGTCAAAATTTTCTTTTATGGATCTTGCATTTGCAGTCATATTTAAAAAAGCACTGTCCTATCCAGGGCCATAAAGACATTCTGCTGTTTTCTTCTATGTGTTTTACAGTTTTGAGTTTTACATTTAGGTCTCTGATCCATTTTGAATAAATTTTCACACATGTGCAAGATACAACAGAATGTGAGAGTTTATTTAATATGAATGCTAATTAGTCTATCATTTATTGAAAAGGTTATATTTTCCACATAGATTTGGTTTTGTAATTTTTTTCCAAAACCAATTGATCATATATGTGTGTACCTATATTTGGAACACTTTTCCTCTTCTGTTGATGTCTATATCTTCCATTACACTAAAAAACATTCATTGAATTTGAGTTGTTAATATTTTGTTAAAGAATTTTTCCTCTAGGTTCATGAAAGTTATTGATATTTGGGGTTCTTTCCCCCTTTCTGGTAATATCCTTACTTAATTTTGTAAATGAGTAGAGAAATGGGTCATTTTCTTTTGTTTTATGGAGGGATTTGTGCAGAATTGGTGTTGTTTCTTTCTTAAATGTCTCAGAATTCACCAGTGAAGTCATCTGGGCTGTGAGTGCTGTCGTTGGAAGATTTTCAGTAAAAATTCCATTTTTAATATGGATACAGGATTGCTCAGGTTATCAATTTCTTCCTGTATGAAATTTGATAGTTTCTGTCTTCCTAGGAATTTGTCCTTTGTATCTAAGTTGTTGAATTTATAGACAAAGTTGTAATATTCTTTATTGTCCTTTTAATGACAGTAGAGTTGGTAGTGATGACCCATTCTTCATTTCTAACATTGGCAAATTTTAGTCTCTCTCATTCTGACTGGATGTTTATCAATTTTTTGAGCTTTTCAAAAAACAGCTTTTGATTTCATTGATTTTTTCTGTTTCTCTATATTCAATTTTATTGGTTTCTACTATAACCTTTATAATTTTCATCCTTCTGTTCTGAATGTATTCACTATATACATTCATGAATACTATAAAACAATGAAAAAGAATAAACTTCTATATGCAATAAAATGAATATGTCTCACTTGTATGCCTTAAATCACAGACTAGATACTGGACACAAAATATGTAATTTACAATTTCATTCATGTGAAGGTCAAAACTGTCAAAACAATTTGGTAATAGAAGTCAGAGTAGTGGTTACCCAAGGGATACTGACTGGGTAAGACATGAATGAGACTCTGGAGCACTGTTAATGTTCTGTTTAATGTTCTGTATCTTGACTTAGGTGAGATTTCATAGATGCATCTAGCTCTCTACTTGAGTTATGTACATGAGATACCAGTCTATAGATGTTTATTAATAGGGAAGCTGTGTATGTCCTTGAATAAAGAAATAATCCAGGATACATGTTAAGTGAAGAAAGGAAAGTACAGGATGATGTTTATGATATGCAGTGTTTGTGTAAGAAAGCAACAAAATGAGAATACATATTTGTTTTCATTTGAATTTGCAGAGGATAGATACATACAAATCTGTAAATGTGATTAGTTGTAGGAAGTAGAGGAGTGGTTGGGAAACTGAGGCAACAAGGTTGGGATGAGATGACACTTTCCATGTATACCTTTAATATCATTTTGACTTTGAACAAGGTTAATAAATTCCCAATTTTAAAAATACTTTTTCATACATACATATTCCAAAGATGAAAATAAATTATTTATTTGCTACATTTGTTCCTCTAAATTGCTCAAATTCAGAGTTAGTTGTCTTTTCTTTTTTTTTCTTTTTTGTAAAATATTTCCTTCTTTGTAGAGAATGCACCTTCCATTCAGATCATCCTATATGTTCCTAATGGCATCAAATATATACAAATGCACAAATGATTTGTCATTGAGTTCTGAACATGAGCAAGAGATGCTTCTTCCCTAAGAAAAGACATATGATAAATGTTTTGAGATACAACACTTAGTATTTATTTTGACACTGCCAACTTATGTTGCTGAAACACCTTCATATCTTCTAATGAATATTTAATTCCATGGCTGCATCTCTGATGGGGCTCATGAGTCACTTAGAGCTCCATCTCGAATTGCCATTCAGAGTACCACTTTTCCATAGACATCTCATAAGCACTGTGTGTTCTGATTCAGTCTTTTGAAGGATATTTTGCTGTGTGATTTATAGCAAGCAACTCCCTGAAAATGATGCAAATTAATGGAGTTTCTCTAAAACAAAATTATTTTTTTGCCAGTGGCAATGTTTCCATTTTTGTGGTTGGTTCATGGGGGTCTGACTTTCATTTGCTGCTTTGGCTTATGCCACTTAGCAACACTTGATCTTCAGGGTAGGGCATATATGATCCATTTAATAACAAAGCTGGAAGGGAATTTGAAAGGTCTTAACAGTAATATCCCTTTACATGGTGCTTCCCCATAATTTTCCTCACCAAAGATGAATGTCCTTGTGCCACAGGAACTTTTATTTCTATTTAGAAGATGAAAAATTGAAGGACAGAGAAGATAAATGACCTGGAATTAGATAAATACTCCCAGAATTAGAATCTGACCTTGGGTTTGAGAGCCACTAGTCCACCAGACGCTACCCCAGCATATTTATTCTGAAAACACATCTGGCCTGGCAACTCTGCTCAGAGGAAGAAGTGTACTCCTGATAAGTTTTTAAAGAAAGATTTGCATGTAGTAGGGAAAGAAGTAAAATAGCACTACTGGCTTGATGCAAGTAGTTAGTTCTTGCTAAAAGTTTACCACAGAGTGTGGACACGGAGGTTGACAATCTTCCAAGATGTACGTGATCAGGAGATGAATGTGGCTGTATAAGAAACCAAGAATTTCCTTCTTTGCTTTTACTATTTGCTGACATGTACTTACTGGAATTTGTATGACTTAAATATTAACAAGCATTAATTCACTTCATTATTTATTCTGAGCTTTCCTTTAGAGTATAAATATGTTTTGAAAAGCATGTATTTTTATTTTAACTCACATCTTTGGATGAGTCATGATTAATTTAAAGAGAGTTGTTTTTTTGTTTTCTTTCTATTTGAGGTAAATAGTTGGGGTCTCTCAGTGACTTATAACATCTTCACAGTTAAAGAGTATGGGAAAACGAAGCTATGTATCTTTGTACACAAGAGGAAACATCTGCAGGAATGTCCAAATGTTTTATGGGGACCCACGATTAACAAGGGGAAAAAGCACAGGGTAGCAGTAGCAGAAGTGTGAAAGGAGTAGAGCGATGGTGTCAGGAGGCCAGTTTCTGGAAAGCTGTGCTGAGTTTCCATGCTTTAATGAATTTGCAAATCACAGAGGGAAGCTTATAATGGTGGAAACATCACACAGAGTCACACGGAAAAGAATGTGTAATGATTAGAAAAGAGGACACTTGAGTTTTGGGTTTAGTTCTGCTCCTACTAGCAATGTGACCCTGGCATATCACTTAATATCTCTGAGATTCCTGTTCTGTATCTCTAAAGCAAATGAATGTGATTCACTCTTAATGTCCTTTTCAGCTCTTATATAGGAAAAAGCAAGCCTTTTCACATGGGGTTACATATCTGATACCGATTATAATTCAAAAAATGGATTTTGAGATGCTGGGTAAATTAGCTAAGTTTTACAATAACACACTGAGGATGTAGTTAAGAACAGTTAGGAACTAGCAGACTAAGGTTCTAGGCCAGGCTTTGAAGCAGTCCGTGACTTTGAGCAAATTTATGCATTTCTCTAGGGATTAGGTTTATTTTTCTCTATGTGCCAGTTGAGCTAGATGGTCCCTGAGTTTTCTTTTCTTTTTTTTTTTTTTAAGACTCTTGGATTGGTTGGATTCTTTTTTTTTTAATTTTTTATTTATTTATGATAGTCACAGAGAGAGAGAGAGAGAGAGAGAGAGAGAGAGAGAGAGAGGCAGAGACACAGGCAGAGGGAGAAGCAGGCTCCATGCACCCGGAGCCTGACATGGGATTTGATCCCAGGTCTCCAGGATCGCACCCTAGGCCAAAGGTAGGCGCTAAACCACTGCACCACCCAGGGATCCCTGGTCCCTGAGTTTTCTATCAGCAATAACATTCGTTATTCTCTTTGCCTTTCTCCAGTAAAGTAACATAAAAAAATATAGTTTCAGTTTCCAAAAATTTCTAGAGGAGTTTTTACATGGATATACCAGGATGATTTAATATGCAGGCACTTTCCATGGGAATTATTCTGAAAAAGACCTGTCCCTTTTGAATGATGATTTTTCAGACTTTATGAAAACTAAACATAAATAAAAACCTTAGGTAGTTATTAATTTTCTATAGACCTTCATCTATAAAGAGGAAGAGAAGTTTGGGGAAGAGTGGATGGTTGGGATAGGTACCTCATACCAATTGGACAAAATGGAGAACTAGGACAATTATTAAATATCACATACTTTTGACCAATATGACATGAATTGTGAGTGCCCTATTAAAGACAAAAACTTTTAACTGAACCATTTATCTTTTCCTTTTTAATGTAAAACACAAACTTGAAAGGGCTAGAAATACTTTATTTAATGAAACCATTCAAACAGATGAGTTTCGTCATTTTTCAAGTGCTATCATCATTGTAACTTTAAGCAGATATACCTTTAATAATCATTATTAATGTTGTTTACATCTTGTTTGTTTAAATTCCAGTTACAATAAATTGTCCTTTTTTACTTCTTATTGGTTTTTATAATGACAGTGAAAGAAACAATGATATAATGTAGAAAAGCACTCAGGAAAAATTAGTGCCGCATCCAAAAGTATTATTTCAGAAATTTATTTTGACGTCATATTTGTATTAAGATATATTGTCATTGTCCACAGTACATCTGTGAGGTATCAGGTTGTTTGTCTTGATCCCTATTTCACACATAGGGAAACAATCATAGTGCATTTAGGAAATTTTCCAAGGCCACATGTTGTGTCAGGACAGCACTGGGAATAGAATTTATCTCTAATAATTTTCTTATGTAGTCCAGTGCTTAACATAGTGCCCTAGAAAGAGTAAGTAGAGTAAGTACTCAATAGCCATTGAATGAAAGAATGGATAAACCATTCTATGAAATCTAAACAATTGTCATATTTTCTCTCCATTCCCTTCTTCATTAAATTGGACAAACTGTAGGAACAGTTGAGTAATAAAGTTTATCTACAGTCCTACCCAAAAGTTTCCATTGCTACATGAAAGGGGCTTTGCAAGATTATACCATGTGGTCAGTCCTGAAGGTACATACTCCAGGTCCCCCCAAAAGAGTGTCGTTAATCTTGGTTCATTAAAACATTGGCTTTTGTGGCGTGAGTTAGATCCACTAGCATGTGCCTGAGACCAACTCTTTTTGCCAAAGTCACTGAAAATCCATTATTGATACTGAATGTGTAACTGATGCCCTAGCCTAGTGATATTTTAGTAAAATAGTGACCTAACTAGGACTTAAAGAACTTACATAGTTACAGTCCTTGAAAATAAGTCACTTGGCTAGTATTGGCTCTGGCTACCCCACCAGAGGGTAATTAGAATGCCAAAAAAGGAGAACTTATTTCCTGAGCTTATTTGTCATAAGTTGAGTTGCAACTGTAAACATGATAAAGGTCACAGTGGCATGACTTTAATGTTGATAGAAAAATGTGGTAAAGAACACAAGTGTTCGTATCACTGGGAGACAAAAAGGTGACAAAACCATAATAGTCATTCCCAGTGATGCATTATCAAGTAACTTAAAGATAGTCACTTATTTCCTTGGCACTGATTACCACTTACTGCAAAAACAAGTAAGACATCTCATGAAGCATTTATGGTTAAAATGCATTTCTTCAATTTTGATGACATTAACTTCTATATTTATATATGTATTTTTTGAGAAAGTAAACATATTTAACTGCATAGGATAATCCTATTAAAGTGAAGTGAAATACGTTTGTGCCTGTCACCCATATTTAGTGACTGATCTAAAATTTCACCCAGGTGACATTTTTATTAGGGCATAGTCTGGAGAAATCTGAAAATACTACATCTCATTTGCTTTTATTTTTAAAAAAACACTTTCACCAGACCTGCCTAACTGGATGGTTTATTTCTACTGGAGACAATGTCCTAATTGTAATTCAAGATAAATCTTTGAAATAAGATTTATCAAACTTCAAATATTTCTACTCCATCTTACCATGTCCAAAGTTCAGAGATATTTTGAATTCTAAGTGAAAGAGCATCACAAGGAACTTACAGCCCTATATGTGTCAACTACTACCCATTCTTAGAGCATTACTGTAACTAAAATAGGAAGAGACATAAATAAAATTAAACTATTAACATCATCTTAGTGGTCAGATTGCGTTCAAAGATCTACATGATAAAGAGCAGCTTTCGTATAAGCTCCTGCACTCTTTTGAACTGAAAACATCTGTGTTGTCACTTAAAACCATATCGCACTGAAATCAGGAATTCCATTTTGTAATTGCATCAAGTATGTTTAAAAGATCATTAAGTAAACTTTAACTTGTGAGCAAACCTACAGTGAGTAGAAATAAAAAAAAATATATAAGCATCCACACTAGCAACAAACACAAATAACAGATTCTTGAGTGCCAGATCTTTCAACGTGTTTGCTTATCATTCAAGAAGAGTAAAACAGTTTCAGAGACACTCCCCGGATTCATGATTTCAGTTGCCTATGTCACTGCAGACAAACAGAAGGTCCTATTTTCAAAGTCTTAAAGCACTTGGAAGGGCTGTGCGTAGAGGGTCTATTGTCCTTGTTGCTTCTGTCCTGGAGAACTTGGTTGGCCAGAGCTCTCTCCAGGACGGTATGCGGGAGTGACAGGAAACTGAAATCCGTAGCCATTGTATCCATCCAAGTAGACACACTGGAAGAAACTGATGGGGCCTAGGGAACAGAGCATGATAATCTGTTAAAACAAGTAGAATGCGAGCAGGAACAAAGGTGAAACATGGCCTGATAGTACAGTGTACAGTGTCGGTGAACATGGGATCTTCAGCCACAGAGACTTGACAATAACTAGCCAGGGAATCAACCATATTGTGTCTTGGATTCCTCACATGTAAAGTCAAAACACTATAGCAAAAGCTTCCTAGAAGTGTTGTGGAAAGTAAATCAGTAAGTGTATGCGAAGCACTTGAAATCTTTCCTGGCACCTAATAAGCCCTTAATAAATGATAATAAAAATGATCTGACATAGAAAGTCAAAGCACCAACGTTACAGGAATCTGTTGGTGTGCGCAGCACTCAGAAAATTGTTATGTGGTAACAGATGCTAAAACATGAGCTTATCAATATGCCAAGTAACTGATTTTTTTTCTTTGAGCGTTTTAATAAAAGCACAGAGAGCCTTGTGGTTCCTAGAGTTGAGGTTTTCCACATGCCTTTACTCTGGAGGCTCTCCTCAAATGGCACAGTTACTTTTTATGGCAACGCTTCCAGGTAGCAGCTCTGCCGGCGGAGCGGAAAGCAACACAGAAAGACCTTAAAGACAAGCAAGGGCTGTAGTGCAGCAGGTAGGAGCTTGCACTGCCAATGCCCCCCATGCTCCTGGTTGCAGATTTGTTCAGAGATGGTGACTTTGGCTTCTTCAAACCATCACGGGCACCCACTGACTCTTCAGTGTTTTCCATTTCATTTATTTGCCATCTGTTAATGAGCCACTTTTTGCTGATGGCCAGGAAAGAGAAGGACCATTGAAGCGACTGCCATGTGGACTATGGTGAAGCTGGCCAAATCCATATGAGTGTAAGGGGCTTATGAAGTAGCATAAAAACAAAGCAAAGCAACAGAAGGAAGCAATGAGGGAAATTATGAACTTAGTTCTTTCTACTTCATCTCATACAGAATCATTGTTCTTTTTTTTTTTTAAGATTTTTTAATTTATTCATGAGAGACACAGAGAGAGAGACACAAAGAGAGGCAGAGACACAGGCAGAGGGAGAAGCAGCCTCCAAGCAAGGAGCCCAATGTGGGACTCCATCCTGGGTCTCCAGCATCAGGCCCTGGGACGAAGGCAGGCGCTAAAACACTGAGCCACCGGGGCTGCCCCAGGATCACTGTTCTTATTCTTCTTCTTGTTATTATTATTATTTTGTTCCAGCTTCAGAGAGAGGCAGTAACACAACCTCTTCCACCCCCAAGGTTGTTCAGTGCTACTAATGGGGATGGCAATAAAGTTGGCTGCATATAAGCAATGGCAGCACCGGTGCTAAAAGTGGGAGTCCAGCTGAGGCAGGCTACCTTCTAACTGAACTTACCACACATGGGCACAGTTCTGACACTTAATTGATGTCAATAGGGCTATTAATGAAAATATCATTATAGCTGCAAATTTTAGCTCTTATATAAAAGACTCAGGAATATCCGACTATAGAACCACTCCATAGTAAGATGAGAATAGGAAATATTGTTTTTCTATAGTAAATCTCCCAATTGAACGTAAATATTTGGCAACTGTTTTACTAAAAATATTGAATTGATTTATTCATTCATTTATTTTTACTTAGACTTTTTATTTTGAGATTAGTCTAAAGTTGCACACAGTTGTAGGAAATGATACAGAGAGATTTCTCTATCTCCTTCACCGGGGTTTCCCCACAATGGTGACAACTTTGCAAAACTATAGTACAATATTCTAAACAGGAACTTGACATCGATGCAATCCACCTATCCTTCTGTGTGATTTTTTTAATTATATTTTTTGGGTTTTTAAAAAAGATATATTTATTCATGAGAATAAAAAAATGTATTTATCCCTTAAATTATGTTTTAATATTAATTTATAGAATAAAAGGCTTCAGCTGTTTCTGTGACATAGCCACAAATTTTTACCAGTAGATGAACAATTAGTAAACTACTATTTAAATCAGAAATATACCCAGTTTGATTTTATAAGATTTTGCGATAATATTGAGAAGTATTAAGACTGCTTATTTCCCCATATTTATCACAAGCTGATGCTATGGGTATGAAGGCTTCTAATGACTATCTCTCCTCTGGTGCAATGGCCCCAGCATCTAAGGCAGAGCTTGGAACATAGTAGGCACTTAATATTTGTTCAATGAATGAAGTATTAATGCAGAGTAGGAGGCATTTGCTATTATAGTACGCATTTTAGTAATTTCCTTCAGAAATACATTAAAGAAACATTTAGAATTTGGAGAACATTATTGATGTCATTTCCTCAGATAAATATGTATTCTTTACTTTAAAATCATGATGTGGGCAGCCCCGGTGGCCCAGCGGGTTAGTGTCGCCTTCGCCTTCAACCCGGGGTGTGATCCTGGAGACCCAGGATGGAGTCCCATGTCAGGCTTCCTGCATGGAGCCTGCTTCTCCCTCTGCCTGTGTCTTTGCCTCTCTCTCTCTCTCTCTCTCTCTCTCTCTCTCTCTCTGTGAGTCTGTCATGAATAAATAAATTAAATCTTAAAAAAAAATAAAATAAAATCATGATGTGAGGGGTGCCTGGGTGGCTCAGTTGATTAAGTGTCTACCTTCAACTCCCATCATGATCCCAAGGGTCCTAAAATCCAACCTGCATAGGGCTCCCTGCTCAGTGGGGAGCCTATTTCATCCTCTTCCTCTGGCCCTACCTCCCCCAATGCCTGTGCTCTCTCTCCTTCTCAAGTTAAAAAAAAAAAAACAAAAACAAAAACAAAAAACCCATTATGTGAAACAAATCTCTGTCATACTTATTTCAAACATTGCTTCCTTTCGTCTGTCCAGCAATGACTTTAATGCAAATGTGGATGCAAAATGTATTGCTTCACCATTTGAAGAAAAATGTCTAATTTGGAAGTACCAGAATAATGAGAATCTTGGATATTGAATTTTGTAGCTGCACCTGAATGTTGATTGCATTTGAAATCAACAATCCCAAGGATTGAATATTGAGCCCCTGCCATATATCTAGAAAAACCAAAAAGAACTTTCAATCTTAGCAGTGAGTTTCTAAGCAATTGAATTGCTGAGTCCTAGAATTCTACATTTTTTTCATTTTCATATTAAAAAGTTTAGCATGTCACTTCAGCTGTCTTATTCTTATAGCAGGCAGTGACACACATTTAAGCGCGGGTTCAGTGAGGGTGTTCAGGATCAGAGTTGTGCAGAATGGTTTGCAACAAATGCCACTTCAGTCATTACTTTTAATTCTTCCAAATACGTGCCTCTTGCCTGATGCAAAAAATGATGAACTTCTTTTAGAAATAGAAATGACCTACTTTAATGTTATTCTTCACGTCCAGGCTAGAAATCTTCTTCTTCTAATATGGGTCTTCTTAAGAGTCTTAAAGTGTCAATTTACACTTACCATCTTAATATAGAATGACTTTATCATTTTAATGTAATAACGAACTTACTTTTTTGCCTCTTTGTGGGAGACACATCTTCAGCTTCTTCTAATGGATACAAAAATATGAAAGTAAATAATCTGTACATTCCCAGCTATCATACAAATATGGAGGGAGATGAAAATGTCTAAAGAGGTGCGCAGTATGAAAGAAACAAGAGTGAATGCTAGGTTCTTTTAATATATGCTAGGTTCTTATTCAGATTCTCCTCAATCTCTCACTATTTTAAAGGAAAGAAGAATCAGTTGAAGAAAAGAATGTGGCATTTGACAGGCAGTTGTTAAAACAGGAAAACTGGTCCTGATGTATTGGATGTTAGTGGATGAGAACTAGATGACACACATTCTTTTCTTAGAAGAGGTCTTTGATGTTCAGAGTTGTAATATGGTAAGGGTAAGTTGGCTAAATGATGATATTTCAGTCAAAATCATTCTACATTTTTTAGGAACTGCAGCTTTTTTGTGACCACCATTGCCATGAAAGAATATCACAGAATGGTGTCCTGTATCCTTCCCTTTTCTCATCTGGCTCAAGGGCTTCTCTGCTGTAGTGAATGGGCACCAGGCAGTTATCTAGTGATGGAGAAATTGAAGCTATGTATGTGAACCCTTTCTCCAAGTTAGAAGTTCTTGTCTGGTATTCATATTTGGGCTTTTTGGGGGGGGGTTTCCTATAAAACTCTGAAATGTTAGAAAGATGTGTGTGTGTGTGTCTTTCATCAAAAGTTAGGTTTTAAACTTCATCAAAATCTGAATGAGCTCAAGGACCTTTTTCTCAAAGTGTGATCCAAATACCAAGAGTTTCACTATTACCTGGAGACTGACATAAAGGTAGTTCTTAGGCTCCAACCCAGATTTATTCCATTTTAAGAATGTCAGAATATTTATGTATAAAATAGTTTGAGAAGCAAAGATCTAGAAGTTGAAAACACATTAAGAGTTGTTGTTTTTAATAATCCAAGTTTTAAAAAATATCTAAAAGTTCAGTATTCAAAACATATCTTAGGGAAAATGTAAATCATTTCATAAGACTCAGGTGTCCATTCCCTTGTGTCTTTTCTCAAAGCACTACTTTCTACACTATTAATTAATTCTGGGCCCTGCTATAGTACTTATATTTTCATGGCAAGAACAATTTTTAGGAAAACTCTATTGCATACAGGAAAGTTTAGAAGTAGAATAGAAAATATTTATTATATAATAAGCCAAACTATGGAGCCATAAAACTCCTCAGAGAAAACACACACACTCACACACACACATCAAATTAGTTGAAACCCTTACAATACAGATAAGGAAATTTGGTCCCGAAAATACTTGCTCAAGATTATGCATCTGGTTGTGGCATATTTTTCTGAGGTTTGTCTTTCCATCCTCCTTCCATTCCTTTTTCCCTTCCTTCCTCTATGTAATTTCTGTCAGTATAGGCAAATTATTTCAAATATTCTTAATAAAAATATGCCAGGAGTGCCTGCGTGGCTCAGTCTGCCTTTGGCTTAGGTCCTGATCTCAGGGCCTGGGATTGAGCCTTGAGTCTGCTTCTCCCTCTCCTCCTACCCCTACCCCTACCCCACTCATGCTCTCTCTCTCTCAGATAAATAAATAAATAGCATCTTTAAAAAATATATCAATTTCATCTTTGAACACTTAATGTGGTCCTCTTCCTGTCAAATAGCATCCCCACAATTCTTGGTGAAATGATAATTTTGAAATATTGTTCTAGTAAGTAGTTTGGACAATAAATGCATCTAATAATTACTTTTATTTTTTTAAAGATTTTATTTATTCATTCATGAGAGACACAGAGAGAGGCAGAGACACAGGCAGAGGGAGAAGCAGGCTCTCTGCGGGGAGCCTGATGCAGAATTTGATCCCAGGACCCCAGGATCATGTCCCGAGCAAAGGCAGATGCTCAACCACTGAGCCACCCAGATGCCCCTAATAATTATTTTTAAATAAACCAGTGTCCATCCAACTAGTGCCTTCAATATGTACAGATATTCACATATATCTATTTTTCCAAATACTGCAAAAAAAGCTATTTGTTTAAAAAAATAGACCTACCATCTAACCATTACTTAGGAAAAGCTGAGAACTAGATCAAGAATAGCTTAATAAAACAGACAAAACATTATAGCCTTAAGAGAAAACTTATAAATACATTGACAATCACAAACTCACCTTTAGCTTTCTTTGAAGCTGATACATCTTCCAAATCTTCTCCTAGAGAGTAAAGAAAGGACACATCAACCCACAGTCTCTTTTCCAGATTTCCCAAAGAGGAAATTTTGTATTTAAAGATTTTTGAGTCACAGGATGTCTTACTCTATGAACTCAGCATCTAGTGTCCCTATGAATAGGAACTTCCTGACAAACAAGACAACTTCTCTGATGTGGGGAGAAGGTGGGGAGGAGATGGATTCCATGCCAGGGTGTGATCAGCAGGCTGGTAAAGGCTGGCTATGGAAAGAAGGGCTGACCGACAGTGCCTCTCCCAAACTTGCTTTTCTTTCCTTCCCAAACCACCAGCATCCCTGGGATTTAGGAAGTTTGAGGTAAATAGCTTCACATCCACAAGGTGGATTCTGAGAAAAATATCCTCCCACATATTTTATTAGCAGACTGATTAGATTTTTGTCTTCTGACAATTGTAGAGGCAATTAAAAGTCATTAAAAGTTGAACCAAAGCTCAAATACATAAACAATGATTCTAATGGTACATTACATATAAAATTTCTTGGTGTTTTGTGTACAGGCACATATGGAATAATGTGGAAGAAATTTTAAGTCTGAGATAATTTTAACACAATATAATTAAATGATCTTTAAATATTCACATCAACTTTTTAGCATTCATAATGATCTGAAAGAGGGTTGGTTTTCTATCATTTATTCAGATTTTGCATACCAGCTGCTCACTAATAAATAGAAAAGGGGTAAAATAGGTCAGTATGCAAATTTTCTCTAATAAAAAAGAAATGTGACCTTTAGGAAGAGATGCTATTATATAAAAGAACAAAATGGGGAAAAGAAATAAAATTACTAGCATTTCTTTTACAGTGAATATTTAAAAACTATTTATTTAAAATAGTATTTTTTAATTAACAACCTTGGGAAAAAAGTCACATTAGGATTTCAAAGTAAAGACAGAGACCCCAAAAGAGCTTTCTTTCTTTCTTTCTTTTTTTTTTTTTTTTTCTTGTAAGGATGGAGCGGAGTTTAAATCAGGCAAGAACCACTCCAGCTCTGTCCACAGCTTACTCTCTACAGCTGGATCTTAGGTATGGTGGTTACAAACTGGCTTCACTTCATTCAAGATCCTAGTTCAGAGCATTTATGATTTCCTCAATTTGAGCATCCTTTACTCCTGCCCTTGGCAGTGTCACTTAAATGTGGACTGGAGCATCCACTTGGTCCGGAGCAGTGAATTATTAAAATTTCAACCTGATAAATTTAGAGGTATTGAAATATAGGGGTGCCTGGGCAGCTCAGTCAGTTGTCTGCCTTTGGCTCGGGTCATAATCCCAGGGTCTTGGGATCAAGCCCCAGGTCAGGCTCCCCGCTCAGTGGGGAGTCTGCTTCTCCATCTCCCTCTGCCCCTTCTCCCTGCTGTGCTTGCTCTCTCTTTCAAATAAATAAAAACTTAAAAGAAATAAATAAGGCAGCTAAAAAAGGGAACTATTTAAATATAAGTTAACTCAAATACTGAATTAAATAACCATGGTCTTAAACTACTCAGCAGTTATGAATAAAGAAAAGGTATAAATGAGTATATGATAATTTAAAATAATAACTATATTTTTAAAATGAGGTTAGAGTTTTTAGAAGAATCAAATAATAGTTTTATTTTCATTGTGTAGCAAGAATCTGCTAATATCTATGGATGACGTTTATAAAAATAAAATAATGCCAGGTTCTTGTACACAAGAAATATAGATTTTATTTTTGTAGATTATAGCACATTTAGAACTAAGACACTTATTCTCTCGATCCACTTTTATCCTTGGGGAAAGAAATATGGGTAGAATAAAAACCTTAGCTTCTTCTCTTTTCCAAATTCTGTATTCTGAGCCAGCATAACGTAGATACAAGAGATAAAAGCTGGTAAGAAACGAGTCACATGTCAATCGCTCCGGCTCATGGAAGGCACAAGAAGGGCAACTACAAGCCTAGGGCAGTTGCTATAGAGATGCAGTCTCTGTGCAAGCAGCTTAATGGCAACAAAAATTTACTGAACTAGGAATAACGAATGTACTGCGACTGTCACTGCTCAGAATACAAAGAAACAGCATATTTACAGTCCATTTATTTTATAACTTGAGCATTGATTACGTGAGTGGTGGTTTTGATAAAACAAATACTTGACTCTCTAAAAAGGTATAGTCATTACCATAAAAGATGTATCAACATGTGCCAATGGAATTTTAAGGAGTAATTTCCTTGGGGGGGGGGGGGGCGGAGGGACAGTCAGGAAAATAGTTTATGAAGGAAGTCTAATTTATTTTTTATTTATATTTTTTTCCTTGGAAGGTTTACCTGAGGAAATATACTTTAGGTGAGATGTGGAAAAAGTCAAGAAATATTGATGTACAACAGCTATACCCAAGTTTGGTATCAAATAGAGATGGTTCAATTTTTTGTTAAGTTTGCACAAGAATAAGGAATGTGATATTTTTCCTTTTGTCAGTTTTTAGGGTCCTATCAGTGCAGATACCCCACTTCAGTTGAAGGATAAACAGTTCAAGCTGCTAAAGTGAATAATTTGGTATTTGTTGCCTTAGAGGCAGGCCTGAGCTGGACAGCACAGACTCTAAGCCAAATTCCTAAGCCTGAGGACAAAGACTGGGAAGCAGAATCAGATAACGAGTTAGGGGCCTCGGGATTCTGTGATGAGCTGAGTGTACCTGTATCTTATTTGTGAAAGGGAAGGGAAGGAAGAATTATTCAAAACTTACCACTGAAACTTCACAGCTATTAGAACATTAATTTTTTAAAAAATAATTTTTATAACTTGTACAATTTTAGAGCACAATGAGTTTTATTTTCTCACATGTCCCTTAATAAATGGTACATTTTCATTAAAAAAAAAAAAAAAAAAAGGAAGCCTAATTTAAAATGGGTCCCCTAGGGCAGCCCAGGTGGCTCAGCAGTTTAGCTAGTGCCGCCTTCGGCCCAGGGCCTGATCCTGGAGATCTGGGATCAAGTCTCACATCAGGCTCCCTACATGGAGCCTGCTTCTCCCTCTGCCCGTGTCTCTGCCTGTGTGTGTGTGTGTGTGTATGTGTGTGTGTGTGTGTGTGTGTGTGTCTCATGAATAAATAAACAAAATCTTTTAAAAAATGGGTCCCCTCATATAGAGGGGATTTTGACTGAGGGAGATGGCCAATTTGCAGCGAAGGCAACCATCAGAAGACTAGAAGAAGACAGCAAAGCACAGAATATATTCAAGGATCACAGGGAATGTTGAGGTTAGAAAGATTCTCATGTGGAAAGACAGATGTCAGGCTGAGTAGTCTCTACTTAATGTCATAGCCAGTGAAGGTTGTTCAAGAGGGAAATCATATGTTAATGTACTTTGTAAAAATAACAAGACTAGAATATGAGAGAAGGGATTCAGAAAAAGAAATTGGGAATGCATTTTAATCGACAAAGAAACAATGATTTCTGCGGCTGCAGGGGTTGAGTGTAAATGAAGCTTTGTAGGTTGAGTGAAGTGGGATTGAATACATATGAATGCAGGCCATTGGTGTAACAAGGGATAGCCTAATGCGTTGAGTTTGGAGGAAGATAGTGATGCCATTCTCAGCAACAAGGAAATCTTAGGAGGCACTCATTAGCTGGAGGTTATGAAAAGTTTAGTTTCCTAGTTCAGTTGTGGTGTTGGCGGTCATAAAGTTGCAAGTGTCTAATAGGAAGAAAGACAGAAGGCAGGATATCTGGAAAAGTTTAGAAGTGGCAGGCATTGAGTTAATAGGCAAAACTGAGTGAGTTGAGAGGTCACTTTTAATGATAGTTAATATGTCTTTATACCATCTGCTGTGCCTTATTATTTCATACGTTTTAGCACATTCAATTCTGATGAGCCCTCTGTGAGGTGAGTGTTCTTATTTTAAATCTCCTATACAGATGGGGCAGAGAGGGGTTAAGTGCTGCCCAAGGTCACAGAGTGACTTAAGTGGAAGGACTGGACTGGAGATCCCAATCTACCTGGATTAGAGTCACTTGAATGAGGATTTATATTTATTGCACAGATAGTATACCTGTTATGTGGCAGCCACTGTTCTAAGCACTTTATAAATAATAAAATATTTCACTTCCAGCAGAAATTTGGGAAGAGGATCCTATTACTATTCCCATTTTGTAGGTAGGACAAATGGCTAGAGACTCAAGGTCTGCGAGATAGTTGGTGGGGAAAACTGGGATTCAGACTCAGGCCTTCTGGTTCTGGAGATTGTGTTACCAATCATTGTGCCATTCCACCTCTTGAGGATGGCCTCCTAGACCCAGTTCTCTCTCATCCTAGAACCTATGCATTATATTACTGCATAATAATGCATGATATTCATGAACTTGTGCAGAGCAGAGATGAAGGAATGTCTCTCTTCCAACAATCCATTCTTTTTCAGAGGGTATGAATAGAAGAGTTACTTGGCTGTATTTGAAAATGATAATGACAATGAAGAGGAAAATATATCTGTTCGGTGTGCTTAACCACTGTAATTTAGACAATCATATTCCAAACAATTAAGAATGATAATATTATCCTGACTTTCAATTTGTAGACTCCATCCTTTATGTATATAGAAACTTAGATTTGAAAGAAAGAAAGAAAGAAACTTAGATTCTGAAGGAATCACAAGTGTTAATGAACCCATCCTCTGATCAAATTCAGACATCTCTACCATAACAGAGTCAAGAACACATGGGAGGATTTGTCTGTGCGGCCACCGTTTCAATCTTTTAAACATCTTGACGTCAAAGTCTGGCTTTTGTATAACTCTTTTATACTTATTGAATTAAGGCTACAGACACAGGGGTTCTTAGAGAACTATTAGTTTATGAAAACAATAAAATGATGATGATAGAAAGGTCTAAATTTTGTATTTTCAAGTAGTGCATGGATCTTCTCATTAACTAAAAGAATTTCTTCTTTGTCTCAATTTCACAATCTGCCTCATTTCACATAAGTGTCTGTTCTAATACTTAACTTTATGTATATAAATTTATAAACAGGTAAATTTATAATATATAGATGTGTGTGTGTGTGTTATTTTGTAATTGAATGTAATGCACTGAAAAAAATCAGAAATTCTCTTTGCCCTTTGTATGAAAGTATTTGCTGAGCTCCCAGCCTGATCTCCAGTCATGGATCAAAAAGAGAGAACAGGATGGGATTTTACAAAAGTTCAGAAGGTAAGTCTTTGCAGGGAGTCAAAGGTAGCCTTGGTTCTACGAGGCTGAAAACAGATACAACTTCAACAGCTAATATGTTGGCATTAAGGAGACTGTGAGTGTATGTACATATATGTGTGTGTATGTGTGTTTGTATAACATACAAATATACATTGGATATATATATATATATTTATATAACATTAATATTAACACTAATTAAAATTTGGAGAGGAATTCTGAGAACATTAAAAAATGTGGAGTCTAGTCTTAGGTCACTGATAGATATGGCGTATAATTACATGTATTTTTAAACACGTGGACTTGATATATGAATTAGCAAATTTTATACTAAAAATTATATATTTATCATTCTCAACAAGCAATCTTATCTTGATTCCATTTCTTATTCTCCATAATGGTAGCTCTCAAACTTTTGGTTACAGAAACCCTTTATAATCTTAAAAAATTAAGGACCTCAAAGAACATTTGTTTATATGGATTATGTCTACTGATAATTAATGTAATAGAAATTAAAATAGCCTTTTTTTTTGTAAACACAAGGATTCACAAGCAAACCATTCCTTCATATAAGAGTGATGATGTTCTTACATGCCATTTGGAGAATTCCACTGTATATGTCTGAGAAAAATGAGACTGACAAAGGTAAGTAATGGCTGAGTATTAATATGTAAAACGTTTCAGATCACCTAAAAGAATTTTGGAGTTCTTAGAGATCCACAGACTATTACATTGAGAAGTATTACTCTAGATAAAGAATTCTATCTCTATGAAACAACCAACATGTTACCAAAGGAAATAATTAAACATAAATCTGTCAAAAGGAAAGATAATTATTTAACAAATAAGTTCATAGCCATGTAAATCAATAACAGTGCAAAGTATTTGAGAAAACAAGAAAGTGAATGTTACCTTTTGAGGGCAAAAAAAACCCTGCCTTATTTCTCTGACACAGAAACAAGTAAAATAATGTCAGATATAAGAAGGACACAGACAAAGCAAAGCTAGATTCTTTAAAATAAGAATTGTTACAAAGGAAATACTCATTGTAAATCCACCTACCTTTTTATGTTATGGAAAAATTATCACAACAATAGCAACCATTTGCCAATTAACTAATGCTAGTTTTGCATTAAAAGAAATATTTTAAATTAATTTGAAATTACAATAAATGTAAACGTTTTAGATTTAGGGTTAGATAACAACTTCTTGTTTGTTTTTTTCCTTGCTTTCTCTCTTTTTCTCTCCTTCTTTCTATATTAGAAGCATCCCACCTAAATTTGGATAACTAGAATTAATTTAACATCATTATCACACACAGTCATATTAACTCATTAGAAACATATTTATAGTGCTTTTTAAAGGTTGTTGGAATCTCAGATTGTTCTTTATATAAAGGGTATGTTTCATCATTCATATTTTATGATGTATCTTATATGTTTACAATATAAAAATATCTGAAATTGAATCAGTAATCAAAAAACTCCCAATAACCAATAGTCCAAGACCAAACAGCTTCACAGGTGAATTCTACCAAACATTTTTAAAAAGAGTTAATACCTAATATTTTTGAACTATTCCAAAAACATAGAAAATAAAATTTCCAAATTCATTTTATGAAGCCGGTATTACCCTGTTACTATCGCCAGTTAAAGACACCACAAAATAAAGAGAACTACAGACCAATCCTTTAGATAAATCTAATGCAAAAATCCTCAACAAAATACTAGCAAACAAACAAATAATACTAGCAAACCAAATCCAACAATTCATTGAAAATTTTTTCACCACAATCAAGGTGGGGTTTATTCCCAGAACTCAAGGATGGTTCAATATTCACAAATCAGTCAACTTGATACACCACATCAATAAGAGCAAAGATAAAAACCATATGATCAGGCAGCCTGGGTGACTCAGTGGTTTAGCGCTGCCTTCAGCCCAGGGCCTTATCCTGGAGCCCCGGAACGAGTCCCACGTCAGGCTCCCTGCATGGAGCCTGCTTCTCCCTCTGCCTGTGTCTCTGCCTCTCTCTCTCTCTCTCTCTCTCTCTCTCTCTTTGTCTCTCATGAATAAATAAATAAAATCTTTAAAAAAACAAAACAAAAAAAACCCACCCATATGATCTTTTCAATAGATGCAGCATTATTTACAATAACCAAATTATGGAAGCAGCCCAAGCAACTATTGATAGATGAATAGATAAAGAAGAGGTGGTATACATATATATGTAATGGAATGTTATTCAGCCATAAAAAGGAATGAAACCTTGCTATTTACAACAGCATGGATAAAGCTAGAGAGTATGATGCTAAATGAAATAAGTCAGAGAAAGACAAATACCAAGTGGTTTCAAAACAAATGAAACAAAAGAAATGAGCAAGAGAGAAAGAAAGTTAAGAAACAAAACAAATGAGCAAAAGGGAACAAAAAAAGAGAAAGAGACAAACTGAGAAATGGACTCTTAACTATAGAGAACAAACTGCTGGTTACCAGAGAGGAGATTGAGGGATGGGTGAAAGAAGGGATGGGAATTAAGAGTACACTTATCATGATGAGAGGTGCCTGGGTGACTCATTCAGTTAAGCATCCGACTCGGTTTTGGCTCAGGTCATGATCTCAGAGTCCTGAGATCAAGCCCCTGTGTCCAGCTCCATGCTCACTGGGGAATCTGCCTGAAGATTCTCTCCCTCTGCCTCTCCGCCTACTCACAGGAGCTCTTCCATTCTTTCTCTCTCTCTCAGATAAATACATAAATCTTAAAAAAAAAAAAAAGAGTGCACTTATCATGATGAGCACTGAATAATGTATCAAATTGTTGAATCACCACATGGTACACCTGAAACTAATATCACCCTTTATGTTAAAAATTCAAAACTTAAAAAAAGGCCCAAAATAACAAACATTTTCTAGGGGAACTTAAAGTAAATAAGAGCAATGTATGTAACAGCAAAAAACTTTGAAAGAATGCTAATCTATAATTGAAAATAGCACAGAAAAAAAATACTGACTAAAGAAAAAATAATATAAAAATGTCAAAATTAAGGCAGGCTTTAAAAACGATCAGTTTAATTTTCCAAAGTGAATATTACCTTAAAGTTTTCTTGCAATTTATTCATTTAGGAAATAGTTACTCTTTCAGCAACAATAACAGTAGCTACAATGAGCTTTTTTTTTCTGTGCAGGTGCTCCAATAGGTACTTTACATATGTTTTCACTTAAGTCAATTCACTAAGAAACAGGTGGAACATCCTCATTTTACAAGAGAACACTGAGACTCAGGGGATTTAAAACGTGTTAAGCAATGCATTTTTAAAGTATTAAAAGGAGGTATAAAGCTAATTTTCTAGAACTTCTAGACACTCTTTCAACTAAACTTTCTTATCTCTACTTTCAGAGTACTTTGCCATGTTCTTTGGAAGAACCAAAAGAAAATACAAAAGAAGTAATTTGTAGTCATAGAGAAAATGGAGAAGTATCCAAACAAATAAAAGATACTATGAGTTGCAATGTAGTATACAACAATCGTCAAAATAAGTGTAAGGTGTTTTCAATGGTGGAATGGTCACTTCCTCTTACCGGAGATCAAAGAAATTTTCTGGAAGTTATCCTATGGGAGATGGACCTTGGAGAGTCATGATGAACTGGAGATGGGCTGTGAAGGATCATATGGCTGGAAATGGGAAGAAAAATCCAAGAAAAAAGAACGACAGGGTCAAAGGATGGAGGAAAGTCAGAAACATGGAAACTTGAATTGGTTTGGTATCTCCTATTGGTATAAACAATGGTTATAGAAAAAGGATTTAAAATGTAGTTTAAGACAGGATCATAGAGGCTTTAGACCCTCAGGCTAAGAAATGTAGAATGTAGTCTAAATTTGCCATGAGGAAATATTGAATACCTATTATATAAATGGTCTAATCAATCTGAAGTTTTGGAAAACTTAATCTATTTAGTAGACATGACATGGAGGAATGACAGAAACCAGAAAGGGACCTTCTGGAAAGTCACTATAATGGTTCAGAGGAGAAACAGTACATGCTAACATGACTTGGCATTGAGAGCCATAGACAAAGCATAGTGACTAGTCAAAGTAGAATTTGAAGTTTTATGTCTAAGAAACTGAAGAATGGAAATCACACGTCATTTCCTTGCAGCATTTGCTGGGGTCAAGGGATAAGTGAGAAAAGAGGGATATAATAGGAAGGTCAGTCATAAACCTATGCAGACAAAAGGTGAAGCTGGGAGTTGAAAATGTGGGGCCAGAGCTGATAAGTCAGGTTAGGCTTCAGAACAACTTGAGGCCTTAGCCATAAAGAGGTGGGCAACAAGGTGGGATGCCCCCATTGAGAAAAAGTGCTAAGAGGAGGAAAGAGAGCTGAGACTGGAAGAACTAATCCTCTGGAAAAAGAAAGAGCAGCAGAACCCATACTGAGCAAATATGCTCATACCGAAAAGAGGAGTCTGATATTATGATAACCAAGAGAGGAAAACATTTCAAAAAGGACATGAGGCCAACAATGTTGAGTGCATCAGAGAGGAAGAGGTGAGAAGAAGGAGAGGTGAGGAGAAGAGAAGAAGTGATTGCCCAGCAATCAGGACATCTGGGCTGAGCTTCAAGTATGGTATTTGAGGAAAATGTTGGAAGGCAATGCTCAGGTTGCCTGAAGAATTGGTGGGAGACTTACCTCAGAAGTGTGATTGTAAATGAAAGCAAAAGTACCACGACCTCAGGAAGCAAAAAGAGCAAGGAAAATTGCGTGTGAAAGAACAGTTGGAAGATATTGTAGGTGAAGGGAGAAGGCTTCTTAGAGCGAGAACTGAAGATGCAGGATGGAGGGATGGAAGGGGCCAGGATCATGGTAGGCAAGAAGGGATAGAGTCAAGGAGAACATGGAGTGATAAATCCTGGGTGAGAAGCAACACTTCCTCATCTGAGCATGGGGGCATGGGAGTGGATAAAATAATGGGAAAGGTTAAAAGAGACTGTAATATGGAGGGGAAAACATTTTCAGGGAAACCATATTGATGGCCTAGATTGTGAACTTTATTTTTCTTGTTTTTAAAGATAAAATTTCCTGTGTGGTGCCCAGCTTGCTCTGTGTACTTTTAGCAAACATGATAAATAAATAAAAAGTACCTAAATAATGCATGCATGTGTACCAGCAGTTACTGCATGTTCATTTCTACCAGCAATCTGTTCTGATTTGTGCCAGAGTTTCGAGAAATACTCATAGGTAAACAGCTGGAATCCTAAAGCATCGACACAAAAGTAACTTTGCATGGATTTTTTTCCCCATTTTTGCTCCTCTTATTTTATCTAATTCACTGCATCTCTTTGTCACTATAGACATCCCAAAGGCTTTAAAATATTTTCTCAGTTGATTTGCTGAATTATGTGTAAATGGTTTGGTGGAATATTACATTCTAGGAGTCAACAGTTTTTCAAGAAATCAGAAGAATACATGGTGGTTCAAAGCAGCAGTCGATAGCCTGTTTCTTTTAGTTTTTAAATCTGAATGCTTCCTCTATACTATTCTTTAAAATGATCATGAGTTTTAAAGAAAATTTACTGCTACGCTGAGCAATAGCCACAGAATTCTTGAAGACTGACCTCAGAGGGTAATAAAGAATGCAGACAGTTCACATTTGGAATTGTGCACACAGTAAAGTCAAGGGTGTTCAATAAAGGTATGCAATCCCCTCTGAGTGTCTGTCCTGTCACTCTGAGGAGAAGACAAAACTGTCTTGAGGGCAATGTCAGAACAACTTAACATCACCAATAAATGAATGAGGCCACATTGCTGGGGCCCAAAGACTAATCATCGACAGTGACAACCATTTGACCAAATGTGCCTTATACACAGACGCTCTCTGAGGCTAGCAAGGGGAGCGATCAGAGAAGGTAAGCACGGCAGCTGGTACCTATTTTGAAGGCTTCAACCAAGTTACTGCTCCATTTTTTTTCTCCTGAAGCAAAGTTTCCATGAGGATAATCACCCTTTCTCTAAAAAGTAGGATTGTTTTAAACCACCCCAAAATGAATAAGATGTTTTCTCTCACATGATTGTATCTTACCATTTCTCCAGTTTGACACAAAGCTTAATAAGTGAAACCTGTTCCTAACTAGGAAAAGTAGCACAGCATGCCGTAGTCATTTCCGTCCCCATCATTATCATCACCACCCTCATGGATGCCAACTAATAATCACTTATTGGACTCCAATTATTATTTATGTACCTACTATTTTGTCTTAATCTCCCTCAAATTTCTATGAGGTAATATTATTATTATCCACATTTCAAAAATAAGGCTACCAAGCACGGAGATGTTATGAAGCTTTCCCAGTTTTCACAGTTTTTAGGCCAGTTTCCCTGGCATCAGCCACTATCTGATGATGATTTTTATATTTCTATTCATGAATTTGGTGCTAATTTGTTCTTAACAAAAACTACATTGATGTTAATATTCATCAGCACTCCATTCCAGCAGGTGATCTCCAATAATATCCCACGTGTCTTATTAAAACAAGATTTGTGGATAACATTAAAAAAGCAACTATTGGATTGTTAGGCTACTGATGACATGATAGACAATATTCATGACAAAATCATACTTTTTGTTGCAGTGCTGGGCTCAGAGGGCATAAAGGAACCCTCCAGAATGTTCCTCCTGCCCTGAGAGGGGAAGAAGAAAACCTGCTGATACATGAAAGAGTAGGTCATCCTGTGGACAAGTGTTTATATTAAAACTGGAACTCAGAGACTAAGTGTGCAAGGAGTAAAGTGGGGTCACAGAAGCTGTGCCAAGGTGGGATGAAAATATAACTAACTGCCTCCGCGGATTCTGGGAAGGTGGCAACAACACAGTATTTCAATCTCTTCCAAATCCCCTTGTAAAAAGAGATAATGAAACCCATGGACAATATTCATAACAAAATGAAATGAGCCCTAAAACACATGTGGATTTGAACAGTCAAAATCTACCAGGCATTAGTGTTTGTAGAAGAAAAAGCACAGAGAGACAATGGGGAGTCTGAGAGACATCCCAGAACCCCCAAACAGCCCATAGGTATTTTCTGAAAAGCGAGTAATGACAACTTGAGATCATCCGCTGAAACTGGGAGGGGCTTTGCCCAGTTCAAGAGCAGGTGAGCATAAGGGGTTCACCATGAGTCTGAGTGCAGGTACTGTCAGGAACCCTGTGATTTTGGGAAACCCATGAGCCAGGGTTCACTTCTAGGACAGGACCCCACAAATGGTAAGAAACTGCTAGGAGTGGAATAAAAGTTGAGCAGGACAGGGAAAACAGAGAGAAAGAAGGATTTGTTTAGACAAAAGGAGTATGAGCTCACAGTCAAAGTTCCAATTACAGAAATTAAAAAACCATCATGAAGAACAGTCTGAAGAAACAATAAACAACAACTTTACATAAGAGAGTACTTCAGATACTGGAATTTTTATGCTCAAACTTTAACACACATCTGAAATGTTTTAAGAAATAAAGTATGAATTCTAAAATCGGGTCAAGCAATAGGAGATTATGAACATAACCAGTAAGACTTGAAAAATAACTATTATAATAAAAATATAAATAATATAAAATCTCACTGGATAAGTTAAATATCATTATATAGAGCTGAAGAAATAATCGGCGAATATATGTTAAAACCGATCAAATTACACTAAATACAGCAGAGAGAAACGAGGAACTGAAAAATTTGAAAGAAAAAAAGGCGAGTATACCTAACATATTAATAATCAGCAGAAGGAGAAAAACAAAGTGATAGTATTAGAAGAAATAATGGCTATCAATTCTCCAAACTAGTAAAAGAAAAAAATAATTTGCTGAGTGAAGTAAGTCAATCGGAGAAGGACAAACATTATATGTTCTCATTCATTTGGGGAATATGAATAATAGTGAAAGGGAATATAAGGGAAGGGAGAAGAAATGTGTGGGAAATATCAGAAAGGGAGACAGAACATAAAGACTCCTAACTCTGGGAAACGAACTAGGGGTGGTGGAAGGGAAGGAAGGCGGGGGGGGGGGGGGGGGGGGGGGGGGGGGGGGGGGGGGATGGGCACTGAGGGGGGCACTTGACGGGATGAGCACTGGGTGTTATTCTGTATGTTGGTAAATTGAACACCAATAAAAAATAAATTTATAAAAGAAAAAAGAAAAAAATAATTCCACATGTCCTGGAGGAATTTCACAGTATAAAGCAGCTCTCACTCCATAAACTATAGTGAACCTGCAATGAATCAAAGGCAAAGAGAAAATATTTAAAGAAGAAAAAGAAAAGATAGATCACATAGGAAGGAATGACAAATCGACTGGTAACAGAATTCCCTGCCTTTGTGGAGGATGAAAAAACAAAACAGTGAAATAATATAACCAAAGTGCGCAAAGTGCTAACCGGTGACCTAAATTTTGTGCCTAGCAACAGGCTTTCGGGAATGAGGATGATTTAAAGACAGTGTCAGATAAATAAAAACTGAGAATGCTTTCACCAATAGGTCCTTTCTCAAGACACTTATAAAGAAGGTGCTGCTGGAAAAGAAAGAAGTAGAAGCCAAGTCAGAGACACAAGAACAATGAAACTGAGAAACCTGTAGGGGAAGATAGACACATATTGACGGAAGAATTACTACTAACACAATTTGACATTCAGATTCTTCGAAAGGTTAGAATTAAAATATTGAACAAGATGAGCATATAAATCAGCATTGGATGTGATGAAATTTAAATGTTCTAACATGCCTCTCTTGTTTAGAAGTGGTGTTGTATAGTAATTTTATTCTTAAAAAGAATAGTAAAATGTCAAGGGCTACCACCAAAGTAAGAGAAATAGAGTATAGTCTTTCCAAATAAGTAGAGGCTAGAAAATGAAAAAATAAAAACACATTTAGAGGAAAATACTTTTTTAAAAAATTTTTTAAAAGACTTTATTCATAGAGGAAAACATTAAATTTGTAAAAGACGAGAAAAAATATAAAGAAATGTTGAGAGGGCATGAGAAATATAAAATAAGAACTTAGATGGTAAAAATTAGACCTAAAATAATAATCACAACGAATGGTAAGTAGTTAAAGTTCAGATTAAAAGTGAAGGCCATTGTACTGGGTAAAGTACAAAGTAAATTTTAGCTTTATGTTATTTACTAAGGACATATCTGAAACAGACTGTCATTAGAAGACATAAATAAATGTTTGTAAAGAAATTCTGATAAGATGCTAACCAAAAGAAAGCTGAGATAATTGTAAGGTCATTTTACTTACAAAAAGAGCATTATATGGAATATAGAAGTTATCATAAAAAGATAAATGTTCAATTCACCAGAAAGATACAATTAAGCATGTATGGAACTTATAAAACAGCTCCTAATATAAAATGTGATAACACTACAGGTACTACAGGGTTAAACTGATAATTTTCCTTCAGTGGGAGATTTCAATATAGTTTATTCAATTACTGATACTTCTAACATTCAAAAAATTAATGAAGATACAGGGTAATTTAAAAGCAATGAAGCTTGACTCAATCAATAGAGAATCACACTCCCGACCATTAGAAAATGCACATTACTCTCAATGTCATATAGAATATTTACTAAAACTAATAATATATTTGTTCATAAGGCAGAGTTCAACACATTTTAAAGAGTAGACCATTTTCTTTCACCACTACACAATTAAACTAGAAGATGATTAAAAGAGGATGATCTTTATAATTCTCACAGGTTTAGAAATTTAAAAATAGGTTCTAAAACTTCCATGTAAAATACTGAAGAATTTATTACAATGGAATTAAAGTACATGTGCAACTGAACAATAAGGAAGATACTCCATATAAAAGCTTATGGGATGCTGCTGAGGTAGCATTTAAAACTACTGCCTTATATTCTTATATTAGTAAAGGAGAAAGGTAGAGACTAGAAAATATCTATTGATATTAGAATAGATTAAAATATGTATATTCACAAAGTAATATACTATACAGCAGTGAACATGAATAACCTATAATACAGTAAAACTCCAATGAATCTGAGAACATAACATTAGCAGCAAAATATCAGGATACATCCTATAATTTGATATGCCTGAGAGACTACCATGTGACAAAATTAGAAAAAAATCAACTAAATTAGTCTGAGATGACATGCATAAATTGACTTAGACATAAATTAGCCATTAGTTGAGTTCAATCATTTTGGAAAAGATCATCAATTTAATTATTTATAAAAGGGAATTATAGACAATATCAACATAAAGCAAAGCATACTCTTTTCGTGTTTAAGAATTTATGAAAAATAGTTCTTTTTGCCACTAGATTATAATTTTATAATTCACAGACTCATTAGTAGTTTGTCTTAAAAAGTGAAATATTCTTTCAAATGAGAATTACATGCTTATTAGTAAACTCTGGCTTTTTGAAATTCTTGAAAATTTTCAGTGCAGGGACATATAATCAATACAAAATAGGTTACACTTTTATTATGACAAATGATATACTTTAGTTATGTTTAATTATATTCTTTCAAAAGGAGTCTGTCTCTCTCCAATAAATGCAGTCTTAAAAAAATACTTATTTTACGGGGAAAGCCAATCTATCTTTACTTAAATATTGACTACCAAACAATAAAAATGAAAAAACTATAGGTTTCTATAAAATCTTTTTCCTTGGTACACCACACCCATTGTTATAAATACATTGTCAACGTCTTAGCTATGTCAAGAGCCTTGCAATTCCTCTAGGTGCTAGTCTTCCCTTGGAACCTTTTGCCTTTTAATAATGTATGTTTTCATTCTTCTGTTTTATTTTATGTTTTGCCTTTGGGCAACTTCCTGGGGAGTAATGTTTTTGGATGTACAGGTTTTTTTTCCAGAAAAAAATTCTCTGAAGACTTAAAATATTAATAGCAAATGGCTGTGCTATTTAAAATTCAAAAATATGTTCATTTTGCTTTTAATTTTTCAGGTAATGGATCTTAAATATAAAACAATCTAACATCCCTTGATGTCTTCCTCTCAATTACATGGAAAGCAAATTATTTATTATATATTTACCATAGCTAGAAAAAAATACAGAATGAAAATCAAGTGGACATTTAGAATCAGAAAGCTCATCCTTTAAAAAATATACCTGCAGACACAGGCGTCAATTAAACCACAATCATCCAGGAATCATGGAAAATTTGATTTTGCAATGTTACTTTTCACTGATGCAGTAGAGAGATGTTCATGTGTTGCTGATTCTTATCAGTATCTTTTCCATCCCTATAATAAAACCTCAGATATTTGAAAATCCAGTCCATGCAGACGGTTGTAAGCATCTCAATCAGAGTGAATCAGAATTTAGGAAGCGGTACCTCTCTTGTTTTATATGGATCCTTTCCCACATATTAACGTTCTCTTCCTTCCCAGCCAAAAAACCTGGGAGTGAAGGACAGTCTCTGTGCATCCCATACCAAAGCAGAAAAACCAGCCTGTCAGAAGTAGAGGATCTGATCCTGTCCAGAGGACAAGAGAAGCAGGCACAAGGGAGGAAGGGAGCAATAAGTTTAAAGCAAAAGCTATTTGCAAACCTCCTTTATGAAAGACAAAGGACTGAAAGATAAATAAGAAATATGACCAAAAATAAATGCACATGTACATAATGCTGAAAAGGGTTCAGAAAAAGAGTGATGAATCTTCAGTTTAAATTATCTTCAGTATGTTTTATTTGATAAATATCGGAAGTTTTTTTATGATTGCCTCCAAAAAGGTATGACAAAAAATTATATGCTATGGAGAATATGATCTCCATGTGTGCAGCAACCAATTGATTAAAATGTATCGTCTCATGATGTTCTTGGATATTTATCTCCTATGATCCATAAGAAAGAGTAGACATTTTTTTTTCTGGTGACACTTTTTCTCTTTTCCATTACTATTATTATTTCTTATTTACTTCCTATTTACCCCTATTTCTTCCCAACAATTCCCTCCACTTTCCTCCCTTTGATAAATTAACCCACAATTTCCTGTGGCAGTAAGTCTTAAGTCCTTTGGCCTGCAGGATCTCTACCTCGTAGAGGCCTTACCTCCACTGCTTTCTGACACTAGCCCTTAACGTCAGCCAACTCTTCTTCTGATGGCCTCTATATGCCATGCTTTTTTGGTCGCCAACTTTGAAATAATAGAAAACATATATATTGGTTTCTACCCTTTGTCTCTGGTACAGGGTTTCTAAATCTCCTGGGTGATAGAAGGGTTTTTGTTCGATGAGGCAATGCTTGGTGGGCTCCTGGATGGGAGTTGGTCACCAAAAGGTCCAAGCTGTGATTAGAAGCTGGAACTTTCAGTTCTACTTCCCATCCTCCAGAAAGGGGAAGGGGGCTGGAGATTGAGATAATGATCAATCATGCCTATGTAATAAAGCCTCCATAAAAAAAATCTCAGAGGTACAGGGTTCAGGGAACTTCTGGGTTGGTAAACACACTTACATACAAGGAAAATGGCTCACCCCAACTCCACAGGGACAGATGTTCCTGTGTTTGGGACCCTTTCAGACCTTGCCCGATGTACCTCTTCATCTGGCTGTTCATCTGTATCCTTTATAATATCCTTTATTATATAATAAACTAGTAAATGTAGTAGCGATTCTCTACATTCCATAAGCTGTTCTAGCAAATGAATCCAAAGGAAGAAGTGATGAGAACCTCTAATTTCTAGCCATCTTGGACAGAAATTGTAACTTGGGAACCTACCACTTATGGCTGGCAACTGAAGTAGGAAGCAGGCTTGTAGGACTGAGTCTTTAAACTGTGCTGTGCTAAGTCCAGGTTAGTGTCAGAAGTGACTGACATTGTGTGACACCTAGCTGGCATCACAGATAATTTCTTGGTGTGGAAACCAACCAACCAACCAACCAACCAACCAACCAACCAACCAACCATACATCTAGTGTAGGAAGTTCTGGGAGCATGGTACTTCTGTCAAAGTGAATAAGAGACAGGAGAAATGAGTTTTTCTTCATATCATTTCCATCTTTTTCCAGTCATTCAAAGCAAACTATTCTTCCAAGTACAAATTCTGGAATCACCTCCTTCACGAAGTGTACCCTGACTACCTGTGGGTGTAGGGGAAGAGTGTAGAGTGGGATGGTTTCAGAGGGCTTTCCTGAGTATCAAGTGGGAGCTTTGCCCTTGCATCCATGAGACAATTCTGTACCCTTGTAATTACTTTCCGTTTTGAAATCCCTGAAGCAAGTTCATGTGGGGTTCTATTATTTGCAGTCAAGGAGTGTTGAATGAGATATGTGGCAAGTACCACATTTAATGTTTGTCTTGTAGGTCGCCAATACTCACTATGTGATGGGCACAATGGAAGCACTCAATAGATATTGAGATCTGTTCCGTCCAATGCAGTAGCTACTAACCACAAGAGGATTTGGGCTACTGAAATGTGACTAGTACCAACTGAAATGTGCTTTAAGTGTAA
Source organism: Nyctereutes procyonoides (assembly GCF_905146905.1). Taxonomy (NCBI): domain Eukaryota; kingdom Metazoa; phylum Chordata; class Mammalia; order Carnivora; family Canidae; genus Nyctereutes; species Nyctereutes procyonoides. The sequence goes on from NW_026575146.1 coordinate 28,664,262, forward strand.
ATCACACACACAATTAAAAAAATAGTGTAAATATCAATATATTTCTGAATTGATACATGCATAAATAATATTTATATACAGAGTTAAATAAACATTGAAATTATTTTAACATGTTTCTCCTGACCCTTTTAATGTATCTACTAGAAAATTTAAAATTACATGTGTTGTTCACATGATTTTGCTCTAGACAGCACTGATTTAAAAAGATGGTTTTTTAAAATCAGAAAACATGGGAGGGAAAGTTCTATTTCCCAGAATTTTAGGAGCTTATGGAAAATTTAAAGTCGTATCCTGTATATTTAGAATGCCTATGTGTGTCTAGATATTGATATTTTAGAGGGTATTTTCTGAGAGTTTTGTCTGTTTACAACCTACCTAGATCCATTCCTAACTCTGTTATTCTTCTCAGATATACAATTATATTTAAGTTAATGAACATTGAAAAACATCAGCGAATAAAACATGATCGCTCAACCATATGTGCTCTGTAGCAAATCTTTAGTGATTGAAGGTTTAAGGCAGAAACAAGATTATTTTATTTCATTCTACTTAAATTGCTGAAAAAAATTATGTATTTGAATGCAAGTCACTTTAATCTTCAGGCTTGAGAACATGAAAAGTATTTGTTCCAAGTCATCATTTCAAATAACATGGTTTTTTAAGTTTCAACATAACTAAGTTTAAAAGTTAAATTCCTGTCAGAAGGTTTAGTATGAAATGACTCAATCTCTGAACACATTAAAAATATAAATATTTTATAAATTTTAGCTGGAGATTTATACTGCATGCCAAAGAGAATTTATCTTTAATACAAGCAGTACTTACTTGATACTCTTGCAGGTTTTTCTGCTAAAAATAAAAGAAAATAAGTTTTGTTTAACTCAGATAAAATGCAAAGAAATTATACGTTGATGGACCACATGAAAGAATCTAACGTCTTTTGACTTTCTTATTAAGAGTTAATGAAAAGGGGATCCCTGGGTGGCTCAGTGATTTAACACCTGCCTTCGGCCTAGGGTGGGATCCTGGAGACCTGGGATGGAGTCCCACATCGGGCTCCCTGCATGGAGCCTGCTCCTCCCTCTGCCTGTGTCTTGCCTCTCTTTCTCTGTGTCTCTCATGAATAAATAAAGACTTTAAAAAAAATAGTTAATGAAAGAATATAACTATTGCCTGAGAACATGGGTCTTTGAATATATTGATTATTTTTATGTGAAATATCAGAAAAGCTATTAATCATTGTAGATGTCACAACATATTTACACTTTTAAAATACTAAAATCAGTAGGATCTTTGTTAAATTAAGGATCTTGATTCAATTCTAATTATAGCTGACTTGAGTAAAAATACTTTGTATGATGTAATTAATCTAAATATTTGTTTAAAGTTTCAATTCCATAAAATGTATCATTGAGAATTATTTTCCTTTCAAAAATTATAAGGATAAAAACTAAACCTTAATAAACTACATGCAAAATTAGTTTAATTTTTCATAACCATTTGTCTATTAGTTTCAATGAGAAACCATAATTCTTCAAAGTAGTATTGTTTTACATTAAAGTGTATGTATATAGAACAAAAATATAAAGTGAGATGATTGTCCCAAATACTATAACAGAAATGCTAACTTCTTGAAAAGTAAAAAAAAAAAAAATTCATAACATTTACTTTGTACTATATTAGTCTAACTTCTTTTTTTTTTAATATGGTCGACACATAATTTTACAGAAGTTTCAGGTATATAATTTGGTGATTTGACAGGTTTATACATTATGGAATGTTCACCCCAAGTGTAGCTACTGTCCCATTAGTCTAATTTAAAGGGCTGGACTTGATATATAAATTTTTTTTATTTATTTATTTTTTATTTATGATAGTCACAGAGAGAGAGAGAGAGAGAAAGGCAGAGACACAGGCAGAGGGAGAAGCAGGCTCCATGCACCGGGAGCCTGATGTGGGATTCGATCCCGGGTCTCCAGGATCGCGCCCTGGGCCAAAGGCAGGCGCCAAACCGCTGCGCCACCCAGGGATCCCTAAATTTTTAAATGAATCTGCATTACATGATTTATTTTGAGACTTGTAGAGTTTCTAATATAAACCCAAGGGTTACAAATTTACCAAAGTTAGTTAATACCAATAAAATTTTTTTCATTTGAGACACGTATGATTTTAGTGATATTACGACCACATGCCTCATGTATAAAATTACAAAATAGCATGTCATTTTTTTCCTTTAAAAATATTTCACTGGCTAAAAAATAGAAACTTGAAAGGAATACAACAAACATTTATTGAAATACAATGAACCATCTGTTGAATGAAGGAATGAATAAGAATGTGCCTGTGTTCTCAACTAGCTCAGGGTTAGTCTTGTGCTTTTACTTAGAATACCTTGTCCTGTGTATTCATAATATGAAGACCTTGGAAATGATGGGCTCCAGATTGGGGTAAGAAAGGACTGTCTATCCAAAGCCTAAATGCCTTGTACAGCCCTCAAGTTATAGTTTGAACAGACTACTCGCTTGGGGACAAAGTTGAGTACATTTACATTTTACCTTTGGGCTGCTCTGATTGGTAGAAAGATTCTCTAATGTGTGCCATAGTGTGATGGGGTAGTGAAATGTAAATGAATGAGTTCAACTGTTAAGTCTTTGGACCAAATCCTGTCTCTACCATGTAAACATTCTGGGATTTTAGATCTCCCTCATTACACCTACCTCATCTTTAATTTGGGCATGATAATTGGGCCTGTTGTGAGGATTAAATGAATAATAGGAAAGGATGTACCAAAGAGTTTTTTTAAGTAACTGGAATTTTTTTATTCTTCTGGTTAATTATTTTAAAAGATGCTAAGCCATATTCTAAAAGTTAAGCAAGTGAAATATAAAATTTATGCCCTTATATGATTCTATAAATTTGGTTTGCTTTTATTGTAAATTTTACCCTCTAATATTACTGAGAATTACATGTCTAAATTACTGATAACTATATGTCTAAGTTATATGTCTAGATAAGTCCTGCCATTTGGGGCATCCATAATACAGTAAGCAGAAAGAAGGAACCAGTGAAAATACAACACTGATTTCCCCTCCCCCCACACTGGAATTCCATATATTTACAATGTTGAAAACAATTGTTCAATTTTGACATGTTTACTTAGCATCTTAAAATTTAAAATATTTAAATCCCATTACATTTTGAATTAATTACATTTGTTCAAAATTATATCACCTAGGCTATATAATTCAGTTATAACATGTATTTATAGTTTTTTGATAGTCAATATCACCAAAATAGGTCATTCTCATTTTAGGTGAAGGACATCTTCCTGTTGTGCACATGCTGGCATTTTCCCTCTACAAAACACTTTTTGTCTAGGTGGACTTAATTTAAAGGCCAACTTTAAATAATAACTTTATTTATGATAATGGTTATATTTATGTAATACATAAAATAATTGTCAGCTCTATTTTTTTTACTGCTATATCATTTTTGACCTTATAATTCATATTATGAAAGTCTTTTGTAAAAGAGAAATTCATCTTCTGATATGTACTGGAATATTTTATTGAATGATTATGTTGTTAATAGTTCAGATTTCTTCTTTCTAGTTTTCCATGGAAATGTAAATCTCCTGCTAGGTTTCCCACCTGTCCACTTCCTCTGCCTAATATTAGCAGAAGTGTATAAATGCTAGACTTCGTTGCTTTAAAAAATTTTAGTGTTAATATTAAGTGCAAGCATAATTTAGGCACCTCACCTCCATACCAATTTAGCATTTGAATATTTACAAAGTTGATTCAGGATTACCTTTTGTCACGTTGTGTGATTGAAGACTTTCTTTTCTTGTTGAGACTGTGGATAAGGAAAACGTAAATTAAACTCTGACTTTTTAAAGGGAATTTTCATTAAAATTTTGGCTCACTTCAACTAAGCTTTGGGAACATGGGAATTATTTAAATAATGTAAATATTTTCTCAGGGTCATTAAAAAATTTTCTCTTCTAACACCTAACAAAAACAAATGTCACCAGTAGAGATTGTTTTGTTTGCATAAACAGATTTACATGTTTGCAGTGATTACAGTATTTAATGAGACTCCATGTACAATGGGTCATTCTAAGTAACTGAATTTGGAGATAAACCAAAACAAACAAACAAACAAACAAACAAAAAAACCCAACCTGTCGTATTATTAACAATCTTTTTGATATGTTTAAGAATGCTTTCCTCTTGATACAATAGAATATTTCTTTATAAGTAAGGCCTTTATAAGTTTTTCAGATAACTACTTTGAAAATCAGTGATTATCATTATATTTTGTAGTTTAGCAAATAAATACACCCAATGTTAAGAAAATAAAGTCACTCTGTGATGCAGCCTCTAAACTTGTTGCTCACCAATGGCACAACAACACATGAATGCACGTTTGCTGGGACTGGCCTGCTATCCATTGTTCCTTCAACCCAGCCATTACCACATATTCGTATTTCCCACATTTCTTCCTTTAATTACACTAGAGCTCATCATATACACAAATACAAGTTTTATCTGAAAGTGATATAAATGGGGCACCTGGGTGGCTGAGTCAGTTAAGCATCTGCCTTTGGCTCAGGTCATGATCCCAGAGTCCTGGGATTAAGCCCGGCATCAGGCCACCTGCTCAGTGGTGAGTCTGCTTCTCTCTCTCTCTCTCTCTGCCTCTACTCTCTCTCTCTCTCTCTCTCCCCCTCAATAAATAAATTAATAAAGTATTTTAAAAAATAAAAATAATAAAGTGAAAAAATAAGCCTCAATTATTTTTTCTTTAGGGCTTTGCAGTATGTTTTTCAGTCTTTTAAAAATCACCTTTTTCTTCTTTAAGATGTTTCATTTCTGCTTTTTCTGTAGAGAAAAAAAAAAGGTAATTTTGAGTCATATATCATTTATTCATAAGTCTTCCTAAGGTTTGGAATGAACTTTTTTGTAGTCAATATTCACAATTCAGGCATTATATGAAAAGAATTCTATGATGTTAATTTAGAAATAGCAGAACCTAAACCTAAACCTAACCTTCTATTCTCTTTAGATATCTAATAACAAATGACGCCTACCCTCTTGCTTGGAAAATGCTACAGTGAACTGTAATTCTGAAACATGCTTTAAAAATCTCTGTCCACATTTTCTGTAATTTGCTAAATGATCTAATTTGTATAATTATGTATTTTTTATTTCTGTGTTTTTATTGTTAATTTGGTGTACATGTCTTTAAATGTCATCTTTACCTTTACTTTCTTTTTCAGATTTTTCAATTTTCTTCTTCCCTAGGAGGGAAATATAACAAGAAATCATCAGTTAAAAAAAAATGACTTCTTACTCAATTGTGAAGTGAACACTTGGAGATGAGACTTAATCCCATAAGTGGAGGGGGTCAGGGCTCTGCTTTTTCAAAATACAAAGGAAGAGTATGCCTCCTATTGTGTGAGAACATATGTACTTTTGTTACACTTGGTTATTTGGCTTATATTCAGTCACCTGAATGGCAGAGTCCTCTCCCTTTTTCTTTTTATCTCTGTTTTCATGTGCTTTGACGGAAAGCTCTAGCAAGCCATGCATTTAAATGTAAACTAGTAACAACAGGAAAAACATGCAAAATTTCAATTGTTTTCTTTAGGAAATGAGAATCTGGTGCTATGGATGCTCAATAAATAAACTGAAATAAAAACAATGAGAGTCACAAAATATCTCCAAGCAAAAAGTGGACACATATGCCTTTTCAGAAGTTTCAGTTGATTAATGGTTTTTCTTCAACTGGATATATCAAACGATACTGAGAAGAAAACCAGGTAGTGGGGATGTGGCATATCTTATCTTATTTAAAGCTCATAACAAGCCAAAATTTGGGATGTCATTTTGTCTGTTCTATAGATGAGGAAACCAGGAATCTGAGCCATCCAACAGATTTTCCCAAATGTTACACAGCTAGATAGAGATTCAAATTTACACATAAATCTGTCTTCACGGATCTATGTTCCCTCCTTTGGGGAAAGTATTTTTTACCTGATTCTGTGACTTCTGGTGTTTCCTCTTTAAGGAAAAAAGAATATAGTAAAAAAAGAAAAGGACAGAATAGTATTTCAGTAGCAGACAATTGAGCTTTATCTCTAGGTATTTCCTATTTAATTCCACTAGTAATGACAATAAACACATACGCTCAGAATGGCAAAGAGATGCACTAATAACCAATATCTCTGAAAACTAACTAGAACTCTATTTGGAAATTAGAACTACTCGATAAATTAACTTAAAACATTCTATGCCTAAATGGTCACATTAATCAATTTGAAGTCCTTTGGTTGGTTTTCTTAATTACAAATTACAAATTATAAATCTCTGCTTCACAGACTTTTAACTTGTTCTTCATATATGCACGAATACATTCATTCATTGAATATTTATAAAGTAACTTCATGTATAAGATGTTATACTAACTGCAATGGGTGGGATTGTGGGATGAGGTTGAAAAATATCACAGAAATTCAACTCTCGGTGACTTTTGTCAGAGTAGTGAGACAAGGTATAAAATGTTATTTATCTTTAGTCTCTGATAATACAGAAACAGCCTCTCTTTTTGTTCTTTTAGTTAATGCATAGACCAATAATATTGTAAAATGTAACATGACAGGATTTTTAAAAATATATTTTTCCTCACAGTTCAGTTCAAGTGAGAACATACCTATAAACCTGATACATTTAATTATAAGTCTTCTATAGCTTCTCTGGAAGCTTTATTCAAAACTTAAGAAAAAATGATTAAAATATTTTATGATAATAAAGACAAAAATGAATAACATTTCATAAACGAAACAGTATTTACAAGTGATTATGGTGAACTTCATATTAGCATTCTAGTTTTGACTTTCAACTCTTAATTTTTGCATACCCTTAGCAATAATAAAAGCTAAATGTATTAGAGATTTTCTCCAACCCAAAGGCAACATTTAACATTTTAACATCAAATTCAATTAGAAGAAAATTGTAGCTGCATTTGTAAGGAGCCTGTCATGATACTCTTAAGGAACTGGGTTACTCCTTGGCATTTAGAAACTTTAGATAGAACTTCTAGATACACTTTTGATTGAAATGCACATATTTTTACCCCAGGTTAAAGTCTGGGTCATAATTTAACAATATTAAATAATTATTTCATTTTTATGAATTACATAGAACTTCATAAATTTTCAAAAGCTGTTGCATTGGTATTATTGCTTGGGATGTCAAAATAAAATAGAGATTCTGAAATACTAAAAACAACTTACCTTCAGGTGTTGAAAAAGTAAAATAATAAAAGTCTAATGTGCTAAGATTAATAATTGGGGACAGGTATTATGTGTTCTAAATTTTTCTTAACCCAGCAGTGACTATTAGAGGAATCTCCATACCGTGTTTACTCAATACATCCTCACAAACAAATGGAGGTACATTAAAGAGAGATGAAACCACTTTTATTCCTACACAAACATTACTTATCTTGGTAAATGCATTAATTACATAGGCATGAAAACAGAAAACATTTTTGGCATTCCCTCACATACCCGGGTACAGTGTAATATAACTGATTGGTGCTCAGTAAAGTCACGTTCAAGGATTAATGAATATGATACACACAATATTCTTTGTCAGAATCATTTATATAGGTGATGGTGTCCTGCCTATTGCACTAATAAACATACTGTCTTTTTTTTGGCTGCATATACAATACAAAGAGATCATAAAATTAGTGTGATTTAAATAACAAATTCTTAAAATTTTAAAGTGGTACACTTACTTGAGGTTGGTTTGGGTTTGTCTAAAAAGTAAAGAAGAAAAGTAAACAGGTGATCATTTTTCCCCTATAGGTAAATATCAGCACTTTATATTCCTATTTCTGTCCAAGTTAAACTAGAAGTAGGCTAAACATATTAAAATGAGCAATAGAAAATGCATTTTGAATAATTTTAAAGTTATATTCCTAACGAATTCCCTGCAGAAGAGATCGGAAAGCTTTCAGATATAGAATCTTCTTGGTCTCTTCATCCCTATGAAATCTTATCTGATTTAATGCAATATGAATGCTCACGGTAATTTGAATGCCTCACTGTTTCTGAAGAGCGTAAAATGCATATTGTGTCATCATCCTCTCAGAATGCATGTTAGTATTAATATTCTAAATATTTCTTAGAAAAAGAGAAGGAAGGATATTTTCACACCCTCCAGCAGTGTGTGCCTTAGAGTTTGAATGATGCCAACTACCATATCTTTTAAAAAATCAAATAGCATTTTTTTTAAAGAATGAAGCTACCATTTATATATTTTATATTTAAGAAAAGATATCAAGTGGAAATTCATGATTAGTTTTTAGTAAAAGGTAATTTCTGTAATTTGGCAAGATATTTTACAATCTTACCTTGAATCAACTTAATCAGTGTGACAAATGGCATTAATATGGACAACAGTGAAAGGGGCCTGTGAACCATGAATGTAATACTATTTTGTTAATACTGCTATTACTATTATAAATATAAGAGACTCTTATCTATAGAGAACAAACTGAGGGTTGCTAGGAGGGCGGTGAGCAGGGGGATGGGCTAAATGGGTGACGAGTATTATGGAGGGCACTTGTGATGAGCACTGGGTGTTGTATGCAAGTGATGAAGCACTGAATTTTACTCCTGAAACCAATATTATACTATATGTTAACTAACTGGAATTGAAATAAAAGCACAAAACAAACAAAAAAAAACCCTACTGTATCATAATAGTATGTTTGACAATCCTATACATATGTGTTATAATACTTAGCAAAATGTATAATTTTCAACAGTAACACAACTGTAATGTCAGATAAACTAGATTTCCTAGAAAACCAGAAGACTGAACAGTACCAGGAAATAAGATGAAAAGCACTCGTATGCTCTGTTTGAATTTTTAAACCTAATAACACTAGTGAATTAAGACAATGTAAAAGCACCTGTTTTTATAGTTGGAGATTCTTTTTCTTGGTGTTCAGCTTTTTCTAGAAAGAGAAATTAAAATTAATTGGCAATCTGTGAATTGTTTGTGTAGCAAGCATTCCTTATTTATGTATTTGCGGGTGATCCTCAGTTTATATAGGAAGCATGCCCTCAAAGTCATTTGCATGTTGGAACACAGAAAAGCACATTGCCATAGAAACAGATTATAAACAAGGTCAGGTTCATTCTCAGGGCATCCTGTAAGACAGTAGGAAGATACTAGCCCTCTTGGGGCCTTGTGGTATAAGAAGAAGAGGATAGAATATGACAAAGAGGAGAAAAAAAGAGGATTTTTCTTTCTCTGCTGAAGGTAAAATCATTCCTTGAGGATAATTTAAAGTAGATGACATTTGCCTTTGGCATTTTACAAGCTCCTCTTTTTACCCCTCTGACTCCGCCTGGTTCCTTTTTGCCAGGTCAGAAGCAATTTGTGCTGGACATTAGTTTCTCATTGAAAATTTAACCTAGACCCCCACCTATACCAGAAAGTATCACATTCTGTATTTTCTTTTTTTTTTTAATTTTTTTATTTTATTTATGACAGGCACACAGTGAGAGAGAGAGGCAGAGACACAGGCAGAGGGAGAAGCAGGCTCCATGAACCGGGAGCCCGATGTGGGATTCGATCCCGGGTCTCCAGGATCGTGCCCCGGACCAAAGGCAGGCGCCAAACTGCTGCGCCACCCAGGGATCCCACATTCTGTATTTTCGTTTTCCTGGACCACCTTCTCCTTCCAGCTCCAGTTCGAACTCTCAGAGATGAATCTCAACTGAGTCTAGGACAGGACAAATGGAATCAAATATGCAATTGATATTCCTCTGAAAAATATTTGAAATAAAAAAATAGGAGATCTCTCTCTTTCCTTAAAAGTGGAATTTCAAATGAAGCCATTATAGGGTAGGATACTTTGAATGGAATTAAGAATAGTTGGAAATAGAGCCGATCACTGCCAAGTGTTAGTGCTTCAAATCACCCTCAAGGTTAGTCCTCCTGAGCTGTTATTGATGTTTACCTGTCTTTTTCTTCCCTCACTCCTGAATTTGGAGATGCTAAAAGTACTACCATTTTTCCCCAACAACATGCACCAAGAGTGAAGTAGGTGGGAAGATGTAGGACCTAGGTGGTCATAAGACTAAACTGGATATTTGTAATTTGGGGCTTGACAGTATTTAAGAATAAAACTTTCATGAACTAAATCTGTATAAGTGTTAATATTCGATAAACATACAAAATAAAATAAAATTGAAAAGCTGATATTCAACTTATTAAACTGTCACAATAACAGCTCTGCAAAAGTATACTGGATTACAGTGATGATAATAATATAAAATGCATACTCAACATACATGCAACATGTTCTAGAATATGAATATATTCTATTAGGCTCCATACATTTGCACCTTACCTCCTGAAACCACTTATGAGGTCTCCTAACTGAACTCACCAAATTCATCTTTGGACTGTGTCAATCCATTTTTCATACAGGATCCAGGGAATGTTTGACTAACACACTTTCATTGAAATTGTGTTACATAAAAACACAGAATTCAAGGACCAACATCACAATTTGGAAACACTTTTGGACTTATTTACTATCTGTGTGACAATGAGCCCATGCTCATGCCTGTCTGAGCCCAATAGTCAGCTTTTGAACTCTCTGCCACTGTAATCTCTGAAAATGGATGATCTTTTAAGTTCATACTCATGAGAAAAAGTCCATGATTTTAATAAACAAATGGCAATATGATTATGATCTCTGGATTTCTAACCACCAAAGTCTACCTACAGTGTGATTAATGCTACTTACCCAAACCAATATGTGGTTCATAACACTGATACTGTGTATCATTTCATTCTCCTTTGTTATTTATCACATGTGTTTGATAGATTGCCAGTTCATCCTAACTTCTTAGTGGTATTTTATAGCTCATATGGACTCACTCTTTCAGTATTAGTAATAGTGATACAACTTCCAGAGATTTCCTCTGTATAACTATAGCAAAGTATTTTTTTAAAGATTTTATTTATTTATTCACAAGAGACACAGAGAGGCAGAGACAGAGGCAGAGGGAGAAGCAGGCTCCCTGTGGGATTTGGTCCCGGAACCCCGGAATCACACACCCTGAGTGGAAGGCAGATGCTTAACCACTGAGCCACCCAGGTGTCCCTATAGCAAAGTATTAATAGTGTAAGACAAAGATGTCAAAAAGCTATAGCAAAACATTTTATCATCTATACAGCTAATTTAAACTAAGGTAATACTAAAATTAACAATTAAAGGGAAAAAAAACAAGCAAATTATTAAAGTTGAAATGGCCAAGCAATGCTTTTTAGACTTTATTCCTTTCATCTCTTACTTGTTGGTTTGGGCTTGACTGTAGAGAAGAACAGAGAAAAGAAAATGGCATATTGATGAGTACAAACCATTGAAAAAGGTAACTCTTTATCTTCTGTATTTATTTCTTCTTAGTTTTAGGTTTTCTTCTAATATTAGGCTTATTCCATTCTCTCTGAGCACTATTATTTCACTCTCAGAAAATATTTCAATCACACTGCTTGCTGAAGAGTTAAGACACATCAAAATGTATGCAAAATTTAAAGCTATATATTTGACATACAAATACATTGGGCTAGCCTCTTGCTAATCCCCAAATACCCATATAACTAAACGAGACCACATTAACACCTTAGGGTGCAAATTAGAGGAATACTAGCTGAAATTATGAGCTTTGACAATGGCTTTAATAGAGTACAAGGGACATGTGAAGTGATGTGTAAATGACCTTATAAGATTTCTTTCTTTCTCATGTGTTAATAGTCTATAATTTTTATAATTAGTTTTTTCCTGAATTCTATTATATTTTCTTCTGAGAAATTGGATTTAAATCTGATTGTCGTGATTATCTTAGTTAAAATGAAATTATATCACAGACTTTTTCTTTTGAAATGAACTTTTTTTGCTTTTAGTAAGAAATGGGACTCTGTTAACTGCCTGTTGCCCACTTGGAATTCAGTGAAGAGATTCAATAGTTTGGGATGTCAGTTGAGGTGAAGACCCTGTTTCATTCATCCCAATAGGAAAGAACTTCAGAATGGCCAAGAGTGTGTGCACCCCTCTTTTCTCCTCACCTGAAATACTGAGAGATACAGTTTTAATATTGTATGTTATCTATGTTCATACAACCATATAACTGTCTGTGGAGCCCTCATGAAAGGATATTTTTCCATATAATACATAAACAGTAGATTTCATAATTTCAGACTCCTGTGATCTTACAGTTTGAGGAAATGTGGTTTTAAAATAAGATTAAATACCTGGTAGTATATGATAATCAATGAATTACTTGGATTACCTCACAAGTTCTATGTAAGTTTAGATCAAACAGACTTAAATAATTAAATTACAATATTCTAGTATTCCATTGTTAATTTTATTGACTATTTCTTTCAGTATTTATAAGAATTTGTAATCTTAGAATTTACGGTGCTGAAACTCTGCACACTTCAGTGAAGATATGTGTGTATTCAAGTAACATAAAGCTCATAAATAGGAGAAAAATATGAAATATCTTATTTACCTGTTTTTTCTATAGCTGCTTTTTCTGTAGCTTTTACCTGCTTGACAACTTTTTCTTCTGTGATAGGAAAAAATGTTAACACAAGTAGAAAATGTAAATGCATCAGTATAAAACAGTGACATATGTCAAGTTTGATATTTTGTATTCTCTTTGAAATAACACCAATACTGAGAAAAACTTAGGTTTTTTTTTTTTTCCCGGAAAAGCAGCAAATGATATCTTCCATTCAAATTGGATAGAGCACAAAAAAAATGTGTCCAGCTGCAGACATCCTTGCAACTCTCCTGCCCTAAAAGTTTTGCCAATTGGAATTATCCCCTGACCTGCCAATACACATCTACCCCTTGCCTTCACTGTATTTCACTGTATTTATCTACACAGGGGTTGTTTTATAAGACATGTGTTCTTTTTAAATAATTGAACTAGAGCAGGAAGAAACATTTTTTTTTTATTTTTCTTGTGCAAGATTCCTCCCTGAGAACCCAAGATTAGTCTTGCAACCCAAGTTTTTTATGGTGCAAAGTTGGGGAGGGGCAAGAGGAATACATGTAGGGGATGTCTTCTGTCCTCTATATGGTTTTATAGATATAGTCAAAGAGATTTGGGTCAACGTAGAGAGATTAGGATAATGATCCTATGTAAAATTGACCTTGTCAATAATTCAACAGCGGGAATGAATCAATTAGAAAGTTTCCCTGGGAAGCAGAATTTAGAGTATGGACATTATCCCTAAAGTAAAAGGAAGGTGTGGCTGGAGGACAGTATGCTTATTGTACTCTCAGAGACTAAAGTCTCACTCTGTATTTCGGTTCAAAATGACTGACATTTGGGACAATCAGGAAAATAATAGGGTTTTATTATTCATTAGTGAGGAGGTTCTAAAAGTTATTTCTAAGGTTCTGCTTAGAACCTTAGAATACAGACAGCTATTCTTGGCTCCTCATGCTCCTGGTCTGCTTTTCATATTCCTGTTGGTGTCTCATATACTTTAAAACATAGGCAAAGGAAATCAAATGGCCTCAAACCCATTTTAAACAGTTTTTCTACAGTAAAAAGTCTGAAAGTGTAAGCAAAATATTTCCTAAGATAGGCTTAGAGAAACTATGTTTCTAACCTATTAAAAATTCTTCCCTAACCATGTTCATAGCTTTGAGTAAACAAGTCAGTCTGGAATGAAGGATGCAATAACTGAGGCACGGGACTGCCTCAAAATTAAACTCATATTTAATTAGCATAAACAAAAACTTAAAAGTTTTTATTTTTGGGGCTCCTGGGTGGCTCAGTCAGTTAGGCAGCTGAGTCTTGATTTTGGCTCAGGTCATGATCTCAGGGTCATGACAGCCAGTCCCTCACCTCCAGCTCTGCACACAGAGCGGGGTCTGCTTGCCTTTTCCCTACCCCCACTCTCTCAAATAAATAATTAAATATCTTTATAAAAACTTAAAAGTTTTTATTCTTGAATAAAAAAATCCAATTGATAAATTTGTGTTGGTAAATTCTGTATGTCTCTTTATGAGCAGAACATACAGGCTTACCTCTATTATCTCCAGGAATGAAAAACAAAAAAAGTGAGGCAAAGATGGAAGAAAGAAGGAGGAAGGGAAGCAGGGCGAAATGTTGATTTCCTTTTCTTGAGGTTGTTGGAATTTAAAATGATTGTGTTTGAATGAGCCATTCTGAATTATAAGTTTTCCAAAGATGACTTGCCTCAAACAGGACAGAATAAAACAACCACAGAGCCCATTCACCTGAGTGCTAAGATCTCCTAATAGATGGACATCCTCCATCTAATACATAAAAAGCAGATTTCATTGTTTCAGACTCCTGCGGTCTTACAGTTTGAGGAAATGTGGTTTTAAAATAAGATTAAGCTGTCTTTGTTGGGAAGGGATAGACTAGCTGCAGGTGACACTTGACAGGTCAAGTCTTCAGAACACGTTGTGGAGATGACTAAAATTGGAGATGTTCTAGAAGTTGGATGACTTAAGACATGAATCATCCTGAAAACTTTAGATTCAACATTAAGCTCTTCATCCTGCTGAAACTGGACCAAGGAAAGACAATTTGATACTACAGGTACCACCTGCAAAATACCTGGTTTCCCATGAGAAACAGTCTTTTCTGGTTTTGCTATGTCTTGTTCTGAAAATAATAAAAAGAAAATCTTTTCAGATATTTAGAAGATTTATAAATCAACATATGGTGGTTTTCTTTCCCATTTCATAGGCCAGTGATTTGTTATGCAGAGAATAACAGATTTCAACGAATGTGTCCATGGAGAAAAACTGTTTCTAGATTTTCATGTAATTTTAATTTATGTGAAAAACTTAAAGATTTTGGTTGCATGAAACAATATACCAAGAATTCTTATTTACATTAGAGTACTTATGACTTCCAAGACATAGGCTGCAATAAAACATAAATGCCAAAGTATAGATAGCAAGTATATATTACTGAAAATAACATTTTCTTGTCAAAATTCTATATAAACATTTGGGATGAAATAGATATATATATGTATTTGAGTTTTTTTCAGATGAAGTTCACAAGAAAATGTTCATGTATGAAAAAAAATCAGAATCAATTAAATTACCTGCAAAATTGTGGTGTTTTACAATAGTAAATAAAAGTTTGCTTCTTTATTTGTTTAAAAGATTTTATTCATTTATTTGACAGAGAGAGAGAGAGAGAGAGAGAGAGAGAGAGAGAGCTCCAAGCAAGGGGGAGTAGGAGAGGGAGAAGCAGGCTCCCAGCAGAGCAGGGAGCCCCAATGTGGGGCTTGATCCCAGGACGCCGAGATCATGACCTGAGCTGGAGGCAGATGCTTAATTGACTGAGCCATCCAGGTGCCCCATAAAGTTTTAAATGGCAGTAGGTTGAACTACAAGTTTTAAATGGTATTGGGTTTCCGTTTTAAAAAAGAAAATAAGGAAAATGCAAAATGTTTCCATCTGGTCACATGCATCTGCTGAAAAAAAAATACAGTCAGAAAATAAATTATAAGAGTAATTAGGGGGCACCTGGTTGGCTCAGTCCAAAGAGTGTGAGACTCTTGATTTCAGGGTCTTGAGTTTGAGCCCCATGCTGGATGTAGAAAGTTCTTAAATAAATTTAAAAAACTTTAAAATAAATAAATACAAATTTTACAAAGACAGTACTTAGGCATTTATAAGGCTTGATACATTAAGAATATATTATTGATAAAACAACAGATTTAAGCTTATGGTCAGTTACTAGGTAAATTTGATGAGAATTAAAGGACTAAGATAGTATTCTATGTCCACTAAATTTGGATTCTTGAATGTGTTGATATTGAGGAATCCTGCTGTGTAATATTTTAGTGAAGAAATAGCTTCCCTAGAGCTGGAGGTTTGTTGTGTGTGTGTGTGTGTGTTTTTTTTTTTTTAACTTGCCTCAGGCCAGTAGCTAGTTGGTACCAGAGCTAGGACTCAAACACTACATAGCAATGTAAACTTGGAAAGGTCATCTTGATTTTAGATCAATGTTACCTCTTAATTAAATGATCCTTAGTCTGGGACAATCTCTTAGTGGGAGTTTTGAGTAAGTCAGACATGGGCAGGATCCTAGCTCCAATGTATTAGCTTGAAAATCTTGGAAAAATAACTTATTTTCTGAATTGAGTCTATTGAACTATTTCCACAGGCATGAAATACGGATAGTAATTGTCCTGCTGCATGTCTCTCGGAGTGATATAATGGCAATAAAAATACTGTGCTGTTTCTGAGCTCATAATAGATGCTTAATAAGTTCTTGTCATTTTTCTCTTCAAACCCCAGTAGTCTATGAATCTGTGATTTTATAACTCTGCTATGTCCTTGGAAATGATCCTACAAATTAAATATGATCATCCTAGGGTTTGAAGGACTCCAAGAGATGTCTTCTGAAACCTAGAATGTCTGCTGCGGTCCATTTAAAGCCATCTTCTAGATGTTCTCGCTTACAGGATATCCCTGTTCTCAGCTAACCCAGTCCCATAAAACCATATTGAGCAAAAAAGTAGGAAAAATAATGAGGCTCTGGGAGACTCTGCAGATCTCCAGTTGACAGGTGGTAAGCTCTTTTAGTTCTAAAAATGAAGGCAATATCAGCTCTGTATCTATTTAAGAATAAAAATATTTTTACCTGGTTTTGCTTCTTTTTTAACTTGTGACTCTAAAAGGAAAACAAAAGGCAGAGATTTTAAAATCTGAAAAAATAAACCAAAGCACAAACTCATTTCTGGAAATGTTTTATTTTGTTTACCATAATTAAAAAGGCAGAATTTTACTAAAAATTATTTCAGTTTCCTGCTGGTTTGTTAGTGCTGGACTATTAAGTATGCAGTAGTTAATACCATGCAATATACTTATCTGCCATTAAGTTGTTGCTACTGCTAATTAATTTCACGTTGATTTTCTGTTTTCTCAAGATGATTATTGTGGAGTATAGTTTTAGTGTCAATATAAATTATTTGATGGCAGGAATGAAAGAGTATCTTTGAAATATTTGAATAGTTTTATGATTTAAAATTTAGACAAATAGTGTTACAGGTTGAATCACATCCCACAAAAAGATATGTTGAAGTCCTAACCTGCCATACCTCAGAATGCGATCTTATTTGGAACTCAGATTGTTGCAGATGTAATTCATTAAGATAAGACAAGGTCATACTGAAGCAGGATGGGTCCTTAATTAATCCAATCTGACTGGTGTCCTGATAAGGAGAGGAAAAGAGACACAGCAATAGAGACACACTGGGAGAAGAAGGCTATGTGATGTTGGAGACAGAGTTTGGAGTGGATGGATCTATAAGCCAAGGAATACCAAGAATTGCTCAGAAACTCCAGAAGTGAAAAGAAACTAGGAAAGATTCTCCTCTAGGCGTTTCAAAGGAAGCATGGCTTTGCTAACATCTTGACTTTAGACTTTGAGCCTCTAACACTATGAGAGAGTAAATTTTTGCTATTTTAAGCTACCGAGTTTGTGGCACTTTATTCCAGCTACCCAGGGAAATGAACAGATTTTGATACCAGGAGATAGGGTGCTGCTGTAACAAATACATATAAATGTGAAAGTGGCTTTGGATTTGGCTGATGAGTAGAGGCTGGAATATTTTTGAGATACTTGCTAGAGAAAAAAGACCCTCCATCTCCTTGAAAAGGATCCTGGTAGAATTATTGACAAAGTCTTTTCTGCTGGGACTTAGAAAGAACTAAGAAGAGCTATAAAGAAAGCTTCTGAGAATTTAGAAAATACGTATACCCTCATCAAATATATATATCAACAAAATGTTGCTGGAAATAGGAATGGTAAGTGTGCTTCTGGGGAGGTCTCAGAAGGAAATGCTATTGGACCCTGCAGGGGTGATTTTTGTTATATAGGGCAGAGAACTTGGCTGGATTGTGTTCCTCAGTTGGGTGGTAGTGAAACCGTGCCCCATAGGGTCAATGAAGTTGAAACTGGCAGAAGTAGTAAAGCTTGTTTTTCAGAGAACATTTTCCTTCTAGTTAGCTACTATGTCTTTTTGACTCCACTAACAAATCCACTAGCTGGTTCCATAGAGGTCTGGATTCAAGGTCGACTGATATTGTTCCAACCCAAGAACAAGCAAAGCTCTGAATTCTTCCCTGAGATAAGAAGCTTAAGACCCCATCCATGTCATACCAGCACCCAGGGCATGCCCATAGTCCCTTCTCCTCATCCTAAGACAACCTCCTGAAATCAGGGGCCAAATTTTGCCTTGTTCTAGTGTTAAGTCTCCATCCCAAAGTGAACATGAAATGGATGTTACATATACATTTGCTCAATGCACATGCTCCAGCTTCCCTCTCCCCACCCTTTTCATCAATATGTATGTAATCTACTACCCTGAATTTCCCCTTTATTTTTTTAAAAGATGTTATTTACTTACTTAAGAGAGAGAATAAGTACGAGCAGTGGGGAGGAGCAGAGGGAGAGGGGCAGCAGGAGGGTGAGGGGGAGAAGCAGACTCCTTGCAGAGCAGAGAGCCTGCGCCTGGGGCTCCATCCTGGGACCCTGGGACCGACCTGAACTGAAGGCAGACACTTAACTGACAAAGCCACCTAGGTGCCCCTGAATTTCCCCTTTAAAAGCTCCTGCTTCTTAACTGGGAAACTGTGAGATGGACTTTAGACCTTAGTCTACCACCTCTCCAGGTTGCCAGACGTTTGAATAAAGCACCCTTTCCTTTGCAACCAACATTTGTCTCTGGAATATTGGCTTTCAAGCAGTGAGCAGCTGAACTTGGGTTTTAATAACAGAAGGTAGATCTGTAAGTGAAGAACATGGATATCTAGCCAAAGAAATTTCCAAGTAAAGTGTGGAAGGTGCAGCCTGATTTCTCCTTGCTGCTTATAATAAAATGTGAAAGGGAAGATTAGTTGTGGCGCGAACTGTTAAGCAAAAAGAATCAGTACTTGATGATTTGGAAAATTCTCAATTTATTGAGACAGCGTGCCATGGAGCAGGGCCAGGAGAGTGGCTGGACAAACTTGCAGATCCAACCTACTACCTCAGCAGAAGGTAGGGTTAGAAATGTAGTTATGAGGAAAGATCTGTGGAGGACTGCCTTGTCCAATGGCATGGATCATCATGAATTGAATGCAGAACTTATCATATATTTGAGAATTCTATCCAAATAAAAAAAATGCTGCCTGATAGAAATAGAGAGAGAATGAAATGAAGGAATAGCAACTTTCAGAACAGAGTCACAGATTCAGAAGCTTGGGTTGATGGGAATTCCTTGGGTAGAGAGAGCAGGGCTGCCACCCAGGTGGGCTAGAAAGGCAGACTCCCCACCATACGAGATCCAGAAGACAGTGTATTTGGCCAAAGAGGATAATCTCAGGTCCTGACATCTAACGGATTTTTCCCTGCTATGTTTTGGATTTACTTGAGACCCATAATGCCTTCGTTTCCTTTTTTTTTTTCCCTTTTGAAATGGGAATGTCTATCCCACTGTTTTATTTTGGAAGCAGATAATTTGTTTTCTGATTTTGCAGATGGAGAGAAATTTTCTGCAAGAAGAATCATACCCTGCATTTCCATAAATGTTTAGGATAATGAGATTTGGGACTTTGAACTGATGAAATGTTGGATGCATGGAGGGTGCAGGGGATAGGACTCTATGGGCTGAATTGTGTCCTCCCAAAAGATAGGCTGAAGTCCCAACCCCCAAAATGTAATCTGATTTGGAAATATGGTCTTTGTAGGTGTAATTAATTTAGATGTAGTTACATGGGAATAGGCTGGGTCCTTAATCTAATATGACTAGTGTTCTTAGAAGAAGAGGAGAAAAGACAGAGATAAAGACACAAAGGAAGAAGACGTTCATGGGATGATAGAGGCTGAGATTGGAACAATGTAATTTCAAGCCAAGGAACACCAAGGATTGCTTGCAAACACCAGAGGTCAGAAAAGGCAAGGAATCTTGTCTCACATCCAGTTTCATTCTTCTGCATGTGGATGTCCAATTTTCCCAGCACCATTTATTGAAGAGACTGTCTTTTTTCCAGTGGATAGTCTTTCCTCCTTTATCGAATATTAGTTGACCATAAAGCTGAGGGTTCACTTCAAGATTCTCTACTCTGTTCCACTGATCTATGTGTCTGTTTTTGTGCCAGTACCACACTGTCTTGATGACCGACCACAGCTTTGTAGTACAACCTGAAATCTGGCATTGTGATACCCCCGGCTCTGGTTTTCTTTTTCAATATTCCCCTGGCTATTCAAGGTCTTTTCTGATTCCACACAAATCTTAAGATGATTTGTTCGAATTCTCTGAAGAAAGTCCATGGTATTTTGATAGGGATTGCATTAAATGTGTAAATTGCCCTGGGTAACATTGACATTTTCACAATATTAATTCTTCCAATCCATGAGCATGGAATATTTTTTCATCTCTTTGTGTCTTCCTCAATTTCTTTCAGAAGTGTTCTATAGTTTTTAGGGTATAGATCCTTTACCTCTTTGGTTAGGTTTATTCCTAGGTATCGTATGCTTTTGGGTGCAATTGTAAATGGGATTGACTCCTTAATTTCTCTTTCTTCAGTCTCATTGTTAGTGTATAGAAATGCCACTGATTTCTGGGCACTGATTTTGCACCCTGCCACACTGCCGAATTGCTGTATGAGTTCTAGCAATCTTTTTTTTTTTTTAATTTTATTTTTATTTTTATGATAGTCACAGAGAGAGAGAGGCAGAGACACAGGCAGAGGGAGAAGCAGGCTCCATGCACTGGGAGCCCGATATGGGATTCGATCCCGAGTCTCCAGGATCACGCCCTGGGCCAAAGGCAGGCGCCAAACCGCTGCGCCACCCAGGGATCCCGAGTTCTAGCAATCTTGGGGTGGAGTCTTTGGGTTTTCTATGTACAGTATCATGTCATCTGCAAAGAGGGAGATTATACTCAGTCATTGGAACGACAAATACCCACCATTTACTTTGATATGGATGGAACTGGAAGGTATTATGCTGAGTGAAATAAGTCAATTGTAGAAGGACAAACATTATATGGTCTCATTCATATGGGGAACATAAAAAATAGTGAAAAAATAAAAAATAAAAAATACTGAAAGGGAATAAAGGGGAAAGGAGAGAAAATGAGTGGGAAATATCTGAGAGGGAGACAGGACATGAGAGACTCCTAACTCTGGGAAACGATCAAGGGGTGATGGAAAGGGAAGTGGGTGGGGGGTGGGGGTGATTGGGTGACTGGGCACTGAGGGGGGCACTTGATGGGATGAGCACTGGGTGTTATGCTATATGTTGATAAATTGAACTCCAATAAAAAAATAAAAAATAAAATAAAAAGGCAAGGAAGGGTTCTTCCCTCCAGGTTCAAAAGAATCATGGCCTTGCTGACACCTTGATTTCAGACTTCTAGAACTGTGAGAGAATAAATTTCTGCCTGACTAAGATATCCAATTTGTGATATTTTATTTTATTACAGCAGCTTTATAACACAAATAGTAAACATGAACCAAAGATTTAACTGTTTTGAGAATCAGATTTCTGTGTGTTCTTTTAAAAAAAAGTTTCTGTTGCATACTGGAAGCCTTAGAAATGTTCATTTCACTCAGGTGCTCCAAAAAAAAAAAAAAAAAAAAAAAACCCAGAATGAAAGGACCAGTTTTCCGGACAGGATATCTGCATCCTATAGTAATCAGTAAAATAAGGGTTTTGTAGGTCAACTCAATTGCTTCTTCTGAACCAAATCCATTTCTCAGAAATTTCTCCTTTGTAAGTAGAATTTTTTCTAGGAACAGGTGGTATAAATAAATATGTATTATGTTTGTCCTATTTTAAAATTTGGTAAAGGATAACATTTTGTGTAATATTTGCACCAGGACACAACATTGGCAAAGAGGTAATATGCTATTTGCTATAAATATGGAATGCAAGTATGAATTTATACATAAAACATACATACCTGATTTCTCTTCTTTCTTTACTTGTGACTCTAAAAATATAGGTGAACATTAATAATGATGATTATACAAAGATAATTTTTTCTGTATTCATGCATATTTCTTTTATATATTATTTTTTTAGATTTTCCATATTGATTTTCTTCTTTTTATGGATGCAGCAAGTTGATACAAACAGGCAAATAAAGGTTACTTATTATCCATCACAGTAAGAATTATTTTGAGCTAAAATGAAAATGTGAACTAAAATTTTTATGAGAAGTTAATGAAAGGTTTTGGTCTGTGCCTTAAGTGAACAAAGGTTGGAAAAAAATCTTAGCATAGCATGTTTTCAGAAACACAGAGGATATTAGAAATACAAAGGGCATTAGAAATATGAGGATATTAAGCACATTGTCTACACAAAATAGTTATGATTCTAATAGCTTGATTTGAAGCAAAATACTCAACAATGAAATCAGGGGATGAGTAAAAGCATGCATTTAAGATTTGTTTTATTTATTTATTTATTGGCATACAGAAACATACGTGGAGGCTTAGGCTTGACTTCTTTGTCTAGAAAGAGTTTAAAATTATTAAAGACTGGGTCAGTAAATTGACTGAATTGACATTGAATATGAAAGAATATTACACATTTGAAAATTAAAATAAAACAGTAAACAACTATTGTTCTTTATTTAAATTCTACAGGATATGCAATTTAATGTCTATACAAAATCACTAATTGAAAAAAATCGTTTTTAAATGGTAAAACTCTTAGCTTAATTTTATTGCACCATTAAAAATAATTTACTCACAAACTCTTGTGTGCAACATTAACTTTTAAGTCTAATATTAAGATAGAACACATAATTTTGAGAAATTTCTTCTATCTCTTATTACTTAAGATAAAAAATATTACCTATTATTTTCATTTCCATTAATATTATTAAATTTTATCTAGCCTGGTGTAATATATTAAAAATGATTGCTACTGGGATCCCTGGGTGGCGCAGCAGTTTGGCGCCTGCCTTTGGCCCAGGGCGCGATCCTGGAGACCCGGGATTGAATCCCACATCAGGCTCCCGGTGCATGGAGCCTGCTTCTCCCTCTGCCTATGTCTCTGCCTCTCTCTCTTTCTCTCTCTGGACTATCATAAATAAATAAAAATTAAAAAAATAAAAAAATAAAAAAAAAGATTGCTACTGAAATTGAAACTCCAGATGACTAGAAATATGTTTTTATTGCATACTGGATTCATAGTGTAAGGGTTGGCAAACCTTCTATGAAAGATCAAATAGTATATATATTTTTACTTTAGGCCATTGATCTGTTTCACAACTATTCAACTCTGTTGTAACACAGAAACAGCTATAAATAATATGTAAATGAATGGACATGGCTGTGTTCCAATAAAACTTTATTTATAGAAAATAAATAAAGGTGATCAGTCTGTAGGTCATTGTTTGTCAGCCCCTGCCTTCCCCATAGTCAGTTTTAATTTTCTTTATTTTTTTTATCTCAACAAAGATTTCAACAGTAAACAAAAACAGCTTCCTTTGATTCTGTATTCCCTTATAAATATCATCCAGTACCTATCATTGTTCAACTCAGCTTCTTGGGAATGTCATCTTTACTTGCTTTTTCTACTTCCTGACTCCCATTTAATCATTAATTCACTGAAATCTAGTTTCTATTTCCACCATTTCATTTATCAGGTCTCTCTGGTCATCAATCCCCGCCCCCCCTTTGCCAACACCAATAGATGTAGTTAACTGTATTGATCATTTTTCCGTTTTAAATTCCCATTCACTTGACTTCTGATTAGTCCTCACACTTAAAACTATAGAAAACAGACAAAATATGTAAAACACTGGCTTTTTTTTTATAAATTAATTTTTATTGGTGTTCAATTTACCAACATACAGAATAACACCCAGTGCTCATCCCGTCAAGTGTACCCCTCAGTGCCCGTCACCCATTCACCCCCACCCCCCGCCCTCCTCCCCCTCCACCACCCCTAGTTCATTTCCCAGAGTTAGAAGTCTTTATGTTCTGTCTCCCTTTCTGATATTTCTCACACATTTCTTCTCCCTTCCCTTATATTCCCTTTCACTATTATTCATATTCCCCAAATGAATGAGAACATACACTGTCCTTCTCCGTAAAACACTGGCTTTAAAGGTATTGGGTATACACAACAAAGGATAGTGATTTTTAAGTGATGGGAAACAAATGATATATGTCCTATGATTGCTCCAGCTTAATGCCTTAATAGAATTATAAGGCCTTAATGAAGGAACAGAATTGAATTGACGAGATGGAACTGGGAGTCTGGAAAGGCCAAGATAGCTAGAGATCATAGGTCAGAGTCATGTAAAGTAAGGCTGCAGAGAAGAGAAGAGAGAAAAAGAGATAAAGTTCTAGAGATTTGTGGAAGGCCCTCTTAAATCTTCAGATGAGCACTAACCAGCATAGGCACACATGGAAATTACTTGGGGTCAGGAAAAGTGTCAGTCTTCCAAGTTTGATCTTTACTTCAGTATTGTGTTGGCTACTGTGAGGTTTTTTTTATTTTTTTCCCCATTCCACATAACTTTTAGAATCAGTTTGTCAATATTCACAAAATAACTTGCTGGAATTTGATGGAAATTGCATTAAATCCATAGATCACTTTGGGAGCAACTGACATCCTAATAACTTTGAATTTTCTACTTCCCACACATACACTATCTCACCATTTATGCAGAGATTTTGATTTTATGAATTCAGGAATTACATTAAAACATAAAATGCATGCTAAAATTATTATACACTTCCTTGGACTTGGCATGAAAACCCACCTTTCTAATAGTCAGGCAAGGATAAAAAGCCCGATTAATTATAAAATTCACAATGTTTTAAGACAAAAATAGGTTTTTACAGGGAATTCCTTGTATAGCAATTCCTGGTACTGTTAACTGAGTACATTTGTTTTATGTGTTCTCAACAGGAAAAAAATAGTATAATGTAGTAAATAACATCTTAAAAAAAATCCCTACCCTAAATATATGACAGATTTCCACCCTCTACTCTCACTATGAGCCAATTACACTATACCAAGCACAGTCCAATAAGAGAAATGTTACTTTAAGTCCAATCAGTTCTACTCATCCCTGCAATCAGGTTGTGACAAACACTGAATGACTATTTATTTCCACAAAGCTGTTTAATTATGATATCTGGGTTTCAGAGTTGGTTTTTACATGCCCTCTCCCATATATATTTATTTCCAAGTCAATTTCAATTGCAGCCTATATTATTCTGCTGTTCTCTTTACACTCTGCCTTATAGATTTCATCGTGTTCCCCCAAAAGTTATGTTGAAGTCCTAAGGCTCAGTATCTTGTCAATTGACCTTATTTGGAAATAAGTTTTTTTTTCAGACATAATTAAGGTGAGGTCATTAGGTAGGGTGGGTCCTAATCTAATAAGACTGATATCCTTATAAGAGGAGAAGAGACACAGAATTGGACATGCATAGAGAGAGAGAAGATAATGTGAAAACATACAGGGATAATACCATGTTGTGACAGAAACAGAAATTTGAATGATGTTTCTACAAGCCAAGGAACACCAAGGTTTGCTGGCAATTCTAGAAGCTAAGGGAAAGGGATGGAACAGATAATCCTCCAAACCTTCAAGGAAAGCATGACCCTTCCTTTTTTTTTTTTTAATTTTTATTTATTTATGATAGTCACACAGAAAGAGAGAGAGAGGCAGAGACACAGGCAGAGAGAGCAGCAGGCTCCATGCACCGGGAGCCCGATGTGGGATTCGATCCGGGGTCTCCAGGATCGCGCCCTGGGCCAAAGGCAGGAGCCAAACCGCTGCGCCACCCAGGGATCCCGCATGACCCTTCCTACAACTTGATTTTGGACTTCTATCTCTAGAATGATGAGAGAATAAATTTGTGTTATTTCAAGCCACCCAGCTTGTGGTGGCCCCAATAGCCATTCTATTCTCTTACTTGTATGAATTTGGCTCCTTCATATTACATATATAAGTGAGAACATACATTATTTATCTTTCTCTGTCTGACTTATTTCACTTAGCATCAGGCTTTCAAGATCCATCCATGTAATCACAAAGGCAAGATTTCCTTCCTTTTTTGTGGATGAATAATATTCTATTGTATACATATGCCATTATTTCTTTTTTTTTTTTTAAAGATTTTATTTATTTATTCATGAGAGAGAGAGAGAAAAAGAGAGAGAGACAGAGACACAGGCAAGGAAGAAGTAGGCTCCATGCAGGGAGCCTGACATGGCATTCGATCCCGGGTCTTCAGGATCACACCCAGGGCTGAAGGCAGGCGCTTAACTGCTGAGCCACCCAGGGATCCCTATATCATTATTTCTTTATCTTCTTATTCATTGACGGATGGACATTTAGGTTGTTTCCACATATTGGCTATTGTGAGTAATGCTGCAACATATATGGGGTGCAAACATCTCTCTAAGATGGTGATTTTATTTCCTTCAGGTATAGACCTGGAAGTGTAGGATTGCTGGATTATATAATAGTTCTATTTTTAATCGTTGAATTACCTCCATACTTTATCCCAATTTACGTTCCCATCAGTAGTGCATGAAAGTTTCCTTTTCTTCACATCCTCACCAACACTTACTTCCTGTATTTTTGACAATTACCATTCTAGTAGATATGAGGTGATGTCTCACTGTGGTTATCACTGCTAATTAGTAATGATGAGCATCTTTTCATATACCAGGTGGACATTTGTATGTCTCTAGAAAAACATCTGTTCATGTTCTCTGACCATTTTTAAACTGGATTAATTGGTTTTTGCAGCAGGTTAAATACAGCCCGTGCACAAAGCCATAGGCTAAAGCCTGTGGCGTTGTTTTTACAAATCAAATTTAACCATTTCATACTTGGTCCCTGAGGTGTGCAGAGTGCCCACTTGCCTCTTCTAGACTCACAGCTTATCTTCGCCATTTGTGGTTTCCATGTCACTCTTCGTAGAAACAGGACAGCCCCCAGTATCCTCAATCTTTGCCGTCTTCCAGCTGCCTCATCACAGCGCTGCGGCCTCCCCCTGCTGCCTAGGCACGCCATTTCCAAGGGCAGGAAGGGGCAGTGTCCTGCAGCCCATCTTTTCTGTGACTGTCTTAGGTGATGCGTGGCCCCCTCCACCTTTCCACCCAACAACTTCCTATCCCTGTCCTGCTGCACGGTCCAGAGTCTGGGACATACTTTGTTTCTTTGTTATTTATGACCTTGTTTAAAGAAAATAAATATCTCCCAACTTTGTGTGTGTGTGTGTGTGTGTGGTTTGAACTCTTTCTTCTCTTTTGTTAAAAGGGGGAAGGGAAAGGGTGTGAGGTACCCCTGGGCTCTGGGGGAGGCATGCAGGCAGCCCCAGCAGGCAGGCACTGGGGGATGGGTGGGAAGAGTCCTGGAGTTCCCCACAATTCTTTTCTCTGCAGGGAACAGCGAGGCTGGCTGACAAGGGGGTAGGAGAGAGGGGCAGGGCCCTGGGGAGAGGGGTGGCAGGCAAGGGGCTTGGGGGCTCACTCTAACATGCAAAGTCCAGCTGCCCCATGAACTAGGTTGCTTCTTGAAGAGCGACATACATATAAATACAGACACAGCTACACACACACATGCGGAGAAGGCTCTGCATTCCCGAGGGTGGGGATCTAGGCCTGACGGCCCCCAAGGAGCTCCAAGGCAGGAGCCAGCCAAGTCTCCACTGTTGTGGCGATTCTGCGGAGCCCCCTGGGGTGGGGCAGGGCGAACAAGTCCTCCCGGGAAGGCTGCTTGTTCTCTGAAGTGAAGTGTATAAAGTGTAGTAGTTCCTCATATATTTTGGATAGTGACTATTAGATGGATGGTTTGCAACTATTTCCCCCCATTCCATAGATTGTCATTTCGTTTGTTGATTATTTCCTTTGAGGCTTATAAGCTTTTAAGTTTGATGTAATCTCACTAATTTATTTTTGCTTTTGTCACTAGTATTTTTGGTATCATATGCAAAAAATCATTGTCAAGACCAATGTCAAGGAATTTTTTTCCCTACCTTTTCTTCTAGCAGATTTATATATTTGGGTCTTGCATTTTTGTCTTTAATGTATTTCTAGTTAATTTTTGTGAATTGTGTAAGCCAGGGGTTCAGTTTAATTCTTTTGGATGTGAACATCCAGTCTTCTCAGAACCATTAATTGAAAAGATCATTCTTTCTCATCATCTTGAGAATTCTTGGCTTTCTTGTCAAATATTAATGGACTGGATATGCATGGGTTTATTTCTAAACTCTTGGTTCTGTTTCATTGGTGTCTTCTCTGCTTTTATGCCAGTACCATACCGTTTTAATTACTACAGCTTTGTTACAAAGTTTCAAATCAGGAAATGTGATGACTCTAGCTTTCTTCGTTCTCAGGATTGATTTGGGCTATTTAGGGTCTTTTGTGGTTTTATATTAATTCTAGGATTGCTTTTTATTTTTGTAAAAAGTGTCATTGGAATTTAGAGTGGGATTTCAGTAAGTCTATAGATGGCTTTGGATAATATGAACATTTTAACAATATTAATTCTTCCAATCCCTGTACATGAGATATCTTTCCATATATTTGTGACTTCTTCAATTTCATCCATCAATGTCTTATAACTTTCAGTGTATAGATACTCTACCTCATTAGATAAAATTATTCCTAAGGATTTTTATTATTTTTTATGCTATCACAAGTGAAATTTTTTCTTTATCCCTTTTCCAGATAGTTTACTGTTAGAATATAGAAATGCAAGTGATTTCAGCCTGTTTATTTTTTATCTGCAACTTTACAGAATTTGTTTGTTAGTTCTAAGAGTTTTTTAGTGGAGTCTTTAGGATTTTTCTATTTCTATATAAATATATATATCTGCTACTAGAAATAATTTTACTTTTCTCGTGATTTGGATGCCTTTTATTTCTTTTTCTTAATTAATTGCTCTGGCTAGGACTTCTGGTACTGTGCTGAAAAATAACTGATGAGAATGGGCATCCTTGTCTTATTCCTAATCTTAGCAAGAAAGTTTTCACTTTGTACCATAAGGAGGATGTTAGCTATAAATTTTTCACATATAAACTTTATTATGTTGAGGTACATTCCTTGTATATCCAAGTTGTTGATAGATTTTGTCATGAAAAAAATGAAAAAAATTTAAAAAAAAATTTTATCATGAAAGGATGTTGAATTTTTTTCAAATGCTTTTCCTGTGTCTATTGAGATAATTACATATTTTCATTTTGCATTCTATTAATATAGTGCACCACATTTATTTATTTGTGTATATTGAACTATTTTGCATTCCAGGGATAAACCCCACTTCATCATGGTGTGTAATCCTTTCAATGTGCTGTTGAATTAAATTTGCTAGTATTTTGTTGAGAATTTTTGTATTTATATTCATCAATGATATTGACCTAGTTTTCTTTTCATGGAGGATCCTTAGTTGATCTTGGATATTTCTCAGGATTTATCAGGATAATACTGGCTACATGCCAGGGACCACTGGGATGGACCTGGCATCTGGGTCTTAGGGGCTGGGCCAGTATTGGGATAGTTTGGCAGACTGGTTTCAGAGGAGCCAGCTTAGAGGCTGGGGACCATGTGAGCTGCCCTCGTCCTGGGGCAGGACAGGAACCTAGGTCTGTGGGAGCCATTCCTAAGCCCAGGACCTCAGAAAGCCACGAAGGATGACTTGGTGCTGGGGTAGGGCAGGAGCCTGGGTTCACAGGATCCCAGTTGGAGCCTGGGTCTATTGGGGTTTACCTAGCTTGGGATCAGGCTGGGAGTCTTGGTCTATGGGAGCTTGCTTAGAGCCTGAGGCTGCAGGTGCCAGCCTGGTACTGGGGCCGGCTCTGATCCTGGGGTCTGTGGGAGGTGGCTGGTACTAGGACGGACCAGCAGGAGATTCATGGTAACCTGCTAAGAAACTTGTGCTATGATTGCTGCTCTGAGGCTGTGGGAGCTGGTCAGTGCTAGGGTAGGGTGGGAGCGTAGTACCATGGGAGTCACCTAGGACTTTGAGAGTCAGTCTGGTGGTGGCACAGGCCAACACTGGGGTCTGCATTGAATTTGGGTGATCTCTTTACTCTCCTTCTTCCCCCCTTTCAAGAAAAGTATCTTTTTCTGCTAAGCTGCCCAAGTATGGAAGATGGGGCAGGGATAATGTGAATCTGTATTGACATCTTCCTCAATGTCATATTGTTTTTCTGTGCTTCACCTAGGTGCTATATTCCCTCACCTGGAATCCTTAGCTCTTCTGAAAGTATTTTCTGTGTATAGACAGCTTTCAAATTGATGTTTTGGGGAGGGAATGGACACTAAAAATTTCTATACCATCATCTTGCTGATGTTATTCCCACATGTTCTTTAGCTCTTTTATATTCTGTTTCATAATCTTATATATTCAGTCAAGAGGTGATATTATACCAGTTTAAAATCTGATGAAGCTTCACAGGAAAACACATCTGAAGATACATGAATGAATAAAGTGCATGTGTGTGTCTATCTATACATGTTCAAAGGCTATATATTCCCTAAGGTCTACACTTAGCAATAAGTGCAAGGCCAATATCAATTGTTTGTTGGAGGAGAATTCTATAAGACAATGACTCTCAAACATTAATGTAATCTGGGAATTTATTAGGGATGTATATGCTGGACCCCCCGCTTGACCTCTAGAATCATAAATTGGGGTGCCCTTCAGGTATATCAGACACATTTTGAAGTTTGAAAGCCACTGTTTGATAACCATGACTATATTTGTTAATAGCATTCATTTAACAAAATCTATGGCTATTTTTTGCAATTTTGAGTTCTAGCTAATTGTATATGTCGTATTTATCATATTTCAGCAAATAATTAGAGTCAAAGAGAAAGGTTTCAATCCACTAAGACATAAATGGACAAAGCTAATACAGAACATGGATATGTTGATTCTAGTGTGTCAACTTTCCAACATAGTTGACAGTAATATTCTATTCAGATGTTTGTGATTGCGATCTATAAATGATGTGATTGATATGAAATCAAATTTATATAACAAGATTTTTTTATTTTTACAGAGGAAAACAAATCATTGTAATTCTGATGTTTTCATGAAGATGGCAACTGGCTCCATATCAGAGGTGTCAAATAGTAAGAAGCAATATAACAAGTATATACATACATATATTTGTTTATTTTATTTATAGGAATTTTAGGTTTTTATTTTTTATTATAGATTTTATATTTTTGTAATTTCTAAATTTCTTGAATTTTATTAAAAACAAATGGAATTGTCAATGTAATCTTCCCAATTTCTACTTCTACTATGCATTGACTTAAACAAAAATGGTCATATTCAATGAATAAAAGAGAAAGTAAAAAGAATGAGTCAAAAATATTTTAAAATGTTAGACACATGAATGACAGAAATCACAGCAGTTTAAAATTACATAAAATAATACATAGCATGTCTGTATCTATATATACTAAGGAAAATTTTAAAATTTTTCTGACAAAAAAATGTCTGACAAAAAATAATAAAATCTTGACCTGGTACAATCAGAGAATATTAATGTGTAGTGTACAGGGACAAGCAATAGAGAAGAGGTCTTAAGGGTTGAGTTTGGTTCTCACTCAAACACTCATTTGTTGTGGAACCTTAACATCCATTTAATTTGCTCAGTGTTTCATTTACAAAAACATTAGAAATGGAGGAAGTTAGATTACATGGTTTCTAAGATTTCATGGGGGTAAAGTGATATAATTATGTTAAATATTAATTTAAATTAAAATAGTAAATCATTTACAAAGGAGACAGAATTTAGATAATCAACCTGAAAAGTTTCAGTATTGATTTCTTTTGGGCTTATTGCTCTTTGGTAAATCTGTTTGCTCAATTGCTGATAGATTTTCTGCTGTCGAAGCATGTTAGAGTTTAAGGGTAGAAGAACAAACTTGTTTTCTTTTTCTTTTTCTTTTTTTATATTTTATTTATTTATTCATGAGAGAGAGAGAGAGAGAGAGAGAGAGAGAGCCGGAGAGGGAGAAGCAGGTTCAATGCAGGGAGCCTGACATGGGATTGATCCTGGGTCTCCAGGATCACGCCCTGGGCTGAAGGTGGCGCTAAACCGCTGAGCCATCAGGGCTGCCCCACAAACTTGGTTTCTAAGACACTATAGTGAGTGTTCCAGATATAATATATCTATGTACACAGCTATTTAGTACAGAGAAGAAATTGGCTCTGCTGTAGATTTACATCTTCACCAGAAAGAAACATCAAACAGCCACTTTACCTTTTAAATTGACTTGAAGATTAATATCCAAACTTTGTACCATATATATTGAATAAGCAAGCCATTTGGAGGAGGCAAGAAAATATAGGGTCTTTTATGGGATGCTTAAACCAGTTCAGAAATCTTATTACATTTTTCTAGAAGTCATTATTACTCAGCTACATGTTTTATGAGGTTTTATAATCTTTTAATTAACAAAACTAAAATAGGAGTATAAACATTACATATATAAAATGTAAAACTGAAAAGAATTGCTTTCTGAAGTGTATATGAATTTGAGTAAACTTTCTTTTTTCTTCTTTCACCTGTAGACAAATTTATAGATAGAGGCGATCTCATTTATCAAATGTACTATATAATGTTATTTGGTTGAAAAAATATCATATTTTTATTTATATAATGTTTACAAATATTCTTTTAGAGATTTAATGTAAAATTATCTATATAATGTAAAAATAATGTAAAATGATGCCATCATTTTACAAACCATCATTTATGTGGTGCTATAAATCAAGGAAATAAATCACAAATGGTGCTTTGAAAATTGACCTTTAATCTCCAAAAAGTGACTTGGTAAGCAAGAATTGCCTCTGACAATTGGAACTAAATCTTTGGAAGAATTTTTATTTTATGTTATAGAAATGCAATCTGTTGGTAAGAAGTAAAAATATTTTTCATGGTGTCCTTTAATTTTAAAAGCAGCATTATTTGGCAGTATATTGAAATGGAGTTTGGAAAGTTCTTCATAGTTTACCCAGTATTAAGATCTGTGGTAATATGGCCTCCTAGATACATGAACCCAGTGACATTCATCTTTATTGGATTTGCACTGTGCTCAATTTTCTAGGTATCAATTATTTTGTTCAGTTTCTTAAGGCTGTACTACAATAAATTTCCATGGAAACTTTTTTGTTATTCAAGCATCTACCCTTGACCGCTCTGTTTACAATCCCTCTGTTATCTTATATTTTGCCTCAGATGAGTAGTGAGGGTATCTTGGGGTCCTGCTTCTTGATGTTCAAAGGGATTTAAAGTGATGTTGATTAAACTGTTAGTAGCAAATGTTTTGCTTACACCATGATTCAGTGTGAGAGATTAGAGGAAGTTAATAGAGAACCAATAGAAAGGGGAAGTTAATCAAAACCATTACTTTGAAACCTCTTTTTATTTTTGACCAAGAAGTTAATATAACACTGACAACATACCATGATTATTCATCATTTGATCATTCATTCAGCAAACGATGACCTAACATTTAGGGCATGCCAAGCACTTCAAACTCTTAAGAATAAGCGTATAAGACTTACCTATTAGTTGAAAAGCTGAATTCTTATGGATAAATTTAATTCCAGCAACAGTCATAGTAAGTAGATTTGGTTGAAATGCCATGCTAGGTAATTCTCTCTCTTTATGGGCAGAGAGAGAATATCAATTCTGATATCATGCATATACTTTGCAAAGTTGGGAGAAAATAGAAGATATAGGGATAAATGGGTTTATTCCACTATTGACCCACATAACAAACATTCTAAAGAAAGACTTTTTTCTATTCCAAAGATGTTCCTTATATTGGTAAATGATACTACATTCTATCTATAATTCTAACCAGGAGGCTGGAACTCATCCAAAATTCTTCAGGCTTTGCTATCCCTATTCAGCTCTTAACAGAGCCCTGTTGATTCCATTTTCTAAATATATCTGGAGTGTACTTCCACTTGTTTATTTCCTTCTCAGTTTCTGCCTCTATTAGAGATTCAAATATATCATTTACATTCCCCATCATATCACTGGATGCTTTTGCCCTCTTCTTGCCTCTTCTCATCATACTATGCTCATTTGTCAAGTCTCAGCTCAGCTGTTGTCTCCCTCTGGAATCCTTTCCTGATCTCTTTCCAGGATGAGTTAGATGCCCTTAATCTGTACTCTCAGCATCGTATGAAAACCATCATCTCTGTACACTGTAATTATTTGCAATACTTTGTAATTATTTACTCATTTGTCTTCCACAAATAAATTGTGAAATTCACTAGGCAGGGACAGCAATGCAACTATCATCTTTGTATTCTTAGCACTTGTGCATTGTCTCAGGGTGTCAACAATAATTGTCTTTAATGAACAAGTGACAACTCTATATAAATGGGTTACTCTATTGAGTAATGCATGCAACTAAACATACTCCCACCAATGACTCACTGAAGAAGCTGCTAAAATATTTGAAAAGGACTTGCAAAAAAGAGAGAGTTCTTTTTAACTCTGTGGCCCTTCACTGAAATATACCACTGGCAGAAATCTTCCATTTTTTTTTTCTTCGTAGGGAATTTTTCAAATTTGTATTGTGGTTATCTCATTTGAGATATATGAAAATAAAACATGTCAAAGTTTGTGTATGGAATTTCTCATTAGTATTGGTTACGGTTATTTTATCTATGAAAAGGAGAAAATTATGCCATGTTTAGGTGTGACTATTGAGCAGTTTTGACCTGGAATATAATATGTATTCCTGATTATTTCCGATTGATTAGCACCATCTTGCCCAAGCATGTTTTAATTATTAAGATTTACTAAACTCTATTACCATAAACACCACCTGATCA
Organism: Nyctereutes procyonoides; assembly: GCF_905146905.1. Classification (NCBI taxonomy): domain Eukaryota; kingdom Metazoa; phylum Chordata; class Mammalia; order Carnivora; family Canidae; genus Nyctereutes; species Nyctereutes procyonoides. The sequence continues at coordinate 28,699,220 of NW_026575146.1, forward strand.
CATCCTGATACTTTAAGTTGGTCTTAGGAAAGAAATGAGACAAGAAATGAGCTCCCACCACGTTGAATCCTACCAATGAGATTCAGTCCTGATTTAAAAAGTCAGGGTACTGGTTAAAGCATAGGGTAGGAATGGAGGTTTTGTGAGAAAGAAAGCTCAGTAAAATGTCTAAACCTCGATGGACTTGTCTAAAGTTGTCAGGAATGGCTCCAAAGAAACCATTATTTCTGCCATGCTTGTTATTGGTCACACCAATCTCAGTTCCTGCACTTGAGAATATTCTGTTTTGAAACCAGAAATATGAGAATAAAAGAGATGGTAGTTAATACTATTTCTTTTATCTTCTTCAATGCTCAAATAAATAGTACTGTATCTCTTTCTCAACATGTTTAGTGTTATGAGTGCTAAATTGGGATAGCATATGAAAGAAAAGAAAAGATCCCTCATGTTTGTCCATAAGAGGCAACTGAAACTTTTCTCCTGGAACATGATTCAATTATTAAATATCAACCTTCCTTTAAGCATCTCACAAGTGTGAAACACTTCATCAGAGGCTTGAGAAATATTCCCATGTGTGAATGTTGTATTGATCCACTAAATTGAAAAATCAAAAAAAATTGATCTAACAATATAGTTTTGAAAACTGGATGATATATTGTGTGTTACAAATAATATACAAGGATGTTTAGTCCTAGGAGAAAGAAAAAAAAAGAGATTGAGAATAGGTTCAAATAATTAATAAAAATATCATATTTTAGAATAGCAAAGAAGAAATAAGCTAAACAATACATTAACATCGGGGAATTGGGTCTTGTAAATTTTACAATATTTTGTCAGAGTAACTCACAAATTAGCCTGGAAACAAAAACCTTTCTACTAGTGTTGACTTCTTAATAGGCAAGTGTCTAAAAAACTTCTGAGTTTTTCTTTTAATTTAGAGGAGCCAGACCATCAACTTCTATGGCAAGTTATAAAGTCATCTCTAGTGAATTGCTTTTGCTGTCCTGGAACATCTCAATTTGAATCTCATTACCACCTTCCTCAATTAGTTTTTATATTGGGTTGAAATTGGGAAGGAGGATTTCAGTGACAGTTTTATAAAAAAGGGGAAATAAAGAGTATTTTCTTATTCTCATAAACTACGGAGGGGAGAAAATCATTCTGGGGAAAGGCTGAAAACAAAAAATTGACTTTTGGAGGATTCTAAAATATATACAATTGAAGACATCTCTAAAGAAGACGACATATCTAAATAGTAGCTAATAACTCTTTACACTAATGTTAGTATAATTTAGCAATTTTAAATGAAACTATCTTGTTCTCTTTTTTTTTTCTCTTAATAGAGAGAACTTCCCTAGGATTTACAGAGCATGTGTCAGCTGAAGGAAACTGTACCTGTCATACCCTGATTCAGAAACTCCAAATGGGACTATGCTTGATTGATTGAATTGACCAAGAAATATTACATCTCCAATCTCCACAAGAGAGAATTTTTTTTTTTAAATCAAGACTTAAGTACTCAAGTCACCATCAAAAATAGGAAAAAAAAAGAGATTCTAGTACAAAAATACTTTTTGCATGACAAAGGTTTTATACTTTTTTTGCCCACAAAACAAACAAACAAAAAAATTGTTTTGGTAAGCAAAATGGCCAATGATCATGTCTCAGATTTTGAAATGACTGTCCCAAATTTTAATTCTGGAAAGTTGTTGTCTTGTATACTTATTAGTATAATTAATAGATAATATATTAAATGTTTATTTTGTGCCCAGAACCATACTAACTATTTTAAATGAAATACTTTAACATTTATATAGTAAACCTCGTAAGGTCAATTTAGCAGATTAAGAAACAGGCTTCCCGATCCATCTGAATATATAAAATGAAAACTCCTACTCGTGTGTTGATTCAAAAACATTCACTGAGCTCTTGTTATGTGCCAGGAACTGTTTGAGGAGTGGAAATATATGAAATAAACCAACCTTAAGGAACATACTTACTCCCCTGTTTGTTATTAGTATCATCTAGAATTGTTGTCTAAGCATTGCTGTAGGCTGGCAATTCAAAATAAGAGTGCCACAGTTCCAAGTGGGTTTTCTTGTTATTGTTATTCTCCACCCACCTCCCTCTCCTGCGTCCCTCCCTCAATCATCTCAATTATTCTGAGAATAGGATGGTAATAGTATACTTGAGGTTCTGAATTTGGCAGTAAACTATATCAAGGCTATGTTGGCAAGAGGAAGGTACACTATATTTTAGGTTACCCTGAAGTCAAAGAGGACAATTTGCAACCTTATAAGACTTTTTTGTTCCGTGCCTTAGAAATCAAGTTGAGTGTGTGAAAGAGGTCATTGTTTTGTTGAAAGAAGCCAGGGAAACATTGCTCTTTATATTGGCTTCCTTGCCTGTAACTTAGACAAAATAATGGAACCTAAGTCACAAGATCATTATGAGATCAAATTATGTTATATATGTATGTGAATAGTTCCTCTTGATTAATTAATTGCTCTGCCAATATTAGTTATGTTTTCATTTTCCAAGATTGGAATTAGAAGGCATTTAATAAATGTCCCTGAACTAAAGAGTAAAAATCATTACAGTTTTTTTTTGATTCATTGTTTCCTTTGAGTAATAAACCCTCCCTACCTGTTGACTACTTAAAAAATATTAGTTTGTGTTAGAAATGGTGGTTGACTTGCTGCCTTATAGATTTACATGAGTCTTGATAGGGATACTTATGAAGTATTTATCACCACTGCCACTTGCTAGCGATTACTCAATTTTCCATATCAGCATACTTTTAATACAATTTTTATCCGGAAAGAGAATAAGCACCTCTTCCTCCAAAAATTACGTAGACCTTTCTGTCATCTTATTTATGGGGAAAAAAATAAAATCAAATTTTGAGAAGACAATGCCTGGGTATAAATATATTACACGAGTTAGCATATCTTTATTGTTCTAATTGCGATACAACTGAACATTATCTCCAGGCTTTCTCATTTTGTTCTTTTCTTTTTTTAATACATGATTTAAAAAAAAATTCTATTATCTTTGCTCTACTGGATCACCAAATCTTTTAAGTAAGTGTAAGACATAATTTCTCACAGTGCATTTAGCTGAACACCACTATTCTATCACAGAAAAGATATCATAGTTGAATACATTTGAAAAATATTGGGTAAAAAAAGGCTCAGCTGGTTTCTTTACTATTAGACTTCCCTAATGTGTTCATATATATGATAAACTCTAAGAGCATTTCCCAGACTAACTTCACCTCAAATCAAAATTCTTTCATGTGCCAATAATTGTAACTAGTCTTCTGTGCAAAACATTGCCAACTACAAGTGCAAGATAGAGTTTACCTATCCTGCAGGACATCCTTCCACCCTTTATAGTTACAGAGAAAAACTCCATAACAATAATGTTATGGATTTATATTCTTAGCTGAACTGTATAAAATAGTATGGTTTTTAAGAAAGAAGGACTTAGCTCAAGGTTTTAAAATTAAAAATGGTACTACATGAACCACTGGGGTAATATTACACAAGTGAACAAGTAACAAACAAGAAGATCTCTATTGGAAAGGAAATGTTTTGATCTCAGAAGTAGGTAATTAAATAAAATGAAATACTTTTATACTTTTTTAATATATATATATATATAATACATATCCCTTTTGTCTCAGGTCTTTAAAAATAGAATGAGTGCATGCCTTAGTTTTTAGCATTTTTCCATACATTATGCCTTTTACTGACACTCTAACCCTGTAAAGTTTTAAAATGGTTGCTGCTATATCTCTGATAGATTAGAAATTATTTAAACTTCAGTTTTTCTGATGTCACATCTTCCTCTCTTTTTACTTTGCCATGCTATTCTCCTGAATAATTCACACTTTTCCCTTTTTCAGACAAGTTTTTAAAATAATAACATAATTTATACAAAGCTTACAACGAGTATTTTCTGGCCTCAATCCCTGGCCTTCAACTAAATGCCTCAAACTATGGTAATTTGGTTTTCCTCTTTTTTCGTTCCACTAAAACTGCTTATAAGATCAGTAGCAACTTTATATCATATCTTGCAATGAATATTTTTCAGTCTTTATCTTACTGTAAATTTGTTACATTTGACACTTTGACAGCCTCCTCCTCCTTAAAATTCTTTCCCCCTCGGTTTCTGAGACAGTATCTCAAGGTTCTAAGAGAATTCCTTCCTTCATTCCTTTTTTTTTTTAATTGTTTTAACTCCTCCAAGTCTTCTTCCCTGTTGACTCCTTACATATTAGTATTCTTGATTTGCTTCCTTGATCCTCCTTCTTTCTCTCTCTTTTCCCTTCGTAGATGTCAATAAGTCTCATTGTTTAAGCCAGCACAGCTTTGCCAGGAATTTCCACATCCACTACCATATTTTCTCTCTGGGTACCTGATAATCATAGCTAAATGCATATCCCACAGGCACCTCTCATTCAACATTTCTCTCCCCCATGGCTACCCCAAATAGATTATAAACTCTAGGAAGACAGGAACTTGATTGTGTTTACCATCCCAACACAACACAACTTACTATATGCTTGTGCTTTGCTATATTGCCTAGCATATAGTAAATGTTCAACAAAAACATTATATAATAAATATGCCAAAAATTTATATAATACATATAGCTTCCTTTTTTTTTTTTTAATCTGCCACTTCTTTTGGAAATTCCGACCACAGTAAATGACATTACTGTCCACATACTATTCTAAGATAGAAACCTGGGAATTATCCTGAATTTTTTCTTATCCCCTGCCCTAAGTTGTGGTGATTCTACTTCCTAAATGCTTCTATAGTAGCTCTCCTCTTTTCCTTCCTACTAATGCTCTCTCAAGAACCTTTTAATAACTCTAGGGATGTCAGTGCAAGATCTCATCACCTAGAAAACTGATTTCCTGAAACTATTGGCATCCTCTGTATCTTCAATTTGTGATTATTCAGAATCAGCTACTTGAAATTCTATTTTAAGCTGTACCTCATTTGGCTTAAAGACTTTTAATTGTTCCCAATTTCCTTTAGGAAAAAGGACACAACCTTTACTACAGCAGCACGGTTTTCTTTTAAGCCTTACCTACTCTTGCTCTCCACTCACACTTTGTGCTGAAGTGAAGGTGAAATCTTGTAGTTTTCAGTGCTCCTGACTGTTTACCATCCAGCTGAGGCTTTATAAATCTATCCGGAATGCTCTATGCAGGCTTTTTTCACCTGCTTATCTTCACCCACCTTCTGAGATCATTCATATAATCTTCTCCTTTGGGAATATTTCCCTGAACCAATAGGCTAGAGAAATTTAACATCTCCCTGTGTTCAGAAGGCACACTCTGCACAACTTTTTCTTGCCTGTTTGCTTAATTTGTATTCATTTATTTTTGTTACTATTAGCTCTTTATTTAATGGTCTTTGCCTGGATATAAAATATTTACTGAGAAATTATGTTATTCATCTTTATATCCTCAAAACCTGGCACACTATTAGAAACATGGTGGAAATGTAATCAGTATTTATTGAACAAAACTGAGTCTGATCCTACCATAACTTAGTGAAGCTAATCAAATTGATATTTAATTATTTCTACAATTTATAGGAGCCCTGCATGTGTTTTCTGGGTAACTTAAAGATGTAAGATGTATATACTATTTTAGTGGTATGTGAGGTGGTTGGGGGGAGAAAGAAGGAGAAGGGAGAGAGAGAGAGAGAGAGAGAGAGAGAGAGAGAGAACATATTTTGTCTTATTGGAAGATCCAGTATATATACATATACCTTTGTAGGACCACTATAGTAATTTTTAGATAGTTTTTACATTTAGTTTATGTGATTACAGACATAGATTGAATAGAGGAACCAATTAGAAGCAAGTTCTTTAAGGAATATGAGCCAGAGATGCTTTGATGACTGATAAGTATGAGTACATACTGTTTTTCTTTGGCTAAATCATTAACCTATCATGTCATTCTTAGCTAGCTGGTAGAGAATGCTCCTCTTGACACACATGTTCTGCTAGCAAAATATGGGTTTATTTATTCTTCAAATGAATGCACAAGTATGTCTAGTGCTTGTTTGCCTACGCTATGTCATAAGAAATAGCTGTTTCCTCAATCATTTCTCGGATGGCCAAAGTCCAGAAATCACCCATCAAGTGAGACGGAGGATGGAGGATGTCAACCAGTGCTCAGTAAGTGTGAGGACCTCCCTACTAGTTAGAAAGCAGCCACCCAAAAATATAAGTCCACTCTAAATTAGCCAAGTTTTTGGTAAGTGAGAAGCTTAATGTTTTTCCTCCCTGGAGACAAGGGCAACAATAGGTTGTCTATGAAATCTATAATACTACATCTCAAATGTTAATGTACATAATTAGTGACTTGGGAATCTCGTTAAAATCCAAATTCTTACTCAGCAGTTATTGATAAGACCCAAGATTTTATATTTCTAACAAGCAACCAGAGGATACTGCTCTTGTTTTGAGGACCACTCTTGAAATAACAAGGGTATAGATGATAAACTCATATTTTTCTGTTTTCATAGCTTTGAAAGTACCTTCACATATATCATATCACACAAGTCTCACAATAAGTCTGCTGGATTGGCATAGAATGCGTTGTTGGTGGTAATTCTATTTTATAAGTAGAGAAAGAGAGATTCAGCACTTAAGAGATTTGTTGTAAACCCCTCCACATCTATTGCCTTAGAGCTCCTCTTTCTATGCCATCCTTCCTCTATTAGCCTTTTCCATTTAAAAAACTGCCTCTCCATGTCCTATATCACAAAATCAAGACATATGTCAAAAGTATTTTTAAAAAAATATTAACCAACCCCTTTGTTTCCAGAATGATAATTTTGTCAACATGTTGTGGCTATGGTGGCTTTCGAATGATTTCCTGTATCAGAAATCAGAGAACACTAAACAGCTCACAGCAGAGATAATATAGGAGCTTAGATACAAAGTTAGAGGAAACCCATTCGATAATTATGGATACCACATCGTATGGTAGAGAAAGACATTATGTAAATGGACCAAGGCTGGAAAACTTATGCTGTGTGTTTATATATAGAGAACAGTGGTGGGTGGGAAGGTAAGCTCCCAAGATGGAGGCAAGAGGCTAGGTTTATAGGTAAGACGCTTTTAACATGGACTTAAATTGGGGCACCTGGGTGGCTCAGCAGTTGAGCATCTGCCTTCTACTCAGGGCATGATCCTAGGGTCCTGGGATAGAGTCCCACATTGGACTCCTTGCAGAGGCCTGCTTCTCCCTCTGCCTATGTCTCTACCTCTCTCTCTCTCTCTCTCTCTCTCTCTCTCTCTGTCTCTCATGAATAAATAAATAAAATCTTAAAAAACAAACAAACAAACAAACAAAAAAACCCCCATGGACCTAGAGTGAAGGGAAAATATTCAAAGACACTGAATAGACAAAATTCTGCAGATCAAGTAATCTTTTTAAAATCTCGATGTGGGTGCACTGGAAGCGATGCTAGTGGTGGATTAGACAAAGAGAGACCACATGAAGAAATATGACAGGGGGTGTGGGGACGCAGTATAATGTAGTGACAGTGAATCTAGCTCTGTTCTCCACAGATACTCATTTAGAAAAGATAACTAGCACAGGCATGTGGTGGATCTGTCTGTGAAGACGAGATGGAAACAAGAGGATCAAATCATGGGCTTATTTATCCATTCAGGCAAGAGATGATGAGAGCTAAAACTATGGTCATACCCGGAGAAAGAAAACAAAAAGGAGGGGGGAGCACAAATTTGGGAAATACATAACATGATACCTAATTGGACACTGGGTTCTGAAAGACAAGGAGAAGCTGCAAATGACTCAGAAGTTTAAGTCAACGGAACTGAGTGGTGACTCATGAGTTCCATTTCTTGGGATAAGGAGCGACAATAATGACAGAAAGAGACAACGGAGGAGCTGTTGAGTTCAATTATGAACAAAGTGACACGTAGGCAGAATAACCAAGTGGAACTGTTTGTTAGACAGTTAGAAATACAGTTCTAGAACTCTGAAGAATTTGTTTATGAATATTAATATCCATGGTAAGTAAGAAAAATAATGTATTGCTTATTACTTAGGCAAGCGTTTTGTTGTTTTTAATTATATTACTACTTATAATTAATATCTATTGCTTCCCAAAAAGAACACTAAGCTATTCTCCAATTACCTAATGAAATGCATGTCCCATTTGCCATCATTTTCATCGCCGGGTAAAAAACAAAGGAATTTTAGTGGCTAATAATATGCCACGTCAAAAATAAATCATTATAAATGTCGCTCTGGTATTTAAAAATGTAGTCATTTCTTTGTTGTCACTGTCTTATTTTTAACAATGTGGGCTAAATGGTTTAGTTTTTGCCAAAGAAAGTTTTTCGGGTTTTTTTTTTTTTTTTTTTTTTTTGGACATGAGAGACAGTAAACATGGTCAAATATTGTGTTGGAGTCAGTATAATATGAGGCAGGAAAAAAACCATCCCCTGGTTTGGGCAACAAACATGTTAGTGGTCACCATCACACAGATTTTAGGAGAAAAGATCATTCTGGAGGACTGTCTTCCCTCATGTATGCTCAACTTTAATTTAATCTACCCTTTCATTATTCCTTCAAAGCTCAGGAGCATTTTGTTCTTCCTCATAACTAAGCTTATTCCTTCCACCTAGAGGGTATATCCCCACTTCTCTCAAATCTGGGACAGTTCTCTCCTAATCCGTATCTCCCTCTGGACTTCTCACTCCTCCTCTCCCTGGAATTCTCTCCATCGGATTATCACCAGCATGACAACAACCAACATGTTTCATTGATTTGACCTGCTGAAATAGAATATTTTGCCTCCTTTTCCCTACAAATTCCTGGAAAAAGTAGTTTGTGCTCTGCTTCTACTTACTGATAAATCCCAAACTGTTTTTTACTTCCACTGGTCTTCTGAAAATGCCCTCCAAAAGGTTGGGACACCTGGGTGGCTCAGGGGTTGAGCGTCTGCCTTTGGCTCAGGGTGTGATCCCAGGGTCCTGGAATCAAGTCCCACATCCGACTTCCTGCAGGGAGCCTGCTTCTCCCCCTGCCTGTGTTTTTGTGTCTCTCATGAATAAATAAATAGAATCTTTTTTTTTTTAAAGTCACAAAATGACAGGTTTTTGTCAACTATAATGGCTTTTTCTCAGTCCCATGTCTCATGACCCTCTGAGACTTTCATATTGCTGACTTCTTCACGTGTTCTTGAAAGGACTCCTGCTTTGGGATGCTGAGACACTGTACTTCCTGGTCTTCCCCATAACCTGCTTGCCTGCTCTTTATTGGTTCTTTTACTTTTCCATGGGAAATCCAAGGGAATGAAGCATCCTTCATTCCCTTCTCTTCTGTCTCCATGTTCTTTTTTTTTTTTGAACAACTCCTTTTCTCCTTTGTCTTCAAATGCAGAACTTCGAAACTCATGTATACCCAATCTAGTCTGAGGATCCCAAGTGAATGCTCCCAATTTGCAAGCATTGCTAGGATATCTCTGGGTGGATGTCCCACTAACATCCACCCACCTGCACACCTGCACTTCCTTTGCAACTTATAGTTTAATCGCCTTCTCATCCTTTCATGCTTGAGGCCGTGAAGTTCAGTACAGCTAATGTCATCCATGCCTATTCTTTTCCTGTGAAACAACTTGACAGAAAAGCAGCAATAGCGCAATACAGGGAGTACGACTGTGTTTTTAAAGTGTATGGTGTCCTGTAACTGAAAGAATATATAAGATGTTGTTCGTATTTTCAATGGGTTACTAGGTTCAATGCTTTTAAAAATCGTAATTCCTAAAAATTCCACACTGCACAGTAGTCATGGCTATAAATAATCTTGAAAATAAATAAAATTCACTTTCTCATTGTTTCTGCTCTGTACCAATTTTTCCCATCCTTATAATATTTAGATTACTTACAAAATACTACTGAGTCAAATCTCTGATTGAAAATCCATTCTACAAAACTTCACTCCATACACTATTACAAGATTTAGGATTATTACTCTCTTCCTCTGATTCATATTCTGAGAATCCAGACTTTTCACTCTGGCCTCCTAATCGCCCTTTCCTGGATTTCCAGAACCACCCTCCCTTTGGCTACCTACCATGGCTGCAGTTCTGCCATCGTCTGTTCCTCATTCAGGGCCTAGCATCTGCTTTGGTCTTTGGTCTTCTTGCTGCCTGCTGCTAACTGCATGCTCATCCTGCCCCTCAGTTAACTCCGCCATAGAGCTACCCTTTACTGAAGCTGAACCAAATGGCAAGCACCAAGTTGATTCCTTTTAACAAGCCCTGGTGGCTTGTTATGATAACCTTCGTTCCATAGATAAAGAAACTGAAGGTCAGAAATGTTAAGTAATTTAAGTCACACCCCTAGCAAATGGCAGAGTCAAATTCATGTCTTTCTACTCGAAAAGCTAGCACTGCTTCCACCATGCTGTAGAATCATCTCCCTGTCTCAGCTGTTCTTGCATATTCCTAAAACCCTAGCTTAAATCCATCATCTCCCGAGGTTTTCCCTGATTGATAAGACCACAGGGGTGGCTCCTCCCTTGAGACACCCGAGCACTCATCACTGATATAATTGTCTTAGAGCCATCACTTGATAGTTCGTGTCTGTGTCCTTGATTATACTCTTTTGAGACAAAAACAATATCTTATTACTTATTTGTAAGTTTTGCATCACCAAGCACAATCTTAAACATATGGCAGTGATATTTAGCATAATATATGTTTTCAATTAATTTGCTGATTGAGGGGATCCCTGGGTGGCGCAGTGGTTTGGCACCTGCCTTTGGCCCAGGGCGCGATCCTGGAGACCCAGGATCGAATCCCACATCGGGCTCCCGGTGCATGGAGCCTGCTTCTCCCTCTGCCTGTGTCTCTGCCTCCCTCTCTCTCTCTGTGACTATCCTAAGTAAATAAAAATTAAAAAAAAAAATTAATTTGCTGATTGATTATATAACATATGCCATTAATGCTAATTTCTCTTTCCTTTTAGGAAGTTAAAAATAAATATAACATAAAAATAGACATAAATATTTAATGCAAACTAATAATAGGAAATTTATAGTGCATATTACTTTTCCCATTACATACCAACAATAAAATAAAGCATCAAATACAGTGTTAGCTTACAGGAAAGAGTAATGTCATATACCTTTTATTTGATCAGCAGTCTTTCACTGACACCAGTAAGAGTGCCAACAACCATAGAGCAATTTTTATATGTAGTTTCCCCCTTACTGCCAATATATCGAAAGCTCAGTTATAAATTTTGATGTTAAGATGTAATATATCATATCTCTATTATGCATTTTCCTCACTATGTAAAATTGGTCACTTTTTTCCATTTATCTTCCAGAAAATGCAGGCTTTCAGATTTTATAAAGTCACTCAAAATGACTGTTTTTTCACTACAAAGCAATGAGTTCCTTTTGCTTTGTTAACAGTACTTTCAAAAGGAGTGGCAATAATTCAAGTTAATATTTAAACATAGAAGGGTAAAACAAGAATGATTTTCATATAGGTTAAACTTGGTAAAAATGAGTATATACAAATATTGTTAAGACCAAAGATCCGTATATGTCTCTGTGTACACAGAACTTTTACTGTATGGGGAGATATAGCTAGATATAGCTTTTTTTTTTTTTGCATATGTAGATAGACATATAAATATCTTCATATAGATATAACATATTTGGAGTAGGGTTAACCCGAGGAAGATTGTCATTACTAACTGGAATTTTTAGTTTTACTTTTCTGCACTGTATTCTATGATTTTTTTTCTTCTAAGTGTTGACTCCTGTCTTAAGAGTGCCCAGCTAATCTCCTGTCTTCTTCCCTCACAGAACCTGTTTTTAGAAATCCTATTTTCAGAGTACTCCAATTTTCAAATCAATGACCAGGAAAGCAATGGATTACCATTCCAAAGAATATTTGCATATTTAATTAGTAGGAAAGAAAGTGATTGAATCTATTAGGTTGCCTCATATGAAACCACTGTTTCTTGAGGTTAAAAAAAAAGGTTGAATATAGGTGAAGGCAGGTCTGAAATTCAAATTGTCCCCTGAGCACTTTGTAAACAGTGCTCAGTTACCCATTAGATGCATAAGGAACAGCATATGCCAGTAGTGCTTTGATGACTTTATCCGGAAAAAAAAAGAATCTATTTTCACCTTAACATATCTTCAAGTTTATGGCTTTATTATATTTAAAATATATAGGATGGGTGCATCAGGTTTTTTTTTCAATGTTGTGAGCATCTCAAGGCCTTACCCAACCCTGATTATAAAACTGGACTTGTACATAACAAACAGAACATCTATTTATGTGTAAATCTTACAAAGTGTCCTTACCTGCTTTGGGCATCTTTTCATCTTTTTTAATTTCAGGCTCTGGAGTAAAACATTTACATACACACATACAAAGAAAAGGGGGGAAATCAACATTTGAAAAAAAGAACATACGAATCAGTTCTAATAGATTTTTCTCATCTGTTCTCAATTTCAATTATAGTTACATTTATCAATATGCAGTGAAACGTGTTCTTAGTAAACTATAAAGTAACTTAAGTGAAAGGACTTTGATTTTAAAACCCAGTTTGCTAAACAGTTTCATACTAAACATACTAAGTAATTTGGCATCTTGTCTTTAATAAGAACCCATTTCTTGTGATTTGGAAGCTCTCTAAGTAATACAAATAAAAAATTAATAAAAACCGCTTGGAGGGAAGAGTGTGGTAATTTTTCCTAATTTAACCAATGCAAGCGATTTATTATATTTGACTACAGACGCTCAATTCATGGAGCGCCACCTGGTGGTTAATTTAATAATTTCAAACTGGTATAATTCTTGTTTTTATATGTTATTAATTTTATAAAATACATTAAATTGACTTAAATTTAGTATAATAATATAAGGCTTTATTAAAATGAAATATTTTGATTTCTTATTGTCCTAGGAAATGGCTTTTGTTCAGAAACTGCATTTCAACTTACCAGTATAGAAGTTTTTTTTTTTTTTTAAGATTTTATATATTTATTCATGAGAGACATAAAGAGAGAGGCAGAGACACGGGCAGAGGGAGAAGCAGGCTTTCCAAAGGAAATCTGGTGCAGGACTCAATCCCAGGACCCTGGGATCACGACCTGAGCTGAAGGCAGATGCTCAACCACTGAGCCACCCACGTGTCCCTATACCTGGTTTCATAAACTATCCAAATAATACTCATGACATCATCCCAACCAAAGTAATGGCTGACTATATTTTCACGTTTCCCAGTTCTTCTTCTTTTAACAATTTTGCCTCAGCTTTAGAGTTCTCCATTTTTGCCATAAGGTTTTTTTTTCATTAATGGAAGGATTCCGGTATGTTACAATTTTTCCTTCCTTCCAACAGCAGAAAAACTGATCCCATGGTTGGGATACTTTTTAAGTACAGTCTATGTTACCTGAGATAGTGCTGTCTGGCTTTATTTGAATTCTAGCCTAATAGGCTCATTATCTGGAGTTACAAAAAACAAACAAACAAAAAACCATACACCAAAACTCACATTTGTTTAACAGCAGAATTTTATATAGTCGAAAATTACATAGCCATTCACACCCTACTTCCTATAATATTTGAATATGTATCCTGTAAAGAAGTGGTATCACTGCTATTATTGCACTTTAACACTCCCTGGCACATATTCCCCTATTTTGAATTAACACATTCACATACCTGGGGAGGGTACACACTATCTTAATACTTTCCAAGGGCCTTAGTGTTATATAAAATTTTTGTTGTATAATTTTTTACTTCATTTTCATTTACTGTCTGTGTCTCCTTTTTAGATTTTAATTTCCACAAGAGCAATAGCTGTGTCTTGTTTGCTACTCAAACATCAGCATTTGTTCACATCTTTGACACATGGTATGTGATCCATAAATATTGTGGAATGAATGAATATGTGAACAAAATGGTGACTATAGAAAGACCAAATACTCCCACTTGTGCATCCGTAGCCTTAGAAGAAATTGATTCAGCTCATGCTTCCAGAGCTAGAAATAAAATGCAGTGTCCTAGGGTGGGGTTCACAAACATGTTACTCATCAAGTAGAGCTATTTGAAAGAGCTTTCCTTCCCACTCTACACATGGCTCTCACCCCCTCAGTCACAGTGTCATTGTAATCTTGAAATGGAAATATCTGTCTTAATGTTTGTCAAGAGGTCTTTTGAAAAAAATAAAAATTGTTAAGAATATTTTTAACATGCAATATGATTTTTAGGAGTATTATACAACCAGAACCAACTTTTATCTTGCACATAGAATTTTACAGACACTTATGAATGTGCACTATCCAACTTGCACGTGCCCATGGCCCCTCACATTAGGATACAACTACTGACTTTTGCTATTTTATGCAAACAGCCCTTACTGCGTGACCTCACAAGTTATGAGTTCAGGGGAAGTGTAAAAAGAAGCTTTGGATCATATAATCTGGCTTTAAAAACAAGATTACTTACTAAGTGTTGTGACCTTGGACATTCCTTAAAACCCTAAATCTCAACTTTGTCATTCCTACAATGGAGAAAATAATGTTGTAAAATTAATGAGAATTATAAGTGATGTATAGGAAGAGCTTAATTATTTTAAAATTATGCTCATAAACTTAAATTGCATGGTAATTTTCTTTTTTTCTTACAGAATTGGGTCTTTATCCTTGAAGATGCAAAGCAGGAATTGCTATATGAGATTATTGTCAAAGGATTTTCTAAGGTGAGCATCTCTTTTATTAGGCTACTTGTTCATTCGGAGCCTAGTGCCTTCATTTTTTAGATAGTATTACTACTGAAGGTTAAGTCCTTAATTTTTGAGTCACATGTAGATGTTTATTCCTAGTCATATGAAATGACAATATATATTACAAATATATATATATTTGTATTTAACTTTAGTCAAAAGTTATATATATATATGTATATATGTGTATATATATATATATATATATATATGTATATTTAAGTTTATTCAAAAGGCTTCATTGATAAGTTTCAGGAAATTAAGGATAGTGGCCAGTACTGGAGATTGGGACCCAGAGACCAGAAAAAGAGAAAGGGAATTCTTATTTTCACCCAATCTTTACTGTTTGAAATATTTTTTTTACCACTGATTATTATTGTATAATAATAAAATACTCGATTTTCGTAAACATTTGTCACTTGAGCCCCTCATTTTCATCTCCACATGCAGGCATGCAGAGACACTGAATCAAGAGATCGTCACGCTGAGTTGTTGAGGCAGACAGCCTGTCATTTCATATGCAGCACTGACTTTTCCAGGCTGTTGATTTCGTTTATGAAATGTAAATTGCTGATGGGCCTGGGAAGGGGAGCTTCATTAATGAATCTTCAATGTCATCAACTCTATGCTCTCAAGTAAAGCAGGCCAACCCAAACTTCAGCGTGTATGCGCTGGAGTCAGAGAAGGGTAGCAGTGGAGATCAACTCTGAGTAGGAGTCTCTGTTTTGTCTTCATGAAATTAAAAGAAAGAAATCTATGCAATATATAAGTCCCAAGAACCAACATTTTTAAAAGAATGTCTCTATCTTAAGGGTCCCTAGGAAACTCGGTCAAGTGTCAGTCTTGGTTTCAGCTCAGGTTGTGATCTCAGGGTGGAGGGATCCAGCCCCTGGTCAGGTTCCACACCCTGAGCAGAGAGCAGAGGCTGCTTGGGATTCTCTCTCTCCCCACCTCTTTCTGTCCCTCCCCCTGCTCACACATGCCCTCACTCTTTCAAATAAATAAATTCTTAAAAAAAGGATGTCTCTATTTTAAATATTTTGTAAGGAGAAGCTGCATATCACTGATCTTCCTTTTTTCCACTTGGTTATCATTTTTGTTTTTCAATACATAGAAGCCTTTTATGTAAAATAAATAATGATAATCAGCTTTTGCAGCCAGTGATATTTTCCTCATGGCATTCACTATTAAATAAGTGTACTATATGCATTATTTATATTTTATTTATGTGATATTAAAGGTTCCTGTGTTTATTTGCTCTCTAATCCCAGGAGAATATAAGCTTCATGAGTCTTGAGATGAATTTCTATTTTCTCTGCTGAATCATCATGTCTAGATCAGTGCTTTTGTAGAGGATCAGTAAATATTTATTGCACAAATGAAGAAATTATCTTATACAATCTTCACATACCTCTCCTATGAGGTAAATACCATTATTACACCCACTTTAGAGATAATGATACTGAGGCTTCATAATTTGTCTAAGAACATTTTCCCTACTAAGGGGCAAAATTGGTCTTTGCTTACTGCTTTTTTTCCTGACTTGAGAGCCTTAAAACATTTATAAGCCAACAGCTATCATTATTATTGCTACAGATAGAATGAAAGCTTTTAAACATTTCATGTATAAAAACTATACAGTAAGCTACCTTCTACATTTTATAGGTAGGTTGTATTTACCTAGGTTATATTATGTAGACAAATTACTAATGGAGTTATTAACACTGCAGTTGGCATAAATAAGATAGTCACTGAAGTTTCTATTTTTTTCAGCCCTTAAATCATGTTGTAAAAAAAAATCATATTGTAAAAATGAATTTCCTAAACTAAGCTGTTTAAACTAAATAAATGGATTGGTCATTGATAGGAAATTACTGTCTCATTCACTCCTGGAATAGTAGTCCATATTTAATGGCATGAGAAACTTTTACATTTCAAAGCAAGTCACCAAATCTTTTTCAGGTAAAATACAAAAGAACTTCAGCAGTCAATTGTTTTTGAGTTTTGGCCTGAAAGAGTCTGGAAAGCATGGTGGCTAAGGACACAAGTCGTACTGCAGAGCATGTAGCCCAAATTTGCCTCAGGTGCCTGTGTAACCTGGGCAAGTCTCTTTTAGTGCTTCAATGTCAATATTCACATAGATTTTATTTTTTTTAATTTTTCTTAAATTTTTATTTATTTATGATAGTCACACACAGAGAGAGAAAGGGGGGGGGCAGAGACATAGGCAGAGGGAGAAGCAGGCTCCATGCACCAGGAGCCCGACGTGGG
This sequence comes from Nyctereutes procyonoides, assembly GCF_905146905.1. Classification (NCBI taxonomy): domain Eukaryota; kingdom Metazoa; phylum Chordata; class Mammalia; order Carnivora; family Canidae; genus Nyctereutes; species Nyctereutes procyonoides. Next base: position 28,716,314 of record NW_026575146.1, read on the forward strand.
ATTCGATCCCGGGTCTCCAGGATCGCGCCCTGGGCCAAAGGCAGGTGCCAAACCGCTGCACCACCCAGGGATCCCTTCACATAGATTAAAAAAAAAAAAAGATGCTGTAAAAATGAAAGTGAACCTACAGGTGAAACATTTAGAACAGCATCAGATACAAAGCAAATAGTGCACATTGGTCTCTTTATTGATATTTTAAATTATGCTCCCTATATTTTTCTACCATACTGTTAAATACAGTATCTTTTAAATAATAATATTTGTAAATAAAACAATTAAGGTTTTATTAAATATTTAATTAAAAAGCAGCATCCATAAATTTATTCTAAACCCATGGTTGTCACATCATTTGAGTAATCATTGCGTTTTTTAATGAAAATCCACTACTAATGCACACACATACACATTTAGATAACTTTCTTATGGTTCTCATTATATTTCTTAAGAACAATGTATATACAAAACACACCCCACACACACACTCACACACTTTCACATTTTGGTTTTTTTTAGATGAGGCTTTATGCTATGGTTCAAGCTATCATTCCAAGTAGTTGGGCTTCAAAATTAGGGATTTGGGACAACTCTCACTGAACTCATGTTTTTTCATGTCTTAGGAATTGTTTTGCACATGCTGTTTTGTTTGTTTGTTTTTGTTTTTAAAGATTTTATTTATTTATTCATGAGAGACACAGAGAGAGAGAGAGGCAGAGACACAGGCAGAGGGAGAAGCAGGCTTCAAGAAGGGATCCCAATGTGGGAGTCGATCCCGGGACTGCAGGATCACGCCCTGGGCCAAAGGCAGACAGACTCTCGACCGCTGAGCCATCCAGGCGACCCAACAGATACTGTTTTATAGGTAGCATTTTATTTCATCTGCTGTGGAGACATTATTTTGTGGTTCAGGTAAATACAATTGTGAGAAAGAAGAAATCTGGCTACACTCAGGTTGACTTGGAACCTCTTCTGTTCATAGACCTCCAAAAGAAAATACCGTTCCAAGCTTGGGTGATGTCACACAGAGAACCAACCCCTTGGCATCAGCTCCATGACTTTTCATCTTATCTGTGCCTACGTTTCTTTACTTCAATATGCTATGAGCTATTTAATATTTTCCTTCCTCTTTTTTTAACCATGTCCATATGGTTTTGAATCATTATGTATTCTCTAGCTTCCGTTTTTCCTGCTTGAGTTTCTAAATCAGTATCATCTTTGTTTATAAATTGAGGAATCCTCCATGCATAATCAAGGGGGCAAAGTGATGGCATTCTCAAATAATTATGCAACCTCATCCAAATTAAGGGCTTTCACAGATCATTTTGTACTGTGGTTGGACAAAAACAGACAAATAGACATAAACCGAGTGAACGAAAAAAGCCCTCAGTTTGAAATGTATTCCCTTCATTTACTAACCCAATGATCTAATGTAAGGCATCTGAAACTAAATTTCGGTTTTCTCACCTTATGAAATGTAAAATGATAATTAGCTGATGTAGTTGTGGTTAAGATTAGATCAAATAATTTAACAAATCTTTCCTGGGCACTCATGTATGTACTAAGATCTAAATAGAAGATGTCCATAGATTGAATTAAAAATAATCTAGTATGTCTGATCTCAGGCACCTCTGCAGACCACTTCACTCTTCCTTTTTTACAGCCCTCTTTTTCAAGTATTGTGAGATTTTTCTTGGATGGGGATTTTATCCTGTTCATCTTTGGAAACGGAGAACCCAAAAAAATAGCCGACTATTATACCAACACTCAAAAACTATTACTGATACAAAATAATGTAAAAACGTGGCTTCAAGACACCAGGGAAATCAATTTATAAGGTTCACTTTTAGGTGGTTCAGACCAAAATATGAAGTGGTATCCCTGTCCCATTAACTAAATACAGCCTTCCCTAGGTGGAAATGCCCATTAGAACTGACTCACTCACATTCAACACTGCTGCACATAAATCTTCAGATTTTTATATTTAACTTGCTCCAATCAGATATAATTATTCAGAGTGAGTTAACTAGTTTGTAGCTGGTTATTTTAAAGCTAAGCTACAGGGGTGCCTCAGTGGTTCAGTTGGTTAAGCGTCTGGCTTCAGCTCAAGTCATGATCCCAGGGTCTTAGAATAGAGCCCCCTATTGGGTCCCCTGCTCCGTGGGGTGCCTGCTTCTCCCTCTCCCTCTGCTACTTCCCCTGCTTGTGCACACTCTCTCTATCTCTCTTTGTGTGATAGATGATGATAGATAGATAGATAACCTAACAAATAAAATCTTAAAAAAGAAAACCCTAAAAACAAAAAACAAAACTAAGCTAGAATCTCCAGCTACTAGGCAGGGCTTTTTCCATAACAAGTATGCATACACTCAAAGCACATCCCCCCACTCTCATTCCCATTAGACCAACAAGAAAAAAACAAATATGCTTTATAAACTTCTGTAGGTATAGTTCTCAAGTGATTCCAGTTCATAATGCAAGCACTTAATGGAGGACTTAATGCTTTATGTGTAAATCCTGATTCTGCAATCCTTCCCTGGCAAGATTCCCAAGGAGTTTGATGCTCACAAGGAAAGTTTGCTGAGTGGACACTAACGGTGCCACAAAATGAGCCAAAGGGCATTCTCTCTTCGCAGCACAGAATAAATGCATACATTTTTCCTGCCTCATTCTGTCATCATTTCATTTCCGTGATACTTTGTCTTTCGTATATGCTAAATACGATGTACCATGGTTCTGATAGCATCACTCTGCCTTTATCTTCTCTTTCTTTCATGCCTCTCCATGTGCGCCTCATTATTCTTTCCTTCCTGGAGTTTCCTAGTGTGAAGAGTACACACTGAAATAAGTAAGAGATAATTGGAAGAGGCTGCACATATCGGTTGCACAAAGAATAGTCAGTCTGTCAGAACAACATCCTGTGATGTTGTTTGAAGATGGCAGCATAGCTGGTTGAATATTTTTTAGGTAATGAACCAGTTGACTTTAAACCATTCAATGGGTTCAGAAAGTTGTGCAACTTTTACCACTTGCCATGGTAAATAAGTGGACATTCTTTGGTTTCTCCTTATCAAAGGGAGAGTTTGTCTTTAAGTAGACTCTTCCTGTTTTCTCTGGGCACTGACATTCATCTTTAACTTGAAGTGAGAATAAACAATGGCGTTAATAACAGGTCATAGGATTAAGTGTGGGTCATCCTATATCTCATTCAAATATGTAAAAATAATGCATGACCTTATATGTGAAAAGAAAATATTTAAATCTTTAAAGTGAACAGGAAAAATGAAAAAAAAAATCCCCTCAAGGAGAGAAGGACATTAGAACATTTGCATTAGTTAGCTTGGAGTGACAACAAAAGTGGGTATGCAAAGGGACAATGACTCATCTTCTCATGCTACTTTGCCCCTTTTAATGAGAGCTTAAATGGAAAGAATACCAAGGAAGACATCTTGGTGCTTTACCTTTGTAATTGTTTATATATTTCACATACATATCATTGTATATATATATATATATATGTTATTATTGTGCATTAATTTCTTGGACGGAGAAAATAAAAATTCACAGTGTTTGGATACATTAATTTGCAAAGCCAATGATTACAAAAGGGAAAGTTCTGGCAACCCCAACTGCTTTTTCTTACCAACACATAACCTCTTTCCATTCTATCAACTTGGCATTTCAGCCAGATGGGCACAAAAGGAAAAGTGTGGCTCCTTAGAGTGATAGAGCTACCATTACTGGTTCAATTTTCACTTAAAGAATTCTTCAGTAAATGAGCAATCATGGATTTGTAAAGGCACCTATGGACATCTTATGCTTTTGAATCTGGCTGGTCTTTTTTTTTAATCAACACATTCTCTATAACGTTCCCCTATTCCTACCAAATAGGAAAAATTGTTATGCGGAAAAAAGAACTTTGATACCACGTTAGGATAGATCTTGCTAATATATTCCGATATTGAAGAACAAAAGAAAGTACGATTATTTTTAGATGCATTTATATCTGATATTAAGTAGCTAATCCAGCATAGAAACCATAGATAATCCTTTAATCTTTTTGCATCAATTTCTTCACTGTTAACATGATAGTCATAATATTTTCTTCCAAAATAACTCAAAGCAGAATTAAATCATGTCAAGGATTAAATCAGAAACAAGGCACAGGAAAAAAAGACAACAGAAAAAAATACACAAAAATTAAAATACTAATGTTGATTATGAAATCAAGTATTCTGGATCAACAGCTAGATTTTAAAAACAATATCACAGGACAGTCCCAGTGGCTCAGTGGTTTAGCACTGCCTTCAGCCTGGCGCGTGATCCTGGAGACTTGGGATCGAGTACCACGTCAGGCTCCCTGCATGGAGCCTGCTTCTCCCTCTGCCTGGTCTCTGCCTCTCTCTCTCTCTCTCTCTCTCTCTCTCTCTCTCTCTCTCTGTGTGTGTGTGTCTCTCATGAATAAATAAATAAAATCATTAAAAAATAAAATAAAAACAATATCACAGTAAGTTCTAATACAACTGATAGGATGCCAATGTCATAAGCAAAGATGGTATTTGTGAATTGCAATATTATTAGAAAAACTTAAAATTCAGAAAGTTGAATCAACTAGGTTAGTCGCATTTACTTATTGGAATGATCAGTTACAAAAGACAAAATAAATCCCTGTAATGTCAGTTTAGAGACTTAGAACAATAGATAATATTAAAACTAGAACTTTTCAGAAGAAAATTTGATTTGCTTAATGTCAATCATTAGACATCAGAATATTTGTGGTCATTAGCACAAGAACATTGGTTATGTTCTGACTGACATATGTTCAGTTAACATATTCTAAAAGGTGCTCTGTGGTATAAATCTCTGAGACCAACTGCTTTTGATTCTTTCTTGTAAAAGTAGATTATATAATATCTACTCTTCAACAAACTGTCAAGCTTTTCCCTGCAGGTCTGTATGTGGATAAATCAATATTTAAATAATGTTTATAAAATCAACATTGGAACCTTCAGAATAAGACTTAAAAACTAGTGACAACTGAAAATGCATAGAATATCAACTTTTAGAAAATAAAAAGCAGGGCAGATAGATTCCTAGTATTGGCCCTCAAGATGTCTGTATGCACTCATGCTAAAAAAGAATGTTCTGGGTTCCTCGAGATTGAGTTTTAAAATATATTCTTTTATTATTATTATTGTTATTATTATTTTTAAAATATATTCTTTACTACCTCTACTCAGAACTTGACTCTTCTCACCTTGACTCTTTCCATCACTCATCCATTCATGCCCACATCTTTAAACTCTGCACACTGGCAAACATATCCTGCAAATAGCTATGTTTCAACCTAAATTTCTTTTCTGAACCTCACACTAAGATAGCTTCCAACCCTACATTTCTCCTTGGATCTCTTCTAAGCACCCCAAACTCAACATGTTGTAACCCAGACTTATGATTCTAAGCTTCTCCTTTTCTGGTGTCCCATCCCAGTGGTGTCAAACGTGATTGTATAAAATAGAAATCTTATTAAATGTCCTCTTTCTCCATTTCACCTGCAACTGTCCAAGCACAAGGTACCATAATCACTCATCTAGATATTAGGTGAGTAGTATCTTCATTGGTCTTCTCGAATCCCATCCTGTCCTTCTCCAATTCACTACCATAGTGGCCGTTACAGAATGCAACCCCCTTCCCCTATACTCTCAAACATGTATAAAATGCTTTTGTGCATATGCTTCCATTGCCCTTATACTAAATACCAAAATCCTTAATATGGCTTACAGAGGGGTTGGCAAACTTTTTCTGTAAAATACCAGATAGTAAATATTTCAGTGTTACAGGCCATTTGATCTCTGTTGTAGCTACTCGACTCCACTCTTAGGGCACAAACACTGCTACAGACAAAACACAAATGAATGAGTCTGTGTTCTAATAAAATGTTATTTGTAGATACTAAAATTTGAATTTCTTACACGTTTCAAGTGCCCCCAAATTTTATCCTTCTTTTGATTCTTTTTCAACCATTTAAAAATGTACACATGTTCTTATCTGATGTGCCAGATTGGGCCCATGAAACATAGTTTGCTTACTCCTGGTTTTCAAAATTCTATATATCTCTTATTTTTGTTTATGCCTCTCTTGCTAACACTTTCTATGCCTCTACAACACTGTCCTCTTTCACAAGAAATTTGACTGTTCCAAAACACCTCTTCCCTCCTTGCTCTCTCCTATTCTTGATTTCTTCACAGGTTAGAATTCCTACTTAACCTTCACACCTCAAATCAATGTTGTTCCATTGGGACACGTTCCTTGATTCCTCAACCTAAGTCAGATTTTTCTATGTCTACCCTTATAGCACTGTGCTCCTTCTGTCAAAGAATTTCTTTCAGTTTTATAGGTGTTCTTTTATTAGTGTGATTCCCCTTTAACATTCATCACCCTCCATTAGACTTCTGTGAAAGCTAAAACCCAGTGTTCGTTGCCCTTGTATTTTCTGTATACTAATATGATAATATTCAAGATATATTCTCAAGTAAAAAAATACTACAGAACAATCCTGGTAGTACTCACAGAGGACTATAATTTTATCATAATGTTTTTATATATTTTAAAAAAGGAATTATATTCAATATATTGCCTGTTGCGGCTGATGATGTAGGCTGGTACTCGACATCTATTCCCACACTTTCCCTTTCCTTCCTGTAATATAGAGGCTGGAAAATGAAATATAAGAATTCCCAAATCTTCTTGGAATTGGATTGGCCACTGTGAAGCAGTTATGGCCAGAAACGTGTGGATAAAACTCCCTGAAATGGGCTTTCCTTCCCAAATAGACAGAGCTTTGTGAAGAAAAGGTTTTGAATCTCTGTCCTGTTTCTGGCAAGAATACTCATAAGTTACCTGGAAGTACTACAGCCAACTTGACACTTTCAGGACAAAGACACAAGCCAATGGTGGCAAAGCTGGAGGGAAGGAGAAGCCAGAAGCCTGGATTCTTGATGACATCCTTGAGCAGTTTTGCACCCTAGTCTACTTCCCCTTGGTCATCTTGTTGCCCAAAATAAGCTTCATATTTTTTAAAGATTTTGTTTATTTATTTGAGAGAGAGAGAGAGAGAGAGAGAGCAGGAGCAGTAGGGAGAGGCAGAGGGAGAGGGAGAAGCAGGCTCTCTACTGAGCAGGGAGCCTGATGCAGGGCTGGATCCCAGGACCCTGGGATTATGACCTGGGTCAAAGTCAGACACTTAACCAACTGTGACACCCAGATTCCCCACACTCCTTATTTGTTAAAAATCACTCTAATCAGATTTTTGGATTACCTAAAGAGAGAAACATGCACAGATAAGATTCACCTATGTAACTAAAAATTTATAAAGTTTGTGGAATATAGTGGCAGAACTTGATTAATGAGAAAATTGGCATCTCATAAGACTAGTGCTAGTGGCTTTCCTAAAATAGCTAAAGGCTACATCTCAAGACATCTTTATGCCACAGAGTAGTTTTTACAAACTATTAACTGTTCTATTCTTAATGCTATGCCATTACATACCACACATTATCATTTACACATATTGTTCTTTGACTTTTAAGCAAAATGGCAAGTGTCCTGAAGGGATGAACTAACACATAAAGGCATGTTCCACATTTTTTTTTTTTACATTTTACAATACAGTGTATCTCTGTTTACATATGAGAAGCGCATCCTTTGCTTAAAGTTGATTTTTCTCTATAGTTTTATAGCACTGGGTATAATTCTTATTTCTTATTTCACTCATCTCCAGTGGATTTTATTTTATTTTACTCTATTTTATTTTATTTTTATTTCAGTATTATTACAGGATAAGTGACACATAAAGTTGGTAGATGTTTAAAGTGTACATCATGGTGATTTAATATACATACACATTGTAAAAGGATTCCCCCCATCTGGATGGTATTTTGTATTTATATGTCTGCCTCTGAGTTAATTCTGCAATTGGAGACTTGTATCATTCAGGATTTGGAGCAAGTACAGTGTCTAACAAAACCACCAACCAACCAACCAACCAACCAACCAACCAACCAACCAACTAGTTTGCCAAACATAGTAGGGACTCAATAAAGTTTTGAGCAATATCTTGAAGAGTCATTAGTTGAGGAAAAACACAAAAGAAAAGGGTGAATGAAAGTAAGTTGTCTGAAGTACTTCTACTTTCTATTCTAACTGATGAAAAGTTTATCAGCAAAAGAATAACACCAATTTAAAAATTACAATAAAAGTGAATATCATAAATGCTGACTTGGAAAATTTCTCAAAACATTCTTGGTTCCATAGTGATTTATATGACTCAATAAAAGTTGTGAGAGAATAAAATTATATACAGATTGACCATAAAGCTCTTTATTTGGTATGATTTCCTATTTGCTGAAGAAATCTTATTTTGATTAATATAAATGATAAAATATGCATTTCTTACAGTAAAGCTTTCTAAATGCTACAACTGTAACCTTTTATTTATTATTCTAAATATATTATTGTATATAATCCCACTTGAGTTTGTTTAATATGATCTATAAGCTTCTTCAAGAAAAGAATCATTAGAGTTATGACAACAAAATTGTGAGTTTGTCTTAATTTTATAGGCAAAAATTTAGAAAAATTTAAGTAGCTGGCCACTTGATTTTTGTCTATGATTGGATGTTTAAACAATTTTAGAGGCCAGAAAAGCTTTTACATTTTTATATCAAATTAAATGATTAACACTTACCTGTTTTTTTAAAAAAACTATTTGAGAGAGAAAGAGAGATTGGGAGGGAGAGTACAAGCAGAGGGAGGGGCAGAAGGAGAAGCAGATGCCCTGCTGAGCAGGGAGTCTGACATTGGGCTCGATCCCAGGACCCTGAGATCATGACCTGAGCCGAAGTTAGATGCTCAACCTACTGAGCCACCCAGGCACCCTTGACACTTATCTTTAATGTCATATGAAGCTACTTTTCAAATTTTATAGGGTAGAAGTAGCTGAAAGTGTATTTTTTCATGCAAATATGAAATTGAAAATGATTATTCCTACTCTAAAAATATAAGTATGCAAAAAATTTGTTTTTAGCTATTTTTATGATGTCATATTAAATTATGTCATATTATATGGCAGCTGAAATGAAAGAGATGGATGGATGGACAAGCTAAAACTTTCTGACTTTGCCTGATATAAACTAAGATTGTACTTAGTGTTTGCTTTGTTTGGATCGAATATATACAACCAATCAGCTGGACACAAAATCAGAATCTTAACGGAAAGGTTAATGGGAAATGGGAAGCCTCAAACACAGATGTCCTCAGACCAGGTATTTCATCTGGTGTAGTTCTTCTAAAGAGCTAAACGGAATTTAACACAACTGCTATGTACCCGTTCTTCCACTGGGCTGTGCTTGAACAAAATACTTTATGTTCTTCCAAAAATAGATTCACAGGAATTCTTATATCCTGGTGGTCATTCTTTGTAACTATGAAGTTTCCATAAAGAAAGCATGAAGTCACCCCTCCAAGCACCTATCATATTACAAAAAAAGAGTCTAGGGCACCTGGGTGGCTCAGATCATGACCCCGGGGTTTTGAGATCGAGTCCTGCATTGGGCTCCCCATGGGGAGCCTGCTTCTCCCTCTGCCTATGTCTCTGCCTCTCTCTCTGTGTCTTTCATGAATAAAAAAATCTTTAAAACAAAACAAAACAGGGATCCCTGGGTGGCGCAGCGGTTTGGCGCCTGCCTTTGGCCCAGGGCACGATCCTGGAGACCCGGGATCGAGTCCCACATCGGGCTCCTGGTGCATGGAGCCTGCTTCTCCCTCTGCCTGTGTCTCTGCCTCTCTCTCTCTCTCTCTGTGACTATCATAAATAAATAAATAAATAAAAATTTAAACAAACAAAACAAAACAAAAACATAAAAGGAGTCTTATGTGCAATGAAGAATATTTGGAATCAAATATGATATTCTGAAATAAGGACATCACTTCACACTTTGTGAAAAAAGCCTAAGAGGAGATATTGAAAGTGTGGAGAAAAATCAGAAAATTAAAAACACAGAAGGGTGGATGAGCAAACAGAAAGTGTGAAGATTTTTGTCTTGTTATTTTAGCAGGAAATATCTACTAAAATGCTTGTGAAGTCTATAAACTTGTAAAATATATTTTTTTATACTTTTAAAATGGGAACAGTATTTTATCAACTGTGCACCATACAAGGCCATGTGGGTCAAAATCATTCAAAATAAAGAGTAAAGAGTAATGGCAATGTGAGCTATTACTGTCTCTATGAGAAATATAATTCATATTTTCAAATTCTAGTGCTGAATTTTTTACTTGTATTCACTTAAGGGTTTTAAGGCAAAATTCTTATATGCTGCTTTTGTGTAGTGTTTTTCTGTTAAATCTATACAATTCTATTTCATCCCAAAGTGAATTCCTTACATTCATGTCTATTGAACCTAGCTTCCAACATGTCAAAGTAATTTTGAATTGTATTAGTACCTTTTAATATATTATCAAGTTGGGCTGCCTGTTTGGTGGTGCAGTGGGTTAAGCATCCTACTCTTGTTTTCAGCTCAGGTCATGATTTCAGTGTCGTAAGATTGAGCCCCACATCGAGCTCTGCACTCAGCACAGGGGCTGCTAAGACTTTCCCTCATCCTCTGTCCCTTTGGCCCTCCTCATGCACGTGCTTTCTCTCTAAAATAAATAAATAAAGCTTTAAAAATAAAATAATCAGTCCATGATATTAAATTCTGACTGCAATAATCTTCCAAGATTACCCAAAATTTTATATATATATATATATATATATATATATATATATATATATATCACCTTAGTACTAAAATGGGGTTTATATAAATATCTTGTTAAAAAAACTTCATGTAGTTGAGATATATTCCAGCTATTGTTTTTCTCTCAATTATTTAACTTCTACTATAGCATGGAAATAAATTACATTAGTCAGTCCTGATTAAAAATCACAAATCTTACCCATATGTTTCAGTGATTACGAAATTATTTTCTGGTTGTTTGTTTAATTAAAGGCTAATTGTTTAATTGTTCAATTAATAGCTAATTGTTTAATTAGCTATTTTTAAAACAAATAAAAGTTGACAAGTTTGACATATCAGGTATCTTTGCTCTATTTTTATTAATCTGTAGATTTCAAAAGTATAATATGGTTCTTTATGCTTTTGTGAAGTTTGTCTTTTCTGTTCGGATTTATTCTCTTTTTGTCTTAAATTCTACTCTAACCATATATACAGAATGGAATGTTACTCATCCATAAAAAATAATGAAATCTTGCCATTTATCACAACATGGATGAACCTACAAGGTATTATGCTAAGTGACGTAGCATTTGTCAGAGAAGGACAAATACCATACAAGTTCACTTATACATGGAATCTCAAAAACAAAATGAACAAAACAAGACAGAAACAGTCTCATAGATATAAGAAACAAATCATTGATTACCAGATGTGAGGAAAAGGGTTAGGGTCTGGGCAAAATAGGTGAAGAGGATTAAGAGGTACAAACTTCCTGTTATAAAATAAGTCATGGGGATGTAGTGTACGATATAGGGGATATGGTCAATGATATTGTAATAACTTTGTATACAGACAGATAGTAATTAGACTTATCAGGGGTCATTTCATAATGTATAAAAATATTGAATCACCATGATGTATATGTGGAAATAGTTAAGATAAGATATTGTGTGTCATTATACTTCAATAAAATGAAATAATAATTCTGGTGATTGCATTTAATTGACTTTTTATGCAAACCCTCCCTTGATTATACATACTTGTCATTAAAAATTAGTAAAAAAAAGATACAATAACAAATATTCAGCATCCATGACATAAAAGTAAAATGTTGAAAAAAGGTATGTTTTCTAAAATTTTTTCTTTCCACCATCATTATCTGTGACATGAACTGGCTGGTGCTACACTGACTAAATGGTACAGGATGATAAAAAAGGGATACCTGGAATGAGGGGAAAGTAGAAAGGAAACTCTAAAGTAGATATGTCCAGGGGTCAAAGACTAAAATGCTCATTAAATGATTTAGGTGGAAACTTGAATTATTTTTCATTCATATGTGTATATTCCACATGCATTTCATCTAGGGGAAATTTTTTTTGAACTTAACTTCCTTAATAAAAAAATGTGCAAATTTGTAATATGTCTGTTCCTCATTTTTAAAAATATTTCTGTTTTAGATTGGCAAAGGAATAAGAATAGCATTATTAAATGATTACATTACTCGATGGCATCAAATCATTTCAATTTAGATTGTGATGTAAACATCCATTCTAATCACAATCAGATCATGCCAAAGAAACCTAGAGTTTCTTTGATATAAGTTAGTGTTTAGGTAAATTTACAGGAAGGTCATTCAAAATTAATCCATTTTTTAAATAATACAATGCTGGAACCCTTTGCTATTTCCTGGACGTTTAACATTACATGTAAGCATTCTCTTGCAGTGCAAAATATTCTAATTTACATATCACACCAGAATAGCATAAAAGTTGTATATAGTAGCATCAAAAGAACTACTATCATAAGTGATGATAAAGCTTTAGATATGATAATACATTTCTAAGGTGAAACATAAATTTAATAATACGCTTGAAGCCATGTTGCTCTAAAATACTTTTATAAAAAATCAAGTATGCCTATGGGCTGAGAAAAAAAAATCATGTTGTGCTCTTGTGTTTCATTAAACAGCAATTTTGTTTAATTTAAAATTAATTGCAAACTTAGAAAAATATGACTTAAGGGTATGTTTTTTATACATTGCTACACTGACTAATGAGGACTCTCCATGTGCCCTTCATTTCTCTGAATGATTCCTCTGTCAGCTTTCCCCTTTGCTGACTTTCCCATAACTCTCCCAGCTCTACCACATGTCTTACAAGTTCACCAAAAGTCTCTTTCTTTTCAATAAGAGTTGGGACTTTTTACCACTAAGTCAATAGTTCCTGCAGATCTTCTCCACAGGTAAATGTAGAAGAAACAGGTTCTGTTTCTTATATTCAATATAGTAGGCATATTTCATGGTTTCACTGGTTCACTTATGTTTGTCTTAACAACAAGGAATGTTAGGGATGCCTGGGTGGCTCAGCGGTTGAGCATCTGCCTTTGGCTCAGAGCGTGATCCTGGGAGACCTGGGATGAGTTCCACATTGGGCTCCCTGCATGGAGCCTGATTCTCCCTCTGCCTGTGTCTCTGCCTCTGTGTGTGTGTGTGTGTCTTTCATGATTAAATAAATAAAATCTTTTTAAAAAACCAACCAAACAAGGAATATTAGATAATCCTGAGTATGATACCATGCCCATAGGATGTACTGGCATTAACTAGAAAACTAATTATATTCCATTGGACTTTGCATATTTACTTTTGTTTTAGGGGACATAACTTGGTATACAGCATATCAGAATCCACATTACTTTGGGCCTCATATAATGAGAAGGCTGGAGGTGCACTATGATGCATTATTATAGAGCTTGGTTTAGGAGATCAGATTTCTAATGCTGGCTCTGTTGCAAATTACGATGACTGAAAGGCTTCTTGACTATTCCAGTCTTGTTTATCTATAAGATGAGGGTATTGGACTACAGTTTATCTCTAAGTTCCTCCTAGCTATAAAATATGTTTGGAGTTTTATTATATCCAAATAACAGAATGGCAAGCTATCACTGAGAAAGTTTAACTATTTTTATCTTAAATCTTCGGTTTCCATAGCTATTCCTTCTAAGATTCACCTTGGGATATTTATAAAATGCAGCTATGCAGATTTTCCACTACAGGCTTGTGGAATCAGAATAACATATGCATTTTAAAAAGCCTTCATGGTGTTTCTGACATAGCTACTCTTGGCTTCGTTGTTTCATAGTCCAACATAGAATTTTATGATAGAAAATAGTCCTTTTTCCTTTGCTCAAAAATATACAAGGGCATATGAAAGTCACAGTTTTAAAAGCCTGAAAAATAAGTAATATATTACTTTGTTGCAAATAACTGAATATGCAATAGGCAGATCAATGTGTTTTCACATTTCATTATACAATATTACCTTTTTCCTTTAGGGAACCTGGAACTTTCACTTCTTTTCCCTTAATAGGCTCTGGAAAGAAACATTGAGCATTTATTTGAAGCCAAGATAAAAGGATTTGAGAACACATATATAATGGAGTTGTTGAGCTATCAGTAAGTTGAACCTAGGTGGAAATTATATGATGTTTTCTTTCAAAAATAATTTTAATCATACAGAGACAAGGAAACAACAGTATAGAGTACAACAAGCCATCCTCTGACCATTTTTATTTAAAATAAATGTAAATCATTGAATGAATTACAATCTATTTGTTCATTTAAGAGAATAAGCTTTTGGAGCGATACGAACTTATTTTAGCTGTAATTTTTTAAAACATGTAGCTTCTAGAAGTCTCCCTAAATGGTATAATCAGCATTAGCTTAGTTTATTTCTTTCAGGCTATGTGATTTTTTTTTTAATAGACAAATGGAAATCCCTGCATCTGTCATGGTAAAGTGGTACTTTAGTCTCGAGTCAAACAAATTTCAAGAATAAGCCTGAAATAAAATAGAAGAGACAATTTTATCTATAAACTCCCACATCTTAAAAATGTTGCCCTTAGTTAAAACAAAATTAAACTTCATTCATTCCACCAGGTTCAAATACAAACTGATCCTAGTTATATCATGGGTTCTACACACACACACACACACACACATATATATATGCGTGATGTCTTGAAGAGCAGCATCATGCTTCCTCAACAGCCTGTATAAAAGATAAACCAGTTTTTTGCCTCCCCTGTAACATTATATCTCAGTATTCATTTTGCTGGCAAAAACAGCTTTTAATGCAGTGAGAAAGGAAAGAAACAAGAAAAAAAATCTATTCTTCCAGCCCTCTGTTCTATTCCCACCTCTGGTTTGGGGTGGGAATGAAGAAAATGATGGTGGCACTCATAAATGGCTATCCCACTTGAGCAACCACTCAGAATTGAGTCCAGGTGACTTTGGATAGTGTCAAGAATGGAGAGAGGAGTTCTAGTGAAAAGGCTGTGTCCCTCAGAGCAAGATTTTCTTGTTAGATAAGCTACGGCCCTAAATATCCTTATGCGTGCAGAATATTTTTAAATGGCTTTGGTGGTAAGGAAAAGTCTGTGTTGCCATTTAATGTGCTAAGTATAAGTAGGGTCTTTTTTTTTTCTATATTTCAGCATCTGAAATCAAGAGCCATGGATTGAATAAACAGACAGAGAAGCTTCATTAACTTTTTTCAAGCTAATGGGGATAATTTACTGCTTTTGCATTTCCTGGCTAAACCAAAAAAATTAATGTATTGTGAAATGAGAAGTGATGGTGGGGACAGAGTCCTAGTGGGGTGGGAGAGTGCGTGTCTAGAACTTGAGAATTCAAGATTACAGCATGTTGGTTTCACTGGGTGAGTATATATGTTTGTGTGAGATTAAAGTAGCTATGAAATGTAAGGCCGAAGGAGAGGACCCTACAAGACGGCTTTGAGACTGGTGGAGAAAGAAGGGAGAGGCAGAGTAACAGATGTAATTTTATAATGTATTTGAAAATCATAAACTCATGACCTTAGACATGAAGAAAGCTCTCAGAAAATAGAAATGATTTTTATTTCCAAGCTCGATAATGGGAAGTTTCCTTCAGCTCCCAGGCTGGATCATCTCCTGCCCTGACTTTCCTGGAGCTCACTTTCTCTCAATGTCCTTTTTGACTTCAAGGGGTTCTGATCGGATTTAGGAAGTGCACAGGCTGGACCAGCGGGGTATCAACTCTGACTAAATCTGTGGAGAATGTTATATGGAAATTCTGTACTTCTATATTAGGAAGGATAGGCCTATTGCTGGCTTCAGTCAGCTATTAAGGTATTTTTAACTCATCTGTGTTGTCAAGAATAAAGCATCGGTGAACACTTCTTTGTGTTTTTACAAATATCGTGGTTTCGTTGAGTTTGTGCAAAAGCCTACAGGAAGGATGAATCCTGATTACCAGGATCTAGAATGTATTTAAAGGTGCTCATATAGAAATTAAAACTCTCAAAATAATCTGAGCAAGGAGGTTATGATGGAGTAAAGAATCACAAAGGAATAGGAAGATGGTTCCAGGATTTTAATCCCCCTACCCTAGTCCTTATACAAAGGCAGTAACAGGGTGAGTATCCACGATGAAGTATAAATCACTGGGGGTCCGTTTCCAAGTCCTCAGACAACTTACCTCATCCTTAGCTCTAGCTTTTGTTTGACCAGGTGGGAATGCCCAAGAAAAAGCATGTTGAAGACAAAAATTGGGGGGATTATCAGATGCATGGTCCTGAGCATCAGAATATAAGGAAAGACAAACTGCTGAGAATCCTCTGGCATTAGATCCAAACCTTCACAGGCCTGGGTCACAAAACTAGAAGATACTTCTAATGTCCATCATATTACTCCAGTACCAGAGGAACCTAAGGGTGCTACTGTCACATTCTCAGAAGAGGAGAAATTAATTAATCTCTTTGTTGCCTTGTTTGGGTTCAGTCTATAGGACCTCCGTCCACGGGTGAATCTCATATCCTCAGATAAATCAGACCAGCTGTTAGAACAAGTGGCAATAAGACAGGGTGGCTGCCGCAAGGGGTACAACCAATAACATGGGTGGCTAATGGGATTGAGCATTCCTGGGTGACCTAGGCCACACAAGCAGGCCTGTGCTCTTGTGGGGGTGGGGGTGGGAGGACTTAGGTGAGTCCACTGGCAGAGGGAAGTCAATAGCTGAACCAGTAGCCAAAGCCAGCAAGACGTGTCTTTCCTTGGCTCTTTGCCTTTGGAGCAATCATCTCTAGACCTCTGTATATCTTCTTAAATAAAGACACAGCCTGATGATGTTTCTTTAAATGCCTAATATACTCATGGTTGTCACATTCCAATAAACGTGGCCCCAGATGGTTTCTGCGTGATAATCCTGGGTTTATGAGCTGCAGCACTGTTTCAGTGGTGGGTTCTAACGTGTACGTGCAAGTGGAATTGGTGAGAGGATGGCAAAGGCAGGTAACCTTCTAGCTGCTTAATAGAAGTAACTCGCGAAATACAGTGACTCTGATGCGACAAGTGGCTTTTAGCAAGTGGAATTACTTCATTCTGATTCTGCCACAGGTCAGCAGCAGGTTTCAAGGAACCTCTCCAAAAATAGTAATATTGCAGAGATTTTTAATGTCCTTGACACCTCACAGGTAACACTGCCAATTTTTTCTGTGATTCTTTTTGGAATGATAAATTATATTCAGAGAAAAAAGGAAAGATGGCAATAAAATTCTTCTAAAATAATATCCAACTTATGTATAACAAAGAAGTTTGAGGGCATTAACTCAGTTGAACAAGAAAGCAGGTGCGTTTGAAATAGTTCTAAATCAATAATCATATGCAATGAACCTTTATATACGTGAGTTTCTAGTGACTGTAGAAACATCTTGCAAATAGTGCATCATTTAACATTGAGGAAAAAGTGTTCGCTAGAGAATTGCCCACAATTGTACATTAATAACAATAACAACACAAAAATAGGAATTACAGGAGTCAACTCAGTGGATGGTGTGGATTTAAATCTCCCAGATAATATTTTCCAAAACAGATTTTTACAACTACCATTTCCAACTAGTTTAGGCTTTGGCACAAGTGAATCTTTAAGTAGTAGCTTATTTTTGATAATCATCAATTCATCAAAGGTAGCTTTGGAGGTAAGCTCCAATCGTTCTTTTGAGCTGCTTTTATTGTGAACAGTAACATATGGTCCAAATATTCCTATGGCATAATTATGGACCAAAATAAATGTTATCTCATACTTTAGAAGAAGGATGGGAGGTTTACCTTGTGCAAATTATGGTTTGCAAATCATATACATATGTGTGTATATAAATAGCCATTCATGTACTTGGATTTTCCCAGTAGTATCTTTCAATGACATCTTTAGTTCTCACACAATCAAGGACAATTTTCTTGTTAACTGTCAGATAAAACAAGAGGGGAGAATGAGGAGTCTCTCTCAAAGTACAGATAATCAACTGGGAAAAGAATAGACTAAATTCCTCTGTGGAAATTAAGGGGAGACCCACCCAATAGCAAAAGGGCTAAGACTATTTTTCCATATTGTAGTGTCCGTGTATCTGTGTCAAATAGATTTTTCAAGCCCAGGTAATGAGCTCTAGACTCAAAGCAAAGTTGCTTTGAGGAAAAAAAAAAAGTTGCTTTGAGGAATACAAAGACAAGAACCCTATTTTAAGGAGCAACCAGTATCTGTGTTAAAATGAAAAGATGAACTTCAGTGTCTAAAAGACTTGACTTTGATTCTTGCCTTCACCTCTTAGCCACAATGGGAGACTGAGCAGCTGACATTATCTGTCTATGCTTCAGAGTCCTCATTTATAAAACAATTGAGATCTCAAGCACAACTTGCTGAAGCAAAACGTATAAAGTAGGTACCAACGTGCCTGGCAAAGTACAGATGCCCTGCTTCAGTACTTCTCTCAAACAATTTGTACGTTTGCGCCTAATTCCTCATCCTTCTTACTTGACTTTAAAGATCATTTCTTCAGGAAAGCCTCCTTTGATTTCCCAGACTCGATTAGAATCCCCGATTACAGTCTCTTGCAGCACCTGTATATATCTTCTATAATTCTTATCATTTTAATTAATTATGTAATTGGCACTGTAAATTCCATGAGGGCATAGACCGTGCCTTTCATGGGCTCCCAGTGTCTGGTGAGTACAAGTTCTGATTACTGTACATTAGATGCACAAAAAGTAATTACCGGTTATGGTACTTATCAGTCCACATAAAAAATTAACGTGAATAACATTAGCTCTTGATGCTTAAATGGGTGGCATTTCCACTAATTAATTCAAAACATATATGTGTGTGTTTATAATATATATATATATATATTAGATTATAAATACATAAGTTTGTGAATTCAGGCAAGAGGGCTCAGTGAAAGTTGAAGTAGATTGAAAAGGCTTGATGATTTACGTGCACATTAGTCTTAGAAGAAGCCTGGGATTTAGATGGACAGAAAGGAGAGTCAGTCCATTCCAAAGACTGAGTTCACAAAATTTAAATAAATGTCATGCTCTTTCACCGCAACAAAAATCCTGACAAGCCTCAAGCAGACCAAACTCCACCAAGTCTTTGAAAACAACAGTTCAGCCCTCCAGTTCCGGAGTCTTCCTCCCTATTACTGGCTTGGCCATCTTTATTTCTCCAGAGATTAGCAAGTGCTTATAAGGATTCTGCACTAAATATATATTTTATGAATGGATAGAAAAGAAAGAATCAGAGTGCATGGAGCTAAGTTCTTTCCACAGTCTTTACTTCCCTTCTGTTTGCTTGTTTTTTACTCTTTTCATTCTTTAAGGCAAATCCATTCTCGTTCTTTTGGAAATTGTATTCAGAACACTTTTTAAGTCACAGTGAACTGGAAGACAGTGTTTGAGGGACAAGTCAATAACTACAAGTTGTCAAATATATGAGCGTGACCTGTGCAGCTTGGGCTCACACATGTGCAAGGGAGAAGATCCGAAGTACCACGGACTCTTTCAGATAGTTTTGCTAATAAATTTCTAGTGTTATGTGAAGTTGACTCTATTACCTTTGTCCTTCGAAGCTGTAGAAGTCTTCCCGGACTTTTCTTTTCTAATTTCTGCAAGAGGAATCATGGGGAGAAAAGGTTACAAGGAAACACAGAGAAAAAAATAACAACCCCCTCCCGCCCCCCAAAAAATCCTGCAAGTTTCTTCATGTTCTTCTTCTTCTTTTTTTTTTTTTCTTTTTTCCTGAGGCTTAAAGACCCAGAAGGGCTCTTCATTGATATTTAAAATAGACATGTCAAAAAAAAACAAAAAACAAAAAACAGACATGTCTATGCGTGTGTATAACTTGCCTATAAAATGTTAACTAACTATGCAAAAGATACAAAATAAGCCCAGAAACCATTATCACAATTGAAAGACTATGATAGATACACAAAAGGTACAAATAAATTGCTATGGGCTTTGAGGAGAGAAGATACAACAATGGTAGCTAACATTGTCTATTCACTATATGCCATAGGGAATGTTCTCTACTGTTTGGCCATTCAACGTGCATGACAACCTTGTAAGGTACGTAGATCCTGTTATTATTTCTGCTTCTCACAGAAAGAGATTAAATAACTTTTCCAAGGTCATGTGGCTCAGACAGGAGACCTGAGATTTGAACTGATACCTCCCTGAACCCAACCACAAAGGCTCTGGCTGAATGGTGGAATCAGGAAAGGCTTTGGCAGGTGGTACTGAGGCAGACCTTGAAAATGGAAAGGATTCAGAGAGACGTAGGTGAAATAGAGAGAAAGACATTTAAGAAGGACAGGAGAGAGTATGGGGAGGCTTGAGCTGCTCATCTTTGAATATGGCTGTGTGAGTCCCCTGTAACCAACAGAATGCAATGGAAGCTATGCTGTGTGACTTCCTGCACTAATCAGAGCCATACAATTCCTACCTGCTTCTCCAGGGCAACAGCTCTGAAGAAGCTGACAGCCCTCCCTGAAGGACTCCAGCTAATACCACCATGCTAGAAAAGCTACATGGGGGCAGCTCAGTCAATAGCTCCAGCTGAGCCTCCAGCCAACAGCTGCCCGCCATCTAAGTGAGCGAGACATATCAGACATCCAGGAGATGATTGCATTAGATGACTACAGCCTAAGCCGATATTTGACTGCAGTCACATGAGGTACCCAAGTAAGAACTGCCTAGTTGATCCTTCCTAAATTCCTGACCCTCTAAATCCTGAGCACAGTAAAATTGGCTGTGTAAAATCTACCACTGTGTTTCAGAGTGGTCTGCACACAGAAACAGCATTTGAATCCATCGGCTAAAATAAACAGGATATTGCAGCATGTGATAAGATCTCCAGTGGAGTTCTATAGACAACAGAGAAATGATTAATAGCTCCATTATATAATTGGGAAAGTTTTCACTGAGAAGACACCACTTGGGTTTAGGCTCCTAAGTAGAGTAGAATCTCATTGGTCAGTAAACATCAATTTAACAGCATAACTGCATGTAGTAGGTAAAACAGATTTTAAAAATGCTGAGGATAGCTTCTGAGGTTTGTACATGTTTTACAGAGGGCCAATCTGCCATCTACTGAGATATGAAGTGTAAGAAATAGGAGTCTTTGGAGAAAGGTATCATCTTTGTTTTGAATGCATTACGTTTCATGTGTCATCAAGATACCCCAAAAGGAAAGGTCTAGCAAATAGTTGGAAATACAGGTGAAGTCCAGATTATATGAAAGTGCTGCAGAAGCAAAGCAACCTGCAGTCTCATTTATAAATGGAAACTAACAATGCAACGAGTAACATGAATTTTGAATGCCTCAAATTTTATTTACTTTGTTCACACACTGACTTAACTTAGTGAATAAACTAAGTATACAAAGGCAAAATAAACCAGAATATAAAAAAATATGTTCTTAATAATACATGCACATTTTTAAAAATGTTAAAAGACTGATAGGTATTATTTGTGTATTTCCAATCCAGTCTTATGTAATTTGTCTATATTGAAATATCATTCACATGTTGATAGTAATAAACTTAACCTTTTAAATGTTTATTAGTTATTGCCAGATGTTTTAAACTCACACAGCAATCAAAATAGCAATGCAAATCAAGTTTTAAATAATTTACTAGATAAAAAATATTCGTTTTAAGAGAAACATATTTGATTTCAATAAGGCCAGGATTTTTTTTTAAGATTTATTTATTTATAAGAGAGAGAGAGCACAAGTGGGGGGAGCAGAGGGCGAGGGAGAGAGATTGTCAAGCAGACTCCACGCCAAGCACAGAGCCTGATCTCACAACCCTGAGATCATGACCTGAGCAGAAAATAAGATTTTGTTAGATCCTTAACTGACTGAGCAACCCAGGTACCCTAGGCCTGGAATTTTTGTAAGTAAAGGGCCTGAATATATCTAATTAAGGTAAACAAATAGAAAATAGCATTTGCTTTTGCTTCTTACATGGTCCTATAGAAGATAAAATGTATCTGTAAGAACAGTGTTTTCTTCTAGAAGATTTTTTTTCCCCCATGAAACAGGCAAAACAAAAGACTGAAATAATGGACTATCCTGTAATGGAGGAAATCAGCACTAGAGTTTTTCCCTAGCACAAACAAATGTTTTGAACCCCAAGCATTATGTTTAAAGTAAATAGCACAATTAATATCTTTGGGATGCCTGGGAGGCTCAGTGGTTGAGCATGTCTACCTTTGGCTCAGGCCATGGTCCTAGAGTCATGGGATTGAGTCTCTCTTTAGGCTCCCTGAATGGAGCCTGCTTCTCCCTCTGCCTGTGTCACTGCCTCTCTCTGTGTGTCTCTCATAAATAAATAAATAAAATATATTTTTAAAAAATCTTTGATCTGACTACAGTTTATATTTCATTGCTCTGAATGATCAAGTTCAATATCAGTTTATTATCAGTGACATTAGAATATTAAGGATGTTTCTGTTGGAGCACCATGGTTTGATGTAATATGAAGTATAGCTAAATTTTAAGAAGAAACTGAAACTGGAAGGTCTAAAAAGAGCCTCACATTATCAGGCAATTTAAGCCTCCTGGCTGTGAAAAGAACCAAACTCAGTATTTTTAACCTTTCTTAACAAGCTAGCTTTAATAAAGTGTTTAGAAATGTCATTTTAAAAACTTTCTTATCTCTTTTGCAGATACAAGATGTCTGCTGATTAGAGATATTTTTTCATAAGCATAATGAATAAGATCAATGTATCAAACTTTCTGGACTTTTCTTCTGATGGAAAGGATAATTTTAAAGAACCATATGGAGAGCTCTATGTATAAGTTTAATAATACTGGATAATTTCCTGGATATGACTATTAATGGACATCACATAGCATCAAAAATATTAATCTTGTTCCATAACATTTCTATTGCTTCCTAAAATGATTTAATTGTGATTAATTGCATGGATTTTTAAAATATTTAACATATGAATGCTCTATGCGAACCTGCCATTTTTTGTTCATTCGGATATAATTTTTGACAATCAGAGATATTTGAGAAAAGGCATTTTATATAATTTATATCTTTTCCAAACTCCAAAATATAAATTTTATAAATCAATACAGAGAAAAGCCTTCTCAAGTCCTCTATATGGTTTAAAATACTGTGCTTATAATTCCCATGAAGGAAAATATAATATATTGATGTTTATTTAATAATAATTTTGAATGTTCCTTAAAAGATGTTGTCAGAGTTTAATTTTACTGGGACACTGTCCATTAACTTTGTAATTAAGTATGACTTAGTTGGAAGCTATCTTTTACTTTCTCTTTGTCCTAATGATACATTTAATCATTCCCTACTCTATGGGCTAAAACACTTCACACACATAATCGTAACATTTTAAACTGTTTTTCTTCAAATATCTGTTTAAATATCCTTAATTAAAAATGTTTCCAGTTCAATTATATTTACATGTTGGTGTCTCTTTTGTTTTAACCTTAGAACCTTCATTGCATTTTTTTTGTCTTAGCCTTTACATATTATTCAAAAAGAATATACTTTTATACACATATTATCACCTACCCCTAATTATCATTACCCCGGGCAGCCTAATTAAAAAGCATAATATAAAATTTGCTTGAATGACATCTGGACAATGCTGTCAGGGCTTGGAGACTATGGTGAGGTATTCCTCAAGATATTGTAGATAAGGACAATTAGACTGTTCTTTGAAAGTTAAGTTATATAATCAATACAAAGTGGGAAGAGTTAGTGGGTGAGCTCAGAAAGCATCAACTATCTAGACTATAAATACACCTGTGAAGAGCTTCCTTGCATTGCTTAAGCACTGTGGAGATCTAGGCAAGCTGGGATCTTTGGCATATTAAAACTTTGAAATAGAGCACATAAGAATTCAAAAGAGCTAACAGATACAGAACTTGTTAAGTACGCATCTTGCAATCCACATGGGGGAGAAAGTCTTGTCCAATGGATTCAGTATTCTAATCCTTCTGAAAAGTTCTTCCCCATAATAGTATAGTTTTCAAATTATCATAGTTCAGGGACTTTCCTGAAATCATCTAAATATCCCTTTCTTTTAAATTCTGGCTCAACTTACAGTTATGATGATTTTAGACTATGTAGCTTGGCTGCAGAGAGTGGACTCTTTGCACATGCCTTTATATTCTGGTCCTCATTAAACATTAATAACCAGAAGACTGGGACGCCTGGGTGGCTTCTTAGTTGCTTAAGTGTCTGCCTTGAGCTCAAGTCATGATCCCGGGGTCCTAGGATCCAGTCCTGCATTGGGCTCCCTGCTCAGTGGGGAGTCTGGTTCTCCCTCTGGCTCTCCCCTGGCTCATCCCCTCTGTCTCTCTCTCACCCTCTCTCAAATAAATGAATAAATAAAATCCTTAAAAAAATAATCAGAATACTGATTGGAATTCTGGAGAGTACCTCAGTGTGGTGCATTTTAGTCATTTTAGTTCAACTCTGCCCAGCTCTTTCAGAAAGATCAGCAATATGCAATGATTTTAAAAAAGGAAAATAAGCACTTCTTTATATATTTGGGAGACGAGATAAACTAGGACATCATAGGCACAGAATTAGCTACCGAGCCCTAAATCTAGTATAAAAGATTTTATTTTCAAAAGAAAACTTTATTAGCCATGAAATTTTTCTCATGTAATTATGATCAAGCCAAGATGCCAAAGTTCCCATGTTTGTTTCAAATATATATATATGTATATCTATAATTATAGGATTATAATTTGCTTGGCGGCAGGCAAAGCTAGATCTTGGTCATTCCTGCCCTTACTTACAATGAGGAAATGTTATTTTATAATCTTAGGCATTTTTCATATGATCTTGCTATGAACTGAATGTTTGTGTCCTTCCAAAATTCATATGTTGAAGCCTGAAACCCAATGCTATGGTATTTGCAGGTGGGTCTTTGGAAAGTGATTAGGTCATGAGGGTGGAACTTTCCTGAATGAGATCTCTGTCTCTGTTCTCTCTTTCTCTACTCAATTGGGTATATAGTAAGAGGCATCTGCAAACCAGGAGGAGGACTCTTGCCAGGAACCAAAGTGATTGGCACTTTAAGGCTCCAGAACTGTGAGAAATAAATTTCTACGTAAGCCACCCCATCTGGGCTATTTTTGTTATAGGAACCTCGAGCTGATTTAGACAAATCTCTTTAATTTTGTACTCATTCCAGAGAGTTGGGTGTTATCTGCATTTCATAGATTAACAGCAGACGCTAAGAGGTAAAAACTTGCCCAAGGTCACAGCTACTAAACAGTAGTGGGAAACTTGAACCCAGACCATCAAACTACAGAGGTAGAGCTAACCTGCATTAAGAGAACAGTGGATTATAAACCACATAGCATCTCAGACGCTCCTTCAGAATGAATAGTGAGCATGTTTGCATCACCATATCCCATCAATTGCCCTCCAGAACTACCAGTCTGTCACAGCCTTCCAAATACTTCTGAAGTCAGACCGTGTCATCTGATACATACCAAGAATTCAATAACTATTTGTTGAGTAAAGTAATAAATTTGCCAGTTTGGTGCCTACCACATTTTATTAGGAAAATTGCCATTTAATACCTACATAAAAGCCTACTAATCATCATAATCACCTTTTGTAGTTACTTATGCCCAACTTTGCAATCCTAACCTAGTAGCTGAGTTGTCAAAATAAAATGAAATTGCTGTTATTTAACAGTTTTAGTGGTCAAAATAAAGCATCTATTTCAAGCTAATATTTACTTAGCATTCTCTTTTTCTGGAAGCTTATTTTTTATTTTTATTTTTTAAATTTTTATTTATTTATGATAGTCACACAGAGAGAGACAGAGAGAGGCAGAGACACAGGCAGAGGGAGAAGCAGGCTCCATGCACCGGGAGCCCGACGTGGGATTTGATCCCGGGTCTCCAGGATGGCGCCCTGGGCCAAAGGCAGGCGCCAAACCGCTGCGCCACCCAGGGATCCCTTTCTGGAAGTTTAAATCTAGCATTTCACTTTTTGTTTTCTAAGAAATTTTGGATAGTGAATTTCCAATATTGAATAACCTCACATACCTGTATGTATATACTTATTTCAATGTTTGTAATAATCTCTAATCATCTATTCATTTTAAGTATAGCATATTATAGTTTAACTACAATAATATTCATTATCCATAGTCTATATTGTCTTTTGAACTTTTCATAATCTGAACTCCTTTTCTACAAACACATTTATGTGAGATCTTGGGAATTAGTCTCATTATAGTTTAAGCATTCCAACATGAAACTTATGTTATAAAATGATACAAAGAAATTTTGAAGAAATATAATTAAATGTAAGAAAAATGTTAGCTTAAAAGTTAATAAAATAAAAAGTAAATAGGGTCTTTTATGAATCCTCCTATTATTCATGGTAGAGAATCTCAAAATATATAGTACTTTGAAATTTACCTAGTGGACTAATTCTTTAAGATTTATACACTTTTTTTTTAAATTAATGAACTTCAATGAGTTCTAGAGCAGATTAAGGTTTGTAGCAAAATTGAATGGAAAGTCCACAGGGTTCCCATACGTGGCCTACCCCATCATCATCTCTCACTAGCATGATACATTTGTTACGATCAATAAACCAATATTGATACATCATTACCTACCAAAGTCCACAGTTTACATTAAGATTCACTGTTCATTTTGGTCATTCTATTGATTTTGACAAATTAAATGATGTACATCTACTATTATAGTGTGATACAGAATAGTTTCAGTGACCTAAAAATCCTCTGTCCTCCACAGTGTCAGTCCTTCCTCTTCCAAAACCCCTGGCAACCACTGAACTTTCTACCATCTCTTTTTCTAGAATATCATGTAGTTGGGGTTATACAATAAGAAGACTTTCAAGATGGGCTTCTTTCACTAGAAATGGAACTTAAGTTCCCTCTATGTCTTTCTGTGACTTGATAGCTTGAGATAGAAGAGTGTATTTGGTTCCAAATTTTAGCAGCTACGAATAAAGCAGGTATAAGTGTTTGCAGGTTTTGTGTGGACGTAAGTTTTTTAGTCATTTGAGTATATACTAAGATTGCTGGATTGTATGGTAGGAGTATATTTAGTTTTATAAGAAAACACCAAACTGTCTTCCAAGGTGACTGTTATTTTGTATTCCCTCCAACAACGATTGAGAGTTCCTGTTGTTTCACATATTCCCCAACATTTGATGTTATTAGTGTTTTGGATTTTAGCCCTTTTAATAAGTATATAGTGACATTTCATTGTTTTAATTGCAATTTCCTAGTGATGGATGATGTTGAACATCTTTTCATATGCTTTTGTCATCTGGATATCTTCTTTGGTAAAGTATTTGTTCAGATGTTGTGTCAATTTTTTAAGGGAGTTGTTCCTCTTCCTATTATTGAGTTTTAAGAATTTTTTGTGTTTTTTGGATAATAGACCTTTATCAGATATGTATTTTACAAGCATTTTCTCTCATTCTGTGTCATTTTCAAATTTTCATGACAGCATCTTCTGAAGAACTGAAGTGTTTAATTTTGATGAAATCCAACTTATGAATTTTTTATGCATGGATTGTGTCTTTGGTGTTGTACCTAAGAGGCCATTGCCAAAAGCCAAGGCCACCTGGATTTTCTTATGTTATCCTCTAGGGGTTTTATGGTTTTACATTTAGAGTTATGATCCACTTTGAGTTTACTTTTTGAGAAGGGTATAGAATCTGTATCTAGCTTCTTTCTTTCTGTCTTTCTTTCCTTCCTTCCTTCCTTCCTTCCTTCCTTCCTTCCTTCCTTCCTTCCTCCTTTCCCTCTCTCTCTCTCTCTATATATTTTTTTTCTTGTGGATGTCCAATTGTTCCAGCACTACTTCTTAAGAACTTATTGAGAATACTATATATTGAACTGTTTTTGCTTTTTTGTCAAAGATCAGTTGACTATATTTTGTGGGTCTATTGGTGGGCTCTCGATTCTGTTCCATTGATCTCTCTGTTATTTCAGCAACACCATGTTGTGTTGTCATAGCCTTATATACAGTTGAAGTAGTAGTGTCAGTCCCCCAACTTTGTTCTTGTATTGTCTTAGCTATTTTGGGTCTTTTCTGTTTCTGTATAAATTGTGTAATCAGTTTGTTGGTAGCCACAATAGCAGTTTGTCAATATCCACTGTGATTTTTATTATGATTACATTGAATCTATAGATGAAGAACTGACATCTTAACAATTTTGAGTCTGCCTACTCATGAACATGGAATAATTCTCAATTATTTGGTTTTCTAAATTTTTTTCATTTGAGTTTTGAAATTCTCCTCATGGAAATTTCACAAGTATATTGTTATATTCATATCTAAATGTTTGTTTTGTAATTGCTAATGTAAATGGTATTGCATTTTAATTTTGTTCATTCCAATATTTATTGCTGACACATAAAAGAACAATTTACTTTTTTGTTGTTATTTTTGTTTATTTTTGTTATTAACCTTGTATCCTGAAGTCTTGCTATAATTACTTACTAGTTCCAGGAAGTTTTTCTTTATTCTTTGGAATTTTCTACACAGACACATATCATATGTGAACAAAGCTTTATTTCCTCCTTCCTAGTTGGTAAATTTTTATTTCTTTTTCTTGTCTTATTGCATTAATGAGTACTTCTAGTGTAATGTTGAATAGAATGAGGTGAAATGGGATATCCTTGCCATTTTTCTTATTTAGGGGGGGGACACTTCTGTCATTAAGTCTGATGTTAGCTGTAGGTTTTCTGTAGATATTCCTTATCAAGTTAAGGAAGCTCTTCTCTATTTCTAGTTTGTTAAGAGTTTAAATTATGAATGAATGCTAGATTTTCTCAAATGGTTTTCTGTACCTAGTCATAGAATAATGTGTTTTTTCTTTATCTTGTCAATGTGATGGATTATATTAGTTGATTTTTCAAATGTTGAACTAGCTTTGCATACTGGAATAAATCCCACTTGTTCATGATGTAATTTTGTTATTTTATTGTTTGATTTGATTTGATTATATTTTAGATTTCCTTCATTTTTTTTAGAAAGTTCTAGTCTAACAGTACTTTAAACTTTGTGATATGTATGTACATGTAAAAGAACATTGAAGTCCAAGACTCTCAAAAAAGATTTGGTTAAGGTAAAACAAGAACTAATGTAATTTCAAAAAAATAGAAACTCTACTTCCTATGATGCTTATTGGTGTGACAAAGTGATCTCACAGCAAAACAAGGACCCTCATCTATTTATGTTCCTTCCGTTGGAAACAATATTTTAAAAGGAGTATTCATTTTTGTATTTTAAAAGATAAACCTAATCTATTCAGTACACCTTTATTCACTTTCTCCTTTGTGCTGGGAGCTAGAAAAACACAAATGGTTGTATTGAGTTCAGTTAATGCCAGAAAGCATCTACATGGATGATAGAGACACATACACAGGGATCCAAGTCCGTAGCATATGGACTGACAAACTCTAGTTGATGGAATGAGAAAAGATTTCACAGAAGCACTGGCGTTTGTAGTGGATTCAGAAACTGGTTAAAAGGCTTGCCATCAAAAAAGAATTCGGAAGCCATCTCCAATGTAAGGAACAATAAAGCAAACCATGGAATGTGAATGTTCATGTGGCTGGATTGCTGGATATACAAAGTGGGGAAGAAGTAGGAAGCAAAAGCTTGAAAGTCATACTGAGAATCGGTGGTAAAGGGACATATAGAGATCTACTACAGAATCTAAATTTATATCCTTCCAGGAATGATGAGTCTTTGAAGATGCTAAATCTAAATAATCTTTCTGGTACTATGTCAATGTTATTAAAAAGTTTTTGTTCATAAAAGAATATTATACATACTAACAACACATAGAAAGTTACTGTCATTTTGTTTGGAAATAGTCTCAAACTGAAACTACCCAGAGTTGTGTTATCCACATTCTCCTGTCTCCAAAGACAACATCTGTTTCATCTTTTATAGTTTCTTTTGCGCATATGTGTCAAGGGTATAATTTCTACATCCTGTGTGCCATTGTTACTGATACTTATGATTAAATCATATTTATGGAAATTCATGTCATTTAATTAAATATTCAATAGTATGCTTTGCTCTAGAGATGAACTTTTTGATTCTTAAGTGTGAGTTAAGTGTATATTTTGAAATGTAAACAAATTAAATACTTCAAATAATACAATTCTATTTAATAGTTTTATATAACAACATTTTTAAACATTTTAATTTTAGAATCTGAATCTGATTTTCCTGTATATACTTTTGTACGAATTGTACTTACAATCAGAAAAATAAGTATATCTTCAGAATTTGGGACAAAGTGGAAATGCCTTCAGGTATTGGAGGTAATTTTTACAAATGAGAATTAGGCAATATTATGATTGGAAAATCCTCTAGAGATTGCTTAGTGAAATAATTTTGGCTTGTAAAAGAGGCTAGTTAAGGCAGGTAGCTAGTGTAATGTCACAGAATAAATTATGGGGAAGGTGGACTAAGCTTTTTGTGTTATTTAGAGAGAGCTCTCTACTGTTCAAGTAGGTTAATATTTTAATTACTATTGGCTTTCATCAGTTTTTTTTTTCAAAGACCAACAACTCCAAGTTAAGAATTGCTCACAATGATTTTTATTCCCAAGGTTTTTAAGGACAATATGGATACTTTGTATGGCTTAGGTGACTAGTATCTATTCTATTATATAATGAAGTGAAATAAAACCCAAACTTTGCAAGTTATAATAATGAAAAAAATTTCTTAATTATGCCATTTTACAATCCCAAAGAAGATCTGCATTTTCATTTTTTAAAGAATTGCTTTTTCAATCAGTTTCTATTACATCACCATTCTATGAAAAATTGGGGCAGTAATAGTCAATAAGATACGGTATATTTTATGTAGACTGTTGATAAGATTTTCATGTTCATTCCTGAAATTATTTGACCTAAAATGTATAATTTTATGTACAACAAGAAGAAAGTAACAATGCATTTTTATGTGGGGCTAATGATATCATATGATTTTTTTGCCATTTGATTTTTAGAGAATGAGCTAACCTCCATCAATTTGTGATAAGATATACCATAACAATTTGTTTTCATACAATTTTATTCCAGGTAGTGTATGCCAATTTTTTTTTCCGAAACAAGTCTTGTAAATGAAAGAAATGATTTATAAATGAAAGAAAAAAGTCAGTAAAAGGAAAAAAGAATCTCAGGAAACAACCCTGTTTTGTAACATAGCAGCTTATAATTTTCTATAAATGATCTCTAAGGGAAAAAAGATCCAATCCATATGTGGCTTCAGGATACTAGCAGAAGCAGAAGAAAATATTGATAGAAAAAAAGAGAGACATAATTAGCAAATTAATGTTCTTAAGCTCATAAAGAGGCGTTTCTTTGGTGTGTTGTATGCTAAACACAATGGTGCATTTCCACAATCCATTATATAATCAAGGTTAGAATGTCAAAGGAACAAACAAAGTTGATTTTTCTCAGTGGTGAACAAAATTGTAATCTTCAAGTATCTATGTCAAATAATTAAAAGTTCTTTCTAGATGCCAACTCCTGATAATGGTGATTGAAATTCTATATGAAAAAAAATAGGATTTGTAAGAGAATTTCACTATGAAGAGAATGGCAACAGTCTGTTCCAGATTTAGGGATGTGATTTTTTTTTGTTTTGTTTTTTTATTTTTATTTTTTCAAGTGGAGCCCACCATGGGACTTGAGCTCATTACCCTGAGATCAAGACCTGAGCTGAGGAGATCAAGAGTTAGAGGCTTGACCAACTGAGTCACATAGCTGCCCTCATATTTAAGGATATCTTAAAAAAACTATCAACCTAAGGTTAAGACATAGATGATATCAAGAATACATACTTTCATTAAAATTATGAACTTATATTAAGTATTGGCAAAAGAAATATGAAGTCAATTGCCCTTAAATTCAGAGATGGTATGACAACTTTCTTTACATTTACAATTAGATTTGACTGGGCTTTAAGAAATTTTTCAAAACTGCATTGTATTATTTTGACATGGAGATTTTTGGACTCTAAATCAAGACAAAGTTTGAGAATTAAAGTATAAGTGAAGCAAGAGCACATATTTGATGTGAACAGTGTATTACTTTTAAGAACCTAAAAGACATAATGTTCCCACTAAGAAACAACTTTGATAGATCATGAAGGGGTCAGAATGCAGGCAGAGGAGTGACACATAGCTCCTGGGTATGGTGTCTTTTCAGGTAATTCAACCCATCTACCTATCAGTTTCTCTGATCTATGGTTAATAAGGTTACTTGGTGTTAAGAGTGGTGATCCAAAAAAAAAAAAAAAAGTAGTGATCCAGTATGAACTATAAGGGGAGATTCCTGGGTCAATCTTGTAGTTTTAGTGTGCTTCTCCATAAAATGCCCTCGATGTCTAAGAAAAGAAAGGGGGGATATTGGTCACAGAGGCCAGATACGCAGAGGAATTATTCATTTTCATGATAACGGAAAGCAGAATATTTGCATGGAAGCAAAATTTGGGGCAAACAATTATGTCTTGTGTGACCTGTACTTGATTCTAGTATATCCTGCATAAAATAAGAGTGATCAACTCACACATTAGCTTATTAGAGAAAATGGGTCATTAATAACAAAGAACCTTTAACTTTCCAGAGCAAGGTACTGCATGAATGGGTCTCATGACATCACCTCCAGATCTCGTTGACAGCATTGGCACACACGGCTCTTTTATTGGGCTAAAACTCTCATTAGCATTGAATGGCGTCCCTATCAATAAATGTGAATTACATGACCAAATGTTGCATGGCAGATTGTGGCACCCTGCAGATCAATGTAACAATACAAATTTCTTCTAAGTGTTGCTCTGCTGTGTAGGTGGGATTTAGATCTGTCTGGTTATTAAAAGATGAGGGGTGTGGCGAAGAACATAGTGAGAAGGAAACTAGAAAGGAATTTCCTATACATAAGATAAAATCATTGTGAGAACATTCTAAAAGTATTAAGTAAAAGTAAGAAGTGAGATGTGCTATGGGAGCAAGTGAGACAGTGAATTGCTAAAGGTTCTCTTGAAAATCTATAAAATACATGAATATGCAAAGTACACTCATTTTCACATTTTGTATAAGCTCCGCATGTAAACCATCTTCTCTCTGAAGCCCACTTCATGTTCCTCACACCCACTCCCCAGCGCCTAGCCTGTTGTGGGCGCTCAATAAATATTAAACAATCAAAGCACAAACCATTGTCAGAAAGTTTGGAATTCACAGGAATCAATAGTATTGTTATCATTTAACATTTATTGAGGGTCAACAGCATGACTTAGTCCACATGTGCAAATAGGTTATTTTATAATCACATATTAAGCAAATAGTTAAACACAATTTGTATTAACTAAACTTCCAATTTTACTCCAGTGATCTGAGATGTAAAATTGTTTCTTTTTCAAATAATGTTGACATACCATGAAATATAAACTTTAATTATTTAAATAAATAAGTTTCTTTCAGGGAAATCATTACTGTTAGGTATTAACATTCACTTGAAAGTATGAGATCAATCTATAATAAGTACACATCACATATTCTGAATAGGCCCGTGCATGTACAAAGAATAGAAGAATCTGAAAAGGTGAGGGAGGACAATGAAAAATACAAATCTTGTAATAAATAGCATTTGGGTTTCCCTGCTGGCAGGACAACTTAAAACACTAATACAATCAGGTAGGGTACTGTTCTTTACAAAATAGAATCAAAGGCAAAGAAAGACAGAAAACTCTTCAGGGAGAACACAAATTAGCATGCTTCTGAATTTAGAAACATTTCATAATTTAAGGCAAGATTGAAGTTTTTTATTACAGGAAATGAACTATATTTGAGACATTTATGATCCACATGCTCATTTTATCCTGAATAAAATGATTACTAACTGTGCTCAGATGTATTCTAGTACATCTGATTTAAGAAGAGCCTCTATATCCTGATGCAAGGAACACACTGCTTAAAAACTTTGTGAAATACACAATTTTTACGTTTGGAAGGAGTAAGAGATCATCTAATTCTGCTTCACAGCTGTAAAAATAAGAAAAGCAAGGATGGACCTAATGTTTCTATATTTAGACTCATATATTGGCTTAATTGGGTAATGTTTAACTTTCTCTTCCATTTTAAGTTTTTTAAAAAATTCACTAGAATTGCAACGACTGAATTTTAATTTTTCAATATGTTTATCCATGTGATGACTGTTCACCACATGCAATTTTGTTTATGTAAGAACACCATCTACAAAGATCCTAACAATATGGTACCATTAACGAATAATGCATATTTAATTATTTTTTTCTCTACTAGTTTCACTTTAAAACTGAAGAATTTAATCACATATATCCAGGTTTCTGAAATATGGCAATCTTTACTACTGGAAATCATATTTTGATTAACTAAAATAGTCTCTTAATTGCACAGTATTTAGAGACAAAGTTCATTGAAATCTGGGTCATCTAACAGTCCTTTCTTCACTAACTCCTCTGTTTTCATTCAACCCACAGATAGTTGTTGAACACATACTGTATGCCAGCCCTGTTACAAGTTTCTAGACCAGACCTTTAAGATCTTAAGCAAACTCATGCATAGGTGTAACTGAAAGAGAAGGAAAAGATAATTTGCAAGTGATTTAATTTGTAACTATTTTCTTTACCTTTTCACTGTTGGATTTTAAGTCACTTTGAAGGAAGAAAATTAAAAACAGGGAGATGCTGGGGCTCCAATATACAATTCAGACCTTTTAAAGTTAATTGTCTTGACTGGTGTCCTTCCCTGCCCAAGTAAATAGCAAGCCACTGGTTGCTTCTTTAGAGTGACTCTTTTGCTCAGCTGGCTAACAATGAAATATTACCAAATGTTTTCTTCTGAAAGAAAGCGATATTGAAAAACAGAGAAGTACCTGGGATTTAGGGGGCAGGTCAATTTCAAAAGTGAGTAACAAGGAGGAAAATGTACGCTACCTATAAGAAATTAAATATCAATAAATGAATAAATTAAGCTTAATGAAACATCATGCACTCTTTCTAGATGTCATATACAAATATCTAAAGATGACTCCTCCGGGGGAAGAACACAGCACCTAGTAAGTGTTGTCATGTTTTATCTTTGGCTTACCTCAGCTATAGGATAGCAAAACCTATTGTGTTAAGCATTTGTATCTCTTGATGCTTCTAGGTAATTGCTTTCTAAACAAGGAGGGATAGTTAATGGTGTGCGTGTGTGTGTGTGTGTGTACACACTCTTGTGTGCACCTCTAAAGTGGAGAAATTATTTATAAAGTATTTAATACTCAAAATTCTAGTCCAGCCGATTTAAGACGTTCACAAAAAGAATAACTGAAAAACACATGACTCATCATGAGTTAGAGATAAAATAGGGTTACATATTTGGACTTTTGCAGAAGTTAGATTAACTAAATTTCTACTTCCACATGATATGAGGCCTAGTTTACTAAATTACATTAACATATAATTCATTCCACCTTTCACTATATGAATTTCCTACAGTGTATAGTTTAATCAATGTTTCCTAAGTACAATTATAATTCAGATTAAGTCCAGAGGTTCAATATACACTATTTTATATAGGTCATCAAACACATTTTAAAATCTAGTAGGAATTTTGAAAATCATATTCTGTCCCTAGTACAAGTTCATGAGTGCAAATTTAAATGAATGAAAATGACTCCTTAAAAACTATTTAATTGTACTTTGATGCATCATAAACTAGCTTTATATTATTTATACTTCTGAAGATAATTAAACTGCATGAAGAAGAGAGGTACATAATAGATTTAAAACCTCATTTTATGAATAAATTTTAGAATACTCTGATGAAATATGTAAAATGTCATTATTTTCACACTAACGTTTGATTTTTTTATCACAAAATATATTTTTCATATCAATTATTAATCATACATATATCATCTCAAAATATGCAATTTATCCAAATACTCTATTTCTTATGATGTTTATAGTTGAAAAATAGGCCTTTGCTTTACAATATTTAAAAGTGAAATTATTTACTAAGTCAATATAAAAAGAACCATTCAAAGAACCTCATTAAACATAAGCTAAGAGCCTAAGCTTCTATATGATAAAAGATATTTAAAAAATACGAGTTATAAAATTATCTGAAGAAGCAAGTTCATATCTCTAAGAACCATTTCTAGTCTCCCACCCACTTGAGTAAACATTCTAGAATTAATGAAAATGACGCCAACATGCAGGTAAGAAGAAATAAACAAGCTGTGTTTAAATTACTTCTCTCTTACTTATCTCTTATTTGGCTTTTTACATTCTAGTCAATCTTCTCTTAATATGTTGTGGCTATAAAAGCAAATCTACAAATGCCAAAGATGAGCCATCCACGCCTTTATATAGAAGGGAAAAACTGTGACGCTTAGTGAAATCAAAGTGATTTGATAGTTTATCTCACCTATAATAAAGTTGATTTGATAAGGAAATATGCTTAAGTAAGGGCTATGCAATTATCTAGGAATTTATCATTTTTCATATCCTTTCCCATGTTTTCTGATTTGAGTTCTACATCTTGTTGAATAGGCAGGTCAGATAAAATTAACACCTTTTTATTATTATTTTTTTTTTCTGAAGAAATTTAGGCTCAGGGCCTTGCCTAAGTGAACAAGTTAAAATTCGGATGTAGTACTCCTATTCCTCTACTTTATATTTCCAAGATGGAAATATCCACATCTAAAGTTGATAGAAACATTCTATTGAATCATAAAACCTCACATAGCCCTCAGAAGCCAAAATTAATTTGAAAAGTTTTTCACTGTAATTGCAATCTGATTTTATTTTGAAAAGCCCAAAGAAATAATCTTTAACCAATCATTTAACTTAATTGAATCCTTAATCTTAATTTACTTATCTGAAATGTGATAAATTAAAGGATTTTCTTGATTTTTGATATTAGGAATTTAATTGCTCCCAAATTTAAAAGGAAAAACTATTTTGACTTCATTCCTGACAAATTTATTACTAGTTCTGATTTTATTACAATAAGTAATAAGCATTATAATAGATGAATAGCCAAAGAGTGGGGGAACCATAATTACAATTATTAGCACTCTGAGCTCTAACAGGAAGTCCAACATCACTTTAAATGTTTTAATTCTATTGTACTCTTGCATTTTTCTCAAGCATACTCTAGAATGATGTATTTATGATATAGCTGTATAAAATAAAATAAATAAAATAAAATAAAATGCATTACTTATAACATTCTGATTTTTATTTTTATTTATTTTTATTTATTTATTTATTTTTTTTTTTAGCATTCTGATTTTTAATACTGAGATTTCAGACCTCTTGGGAGAATCAGTTGCTGAAGTCATAACTTAATCTCAATTTACTTTTGGTGTTTTTCTCCTTTTAAGTTTTACATATTATTTTTTAAGCATTAGAAGTTGTTTTTGCATAAATAGATTTATGTCACCTCTATTCTTTAAATTTTGATCAGTCAAGTGGTGATAAAAACCACAAATCAAACAAAAATGTCTACCAGTTGCCCCAGATCATTTCCTCATTCCCAATAATCTTCAGCATTTTCCCTGATTTAATTAAGAAGTCTGTGGAGTTTTCCTGTTCTGAACTTATACTCAAAGTTTAGTTATACAAAAGAATAAAAACCAAGATTGCTGCCTCACATTCTCCCTGGCACAGAAAAACATGCAAGGACAGTGATAGAGAGCAATAGATTTAACAGTTATTGTCTTCCTCCTGTCTGAATCCAGTGCTTTCCTCCTCATGTTGTTGTCTTTCTAAAGAAGATAATGTCAACCTCCTTCATTTTTTTTTACCTTGCTCCACTGTCTTGGTTGTTTTCTCTTCCTTCTTTCCAGGTACAGCTGCAAAGCAGAGATAAGGTTTAAATAAAAGTTCCAGGTGGAAATGCTGCTTCTGCTCAAAAAAGCATTTTGTAACTCATTCATTGCCAGCTCTTTCTTCAAAACAAGCTGTTTTTAAGCTTTTCAACATTTCTCATTTCTCTATAAACCAACTGAAACATATTTTAAATCTAATGTTAGAGAATTAGAGAAAAAATAAATATTTCCTTGCCTACTTCTGACTAGTTTTCCATACTCTTTTCTACCTTCTTTTATATTCTGTTTTGATAAACAAGCTCTACTAAGAATTCTACTTGACAGTAGATTATGATTAATTGACTCACAATTCCGGTTATTGCTGGGGTTACATTCAGTGTCTTGAAAACGTCAACTACATATTCTTTTAAATTGATACTTAACTTAGCTTAATCAACTGAAAGAACAGTGTGGTCATGCTT
Organism: Nyctereutes procyonoides; assembly: GCF_905146905.1. Classification (NCBI taxonomy): domain Eukaryota; kingdom Metazoa; phylum Chordata; class Mammalia; order Carnivora; family Canidae; genus Nyctereutes; species Nyctereutes procyonoides. The sequence continues at coordinate 28,754,796 of NW_026575146.1, forward strand.
GAGATTCATCTAAATATTAAAGTCATCCCACATAACAAGTAACCAAAAAAAAAAAAAAAAAGAATAAGATTACCATTTAGGTGCTGTTTAATATGAACTATGCTTTCTCTAAGATTTATTGCTCTCAGTGGAGCATTCACTGTTAGTTTCATACATCAAAACTAAAAATTATTCATACAAAATCAATATACCCCACTGAAATAACTGACTCAAGCAAGGATCTTCAGAGGACACTAGCAGGATGGATGGGGAACTGAATATTGCCATCACACCCAAGTATCTTCCCACAGAGTTGCAAGGGGAAAAATGCAGCTTTGAAATGGAGCAATGTGATTGTTACCAATTTAATCACAGATGAAACCTAGAACCATTCATTCAGACTATATGTGTGTTTATATATTTATACATATAATATATAATTTATAATATATATATATATATATAAAATTGCCTTCTGAAGTATTCCTGCCAAAGCATCCAACTGTAATCCAGTTGAGCCAAAGATTCATCTTTCAGTTTAATCAAATACAAGATATAAAACATATTGAATAATATTCTGAAGAAATCATCAAAGCAATCAAATTTGTCTACATCATAATCGGCCATGATCTATTAAAAAACAAAACAAAACAATACAATTTCATGAACCAGAGAAAGGAGGAGAGGGTAGCACAAGTTTTTTTACAGAAAGCTTGCTAAATTTACTCATTAGTTATAATAGTTCATCTGTAAATCCTTTGGAATGTTTCAAGTAATTAATAATTTCATCTGTAACTAATGCTTTATTTCTTTTCTATTTTTATACGTATTATTTCTTTCTCTTACCTTATTGCACTGGCTAAAATTTCTAGTACAATGCATAACAGAAGTGGTAATAACAGACATTCTTGTGTCATTCTAATTCTCAGATGGAAATCTCCCCATTTTTCTCTGTTGAGTATGATATTTGCTAATGGTTTTTATATATCTTACCAGATTAAGGAAATTTCTTTCTACTCTAGTGATGAATTATATCAAACGGATCTACTATGATGAATGTAATTTCCCTTTATTCTATTATTCTGGTTGATTACAATGTCTTTTTTGTCAAATTACATTCCTCAAATAAAGCCAACCTTATTACATTTTATCTTTCATGCATATTACCAGACATGATCTGCTAATATTTTGTTTGGTCTATGCCTCTATCTTCACAAAAGAAGTTAGCTTGTATGTTTCCTTTCTTGTTTAGTTCTTATTAGGTTTTCCAGCAAGGTTATTTTAGCTCCGTAAAATAAGTGAATGCTTCCTCTTTTTCTATTTCTGGAAGGTTGAGGGAAAGATTAGTACTAATTTTTCCTTAAGTGTTTGAAAGAACTCACCGGTAAAGCCATCTGGCTAGAATTTTCTTTGGGGAAGTATTATAGTTAGAGATTCAAAATATGAATTTCATTAAAATTTTCAGATTTATTGGAAAATGTTTCTATTTTTAATTGTCTGTAGGATCTGTAATGATGCCTCCCTTTAATTTTCTGATATTGATGTTTTGTGCCTTCTCTCTTTTTTCTTAATAAGTTTTCATAAGAGCCTATCAATTTTATTAGGTTTTCTGGAGAATCTAATTTTGACTTCTTTTCTTTCCCTATTGTACAATTTATTACTTCATTAGCTTTTATTATTACATTTTTATTTCTCTTCCTTCTACTTTCTTTGGGTTTAATTATCTGTGTTAAAAATATTGGCTTTATAGATATTCAATTTTCAGCCTTTCTTCTTCTCTAATGAATAATTTTATTTTTTTAAAGATTTTATTTATTTATTCATGATAGACACGGGGAGGGGGGAGAGAGAGAGAGAGGCAGAGACACAGGCAGAGGGAGAAGCAGGTTCCATGTAGGGAGCCCGACGTGGGACCTGATCCCGGGACCCCAGGATCACGCCCTGGGCCGAAGGCAGGTGCTAAACCACTGGACCACTCAGGGATCCCCTCTAATGAACAATTTTAAAGAGCATAAACTTTATGCAAGCATTGTTTAGTTGCACCCCAATATTCAATGTAATGTTTTCATCATATATAGATCAACATATTTCCAAATTTTACTGTCATTTTTTTCTTTGCTACATGGGATATTTAAACATGTATTGCTTACATTTATTACAGTATCTCAGTATCTGACATTGTTTCTAACATAGTAGATGATTAATATATTTTTGCTTAGTAATTAAGTGTATTAGTTGACAAATAATATGTGTCAATATTAGTTGAGAAGGAAAATGAGTAAGCTTTGGTGTTAGTGATTTTTCCAGAATAGGATTAATTTTAGGTGTAGTCAATAAGATGTGAAGAAAGACAAAGGAACAGGAAAGCCTTAAGTATGCCTAGAGAAAAGTGAACAAGTTTAGCTGAAGGAGAGTATTCCCATAGAGGAGATATGGAATAATTTAAAATAGAATGAGGCCAATTACAGAAGGACTTGAATTCCAAACTAGAGTCAAACTTTACTACACATACTTTACATAAAGGAGCAAGTAAGATGTGTGGTACATTAATGGAAATGAAACACTGATAATTTGTAATTATAATAAAACTCATGGGTATAAAGTCTTATTCATAATTATTTCATCCAGACGACTCATTATACATATGGTATAGCAAATATGTACTTTTCAGTTTATTTTATCTTGATCTTCTGAAAAGTAAATACCTCACAATAAATAATTTGAATGTGACTTACACACAAAGACCAAGTTTTCTTTTCAACGATGGGTTCTGCATTCATATTAAATAGAGAAGGATAGTCCCCTAAAGCACTGTTTTTTGTTGCTGTTACTCAGAAAAGGTCACTGAAAATACTGATTATCTGTACAGAAAAGAACACATTTTGCATGAAATTATAGATCCTTTCATTTCTACTTCTGATGTAAAATTCATCAAGCCTAATTCTATAGGGAGTAAAGTTTAGAAATACATAGCTCATGTAATTAAGTGGATTTTCTAACTACCTGGACAAAAGAAGACCTCAGTCAATTTCTCTTTCTATGCTACAGAGTACTTGAAATCTCCTTTGGTGCTAAGAGAAATTCTCTTTTCTCTACATTTGGAAGGGTTTACTTTAGAAAGGGAAAGTAAATTTATATTGCACTTCTTCAGAGATTCCAACTAATATAAAGGAAACAAAGTAACTAACACTCTTTGAAAGTAATGCTTGGATTAGAGATAGTCTTGAGCTAAACTGTGAAAGAGAAGTTGATTTCTGTAGTTTCAGGCTTTTATTTCATTATTCTTCTCCTCAATTTTCTTTAGGGACTTAATTCTCCAATACAATGCAATCTCTTTTCTTGACCCTCATCACTCTTGAAGGCCCTGATGTGTTAACATTAGCAGTAGGTTTTTACCTAAGCCGTGAGGCTTACTTGGAGATGGGGGTATGTTAGAATCCTGGTAAAGAAATGAGGAGTGTTAGGAAAGTATTTACAGTTTGAAATGTTCCCCACATGATATTTATATATTATTTCTGGGATGTAGACCTACAGCCTTAGTATGATACACTATTATTTCCAAGAAAATAAGAATGTAATGATTATCTGTCCAAGGGTTATTCAGATTTTAAAGGTACAGCCTGGGGATATCAATGACTAAACAATGGGATAAATCATTAATCGTAGAAGAAACAGTCTTACATCTTGGATATAAGGGTCCTTGGATATGTATTATGGTGGAGAGACAGGAAAGAGAGGCTTCTCACCAATTCTTAGATAATGCTAACTAATCAATGTATTCATAAGATCATCCTCCTGCTTTCAAGTTGATGTATTTCACAAAGAGACAATATAAAATGAAAAGTTTAGAGTATTAATAATGGAATCTGGGAACATCAATAATTTAAGAGTCAGTAAAGAAAAAAAAAAAACACAAACACAGCCAGAAATAAAAGGTCAAATGATAGTGAGCAGAACCAGGAGACTATGTCGTCACGATAGGCCAACAAAAGAGAAGCTTAGAGAAGAGACAAAGTGGTAAAAAACAACTGAGAAACCTAGTAATATGAGTACTGAAATGGTTCCTTTGGTTTAGCACTGATAACATTATCAGCATTATCAAGAGCGTCAATAGCACAGTAGAGACAGAAGGCTCATCCTTGGGGAGATGAGAAGCAGTACTAGTGCTTCAGTATCCAGAAAACTGATAAAATGTGGGGAGAAAATGGTAGAGAGAGAAATAATAATCAAGAAAAAGGAGTTTTGAAGTTGAGAATATTTCCAAAATGAGGAACAAAATCGATAACAAGAAAGAGGATGATACTACAAAAGAGCATGGATGCTTGGTTAAGAAGGATACAACTGGAGAAGTTGGTCTTAAAAGAAGGATTAACACTTTACCTGTGAGATCAAAAGGGAGATGGCTTTAGATTAAACAACAAAATCGAGCTACTAACCTTTTTCTCCTTTTATTTCGAGCCATTTTCTTCATCTTAATTGCCTGTTATCTTTCACTTCCTCTTCCTTCAATCAATTTGGCATAAAGGCTTTCAAGTGTGCCATTCCCTGAAAATTCTTTTATTTTTTGATTTTTTAAAAATATTTTTTATTGATTTCTTTGACAGAGAGAGAAGAGAGAGAGAGAACAAGCAAGGGGAGCAGCAGAGAGGGAGAAGTAGGCTCCCCGTTGAGCAGGGAGCCTGATGTGGGACTTGATCCCAGGATCCTAGGATCATGACCTGAGCCACCCGGAGAATTCTCTTTTAAAAATCATGAATAATTATCCACTTGCCAAATGACATGATGACCTCTACCTTGTCACCAGAATGGTTTCTTTTCTATGGTTACTATCACATTATAAATAATTACATCTATTTTTCTTTTAATCTTTCTATTCACTTTTTCCTTTTTTTTTTCTTTGACTTTCCTTGCCCTCATTCCTCCAAATGTACATGTTCCCTAGCATTCCACCCCAGCCCTGTTCTTTCTCTAGGCCATCTCTTCATGACAAGCTCACAGACTTTTACTGTTTCCACCATTAACCCACCTATATATCTGCAGTCTTGCCATTGTCTGGAGCTCTAGTTTTACATTTAGAGCCTTCTATGTGATGTCACTTGCATATGCTACTAGCACTTTGATTTAAATATATCTAAAATAAACCTTTTCTTCCCTCCCTAAACTACTTCTCATCTTCCTTCTTAATTTTTATAATAATATCAACAATATTCTTGTAGCACCCAGTCTGAAAACTTACTATTGTCATTAAGTCATTTCTTTTTTCTTCCCTCCCAAAGCTGGTAAGTTGTCAAATTCTATTAATATCCCTCTTTTGCAACCTCATAATTAATACCAGGTCCTACTACATGTCATCTACATTATTATATCATAACTACACTGTCTCTTCCTAAAGTAAATGTCTGAGTGTTATTCCTATATTTAAAATTTTCATTAATTCCCTAATGCCCATGGAGTAGTGTCCAATTCTTAAATCAGGGCATTTTACAACATTATTAGCCCTGGTTGTATTAATTCATACCATGTTCCTGAGACCCTTGTTGTTCCTCATATACATCCTACCATTTCCCACCACTTTGCCTTGTTCTCAAGATACCCTTCCAACTAATGATTACATAACAAAATTCTGTTATTTAAGACTTAGCTCCAAAGTCACCTTATATAATAATGTGACTTTGCTTTTCCCCAGGTAAGAAAAAATTTTAAACTCCTATGGAAATTTATCTGTATTAATCTCTTTACCCTCTTGGCTTTGAACCATGTACTATAATTACATAAAAAACTTTTAGATGATACCAAAAATTGAGGCCCAAACAACTTAGATTCCTATTTTTTGATATTTTTAATTGCTCAAAAACAATATTAACATATATATTTTCCCTTAATTATGTTTCTAGTATGTGAACCATAAATAGATGTTAAATGAAAGTGGACATGATTTGAATGCTGCAAAAACAAATTTAAATTAGTAGGATGATATATTGAAAATTAAATACTATATATCCCCTGAAAATATGACTTAATAGTAGGCTTAAGATCAAACAATTCATACTAGATATATAAGTTGGCACACTGAAATTAATTTAAAATATTAAGTTCTTTTAACTGTGAAAATTTTAAAGCAAGCACAAAATCAGTAATTTCCACTTAACGTTGCTATATAATTCCTAGTTCAAACCTCAATGTAGAAGAACAATTTACAATGTTTTGAAACCAAAAATAATTCTTAAATAACTTTCTTATTCTACTTAGTTTTGAAAGACTAGAAGTTGAATCTTGCAAAATATGCTAAGTATTGTGGAGATTAGGGTCTGGCTACTAAATGCATGATGAAACCACATGTATTTTCATGTATGATCGGTTGTCAGTGAGAGGGTAGAGGACAGGAAAACTACTTGACAAATGAGGAGTCTTTTTTTTTTTCTTGTAACTTGTTAAAGTGGTAAAGCGGTACCTGAATTTCAAAATATTTATGACAGCTTTGGAAAGAACACTTGTTTCTGTTCATACTGTAGTTGCAGGCAGATTTAATGTGCAGAGTCAGTCAGTCAGTTATTATTTATTTATTTATTTATTTATTTATTTATTTATTTATTTATAAGATTTTCTTTATTTACTCATGAGAGACACAGAAAGAGGCAGAGACCTAGGCAGAGGGAGAATCAGGCTCCCTGCGGGGATCCCAGGACCCCAGGATCATGCTCTTAGCCAAAGGCAGATGCTCAACTGCTGAGTCACCCAGGCGTTCCTGCAGAATCATATTTAAGTTAAGAATTGAAGTGTGATATCTAAGACTAACTAGAAGCAGAGTAGTTGGAGCCAGCAGTTTATTTTCATTAAAAGTTTAGTTCTCCTCTTTCATTCTACTGTAAATCTACCAGTCAAGTCTACTTAACCCCAACCAAAATATTGGCTTTACTCTAAACTCAGGGACCATTCTTGGCTGAAGATCCCAATGAGTTCACTAAGTGATAGTTCAATCTCAATTCAGCATCTTTGCTCACTTCCATTTGATCTGATTGGACTCCAAACTATGTGTGCTAGTATTTCTACCCTAAATATCCAGGCTCCAAGTGATTCAGAATCTGTGCAGGGCTCAGTTACTAGTATTTAAATCTTTCCTTCTTACTTAACTCTGTCTCCAGATTGTCTTTCATAATCAAGAATTCCCTAAGTTTCAGTATCTGAAATCTAATTCCATATGAACCCCAAATAACTGCTATTTGGACACCCCACTGGCCTCATGATTGGCTACTAATTTTGAAACACAACTTTGCCTCACTTTTGTTCTTGCTTTTAACACATATCAATTTCCTGGCCTCATATTCACTTAACTGAGCCTAGTTTAATGACTTTCTCTGAATTTGTATTTAGACCTTTAGCCATTTCATGGTATGAAGGCATTAGCTCACATTCCACTTAATGCCAACAAGGAAAATTGATTTGAAAAAAAGACAACTTGAAAGAATGTGAGACATTAATGCGGACTTTGATGAATTTATGACTCTATCACTTAGGACACATTTATATCTAGCAGAAGATATCAATATAACATGTACTGTAATCACTTATGAAAAATGGTACCACAAATATTAGGTTATTAGAAAAGATATAGTTAGGATTTAATTTTAATAACTCTAGCTTCTAATAATTACCTTACAAAAATTTATATTTTTTTTCTTTAAATATTCTTTATCTAATCTAATTTTTGTCTTATCTTATGTATCTATACTACCTTATTCATTAATTTATGTGTTAATGGAATATCTATCTTAGTTTATATTATAATTTATCAACTAATACATAAATCTATATTGTGTTAATTTATATCCATGTATACATTTATATTCATATATATGTATATAAGTTGCTTGGCATTGAGAATGTGGATGTATGCTATGTACAATTTATATCTCCCTAGAGTTCTGATATGTATTCTCCCTATAAAGTACATGCAATAAGAGAGTGTTTTAGGAGAAAAATGGAATGCTGTTTTAGTGGGGTATGTGTGAAAAGGTATCTGTGGAGGTATGTGCCTGCGTGTATGTGAGGTTGTTAAATGGTCTCTTGAGATGCTTCTAACAACATTGGATATATTACTGATTTCATTTCTATCTGCAAAACAGAATCACATATTTTATTTTATTTTTCATTTTTTTTTTATTTTTTAAAGACTTGATTTCTTTATTCATGAGAGACACAGAGAGAGGCAGAGACATAGGCAGAGGGAGAGGCAGGCTCCATGCAGGGAGGGAGCCTGATGTAGGACTTGATCCTGGAACTTCAGATTCACACCCTGAGCCAAAGGCCAACGCTCAACCACTGAACCACCCAGGAGTCCCAATCCAGTGTATTTTGAATTGGAAATATGTCAAACTTCTAATCATGATGATTAATTTTAATGTATAGTAATGTTCTCAAAAAATATTATTTTTAATGTCTCCTAAAGGGAGTCAATATTCATGTAAGCAGTTGCCTCTGATTCAACATGGTTAAGAGAAATAACTGAAAACTTAAATTCCAAACTTTCTAATATTTCTTAAAGCAAAATGTCCCCAAGTGAGCATTTCAAGAAGCACATTTTCTAATCTAATATTATTCAAGCACAAAGTGAGCATTGTTCATGTAAGATCTCCTACTCCAAGTTTCATTTGTTCAAGCCCTGTCTTCCTAAGGGAGTATATTGAATTTGAATGCTCTTCAGATGATTGGGATCCTGTTGAGCTTAAATAGCAGCATTTTTCCATTTTTAAAAAACTAACTTGCAACTGTACTATAATTACTGGTTTTAGTTTATCACCCTAAAGGAATGAAACCTTTGGAACTAGAACACTGAAGACAAAACCTTGTTAGCACGGATACCATAAATCTTGTGCAAAGTGGGTCTGTTTCTGTATCAATGAAATAGTATAATCAATAAAGAGAGCTCTTCTATAAGCATTGAACAAGACATTAAGTTAGAAACTTTAGCAGAAATAAGCTATAGCCATAGCATCTTTTTCTTTACTCTGCATTTACCTTTTTTAGTTGAGGCAGCACCAGTCTCTTCTTTGGCTCGTTCAGTTTCTGCAAATTCAGATATTAAGGAATGAGAAATGGATATCAGAAATGCCAGGTCAATATATTATGATATTGTAAATCAGACAAGACTAAAAGTGTCCAAAAGATAAAACATGGCACCTGAGAGCAAAGCAAGCAGCAGAGAAAAACCACTCTATCAAGTACTTACATATTTTTTTAGGTAATGAACTCTCTTATCTCTCCAAGATACAACTCCATGGCATTAAATCTTAGTGCTTATGTGAGTAGTGGCCATAAAACAAGGTGGCTTATTTCACAAAATACACTGGAATACTAATTGGCTTATGCTTAAATCTAAAATGATGCATGAGTTGTAGGGAAGAGGACTTCAAAAGACTTCTTCATTTAGCCTTAATTATGGGGATGGAAAGCAGTATTTGACCTCAATCAATTAGCTTTATATTATAAAAGATTCACCCTAATATTATATAAAATTCCATTTGAATATTTCTTAGAGAGACAGAGAAAGGGAGGTGATGGAAAACAAAAGGCCCAAGTGTCTTCTTGCAGTTTCTCTGAATATCTAGTGTGGAATATAAGAGAGCTGCTTTCAAGACATAATTTGAAATGCTGGTCCTAGTACAAAATTTTGGACCTCAAATCAGTGCTAATTAAAGTTTTCTTTAGTTCAGAAGAAAATAAAGAAAAATACTAATGAACTGGTCAATATTTATAAATCTTTTTTTAAATATTTATAAATCTTGATTTACTTATTTTAATAACTTTTTGACTTTTTTATGTTATTTTATGTTATTCTCCTTAGTCACCTAAGTTTATTTTTATTCTTATTAGTATCTGAATATATCCCCCTCACTCATATACATTCAGCAGTGGAGCCTCTGGGAACAACCAAACAATAGGACTCTTCATGCCCTCTTGCCCTCCCTATGCCATAGACCTTGAATGGTGAAAAAGATCAGATGTCAAAGAAGGCCTTCACATTATGTTCAGGTTTTAATTCCAGAGTGTTAGATGCCACAAGCTTTCCAAGTTGAGTCTAGGCAAGAAGTCATGTGAGTATCCAGGCTGCCTTAAGACCCTGAGTTCAGGACTATCCAGACTCCTGGCTGTTATATACCTTCCAGGTAAAGACTTCACACCAGTGGTTCTCAACATGCATCAGAGTCACCCATGGGCTGTTAAAACACAGATGCTGAGCCCAGAGGGTTTAAGTCAGTGAGTTTGGGGCATGTCCTGAGAATTCACATTTCTAATCAATTCCCAGGTGATGCTTATGCTGCTGGTCTGGACCATAGTTTGACACTGATAACCAAACGTCCTCTTAAGACACAGTCAAGGGATCCCTGGGTGGCGCAGTGGTTTAGCGCCTGCCTTTGGCCCGGGGCGTGATCCTGGAGACCACGGATCGAATCCCATGTCGGGCTCCCCGTGCATAGAGGCTGCTTCTCCCTCTGCCTATGTCTCTGCCTCTCTCTCTCTCTCTCTCTCTCTCTCTCTCTATCATAAATAAATAAAAATTAAAAAAAAAAAAAGACACAGTCAAGACTAATTCTTCAGGGATCTCCCTCCCTTTACCTCAGTCACTACCATGAGTCCAGGCTTCCGGGGGAAAACAGAGTTTACATTTCTTTTAAAAACAGACTCTTTCCAAAGTCCTTTCCAAGTCAACTCCACCACAGTACACATGCCTGTATCCTCAGCCTCTATTCAGAACATGTGCATTGCTTTCTTCGTTTAACCACACCCTTGCCCCTTAAGGACACTGCGTCCCTGCAAGCAGTCTTCTAAAATGGAGAATGTTGGTTTTCCCATCCCCTATGGACCAAAGCTTCCGGAAGTGATGTATATATCCTCTTTGTCTCATTACTTTTCAAAGGTTGTGATCGCCTTGCTTCCTCTAAATTCCAGTTCCTTTGAAATACACACTATTAGGTTGCACCTGGCCCTATCCCTCTTTTTCATTGTCTTTAACCAGCCTTATACCCTTGCCCCATTTCTCATTGAGTATTTTTGTGCATAGTTGTCATCTTCTCCATTACTGCTGTGAGACTTGATTCAAAACAACTCTCCATCACAGTTTCCCATTAGAATAAGCGAGGGGGCTATTACGAGTCCATGACTTTCAGATGTAGTAGGCCTAAGATGGGCTATAGAGCTTGGAAAGCTTTGAGATTCTATGTCTGGGATAAGGCTGGACTATACATATACTGGAAGCCTCCCAAGACATTTAACCAGGATTGGGAGTCACTTACACACACAGTTCATATGCCCTCTTGATCTCTCATTTCCTTAGCCTCCTCTCTTCTAAAAACTGGACTCCAATTCTCTGATTGCTACCACCCACCAACCAACATACTCTTGGACTTTCCTTTTGCTGCCAAAACTTTGATCCCCCAAATCCTATTCTCTGGCACCACTGCACCATTCTTCCCTCATATCTCACTTACTCGAGAACCTTTTCCAAATAGAATCTGACTCCATCAATACTTTCATTCTTTTGATCTTACCCCTTTCTCACTCTCCAGATCTTCTTCATATCCTCACTTTAATTCTTACCAAGCTTATATTTGTATATATTTTTTCTCACTTACCAAGCTTATATTTAAATGAGCCATGGTGACATCACTCACTTAGTGTTTGCTTTTATAATCATTGGCTGCAGTGGTCTCCCAGGCTGCTTTTCAACTGTTGGGTGGCTAAAGACATCAGAAATTTATTCTTTCACCATTCGAGAGGCAATAAGTCCAAAATGAAGGTATTGTTGGGCCATCCTCTGAAGTCATTTCTGAATTCTCCTGGAAAGAATTTTTCCTTGCCTCTTCCTAGCTCCTGGTGGTTCCTGGTGACCTTTGGCATTTACTGGTTTATAGCTGCACCACCCCAGTCCCTCCTTTTGTGTTCTCATAGTTATCTTTCGTTTGTGTGTCTCTGCGTGTCTCCAAATCTCCCTCTCCTTATAAAGGTAGCTGTCACTGGATTCAGGGCCCATTCTAATCCAGTATGACCTCTTCCTAACTTGATTTTGAAATAAGGTCACATTTCAATGGTACTGACTTAAGACTCTTAACATATCCTTTGGTGGGGGCAGACACAACTCAACCCATTATGCCCCCAAACACCAAAAATACCTTATGCCTGCCACCCAAACAGCCATCCAAACTCACCCTGCTGCAGATCTCACTTGAAAGGTCTCAGTTCAATATTTAAGAGAGTGTTCAGCCCTGACCAGCAATACTAGCACAGATGTAGGGAGTTTGTTTTCTCATTCTAGACAAAAAGCCCGTGCATCCGCTCCCCTCCTCAAGCTACCAGTATCCTGCAGTGCAGAGGCAAGCTGCTAGGACAAATTCATAGACAAAGTAAAAGCAGACTACACTACCTCATATTTTCCCTACCTCACCAGCATATGCCTGTGCCATTTGTTTTCCTCCGCATCCCACAGGATGATCAGTCCCTGCCTCTATTTAATACCAGTCCAGCCTGCATCCCATCTCCTTCTGCCAAGTCAAGGCATTTTTTTCTTGCAAATATTACTGCTGTCTGCTACCTCATCAGTTTTCCACTTCAGTGATACTTGCAGACACATAATATGTCACTCTAACCACAGACAACCACATCCTTCACTTATATCTGCCCCCTACCCCAGGTGCTTATCTCTCTGTGGTCCATCATGGCCGGAGGGAGCTGCAACACAATGTCACCACTTCTGTCTTCTCATTCTCTGGGTTTTTAAAGCCTAATTAATTATGATAAATATTATAGAAATGAGAGGCAGAAAGACATACAGCATATTCACACATTTTAACAAATGGTAAGGAAAAAAGGCTTAAGAAATAAAATATTGTCAAAACTTTTGAAATCTCTTAACTCATTCCACTACCTCATGCCTTTCCTTTCATCTCAGAATCATCATTGTCCTAAATTTTGTATGAATCATTTCCTTATTTTTCAGTACAGTTTTTTATTATATGTACTTATTTTTAAATGAAGATAATTTTTATATAGACCATATTATATTCTTTAGTGTGATAGCTATAAAAATTGATTTATATTATTTAACTATTGTGATTTGCTTCTTTCAAAACATCATGTTGAGATGCAGTGTTAAAATAGTGAAAGAGGCTCTTAGGCCGGGGTAGTCTAGTGACTTTGCTAGCTTATGTAAATAAACTGAAGCCAGAATTATCTAGATTTTTCTGAGAAAACTAAAACTTAAGAACAACTATCAAGATGGCCAAATAAGTTTTCTCAATGAAATGAACATTTAAATTCGAGTCAATTAAATAATTGCTTTGCTTTGCTTCTGTGTCTCCTTAAACCTCTGCCCTAGCCTTTGACTACAGAGTACCCTAACTATTTTTCGTTTTTGGCACTGCTTGATTCAAATCATTGTTTGCTTAAACAAATTCAGTTTAACCTTTTACAGAAGCCATGTTGACATGAGGAGCTGTAGTTATCATTTTTAACTGTTGTATAGTATTCCAGTATATATATATATGTGTGTGTGTGTGTGTGTGTGTGTGTGTGTGTGTGTGTGTATTCTAATGCCTACACATCTATTCTCCTGCCAATCAACATTAGGTCACATCTGATTTTGTGCCATTATACATAATCCTGCTATGAACATTTCCACGCATGTCTCCTGGTACACATGTGCAAGAATTTTCTTAAAAGTGAAATTACTGGGTCATAGCATTTGCTCATGTTTAATTTTTCCAGATAAATGCCAGAACGTTCCCCCAAATTTTACATTCATACCGACAGTGTATGTGAGAGTTTCTATTGCTTCACGTCATTACCATTACCAGAATAATTATTTTCCTCTTTTTTGGTCAATCTGGCATGTGTACAACAGTATCTTATTGTAGAGCTTTAATTAAAATTCCAATATACTGAGACCGAATATTTTTGATATGTTTATAAATGATTTGTGGAGTTGTTTTTAATGCTTACTTAAATCTTTTTATCCACTTTTTCTACCCACTGTCTATCAAGTCATCTTGTCTTTCATTTTTATTTATTTTTTTGCTACTCATCTCTTGCTACTTATATGTGCTACAGATATATTTTCCAAGTGTGTAGTTTGTCTTTTATTAGAATTATATTCATAATATTTTGAATTCATTTAGTCAGAATTGTCTGTGATTTGGGGCGTGATCTTATAATTTACTATCCAAACTGAACAAGTGAAAGGAAGTGCTAGTAATAATTATTCTGAAATGATATGAATATGAATATGAAGATTGTTTTAACCAACTGAGATTCATGGTTATACATGTGATGCAATCTGTGTTCTATTTTTTTTAAAGATTTTATCTATTTATGCAAGAGAAACACAGAGAGAGGCAGAGACACATAAGAGGGATAAGCAAGCTGCCTGTGGGGAGCCTGATGTAGGACTCAATCCCAGGACTCCAAGATCATGACCTGAGCCAAAGGCAGAAGCTCAACCACTGAACCACTCAAGTGCTCCTAAAATCTGTGTTCTAGACACACTTTATTAACATCAGACTTATTGTTCAGGCCCATAGATATTTCCCCCAGGAACTTCCATGACAGAGTATGTAATTGAATCCCAAAAGCCATGCCACCTTTTTGACTAATATAAATTGTCCCCAAGTACTCTTCTAATATCATATAACTAATGAAATTCAAAGGACTTTTTATCCCCTTTTTATAAAAAGTAATCTCTGCATCCAATATGGGGTTCAAACTCACCAACCCAAGATCAAGAGTCACATGCTCCGCTGACTGAACCAGCCAGGTGCCCCAAAGGGACTTTATCTTAAAATTCTGTATACTGCTTCTCCTGAAGAATCTTGACATGCATTAGTAGATTAACTGATAGACTCACATGTTTAGGTACTGAAATGTAGTTAAGTGATAGACATAGGCTTGGTGGCCGAGCATATCACAAATCTATTGCGGTACTAATATCCAAGGGAAGAAAAATGCCTGATTATTGCCATTTCAAGTAAATTTAAACCCACAATTTAAAATGGCTAGCCTTTGGTCCTGATCTGGTCTTTGGAGACTTTTTTTGCTCAAAATTCAAACTGACCAGAGACTGAGAGAATATGCACATGGAATGCATGATCAAAGCCCTGTGGTCCTTGATATAAAGAAGGAAGTAATGAATAGCAGTGTTTCTCAAGGTCTTGAGGCACACTGGTCACTGAATTGTCCTTGGGGGAAAAAAGGATACGATGTAGTCAAACACATTTGCTAATCCTTGACTACTGCATTCCTTCCTGAAGATTCACCAAGGAGAATGATAAAGATCTGAAATGACCTAGGGCTTACAAAATCTGCTTGTTTCATCTTCTTCCTGCTTGGAAATGGAAATGTCATAGTGTCAGCTTCTGTGTTGCTATCCAGTGTGTGGGAAAGCAGGGACAGTGGGCTGCAGAGAAGGGAACTGGGTGTGTTGAGACATTTTTGTATGTCCTATGATAGATGGATTTGTGTTAACTTGCAGAAATTGTAAATCTAGGTTTGGCATGTCTGCTTGGTCCCAGCCAGTCTTCATCCATTCACAGAATTGCTAACACATAACTCTGTATGTGGAGGTATTAAGTGCTGCTCCACAGCACGACATCATTGAACCTGAAAGATTTCCCTTTCCTTGAAGCTCATGGTACCATGACAACTGACACCCTGAACTGATACAGCTCCTGGGTTTGTCTGTGTCCTCCAGTATTTTTCATACAGTAATTTTGATTTCCTCAGAACCCAGAAGAAATGGTTCCAACCTAATTGACATTCTAGTTATTTCCTTGAATGAAGTGCTAATGCCAAATTACCTTGCAGTTGTATCATATAAATACTTAATTTACCTTAATTTAGCTATACATCTCACTCTCATTTGTTCTCATAATTTAAGATACTGTAAAATCATATCCCAAATGTTTAGGTTATATACACAAAACTATGTGCTCATATATGGTGATTTTAGGAATTTTCAAGAGTATTTTTAATGATATGCAACCTTTACATTGGCAATAACTTTACAAAAAGGCCCATTGTACATAGCAGATGTGAAAAAAATTCTTCTGTTGTATAGTTTCAAGACTAAAAGGCAACTTTTACTTGAAGAAATAGATGTTCATGTTGTTAATAGAGAATTTAAACAATTTATGTATTATCTCTAAATTTTTTTATTGAGGGATAATGCTTCTGTTAAGTCTAAATCTCTCAACCATGTGAAGAGTTGAGTATTAATTCTTTTGAAACTTTTATAATGGGCCTAAGATGATTTAGCAACTCAATTTGCTAATTTCCTGCAAAAGATGCTGATCTCTTCAAAACTTGATTGGATGGTGTGTTTCATAGACAGCAGAACTTACAGGGTTGTTTTACTGCAAATCAACATTTTTATCTATATGTCGTATTTTTCTAGGAAGAAAGTGTTCATTTTTAGCATAATCTTCAATCTTAAGTTCTCTACCAGTGCTGCAAAATTATCAGTTTTGTTTTATATATTTTCTTGATGATGCATTTCTACAAAGTATTAACATACTGAGGATTCCAAAATATAAAGTTCCAATCAGCTTTACATTCAACTAAAATTTTTCATGAAAATACAAATGAAATTTTAGATTCATGTTACACCTCTCAAAGTCTAGAATGTCTATGTAAATACCTCCAACTCTAATTTTTTAAAAGTACCTACCCAGTTACTCAAAATAATATTTTCTAATTTTTATCTGATATATCCACCAATGATATACTCTATCTCAAATCCTGGCACTAAATAAAACACACATTTGTTTTATGTATTAGTACCATCATTAATACCTATGGAGCTCCAAACCAAATGAAAAATATTATTGTATTTACATCATGCATAAAACTGAGATTTGACCATAATCTTAGAAAAGCTTAGAAGTCATTACACCTAAAATAATTTTCATTAGTGACAATCTGTTAGGTACTTCACCTAATTCAGAAAAACTATCAAAGAAACCAGCATTTTTTCCTAAGCATATTGTCAAACTTAATATGGATGCAAATGCCATGGTATCAATTCTCTGTCAGTATTCATAATCTGAAGATATAAACCTTAGAAGGAAATTATGACATTACATGAACAGTAGTTAAAATTATTAGGGGTTTCATTTCATTCAAGACACAATGGATTTCACTGGTATTCAAATTGTGTTGCCTACTGGTGTGGTCAAGTGATTAATCGTTAGGAAAATTAAGTCTGATGTGCTTAAGAAACTGAAGAGATCATTTATTCATCAAAATAAAAAATAAAAATACAAACTACTCAGAAAGGAGTTATGATATGGACAAATTAACATCTCCAAATGAAAATAAATTTTAAGAAGAATAAATTGATAAAAAAGAAAAGGTTGAATAATTATGTATATTAGTTCAACAAATATTAATAGCAAGAAACATTTGGTAAGCCAGCCTCGAAAATTAGCATTAGCCTTGTCTATAGCAAAAAACTTAAATTAGTAAGCTGCTGAAATATGCTCTTTTCGTTTTTTTTTTTTTTAATTTTATTCAACATACTTGCTTTTACTTGTTTTTCACTTGGAGCTGTTAAAGACAAGAAACAAGAAGATCTAAATTAATTACAAGTCCACAGTCTCTTTCTCAAATAGTTTTAAGGTTATTTATTTTTTTAAAGATTGTATTATAACCTTGGAAACTAAGGAAAAACACTGGTCTCAGAAGGAGAAAATACAACACTGTGACATTTTCTTTGATATACTATAAATACATGCCATGAACCACAGATTTTTTTATACTTATATATCTTCTCCCAGCACAGAATGCTCATTCACAACTTATTCATTTTGGTTTTTTTTCAATTAGCTAAGGATTTGATTGTTTTTATATACAAGCCAGTGCATTTTCCTTAAAATCATAGGAAAAGAACGACATGAATTGATAAATTATCCGATGGTTTCAATTGTTAAAATAGAGGTAATTACTGCCACACTGCTACCCTGTAATCATACTCTGAAATAAACAGATAATGATTTCAAGCAATTTAAGTTATTGTATTTTGTCATGTTTAATATTAGACAATAATAGTTAGCTATTTATTAATATTCTTGAAACTGATTATACACATAGTCATTCTGAATGTTTCTCCATGTTTATGTGTTTCTATGATATATACTCTATTTTAGTTTTCTGCATATATGCATAAATGAGAATATGTGTTTGGCCCACCTGTGAGAATGTTACTCACAAATGAACAATCTCTGTTCTCTGTAAGGTAGACAAAAGCATTCCTTCCCAAAGGATAAATAATATCAATGTTAATGTGAAATGATGAAATGTGATTATTTATTTCATCTTGGAAAATATTTAAAAGTCATTCCCTTTTATTTTTTTTAATGTGGTTATTCTATTTGGTATTTTTCCTTTCATTTAATAAACCATTATCAAGTGCCTACAGTATGTATGCCTGGCATTATAATAGGCACTCTAATTTCGGACTCTTTAAAATGGAAACAAGAAAAGGTAATGTGATTATAACAGTATTGTAAGTGCCTATTATAAAGAAAAAAGGATGATGCTATGGGAACTAGTTGGAGAAAAAAACTAAATGGATTTGCGTTGTCTGTCTGAGGAAGTTTCACACTTAGAAGAATAAGAAATGGAGCTTTGAACCTGTGGTTTGCTGTAGTCTGTGGCAGGCGTGGGGGTGGGGTAGGAAATAGTTGAGTTAAATTTGTGTGGTTGGTTATTTACATAACACTGGGTAAATGCAATTTCCATTTAAATACAATAAAATGGGAAGACAACCAATGGACATTAAATTGATCTATGACATATATACCCACAAAGGAAAATTTGGTGACGTTGTTCGTTGAGTAAAATTTGAAGGCAAAATCGACACGTAGTATTTTAAAATAAAGTCAGTAAAATAGGTTTAGAAAGTTGCATTTATTTTAATTTGAAATAACTGATAGGGCAAGCTAAATGCTAGAAACCTTTAAGAAAGCCATTTGGAATCCACACCAACAGCATTCTTAGATATATTTTGCTTGTATGTGTGTTTTACTGATGGTCTGATTCTCAATTCAATTTTCTTCCATTAGAATATAAATATATTGAGGGCAAAATCTGCCTCTACTTTCGTTGCAGCTCCCTTGAGTACTCAAGGAATGTCATTAAGTAATGTTTTGAATAGGGCGAGAATATTTGCTGGAATTGAATATTCCATATTTTACAAGTAAAGCAATATTGGATGCATTTACAGAAAGTGGGTTTTTTTTCTTGTTTTGTTTTGTTTTTGTTATTTTACACTCAACTGTGCTTCTCGCACACTGCTCTGACAAATTCACGGGAGGTGTTAGGAAGTTAGGAATTCTGATTCAGTCACTCCCTGATGAAGCCAAAGACACTGTATTTCTAACAACCTGATGCTGCTCGTTCACAGAACACTCACTGGACAGCAAGAGTCTAACATATTATTTGGCTTCTGTTTTCTGAAACTACATCGATATTAACTCAATGTCATGAATTTTAAGTAAAGACCATGGGATGAAGGGATTTTCTGCCTTTTCTTGGCATGGTCCTTACCACCTGTCTGAGGCTGCAGTATTAATAAATATGGGACATCAGGTAGGAAGAATCCAGGAACATGAATCTAACTCACCTGAATGTTCCTTCTTTGACGACTTTGCTGCATCAAACAAAAGAAAAGGAAAAAGTCAACATTCTAAGCCATTCTATCACAATTCAGTATTCAATTACAAATTAGTAAAATGAAAGTAAGATAGAGGAATTTAAAAACAGTTACCTGGTTCCACGTACTTTTCTTTCTTTTCCTGTTCTGAAACATAGTATTATTGTTATTATTATTATTCCAATTTTATATGTCACAATTTAATTGCTTTAACACAGAGAAACATATATGTGCTAATGCTACACTGTACCAACTAATAAAACAAACTAATAAAATGAATAAAACAAATCTTTCCTTCTCTTTACCTCACTGAGTTCCTTCACAGAAGAGCATAAAAATATTTTGTGTAAGAGGAATTAAATTTTTCATGGATAATAAACCAAAAAAATTAAATAGAGTCTATAAAGAATGGAAAACATTTAGTTTGCTATTGTATTAGGTCAACATGAAATAAATTTGGGATAAAAAATAAACACAAAGGATAATTATTTCAGCTGTTTTAAAATTATTTTCAGATACAATTGGACAGATTTCATCTGGAGTTCCTCTTGGAAGGTGAACTCTTCTTATACTGAAAGTTATTTAAGACAAAGGCCTTTCTGCGGCAAACTGAAGACACTGAAATAGATTGAATTTTCGGGGGAAAACAAAACACACTTCCCTTGTTTTTAGGACAAATGCTCCATATAGAGTACTTTTTAGATAGTATTTCTTTTTAAGAACCCATTTCTGTCAATATTGTATGAGACAATGCATTATTCTGGCCTCAAGAGTAAGACGACATTTATATTATAATAAGAACTAATTTTATACAAAGTGCAAGTACTAATTTTATACGAAGTGCTATTATCTGCAATCCTATTTTTTGTTTTGCCTTGACAAGCTTGTCAAATTGATTTAAAAGAAGATTTTCAGGAAATGTCTTAACATAGGTACATTACTATAAGCTTTTTTTAAAGAAAAGTTACGACGAGATTATTTTAAAGTTTCATTCAATGAATACATTTTGTAGACTAGAAGATGTTTACGCTGAAAGAATTTTAAGAACTATATTTTGGGAACACAGAGAGCCATCAGATCTACAGTCATCTATCTCATCAGTCACTCAAGTGTACAATTTTATCAAGAATGTAGTCATATAAGTAGAAAGAGCAATTTATCCGCTCTCAAGGAGCATGCAGGCAGTAAAACAAATAAACAAATGACTTGACCAAGCGTCACAAGTCAAAAAGAAGACACTTAGGTGACTTAGCTAAAATTAAACACAGTGAGAACATGCCAAAAGTTGTTTGAAAAATATGGAGCAATTAAATGTGTTGCTTAATTTACTGCTGAACTGAAACACCATTCATGTAACGTATCTAAGAAATTTGCAAAGCAATGATAGTTGAAAAAATACTGGAAGTCGATCTGGGTATGCATCTAAACTGAATTCTGGCTATATGTGGTATTACAAAGTTAAAATAAGACCCTTACAATCACAACAGAAAGCCATCATATAAACAGAAAAACACCCGTGCTAATTTGGAACAATGTTAAAAGCACTTATTATGTAAGATAATTCAGGATATCGTTATTGAATTATCTTTGATAAATATAAAGTAAAATACTCTTTAATTCAACAAGGACTGCCAAATCATAGCTATGATTGACTTGTTTTTACTTTTTATTTTGAAAAAAAATTATAGTTTACAAAAATTTTCAAAAATATGTATAGGAAGATCCCCCCATGTACTTTTCACCCTGTTTCGCAACCATGATTTATTTTAAACTCAGAAAAGAATAACTTCTTAATTGCGATAACTAGACAAGTAGAAGCAAAGTAAGAATACAGGGATGGAGATGTATAATTGAAAGAAGCAATCTTAAAGATAGAAGTCTAAGTCAAATTCTAAGATACAACAATAGCAACAATAAAAGCAAGTCTGGGGGTATCTGGGTGGATGGCTCAGTTCGTTCAGAGTCTGACTCTTGGTTTCAACTCAGGTCATGATCTTGTGTGTTGTGCGATCCAGCCCCACGTCAGCCCCCAGGCTCTGACAGGAGTCGACTTCTCTAGTCTCTCTCTCTCTCTCTCTGTCTCTCTGCTCCCCTCACCCCCCACTGGTGGTCTCTCACGTGAGCACAGAAGCATGCAAGCTCTCTCTCAAATAAATAAATAAATCTTTTTTTTTTTTGGGGGTGGGGGAACGACTCTAGATGATAAACCGGAGCAAACAAGTTAATTTAAAATGAATTATTAGTTTTTTAGAGGATTTTTTTTTCTTTTTTCTATTACTGTCCAAGTCACAATCCACCAAACTTCTCAGTGAGGGATGTAAATGAATGCCTGGGAAGGCCTTTTTTTAAAAAATTAAATATACCAATTCTCTGAAGATTGCCAAAGAGATGCAGTGTGTCTGCAAGATCTTTTAAATTATATAGCCTGCAATAAAGTGAGGGCCTTAAGGTTACATATATATTATTTAACATCATTTTTCACATCTCTGGTTGTCCTCCATTTTCCTGCTGGTGCACTGGTTTATAGAGTGTTTCTGTGTCTGTCTGTGAGCCAATGCTCATCAGCAGCTGTGCACACACATAAATCTGAAACTGAAGGAACACATACTTCTCTATAGATAGATTGCTCCCCCTGGCTGAGTTGAACTATAATTTCATGATTCATCCCACAGAACATTTTAGAGCCTTTTTATGACATAGAATGCCTCAGTGTCCTCACCTTTTGGAGGACAAAACATATATAAAATCTTCAAAAAGTGTTGTATTTTTAAAACAGACGTTTTTTAATATCACTGGGATCTTTAAAAGCTCTGCATTTCTGGGAATGGGATGATTTTTTAACAGCTGATTGAATAGGGTTAAATTAGGGGTTTTTTGTTTCCATTTGTTCAACATACCCTAATTCCTTCAGAAGAGAGCATGTACTTGCAAAAGATACAACCCAGAGGCATCTGGCTTTCCCGTTATCAAACAGCTTTAACACGGTGTTAAAGCAACAGTGGAGGGTATGGATTTCAAGCGATGCTATTATACGGAAGCCACAGTGCTTATAAGGGGGAAATCACATTAAGAATGAAATCTCAAATATTATATGGACATGCCAAAATATTTATGGATTTAAGGAGAAAGATAAGAGGGAAAGAGGTTATAAAACCAGGCTGAAAAACAACTTCTCTTTGGTCTTTTTTAAGGACTGAGAACTAACCAGATTATAGGAACTAAATTTATTCCAATAACTGAAATGAAGTTATAATTTTGGTTATGAGGCTGTGGATAATATTATTAGATGATTGTATGAATTTGGGAAGGAATTTAAGAATGACTGCCATGGTTTTTAGTCCCTCTGATCTTCAGGTTATATATATTTTTTTCTTTCTAACAAAAAATAACAAGTAGAGCTCACATGCATCAAATATAAAAGAGATATTCAAAACTGCAAGTCTAAGTATACCAGCAAGCCAAAAATAGTTGTAAAGAGAGAAAAAAAATACACAAATATATTTTGCATGCATTTCCTTACTTTTTCCCTTGGGATGTTCTGTTGAAAGAAATAAAAACAATTTAAAAAAACAATTGCTTTTAAAACTTTTTTTTTTTTTTGCTTTTAAAACTTTTAAAGGTAAAATTACTCCCCCAACATATTGACTAGAATACAATTTTTCCAACCCCTTCCACCATTCTCTCTCAAATTTCAGTGTCGCTCTGAGGTATTGCCGATTACTACTATAGGCGTTTCCATAATTTGAGTACAAACCATTGTTTGACAATAAATCAACCTAGGATTACACGGTTTAGCCATTTTCAATGATTTATATCATGCAGTCTTCTTAAACACAGGTGAACACATAATCACATATAAGCAAATACAGAAGAAACATATGAGTTGCCAGATGAGTAATGATTCTATTCAAGACTTAGAGGAACGATTCAGTTCCTAATTGATGCTGATGTATCCAAGATTAATTGAATTTATGCTTTCTAGTAAAATAAATGCTTGATTCTGAACATTATTCAATTTTTTGTCAAGAAACATTTCTTTGAAAATAATTATTGTGAAAGGTAAACATACACAGTATTTATTTTTTATTTTGCCAAATATATCTCATAGCAATATTTTCAGAAAATATTTGCCTCTTTCCCACATGTTCTCTCTCTCTCTCACTTTCTCTCCTCTATCCCATATTCTCATGTATAGTTTTTTCTTCTACAATAATCCTTTAAGAGGAAATGCAATTTGGGAATTCATCAAATATAAGAAAGAAAAGGAAATATTTCCAATACCTTCTACAGGTGTTTTTGTTTTCTTGGAATCTGAAAATACAAAGATAAATAATTGATAAAGCACATACGATAAATCAACAACTGATTAGTTTACAATAAAATGCCAAACACTCTGAAATAATCTTCAGCAAAGTGGACTGATTGCATGATGTATTTCTAGAATCTGGGGTTTAAAGAGAAATAACTGTTTTTGAGAAGATGAGTACAGAGTGAGGGAGTACATAAGAAATTTTCTGAAATAGGAAGACTATAAAAAAGAACAAAGATGAAAGAAAATATCCACATAGAGTTTGCACAGAGATCATATGGTGCCTATTAAAGCTTTAACCTTTTAATAGAAAGTCAAGCTGAGCCAATATATGGTCTACTTCCATAAAGATGGGCTGAAGCCCATAATTTAGTCTGTGGTTTGTTCATTTTCTCAATCTAAAGCCACACGATGTGGATCACCTGCTTTGTACTCTCTGAACAATCAATATATTTATAATACAAATATTCAGTTATTTCTATTGTAATGGGAAAAAACCAGGCTGATGACGGCTCCTCAGTTACTGATGAACACATTTATATTTACTCTGTAGCTGCTACAGAGTACTGTGTAATCAGTGGTCAGCAGACAACTGTTTTATTTTTAGTCTTTGGGTGTTCAGCCTGGATCTGAAGATTTTATTATTTTTTAGTATTTAGGCCATGTAGCTTTCTGTTCCTATCACTGGAAAATAAAATGGGAGTTTTCTGACCCTGTTTATTTTAGAATAGAGGCAGCTTAACTCAAGTTTCTGCACAGAAATATTCTATTTATCTTTGCTTTTTTTCTTTATCTCTTTTGTAATTTAACTTTGAAATTTTCTGAATATTATTGAAATTAGAATTGTAATAATGAACTATGATTGATCATTGCAAAAGGTAGATAAACTGTTTTCTCGCTGATAATTGTATGCTTTAGAATTGAGAATGGTGGACATTTACTAATAATATGTAAGTTAATGGATTTGTGTGCCTTATAGGGACGCAGTTGGCACCTTGATTTTACTTTCATAATGAAGTGATGAAACTAAAATGTTTGGAGATGGCAATGAATGAGAGTTTTTTCACAAAAAGCAGTTAGGTGGTCAACTGAGTTGTTTTATGAAAAAATGATAACCAATGATAGTAATAGTGTGGTATAAGTGAAAACTCACTTTCATAGAAATATACGCTAGAAACACATTTTAGGAAAGCAACTTGAAAGTTGCTTTATAACTAGAAAGTTATAAAAATAAGCATGCTTTAAAAAAATAAGCATGCTTTTTTGATATAGTAAGTCCACTACTAGAAATCCAAACAAAAAAGCTATATAATCATAAAAAATAAATATAGGATGAGGCTTTTTACAACATTTTCTACATCTCTAAATAATGGGAATATTAAACAGTATCTTCTGAACACTAATGGAACTGTTAAATAATCCATAGATATGCACATAATAGAAAAATAAAGTAATTCAAGTGATATTTTTGCAATCTCTTCTTTGTGAACTTTTAACTTTTCTTTAATAGGGATATGTTCCATGTATGAGGGGAAAACAAATGCTATTTTGAAAAATAATAAATCCTTGGAACAAAACATTTATGTATTCAATAAACACCTATTAAGCATTATTATGTCCAGTGTGTCATAATATAACGAATATTGGACTAGAATATCCTTCCTGCCCCTTCAAAAGATAGTTTTCTTGACAGTTTCTCATCTGGAACTATAACTGAGTAGGCTAAATTCGTTTTCTAAAATGTGCTTTGCAAGCACTCTCTTATTCATTTCCTTCATGAGTAATTATCCTAATCAGATAAGCAAATAATTCAAATATGTAGAAAAATATGATATAAAACTATTTCATGTAAGAGTGTGATAAATATCATCTGATTCACATGCCTAACAATGAACAATGCAGGCATGGATTCTTGTAGCATGACAGCTGAAATTATGAAGTGGAAAGTTCAGTGATCTTTCTAAGTTCTCAATTAATTTGGCTCTAGTATACCGGAGTAGGATTTCTGCCTTCCCCAAAGGTCATGTGACTCTCACTAAGCCATCTTTTGAACCTAGACCACAGCCAATATGGAAATCACTGGAAGATTATGGCAAGCACATATTCATTCAGGGATACAAAGGAAAATAAAGTTTGGGAAGAGACTGGTGGGACAGACAGAGAATAAAATGCGGCAGGTAAGGAGAAGACTTTTTCCACCCCTTTGCCTCTATTCTCTGACTAGAGGCTGGCATGGGGTAGATGTGGAAAGCTGAATACAATTATCTATCCGTGAAATGCCTGTTGTTTTAATCTGCTTTCCTTCTCCTCGTAATAAGAATCAGTAATAGTGTATTAGATAGCAATTGCACTGAAATGAAAGAATAAAAAATTAAAAATAAATAATGAAGGAAGTCCAGGATCAGGTAAAGTAAAGAGCTTATTGGGATAAAGTAAAATATTTCATGAAGAAGAAATGTAAAAAAATAACAAGCTATGATCTCACCAAGTAGGTTTTAAAAATTCAATACATGTGTTCTAAAAAAGGGAGCTATATTGAAATTAAGTTAAAATGTCATTATAAAATCATGTCTTTGGGTTATGAGTCGACAGAGCAGCAGATTTACACAAGTAAAATACCTGAGCAACAAAAAACATAATGCTTAGAACTGAAAAATCACACACTGACCCTGAAAAGCTATTAGCAGCAGCCATTAATACTCAGACTATTAAACTTCATTATACCCTCTCAGCATTATACTCTGCTGAAATGGCTTAAAAATATTATAAAAGGCTTACTCAGTCAATATACTTCCCTAAAGACCATATGCCCAATAATCTGAACAACAGTCTTTTATTAAGAACATCGAAACTCATAGCAGCTGTGATTTAAAAGAAGTGATGTGTTTGCAATCTGTTCAATTCATCATTCTCTCATCTTTAGCAACCCACAGTAGTTCCCCTTATCCAGGGGGGATATATTCCAAGCCTCCCCAGTGGATGTCTAAAACTGCAGAAAGGACCAAACCCTATATATACTATATATATTTTTTCTATACATACATACCTATGATGAAGTTTAATTTATAAATTAGGCATAAAAAGAGATTAGTAACAATAGGTAATAATAAAATAGAAAAATTATAACAATATACTGTAAAAAAAGTCATGTGAATATAGTTTCTCTCAAAATATCTTATGATACTATACTCACCCTTCTTGTGATGATATGAAATGATAAAATGCCTGTGTGATGGGATAAAGTGAGGTGAATGACGTAGGCATTATGACTAATGTTAGGCTACTGTGGACCTTCTAACCATGTGTCGAAAGGAGGACCATCTGCTTCTAGGTGGTAATTCACCTCAGGTCACTGAAACTGCCAAATTGAAACTGCAGATAAAGAGGGACTTCTGTATCAGGTATGGTCTAGTATGTTCCTAAGTGATGCTGGAGAAAAACTAAATACTAGTTTTATCAAAGGGAAAAATCAACTCTCCGGTAGTATGAGAATGCAGTGATAAAGCACTCCATTTCCTTTGTATAATTTGCCCATTGACATCTTTATTCAGTTACAATTACAGATATTTAGCTCTGTCTTTCAGCATAATTTCCCTTCAGATCTCAATTTTGAAGGCCTAATTCTCACATGCATTCAACTCTACTTGCTCTTGTTCTAGTTATAGTAAATGATAAATCCAATCTGGCACTTTCTCAATGGAACTGTATCCTTCAGAAGTAAATTGTGTTGGAAAACTCAAAGGCTTTCCAGACTCTAGGAATTCATACAGGAAGCTAAGTTTAAATGTATGGATCTACCTAGATTTGCTAGTGCAATCTAAGCAGCAGCTAGTGATCAAAATACCTATGATGAAATTGTCAGACATCTGGCTATGATTTTTCAGACCTAAAAAGTTTACTGGAATATAACTTCCAATATGATGATGATGATGATGATGAGATAATAATAATAATAATAATAATAATAATAATAATAATAAGATGATGATGATGATGATGATGATGATAATTCTTTCCTGCCTGGGGTGTGGAAAATTGAGTATCTATTCATATTTCTTATAGATATTACATTGATCTTAAGAGCCCTAGATATTACTGATTCATTCACAGAATAAATATTTGTTAAGCAATGTGCAAACTGAGAAAATGTGTCAGTCCCAATAGGAGATAAAATTGAATTAGACATGGTCCCTTTAATCAAAAATTTTAAACTCTATTAGAGTAGAAGGAAAATGAATACCTTTAATATAAGTACAAGTTGGTAAGAAATAAGTGATGGTAGGGAGGTATAGATAAATTCTGATGGGAGATTATAAATGAAAAAGAAAAAATATTTAATTGATAGGGTCAGATGTCTTAGAGGAAGAAAAATTTTTCCTGAGCCCTAAAAATCATTGAATATTCATAGAAGGAAAAAGAAAGGATAACTTCTGTTTTGATATTGGCAGCAACAAAGGCAAGACAGAAAGTTTTATGTATAAAATCGAGAATGGCTTGATATGGATGAAGTATGTGATACCTAAAGGAAGAAAGTGAAGAGAAGTATAAGGTAAAGCCTCTGTGACGATGCCATGGTGGCCCTGCACATATCCATATAGAACCTGCTGGCCAAGGTTTATTATTTTTTAAAAAGACTTTCTTTATTTATTCATGAGAGACACAGACAGAGAGGCAGAGACACAGGCAGAGGGAGAAGCAGGCTCCATGCAGGGAGCCCCACGTGGGGCTTGATCCCGGGTCTCCAGGATCACAGCCTGAGCCAAAGGCAGAAGCTCAACCACCCAGGCGCCTGCAAGCCAAGTTTTAAACTACAGCTAATGTGAGTATCAGCAGAATGCCTTATGATCCTTCTGGAACACAAGAGGACGGGTGGCTATCGTCAGCTTCTTACCACCTCCTGAGTTCTCCAGCCTAGAACACTTTGGAACCGAGTTGCAGACCATTAAACCATTTGGCTGTGGTATAGAACTGGCTCCTCCACACTGAAATGTCCCTAACTTGTATTATAGCATTATCTGGCCTCTTTTCTTTTGGTGTCATCACTTTTTGGTGTGTAGGACAAGAACCATGAAGTGCTGGCACCTTCAGCTATTCTTGCTTTTGCTGACCATGAAGGTAATGAATTGTCTCTATCTCGAAAGATCTCATTGTATCTTTCCTGGTGGAATTATTCAGGCTTTGGCTTTGTCTTTGCCTAGATGTATACATGACAGGAGGTCAGGAAACAGACTGTGCAGACCAGGTCTACAGGTTAAGGTCTGTAGACCATATTCTGTGGTTGGTGTGAAGCCACTGAATATTTTAAACAGGTAACATCATGAAAAGTTTCATGAAGTCAGTCCAGTTTTTTGAAGGACACTATTTAGAGAAAATATTATAGGCAGGATTATTATTTAGGTTAGAGATTCTCAAATTGTTTCGTCTCAGGAATCCTTTAAGTTCTTTACAATTTTAAAAGACCCCAAACAGCTTTTATTTATGTATTTATGTAGTTTCTATCCATTGATGTTTATAATTTTAAAAATTAAAGTTGAGAAAAATTTAAAATATAAATTTGCTTATGCATTTAGTAAAAAAAAGAATAAACATGTTACATGTTAGCATCAATAATATATTTTTATGACAAATATATTTCCAATGCAGAAAAATTGGTAAGATGAGTGACTTTGTGAATCTCTTTAATGTCTAGCTTAATGAGAAGACAGTTGGATTTGCATATCTGCTTAAGTATTCAATCTGTTGCAATAACACAAATTATGTAGCCTCTGGAAACTCCAGTGTAGACTCCTGGGAGGACAATGAACCAGGCGAACTATGACTTCATATTTTCATAAAAATAGTGTTGACCTCAAAAAACCACTGAAAGAGTCTCAGAGACCCCCAGGAGTCCTTGACCACATTTTGAGAACGTCTGATTTCAGAAATCGTTGCCCTGGTTCACATGAGAAGTTAGTAAAACCAGTATGAGGTCACAAACAGCAACGTGAGGTGAAATCTAGAGGACTAGGTGCTGTGAATGAAGATTAGCCTTTCTAATTATTTTAGGAAAGGTTAAACAAAAGAGAGTTCAGCCAAATTAAAAATTCTAGAAGACTAAATGCCAGAGGCAAGGGAAAAACAGAGGTTGAAGCTTACACCAGAATTTGTGTCTCTGCATCTACAAAGAGAGTGGGGCAATTATATAAGAAGAAATGGAGAATAAGCACATTTTATACAGAAAAAAATACAATTTGTTGGGATTTTGACATTGAGAACTAATGAAAAGTAAGAATGTTTGTTAATAGATGTCTATTGGAGGAGAAAGAGTGGCATACAGGAGAAATTTCATTAGAAAAAGGCTTAGAGGAAGAAGGACGTCAGTGGAATATTTACTTAGCTCCACTTAAGTCAAGGTATGATTGCTCTGATGCCAAAATTCCAAAGAACAGTAAAATTGATGGGCAAAGCTCAGTGAAGCCCAGGATCTCTCTTGTTAAGGTTTCTGAGAGAGATATGATAGGAAATGGGGGCATAAATCTTAACATGAAAAGCAAATCTTTAGGGTTCACTATGCAAGAAAAGCCCTTTGCCCCCTGGTGCACAAACCATCTTTGATAATAAAACTGGTATGCACTTTTGTTTATGTATTTTAAAGTTCACTAACAAAAGAACTTCCCAGGGCATTCTAATTAAGCCCTAAGGCCCTCCTGATTTTCTTCTTCTCCAAGAAATTTGTCAACCATTAGTATCTTTGTTGTTGTTGTTGCTTTTATTTTGTTAAAAAAAGGTTTTATTTATTTATTCATGAAAGACACACAGAGAGAGGCAGAGACACTGGAAGAGGGAGAAGCAGGCTCCATGCAGGGAGCCCGATGTGGGACTCCACCCCAGGACTCCAGGATCACGCCCTGGGCCAAAGGCAGGCGGTAAACCTCTGAGCCACCCAGGGATCCCATCAATTAGTATCTTTGAACATATACACTCCACGAGTTTAAATGTAAATAATAATAATAAAAAAAAACTTTGTATAAAATAGAATGTTGAAAATCCAAATTGTATCTGGTAATTTGTATTAAACATGCCTCCTTTGAATACACATGTGCTTCCTGCCTCTATGGAAAAGATTTCTATAATCTTATTGAGATTATAGAAAACAAGAAACAAGAGCTAGCAAGCTTAGATCCATATACCTCTCACCCCTGCTTAAGAGGAGAAAGGGAAATAGAAACTCATGAAACATAATCAAAAGATGGCCCAGGATAGCTGGACATTGGATCTGTTTTCCTTTATATTCTGGAAACAATGAAAATTATTCCAGATAGCTGTTATTTTTTTTTCCTCAACTGCATAATCTTTGCAATTATAAAACTTTTCCAAGTAAAAGATAAAAGATAATCTATGAAATTCTTTGGAAATAATAATTTAGTAATAATAAAATAAAAACAATAATAAAATGGGGTCTATGTGTAATATATTTTACAGCTGGTAGTGGACACTGGACTACTTGACTCTCCAAGATAAAGCTCTGCCCAAGCTCTCCAAGCTCTTCCAAATGTTGCAGATTGATTACAAACAATTTCTATTAAAAAAAAAAAAAAAAAGGAAGCATCTAACCAGGAAAAATAGAACAAAAAACCTTGGAAGCATAACAATGAGGAGGGAAAAAAGATATAAAGCCTAAAGCTATGCAATTTGTAATTTGACTATTGTTCATATGCCCAAAAGTCTTCTAATACTTTGGTTTGAATACTAATGAATTGAAAAATAACTTCATATTACTCTTTTTCTTAAATCAAATGGTGAATTGTTCTTTATTCCTAAGAAAGAATGGTGGAAAAGATTCACATTTTTGAGGACTGTCTATCAAAAACTGCCTATCAAAAACCAAGAACTTAGTCTCATTCTTTCTTTTTAACATCTCTGTACATTCACCACAGTGTTCATCATGTAAATGATGTAATTTCCAGAATACACCTAAAGATTTCTTATGTGTACATGGGGAATTAATACTAATTTCAATCTCTTGAAAATAAACTCACTAACATGTCTAAGTCGGCTTTATTTTCATACCATGGTATTGCTCTGTCCGAACAAATAATGACCAACTAAAATATTTTTTCTATCTCCCATCTATTAGATGGGACTCTTAGATTCCTGTTTAATAGAAGCAGAATGTGACTTCCAAGCTGTTATGATTATGTAAAATTCTGATGATACTAAATATAAAATATAACACTTGCTTTCTATTTTTCTCAGATTATATGAATACTAATTAGAATATTATTGTCATTTTCAATGTTAGAAATAATTGCTTATATCTTCATACTATTTTTACTAAGAAAACAAGCCTAGATTCATACACAGTGGTTATATCTAGACATTGTCTAAGTATGTCAGGGTACATAAGAAACATCTCTCTAAATAGAATCACAGTGACTAAGATGGTCTTAATATTCCCCTTAGCTTGACTAAATTTCAGACAGGAGTCTTCCTGATTATAGGTCCTCAACCTCCCTTGTATTAGTACATTTACTTTAGAAAACCTGCAATTGTAAATTCTTTCTCTGTTCCTTTGAAATATAAATCTGCTACAACCAGAAATATCTTTCTCGGGACCTAGGAGACATCCTTTTGAAATGTAATCATCAAAGGATATAGAGTTCCTCTATCCCAGTCTCTATGGGAAGGAAGGAGCCTAACTTCAATAAGCAATAATTAGTAAACACAGATGGCATAATCACAATGACCGCAGCCCCACACTCCAACTGCCCAACATCCTCCAGTTCCTTTCAAGTTCATCTCAGAGCTTTAAAATTCTTTAAAATTCTCAGGCTTTATGTTTCAGTGGTGTTGGACTTGAATTTCTATTGCAATGAAATGAAGCCCTATTGCAATAGTCGTCAATAAAGTCTATCTTATCTGTTAAGTTCCACGGGATGCCTGTTTTCCTTGACAGCAAGGAATATTTTACTCCATCTCATGACATTCTGACAAAAGGAGGTGGTGTGTAGGGGATGGACTATGCCTTATTTGTTATTTGCAACTTAATGGAATGAAGTATCTTCAGTTGCTGGTTAGTGTCAGAGATATAAGCAGTTAATAGAGTAAAATAGTCAAAATTTTCCACATTTTGGAAATTTGATAAAGCTTCTAATGGAATGGAAGATCTGGGATTTTGAGAAGTCATGTTTTATCCTCTATATCTTGAGAAAGACAAGATTTAAAATTGTTTTTTTAGAAAGTAATTTTCCCTTTTATATGAGGTAATGAAGGAAAATACATTCAAGAAATGTCTGCATAATATAGATCCAGATACCCAATGGAAGCACAGGCAAGATGACAGACAAAACTCAAATCTAGATTTTGGTAAATTGTTTACACAAAAGGCATAGTGGAATTTTTGCATTAAACATACCTTCCTTCTTTTCATCTTTTTTAGCCGCTGCTGAAATAAAATAAATAAAATAGTGTTGAGAGATTAAATGAATTTTAATTGTTTTTCAGAATACTCCTGGGAATATGAGACTGTATTCCATGTATTTATAAATTGAGTGGTTATCTATGCACAAATTCATCCATCCAACTCTGCAATAAGAGAATAACTTCAAAATATTATTTTATGTGAAGGTTTTTTTAAAACTCAGATATCAGCATAAAACCAAAAAAATAATTAAAAACATATTGTTACATAGACAAGAAGTCAAATTAATAAGTACAGACTGTAGTTTAGTGTAAGTTCATTTTAGTTCTGAAACTGTTGCATCTGAGAAAAGTACAAACAGTTCTAGAAGAATATGATTAGATCTATGCCAAAAATGGTGGTGATATTTCATAAATTATCTGTGCCTAGCTATTAAGAAATTATACACCAGTTGATTTCATGCATTTATGACAGTAGTATTTAAAATGTCCCATTTTAGCAAGGGGTAACAACTTTTAGCAAATGTATGCCATCCTTACACAGAGAAAAAGCATGGCACACTTTAATCACCTTTGAACTCTGACTTTCTCTGCGGCAGATTTCATCTAATCCTGAATCATGAATCTAAATCTGGATCCAACTTGTAACTTACCTTACCAAACACATTTGGGGGAGGTATGCAATCAGTTTGGTATTGTTCCAAGCAAGATGACTCTTGGTTCTGGGTAAAATTCATTCAGGAGCCAAATCCATTCCAAGAAGTCTTAAGCCACATGAATTGAATCAGAGATTGTACATATTCCCTTAAAGTAATCCTGTCTGTGTGAATTAGAATTGGGGAGGGGGGGCACTCTGACCGAACAGCTAGTGCTTTGGGTGTTTGGGCTGCGCTATACTTACCATAGCACTTTCATGTGCATCTTCTCACTGGAGCTTCACCTAGACCCACCTAAGTTCTTACTGGCTACAGAAAATTCACTGCCTAGATGACCCCCCCCCATCTGCTCAACATAAAACTGCCCCAAAATGAATCCTCATCACCTCCCTTAAGCTAGTTCCTTTCCCTGGGACTTATTTTTGACAATTATAATAATCGTATTCACCCAGGCTCAAAAGTTCAGTACCATTTTTTAAAAAAAGATTTTACGTATTTATTTGAGAGAGAGAGAGAGAGAGCGCACAAGCAGGGGGAACAGCAGAGGGAGAGGAAGAAGCAGGCTCCTCTTAGAGCAGCGAGCCTGATTTGGGGCTGGATCTCAGAACCCTGAGATCATGACCTGAGCTGAAGGCAGCTGCTTAACCGACTGAGCCACCCAGGTGCCCCTCAGTACCATTTTAATTTCTTTTATTTCATTCTGTATATTCTTCCAAATACTATTTCTTCAAAATATCCATCTTAGTTGTATTGTTTTCCCAAGTCTTTGACACCACCATAGTTGATTGTCTCATATCTTGATAATGGCAATAGCCTTTCATGATCATCACTAGCTCTTTATTTATTTAAGCCATCTAGTAGTGCTAGTAGTGCTAGTGGTGCTTTTTCTCCTCTGTCAGTTTATTCTTTAATCATGCTCCAAGCCCAAGTGAAGTCATCCTTCATCTATGAGGAATCCTTCAACTCCCAACTCATTAAAAATCACTTTGTCTTGACTAGTATGACATTCATTATCTCTACAATTCAATTCAGCATGACATGATATTCTATTTATGTTATATTTTAAATTTCTTATGTCTCCAAATTATAATATGTAGTACAGAGTCATTTATTCATACTCTTCTCTATCTCAAACTCTGTTAAATTTTTTTTAAATGTACCTCCCAAAAAATGTGCTAACTTTTAATAAAAGAGCTAAAAATGCACACATTTACACACAGCTTATATAAAACTAGATTTTAGATATATTCTTTGTCATAAAAGTAAAAAAATAAATAAATGAACAGATATATTCTAGTCTTTTACCACACTGCAAGCATCATTATGAATTTTGCCATTTTATACACCAAAATATCAGTCTGCTGCAGCAATACTGCCAATTGTGTTCAAGCTCTGTCTCCTAATGAAAAACATGCAAACATTAATTATTTCTATACTTGATTTAATAATGCAGCTGTGGTATTATAAACCTAAAAAGGATCTAGGGATGATATAGGCAGCACGAGTGACATTTATCCTTGCTTGATGTCCCTGCTTTGATGTGTCATTGCCATTTTAGTGAACAGCCCCAAACTCTGGCCTTGTATAATATATTTAATCAACACATTTATATAATTTCCTTAAAATAATGGTTCTAACAAAACTGAATCTCCAGGTTATTAATGACTCAACAATAAATCTTTGATTCCGAAAGAATTATTTCTGAGGCTGCCTTGTCCAGCCTAGTTGGAATGGAAACATGAAGAACCCATGGCCCCAAGCTCAAATTTGAAGCAAGTTTCCATATATCTCTACAATTTCCTTCCCTTGAATTCCTCTGATATGACACTAAAGGAACATTAAATTCCAGCTGCAAGTTGTAGTTTCACATCCACCAAAGCCCTCAAAAACCTCAATCAAAACAGAAGTGTCTTAAGGCAAGTTTTTTTCTTTTTTATAAGAACATATATACATCAACCACAATGCTTCTTTGAACTGGTAGCCATTTGCTTGAGGAAAAGACTCTTGAATTGCATTTTCACGAGTGAAAAACCCCAAGCGATAATAATATCTGTCTGCATTGCTGTGTCCCGTAATATTTGTTACACTCCTATTAGAACTCTCCCAAAGAAGAATCTGTTTTCTTGAACCTGATGATTAAATGAAAATTAAAAATTGGTATCATACCTCTTCATCATCCTAGCATATGCGTTGCTTATAAATAACATCATTGGGTCAAATGGAATGCAGACAACCTATTTTACCAATATTTAATATGATGATTCCACACCTAGTTGAGTCCAAGTTAAATGCAACCATGTCATGTGTTATGTGCCGAGAAGTCTGCTAGAAAGGCTTTCTGGCCAGAAACAAATATAACACCATTTAAATGCATGTCCTTTATTGCTACATGTTGTGTAATATAGCAAAGGAAAGGAAGCAAAGATTCTCTCTATTCAGGATGGGTTCTCTCTATTCAGGTGATGGGGATTAGTAGTGCACTGGGTGTTGTAAGGAAGTGTCAAGTCGCTATATTGTACACCTGAAACTAATACAACACTACCACTGTATGTTAACTAACTGGGATTCAAAACTTAAAAAGCCAAAAAACTTTCCTCTATTAAATACTTTACCTCTTCTTCCGTAAATGTGATCCATAAAGTTTTCATAGACGACAGAAGTCAGGACACTTCTGTCCTTCCTTTATGCTTTCATCAAATTACTTTTCATGGTTTAAGAATAAAGGTCAGACAAATCATATTCCATTCTGTTTACTTGGAAACACACAGGAGTCAGAATAGCTTTCTCACAAGATGTGATTTCAGATAATGGTTTAAAAAAATAACTTTACAGGAAAATTATTTAAAAGAAGTACTTTTCCCCAAACTGATCACTTAAACACTCAATATTTTGGGGTGCCTGAGTGGCTCAGGCAGTTAATTATTAACTGTCAGTAAATTATCCAACTCTTGGTTTGAGCTCAAGTCATGATCTCAGGGCCACACATATGGCTCTGTGCTCAGTGGGGAGTCTGCTTGAGATTCTCTCCTTCTCCCTCTGCCCCTCCCACCGTTCTCTCTCTCTTTCCCTAAAATAAATAATATTTTTCTAAAGTTCTCTTGAAGAAAATCACTTTTGATGACCCAAAGTTATTAGTAAGTGATGAAACTGATTTTCTCAGGTGGCTTATAAAAACTAGGGCCGTTACTTTGTAGTCATATCTGGAACCCAATTTCTGCAGTCTTAACATAGATGTAATAATATCAATTTAATAACATTCTGGCTGATTTTTCTAATATGACACAAATTACAAAGTGCAACCGAAAACATTGGAAAAATTGGATATTATTTGTATATCTCCATCAATCTTCCTATTATCTATCAATGCATCTTATCTATTATCTATCAATGTATCTATGGCTTATTTTTAGAAATATAAATAAAAGCTAATGACTGAAACTTGGGGTCAACACACTAAATCTTGGGTCCTTCATGATTCCTCCAGCTACTAAAAAACAGTCGAAATGTGTATTGTAATGCAACAATACTTTCTGTAATAACCCAGCAGATGGTGCTATTCTGCAATAAACAGCTTTTGCTTTCGTCAATAAAGTGCTATGTAGTGAAAGAGAAAGAAAAAAAAGAAAGAAAGAAAGAAAGAAAGAAAGAAAGAAAGAAAGAAAGAAAGAAAGAAAGAAAGAAAGAGAAAGAAAGAAAGAAAGAAAGAAAGAAAGGATGTTAAGTATTTTATTGCTTACCTTGTGCCACAACTTTTATAGTCCCTTGTTTGGTTTCAGGAGCTTTCCCTGGCTCTTATAAAGAAAAAAAAGATAAATTACCATAAGTACTATTTCAGAAAGATATTTAATCCCCACAAAAGAGGAGATTAGAAAATCGAAAACAAATATAAAAAACATTGCCCTTGGCACTCAGAATTTTTGTTAAGAAAAGAGCACAATTATTAGGGGGGATCACTAAGATATTGGGTTTATTGAGATAAAAATACAATTTCTCAAAACTGTTTGCCTTATTGTTAACTGGCCGCGGGGCACTTTGCATTTGTTTGGCACCTGAATTTGAAAATCTCAGAATTCTTTATAAATTATTTCTGTATTATCACTTTAGAAATGGATGGAACATTTAGACATAAATAAGTGGTTCATAGGTGCACACTGAGGAACTAATATGAGGATAAAACCCAGAACCACTAATATCCATCTCGTCTTTTACTCAAGATGCCACTCCCCATGTGTAGGGCTGTGATGTCCATCTCTGTTAGTGTGGTCCCA
Organism: Nyctereutes procyonoides; assembly: GCF_905146905.1. Classification (NCBI taxonomy): domain Eukaryota; kingdom Metazoa; phylum Chordata; class Mammalia; order Carnivora; family Canidae; genus Nyctereutes; species Nyctereutes procyonoides. The sequence continues at coordinate 28,793,103 of NW_026575146.1, forward strand.
GGCAGAGTATGGGTTATGAGAGAAAAAGAAAACTTCATTTTGAATCTTTCTTCCCTCTTATCTATATTTAAAAATATTATTTAATTAATTAACATGAAAAACAAAGGGGAAATAAAGATTTCAAAAAGCAAGCTTCTTTCCCATTTCACTTTATAATGGTTTGTGATTATCTTCAGTAAGCTTTCAGTAATTAAATTATTATTTAATAATATGGGGAGGAAGATATGGTCATTCTTTATAGATATTGACCTTTATTCATTCATTCATTCATCACATATAGATTTGGGACCTATTATGTGAATATACTAAGATATGTGAAAATACAGTAGCTTATACAGATATATACTCAATATTTTGTTTAATTATCATCAAATGTTGATTATAGCTTATTTAATATTAACTTTTAGAGTTAAAAATTAGATTGCATCAGAATAACTTGCAAAAAATCAAAGTTTCCATGTTTTTTAGGCCAAAAAAAGGTTTCATTTCTAAATCACGCCTTGCCTCCTGTTGGTGAGGTAATTGTTCATTTATATCATAACAAAGATTATGAAAATGCCAATTAGTCATTCTGTTTTTTATAAAAGAAATATTTGATTCATATATGATTTTTATTATTACCCTATTTATTATTCAAAGAAAAATCTTTTGCCAAAATTAAGTTGATTTTATTTTACCTATGATCTCTTTATTTTTTTTCCCCTAGAGGAAAATATCCATGCCAGCTTCATGCTAGTGCTATCTTTGTCACACCTAGAACACATGACCTCAATAGTTAGTCAAGATTTATATACAGACATTGAATTTTTAACTAACGTATTTCTCGGTATTGCTCTAGCTCTATACCTACATGACTAGCATCTAGTAGCCACTTAATAAATATTGGTATTAATGGAGCTAATTCTCAACTCTGAATCATAAAATATTATTTTCCTCCATAATTCCATCTACTCTGTCTCTGATCTCAAGCTTTTCAGTAGAAATTAACAATTTAAAACCAAATGCTTTCCAAGTCTGTCAACTTGCATTCACCCAACATCAATCTCAAATCTGTTGAGGACACATGAAGAGGTGAGGATATTTGATATCTACTTCTGTACAGCATTACAGTTTTCAAAACTACAAGGCTTTAAGGAAGGAGTTAACTCTGAGACCATAAATGAACAGCATTATGGCCACACCAAAAATAGCAGAAGAGTGAAAATACATCAAACATCAAATCCATACAAATTTTTTATTATAAATAATTTTTCTTTTATTACTGCCAACTACAGAAGAAACTGACTTTTTCATTAGGAAAAATTTCAAATATCTATAAAACCAAAGAAGAAAGTATAATGATCTCCATGTACCTAAGACCCATTTAATAATTATCATGTGATAGCCAGTCTTATTCTCTCAATATTACTCACTACTGCCTCTACATGTGTCCCAAATGAAAATTTCATTGTAGCGAATACAAATGATTTCATCATTCCTAGGATTTTATTTGATAATTTTGTATTTTTGAAATAAAATACAATGATTTTTTTAAAAGGATTTTATTTATTTATTCATGAGAGAAAGAGAGAAAGAGAGGCAGAGACATAGGCAGAGGGGGAAGCAGGCTCCTTGAAGGGAGTCCAGTGTGGGACTTGATCCCTGAACCCAGGATTGCGCCCTGAGCCAAGGGCAGACACTCAACCACTGAGCCACCCAGATGTCCCAAATACAAAGATTTAAATAAAAACGGATGATGAATTCAAATAAATTCAAATAAGGAGTATAATAACTCTGAAATTGATTAGTAATATTTTGGGCCACAAAATCAGACAGGATGGACCTAGATTAATATGTCAATATAATTTACTTGGGAATGTCTTAGCAAAAAATTATCAGAGAAGTTAGTATCTTTCAGTTCCTGAAACATGTGTTTATATAAAATGTCAAAAATCAGCTAAACCAAATGGAACAGTCCAATTTATAAAATTGAAAAAAAACATTATGAATCTATAAATGTTTTGTTAAGGAATCAATTTTCACATACAGATTTAAGCATTAGTTCAATATCATAAACTTTTCATTTACAGGATTCTGTTTATACTGACTTCATATAATATGAAATGTAAACTCATTGCGTTTTCAAATGTATGTTTCACAAAACTTTATTTTTTTTAAGATTTTATTTTTAAGTAATCCCTACAGCCAATGTGTAGATCTCGAACTCATGATCTTGAGATCAAGAGGCGCAAGCTTCACCAATTGAGCCAGCCAGGCCCTTCAGCAAATAGACTCCCATCCCGAGTTCAGCTTTGGTCTGTGACTAACAGATAGTAGATGAAGAATAATAATAGTATTGTTGTGCTCATACTTACATTTTAAATATTTTGTAAGCAATCTTTCAGTTCCCTTCAAAATAAATCATTACATTTATAATGTTTTTATTCTTGAAGGTAAGTTGAAGGGCACCTGGTAGTTCAGTAGGTTAAATGTTGCACTCTTGATTTCAGCTCTAATTGTGATCTCTCCATTGTAAGATTGAGCCCCGCAATGTGTAGGGAGTCGGCTTGTCCCTCTTCTTCTCTCTTCCCTACCCTCCCTCCCAGCTTACACATGTATGCTTGTTTGCTCTCTCTTTCTCTCAAAAATAAATAATTTTTTTAAATCTTAAAAAGTAATTTGGGAGCCATCATTTTCTCTTTTAAAAGGAACAATCAGTAGTCCCTACATAACACTTAAACCCTTTACAAAAGAGTAAAACACAAAAGAAAGAGCTGAGGGAAAGAAAGGTGAGTAATCTGACAAAGGTAGGAGAACAAGTGGCAGCAGGTAGTAAAGTAGTTAATGGTTTCCGAAGACTTAGTCTTCATCCTCGTCATTTCTCAATAACCAGCCCGCTGGATTCAGCAGTACAGATTTCTATTTCAGTGTGTGACTATATTTAAATTAATTACCAACAAAACTATAGCTTCCTATAGTCTATAAATTCCATGTGATCACTGACGAGTTATTTATTCATCTAGCATCTAGCAAAGTACTGGGAAAACTATCTCCCTTAAATATGCAAGCAGTTGATTGTATAAAAAATACAATTATAAAAGTATAAAAAATCTAATTGAACATTTTATTTTTATTTTATTTATTTATTTTTTAATTGACCATTTTAAATGAGACATTAAGTTTTGGGCTCTGTTGCACTTTTAAGGTGATAAAAACTAATTCAAACTCTTCTTTTCTTTGTTCATATATTATACGATATGCAGAAAATGTTTTAATTTTAAATTTCAGAACTTTATTTTCACCACAGTATTGTGTGACCCTGGCTGCAATTTGGAATTTTTTAGAATTTCACTATATCAAACAAATTTACAACAATTTGCATAGATTTGGAAATTTAGGAATTCCACTGAAAAGCATGACATGAACCACACATTTCTTTAAAACTCAATTTGCGAATCAATTTTCTTTCATTAATTTTCAAAAAAAAAAAAGAGAGAAATAGAAACATGTCTCCAAGGCCATTTCTTGCTAATCCTAGTAGGGTTAAATATTTAGATTGTTCTTAGGTGAGAAAAGGTGAATGACTTTTCCACAAACCAGAAAAGAAAGAAATATTTACCGATTCAGCAGCTAAACTGTGAACTAGCAATATGAAGACTTGATCTATCAAAATATATGCATCCTTTTTGAATAAGATACCAGACTCTAAAGTCAAATCATCCTGCAATCTAATGAACTGCTAAATTAAGCCCTAAATCATTGTTTTTTATTCTCATAAAATCTAATTTACTATTTTTAGATGTAGATACTCCCAAAATAGAGAAAGGTTAACATGTAAGCTAAAAATTACTATATGCTTAAAAGGTCTTAAGCTAATAACCCTCTTGACTTCATAGCTCCAGGAAAGCATATTTCAGAGGCATTGCTTCATCTGAGTATGACAATTATCCCATTGAGATGAAATTAATCATGAAGCAGCCTTCGGCCATCCTGTCTGACCAAGGGGACTGAAGCCTGAAAGGAGGGCCTATTTGCTGCGAGATATGCAAATTGCAAAAGGTGCACAATGCAGAAACATGAATAATTTATCAAAATAATCTGTTATTGCTAGAGGTTAAAAATCTAAATAAACCGGCAGCATCATTTACAATAGGTAGCATAATTTAGCTTCTTTTATTCCCCCAGGAAACTTTTATTTCATCAAGCAATATATTTTGTTTTAGAATCTAAGTAGTTTTTAACTTAATATCTTAGCATTACAGAGTTTAATTCAGGAAAAAAAATGATTATTCAATGTCTGCTGAAATATTCCCTTAATTTTTTTAATCTTTAAGAAAACATACTATCTTTTTGATCAAAACCATTTTAAGCATTTCTTAATTTGAAAAAAAAAGAGCTTTGATGTTTTTATTAAATATGTCAATATCTATCTATAGTTTCTACACATGGAATCAGTTTTTCTTCTATCACTTGGAGAGAATTAAGCATAGGAAAAAATCTTTAAATACAGTCAGAATATTCACAGTTTAATTTGTTAATTTAATTCTAAATTAACAATTTAGGATTTAGAGTTGAAAACCAAGGTATCAATTTATTTAAATGACTAAAAGAAGGAAACTTTTTAAAAATATAAATCAACATTATAAATTAGACAAAGATCATTTGACTGTCTATTCCAAAATAAATGTGTCTACATAATCTATGTGATATATATGTATATATATAAATGTGTCTATATATATAAGTGTGTGTGTGTGTGTGTGTGTGTGTGTGTGTGTGTGTGTGTGTGTGTAGAGAGAGAGAGAGAGAGACACATCAGCATGTTAAGGAGAAGGTGGACTCCATTAGGTTAAGAAAAAGCTTCTGCCACACAGCTAGTAAAACAATGAAATGCAATATCATCATGGGAAGATATGAGGTTGCATTCTTGGAGATGCCAGATAGAGAGACATCTGTCTTAGAGGAATCCTAAAAAAATTTGCCTAAAGCAAAGAGATAATCCCATGTGATCATTCCAGGTCCTTTTCCACCTTCTATAGCACCTTTCTAAAATCAATGACTATGAAAACCGATGAGAGTATTTGAAAATGTTACCTATATTATGTTTTAATAGCAAAATTTTTTATCATTTATTTATTTTTATTATTGAGGCTTACGTTGGTAGTCCTCCCTTACCATGAAATAAGCATTCCTTTGGTAATATTTTAAAAGCAAGCATTCTGACCACCAAACTGGACCAATTCTCTTAGGAGAAGAACACCCTTCCTAGTAGGTTTAGGACTTCAGTAGCTATCTGATGCTTTCACTGAAGTAAATGCTATATAGTTCAGAAAAGTATTGCTTTCCCAACATAAATGACTTATTTCTTTGGCAAGGATTGCTTTAGATTCTTTATGCAAAATAAAACAAAAATTTCTTTTTAATTTTTATTTATTTTATGATAGTCACACAGAGAGAGAGAGAGAGAGAGAAAGAGGCAGAGACATAGGCAGAGGGAAAAGCAGGCTCCATGCACCGGGAGCCCGACGTGGGATTCGATCCGGGGTCTCCAGAATCGCGCCCTGGGCCAAAGGCAGGCGCCAAACCGCTGCGCCACCCAGGGATCCCAAAACAAAGAAATTTTTGAAGAAAGTTGGAGTTTATTTAAGAATAAGGAGTTTATTGATAATATAAGCTACTTTGTTATACATACACACAGGCACACACACAGAGAGACACAATGAAAACCAAATTCTTGACTCTTCAGCCACATTTTACAGCTAAAATTTCAGTCCTAAAAAATGAAGTGAGGTACTGTGGGTAGGTCCTCTAACTCACAAACTTACACATAGAATGGGGAGTGGTTTCCTCATTAAAAATATCATAGAACAGAAGGATCTCAGTTCAGCCCCCCCAAATATCAGTTCCTATTGTTCTAACCTTAGTAAGCGGTGTCTGTGAATGTTATTCTGTTTTTCACTTTCCTAGAAAATACGAAACACACACCTTTTTTATCTAATTACCCAATTTGGAAATGTTATATAAACAAGCAGAATTGCAAGTGTATATGTAATCTTACAAAAAATAGTAAGGACAGTAAAGGAAAAATCTGAGAGCAAAGACCATTTTATACTTATTTGTATCATCAGTCTCTAACAGAGTTCTTGGCACTAAGAAGGCATTCAGTAAATGTTTTTGCATGAATAAATGAATAATGATTAGGAGACAAGGTGTTTGAAAAATCATTGTTATATACCTGAAAATTGTAAACCAAATAGGTAGCAATTATCTTCATAAAATTGCTCAGACTCATTGAGTCTTTTTTTTTCTGTACAGTACTGCAGATGTCAAAATCTGAAGATGTTATAATCAGCTTCAAAGAAAATCTAAGTTTCTTGTAAAAATAACAAGGTTTATAAAATGCAGATTTATTACACTGTTAAGTTAGAAAGATTTCCAAAAAGAAGAAATCCTTAGCCGAGTGTCCTAAATAAAGCAATCCAAGAAGAATTTGGAGGTGTGTTTTGAAGCAAACACGTTCTGCTAAATTTTGTTCTCAGGTTGAACAGAATTTAGGGAATGAACAACACTCCATTTGATATTAAATGAGAGAATATGCCTCCCAGTAATTACTGAGGTTCATCACTCATTCTTCAATATCTATTGCATGCGTGCTTACTGTAAACATGGCACCGTAGCTTCTAAATATAAGGACTAGTTCTACTCAGTAGGGCACTACATGAAACATGCTAAATAAAGGGAGTAGTAAGCTGAGTTTTAGTATTGGAAATTTTTAAGAAGCCAGGATATAGATATGTCTTAAGGGAGAGAGATAATATAGAGCAACAAAAGGGGTAAGAGAAAGAAAGGTATAAAGTGGGATACTTGATTTATCTGGCTGGGGCAGAAGAATCTAGTTGGCATTAGGAAGAAGTGAAAATAAAAATTTAAAAATTGTTTAAATGCAAGTTATGATCAAAATAATCATCTTGAAATCTCAGCAAATGGGATGTGCTTTTTTTTCTTAAAACATTAAGAGTGATTGCATTTTTGAGTAAGGGAATTGCACAGCAACGTTTTGAAGAGATAAAACTTCCCATGAAGGTCAGGAGAAAGGGTACATCCTGATAACGTACAAGTCAGGAAAGTTGTCACTGAAATACTCTAGTATTTAGATGGTGGTGCCTAGACTAGTTAAGTATTTGTGGAAATGGAAAGAAAATCATAATGTTAGATATTTAAAAGAAGATATTAATAGAATTTTTAGATTTGACATGTACAGAGGAGGAAAAAGAAGGCTGTTCATTCAAATATGACAGGTTTGGAACCTGATAAATAGAATTGGTTTTAACATAATTAAAGTTTACAGTGCATGTTGAATTTGAGACAATGGTGAGACTTCACATGAAAATATGAAGTGGACATTGGGTCCTCAAGAATTATGAAAATGAGTCATATGGAACACGGAGGTGTGAATTAAAATAGTAAGAGTGAAAGGTACAATTTTTCCAAGGGTTAGAGAGCCTCAAGTTGCTTTTCCATTGAGAAAAATATTGGTAATAAGGCCCAGGAACAAGCCAAATCATGTTGTTTTCAACAAGGTCAAAGAAAGAGGATATTTTACAAAGAAGGAAATAAACCTCAGAATTAAAAAAAGAGAGAGAGAGAGAGTCCCTGGCAACATTTGTGAATATAAATCAGGATGCAGATAAAAGAAAGCCTACTTTTTTTGTGTGCCAGTCTCAGCCTATCAATAACCAATGTTGTAACTAGACTGGCCCTTGTGGTTCTTATTATGATTGCAAGATGCCCTTAGCCCCAATCATCAGGGAACTTTGAAAAAAAAAAGTTTGTTACTTAGAAGTTCTGGAAATTACATGGCATATCTGGGGCCACACAGTGAGGCTGTAGGAGAGAGAGAGAGAGAGAGAGAGAGAGAGAGAGAGAGAAATATCAAGCAGGCAGGTCCAGAGTTCTGGTTTTACTGGTGTGTCACTTTGGGTGGACCTTGAGGACATTCTGCTAAGTTAACTAAGTCAGAGAAAGGCAAATACTGTATGATCATTTATATTTGGAATAAAAAAAAAAACAAATTAAATGAAAAAAAACACAAAACAAATTCATAGATATTGAAAATGGAATGGTGGTTGCTAGATGGGGGGGCTGGTTAGGGGATGGAAGCAACAGGTGAAGGAGGTCAAGAGGTACAAACTTGGAACTACAGAATAAGTTTTGGGGATGTAATGTACAGCATGGTGACCATAGTCCATAATATTGCATTACATGCTTGCAGGTTGAGAAGAGAGCAAATCCTAAAAGTTCTCATCACAAGAAGAAAACTCTTTTGTAGTTTTGTATGGTAATGGCTGGTAACTAGATTTATTGTGGTGTTCATTTTGTATTACAAATATCACATCGTTATGTTGGACACCAAAAACTAATATAATGTTATATGTCAATTATATCTAAATAAAAACAATCCATTAACCATAGGGTTATTCTTTTTTTTTTTAAATAGTACACAAAGCTTCCTTTTTTCTCCACATCTTCGTCATGATTTGTTAATTCTTGTCTTTTTGATAATAGTTATTCTAACAGGAGTGAGGCGATATCTCACTGTTGTCTTGATTTGTTTTTCCCTGATAATTGGTGATGTTGAACATCTTTTCAGTTGTCTGTTTTTAAGTCTGAACTCCTTGCAAAACTAAATTTTTAACTCTCCCCACATTTTATGTTTCTGTTTTCACATTTTATGTATTTTTAATTTGCGTTTCCTCTAAATATTGGATAATTACTTGTACTATCTTTGTCTTTTAACCTTCATGCTGTCTTTGTAAGCGATTAATCTACTACCTTTACTAAATATTTACCTTTACCATAAGATTTATACTTTCATATGTTTTCTTGTTACTAATTAGTGCCCTTTACTTTCCAGCTTAAAGAAGTCCCTTGAACATTTTTTGTAAGGCCATTTTAGTGACTTTAAACCTATTTTGCCTTTGCTGCTCTGGAAAATCTTCTATTTCTCCTTCAATTCTGAATGATAATCTTGCTCAGTAGAATAATCCATTTTTTTTATTCCTTTCAGCATGTATTTCATTGCACCATTCCTCTGGTTTGCAAAATTTCCATTGAAAAAATTTGCTGATAGAGTCTTGTGGGAACTCCCTTGTATGTACAAGTTGGTTTCTGTCTTGATGCTTTTTAAGGTTTTCTCTTTAACTTTTGACATTTTAAATACAATGATTCTTGATGTGGATCTCTTTGGGTTCATCTTCTTTGGAACTCTCTAGGTTTCCTGGAATGGGTGTTTGTTACCTTCCCAATATGAATGTCCTTCACATATAGTCAAAAACTTTTCAAAGTGCTGCCTTTGTACTGAATGTGTCTGCTTGCAAGCTCTTTAAGAGTATTATCTCAGTTCTCAATAGCCTTTTGGTCTCCTGGATGCAAGTCCCATTGATTTTCTCTCTGACACAGATACCAAAAGTTGGGGTACCTTATGTGAGCACATACTCATTTCAGGGTGAAGTTCCAGATTTGTGAGATCCCTCTGATTTTGGGTCACTGTTTTAAAGGTGGGGTTTTTGATGAGATCATATCTCTGCCTCTTCTACTCATCTCAATGTGGCCCTTTAACCATCTGTTGTGAAGGAGCTGTTAGGCTACTTCCCAGATATTTTTCAGAGGGAGTTGTTCCATATGTAATTTTAGATTCAGTGTGTGTGTGTGTGTGTGTGTTGGAGGTGGGTTCAGGTTCTTCCTGTGTCCCAGGTGGATCACCCCATTAATATATTTTAAAGATGAGGAAACCAAGTAAGAGAGCCATTGAATTATTTGCCAATGTCACACAATTACAAACTAGTTGGGATGGGATTTGAACCTAGACCATGTGTCTCTAGGGCTGATGTTCTGAACTCTGAAATATAGGATATTGCCACTTCCTTCCTATCTCACAAAGTGAGATCTTTGTAAAAATTTTCTTATTACAAAAGTGTTTCTTATATTGCTATAATTTTCAAGGTTTAAAACAATTTTGTTTTGTTTTGTTTTTTATTTTTTTAAAGAATTTTGAATGAAACAATTATAAAAAGAAGCAGTCTTACTCTTACCTTCCTTAAGATTCATTTTACCAAAAATTAATATTTTACCATGATTCTCCCCATGTTCTTTCATCCTTTATGATAGCACACATTTTTATTTGATAGCTTTATTGTTTTAGTTTATCATTCAGAAAGAAAGAAATGTATTGTGTGTATCCATACAGAGGGAGTGGCATGAAGGAAGAACAATGATACATATAGAAATTCTATCCTCATAGTATGTGTAGGTTTGGGAAAGGTGAACAAAAGCAAGCATAGATGGGATAGATGCCTTAAGAAATTTTTGGTGAAGTGCTAAGCAGGCTCAAAAGAGGGAGAAAAGTGTTGCACTTTGGGGAATGGGGAAGTTCCCAGGAAAAGAATGAATTTGAAGTTGGATGGGAAAGAGTGGTTGGATGTGATGGTAGATGAACGCAAATAAGGGCCAGCTCTGTTTTGTGTCAGGAGTTACTAAAACATGCTGTGTTCATATGGATGTAAGTAGAAAGAAACTTTGTTCTTTCAACAACTACCACTTCAAATTCATCCCCTAGACTTACTTTTCCCCCATCTCTTGGATAAAATTAGGAAAAGACCCTAATTTTAATAGGTTTCCAGGTCATGTTCAGATAATAAAACAATGGTTTTTCCTATGCATTTAAAACACCCAAATTTGGTGTAACATCAAAGCTCCCAACTTTTATCCCAATTAAAAATTATACCATAGCTCAGTGTGAGCTTTCCCTGAGCTTGGGAGCCTGAAAGTGGGAAGGGTGATGTGGGATTTCTTTCCCTTTTCTTCACTCTATCCTCCTCCCTGCCCTCCTACCCTCCAGGGTTAGGAGCAAAGAGGGGGAAACAGGGATAAAGGACTCAATCTTACTTGACTTAAGTGTTACTTGAGTTTGGTGCTGTTAGTCCATGTCAGATACCCCAAAATGACTGATTCTTCCTCTCCTGTGGCACTATTTTGGATTCTTTGAAATTCCTCCACTGGAGCAACCTGACTGTTGTTCCATAGTGGCAGGAGGCCTCTTTCAGGTAGGTGCAGAAGAACCCCTCAGCTTACTATCTGCTCCCATTACTACCATCTTTACTTTGCCACTATGGATGACTCAAAGGTTCATCTCTTAACTTAGACTTTTCCAGGTGTGCAACAGGTACCAATGTATGAATCTACCTCCGCACCGCTATCACCATCCTCCTTTTAGAGGACACATACCAAGTTTTCTGAAGCTCTCTAACTTGTTTTAAGATTAAGGAGAATTATCATCATTTTCTTTCTGAGTATGCAGAATTTTCAGCTCAGGGACAACCCTAAACCAATGTTTTCATCTTCCCAGTGAAAGATTCATTTATAATATTGAACTTTTAAAAAATGTTTATATAGCAGAAAATATGATTTTTCAGAACCTTGAATACAATGACCAAGAGTTTCTTAAGTCCATATGTAATATGGTATGTGTCATAAATGCCCTTTCATACTATTAAATGTAATATTTTCTTTAATTGAGTAAACCATTTTTGAAGATTAATCTGTCTGCTGTGACTACCTCATGTCTATACTTAGTTTCTTATTTAAATCAGTATTTAAAAATATATCTCTGATATCTCATTCATTAAGATATACAAATTCAAATTATATACTATTTATACAGAAATTTGATCTTCATGGAACATGTAGTAATGTGAATTCATCAAGGAAAAGAATAATGTCTAAACATGGACTAAAATAATGACTGCCATGTTAATTGTTGGCCAAAATCTGTAAATTGATACATCCATAAATCACTTCTTATCCACTTAAAGTGATAAAAGCATACATGTCTATTTATTGTACATTTTACAATAAATTGGATTTGATATTAATATATCTTATTCAATTAAAAATATGTTATTTTGTGATTTGCTTTGATTATTTAGTTATATATAAAAAGTTATATACCATTACTTTAAAATTTATTTCCATAGTGAAAGAACACTGTACATTTCTCTTTAAGTATGATGTATGTTATATTTCAAATATATCAATAAATTTGAAAATGTACTATCTGTTAATTTAGAAAGTTTAGAAAATCCTCATTTGGATTATAAAAATAGATATTTCATCTCAGTTTTCTGTATTTAAATTATATATATTATTAAACAATTTAATTTTTTAAATTTAATTTCTTAATATTTCCAAAACTCATTAAAGAATTAACTTTACAATTCCAAATTTTTCTTTTTTTAAGAAAAGTCCTTCTCAATTTTCAATGAGATAAAGAAATTAGAAAAGGAAATTGCAAAGTACTAATTATTATCTTATATAAGTGTATTTGACGTTCTTCTCAGTAACTAAGACTTGATTTGTTTCTCCCAAGGGTCACTGAAAAAAAAACTTACCCTAGGATTAACAATGATGTACCACTGTCCATTTTTTAGTGTGCTTAAGCAAAACATTTCTTTAGAAATACATTCTGTAGTAGAACATGTAGTATTAATAACAGTAGTAGTAGTAATATTTGTAGTAGTATTAATAGATTTTGACTTCAGGCTCCAATTTCTTTGATCCAGAATTGAGACATATTTACTGTTTTCAATCATTAGTATCAAATACCTTTCTATGAACCATTTTGTATTTTTTCAAATTAATGTCAGTTATATTACATATTCATATGCAGAATATTTAAATTTTAGGTGGCACACAAAAGATGATTATAGAGTATCAAATTAACTAAATAATTTTAGTACTAAAATTTTTAGTATAAAATTTTCATGTCAATGAAACAAATGCATGTTATTTTGGGGATTGTGTCTTTTTCATATATTTGAATGCAAGGAAATACACAGATTTTTAACTTTAGGAGTAATCACAGACATAAAAGTTAAATACCATCCCAAAACAATCTGTAATTTAAATTTTAAAAAAGAAAGACAATGACTGCTTGAATGGGATTGGGCATACCACAGTTTAAATTCTACAAATATCAAATATATTCATTACTCTCTTCAGATCTCTTTCACATCTAAACCGCCTACTTCTTTTTTTTAAAAAACTGCCTACTACTTTAAGATCTTAATTTTAAAATCTTCCTAATTGTAGGTCTCAATTTGTGTGCATAGCATGCTATGTTCTTCATACATTTCTTTGTTATTTGTCATTTATTGAATTCTATGTTATTATTGTCCTTATCAATACATAAGAGAAACTCATGCTTTGTTTTCAAATATTTCCTCGGTGTTATATCAAGAGAGACTCTGAAGGATCATGTTTCTGTGTTTGAGACTGGCAAGTTTCTTTTTCTTTTTTAATGTTTTATTTATTTATTCATGATAGACAGAGAGAGAGAGAGAGACAGAGACAGAGACAGAGAGACAGAGAGAGGCAGAGACACAGGCAGAGGGAGAAGCAGGCTCCATGCAGGGAGCCCGACGTGGGACTTGGTCCCAGGTCTCCAGGATCACACCCCGGGCTGAAGGCAGCGCTAAACCGCTGAGCCACTGGGGCTGCCCAAGTTTCTTTTAACTGGGAAGGTGGTTTATAACACTGAGTGTAAATCACATAAATGATTTTCTTACACCAAATTAATTTGTTTGACTATTCTGACAATATTCTAACATATAACAAATCTGGATTAAAAAATTTCTTTAAATGATTGAATTCCAAAATTACTAAAATGCATTATAGACTATAAACAATTTTTTTAAATTCTAGAAACAATTCAAAGATCAAATTCATGTAAAGGCAATCAAATTCAATAAAAGTAGACGAGTTATAGGTCCTCAGTTAATTAAAAAGAGAATATAACTAGACATTCTTCTCCTATTTTTGGTTAAGATACATGTTGTCATTATTTTAATATTTTAAGAGAGGCTGATATTTTAAATACTTAATGTTCTCATATCAATATCATTGTTTTTGTTTACAATTAATATCATCTTATTAATACTACTTCTATGCCTAATGAGATAAATAATTAAAGAGAAGCCTTGGAATACTTCTATTCTGAACTTCTTTTGTGAAATAGTGCATTCCCTTTTTATTTAAGATTTTCTATAAATTTGCTCTAGAAACTAGCTATTAATACCATTGTTGTCTTTAATGTTTTCTTTTAAAGCCAGAATCATTTGTGTTAAAAGATTTGCTTGTGTTTTTATATGGCTAAAAAAATGCTTCATTGAAAACTTTCTTGGAAATTACATTTTCTCTTCATTATACATGCACATAAAATAAAATATATAAAGTTTCAAACTTTATATTAAAATGTATAGTTGAAACTGTAAGAAAAAATGATCCTATTTTTGAAAAGAGATGATAAAACTTATTATATTGGAAAGATGCTGAACCAAGAATCTGAATACTTGTGACTTAGCCCAGGCCTGGCTGTCTATCTGATGGGATTATGACACAGATCAAGTGAAATAATTTATGTATCCATTTCAAAGAGACATTCCATTCAAAGATAAATATCTCAATAAGTACATTGCCACCCAGCATCTACCCCCTGACATTCCTTCATTTTAGAGTTCTACATTGATTTCAGTAACTGATCATTTGGGCCACTTGTTTTTTCTCTTCATGTGCTTTAAAGTCCGACTCCTATGTTTTAAATTCACCAACAAAGAGTGACACCCCTGGGGCAGTCTAAGATAGTGGTGTGTGAAGACTCTGAACTTACATCTTCCCACAGACAAAACAAATCTACATACAGGACAATTTCCTCTGAAAAACACCACAAAACTAGCTGAAAAACACCACATCTCCACAACAAAAGATAAAAGGACCACACTGAGACAGGTAAGAGATGCAGAGATGTAGTCTTACCAAAAACCCCACCCCTGGAGCAGGGACCCACAATCGGGGAGGAGGGGTGGATCTCTCAAATCCAGAGCTTCTCCTTGAAGAGTTCACCCCCACTAAACCAGCCTTACAAAAAATGTTCAAGGGACTTATTTAAGCTTGAAAAAGCACGCTAACTAGTAACAAGAACACATACAAAAGTAGAAATTTCACTGGTAAAGGTAAATGTATAGAAAGGTAGTGGATTAATCACACAGTGGTATGAAGATTAAAAGACAAAATTAGAAAAATAACTATAATTATAGTAATTAGTTAAGAGATACACAAAATAAAAAGATGTAAAATGTGACAACAGAAACAAAACATGGTGGGGGTTAAAAATGTTGGATTTAGAACATATTCAATTTTAAACTGCTATATCGTCTTGAAATAGTTATACATATAAATTGTATATATACATAAACACATAAAACGTTATGTGTGAGCCTCAAAATGAAAACATATGTATATACACAAAAGATAATGAGAAAGGAATCTGAACATAACAAATGTTAAGAAAGTCATCAAGCAGCAAAACAAGAAAGGAACAGAGAGAAATTACAAAACAACCAGAAAACAATTAACACAATGGGAATAAGTACAAGCCTATCAATAACTACTTTAAATGTAAATAGACTGAATTCTCCAATCAAAAGACATAAAATAATTGAATGTATAAAAAAAGACTTATTTGTATGCTGCCTACAAGAGAATTATTTCATACCTAGAGACATGCATAGACTAAAAATGAGGGAATGGAAAAAATATCCCATGCAAATGGAAACCAAAAAAAGGCTAGAGCAGCTATACTTATATGAGACAAAACAGACTTTAAAACAAAGATGTAATAAAAGACAAAGAGGGGGATTAAATGATGATAAAGGGGTCAATCCAGGAAGAAGATACATTTATAAATATTTATGCATCCAACATAGGAGCACTTAAATATATGAAGTTAGTGGTACTAACAGACCTAAAGGGAGAAACTGATGGCAATACAGTACTAGTAGAAAACTTTAATGCCCCCACTTACATCCACATAGAAAATTAATTAGGAAATACCAGTCATAAATGACACATTAGGCCTGATGGACTTATTAGATATAAAGAGATCATTCTAACCCAAAGCAGCAGAGTACACATTCTTCCCAAGTGCACATGGAATATTCTCCAGGATAGATACTCAGTGGTGAAAAGCTGAAAGTTATTCCTCTAAGATCAGGCAAAAGACAAGGATGTCCACTCTTCCATTTTTATTCTGCATAGATTGAAGTCCTAACTGGTGCACTTCAGCAGGGAAAAGAAATAAGAGAAGGGAAACTGAAAAAAGAAGAAATAAATCTGTCCCTATTTGTGGACTTAAGATTTCATATATAGAAAACCCTAAAGACTCCACTCTAAAACTGTTAGAACTAATAAATTCAGTGGCACAAACATCAAACTAAAAAGCTTCTGCATAGCAAACAAAACCACCAACAAAATGAAAAAGCAACTTTTAAAAGGCAGAGTATTTTGCAAATCATTTATCCAAGAAGGGGTTAATATCCAAAATATATGAAACACTCATAGCAAAAAAAAAAAAAAGAAAGAAAGAAAAAAGAAAAAAGAAAAAAGAAAAAAAAAAAAAAACAATCCCAATTAAAAAGCCAGCAGAGGATTTGAACAGACATTTTTCCAAAGAAGGTATACATATGACCAGAAGGCACATGAAAAGATGCTCAACATCACTGATCACCAGGGAAATGCAAATCCAAACCACAATAACGTATTACTGCACATCTGTCAGAATGGCTATTATCAAAAAGATGAGAAATAACAAGTGTTGGCAAGGATATAGAGAAAAGTAGACTCTCACGCAAGGTGGGAATGTAAATTGATGCAGCCACTATGGAAAACAGTATGGTGGTTTTTCAAAAAATTAAAAATAGAACTACCATCTGATCCAGGAATTCCACTTCTGAGTCCCTGGAGAAAATAAAACAAACAAAACAAAACACTAATTTTAAAAGACACATGTGTCCCTATATTCACTGCAGCTTTTATTTATAATAGCCACAATATGAAATTGACCCAAGTGACCCTCGATGGATGAAGAGGTAAAGACATATACATACGTGTGTGTGTGTGTGTGTGTGTGTAAGGCAAGAGTACTCCACTTTTATTTATTTATTTATTATTTTATAGTACTCCACTTTAAAGAAGAATGGAGTCTTGCCATTTATGACACCATGAATGGATCTGGAGGGTATTTTGCTAAGTGAAACATGTCAGATAGAGAAAGACAAATATCATATGATTTTACTCTACATGGAATCTAAAAAACACAACAAATGAAGAAACAAACAAAATAAAAACATAGATACAGAGAATAGAACAGTGGTTGTCAGAGGGGAATGGGGTGGAGAGCTGGTAAAGGAGGTCAAAAGATACAAACTTCTAGCTACAAAATAATTCATGGGGGTGTGATGTACAGTCAATAATACTGCATTGTATACTTGAAAGTAGCGAAGAGAATAAATCCTAAAATTCTTATCACAAGAAAAAAACCCTTTGCAACTTTGTATGGTGACGGATGGTAATTAGACTTATTTTGGCGATCATTTCATAATATCTACAAATATTAAATCATGCTGTACACTTGAAACTAATATAATGTTATATGGCAATTATACCTCAATAAAAAAGAAAAAAGTATGTTAACAATGATACTTGATTTCACACTATTAATACATTAGCTAGTGCACTAAAAATGCTGAGAACAGAAACTTGCAGATACCCATTTGCTCAGTGCTATTCATTTTGTTCATCACAACATCACACATACAATATTCAATTACCAAAATCTCTGAATATAATTGAACCATCTCAGTATGAATAATAGTAATTAATCAATTGAAAAAGAAGTCGTATTTTGTATCCTCTAATATAAAGTGGTAAACTCTGATTTCTGTGTCTTAGAGGATTAACAATATTAAATGAGTTAATTTTGCAACCCACATGTATAAATTAATTCTTATACAATTTCAGAGGTAGCCTTGTCTGAATTTACACAGCAGAATGCATTTTTTTCAGAATGCCTTTTTTAAGAGCAATATCCTCTGACGAGTAAAATCATTTTTTCAAAGATTTATTTATTTTAGAGGGAGCGATTATGAGCGGGAGGGGCAGGTAGAGAGGAAGAGAGAATCTCAGGTAGACTCTATATTGAGCATGTAGCCCGACTTGGGACTCAGTCTCACAACCCTGAGATCACAACCTGGGAAAAACCAAGAGTCAGATGCTTCACTTAATGCACTACCCAGGGACCCCAAGTAAAAGGATTTTATATGTGATTTATAACCCTTTAAAGTGGGATCCACACCATGCTAGTCCAACAGATGCTCTCCTCCACAAAAGAGAATTCAAGGTTTTCAGAACTCCAAGAAGCACATGCTACCTTTCTAGGGTTACACCATGACTTGACATATTCCAATCAGAACTTCTATGGTAGTGAAACAATCTGTTAGCTCATCATTTCCTAAACATATTTGATGATAGAACCCTTCTTTGATACAATACTCATTAATGAGGAACATATATTATGTGATGTTACTCCCAAGAATGCAAAAAATGTATATTCTTTGCTTTTCTCTAACACTAATGACAATAATAACACTACCCAGTCATTTGGTTAGTCAACAGATACTTGCTGAGTACCTACAGTCTACTGTACCTGTGTTGAATATTTCCAGTTTACAAGGCTCTCTAATATATATTCTTCTCTTCAGTCAACAAGATGGATAGTAGCCAGCAATTCAGCTT
Organism: Nyctereutes procyonoides; assembly: GCF_905146905.1. NCBI lineage: Eukaryota > Metazoa > Chordata > Mammalia > Carnivora > Canidae > Nyctereutes > Nyctereutes procyonoides. Next base: position 28,811,766 of record NW_026575146.1, read on the forward strand.
TCATAGACTCTCAAAAGCAATGTGGATTGGTGAAAAGAACATAAATATTGTACTCAAAAAGGTCAAGCTTTGAATCCCAGCTTTGCCATTTACTATTTTATACCCTTGAGCATGCTTAAGTTTTCAAAGGCTCAAATTGCAGTGAGGATTAACTGAGGTGACATATGTAAAGTACTGAGCACAATACTTTGAACATAATAGGCACTTGCAAATGTATGCTTTCTTCACAGTCATTTTTTTTTTTTGAATGCCAACAGAGAAACAAATTCTGGGTATGGACAGTATTTAATTCACCTTAATTTTGAACAGAGGCATAATATTCACTTTGCATTGTGCCTAGCTCGGTCAGGTAAAACAGAGAGGTGATTTAAAACAACAACAACAACAACAACAACAATAACCAAGAACCAAAAAAACAGAGCTCAGATCTACTGAGAGACAATCAAATACCCAGTATGTGTGCTACATAGCATTACAGGGGATGAATGCTTTATTATGGGAACTCATGGAATCAGGCCTCTACCTACCCAGAGGTGCAGGAAGGGATGAGATGTTATGAAAATAAGAACTGGATACTTTCACTGAATGAAAGTCATTCAAAAAAGAACCGATGGAGAGATGAAGATAAGGCTTCAAAGAAAAAAAGAAGCTTCTGAAAGACCCAAAAGCATGAGAAAATGGCATGACTTAACTGATTGGCTAGAATTTTGTGTGGGAAAGTATTTATCCAGAGATGAAGCTAGAGACAGATCAAGAAAGGCACTGAAACTCTTACATTCGATTTCACCCTAAAGACAAAATATTTAGACAAAGCTTCAACAGGTTTAAGCAAACAGTGAAGTAGTCAGATTTGCAGTCATGAAACCACGCAGTGCAGAGTATGTGGTTAACTTGAATTACAGATTGTGGAGGACCAGCTAAGAAGAAGAAAGCAGTGTTCCAGGCTAGAACAGAAGCTGTGGCAACCAAGAGCAGATGGCAGGTGTGAGAGCAAGACTTGCTGAGACACGTCTCTGTGCCCACGTGCATGCAGGAACACCTGACACAGTGCATTTCTTCTTCTGCCACAGGCACCTAGCATCAGGGCAATACACATATCGCTCATGCACTTGCAAAAATTACCAAATAATTTTACCCAGAAAACTAAAAGAATGATCAACAAAGAAACAAATGAGCCAAAATATATTATTAAGTATCATTACAACACTTAACTGCATTTTTTTACTTATTGCAGTTTCTCACTCATTGAAACCAAAGTATGTTACACATATTTACTGTGCACCCACAATATACAGCAGGGAATGTATAGCAGTGACAATAACAATTAAATACAGGTCAATGGAAAGATGTGTTTGCACTAATTAAAACTACAGTTATTTGTTCATAATTTTGCTAAAATGAGTGTGGGTTACACTATTGTTTATATGTATCTGAAGTTCATAAATATCATAATTGAAAAGGCAGCTTCGGGGTGGAATAGGATGCATCATTAAGAGGGATAGATAAAATAAAGAAATGAAAAGCCTTAATCCTTCTGAAGTTCACATCTTTTATATCTTATTGTTTCTAAATTTTGCTTTAACAATGCTCCAACATGATAACCATTGGCTGCTAACATATTTCAGCACTGTGCTAGGCATTTGGACAATTGTTGCACTCAATTCTAATGTAGTAGAAGGCCAAATTTGGTATTTACAACCAGAAGAGTGCCTGCCACATGGTAGGCATTCAATAAATATTATTGAATTTAGTAATACATGCTTTATAACATAGATTGATCCTAGTAAAGAAAGGGCACTTCGCTCAACTTAATGGATTGAGATATTAAGAGGAGCATCTAAGAGTAGAGACTGGAGAGAATGGAATTGCTTTTCATGACTTGGCAAGAACTTTTGGAATTCTGAGGGACCATCCAAAAGTGAGGAGGTGAGGACAAGTGAGGGGAGCAGAAAGGAGGATGAGAGTCAGAGACATGACACGTGGCTGAAGGTTACCCGAGAAAAGGCACTGGGGACTGTCCTAAGGACATCACAGGGACGCCTGGGTGGCTTGGTGGTTGAGCATCTGCCTTCAGCTCAGGGGATGATCCCAGGGTCCTGGGATCAAGTCCTGCATCAGGCTCCCTGCATGGAGCCTGCTTCTCCCTCTGCCTGTGTCTCTGCCTTTCTCTGTGTCTCTCATGAATAAATAAATAAATAAAATCTTAAAAAAAAAAACAAAGACCATCAAAAAGCAGATAGTGGCCATTTATTCTATATTTGCTACTAATGTTATGCAATGATCTCTGCCCCATCACATAGACACACACCCTACCCTCCATAAACTCCTTTTTAAAATTAAACTTTTCACATAAATAGTTTCTGTGACTGGATATTGTGGAAATGAAAGAAAACTGTTAGACAGCATGAGGAGGAACAAGCCAGCCTACTAACTGAACAAATTAAGTATGAGCAGGGCTCACAGCCAGAGGTGATCTTTAACGTAAAGGCTCTGGTACTTTGAGGAAAATGAGGGCAGGCTTTGGGTTTTCATGGGGCATAGGCACATTGGATCCAGTTCATAGCAGCTTAGGAGAACCTGGTTGTATTTTCAGAAATTTCACCAGCTGATAGATTTCACATTGATAGCCTCCTATTGGCAATGATGGGATTATTTACACCATTGGAAATGAGCAAATGACTAACTCAGAGCTATAGTTATCTCCCCAAAAGCCAGGTTAGCAGCACTCTATGGAAATTCACCCAACTCTTTGGAGGTACAGTAACCCTAACTGACTTCTGTGTGAACTAAAACTACAATTTACGTTCTGCATTTATGATCTCAGATAAACGAGGAAAGAGGGTGGGAGACAAAGGAAGGGCATCGTGAATCTAAAAAGGAGGCTGTGCTAGTCAATATGGCACCACTAGCCACACCTGGCTTTTCAGGTAAGAAACTAAATAAAAGTAGGAATTCACCTTCTCAACAGCACTGGTCATATGTCAAGCGTTATAAAGTATATGTAGCTGGTAGCTACCATTTTCGACAGTGTAGACATGGACCATTTCTATCAACACAGAAAGTTTAATTGGGTAGGTGCTAATAGGTCCTCTAATTTAAGAAATGTCACATTTTTTTTTAGGCTTCAACATCTTCCGGTCGTTTTGGTGTAGCTTCCTGATGAAGTTGTAAACATCCGTCTTGTTTAAAACAAGACATTGTTTAAACAAGACATCTGATCATTATTGATTCTATGTCTTTACCAAAGGTTATGTGCAGTTTTTTAGAAGGGTTCAAGCCAAAAACTTAACAAAACTCTAACAAGAAGCTTTGAATAATTTTCATGAGTAGATACTTTGTAATAAAAATGTTAGTAGTTTAAGTCAAGTGATACCAGTTTTTTAAAAAATATATTAGAAAAATAAGAATTCACGTAATGTAGGAATCTCATAAGAAGAAATAAATAAGGACAATGATAAAAAACATTAGCAATTACCCAATTTAAAATTTGACAGTTTCCAGTAGGTTGGAATGCAAAAAACTGTCTAAAACATTGAATAACTCTCTTTGTTCAGACATTGCACTCTATGTATATTTACTTGACAGAGAGGTGGAGGTTGGGAATGAAAACTCACACTACGTAGAAAATCAGATTTTAAAAAAAGCAATATAAAAAATCAAAAGATAATAAATACTAGTTAATGGTGAAACTTGATTTAAGAAAATAAAAGTCTTCAAGACGTTTAGAACCTGCACAATGAAATTCTGTGAAAGCATCATGTAAAGGGTCTTATCAACAAACTCTCAGTGTTGAGGGCAATGGGAAAAGTCATGGCAATCACATAAGCATCTCAGGCTCCGAATTAGTGGCTCTTGGGAGTAAAACTGGCCAAGGCAAGGAACAGCTTGCTAAACTGCAGCTTGAGCACATCATCCTGTATTTGCTCCTAAAGAGATTCTCAAAAATGCTTCACGTGCAGAGATCTACATATACCTGTTCTTTCTGACATCAAACCATCAAATTATGGGCACCACTCTAGTTGGGAGTTTATCTGAAATAATAATTTGGTGAAGTACCAGAAAACAATGATTATTAAAAAATGAGAACTTTTTTTTTTTTTTTTAAACAGCGTCGTGTAGTACTATGACTTAACGTACTTAAGAGTAACTAAAGCACCCAAGGAGAGGCATTAATTCTTTCTGGCAAGATTGAATTGATGACTTCACAGTCTGAAAAAAAAGTAAATTCTGTAAGAATAAGTAGGGCATTGTAAGGAAACCACTCAACATCGAGTAATGTTTGAGACAGCCAGCTGGCAAGTGAATGTAGGTCCCAGCAAGCATTCTTAAATATATTTTTCCGCATAAAATTATTATAAATCTTATTGTCTTTGAAGATGTGCTGGCCTATTATGATAGCAAATGTATAACAAACTCCTGATGAATCATGAACGGGCTTCCTACAAATAAAGAAATACTCAATAGTGCTACAGGTCAATCTTTCTTTCAAGGATGATGAAATCCAGACTGTCAGGAAATGGTGAAGCCCTATATACACCATGAGACTCTCTGCCAGGTTCAATGAGCTAACTCAACGCTGGTGGGCATTGGTAAGTAGAGGTCTCCCAGATCACTAGTGGCCCTTTGTATTTGGTCCGTTCTCTCCCTTTAATCACATATCACAAGGCACTTTTTCAAAAGTTTCACTACACACGCACTGTGTATATGATTTTTCTGATCTTCCAGTTTACTGCCTGATAAAGAATTAAGGATAATTTTTTCAAACCTTCATCTTGGTGAACCTATGGTAGGTCTTTGTGGTTAGTCCCAATAAATCATCTTTTACTAATACTTCCTGAAATATGGACCAAGGTTAACATTAAGGTTATGAGATCCTTTTTATACAGTTTTTAAAAAAATTCTAGAGAACACGGAAATATGATTAAAACACAAAATAAGTCTACTAAAAATCACTAAACAGGACCTATAGGGGTACTTGGAAAAATCTGTGAGTTAGTTCAAATATGTGAATTAAAGTTAGCTGTTTGTATAGGAAAAAGAAAGTATCTATGCAAACTAAATTTAAAATAATATACAGTACATAATAAGGAAAAAGCCAATATGCACACATTCAATGATTTGTGTAATGGTTGTGTCAACATTCCTCTCTTTAGGGATCCTGCTCACAAATAGTAATGCAAGAATCTTTTCATTATTGCTGAGAAATGACTACCCTAGGAGTAATGTCAGCATTCCTACTGACTTCATTCTTCTAGGTAAAAATATAATGACAATAATATAATTTTGAGTATGTCTACACCCAGAAACTTTAACTTAAATCAATTTTTAAAAAAGCCACATAGCCAAGATGTAAGCCCAGATAATTTCAATATTTTTTCATCCATTCATTTATTCAGCAAGTATTAATTGATCGTTTACTCTGCGCCAGATGCCTCCTTAGGCTCTGGAAATACAATAATTAAATACCCAGAGGCTTACCCTCACGGGGTTTCCACAGTTAGTAATGCACATTTGTGGGATATTCTGGAACAGTGCTTAACAAAGGAGATATTCAATCACATGCTTATTGAATAATCGGACTAAATCATCCTTACAAGCTACTTGTTTTTTTCATATGTAACTTTTCTACGAGACATAATTTGACCTTCAGCATACCCAGCAGTATAAACAAAACCCATAATAATGATAAACATAATGATCATGCATTGACTGCTTATAATATGTCAAATGACTATATGAGTCATCCTATCTACATTTTCTCATTAAATCTGCACAACGCCCTCCTGAGCAGAGAACTAGAGTGTATCCCTGCAGGAGGAAACTAGTATTTATCTGCAAGCTTATAGGCTACTAAACCAGAACTCAAAGCCAAGTGGCCTGAACCCACAACCCTTGAGATAAACTGCTACATAATGTTAAAACACAGTTATTTATTTCCTATTAATTCATTTACATTTATTAGATTAACACTACGTAGGAGAAGTCAGGGTGCTTGGCCAAATAATGACACTATGACAATAACCACCACAATAAGAGAATATGGTGTAGTGTCTCTCTGGATTCAAAGGGATTAGAGTCATATACTTGAGAAATGCAGATGGTATGTCACTGATGAATAGGCATTAGGTTCATTTCAATGGAACATGAATTTATCTAATACTCACTACATGAATAGAATTATGTATACAGACAAAAACAACTATTTGTTGGACTAAACTGAAAGACTGTTCAGAGCAAAGAATAGTATCAGCCAGTATTTTAGTTTTAAAATTCATTCTTGTTCTATATGTACTCAGGAGATAAACTCACCTAGGGCAATGAGTATCACTGAAAGCTGTATTACCCTCAGGCCTAAATGCTTACATTTTTGTGAATACTCTAAGCTAGAGGATGATGTTCACAAGTGTGGCCATCAGATGGCACTACCTTTTTCCTTTTCTGAAGAGGAGACGTATGTGCAAAATTCAGTGACTGCAATGTCACTAGAGGTAAGGGGACAGAGCAAGAGGCAATTTAAACAGCTTTCCTAACCCCAAGATGCCAATGAGGAATATTTCTATCAGGCTTTCTCATTTTATTTTCACTTTTGCAATTGCTTATAAACTCATCTGTACTTAGACCCTTTGAAAGCTCTCCATTCAACTTGGGATAACACCCTTTATGATGCACATCTCCACAACTCTGTGTGACCTCCCCTCTTCCCACTCTGACCTCGGTCCTGCTATTCCAGCCACACAGCTGCTTTTACTGTCCCTTGATCTTTGGGGCATTCACATTTCCTCTTTCCTTTATGTGGAACTCTTTCCATGGACAGCTCAGTCCCTCACTTCCTTTAAGTCTGCTGAGATAGCAACACCCTCAGCGAGGCCCTCCTGCGTCGCCCTGTGGAAAACAGCAGCTTCCTTCCTCTCCTATCTTATCATCTTATCTTATCTTATCTTATCTTATCTTATCTTATCTTATCTTATCTTATCTTATCTATCTTCCTCCACTTACCACTCCCAGGTCTCATGGTACATTCCCTTTAGTGTCTGTTTCCTTTACTAGATTGTGAAGTTCTATAAGGGCAAGGATTTGGTCTTTTTACCATTATTCCTTAACACTGAGAAGAATGACTCTCATAGTAAGACTTGGTAAGCGAACACATTAATGAATGAATGAGTGAATGAAGGAAGGCAGGAACATCTAGGAAGAAGTAAGGAAACCATAAAGCATTCGCCAAGAATGTAGGTTTACATAGCACCAACATCATTCTCATATTTCTTCTTATATCTGCTTCATAAAATCATTACATTATGATCTATTAAAATTTTACATTTTCTATGGGCACCTGGCTGGTTCAGTCAGTACAGCATCCAACTCTGGATTTCAGCTCAGGTCATGATCTCAGGGTCCTGAGATTGAGCCCCGCATCAGGTCGTTAGAATCTGCTGGAGATTCTCTCCCTCTCCCTCTGCCTCTTCCCCTGAGTTCTCTCTCTCTCTCTCTCTCTCTTTCTCAAATAAATACGTAAATCCTTAAAAAATAATAAAATAAAATTTTGTGAATTAACTTGAAGTAAACGTGTTAGGCACAACTTTCAGATTCAAGTATTGTTGGCCTAAACTCCCATATACAAAATTATCATTTTATTATTACATGTTTCTTCCAATTTCTTTGCAATGTGATTTTACTTTCAGCCAACTGAGATAACAATGGCTTTTGAGGTTCAGGCTCAGGGATGCAAATATTCTTTATATTCTAATGCATGAAGGCTAGGAGAAATGTATATAAATAACACTGTGTGAGGAGTTATTTTCGTATTGTTTTACAATTGGAAATACGGTCAGAGAGGTTCCTTTAACATCTATATAAAGCAAAACCAAAAAGGTCAACCAATGAGATGAGAGAAGAATTTTTTTCCCTCATTCCCCCATGTATCTTTGCCCTTTTGTACTGTAAATTGCAGGGGCTGGCATTTAAATGCACAATGTCAAAGGCAAAGCACTTGCATTCAACCTATGCTAAGAGACAGCTGGCAAGGGGCAAAAAGAAAAATACTACCCTACACCTTCCAGGGCAAACTGCCTATTGCACATCCCACTTTTCTGGCTTCTCCTATTACAGCATTTGCCCTGTGGACAAAGAAGTAGCCAAAGGAGCACTTTCCTTCTAAGGGAGCAACAAAGATACTCCCACCTCTGAGACCAATAACCCCTCCTCCCTGCCTTTGTTAAGCAAAGACACCAGAGATGATGATCTGAACCATTTCATCTCTTAAATCACGTTTGTTAACAGCAGCTATTTTTGTCCAAGGCTAATTCTACATTTTGCTTATTTGGCTCTCACAAGTAAAATTACTCATCCAGGACTGGGTAGGTGTAATGCACAAATGGAAGCAGGATTCAGACACTAATAAGGACATGCTGTAATAATTTCGACCAGAGGCAGCTTGTCATAATGGGCAGGGTAAGCGTGACAGTTATTTCCCTGGGGTAGGAATCCAAGCCAGCTGGCAAGGAACGGTAGATGTTCACACTATTGTCCTCCAGCAACTCAGTAGGAAAGAGACTAAAAAAACCAGTTTGTGCTCACATCATCAAATACGTCCTCAGCTGTTGTTTCACAGATTGTGTGTGTGTGGTGTGTGTGTGGGGGGGTAGTTAAACTAAGCAGCCGACAGACAAGTCCTTTCATCAAGAAGTTACTAAATCCAATCATAAAGTTTTTTGAAAAAACATGTTTAAATTTAGAAAGAGAAAGTAAGGATCATTCACCCAAGTTTTCAGTCTTTCTTTCCCCCTGCTCCAGCATAAGCGATGGTGACAGATGTTCGTCCAATCACCAAGGCTGGCACCCTGAGGGCAGTGATTGTCACCTCTTCGCACATGTACAACTCCCGTGGAAAAGCCTACTGGAATCTCATGTAGTTTGACCAAGTCTCCTCTCCCAAGGTACTCCTTCCTCCAGCCCAGTCCCCAATCTCAGCAGATAGCCCCTGATGTGATTCCAACCTGTCAGTTTATAAAGGAAAAGCCAAAGCCTGGAATGATGAGAGACTTGCTCCAGGTCATGTGGCTAGCAGCAGGATTAGATCTTGCATTCAGGATTCTGACTCCCAGAAGAGAGACTTCTGCTTCAGGGCTCCTGGCTACTTCCTTTATAAGCCTTATTGAGTGTTTTCCCCACCTGGTGGTGTGCACTGAACATTTGCGTCTCCCCCAGATTCATAGGTTGAAGCCCTAACCCCCTATGTGCTGATAGTTGGAGAAGGGGGCCTTTGTGAGCATTAGATGAGGTCCTGAAAGTGGGGCCCTGGTCTGACTAGTGCTCTTATAAGAAGAGACACCGGAGAGCTTTCTCTCTCCAAGGGCACACACCAGGGAAAGGATATGTGAGACAGTGACTGCCTAAAGCCAGAAGAAGCCTCAGGATGAAGCCTGCCTTGCTGGGCACCTTGATCTTGCAAAGGATAGACTCCAGAACTATGAGAAATAAATTTCTGTTGTTAAAGCCATGCATCCTATTGTATTTTGTTACGGCAGCCCCTGCCGACTAATATACCTGGCAACATGGGACCATTTTAAAATGCAGACCTGTAGGCCCCATACCGAGCCAACTGAATCACAAACTCTGAGGAGGTTCACCATCATATCTAAATCTCTGGGAAACAATAATTTCAAAAGCTGGGATGCAATCACCTATACTGGATATCTCTGAAAATAAAAGGGAGCGTGATTAATAATGATACCAGTACATCAGATGCAAATTGATATGTATGTCACCTTGACCTTGCATAATCTGAAGCTCCCCCAACTCCCCCGCCTCCCAGCTGAAGCTTTGACCCTGGATATGGAATCAGAGAGAACAGAATTCAAATAATGATTTATTCTCATATAAGCAGTTGGAACTTCTATTCTTGTAAACGAAGGAATATGTGATCCTGTTTGCTCATCTGTGAAATGTGGGTGGTGATTTCATCAGTTTATCTTCAGCACCTGAGTGATGGAAACATTGTAAGCAGGAATGAATGTTGACATGAATGATCAAATCTCATTTAATGGGGAATCCTGAAATATTACAGAGATAAAACAAAGTGCTAGGAATATAATAGGTAGACAATTAATGTTAGATCTTTCCCTTATGGCTTTAGTATATAAAATTATAACTATCTCAGGTGACCTAATTTCTATTTTTGCTACCTTTTTAGAGGCTGAAATTACAGTGGTAAGGAAACAAATGGTTTCCATAAAGTTTAGAAGTGACTCTCTTCTCTCGTGTAATAACGGCCAAGGATGGCAGCTCAGATACAAGCATCCTTTCAAGTCCGATTCCTGGTTCTACTGTTTTCCTGGAAGAGATGCCATGACTTTTCTAACAGCAAAACTGTCTATTATTATCTCAAAACAATTAACACAAAAACTTTTGAATTCAGTGAAGGTCAGAGGATTAATAGGTTTTATCTGCAATGTGTTTGAAAAGCTAATTAAGACTTCACATACCGCAGAGGAGACTGGGAATACAATATTTAGTTTTTCTCCACATGACCACAATGAGCAAAAGTGAATAGAGAAAGACAAAGTGGATGTGGAAACTTCACTGACAGGAGGCAAATCTTTTTTAAAGAAAATAAAATTGAAAGTGCTTCTTTGATGGAAGATGCGTCCTTTATTTATTCACTGGTCATATTTAGCATCTGCTTTATGCTGGCTTTATTCTAGGTGCTAGAAATTCAGTATTGAACAAAACAGATACAGTCTCTCTTACTTTTTGACTTCTTTTAGCCTAGAGACAACTCAATTAACAAAGAAAAGACATTAAAAATAAATTCAATAAAATTTTAATTGTTGGTTAAAAAAAATGGGAAAGGGGAAATCTTCTTTGCCCCAATACATTATTTATCATCAACCATCAACTTAACAGGCATCTTAAATGCTAACATGAAAACAAGCATGTTATTAAAAGTCATCATGACAGGAAGAAATCCATTTTCCTCTGATGCTTTTGTATTTATTTATGAACAACAGTCTTGTAGTTAAAAAGCAAGAGAACAGCAGCGATCTCAAAATTCTCTGGGGAACTTAATCTGCTGAAAACCTACTCAAATCAATACTAATCTTTTGTTTCCCTTACTCTGAACTTCAGTTTCCATGAACTGTTAATTTCATCTATAAAGTTTTGGATGGTTATCTCTTCCAAAGACACCATGTTGGATCAGGTCCTCCCTACTTCTCACAAGCACTATTTTAATAGATCTGAACTCTACAATGTTTATTAAAATGGCTTTCTAACTAGTATTTCTCTCATTCTTTCTCCTCTGACAATTATTGGCAGGTTAATATATTTTTTTAAAGACTTATTTATTTATTTATTCATAGAGACACACAGAGAGAGGCAGAGACACAGGCAGAGGGAGAAGCAGGCTCCATGCAGGGAACCCGATGTGGGGCTCCATCCCAAGTCTCTGGGATCAGGCCCTGGGCTGAAGGTGGCGCCAAATCGCTGAGCCACCCGGGCTGCCCTGGCAGGTTCACACACACACACACACACACACACACACACACACACACACACACACAATCATGTCAATCTCTTGCATTTACACCTTCAATGGCTCCCCGCTATTAGCCAAATGAAGTGTAAAATAACTAGGTGTACCCTCAAAGGTAATCATGGTCAGCCACCATTTCAATAAGGACTTGACTTCAGATTTCATTTCCCACTGCTCCCCATGCTGCTCTCTCTCCATACTTTACTTGGACTTTTCTTCATCCTCCCCCACCTAATCTATGTAGGCCCTCTCAGAAGCAACAAAAGTAATTTTGCTACAGGATGTAGAGAGATTACATGAGACTGTAGGTAAGAAGTAAAGGTTGATGAGAGACGGGAAAAGAGAGATCAAGAGAGAAAGCCATGATAATAACTTCTATTCTCCACCTTGGACTCCCAAGCAAGGTAACAAAATAAATCCTTTTTCCTTAATAACTAATTTGAATTGAATTCATCATGAGGAATCAAAGACTTGATATGTTCCTTGAAAGTAGTGGGCACTCCAAATATTTTAAAATAATTGATAAGGGAACCCTGGGTGGCGCAGCGGTTTAGCACCTGCCTTTGGCCCAGGGCGCTATCCTGGAGACCCGGGATCGAATCCCACGTCAGGCTCCCGGTGTATGGAGCCTGCTTCTCCCTCTGCCTGTGTCTCTGCCTTGCCTCTCTCTATCTGTGTGTGTGACTATCATAAATAAATAAAAATTAAAAAAAAAATAAAAAAATTAAAATAATTGATAAGAAGGGTTCATGATCTTTACATGAAGTTTCTAATGGCAAATCATTATTGATCACAAGTTATACAAGGAGTCATTTAAGATAAAGTAGTTGAACAAAGTCGTGCAAAGTTATGTAACAAGACTTAGAGGTAACAAAAGAAGCATTTGATGGCTTCAGGACTTTAACTACCTAAGGCTAGGTTCTAGAGTACAAACTCCTCTAATTATCCTCTATCTTTCACAATAATGACAATTATCATAAGCTTTGAAACCTCTGGGATTTCTAATCAATATTGAAAACTATAAAGGAGAGGATATGTATTTTCCAGGGAGCTATTAGGGAAAAAAAAGAGCAAAAAGGTGTAACAGAAATTAATTATAAATTACCATGTAACAGAAAGGAGAGTGGGTTCTTTCTAACCACAGTATCTAGAGAAGCTAATAAGTGTAACAGCATTATGGGATATTGTGTTATCTCCAATTTGTCTTGGGCTGATTCACTGTGTTTATTAATAGTCTGAAGAGATAAACATGTAGTTACTTTTATACTCCAGCTATAAAATGCCATCTTTTCAAATTGAAAGTCAAAAAGAAAGGCAAGTTTAAACTCAGAATAGAATTAAAAGAATCATTTGTTTTTTGTTTTTTCCCTTATTTATAAAATAAAATGAGAGTCATTCCTGCTTTTAGTCATAAAATTTTTAAGTTATAGTACCATAATGTTCTCTGGCGACCAACTGCTGAATTAACAAATATAGTTTCATCTCTAAGTCTGATTAAATAAATGCATGTATATATACATATATTTGTACATTCACTCTGTAAAGCAGGACACCATGTAACAAGTGTCTACGAAAAAAAATCAGAGAATAATTATTTTTCTCGTAAGAATTTGTGTAGCAAGGTGAGATGTGTCAAAATCCTGATATGATTTGTTATCTACTCCCATGACTTAATGGTTTTTAAATTGCTATACTTATTCTAAACGTGTATGGGGGTTTCATTTGGTAATGAGCATTTAGGTTGGAAATGATAGAATCCTAGCATAAACCAACTTGAAAAAACAGAGGAATTAATTAAATGATGTAACCTAATTGCAGGAGGTCAAGTGGATGGTGGTTTCCAGGGATACCTGCAAGCTAGGCTTGAAATCCCATTAAAATTCCGCCATCATCCTTTCCTCTAATTCTACTTGTCGGCACTATTTTCAAGATCAGCTGTAACAACAAGGGTGTAAACGTGACCAAGTGACCAACAGTGTTTCCTGGGCTCCCATTACTTAATGTAACCACCTCACAAAAAGGACCATTTTCCTTTTGTCTTTTTTAAAAAAGTCCGTGGACAAGACTCCAACCCAACTAGGGTCATGGGGCAGGTGGATCAGTGATGAAGATCTGAACCCCCACTTGAGCAATGTGATTGGATTGGGAAGAGCCATACATCAAACGAGCAGAATGAGAACAGAGAAGTACCAGAAGGGAGGATTTTTAGGTGTCTACTGCCACTGTTTGTCAACACAGTCCTTCATCAGGTAAAAACAAGAATTTTTAATTGATCATACATATGTACTCTACCTAAATGTACGTAGTCTACCTAACAGAATTCAGTGGCACTCAAGGATACTCTATACCTCGTATTACTGATGCATCAAACTGAATGAAAACTATGTCTCAGGCTGTGGTGTTTAAATCCTTCCTGCCTTACATCCCTTCACCATTTCTAATTGGTTGTTCTGGTCTACTCCCTTTGTGCTGACTTTCACACATCCAATCCTTCTGATGAAGGCTAAATTCTTTCCTAGCAACCATTTTATAACAAAGTTGAAATCCTGGCTTTTGATATGTGTTATATTTTTACAAGCTCTCTACACACAAGGAGAAATAACTCATACATTAATTAGCTTTCTGCCTGTGGTTTTATTAAAACCACTTGCTAGCTAAAGACCTCACACATTGATTATAGCTGTCATTTTGATAAAATTTGAGTGAGGCTAAAATTCAGTTGGAACAGCAAATTAAAATTTGCACATACTGGTGAGACCCAAAAGCTGAAACCATGGGTTCTACTGGAAATGAAAGAAATTTGTTCAAACAACAAATTATTTGAAATGGCAAGAACATGTGGTTAGAATCTCAGTTAATGACCTTGCTGCATGAGAAATGCTACTCTGGGGTTATCTTCAGCCAGTGGTTCAGGGACAGCCTTTTACAACATTGTGGAGGACTTAGATTTAACTCTGAATGAGACAGAAGCCTCCAGAAAGGTGGATATGTGTGGATGCGGGGTCTCTATTGGCCCAGGTCCCTGAGTCACTATGATGAGTGAGCCCTTTTCTCAACACATAGCATGAACAAGAAATAAACTTTGCTAAAGTTGCTGGAATTTTTAGGATTTTTGTTGTAGTGGTTGTTTTTGTAGTGTAACCTTACATATAGAGGCTAGAGATGATGGTGCCCAGACCAGTGTGATTCTTAAAGATCATGAGAAGGGGCCAAGCTACCAAACATATTTCAAAAGTGAAGGTGACAGGATTTAATAATAGGTTGAGGAGGAGAAATAAATGAGGTAAATGTGACTCTGAAGATTTGGGTCTAAGCAAAATAAATAAATAAGTAAAAAGAACTATGTGATTACTTAACTGTTAAGAAGAAAAAGCTAAGCATAGGGAGCATATTCTGGTGTGTGTGTGTGTGTGTGTGTGTGTGTGTGTGTGTGTGTGAAATTTTGTACACCATTTAACTTGGGGAGGTCTAAGAGGTATTTTAATGGAAATGTGGAATAGGCAAATAGATAGGTGTGGGGTTTAAATAGACATCAGAGCCTGAGATAAACATTTGGAACTCATTATCACAAAGGTGGTATTAAAATCATGGGACCAGGGCAGCCCGGGTGGCTGAGTGGTTTAGTGCCGCCTTCAGCCCAGGGCGTGATCTTGGAGACTCTGGATTGAGTCGCACATCAGGCTCCCTGTGTGGAGCTTGCTTCTCCCTCTGCCTCTCTCTCTCTCTCTCTCTGTGTGTGTGTGTCTGTCTCTCTCATGAAAAAATAAATAAAAATCTTAAAAAACAAACAAACAAACCATGGGACCATATGACGTCCTATAGGAAGTAAATATAGAGAAAGGGAAGACACTTAGAATTGAACCCTGAGGTGTTTCCACTTTTATTTTCTTATTTTCTTTTTTTATTATTATTATTTGTTACTACTTTTAAATATAAGAAAGAAAGGGAGGAACCCAGCAAAAGAGACCAAGGAAAAGTGACCATAGAGGTTAAAAGGAAGGAAAAACTATGGTCCAAGAGGCTGAGTGAATAGCTATCAAATGTTGAATGCTCTTGAGAACTGAGGATTCACATTTAGATTTGGAAATGCAGAGGTAAATAGTGACTTGAACAGGGAATCGGAGGGGACGGAAGCCTGAGTACAATGGGTACATGAGACACTGGAAGGAGAGTGTAGACAGCTCATGAGGAGTTTTGCTCTAAAGGACATCAGAGAAATTAGTTGCACCAAGGGGGATGCACCATCAATGAGAGGATTTTTTTTTTAATGGATAAGAGATGGGATAGCATGTTGTAGGCTGCTGGGTATGACCAGTAGAAGTCAAAATGAATTTGGAGAAGAGAGACATGCTGGAACAACATTCCTGGGTTAGCAGATGAGGATAGGATATTATGCCCAAGTGCAAAGGTTGTTCCTATAAGCATGAACATTTTAACTACTGTATTGCATTCAGCCAAGAAGGCTAAGGTTAAATAGAGACAGATGAAGGATGTTAGTGGATTCAACGGTCAGAGCTCATGAGAGCTGTCTTCTAATTGTTATTTTTTTTAGAGAACTAGGAAGCAAGATATTCAGTTGATAGAGAAGAAATGTAAAAAGGTGGAGGATTCAGAAAAGGGGGGATGTTTGGAAACAGTAGTTTCAGAAAGAGGACAGTGAGCCAGTAGTAGAATTCCATTCTGGAAAGGAAACAGAATCACGGGGCAGCACCATTTCAAAAGCCTCAGCATTTACTCAACACATGTCCCCTGAGCCTATACTGCCTGTGAGGCACAGTAGGAAGTAGTGCAAATTCCTAAGAACTCGGTGCACCTACAGATTTTTAGGGAGTAGAGGGACTGAGTATTTCATCATATTCTCTTGGTAGATTCATTTCACATGTTCAGTGCCATGGTGGTTCCCCCACCCCTTTGTCCTCTGATTCCTATAACGAGTACGTACCCACCTCTATCTGCACAGTGTCTTTCAAGATAACTATTTTTATCTGTTTCTGTTCCTGATGTATCTTAGCATTAGCCTTTTCACTTGTTCATCTTCGTGACCTTATATCCTAAGATTAATATAGCTGACAGGATATGGGCAGTGACTATCATAATTGCTATACTTTTTTCCTGAAACTGAAATTACTTTTTGGAAAACAAAAGAGTTCTTTTAATTAGAGAAATATTATATGTGCTCCCATGACCTCTTCAATTAAAGAGGAAGAGTTCCTAACACATAACAACTCTTAGTTTTGAGCCTCAACACTTTTGGTGTCGGAAAGCTTTCTTCCTCCGTTTTTTGCACCATAAGTAACTGCTATATTCCATCCCTCCTACTTAAGTTAAGGTCATTGGAATTTTTCCACTGACCTGTCTCTAGATATTTTTACCCTGAGGACAATTAATCATCATTTCATATATATTTTTTATTTCCTTTTTTCATTGTGTTCAGGGTTTATGCGGACATCAACACATTCTGATTAGATTTGGAATAATGTTTTATGCTATTGTAGACAATCAGGACAGAGTGTGAATTCAGGTTATATACAATGACCATTTACTATGACCTTACTTTCTGGAATCAACTCTTAACCAAACTTTTATTTTTTTTATAACTAACGGGAGAGTTTGGCAGAGGGCCAAATTTTAAATTATGATAATACAAATCTTTATTCACAAGGTTAAATAATCTAGATATTAGTTTCACTTAGACTGATGTTTAATTTTAGAAAAATGGGCTCTCATCAGTCTCCTTAAATTCAATATAATCATTTTTCCTACAGATTTACCTTCACAAATCCCAGAGAGATACCCATTCCTCTTCTGCTTGAATACTTGGCATGGCAGACTTCACTGATTAAAAAGATCCTTTTTTTTTAAGTTTTTAATTTATTTTCTTTTATTTAGTAATCTCTACACCCAAGATGAGGCTTGAACTCACAGCTCTGAGATCAAGAGACACATGCTCTTCCAACTGAGTTACCCAGGTACTTCCCAAAAGATTCTTTCATTTTTTTAAAAAAGATTTTATTTATTTATTCATGAGAAATACAGATTGAGAGAGGGGCGGGGGAGGCTCCATGCAGGGAGCCCGACGTGGGACTCGATCCTGAGACTCCAGAATCATGCCCTGGGCCAAAGGCTGATGCTGAACCACTGAGCCACCCAGGGATCCCAAAGATTCTTTATATAATCTTGAATATCCCATAATGTCTTTCCCAATGGTCTTCAACCATTGAGTCCTAATTCTCAGAGATAATAAAGAAAAAGTCTATACCTATATAAGAGATGTGGCTTGCATGTTCTCCCTGGTTTCTTGTTTCCATTTCAGATTCCCAAAATACTCTTTTCTGAATATAATCTGTTTTGTTTCTAAAGGTCTTTTCTAAAATCAAACATTCTCATCCAAGTGAGATTCTAATACCACAAAGTACAGTTCGAGGATTTCACCTTTTTCTCCAGATACAGTATTTTAATTGATAAAATCCGCCACTTCGTTTGCTCCTGATTTCCACACTATACCACCTTAAGTTACTTTTCTAAAATACTTACATATTCTCTCTATAGATGGCAAGTAAAATGTAGCCCTTTATCCTATATTATAAATAGATTTAAAAAAACTAAAATCACGCTATTTGCCCAACCTAGAAATAGCTTCTTGAAGAGAACTCTTATGTTTTGTTTTGTTTTTCCCAAGTAGTGACTACTCCCTTTTATTGTGATTTTATTACGTTCATTTAGCTATCAGGGAATCTGCTCAAGGGATAGGAACTCTGGCTTAACCTAAGACAGAGTATTCCTTCATTCTTGCCACGAAGGTTAGTTCCAGAACAGGCCCATAAGGATCAATTTTTACTCAATCCAGGTTTTCTGTTTGAGGTCTCAGGCAGCCAACCTATTCTTTTTCCCATAGGACATAAACAAGAGAGGATAGAAGGCCGGCACCACCTAAGACGGCCAACTGGCAATCACTGGAGCCAATACCAAGGAATCTTAGTCTGAAAAAATGGAGAGAGAAATCTCATTTGGATGATATCATTTTGCCCCTGGATGAAGCTGAACTTGAAGAGACTTTACTCTAGAATTGTAGTTCGGCAAATCAATAAATTTCCTATTTTAAATGGTCTGCCACTTGTGAAAGCAAGTATCCTCAGTGCTAAACCACTGTTCATATTTAATGTGCTCCAACCTCCATCCTGCTTAAAAATATGTTAAATTCATCTAGGTTAAATGCCTCATGACATAAGTCTGTGGCATCCCCGTTCTAAATGTCTAATGGGCAACCTACCAGGACAAAAACACAGTTGCCATACTCATGCCTTGCTCTTGATAAAAAGAATACATATTGGCACTATTAAAGCTATTTTGAAAATTTGCTTTCAGTAAACTGGGAGAAGCTGATATTGAAGGAAATATCATTTTAATGTCTTCTAGACTTTACTTTCATAGAATGAAAAATCTTACAGAATTTTAGGAGACATGATTTATAAAAGTTAGTAGATATTTCACATCTATCTGCTCAAATGTATATCTCAGATCACAAGAAAAACTCAGACTATGTAATTCCCCAGCAAACTTGTCAAAATCCCCCCATATTTTCTAATAAAAAATTAATTTCTAATTAATATCTTACTTCCTATACCTCTCTGTATAGTCTTTCATTAAAATTTCGTTTATGATGTTTGCAAGAGACCACTTTGTTTTAATGTTAAATTGAATTATTTTGTTAGGAAATAATTCATTCTGAATATAAACTGTAGTTAAAAATAATTTATCTGAAAAAAAAAATTTTATCTGGGCATCTGAGTGTCTCAGCATTGAGCAATTGCATCAGCTCAGGTCATGACCCCGGGGTCCTGGGATTGAGTCCCACATCACACTCCCCACAGGGAGCCTGCCTTTCCCTCTGCCTGTGTCTCTCATGGATAAATAAAAAAATCTTTTTAAAATATATACATTAACAATAAAAAAATAAAAACATTGATATGAGATTTGGGAGATAATAGAAAATTATAACTAAAATAGAAATTAAAAAGCTTGATTGTGAGGTCAATTCAGCTTTTCATGTGAAGTCTCTTAATGTTTTGAGATTTCAGTTTTTTTTATCAACTTGATTGTACCAATATGAATAACATGATTTCAGTTCTTCATAAAATTAATACATTGAAAAAAGTACCCAAATTATTCTACTAGACTCTATAATTCCCTATTTTAATGCTACACATGCCCATTCATTTTCAGATTCATTTCTCTGGATGGTAATAGATGTCCTTCATTAAAGCTTTTAACGAGGGCACCTGACTGGCTCAGTTGGTGAAGATGTGATTCTCAGTCTGGGGGTTGTGAGTTCCAGCCCCACACTGAGTGTAAAAATTACTTAAAAATATTAAATAAAGTGGGATAGTGTTTTTTTTTTTTTTTAAGCTTTTAGGGGCACCTGGATGGCTCAGTGTTTGAGTGTCTGCCTTCAACTCAGAGTGTGATCCCAGGGTCCTGGAATCGAGTCCCACATCAGGCTCCCCACAGGCAGCTTGATTTTCCCTCTGCCTGTGTCTCTGCTTCTCTCTGTGTGTCTCTCATGAATAAATACATACAAATCTTTAAAAAATAATTTATCTAATATGGGTACAGGAAATACTTAAAATATCGATATGCCCATGCAAACAGAGAAGGAATATTTGTAGTCTATTTACTGATTCTTTCTCATATGTATTTTAATCCTCTTGAAAGTACTTCACAAAATGCAGCACAACTCAAGTTTAGGGCTTATTTTCTTTCTGTCTTCACTCAGAGGGTAATTCTGATTCTCTACATCAAGTATTAACAAGATTGAAATAAGTCACTTGTAGATCAGTCCTTTCTTTCCAGGCCTAAGTCAATTTTAATATAAATCTTTTCCCTTTCTTAGGTTTAACACGTACTTTAAATTCCTTTTTAAGTCAAAATACCTTTGCTTCATGTTTGCATTGGACCCAAACACACTTTTGTATTGTGCTAACCAAAAACTAGAATATGGAAGATTATCCCCAGAGATCCTACAGCGTGGCATGATATTAATTCTCTCTCACCTTCTTGAAGCAGTTTAGTTTCTATCCACTAATGCTGATGTGATATAAGAGGTAATCAAAGGTATCATATGAAGTAACAAGGTGCAGCCGTTCCTGTGTTGTTCCATTACCAAATCTCCTGTCCTCTAGTGAATAAGCAACAATTGTCTTACATTTCTGTGATTACAAAACACTTGAAAATATATTCTATTGCCTTCAAGGCAATTCAAGTATTGTAAATGATTTTAATATAGTCAAGCTGCCATCATCTGAACTCAGACTTGCAACCTACTTTACATGGGAACAAAATGCTAACTTGAAAGGAATATATCGTTGCCTTATAATTAGGGAGTACCCCTAAGTCAAGACTGGGAGTATGAATTAGATCCGGTCTATTTGTGCCAAATTTACCATTATTTACTTCCTTAACATTAAAAGAAATAATCTCATTTAGAGTGTGCAATAATATAACTGCACTGATATCACTCAAAAGTGTGTGAAGTATCTATTTTTTCTTTGTAACTTGGTATTAACTGGTCGATTACTACAAAATTTGTAGAACTGTGGAAAAAATCAGTGTTTAAGTTTCAAAGTGTTTAATAAATAATAAGTAGCTGATGTATTTGTCAAATCCTTTCTAAATACATATGTGCAAAACACAAAATACAAATATAAAATGACTTTCTGAGCCCCTTTTCAAATAGAGAGGAAAGAGAGTGAGCACAAAAACTCATATTAATTGTCTCAAGATACAAGTCTGGAAAATGGAAGTTTGCTCTTTTAAACTAAAACTTAACAGTGAAAAAATATTTGAAAGATACTATGTATTATCTTATCCAACAATATCTGTACATATAAAAATCTCAAGGAAGCTACTTTTAACTACACATAAATTTATTTTAGTGATCTGTAATCTGCCATGTAAATTATTTTGAGCTCTAATAAGTAGAACAATCTCTTATAAAAGATTCATAAATTAAAATAGATGCTATTCTATGTCTGGTAGGCAAAAAATTTAATGACATATTCAAAGCTATACATCTCTGTAAAGTATTATTTATAATTTCTCAACTACAAAAGTAGACTTGTATAGGGAAATCAAATAGTCAAAGATTTTAGTTCGTACAGAATTTAACTGTATTTGACCCAAACAATGATTGAAAATATGCTATGGAAATAGGTAGGGTTGCATTCTTTAAATCAGCATAAACCTTATGAAGTGTTTTTTTTTTTATGAATGAATAATTCTTTAAAAGCATTAAAGTGCATCTCACAAACTTACCTTTTACCAGTCAGTGAGCATCAAGGGCATTTTGATATGTCTTTTTCTAAAACTAAGGCTTTCAACTCAGAATGTATTTACTATTGGAGTTTTAGTTTTATCACCAGGGCTGCCTAATCTTACATCATATATCTTGCAGATGCATGCTTTTTGTTTTGTTTCTTTCTTTTTTTTTTTTTTTACAAGGCAATCTAGATAGATTCTTCTTCATAACTTGAAAACACCAACTTATTACAACTGGACCATCTGTGGCATTATCTCAAGAAAGGCAGATTATTTTTTTCACCCATGTGCTCATCAAACAATGAATTCTAAATTATCTCTTAGACTTCCACTTATACTCTGTCCCTTTGAGCATCAGTCTCTGGCATTGTGTTTATAGGTCCTAAATTCACTTCCCCAAACAAAACTGAACAAGACAAAAAAAAAAGTCTTTACTTTTTTATATAGATACAACTAAAAAAGAAATCACTGCTTTCTTCATTTTTGCACGTCCACTGCAATCTGGCTTTGTTCTTCCACTCCACAGGAGGTGCTCTCCTCTTTCCTGCCCTCCTGTCACTGCTTCTAAATAACAGTCCCAAGATTGATGGCTTCGTGATTCTTGAACCATCCATTTCTGACATCCCTCTAATACTGAACTCTTTTGCTTTCCCTTCAATCTCTCCAGCAATTGCTTTCAGGCTCTTTTGCTTTATTTTCCATTATCTAATCCCTACATACTTGGAATTCCCCAGGTCTTGAATCTGGATTCCACTCTCTTTTCCTTTTGACCCAATCTCTCTGGGTAATATCATCTATTCCCATGGCAATGACTATGATCTATATGGATTTCTGTATGTGTAGCTTTACTTCAGAATCCCCTATGAGACCCAGACCTACATATCTAACTGCCTCTTTCAGGGTTAAAATCCTGACCCTGACGTTTGCTAAATGTTTGACCCCGGGCAAATTAATTTAACCTCTCTGTGTCTTAGGTTACTCAATTTATAATGAGAATTGTTAACAGTTTATTTGTTCATTTATCATAAAGATTAAATGAGTTAGTATTGTATGACAGTGAAAAGAGTTCTGATACAAAGTGTGAATGATATGTCACACACGCTGGAAATTTAACACACTCAAGAGGAAACTCTCAATTTTTTCCATCGTGGCTGTTCCTCAACTCAATAAATGCTATCATCATTTAACTGACTTCCCTCTTTTCTCCCACTTACCCATTATCAAGATGAGTATATACTTGTATAAAACATAAACCAGAATGTTTTCCTACACTGTGAACACCCTTCAGGTGTTTCCTATCACATTTTTAATAAATAGAAAACACCTACATATGTCCCTACATATTCTGACCCCTTGTACTTCCTCTCAGACATATTACATGGATATCACACACACACACACACACACACACACACACACCATATTCATCATCATGTAAACACTCACACATCAATGTCTGGATCCTTCCAATATATCAGATTCCAATTTAAATGTCGTCTCTTAGAAAAGCCTGTTCTTTTAAATAGCTCCCTATCCCCACTCATTGCTTTCTGTCATTGCCTCAAATTTGTTTCCCCGTGGCCCTTACCCCAAGTTGTACTTCTGGATATTATGTTCACTAATTCACAGTGTGCCTCACTGGTCAAACTGTAAGCTCCGTTGAGGCCTACGTTCAATTATCCACCTCTGTGTGCTCAGCACCTAGTACGATGGCTGGTATGCAGCAGTGAATACTTCTGCAAGAATGCATGCCCAAATGAATGAATCAATGAATTTGTCCTTTTCTAGCAGCTATTCCAGAAAAACTGGTCAGGTTTTTCAGAATCTTTCTTGTCATTTATAGTCCTATTCAGATAATTCTCGGGGAAAAAAAAAATCATATTGCAAAGTGTGATAATGAAACATCATTTTACATCATTATCAGTATCATGCCAAAATCATCTTCATAATTAATAGGCTCATAAACATTCCAGGGTGGTAATGAAGTTAACTCCAAAAAGTTTATAACAACTTATAATTCCAAAAAGGCCAGTGTGAGAGAAATGAATCATAGTTTTCACCCATTTCTACAATGTTATATATTTTCTCCAGGTGATAGCTGTTTCATTACAAGGAAAAGCAACTTTTAATTTTTTTAACCATTATCAGCTCATCAAGTGCCAAGAGAGTTATTTCTTCAAAAATATCATTTTGTGAAATAAAGAGAGGAAGAATATCCCTGTTTCTTTGATCTACGGCTTAGGTAAAGAACACCACTAACTACATTTAAGTATGCCTTGTGGGTACTTCAAATTGCCACGTTTTTTATCACTTTGCTTGATTGAGCCAAGTCTGTGCAATTCAAGGCCTTCAAAAACCTTCTCTCACTATATGAGTTTCATCTTATAAAATATTTTCTACCTCTTCGTGATAGATATACCTTGGATAGCCTCTTTCAACTTCCATTTTAATCTCTTTCCGGTTGGAAAAAATGGAATGCCAAAAATGTGCATCTTCCAGATTCACTTGCCATGGATCAAATTCTACCAATTAGATGCAGGAGATTGAACAGCAGAAATGTTTTGACGAAGGTTCCTTGGGTGTGAGTCAGTTTGCTGAGACAACTTTGGTGACTGAAGCAGCTTCCTGCCTGGCTGATATGGCCTGGTCTCAGCAGTCCAGGAGTAGCCTCTTGTCTCCTGTCCTCCCACCGCTGGCATATGCATCCACTCTCCTGCACAAAAGCTTGTCCTAACTTGAGTGAAGTCTTATGTCTAACACCGAAGTCTGCTATAAGCATAGGGAGATGGTTTTAAACATTTTAATTTCTTTTTCTGGTGGCTTTTTTCATGGTATTCAGGCTGAAATATACCTCACAACACTAAAAATATCCTGGTGACTTTTTTCCCCCCATTTCATGCAGTGTTTTTTTATTTTTTTTATTTTATTTATTATTTTTTTAATTTTTATTTATTTATGATAGTCACAGAGAGAGAGAGAGAGAGAGAGAGAGAGGCAGAGAGAGAAGCAGGCTCCATGCACCGGGAGCCCGACGTGGGATTCGATCCCGGGTCTCCAGGATCGTGCCCTGGGCCAAAGGCAGGCGCCAAACCGCTATGCCACCCAGGGCTCCCCTCATGCAGTGTTTTTTAAGTGGCAGATATTTGTTTCACCAGGATCATTTAAAATATATACAAAGCAAGAGATTATTATAATGAACCCTGATTCACCAATTACCCAGGTTCAACCATTATTAATTTGTGAGCTGGCAATTTTATATCATGTAAAATCCCACCCACATTTTCCTTAGCGTAGATCATTTGTAAAGTGTGATTTACCAGTTTCAGGCAGTAGAGGCTCATTTATCATAGAATTTAAGTCTTAGATTCATTTGCATTTACATAATTATAAAATATAAAGGTAATAAAATAAAATAACAATATAAAATATAAGTAACTTTATATGTTATATAAATGTAAATAATATAAAAGTCAACATAAATATAATAAATTATCACAATAAAACCCATATGCATCAAAGGCATATCTTACACATTGTAAATTTTCTACTCTTTGGGGCTAGAGTAGTGACATCATATATTTTGCCATATTCCTCCAACTATTTTAGGAAGAAATGACATATGTGCCCCAGCTCTTTAAGATTTCTAGTTATTTTCAATTTCTCTCATTATCTCTGGAAATCACTGCTTTCACGTTTCAAACTGGCTGTTTTTAAACCATATTGCCTCTCACGTGAAAATACAGTTGGAGAATTAGCAAACTCTAAAAAGAAACAAGAGTTAAAAACCAGCATTAATTGACTCTCTGCTGCTCTCTCTCTGTCTCTCTCTCACACACACACACATACACACACACACACTATTTTGAATATTTGGGGGTTAAGAGCTTGTAAAAAAACAAATTATACATATTTCCATTAGGAAATTGAACCAATTTCTAAGAGCTGACAGTATTTTGTGTAATCAAAAGTAAAAATGGGGCAGCCTGGGTGGCTCGGAGGTTTAAGCGCCTGCCTTTGGCCCAGGGCGTGACCCCGGAGTCCCGGGATCGAGTCCCACATCAGGCTCCCTGCATGGAGCCTGCCTCTCTCTTTCTTTCTATCATGAATAAATAAATAAAATCTTTTTAAAAAAAAAAGTAAAAATGACCAACACACACACAGAAAACTGGCTCCAAGAAGGCCAAGGTTGTTTTTCAAGACCAGCTGAGCAGTCCTTCCCAAGTGTGCTGAGCAACCACCCAGGCAGTTCTCTGTTTTAGTGGATGGGCACATGAGCACCAGCCTTGCAGGAAGGGAATGGATGAACGCTGACCTTGTGGGAAGAAGTATTGGCATAATCAGTTGTCTTGCCAGTGTTACGCCACCTGGCTTTGACATGACATGGTTGGTAAAACCAATGGCCCAGAAAAGAGAACCATCTTTCCCTTTAGCACCCAATCGTGTCACACACGAATTTCTCACTATCATCATATCGTCAGAATTGCATTTTCCCTTTCTCATGATCAGATACATATTTCACTAGGGACATGAGGAAAGTTTTAAGTCACACAAAATGAATGAGTGTTCAATAAAACACAACTGACTCTACAATAATACATCCATAATAATAAAAATATGAATGCAAGGTATTTGGCAATCAGACCCACAGAAAACCTAGAGGTCTCTTCCTGAGCATTTCATGAGTCATATACCATCAGGCAACTCTTAAAATTTTATATTTCTTTTTACCCTTTGTACAGAATAATGTTCAGGATTTCCTGCAATTTCTATTTGCTACTTTCTAGTATCCAGTTTGGCCTCCTACAGTCCCTTTTCAGGACCCTTCCCCATCACCTTTTTTCCCCCACAGAGGCTAGATACTCCCTAGGAAGAGAAAGGTTTTCACTGACGCCATACAGTCCTGCTCTCTCCACACAAGAGCCTACTTTGAAACTCTCTTCAACCTCTCCTTCATTGAAGTTTTTTTTTTTTTCCCTTCATTGAAGTTTATCTACGTCCTCATTTTCTAAGGCATTGTTCCCAACCTATTATTACACAGAGAAGATCTGGAAATCTCATCCACTTTAAGTGTTAATAACTGAGAAGAATTAGTTTGTTACCCCGCACACACAGGCCCTAGGAGATTTGCATTTTAATGGAGGACAATGCCTTCATAACTCAAAGGAATGGAATATCTCTAATGGTGGAATTTCAAGCATCACTGACACCAGCAGGGGAAATATTTGGGGGGTGAGAACACTTAACACCAAACCATAATATCTCATGTTATAAGACAACTATCTTTTTCACCTAGACTTAGGCTTAACCTGAACAGAAGCCAGTATTCATCTTCGAACGAGAATTAAAACACAACTAAATATAAAGCAAAAATCTAAGTTGTCGAACAATTATATTTCTTCACAGGCTGCATGAGTCTCTCTGAGCCTCTTAGCTTGACAAGGCGGTGTTATTCTGCTATGTAGCTCTTCTCCGTTTCATTATGTCTTCCCTAGGATGGCCTTGAAAGTTCTCATCAGCTTCACTAAATGTTAGACAGGCTTCTTTCTGACCTTAGGCTCTGGCCCTCCCTTTACCAAGAGCATTTACCTCAGAAGACTTGTCATTGTAAATTCTTTCTCTGCTCCTTTGAGACATAAATCTTTTTCAGATCCTCTTTCCAGTGTTCTAACTCGAGAATACCTTTCTCAGGGATGAGGGAGCCATCCCTTTGAAATGTAATCATGGAGAACCGCAGCACCCCCATCGCCCAGTTTCTGGATAGCAAGAATCTAAGTCCTGTGGGTACCTGGGTCAGAGTTGTAACACTACACTCCTTGCCATTAAGTCACTGAGTTAAGAAAATAAGTTTACTTTTGCTTTGAGGAGGCCAATTAGCACACACAGGTGGCTGGCAACCCTCTGCCCCCTCACAGCTCTTTAAAACCCTCCTGCTTTTTATTTCAGTGAAATTGAGTTCAGAGTGAGTTGTAACCTCTCTCCTCTATTACAGCAGCCATGAATAAAAGCTTCCTTGTCTGCTTAGTTTTGTCTCTTGCCATGTTTGCTTTGATGGCCTGCACATGGGCAGATTTCGGTACCTATTTCCACTTTGTCTACCTCCCCCTGAGATCCCCTCATGGATTAGTGTTGTTAACACAACCTGACTGAGGACACAAAGTACAATACCTTTTTTTTTCACATCAGTGGCAGTGTCCTTGTCCGTCTTCTTTTTGACATCTTCTTTTTCTGATAGTAAAATGAGAACATTATAGGATTCGATCTGTTTCATTCTCACATATGTCAGGGTACACCCAACTGCCATCATGGCATTCAACTCATCTTATACAGAGGAATCTTAAATCATGGCCATCGTCATGTCAAATATGAGGAAACCAGAACCTTCATTATGGAATAGTGGCTTTGGTGTGTTTTCTCTTCAGAAAGGGAGAAAATTTTTGCTAAGCTCAAAAAAAAAAAAATCCTCATGCCAATGGAAACATTAAACATCATTATTAATTATGGAATATTTCAATAAGTTTTTCATAAAGGACATTAAAAGGAATATAATGAAAGTTCTCTGGGCTATCAGGCCACTGGAAGCTTGTCAGAAGCTCAGGAATCTCCAGAGCTCACTTGGGACTTCAGATGCACTATGTGAAAACGACCCTCTAAAAGTAACAAAACATGTCAAACCAATCAACTATTTTTTTTCCCTTATACAATAATTGCCCTTTTGATAGATCTTTTTTATTAACCTGAGTAAATAGGAATTTTCGTTTTTGTATTTGCAGTCCAAGGAATTACTGAATTAGAATTGAGCACCAGTCCTCAGGAAGAAAAAAATACAATCAGTAATAATTTGTAAAAATACTCTTTTTAAAAATGTGTCAATTTCAACTTCATTTCAAATATTGATAAATTTCAGGAACGGTTGTTAATAACAATAAAATTATTAATTATTATTCATTTTTGCCTAGAAAACAAGAGCTTTCCCAGTAGTGTTAACAAAGGGTTACCAACTGACTTCTGCGTTAGTTTTTAAATTACTCACCTTTCTTTTTTGTTTCAGAAGTTACTTTCTTCTCAGCTTTCTTCTTTTCCTCCTCTTCTTTTCCTAGAGAAGAAAATTTAGTACAGAAGAAAAACCAAGATTTGAATGAAGGATGACTATTAAGGCAATTCTGCCTCCAGACAGCTTTATGACGTTGAGCAAGTGATTTAATCTTTCTAAGCCTTATTTTCCTCATTTGTAAAATAACAGTACTTCCCTCAGAGTGAGCTAATGTTTACAAAGCACTACACACAGTGCCTGGCTCACAGTAAATGCATAAAATTGTAGGTTGCTAATATTGTTTATAAATAATGAACGAGATAGTGTGAGCTTTCCCAACCCAACAATTGTTTGGTGCCTAAAGTAAGATAGTACATGAAATTAAAATCTCATTTCTGAGGAAAGTACAGCAGGTAAGCCAGGAGAATGACTTTTTTTGTTTTCTTTTCATATGTTAAATCTCATTAGAAATAATACACCAGGGCCATTAACGATATCTATTTTGACTTAACTGTTTTTCAAATCTGCTTCTCATCAGCAGGCATTTGGAGCTTGGTGACATCTGTCTGGCAGTCATGTTGGGGACATAGCTTCCACTGCCCTTTCCGAGTGGTTGTATCAACGGGAATGCTCACACTTCTTGCACCCAGGGGTTCTGGTAAGTCTGGGTGCCACATAGAATGGCATGTGGTGCCTCTAGACTTCTTCATGGAAGATTTCTTCTTCAGAGATCTGAGAAAATCTTGGTCTGACAGCAGACGGAACCTTAAATGCCTACCTGTAGCCCCCTAACAACTGGACAACAACTGGTAAGTGAGCGAAGTCACATAATACAGAATTTTTGAAATGGAATATTCATCGTTTTTAGGTTTAAGTAGGGTTAATGATAGCAATCAACTAATTTTAATTCTCAATGAGGAGTGCTATTTACCTTATATCTGAAACAGTTTTCTCTTTGTCATTTGCACTCTCACCACAAGTATAGATGCCAAGCTTTCAAAGATTTTCATTACCCAGAACTTAATATTAAGAGATTGCTTCTATGCTGAAGAAATTCAATGCATAGTTCTAGTGTGAATGCTGAAGTTGTCTACTAATGATTGCATCTTATTAAATGTAGGAATTAATTCATTCCCTTAGGTATAGAGATTTTTTTTTTTTTTTTTACCTACAAGATCAAAGACAACACTTTCAGTGTTAGAAGTATGATTTGTAAAGAACCCCTTCTCATGACTCTTGGAGATAAGCTCGTGTTGTAGGGAGAAATATATTCACACTCTGTCTAAATGTGTTTGCGGTGTACCATTAGGGCTCATCCAATAGAAGGAGAAAGTCAAGAAGTCCAATTCTGATAGTTCCAGAGTTAGATAGAAACCAATTCAGTTCCACTTTGCCTTTTCCTAAAGGTTTATGCATATTAAATATGTAAATCGTGTTTCAAATTCTGAATAAAGATACTTTTCATTTAAGTATCATTATTTTCAGCTTGTCTGGGAGTAATTTTACATAGCAGGGCATTTTCCATCTTATCTAAAAAAAATGCACATGTGCATTTGAGTTGAATTGACAATCGAATTGGCATTTGTTAAACATTTGTGCCAGAACACGGGTTAATTAAAATACAGATTACTTGTAAATATGTCTTAGCCCATATCAAATATCAACGCTGTAGTCACAATAAGATCACAACTCACTCTCCAAGGCTCTCAGTTTCATAATGCAAATGAGTAAGTATTTCATTTAGAAGTTCATGCCAATTAGTCCATCTTACATTGAACTTCAGAATGAGAGTAGATATTTGAGGTCACGAGACAGAAGACATTCTTTTCTTTTTTTTTTTTTTTAAGAGAATACCCTTGTGCAGTAAATCCTACCCTTTAAATTAATATAACTGGAGTTTTATTGTGGTGATACAGTATTCTTGCCTTAGTTCAGATTGAATTAATGCTTCCATTTACATTGTGACGGTGATTATGGCCATACACTGAGAGAGTCATGAATAAAAGCAGAAGTCCACAAAAAGCAGGTATAAATAATGTACTTTAATAACATTTTTATGAATTAGACCTTTAAGCTGTCATTATGGGGCCTACTTTATTCATGGCGAATTCATTTAAAACATCAGCTTCTGAAGATTCTGCGTTTCCTCAAGCACTATTGTCTCTGTTCCGCAGGTGATTTGGCAGCAGCGGAATTAGTGGAATTATAAAAGACACAACAAATTCATTATATCCTACTTGGAAATAAAAGTAACCCACGTTTCTTCTAGGACAACTCTCCTTCCCCTGACCGTTTTCTCCCTCAACAGTCCACACTACACTTCCCTTTCCACCTGACTATGCACCCCAATATTTAATTTCCTCCTCACCCTGTCTTCCAAATCGTTTGCTGTTTTGTTTGTGACACCTAGAGAAGAGTTAGAGCATTTAATGCCATTGGCGTTCAGAGGGGTAGCAATTAAATATGTCTGTAGCATGTGAACCTATCAATGCTTTGCCTTTCTCTGGCAAAAGTGTCACACACCCTAGAATGATGGCTCTATCTGGCAGGGATCACAGGGAAGGCTGGTTGAGAGAGAAATCCTCTCCACAATGAGCAGCTCCGAGCCACAAATATGTTATTAGCTTCTGCATAAATTAACATCAGATGAAAGAAAAATTAAATGACTTACTTTTTACTTTCTAAGCCCTTACAATGGGCTTTTCTCTTGCTTTTGAACATTTTTATGCCTTCTCAAAGCCAGAGAATGAACAATAGTTAATTATCATCGTAAAGCTTTCTAAGATGCCTGTTCCCAGCAAAAAACGGGAAAACAAATGCAAATGTTTAATTTTCATCTTATGTTGCATTAGTCGCCTCTTTTCCTTTCTACTGTAGAGATTATCCAAATTTTACACGTCAGACGGGGGCTTCTCTTCTAAACCTGTCCAGCCACGGTTGATGTATTCTTGGTCCCAGTCAAGTAAATAAGGGTGTGTTTCTTCCCTAACAATGTGCTCCAGCACATCTTGTCACTGCCACCTTATTTCTCTAGAGTGCCAGAGGTTGGCTTGGCAGTCCACTCATAGCGTGATCATGGGAAACTTCACACAAGCAGATAAATTCAATGACACCAGTGATTATTGCAGTTCTCCATCGTTATCTTACAGAGGCACGAGGCAAGAGAGAAAGCACGGGTGCTGGCATGAGTGACCTTGGTCTAAATTCTGTGCCTGACCCTTTCTGGTTGTGGAGAATTGAGCAATGCGCTATGACACCCTGAATATCATTGTCCTCTTTTGAAAAATGAGATTAATAAAACCTACTTTACTGGCTTGTTGTGAGGAATGGAGGCCCTGAGCTGAGGTGCCTAGAACAGAGGGGATGTTCATAAAATAATGTTAGTAGCAAGTAATCTCATGCTATTTTAGAAACGATAAAAGTCTGACCACATATAATATCAGTGTTTTCTCTAGATATGACACTTGTTGATGTATTTGAGTAAGTACACACTAATTCTTATTTTTCTGGACAAAAGGAGACTATGTCTGGAATATTTTATGTTGAGAAACAGCAGGGGAAAAAGTACATCAGTAGGATTTTACATGTTAGGAAGGAGTGATGTGCTGGAATGAAGAAGCGGATTCCAGTCTCAGGTTCACTGTAATTAGTAGCCACTGCCTTATGCAACTTTGAGGAACTCTTCTGTCTTCATCCATAAAAGGTAGGGGGACGAGTAGAGTGTGTTTAGAGCCCTCTTCACCCCTTTATTCCTTCATTATCCAAATGAAGCATGCTTCTCCTTACATTTATTTCTCAATTTTGCTGGGAGTGGGTAACTTAGAAAGCTTTTACTTCAAACATGGCTACTGTATGTTTTCTGGCTTTGAGATGGCTTAAAAATGTTAAATCTGGAGAAAATCCAAATTTTAAGGCTTTAAGTAAATATATATGTTGTGTATATCATATATAGATGAATATGTGCACACCGTGTCAGGTGGTAATAAGGGTCAGGAAAAAAAGAGCTCGTTTTAGAGGATTAGAAAACGAGAGGATGGAAGGCAGCATTGCTTTTTGGGGTTTCTTTGGTTTTGAGGGTTTTTTTTAAGGAAGAAGAAAGGTAAATCTTTCCAAACGGGTAAGTTTTGAGGAGTGTGTTAAAAAATATAGGAGAGCTCTGAGCTATGGAGAAGACTTTTGCAGCAGAAGAAAAATATCTGCCAAGACCTTGAACGTAGAATCTGTTGTTTGTGGTATGACCGCCCCATTTTACTCTAAGATAAGAGGTCACTGAGAGGTTTCAGGCAGAGAAATTATATGACACTGAGTTACATTTTAAGAGGCACTTTGGCTGTTGCTGGGTGGTGTTAATGCCCCATTGGACTCTGTGATCCTATTGTAAGGAAGAAACTTAAGAAAGTAAAAGAATTCAGTACAAATTTTTCTTTTTCTTTTTTCTTTGTTTTCTTCCTCTGAATTTTATTTGGGATTCTTGAAGGAATGTAACATTGTAGAATGGTGCTAGGAGAACCTCACTTTACATTGTAATTAGGTTGCTATGGCAGCAAAGCTCTCTAAATTAAGGACTTCACTCAAATTATCTGGCATAACTAAACTGGCCTGTCAGAACCTGAATCCGTTGTCTTTGCCTTGGCTTTTCCTTTAGTGATTGCTGGACTATTCTTGGAAGCCAGCTCTTCTCATTACCAGCTATTAAAACAACCAATTCACAACCAGCAATCCTTATAGCACCTTTCAGTGACTGCCCAGAGACTCTTAAAATGACAATGTTCTCAATCAACAGATGTTTATTTTGCCTTATTCACACCCCTGGCCAGGGTCCACACTTTGAAGAGATTCCTTCCAGGAACTAGGTAAAGGAATAAGAAGTGGGAAAGCTTAGTTACAGTAAGGACAGTTCATTAAGCCTCAAAAGGATTATGGACAAGGGATCTCAATAATTATTTTATGTTGTCAGAGCAAAGCAAAAAAAAAAAAAGGGGGGGGGTAATTTTGGTTGAAAATGTTACTTATTTCAAGGAGACAGGAAATTACACTAACAGATTAAAGCACGTGGCCTTATGGGCATGAGCATTTACTTGGTCCTCAGGTAAAAAGTCTATACATTCTGTAGCCAGTGAGGAAATGGACTCAGGAAAGAGCCACTTGCCCAACTTCCCAAACCCCATAAATGACACATCAAGGGTTCCAGACTAAGCATGACTGCGCATCCCATTCTCCCTCCTGCAAGTGGAAAATGAAGTTTGAGGTAGACTCATTCTATCAAAAATCTTGCAAGTCAGCTTGATCCCAGTTCTGCCTCTATCCCATGTCGGCAGCTTTCAGCCCCCTCACAGCCCCAGTGCTCAGACATAAGGACAGTTCTCTTTTGGACGTAAGGACAGTTTCTTTTCTTTTTCCATTTTTTATTTCGCAGGCAAAAGGGAATGCAAAGAGATAGATTCTTTGAAACATTTCAATTTGCAAAAAAGTGTCTTATGTTAATTATACTTGATATTTAAAACAGATAAGGTAGATTTCCCCTTTCAAACCTTTCAAAAATGATAAAAGCTTTTTAGATAAGTGATTGTGTTACTTTTGAATGGGTTACATTTACATAGATGAAGGTTGCCACATCTATTTATTTTCACTTTCCTTTTTTTTTAAGATTTTGTTTATTTATTCATAAGAGACACAGACAGAGGCAGAGACACAGGCAGAGGGAGAAGGAGGCTCCAAGCAGGGAGCCTGATGCGGAACTCGATCTCAGGACCCCGGGGTCACAACCTGAGCCCAAGGCAGATGCTCAACCACTGAGCAACCCAGGTGCCCCTGTTTTTTCACTTTTCTATCTGGAAGGAAAGAACAAAGGCAGCCTCAGTGTGTGTGTGTGTGTGTGTGTGTGTGTGTGTGTGTGTGTGTGTTAGAGAGAGGGAGAGACAGAGAAGAATAAGACAGAAAAAACTCTGGTTTTTATTTTTCCTCTCAATGCTTTTACATTTCAGAAAGCAAATACTCAAAGTTTGTTGACTTTACTTAGCGAGAAGCTCTCCATCTCCATGCATTTATCTCTGGATCGCTTCATATAGTACAATTGCAAGTTTTTGTTGTTTCCCTTGTGGGTTTTTTTTTTTGGGGGGGTGTTGTTTTGGGTTTTTTGGTTTTTTTTTTGTTTGTTTGTTTGCCTGTTTTTGTTTTTTGTTTCTTTGGTGCTGCTGACATTTGGAGACTTTGGAAGAATTCTTTTAATACTTTTAAAGTTTATTTTATGTGTAATTTTTGCTTCCTCAAGGTCTTTTATTGTAAACATTTCCAATGTGTCTTTCTATAAAGGTGAGAAAAGCATAAATACAAGATTCTTTTCTAATACCTTTTCATTTTTAATATCACACAAGTTATAAAAGATTACTTTTTAAATATTTTCACCTTGATGGTTTTATTTTTTTACATTTTTCTGTATTTGGAAATGGATCACAAAAGTACTTCATTACATCTGGAACGTCAAGAATGTCTAGAAACATCAGAAAATTGAACTTTTTCTTTTTGTGATGAAATCATCAATATTAGAGAAAGCTGGCTATCATTCAAAATTGAAACATACATCATTTTATAGTGTCATTTCAAAGATACTGCTATTTTTATAACAGATTTTTGAGAAGTTAGGACTTGATTTACTACATAAATTGAAAAGACATAATAGTAATTTAAAAAAATAATATGACTTGAAAATTACTAAAAGTTATTGGTATATTGGGCACATACATAAGTCTGATTTTCAAATGAAACCTTTCAATCTAAAAAAAAAATATGCCTAATGGACATCAATATTAAAAAGGAAACGGGTATCTTTTTAGAGAGTACAACTTTAAAGTTGCCAATATTTTATATGTTGAATTCAGCTTTATTTTAACTCATGGGCTACATAAATTTCATCTTCTCTCATGAACTATACCAAACTACTAACAAATTCCTTTGTTTCCTCCTTACACATATAATGTCTATTCTGTAGATACAAAAATATGTTTTAATGTTAAAAACATTAAGAGCATTAAAAAAATTTTTAAAGACATTTAAAATCCACATCTAATTGAAGTGAGCAACGCCCACTCTTTATTACATGAACAATTGCCAAGACTCTTTACTCCATTTGGCTAAAACACCTGGCTTTAAAGACTCATTTTGTTCTAGAGAGGAAGAAAAATATCTTTTGGAATTGTAACAAGATCCTATTATAGGAAGAAACATTTAGGTCAAGCTGACACAAATAACAAAATAAATGTTTTATAAAGAAAAACTGGTACTTACAAGTTGGAGCTTTGGAGGAACCCAGTTCTTTTTATAAAATGCTTTATGATAAAAATTTGCTAGCATGAGAGAGTTC
The DNA here is from genome assembly GCF_905146905.1 of Nyctereutes procyonoides. NCBI lineage: Eukaryota > Metazoa > Chordata > Mammalia > Carnivora > Canidae > Nyctereutes > Nyctereutes procyonoides. The sequence goes on from NW_026575146.1 coordinate 28,848,000, forward strand.
CAATCAGAGTTCCATAATAAGAAAGCTACTAATAGATCACATTAACTCATATGTCCTCCTTTACTTCCTCTCTGGTCCTTTATAGATGAAAACACAGGGGAAAAAAGCTGGGTTTTTTTTTTTGGATACCATGATAAAAGTTCTGAGAGAAACTCGAGACAACAAATAACAGATGGGTCCTTTTCTGTTTCCTGCTTCATGGGTGCCACCCCTGCTACAGGAATGTTGCTAAATAAATACTGTACTAGAAAGTCAATTCAGACAGGCAAGCCCCAGCTATACTGTCAGATGTGTATAAGGAGAAAAAACTTCTCTTATAGATCAGTCAATAAGAAAAAGTTACTGGTTTTCACCAAAAAGTCTTTATAATGATCAGTAATAGGAAATCAAAACCAAACAACAAGGAGAAAGTTCTAAGTTTGGAGGCACAAGTTTCTTATGAAATATATTTGATGTCTACTAAAATGTATTTATAGTTCATAATCCATGGGAAACTCCCATTTTCCCCATTCCTCTTTCCCTGTTTCTTGACACTCTTCTACCTGTTTGGTTTTATGTTTCTTTTTAAAAAAAGTTTATTTGACAATCAGTTATTAAGACTTACCTACTTTTCCACAATACTAAGTGAATTACACTTGTCCTAATGCACTAGCTCAAACATAACTGTGTTATCTCATGTTCAGCCCTACCACAGTGTTGCAATCAGAAGAAATAAGAATCTAAAATTCCAGGAAGGGTTAAAAAAATAAAAAGAAAATAAAATAGGAGGAAGGTTTGAAAATAAATTTAAATCTTTCCTGAAGTCTTTCAAACAGCTAATGTTATAGGACCAGACAGTCTAAAGATTGATTCTTTTATTCAAGCTTCCCAATCCTCCCTCATGCTAGCTGTTTCCCTACCCCCTCCCCAAACCCTTCTCTTTCTCAGAAGCACGCTAAAAACTTACTCTAGCCCATACTGGATCTCCTATATGCTTCTCTTGACTTCTTTTCTCATTATCCAAATCTTTTATTTTCTTCTGGGGACTAACCCTTTCTGTTTCAACATGAATACATTTAATTCTTTGGATTCCTTCCAATTTTTCTGCTTTTTTAGCATATTCTGAGAAGAACACAAACACTTGAGACCTGACTAGGTAAACCTAGAATATACCTTAGATGTTAAGGTGGGGGAGAAAACCTGAGAATATTTATGTTAATATTTGTGCATCCATCACATATATAAATAATCAGTTTTTAAGAATCCTTTTCAAGCCATTGGAAGGTGAAAGTCAAATAAACAGTGTTGTACCAAAGATAATTTGTTAGTTTTGGTAAATGAACCACGGTTATGGAAAATGTGAACTCTAGAGGAAGCTCGTTGAAAGGTGTACAGGAATCTCTGTATTATCTTTACAACTGTTTTGTATCTAAAATAACGTCAAAATAGGAAGTTTAAATACGTTAACATTTCCCATAACCGTGATTAATGTGAAAGATCCTTAATATACTAGTGTACAGTGTGAGTGTCCAAGAAGGGAATCTAACACATGTTGACCAGAAGTATTTTGGCATGAAATTTTTTTTCCTCCAAGAATATCATGGAACTAGAGATCCCCAGAACATCCTTCAGGAAATGCTGCCCTAAGATTCTATGACACAAATATCTGCATCTCCTCATTTGTGAACTCCAGATGCCTATATTCAATTGTCCAATGGAAATGGCCATTTGTATGAAAAGAGCCTAGCCTACTGCCCGACATGTGGCATACTCTTCTTTTTCAATCCAGATCCAGTCTCCACCATGACCTTTATGAGCTGTGCTAACTAGGCCCCTTGCCCTCCAGATTCAGGTTATTTTTGGCTTATAAGAGGAACATCAAGAGGAAATAGAGCAGGAAAAAGGGAGTTATTTTCCAATTCCCTACCAGGTTCATTGAGGATATTACGCACACCATTTTACAGAGTTTTGATGATATATCTTCCTGAGGAAGGACATACCTTTGACCAGACATCTTTTAGAGTTAAAAGACTTTTGGCTTTGTAAACCATTCCATTTCCCTACCTCTTCAGGTTTAGGACCAATAAAAGCTCCCTGTTTTTGCTATCCCTGGGATGCTTCACCGTAACTCTGCACAAACCTTTATAAATACTACATTCATTCAACAGTCTTAATTACCCATTTTCATGTGCCAGGGACCCTGAAACACTCAGCAAGCCCCAAACTAAACTCATTATCATCTCCCCAAACATTTTCTTATTCTTAATGCCATACATTTACTTAGGTCAGATAAGATTTTAGCAATTACACTCAGCCCTAACACTTAATAGCCAACCTAAGAAAATGGAAATAGACTAAACCTGGATACGAGACACCTTGGATATGAGCTTCCAATTCCAATTCCAGCTAACCCTTAACAACACAGGTTTGAACTGCATGGGTCCATTTACATGTGGATTTTTTAAAAAAAATAAATCCAGTATAGTACTATAAATGTATTTTCTTTCATGATTTTCTTATTAATATATTTCTTTCCTCTAGTTTACTTTAAGAATACAGAGTATAATACATATAAAATATGCCTTATCAACTATTTATGTATTGATAAGGCTTCTAGTCAACGGTAGGCTATTGATACTTAAGTTTTCACAAAGTCAAGTTACATATAGATTTTTGACTACAAGAGGGAAGACAGTTCCCCTGACCTCCACATTGTTTGAAGGTCAACTGTTTATCACTATTATAGATATATTCTCTTAGATAATTTACTTGATTTCTCTAAATTCTAAAATGATGTGAAATCATATTCACTGCCTAAAGTTGTTTTGAGGAAAAGTAGGATTATTTAAAAAAAAAAAAAAGTAGCGTAATTTTTCCCCATGAGAAGTAGCCTCCTATAATTATCTCATCTCCAGACCCTCAATTGTCACCCCTCAGCCATTCATACTTTCTATAGCTGATACAATAATCTAGAATGCAAATCTGATCATACTTTTCCTTTGCTCAATTGCTTTAGTAAGCTCATGCAGTCCATGAGGAGGTGTAAAATCTTTAGCTGTGTGTGCAAAACTCTTCAGGATATGACCCAAGCCCTGTATTAAGAAATTATCAAGAGTTTCACATATAGTGACTAATGTAATTAGTGCAGTTACCTTATTATCTTCTATAGAGAACAATGAAAGAAGTACCATAAAATTTAATGATTTATTATATACACAGAGAACTTTCATGATTAAAAAATGATAATAATAATAATAGCAATTAATAGTTGAGTACATAACTATTCTAGAAAATTTAAGTTGGACTCCCTCTAGAGCTGTCTGCTCCTCCCCACTCACCCCACTTGGGCTTTCCCTCTCTCTCAAATAAATAAATAAAGAGATAAATAAATAAATAAATTCTTCAATAAAAAAAGGGAAAATGTGCTAAGTCATATATATGATTTCATTCAATTGTGTTAGCAACTTTCTAAGTTAAATAAGTAGTGAAAGTAGTTTGGTTTATATATTTTACCAAAATTTATAACTAAAGGTCAATTCCATTAAAATTGCTGAAAGATATAAGTTTATTTCACCACAAAATAAAGAAAAATATTATATTGGCCTAAAGTTCAATAAAATTTATTGTGCCATAGAGTTAATGGAATAAGAACTGGGCCAAATTTCTATTTTATTATTTTATGCTCTTTGCTTCTCAGGATATATCTCACTGAAGAGCTAAGGTGATAAAGTTCTTGGCTTAATAGAATTGTAAATAAAACATTACTAGCTCCTGTAGAACATTGTCCTCGGATGCATCCTATGGTAAGAAATAATCTTATAATAAGTTTCTTATAATGCTCTTTTCTCCTCTACACAAATCCTACCAACTCACTCTTTATGGTCCAGTGCAAGTCTTGTGATTTCATTGCATAGCCTTGCCTTACTCATATCTCATCTTTCTCCTAACTTTTACAGCCTTTATGATCTGAACAACTCACTTTTGTATGTCAGTAAATAATGCTTCATAGTGTTATTCACTGCTTAGGGGCATGCCTGGTTGCCCCAACAAATAGATATCTCTCTCCAGACCACAACCATACTGTACGTATCTATGGCAGCTCTTTTTTTTTCTTAAAAGATTTTAGTTATTTATTTGAGAGAGCAAGAGAGGGAGAGAGAACAAACAGGGAGAAGAAGAAGCAGACTCTCTGCTGAGTGAGAAGCCTGAGGTGGGTCTTAATCCCAGCACTCTGAGATCATGACCGGGGCTAAAGTCAGATGCTTAACTGACTGAGCCACCCAGGCACCCCAATAGTGGCTATTTAATCACTAGGCAAAAACATGCAGTCTTCCTTCTGCTCTCAAGCAGTTTATTACCAACCCACCAGCCTAAAAATAGTAAGCTTGAAATCTCTGGGTAGAAGCAGAAAGGGACTTAAGAGACCGTTCAAGTTCTAGTCCCACACTACACAGGTAAAGAAATGGAGACCCTAAAATGTCAGTTGGTCTGTCAAAGATCATACAACTGATTAGGGTCAAAGCTGAGATTAGAAGTTGAGTCCTTGGTCTTCTCTCTAGAGTTCTTTTGTCCACCTAAGAGTGATGCTTTTATGGTATTATTTACAATTACCATACTAAGTATCAGTCATTTATTTATTCAAGGTATACAGTATTTATTCACCTTATATTTGGCTTTATTTATGCCAATTATATGTTTATAATGGAATATTAAAAGTAATTTTAAGGAGGGGCACCTGGGTGGTTTGGTTGGTTAGCATCTGACTCTTGGCTTTGCCTATGTCGTGATCCCAGGGCCCTGGGATGGTGCCCCCATCAGGCTCTGCATTCAGTGGGGAGTCTGCTAGAGATTCTCCTTCCTTTTCCATCTGCCTCTGCCTCTCTCCCCACTTATGCTCACTCTCTCTTTCATATAACGAAATAAAAATCTTTAAAAAATAAGTACTTTAAGGAGAAGATGCATACTTAATAAGGGATCACTTAACTTCTTTCTTCCACATACTTGCCATGGGAAAGTTGTAGCAATTTTTACACTTAATGTCCAGTAATTACACATGGGGGGAAGTCTTCTATTCTTCGGAGCACAATAACAACAAAATACATGATGTTTTGATGTCCATGTTGAGTAGAGGGAAAGAAAAAAATCCTTTCTCATTGTTGATTGAAAATAATGAAAATAATGGGATCATATCTGGTAACTGTGCTTAATACTAAGATTTTATGAAGCAGCTGTTTTTGGTGATGGGGTGAGAATGGACAATGTTGCCTGTAGTGATTTGTTGAATCACCGAGGATTTTGTCTTAGAGCAGTGAGGGGCTAATCCCTTCCGAGAAATACAGTTCTTATAAACAATAGATGATAAAGTGGCTCTCATACTAAAGGTAAGAATAACCCGTAATGTTAAAATAACAGTTGCCACTTCATTCAGAGGAAAAAGTCAATAGATCGGTTCCATAACGAAATAAGTGGTTAACTATATGACTCTTTGAACTTGCAGACTTTTTAGCCCAGTGGAGCTCCCAGTAGACATGGGAATTCTCTCACAAAATGCAATACTTTTTTTTTTTAAAGAATGTGAGAATTAATATTATATTTGAGTTAGTCCCTTTTAAGTGATGTCTATAATTAAATGCAAATTGACAATGCCCAAGATGATTATATGAGGTGGTTGTTTTTTTTTTTTTTTGTTTTTTTTTTGTTTTGTTTTGTTTTGTTTTGTTTTTATGAGGTGGTTGTTATAGGAGATCTGTTTAATGCTATTGTAGCCAATTTTCCACGGCCAAACATGTTCTAAAAAATACAGTCAGAGCCAAAGGAAACAACTGATTTAATACACAATTAGCCTTCATATCCAAATATTTAAAGCAATAAAAACTTCATTATGATGTGCAAAACATGTGATATGGGAAGAGGAGTGAAACTGAACGAAGGCAAGATACAACTTCAAGGCATGAGACAAATAGCCTGAGATAAGAAGCACACCAACATTTCCAAGAAGGAGTTGAGTGCCATGGGAAACTTATTTTCTTTGTTTTAAGTGCCATGAAAGCATAAAGGAAGCTTTTAAGGGCCTCACAGACATGAGAGCAGTTGTAACAGAGCAGACTCGTAACAAGGTCCATGATTTTTAAAAATCTACTGATCAAATTGTAAATTGTTTCCAATGTCCTGTGAACAAATTTAATAATCCAGTCTATACCTAAAGACAAAAAATGCAGACTATGTTTAAGCTCCTACATTTTGACCTGTTATATCTGTATTCCTCAAATCAAAAAGCACACTTCAGTGCCACATGTAAGTTCCTTTTTTCATAATGCCATTTTCTTGCAACTTGGTCCTAAGGAAGTTCCAGACTAAAATAGTGCATCAAGGGCTGTGCATAATCAGCCTCACTAAAAACAGCTTGATTAATACTAAATATGTCCTAGTTCCTAATCAATTATGTTAATGAAGTCGCAGGCAGCACATCTGCAAGCCCTGACAAAGCCCATGATCTCAGCACCGCCTGATAACGTGGACTCCTTGGAAAGCTGCTCGGTGCCAGTGTCCTCAGCGTAAAAATGACTTCTCTGGGAATTAAAGGGAGGTACTAGCAAAAGCCTTGTAATCCTGCAACACCGTTGTTACTCACGTAAGCACAGCATTGGCTTCCACAAAGAAATGTCAAGTTACATCACTCTTTAAAGAGAACAATGGAAACCTAAGTGTCCTGCTTTGCAAATGACACATCCTTTTCCAAGTGACAGACTGACAGGCAAAACATTTGCTACTTCGTGTTTTATGAACCTCTAGTAGGAGATAAACTGGAGTCAAGCACTTGAATAATCTATCAAAATCTGCCTCAAATTGGGGAATTGGAGTTCCTTGATTTATGTCTATCTTGCAACAACAACAACGGAATTAGAATCCAATGAAACTTAAGGTGACACTATTATTTATGGGCTCTCCCTTGTCCTGTGAACATTGGGCAGTGAGAGAGTCACTTGTCTGTTTGGTGTCAAATTATCTCCAGGCATATAAACTTTTATGGTTCAAATGCTAAATGAAATGTGAGTCTGGTGTCTCTCTCTCTCTCTCTCAACTGGGTTCTAAAAAGTTTTTCCAAATAATCTGCTTACAAGCTAGGTAAATGCTACATAATAGTTGCTGGTGATGAGATTACTGTTTCTGTTTTATTACTTTCAGGATGATTTAGTTATATTCGAGTCCAGCTAAGACATCTAAAAAATATTTAACTCCCATCAATATCAAGCATATACAAAAGCTGATGCAAGTTGGGAATTTATGCTCGTGAAAAACTATGTATGTTGGATAGGCAAGACACAGATCATTGAGTACTCAAAAAAAGAAATATTTAAACAACTCTAATTGTATGAGATGACATTTAAGCTGCTTTATTGGTAACAAGGCTTAGAGGTCACCCAGTACTATGGACTGAATTGTGTCTCCTCCAAATCCATATGTTGAAACTCTAACCCCCACATGATTGTATTGGAGACCGGGCCTTTAAAAAGTGATTAAGTTTGGGACTCCTGGGTGTTTCATGGTTGAGCATCTTCCTTCGGCTCATGGCATGATCCTGGGATCCTGGGATCGAGTCCCGCAGCAGCCTCCCATGGGGAGCCTGCTTCTCCTTCTGTCTATGTCTCTGCCTCCCTCTCTGTGTCTCTTATGAATAAATAAATAAATAATCTTAAAAAAATAGAAAGTAATTAAGATTAAATGAGGTCATGACAGCAGAACCCCAATCCCATAGAACTGTGTCATTCTAAGAAGGAGAGCCACCTGTGCTCTCTCTTCACCATGTGAAGACAGCAAAAAGCAGATGTCTGCAAGCCAGGAAGTGGGCTCTTTCCAGAACCCAACCACCATGGTCCTCTGATCTTAGACTGTGAGAAAATAAGTTTCTGTTATGTAAGCCACCCGACTTGTGGTGTTTTGTCCTGGCAGCCCTTGCAGACCAAACATCAAGGGTTGATCAGGAATTTAAGAAATGATTATATCAAGAGGAAACTATCCTCACATAATCATCACACGGAAATGGTATCTGGAAACAAGGGAGTGAATGGGGGAAGCAGATGCATGTAAGTTGATGGAGACAATGGGAAGCTCCCAGTATTCAAGATGACCACACTTAAAAATCAGTAAATTTTTAAAAAAATTGTGTGGGCCAAAAAAAATGTGTCTGTAGCATTTTGGGACGGGAGGCGAAAGTTTCAACCCTTGGACTAGCCTTGGCCTGTTCTCTAAATATTCAAGACGCATATTATTGATTTGGAGTTTTGAAGCAAGATTTTACATATACCTGACATTAAATTGTGATCTCTAACGACCAAACAAGTTCTTCTTTTTTTTTTTTTGATTGATATTGATACAGCATTGACTTATAGATGATACGAGATTTTTCTTTAAAATTTGCAACTACTAATTCATTCCATTTGGGTAGCTGGCCAAATCAAAATATTTTACATATTATACAGTAGGTTATTATAATTTGCAAGTATAATGTAACCTTTCCCCCCATTCCCACTGGCATTTTTCTTGTTCTCTTTTAAGCCTTTCTAGAATGCTTAGGTAGTTGGCTTGAAAACTATTGTTCTTTCCCAGATAAATAGCAGTCAGAATTTCTCCATGAGTGGCATTTTAGTTGTTCTGAGGGACATTTGGCCAATTACAGATCATTCAGGTGACTAATACTAAAATAAAGGCATTTTAAGAAAATTCCGTTGCTCTCCACCCCCCTCTAAATCATGTAGGGATTGGCTACTGAGATGTAGTTTTGGATCAACAACATCAGCCATCTTTTGGAGGTTGGTAGATATGCAGAATCCTAGGCCCCAGCCTTGACCTACCGAATCCAAATCCACATTTTCACAAGATCCCCAGGTGATCTGTGTGCACATTACACCTTGAGAAGCATTGCTAGGGTATTCTAGACTGAGGTCAGAGGATGATGTTTCTATTGCAGAACTGCATGAAATCTAAAGCACAAAACTTTATGTCTTTGTCTTCTAAAACTTGTTGATATCTCAGAAGACATGAAGATAGGATCCTCAAATGTTGATGTCTGCATAGTAATATACTAGAAAGATCCTTCGGCATAAACATAGGAATTCAGGGCTGGACTCCCAGACCTGCTATTTACTAACTTAGCATAAATAAAATTCTAAGCCTACATTTGTTAATCCTTAATAATGTCTACATTACGGGGTTTTGAAATCTCAAATGTAAAATGCATTTAAGTATAGAAAACATAACATTAAAAATAATTGTGGGTTGAAGAGAGCTTAGCTATAGGTGTGATTTGGTCAGGATCTGGCCAGAAAGTGCATAGAACATGCTAATGTCAAAACATGACCTATGGAAAACATCACCTGACCAGCTACCCAAATTCTTCCCTGACCATTGACTATATGAAACATAAATTATCGCAAAAAGGATCACTGGATCTGTGGTCAGTTGGATAATGCATCTCTCACCAAAGCATTCAGATTTAATTAATTTAATTAAAATAAAATGGAGAATAGGCTATTTGAAACAGGCTACCAAGTCCACATGTTTGCTGTAAAGTAATAGGTTAGATCTGTAAGGGTTTTTACACATGGACGTAAACCAAAAGTTCTCAAAATTTAATGTGTTCAAGACTCACCTGAGGAGCTTGTTATATAGAGATTTTTTCCTCTCTAAATTGCCAGAGAATCTTATTCACTTGATCTAAGATATGGCGGGAATATGAATTTTTAACAAGCTTCACAGTTGATGTTGGTGCTAGTGATCCGCAAACTATTCTTTGTGAAAAGTTGTGTTAAGTCAATAAAATGCAATAGAAAGAGAACTTCCTAAGTTCATCAATATCAATCACAATAATAAAAACTTCAATCATTATAGTTTTATGGTCTTTACAATACCTTGCTGTGATAAGTAATATGAGTATCTGTGTTTTACCAATAAAGAGACTAAAACCTTAGTTATTCCATTTAAGTGCATCCAGGTAGAAAAAGAACCAGCATTTGGATCCAGACCTGTGTGACTCAAGAGCACAGGCTATATATAAAGCACTATTCTATTTTCAAAGACACCAGGTTCCCACCATCTCTCTACATAAAAGAAATGATCAAAATCCTGGGTCCCCTTGGTAGAAGGGGTTTGGAGGATACATGAAATGAACTGAACTTCTCAGACATTTCCTCATTATTGGAGATTTCATTTGGGAATGGAGTTTGAGGGATAGAAGATCTGTAAGGTGTAGAGGAGAGGACAGGTTACATGAAAGTATAATTCTAAATAACAGCCATATAATATTTTCTTGAATTCCATATACCAATTTAGAATGGCCTGCTCAGTAATCCTACATGGATATCCCATGGGAACCTGTCATATTCCAGTCTGTCTTGAACCCATCAACTTTCTGCTTCTCCTCCCCAGGCCTATTTTATTTCAGTGGTTTCCTGTCATAGTTAATTGCATCTCTGTCTACCTGGATATCTAATTCAGAAAGCTGGAGTCATTCTTATCATTTGTTGCATTTCAGCATCTATATTAATCAGATACTTTGACCAGTTGATGGCCTTTCCATATGCTTTTCTGATCTATCTGCTTTTTTCCATCCATAACAGTAGTGTTTAGTTCCAGCTTTGTAACTTGGTTGGACTATTTTCTCAAGTGTCTGTAACCAATCTCATGACACCTCTCTAGCCCAGTGGGATGGCAATCATATTGGGCAGTCAAATTGATCTTTTAAAATGAACATGTCTGTCCCATCCATGAGGAATTCCTTGTCTTATATAGGAAAAAATAAATAAATCTCTTAGCTTAGGAGGAAATATTTGTGCTTGTATATGTACAAAATCTCTCTGGAAGGAAAAAAAAAAAAACATTGGTTGTCTGTAAGGAGAACTGGGTAGTTGATGCATCGGGCTGGGAGGAGACTTTCCACCCTATATCATTTTTGTGACTTTTAAACTTAGAACCATGTAAATGTGTCAAAAATTTTAAAAGGAAATAAAAATTCCTTAGCTAAGTGAAATAGCACAATGTCAGAAATTTGCAAAAGAAATAAAAACACAATGAGAAAAAAAAGGAAGAAAGAAAGGAAAGAAGAGAAAGTTTGGATAGGCAAGAAAAGAAAAATTTTGGTAAATGTATCTGAAGGCTGAGTATATTGCAGATTATTATTTTTTTTTACTATTCAATGTTCTATAATAATAATTTAAAGATAAAAATAAATCCCCAACAGCCCGGGGTGGCTCAGGGGTTTAACGCCACCCTTGGCCCAAGGCTTGATCCTGGAGACCTGGGATTGAGTCCCATGTCGGGCTCCCTGCATGGAGCCTGCTTCTCCCTCTGCCTGTGTCTCTGTCTCTCTTGCTGTCTCTACTCTCTGTGTCTCTCATGAATAAATAAAATCTTTAAAAAATAATTTAAAAAAATCAATCCCAAGCTTAGCCTACAAGGCATGTCATGACCTATACTTTGCATGCCTTTCTATGAGCTGTCCCAGCCCCTCTCCATGCTGTCTTACTTATGTTTCTCTTGACTAAATCCCTTTCTTTCTCATCCCCATGGCTTTGCATATGCCAATTCTTTTATTGGTAATGTTCTTGCCTTCCTTGCTTATTCCTCCCTATTCTTGGGACTTTAGCTCCTCAGCCACCTCTGCAGAGAAGCCTTTCCTAGAGTCCTCCTCACTTCTTCCAACAAGAGCTATGCCCTCCCTTCTCTAAGCTCCCATGGTACTCAGCACTGACTTATTTTTTGGTTCTTACCACATTGTGGTAATTGGCACAACCCTTAGAAGCCAGCAACCACGGCACCTCCTGTAGGCTCTGTACTTTACAGGGCTCTATGGGCCCTCCTCTTGCTACATCTTGTCCTAGATCTAGGAGTCTGTGGTAACAGCAAGGTGTGACCACCTGGAAGTTGTTCTCTCTTATACTCCAGATCCTAAGACCTCAATTTTTTTCCCCCAGACATTTCTTTCTCTGCTACCAGTGCTATATTACCAATATAAAGCCTCAAGGGGAAATTTTTGGTTTTCCAAAAAGCAGCAAGTAGTAATTTCAGGAAAAGTAAACTGCAGCTTAGATATACTAAAGCTATTTGAGAAAATATGGATTTTGTTGTTTCTGCTGTTACTGTTTTATTTCTCTTCCTTCTATTTTATCTACAACAGAGAAGACTTTAGGAAAAATAAAATACTTGCCTTCAAGAGTAGGTGATGCCGGAGTGGGTCTGGAAGCTTGTACTGTTGGTAATGGAGGTGGTAAGGCTGGGCTTTGTCCTGTGCACACAATGTAGGAGTAGGAATTGAAAAAAAAAAGGATTAACAAATTTAATATCCATGACTAAAATAGCTAGATCTGTCCCCAACATGCATAATTCATAATCCAAAGTATAAATTCATATTATTATGCAATAAGAAAAGTGTTATTAGGTGAGATCTTTAAGTGGATACATACACAGGTTCCGTTATCTTCAGAGCCATTTCTGAATATATTACTTTTCCTAGATGTATATACAATGTTAAATATATCTACTGGACTTCATTAATGGAAAATCTACATGCAATCAAATAAAGCAATTTATTTTCAATATGCACTTTAAATTATGGAAACTAAAATCACAGAAGCTGAGAGGACTCCTAATATAGAGAAAAATCACCATTTTTTTTCATTTAACTAAAAATTCTCAAATGATATAATAGGGCAATAAAAGAAGGTTAAAATTCATGGGCCTTTTGATATTGAACAGGTACATTTTTCTTCTGCCAAAATAAATGACCTGCAGTTAAGTAAATAATGGGCCAGAGGGAAAATATATTCAGTTTTATAGAGTCTTGAAAGGCTCCCTCAAGTCTCCGGGCTTATTATGAACTGTATAAAAGCCCACAATCGTTTCTGAGTGCTTCCTTATCCCAAGTGATTTCTTTAATTAACCAAAACCATCCAGGCCATGAACTGTAAACATTAACTAACATATGATCCCATATGAAATGCTGGCAAAATGTTTTATCATTAATTTCCATTCCACAAATTTCTGCTGTGTGTTTCTTTTAAATTCAGGAATTGATGTGGGCATATGCACCTTCTAAAATCTCACTGACAACTAGATATTATCAACTGTCAGCAGACCTGCCTGCTTACTGGAAGCTTTCCTTTTTAAGAGTTTGTCAAAATTAGTTTGCTCTGGTGAATTGTGGATTAGCAAGCAGAGCAATTGAAGTGGCACACATACCACCCTCTGGGGTGGTGAGAAGGGAAGCATCCCAGACCCTCATGCCAAAGAGAAGTCTCCATTCATTATAGAATTTCCCTACAGTTGTTCAACTCACCCAGGTTCATTCTTGAGCATGTTTGAGTATGCATAAAAGCACATTGTCTCATAACATACAGGCCAAATACCTCGAAAAGTATCAGTCCGTATTCTTATCAATTTTTTTTCCCTCCTGAGAGCAATATTCGATGGAAACATATTGCAACGTGCAAGTTCTTCTTTCAGGGTACACAGAAAAGATGAGGCTGGGAACTCTAAAAAAAGTTTGATCTCCTTTATTTTTCCCTAGCTAACATTTATATATTGTTTACTCTGTGCCTAGAGCAATCCCAATCAGTTTTTGAAATATTATGTTATTTAATCTTTGTAAGATCCTTAGGGTGTAGGTGTATTTTCACTTTACAGTTTGAAAACTAAAGTGACCAGGTTTTCAGGCCATTCAGCAACTAAGAAATGGAGCTGAATTTCCATGTAGGCTCCAGATTTGGGGTGCTTAAAGCCTCTTTAAAACTTCCTAGGGCCAGAAAAGGGTCATCTTTTATAAGGGAATCCATGACTGCTGGTGGAACTAACGCATGAAGCTTCCACCCTGAACCCCACCTTCTTTGTAAGTCAAAGGCACATATACTTGTAAATATCCATTCCCAAGTCTTGCTTGAGAGCTATTCTTGAAAAACTATTTCTAAGGTTGGTTGACATTTTATAGCTCTTAAATCCAGGAAGAATCTAGATTTAGGGAGGAGCCCATTAAATGATTAAAGTTTAAAATCCAAGTGGCCATGAATATAAATTAATTGTTTCCAAATACTGAGGCTTTCAAAAATATCTTCATAGAATGGTTCCTGTTCAATCTAAGCCACTTTCTCCTTGTCATATACTTTCATGAACAGTGGTGATGCAAAATCACAGTCCTTTATAGTCTCGATAAGCTTTTTAGAAATTTATTTCAAAATGAAATTCTTTCTAGGGAATCATTCATAATTTGCACTCGAAAATATTTTTAGATTTTCTGGGAGGAACTATGAAGTCACTATTTTATTTTAAAAACATTTCAGTGAGCACTTATTATGTGCCAAGACCAAAGACGTTAAACCCCAGCCCTGCCTTCAAGAAGTTCTCAAATACTGACTAAAACAGATTTAGATCAATATAATAGATTGCTATAATATAGTGTGATGATGAGAAATTTATTTATACAGAGGGGATGTTGCAGAGAGATCCCTGGAGGAGGTTAACTATAACCTGTGTTTAAAGATGTAAAATGAAAAAAATAAATAAATAAAAATAAAGATGTAAAATGAGTTTGCCAGATAAAGAAATGGGAAGAAGGGATTCCACACAGAGAGAATCTGGTGAAAAAAAGTCATGGAGGCCAAAATTTGGAGGACTCCTAAAACAAGCGAACTGGCGCAAAAAATATATCTAGTTTATATCAAATTCTCTAAGACGGTGACCAACTGTGTTATGCTTCCCACAGTGGCTGACTGCACCATTGTGAGGCAATGGACACAGTGGGGAAGTAGGACCATAGGAAAAAGAGAAAGAAAATCCATATGTCTTCCTGCCTCCATAGTGACAGTTGTAAGTCACCCTGGCAAGGGAATTATTAGCTCAAAGCAAATTTATATTGTGGTAGGGAGCACCCAAACAAATCAGATATGTCATCCTCGAGTATGACATGTGACTTAAAGAAAATTCTTCTTTTATGTCTAAATAATGTCAGAGAATATTCTTGAAATCAGAGACCATTTTATATATGAATAAGTACATTATATAATCAATAATGCTCATGTAATGTTATACTAATAATAGAATTTTATAGTCAAGGGGGCTGCTGAGTATAAAGACTGTATGTTTAGGGTCAAGTGGTAAGAGCTTCACCTTCAACACTTACAATCTGGGAAAACTTGAAAATCTCATGAAGTATTCAAGCCTCAGTTTAGGGCTTATGAAATGAGGAGAGTTTTTAGGGCTGTAATAGGGATTCAGCAATGCAGCATCTAACACAATAAATACTCCAAATACTAATTTTTTCAATAATGAATTTACAATTTGTATCCCATCCAATTACACAAGAGGACTCGAAATAGACTTTGAAAGTACATAAACAAAGATATAACAACAGGTAAAATTAAACTTGACAGAAATAGCGAACTCATTTACAGGGAAGAAGCTTATAATTTTATTAGGAATATATTCCTTTGCAATTCCTGAGGATTGTTACTTTCTGAAGGAATGATTTAGGTTGTTGAAATTTATGTTGGGACTCTAAAGGTGCCCTTCATTTTATAAGCTATTACCTGAAAATCCCTCTGACATCCAAACATAGTGAATTGGCTTTATTTTTTTTTCCTTGAGTGATTTGGGCTGGCTTATTTCCATAATACCTGAATGGCGTGTTTGTAAGCTGCCAATATTTTATTGTTCTGTTTTTTCTCACATGAATCAATTTGATTGTTTTTGGTTTAGCCAAATTCCACTGGGAATAGTAGGCAGTGTGCATTCCTTCTAATGATCTAAGTTACCAATGTTTTCTTTACACTGCTAGAAATGATGCATGGAATTACTTGAAATCTCAAGTCAAGTAGGAGGCTATGAGCTGAATTCAGATAATATAAAGTAAAAAACAATTCACTATACTAAAATTTAATTCATCTGGTTTCTTTATCAAAGGAAATTCCATACAACATTTCTATACAACTAAAACCTACCCCCTACATCTTGAAACAAATGTTGAGGAGATGTTTTTCTCTAATGCCTGATAGAGATTTAATTCCTTAGGCCACTATTGCATTCTCCTGGAGGTACTGAGTATGTCCAGAAAATTATAAACTCCTTGAAAAGCCTCTGTACTGCCAACAATGAGTAGTGATGGATTCTGGGATAGAGATGGTGTCATTCTAGCAAGTGACCATTGAGTTAAAATTCATTTACATTTTTAAAAAAATCATTTACATAATGTGTACAATAATTACAAATTCCTATCTCATTCTGTTCTTTCAGTTTCATAAAAATCA
Source organism: Nyctereutes procyonoides (assembly GCF_905146905.1). NCBI lineage: Eukaryota > Metazoa > Chordata > Mammalia > Carnivora > Canidae > Nyctereutes > Nyctereutes procyonoides. The sequence goes on from NW_026575146.1 coordinate 28,864,268, forward strand.
GTAGTGAATCTATGACTAACAGTGAAGTGGGGAGATCTGAATTTAATAAGAAAATGATGGTCAAGTTTGTTAAAGCAATAACATTAGTTGTATGCATTGCACAAGTTTCCTAGGCTGAATGTTTTTATAACATGTAGAATAATATTTTTAAAGTTTGGAATTGAACAAATAGAAAAATTATGTATAGTTTTACATCTTAGACTGAGCTATGTGATTGTGCTAGTGTCCTTTATTAAAAGTAGGGACATTTTGCTCTCCTGGTTTCCTTACTGAGTGTCTTTCACTTGCCATGCACTTTTGAGAGAGGAGTAGGAGTTCGAGTATCAACAATTCCTCCCTTTCCCATCCCATCTATTAAATATTTTAGACTCCTCATATAATAATCCTAGGTTTGTGAATTTGCCTCTGCAATGAGGACCTCACCAGTAAGGAACCACCTGAAGAAGTTCAGGACTTCATATGAGGTGGGTGGATCAAGGAGGTGCTTACTCCAGTATAGGCATCTCTATACCTGCCACTTATGAACTGTTAAATTCTACACAGCTACTTTGCATCCCTTATACATGATCTCATGGAGAGGGTACTCAGGAAACAGGCAATTATTCCTTAATAGGTCTTAGTTGTTTCAAGGACTTAGAGAACAATATATCTCCGCCCTAGCTGGCTTGTTGTAAGTGTTCATGGGCATATTAGTGCAAATGAAGTCACTGAGGGACCACAGTGAAGACAAAGACCTTCTTGTTATAGCGCTTATGTTAGAGATGGAGGGAGACAGGCGATCAACAAGCAAGGCAGATCATTTTTGAGCTCAGGAATGTAGGGACATCAAAACAGAGTGGTGAGGCAGACAATGCCTTGGGGAAAGAGATGGTGTTAAATGGACAGAAAAGGAAGAGTAGGGCCACCATGAAGGAGGATTCCACTAACCTCTGAAGCTTTGTGCAAATTAGAAAAATGTGTCCATTCTGAGTGTGTGGAGACCATGGTGGCAAGGTTTGACTAGGAAAACCCACTTAGTGCAGAATTAAGACTCAGCTCTTTCCTAGGCAGTTGCTGCTCCAATGAAGGGCATGTTGTCTCAGGGTGGAGAAATCAGAGTAAGGAGTCTTTGTGTAAGTACACAAACTGCACAAATGCAAGACATAGGAAGTGGCTCTACCTCTAAGGAGAACACACTTGAACTCTGACTTGAATACAGCAGAGCAAACGTCAGAAAGATCTGTGACAAAAGGATTCTTGACATGGTAAAGCAATGCCAAAAGCCAAAGCTAGGGACCAGCCTGGCTTGTTTAAAGGTCATTGATGATGGAGAACAGAAATGAGCTCATATCAGAGTCTTCTAGGCTGTTCCAGTGAGTTTAGATTTGTCCTAAGGGCAGTGGTAAGCTTTTGTAGGGTTTGAGCATGGCATGTAGGTTATGACAGGCAGCAGGAGACCAGGTGGACACAACTGAAATAACCCAGGTGAAGAAGTGACGTGGACTTACACTAGGTGGACTGAGGTTCATCATTCATGCAATAAATATTTATGGAATGCCTACTTTCATAGGATATGGAGTTACAGCAGAGAACAATAGAGACAAAATCACCCATGTCACGGGGCCAAGATTCTAGTGGATGGAGACAAAAGTAGCAACTAAGTAAGTAAAATGGAAATAAGCATCCTATGAAAAATCTATCAAGAAAGAGTAATAAGGAAAGCTATTCTGAGTAATGGGTGGCATTTTTAAATATATGATCTATGAAAACCACAGAAGTTGTAGGTAAGTGGATGGAATCAGAGTACCTTTTGACATAAACCCAATAGGACTATTCAATGAATTTAATGTAGAGAGTGAGGGAAAGAAATCCTTTGACTTGAGCTTCTGGAAACAAATGAGAACACTCAGATAAGGGCAAGGAATTTTCCATTTACCACCCAGTTAGGTGCCATTTATGGACTAACTGCTTAGTCATTGTTGTCACTTGGATTATACTGTTTTCAATTTTGCCAGAGGTCTTATGTAGAGGACACTGAAGTAGAAGCCATAATTCCTTTATTGGGTTATTCCAATAACATCTCATTGGCAAGTAATTTTCAAGTTTTTTTTTATGATTTTAGAAAAGTTTTAAGCAAATGGATTATTTAATATAAATTGGCTACACAACCCTACTATAAGGGTTTTAAAACACCAAAAGCTTCAACTTCTTAGATCAAAGAACCTCCTCCAGGCCAAAATGTTTCTACTGGAAAGGTTTCTTTCCATCCTGATAAAAAGCTTTCCTAATATTTCCATGTGTTGTATATTTGCATATTCACTTTGATGGAAAGCATGGAATGGTAGCCAAATGCATATTTCATACATTCTTTTGATTAAAAATGATAAAGGTAATATCAGTGTTTTTTCCTCTTCATCTCCAATTTATGAAGTAGAAAAATTTTCCATAGAACAGTCAACTAAAGAAAGGAAATAAGATTGATTTCAGATCATATGGTTCTTCTATTTATCCTTATACCTTGATTATGACATGATATCTGATGTTTGGGACCTAATAAAAACAGGGGCATAGAATCATGCTCATAGAGTCTTGGGGTGTAGGAGAGACCTTTGAAATCAACTATTCTAACACCCTGATTTTTCAGATTAAAAAAAGAATTTGTCCCTGGAAGGATAAATAGCTTAACAAAATCATGCATTGAGAGCAGATCCAATTTAAGATTAAGGTTTTTTTTTTTCCACTCCATTTTATTTTTCTATTTATTTAATATCTATTTGGAAGGCCAAGACAAATGCCAATTATTTTATCTATTGTCATTAATGATTCATAACCCTTGAAAGATCTGTAAGTATTTACTTCAGACTATAAAGAGTTTTATCATTTTCTTCAGTGATTATGCTTTGTTTAACCTTAATTAGATGCTGAATTGACCTCCAGTGGCCCATCAAAAAAGCTCACTACTTAAATCAATCTTTTTGTTATCTGACCTCATTTCCACAATTCTAGATAGACTTTCAAATAAGAGGCTTCAAAACTCTCAGTATTACCGTTTCTTCGCTTTTCTTAGTTTCTTCTAGTTATCTGGACCATATGTATTTCAAAACCACAGCAAATTGTATTTGCACACAAAATCAACCGAGGGACAGACAGTAAAGATGGAAGAAAGAGACAAATAGGTAAAACGAACTACACATTTTTCTTTTCATGCAAAGGTCAAAGCTGGGAGGGAAAGAGATTAATGAGGCAAGTTAGATGGACTGCAGTCTCAATTAAAAGAAATAAAAATAAAAACTCAGAAAGCACTCATGCACTTAGAATACAAATATCCTACTTGCTATCTAATCAAAAATCTCTAGAATTGCAAATTCTTAATGATGAAACTTGCTAGAACCTGGCTTATTCTAGTAATTCCTCAAAACTTGGCCATTTTATCATTTCCTTGATTCTCTTCCATACAATCCCCTTACAGCTGCATATGCTCCCAGAGTACCTAGGATGCACTTTATCTTCTGTTCTTCAATGCATTTGTTCATTTACAAGTTTGGGTTTTCCTTCCTTTTTTTTTTTTTTTTTTTTTTAAAGTCTTCACTAGACTATGAACAACTTAAGGACAGAGTTTGGAACAATATATACTTGGGTAGGAGAATGAATAATTAAAGGAGAAAATGAATGATTAACTGAATAAGTGAATCAGTGAATGTTACTAAATGCTACTCTGTCAAACTGTTTCTAGAACATTTGCATATTAAAGGATAGAACTATAGTTTTTTTTTAGTTCTTGATCATGTACAAAATACTTCCAACAAAATAATGAAATTTTACTGGTTTATTTATTCATTTATCTATTCATTTATTCATTTTAAAATCATTTATACTTCCAGACCAAAGCATTTTCTTTCTGTGAGAATCGGTACCTATTTTATGAATGGAACAACAATCTTCCCATGAAAGTGAAACATTCAATGTGTTTAACCATGGCTACTGGGAAAATAGTGAGCTAAAGCCCAAAGATAAGAAAATGTAGCTTCACTAAGTAGTTTAATCAAGTTATAACACTTGCAATATATTCTGAGTATCTACAGGTCTCCTCAAGTGGACAGAAGACTATTTAGATTATTCACTGAGGTATTTTTCAGCCCAAACAATTCCACACCTATAGATTTAACTTGAATAGTGTTTTAGTGCCAAACATTGAAATCTAAAGAAGTTGAACAACTTGTTAAATTCACCTGAGTGACTTATAAGTAGGATTTATATATGCAGATTGTCAGTGCTGCTCTTTGCACAGTAGCATGTTGTCTTTTTCATTTATTTTAGAAATAGTATAAAGAGACAAGGAATGAACAAATGTATAAAATTTAGAATAATCAGCACTAAACAATTTCAATTAATTACAGATAATCATTATATTGTTATGCTTTAGAACTCTATAGTCAATGATATCGTTTTATAATAATTTAAAAGACATATTAAATGCAGTGCTCTGTATTATAACAAAGTGATATTATTAATGGACATTTAAACCTTGTTCCATTGGAAGATAACTTAAAATACAAATAATACATCGGTTATGTTAATTCAATATTCAACTTTATAATGAATTCAGATTAGGTCTCTGAGATGTTGTTTTCCAGTGTCAAAAATATCTAATATGCTTTACCAAAATGCAGATGCCTACTTTCTAAGGTGTTGAGTAGTCAGAGAAGCTGTAGGATAAAAATGGCTCATCTTATTAGAAATCAGCTTTTGCAGTATTATTTATAATAGCCAACATATGAAAACCACTCAACTATCCATCAGCAGATGAATGGATAAAGAATTGGAATCTATCTATCTATCACCTATAGAAAAAGAGAGGGGATCCCTGGGTGGCGCAGCAGTTTGGTGCCTGCCTTTGGCCCAGGGCGCGACCCTGGAGACCCAGGATCGAATCCACGTCGGGCTCCCGGTGCATGGAGCCTGCTTCTCCCTCTGCCTGTGTCTCTGCCCCTCTCTCTCTCTCTCTCTCTCTCTCTCTTTGACTATCATAAATAAAAAAAAAAAGAGAGAGAGAAGGGAACATTATTTAGCCATAAAAAAAGAGAAAATTTTGCCGTTTGCAGCCATAGGGATCGACCTTGAGGATAATATGCTAAGTGGAATAAGCCAGTCAGAGAAAGACAAATATCATATGATCTCCCATGTGGAATTTAACATTATGGAACTCATAGATGCAGAGAACAAACTGGTGGTTGCCAGAGGTGGGGGGGGGGAGTGGGTGAAATGAGTGAAGATAGGCTAAAGGTACAAATTTCCAATTATAAGATAAGTTCTAGGAATGTAATGTACAGCAAGGTGACTATAGTATTGTTTGTAAATTGCTAAGAGATTAGATCTCAAGAGTTCATCATAGGAAAAAGAATTGTAACTATGTGAGATAATGGATGTTAACTTACTGTGGTAATTGTTTCACAATATATACATATGGCAAATCATCATATTGTATACCTAAAACTAATATGATGTCAATTATCTCAGTAAAACTGAAAATAATTAAAGGACTCTAAATAGACTCTATGCTTTAGTTAATTTTTAAGAAAGAAATCGACTTTTTTCCCCTGGCAAATATTTAAAATGTTGTACTTCTGTATGAATGTTAAGTACATAGTTGAGTAGAACTAAAAATGTATAGTTTTCAAGATTTTGTCATTTATCTTTAACTCAAAATCAAAATTTTGAGTTAAAATCAAATTGAGTCAAAATCTCGAGTTTCACTTATATCCCTCTTCATGCCCTTCCTCCCTCACACATTAACATACTAACAAATAATAGGCTATCATTCATTTAACTTAATTGACCATTGTTTTTAATGCAAAAGAATCAATTCTAAAAAGGTTGTTGTTTACCAGCCAGGTAATTAACATAGCATATATCTAAATATGAGTACATTTAATGTGTCATAAATCTCAATTCAAAATGTAATAGTTCAGGCTTTATAGTCAGTATTACTTTTCAGAGATCCGACACAATACACAGATTTACTCAAAGACGGAAAATCAAGCCACACCAAATCATTGATCACTGGGATTGTGAGTAACCAGGAAGGTGAGGAAATAAGAGAAAGGATGGCTCCCAAGACAAAATCATTATGTTTACAGATTGTACTAAAATAATTTACAAGTAGAATAACAAATTCACTCCTTAAGAGATAGGAGGCTTGACATTTTTGTAAACTATCTAAACATGAAGAACAAATAATGGCTCCTTCTGTCTCCTATCTTTCCGGTTGTTTGACTTTAGATTTTACCAAACAGGTTATTGACAGAGAGCAGCTGGCACAGTTGATTGCTAAATCAATTCCTAACCTGCTTGAATCTGTTGTTTTCATTCTCACTAACTTCAGGACCCACCAACAACCTTAGAGATAAACTTATTCTATGCTCTCCTCCATCTCAACCTGCTGCCACTCTAACCATTAAGAATAAAATAAGCTTAAAAATCTAATCATGGAGTTAGGTGATATTTTATGAGGCCTATGGCCAGTTTAGAATCCCAGGAAATTTAAAAGTAAACCATATCCCAGATTCCTTCAGGATTTTGGTGACAAGCCACTTGCTTGTCACCATTTGCTCTTAGGTATGAAGTCCCCGTCCCCAGATTCCTTTCACTGACCAACCAACGAAGACATCTGAAAGTTACCAGCAGATTGCCTGCTTTCTTTGGCAGTTGTATTGACAACATTTAGGAGTGCGTGTCAAATTTGCATTGTATGAGAAACAAAGACTGTTTTTCTTAAATCATACCACTTACAAAACAGAATGAAGGGAAAAAAAAGAAAGAAAACCTAAGAGGTAGTGACCCCCTTTAAAAATATATTTTCTCTCTTTTGTTAGAGACAATATCCAGCCATCCAGACAAACTCCAAAACTTCTTCTTGGTTCAATTCCCTAATCTATGAGATGGAGTTCCTAGGTTTTGATAAGAACTTCATCAATGAGATTGATCCATGTCCACAGTTGAGCACAGCACCTGGCCTGGCATTCCATTAGGACTTGGTAACTGGTAAATCTTTCCATTGTCTTCATCAATGCTGTCATCATCACCTGGGATCATCCTCAAAAATCCTTAAAGGGTAAATAGCTGCAAAAAAAGTATGTGTATGACTGAGCTTTCCTTCAGCTCCAGGAAAGTCACTTTAACTAAGATCCTCTGTGACTTTCCTTTCTCCTTACCCTCAAATTCAGAGACATACTTTTTTAAGCTATAGCATGGCATTTGAAAAAAACAGTGCTGCTTCTCCTCTACACAAGGATCACATCCATATAAAATAAAATCAATTTGGCACTTTTCAACCACCCTGTTTAGCTATTTCCACACCACACAGGACTTGGCAAAGGGAAAGGATGTTGCAACTCTCCTATCCTTTCTCTCCACTTGTGGGAAAATTTTTTTCCTTTATTTTTTTTTTTTTGTTTAATTGTCTCTGACACATGCAAATATTCCATGTTCACAAGCAATTTGAAGAGATATGAAAAGCCTAAGGACGAATCATAGAGCCAATTAAAAAGAGACCTTCTGGTTTTGGAATTTATCTCAGGAGGAGACAAAGGATTTGTCATTTTGTTTTAGCAGAGAATTTTCTACCAGGTGCTTTAAAAAGATGATAAAATTCCACACCTTTTCAACTACAGGCATATAACATAAGCTGAAATATTTCAATACTTGCACTTGATAGATAAAGGATAAATGGTAACATGTTAATAATTACTGTTTAATAGGCTTAACACCACAATTAAATTCACAAATATGTTCTCCCTTGAATGACACATTTGGAAGCCATCCAACTTCTCTTCCTGTTTTAAATTGTGTATAATTGATACTATTTTGTCATTTAAAACAATACACACTGCTTATCCAGTGTCTGCCAGCAGGCTATTTATAATTATACAAGAAAAAAATATTCCTCCGGGAGAAAATCATCATTAATACAATACCATCATAAATAATAGAAAATGGAAACTGTTTACATCTTATGCAACTGTTTTATAAAAGAGTATAAATCATCAGGTTGTTTTTACAGGATGTTTCAATATGACAATATTGGTTCTTTTTCTCTATTTTCCCTCACTTTCTATATGAGATTCTAATTTTTACAAACAAGTTTTAGCCACTAAATACACACTCGTTACCTAAACACTATGGATGATTACTATCGAAAGTGATTTGTAGGTGATAGTTTTTCTTTCAGGAAAACTGCATGCCAACCATGAAGCAGAAATATTGAATAAAATAGAGTAGTGGGAATTTAAGAGATGTAATATAAACAATTAAGTGTGAATGACAAAAGATAGGCACTAAAGTATAATGGGGTCTAATTTGAAAGGATGTACAATGATGCAGATGACATTCATATGATATAACTTTGTTCAGTTTTTCCTCTGTAGTGATTTCTCACTTGGTATTGCCAATTAATATAGAGTACACGTACTTCATCTTATGATTATTCTGAGTGAAAAACTTGACTATCTAAATAAAAATAAGTAATAAATTCGTTGTAAGCAATTAATAGCAACAATCACAATGAGGCTGAAGGTAAGCATTGAAAAAATACCAGGACCATACCTTTATGCAGCCTATCCTAAGCTCTATGGCCCTCCCCTCTTTAGACATTTCTTTTTTTTTCTTTTTTTTAATTTATTTATGATAGTCACAGAGAGAGAGAGAGAGAGAGAGGCAGAGACACAGGCAGAGGGAGAAGCAGGCTCCATGCACCGGGAGCCCGACGTGGGATTCCATCCCAGGTCTCCAGGATCGCGCCCTGGGCCAAAGGCAGGCGCCAAACCGCTGCGCCACCCAGGGATCCCTCTTTAGACATTTCTTATGAGTGTAACCTGCAAATATGATTTAGAACTTCATTAGTATCTTTTCCCATTTTCCTCCCCTACCTGTTTTATATTGTTCATTGCTTTCCTTATAATAATCTGAGTAGCTTGTTGTCTCCTTCTGCTTTGCAACTCATGTTATGACCACTAGTATTGAGTATATACTATGGATTTAGTAACTCTTGGGAGACTGATTAATAGAATGACTGAGCATATTAACTGGGATGTTGATGAGTATATAAATAGGCAAAATATATTCTCTTCAAACGTGGTATAATTATTACTACCATCTGGTAAGAATGGTACTATTTTGTCTTAAGCTAGACTATCTCAGAAAACCAAAATGTAAAATATGTAAAATGTAAAGTACCGCTAGAAGAGCGGTCATAGGACTGACCAAAAAATGCTGAGCAAGCATTGAACATCAAAATGTTGAAATTGGTAACATTTATGTGAATATTGCAAAATTAGTCATTGTCTTCATCTTGCACAAACATCCTGGCACAGGGAAAAACGGCCATGGATGAGAAATCATCTATAAGTCTCTGAAAACAGTCATATCAAACTGCTTAGCTCACAATTAGTTCTATCAAAATAGCTATGGGGCATACTTATTATTTCCATGTTTAAATTAAATCCTGCTTAAGAAAACTGGTAAGAACTATATATTTACTTGAATGGTTAGAAAGTCACGGATTCTCTATTCTTTGTCTACAGGGCCACCCAAATGAACCTTGGAATAGCAGGAGGGGAATATATTCACGTAATTACTGGAATGCTTTTTTAATCTGCACTCTTGCATATGCACTGACAGATAAGATTATTACAAGACATGACACATTAATAAGTAACACCTAATTAGTTTGATAATTCTTTGATTAAGCCTTAATTTTCCTTGCTTTTCATGCAGCAATTCAAATGACTCCGTATTATTTGTTCCTTTTTCAGACTATTTTAGAACATGCTTTGAATAGTCTCAGTGGGTTACCTGAGGAGGAATTTATTTTTGTCTGACAACAAGTCCGTGCCATGAACAGTGACAAGGCTAGACCAAAACGATACTTGAATCAAAGTTTCCTCACTGCAAAGATACTCCTCTAAAATCTAGCACCACTTTCAAAAGGGTAGGAAGCATGTGAGAAGAATGACACAAGCCTTTGTTTTCTTCTCTTTAAATGGACACAGAGAAGTGAAGTCATCGAGCTCGGTATTATGAGGACATCAGTCTTTTTATTTACTAGCTTTCTCCCCAAACCTGCAGCCTCTTCATCACAACGAGGCTGCTTGAGAGAGAACAGCAGCGTTAGAGGAATCACAGCCACTGAGAAGTGCTCTGATCTACTTCTGTGTACATACCGGCTATTTATAGTGATGGGAATGTTTCGTGGATGGATTGTGACAAATATGAAAATCTTATACATTTACCTTGAACATCGCCCACCTTCAGATAATCAGAATCAACCCTCACGGGGATATGCCAAGTCCAGGAACTATGCACACCTGTGATTAAGCATAGGATTTCTCCCCTTTGCTTCACCACTTCGTTCTAATGCTTTATGCGGCCTACAGTTTACAGACACGTGTCGCAAACCAGTCTTTGTTAATTCTGAGCCTCTGTCTCTAGAGATACCACCAATAACTCCCTTAAGAATCTTTATGCGGGGGATCCCTGGGTGGCGCAGCGGTTTGGCGCCTGCTTTTGGCCCAGGGCGTGATCCTGGAGACCCCGGATCGAATCCCACGTTGGGCTCCCGGTGCATGGAGCCTGCTTCTCCCTCTGCCTGTGTCTCTGCCTCTCTCTCTCTCTCTCTCTCTCTCTCTCTCTCTGTGTGACTATCATAAATAAATAAAAATTAAAAAAAAAAGAATCTTTATGCGGGGCCTATTTGCAATGCTCAGAAGCCTGTCATCTTCTTAAATAACAAGATTATTTCTAGGAATGAGTAAAGAGGGCTGCTCTGGGATGATCATCAATAATTTTTGCCATTGAGATAAATATTAGGCATCATGAATTTAATTCAATAAACGTACCATGGATTTGGCAAAACATAAGCCAGGAGGGATTTAAAAGCAAATGTTTCTTAAAGGTATGTCCAAGGCAGAAAACAAAGACTTGCGAGGGAGAGAATGGTAATCATACACGATCATTAAATCAGAAAGACACAGGGAGGGGTGAGAGGAAAATCACAATTTTGCTGTATTTGGACACAATCACCAGCCCCATCACCGCTATAGACATACATGGTGCTTATGCTTGTCATAGTCAAGCAGTCTTTCCAGTGTGTGTGTGTGTTCATGACTGAATCCACATGTCAACTCTAAAAAGTAATGTCTATGATCCCACTTTAAAGGATAAGTAAGCACCATGCGTATTTGTTCACTGTTATATCCCTAGAATCTGGCATAGGACCTAGAACTTACCTAAAATACACTTCAATCAAACTCATTCTATGTATTTAATGCAAGATTTTTCATATGATCCTCAATATCACAGTGTGGATTATGTATTTTTGCCCACTTTATGTAGGGGGTAGGACCAAGGCTGGGAAGACAGCAGATGGCTACAGTGGGCCAAATCAGTGTTACAGATGATTTGTTGCTGTGGATCGGAAAAAACGTTTTCCTCTCCCTAACACAATTCTGCTGGTAACAACTCACAGATACGTGCTCAATGACCAAAGAAGAGCCCACACGCGGAGAGCCGGGGACCGGTAAGTGCGCTTTGACCCTTTGCAAATGTGTTTTGTCACAACCTTATCAGCCTCCTCTGACAGAGGAGGAAATGAAGGTTGAAAGAAATTGGTTAATTTGACTAAGTCCTATTTCAAGCAAGTGGCAGGGCCTAGAATTGAAACCGTGCTTTCTGGCTGTGGAGTCTATGCCTAACCACCTGATTTCACCGCCTGAAATATCTGTGTGTGGCTACCTCTGAAGATCAAAGTTGTGCAAAACAACAAAACTCAGCCAGAGAAGGAAAGGAAATCATTGCTTCTTTCTAGATGATGGCTCAGTGGCTCAGTTCCAGCACTTTTTTTTTGTTTTTACTACACTATGTTTTTAATAAATAGTTACACATATTTCACCCTCCTCATTTATCTCTTAACTTCATTTGAGTTTCTACCACCTGTGTGAACTTTGATTGTCAAAACTGTTTGTAGCATTTTGAGTTGCAACACTAATTTCATAAGTTACTTGCACCCAGTCCCCATGACCACCGATATGAACAATGGCCTAGTAAATTTGCCCTTTCTTCCTTTAAAGCCATGTTTTTGGTTTATCAGGTTTCGCAATATTTCATAAACTTTACCTCATTTTTCAATCCTTTAAATCCCTATCTGATCACACTCTCTGAAACACTGGTTTCACGTCATTGTTCTGCTTAAAATATTTCAAAGACCCTCTTCTGCTCCGAGTTTCAGCTTGGCCTGATTGACCGAGCAGCTGTAATGTCACCACAAACTTATCCACTTCTTACTTTGCTGATGTTTTCTAGTCATAACTTAGCTTGCTGTCAGTCTGATCCCCTCGTCGTTGTACAAACACATCAATTTCACACGCACCGCCATGTCACGTCCCTGTTCATTTTCTCTTCCATTCATATACAAAGCAAGGCCTATGTATTCCTTCAAGCTGCATCAAATACTAATAATCCATCCTTCAAGTTCTAGATGTCTTTATCTCTCCTGACATCAGGAACCACAGATGTCTCTCTGAAACTTGTAACAATTAATATCAGTATTATGCTCAATCTGTCTCCCAACTTTAACCTTTTCCTACCATTTATTAGTTCCTTTTTCTCTTTCAAATACTCATCCATTCCACTGGTTAAAGTTAGAGATCTTCCTTTAGCATTCTTACATCCCCTACTGTGCTTGGTTGGGGACTGCAGATCATGAAGAAGGTATTTAGGATCTGTATGTCGACTTTTTTAACTCACTCTTTTGGCAACCTCATTTCCACCATTGACCTCTCCCTGAAACTCCACATTTGGTTGTCTAACTGCAGATGACTTCAGAAGTTGTTATGAGAATTTAATGAGTAAAGTGTGTGAAAGTACCTGGTATGAGCCTTGGTATTTAGCAGGTGCTTGACAAACGATGTTTGGAGGGGAATCTCGCACATATTCCCCTTTTGCAGCTGAATAGCAACTGTGGCTTTAAGAACAGAAAAGGTATCCAAATCTCCTATGTCTCCAGCCCTGCCCATTCCTGTGACTTTTGACCCACTCTCCTCCTTTAGCCCCTATTTGGGGTTTTTTGTTGGTTGGTTGGTTGATTTGGTTTAGTTTTTCAGGCCAACAACCTCTGAAAAATCTTACTTTCCTCTCCTTTCGTATTTGTGATAATAAATCCCATGATTCTACTGCTGTGATATCTCTAAAATCATCTTAATCCTCTTTATTACATCTCCCAAGATCAATCTTAACTTCCTCTCCTTAGACATATCTCAACTGGTCTTTCCAATTTCATTCCCTCCAAACCTTCTTGCACAAATGTTTCCAATTCTGTTTCTCTTTCTTGTGTCAATTGGAGTGAGCCACTTGTAGTTGTGCATCTATACCTAAAAAAGCAGGGAGCTTTGGGCTTTAGAATTAGTCAGGCTGGGTTTGAATCCCCTGTCTGCACGGTGTTTGACTTGGACAAAACACTTAAATTCTCTCTACCTCAATTCTCTGTTCTATAAAACAAGGTTGATGGTAACACTCTTCCCAAGTTTTATAAGGATTAAATAAGATTATTTTAAGAAACTAGCAGAGAATAAATACTCACCAGCTGGTAGTCACAAAAGAACATTTCAAGATAGTGTCATTCTGTGCCTTAAGTGTTATCCCTTCAGCCTTTATATCTTTATCCTTAAATTCATATAGACATAGTCTACCAATGTCTCAAGACGCATTTCCATTTTTCTTCTTCCATAGGATCTTCTCTGATTTTTCACACCAAAAAAGCATTATCTTTTTTGCAGTAAATTTCCATAGTAAAAGAGAAGGGAAAAACATGTGGGGAGAGAACATGGGCATGTAGTTTCTCATTTCATCATTTTAAAAACCTTAAGAAATACATTTTAATAAAAAACTGAGACTGAAAAAAATTAGCAGAAGAAAAGTATTTAAATCCTGGCTTGTGTGACCTTCACATTTATGTTCTCGCTATTGATTTTCAGTGTGCCTATCAGAGTCTATTGAAGCTAATCTTAGTTGTTTTTGTTTTTTTTTTTTTTTTTAATCTTAGTTTTTGAGGTTTGGTTTGGTTTGGTTTTGAGCAATTATAACTACTTGTAGAGACTGACTTGTCTCGTTTTTTCTTATAGGTTTTCCAAGGAGCAAAGAAAAATATTACTTATTTTTTAAATAGAATAAAATTATAAATTAAACGTAGTTATAAAAAAATAAAATTATAAAATCATTTAAAAATTCATTATAACTTGTAATTACCATGTAGCACCATTGAACAATTTTGGAAATCTAGGACACATGATGAAATCTATATTATACTGTTTTTTTCCCCTATCTTGAACATTTCAATCTCATCAACTTAGGAATTATTTCATTATTACTCATCAATTATTCCTAACAATGCTAAAAATGACTAAAATAATAAGAAAAATAGAAAAATGATGCAGTTGCTTGGAAGGATGATGCAACTGGAAAATAAACCATCATTATCATCATTCAGCTTCCTTGCTGTGACTAAAGTAGTGCATCATCATTTGAGAAGGTATAAAAGAAGTCTGGAAATATTTGTATGGTCTACTTCTAGTTTCTTTGAACACAGTTTAGAATTTAGAAGTTCTATTTTTCATCTATAGCTGCAAAGAGAAGAAAATCAACCGAAGACGGTATTTCAGTTACTAAAATCAGGAGATGAATGCAAAAAAAGAGATAACAGTATGCTAAACTTTAATGATTAGGGTGAAATTGAAATTGATCATTCAAATGAAATCTCAGACCATGAATTTTCAGGTAACAATGAATTTTCTCAAAAATCAATGAGTGAGGGGATCCCTAGTGGCTCAGTGGTTTAGCACCTGACTTCAGCCCAGGGCCTGATCCTGGAGTCCCAGGATTGAGTCCCGCATTAGGCTCCCTGCATGGAGACTGCTTCTCCCTCTGCCTGTGTCTCTGCCTCTCTCTTTCTGTGTCTCTCATGAATAAATAAATAAAATCTTAAAAAAAAAAAAGAATCAGTGAGTGAATAATTCATTTCAAAGGACAAAAAGGAAATATAGTATTCTCATTCAGTTAGTCCTTCAACCATGACCTTATCACTCAATATTTTGTGCAAGAAACTAGCCTGTCTCATTTTGTTAGAAGCGTATGTTACAGTACTTTTTCACCTTTTATAAAATCTATGTGTGAAAATTTGTAGTTTTTAAGTGCACAAATGCTAAAGAAAGGTAAAAGCAGGTATCAGAATGAAATCAATAATGTATAAATTAAAAAAATCATTGGATTTATCATTTTAAAGAATGTTTATAAAGCTAAAAAATGTCTCACAGTGATGGGATGGAGATGACATTGTCTTCTCAATGAAATTATGAACCTCAAAGATTTCAAAAATTTGCTGCATTTTTGAAATATAAATTCTAAAAGAACCAGAAGTAATATTGTGCTAGAATCTATTAGAGATGTGTTTGAAATCTGGAATTAGTATCTATTAGATGCAGATATGACATGTTTATGCATGATAAATAGATGTGCAGTTAGTTCATTTTGAAGATGTTTCCAATTTGGAGTATATATACATTCAAAATCAGAAAACTGATTAAATAAACTTTTAGCTTTGCTGTATTTACATTTTTATCACAATTTTCAATATCCCTTTATCCTTTCTTCTATGAACCATTTTTCAAAATGATTCAAAATATTAAAAAACATTGAGAGGTCCAAGTGGTAAGTGGAGATAACTATTGTTCTTAGTATATTGAGATGAGCATGTACACTTTCTAAACCTCTATTGCACTTACCAACTTATCCTTGGTTATAAAGTTATTTATGCTATGTCTTATCTCTTTTCTAGGCTATCAGCTTGCTAAGGGGATTCAACAAATATTCATTGAGTTAACATCAAAACTCCCAAAGCTATTATTTTGTGAAGATAATTAGATGTTCGAACTATAGTAAGTATGTTTTTATGGAACAGTACTTTTTTTAGAGAAAAGTAAAGTAAAGCTGACTCTTACCTAGTCTTTTCCATTACAGCCAATTGAGCTCTGAAATACATTAGAT
Source organism: Nyctereutes procyonoides (assembly GCF_905146905.1). Taxonomy (NCBI): domain Eukaryota; kingdom Metazoa; phylum Chordata; class Mammalia; order Carnivora; family Canidae; genus Nyctereutes; species Nyctereutes procyonoides. Next base: position 28,880,336 of record NW_026575146.1, read on the forward strand.
TAAACCGTTAAATAACAGTGACTATAATGCAATTACATTTGACCTCTTCTCAGCAGGATCAAACCAAAAATGCAGTTAGGCACAACTAAAGTTCAAGAAAAGGATCTTAATAAAATAGGAGTACTAACTTATTCCTTGAGGCTCTTTCTAGCTGTGGACTTAAAACCCATAGAATTGGAATACGAGCTGCCAAAGAATACCTTATTATAGTCAGAGAAGATTTTGATAGGTGAATACCTTCAATTTTAAGAGAGCAAATGACACAGAAAGTGGAATAAATTACCTTGACATAAATTCTTGGCTCAAGTAAAAGTCAGACAGCAGGTGGAATTTCAATGGTTGGGATAACTTCTAAGGGCTAAACTTTAACTGGTATTGAACTTTAATCGTAATGGCTTTATGATTATAATTTTTTTTCATACAGAGATGAAGAGCTGAAGAAAAGTATTAAAATGACTAAGCAAAAGTACAGGAGGCCTGGTTCCTGTACTGGACATTTAAATTGATTTCCTTATCTATAGTAAATATGAAGAGGTCTGTGAGCCATGTGATTTTTTTTTCCTTATTGAAATTTATCTCTTGCCTAACTCAGTTGACTTTGCCCAGCAATACATGCAGTTCATTTGGCCCAGGGGAACTTGATGAAGAGGAAATGTGAAAATGCCTAGCAAGATCACGATGGTTCTTTTAGAGTCTACTTAAATGAATGAAATTATGAGTATTGCTATCACTTAAGAAAAATGTGCTTAGCAACAAAGTATTGAAAAGGAAATTGGAGTTACTGGAAGGTTGATAAAGATGAATAAATCTGAAATCATTTATCTTGACCTTCAGTACTATCAATTTCTAAAAGCAAAACAAACAAAACAAAAAGTATGAAACTCTGTAAATTGAGTCTCTATGTAGCTACCATATCTGCCGTGACTGGTTTCCTTAGTTGTCTCATAAGAAAATGACAACTAGACTATTTAATCCTAAAAAGTGTGAATCATCAGCCTCAGGAGAGCCACCTTAGGAAAACAAGGTGAGTCGTCCTCCCTTCCCTCCTCACTCTTTCCTTCCTCTTCTTTTCCCTAAGGCAGTTTAGGGACTATTCAAAACATTTTCCATAACATTGACCATGTACACAATCAAGAGATCTAATGGCAGAGTTGTTAGATCATTTAAGAGTAGTAGAGAGAATATTTTTAGAGAGGGGAGCATTTCAGTATCCATAACACCCCTCAAATTATACATTGTACATATACATCTACTCCAGTTGCCCACAGGGCCAGCCTTAGTAGAATATACTCACTTTCTAGGTTTAAATAGAATTTTCTTGATTTTCCAATTTAATATAGAGTGAGTCAGTACAGGTGAATTTTAATTAGATTCAACAAAATGATACGATCCATACATTTAATGTTGGCTTGTTAAGATGGTCCTCATAATTGAGGTGGGGATTGTTACTGACTGTAAGATAGTGCATATTCACTACGGAGATTCAAAAAGAGCAATTCAGTTCATTTTCAGGTATTTCTTAGCTAAAAAAATTGGTAAGACCATCGTTGTTAGAAGCATTTTATTTAATGGGATAAAAGGCAGACCTTGAGACTAATGTCATAGTGTCAGTACATTTCATTAATAAGGTTTTCCAAATCGCAACTGTAATTTGGGCTACTTTTGAGGGTGTGGCAACATTATATAAGGGAAGTTCTTTATCCCAAAGGGAAAAATCAAATTATAGTTTAAAAATTCATTACCAATAATTAATAATGAACTCTAGCTAAACAATAACAGGTGTTCTACTAATCCCAAACAGAAACAGATGGAAGCACAAATGTTTTATAAATACTGGATACACGCAGAGCAATAAACTTGGCAGGAATTGTTTTATTCTCTAATTGTCAGTCAGAGTCAGAGTCTTATCACTTGCATTTTCTCTAAATTAATGTACCCAGATAAAATCTTGTTTCTCATTCCTTATTTTTCAAAACACAGGCCATATTTAGTGCTCTCTGTACTGTGTCACCAACAAAAGTAATATAAATTTTCCTTCTGTGCACTTATGAAGGTTCATAGAATTTGTTACATGAAACAACAGGCATACCATATAGGTTTTTTTTCCCTTCTCCAACTTCTTCCTTTCCATCCCCTGAAAGACTAAAATACAGAATTTCCCCCAAAATACTGATCTACATATTCCTGTATTTCTTAGACATTATAGCAATAAGCATTCAAAATAATGAATGTAGGTAGATGAAATAAATTAGGAAGGTGGTTAGAAAGGTAACAACTGCTAGTACGAAATATAATCCCATAGCACTTGGTAATGATTTCCAGGAGTTAGAATATCAGATAGTGCTACAGATCTAAACTCATGCCTATTTAGAAAATGTTCACATGGGACATTAGAAGAGTTTTCCTGTATGGTTAATAACAGAATTCTCCTTAACTCAGGCAGAGATGGTTTCACTGTTCCTTCTGATCCTCATTTGTTGTTGAATTTTTGGAAAGAAATGATTAGCTTGTGACTGTTAAACTCTTAGCATCTCTCATTGACTTTGACAATGTATGGTTCCCTTTGTCCTGTGATTTTCCTAGAAACTGCATTCTACGATCAATTAGTAGCTCTATGAATAATTTGGGGAGCACAATGAACACATTATTTTCCTCAAGCAAAGGCATTTAAAAACTTGTGCTCATTAGTATTTTTTTAAATTTTTATTTATTTATGATAGTCACAGAGGGAGAGAGAGAGGCAGAGACACAGGCGGAGGGAGAAGCAGGCTCCATGCACCGGGAGCCCGACGTGGGATTCGATCCCGGGTCTCCAGGATCGCGCCCTGGGCCAAAGGCAGGCGCCAAACCGCTGCGCCACCCAGGGATCCCTCATTAGTATTATAGATTCATGTGCATTACAAGGAAATAGTTGATCTTTTCGAAGGAAAATATGTGTAGAATATAACTTTTTAAAACCATCACAGTTAAATAAACTTGTCAGCAAATCTGTTACCTAAAATTGACTTAATGTTGTAGAGAGAGCGAGAGTCAGTAATGTTAAGTTTCTTTCATGTGGGGTACTCACGCAGACAGGCTGTGCTAAATTGAACGATTTAAAGAATAAAGTTAGAATAATAGTATTTTATGTATCTATTTATATGCTTGGTCAACAAATTAGCAAGGTCGTGACTCTGACCTCAATGTAAGGACACTGAAGACGAGGTGGGGTTCAATGATTTGCTTATGGTACAATACTAGAAAAGAATGGGGTCTAGCATTGCACCTGTATTTACGTCCAAAGCCCTCTTTTTTCACTATATTATTAAATTAGTTTCCTGCATGTTTCCATTTAATTTTACTATGCTTTTATACACATATGTTAACAATCATTTTTCCCAAATGAGTCATCATCCAACTGAGTCACCATACTTTTCAATGATTTCCATTTCAGTTTCTAACTCATAAGAAAGTAAACAAAAAAAAAAAAAAAAAAGAGTAAAAGGATTTAAAAACTGAGGAAGAGGAGGGAGTGGAAATTCACTTGAATAAATTATGAGAATTAACTCAATTTTCCTGAGAGCCAAAATTCTCATGTTCTTCAAATTTTCTAGGAGTAAATGTGTTATATACTTATTTTAAATATGATGATGCCAATTTGCCAATACATGCATAAATGTAGTCATAAAGTTTGAAGAAATTTCCATGAAAATAGTTTAGAGCCAAAATATAATTTGCTTTAAACAATGAGCTTCAATTATTCTAATGTTAATTATCTCCTTCCTTAACAATACCATCTTCTTAGAATTGTTCCTCCAAATATAACATAGTTCTTATCAGTCTTTAAATCTGCAAAAGACCAAGTATAAGCAATGGAGTCATTCATTCTTAGTTAAGATATTAGTAAAGAATCCCTTGTTACACTCTAGGCAACAATTAAAAAAAGATAGGAGAGATGAGAGATAAATTGCTTTCAGTAAAAATACTTCCCCACTGTGTTAACTATTAACTCCCAGGTTGACTATTTCCATCAATAGTAGATCCCTGGTGTGGCTAATCTTGGTTCATGTGAGAAAAAAAATTTTTTTGAAACAAATTAAATATTTGAATTCTGATGGATTTAATATGAATATTTTTCACTACTGAAAAAAAAAAGGGATACTTTTATTGTCGGCGGCCTTATAAGTTTACTCGAAATAAAATAAGATGATTCACCTCTTTGCTCCAAGATATTATTAAAGATATTAGCATTTTTTTGTAGATGAAGATATTAGCATATTTTTTTTTAGCTTTCAGCCAACTTCATTTGCAATAGGCCATGCGGTAAAATTAAAGGCCCTAATGCCAGTTATTACTTCTGCTTTTTTACTGGCTTTATTCTAGATCTACACATGCATTATGCAATTTTTTTAAATGAAAATACAGTTTAGTGCACACACACACAAAAAAAACCAACTGTCTCAGAGACAAAGACTATTAGAACAGACAAGCACAAAAATTTTTTTTGGAATACCTGGTCTTAAATCCCCATGGACAAACATGTCAATCATATATCGACAGAATGCATACTGATCTGATGGAGTGGAAAGAAAAAGAGCAATGAAAAAATGTCATCAAAACCATTTTTTTTTCCTAAAGAGAAATGGTTTCACAAAACAAACAAAATAGCACAATTCTACTTCAGTTACTACAATATTTTCCGTGAAGGAATAATTTGCACTCATATGAACACACAGGGGAAAAAAGATGTAATAAATGTAAGATTCTATTTCTTCCATACATAAGAAATAGCCTTAAAAAACTGCACGGACTACTTCAGGGTAACATCACACAGTTGTTGTTGTTGCTGGGTTGTTTGTTTGTTTGCTTAGATCCAAACACTTTTCATCAAACTCATTACAGAAGTCATCATATTAGAGCACTTTTTCTTGCGATTCCTATATACACTTCCAATAATGAACCAGAAGTTTTGAAAGAGGAAATTATTTCCAACTTGGAGCACTTTACCAATTATTCATTGCAAGCCCTTCTGCTAAGTGTCTAAATGGAGCTGTAGAATATCTTCTCCAAAAGGCAAGCAGGAAGGCTAACTCCTTTGCAAGGCGTTAGGGGTTCTGCATGGAAATGCTCCCCAACTAGAAGAGTATGTGCAGGAGAACAGACTTTCAGCATCAAACGATGTCATTGCTAAGTTCATTAATTGAGTAGTCGCCATTGAAGATATCTTGTGATCTTGACTAGCCTATGGTCTATGAAAAAAAGTTTTAATGAAAAAGGATTTGAGCACTTTGGGCAAACTTAGTCAAATGATTTCAGTTTGTTTGTTTTTTCTTTATTTTCCCTCTAAATCAAAGCCATCACGGTGAACTTTCAATTTTTGCAGAACATTACATTCTGCTGAGGTCATTCCAACACAAATTTCAGTGGGTGAATTATTCCATAAGTTTTGCCAGGTCTTCTTTAAAGCTTGCATATTATGAAATTAATCTTGTTCAAGATGATTTACCTTCTAAATAGGCATTTCATGAATCTAACCAATCCAAAGGCAGCTCTAGGAGCAAGAGTTTATTCAATTTACATAACATGACACACCCTTATGTGCTTGAGATTAAGTATACCAAACATGGGAAATAATAAAACTTATTACTGTATAATAAACACACATACAGTGATTTTTGTAAACCCTATTTCTTTAGAGTATTAGCAGTATTTTTAGAGTAATCCATTTTATTATGAAACTCTGCCAGTCTTTGAACAAATAATGTAGTTATTGCAGTAATGTAAAAATATAATCCTTTTCATTAGTACCTAAATACGAGCAAGCCAAAACTCATAAAGTTTCAAGGATTTGCATGTGTGTTGGTTCTTGAATTACAGCACATTTTCCCATAGGTGAGGTGGGAGTTGGTGGGAGGCTGGTTCTCAGTTCAAATCCAGGAATCTATTTGTTCCTGGATATACCCGTGGTAACAGCCAGGGTTTCTAAAACCATGACAAACAAACCCTATGGCACAGGAGAGAATTAAGGTTAACATAGAAAATATTTTCTCTTTTCTGGACAGACCTGTTTGTCGAGCAAAATTCTGGAATAGGAGATTTGGCTCTAAGATACAGCAAAATGAAAAAGTGTATTTCCTTTACATGGCAAATTTGAGGTGGAGCAAGGGTAGACTTCCTGAAATGTTCAAGCTTCTCCCTTTGTTTCAGTACCTTAAGTGACAATATTCTTTTTAGATTTGTCCTTCCTACAATTTAGAAGTAGTTCTCAAAGGGCAATTTAAATATCAAGCAGACAAGGCATGTGTTCTAATTCCAGGGTCTAAATCCTAGAATATGCATTTTTAACAAACTCCTCAGAAGACCTAACTAGACTATATTCCAGAATCATCGATCTAAAAATCCATCAGTTTTTTTTTTTTTTTTACTTCACAGTGCTTCCTAGTGACACAATCGCCTTCAGAATATGTGCATGTAAGAAGTTGAGAATGCAGGGACTATCTGGAATTTGAAGGGTTTGGGTAATCCCCAAAATTAAATAATGCTCTCTGCATTGTGCAAGTGGCAAGTTGTGATGGCATATTTGAACACACAGCATATGGAATAGTATGTTGAATTAACTAAAGTTCATGCTTCAGAGTTTTTTTTTTTTTTTAACTGAATGCTGACAGTGTAATGAAACTCTTTAGCCTCTATGCTAAATTATTACCAAAGTAAAATGCTTGCATTTATTTCACCAACATTTTCTGGCTCCAAAAGTCATTCATTTAATTAATGCATCAGTAATCCTCTGTGCTTCTAATTTAAGAAAGAAAATTTATTTTTTAAAAGATTGATTGATTTGAAAGAGAGAGAGAGAGAAAGAAAGAAAGGAAGCACAAACAGGGAAAGCTGCAGAAGGAGAGGGAGAAGCAGGCTTCCCATCAAGCAGGGAGCCTGATGTGGGGCCACATCCCAGGACCCCAGATTCATGACCAGAGCCGAAGGCAGGTGCTTTACCTGACTGAGCCACCCAGGTGCCCCCAAAATTCTTTATTAATTAAAAAAAGTTTAGTTTTTTTAATCTAGAAAATTGAATTACAATACTTAGATTGTTTCTGTTTTGAGCGATACTGTGATGTTGCATTCTAATGGCGCCAATAGGAAAATGAGAGGATTTTTACAATATTTAAATTAAGAATTTTCAAATATTTTAAACGAGGATGCCTATTTCCATCTGTCCTGAGTGTTGACCTAAACAACGTGCAAGAATTCTAGGCAAGTATATGTCAGGCAGCCTCCAGTGTGTCTGCTTCACCTAAGGATAAAGCAAAACCAAGCCTTTCTGATTTGCTTCTTTAAATGCAACTCGAATATTAAACGGGGAAAATTTTCCTAAAGAACTATTCTATTATGCTAACTTTATAGTTTTGTGATAATAATTCATATATAATAATTCATATAATTTCATAGGTGGTCACCATTTGTTAAATTTTTTTCCCACCAAATGAACATCTCCTAGGAATAAACACATGCTAACAATTTCTCCCCTCCCCAAGGAGCAGTCCTGGATGTCATGTTCCTGCCATGTTCCCTGTGGAGTGGCAGCTGAGAGAAAATGCATTCTAGGTGCAGAATGTCAGCAGAAGGGAAATTTTAAAAAACCTCTTATGAGCATGAGGCATGTGTACTCTGGTGCTCTATGGGAATTTCATATCGACTATATTCTCTCCGCCTGCCACAAATATTCAGATAGTTGTTGAAAAGAAGAAGATGAAGAAGTAGGAAGAAAAGGAGGAGGAGGAGGAGGGAGAGGAGGAGGAGGAAAGAGAGAAAGAGGCAGCTGAGGGGAATGAAAAGAAAGAATGAGTATAGCAGTGGGGAGGTTTGGTTTTCTCCTTCCCCATAGATTTGTCATAGGGCATCAGAAAATCAGAGATCAATGCCTGAACATGCCTGAACATGCCAACCTTCTTACCCTACTTTAAATAGGTTGGTCCATAAAAACTAGATTATGTGGTACGTAAGTGGATGTATAAGTTTATGGTAGGCATGTACACACCTATGGGTCTGATTCCCAAAGTTTTACATGAAAATATAATGTTTATAAATATGCAATATTGAGTAACTACATGTGAATAAATTTCATGTATACTATATAATTTAAAAATTGACAATACGTGTGAGCGCTAAATGTAAAAATCTGTTTCCAGGGAAAGACCTATAGGTCCTATTTATTTAGAAAGCTATTTGAAAAGGACTCAAATTCATCAAGACTAACTTAAGCTAAGCAAATAACTAATCCCTTGCCCAAAGGAGAATTTACTCAACTATTTTACTACATCATCAATACAAGAGTCTCAAATTCAAAGCCACCCCCCAAATAGATTATTTAAGAAACACTGCATCTTCGTTTATCGTGTTTAGGTGAAACCATAATGTGATCAGGTTTTTTTAATAAATAAATATTCTTAAATCTTTGCTTAATTTAAAAAATATTTCTGTCTAACCAGCAATTAGAAGTAAGGTTTTGATTATTTACCTAATGATTTAATTGACGGTAGCTGTTTTATTAGGGAGCCTTACTTTAGCAAATGCATTTGCTTAGTTAATAAAATCACATTGTGCTTTTGTTTCTTACTTTCAGTGGTATTTGAATGTCCTTTTAATAGATAAATAGCTCTTTATGTACAAATGAAAACAGTAGATTGAAAATGAAAATGGTAATAGAATGATATCTTGCATAATTCTGATTACTGATATGAATGAAATACAATATATGTGACCTAGAAAATAGACCTTATTTTAAAATGTTCCAGTGATGTGTCTTTATCAATGAAATGTGCTCCCCCCACAAAAAATCCTAAAGATACTAAAAATGGACATCAAAAAGTTTATTCATGTTCCAGTTACTAGATAAGTATTGTGATACCCCTGTATATCATATAAGTGATATGAATTTTTATATCCTGTATTTATGAACAAAAAATAAAAATATATTTGGTACTTTTCAGCTGGTTTCATGTGATTATTTTCGTCTTTAAAATGCAAAGTATTTTAGGACCCTGATAATCATTTTAAATACATATATCAGTGAGTCAGATTAGTTTTCCTGTTTTCTATCACAGTAAAATAGTCCATTTGAAATATTCCCTTTGCTTACTATAGTTCTTTTTCTACTCAAAATATTTCAGAAATAACATACGGTTTTAAGAGAGGTAATAAGTAATAATCAATATTTTTAATTTTTTCGATGCAATATAATCATTTTTACAATTGAATAAAAGTTTTAGGGCTCCAAAGTTTTAATCCCACTCTTTTTCAGCGATCCACAGAGTTTTCAATTTAGGCGATGTTCATTTATTTCAAAATTTTGTTATTGACAAAAAAGAGAGACTTTTTTTCTTTTTTCCTTCCTTTCCTTTTTAAAATATAGTCTCAAAAATATACAACCTTCGTCAAATCAAAATTTATAAATATGACTTGTGAATTCAAGGGAAAAAAGTGATTCAAAGAAAAAATACAAGAGAGGATTGCAAAGACAAATACCACATGATCTCACTTACATGTGGAATCTAAAAAACAAAGTGTGGATTTCAAATTTCATGTCTTGTGTCTTCTGATGGTGAAAATTATCTTCAGTTTCACTGTCCAAATAGGTTACTCAGTAGTAAAGTTTTCAAAATTTTTAATGAAAATCTCATAGAAACCATCCCACAGTTTTAGTCCTCAAATATAATTATTCAAGACTACCAGAGTAAAGGAAAGTTTTATTTTGTAACACCCTTAAGAAAGATTTGTAGAAATAGTTCCTACATAGTAGATTACACGTTCTTAATGGGAAGCCTTAGGACAGTGTAGCGCATGGTGCCGGGGATAGACATCAGGAAGAAGAGATTCAATGAGAAGCAGAGATATGAGATGAGCCCTCAGCTGCCCTCTGAAAACTCCATCCTTTTGTGTCTCCATAGCACCTTTCCATAAAGCATTTAAAATTTATACTCCACCTCCATATTAAATGCTCTATTTCTGTGAAGTAGGGATGCACAGTGTCAGATATGGAGATTTCCAAAGTCATAAATTTAGTCAGTGGAAGCTAGCAAGGAAACTTGAGAGTTCTTTTTCCTGTATCTTCCTGTCCATTAAATTAACTGAATTTAATAATTCAATGCATACTCTAAGTTATGTGCTCTTGCAGAGAGCAACAGGAATGTTCGGATAGTTTTTATGATACTTGTACTATATGGTTTGAACATATGCCCTTTAAAAACCTCCTTGAAAATTGTCATTTTTCCTGGACTGCTGTCCTCCAAAGAATAGGAAACATAAAATTGCTTTTCTACCTCTTAATAGAAATCTCGTGCCTCAAGAATTTAACATTTATCTTCAACCTTCAAATAACTTCAGATAACTAACTCAAATCCTCTTCTAAAAGTACTTCAGAATGCGTCTTTAGATATGTGAACACATTTTAGACTCTCTATAAATGAATTTTAATTCCCAAACATTGCGTTTCCTTTCAAGTGTATTCACTTATACCAGTATTTTTATTCCCACTTGAAGTCTGATCTCGGTCTTTTTGAGTTTTTAATTTCACTGTATCTGCTTCTTGCCCAGTGTTCTCTTAGAACCTCCGGCCACCTCCTCTGAATGTTTACCTTTCTGTTCATGCTTGGCCACAGCCGCAGTCTCTTTCCCCTCCTTCTCTTTGGCCTTAGGTGGTGTTTTCTGTACTTCTTTGACTTTTGCAGCTGTTGGCTTCACTTTCTCTTGTTTTCCACCTTTCACATCCTTTTTGATCTTCTCTTCAGTCTTGGCTTTCCTCTCTTCTGTACAGATTAAAGACAAGTTGGATTATTTTTGTTTACTTACCAGTGCAGCATTTCATCTTTCATTGGTTGCTAAGAACAATTTAAAAAGAAAGAGAAAAGAAAAACAATGGAAAGAATAGCATCCGTGACATGCGTACTTGTGACTATTATTATCTAACTTTTATATTGTCTATAAAGTGACAGGTGAGAGTACTTAGTTGTAGCTCAGTTGCAAGTTGGACACTTTCTTAATTTGTACATTAAAACATTACCTTTTGGGTAGCTAAGAGCTTAGCATAATTAACAAGAGGCCGTTTGAAATACACAGGGGACGTATGTACAGACGTGTTCAGTGAAAGGCAATGCCCATACAAAAGAGCTATAGTCATTTTGTTTCACAGCTGAAATATCTTAAAAATCATTCAAGAAACTGAACATAGTATTTTTAAAAAATAACTATTGAGAGTATAAATGTGGAATTACTTGCACTGGTAGTGACTAATACGAATGAAACAATAAAATCCATTAAAGGATACCTCAAAAACATTCAGCCTCTAATGACTTTAAAGAGATGGAACGAGAGCAGAAATTGAGATATTAGCTGCTGCTTAAGTCAGAAATAATAATTCTAATGACTTTTAAAACCTCTACATATGTCCTAGTGAACAGAAAGGGCTATAAATTAGAAAAATATCTTAATTACAACATGTATGCATGTATATTCTACACACACATATTCTTAATTTGATATCCTGTGCATTTGGGAGGAAGGAATTAGAAATCTGAACTAATCAGTTTGTGATTATTTCAGTTATTTTTCAAAAAGCAATATTAATATAGCACACATTTGTGGGAAATTGTTTAGGTAGATCCTAACATTGGACATTATTTATTCTATGGGACTACACATGATCACTAGACACCACAGTATGTCTACTGCAACGTGGACTCTCTCATGTCATTTGTCCATGTAATGGATAGGCCTTGTCACTCATGTTGAAAAATTTGATGAAAATACTATAATTAAGTTTCTTGACTTTAGTATAGTAAGCAATAATTTGAGACTAATACAAGATAATTTTGCGAGGTCCCATGAAGAGAAGAATGAAAATGACAATGCCTGATGCTTACAAAACCAAAATCATTTGTGGTACTGCATTTACTTGAATGGATCAAACTTCCCAAAGCACTGTTCTTCGGAAACTTTGCAGGAAGATGATGCTACTATGTTATGAGGATATTATGAGGATATTCCTATGGTCAAATAAATTTGGAAACACTAAGTTAAATCAGGTTTTTTTTTTTTCACTATGAAATTTCTCAAAGCTAAAGTCTATTGAGAATCTTCAAAGAGGGAGATTTTTCTATGCCCTGTTTTCCTAATTTACTTGGTCATAAAACTCATACAAAAATCACTCAATTACTCCACAAATTTCCAATGTCTTTGTGGCTTCTGTAACTATATTCAATTGGGGATTTTCTTGTATTTCCTTTATACCACTTTTAAATCCCCTTTGCTGGTTATTGCTCTTTTCTATATTTCTGTGCCTGAAATCATCAGCTCTCCGCAAATGACTTTAAATCAATATAACTCCAGAATCTCACACCAAATATTTGTTAGTTTCTGGCTACAAAGTAAGTTCCCCTGAGATGTGAACAATACCTCCGACTCACACAATTCATCTAGGTTCACCTAATGAACCCTTCCAGAGAGCTGATTATGGCATGGGCTCAGAGTGAGTTGCAGGAGCTCTAAAGATTAGCAGGATAAAAACGTTAGTATAACTTTTAAAACCCTGCAAGATCTGGTTTCGTCCTATCTCTCCTCTCATAGCATTCTTTCTAAAAGTTTCTTTCTCCACTAGACTACTTTCTTTTCCTTGAGTATCTCATGTATTTGCTACATGTCAAACATTGCCAGGCTTCCATTTTTATGTTTTCCACATATATAAATTCCTTTGCGGCCAGCACATATCCAACAAAGCACACTACCATTGGAATTAATCATTCCTTCACCTGAGCTTCAAATTGCCTCAACTTTTATTAAAGCATACCTGCTTTTCCCTGTTATGTGTCTTGTATTACAAATGATTGTTCCTCATCTCTCTTCCCTACCAGACAGAGCAACTTGTGGATAGAAACTATATTAATCATTTTTGTAGCATCATAATGTCTAGCACAATGCTTTTTTTCAGGGAAAACACCAAAATAAATGTTTACTGAATTAGCACTTTGAATCAAGAGAGAACACTATACGTTTCACTATACATATAATACACATATAGAAATAAACATTGCACATATAAATGTGTTTAAAATGAACTTGACAAAACTTGAAAAAAATGCCAACTGGTTTTTTGTTTATACTTTTTGCGTGTGAAATTGTAATTTTTGTTACATTAAATGACACCTACTCACTTGTGGGCAGCACTTGATTTAACCTTAGCTTCATACCATGGAATTAACAATATATAAGATACATCTAATAAACATACTAAATACTTTTCATCTTTGGAGTTAGGACATAACATATTTCAACCCTTATTCATAAAGAAACTGTCAACTGCTTAACTTTTCTGTTTCCCAGTTTCTCTCATTAAACAAAAATTTACCACTGTGGCTATTTCTTCCTTTAACAAAGTGGTAAAGATAAGTAAAAATAATGTGAACAAAGAATTTGGACACTGAAAAATAAAAACATAGGAATTTCTAATATTAAATCCTCATATCCTGTACTCCTAGAACTCTTTGGAGTCTTCCAAGAACTTAGATTTTGGTGTGTAGCACAATTACTATTTATACTCATTTTACAGATGAGTAATCTTGGAATAAAGGTCATTTGCTTTTCATGCACCATGTGAACATGGTGCAACTAATAAGGCGGGAGTAGATGCAGTAGAACCAAAATGCCTAACCCATTTCTCCATTACACTAAATTGCATAATATTATTAATATTAAGCTCTGAGGATGATACCAAAAATGTATTGTAAGACCTATGAGGGGAGATATAAATATACACAAACCAGTGAAAATAATAGAACATCTTCTGAAAGTGATCAATAAGTAGTAACCTCCCCTACTTCATCAAATACACAAATATCTGCAGATCATTATTTTCCAGCCAGTTCAACAGCCTGCCATAAATTTGGCTTACCCCCTTCGCTTCTCTTGCCATCATCTCTTCCCCTATTTCTTCCCTGTCTTTGTTATTTTTAATGAACTATAGGAATATGCTGGTTTTCACAATGAATATGAGGTCTTACACATGTAGCAGAGAGGAAGTCCTGAGGTGGTTCAGACTTCTGGACAGGCTGTCCTTGAAACAGAGTAAGAAAGGTGCCATGTTGGGGCATCTAGATGGCTTAGTTGATTAAGTATCTGCCTTCAGCTAAAGTCATGATCCCAGGGCCTTGAGATCAAGCCCCTGTGGGGCTCCCTGCTCAGGAGGAGTCTGCTTCTCCCTTTCCCACTCCTTGTGCATCGTTCAATCTCTCTCTCTTTCTCTCTCTGCAAATAAATAAACAAAGTCTCACTTAAAAAAAAAAAAGGTGCTGTGTTCCATGGGAACACCTTTGGCAAGGTCTTTAGGAGGAGATTTCACTTTACTTCTGGTAATACCTCTCAAATATAATAGATTATTTCTAAGTTAATTTTCACATACTATAATGAATATCTTATTAATCTTATTCTGTTTCTCCCCAAATTACCCATTATACAAAGAGCATATCCTATGTATTTCCTATATTCCTTAAACAAGGTATATATAAATACATAAAATAAAAAGGGAAATTATATTTGTGTGTGTATATACACACATAATTTATACATATATAGATATTTACATCTATCTCCCTCATAAGAATATAAATATGTATATTAAGTATTTGTGATTTGTGGCAGGCCAGGCTGATTCAAGATGGCCCCCCATGATCTCCCTTTCTGGTATTCATATTCATAATCCTCTCCTCTTGAATATGGACTGGGCTATGAATTTGCCGCTAACCAATAGTATGTGACTTCCAGGATTAGTCTACATAAGATTATTTCTATTTTACTAGCTGATTTTTTTTCTTGCTAAGTTTGATGAAGCCAGACTATCCTATTTAGTGAGACTCGTGTGTCAAGGAACTGAGTGGCTTCCAACCATCAGAAAGAATTGAGGTCCTGATTCAACAGGTCTTGAAGAACTGAATCTTGCCAACAGTCATGTAAATGAACTTGGAAATTATCCTTCCCCAGTTGAACCTTCAGTTAGGCTTTGTCTAATACATTTGACTACAATCCTGTGAGACATTGTGAAGTGCATAGGACTAAGCTAAGCCATGCCCAGATTATTTTTTTTTAAGATTTCATTTATTTATTCATGAGAGACACAAAGAGAGAGGGAGAGACACAGGCAGAGAGAGAAGCAGGCTCCTCACAGGGAGGCCGATGTGGGACTCCATCCCCAGGCCCGGGATCACACCCTGAGACAAAGGCAAAGATGTCTGCTCAACCACTGAGCCACCCAGGCATCCCCATGCCCAGAGTTCTGATCCACAAAAGCTGACACAGTAAATGTGTATTGACGTAAGTTTCTAAATTTGTGGTAATTTTTTCACAGCAATAACTAACTAGTGCAGTATTAAATAGATATTTGTTAAAGGAATAATTGATGCTTGAAGACCTTTAATAGTTTTGGAAAGAAAACTAGACTTATGCTCAGTTCACTTGGAGTTTTGTCTTAGTTTAATTATATACTAGTTATATGATCCAGGCACAATGTTTTTTCTCCCTGGAGGTCAGTTTCTTCATCTGTTAAGTTAGGTAATTAGGTGAGATGATCTCTAACATCCCTACCAGCTTGAAGATTTCATATGTATATGAATTTATTTTCTTTCAAATATGTCAAAAGGAAGAGAATCAAATAGATAAAATAATATACCTTTAGCTATAAAATTCATCTTAAGACTAAATTCATGCTAGCTTGTAGGAAACAAAGTCATAGTTTATAATCCATCTTAATAAAATGATATTTGGTTATCTTATGAAAATATTTATTCTAAATTTTTTTTAATTTTTATTTATTTTATGATAGTCACAGAGAGAGAGAGAGAGAGAGAGAGAGGCAGAGACATAGGCAGAGGGAGAAGCAGGCTCCATGCACCGGGAGCCCGACGTGGGATTCGATCCGGGGTCTCCAGGATCGCTCCCTGGGCCAAAGGCAGGCGCCAAACCGCTGCGCCACCCAGGGATCCCATCTTATGAAAATATTTAGTAAAAAAACATATCTACCTCAAATACTTAACTATTGTACATCATGTAGACAAATACGTTAAATTTTGAAAGTAGACTCCAATGTTCATTTAAATGATTAGTCCCTTGAAAATACTGAAATTTAGATTTCTAAAATATACTGGTCATATAAAATCTATATTTTTAAATGGGAAAAGAAAATGTAAATTTAGGAGACAAGATTGAACTACCAGTTAGAATCCATATTTTTTTAACATCAAAGAACTGTCAAAAAATTTAAAACTAAATTTATAATTTAGTATTTATGTAATCCTCCAAAATACATAACATTATGTTTATATTCTAATTGATATGGGGGGATATATTATTAAGACACTTTTGGTCTTCAATGGCTTAATATATCAATCATGATATATGCATTATCCTTTCTTCTTGAAAAAAAAATCCTGAATTTGAAACTTCTATAATTAACTCAAAGTGTACTACTGGTCAAAAGCTATAAACCAAATATGTAGCAAATTACCACAAACTTAGCTGCTTATTACCACAATATCCATTTAATATCTCCCAGTTTCCAAAGTTCAAAAGTTTTGGCACAATATGGCTCCATTGTTTTCTGCTTAAGGTTCACAAGGCTGAAATCAAATTGCCAACAGAGCTGCATTTTTTACTGGAGGCTCTGGGGAAGATTCACTTTATTCAACATGTTGACAAAATTCTTCTCACAGAATTGAGGGGAGCTGTCTATGTGCTCCCCTCAATTTTCAAGCCAGCAATGGGGAGACAAATCCTTCCCGCACTTCAAATCTCCCTTTCTCTTCTGTGACATCTCTATGCTTTAAAGGTTCATAAGATTACACTGAGCCTACCTGGATAATCCAGGATGATCTCCGTAGTTTAGATCAACCTGAACTACTTCTGCAAAGTCCTCTTTGGCATGTAATATAACATATCCATGAGGATAACAGCAAGTGGTAAAGGTCTTGGGGTTACAAATTCTTCCCATCACCTATGGAAAAGCTCTTCATCTTCCTCTCACATTTTCCTAGGATCTATTATTTTAAGCATTTAGTTTTATTATTCTTTAAAATATTACATTTTAAATATAAGACCAAATTAATTTTTGTGTAAAGGAAATGCTTAATACTTATAATACCCAGCTATCTGACACCCAAAATGTAATATTTTCTTTTTTTTTTTTAACAGTGAAGCTTTTTTTTTTTAAATTTTTATTTATGATAGTCACAGAGAGAGAGAGAGAGGCAGAGACACATAGGCAGAGGGAGAAGCAGGCTCCATGCACCGAGAGCCCGATGTGGGACTCGATCCCGGGTCTCCAGGATCGCGCCCTGGGCCAAAGGCAGGCGCTAAACCACTGAGCCACCCAGGGATCCCAAAATATAATATTTTCAAGTAAAAATAGTTTAGTTATAGAAATTATGAAGGGGGGTTGGCGTCTGGGTGGCTCAGTCAGTGAAGCATCTGACTCTTGTTCTCAGATCAGGTCTTGATCTCAGGGTCATGAGTTTAAGCCCTGCACTGGGTTTCATGTTGGGTGTGAAGCATCCTAGGAAGGAACTAGTGAACAAACAAATGAATGAATGAATGAACAAAGGAAAGAAAGAAGGAATAAAGGGAAAAGTTACCTTTTGCCATTGTCTTTGTTTCTGGTTTTTCTTTTTTCTCAATTTTTTCCTTGTGAGTCGCTTAAACAGAAAATTTTATATTAGTACACACTTTCAGTAGATTTCAAGCCCAAGCTTTCTCTTTACCTCAATTTCTATAGCCACCAAAATCATGAACTATTTTGAAGATCGATGACATTCATAAGCCTGATTTAGAAGTAAAAAGATACTAATGTAATAATACCTGGATAAAGCCCAATTTAAAGATTTAGAAAGCATTTTGAAAGCAACTCTCATTCTCCTTTTTAAAGTTATTATTCTAAATAGATAGAGTTTTCAGGAATGACAGAGAGCAGTTTTAGGATAACTTGTCAAAAGATGCTATTTTATCAGAGAGAAATACTCTCTTTATGATTAATCAGAATAAATATTTAAATCAGAATTAGAGCTTTGATTAAGAACAGTGTTTCTCAACCAGGACATAATTGACGTTTGGGGAATAATAATTTCTTACTATAAGGGACTGTCTTATGCATCAAAAAAAAAAAAAAAAAGCTTAGCATTTCTGGTCTCTGCTTATCAAATGTCCTCCACTCTAAAGACATTTTGACAATGAAAAAGTTTTTCTGAATAATCCCTAAGAAACAGTATGTTTGAGAGAGAACAACCAATAAAGTATAATGTAATCACAAATGATTAGTTATTGTGTGTAGCTTCTTAATTGAATAGTATTTGACATGATACCTAAAACATTATACCTTTTCATCATTATGTAATAAATTAATAAGTCAATATGAATTTTTTTCCCTAACTTTATTAAGTAAAGGAGCATGTGGAGGTTAGTCATCTTTCAACTGTACTAAACTGTGTGTGGTTTGGTAGTTTCCCAAACCACCATACATTTTTCAACATTTATGTATTATTTATCAGAGAATAATGGGAATGCAACAAGTGATAGGAAATTAAATGAAAAAGTAAGAGATTTAATTAAACAGTTGGGTTCAGGAAAGAGCCAAATTATTGGAGTAAAAAATTAGAGTCCCAATTATTTCCATTTCTCCAACTATATAATAAAAACATTAACATCCATCAGCTTTATTTGTATTATAAAAGAAAAAATGTCTCTAAACATGTATTTAACAAACTAGTCTTTTAAAATACAGCTGATGAATAGTTTCTCCAGAAACTTGGAGAGATAAACCAAACCTCACGCAAAGCTTAAAGCACAATGCTCCGTTGAAGACCAAGTGACCCTGGCAGTTGCTGAGCTAGAGAAAGAGCAGGTGCCTCCCTAACCAGTGAGCCTCTCAACCTCTCAGCCTGCCCCCACAGCCATCTCCACTACCGTTTGGGGTTATGAGTAATAGCTTGGACAACATTAGCTGAAGGAGCATTATGCCAACCTAAGAAAGGCACAATTCACACAAGGTCATTGAGCCCAGTAAAATAACTTACTTCATAAAAAGCAAACTCCTTTCATTAGTTAACAATGAATGAAAGGACACTTACAATGAACTATTTTGTTCTGCTTTCCAATTTGAAAATTCCCCTGTAACATGTATAATTTAATAGCAACAAATTCTCAACTACTTTTTAACGAAAGATATTTAGCCACTGGGAAAGTTGAAAAAAAATCATAAGAAATATGAGATTATTTCATTCACTCAGAGTGCATTGAACCTGATGCCAATAGTTCTACATAAATTAGTAGCAGAAGGGAAATAGACACCTGTTTCTAGAGCAAAAAAGGTGGCTGTATTAAAATTTGTGGCTATTATCACTAAGTAAACATTAATAAAGCAATAAGTATTTAATTTGAAATTTTAGATGTGATTATAAAATAAAGATTGAAACATGTTTCGATGATCTGATTCCTAAAATATTCTAAAATAGTCTAGCTATGGAATGTTTCACAGAAGATAGCTCAGCAGGCTATGTATATTTGGATATAGAAATCAGCTAAAATCTAGCACAAATATCCTAGACATATCCACTCTAAAACAAGAGCAGAAAAAAAAAGAAATTAGAGTTTTATTTCACATCGTACATTGCAATGGATTTGTGATGAATTAAATTTAAATGTGAAATGCAAAACTAATTTTTAAAACTTGGGGCAATATTAGTAAGTATTTAATTAGTCTTTGAATGAAGATTCAGAGCAAACATGTCAAAAGAAAATATCAATATATCTAGCCAAAGATAAAAATTCAAGAATCTAAGCACAAACACATGCATATACACATACATGCGCTCACACGTGTCTATGCACAAAGACAGAAACCCTAACCTTAACCATGAAACCAGAGAAAAATATCTGAAAAAGTGACAAAAAATATACCCAGATGACATGCACAAGTATTATTAGGCAAAGTCTGTAATGAGTGTGAATAGTTATATAAGAAATATACATCACTAAAAATCATATTTAAATCCTTCAACCTACAAATAATAAGCAGTTTAAAGATAAAGTGGAAGAAAATATCTCCATTTAAATACTATGAAGCTGGTGGAAAGGGAGGTGGTCGGGGGGTGGGGGTGACTAGGTGATGGGCACTGAGGAGGGCACTTGGCGGGATGAACACTGGGTGTTATGCTATATGTTGGCAAATTGAACTCCAATAAAAAATGATTAAAAAAATAGTAAATAAATACATACGTACTATGAAACTTTTTTTTAAAAAAATGAGGAAAATACCTATTTACTGATATGGAAAGATCTCTAAGGTATATTATTGAATTATAAAAGCCAGAATAGAGGACACATTAAATTTTGTGCAAAAAATAAAAAAACATCAAGAAACTATAATCTATATTATCTTATAAATACATATTGAAGCCCTGAAAGATACACATAAAACTCAAATATGGTCCATTGTGTGTATGATTGGGTAGGACGGAATGGGATCTGAAAGACTCAGAGGAAGGCAGGAGCTTTTCAGTGTATCTGTATGTATGAAACAAGGAGTCTACATTGTAGTTTCTAAACTAATACATACAAATTAAAATTTGTTAAAATTCCAGTCCTATAGGTCATCAAAGAATGAAGGTTAAAAATAATGAAGTATAGTTTCTTACCTGTCAAATGGGCAAATATTCTGTGAAATAATACCCTCATTGTTGGCTAAGGCAGTCTCACAACTGCCAGGGGAAAAATAGATATATTTCTAGAAAGTAAGTTGGTAACAGAATTTGAGTCTTAAGTATTTTATTTGCTTCAACCTAGAAATGACTCCTTATAGATTCAATTCTAAGGAAAATATCATAATATAATTTTTAAAAATCCAATGTAGAGAAGAAGAATTCAAAGGAGGAGGGGCCAATGTGTAAGAACAACAGTAAGACTAACTCCATACCTTTCTTTTCAGATTTTTCTTTTTCTTTTACTTTTTCTTTTTCTCTGTGTGCAACTGGAAAAAAAACAGACAATACTTTTCACTTAAAGAGAATAAATAATGAGACGTTTGCATGGCAATTTTTGATGTCAAAAACTTATCTTTTGCTTTTGAAATCTTTTTTAATTAGAATGAGGTTTTACATAGTTAGGTGTTTAAATATTAACAAAGCTATATTTTTTTATTTCTAGTTTTATTTCATATCCATGCACAAACTTGTACCAAAACCAAGTCTGATTGCAAATGAAGAATACACCTCAGCTCTTTCAAATCTTTAACTTCAACATAATGTAGTAGAAAATTTCAAAAATTTATCATGCTATGCACCAAAGGAGGCCAGCATAATACTGGGAAAAACAGCAAAATATAAAAAACAGAAATACAGAGAGATAATTTTCTGAATCCGATGCAAAGTATAATCAACATAAATTATGTGTGTTACCCTTCTACAGAAGCATTCCATACTAAAAGTTTTTGAAAATACGCTGGCATGAGACTAGAATGACACCAAATCCTTTCAAAGAAAACTAAACTTAATTTACTATAAGCCGTGATCCAATTAATTAATATAGTAGGGCTCAAATTTAAATCAAAACCTATCCCCACAATTTAGTCATAACTCTTATTAACGGCATGTCCAATGGTCAGGCTATAAACATGGGAGTCATCCAGGATTCATCTTTTAATTTCCATTTATGTTCATTTGCCAAATTCTTTCAATCCACCTTTCAATATTTCCTTTATACATATTTTTTGACCCAATATTATATTCTCCTCCTGTCATTGACTTACACAAAAATAAAGAAAGCACCTGCTGTGTGCTGAAGACTGTTAGGCAAGACAGACTGTATCCCCGCCACTGTGATGTCAACAAGCTGACGAATAATGGAAGTAGGACAAACAACTGCAAAGGTAGTTAATTGCAGTTGATATAACTGCCATGAAGAAAATATTTAGGGTAGCATTCAGAGAACTAGCTAGTCTGTGCACTTGGGGAGTGTCTCACATTTAAGGAGGTGAAAGATGAGAA
This sequence comes from Nyctereutes procyonoides, assembly GCF_905146905.1. Classification (NCBI taxonomy): domain Eukaryota; kingdom Metazoa; phylum Chordata; class Mammalia; order Carnivora; family Canidae; genus Nyctereutes; species Nyctereutes procyonoides. The sequence continues at coordinate 28,902,385 of NW_026575146.1, forward strand.
AACATTAACCCGTTAAGGGAAGGGGAAGGTGAAAGGGAAAGAAACCACGTCAATATTTGGAGTAGAATGCCCTTATTGCTACATTATTATTGCAAATATTATTATAATAATATCCTAACTATTCCCTTGAACCTTCATCTTGGGATTTTTTTCAGAATAACCTTTCTAATCCCTATTAGAAAATCTGATTATACTATTGACCTGTTACAAATATTAGCTAGTATCTCCCTCATTGCCTACACATGGTATCTCTTACACAGTAGGTGCTATGTAAAATCCAAAACTATTTTATTGCTCTGATGGTTTGATATTTGCTTATCAACCCAATCTTTTCCACATGAACGTCCCCCTGAACTTCACGTTCCAGTTATATCAAAATGATTGTAGCTCCACATGCACTCCGTGTGCCCTCCTGTCTCCCTGCCTGTGCCTTCCACCTAGAATTTCTACTCCTGCGCTTCCTCTTGTCAGTGTGCTCTTTCAGTACTGACTCACTTTCCTCCTCCACTGTAAAATGTTCTTTCATCTCTACTTAGTTCACACATCAATGGAACCATATGCATAATTCCATTTTAACAATTAAGCGATAGTACTGCCACTGTTCATGTATCTGACTCCCTAGAAGGTGAAATCACTCCAAAGCCTATGCCACATTATTTCATTTTCATATCCCTGGCTCATCACATGGTGTTTGCCCCATAGTGGAATTTTAATAGATTTCTTTTAGAGTAAGCCAAATTCTGAAATATTCTAAGGAAAACTACTTTCACCTTCTAATACAATCCTATTTATTAACGATATGGTATAGATATTATAAGCACTGCTTGCTTCTGGCAACTGAAAGTTTTATAGTTTATCAAAATTTCTTAAATAATTAAACCCCAGTGAGAGGCAGAAAAAGAAAAAAATTCACCTTTGAACATCTCGACATTATTTTTCCTCACATTTAATACTCCTTTTAGGTGTTTCTGAGTTACTAAGTTCAGTATAAATATCTCACAAAATAAAGAGAGGATATTATATGTAAACATGACCACAAATAGCTTATTTTGATTCTTTGGGATATCTATTAATTAAGCTAAAAACCAAAAGAGAATCTTGGCAAACACAAAGCCTCTTTTAAAAGTTCTCTAGGGGGAACCAAGTTTGCATGAGATAAGCTGTGCTTTTGGAACTTGGTTGGTAAAATCCCCAGGAGAACACCTAATCTGTGTCTCTGCTTCTGTGAAGGACCAGACCTCACCCACCTTGGACAGCTGGTTGTCCATTCCACTAAAGGATTTTCTGGCTGACGTGTGCGCAGGCATAAATGGAAGAATTAAAACAAAATCAAAAGAGCAAGGGGGGGGCTGAATTCAGACTCAAATTAGCATATTAATGCCTTATTCCTGTTACCCTGGGGGAAAATCTGGTTCCTCACAGTCTAAATTTTGATTTACAGACACAATCCTGTATGCTGGAATTTCATTATCCCCCTCAGAAATGGTACCATAACATTGCTCAGTGAAACAGCTGGACCCATGTGCTCTAGGGAGCTGTTCAAAATGGCAGACAGCCACTAAAGCTTCTTGGATGAAAACTTCAAACTTTGGCAAGACTGAGCTCTCAGATACCAAGTTTTAAAATTTCTTTTATCAAAGCAATGCAACCATCAGTAACTGCCTTAATAATCACACTAAAATAGAAAACACTTTGCTACAACTGCATTAGCTTGTGCACCCTATTGCTTAGAAACTACAACCAGAAGTTTTCATACGGAAGAAGAAAAAAGTACCTTCCTTGTCACCAGCTCTGTTTGGCAAGTTACATCTTAGCCAGGATAGTTTTAGCTCAGGACAAAATAAGCTTGTTGCACCTGCTAGAGCTTAATTTGTTTGTCATCCTTATTTACAAGAAGCAAAAGTCCCTTCGGTATACTGATAATTAAAAACAAATGGAATCCACCAGTTGGAATGGCCCTGATGTTTGGCATCGGAGTTGGCATGGCCCTGCTATTCCTGCACTTGCCCAGACTCTGACCTTTCCCTGACCAGAACATTCAGCTCAACTTAACACTGCAGCAGTCTCTCTCGCCCACCCCATGTGGTCCCTCTCCAGCATTCTGCAAGCTGTGCTCTGTGCTTTTACAGAGCTTGGCCCTGGCAAGTTGTCAGACAGGCCCTGTGTCCTTTCCTAAATGTACTAGAGCTCATAGTGCACCTGACCCTGAGGTTCTAATCCAGTAAACCTTCCCTACAGGCCAAGCAGTAGGCATTTAGGGCCAGGTTGGTGGAGCTCTTTGCTGATCTCTCTGTTTCTCGTTGGAAAAACTAAAAAGTTGGGTGTCAAAAAGTTTTCAGTACTGAAGAGCCTAGGCTTTAGCCAACACCGAACAAAAAGTCAGATGCGTTCTTGGTTAGCATGTATGTCTCTGTATGTTTTTGTGTATTTAGTTTTGTAACTAATCTGTAGAATTTCCATTCTGTGCTAAGGCAAGATGCTCTACACATTCTAAGCGATAATGATGAACTCAATGGAAAAACACTCTTGAGGAGAGAAAATTGTCCATGATTGTATTACTCATTCTTCCTAAAGGATGACTTTATCACTTTTTACTTAAAATAAGCACACAATTTTAGAGCTGATAGAAACCTAAGAGATCAATTAGCCTGAACTTCTTTTTCTCCAGATAAGAAAACACTGCCTCAAAAGAGTCCATGGCGGAGAAGAATGAGAATATGGTGATCAGATTGCCAAATCAGTACTCTTCCTCCAAAAACTGTGAAGCCTTGTCCATGTAGGTCTTGTGCAGACTAGAAACTTGTTTTTAAGAGTCAAAGGCTGCTGGTTTGATTCCTGAAGCATGTTATCTACAGTCAATCCTGCAATAATAGATACACTTCTTTTTCACAATAAAATTACATTTCTTGGGGCACCTGGGTGGCTCAGTGGTTGAGTGTCAGCCTTTAACTTAGGTTGTGATCCTGGGATCCTGGGATCAAATCTGGCATTAGGCTCCCCACAGGGAGCCTGTTTCTCCCTCTGCCAATGTTTCTACCTCTCTCTCTGTGTTTCTCATGAATAAATAAACAAAACCTTAAAAAATAGTAAAAATAAAATTACTTTTCTTTATGTATTAAAATGTAGATTAAGCAAATTACCCAAAGTTATAAAGCTCCTCTGATATATGCTTCAAATCACAAAGTATACAGTTAAATTCCAAAATATTAGTGGATTTTTTTAAAGATTTTATTTATTCATGAAAGACACACAAGAGAGAGGCAGAGACACAGGCAGAGGGAAAAGCAGGCTCCCTGCAGGGACCCCAGGATCACGCCCTAAGCCCAAGGCAGATGCTCAACCACTGAGCGGTCCAGGCATCCCCCAAAATATTAATTTTACTCTCAAATCTGATTTAATTGTACAGGCAATTTCCCCTTCAACTGAGGCTCAGTCAGAACTGTAGCCACCTCCTCAAAAGTGAACAATCACTGTGGGGGAGGTGATGCATAGCTTTGTGTAGAGCCTTCTTGTCTCATTTTCCAGGTTCATCTTGCACAAATGCCAGAGAAAAAAAGAAAATATATTTTGTACTGTAAAGAGTCAATTAAGTATGGCTGAGAGAAGGCAAAAGTAAAAGTTTATACAATACAGGCTGGCTAAATTAGTTTGTGGTCTTTGAGAGCATTTTTATAAGGAGCTCCAGGATATTCAGATACATTTTAATGTCCTATCTTTTTTGGCTTTTGATTCTCATCTCCAGCAAAATCCTTTGCCAGCCTATGATTCCAGTACTATAATTGTTTCCCAGAAACAATCCTACCCCAGTCAATCAGGATTATTATTCTAAATTACCCTCTTAAAAATGTTCTTCTGACTGCATATAATACCATTATGCATTGAATTGCATAGTCTCAAAAGATGTGTTGAAGTCCTAATCCCCAGAACCTCAGAATGTGACCTTAGTTGGAAATAGAGTCTTTAAACAGGCAATCAGGTTAAAATGAAGTCATTACCGTGATCTTTAATTCAATATGACTGGGGTCCTCATGGAAAGGAGAAATTTGAACACAGAGATATGCACAGAGGGAAGACACAGGGATGCAGGGAGAAAACCACTTGAAAATGAGGGTAGAGACTGGAGTGGCTCACCTATAAACCAAAGATTGCCAACCACCAGGAGCTAAGAGAAGCATAGAATAGTCTCCAGGAGAGCTCTTTGAGATCATTAATCCTGCTGAAATCTTGATGTTGGAGACAATTTATAGGCTACTATATTTTTCAATTGATGGTAGCAAATAAATTTAATTAACCTCTGTAACTGTGAGACAATAAATCTTTGTTATTTTAAGCCATCTGGTTTTTCATACTTTGTTACTAGGAAACGGATACCGATACTAATCATTTGGGTTCTCTTGTGCTCTCTTAACCAAGTTCTCACCTGATTTGTTGAAGACTGACCCTTGACCTAGATCTTATGTCCTCCATTTTAGGTTCCAGAGTGCACATCTAAATCCTAAGCTGTCCATTCCCTATATGCTTCACCAGAAAATTGCAATCAGAACTATTCAGCAACTGAGGCAGCCAGTCGTCTCCTTTAGGACATCTCTTTGTGGAGTACTTACCACACAGGGTATAACTGTGTATTTGTTGTTTTTAGATCTCTCATTGGACTGAGCCTTAAAAATTTATCCTTGAATTTTGGGTGCTCAGTATGGTGTTTGGTACAAATTAAATACTATGAATAACAATGTATATTATTGCCTAATGGCTGTGACCAATTTTTTTCTATTTACAATATCTCCTATCCAGGGTTCCCCCATTTCCACTGGCTGGTCCACTTTGATATTGACCGCATGCCATTCATCAGCATTCACTTCTCCCTGTGAACTTTTCCCCACTCCTGAGGTCAGTTCTTCACCTGAACACTAAAAATCTCAGGCTGAAAAAAATAAAAATAAAAATAAACAAAAAAACAAAAACAAATAAAAATCTCAGGCTGATGTATCAAATACCTATTGTTTTGAATGCCTAAAAAACTCTCCTTTTGTCTAGGAACCATCTTGGATAAAGTTCCCTCATATAGTTGTATGTTTACCCACCAGGTTCCAGGCTCTTCTGGTTTATTCTAGGAGTAAATTAACATGTTTAATAGTTAAATAAAAGCCTAAATGTTATCTGAAAAATAACAATAAAATTTGCAATTGCAGAAGGATCTCTGGGTGGCTCAGCTGTTCAGTGCCTGCCTTCAGCCCAGGGCATGATCCTAGAGTCCCAGGATCAAGTCCCACATCGGGAGCCTGCTTCTCCCTCTGCCGGTGTCTTTGCCTCTCTCTCTCTCTTTCTGTGTCTCTCATGAATAAACAAATAAAATCTTTAAAAAAAATTGCAATTGCATTAGGCAATTGCGTTAAAAAAATTAAGAAAGAAAAAACTGGAGGAAAATAAAAAATATATTAGTATTTATCTTTGGATAATTGGTTTGTGGTTCTTTTTTCTTTCTATTTTGCATTTTCCAAATTGTCCAAATTAATCTGTATTACTTTAATCTATATTATTATATTATAAATTTTATTGTTTTTCCTAATTACATGTTACAGATTGTCCTTGTTTTAATAATGGAGCTTACTATCAAATTCTTCAATTGCTGCTGACCGAATAAATTTGACATTACAATAGCCCAATTAAAACTGAATAATTATATATATTTGAAAATAAACATAGAAATATCCAAGGAAAAAAATTGTCAATAGGAGTCAAGTAAAGATTAACAAAATAGAGAAAATGAATATTTCATTAATTAGTTCATTCATTATTTCAATGTTTATTGAACATGTTTCATGTGCTGGGTACTTTGCTAGATGTTAGAGTCATTTTTAATTTGATATAAGCACACGAATTCAGAGTGGGTAGGAATCTGAAAGACCATTGAGCTTGAATCTCTTTGTTTATAAATAAGAAAACACAGAAGCACAAGAGGAAATGTCAAAAATGACCTAGAACATATATGAAGACAAATATAGTTCCTGCCCTTAATGAATTAGATCCATACACCCAAACCAAAAATTGGTGTCAAAATGCTTTATAGTGTGAAATCAGGGATCGAAAAGTAGCATGGAGAAAATGCCTAAATGACCCCAGAGTGAAATACGGCAAAGAAGCCCTATGAAAGGAACTGATAGTCCATCTGAGAATCAAAGAAATGAATAAGAGACTTGCCAAGTGACTCCACAAGAAGAGCCTACCAGCCAGAGAGAATGGTGCATACAGAGCACAGAGCTGTGAGATGGTAGTGGAGCCTGCTTAGGGAGCACCCCACAGTGTGGTCGCCTATGACACAGGCAGTGTGGGTGGGTCTGGGCTGTCATGATGGGGGCAGCAGAGGCTGAGATGAGAGTTCAGGGCATTGAGGAGGTTACAGGGTGGGAAAGTACACAAGGCTGGACACTTGTATGGTTATTGCTGATTATATGAAGAGAGTCTTCTATGCCATGTAGAAAATGTGTTTTTTCTCTCTAAGGCACTATAATGGCAAAGGATGGATTTAAGCTTGTGAGTGTCATGAATAGCATGAATTTGAAGGGTAATTCAGGGAAATCAGTTAAGAAGTGACTCTCCTAGGGGCACCTAGGTGGCTCAGTCAGTTGAGTGGCTGATTCTTGATCTCAGTTCAGGTTCTGATCTCAGGGTCATGAGTTCAGGCCCCACACTGGGCTCCATGCTGGGCATCGATCCTACTTAATAAAGAAGTGAAAGTAAAAAAGAAAGAAAGAGAGAGAGAGCCCTAATCTAATTGAGAAGTGATTATGGAGATAGCAGTGGAAGGGGTGAGAATAGGATGAATTATAGTAAAGAAGGAGTATGACAAGGGCTAAACAGGACCACTCTTTGTAATGAAAGAAACCAAGATGTCTTTGGTAGGACTGTAACTCAAATCCTTCTGAAATGCGGCATATTAAATGTCTACTCCAGGAGTGCTGAGAGAGATTGGTGAAGACTATGATAAACAGTAGGTACAGACCCCACCTAAAGACAACCAATTATACATTTTTTTAAAATACAGCCTTGTCACTGGAAACTTCGGTGGACTATACTCAAACTCAGACTCCAGGCCATGAGTTTAGTTGACAGCAATTCTATCCCTGTCCAATCATTTGAATCATTAGAAGAGCTCAATGCAAACCCTGGTCTCACCTCCCAAAATTTAATGGCCCCAGAATGGAGTCTGCAATGAATATATATATTTTTAAAACTATCCAGATGATTCTAAAGTCCATCAAACCCATACCACCACTAGCAATAATGATCCCCAGTTCTGCAGCTTGAATAGCCTGGGCAGATAGTGATATCTTTTATTGTGACCAATAATATAGAGCGATGAAGACATTCTGTGCAGTGGAACTTAATACAGCTTCAAACACACTGAGTGAAAGAAGTCTGTTAGTTAACTGTGTTAAGTCAGATGAGAGTTGTGTAGGAGGGTCCAGAGACTTTTCACATTCTACTTCTTCAGTCTTTTCAAATATCAAAATTAATTAACCACTTGGGTGCTTAAATTAATCAATGTTTTAAATGAAATGTGAAGAGATTATCTAATATAAAAAATACTTGAGGTATTCAGGTCATTCTCAAGTTTTTGATTTAAAGTACATGCGCACTGAGTATGAATTTTTAACGAGGAATTTATATTATAATATCTTAAGGAAGTTATGGTGCTATCTTGGCCATAATTAAACATTATCTTACTTCTATTATGACTAATAGTTTCCTTCACATAGCCTTGTCAGGAAAAAAAATTTAAAATGAACAAATACCTGGCTTCTTAAAATAAATCAAAACTAATAGAATTATTCTGACTATTTCTGGTAAACGATGAAACCTAAATACGTCCTCCAAACATGAATTCCCTAACAATAATAATTTTACATCTTACTTTTGCTGTGCTGATGGCTAAAGTTATATAAAAACTCTTATGACAATGTTGCTACAGTAAATTTGGCAAAGTTTGCCATTCTGTGATCTCTATCATTAAATACTAAATTTTGTATTTAGCTATCAGTCTTTTCTAATATTTGACTGGTTTGTTCCCTTATAAAAGAGTAGCTCAGTGGGGTGGTTTAAATAATGCCCCCCTAAAAATGTATACCTGTCTTAATCCCTGGAATCTGTGAATGTTACCACATAAGGGAAAAAAAAATAGCAAGGTGATTAAATCAAGGATTTTGAGAGAGGGAGATAATCCTGGATTATCTAGGTGAACCCTAAATGCAACTCTTTTCTATGAAAAGAGATAATAGGTAGTCAGAGGAAGACTTGAGGACAGAAGAGAAGGCACTGTGACCACAGCAGCAGCAATTGGAGTGATGCATCCACAAAGCAAGAAGTATAGCCACCCTAGAAGCTGGAGGAGGCAAGGAACAGATTCTCTCCTAGAGTTCTTGAGGTAGTTTGGCCCTGATGACAATTTGTGTATGCCCAGTGAAACTGATTTTTGGTTTATGGCCTCTGGAACTGTAAGATAATGAATTTCTATTGTTTTAGGACACTGCATTTTTGGTAATTTGTTACAGTAGCCACAGAAAACTAATACACACACAACATGCCATTTGGCATTTCTACCAAAAGAATAAGTACTGTCAGGTCTCATTTCTCATCTTGCTAAGTGTAGAAATAATGGTGAGGCAATTTAGAGGTGGAAATCGTTTATTAAGTACCATGCTATGCAGGTAAGTCTCAAACAAGACAACTCCAGGCCTCAGTGAAGTTAATCAGCAGATTACAAGGTCCTAACTGGAGGTTCAGAGAAAAATTCAAGATCCTTCAGCTGTGAGAAAATTCTAGTACAGACACTCAGACACAATGGAGCAAGAAAGAAGAAAGAAACTGGGGTGGAAGGATAGTGGGAAAGCCACATACTCTTAAGTTAGAGAAATCTGAGATTAAATTTTGGCTTTACCACTTAATAAACATGAGATATTGAGAAAATCATTAAGGTCAGATAAACCTCCGTATTCTCAGTTTTAAATGGGATTATACCTCACATATTGGATTCTTCCGTGAAGATTAGGTGACATGTTAGGATCATAGATTAAGTACAATGTGTGTTTCATAGTAGATAAATGCTTACATGAGGTTTTTGTTTTGTTTTGTATTGTTTTGTTTTGTTTTTAGGAATAGAAGCACAAATACAGAGGTGAAATGGCAAAAGGGTAGTTTAGTGTTGTGTTACAGAATCTTGGGATGAGAGATCTTAAGTTCCTTCAGCCTATGATACAGTGAGTATCAAGTGGTCCCAAATATAGGATGAGAAATAACGCAGCGAAGAAACCTGCAAAGGATTGTCACTGACCTAATCAGTAGTGATAAAGAGGATTAGTTAATTGACTGATAGTTACTGCTGAAACTAAAATTTGCCGAGAATTCCTTGAATAGTTTCATATATACATTTCATAATCATTTAATCTTTACAACTGTACTCTACTCATTTTTACATCTGAGAAAATAGAGGTAACAAAAAACAAATCAACCTGTCCAAGGTTACAGAGTTAGTAGTTAGGAGATCTGGATTCTGGTTAATTCAAGACATTTCTAAAAGTAGGAGAAAAGAGTGGTCAAAATCTTCTTTGTAAAAATCATATATTGTGCTCCTAGCTTAATTATTGAATAAGCATGTCTAGTGTTTGCCATGAGCCAAAGAAATGGTCTTTAACAATCATGACTCAGACCTTCTACTTATGACAAATAGCACTAGTTTCTATAATTCTCTACAATGACTATCTATCTTATGTTTTAAGACATATGCATACATAGTTACTTATACCTCTGAAGGATACCCAAACTGGGTGAGACTGACCGATATTTCCTGTCATTTGATATGTGGCTCTGCATCCCACAATGGTCATCTACTCCTCTGAATTACCCATGGACTGTGGGCTCTAGACTGCCTTACTCATCTCCAGCTGGAAATAGTTCTTAGAGGTTAGACAGAAAAAAATTCTAAAAGATTTGGCTTAAATATGAGTGTATTTTGCAAGGTCATTTTGACCTACAGAATCTTCCATTAGAAGCCATCACTTTGGACTGGAAACAGCATTCTTCAGGCTAACTTCTGACACAGCAAAACACTCAGTGCCTACAAACCCCTCCGGCATGATGGAATTTTACGCACTCACTGGGGCCATTTATATCAGCAACAATTTGGTGAGTGGTATCTTGGTAACCCAAGAAAAGTTAAAATATGGTTGTAAGTCTCTTCTAATATTCTGCTGAATTACTACATTATTTTAATATAAGTTCACGGATATAGACTTACTGTGATCATATTGATAAAATAAGTGATAACTTCTTTTATGTAGGGACAAATCAAGGTTAATTAAAACAAAAACATTAACTAACATGTTACAGTTTATACCTTAAAACCAAAATGAGTACTTATTGCCAGATTAAGAATTAAAGGGCTCACCCCTCAGTTCCAAGAAACTGTTGCGTTGCCCTAAAAAACATCTGACAAAATAAACAGAGGGAAAAATAGGAATAAAAATTACCTTGGCTTCATGAATTAAAATCATTTAGATAAGGTGGATGACTATAAAAAGTACTAATTTTCTATGAAAAGAGGTGGAAACCAAAATCGATTTGCTGATGTTTAAAGTGAATTAGATAGCATATTTATGTAGAATTATTTTGGAAATGGATTTTCTCTGGGACTACATTTTGTCTGGTTTTTTGTATTCCATCTGATGAGCAAATTATCTACATGTAAAGTTCCAGAGCTTTCCCAAAGACTTAACATTCCTAAAGCCCTTTCAAATACCATATGAATCCCTTAAAGGAGAAAAAGAGAGAAAGAGAGAGAGAGAGAGAATAGAGTGTAATCTAGCTTCTATCACTTCCAGTATTTTTTTCTCTACCAGCTTCACCAGAACTCATCAGCTTTTTATTTTTTATTTTTATTTTTTACCAGCTTTTTAGACTCAGATAATTGTTGGCATGTTTATAACCATCACAGGCTACTCTTACCTTGGCTACATTGTATCTTTTCTTATAAGAGTTCAAATTTTTAGATAAGAATTTAAATTCCTAACCATTCATCATGCATAACCATGACTGATATGAAATGTGGCATAGAGAAAACATATTTATCTACATATGTGAATAGTTATAAAACCGCATATATTTTCACTGAACTACCTGGAAATAAAAAGCAGGCATTATTCTACCTGGATGAAGAAACCAAGCAGTAAAATGGAAACTTTCATTCATACTGACACAGAAAAAATATGGAAAGAAGAAACTACCCCTAAAGCTCATTGAAGACTTCAACAGTTGAAGCTCCATTTTCTCTTTCTTGAGAAATATTCACGTTTCAAAATATATTTGGTCTATTCAGGGAATATATTCAGGTAATAATCTCTAACCCAGCCTTTGAGAAATTTATTTTAAACTTCAGCCAAATTCCTGTTTTAATTATGCAAGACTCACTAGTTTAATAAGCCCACTCTACAGCCCACTGCTCAAAGTCTTTAACAGCAGGACTCTAATAGAACCAGGTCCAAAATGCAAATGGTGCCATCTGCATCACCACATCCACTCCAGCAGTACTGCTATTAAATTAATAGTACAGTCTGCAAGATAAAACAGCAGAGACTCCAATCGTGTGGAACCAGTTGAGTTTCTGTTTAACTTCCAGCAGATTGAAACACATAGCCAGTTCAGTCACGGCTAGCTTAGTTAATCCATACCCCGGAGCTGTGTCCTATTTCCCTGACCAAAGGAATTAGGGACCAAAAAAGGAAAGGGAACAGTAAGAAGACATTAGTTCCCTAAATACAAATATAAATAGGTTTCAACTGAGTAAGCTTCAATGTCCCTGATTGTATAAGGATTCATTGACCAATCAGGAATGAATTCAAACATTAGGATTAAAGACATAATATGCAGAATGATTTAAGCTCTTCACAAAAAGGAAGTGCATAGGTATATTCAAAATGGCATTTTAATATAGATTCACATATTGGTATAATTTAAGGTTAAGTAGAACTTCTATTATTTGAAATCCTACTATTTGCAACTAATTTTACATTAGTGAGTTTCGACATAATAAATATTACACAAAATTCAATGTCTATCCCAGACAAATTATTTCATTTTATGTCCGGAGCACATCTTTTTATGATATGGAATTATGATATTTTAATTTTTTTTGATATTTTAATTTTTGCCCCGACTCACTTAAAATGCATGTGAGGCTGGTCATTGAGGAATCCTGGACATATTTAGAAATATATCCCTTTGAAAGCTCTCACTTCCTAGAGGTTTCTTTAAAGTTTTATGACTACAAGGGCCACTCCTAGAAAAGAGATGCTTGTAAAATGAGCAAGACAATGCTGGCCATTATTAATATGCCTTAAATGCAAGATTGCAGTTACTGGATTCAGTTGAGTTGAAAGGGATATTAATCATCACGTTGTCAATGTCCATGTACCCCCTAGAGGCTGTGAAAGAAAGCTGAGGGGTCGTAGCAGTCTGTAGTCAGGCAATATAATGACTGCATTTCTGTGCCAAAGATTTTCAAGGTACTGCATGGTGCAAAAAAATTCAAGGTTAAAAAAAAAATTGACATTATAGTAACATATTCAAAGAAGAAAAAAATATTTGCTAGGCAGTCCAAAACTGTATTTACAGTACTATCTTAGTAAGTAAAAACCAGTGGTAAATAATTTAAAGATTGTCACAATGATTTGAAATTACTTTGATTCCAATACTCAAATATCACTTATATATTTGTACCTGAAGTTAACCGAGAAATAAAGGTACTCATATACACGCTATCAAAAATGTTAAAACAAGGGAACACTCCACATGAAAATGTTCCTTTCTCCCATATGAATACCCAAAATATATATCCTAAATAAAAATAAAAATAAATGCAAAACAAAACAGTTACCTTTGGTTAGTATTTTCCTTTCAGGTTTCTCTTCCTTTTCAGCCTTTTCTTTGTGTATTTCTAGGAAAACATAGAATTTATGATTTAAAAACTCTTTTTGAAAATGTATAAACTATACACTATAGCTAAACTTTAAAATTTTACCTTGAAATCTAATTCTTCCTCAATGGAAAAAGTCATTGTAACATATTGCTACATAAATCACTTATTTATTGAAATAAGGAGAAAAAAGTTGGATTTACCTCCAAATTAGTGTTATTTTAAAAAGCTTAAAAACTTACATCAGTGAGGATATGTTGTCACCATTTCTAGTGCTAAAATTGATCACAAACTATAATTATGTTTTATTTCAATCACTCTCAATACAATTAAGAATCCTTAGTAAAAATGTCATTTAGATTGAGGAAGATTTCATTTTTACATATTAAATTAAGAATTTGTGAAATGAACTGTAACAACCTAATAGGAAATATATCTCAGAAGTATTGACTCTAAGCTATGTTTATAATCAGAATTTGGCATTGCATTTAGCCAATAATTACTGCATGCAGATATGACACATTTCATGGAATAAGTCAGCTTTTTTTCTAAATATCAAGTTTTAACAAATATATTTAATTTGCTGCTAGCTTCAGTATACATTCACTGCCAAGGCTTAGAAAATGAAGTTAATTCTGAATTTGCAGTTAATTTGGATAGACCTAAATTAGATATTAGAGTTTACAAATACGATTACTACCTCTGAAAAGTGACTTAATCTTAATACCATGGTTTTTCTTAGAAAAATGCTAATGAGTTTTACTTATTTATTTATCACAACTTTATTTCACAGATGATCTGAGATGGTGCTAATTACTGTACACATTTTAAATTCTCCATTTGTAAATGTGAATTTACATTTTCGTAATTTTTCCAGAAGTCGAAAATCAAGACCAACTGTAGGAAATTCCTAAGTATCTTCAGAAAAGATGGGTAGTGACTTTCACCTGCTAAGGAGGTAATCCTCACTGTGAAAATCCACCCCCCTTGTTTGCCCCATGGATCTCCCCTGTCAGCATTTACAGGGCCATTCCTTTACCCTTATCCCATCCCTGACTTCGATATGGCAATAGAGATACACGAGAGTTAAGATACCTAATCACATCTCTGATAAAAGTTCTCCAAGTATCAAAGAGAGATCTTCAAAGCCCATAGGAAACTTCTATTTCCCTGCCTCTCTCACCATATTTAAAAAAAAATCTCTTCTCTATAGATCTCTTAATCCTACCCCAGGTGTGTGTGTGTGTGTGTGTGTGTGTGTGTGTGTGTGTGCGCGCGCGCGCGCGCACATGTGTTCCAGATATCTGTTGGGCACTTATCAAAAGTCCTTTTTGAGTTGGGTGAATCATTGATTGGAGGTAGAGTGGGGCTACTCTGTGCAAGCTGTGGTATTTAGCAGAGTCCCTGGCTTCTACCTGTTAAATGCACATAGATCCATCCCCTGTCATGACTATGAAAAATGTCTTTTAGACATGCCAAATGCCCCCTGTGGGACAAAAATGAGCCCCCAAGAGCTTGCTCAGATGGCTCAGGACTGTATTTCTTTTGTTTGCCCTGTGCTCTTGGTTTCCACAGCACTTCTACAATTATGCAAGCAAGAGTGTGCTGCACCATAAATTATCATATAGAGGTACATGTATGGAAAATGTTGATGTTTATAAAGAAAAATGCCCAGTTTGCAAAGGCACAGTAAAGCCACATCTTATAGGCTATAGGCAATAAAGCTAACATAAACCTTATTCAACACACACACAGAATCTGCATCTTTAGAACTGTCTAAGGACATGAGATAACCAGCCTGCCTAATCACTTTCACTAGCTGGACCTTCACTGGGCAGGAACCGCAGGACTTATGTGCATATCAAGGACACGGTATACAGTTAGTTGAAATTGAGATGCGTTGTGAGCATAAGTATACACTGGATTATGAAGACTTAGTACAAAAAAGAATGTAAAATATCTCATTAATGATTTTATATTAATAACATCAGAATGATACGATTTTGGACATATTTAGTGTGATCATTTTACTTGTGTGTCAACTTGGTTGACTATCCCAAGTCATTCAAATGAACGCTAATCTAGGATTTGCTCTGAAGGTATTTTACGATATAATTAAAATCCCTAATCCATAGACTTTAAATAAGAAGATGATTTTGGATCATGAGGTTTCCCAGAGAGAGGGAAGAAATTCTGTCTGGGGATGACAGCTTTCGTCCCTGCCTGTGGATTGAAGTTTGCCTGTGATTTTCCCTTCCTGACTACTGTCCTATGGGCTCTGACTTGCTTAGCCAGTCTCCACAATGACATAGGCCAATTCCTTGTAATAAATTTCTTAATATACAAATATGTCTGCATAATCTTCTACTGGTTCTGCTTTTCTGACTGAGCCCTCACTGAGACCCTGATTAGGCTAAATAACACATCAGTACAATTAATTTCATATTATTCTTTTTACATTTTTAAACGTGTGGTTACTTGAAAATTTTAAGTTGCATATGCGGCTGACATTATATTACTATCAGACAGTGCTGGTTTAGTCCCAGGAGTGGGCAAAATGACCTTTTTAAAACCTTAGGTCTCCACAGGGTTAAGTCTTTTCCAAGTGAAAAAAAAATTCAAAATCCTCCCCTCCAGTACCTTACTTCCTCCCTTCTATTCAGACCAACAGAGGCTATGGAGAAGATTGGTGCTTGTAGAATTCAGGCCAGTAAAGCAAGTAAAATGTCCAAGATTTAGAGGAGTCTGGATAGGCCAACAGAGTCAGCTTTAAGGGATAGTACCTTTTTTTTTTTTTTTGCAGTTAGTGAAAATATTTATTCAAACCTAACTGCAGTACAGTATCAAGCTGAGTTAAATAAACATTAAATGTATGATATGCAGTTCCTTAGGAATAGGCCACCGCAATATCATAGAAATTTTTAACAACACATATTTCTGCAGTAAGGTTCAGCAATTATGACGTGATTTCCACACTAAGAAACAGGAATAGAATGGATTTAGTTTTTTAAATGCCCAGTATTAAAAAAAAAAAAAGGCTGAGGGAAATGACCCTAGAATTTGAGGTAAGACCTCAAAATGACCCTAGGATTTGAATACAGAAATGAGATGAAATTTTCTAACCTGAAAGCTTACATGAAATACTACATTCATTGTGAGATAAGAAGGCCTTGAAATTGTCATTTAGAATAATATTTTTCCTTTAGAGGTAGGTGTGTGTGTGTGTGTGTGTGTGTGTGTGTGTTCTCTGCAGACATCTGTTGGCCACTCAGAAGCATAAAGCAGAGGTTCTGCAGCTCCCACAGGAGGATCAGACCTGAGTTAGAACTTTCTGCAGGACCAGATGCTAAAGATCATCTGCCTGGGTAGTCCTGTCAAAGCCTCTTAGCCTTACTTGGTCTTGGGAAGCACACTGGATAGGGTGGTGATTTATGGGACTACACAACCCATGTTGGTCCATGGCTGCATTTCCTGCAAGGTAGATGGAAGTTTGCACATCAGAGAACAGAGATGAGAAGCAGCAGCTGGAGCCCCCTTGGCACCCCTTAGTCTATAGCCTTTTCGTACACAGAAGCATCCTATTAGAAGGGAATGAGCTCTAGATATGGAACAGAATGGAAATGAGCAGCAGTCCATCCTGGAGGGAAAATATAAAGCGAAAGAAGATAAATCTCAACAAGAGTAGGATCAAGAACACCATGAAAAGGTGTGTGTGTGGGTTATGCATTGCCTACCACTTTCCAAACACATAGTAGGGAGGTAACCCTAAGAGGAAGATAAATCCCTGCGTGTTGGCTATACCTCTCAATAAGTTTTCCTTAAGAAAAAAATAAAGATAAATGAAACTAAAGAAGAATTAGACTGAAAAAAAATAATGTACTTCCGAGTATATGTTTTTTACTTTATAGGTAGATGGAGCAGACACAACCCAGTTCTGCAACTCAGACCAATCTCAAGGATAAAATCCTACTATTTTATTTTCCTGATTCTGTACTTCAGTTTTATACACAGGACCGCCTCACTGCTCTGGGCAGATCTACTTAGATTTCTCACATGTGACAGTGCGGGTCATGGATTAAAATACACGCACACATACACACAATAAAATCTTTACAGCTCATAGTGAAATATGATGACCTACATAGAGATATTTTTGCAGGAACATTATCAGCTAATTTTTTAACCCATGATCACTTGAAGACCATTAGTATTTCTACAGTGGCAAGTGAAGACTTGTGCAGCTAACCCTGTAAAGGTGTACACACACCTTCATTTCTCTGCTTATAGAAGACAAAAGAAATTTATTTCTTAGGACTCAAACTTAAGGATAAATTTAATCTCTCTCTGCATGTTTTATTGCAACACTGCGTTTTCTTTGGATCCTATGACTAGTGTCACTGCCTGTGGCTATCAGAAGCCTGAAGAATCCAGTGAAGCCTCTGCACATGTGCCAGTTCTGTCTGCTTACACTTGAGCCAGGAAATGAAAACCATTTCGGCTCCTGTCCAATTGAGTAACAACGTGCTACCGATTTAGACTTCAGAAGGATATTTTTCTCATAAGCAGATGATGTTTGATTTGTTACTCTCGACTGCTCTTTCCAGCTAAGAACCATTCGTATAAGAATTCAAATTAAATTTTAAAGATTCAAGTCACTAAAGGTAGAATTTTATTGCCCTATCATTTTCAACAAACTTTCAAGAAAAATAAAATTTCCAATAGCATATTAAAACTAGCTCCAGTTGTTTAATAATTTCTTAGGCTGGTGAGTAACTCCATTTTTTTTGGTAATATGATAAAAATGTATCATTGCATAAAATTGCACTTAACAACATGACACCCTTTAGGAACAGTTCCCTTAAACCTGCACAAATCCTAAATACAAGGGACAAAGAAGAAGGTCAAAGCAGGCATCATTCACCTCCAAATATATGTGCGTTGCCATTAGACTAGCATCCAATGTCGCTGAAGACGTAACAAATCTCAGCACCAGATGCCAGTTGGAATCATAAGCCATTTTGGCAACTGGTAAACCTTAAAGATTGTTTTGCAGCTAAGAAGGCACAGAGGTCAAAGCATCTTGATCCAGGTGTGAGACTACCCACAGGCCCTTAAGGATACAAGTATATATTTGAATTCTGAGAATTGAGATGGGGAAAATAACATGAAAAAAGAGTGACAATTATCCCAAGGTGTCAGGAGGCAAAAAGAAATTCCTTTTTCCACGGAGTCACCTGTAACCTTGCCTGAGAAGACCGAAGCAGTACTCCACCCATGTTTACTGCATCGGAAAAGCTGTAAGGACACTAAAAGATTCACCTAAAGGACAAGGTATTTCAACAGAATGTGGGCAGCATTTTCCAGCTTTTCTCACTACTCCTGATTTTCCTCTACTGCTTTAATCCATATGGACGTAAGTATGAATGAATATAGAACGTGGAGAAAAAAAATTAACTTGTGCCTTTTTAGATTCTTACTTTTATTCATCTCCCACTCTAAAACTAATGACTTTCTAATGACTTGAAGTCATTAGAAAACTTGATCAAGGGCACTTGGGTAGCTCAGTGGGTTAAGTTGCTGCCTTTGGCTCAGGTCATGATCCCAGGGTCCTAGGATAGAGTCTCTTTAGGCTCCCTGCTCAGTGGGGAGTGTGTTTCTCCCTCTCCCTCTGTTCCTCCCTTCCCCTGCTCATGCTCTCGCTTGTTCCCTCTCTCTTTCTCTGTCTTTCTCATTCTCTCTCACTGTCTCCCAAATAAATAAAAATAAAATCGTAAAAAAAAAAAGAAAAGAAAATTTGATCACACTAGGTTTTAAATGCATTCACAAATTTCTTTCATTTAAGGAACTCGAAAAATTTAAACCTTGGCTTTCATGCTTTATAATTCAATGAAGATAACAAGAAAATATACTCTCCTCAGTCAGTCAGCCTTTTTTTCTAAAGTCCAAAACCAAACAAGCAACTACTTTAGAGTCCAATGTCTCTGAAGATTGTGAAGTGCTGGGAAACAAGAGGTGCAGATACCATATTTTATTATGTTGTTGAAAATAAGTAAAAATTACTAATACTTAGGCTTTTCATTATTTATGCATTGTAATGATCATTAAATGATAATTTTAATAATTATCATATGAAAGATGGCATAAACTTATGGTATTCTAATATTAAAATATGCATTTTGTTAGGATACTTAGACATAGATAACTTATTAACAGATCTATACAAAAATATCCTTATCTCTGACATGTATTAAAATACCTCTTAGTGTTTAAGATAATCCATGCTGGAATCAAGCTGTCCAATTGAAATCTAATGCCTTTTCTTCCTAGCTGTGCAACTTTGATATCTTTATCAGCAAACTGAGGTTCTTTTTTTTTTAATTTCTTTTCTTTTTTTTTTTTTTTGCAAACTGAGGTTCTTAATAGTACCTTCCACATAGATTTGCATGAGGATTAAAATTTGTTAAAATGAAAGAATTTAGAATAGCACTTGATTATTAAGTAGCATCCTATGTGGCTGCTATTATTATTATTATTATTATTAATCTCTCTCACTAAATCCTAAATTTGATGGGAGCAAAAATATGTCTACTTTGTTCCACAGTAATGTTCAGTACACAACAATGGTGGCTGTCATATACTAACCACTTGATAAATATATAATATTTTTTAAATAAATATTTAGGTAGGACTATGAACAATAAGCTCTTGCACAATATAGAAAGTGGTGGTGGAGCATATCTCACCTGTTCTTTATGAATCACCTCTCGATTGAAATTCTAACATAAGCAGGGTTGAAAGTTTTGAGAAAGTAAAATGTTGTATTTCTAATCATTTTTACCTTTCATTAGAAATCCTGGGGAGGGCAGCCTGGGTGGCTCAGCAGTTTAGTGCCACCTTCAGCCCAGGGCTACCCTCCCCAGGATCCTGGAGTCCCAGGATCAAGTCCTATGTCAGGCTCCCTGCATGGAATAAATAAATAAAATCTTTAAAAAAAATCCTGGGGAAAGTTGCAGAATTTTACTATTCATAGAAATATAATAATGTAAGTGAAATCTATTCATAAACTACAACACTTGTACAAAACTTAGATTTTTTTCATAATGTCTTCCTGGAACACTGAAAAGCTAAATAATAAAGTAAGGATATTGAATATTTTTAATTTTTAAAATATTAGTACAAATTAATACAAGAACTAATACTAATTTTAATACTAATATATTTTTAATGCTTTGCCTTATTTCAAAACTTATTCATAGATCTTTATATAAAAAATAAGTCAACTATGAATTGAATATATTATACTTGTAACAAAATGTTGACAATAAAATATCTATTTCATTAGAAATAATTGGGGACAAGATTTAAAAATAGGACATGCCACTTAATGTAGCTTAGAGGAAGGCGTCCAAAAATTCTATCCCCCTTGTTCTACATGTTAGGTACTATTACAGTTGTCTAGCATTCCCTATTGATGCTTACAGTATTTCAATGATAATTGGCACTCTCCTTTATCTGCTGGCCCTTGCCTATATACTTACAGGCATCTTATATTCAGAAATAATGAAATTTTGGCATTTGTTATACATATTTATGCTGGACATCTGAGAAAATAAGTATAGATTTTAGTGATCCTTTCGGTGGCCTAAAATGGAACTTTTAGGTATAAGGTGGAATTTTCTGGTTCTCACAGTGTGTTCTGCATGTCCCACAGGAACATGTAATTATTGAATAAACAAAAAATCTTTAAAACTTCTCCAAATTAGAAGTGAAGATTCATTTCATTGGCTTGATTCTCCTTGTTCATCTTTAGGCTGGTTAATTATTTTATCAATATGCATTTGTCTAAATTCTATGTCCCCACAGTGCCAGGGGTAATCATTAGATCAACAGATTTCCCCAAGACTCTGAGTTCAACTTCCAAATGGAACTTGGAAAGGGGACCATGGCACTTAAAAATGGGAGGGTCACTAGAAGTAGCCATCAATGGAACCAGATCGGTGAAAATAGATTGTGTCAAAAGATTCCTAAGAATGGCCTTATTCTATACTGAAGTCTTTCTGAGTTATTTAGTATGTTACATGTATTTTGCTTGTGATAAATAGTTTTTATCTACTTATAATCATAACAAAGCTTATTGTTGAACAGTTTATAATTTCATTTAAGATTTACATGGCCAATTTAAAGCATACAATTTTTCTCTATTAATATAACACATTGTTAACAAATTAAAAATATTATCAATTCAAGATTTTAAAATGACAGACTCAACAAGTTAAAAGGATAATCTCTGTCACCAAGGCAACCATCCTGATTCTTTTAGATAACAACCAAGTTTATTAAATTATTATGAGGGCTGTGGATTTCAATGAATGCTTTTTATCATTATGTTTTCTCCACATATCTCACAAGCAGGAGACAATATAAAATGTCTTCTTACAATTTTTCTTATTTTAATAGTGAAAATTCAAATTATTCATTTGAATAAAGAATCTCTATTTACAAGATTTTGGCAATTGTGATTAGGACACAAAAGTTTAATTATGATGAATAACCAAGCAAGTCCAGTTATCTACCCAGTGGCTAATTAAGGATCCTTAAGGGAAAATATTGTATTGAAGTCTCAATATTTTAGAGAAACATTCTAAATGATGTGTAGGTATTTGTATATTTTTATGATTTTTCTGATAATTTTTCTGTTATACTGAGAAACAAAATTTTGAGGAAAGCACACTACTGACCATTAGTGGAGAATAAAAAGAAAAATTTTCTTTCCCTCAAAGCTGGTGTACACTTTAGATATAGCGGTAGACAAATCATTGAGAACAGTTTCCTTCAGGAATGTTGAATCCCATAAACATAAACATTTTTTGGACCTTAAATTTGTTAGATTTGATTCTTTGGTAAAGTTTTGTAAAATAAACTCAACTTTTTCAAGAAAAATAGTGTTCACAACACTTCATGCTCTTGACCCTTATGAAAAATTTTCAAAATAAATATAATGATATCTGTCCAACCTCATTTTTGCCACTAACTCAGTAATCTTAGGCTAATCCATTTTTCTTCTTTGAATTGTATTTTCTCCTCTATAAAATGAGATGCTATTTCCCATGTGTTCATAAGCCAGATAGAGATAGAAATGATCACAAACAATACCTTTTATAAGATAATCACTAAGTGGACTTTATGGATTTGGATGGACTCAGATGACATTTTGTCTGTGTTAGAATGTGTGTTTCATATTTGATGATATACTAGACAAGATCAATGTAGCTGCACATCAGAATCATCTGGGGAGATATTAAAATGTATTCCTGAGCTACAGCCCAAACTTAATCAATTAGTCTCTTGTAGTAAGGAGACTTTTAGGGATCTCCAATTTAAATAAGCTCTCAGGTGGTTTCAGAACCACAGTCAGAAGTAGGAACTATTGTCTAGACCAACATTTCTCAAATTTTAATGTGCATGTGAGTCGCCTGGGGATCTTCCTAAAATGCAGATTTTGGTTCATTTGGTCTAGATGAAGCCCGGTTCTGCAAGTCTAAATCACTCCCAGATGATGCTAATGCTGCTGTTCTATGGAACACACTTTCAGTTGCAAGCTGTAGTTCAGACAAAGCTCTTGGTAAAATTACTAATATATGACATCACAATTTAATAATAGAATCATAAAATATTATGTAGCTAGAAAGGACCTGGACATCAGTAAAATCCAGCATCTTTGTTTCATGGATGTGAGAACTGAAAGCTACTGGGGTTAAGTGACTTAGCCACAGCAGGTTAACAGCAGAAGGAGAACCAGTGCAAATATTTTCCCATCATATTCCTTCGAGTCTACCTCAATCATGTTTAAAATGTTGATGCATTCAGCTGATGAGCATCAATTGTCGATAGTTATTCCAATAGTCTAGGACAATGTGACAGTGATATTAATTTGGTTTGCATTTTATCATTCACGGTTTGGTATTTTTTTAATGGTAAATTTATATAGAAGAGCAGTCACTACGTATAAACAAAACATGCAATTATCCACTTATCTTTGACTCTCTGCCTTCCTGGTGTCACAATGCATAAAATCACCCATTTCTAGAATTCATCAATTGGGTTGCAATGGTTCTCACCCTGGTTGTGAGTTAGAAACACACTGGGGAGGTTTCGAAAATACAGCTGCTTAAAGCTTGACCCCTGGAGATTCTAGCTGGGCAAATCTGAAGTGGAAAGGGATATGGGATACCAAATTAAAAAGACATCTGTGGTTTTCCTGCTAAAATTCATTATTGCAACAGCATCCCTCCTCTAGATTCAAGAACCAATCCTTTTCCAGTCTCAATGTAAAGAATTTGGGGAATGCTAACCTCACTCTTTACTCCCAAAGGTGGGTCTATTCCCTAGGTCTTGACAAAGGGTATCTTGCAGGTCACTGGCCAACTGATTGGTTCTAAGAAGGGTATATTACTCAATACAAATCAATGAGAGTATGAGAGTCAAATACGTAGTCTTTGCTGAAATACTTGGGAAAAAGCACAGGATCGTCTCTTGAGTTGCTAAAGTAAAATACTTTGGGCCTGACTTTGGTCATCATAATTGTCAGTAGGAAAAGAAAGTCAACCTGGGAATTAAGCAGATGAAGGAAAGCAGGGTTAGGAGCAAAGAGAGAGGTTTTACTCATCACGTTTTTAAAAAATCTATATCCAGCCATCCCTGAAGCCAGTTTCACTCTTGCATCTTCAGTCACTCAAACCATTAAAATATCCTTTCCATTAAGTCCATTTGAAATGAATTTTGGTCTCTTGTCATTTGAATCTGATGCACAGAGGTGAGAACCACTGGGAGGTTTTCTGTTTTGTTTTTTAAATTAAAAAAACAAATTAGTCTTATTTTTCAACAAATCATTCTAAATGAAAATACATAATCTGGAATATGTAATTTAACTTTAAGCCATCTGTATGCAACCTACATCTCATTACTTATGATTTTAAGAAAGGGAACCTACATAACTGGAGAGAAAAGAGTCTGGAATACCAGTTTCTCATTCATTCTCATTCATTCACTTCTCCATTACTTATCCAATCTGATTTACAGGTAAGATGGAAACAATCCTAGGATCAGATTGTGGTGCCAACGTCATGGCGAATAAGAAGGGTCTCTGAGACAACTCAACTCTGACCCAACCATTGTACATATTTCTTGGGGGAACAGGAATTTCAGTGCTTCCTCTGGCATGTCCCTTCAGGCTCTGGTTTTATCTACTATTATTTGTGGCAGGATTTCCATACTATTATTTACCTAGTTCTGGTTCTAGTTTGCTCCTGGTTCTAGTTTGCTCACCTCCACAGAGGTGAGCTCTTTCTAGTAGCATAAGGTACAAAAATTGTCAGGGAGCACCTGGGTGGCTCAGTGGGTTAAGTGTCTGCCTTCCACTCAGGTCATGATCTCAGGGTCCTGGGATCCAGCCCCACATTGGGCTCCTGGCTCAGTGGGGAGTCTGCTGCTCTTTTTGCCTCTCCTCCCCTGCACATGCTCTCTCTTTCTTGCTCAAATAATTTTTTTAATCTTAAAAAAAAAAAAAGATACAAAAGTTGCCTGACCTGGTGGACCCAGAGTTCATGATAGCCACAACCCCATGGAGAAGTGAATCTCTGGATCACTGACCACATCTTTCCTTTACCTCAGCCTCCTCAGACTTCCTTATTCAGTCCACCTCCAAGGCTGCTGCCTGCCTATTTTTTCTGGGCTTTGTCCCCCTGCCATTGTGGGTCTGATCAATAATCAGAAAAACAGGCCGAAGATAAAGCAGAGAGTTCCTGGTGTAGCCCAAGAGTAATGTGCAGCACAACCATTATGGAGCTGAGTTCCGGTCCAGACTTACTAAGTGAAGAAGTCCAAAGATAAATGTATCTACTTAACAAGTTTACTAGGGCCTACCTAGTAACCAATATTCTGAGCCTATGAATATTAACAGGTTTAGTCACCTTTCCATTTCCTCTCCCTTTTTTTCACTCACCATATTTTTCAGACACTTAATGTTCAGCCTAGTGCTAGCCACCGAAGCTGCCAGCAAAGATGGATGCAATCAAATCTCTGGCACGGAAACTTGTCCATCTATCTTACTCCCGATGACGGGATACAACCTTCTCAATGGCCTAATCCTAAAGTCTTGAATATTTATGATGCACAAATTTCCTGGCTCTTCCTCATTCACCCTGACTGCAAAGAGCTATTGTGAGTTCCCATCAAGTGAGAAAAATACACAATGAAAGAACCGTGTTTAAATTTACTGGGTTCTTTTCAACCCAAGGAGCTTTAGGGAAATTTAAAAACACGATTATAAGGGGAATGTAATTTGTTTTGCTCTAAGTAGAGAAGAGTCTCTTCCTCTGCTGTTGACATGCATCAGGGACAATCACAGAATATCAGTCTTCATGGTAGTTCAAACTTAAGGACAGTTCCTTGTTTCAAGCAGCACATAATTAGGAAGCAAGGAAATTCAGCCCAATGTAGTGGGGCATCTAGTTCTTTCCTATAAGGCAAGCGATGATTTAACACATAAGGCAACTATGCTCCTAAAGTTGAGAAACAGTTTTCCTTCCCAAAAAGCTGAGTGTGCCTAGATCCAAATACCTGAAATTACTCTTTCTTCACTTTAAAGCTAGATGTCTGAAAATAGCATTATAAAATGTAACTTCTTGTTGGGGCACTCTTTTTGTCTTCTAAAATTACATATTCCAAAGGACATGAGTGCTGTAATGATTATTCTTATATACAGAGTTGCTACAGACTGAAGTTTAACTAAGAATAAAATGTAAAAAGGAGGTAAGTATATTCATTACCTGGCACTTGGAAATGCTGGCACAAAAATTAAAAGCTATCTATCAGCAAAAGAATTATGCTCTCTTTAAATGTTTACCCTATCTGAAAAGTCAGAATCACGTAAATATCAGTAGAGAAATATGAAAGCAAAATCATGCTAGGTTTGTGGTAAACTGATAGTTAATTTTTGAAAATGAAATAGAGGGGCGCCTGAGTGGCTCATTTGGTTAAGCATCTGCCTTCGGCTCAGGTCATGATCCAAGGTCTTGGGATGGAGCCCTGCGTGGGGCTCCCAGTTCAGCAAGGTACCTGCTTCCCCCTCTCCCACTGCTCATGCCCTCCTCCTCTCTCTCTCTCAAATAAATAAATAAATAAACTTAAAAAAAAAGACGAAGAAATAGAAAAATACCAACACCTATGATTAATGGAGATATATTTTTAACTTTAAGAAAACTGGATTTTCTCTCTCTCCATCTCTGGCTCATTCCTCTCTCCCTTCCTCACTTTATCCCTTATTCTCTGTATTTGTTTGTGTAGGCAGAGGTGCTATTAACTTTGACTTGGGAGTACTTATGAATAGCTAAGAGAATTAAAACTATTTTTTTATTTTTATTATATTTCTATTTTTGCCTAAAATCATTCATTTGCAATACAGTTACCATTATTCATATTTTTATCCTCTCTAAGTTCAGTTTGTATGTGATCACCTCATCATTAACAAATATGCAATGCCCAAATTATTTTATCTCTCTTGCTATCCCAGTAAAATTAATTGCTCATCTATTCATTAAACTCTTCAATAAGGTCTTTTCAGTACATTATACTAAATAAGATAATCTTTAACTCATTTGCAATTGTTTTGGCTATAGAATACAAAGTTACATTGATCCTGCTATTATTAGTAAGGAATGATTAACCTTATTAGGCAAATCACATAAAAACTCCATTACAGTCATTTATTTATTATCTTATTTAACAAACTTTCACTGTCAACATTTGGGAATGCTGTACACAAAGACTTATATGTTCTCCTCCACCTAACATATTGCTTGAGATGTAGAAAAAACACTTCAAAAAGATTTACTGAAAAACAAATTTACTGATGGGATAAAACATGTCAGTGTTCAGAAATAGCAATTATTTAAGGATGCACATTGTTGACTGTGGTGGAAACTTGGGCCTTCCTGCTGTTTTCACTCAGAATCCTCAGGTCATCCAGAACACAAAATGTTCATTTTCATTACAGACACTTTAATTTTTTTCCTTTAATAATACCTTAGAAAACTTTGGGAAACTGCATCTCCTTCCATATTTTGAAGATGACTTGTACATTTTTTTATCGTAAGTAAAAAGTTGCAAACAATGTATGGCTTATTATGAATTTTGACTTTTTAAAAAAATAAAATTGCTTCCCTTCTTTAAAAAATCAGGTCGATGGACTCTAAATGTCATAATATTGTGAGATTCTCCATTATGGATTTAAAATAATAAACTAGGCTTTTTAAGACCTGGAAATTGTGGATCTTTCCTTTTTTCTTTTTGAATTCATATTTTCATTCCATTTCTCTCACAAAATTTTACCCAAGAACAATATATTTTAACATTGGAAATTTTTTTGATTATACGAACACACTTCTCTAGAAAAAAAGGCAAATATATTGAATTTTAGAATTTCTTTCCTATCCTATAAGAGTCTAAATGTTAGTATCTTACAAATTTTCATAAGTATTATAAAACCTGAAAAGCAAAATTTTATTAGAAAGCCATCTATCTCTTTATGAGATGTATAAAACTTCAATTAGTTTATGTATTTGTGGATATGATTTACAGATGGAATTGGATAATATTCAATGACAACTTTAATCCTGTTATTTACATTTATTTATTTATTTATTTATTTATTTATTTATTTATTTAAGATTTTATTTATTTATTCATGAGAGACACAGAGAGGGAGAGACACAGGCAGAGGGAGGAGCAGGCTCCCTCCAGGGCGCCTGACTTGGGACTGGGTCCCTGGTCTCTAGGATCAGGCCCTGGGCTGAAGGCAGCACTAAACCACTGAGCCATCCGGGCTGCCCTATTGTTTACTTTTATTTATTTATTTATTTATTTATTTATTTATTTATTTATTTTTATTTTTTTATATTGTTTACTTTAAAGGTACACATATTGAGAAGCCTTAAGAACACCTATGCGCACATGCATACATAGGCCTTACGCATGTACGTGTATATAGAGCTAAGCACATAAACACCCACACAAACACAGAGATAACAATTTTATTACAGAAATATTCGGCGGCTCCGCGGAGGGGGCTGCGGGGCGGGAGAGCGAATCCACCAGCGCAGGCCCCGGGGCACAGGGCGCCGGGACACAGCCCAGGATCCGGCCTCCCCCGGGACAGGCAGAGGCCGGGAGGGCCCAGGACAGCGAGGACGCTCCTGCCCCGAGCTGAGCAGATCAGCGGCCCCGCCCCGGAGCCTCCAGGCCCTGCGGACGGAGAACCGAGAGCCCCCGAGCCCCGTAGTTCCTGCGGAGGCTGAATCCAGGCTTCCAGAGTTGCCATAGCAACTGCGGCTGTTCCTCCTGGGGCCCCACGGGGTAAACAACCCCCCTGAGCCCTGCAGCAGGCAGGGGCAGAGCAGCTCCCCCAAGTGCTAACACCTGAAAATCAGCACAGCAAGCCCCTCCCCCAGAAGACCAGCTGGACGGACCAGTGATACTCCCCCGTGTTCCAATACAACTTGTTTTTGGCCACTCTGCACTGAGCAAAATGACTAGAAGGAAAACCTCAACTCAAAAGAAAGAATCAGAAACAGCCCTCTCTCCCACAGGGTTACAAAATCTGGATTACACTTCAATGTCAGAAAGCCAATTCAGAAGCACTATTCTACAGCTACTGGTGGCTCTAGAAAAAAGCATTAAGGACTCACGAGACTTCATGACTGCAGAATTTAGATCCAATCAGGCAGAAATTAAAAATCAATTGAATGAGATGCAATCCAAACTAGAAGTCCTAACGACGAGGGTTAACGAGGTGGAAGAACGAGTGAGTGACATAGAAGACAAGTTAATGGCAAAGAGGGAAACTGAGGAAAAAAGAGACAATCAATTAAGGGACCATGAAGACAGATTAAGGCAAATAAATGACAGTCTAAGGAAGAAAAACCTACGTTTAATTGGGGTTCCCGAGGGCGCCGAAAGGGTCAGAGGGCCAGAATATGTATTTGAACAAATCCTAGCTGAAAACTTTCCCAATCTGGGAAGGGAAACAGGCATTCAGATCCAGGAAATAGAGAGATCCCCCCCTAAAATCAATAAAAACCGTTCAACACCTCGACATCTAATAGTGAAGCTTGCAAATTCCAAAGATAAAGAGAAGATCCTTAAAGCAGCAAGAGACAAGAAGTCCCTGACTTTCATGGGGAGGAGTATTAGGGTAACAGCAGACCTCTCCACAGAGACGTGGCAGGCCAGAAAGGGCTGGCAGGATATATTCAGGGTCCTAAATGAGAAGAACCTGCAGCCAAGAATACTTTATCCAGCAAGGCTCTCATTCAGAATGGAAGGAGAGATAAAGAGCTTCCAAGACAGGCAGGAACTGAAAGAATATGTGACCTCCAAACCAGCTCTGCAAGAAATTTTAAGGGGGACTCTTAAAACTCCCCTTTAAGAAGAAGTTCAGTGGAACAATCCACAAAAACAAGGACTAAATAGATATCATGATGACACTAAACTCATATCTGTCAATAGTAACTCTGAACGTGAATGGGCTTAATGACCCCATCAAAAGGCGCAGGGTTTCAGACTGGAAAGAGTACCAGGACTTTCTTCGCGACTTAGACCAAATTATTTTAAGATTCGTGTGGAATCAGAACAGCCCCCAAACAGGCAGTGGGAATTTTTAAAAAAAAGGAAAACCATATCTGGGGGGATCACAATGCCAGATTTCAGCGTTTGTTATACAAAGCTGGTGTTCATCAAGGGGACAGTGTGGTACTGGCACAAAAAAGAATATAGCTCAATGGAACAGAAAGAGAGAACCCAGAAGGTGGACATTTTTTAAACCTTCCTCCAAGTAATGGTAAAATGACATAGGGAATCAACAAAAAATGTATTTTAAATGATCATTCAGCTGAGTAACTGACTAATGTCTCCTTCAGTTATATTAGAAACAAAAATTGGAAAAACACATGATGTGCAAAAGATTTGTTACTCTATTCTGAGAGTCATTCACTTTCCGAATTTCCTGGAAGTCAAATGATTTTATCAGACTCTCAAAATGACTCCTAGATATTTCTACTACTCTCACTCAGAAGTACCTTGTGTAACCAACCAATATATTCAGAAAGGGTAAAGAAAAATCAAAATATTGTAAATTATAATGATTTTGGATAAAATGAGATTATTCTATGTACTTTTAAATGTATGTCTTGCTTTAGGTGTAGTTCGTTTAAACCTTGGATGCTACTCACTTTATTTATAAAAAATGTTTACCGTCTTAGGTAATGAGCAAACCAGCCCTTGTTTTCAAACCTCTTACTCAAATCAAATTTACGTCTCTCAAAAACATAACTTTTGTTTTGCAGTTCAAAAGATTTTAGTTTGCGTCTTGAGGAAATTATTAAGAAAGAATAAATTTTGCAACACATCTGGAAGACATGTTATTAAAAGTAGATGAAAAAATAAAATAAAATAAAAGTAGATGAAAAGACTAAAATGAGGTAGATTTAATATAATAAGGTTATTTTGAAAACAAGTTATAAAAACCAGATAAATCAATATTCTATTGTACATTATTTTATTTGTAATAATGTCATGTAATATATAGGTAAAATTTTTAATTGTTTATGAAACTAAGATATGATAAAGAGTTTAACATTTCATCAGTATATGTGTGAAGGGGATATCAAATTTTTTTTAAAGATTTTATTTATTTATTCATGAAATACACGAGAGAGAGAGAGAGAGAGGCAGAGACACAGGCAGAGGGAGAAGCAGGCTCCATGCAGGGAGCCCAATGTAGGACTCGATCCAGGTCTCCAGGATCACACCCTGGGCCGAAGGCAGGCACCAAACAGCTGAGCCACCCAGGGATTCCCGGGATATCAAATTCTAATGTTTTATTTTGGGGACTAAATAGTTAAGTTTCAGATACAAAAGAAATAACTTTAATAATTTTGTTAGCTACCATAAAATTGTATAATTATTATGCAAAAGAGAATATGTATTAAATATATACTTTTATATATATATAAAGAACCAATAGTTAGCATATAGTTTATATTTTTTATTAATAGGAGGTAAAAAATATAAACTGCATAACATATAATGAATAAACAGTGCATAATGTATTATGCATATATACATAATACTTTCATATATGTGCATATACATAGAGTAAATTGGTTCTGCAAGTAGCATATGACTTAATTTTTTGTCAATAGGAGATACAAAATATTAAACAGCTTACAATAGATGAAATAAGATGGCATTTGACTATAATCAGAGTACATGTTTAACATATATTTACATAAAGTATGTTTTACATTCCTTTTTGGACAATACAGAATTAATATGAAAGGCATCACAGAAATGTGGCATCTATGGGCTTAGTCAATGCACCTTTAAAACTTTAGTTGTTTCAGAAAATATCCCCATTACATTTAAAAGAATCAGTGTCACTAACCTACACAGCTTTGGTTGTCTTTCAAGCCAATGGCACTTCCTAAGATCGAGTATTGAGAATAACTTGAAAAGAATTACTTACATTTAAATTTTTAAAAGCCATTTTTAGCTCCTATTATTTCCTATCTATATTTTTTTTTGCTTTGCTCCCATGGGAACCTCCCTCAAGAGCAATGCAATCCTTCACATTATTCAGCTAAATAAAAGGCAAAGTCATTATTAAATGGAACTTCTTGCTGCTCCAGTCTCCTCTACTCCATCATCTCTTTGGCATTAGACCATCCCATCACAAAAAAATAGCACTTGTGTATCAACACCATGGTTCTCCTTTAGCAGATGTATGCAGGACGGAGCAGAAAGGCCTATTGGTCTTTTTGGTCAGCATTCCAGCAATTTTAGGATGGGTAAAGGCTATTTCTCTATATTGTAAAGTAGAAGCACTATTATGAACTTAGATGTGTTTTCAGGCAAATCTATTTTAGGATGGTATGCAAAAATAGTTTCATTCTTTTATAGCTACCTGTACTTATGTGCCCCTTGGAAGGTGGGGAGTCAACACCCATGATGTATACCCTACTGCAAAGAAGCTACACAGCAGGAGATTCCGGATAAACAAAGCACACCTACCATACACAACACATAATTGTTTCAAGAAATATGATTTACAATGGTACTTGTTTTTCATAATTGTGAGTTTTAAATAATTATAAAATAAAAATATAAAATTTTATAATGATTCAGTGCCTTGGATTCTCATCATATAGTGTTTGATAATAGAATTTACCATTTAAAAATTTTGACAAGCTGAAGAATAAAGATGCATAAAGACCCTAGATCTAATACCCTAAAACTGTACTTATATATAATAACATAAGCCACAGAATTGCAGATCCAAAATTTCATCCATATTAATAATCTATTTAATAATCAATCCTGCAACCTTGAGATTATTTGACTGTACCATTATTACACATCAATTTAGAATTGTGAACTTCACCTATAAATAAATAATAGTGTGGTTGAGTTTTTATTTTGGTGAAAATAGCAGCTCGATAAACGAAACTAATATCAGAGGTGCATTTAAATTAAATGCTTCATAAAGACACAGGACAGTTAAGTAAACAATACCATAGCCTGATAATTTAGGTAATATAAAATGACTAAATATTATTGACTATATCTGAATGGGAAAGAGAGTATTCATGAAGAGATCAGTAAAGTGTCATTTAAATGGATGAAAATCAAATGTTTTAGGAGATTGTCATTCTAGATTATCAAAAAATATATGCTTCTTAAACCACAATTTTTAAATATGAAAATGTATAAAACAATCCATCATAAAATAGGGATAAGTTCATTGTATCTCTTCTCTAATAATACTATTTAAAATATGCTTTTGAATGCAGAATATAATTAGAAATGTTCCACAAAATTTTACACACTTCTTTAAAATTCTCATCACCTCTATGACACTACAAAGGCAAAGCCTGTAAATAAATAAATAAATAAAAACAGTAATTATAATGAATTATATTTCCTTCAGTCCACTTCAACTAATGTTCACTATTACATAGTTTCTTTACCCAAAGTAGGATATATAAGATCTTTCCTTAGAAGTCCATTTTCTCATGCAACTTTGTGAATAATATTATTACGAAAATATATTCAGATGGTTTTTAGTCACTTCTTTCAGTAATCTTTCAAGACGTTCGTGTACATGGTTTTAAACACATATCACTTAGACTGTTTTAACTAATGAGTATTACTGACATCTTTTCCAAAAGTATCCTTAAAAACTATTTAATAGTTTTTCTGTTGGTGTTATAAAACAAAGCAATAATTAAAAAAATAATTAAACAGCTTTGTGTGGATTTGCAATTTATGCTAATCATCACAAGAGACAATTTAAAAATAATCCCACAGGGAAATTCAAATCAAAAGAAAAGAACAGATTCTTTATTAAATTCTAGATATTGATTTATGGAGAATATGATCTTATGACATTCTTGTAAAATTCAATTTACAAGTAAGAAAATACTATTTATTTTTCTCCTTCCATTTCTAATTGGAACACACATTCTACATAAGCTGTTGTTTCCTGATAATGACTAGTAACTCATTAGCTTAAACTTCTACTATGTTCCATGCACTATCCATTGGAGGTCAGCTATTAAAAAACTGTTTTTAACCTCAAGTTTATAAACTAATTTACAGTCTCTAAACCTGGATTTTATGGCTGAGCACTGGCTTTGTGGATCCTGGATTTGTGATCAGGAAACCTGTCTTCTTCCTCAATAACTTCATAAGCACTTTCATTTCTGGCTTTTCTAGATTGGAGTTTCACTAGTTTAGCTCTCATTTGTTGGACAAGTTACAAATTCAAATTTTCCAAATTAACATACACTAAGTGGATTTTACCCCAGATAATGAGATAATCATCATCTGCTCAGACAAGGCTGAAGCTCCAAATTTGGATCCCACTGTTTGCATCTACAGTAGGTCTAGGCAGATAGCAACAGAAGCCAGCAAATTCTCCACTGGAGTAAACACTCCCAAAAGCCTGCTGCTAAACAGGTGCAGCAATAACTAAAACATCACAATTGTATCAAGTCTGGCCATGTGTTGACTGTTTCTTTTTGACACCACCAAATATGCCTCAGGGATGGTATCCCGTCTCCCCTTGTCCCTTCTAGAAATTCTTTCTCCTTCATATGAAAACATTTGCCCCTGTGAGGCTCTTGCCCCATAGCTATACCCCTTTTTCTTAGTCACATTGCTTCCATTTTTCTGGATTTATGATCACCCCAGTCAGTTACTGACGCACCTAGCAAGATATATTTCTGCAAGAAATCTTTCTATTCCACATCCAATTATACCGAGGTAACTATTCCTTGGGGATGATACATGACACGTACTGACTGGATATGTCTTTGCCTCCAAGATTACTCTTTTCTATACTATTTCACACAGCCTGTCCCCTACTCATCACCTAAAAATGAAGACTATTAATAGTGCCAATAAAATAAGGAGAAAATGAACAAAAATGTAAAATTAATAAATCTGGCCACAGTGAGAATAAAGATCATGGGCATCATCATCTTCTGGACCATTTCTGAGGCTACAGAATTCATTCTTCATTCCTTCAATTCCAAGTCACATGGATCTGTGTGTAGATGGATTTGTACATCTACTGAAGAAGGTATCAACTAAATAATCAACTTAAAAATAGTGGGATCAAGTTCACTGGAAAGAATCGAGTATTCCTCTACCTAACTATAGATCTTGATCTAATCACAAACAAAAACTGTGCATTAAAAATAAATTAAGGCTACAACTCATGTAAACATATTTGAGTCACGCTGAAAACCAACATTGCCATAAAAGAAAAAAAAATATTTTTAAAGGTGAAAACAACCAACCTTTTTGTTTCAAGGGAGGCTCCTCTATTTCTCCTAAACCAAGACAAAAACAGTAAATTAGAAAAACTTTTAGCATAGCATAATACTGCCTCTCTATTTTCCCATTTCCTTTTGTTCATTAAAAAAGCCATCTATTAGTTTTGACATTAGTAGTCCTTATATTACTTTGCCTCCCAAATTCCAGTTTTTAAATATAAACTTTGTTTATGTACATTTATGTGAGATAGTTTCACTTTTATGAGTTCAATAAAATCGTGGCAGCCATCCAAATTATACATTATAGTTCATATATCATGTTCATTTCAGTTCTCTATTGTTCGTCTCGACCTCTCGCTGGGGCCAAACAAATACAAATTCAGACAAAGTCATAGAGAGGGCTAAAATAATAAGAGCTTTCCTGGTAGTCAAGGCTGAATACATGATTTCTGATGACTAAGGCTGACTCTAAAAAATTTCATGTAAAAGAACCATAATGCGTTGTTCTTTTCACATCCACTCAGTAGTTTATGTATGGTTGGGGTTTATTTCCTTTTGCTTATTAATATGTGAGAGAGTACATAGGTTAGTTGCATAATTTTTGTCACTTTCAGACTATGACCCTCCATTCTACACCTCCATTTGGTTCCATAAATTTACTTCTGATTATGATTTTAGTGGGATTGCTTTTTGTTATTTGATCATGAGTATGACTTACATGTATAAAACATGTCTATCAGTTACTGTTATTATTTCAGTCTTCCTAAAAAATAAACTTGTGAAATAGCTACATTTTTTTCCCCAAGGATGCATATAAGTGTGAGGTACTATTGTGAATTTGTAGTAGTGCATAGTAAGACCCTCTCTTGCTCTAATGCTACCCTAATGGTAGCATTTAATTTTGACATCCTGCCATAATGGCAGATAAGCTGTAAGATGAAAGCCAAATAGAGATGAATTTTCTGAGTTTGGCAGCCTGTTGATAATGCTATTAGAACTCAGAAGTGTATTCATTTTGGTTTAGCCTGACCCAAGTGTTCCTCTGTGTTTAAACTTAAGAAAACCACTGTAATGCATAACTAATATCAGTCTGAGAAGTTAGTTGTGTCTCTATGCTCTTTGTACCTTTATCAGTGTCCTCATCCCCATCATCATCATCTTCATCACCCTCAGACGAGATGATGTCAGACAACAAAGAAAAGAAGCCATAGACCCAGTCCGTGGTTTCTTCCACAGCATCATGTACAAGTTTTAGAGGATCTGAGCCAATCTTGGAAAGAGAGCTTGCTAAAAGTAATTAAAAACAAGAGAAAAATGTTAGAATCATTACCAAAAAAATTAAGAAAAGCTGTTTATCCTGATTTGTGCCTTTGGCACAAAATGTCAGTTTTGTACATTTAAATGTCTCTTGGCTACAGTTTTTTGGGGTGCTCAGAAATAGAAACTACATTTTGTCATAGTATGCATGTGTATTCAATTAAAAAGAAAAGTTATTGAATACTTATGGTACCAAACACTATGGGGCTACCAAGAAAGAAATTGTCCCTGAGAAGTTTATAATCTAAATACGAGTTTAACACAGAGCAAATTAGGAATGGATTGAAATAATGTACATCTATGTTAATCAAATTGCAATATACACCCTAAGTTATGGATATTAAAGAACAGAAGATATTGTTGTCAGATATCATACTGGAAACCAACATGAAGAAGATGGTCCTGTAAATTTTCAGGCAAACAGTAAGTGCCAAGTTGATATAAGTAGCTTTGACTAAACTAAGACTGATAGGTCCATTTATTATAATTTGTAATGCATCAGGAAAAATCTGGAATTGTCAACATAGTATTCATATCAGGTTCCAGCTAGATTCAATTTATTTAACCTTGTTAGGCATCCCAATACCTAAAAAAAGTATTAAGCTTCCAGTAATTTTAGTAGGTAGAATTAAGAAATACTGAAACCTATAAATCTTCCATATTTTTTATATCCTAGAAGGTAGACACCATCTGTGAAATGAAAGATTAAAAAATAAAAGTACAAGCAAATAAACATAATAGGTATTTCCAAAATGTTGTTTTTCTCACTTTAATTATATGAAAATTACTCTGAAGGGGCAGGAGAGTTTCTAATATCTGATTGAAGAGGCAATCTATCTAGAAATGTGGTATAAGTTGCAACTGATTTTTCATCAACCCAAATTAAATTTTAGATTTATGTTTTCCTTCATTTTAAAAAATATTTTAGCTTTTCAGAGATTTTTCTCCCTTTAATACCTTAAAAGAGTAGAATTATGTCAACATATTATTTTATTTAAAGGTTAAGGATTCTAAAATTAGGCTTTTAATTTTGATGGAGATAGAAAGTCACCAGAAGGTTAGAGCAAAGGGATGAAGTGGTTTGACTTATGTAACTTCATTCTCTGTGTTGAGGGGTGTGAAAGAGTGCCAAGCTGGAAACAGAGAGATCATTAGGAGCCAAATGAAATAAGTAAGTGGGGAAAATGATAGTGATTTCTATCAGGATGATTGTGTGTGTGTGTGTGTGCGCGCGCGTGTGCATGTGTGTGTGAAATGCAGTCATTTTCTGAACGCAATTAAAAGATAGAATTAATTATATAGACTTATAGTTTGGCTCCTGAGTGTGATAGAAAGAGAGGGGTACAGCATAACTTCAAAGCTTTTGGTATGAAAAGCTGGGATGATGCAAATGCCATTTGCTGAAATGGGGGGTCTGGAGAGAAACAGGATTTTTTATGGGTAGTATATAAATACCTGAGTTTTAGACTTGTCAAACTCAAGATGCCTATTTGAACTCTATGTGGAGATATAGATGTTTGTACAACTCAGTATGACCTACGAAAGAGAAGTCCTAGGTGAAGATAGAAACTTGGGAGTTCAGTAGAGGATAGAAGGTCTCCAAAATCATGATATTGAGTGAAATCATCATGGAAGTGGACCCAGGAACATTCCAACATTTAGAAGATAGATCAGTCAGAGGGATGAACCAACAATTGATGATGACAAGGAGAGATAAGACGGATGGAGACAGAGATATACACACACGCCAACACATTCAGAGAAAGAGAGAGAGGGAGAGAAGCATAAAAAGGAGTGTAATGTCTTGGATGTCAAGTGAGGAAATTGTCTTGAGAAGCGTACAGTGATCAACCGGCAAATGCTGCTGATAGATCAAGTAAGATGAAGACTGAGAATAGACCTTTAGATTTAATGACGAGGATGTCATTGGTGACCTTCAAAGGACTGTTTCAGTGGAATGCCTTCAAGACTAAATGGGAGGAATTTAGAGATGGTAAGTGCATTTTCCTATAAAGTAAGTGACAGAGTTTGGGCAATGTTTGAAGAGAACTAGAATTACAGCTGTTTTCTGTTGTTTCACATTGTTAAAATGGAAAGAATATGCCATTTTATGCTGATGGGTAAGATCCCACAGATGACTTAGACAGCATATATATAAGGAAGGGGAAAAGTGATATGAAAGAAAGGATTTCCGGGGAAATTTTAAATTTTATGTTCCATTTCAGAGGATTCACAGCCTATCCAAGGATGCCAAGTTACAGAATGGTGGTTTCAGGAAAACTTATCTCCATGACAGTGGAACTTTACTCTTTGTATCTTAATTTTACTACATTCTGGAGAGTTTCATATAAGCAAGATATGGTAGCCTGGATGATGAGATTAAACCTTAGAGAAAGAAAATGAAATGGAATTTTATAATTGCAATTGAAAAATTTTAAAGAACTATATGTAAGGAACTGGATTGTAATGGCACCATTAAATGTATTTTTTAGCACTAGTATATTTTATATCTAATGGAAGAATATGGCAAATGGGATTTTTATGATCTGAATAGATTGAGACCATTTCCCCATTTCCCTTTTTTCTAAATGTTCACTGAGGAACTTAACAATAAAATCCAACAAAATAGATACCAGTTTAATTATCCTTATGCCTAAATGCACTATATCTGCTCTGCAGACATGTATATCGCCTGATTCTAAAAGAGTCAAACCAAGATGCTTTCATGAAGTCAATGTGGCTGGCTTGAGATCAGCCTCTGATTTTTAGTTTTTTAGTTATGTGAACAACAACTTTAAAAACATAGATATAGATGTTCATATAGATAATGGATACAGATTATAGATATATCTTAAATGAGACAGTAGTCTTCAAATTGATTCTTAACTACATCTCTCAGATATCATATCCAAATTATATCAATAGAAATAATACAATGTGACTAAACCTTTTACTGATGTGGTTTTTTTAAATTATATTTTCTTACCTCTCATGTTTATGTGAGTTAAATTAAATACATTACAGTAAGGATCATCATAAAAACAATGGTAGCTGACACTTAGAGAGTGTGTATTACCTGCCAGATACTACTCTAAGAACTTTATGTATACTAACCTACATTTCCCTTTCAATAACCCAATGAGGTAGCTATATTATTTTATCTCTCCATTAAATATAAGAAAAGTGAGGTTTGGCTATATTCCTATCAACAAACAAACAAAAATAAGAATTTACAATTGGTTCTAGAGTCAGATATTGGATGAGAGATTCTGGGAGATGTTTTCTGGCTGTTAAAGAGGAAATAAGGACTTTGTTGCATGGGCACATAAAGCCTGGAGCTGCTGTATCACCTTATAGCCATGAAGACAGTAGCTGATTCACTGAGGAAGGCAAAGGTTAAAAATGAAAGAGCTTGAGTCCATATGACATTGCTGAAGCACTGAATTATCCAATCTTGGAATAATCGCCCTACTTCAGGAGCTTCTGTTATGTGAGATAAGAAATGTTTCTCAGTGTTCAAGTCACTCTTAATTGTATCTTATATTTCTTACAGAAAAATATACCACCAGATGCAGGGGAAACTGCTCTAGGCTCCTTATGATCAGTAATTGGATTCTTGGCACTGATAAAAGAGTGCCAAGAGAGGCATGAGAAGCAAGGAAGAGTTTAATGTTAAATAAGATTTTTATTGGTGCTCTGTCTTTGAAGCCAAACTATACAGATCCTTAAGTTTCTAAATGGGAACATACATGGGAAACTAGTCATTTTCTCTGCTTTCCTCCTAAAGAACCAAGTCCATGTTTTCACCATTATCCTTGACCATCAGTCTTACATTCCTCAAGTTATATCAGACTCTTCTTTATCTTTCAAATCCTGACAAACATCAGCAAACAACAGTTACAAGCTTGGGTTCTGAGCTCAGACACAGCATTCAAGTTCAGGTCTCCCATCCAGTACCATGCCAGGCCATACTGGAGGCAGAGACAGAAGGAAAAACTAATAATAATAGTCCCATCTTTATTTAAAATTTTGATATTTTGTGCATAACATATTTCTGCATTAATTTTAAAATTTTAAATATTGCATTAAAATATCATGCATCTTGATTACTGAGTTTTTCAGAGTCCTTACATTTTGCACCCAAGGGTGAGTGTTTCACTCACCTCTCTCTCATCCTGATGCTCCCCCCATGGATAGTGGTGTGATGCTGAGAAGATTCACTTTGGACATGTCTATAAAATTCAGTGATTCCTATGCTTTTCCAAAGTCACCCCTTCGTGCCTGTTATCTTTATATTCAGCGTTCTCATATGCCAGTTTATAATATATCCAGTGCTGGCAAACAATATTATATGGTAGGGAAAAATATTTTTTCTGTGCTTCAGTTTGCAGAACTGTAAAATAACAATAAGAGTAATGATACTTACCTCACAAGGTTGTTGTGGTTATTATATGAGTTAATACATTCGAAGCACAGCATGGTATACCTGGTAATTAATAAATGTCATTGTGGAGAAACAAGCAAGATTATCTTGGAATCTTGAATGAGCCAGAGGTTCTTTTGAGTTTACTAGCTGGGACTCCCATAGCAGCAAGCTCTGTGTATGATCTCAGCTTCAACTAAGGTCTCCAAATATTGCACAACAGTCAATTTCCTATAACCCTGGATCTCTGCATCCTACATTCCCACTGCATGGTATCCATTCCCAAATGAATTACCCACCCAATGATAGGCTGCCCTCATGCGTATTTGATCCAAGGAAAAAGCAACTCAGGGGGTGGATTTGCTCATCTGCCTCTGTCTGAGCCATTCTAAAGGATGGTGACTGAACAGGAATCTCCGGCATCTTCTGACCCTTTGGACCATGAGTCTCTGCTTGTACCGGATGGTACTTGCAGAACTTCACTTAAACTCATGGTATATAAACTTTTTGGTATAAAGCACCTAAAGCAGAGTAAAGGAAATAGTAAACATTAAGTAATTATTAATTCCAACGTTCAGAGCCATTTAACTCAAACATATGGTGGCACTCCAGGAATGTAGGCTGTAATAAATATTGTCTGGTGATCATTCAGTCACTACATCATCATAGGCCACCTCCACAGGGTCTGTGAAATCCAACAATGTGTTTATCAGGACTCATGAAAGAACTAGTGACTGTCCCTTACCTCCCAGAAAATAGTCACATCTAAATATTTGGATCTAAACTGACGTAAGGGCTTTTAAAAGTGTCACAAATGTTATCCCAATTAGGAAAAACTCAATTTGTATGTATGTTGATGTGTGTACCTTGAGCATAGGAACACCCAAATTAAATTTGCTAAGAAACTCTTCTTTCAAGACAATTATTTAGGACTTACTGTGTGCAATAACCTATCTTAATATAATCAACATAGTGCTGGCACTTGTGGGCTTGCTAGACAGGTGTTTCTAGTTTTGATACATGAACAATAGTGTCTGAAAATATATAGTTTCAATTTTCCAGACCTAAAAAAAATTCCAATTTTAAGTGACTGGTTTTCCATTCTTACTGCAGGTGAGTGCTGGAATACTTTTGTTTCTGTTAGTGAAAATTTGATCAAGTTAAGAAAAATATTAGCAAATCATACATCATTTAATATGCTCTGTGTCACATAACAATTCTTGCTTGAAGTACTGTGAAATTACTTGGTCTTTGTTTAGGATATACAGAATTCCCTAGAACTTAACCAGTACCAAACAGAGCTTCTGGTGTGTTTCTCATTCCCATGCCACCCCCAAGGATGGGAAGAAGGGAGACATAAGTAGGTAAGACGAGTACAAAGATAAAAAGATATAAATGCTGTTAGTATATGCAGAAAGCAATGGCTGTGTTCTTACACTCAGAAATGTAACTGAAAGAATGCAAATTCTCATTAAACATTTTGGACTTGAGGTTTGGCATCATTTATAATAGTCAACAATTTCCTAAGAATATAAGGATGAAATGCGGATTTAATTTAGCTTATTTTTAACCAGAACATATTTGAAAGGAAAAGCACTCACAGTGAACTTAATAGCCCTCTGAGTCTTCAGATCCCAGAGTTTCCAGCATTGACAATATTAAGTGCAGATACTTAAGAAGTAACAAACAAAAATATGTGCTTTTATATCGACTTATTAAGGTCAGTGTCTTTATCAAAGTGACATTTACTCAAGACATTGTACTCTAAAGCATTTTAGGATCAGTCTGAAGTAACTTTCAAACAATTTCTTACGGGTTAGACCACTTAACCTGAACAAACTTGGTTGAACTCAATGATGTCAGAACTGCCATCTTTAATTTTTATTATCACAGTAGAAGGGCTTTCACTCTCTTACACTCTCTTATATGCCTTTTTTTCCCCATGAGTTTATTGTTTTCTTATTCTGTATTTCACTTCAAATTCAAAGTAAAGCCAATGAGAAAAATATAACACATCCAAGGAAGTCAGACTTCAAGAAATGTTTAATGCAGCACCTTTATTCCTCCATAGTTAATCTCTAAGGTATACTTATTTCCTGCCAATGGACGTTTGTAAAAGGCACACTAACTGGAATTCCAAATCTTCCCATTATTTTTTCTTGAAAATTCCCTAGAAGATAGCTATATTTTTGTAAGATCACTTCAGTTCCAGAGACAATATTTGATATTTTGGTAT
Organism: Nyctereutes procyonoides; assembly: GCF_905146905.1. Lineage (NCBI taxonomy): Eukaryota > Metazoa > Chordata > Mammalia > Carnivora > Canidae > Nyctereutes > Nyctereutes procyonoides. The sequence continues at coordinate 28,945,218 of NW_026575146.1, forward strand.
CTGAGAAGTAACTTTTGTTGGAACCAGAATAGTAATAATTTGTAGCACTAACGTACTTCCCACCTTTTTTTGTTTGTTTGTTTAAGAGAGAGAGAGAATCTGAAGCAGACTCCGTGCTGAGCATGGAACCTGATGCAAGGCTTAATCCCAGAACCCTGAGCCAAAACTAAGAGTTCAATGGTTAACCAATTTTGCCACTCAAGTGCACCCCAACATAGCTTTTTAAAAACATAGCTTTTCCACCTAATAAATATTTTAAAAGAGGCTTGTTCTGAATACCCTTTCTTTAAATCCACATAATAGTCCTTTAAAATGATTTCCACTGAAATCATTGGAGTGGACCTGGCTAACTAAATGAGATGGTGGAAGAGCAAAGGTAAAAACAATAATAAAATGGAGAAATGGAAGCCAAAGAAAATTAAATTTAGCTACCCTAATATAGGCTTTGCATTGGATAACCTCCATTGCAGTATATAATATCATTGCAGTATAATATCATTTCAAGGATATTTGCATGGACAAAAATGTGGAATTCAAGCTGTATTGTAAAATTTCCTTGAAACTGAATATGTAGGTTAAAATAAATGTTTGTATTTGTTTGATTAACACTTAGCAATCTAGCAAGAAATATAAATATTAGGTCAGCTCATTTTAGACTGCATAATTAAGTAATAAGGTAACAAGATATTTCTGTAGAGCATCTCTCCATTGCGTTTATTAAGAAAAGAGTATGATGAAGACTCATTTTTCTCTATTTAAATGAATGTTTCCACAGACAGGTGATAATCATGATATTGCCATACTCAAGAATATATGTTATATTCCAAAAGTGGGATGTTCAAAAGTTGTATATAATCACCTGCCCTGAATTACAAAAATGATGTATATTCAAAACCAAATTTCTCCAAGTAATTTTCCTCCAACTGGGTTTTTAACATAGAGACGATGTACAAAGGTTGAAATTCCCTTGAATTCATTATCCTTACCCTCAATAAACAATCCTCAAAAATGGTGAAATGTAAAATGAGATTTGTGAAATTCCCTTGGTATTTCTTTTCTTTTTTTAAGATTTTATTTATTTATTTGAGAGAAAGAGAGAGAGAGAGAGCACAAGCAGTGGATGGGGGGAGGCAAAGGGACAAGCAGACTCCCCACTTAGCAGGGAACTTGATGCAAGGCTCAACCTCAGAACCTCAGGATCATGACCTGAGCCAAAAGTAGACGCTTTACTGGCTGAGCCACACAGGCACTCCTTCGCTTGGTACTTCTAATAGTAACCACACTATGAGAGATTTTTACTTACGCAGGTGGAGCTGGGGTCTGAAGGAGAGGAAGAGGCATTTGGAATGAACATATGGACATGAAGTGGAGGGAGCAAGGAAATCTGGAGCCTGCAAGGGATGGGATGAGTTTCATGAGAACAAACTGGAAATTGCATCAGTCCTATGATCTCCAAAACTTCCTCTCCACAGAGAAGAAGCTGTTGCCCTTGTCATGCTAAATATGCTCCTCAGCCAGGAGTGGTAGAACCTGAAGAAGGATCTATCAGAAGCTGGAGTTGTTGGAGGATCAGCCACTGTCCCACGCCAACGAGGTAAGGCAACAGACCAGGACAACATCCATACTCATATTTAAAGGAAGATATCTAAAATTTTAAATAGGGGAATAATAATAATAATAATAATAATAATAATAAAAAGATTTGCAGTTTTCATTGTGGCCTCAGAATGAAAAGGAGGCAAAGGCAAGATTATAGGCAAAAAGAGAATACATGGCTATTGCAACAATCTTGGGAAAACTAAGGCAGGAATTCTAGAGATAAGGCACAGAGTATGGAACAGAACCAAGAGACGTTTGACAGTTCAGTAAGTGGTTTTTGATCACTGAGTAAACGTTTATGGATAGCAGGGAAAGAGGGAAGCTTCCAAGGAGTCCCATGTTTCTGATTTTAAAAACTGGAAAATGAACTGGTCTTAGAATCTAGGAGGCAGGCTTGGAAAGAAATATAACTAGTTCAGGAATCTTGAGTTTGCTAAGTCAACTGAACATCCTTATACAATTAGGAAAACTGGAGAGAGATTGAGGTTCAAGACAGGGAAAATAAAAATGCTTATGAGATTAATTTTTCCTTCAGAATAAAAATAGTTTTACTGACTCCCATGATGGGACGAATGCATTTTCTTAAAACTTACCTTAATGTGCCTTGATTGTTTTGAACTGTGTCACTGCTTTTATCCTCTAAATTTCACAATCTAGCATTTTATTTTATTTTTATTTTTTTAATCTAGCCATTTTAGAAGATTGATCCTATTATTAGATTGAGAGCCATATATTAAAGATAAGTAGGCTAAATATGATGTCAGCTTGTTTATCACTTATTTGAGTAATGTGAAGTCATGCAACTGAAGCAATGGAACAAGGTAATATTGTCTGATGGGGGCAAGAAGCCAATGATGCCAAAGAAGAGTTATAAAAGTCCTAATATAAGATTTTAATAAATAAGTAACTGTCAACAGTTCTAATGTTGTAAGGCTTAACCAAGATGAAGATGTTAAGTGTGCAAGTTGTTCACACTTAAGTTCACGATTTGTTCATTTGTTCGATGTGTGTTTTTGAGACATTTGAGCAGAGTGATAGAATAGTGTCAGATCACCTCATAACAAGAGTTTGGCTAGAGAATCAGAAACAAAGAGGGTTATAGCTAAACAGGGATATAAGAAAGTGAGGGAAATTTGTTTTTCCAAGTTAGAAAACCCATAAACACCCATGGAAAAGGAGAGACTAGAAGTGGAGATTTTGAAGATACAGGAAGGAGATGGCATTTATATCTAGCAACATTTGAATGTGTCAAAAGGTACCTTCATGGGCCTCTTTCCTCCTATACACACTCAGATACACACATTCCCTTAAAAATAACGAACGCTTTTAAAAAGTTGAGTCTTCCTGGGGCACCCTGGGTGGCTCAGCGGATTGGGTGTCTGACTCTTGGTTTCAGCTCAAATCATGATCTCACAGGTTCTGAGATGGAGCCCTGGGAGTTTGCTTGAAGACTCTCTCACTCTGCCCCTACCCTCTACCTCCCCCTGCTCTTTCTCTCTATCTCTCTCAAATAAATAAATAAATCTTAAAAAAAAAAAAGCCAAATCTTCCTGAAGCAATAACTCATACTTTGAATTAATTAAACAAGGAGATCATTAGGCTGAAGTGCTTATAATGCTCCAGCAGCCCATGTAAGCAAAACCAAACCTAAGACTAAATGCATCAAGGTTAAGAAACAAAAACCTAAGGATAAGAAATCAAAACCTAAGGACAACGGATCAGGAACAGCCAACCAACCTTTCCCAAATAAGGCAAATGCTTAGCTACAGCCAATCAAATAATTTCCTTGCTTTGCTTCAGCCTCTTTTTTATAAAAGTCTTCTAACTCCTGTAAGAGGAACTCTCATAACCACTTTCTGTTTGGTGATGCCTGGTTCCAATCGATTTTTCTCCAAACGCTTAACATTTTGAATATGCCTCAGTTTATCCTTTAACATCCCAGATAAATATATTTTCCCAAATCATTGTCCTTTTTCTCTCCATCTTCTTTTCTCTTCCACTCTATCTTATCATTGTTTCTCTCTCTTCTCCCTCAGATCTCTGGATGATACCCATATTAGATTACAATAATCAGGCTTTCTCTTTTTTAGTGATAGCCATGTAGGAAATAAAATAAAATAAAGGGCCGACACAAAGCTTTTGAAGTACATCAGATTCTAAAAGATAAAACTCATGTGATTTACCATTTTGAAAAAATAAAATACTTGCAGATGTTGGATATTTAGATGCTTTTAAACCAAAGAAAAACTAGGATCCTGATTTAAAAGCACTTTTGGTGAGCTAATTGTTTTATTGACTGCACAAGGAAATGACTGTCACTTTTCTAATCTACATTTGAATAGTCATAGTGTAGCTCCAATCCTTGCCATTCAAAATCTGAGGCATGGGCATTTTCCTTCTGCTTTTTAACATTTTCTCAATTCAGATTTTCCCCATACTCATCTTTACTATTAACAGACTCCAGTGTTTTAGAAATGTACACTTGTATGGAACCCTAATGAAATTAAAGACAAGCAACTTCAGTTAAAATTACGTGGCTATTTCAATATTTAATAGTCTCATGGCAATGTTTCTAAGTTATTCTTTGCTATTCCTCAACTGTAACTTTTTGAGGCAACGAGGAATGCTACTGAATGTAAATAGATGTACACTTCACCTCTCTTTCCCAATATGACCCCAATCAACCAATTTTTTGCTGGCAAAATCGTGTTGCAAATGTTTAAGCCTGGAATATTTCCAGCCTACTGGAGCTAGACCCATGTCAAATAAAGGGCATTTTATATTCTGAAACAAATTACAAATAACTTCTGGCCTCTTTTACTCATGTCAAATACCTAAATAAAATGAAAGGATCTTACTATACTTTTATTAATGAGCATGGTGTGGTTGTTATTATAGTAATTGAAAAACCAGTTTGCTTTCCTCTTAAAAAAAAAGTATCTTAAATATGGACACAGTTCCAATTCCATAATATTAGCAAGTAAGGGAAAGCAAGCTTTCCATAGATTTAAAGATTTTGATAGATTTGTTTCTAAGCTAACATTCAGTGGAATTAATTTTCTGGTAGCATAAGAATAGTCAAAATATCACTGTACTCCAGTTGGATGATTTACTTGGATCATTATATTACAAACCTAACAGACCAGTGGAGAAGAGAGATATTAGATTTGAGATTAATATAGCCATTAGTATATCTGGACTAATTATTTAATAAACATGCATGTGGTCAGCCAAGATTTAGTTTTGGAAACTCTTGACTATATTATATAGTCTCTTTAGCTATTCTATTGCTCAGTGTTAGCTGAGGGAATAATTTTAAAGTTTTTTTTTAACCACCTTAAAATGTAATATGTAGTGCCATGAATTATGTGCTTACTCTATCATATAAGAGTTACAAACCACTTCAGGATGGCTAGGACATTTCCTCAATGTTAAAATAAAATATAGTACTTTAATCATTGGATTTCTTTTGTGTAATTGCTAGAATCTATGTATATTCACATGATATTTAAAAATTAGAAATCAAGTAGTCAATTCATCTTTTTGAAATATGCCTATTCATCTTTTTGAAACATTGAAATATGCTTAAGGTCATGAAGAATAAATTAAAACAGTACTAACTACAATTTATCTAATAATGACGATGTGCCATTCAAAATACCAAGTGTTTTGTATGTATTAACTTATTAAATGTTCACAGAGCAGTATGAAACAGGTACTGTTATTATCCTGGAGGATGAGCTTGAGGCACAGAGAAGTAATTTCCCCAACATTGCACAGCTCCTGATTGGTAGAGTCAGGATTCTAACCCTAAATTCTAGCCCTCAGAGCCTACATTCAACTACTTCGGTTCTTGTCTTGAAGTCCATGTGTTCTTTTGTTATTACTGTTTTGTGTCTTTGCTTATTTGGTTATTTTTTTTATTTGTTTGCTTGTTAGATATGCTTAGCAAATAACTTCTCTTTAGATCATACAAATTTTATTGAACAATATGTATCAGGCAATAAGATTAAGATGAATATGACAATCTTTACCTTTGAAATCCTTAAAATACAATTGAAGGAAAAAGAGGTTTAAAACGTATTTTAAATGTGAATACTAACATTATCAGTATCATCATAAACTAATCTTTTATAAATAAATAATATGCTCAGGGTGCCTCAGTGGTTCAGTTGGTTAAGTGTCTGCCGTTGGCTCAGCTGAGGATCCTTAGGTCCTGGGATCCAGCCCCAAATCCAGGCTCTCTGCTCAGCAAGGAGCCTGCTTGTCTCTCTCCTTCTGCCCCTCCTCCCTGTTCTCATTCTCTCTCTCTCTCTTTCTTGCTCACTCAAATAAATAAATAAAATCTTAAGTAAAAAGAAATACTATACTCTTTACTCAGCATTCAGAGTTTTAAAAAATGCTCTCAGCCTTTCCTTTATGAATTTACTTATCTATTCATTTATTCTTCCACCTCAACATTCATTCCATGTTTGTTGAGCTCATACTTTGTGCTAAATACTTCTAAGCACCTGAAAAATCAAGTAAATGAAATAAAGCCATTCTTTTCCCCAAACTTAACAGATCAGTGGAGAGGAGAGATTTTAAATAAATAATCACATTCTGGGGTGCCTGGGTGGCTCAGACAGTTAAGCCTCCAACTCTTGATTTTGGCTCAGGTCATGATCTCAGAGTTGTGGGATCGAGCCCTGCCTGGGGCTCTGAGCTCAGTGTGGAGACTGTTTATCTCTCTCTCTACTCTATCCCCTGCTCACACTGTCTCTCTATCTCTGAAATAAATAAATAAAATCTTTTAAAAAATCACACCCAATTAAATGTATACAACTTGTAAATACATACTGTGAGTAAAGGGTAAATAATATAACGAGGAAATAAGATAAGGTGACTTGATTTATATTGAAAGTTCAGGAAAGGCTTTTGTCTTTTGGGTTTCTTTGTAGATTTTATTTATTTATTTGAGAGAGAGACACAGAGATAGTGCTGAGCAGGGAGCCTGATGTGGGGCACGATCTCATGACCCTGGGATCATGACCAGAGCCGACAGCAGACGCTTAATCGACTAAGCCACACAGTCACCTCAGGAAAGATTTTTCTAAGGAAGTAAATTTAAGCATAGCACTGAAAGAAGTATAATAGCTGATCCATCAAGAAGTGGGGTGTTAACAGATGGTATGATTTATAATTGTATCCATCTACAGATAAATTTATAAATTCAACATAAGGCCTCATTTGGTAAGGTTCAAATGCGTGGTATAGAGCACTGGTATCAAGTTTTTGGGTTTTTTGACCTTGAAATTCACCACCAGCCAAAAGCTGGAGCCCAACATCGAAATGTCAACTTTTTATTTTATAGAAGAATGTCATTTAAAAACAGTGACAGAAATAATATCTGTGATTATCATCATTTCCAAAGAGAATTTTAAGACTAAAAATGTAGGCACAATAAAATTAAGAATACTTCTTTAAAATGAATAAATGTTTATTTATCTTTTTCCTCCCTTCATGAAGAGGCAACAAACTTCAATTAGGATCTGGAAATCACTGGACTATGGAAACTTCTGCTTCCTTAATTGCTTATAAGTAGACCGGATTTGGGTAATGGAATGTATCCTTTTAGATGTAGTGACCAAGAGGACAAAACAGGCCTGGGACATTGAATAGAAAAGTAGGAGTTGAGATAAGACTTGAATCAGAATTAGAATCACACAAAATGTCAACTATACTTGAAAACTCAGCGCACACGAGTGCTGATAAAGTCTAAAATGTTGCATTTAGTGCCTCGGTCTTCCAAGTCTCCTAAGATGTGATAACATATTCATATACAGTCACACAGACATCTCTACACACACACACACACACACACACACACACACATATATACATAACCATTAAATGTTAAATTTATACATTCTGATTGGCTTTGGGTCTTTCCTGAGTCATTTTCTTTCTCTACATTCAAAGCCTGACAGACAGTGCACCTGCTTAACTGGGCTAAGTGCCAGAAAAAAAAATCAGGGAAATTAATTTCCAAGAGCAGTAGATAAATGGCACACCTCATTAGAAAATCTATTTAAAAGGCACATCAGGAGATGTCTGCAAGACTTTCATAAGAAATTGATGCTTCCTACCATCATGTCCTTGCTGGCTTTCTTCTCAGATTACTGATCTTACTTCCCGGTAATAAGATTCAAATTCAAGTTATGCTTAATGAGTGCCTCCTATGTGCCAGGCACGTATGTTTTACATAGATTATCTTATCTAATTCTTGCAAAATTGTTTTGAAATAAGTATGTGGAATGCATGCAAAAATTACCAAATGTGCTTCTTGGAGACTTCCTGGTACAGCCATAGAATGATTTTTCCTTCTTATGGATGAGGATGCTAATAAATTATAACCCTTGTTCTTAGGCATAAAAAGCCAAGAGTTACTACAATTTATCCTCTATCTTCTGACCTAGAAGAAAATCATTAATATCTACTAATACCTGAGTTTGTAGTGATCTCTTCAGAAATCCTATTTTTTTTTACATCATTGTTTAGAGAGAAAAAGTTGTCTCTTTATATATAAGGCAAACAAGTTTGTAAGGAATGTCAACCAAAGCCCACAAATTTTGATCTTTAAAGAGTTATTAAATCATCAGGACTCCACTCTGTTTCCTGCAAGAGCTTCCTTGCTGACTCTGCAGAAGCTTGGGGGCAAGGCCTCTGGCAGCCTTTGTGATCCTCTGGCCTCAGGTTAAAAAAAAAAAAAAAGCAACATTGCCCTGTACTAACCACCATCCCACCCCTACTCCAACTTGGCCTTCTGAAGACTTCCATCTTCCAGGAAAAAAAGTAAAGGCAAGAAGGATAATATCTGGGTGATCAGAATCTTGGTTTGTGTCTGTTGTCCTGAGGTCAGTATAAACAGCTCTCCATTACATGCTCACGGGTGTCCTGTTTTATTATTTTTTAATATTATTATTATTTTTAATAAATTTATTTTTTATTGGTGTTCAATTTATCAACATACAGAATAACACCCAGTGCTCATCCCATCTTGTTTTAGATGATAAGCTAAACGGTCACCTACATGATGGCTTTGTATGCTGTTAAATTGCTACACTAGAACTACATTTCCCAGAATTCCCTCATGTGTAAGGTCTAGATAACAGTTGGGCACAAGAGAAAATCGCATGAGCTTCAGAAAGCAAAACAGAAATATTAGCCATTGCTTATTCTCTGAAGGTTGATGTAGGGCAGGTGCTCTTGCAGCTCATGCACATTATCACCCATATGCTGGCTGACCTTGACATGTGGCAGCAGCCGGCCATGTGTTCTCCAGTTTCCACTGGACCGCCTCCTACAGCATCTCCAAATCCTGGCCAGGTGCTTGTGCAGTTCCGTAGTGGAAGGCACCAATTCATCTTGCAACTCACCCACATCATTGTAATTTGAGGTGGAGAGAGTCAGTTAAAGGTTCCAGTTTGTCCTTGTCAATTCCAGTTTGTCCTTGGTCTCCCTTATTCTATTTCTATCTGCCCTTTCCAATGATGGGATTCAGGACATGCTTCCCCAAATATGGCACCTTGGCATATTGAATGTTTTCAGCTGAAAGAATTTGAGAAATGACATGTGCAAGAAGGACTTCCTGACCTTCCTCTGAAGCAGGTCATAAAACTCCCCTAAGAAAGGTGTCCTCCCTAAACCCAGAGGAAAGGAATAGCCTTATTTCCAAGATGCCCAGAGGAATCTGAATGAACAGCCCTTGCTGTTTCCCTCAATTTATGACACTTAGCTCCTACTCTTTTTGTCCTGTCACGTTTTTCCCCCACTTTCCACTTTTCTTCAAACCTAGCATAAAAATGCTTGGGCTTAACTGTTTCTTAAGGTCTTCCTTTCTTTATGAAGCCTCCTGTGTCTCATAAAACTTACATTAAATAAATCCGAATGTTTTTTTCATGCTAATTTATCTTTGTTAGAGGGGCCCCAGCCAAGAATTTAGAAAGGTAGAGGATAAAGGTATTTTTCCTCTCCTACCCCAACTTCCACTCTACGGACCCATGGCCTAGTTCAGATATATTGCAATAGCCCCACCTAGACTGCCAATCAGCTCTCATGAATGCATAAGCCATATACTAATCTACTATTCTATACCACTCATGGTGACTCTACTCTGATCAAATTCTGATAGTTACACTGTATTATTTTTGGATAGTGTTTGAACTTTATTTTTAGGAAGAAATGAAGGATATGTAAAATCATTTTTTTCTGGTTTCTGATTTTGGTGGGTTTTTTTGTTTGCTTGTTTTTTGATGTCCTAAAATTTTTCAGCTTAGACAGGAAGAAGAAAAGTCATAAATTTTGCAGACGAGAAAGCAAGGTACTATTCCTATTTGACATACAAGGAAACCAAGTTCCTAATCACGTTAGTTTGCAGGTTATGGAGTTGGAGAGTCCACTCAAGTCTTCTGAAAGAAGCACATAAAAGCTGATTCTACATATGCCTCACAGGTACATTATTGGGTACATCAGATCAAATTAATAAAATCAGGAAGTGTGAAGTTTGCCTAGAAGAGAATCCTTCTTCTCAATCCAGTACAGTATTTACTTATGAAAATAGATCTTCATTTTTCTATGAACTATTTCTTAATGCCTTAAAAGTGTTTACCTACTTTTTAAAGTGCCAGAGAGTAATTTAGAGCCCAGGGACACCTGCCCTCTCTTGTCTTCAGTTATTCCCAGTATTTTTTTTTTTAATCACTAGCCTGGAATTGACAATATATATTTCAAAGACATTATGTAGTACAAAGACTCATCATCCTAATAATATTAATATTTGGCAGATATCTGAAATGGTATCAATTAAAAATAACATTAGAACATAAAAGCAAAAAAAAAAAAAAGAACATAAAAGTACCATTGGGACGCCTGGGTGGCTCAAGGGCGTGATCTCGGGGTCCTGGGACCAAGTCCCACATCAGGCTTCCTGCTTGGAGCCTGCTTGTCCCTCTGCCTGTGTCTCTGTCTCTTTCTCTCTCTCTCTTTCTTTTTCTGTGTCTCTCATGAATAAATAAATAAAAATCTTAAAAGAAAAAGAAGATAAGAGTACCATTTACGTTTTGACACTCTTATTGAAGCAAATGATTTTTTTTTTCCTGTGAAGAATCAACATAAAAAAGGCAGGTTAGAATTCACTAAATGGAGAAAAGAAACTAAAATTTTAATATGAGTGTATACATCCATGCAACCAATAGTTAATATGAGTTACAGTTTTATGCTATAATTATACAGTCTTTGAACTTACACTATTTTGGTGTCCGAAATTGCGCATTCAAATCTGAATTAGCAAAAAGTATTTGAACTTCTTATTTGAAGAATTTATATATTTGTTCTTTAGAATTTCAGATTTATGATTTTTTAATTTCAATTTCATTGGAGATTATTTATCTTCTTAGATGTGACCTCATGATGCCAATCATTCTAATACATCATCTATCATTTTGCACCCGTTGTAATTACAATAAATTTTTATCAGCTAGAGTATTGGATGGCATTTACTCATATCTAAGTATTTACCTCAAGCTGTACAGTTTGGGAATATAATTTTCTAAGAGTAGAATAGGTGGTAGCCAGCCTTCAAATTGGTCCCCAGTGATCATTGCCTAATGGTATGCATGCCATTCCATAGTCTCTTAGGACAATAAATAGGGCTGACCTGCATAACCTAAAGGATTTTGCAGAACTGACAGTATGTGATTTTCAAGCCTAGGTCATAAGAGGCTTTGTGGCTTCTGTCTTGTTCTCTCTTGGTCTGAGAGTAGTCCGTTGCCATGTGGTCAAGACATACCAGCATTACCTTGACAGCCAAATGAATAAGACATCTTGCCAATGGTTCCACTGCCACAGAAAGTCATTCAAACATATCTACAGCCCCAGCCAACTTCTTTACTACAACTTCAAGATATACCCTAAGCTTTTCCCAAGCTCCTGACCTGAGAAAACTGTTTGACATAATAATTGTTTTTTTTTTTTTAAGATTTATTTATTTATCTGAGAGAAAGAGGGAGACAGAGAAAGAGAGAACACAGAAGAAGAGGAAGAAGTAGACTTCCCACAGAGCAGGAAGCCTGATGTAGGGCTCAATCCCAGGACCCTGAGATCATGACCTGAGCTGAAGGCAGACACCAACTGACTGAGCCTCCCAGGTGCTCTTAATTCTTTAAAAAATATTTTTATTTATTTATTTGAGAGAGACAGAGAGATAGTGAAAGAGAACATAGGCAGGGGACGGGGGCAAGAGAAGGGGAGAAGTAGGTTCCCCACTAAGCTGGGAGCTGGACTTGGGGCTCGGTTCCAGGACCCTGAGACCATGACCTAAGCCAAAGGCAGATGCCCAACCAACTGAACTACCCTGGTGCCCCAGTGTAATAAATGTTTATTGTTGTTTTAAACCACTTATTTTTGAGGTAATTTATAATGTAGCAATGGATGACCATTACAAAATATGACAAGTAACATTTCAATTATAAACGTATTTTTTGTCTTATAAATTAATTTTTATTGGTGTTCAATTTACCAACATACAGGAATAACACCCGGTGCTCATCCCGGCAAGTGTCCCCCTCGTGCCCGTCACCCATTCACCCCCACCCCCCGCCTCCTCCCCTTCACCACCCCTTGTTCATTTCCCAGAGTTAGAAGTTTATGTTCTGTGTCCCTTTCTGATATCTCCCACACATTTCTTTCCTTCCCTTTATATCCCCTTCACTATTATTCAGATTACAAATGAGTGCGCGAACATTCACTGTTTGTCCTTCTCGATTGACTTATTCACTCAGAATAATACCTCAGTTTCCATCCAGTTGAGGCAAATGGTGGTAATTTGTTGTTTTAATGGCCTGAGTAATATTCCATTGTATACATAAACCCCATCTTCTTTATCATTCATCTTTTCGATGGGCACCGAGGCTCTTCCACAGTTTGGCCTATTGTGGCCATGGCTGCTAGAAACATCGGGGTGCTGGTGCCCCGGCGTTTCATTGCATCTTGAATCTTCGGGGTAAATCCCTAACAGTGCAATTGCTGGGTCATCGGGCAGGTCTATTTTTAATTCTTTGAGGTACCTCACACAGTTTACCAGAGTGGCTGACCTGGTCACATTCCACCAACAGTGTAAGAGGGTTCCCTTTTCTCGCATCCTCTCCAACATTTGTTGTTTCCTGCCTTATTAATATTTCCCCATTCTCCTGGTGTGAGGTGGTTATCTTCATTGTGGTTTTGATTTGTATTTCCTGATGGGCAAAGTGATGCAGAGCATTTTTCATGTGCATGTTGGCCATGTCTATGTCTTCCTCTGTGAGATTTCTCTTCATGTCTTTTGCCCATTTCATGATTGGATAGTTTTTTATCTTTGGCTGTTGAGTTTAATAACGTTCTTTCTAGTTTATTTTATTATTTTTTTTGTTCTGGGATTTTATCAAAGGTTTTTTTTTAATTTTTAAAGTTGGTCAAAAATGGATGAAATAAAAATTTTATGGTATTTTTTCTTCCTAATATAAGAAATTATCTCAAAATCTAAATGTCAACATTATATATCCTTTAAGAAATGGATAGCAGAAAACTTACTACATCACAGGCACTCAGGTACAGAGATGAGTAACAGACCTTGGATAAGTTTAAGTTTCTCAGTGAAACAGATAAGTAAAGAGATACTTATCCTGCAGTGTGTTAACTGGTGTTAATACAGCTACCCATAAGGTACCAAGGGAATGAAAGCACAGTGCAGTGAATTTTTCTCAGGAAATCTGAGAATGTTTCACCAAAAAAGGGAGTTAAGTCTTGAAGGATGAGTTCATCTTTCAAGAAAATGGAGGAACGAGCCTCTACTAGTGATATTAATATTCATACAGTGCTTGTGATAAAGCGGGTTCTATTCTAAGCACTTCCAATATACTCTCTTATATAATCCTCTTAACAATTTTATTACATAGGTACCGTTATTGTCCCCACTTTATAAGTGATAAAACTGAGGCAAAAAGAGGCTAAATGACTTTTCTAATATCACACAGGTAGGATGTTATAAGATCTGGATTTAATACCAGCAAAATCCAGCACCAGAATTCACATTTTTAACTACTTTACTACATTTTCTGGTTGGGGCGGGGTGCAGTGGGCAGGAGGACAGTAAAGGCAGAGGACAGGAAGAGTGAGAATGTATGTGTTTCTAGGCAAAGAAAGGAGGAAAGAGTAATACTAAGGATGGCTGGAAAACAGTTTGCATGAGCTGAATTACAAGATGAAAAGGGAGGGCTAAGCCAAGGCCTTGAATTGCATGCCAAGGAATTTATACTTTGCAACAAGAAATACTTGGTGAAATTGATGTTTTATGAAGATTAGAGCAATGGTAAAGGGGAGAGACTGGATGAGGGAGACCAGAAGAAATTGCATTACTGCCCTTAACAGAAAATCCAGGTCTAAAATGTCGTAATTAAGACACTGGTAACCAGAGAAGGGAGGGGATTCATGAAACATGAGAATTTGTTGGCATTTTGAGCATGGTGATTGTTCAGGTGTCCAGCAGATTTAAAAGATGACTTGCAGGGGTTCTTTTGTTTGTTTGTTTGTTTGTTTGTTTGTTTGTTGTTTGTTGGTGTGTGTAATGGATAGATGGTTAGGTCACTAATAAATATAGGAAACTGGGGGAAGAGGCCTCAATTAGAAGATGTGCCTAATAAACACTCCTTGAAAGAAGAAATGAAATAGCAATAATACAGAGCCTATTTTTTCCCCTCTAAGATGAAATGCCAGTCACACAGGCATTATCAATAATACCTAATTACAGCAGTCCAGGGAAGCTCTACCATGCATTGTGAGTGTGTCTTACATTTTAGTAATCTAATCTAAAAATCTAATCATAGGTAGTAGCTGCTCATTTTATAAAATAATTAAGGACAAATTCCTCGCAACGGTAATTCCTGTGGCGTACTTAGTAGATTACTAACTTTTCAAATAGGAGATTTACAAACAATTCTTAAGATATGTCTATTGTAAAACTTGAACTATATTTTATGATCATACTTGACTCTAAAATGTAAATGAATGAAATTCTAGAAAAAGAAAAGAAAAGAATAGATGAACTATCACAGTTGATATACACTCAAGGTAAATAAAATTACCTAGGGTACTGTAACCAAGTTTTTCACTTAAAATTCTAGGCCATAATTTTATATTACAGGCATTTCAACTGTATGTTCTTTTAAAAGCCTACATTATACAGTGTACCAAGGTAAATAAAATTACCTAGGGTACTGTAACCAAGTTTTTCACTTAAAATTCTAGGCCATAATTTTATATTACAGGCATTTCAATTGTATGTTCTTTTAAAAGCCTACATTATACAGTGTACCAAAAGTATTGCTTATTTAGAGCAGAGGTTCACAGTTCTGGATAAATAGTGTTTTTCTCTGATTGACATCATGGGACTTATCCACCTGTTAGATAATGCTCACTTTAGCACAGCTAGCAATTGTACCTCTTGCAAGAGGAATCCCCTCTATCGCTTCTTGGCCTTTTGGCCAAGATCAAGTGTAGTGCAAGAAAAATCATCTCAATCACACCACGTGTCAATAAACCCAAATGATCCAGTTCTATGACTTTGTTATATTTATTCTTATATTTCTCTTACTATAGCCATTGCCTGGCACATATACTGGTTCTTGATAAATGATTGCTGAATGAGTAAAATGCCATAATCAGAAGTAGAGGATCTCTGACGATACAGAATGCAATTTATACCACTTAGAGTGTCTGGGTTCTACTGATTCCACTCCCACTGGAGAAAGAAAATGGGAAGTGGGGATGGGGATGAATGGTACAAATATGTAGGAGTGCATTAAGAGCTTAATGAAATGGTTTGCTTGTGGTAAAAAGCATAAATTTATTTGTCTACATAGTTAATATTTATCATACACCTAAGTCTTTCCCTCAAGGAACTCACAGTCCATAGAGCATGTCAGATGTGGGAATACACAAATATAATTTTAAAAGAGTTAAAATACCTTGAACAAAGAGATAAACGGTATAGTCAAAGATTGACTGGGCCATAATGAAAATCTGTCTTTCCTCATTTGTGTTATTCCTGTTTTACTCCAAACCCATGAGAACACATGGCCACTCAAGATGTAGTATCTCATTATCAGTAATTCTGGGAAAATCCTTTTCACACTCTTTATTTTCAGGAACTCAAAATAGGATGTTTTGATGGGAGGAGCAAAGAGAATGTCTGGAAAAGAAGCTTGGAGCCAGATGGTAGAGGGGCTTAAAAATGCTTTACACAATTTTCCACTTGTCCAGAAGTTTTTTTATTTGGTTCAGTTTGGTTTTAAATTGATAAAATCCCTGTTCCACCAAACTTTTGAATCATTATCTTCGTGAAACTGTAACCTTCAGTTTGTGTTTGGGGTTACAAATATAGAAATACATTTCATTTGAAATCACTGACTACAAGAGGCAAAGAAGAATAGAAGGAAATGGAGGAGAAGGAAACCAGCCTTCCCTGACACTCGAGCACATTCGTGGGGAGCTTCATGTCTCACAGGAAGATGAAATGACAAGCAACAAAGACGGCAGGATTGCTTCTTTTCATCTAAAACCCACATTCCAGGGATCTTACCTGAAAAGTTTTTGTAATCCACTAGGTCAAACATAACAACGGCAACAGCTGACCATGTGATGATCAGAGCAATGACCAGAAGCCAGGCTGCTGGGGAGCTGAATGTTGTCACTATGTCTTCTGTGACTGTCCTCTTCAGCACTTTTCCAGGGGATTTGGGCACAGATCCATTTTTGCTGTCGATCACAGTTGTGGTAGTAGATGCATTTCCTAATCAAACATTCAGAAGGAAGAATCACAATTTAGAACTTCCTGTCAAATATTAATGACCAAAACCCCCACACAGATTATATATTTATTGGGTTGTTTGCATCATTTTCTATAGTGCACACACCTCTCAGTGGCAGGGCCACACCTCCTGCCTCCTCCCTAGGATTTACCCTAAGCTCTGAAATCCACCTGCCCTAGTGATTAGCATCCCTCCTCTCCTCCACACTGTAAATAATTCCATGGAAGCCACAAACTTTGTCATCACCTTTAATCATTTTTACTTCTCCCCTACTGCTGCCTACATTCACTACCGTCAAAGGCAATGGATTTTTTAGACGAGTTGTTTTTCTGACATCTTTTCCCTTTATTTAGGTTCGTATGTCAGTTCTGAATGTGAGCAAAACTATCTCCCCGGGTGAGAAACGAAATCAATGATCGAGGAGTTCAAATGGATGAAATACTTTTTG
The DNA here is from genome assembly GCF_905146905.1 of Nyctereutes procyonoides. Classification (NCBI taxonomy): domain Eukaryota; kingdom Metazoa; phylum Chordata; class Mammalia; order Carnivora; family Canidae; genus Nyctereutes; species Nyctereutes procyonoides. The sequence goes on from NW_026575146.1 coordinate 28,962,147, forward strand.
GATATCCTGGTTTAACCGTATAATTGACCCTTCCATGGAGGACATTCATTTTTATTTGTGAAGGGGCACGGAAGATCAAAGTGAATGATGTTGGAAAATCTCATTATATCCAGTAACCCTTTTATCCCTGCTTTCAAAGGTCTACATGTTTATGGAGGAAAAGATTCAAAAAATTTTTTTAAATAGCAAAATAAATAGATAAATGGATCATCATTTGTAATCTCATGAACCAGAAACAGCTGTTATCAATGTTGTTCTACTTATACCTACTTTTCAGTACATACATTTAAATATATAAATATGTCTTATTTGTTTTTGAAGTCGTCATCACTCTTTCCTTTATGTTTTTTACTAGGCAATATATAATAAACATGTTCTCTTGCGGTATGTATTCCATAAAATACCCACTTCAGTGGCTGCATGGCACGTCACTTCGTGGCTATGCATAATTTAGTAAAAAAGCTTTCTATCTTGGGATACGGTGGATTTTTTCCTCAGCACACATTAATAATTTTTACATTAGGAGATTTTCCTATATATAGAATTTCCGGGACAAATAACATTATTGCTTTTATATCTTTTAGAGTATATGTATGTGTTTGAAAATTAGTATATATGTTTGAAATTTTTACATGCCAGGAGTCTCTGTTTTCTTATCCTCGACAATTCTGGGTATTACCGGTGTTCAAACTATTTGCAATAACATAGGGGGAGAATCCTGCTTCATTTGTAATTCTTGGATCACTAGAGATAAGCTTTTGGTATATTTATTTTCCCTTTATATTTTTTATCTTGGGAAATTTTTTGTTCAATGTGCTATAAACCTCCATTTGGTGGTTTAAAACCCGTATGCACATATACATGTACACAATCATATGTCTGTATATATTTATCTATGTGTGTGCATGTATATGTATTTATACATATTTATACATTTTTAATAATTGCAAGAGTGTATACATTATGTCATGTATATACATACACAAACACACACATATGATAGCAAAATTTTATCTGATCTTATGTTGTCATTTTTCCCCTCAACTGTTTACCTCTTTTTTTTTTTTAAAGATTTTACTTATTTATTCATGAGAGAGAGAGAGAGAAAGAGAGAGATGGCAGAGGGAGAAGCAGGCTTCCATGCAGGGAGCCTGACATGGGACTTGATCCTGAGTCTCCAGGATCAGGCCCTGGGCTGAAGGCGGTGCTAAACCGCTGAGCCACCCAGGCTACCCTGTTTATCTCTCTTTTCTTTCCTTTTTAAGATTTAGTTTCTTATTTTACAGAAAGAAAGAGAGCATATGTGAGCAGTGGGGTAGGGGCAGAGGGAGAGCGAGAAAGAAACTTAAGCAAACTCTGTACTGAGCATGGAGCCTCACACAGGGCTCTATCTCATGACCCTGAGATCATGACCTGAGTGAAAATTAAGAGTCCGACATTTAACTGACTGAGTCACCCAGGAGCCCAACAATTAACTATTCTTAATTCTAGTTTTTACTTCAAAATTACATTCTCAGACTAAACAAAACAAAACAAAACAAAACAAAACAAAACAAAAAAACTCCAAATTTTCATACTCCTTTGACACTTTTTTTTTTTTTTTACCTTTGACACTTTGCACAAAATAAATTTCACCTAAATGGAAAGTAACTACTTGTAGCTACTTTTAGAATGTGCTAAATAACAGCTGGAAGGTTTTAGGATTTTCAAACTGAAGGGAATTCTTTGTATTCCTTGAAGGCCTCAGAGTGGAATTAAAGTGCTCCTTTCAATCTTTCAACCTCTTTCTCTACCTGGCACAATTCTTTCTTTCAGTGAGGTCTAGCTTTATCATGGAAACAGTAAAGCAAAACAGGTCGGCCACAGGTTTTATAGACAAGAGAGATTGGGATTAACTTCCTGGCTGGAAGGTCACTACTGCTTCTCACCTCTGAGTGAGAAACCTCCGTAACTGAGGATGGAGGATGGTAAGACTCAATTCGCAGGTTTATGATGGTAGAGAAATAACTCACGTCAGTTGCTTGGCAAATTTCCTGCTACGTCGAATTATTCAGTAAATTGCCATACAACAGCAACTAAACTATATCTTCGTTATTCTCAGCATCACCATAGCCATTACTTTTACTGCCACCTCCATGGCTAGTACAACTAAAGTGGTAAGGAAAGGCCAGGAGGGCAAGATTAACCTCAGAAACAATGGTAGAGACTGAAAGACTAACTCTTCAATAAATCCAGGCATTTGTTTTCATTGAATAAGCCTATACGTTAGGCTAAGATATTTTCGGGGAGCCAAGGTGGGATGTTAGAACTCCTTCAATGACCTTCTTTCAATTAATTTACTTCTTGTGATGCAGAAGGACACAGACTGTAATTTATTCATATTAATGGAGAGTGTTTTGCTCTGTTAACCAGTCAAGAGAGATGATCTATAACAAAGTTATGTTGTTATAATGCAAATGTTTTCAGTGTCATGGAATTTGTTAAACCAGAGACAAATTTTGAAACTTCTAACAGCTGTATACACAGGGTGCTGAGAGTTTGAATCCAGTTCGTATGAAAACTCTTAGCTATGGGGGGGGGGGAATGAAAATACTACATGCATAATTAAGTAGTCTAGTTAAAAAAAAAGTGTTACTTTTTAAACTTGTTTCTTTACCAATAAATAGTGCTATCCTTCTCTTGACAAGAATAAGTGCCACAAAATCCTATCACTGACTAGGGGGAAAAATCAAATACGTTCCAAGATAAATATTAGCAGGTATTAATAATAACCAAACATAACTAACACAAAGATTTCTAGGTGATGATAGTAAATCTAGCCCCGTATTTTTAATAGATTAAAAAGCTGAGGAGATCAGTGGTAAAATGAATTAATTAAGAATTTGAAATGATTTTAGGTCGAAATTAACAATAGCGACAACCTTTCTTTTCTGAAAAACTATGTGAATATATATCCCAAGGTCATGAACTCAATTTAGTTGAAATGTTAGCAACGTGGAAAAATACCTTTAAAAAATAGATTTCACACACTGTACTTGAGATGGATCTCAAAGAAGGAAAAATTAGAACGAACTCATATCATATCCTTTCATTGATTTTTGTGCCAAATTCCCATCACTTCTAATGGCAGTTCTGAAAATGGATGAAGGATAGGAGTGCTTCGAAGTGCAATTTAAGATCCAAGTGGGGCTACAAGTGAATCAAACCTTCGGAATAATGATTTGCTGGAGAGTAAGTGAATTACAAGTGTTTAGGAGAGGCCACCTGAAAGTTGATATGTTGCTAATCTCCAGTTTTTTAACCTCTGGAAGACTTCCTACTACTGCTATATGGAGAACACCAGAAGAATTGCTTTTGCACTTCAGACTCACTTCAGTGAACTATGTGTTAGAGAGTATTTCTGTAGGCAATATCATACACACCTGCTTGGTATCTTGAAACCAAAAGAACAAATTTACTGGGATTTGATACAAATTAGTTGAATCTTGGTCACATTCCCTTTTTCCTGGTCACATCTTTAAGCAACAAAAAAATTTTAAAGAGACATGAATTTCCATACTTTTTTCTTCTTTTTTTTTAATCAGAAAAATGAGAAACTATATAAATTCAGAAAGCAATGCAAATTTTAAGTTTAATGTTAAAATGTGAACTTTCAGATTTAAAAGTACTGATATTATTATGAATCCCAAATTTTATCTCACCTCATAATCCTGCCAAAATAATTATGGTATGATATTTTAAATGAATGAAAATGTTAAAACCAAATGATTTTTAAATTTTTTCCTCTCTTTTTGTCTTCACATCCTCAAAATTTCCACTTAAAAACTAATCAAGACTCAAAGATGTTGAAATATATTCTGTGTATCCAACTCAGAAGGCAAAACTATAAGCAATTTGAAAGTAATCTGAAGGTTATACCGCTTACAGAAAATTATGTGTTTCCTTTGTTATGGAAACACACTAAATTGTACCTTTCATTTTCCATTCAAATTTACTGCAGAAGCCACACCGAGCCAAGAGGAATAAAATGGAGGGGAAATAAATTGCCTTCTCTGACAGCTGGTCAAGATAAATGTGAAGAGCAGAGTGTGTAATCTGAGATTATTTAATGTTTGAGAAGTACTTTGAAGATGACAAGACCTAGTTATTGATATGGTGGAAAAAATGAGAGGTAAATATTACTGAGAAATTCGACATAGGCAATGCTCCTGGAAAGTTGGCATCTCAGAGCAGCCAGGATATGTGACGGTACTTTCCATGCCTACTCTTTCATTCCATTCCTTCTGATTTCATACTAATTACTTTGATTGCCAGAAGGCTAAAGTTAGCTTCAAAAGAAGTGGGGACTTGGCTGAAAGGCCGTATGACTGTACCATACAGTAAATTAGGGGCTGCTTATGTAATGATGATTCCAAAGACCCAGTTTTGTAGTCAGGTTAGGCATTGAAGACTAAATCATATGCCTCCTAAAAGAAGTCACTTAACCTCATCATGCCTTATTAATCAGATCAAACTGCCAAGTACACTTGCCCATTATTATTCCTAGGGGAAACTGACAATGTAATCTCTTCCAGGATGCTCAAGAAAGACACCTATATTCTAGAATGGTATAAATAAAATATTACATTCTTATTATGTTAAAGCATTAATTATGAATTTTGCATTTTCCTATGTGATGTGGCTTGTGGAGTACTCCAATGTCGTATTTTTCTTTCAAAAATATGAGAACAAAGGACAGAGAAGGAGTATATACTACAATGGCATTGTAGAAATATGTTTTGTTCCAAAATTATATTAAGAATGTAATTCCCAATTACAAGTAAGAATGACCTTTACTATATTTCAGTGTTTCAGAAAACACATGTAAGTAAGGATTTTGGAGAAACATTGCTAAAAAGATCTTTTGGCAAGTAAAGTTGAAAAATGAAAAATCCATCTTTTATCAATCCTGTTGTCTGCAGAATGTCCATGTATCACAAACATAGACATCTGTGACAATTAAATTATGTTTTTCTACAAGTATATATAAATTGAATGAAAATAGGTTTTGAGAGGCGAGATATACCATGTCAATTCACAAAAACAGTCTTTGTCAAAAATATACCATGTCAATTCACAAAAACAGTCTTTGTCAAATAATCCTTTTTCAAAATAGATGCTTTGAGATATATTTTTTAGATAATTATATGTGTGTGTGTGTGTTTGTAGTTGATAAACCATAATAAATACCTAGAGTAATTTTTAAAAGAATTCAGATTCTAGGCACTTGAAAAAAAAAAAACCCTATTTTTCTCTTTCAAGGTAAAAGTGGCTTTGTCTCACACCAGAAATAGATCTCCTGCTAATTTCAATGAAAACCCTAAATTGCCACATTTTCTCTGAGATTTTTAAGATGCGATCATTGTAATGATATTCCAGAGAATGATTTAGCAACCTAATCTACCTACAGAGGTAGCCAATATATACTTATTTTTTGCATTAACTAATAATCCTTCCTATCAATCCACTCCCTATATTCTTCCAGCAGATGAGTTTTTTTTTTTTTTCTAGTGGTAGAACTAGAAAGTGAACCCTCATTTAACCTCCAGCCATAAAGCTGGTTCTTTAAAACAAGCTTGACCATTCAGAACACCCTTTGCCTATGACCATACAGGGATGGACAATCAGAATCCTCCACATTTTTTTTGTGGAGCTATTGAATGACATTCAATTTCTGCTGAGGTTGGCAAGCTGGTGGGGTCTACCAGTAGTCCTCTAGCCCATTGGTTAGAGAGTCTGTTGCAAGATGGAAGGAGGCAGGATCCAGATTCCACTGTGTAGGTTCACAGAGCCAGCTGTGTTTAGAGTCAGAAAGACCTCTGGACTTTCCAGTTATATGAGAATATATAAAATATTTTGGGTATGTTTGTATTACTAGCCATCACAAGTTCTGAGTGATGCTCTGGCTATGGCTAGGAATGCAAATAATTCTTTTCCTTCAATGTTTGTGTTATGAGGAATGATCATTCAGAACAATCTATCCAGATTCTTTTTAAATTATTTTCATTTTTGAAAAAAAAAATCTCTTCATTTTCAAGTGGCTTCATTGTCGTGGTTCTACATAAAAAGAAATCTTTTGGTGTTTTCAGGGTCAAATTCAGATATTGAGGTACTCTTTCTAAGAAGAGGTCACTTGTGTTCTGGGTGAGTGAGAGGCAGGATCTCTCTTCCTGGGTGGTAGTCCCTTACCATGACCCACTAGTCCACTTTTCAGTTTAGTAGCCCTTCCTACAAATTAAAATAGATGTCTTTTTTTTTTCTTTTATTAACTCTGGTAAGCTCAGCCTGCCCCTACCTTTTGAACTTTTCATCTTCAACTTAGCAGTTACTACTTTTTCTAAAAATAGTAAACTGACTTTAGAGATGAAGAGCAATAATGATTACGTAACTAGAGTTCATTTTTTGAAACAAAATGTGTTGAGCTCCTAACACATTAGAGATAAAATGCATTGTGTTTTATCAATTTAAAGTGGGCAAGAATTTCTGATGAATTCCTTTTTTTCTATTTAAAACAAAAAAACAAAACAAAAAACTCCTCTCTTAAAATCTAACTTAAGAATTTCAACTCCTTAGTGGTATTTCTGTGTTCTTTTGAAATAAACACTATTATTTTTAGCTATGATTATATGTTTTTTATAAATACAATGACATAAAATCATCCTGACTTTTGGAGAGTTCTTTTTTTTGTTGTTGTTTAACAAGTTTCTAGGTTGAGAGTAAGTGATATATTTTTTAAGATTTTATTCATTTATTCATGAGAGACACAGAGAGAGAGAGAGAAGCAGAGACACAGGCAGAGGGAGAAGCAGGCTCCATGCAGGGAGTCCGACGTGGGACTCGATCCCAGGTCTCCAGGATCACGCCCTGAGCTGAAGGTGGCACTAAAACTCTGAGCCACCTGGGTTGCCCTTATCTATCTTTTCATAGCACATAGTACTTCAGCACTTTTTACACTGTGAGGTCCTCGTAAACAATAAATGTGAAAAACCATAAGTCTAGCTAAAAGGAATCAGCTTTTAAAAAGTACCATGCTAAATAACCACAATATTTCTGCATATATTTACTAAATAATGTCAATAATTAAGCAGACACACTTGTTTCTGATGAGGCAATTAGAACTAGGATCCGCAATGTTATTAGGGTTGTTGCCTCCAAAAGGTGCAACATCCAGTTTCTATAACCAGCTCAGGCACAGTAAATGTACAGATGAATAAAACTGCTGATGGTCAACTTACAAATGCATGTTGACGTATCATCTTAGTCGGTGAGGGCTCCCATAACAAAATACCACAGACTGGATATCTTAAGAGAATTTTTTTTTTTCTCACAGTTTTGGAAGCTAGAAATTCCAGAAGATAGTGTCAGCACCATCAGATTCTGGTGAGGACTCTCTTCCTGGCTTGCAGATGGTTGCCTTCTCACTGTGTCCTCTCATGGGACAGAGAGAGCAAGAAAGCTCTCTACCATCTCCTGTTATAAGGGAACTAATTCCATCATTAGGGCTCCACCCTCATGATCTCATCTATACCTAATTACCTCCTAAAGGCCCTCTCTCCAAATACTATCATGTTGGGGATTACAGCTTCAACACGTAAATTTGGGAGTGACATGATTCAGTCCATAACAGGCATATTTCTATTTGATTATTTAAAAATTGGTCAATGAATATTAATATATTTTAAGATTAATAAGCATAGCTATTTTAATAGAGCTATATCTTTCATGTTAAAATAATAGAAATCATGGCCATGGTCCATTACTACCAATACATTCCCTAGTGGCCCAAATCAAAATGTCAGAGGGTACTACATATCGTGAGGTAGTTTAAGGATGGAAATTCATCAACAAGACCCATGAGATCACCTTTTTATAACAATTATTTTGACAGATTCAATCTGATTTATTTTAGGAAAATAATCCATCCTCACCTCATAAATGCAGGAAATATCATGCAAGAAGATAAGCTGTCTTAGGGTCTGTCTGATTTTATAAGTTTGAGGTTTGGGGATAGAATCCACAGAAAGTCTCTCAAATTTTGTGGATTTGGTTTCAGGCAAACAGAAGTAGACTGGTTTCTAGCAAATGTGATTTGAACAAGACAGGCATAAGATCCATAAACTATACTCAAGTTCTTTTGAGAAATTAATTTTCTAGCATTTTATGTTTGGGTTGACTCATTTTCTTCCTGGGCCAAATATGCATAATTGAAATGTTTTACCTAGCCCCAGCATTCCTCCTACTAAATTGCATTCATTGTCATTGAATCACAAACTTACTGAAATAGAAAAGGCTGGAGTAATGGCATGCTATTTCAATTCAGAAAAAAATACTAAACTCAGTGCTTCAAAATCATTAGCTTTTCATTATTTGTTGATTCTAATGTGTGTTTTTTCCTTTCTTTTTCTTAAAGATATTTTCATGGAAATCAACTATTCCTTAAGAATTAATCAACTCCTGTTGCTTTTACCCAATGTGGAATCATAATCCTACCATTGCAGTGTCACAATAGCTTCTACTTTATTTTCATTCAGGAAGTGTGACAATCTCCCCGGGGACCCTCCATAAAGGCACACAGGTATTCATACTCCTTTCACATAAATGTATTCAGTAATAATAATAAGGACTTCATGTAAAGCTTCTTCTTAAAACTATACTCATATAAGATAATGGGTTTCTCACATTCTCATCAGCAACATTCAGGAAATTTAAGAAAATGCAAGAACTAAGATCTAAATTTCTTTCAAGTTTACTTCTCTGTATGAGTTCTTAGGTAATTGTTTCATGAATCAACCTGGCTCATTTTTTGATATACTCAAATACAAATAAAACCGAACCTATGTTTTCTATTTATAAGGAAATTTCCATACATTAGTTGGAAAAGCAGTGATAATTTAAAAATTCCATCTTTTTCATATGTACATGTAAATGAATAAGGATATTTTAGAGTACATAACCACTTGTATAGCCAATTTAACATTATATAACTAATAATAGAGTATATAACCACTAATTTAATTGAGTACCCCAGGGATTTTTAAAATAAAAGTTGTAAGAAAGTATCCTTATTTTTTGCATCTTTAAATTAAGAATAATATAAATTGACACTTTCTATAGTTACCCCAGATTTAATGTTATCGCCATAATTTGACTGAAAATAGATCCATCAAATTCTTTAAATCTTCAATGAAGCAAAATAATAATTTTCATGAAAAAAGATATATACTTAGAATTAAGCACTACTGTAATAGGATATGATTATATTTTGTTTAACTTGAACTCACATCATTACTAAGCTACTTGAAAAGTTTAGAACAGAGCAGTATAGCCAGAGCTTTCACCTTTCTCAATTGAGTCCATGTACCTCATGAAGAAAATACCCATATTGCATGAAGAAAATGCAGGCGAAAAATTTAGAGAGATAAAATTTGCTGCGTTGTTTAAAATCATTTAATCTATAGGAAAAAAGCAGCTTCCTGTGCCTTTCAAGGACTTCTAAATGAGCTTGTGGTTCCTTTATGCATTTCTGAAAAGAACATTAAGGTATCCATGCTCATATTTTAAAAATGCAAGCAATTAGGTAAACACAAATAATACTTTATACAAATCTTTCTTTTAAGGAGTCCATAGAGTTTTAGAAACAGCTGATAAAGCTGCACATCTATAAAACAGAGCAAGTATTCTCATCCTCTTTGATACGAAAGGAAACTGAAACAGGGAAGCTAAAGAGAACCAGTTTTTTAAAGTCTACTCATTATCAGAGTTTCCAAAGAATTAGTATTGCTTAGTTCCGAATATTAAATCTTCTGAATTGTTTGTCCAAACAGACCAAATACTGATCTTAAACTTAATGTCTGGAAGATGCAACTCATTGGCAACTAATAAAAGGCTTTGTCTCTGGCCAATTACAGTTCTGAAATAAAACAATTTTAAAAAGCAAAGATAAAAACAAAATGATGAATAATTGAACTTTTTTTTAACTCCTTCACACTCTTCAACATTTCAGTTTTACTAGGAAGAAGAGCAGTCTTTTGATTGAGTTGTCTAGAGATAAAATTATATCCTTAGCACCTCAAGGAGTAAGAAATAAATGGAAAATTAGGACCTGGTCCTCTAAGAACCTGCTTGGTATTTACTGTCAGGTTAGACTCAACTATGGTATCAGTACTGGGGAGGAGACAAGAGAAGCCACTATCCTCAGTCAGCCCAGGGTTAATTCCAGGTGTTGGGACCATCAGTGTTACAGAGAATGGTGAAATCCCCTATCCTCTCATTTCAAATAGCTTATCTGAATAGGATTTTACTATTGACAGACCAGTATTTCTGACATTTAGATCATTCGGAGCAGTTATTTCTATGGAGTGAGCATTTTTATAAGCTTTATTTGACTAAGCTTATTCAAGCATTACAACTGCATTAGTATCAGCAAGCCATAGCAGATTCCATAAAGCAAGCTTTATAGAATTGTGGTTGCCCAATAGCATACTCTTTTGGAAATTACTAAGCAGCCTTCCCTCGAGTAACACAGCTCTAGTGCTATGCTTTACAACATGTTTGAAATCCAATGTCTCTATCTTAGAAGAGGAGAAAACAAATGGAAAGCAGTTCAGGATTCTTTTTTTTTTTTTACATTAAAAAATCACTTTACTTTTTAGTTTTATAACAAAAGGAGAACACATTAATATTCAAATTTGAATATTGAACTCTTTGGTTCAGCATTAGAGGAAGTTCTTCAAAGACAGCATTTATTCTTTTCCACATCTTACACCTGATTAAATGTGTCTCCTATAAAAGACTCTACAGATCGTATAAAGAATCACATCATAAAAAAGTTTTGCTAAGGCAGTTTTCAGGAGAAAATTATAATGGCTAATATTCTAGTCCCAAAACTGATCAAAATTATATTGCTTTAGGCTTCTATAGCATCTCTGTTCCAAAGAAACTAAAAATCGTCACCCAAGCCAGACTTTCTGGGGAGATATATATGGTTATATATATGATTTCCTGGGAGAAACAGTCATTTCAGAAGCCACAGTTACTCATAAAGAACATTTGGTTAATAATCAAAGGAGATCATATGGGTGAGGTTTGTCAAATCTTAATATGGTAAAAAGTTGATTTGTCATTTGGCAAGAATTAAACACTTACCAGTTTGCTAGGGCAGTCATAACAAAGAACCACAAATTGAGTGACTTAACAGAAATTTTTGCCTCATGGTTCTAGAAGCCCAAAATCTAGAGTCAAGGTGTTGTTCCTTTTGAGAACAATGAGGAAAAATCCTCCAGAACCCTCTCCTGGGCTTATAGATGGCTGATTTCCTGTTCATACAACATTCTCGTTGTGTGCATGTCTATCTCAAAATTTTCCCCTTTCTATATGGAAACCAATCAGATTGGCTTGGAGCCCATGCTGTTGACCTAATTTTAGCTTGATTACATCTGTGAAGATTCTATCTCCAGATAAGGTCACATTCTGAGGTATTGGTGAGTCAAGTATTCAACTTACAGATAATGGGTAGGGGTACACAGTCCAATCCATGACATGGTCTCTTCGCCATATTATCACCAAATTATCTTGTGAATGATTAAGCTAAATCTATTCTAAGGCATTACCATTAATGACTTACGTAAAATGAAGCCTTGTGTTAATCAAGCTGTCAAGAAAGTTTTAATTCTTTTTCAAATTGCAAAGGTAACTTGAAACTGTGAAATTATTCAAATGATGGCCTTGGTAATAATGCTCTATTATTTTCCTTCTGTTATAGAAACATTAAATTTTAAAAATATTTGTATGTATAAATATTTGTATTTTAAAATATGTATGTATATATAAACATACAAACACCACAAGTCAGGCAAATGCCATCAACATATTTTAATGAAATGATAGATTATCAAAACCCAAAGTAACTGCAACTAGGTCAGATATTTAACATAGCTTCTTATCTATTCATTTTTTCACTAAATTGAAGTATTAGATTCCTTTAACCAGATATTTCATATTTTTATGTCTTAATATATAAACCATAGTGTAAATAAAGGAATCAACATTCATGGATGTTATGCTTTCAGAGAAAATTTTATTATAGGTTGTAGACTTTATATGATTTAATTATAACGTCATAAAAAAGTAATGATTGCTAAATCAAAATATTTACGATAAAAATGTTTCTCCAAAGAATATATGCTTCCTTCACTTATCCTAGAAAAAGAATAATTTGCTCTAATAATTAAGAAATGCCTAATGCATTAGTGTAATTAAACAGAATGAAATCCTAGCTATAATATTTGTTGATTGATCCTAAGAAAATTTACTCAGCAAAATCTACCGCCCTCACATATTTATAACACTGGAAACTTTTTAGGGTTAATAAATGACTTAAGAGCCATAATGCAAAATATCGAAAAATAGATTTGGACATATTTTTTAGTGTTATTTAGATACATCTTTGGTGTTAAAAAAGACTTTCCATTTATCATTCTTTCCTGAGGAATTCTCAGTAGACAAATCATCATTCTTTAGCAAAAAGGCCTAACAACTGAAATAAAAAATAAGCACAAACAAGCAAAAATAAGTCTAAATATGGTTCCAGCCCAGGATATGCCTCTGTAATATGGAAACAGTGTAGCTACCCTGTCTGTGAGAACCACATTTCCTTATTCATAAAATAACAACAATGTGTGAACCCATAGATTCCATAACATGACTGAAATGCATTCATAGCAAAATAGAAACATCTCCTGGTTTCCTGCAAATTGTTTCTCATGAAACTGAAACTGAGTATAATCTATAAAATCTAAGTCTTAATTATGTAAAGCAGAACATTTTAATGAAATCATTTATTAATTTATTCCATTGTTCATTTGTACTTTTCATAGATCTTATGAATAAAAGTCTTTTTAAAAATTCATTATTCTAGTAGTGCTTCCTTCAACACAATATTTTATTATTTTTCATATGGCACTTTCTGCAGTCACATCCTCCTCAGATTCTGTGACCTAAAGCAAGCTATTAATGAATGGGACAAAATCAATTTGCCCTGCAATGGATCCTGATGAAAGACTGAATAGCTGCTAAGTGGACTTTTCCATAAATAGATTTGCAAATCTAAATGAGAAATTAAAAAGCATTCAAGAATTCTTTTTATCTTCTTTTAAAGATGGCTTTGGTTCTTCTGAAAGGAAAGAGTAATCAGAGAAAGCCTTGTCAGGTCATCTTAAAAAGACATTTAGAATATGCCACAGGTCCACAGCAAACGGTTAGGGATGGAGCAAGAAACTGGGAGCTGGGGTAGGGCCGACTGGGGAACCCTCGGGGTGTCACATACATGTCTGCAACAGGTCAGGCTCTGCAAATGTAAAGCAAGGGTTGGCCCCTCCCTTCCTACAGTGACCAAAACCAGGTGACAGACAGGGAAAGGATGTGAAAATTCTTCAAGGAAAACCATAGTGCTCTGGAAATCCTATTAAGGGAATGTGACCTATAGCAAAGTCCTAGGTGCATTAGATGTGCTTGTACCCAAGCAACACAAATCCAACGGACTGTGTGATTGCCAGCTCCACCTCTGAGGCCCTGTTACCTCTGATCCCTCATCCCTTCCAGTTAGTTATACACTCCAGCAAACCCAGAATGGCTATGGTTCCTGGGACGCATTCTTCGGTGAACTTGAGCGCTCCACAGCCTAGGTCTGAAATAACTCCACCTGATTCTCCACCTTGCCCCTTCCTCCTTCTTCAGGATTCCGCTTATTGAAACATGACCACACTTACTCATTTATTATTGTCTTTTGTCTATTTTCCATGTTTTCCTGCTATGGTAGCCCAGCTGAGCTACTGCAACTGAGATCATATGGCCCAGCGAATCTACAGTATTTACTGTCAGGCCCTTTACAGGAAAAGATTGCCAATTCCTGCTCTTCGGGTTTGGGAGAGCAACTGACAAAGTAGGAACTTAAAAATAGATATTTAATGGTTTTAAAATTGGGGAATAGTAACTGAAGCTAGCATTTATTAAATGTTTATCAGGCGTAGAGGAGGTATATGGCACGGTGACGGAAAAGGACGGTGCTGGGTTAGAATCCTGGCTTTTCTCCTTTCTAGCTACTGGCCCTTAGCACTCACCTGTGAAACCGAGATCATTAAAATGACCTCATCGGGTTATCATGAGAAACAAAATATTTAGCACGGTGGTAGGCAGAGTAACTATTAATTCCTTCCCCTCTCTTGTTCACGTTCCCCTTAGCTTAATCCCTTATTGATAATAGTGGTAAGTATTCTTCCAAACAAATATAGCCCTTTTTAAGATTTATTTATTTATTTTAGAGTGACAGAGTGGGAGTGTGAGGCTCAGAGGGAGAGGGAGAAGGAGTCTCAAGCAGACTCCACGCAGAGCAAGGAGCCTTGCATGGGACTTAATCTCAGGACCATGAGATCATGATCCTGAGACTATGACCTGAGTCAAAAGCAAGAGTTCAGAGCTTAGCCAACTCTGCCACCCAGTTGCCCCTACATATGGCCTTTTTAAAAATCTCTTTTAGGGGGAAAATGACTTCAGTTCCATCCAGTCATTCTTTTTGCCTGTATCTCTAAAGTACCGAGATTAAATTTCTTTTTCAAGTATATGATAATTGAGGTTATATAACTGAAAACGTAAGCCCCGAGGGCTCAGAAGTTCATTCCTTTGAAGAGACTACATTGCAAAGTATACAACTGATGTTCACCTCACTCAAAACCACCATTATAATAAAGCCAAGAAATGTAAACAATTCAGAAATGTATTTCTCCAACCAACGTTCAGAACCCATAATGGGTAAAATCCTGCATTTCCATTCATATGAAAACCTCATAGTGTTTTAAATGTATTAACCACCAATTACAGAAAGCACAGCATTGCCGTTTTTGTTCATCTCTTCCACAGCTTGGTGCTATTCTTTATTCTAAACAGGCACGGGGTCCCGAAGGATTTTCTCGTAAGGTAGTTATTTGGAGCACAAATGTATTTCCCCATTTTAATTAAAGGATGTTATGAAGGTTGGTTATGGTCTCAATATGCCCATCAAAACCTTTTTAATATGATGCAGCTGAATTGTTATACAAATAAAACTGTAGACATGCTCATGCTTTTTTATGTGTTTGTATATTATCTACCTCAGGGATGGGAGCGAGGCCCAGCCAGCTCAGGCCTCAGCTCTATCAGGCAGCCTGAGATATAAACCTCCCGGGTGAGTTAATTGTCCCTCCTGGATGCTTGCAGACCACCCTCTTTGTACATTTACCTGAGACCTAACATATTATATTGCAATTACCTGTTTATTTTTCTGAGTCTTCCACTGGAATGTAAGCTCCTTGAAACTTCTTATATTCGGTTGCATATTTCTGGTGCCCAGTGCAGGGATTGGCTCTACGTAAATGTTACTGAACTGTTGTGGTGACCTGAATATAAATGCCTCATGGTGGTTTTTTAACATAGTAGATGCTCAAAACATGGGTACTGATAGAGAATGAGCCACCACCCCCATGCCCTCTATATTATCAGTACCAGGCAGTTGTTCAAGGACATGTTTTGCATGTGCCCCTTTATCAGCAGATTATCACAGTGTGTGAAGCCTTGGTAACATGTGAGGCAAAGGTGCACTTCTTCCCCCCAAACTCCCAGAGGTCAACAAGTGGAATATTGCTGAACCCCAGCCACTGTCTTTAGCTCTCTAGGAGAAAGGAGCCAAGAACAGCAGTGTGGTCTTCTGGGAATGACACAGAAACAGGCAGAGCGAGTCAACAATGGAGTGAACTGGTGAGGAATCCTGAGAGCGAGGGCTAAGGAGAAAGACAGGTGGCTTTGCTATCTGAAAATAAAGGAGGGGTGAGAACAAAGTTTGTGGGCACAGGAGCAACAGTAGCGTTTCTCAGCCTTTTGGGGGTCCTAAGTCTTGTCCAAGTACAGCTGCATAGGGATGGAATATAAATTCAGAACTTTGTGTTAAGAAACATCCAACAACTCTGGTTCTAAGTGGTGAGGGAAGAGGGCTATGGAAGAAGAGCAACTGCCATCATATTCACAGGTAATTAGAAGCATATCTGGGAGGTGTTCGTAGGTACAGGACTAACGTATCGTCCCTTTTTTGCTTTCTAAATTTGAGCTCTGAAGAGCATGATTCTGCCTTAATTCAGCACAGTTGTATCTATTGAATAGCAATGTATGCATTTATGGCTCTTTTTTATCATCTTTTTTGAGTCCTTAAAAAACTAAAGTAATTTATTATTTATATTGTACTTATCAGGTAAAAAACTGAACACAAGTGAAAATTTGCTAATATGAAAAAAAACTTTTTTTTTTTAAATGTATGCCATGTGTATCTGATTTCTCATCCGTCCTTCACTCCCTCAGCCAACCATACTTGACAGCTTATTTGTGTTAGAGTGAAGGCTGGTCAAAGATGGCTATGTGAGGCATTGCACAGTTAAATGCGAGATGATAAATATTAAATATTTGCATATATATTTTTAATAAAGATCCTAGTACTAAAGTTTTATACTCTCCTGGATGGACAATGGAGACAGGGTTTGTAGACAGTGAAACGTGTTACCATTGGCCCTTCTGACATCTAAGGGCCAAAACTGACCATTATGAACAACATAATGCTTTACCTTGAAATGGGTTAAAGAACCTAACCATCATTGACACTTTTTATTTACCCTTGCTGCATATCTAGCCATTAGGATTTAAGAATAAATTTGCAGCCCTTTCTGTACCTTGAAAAGCAGATTTCATCATGGAAAAGACTACATTTTCTTTTCAACACTAAGTCAACTATCATAGAGAATCAGAGAATGGTGGTCTCGGTCAAGGCCCCAGCTACTCCACATGCCTCATTTGTGCTTATTAGTAGACGGTATTCCTTCTTCTAAGCAGTCATAACTGCTATACCAGAGATGAAGACTGTTGAGGAGAGAACATGCTAGATTTGTACCCTTTCTTGCTTCTTCAGTGAGGCACCTTTCTGCAGGGTACAACCTATAACATTCCCATTCTATCTGAACTGGGGAACTGCAGGTTGGCAGGTAACGAATAACCAGTTCAAGAGTTTTTGTTTGTTTCTTCGTTGGGCTAACAACATCATACATTTGTGTAACACCTCAGAATCTGTGATGCCAAATTACATAAGTCATATCAACTGATCTTCCTGAAGGAGGCTGAGCAGCTAACCCCATTACCACTTTAGAGAAGAGAAAACTGATCCTCAGAAAGACTATGTGATAAGTCCTGGCAAATAGCGGTGCCAAGATCCAGATCATTAGGTTCAGTCAACTCAATCAGCTGGAACTAGAGCATCAAGAATAATAGCAAAACCCTACTGAGGTAATCATATGTCACACACTAGTCTGAGGGTTGGAAATAGAGTCTCTACTCTTAGGATATCTATATTCTAGGGAAAAGAAATCATATTTCAACCTGTTTTCAAGATGAGTTTGCATAATAGGAGATTCAAATTTAAGTGAACCCCTTACCTTCTTCAATGCAACCAATGCCAAGAGTTACCTTATCTCAATCTATTGCTGAATGAAGGAAAAGGAATGAACGATGCTGACAACAATAGAGAAACTGAACTCTATGAAAATCATGATACTTACCATAAACTTTCCCCTCCCTGAGCTTATGGAAGTAGACTTTAGAAAGGGCATCTTTCAAATGAAGACTCTCATTATTTCCATATGCTCTATGGACTGGCAACTATAGCACAGGATAAAATCCCAAAATGGCAATAAAGACAAAATGTACTCATTATGCTATTCCTCCACAACAATGACTTCATACTATTTCTTTAGCCAAAACACAGTGATTATATTTAAAATAAGTATGCAATTTAGATTCATAAAAATTATGCAGCAATATAAAATTAAATTTTGGCATTGGGATTTATTCTTCAATCTAGCATCAGTTCTTATTTAAATTTTAGATATTTAGAATTCAAATTTTTGTTATTCCAGAGGCTACTATAATGTAATGGATGGATCATAGGGCTATTGAAATCCAATCACAACCATAATACTATTCGTTTTGACTTTTTTTTCTCTATGGTGGTTTTTAAATATAATCAGCACAGAAGAAATTAGAAAGCCATTATAGGAAGAAGCATGCTTGTGTTTCTGTCCAAGTTTGGTTTTTCATGAATTGTAAACATAATCTAAACGAGGATCACAAACACACAATTGGAATCTGGAAATGAACAGCCTGATTTAGTCTTATCTAGATGCCATTAGGAAAAATGTAAACGCTTGATTTTGTCTTTTCAACCAAACTCAATCCATAGCTTATCTTTTATTGGAATTTTAGTACAATAAATTATGCTTAAAGTTTCCTTATTTATATCTGTTTTCTTTCTATATAGCGATCTTTTATGACTTGCCAAGCCACTTTACTTTGATGCTATATTTGATTTATTTTATCCTATAGGTTAGTATTATAATGAGAGTTCGATTTACTTATCCACTCATTCGCTCATTTATTCCCCCGACATTCACATACTTATTCATTCATACATTCACTCACAAATGTTTACCGAGCACTTACTTGTTCCAGGAATTTTCTAGGTTATGAGGATGAAAAAGATGGACCTAGGTCTGCTCTCTTTAATTTTTTTAAAGATTTGAGATTCTTTATGCTTTTCTCACTGCCACTGTCCATTTTCCATAGATCTTGAAACTTTGCTGAGATAGTAACTGGAAACTCCCTCATATAGCTACTTTGCAACATTTTTTAAAATTTGGATCTTCGCCAAAATCTCAACTTTGAAGCATGTATTTCTAAAAATACCAATGGGGATGAACTGAAGTTAACAATTCGAATGCTTCTAATACTACTTTTCTTACATGCATCAATTGCAATAACATACCCACCCTTACTGATATTGTCCTTTATTTTGTTAAAGAAAACGAAACTAGAGTTAATATTGTTACCAAAGGAGGTAACATCTATATGAAGTAAGTTGATGAGTTCTCCAAAGATTGCTGAAATAAAGTGGACCATAGTTTGGCCTCTTTTTATTCATCAGTAAATGTATATTGAACCTTTTCCATGACAGTCAAGTGTGGAAGATTAAAAAGTAGACAAGATCTTTTTTTTTTCTTTTTATTTTTTATTTATTTATTTTTTTTTATGATAGTCATACAGAGAGAGAGAGAGAGACAGAGACACAGGCAGAGGGAGAAGCAGGCTCCATGCACCGGGAGCCTGACAGGGGATTCGATCCTGGGTCTCCAGGATCGCGCCCTGGGCCAAAGGCAGGCGCCAAACCGCTGCGCCACCCAGGGATCCCAAAAGTAGACAAGATCTTATTCCACCTTCCAGCAGTTTAGCAAGTGTTAAGACACCTGAATGAAGCATAACCACAGCATCATTTGCTAATTGTGTGAAGATGTCATGTACAGACCACTGTGAGAATTGAATGTAAGGAAGACACTTTAAACCAGGTGGCAGGACAGTACATGTAAAAGCTTAGAGGATTAAAGAAGATTGTATTTAAGAAATTGCAGGTCTAACTAAGCATGTCACTGGGGACAAAGGCACTTGTGGCAAAGTGGAGAAAGAAGAGGGGAAAGATAGCTGAAAAGAAAAGACATCTCCAGGGTCCGTGACTGCTAAGATGAGGAAGTTGGGCTTTCTAACAACATAGCCAGCCAGAGCTGAATTTTACACAGAAGGATCTTGATCATGTTTGTATTTAGGGAAGTTTATTTAAGTAACAGGATACAGGAATTTAGACAGAATCTCCATCAGCGAATTGTGCAGAAATCAAAGTTTCTGTAAGGAGCTGAACTCTGAGGATGCTGTGAAGAATGGAGAGGAAAGGTTGAAATTCAGAAGTATTTGGGGAAATAGTATCTGCAAGATTTGAATTATTTGATGATTAAGTTGTGGTGTGGAGAAGATGAATGATGTCATAATTAGAGAGCAGGGAAGGTCAATGACTTGATTATTAAAGTTCTAGCTCTAAATATTAGGCAGATAGTGTCGTTCATCAAGACAGAATATTGAGGGAAAGAAGCAGGTTTTCTGGGAAAATGATGCATTTAGTCAGTAGAGTAGCTTGATATGTACTTGAACAAAGTGATTGCATCTAAGTGTTTAGCATTTCATAATTACTAATGCATATACCAAGTGTTTACACGCACACATATACACATATTTCACCGCATGTATAAAAGGGTGCAATCTATGATGTATCATTGTTGACTAGATTCAGGAAAATTTAGTTCTTTACAAAATAAGCTTTTAATTTGAGCAGTAAAATGCCATCATTGTGATTCTTGCAAACCAAGTAGCTAGATATATATATTGTAAGAATTTAATGTATATATGTAGTCTTTGCAAGACAAGACAAAGCTCCTCTGAACATATTGGAAAGGGATAAGCTGACATCTTAGAGAAGAGTATCCAATGACTGACATTGTACATTAGGCATATAACACTAATAATATGGCTTTCAACTATCTACTAAAAAACCTATTTAGGGATGCCTGGGTGGCTCAGTGGTTGGGCACCTGCCTTTGGCCCAGAGCATGATCCCAGGATCCGGGATCGAGTCCCACATCGGGCTCTCTGCAGGGAGCCTGCTTCTCCCTCAGCCAATGTCTCTGCCTCTCTCTTGCTGTGTCTCTCATGAATAAATAAAAATCTTTAAAAAAATAAATAATAATAATAAACCTATTTAATAATAAAGAAAACAAAAAGATTTCACTCCAAAGAAATGGGTATTTATAAATTTTAATCGTAGTTTAAATCAACTTTTATGACACAATATGCTTTAAGCCTCCTATTTTATTTTTGATGGGTAATGTCATTGAGTTAAGCTTTCAATTTTCACTTGTAGTGGCATAGGTGATTGGGCTCATTATCAAAGACAAAGCCCAAAGTTCAATATTGGAAAATAGATCTTTTCAAAGGTCATCGTCATTGGTCAACCAAAGTTTATCTCCAAGTTTTCCATGAGTAAACAATTTGCTAAGTATATTTATAGTGCCAGCAAGTTAAAAAGGGGGACATTTAATGAAATTATAATGATCAAAATGAAATAATTCAGTGGAGTGGAAGAAAATATTTTAATAATTTAAGTATAAGCTTTATCATTTCAAGCATAATTAAATACTACTTACATTAATTTTATTAAACATTTGAAAAAGTTTTTAATTTTATAATCCATCCACACATAAACATGAATTTTACATAAATACATATATATCTGACCAAATATAGAATTTTGTTAAATATAGAATGTTTTTCTCTTTGTTTTTGCTTTTCTCCATACTTTGTTTATGGTATTATTTATCATCTCATATATTTACATATTGATATGAATATGTCCACCTTTTATAAAAGTCTAGATTCTAGATTTCCAGTCTTCAGAAGTTCCTCATCCTAGCTTTTCATATAACTTTCTAGGTTTTCAATCAAGACTTTTTTTTTTATTCACATCTTTAATTCATCTGGAATTAACTCTTGAATGCAATATAAACAAAGTTGATATACAATATCAACATCATTGATAGATATTCTTCTAGATATATAATTATGTCCAGGTATTATTCATTAAATTGTTCTATTTTATCTTAATTGAAATATTATCTTTAGTATATATTATTATTTACAAATATTTTTATTTAAATAACAAGTTTGAAAGATATATATTTGAATCCTTCTTTTAATTTTTATAAAGGAATTAATCATGCTGAGCAAAAATAAGACCATTTCTGTATTGTTTATAATAATGAAAAAAATGAAAGCAACATTAAAATCCAACATAAAAGGATTGGCTAAACAAACAGTATAGTAAACTATAATACAGTAATGCAAATGCTGATGAAAATTTATATTTACTGAAAGAAAAAAGATACTCAAGACGTTTTTAGGAAAGAAATCAAATTGTAAAGCATTACTCAAAGCATAACCTCATGTAAAACTATATTATACTATTACATCAAATATATTAAACAAAGTTAGAAAACCATAATATAATTATGATAAAAGTGATGGGTTTGTATCTTTTTCCTCTTTATACTTATTCATATTACTTTTATCCCTAGAACATACTTGTAACTGGTTGATGAACACCTTGAATTATTAATTACATTAGAGGATTTTAAAAAGTTGATAAGACACAGATGAGGCAAAATTAGGAAATCAATCACTTTTCTTTTTGTTCTCTCCCAACTGACTTGAAAGTGGTTCTCTGGGCAGCCCCGCGGGGCTCAGCGGTTTAGTGCTGCCTTCTGCTCAGGTTGTGATCCTGGAGACCTGAAATCGAGTCCCACATCAGGCTCCTGCAGGGAGTCTGCTTCTCTCTCTGCCTGTGTCTCTGCCTTTCTCTGTGTCTCTCATTAATAAATAAAATCTTAAAAAAAAAAGAAAAGAAAAGAAAAAGAAAGTGGTTCTTCAAGAATTCACTTCACTATCTCCTCTAAATGGAATCCTTTCCTGAGAATGTTCCCACTTTGGGAGGTAAGGCCATGGTATGAGTTTACGTATATTATTTACGTATTATCATGATATAATGTGCACAAACCATAATTGTTCTTACCTAACATTGATATTTCTTACTATAGTACATTGAATTTTCTGTCTGTTCCTCCCACTATCACTACTGTTTCCTACTATATCTAGGTTAAAAAAGAGGCACTCAGTTCATGATTGTTTAATGGCTGGATGCATTATAAGAACCTTTTCAAATTATTCGAACAAAATTCATACTGGAAATCCTGAAAATAACTTCTTTCATAAGTTGCAAAATTAATTAATTGATTAATTAACATTGCAAACTGAAGAATAAAGTGTCAAACAAGAAGTACAAATCATTTCACCAACAGCCTTAATTTTTATTTGTCCAGTTGATCTTGTCAATGAACAGAATGTTTCTCACATGTAACAGTCATTACGGGTGTTCAAAAATGTACTAAAGTAAAATATATATATATATATTTAATAAATATAATATACATATAAATATATATATTTAACACATGATAAATGCCAGATATTTAAATGTTCAATAGGAAAGAGCTGAAAACAAGTACACCAAAGAGCAGCCCAGCTAAGTCATAGTCAAGGGCCACTTTCATTATGAATTCTTTTTCCCCTTAACACAGCTCCCAGCTTCAGTCCAGGGCACCTCTATTGCTTCACTTAGGTGGTCTACGGTGAGCTCGGAGCTCCTGGCAACTCCCCCTCCATATGACCATATATGCATTTATTCTCTCTGATTTATTGAATGCCTACAATGTGCCAAGCACTTTGCTACATTTTGGGGATCAAAAGGTGAGCAAATTTCTTTATAGTCTCTGCCTTCATTGGGCCAAGACTAATTAATGGGAGAGATATCTATTAAATAATTACACAAATGGACAATTGCAATTATGATAAATGTTACAAGGGGAATGTATCTGCCCTATGAAAGCCTATAATGGGGCCTTAACCATGGACTGACAATTGAGCTGAAATGTGAGGGATGAACGGCAGTGGATCATCATAAGGACACCAAGTTCCTCTTTTCCTTTTACTCAGGTACTGGGACTTTCTAGGAGCAAGTTTCAATGAGTCTGGTCCCTAAGGCTTTTCATAGCATATGACAAAAGGAAAAACTATAGTTAAGTGCCCCTAAGCACCTAAGTGGGACCCCTGGAGACTGAATACCTGTAGGAAATCAGATCTCACCTTGAAAATGTGTTGGAATAAAAATGTGATGAAACGATGCATGAAAGATTGTCTGTGGTCCCCAGAAAAAGTAGAACAGGAGAATATTTTTCCTGGTTAATTCAGCCCTATCCAATGGTACAGAAATGTCCCATCCTCACAAGTAGGTCACGATAGAAGCTGATTTTTAGTGACATGTGTCCTGATCTATGATTATCTCCTATTTCCAGAGTGAACCACCTCTTGGGACCATGGAAATTCCTTTGCTCTATTGTTAGCTAAAGTTTCTTTTAATTAAATTATCCAAGCATCTAAATGCTGGAGGAGACTGAAATGAACTGAGTCCAAATACTTTGGTCCCTGGAAGAACAAATCTCTTTATAAATAAATACAAACACATTTCCTATTTTAACCCAGGCTCATAGGATTTTAGTCTTTAGACTAAGCCTCATTAGAGATAGGTTTCTCACCTATTCAGCTAAGATCAGATCCTGCACTAGAGAGGGACGTGGTACACAGATTCTAAGATGGCCTATGCAATAGCCAAGGTATAGCCTTGCATAACCTCCTCCTCTTGAGTGTGAACATGCCCTGAGACTAGCTTCTAACCAATAAGATGCAGCTAAGGATGTGTACATAATCACCTTATACAAGATGGTAACATCTGACTTGCCTCCAAGACTCTCTCCTGCTGGTGATCATGCTGGGAGGCACCATAGCAACCCCTAGGAATTGACAGCCAGCCAATCGTCGTCTTCCAGGGACCCCGCAAGAAACTGAGGCCTGTTCTACCGTCACAAGGAACTGAATTCTGTCCATGACCAAGGGAGCTTAGAAGCAAAGTCATTACCCACTTCCCCCTTAAATGAGATCTCACCCCACTTGAAACCTTTATTATTGCACATTTGAGAGACCTTGAAGTGGAAAATCCTACTAAGTCATTCTGGACTGCTGACACACAGAACCTGTGAGATACTACATGCTATTTTATTTATTTTTACTTATTTTAAGCTACTAATACTGTTACACAGTAACAGAAAAGTTTTATAAGGGGGCCTGCTAATTTGAATTAACCCTAGAAAGATCCTAACTGCCCTAGTCATTTGTATGAGTTCTTAGAGCTAGAAGAAAGAATTAAATTATTTAGGACTTTCATAATTTGTATAAAGTACTAAAATGAAATTAGTATGTGAAAGAAAATTGACAAGTAAGAACTCAATGTTTTTAATAATGAAATTTTATGGTAAAATCTAAATCTGAAGAATGCAAATGCCAATAATTTGAGAATGATCAAGAGAACCAGACTGGTACCAAGTTACACTTTATTCATTAGACATGGGGGGGAGCAGGGGAAGAACAGAAACAATTGCCCCCAGCGTACTCTGCGTAAGTTAGAACGTGATCATCTTTATTATAGGAGAAGGCAAAAATAAAATAATTTTATGTATTATTGATCAAATGTATGTCTGATTCATGCATACATCCACAAAGATATATGATTCTTCAGATCTCCCACATCTTGTATTTGATCAATATGAGAGAGAAGGGGACGCCTGGGTGGCTCAGTGGTTTAGTGCCTGCCTTTGGCCCAGGGCGTGATCCTGGGGTCCCAGGATCGAGTCCCACATCGGACTCCCTGCGTGGAGCCCGCTCCTCCCTCTGCCTATGTCTCTGCCTCTCTCTCTCTGTGTCTCTCATGAATAAATAAAATCTTTAAAAAAAATATGAGAGAGAAGAAATAGATTAATATTTACATTGTCCTAGTATGTGTTAGGTAGTGTTAGGCACTCTCCTGTATATACCCTGTGAACTGTCATTGTAAACTTTCTATTGCAGACAATGAAACTGCTTTTCAGAAAAGTAACACTGTGAGTATAGGGGAGGGCGGCAGTTTAAATCTATGATTGTCTGATCTGACATAGTCTTTCCACCAAACATTCTCAACACACAAAGCTGAGAGGTAGGCAATAAGCATAAGCACAGAATCAAGGCTGTCATTCCTTCTAATTGATTCGGTGGGTTGGGTATTTTTTTTTTGTTTTTTTTGTTTTGTTTTTTTTTTTTTTTTGATCAGTCAGTGCCTCTGCTTTACCTGTTAATAAATTTTGAAATATCACATCTACATATTTGCAAAATCCACTACCAGTTGAAATTAGCAGGTTAGAAATTAATATGATTAAAAGGCTAAAAAAATAATGTACGGCATATGGAGAAGCATTTTCTTTTTCTTCCTGGCTCTTTCAACTTTTCAAGTCAAAAGCTGAGAACGTTGTAAGATCAGTGTTCTACAAGACAAAGGATCACTATCAAGACAATGGTGACCTGCTATTTTCAAGCTTGAAAATAAAAGAGGAAATTGTGTTAAATCTTAACAGGAGAGATTTAGGTGAGGACATCTTGACATAAGTAGTTTTAGACGCAAATAGCTTTCTAAGGAAAATGTTGAGTACCCTTGCATGGAAATATTTAACCGTAAGAAAGATATTCATTTTCTTTGACATTTCTTACAGTAAAAGTATATTTCTGCTCAGGGACAGGAGAAAGACTAGAAGTAGTTTTCAGGCACATAATTTTATAACATGAATAACTCTTGTATTTTAACATTAAATTGCTTGAAATGACCTTGAAACCTGTTCCAACTCTATTTTCTTACAATTCTACTTCTTTTATTATCGTGATATTTCTTTCTCATGATAAAAATAAAATCAATAACTGAACACAGCATAAAGGTAAAATTAGATGCACTGACTATCAAGGGAAAGTGTACAGTTAGTGAATAATGACCAAAAATAAGTGTGAATCATCCTTCACTCACAAAGGTATTGGAAAATTTCATACACTGACCAAATCTAAGGCTCATATGGTGTGCCAGCATGTGCACTACCAAAGAGACGATTTGGAAATGGTCAACTAATACCAGAGTTTTCATGAGCTAAATGCCAACCTACCATTTACACTAGGAAACAGTTCTAGTTCCAGTTGAAATAAACTGAAAGGCTTGCCAGCAGTTGTTTGAATAAGTGTACTTAAAAATATATTTGCAAGTTTTCATGCTTCTTAATTACTATAAGGAATTCAAAATTTATCACCTTAAGGAGAGAAGAACATAATCTCTTTCAGCACTAATCAATCAATGTCATCAACATTATTAATCAACTACTTTATGCTGCTTAATAACCTCATTTATTGGGATCCCTGGGTGGTGCAGTGGTTTGGCGCTTGCCTTTGGCCCAGGGCGCGATCCTGGAGACCCGGGATCGAATCCCACGTCGGGCTCCCGGTGCATGGAGCCTGCTTCTTTCTCTGCCTCTCTCTCATTCTCTCTCTCTCTCTGGCTATCATAAATAAATAAAAATTAAAAAAAAATAACCTCATTTATTCAGTTTGGTTGAAACTCTTTTAGGTTAAGCACTGAGATAGCTTGAAGTCCATTATGGAGAGATATGTGCTGAATCATTTTGAAAGGGTCAATTCTAATATCAGATACCCAGTGATGTTCCATAAATACGAACTGATGATAACTGATCATCTTTAAGTGTTAAAAGGCATCTAAAGATCATACAATTTGCATCCTTTTTAAAACTTAAGTCTTTATGAACAATCACAGAAATATCTTTAAAGAGTGAAAAATTATTTTTAAAATTTTACAGGATTGAGAGTATTTGGCACTATACACATGTGATGAATTGGAGTCGGTTGGCAAACTATTAACCCAACTTCATGAACCTTTTTTCCCAGAAGGGCTTATACACACTCTTATTTAAAGAGTCAAATAAAATATAAATAATAATAAATTATTCCTTCTTTTATCCTCTTCCATAGGATATTCATTGGTTTATTTATTTCGTTTGAAAAATTAGAGTCTAAAACCAAATGCAGAATTCTTCTCTAAGCAGTCCTTAAAATACCATAGTATATTCTTAAAGTATGGTCCATGGATTAGCAGCTGTTCTCAGCACCTGAGAGTTGTTAGAAATGCAAATTCTCAGACCCCACCCCAAACCTACTGAAGCAGAACCTGCCTTTTAGCAAAATTCTCAGCTGATTCATATGCACATCAAAGTTTGAGAGGCATTGGTCTATGTATACCTCACTTTCTACTTTGAACTCTCTGCCACTCATAGAACATAAGTATTACCATGGGGCAATACTTAGTTATGTTTTTTAATAACCTCAGATTGGTCCTTTTGATATTAATTTAAAGATATATGATGTGTAAATTTAGAAAAACAAGACTTGCTTGCACAATTACTCTAGAATAAAAATTTCATTACTAGCTGCTGACCTTAAGCATTTAAAATAAATGTTTTAAAAATTATATTTATCAAAAAAATTATCTACGACAATATTATGTTTTTTGTGAGATGCTGACCAAATAACTTCTTTTAGTGCTTCATGACACTGTCTCATATGTTGTAGG
Organism: Nyctereutes procyonoides; assembly: GCF_905146905.1. Lineage (NCBI taxonomy): Eukaryota > Metazoa > Chordata > Mammalia > Carnivora > Canidae > Nyctereutes > Nyctereutes procyonoides. The sequence goes on from NW_026575146.1 coordinate 28,990,282, forward strand.
AACTCAATATTTATTAAAATAAAACCTCTGCATTCATATCTTATTCTGTGCATCACAAGTCAAATTTATGTATATGCCATATTTGTTTGTATGCCCTTATACTATATAAATACTATACAAATATTATATATTTATGGGTTTTGTCACTTACAATTTTACTGTTATTGTATTCTTTCCTTTCTGAAATTTTTCCTTTCATATTCATGAATAAAGCTATGCCTATCTGCACTCTGCCCTTTAGTGAAAACTGTTTTCAGGTCAAATTAAGGCAACTTTGATTTCCTGCAAATCTAATTTTATGTTTGCTTAATTCCAAGTTTCTCTTTTCTAACTTTTATTACTTCAACAATTTTAACTAATCTCATTCATCATATCTTCCTGTATTCCACACCCTGATCACTTTTTTTCTTTAATTGGGAAGATATTTAGATGTTTAAGCATGAAGTTTGTGTCAGTCATTCAAAATCTGTAGAAATTTCATGCAAGGATACTTTAAAAGTCCTAAATGAGAGTCTGAATGTAAAAGAGTCTGAATATAAAAGGGAGACATATTTATTTTGTTTGAACAGCAAGGAAAATGACCACACATTTTTCACCTACCTCAAACAGATCATGTTTAGCTGACATGACTGTGGGTTCCATGAAATTAATCTCTGACCTGATTTTTTTTTTTTAACTGCTGCAGTGTCAGTTTTCTATTAATAGGCTCTTATCCAGTGGAAAATGTGCATAGCTTCCTGGTGTGTGCAAACCTAGGAAGGTGGAATACCCATTCCAAAGAAGGGCAAAATGTCCTGGGCTAAGAACAATAGAAGCCTTTTAGAGAAGATCTCTCTGTAATCATACACACAGTGTGAACAATATGTATTATATATTGTGTGTAGGTGACTAGATAAATATGCAAATGTTATTGATTATAGAACAAGTCACAATTTGTGTTTCATAAATGCTCATAGTATTGAATGTAAGCAGAATCATTGTAGGGATATTAGGAAGGAATAAATATTGCACAAACTACAACCCTCATTCCTAAAATTTGCAATCATCCACTGGTGAGAAATACAAACCAAAATGAAGTATCTCTCTAAGTTTGCTGATTTTTAGGGGGGGGGAATGTTACTTACTAAAAACTCAGTTTATTGGAAGGAATGTCAGCATACATTTCTGCAGAAAGAATAATCTAGTTAATGATTAATCTATTATTAATTGTCCCAATAATGAGCTCAGTGACCTTGAAAACAAGGCTCCCTTTTAGCCTCAGATTTCTCATATAAAAGAGAGACTTATTTATTTTATTTAAAAAGTGATTTGTTTAAAAATCTTTTGTGGGGAAAAAATTCTTCGATGTCAATTTTTATATGTACCCTCTGAAAATGTGTCAGTTAGTGTAAAAGAGAGAGAGATTTACAGTAATCAGATAGCAGTATATTAGTTTTCTATCGCTGACATAACAAATGACTCAGTAGCTCAAAATAACACAAATTTATTTTCCTAACAGTTCTGTGACTCAGAATTCCAACATGGGTCTCAAGAGATTAAAATCAAGATGCCTCCAAGGCTAACTTCCTTTCTGGAGGCTGCAGGGGAGACTTAGTCTCTTTATCCTTTCAGGTTCTATAGGCTACTGTGTTCCTTGGCTCACAGCCCCTTCCCCCATCTTTAAAGCCAGTCAAGCCCTGACATCACATCTCCCTCCAACCACAACCAAGAATGTTCTCTGCTTTTAAGGATTCATGTGGTTATATTAGGACCACCCAGATAATCCAGGGTAATCTCTCCATTTCTAGGTAATCCAGGATAATCTCTCCATTTCTAGATGTTAATTTAATCATACCTGCAAACTCCCTTTTGCCACATAAGATACATATTCACAGACTCTGGGGATTGAGGCATAGATATCTGAGACGGTTGTTTTTCTATATGCCATAACTAATAATTGCTCTACTCTTTACCAATATACATTATACAAGCACTTCTATATGAAAAGTGTTGTTTAGGCCTGCTCAGTAGAGCAAAGTATTGTGTGGAGATCCTAAACATTGAAATTCCATAGCCCACAACCAGGACGTAATTTAAGCACACTAACCAAAAAATAATAATAAAAAGATAATAAAAATGCCCATTCACATTTGCAAAATCTCCAAGTGGGGTGTAAGTGAGAATTTGCTTCAGTGAATCTTTTGACAGCAGCAATTTCTTCTTTCTCTCCCTCTTCTTGTTTTCCTTCTCCTTTCTTCTCCATTTTTTCTCTTCTTTCTCCTCCTTCTCCTCCTTCTTTTTCTTCCTCTTTTTTCTTTTTCTTTTTTTCAATGAGCACATCTCCAGGGACTAGAATACTTTTATAATAGTCAACATTCTTTAAATATTTTTAAATAAATAAAGTAATGAATATGTGGATAAATGATTGATAAGGTTGTAGAAGTATAACAATTTTTCAACCGGTTAACATCACATCAAATCTGGCTGAAGCAGCTGTACACTGAATGAGTTAACCATTAGTCAATGGGTTGTATAGTATTATTGATTTAATTTGATAGTCTGTGGATGTGGAAGATGAGTTAGAGGTCAGGCATGGCTTGTCTTTGCTCCACAAGTATCACATGGGTCTTTGTGGATTCAAGAAGAGGAAAAATACACTTCACTTTTTAGTGGGAAAAGAGTCAAGGTCACATTATAAAAAGAACATGTGATATGGGAAATATTGCTACTGCCACTGGTAAAAAATACAATGTGCCACATAAAGGGATCCAAATATGAAATGATAGGAGCTTAAATTAAAGCAGGAACAATAGGAATAAAGAGGAAAATATGGAATCAAAAAATGAGGAATTCAAAATTTAGAGACTGAGCAAATGGGAAAAAGACAAAACTCTGTAGGGCCAGAAAAAAATCCCTGAATAGGAAAAAGTTAATGAGTTTCAGTATGCATATGTTGAACTCCTGGCCTCTATACACCTTCATTCAATAGTATTAATTGAACAGTCTCTTTTTTATGACCCTAGTTATACTAGGTCTAAATGTCAACTTTTTAGTTGCTGCCTATACAGTCTCAGATAGGAGTCATTATACATTGAGGATTGCTTCTTTATCTCTGAGAGGTCCTTACTATTCTAGTCATTCTCTCCTTCATTTCCCAAATATCCATTTTATATATCTCATGGGGATACCTCAATTTCTTCTGAAAAACAAGCTAGGGAATTTCTAGTAGATAGCCCCTGAGGTCACATTTTCTCCATGTTTTTTGCCTAGATCTCAATGATAATATGTATACTACCCAATCTGAGTGAGCAAGGAATCTTTTTCATGCCGAATTCACCTTTTTAATACAGAGCATAGTGCCATGAAATAAATATACATCGATGATAGAACCATAGAATATCAAAGCTAAGAAGAAGAAAAATGATCATAGCAGTATTGTTCATAAGAGCCCCTCAATTTTAAAATATTCAAATAAATAAATTATGACATTCATGGAGTGGAATACCATGCAGTGAGAATAGCATGAACTACAACTACATACAACAGAACAAGTGAGTCTTACAGAGTGTTGAATTAATGCAGCAAGACACATAATAATGCATGCTGTGCGCTTCCATTTATGTAAAGAAAAAACCTGGCTAAACTAAACTATATTGTTTATAGTTGTGGAGGTCATAAAACTATAAAGCAAAGTAAGAAAACCATTATAAGGAAAGCCAGAATAGTTGTTCCCTGTGGAGAAAGGGTTGGAGGAAAAGGAATCTTGATTGGAAAGCAAAACCAGAATGAGAGTCAGTGGGTGGGCAGCAGATGGGAATATTCTTCAGACATGATGGAAGCATTGTTTCCTGGACTGGGTATTGGTTATGTGGATGTCAACTCCATTATTGTTTAGTAAATGATATATAAATTTCAGTACCTATATTTTACAAAAAGGTTTATTAATATTTTAAAAACGGTGATGACTCATAATATAATATTGTTTTAACTCTGAACTGATGAGGTAGCTGGTCTCTTGAAAACCAAGGGGGACAGTGTTATTAAAAAATTGCCACAGTTATCTAATTTTTTTTTCACAGAGAGTTCTTGTGCATTTTGGCTTCTAGGTCAGTGTTACCTAACAACTTAATTCTAAGTGAGTTCCTACCAGATTGGAAAACATATTTGTCATTTGGGTAGTGTTGCAAGGAATTAAAGAAACATTGGAAGTACTTTAACCAGACATGTGGAGTTCAATATGTCACAATATAGGGTGACTATGGAGTAAGGAAATGTAATGCACTCTGAAGTTTATTAATTTAGCTTCTGTAAAACTATATGAGGCAATTTTGCAAAGTATTGTCTTTCAGTTTACCTATCAGAGATGTTTCCACCTGTGCCTCTCTTCAAATTATGCTGTCACTTCTCAACTCATTAGCTCAAGGACACAGGAGATAGGCCATCACCTCTCACTGATTTTTCTGATTTTTCTCCATGGGAAATTGTGTTGTTCCTTTTGGTTTGTGAATCTCTTTGCCTCACAGTTCCTTAGAATTATCATCTTTTTTTCCCCTTTCTACTCTAGGAACTGTAAGTGCAAATCAAGAAAGCCAAACATAATTATATTTCAGGAAGGGTTTCATTCTATCCTAAATAACTTTTGAATTATTGAAATAGGTGGCATATTTAGTGTACTGACTCTTAGATGGTAACTTAGTCGCTAACTCTTAGTGGTAAATGATTTACTATACTAACTCTTAGTTGGTGACTGGTAATTTAGTTAGAAAATACTAAAAAGAGCTTCCCACTAATCCAAATGTAGACTTGGAAGATAAGTAAGTCAGCAGTTTCTCATCCTTTCATACATTGATTCCACCTCCTTTGCAACTATTAGTCCCTATGCTCACCTTTATCTTAGGTTCTTGTTGGTTGTTAACTGGAGCATAGTTAGCATTCCCACAGGAAAATGTCTGTGGGTGTTTATGAAGTCGAAATTACGTGAAGGGTGCTACTATATGCTCATTATCCTGCAATGTCTTGGAGAGACCTTTGACTAATTCTCCTATCCCAAATGCAATAGAGATGTCTCCTCCAAGAGGATGCGGAGAAAAGGAAACCCTCTTACACTGTTGGTGGGAATGTGAACTGGTGCAGCCACTCTGGAAAACTGTGTGGAGGTTCCTCAAAGAGTTAAAAATAGATCTGCCCTACGACCCAGCAATTGCACTGTTGGGGATTTACCCCAAAGATACAGATGCAATGAAACGCCGGGACACCTGCACCCCGATGTTTCTAGCAGCAATGTCCACAATAGCCAAACTGTGGAAGGAGCCTCGGTGCCCATCGAAAGATGAATGGATAAAGAAGATGTGGTTTATGTATACAATGGAATATTACTCAGCCATTAGAAACGACAAATACCCACCATTTGCTTCAACGTGGATGGAACTGGAGGGTATTATGCTGAGTGAAGTAAATCAATCGGAGAAGGACAAACATCATATGTTCTCATTCATTTGGGGAATATAAATAATAGTGAAAGGGAATATAAGGGAAAGGAGAAGAAATGTGTGGGAAATATCAGAAAGGGAGACAGAACATAAAGACTCCTAACTCTGGGAAACGAACTAGGGGTGGTGGAAGGGGAGGAGGGCGGGGGGTAGGGGTGAATGGGTGATGGGCACTGAGGGGGACACTTGAGGGGATGAGCACTGGGTGTTATTCTGTATGTTGGTAAATTGAACACCAATAAAAGATTAATTTATTAAAAAAAAAAGAGAGAGAGAGATGTCTCCTCCAGCTTTGATCCTCTGGCATAGAGCATGAGACTGGGGCATTAAGTTAGTAAAACTATGTCAAATAATTGGTTGCTAAATATATGGACCTGCAATGTTTTAGGATTTAAGGATGTTAGAAAGAACTGAATTCTCTGCTTTCCATTTATACCCCGGTTCTTTCATTTATAAATATTCTTCAAGTTTAACTTAAGTTCTACTCTTTTATAATAGTCCGTGATCAACCAAGTCCATCTATCCTTTCTATGTCTCAGATTTTCCTAACAATCATACCTCAAAACACTTGATTTGTTGTTACGTATTAGTTAATACTCTAGCTACTTTGATGTGCAAATGTTGTCCACTTTAAGCTTGATTGGCAAGAAACCAAGGACTCTATCTCACAGTTTTTATATGTAATTTTGTCAGTTCTTTTTGGCAACTTAGAACTAGTCGCCTTGTATCATAGAGTTATATATATAATTATTTCATCTTTCCTTAAGGACTAGATGCATATATATTTCACAGTTCACCCTCAGATTTAGCACAGTTACTGACTGAAGCAAATACTTGAAATATATATGTGCTTATAAAGTGAATGAATATCTTTGGGGAGGTCAGCAGTTTTGCCCCTTTCCATCCATAAATGAATGGCAGAGCGAAGGAACAAAGATAAGAATATCATATTTCAAAACACCTGGGTATTGAGATCCCATGTCATTCAAAGACAAGGACCCCAGCTACATTAGGTTATAACAAGTCCATTCTAGTCACAAACTACAAGGTTTTCGAATCTGGGAAGGCTGGGCAGAAACTGAACGGTAAACCTGGTCTATGTAATTCAAGAGTTTTGCTTATCTCTTGAATTTGCTTATCTCTTCTCTACCAGAAATAGCTGTCCAAAGCATCATTTCTAATACAACTCTTTCAGCCACTAGGAGCAAAGTATTTAGAAGGCTCTGCTGACTTAACTGCTTGAATCTAGCCTTTTCTGCTACCCCACGTACTTCCTCTTCATGTCTTCTGAACCTTGGACTAAGGATCGTGTCTCTTCATCCTTTCCTTGACAAAGGCCTTTCCCTAGTATCTCAAAAACCCTCTTGCCTTGCTTCAATGCTTAAGGGGGTGACTTCAGAGAGCACCACAAGATCACTGGCCTATAACACTAGTTCTCATTGAACTTAGAACAACAGTTCTAAGTTGTTTCTAAGAACAACAGTGACCACAAAATTAGTTTTTAACAGCTTATTTCTCATTATTATCCTGAAGAAAGTTATTTGGTAAGTACCTATCTGACAGTATTATTTCATTTTTTGGTTCATGGATTGGAAACAGCACTCCAAAAATACAAACTGAGCTCAAAGTAGAGTACTAGGGGATCAAAAGCAGTAAAGACATACAAATACCAGGAGCATAGTCACATAGGAGGGCCAGAAACTAGGAATTGTAAAAAAACTACTAGTTCAAAATAAATCATGCATGTAAGGCATACATCCTTTTCAATGATATAGCAATAGGGTGGCTTAAAAAAAAATAGTCATTAAACAAAGATTTTTTACCCAGTTTCTAAGCCTGATAACTTTGTACCTTGAAACAATGATTTTTACCCAGTTTCTAAGCCTGATAACTTTGTACCTTGATCATCCTAGGGCTTCATTCCACAGATCACTTTCACATACCACCCATCTCTTCTTCCTTCATCTCTTCATTGATCAAACCTACTCTTGATTTCTTTACCTTGGCCAGCCATTTTGTCTTCTGACAATGGCATGTGCATTGCAAATCATCCAAGTGAAGAGTAGGACATCCTATCATTCTAGTTATTTTTTTAAACTAATTTCAATATACCCTCAGTGATTATAAGATTTATGAACAATAGCATGATTTTGTCAACTAAACACTCCCCGTTCATAAATCCAAAATTATATATTTTTAAATCTCTCCAGTCTCCATTTTAATGATTATTTTTTGTTTTTTTCCTGCTTGTTTTTCAATCTACTATGTTAGAATCAGGGACTTTATATTATTCTTCTTCATGTCCCTATTGTCTGGTATTCAGCTTGGTGCATAATAGGTTCTAAAATATTGACTACAACTAAACCTCTGACATGACCTTCTGTCGTATAAATCTAATTATAGGTTGATAATTAATACCATAGAGCCTATAATTTTGTTATATTTCAAATGATGTATTTTGTTTGCTTGCTTTTCTCTAAATGCAATGCCTAATGCTTCTGCATATTTAAATTCACAAGCTTGGCATTTTACCATACTTGGTAACTTACAGATTTGATACCATATTCTTTTCCCCTAGGCAATTATACATAAGTTAAATAAGAATAATGATGGATAAAAATAACAGCTCCAGCACTGGAGGTCAAAGAAATGTCACTTTATAATCACTATTTTTGTCTTGATGTTATATCAAATGTCTACCACAAACAGAAAATTCTCTTAGTCATATGATGATTTTATTTTAACATGCAACAGTAAATTTTCCAGGGAAACCTTGCTAAAAATGTATTGAAGTTCTAAATAAGTGGGAAATGATTTTTTCTCACATCTGTAAGCTCATTAATGCCCTAAGTTATGTTATGTTGTGTTATGTTATATTATATTATGCATATATTATATTAAGAACTCTTTCTTTCTTTCTTTCTTTTATCTTTCTCAACATTTCAGAAACCTGTGTCAGGGGGAGGATGCAGCAAATGAGTAGCAATGAGAAAATCAGTCTATAATAAGTTCCAACCTCATGCTACCCTGTAAAAAGCTGGTTGCTGAACAGACGTAAATAAGTGTTCTTCTAGATTAAAAGACTGTATCTTTAATTTGTTTAAGTGAAGACCACATACTTCAGCCCTTGCCACAGATACCAAACTAAGAAATATCTAAACCATACATATTTAAATGTAATATGAAGTACATCATAAGTGAGATGGACTCTGTGGTTTATGAGGAAACAGCTCATTTACATACCAAAGCATCTCTCAGAATCGTAAATTCCGTATGCTTTTGACAGCTTGACTTCAGGCACAGAGATGTGGAGATGTTTGATGTTTAGGGAGCATAACTTGTACAGAGAGAAGCAGGACTTTATTCATTACACATTTGCCAAGGATATTCTTTTTAATTTCCTTTGAAGATGGAAAATACTATCTTTTTAGACCAGAAAGTTCATCTATCTCTGCTTAACCCTCACTTGGGGCAATACATGTTCCTGTGACACTCAAATAAGCATGTCCTATCAGAAATTATTCATGGCACTCATATTTTTCAGAGAAAATGGGAATTGAGGAAAGCAAAACTTAACTTGGCTGGATTTTCCTAGGACTTTGAGTTAAAGAGAAACTAAACTCGGTAAGCTTGGAATTATTGTATTATGTTAATGCATGGTTTCCAGATAAAGGTTTTTCTCTAATTTGCTCTTTTTAAATGTGTTACTTTAAATAATCTGCATTTTAAAAATATATTAAGGATTTCTCCAAAGGGTTTCTTTTTATTTGACAGAAGAAAAGAAAGAATAATGATTTCAATTCCATAACTGTAAAACCAAAAGCTTAACTGGAAAACTTAACCATCTATGTGTGCATTCTCTTTTCAAATTGATATATTCAACCCAAAGGTCAATATAGATCACTTTAAAATTGCTTATTGCACCATTTTGTGTTTCTCTCATATTAAATATTGTTAACTGATTAAAAATTAATGCAAACAGCATTGAAGTCTTTAAGTCTCTAAGGATTCCTAAGGCTTTAGAATAATAGCTGAATAGGCTCAATTCATTTTTGCATTGTAAAGGCAGCACGGTTTTTAAATTATAGTCACAATGATGACCAAAAACAAATAGGAAAAAATTAAGAAGCATTTAAGCTGACAAGCAGAACATCTTCCATGGGTATTATGTGCTTAAATGTGGCAGAAAAAAAAAAAGTCACTATTACGAAAAATAACAAAAGCTGCAACAGAAAGCTTCTTAATGAAACCTACCAAAGGTTGACACTAAAAAGATACATTTTCTGTTCACTTTCACTGTAGATTTTGCATTGTGGAGGTTTGCACAATTTTAAAATCTATACGTGAACATAACTTGCCAAGAAGCATGATCTTGCAAAAAGTTGAAAACATTCTTCTGGCCATATTACTGGGCCCCTCCAATGAGACCCCTCATGCCCACCCCACCCAGATATCGTATGGTTAAGTAGTGAACTGGTGCTCAAACCCGGATTTCTGACCGAAACTCCACACACTTTGCACTCTATCGCACTGCCTTTCATTATTTTAATGCCGCCTTCTCTTGGCTCTGTACTACTTTCGCTCTCTGATTTTCAATGAATTTTGTCACCCACTGGTTTTCAAGTCTGCTTTTCTTCCTTTTTCTAAATTCAACTTGAACAGGAAAGAAGTTTTAGAATCAGACTGATCAGGTTTCTGTAATATCTGCCTCTTAGCCTTTTAGAGTTTGTGATATTTTAAAAAGATGCACGTGTAAGACTTCGTTCTTAATATCCTGTCAATAAATATGATATTCCTGATGAGACCATTGTTTTAAACTATTTTTCGTTGCCTCACATTGACTTATTAGATTTCTAATTTCTTTTCAGGTTTCCACATGGACCACCTCAAAAACGATCTGTTACTAATTAAGATGTCTAATTAATGTCACTAATAATTTTAAGAAATTAAATGAAACTAACTTCCAAATCCTGACATTATAACAGATATATATATGTATATATATATATATATATATATACACATATATATTTAAAATCATTAAATCATTATTTCCTTTTCTGCTGTTACAAGTGTCATGCACATTTCTGGATCCCTCTGTATAATATAAGCATATTTGAAAATTGGAGACTGTTCCTTTTGTTGCATTTTTCTTGTTTCTTTCTTTCTTTCTTTCTTTTTTCTTTTCTTTTTTCTTTCTTTCTTTCTTTCTTTTTCTTTCTTTCTTTCTCTTTTGGTTTTGAATCAGAATAGTTCTAGCTATCATTTTAATGGTTGGTTCAGTTCTGTGTTATATTTTGCCAAGAGTTGGCTTTTTTGCGGCTTCTAGACTTTTATCGATGGGTCTTTGCTTTGTCCTCTAGTGCTCCATAGAAGAAGAAGAAGAAGAAGAAGAAGAAGAAGAAGAAGAAGAAGAAGAAGAAGGAGGAGGAGGAGAGGGAGGAGGAGGAGGAGGAGGAGAGGGAGGAGGAGAGGGAGGAGGAGAAGGAGGAGAAGAAAGAAGAAAGAAGAATGAAAGAAAGAAAGAAAGAAAGAAAGAAAGAAAGAAAGAAAGAAAAGAAAAAAAGAAGAAAGAAAGAAAGAAAGAAAGAAAGAAAGAAAGAAAGAAAGAATCTTCTCCTTAAACAACCTGTGTGCAAGTCTTTTCACTTGTGTGCCTCTTATGATCATGGTCCTTCTCCAAATATACTGTCTTGTCAATGTCAATTTTTAAAATGTGTTCAAAGAACTAAAAATTATATTCTATATGTGGTGTATTCCTTTTCTTGAACAGAACATAATTTGTAACTAATTAGGGCTTGAACCTAGTACTTCATCCTTTTCCTCCTGCCCTCAACCCAAGTCATCTCAACTTGGGCCAGAATAGCCACTCTTGGTTTTGGCAAGATAAACACAAATATGTAGGCTGGATCTCCTCCTTCTCTTAATTTCACCATCTGTTGCTCTAGGTGACATAACTTGTGTGCATAGTTAATTAGTCTGGCTGTGAATTCTTGATCTTTTTTCTTGAGAGCAACAATTGGTGCTCATGTGCTCTGCAGTCTGTTGAAGCAGCACATTGTGTAAAATAAATTACCATTTTTGTTCTAAATTTCGGATATCAAATCCTTCCACAGGTTTGTTACAGAAGCAGTAAGACACAGTTGAGCTAATAGTGAGGAAACAATCTCCTACAGGGTAAGATAAACCTCCTGAATTCTGAAGTTACATAATAGTTTAGAAGTTGGCAGTTTGACCTAATTTCTAATTTTTTTTTAGAAAAGAATTTCCCTTAACTAAGTGTTCTAGTAAGTTACAAGTTAACTATATATAGGAACTCTAACAACTTGAATCTATTACCAGAAATTTGTACTTTCCTATATTTTAGAGGTCCTTGGACCCAAAAAATATAGTTATATAGATGTTATTATAAAGCACAATTTGACTGTATATTAGTTACCCTGCCATTTTGGAAAAATAACCTATTTTATCAGCTTTTTAAAAAGTCTCTCTTTTCAACAAAGCTATTAAGAATTAACTATAGGTAAAAGAATTGACTATACATTGTTATCAAAATAACTCCAAAGATATTTTTGCCTAGTGCTATATGTTGTGAAATAGATACTGAAATTGGTCATGGCAAGTTCACATGAAACTCATAAGGGGAGGTAACTTTGGCACTTGTCTAGAAATAACAGCCTCTGGAAAGAAGGTAGAAGGCTATTTATAGTCCTAAACCCCTAGTACTCTTTGAGTTTGGTCCAGTCTGTAGCCTGACCAAATCTACTCAATCCAACATGGGCCAAACCAGAACAGCAGCCTAGCATAGACCCCATCAACCTCTGAAGTAACACCAGGCTATTAGTCTCACACAGCAAGGAAAAGTATTCATCATGACTCAGGTTAGAGATTTAGATGTGAATCCTAGCTATACTATATACAGCCCTGTGAAGTTAGGCAAATCCCTAATCTAAATCTCAGTTTCCTATTCTATTAATAGCAATGATAAAAGTATCTATCTCATTCAGTTGTCTTGATCATATAACAGACTTCATACAGTGCTTGACATTCAATGTCAACATATATAAATTTTTATTATAATTGTCATTAAAATTATCTTTAATTCATCAGGGCCCGAATCAAACCTGTTGTTTTTCTCAAATCCTTTGGCTTTCGACTTTGTCCTACTTCTTTTTTTTCAAAGATTTTTATTTTTTATTATTCATGAGAGACACAGAGAAAGATGGAGACGTAGGCAGAGGGAGAGACAGGCTCCCTGTGGGGAGCCCGATGTGGTACTCGACCCCAGGACCTTGGGATCAAAACCTGAGCCAAAGACAGATGCTCCACATAGATGGTAATCTATATAAAGAACTTGTTAAGATTTATTGATGTGTCCTGTGTTATAGTTGAATAAGCACTGAGAGAAACCATAGGAGACAAGAATTATATCTTCAAACTTCCTCTAACTATCAATGACCATGGGAGAGTCATTTAACCTGCATGAGCCTCAGTTTTCCAAAAGTTGAGGTCAGGACAGTGAACTAGAGCTCTCTAAAGGGCTACTCTAGCTCTACCTTTCATAACTGCTGGGCAGCATTTGCTTGCTTTGTGATAAATGGATGGGAAGAGTAATCAGGAGATGTCACAGGCTATTGATGCAATACTTACTTTTCCATCATGTGCCCAAAAGTGGTGGCAGAGGAAACACAGCGTATGAGAGGAAAGACTATTGCAGGCTAAAGGAATAACATGTACCAAAGTTCTATACAAAAACACACTCCTTATAAAAGCCAGAAAGAAGGCTATTGTGGCTGGGATACAAAAAACCGTGAATCATGAAGACAAAATGAAAAGCATGTAGGAGAGAGGTGTGCAAGAAGCTCTAAAGCTCAGAGAATGACTGAGGTGCTAACCTTAAAAATTCAGCTCTTAGTTGGCAGCCTAATTTTCATTTGAGAAATATGATTAATAAATCATTCCAGAAAAGGAAAAAAGTACATAATTGATGTTCAGATGACATAGATCCTATGAACTGCAAAGGCCAGGGAGCAGGAAATGATCATCACTAGATGGTGTTTTTACACTTTATCACTAATTCAGTGATTTTTTCTGGGAGACTTCAGGAGGTCTTCTGAGAATCCTTTAAATGCTCCATGGGGAGAAGATAGAAACAAAAGTTCTATTTCATAATCAAGAATTCTCCTGCAAGAAAAGTTTTATGAATCAAGTGCAAAGTACTACAGAGAATAATCCACAAGCAAACCAAACACACTTTGGTCAAGTGACCTCCTGAATCGGCTAGATGTCCACACCCCATCCACAGACAAGGAAACACATGCGTAGGTAACTTACTAATTGTGCAGGGCTAAGCAAGCATTTGTTATAGATAGCTCTCTTTAAGACAAACCAAAGGCCACATGACATAGAATATCTAAGGAATAGGAAAAAATGCTATTTATATTTAGTTAGCAAATTCTGAACTAAAATTGGTAAAGAGTAAATCTGATATCCTCTTACGGAAAAGAAAAAAAAAAAACGCCAACTAGATCTAAGGGAGCTGAGCTGGCTTCTAATCTTGGTAATGCCATAGTCTCAAGCAAGTCACCAAATATCTGAGTTACAGTTTCTATTTCTGCAAAATGGAGATAATAATGCTGACTTAATTGAATTGTATGAGGTTGAAATAAGTAAATAACACAAAGTCCTGAGCAAAATACCTGATACACAGAAACCTCTCAGTATTTGTTTTTATCAATTTGGGGTGCCAGACTAAATTTCCCAGTAGAAGGTACAGTAAGACATTTCTCCTTATAAATATTGACTGAATATCTCCAACTCTGAAATCACTGTGTGTCCATACAAACGTCTACACAAAGAGCCAAAACCACACGTTCTGTTTTTCAGTTGTCTAATTAAAAACAAACCAGAGCAGCATTCAACTTGCAAGCTGATGAGAGCACCACCTGTCTGATTTTCTTACAGCTGTCAGAGGCAAATATTAGATCCACCTCCCAGATTTTTACCCCAACTAGAGCCGGATTGTGTCTGTATTCAAAATGGGTTAGTTGTTTTAAAGGGCCCTTTCCTTCTAAGAAATACATTTTTTTAAATATTTACATATGTTTTTCATATTTATATACAGGTGAAACGATGGCAACCATGATCGAATCATTAAAAATTATGTTTTAGTGATGGCACAAACCTTTTCAGAAGAAGCACTGAAACAAAATATTTGCTTTAACAGAAAGATCGAGTTCTTCTATATATATAGAGAGAGGTCAAAGAGACATGGGTGTGGGAAAAGAATCAGAATTCAAATTGCTTTAGTTTAAAATCACACTGATCTACACTTTGTGCATTTCCAAACCTTGCCTCTGTATATCTACCCATAGTAAATAGATACAAATTTTGTGGGAGCACTTGCATCTTAAATCTTATGGACGTGTGTGTGCATATTTATACACTGAGGTTGGAAAGGAAAAACGAATTTAAGATCTCCATTTCAAAATGTCATAAGGCAAAAATGCTGAAAATCATTTGTCTACATTGAAACATTAAATGCAATATTTTAGGTTCATTGTGGTCTCTATCCTTGCAAGTCTCCTAATTTTTGCAAGGTAAGATAGCAGGCACAACATGACATGACCATCGCTATTTATAGAGGTGCGGGTGACAACTGGTACCAGTGGGGCCTCGGGCATAGCACAGAAGAGTTTCCCCATGCAAAATGTCACAGAAACCCCCCTCTCTCCCCCAACACACACATCTGTCAGCCTCTCAGCTTCCAAATCCACTTCTCCAATCCCATATAGACTCATTGATCAAGGCAAGTATCTAAAAGCAACATTTAAGCCGGCAACTTGACAGTCAAGGTCACTGTCTGTCGATTGCCACCTGTTTTCCCTAATGGTAGCAGTACCTTCAGCAGTGATCTCAGTCATGGTGGTTGGAGAAAGGAAAAGGCAGGCGAAAAGTTCCCGTCAAGTGGCACTTTGAGGAATACTTTAGAATTCGAGAACTCTGATTTGGGGGCTCTGGGTGAAAAACCTGAGGGCTCTTCGTTTTCCTGGCTGTTTCTGCTGGCCCTTTGTTGTCCTGTTGAACTCCGTCTCTTCTCTGCAGAGTTCTCCCCCTGGAAACAACCTGAGCCCTTTCCAAGCCACACTTGTGGCTCAGTCAGAAATATCAGCTTCGAACAAAAATAGCCTCATCTCCCTGGGACTCTTCAGCACTTTTTTTTTTTTTTTTTGGCACTCTAGGGGAACACACACACACACACACACACACACACATACACACACCAGCTCTCCAGCCCCAAAGAAAGGGGGGGAAAAAAAGAACAACAAAATAACTAAAAGTACTGTCTAAACCTCCGCAGTTTTCCTAAGATAATTACAGATCTTGGGGGTCTATGTCAGAAAACATGAAATAAAGACTTGAAAGTAATCTTATCTGTGATAGCTCAGATTTATTCTTAGTGCCCTTAATGCTTAGAACATTCCTCTTCCCTTATTTGGTGTAGGGAGGGTCCTGTAATGTCTACCAGAGGCAAAGGGGAGGAGAGTCTTCAGTCATTTTCTCCAGGTGGATTCCCTATTGGTCTACATCCACTTAGCAAGTGTAGTCATTTATACAGGGCCACACTTAAAGTTGCAACTATTAAATTCTGAGGCTTCCTTATAGGCGATTAAGATTTTCCAAACCCTGGACAGCAAGAAATAGGTAATGTGAAGTTAGAGTGACCCTTAGGAACTGATGAATTAGTGGATTTTTTAATTCTCTCTCATACCTTTGTGAACACAAAATATCTGAACTTATCTATGCAGTAAAAAAAAGGGAATGTGACCTAAAGTTTAAGATCTACAGCCAACACTGCAGTAAGAGGTTTCAACTTTTCCCTACCTCAACTTCAAGAAAATAAAAGACAAAGGATCATAGCAGCTAACAATTAACCAACCCTGATGATTAGCATTTCACCTTCCCACTGCCAGACAGGTGTTAATGAGCAGAGAAATATTCAATAGTTGGTAGTAGGAAGGGGAAGGACAATCAAAGGGCATGGAGAATCACAAACTGCAGCCAGTCTGAACAATCAAGGGGTGACTACACTTTTTTTTTTTATTTTTATTCTCATACTCAACCTAGTAAATGTTTGTAGTTTCAACTTTTAGCCTTGACTTGCTGCTTTTGGTTGTCACAATCCCTTGGATGTGAATGGTACTTCCGAGATCACAAGGCGATGTATGTTGTTTTAATTTTGAGGACTCCAAAGAAAGCCCTGACAGCTATTTCCATAGGAAATGACAGATCTTCCCATATCAGCACTTTAGTATTTCCTGCCTCAATTCCTCCCACCATAGGTGGTGCTCGCGTACTTGCAGAATAAGGAAGTTAAGCCATTTTAACTCACAAAGAGGAAATAATCCCAGGTAACATCCAGTTTTATACAAGACCCTAAACCTCAAACGAGGCATAGAGGCTTTGGACTACAAGTCTGCTACCTTTCCCATGTGATGAGACTTTGTGGCAGGCTCTATCATCTGCAGCTATTGGGGAACACTACAGATGAGGTCACCTGGAGATGGAAAAGATGCAAACTCCTGACAAGCCCCTTCCTGGAGCACTGGGTTGGTGCCTCTAAGAAGAGTTGGAGGTAGCTTAAAAGCAGAATTCTCTTCACTACGCCTCCAAAGGTATCGCCATTCAATATCGTCACGGTGCTTCCAAATTTAAGACAACATAGTGCTTCCCAACTCCACTTGTCAGTCAGTCACTCTCACTGTGGTTAACTGGGAAAATGACAATAAATAATCCTGTTTGTAATTCATTAAGAATTTACATGGGTCAGGGCCTAAGCGAAATTAGCTAGCTTTGAGCAGGAATAAATCACAATTACAAACTCCTACTTAATAAGAAGTTGAAATAAGAATATAGAGCAAGAATACTAAGTTCCTAGTGATTGATGTTGCTCTTAAATCCCCCATCACTAACTTCGTGCCATACATACTAGAAGAAGAAAAAAAGAGTAAAAAAAAAAAAAAAAAAAAAGTACTCTAGCGAATAAACATGTTTGCAAGATAATAACTTTCTAAATCTCTCTGTTGGATGAGTTGATGAATCTTATTAGACATTAAGAAACTGGTAGATTTCTCATTTTGAAAAGTTATTACAACTTTCAAGTTATGTGAAGCCAAATTAATGAGAGCTATCTTTGAGTTTCAAGTGGAACTCTCTGAAGCTTTCCAAAATCAAGCAACTGGCATTTTCCTAAAGGTAATATATCCCATTCTTCAGGACACTCAAAAAATAAAACATTACAAGCAACATATCTGCCTTTCTTTAACTTTTTTTTTTTTTGGTCTTTCTTCATTTGTAAAAGATTTTCATTTTAAAGAACTCTTACCAATCTGCTGGGATCCTTTTTTTTTTTAATATTTATTTATTTATTTATCTGAGAGAGAGAGAGAGAGCCTATAGTTGCGGGGGAGGGGGTGCAGAATCCTGAAGCAGACTCTCCTCTGAGCACGCAGAGCCGGATGTAGAGTCGATCTCACAACCCTGAGATCAAGACCTGAGCTAAAATCAGGAGTCACCTGATTAACCAACTGAGCCACCCAGGAACCCCTCACTGGGCTCTTCCAACATGACCTAAAGAGCAGTGGCTCTCTCTTCTCAGTAATAGCTTCTTGGATTGGTGGGTAGACATGTTAATGATTGAATTGCTGTCTCTGATGCATTATTAACTGACAGGTCTTTATAAGTCAATCGTAAGCCATGAAATTTTGTTCTCCTACAAAATGTTCCATTTAGACCAAACTGCCTCTCCAACTTCATTATACTGGTCATTGCTCCTTGTGATTTTTTTTTTCTTTTTAGATTTTATTTATTCATTCATGAGAGACACACACAGAGGCAGAGACACAGGTAGAGGGAGAAGGAGGCTCCCCTTGGGGAGCCCGATGAGGGACTCGATCCCAGGACCCTGGGGTCACACCCTAAGCCGAAGGCAGATGCTCAACCACTGAGCCACCCGGGGACCCCTGCCCCTTGTGATCTTCACTCAGTATTCTAAATATTCAAGTTAGTAGACAAAAAGTATTCTTCTTTAGATAAATGTTTTTTTAAAAATCTGGCTGCTCTTGTCAGCTCTTGTCATAAACTAAGAATCAGTAAGACATAAGACATATATTGCATTTGGCCATGAACGAAATATTTTGATTGAATTTCAGAATGCAAAATGATCCAGGAGACAACCAGAGAAGATTTGATGATTTTTGGCTTCCACCGAAAAAAATCATAAAATGCAACAAAGTAAAACTTTCAAAAAATCATTTTAAGACCATACTATGTTATCTTGTTCTGTGCTACTATTTGTGTTTCATGAAGTAGTGTGGGAATAATTGAGAGAAAATGGTTTATTTACTACCAGTCACCTATTTCTCAAGGGATGGAGATATTTGAGAAAAAGCAGTCTTCAGGATTACTTCTCAAGATCTTCTATTTCTTAATTTATGGATATGAACAGCTTTTATGTGAATAACCTATACATGAATTGGTGCCAAATAAAAAATAGGGGATCCCTGGGTGGCTCAGTGGTTAAGTGTCTGCCTTCAGCCCAGGGCGTGACCCTGGAGTCCCGGATCAAGTCCCACATTGGGCTTCCTGCATGGAGCCCGCTCCTCCCTCTGCCTGTGTCTCTGCCTCTGTCTCTCTCTCTCTCTCTCTCTCTGTGTCTCTCATGAATAAATAAATAAAATATTTTAAAAATAAATAAATAAATAAATAAGGTAATAAAAGACTTTGTGCAATATTGTACACTTTTAAAAATATTATACACTTAGCATGTAAGTAAATCTGTGGGATAACTAATTGGGATCAAAGTGCTTTTAACTTGGATCCCAACATAATCACAGGCATAACTTTTATGTGACTTTAAGTTTTCAGGCTCATTTTAGTACAAAACAAAGGTAAATAACCAACCAGAATGATTTTTTTAAAAGGGGGGGGGAGGTAGGGGATAGAGATCATAATGTAAGAAAGTTTGATATTTGCGCTAAACAAAATGCAAGCTACTGTTTCACTGCCTCAGTTGGAAGTAGCTTATGAGGGGAAATATACAAAAAAGAAATGCTTTACTTTTAGCTTTGTAAGTGAAGAAAACACTAGCAAAACACAACCTCGATATAGAAAGAATAAATACTGGCTTTTTAAACCTTAGAAGGAAGAAATATAAAGGAAATAAGGACATTGAATGTGAACTTGAGAACCATTTGATTATATTTGCTTTCATCTGACCTTGAAATCCCATCACATGACCTAGAAATTCCGCTGAAGCCCTCACCTGATAAACTTAATCTTCAGAATCACAAGAAAAGCCTCAATTGGACTATTAGTTCATTGATCTTACTTCATCTCAGCGCTGCTGTTCACTTCATTTTGAATTATTTTGTGTTCTCATTGTGTCATGGAAAATCTCATTCCATCCTCATGATTTCCTTTAAATGGCCTGTGCTCATTTCTTTAACCAAAGGTTGAAAGTCTTTCCATAGGTTTGGCTTACCATCTAATTATTTACAAACTGTGTAATCCAGCTCGTTTCAAATGACAGAAGGCATTCCAGTGCAATTAAAAACTTTCCTCTCTTTGACTCTGACTCATGAATAGCTGAGTCTCCAATATCAGGCTTCTTTCCTCGCATGCATTTGACATTGCCAAACATTCTCTCAGAAATTTGCCCACGTCAATTCAATCTTCAGT
This sequence comes from Nyctereutes procyonoides, assembly GCF_905146905.1. NCBI lineage: Eukaryota > Metazoa > Chordata > Mammalia > Carnivora > Canidae > Nyctereutes > Nyctereutes procyonoides. The sequence continues at coordinate 29,010,489 of NW_026575146.1, forward strand.
TAACAAAGGCTGTGGATACCCCTTCCTTCTTGAGGGTTCTATTCTCTGAATTGCTGGCTTCTGTTCACTACCACTTCTTTATAAGGATCTTTATAAGGATCTGTGACATCCTGCAGTGGGTGGTCCTGTGGAGTCCATAATTTGGATTACTGTTTTCTGCTCCGCAGTTTATCACATATGACCTGCAATCTGTAGTCCTTGTCACTATTCAAAAGCAATTTTTCATTTATACTTTTTAATTTCCTTATAAAAGCTTAAGTAACTCTTTTTATAAAAGATAATATCTGCTGATTAGTTCTTCGATACAAATTTCTCTTCCCCTAAAAATAATTTCAGTGAGCATTTCCATTTGCTAACTTGGGTAAAATGCACATCATCCCCTTGATTTTTACATTTTGATGTTTTTGCATTATCAACAATGTAATCTGTCATATCTGGTTTATCATTATTGCATGCTAACTAGATCCACTCACTTTCTGAACTTGGCTATAAATAAGGAAATAACTTGTACTCATTATTCCATGCTCAATAAACACATATATTATCTCTTTCCTCTGCCCTCACACTAAGCTAGGTTCTAGTTATAAGACACCAAGATGAGTAAGACAAGGATTTTGTCTTCAAGGCGCTCAAGGTCTAGTAAGAGAATGAAAAAGATACATTACATTATAATGCAATGTGGTAAGTTCTAGAGTACAGTGAACCCATTGGCATAGAACAGGAGCTTTAATGCAATAGGAAAGACTTAAAGAGGGAAGGAAATGCTGTTTTGATGTGTAAAATTATTTAAATAAATAGTAGATTGGGGACATACATCTCAAGTAGAGAGATAACTAAGAAAAACAACTCAGAAAAAAATTATAAAGGTTTACATATAATGAAATAGTCCAATAAGATTTGGTCACAGGGTACTTGGAAGGAAGCTACAGAAGAAATGAGACTGAAAAGTCAGATACTTAAGTGTCTTACAAGCCATGCTAAGGTGTTTGGACTTAATTTTAGTTTAGAATGACATTCAAGTGTTTTAAGCAAAAATATAAAATGATCAAATTTATGGTTTAGAAATACTGGTTTCAGCAACAAAGTGAACATCACAGTTTCCTTAAGATAACTTCAGGGAGCCTTAGAAATAGAAGCCAGATTACAGAATGTGGGCAAATGAGAGATCATAACATAAAATGAGAACCCAAAACATGCTTCAAGGAAGCTTATGTGAAAAGCATAAGAGTGAGCTAATCAACAATTAGAGAGAGATACAGCATTAAGTAGGAGGTATTTTTTGAAGATCAAAGAGTCTTGATCATGTTTATTCTCTAAGGAAAGGGATACAGGAACGAGGGAGGAAAGATTAATGATATAGGAGAGAGAAAGGACAAGGAACATAGAGAAAGCTTTAAGCAGATGGAAGGGTAAAATTAGAGCTCATGTGGAGAGTTTTTTTACAGAGAAAACAAAATTTTAGGGAAGCAGAAAGAATTAAGTTTGGGAGAAACATAGACAAGTTTGGTGAAAGGGAAGAAGTAGAGGAATTGATGCCCAAGGGCATTATTTTCTCTAGGAGTCAATGTCATCTGCTGAGAAATGAAGGGCTAGAGGCTAAAGTGACAGCTTAAAGAGAATTTGAAAGGTTTCAAAAAGCTGAAGAGACAAAGAGAGGCAGCTTCTTAAGAACTGTAAAGTTCTACTGAGAAGTCTGCTGGGCTTAGAGATCATAGTTTTTAGCAACAAATCCAGATTCATATCAGTTAGAGTCATAAGAGATAAAAGCAAAATGAAGCCCAAATACACTTCTTAAATAAAATTACATCAGACTCACGGTCCAAGGAGGTGCTCTAGATTAGTGAACAGGTCTTCTTCATGGGGCTATTTAGAAATTCAGGAAGATGGCAGCTCTGTCATCCTTACATGGCTTCCCTCACCATGTCATTCTGGTCATTACCCCTCTAGCCAACAAAATGGCAAAAGGCTTCAAGGCTGTCTGGGTCAAGCCTGGAAGTGACAGGGAACACTGCTGCTTCTCTACCATGGTGAGAACTTGATTCTAGTTCATACTTAGCTTGCAAGGGGTAGAGCTGGGGCTGGCAGTGACATCCTACTAAATCCTTCCTACTAGGAAGGAAATCTCTATTGAGTCCTCCATAGCCAGATTTGTTGGACTGAGCATTGGAGCCAAAAAGTAGATGATCGGACTAAAATCTCTTGGGCAAGTGTGGTCATCAAGAAAAATTTTAGCTAAAGTTCAACCAATGCAAGGATGTGGCAAGAGCAGTGCGGAGATGACTGTCTTAGAGAAAATGCATGATCTAAAAGGCTCTTATTTTAAGTAGTGTCTAAGGATTACAGTGCATATTTATAAATCAATCCTTTTGCATTCCGAATGTGGATTACCCTTAACTTCTAAACACGTGAAGAGTTGCAACATACTATGAATATTTATGTGAATGAATAACAAAGACATACCTACCAAGAATTAAAGCATTTCAAGTGACTGGATGTGAGGGCATTTGACTTACATTTTTATAAGCAGTTTTTAAGCATCTGTTTATCCAAATCTCTTCTCTCTCCCTCCCTCCCTCCCTCCCTCCTCTCTCTCTCTCTCTCTCTCTCTCTGTCTCCTTTTATTTGGGGGAGGGGAGTGTACAGCCACCTGAATGTACCCCTGCAGAGTATTTCATCAATTCAAATTAAAGATGTATTTTACAGTTGTCACTGATATATGACTTTGAGAATATGAACTGCTGTATAAATGTTAAATGTTCCCATCCTCATGAAAATCACATTTCACCTCAGAGCTGTGTCTGGTTTTGCTATTCATTATTCATTTGAAGTCAGAGTTTTCCATTTTCAATATTATAATTAATTTGAATATTATTAAATGTTGTCACAACTGGCAGATTGTCACTTTCCTTGACCTCCTAACATGTATCCGCTCTCATTCTAAATACTTGATTTTTATTCTTAATCTCCTTCAAAACAAAGCAGAACCATTTGCTCTATGTCTCTAAAAATTGCATTTAACAAAATAGATCTGTTCCTCTTTCCTCACTCCTTTTACCCTTTTATTTAACAGGAGTTATTTTCTGTCTTACACGCCCCCAACTGTGTCAGCCTGACCACCTGAAAGCCAATGCATGTAGGATTTGCATTAGGAAAAAAAGTACGTGTTTTGTCAACTTTACATCCCACACGGAAATCGTGGGCTCTAAGTTTAGAATAGAATTTCAAACCAATATAAGTGGCACTTCATGCTGGGAACAAATTGGAGTTGTGAAAGACACCGGGGATTTAAATTCAAGTTGTCTTAGTGTGGTCAATAAGTAGAATAGAGGGTTGGATATAAGGAATAATGTAGAAAGTGCCCTCCTCCCAAAAGGTATCACCCAGTCGGGAAGCCTACTGTCTACAAATCAAAGGCTCAGTCCTATCATTTAGAAATGGAACTTGAAAGTTTTCTATTAAAAGGCAAATAACAGGGATCTCTGGGTGGCGCAGCGGTTTGGCGCTTGCCTTTGGCCCAGGGCGCGATCCTGGAGACCCGGGATCGAATCCCACATCAGGCTCCCGGTGCATGGAGCCTGCTTCTCCCTCTGCCTGTGTCTCTGCCTCTCTCTCTCTATCTCTCTGTGACTATCATAAAAATTAAAAAATAAAATTTAAAAGGCAAATAACATTTGGAATACAAGATTAAATTAGTGATTGGATGGCACGTACCCATCACAGTCACAAAAGTTATGTTTTTGAGGATTATGCCCTTTGCAGAAACTACATATTTATCATACCATTCTCTTCCAATAACCTGGATACAGTCTTGAAACTCCAACACAATATTCTATACAGCCACTACGGTTTATCCTGGTTGGCCCCGATGCTGAACTTAATTGCCAGGATCTTAAGAAGGGAGTCAGAAGGACAAATTGAAAAGGTTGTGACCCCACTGAAAGGATAAATTGGGGACCTTTCCAACGTCAAACTTCAAGAAACCCTAAATTCAGTTTAGGGGCTGCTGTTCCTCTGTGTTCATAAGTGCTCAGCATTATAATCTGCAGAGACAATCAATTCTGACAATTCACTATTTCATTGGAACTGTAAAAATCAGCAGTTACTTCAGCTGGTTCAAATTAGAAGGATATATAATTTTGTTTTTGCTTTGGAAATGTTGTGGACGACAGACATGTTTGATTTAGTCACTGATTACATTTACATTCTGCTGTAATGGATTAATCTAGCAGCATCATACTTTTTGTTTTTAACAGAAAGCTTAAAGGGGAAGGAAAGGAAAAGGAAAAAAAAACATTATAAGAAAAAGATTATTAAGCACCTATTCATTGGTGGGACACTTATTTCAAGTGGAGTTTGTTTAGAAGTTTCTAGGACATATGCATTTATTTATAGTTTCAAAGATCTTAAAAATAATTAAAGGCTAATTTTGTCATTTTACAGAGGAGAGAACTTAGAGTCAAGAAGGCCAAGTGACTTGCCCATATTTACAGGAATTCTTATTAACTGAAAAGCCTTAACTAGAATCCAGCTGCCCTGATTCTTAGCCCACTGCTCTTTACATTGCTCCTTGATGTTTTTTTTTTCCTTTACCCAGTCCTGAGATTTGAACCAAAATCCTACTTATCATAAATTGCAATTCCCTTCTGTTATTCTGAATCCTAAAAAGAAGTAGATGGTTTTATATGTCTTGAAATCCAGAGATGTGAATAAATATTACCAGTACTTTCTTCATTTTTGAAGTCCTTTTTTATCTATATATTTGCTTCATTATTTCCCACTTTATGAAGACATTTTCCATATGGAGAGGCAAGCTATGAGCATGGTTATAGAAGACCTCACATTCATTGAGATCAATCAAGATTATAACCTCAGAAGAAAGAGCTATCTTTTATTAATATCTATATATAAAAAATATAGAGATAGACCCTAAGTAGTGACCCTTATTACCTCCCTACAGCATATGCACATCTCCCAATCAATTTCTGTGACCAGGAGAATAGACCTATATTTACCTCCTCACCAAAGGATGCAAACAAAAATCTTGTCACTTCATTTATCTCTAGATGATGAGCAATACTCTCAATCTAGTCTCTCTCTATATATATTTATAATCTATATATCTATAGTCTATTTATCTATAGCCTACATACTTAGAGTCTATGTGTGTATATATATATATATATATATATATGTATGTATAGTCTATATACATGTATAATCCTGAGCTTAGAGCTAAGTAATACATTTAAATAACCTATGCTCATTTACATAATGGTGAGGAAAAAATAATCTCTTTAAAAGGAAGAAAAAGAAATAGCACATGGTTGTCCCTGGTCCAGAACATCATACACAGTTTGGGAAAGAGCAAGGACTAATTTATTGTTTTCAGTTCTCTTGAAAAAAATACACAGGAATGCTACTGTCCCATCTTGAAATTATAGTCCCTCTATAATCCTCAACTTCTTTGTATTTTCCTCACCTATATGATTTCCTGATGATTGGTCATACCTTGAGGACCCCTTTTGTCATACAGTCTGTCAAGTAGGGGCAATGTTTTCTCTTGTGCCTCAGGGTCTGGAGAAATACTGGAGCATCCTGATTTCTTGTTATCTTTCCCACAGGAGAAATCTCCCTTTTCCAAAATGAATGCATTTACCATACTTCTTTTTTCATTACCATCCCTTTATGTGCCAACAAGCCCCCTCATTTATTGGCAATTTTAGCACCTACTTCAATGTCTTCTCCATTTCTATTTCTGTCATACATCCATGTAAGTGCTGCACAAAGCCATAGTGGAGACTGAGGCAAAAGAAAAATGTGTGCCCCTCAACACACTTATCACAATAACCCTCTATATTTGAACCAAGCAGTAAATGGTAATAAAAAAAACATGACTATGGATAGAGCTCCCCAATGCCTAGTCTGTTTGCACATCAATGTCTACTCCCATAAATCCACACAGTACATGACACAGCTCTACAGGGGCCTAGGAAAACTGCAGGCAGTTTGGAAACGATTGTGTATATTAATATAAACAGTATTTGAACATCTGCTATATGCCAGGAACTGTGCTAAGCACTTTTCACAGATTACCTCATTTAATCCTAGGTGTCTTCCCCAATTCTCTCTAAGCTTCATTAGAGCAAGGACTCTGTAGATCTTCCCCCCATAATTGTGTTACCTAGCGTAATGCCAGCCCCTTGATGTGAGTTATAATAGTAACAGTATAAATATCGAAATAGAACTATAAACGAACTTGGATAAAAAACTTCAAATGGCTTACTGCTTTCCCAATATTTGCTTGAAATCTTTAAGATCGGATAATTTTGAATGGTTTTATGTTTATGAAGAGGATTTCCTAATTGAATCAGAATATTTATGTTGAACAAACTTAACTCAAGAAATTGGATTCAGTTTCAGTGGCTTTAAACGACATGGAGATTCTTCTTTATTTTGGTATAATGGGTTTATACATGAAAGGTATAATGGGTTTGGTATAATGGGTTTATACATGAAAGGTAATTCCACTTCTAGTAAGGTCAGATAAGGTAATTAGTACCAATTCTCCCACCAAAGACAACAAGAAAAGCTAGGCAAAATATTTTTAAAAGCCTGTATTTTAGAACTGATAAAACAATGGAGATTAGTAAGCCATGATCCAGTGCGGATGGAGGCTCAGGTTATGGCTAAGGCTCTCATAGGTTAAGGTTGTCTTTTTTTTGAGATTATTTGTTATTTCAGAAGGGGCAACTGTAGATTAGGCTTAGCTGCACTTTGGATAGTCTTCAGGCACTAGGAAAATAGAGATTTGGAGTATAATCCCTTATACTCACACACACACACACACACACACACACATTCACATATGCACACACAAATGGACTTGCTAAACACTGAAAGGCTATACCTAGGAGTAAAGAGTGAATTCACGATAAGACCCCACAGGGACTGCACTTCAGCCTCATGTAATATTAAATCCAGAAATTGTATTAACATAATTTTGAAAAGCTATTTTTCCTGTGATACATAGCCAAAATGATGATGATGGTGATAAGCCTCTTTGGAAGAAGATGATATCCTGGGTCACAGATTATTTCTACCAGGTATTTGCAAATATAGTCAGAAGACATACTTGGGGTACCTGGGTGGCTCAGTCAGTCAAGCCTCTGACACTTGATTTCAGCTCAGGTCATGATCTCAAAGTTGTGAGATGTAGCCCCGTTTGGCTCCATGCTTAAGATTCATTCTCTCTCTCTCTCCCTCTCTCTTCCTCTCCCTGCAACCTCCAAAAAGGAGGAGGAGGAGGAGGAGAAGAAGAAAGAAGAAGAAGAAAGAAGAAGAAGAAGAAAGAAGAAGAAGAAGAAGAAGAAGAAGAAGAAGAAATACTTAAAAAATACACAAACAGTAAAGACAGAAGTTAACATGAGCTAGTGATAAACAGACTCCAAAAGCCTCTGATATTAGGGATATTGATATCAGATACTGACTTTAAGATAAATATGCTTACAAGGAGATAAAAGACAAGAGTGAGAATTTTTTAAAGAGAATATAAATCTCTAAAAAATGGAAATCCTAGAACTGAACAACACAACTGAAATTAAGAATTCATTTGATAGTTTTTATAGAGGATTAGTCACAGCCAAAGGTCAATCACAAAAATATTTCCAGACTAAAACACAGAGAAAGGGCTGGAGAATACAAATGATATGGTATAAGATAACGGTGGTTGAAAGAATGTTATTAGGTATGCAGTCATAGTCACAAGAAGAAAAGTAAGCATGTGAGAATATTAGAACAGATACTGATTATATAAAACATTAGCAATGATGCTTTTTGGTCTTCGAAATAGAGAAAGAATTCATTACATTTTTAAGATGGCATACAGTATTCTAAAATCCTTGAGTCATTAAGAAGCAGAATGAAAATAATTATTAGTATGAGGCTTTGGTAAGTGAACAATATTGCTTTATCTAAAGATCACTGAAAGAATCTTAAGGATGCATATTATTCAAGCTAATAGAAGAAGAAAAGGAATTTTAAAAAAAAAACTTAATATGAAACAAGTCAAGAAAGGAGAGAAAAAGAACCCGAAGCAAGAAGGACAAACAGAAATGACTAAAGATGGTAAAACTCAAAAGTACTGGTAATTACATTAAATGTAAAGGAACAAATTGTTCCACTTAAAAAATAAAGTCAGACTGGATTATAAATGAAAAGTTCAATGACGTGTTGTTCATTAAAACACTCATTTGAAATATAACAATACAGAAAAATGAAAAGGAAACAGATTTTAAAGATGTCCTTTGCAGTATCAACCAAATAAAGCAGGAATGACAATATTATAATACCAGACAAAACTAACTCTAGCAAGAGATAAAGAAAGGGACTACCTAATGAAAACAAGTTATAATGTACTAGGAATAGATAACAATATGAAATTTGAATGTACTCAAAAACGTGTCTTTATATAAAGCGAAAATATACATAACAGTTTGAGGAAAATAAATAAATCCACACATATCTCACCAAATGATTGAAGGAGAGGACAAAAAGAAGATCAGAAAGACATAAAAATATAGAAGATTTGAACAATAATCCAGTACAGCTAAAACTGCAGAATAAACATTCTTTTCAAAATAAAACATATATATATTAAATTGTTCCTGTGCTGACCTATAAAGTAAATCAAAAACATTTAAGAGAACTAAAATATATATCTTTTATTTTACTAGTTTATATTTATGCTAGTATATTTTATTTTATTGTTTATATTTATGCTAATAATCAATAGCAAAAAAGATCACTAGAAAATCCTTCCATTCTCAGAATTTAGGAAATGTAAGTTATACACTAGTCAAAAAAGAAATTTAAATGAAAAAAATTAAAATATCTTAAGCTGATGATACCGAAGAAAAAGTATGCATAATGGGAAATCTCTAGCTAAAATGTATACATAAAAAGAATGAGAGCTAGATGTCCATTTTGAGGAAGTCAAAAAGAGGATAAGAGATGAAACAGACAATGGAGAAGGAAAGAAAAACTAAAGAGAATTTAGGACACTAAGAAACCAGAAAATGAATGTAGAGAAGTTCAGGAGAGCCAACAGTCTGTTCTTTAAAAAGAATAATAAATTTAATAAATCCTTAATAAGACCAATCAAATACAAAAAGAAAAAGAAAAAATAAGGTGGGAAGGAAGAAGAAAGAGAAATAATCAGTATCAGGAAAGAAAACAATGACATAACTGCATATCCTACAGACATTATTAAAACTATGAGAGAATATTGATTGAGTGTATGGCTGGATTCGTTCCCCAGAGCTGCCATAACAAATTAGCACTAACTAGGGGGCTTGGAAGTATTATTTCACAGTTCCTGAGATCCACAGTCCTAAATCAAGCAGGGTTGGTGTTTCAGAAGGCTCTGAGGTCGAGTTTGTTCCTCAAACTCAAGGGATACACGAGTTTGTGAATCGCTCCTAGTTTCTGGTGGCTGCTGGCAATCTGTGGTGCTCCCTGGCCTGTAGCAGCATAACTTCAGCCTCTACCTTCATCTTCACATGATAGTTTTTTCTTCTTTGGTTCTCTTGTATCTGTCTGTGTTGTTGTTGTTGTTGTTGTTCTTTTCCTTTCCTTATAAGGGCATTTATCATTCAATGTGTGCCCCCCACCCCCAGTTCATCCAGTATGGCCACATCTCAAAATCCTTCACTTAATTATATCTACAAAGACCCACTTTGCAACTAAGGTCATATTCACAAGTACTGGGGGTGAGAATTTGAACATATCTTTCTGGGAACCACAATTCCACCCACTACACAATAGGTTTGAAAAATTCTATGAAATGGATAAATCTTTTGAAAAATACAAATGATCAAAACTATCAAAGGAAGTACAGAAAATATGAATAGACCAGAAAATAAATGAATCCATGATTTAAATTCTCTCAAAGAGAAAACTCTAAACCTAGGTATTTTCTCTGGTGAATTCTATCAAATGTTTAAATATACACAAATGTCAGTGTTCATGCAAAATCTTCCAGAGAATAGATGGAGAATTATCACTCATGACAACCTTGACATCAAATCAAACATGAACATCACAAGAAATAAAACTTATAAGCTACTAAATTTCTTTTTTAGTAAGAAATTTAGAGAGAGGCAGAGACATAGGCAGAGGGAGAAGCAGGATCCCCTGATGTGGGACTCAATCCTCAGACCCAGGATCACGCCCTGAGCCAAAGGCAGAGAGATGCTTATTGCTGAGCTACCCAGGCATCCCTATGCTACCAAATTTCTTCACAAATATAAATGTAAAAATCCTAAAGAAAAAATAGCAAACCATCTCAAACAAAATGATGAAACACCCTGACTTATTTGGGTTGACACAGGAGTATAAATTTGGTTTAATAGTAGCAAATCATTAGTGTAATTCATCACATTAACCAAATGAGGGACAAAAACCCTATGACCATCTCAATATATATAGAAAAATTATTTGATATAGTAATATATTCTTTTTCTCGAGTATAGTTGACACAGAATGTTACATTAGCTTCAGGTGTACAACTTAGTGATTTGACAAGTTTATACATGATGCCGCACTCAACACAAGTGTAGCTACCATCTGTCCCATTACACTGCTACCACAACATCATTGACTGCATTCCTTATGCTGTGCCTTTTATTCTGTGATTTATTTATTCCATTACTAGAAGCCTATGTCTCCCTTTCCCCTTTCCCCTTCACCCCTTTTGTCCAGCCTTCCATCCTTCTCCCCTCTGGCAACCATCAGTTTGTTCTCTGATTCTGCTTTTTGTTTGGTTATTCATTTGTGTCTGTGTGTGAGTGTGTGTGTGTTTCAATTCCACTTATATGTGGAATTATATAGTATTTGTCTTTCTCAATTTCACTTATTTCACTTGGCACAATATTCTCATGCTTCGATATATGTGTGGGTAGTGATAATATTAAAGATCTTCCTTAATCTGACAAATGACCACTATCTAAAACCTAGAGAAAATAACTAATCATGAGATGATGGAAGTTGCTTTTATGCAATTGGGAATAAAACACAGACATTTTCACTCAACATAGTACTAGAAGTGGAGGTCTTATCGCTTTTAAGAGATAATAAGATGTGGAAAGATTTGAAAGGGAGAAATACAACCATCATAAATCATAGTTTTTAATCCATACTAAACAACACAATCACAGTTGATGTGACTGTGCACATAGAAAATACAAAATTATCTCTAGATAAACTATTAGAGATAGCAAGTTATTTTAATAGGTAAACACTGCTAAAACCACTTTTACATTTGGTAAAACCAGCATTCATACTGATTCTAGTCTCAAGGACATACCCAATATAAATACAGGCACGTTTACCCTAAATGTCCAGAGAGATTTGTTCAAGAGTGATCCTGATAGTATTCTTACTAATAGCAAAAATCTGAAAACCAATCCAATACTCATGAACAGAAGAACTGATAAATTCTAGTATATTTATATAATGGGTTCCTATCCTGGGAGGAAATTTAACAAACTACAACTCTGTGCAACATCATGGATAAATCTCACAAGCCTAATGTTGAGTAAATAAAGCCAGACATGATAAAAGAAAACATAATGTATAGACATCGTTCTGTTTATATAAATTTTAAAGTCAGGCACATGGAAATTATAATATGAGAATACATATTATATGTATGCTCAGATGGACAATGATCAAATAAATCATGGGAGCAATTGTCACAAATGTTAGGAAAGAAGTCAACCTTTCTGAAGAATAAGATCATTATTGGGGGTGCTGTATAAGATGCTGGTGCTGTTCTATTTTTTGATCTGAGTGGTGGTGACAGGAGCATTTACTTGCTTTGTGTTAAATCACCAATATATATATATATATATATATATATACATATATATATATATATATATATATATGTATATCTTCCTAAATGTGTTTTCTGTATATACCATACATTTCACAATTGTAATGGTTAAAACAAAAGAGAGAAGACGTTTTCCAATTTGACCAGGGGCATCAAGAAAGCTACTAATGGCAACAATTTATACAGGGCCAGGATTAAGATAAAATGAATGAAGCACTCACCCGGGATACAAAATTTAAGGGAGGGCCAAAGAACTCACTAATCAAAAGTAAATAATATTGTAACAGAATATTTTAAAGAATTAATATTGATGCAAAAAATGTATTATGAACAGCATATCAAAATGATAACAGCAAATAACAGATATGAAGATAATATTAATATGGATGAGGCACTATTTTAAGTGCTTTTATGGGTATTCACTGTTTTGATCTACATGGAAGCCCAAGAGGTAGGTGCTATAGTTCCCTTATTACAAATAAGGAATCTTTGAAACCGGAAAGTGGCTATTTTCCCAACATCATCCAGCTGGTCCATGGCAATGCCCAGGTCCAAACCCAGTGCTAACTCTGGAAGCCATGCTCTTCAGAGCAGAACGATAGTAGCAAATGAGGTCAGGTTGTGGCAGCTGCTGGTATCCCTTGATATTAGTCTGATTCCTTCCATGGAGCATATGCCCTCCACATATGTTTGTAAGTGATTACTGTGTTTGGAGGGAGGACAAAATTGAATGAGAGTCTTAGGGAAATCAATATAATTTGGGATCTTATAAAATCTTCATGAAGCTTCTCTTCTCTTGATCAAGTGTGAAACCCATGGTATGAGATATTCCAAGAAGCCAGGAAAAACCTCCCAGAGTTCTCCCAGTCAAAAGATTCTCATTTGCACAATTCATGCTACTCTTAGACTTCCTGTGAGGATTAGGTCCAGTAAACTTCATATTTTATATATATATATATATATATATATATATATATATATATATATATATCTCGAAAAAATACAGCTTCATATTGATTAATTCAAAAATTACACCACAGTACAGTGTTACATGTTAAAAGCAGCTTAGAAAATCATGAAAGTTGTGATCCAACTTTCCATCCAGGCCCTCAGGATCCATCCAGGGCCTGGATAAGGATTATATGGCCTGAGGTTTTATTTACCTTCTGAAATACTCATTAACCAAACATCATCAATTAGACTGTAGTCTTCTGTTACAGTAAGCTCAGTGTGAGTCAAAAAAAAAAAAGTCAGAGAATCAGTTTAGTGAAAGCATATAAAGGAGCTGAAATTTCAAAGGAGTTTCAAAAACTAATGACTCTTAGCTCCCCCAAGGTGCAACAGTATGCTTGGAAAATTGAGAAAGAAACAGAAAAAAAAATTAGAGAACAAAATAATTCCAATGAATATTAATGAGAGATGGGCACTTTTCAGGCAAAGCTTTGTAGGTAGGAAGGAAATAGAATTTGTGAGAGGGTAAATTTCAATAAACAGTTATTTATAGATATGGGAAAATGAGTTCCACTGAATTTCAATCCTTAAATGGTGACAATGTCCATTTTTTTCAAACAAGTCAAACTTTTTGAGAAATAAGGCTTGCTATAGGCTGCCAATATATCTCACTAGAACATGAAAAATGTCATTAAACAACCACTTTTAAAAATCTTTCCTAAACAGCCAGTTTGATGGTTTCACAGAGCCATAACTCTGAGTCTATATCCTGAATCTTACAAAATGCCTTTAAGTATTTAGCCATCTTCTTCTGTTTTTATGAAACTATGACATAAACTATCACCGAAGACAAATGATAATTCCGCCTCAGGAGTGCTCTGTGCTGACAATGATGGAAGTAGAGCCAAGCAAGTGCACCGAGAAGCAGAGCTGGAATTCCCAGCGCAGAGCTAGGAAGATGGTGAGAGAGTCAAGGTAAGACTCCAAATATCAGGGTGCCTGGGTGCCTTACTTAAGCATCTGACTCATGGTTCCAGCTCAGGTCATGATCTTGGGGTCCTGATCTTGCAGTGCTGGGATTGAGCTCTACCTTGGGCTCTGTGCTCAGATGGAGTCTGCTTCCAGTTTCTCTCTCCCTCTCCCTCTGCCCCTCCCCACTGTGCTCTCTTGTGTGCACTCTCTCTCTCTAAAATAAATAAATCTTAAAAAAAAAAAAAAGACTCCAAGTATCAGTTTCAGTGGGGAAAAAAATTAGAATTAAGCGTTTTAAAGAGCCATGGTGGAAAAGTCACCATTTTCAATTCTCAACTTAAATTAGCGACCTGTGTAGCAAATTTCTCTGAGGCTCATTTTGAAAAATTTCGAATGAAAATTAATAGAAAAAATGTCAGGTCCCAAACTTTAGAATAATCTTTGTGATACTCAGTTGGGTCCCAAAGCCTTTCAATTCATCTCCTCCTCATTATTTTTTTTGTAACAAAAGGAGTTATTTTTGACTGTTAGTGTTTCTATGCAACCATCTTTGACTGTTAAAGCCAGAGATGGATCTGTCAGAGCTGTCAATATCTTTCTGTGTTCAGGATTTCAGCCTTTCATCTGAACATATAAATGTAGAGCTTTTGTGCTTTGCAGGTTTGTTTTTTCATGAGCCCAAATGCAAAAGAAACTGAGCTAAGAATGGCAGCTACAACTCATCTGACAAAAAAAAAAAAAAAAAAAAGATAATGCAAAAAGGGCCAATTTTTCAAAGATGGAAAATGTTTGGGGCATTACAGGTTTTGTGACTCTAGCAATATGTTTCTCTTTTCCGAATTGTTACTCATTACTGTCAATCACTATCCTACCCTAGAACTCTAGATCCTGTCATTCGCACTTCCAAATGCAAATGAAAAAAACATATGCCTTTTCGATCCAATCTTCAAGTTCACTTTAATTAGTTTCGGTCCCCCCCCCCCCTGGAATTGGGATCTAAGCAAATGCAAGCAACTGGGTGTCCTCACCTCATTGTGGTTCAAGGAATGAAGGCTCAAATCTTCCAAGGAGACCTGGTAATTTGTCCTGAATGTCAGAAGATTGCAGTGAGCTGTGGACCACTCCTCCAGGGAAATGGGTGATGGCCACTGGGGTGTACACGTAGCCTCCATGAAGAACAACCATCATGGAGAGAAGTTAAAAATCTCCTTTCTTCCTCCATAGATTCTCCTTCCTTCAGTAAACAGTAATTGAGTCTTGCCCAGGTATCCTACTAGGTCTGGGGACACAATGGTAAACAAGTCACAGTCCCAGCTTCACAGACATTATGGCAAGTGAGGAAGCACCAGATTAACGCTGATGAAATAGAGTGAGGTTCTCTGCGCCATTACTCCTCGTTCACTTCCAGAAGGCAGAGAGTCTATTAACATAATGACCCAGCAGAGTCAGTGTTTGAGAAGCAATCAAAAATTTGCAAGTTTTGTCTTTTAGCCATTTCATTTTGAAGGCTCTAAAAGACAGAGAGCCATATCTATGCATTGATTACATGGAAGAGGTTAGTTTATGAGGACATGGGAGTCCTGTCACCTCACAAAAACTCCTGAACTAATGATCAAACTAGATCACTGTCCAGTTCAAACCCCTTAATGACTTCCCGCTGCAACCAGAATAAAATCCAAACTCCTTCCATGCCTAGGAGGCCCTGCATTACATGGCCCTGAATAACTCTCTGAACTGCTCATTTTCATCCTTCTGACTAATGCCGCTGTTACAAGAGCTCATTTCTGCCTTCAAATATGCCAAACTTATTTTCATGCCAAGATACTAGTATGGTCTTTTGGCTCGGAATTCTCTTTCTCC
The DNA here is from genome assembly GCF_905146905.1 of Nyctereutes procyonoides. NCBI lineage: Eukaryota > Metazoa > Chordata > Mammalia > Carnivora > Canidae > Nyctereutes > Nyctereutes procyonoides. Next base: position 29,026,165 of record NW_026575146.1, read on the forward strand.
AAATCATTGTATGGATGCCTTCTCTTCACTGTTCATTCACAGTGAAGTGAATTCACAGAGAATTCACAGTTCTCTGAAATAAAATGACACCCTCTTCCCTTCCCTCCCTGGACCCCAGATTTTCTTGTTTGACTGTTTTTAGAATATACCTGTACCTGAAATTCTGTATATATTTGTATGTTTAATGACTATCTCACAATCCTGTGGGCATTCCATCTTCACTTCTCCATTCATGGAGCCTCAAGTATTGCCTGGCCCCACAGTGGGCCTTTAAACAAATATCTGCTGATTGATGCACTGGCTCATTTCAAGGATTTTCTGAAATATTGACAGGAGGATGGTCAGGAGAGTTTCTATGGGTACAAGTGTTGGGCAAAAACAAGAAATGTGTGTTAATGTCAGTATAACTTTATCTACATATACATACTAAAGAAACTAGTCATATATGAGTTATGTAGTTCAGTATGAAAAGTGCTATAAAAGGACTAAGTCAAAATTTAAGAGATGAGAAAAACACAGAAAGTAATGACATCTTAGCTGAAACCTTAAAGACGAGTAGGCTATAGCTAGATGCTGGAAGATTAAGAGATGAATGGGGAAGAGCGCTCCAAAAAAAAATCACATAGGATGTGGCAGGCCCAAAGAGGTGTGAAATCTAACAAGAAAAAAAAAAGTCAAAGATATTGAAAAGTGTGAAACAGTGAATAATAGCATTATATTTGCATGATAGATAAGCGGAAGGGCTGAGACTGACAGCAGGGAACGGCGGTTAGAGAGATGTAGAAGAAACCCGGAAGAGAGAAGATAGCTTTCTTGCACTGGCTGGATCCACAGGGAATGGATGGAATCAAATGAATCAGGAGATTTACTGGTTTTATACAATCAATAGGACTTGGTTGATTATGTAAGAGAGTGAACAAAGGGGGTAATTTCATCCAGTTTTCTTTGGGAGGCATTTAGACACATGGTGGCTCTACTTATTGACATAGGAGATCATAGAGGAGAGGCAGGTTTCAGAGGACAAGAGAGTGGATAACTCCTGGAGATATCCAGGAAACTGTTGGATACACACATCTGGGAAGATACATTTGTGAGTTGTCAGAAAATAGATGATAATTAAAGTCTTGGGAGGGAATGAGGTCATACAATAATAGAACACAGAGGGAGAAGAGAATAAAATGTGAGTTAACTGTGTGTTACCAATATGTAACATGTTAAAAAAAGGGAAGAGAGCCAGCTATGATGTTTACTTGGAGCAGCCAGAAACAAAAGAAGAAAACACAGAAGTGTAACATCACAAAAACCCACTAAGAAGAGCATTTGAGAAAGAGCATTCAACAGTGTCAAGTGCAAGGGGTGAAATCAAATGAGATTACATTTCCAAGGTGCCCCAATATTTAAGTAAAATTACTTATTATTATGACCACAAGAAAGTTTTAAAGGAGTGGGGAGAAAGTGAGTTCTAGGCTATAGGAATAGGATAGGAAAATGAGAGGGAGGGGGAAATATGGCCATAAGGAGGAGAGACAATCCTCTTAAGAAATTTGGCCATTGTTGCAAGGTGAGTGAAACAGGGGAGCAGAAAGAGAAATGGGAAAACATTGTGTTTAAGATGGAAAGTAGGGATCCCTGGGTGGTGCAGCGGTTGGGCGCCTGCCTTTGGCCCAGGGTGCGATCCTGGAGACCCAGGATCGAATCCCACGTCGGGCTCCCGGTGATGGAGCCTGCTTCTCCCTCTGCCTGTGTCTCTGCCTCTCTCTCTCTCTCACTGTGTGCCTATCATAAATAAATAAAAATTTAAAAAAAAAAAGATGGAAAGTAATTGGGAATATTTAAATGCTGATGGAAAACAGCCAGTGAGGAGGGTGGTTTTGAAGATACCAAAGCAACGGTGGAGCAAGGTGACTGCAGAGATGGAAGGCTAGATAAGACTGGGATAGATAAACTATAAGAAGGGACACTTCTTTCTCATGAGAGGATTATAAAAGGAAAGAATATGTGTAGACCAAGTAAATTATAGATGTGTGGAATAGAAGAGAGACAAATAACTAGGAGAACATAGGGAGAATGACAGATGGTATTGATGATATGAATTTTTCAAGGCATCGGTCTATGTGAGTTTGTGATTTCCTTCAGCAGGGCTCAACTGTCTGAATATAAAAATAAAAAGCAGGTCGTTATATTGGTCAAGATTTGGGGTTTGGGTGGGTATTCAAGTGAACTAGCAAGATAGCAAGGCAATTACAACTGATTGAAAATTCTGATCATATGATCTAGAATGGACAGGAAATTAAGTAAGGAATAAAGTAAATGTTGAAGTAAAGTAGCAGGGAGTTAACAGGCTGGCAGAGTTCCAAGGAACTGAATATTCTGATTTATCTTACTTCTCACTCTCTTTTTAATAACCTGCGAGTAAGGTTTCATCCCCACCACTCCATAGAAATTTCTCCTGTGACAAGGGCTCATGATTTCCATCTTGCTAAGTATCAACGAATAATTCTCAGTCCTCCTCTTCCTGGATCCCTCCCTCAGCAGTATTTGACACGTGTTCATCATTTTCTCTTCCTTGAAATTCCTTTTTTTCCCCCTTGGGTTCCAGAACACCACACATCTTTGCATTTGCTTCTACCCTCCCAGACACTCCTTTAGCATATCCCCTTCCTGTTCTATCACCTCTTCTTGAAGGATAATTTTGAAAGCACCCAGAGCTGAATCATTGAACTTCTCCTATTTTATTCCCTAAGTGATCTCACCAAATCTTAAGGATTTATATACCAGCTATTTTCTGAAAGCTCCCAGATTTGTATCTTTTGCACCAATTTCTTCTGTTCTCACTCTTCTGACACTTAAAATTTATGTCCAAGAAGCATCTTAAACATGAGTTTTGTAAAACAAATTCTCAATCCTTCAATCAACCCTATTCCTCCTTCAATTTTTCCCATTTAATAAATGGCAGAGCAATTACCAAGTTGCTCAAAGGAAATACTTAGCAGTCATCTCTGAGTCTTCTTTTTTCTCTCATATCTCATATCCAAACCATCATCATATAATATTGATCTTTTCGGCAATATATATCAAGAATTCTACTTCTTATCCCTTTTCCCATCAATACTCTAATATGAGTCATTTCCGGTACTCCCACATATTTCTACAAAAATCCCTTCATTAATTGTTTTCTTTCTATATTTGTCCCCTAACAGTCAATTTCTACCTAGCCGTATGTGATTTTTTAGTTACAGAAATTTGATCACAACTCTTCCTGCTCAGAACTTTCCAAAGGCTTTCCAATGAATTTATTTTTTTATTTTTATTTTTTAAAGATTTATTTATTTATGATAGACATAGAGACAGAGAGAGAGAGAGAGAGGGAGAGAGAGAGAGAAGGAGAGGCAGAGACACAGGAGGAGGGAGAAGCAGACTTCATGCCGGGAGCCTGATGTGGGACTCAATCCTGGGACTCTAGGTTCACGCCCTGGGCCAAAGGCAGGCGCTAAACCGCTGAGCCACCAAGGGATCCCCCTTTCCAATGAATTTAGAATAAAACTCAAATTTATTCCCATGGACTTCAAGGTTTGCAATGATTTTAACATTGAATACTTATTAACTTTATCTCCTACTACTCTTCCAATCACTTGCTCCACTTCCACCACACTCAATTGCTGTCTTTTTAACTTGTCCTTACTTCTAAGGCTTTATACTTGCTGTTCCTACTGCCTAGCATGGTCTACTCTTAGTTATTGACATTGCTTGTTCATTCACCTAACTCAGGCCTGGAATGGAATTTCAAAGAAATTTCCTCCTTTCACTCAAAGTGGTGGGTGGAATAATTGGTCTCA